>NC_081298.1:68170000-70670000 GCF_030435805.1 Mustela lutreola
AGGGAAAGCCTCATTCTAGACTGGCAGGCAAGATTCCAGTACTCACTCCCTTCCCTTTTTATTTCCTGATCCTAAGCAAAGGGCAATTCCACCATCCAGAGGAGGTGATTTAACCCTTTCAGTTGACAAAGCAATCTTGTTTCCCAACTCCCCACCCCAGAAGAAGGTTAAATGAAACCTTAGAGACCCCAGAAGAGCAAACCTATCTCCACAATGTGAGGCTTTTCTTTCTCTTGCCTGAAGATCAGATCCACTTTGCATATAATTTTTTCAAATGTCAATATGCTTCTGTATAATATCATAGTCTCGGGTAAAAAAGAATGCTATTCCCATTTTCCCAGGAGAAATTTAAGGTCAGGGCTTTACTTTTCTGCATTCGCAACTTGTAAAATCGTGACAAGTTCAAAGTCTTTGCCCAAGGTCAGACTAGTTCAGAGAAGGGAGATTTCTGTAAGGCACAGAATTACAGAAGTAATATATGTTATACTAGTAAGTGTGATATGTATTAGCAAGGGTGAGATTCCTAAAAAGTTTTCAGTGGAACGCTTGTCTCTCAGTGTCCTATATTGCTCTATGCCTATAAATAATAAAAAGGTCGATAACATTGCTTTATGTAAGCAAGCTTAGAAATCACTCTCAGATAAGTGCTTTTGACCTAAATCTTGTAGCTCCTCAATCTGACATATAACCCCACAACTGTGAAATTCCGTATGAGATTTAACAGTCTCAAACTGCCAACTGACCCAGCCATAAAGCAAGCAGAGATAAAGATTTACAGTCCAACATGATACAATTAGACATTCACCTTCTATTTATTTCAGTGCAGCTGAGCATTTAACCTACTTAAAAGCCAAAGGTTTTTCATAAAAATATAAAGGCTTGTTTATCATTCGCTCTACGCCACCTCCCCTACATCCTACAAATTAGTCTATTATGAATGAAAAGATTAGTTTGTTTCAGAGAAAGGAGTAAACAGGAATGGTTTCTGTAAAATCCTTCTAGACATGCAAAGATAAAAGATGCCTTTACCACACAAAATAATCAGATACAAATACCTGTTCAGAAGAAGCACACCTAAGGAGTACTTTAATCAAATATTTGGGTTACCTGCCAAAAAGACCATGATCTCTTCAAAATGCAACGCGGATTAAAGTGTTATCTAACACAAGCAGAAAACTAACCTTGGAGTGGAAGTTTGAAATGTGTTCATCATAATTTTCATGTCTTTGGATAGAGAAATCAGCTTTTTCAGCTAGATTGCAAAACTGGTTTAAAGTACTCCCTCGGCGTGGGGCGAATACCATTGCTTTCCCCTAGAACGTTAAAAAGGAAATTCACACATTTTAGAACTGGAAGGCAACCAAACAGAACAAACACTGGGGGAAGCATTCAATGCCCTGCTCTCGGGGAGGAAATACAGTTGTTCTTGAGACATCCACACAGGACGGACAGTCACAGTGAGAATAATTTCAAGGATAGATAAACATCAAGTAAGAAAAAAATATGTGTATCTTATATTCAAAGGTTGCTATGTTTTATCCTTTTCAAGTCGTGCATGCAATAAACAAAACGTGGCTCGAAGTTGGTGTTCTGTACAATGCACACCTCTCTTGGGTCCACGGTTCAAACCATCAACTAGCTTTTAGAGTACCTGGTCCACGGCAGTGCCACCCGCCTGGAGACTCCTTAGCTGCTGCCAGCGTGTCCCTCACACAGCTCCAGAGCATGTGGCATAGGATGCTGATAGATGTTAGTTTATTGTACCGGGGAAACTCAATACCAAGAAATCCTCTATAGAGACAGTAACTGTGGTCTCTGTTAGAGAATTTTCATGTTTCGGTCCTGCCACCAGCCTTTTCTGGGACCATGCCATCAGAGACAAGGCTCCAGGATCTTGGTTTCCAACTTCAGTGAGTCCTTCATAATAGTCATCATTAGAGCAAAGCAGCTCCTGACGGCACTCAGATGACCGCTTTTCAAAGGAAGTGGTATAACAAGGGTAATCAGGCTTTTCTAAATAAACTGCACAACCTCGAAAGATTGCTACAGCAGGGAGAATGGGCGGGGTTGAGCAAGCTAGGTACCAGATTTTTCAGAAGACCACTGGACAGGAAACTCCCTGGTGTGCATTTGCTGATGGGTGTGTGTGGACCTTGCCCTCCTAGACAGGCACACAGCAGCTAAACTTCAGAATCTTCTTTGCTTTTTGTTTAAGAGACGACTTCAAGGTTCTACTTCACTTTTATGAAATGCCACTTCAGGTTTTGAGGGAATCATGAAAGTATATCCCAGTTTCTTATGAAAGGTGGTTTCTTGTTTATTACGGCCAAGTTTTTATCGAGCGTCCACTCATGTCAGGAGTGTCCGCTCAAGGACAGGAACTCTATTTGTCTCGTTGACTCTTCACAGCATCCGACAGTGTAGGCATCATCGGCTCCACGTTACAGGATGCTTGGAATGGTTGAAGAGTTGACCAAGATGACACAACTGGCAAAACATACCTACTTCCAACGCGGATGCTATTTTCACCCCCTCACTGCCTCCTTATCAGTAATAGTGACGGCAATAATAATAATAATAATGATGGCGACGACCATGCAGGGCGCTTCACGAACCTTCCCTTTCATCACTTCAACCGTTTTCTCGATGACTTTGTGCAGTAGACATTACATTTTACAGATGATTAAACGTGCAGCAAAGGCTTTGAAGAATATGAGGAGGAATATGTGGCAGAAGGGATTCTGGGCTTAAAAAGTCTCCACCATTACACAGCTGTCGCCTCAGGGAAATTAGAAAGAAAAAAAAAAGCCACAGAACTGTTGAGCTAGAAGGGACCTTGGGGAGGACATAATCCAATCTCCTCAGTCACCTCAGCTGACCCATCATGGTTCCTCACTCACCAAATGGGAAGAACAAAGTCTGCTCTGCCCACTCCCCTACCCCCCTGCAGTCCAGAGAAATCACGAGGATTCAAATGAGGTGATGAATGTGAAAATAATTTGAATATCATCTGAAAAGCAAGGTTATGTAGATTAGAAACATCTCCACCACTTAACAGTGCTGGAAAGATTTTATCAGGTCTTTCTTCCTCTCCCTCTCTTCTCCTCATTTACCTGTAAGAAAATACACCAATACTGTGTCCTGGACATCAAGTGTGTTTTCATACTGTGTTTACATAGACATGTACACACTCAGACACATAATTATAGCAGCACCAATCATGCCACTACACTTAAGGTTCTGTCAGCTTTTCCAATATTAATTGGTATTTTCAGGCGTTTTTCAAACTTAGCAGCAAAAATTCATTTTGATGTGAAACTAGATATATGGTCTTGGCAGGGGAGCAAAAGTCTCTGTTAAAACAAAACAAAACAAAACAAAACAAACAAAAAAACAAAGGGAGAATACCAGTAGGTCATTTTAGTCATTTCTAAGAGCTGGTTGCCATTCTGGATTTTTGAATAATGGATGTTGTTTTATTTTAAAGTCACCTGCAAAAATTGTCTGACAGTTACAATCGAAGAGTTGATTTTTAGTAGCTATTATCTAAGCTATGTATCATAATGTTCACAGGGCTACAAGGCTCTTGGCTGGGCTGATGTTTACATTTATGAGTCCATGCTCCGCATACCCCTGACCCCTTGTTGGTTGGGGTGAGCTGTAGGGGGACCCAGGTAAGCATATGACAGACCCCTCTACCCAGACGTCTCTCCTTCTCTGGGTCTTCTTCCAGCTTACCTGTCCTTCCCTAACCACCCTCTAGAATAGCCACTGCTTCCCCATCACTCTCCACCCTCCTCCCCACTTTACCTTCGCTCTGAGTGCTCCTCACCACTAACACACATTACACCTTTGTTTGTGATCACAGATCTCCTCCGGCTGGAGTGTACACTCCCTGACAACAGGATCTTCTAATGTTTTATTCACTGCATTTTCTCAGTGCCCAGTGTATAGCTGACTCTCAATCAATACTCATTGAGAGAATAAACTAAATCCAGATGTTGAAATAATTTGAGAAATTATTTCTTTGGGAATTCGAAGGCCACATTCTATTGCTTATTTTTTAGAAAAGATTTTCTGCAAGAAGCTCTTCCAGAGTCAGTGGCTCTGATGGGATTCCAGAGGGCAGCGTTCTGTGCACAATACTGGAGCCGCAACAAGGAGAAAGAATGAGCAGTAGTTTTAATCTCTAATTACTCAGTTATGGGTTTTAAAATGCTTTCTTTTTCATTTCAATGAATACAGACACCTTTGAGATGTGAATCAATATTGAGGAAGGGCAATTGTACATCAACCATTCATTCAATAAACAGTCACGGAGTGCCAGCATCCACCCCATAAGGAATTGGCTTTCGAATTCCCATTGTCCCCAGTGGAGCAAGACACTGGTGCAATCAGAGAGATATGCCTCACAATTTAGGCTGCAAAAATCCAAACAAGAAAAAAAATATATAGATTTCAAATTAGCCCATCACTTTAGAAAAATTATTTTCAATTTACTAAAGCCCAACTTTCTAGGCATTTGAAGTCATAGACTCATCTTAAACTCAGAATGAACACTCAATTGAACGTAAAATTTTGACTGATGGGCAGAAATCTGAGAGAATTCATTTATCCCTAGAGTGGAGAAAAGAGTATTTCCACTAAACAGCAATGATATTGTTTACATCGTGAGCTCAGTTGTTGTTATTTTGCTAGACTAATCTATACTCATATATTAAAGGGTGTGTACTTCAGGAAAAAATAAGTATGCTTCAGATTTCTTTTAAAAGGAATATGCTATGCCAGTGAAATGCCTTTATTCCTGTTCCATTTCTAGGCAACCAACTATTAAATGCCAATTACATGTTTAAGCTTATGTTTATTTTTTCTTTACCTGGTTTCTGAGATGCCGCCTTTCCCTGCTTCCTCCCCTACGTCTCTCTCAACCCCCTTCCCTGGCTTCTCCACCTGCCCCTTGATTGTCAGTGGTCTCCAGGGCTCTGCCTACGTTTTCTCCCTGAGCCAAGTGTACCAAAGTCCATGACTTCAGCTCTCACTGATACATCAACACTCCCGAGTATATATCTCCAGCATTCACCAAAGTCCAGGACCCACCCCTGTTTTCAGGTTCCTCCTAGGTCACTCCATGGGGACGTTCTTTTAACTTATTCTGTCTATAGTGGAACTCAGTACTGTTGGCCCCAAACTCCAGATTAGACTCCCTGTCGCTGGGATGCCTCAGCTGACCACCCCTGGCCTCTACGGTGTGCCTCCTCCTTGCCAGGCTCTCCTGCTCTCCGCTTCCACAGCTCGCTCAAACCGCTGCTCTCTCCCTAACACTGTCAGGTAACTGCTCACTTGTTTGTCTCTCACGCTAGACTGTGAGCTCTTTCGGGGCAGGGTGACACTGAATCTTAGTCTACACCCAGGTCCTAGCACAGCCTCTGGCATCTGAGAGGCACCCAGTAATTGTCTACTGAATGAGCTCCTCCGTGAATATCCCCTCTTCTCCACCTTCAGATCTCCACCCTCTCCTAACTGACAATTCCATGTACAAGTTGGTTCACGATGGTGCCCTGAGGAGCTTTGCGGCTTTCAGGCTCTATCTTACTCCACTGCAGCCTCTGTGCTGGCCAATCTGATCTTTCTAGAATCCACATCTGACTATACTACTGCTCAAACACTTTCAGTGGCTCTCTTTTACCCAGATAATAAAGCCCAGTCTCTTCCTGTAGTGTCCTCAGCCTTTCATAAAATGGCACCCCCAATCAAGTCTTTCACTTCATCTCCTGCCCCTCCCAACCCTAACCCCCAAACCACACAGATTCTCACAGTCTACCCAGGGAAAACTTCTCATGTTGATCCCAAAACACAACATACTTTTTCATGCTCTGGACCTGTGAGCGCCATTCCCTCCACCAGGGACGCTGTCTTCTAGATCCCTTCCGTGAAGCTTAGAAGCTTACTATTCAGCACCAAAGGAAAATGCCACTGCCTCTAGAAACACCTTCCTCAGGCACTCAGTCACTCTTTCTGGCATATTCATCACCTTGTGTTGTAATTCCTGGTAGCGCAGGCACTAATGTGTCCTCCTAAACGGAGATTCTCCTGGCGGTCATGACCCGTGTTTACACCCACACCTCACATTCCCACCACAGTGCCACAAACTGAGTAGTTGCTCAACAAATGTTTGTTGTATCGAGACAGAGTCCAGACCCTTGAGTATCTCTCATTCTACAGAAGGTATGAATTAGAAAGACTGTCAAAACAAATAACAACAGCCTCACTCTCTGACCCAGGGCTGGGCTGTTACAAGCTGTTTTCACTGTCCACTGTGATTCCACGTGTGTGTTTGTGTGTGTGTGTGTGTGTGTGTGTGTATGTGTTACATGTCCACGAGCAGATTATAAATTCTTTGGGGGCAGAGACTCAGTACCACGCATGCTGAGTAAGCAGCTGGGTAGATTTCAGGAAAGAACTTCTAGAGCTAGGCCCCTGCTCTGAGGGTCTTAAAACCATCTGGGGACTCTCCCTACAAACTTGAGAGGCATGTATGGCTGAACACAGATTCTCACCAAGAACAAGGTGGGGGTGGCAGTTTTGGGGGCCTCTGACCCAGAGAGCCAGACAGGAACAGAGGGGCATTCCAGGACCATCTCAGTTCACTACCCTGAGCCCACACTCACAAAGCATTTCCCTGACATAACCCAAAACAGAGGTTTGTGCAGGTGTGTGGAGAGATGGATGTTGGATTAAAAAAATAAAAAAGGAGGGGTGCCTGGGTAGCTCAGTGGGTTAAAGTCTCTGCCTTCGGCTCAGGTCATGGTCTCAGGGTCCTGGGCTCAAGCTTCACATCGGGCTCTCTGCCTACTTGTGGTCTCTGTCCGTCAAATAAATAAATAAAAATCTTTTAAAAAATAAAATAAAATAAAAATAAAAAATGAGGAAATCTCTCTGCTCTTCTAAAACCAGAGCCCACAATTTACATTCGTGGCCCTCCTTGCGTCCGGGTGAGGCTGCAGGAATGTGTCAGTTAGTTCAGGCCAGTTTCTAAAGGTTAAATGAATTCCAAGGTGATATTTTTGAATACTTGACGATTGGTTTGCAGCAACCAGCTGGAGAGCTGTCAGCACTGCGTCTCCATCCATTTCTTAATGGTTCTGAGAAAATTCACACCATCTAGCTGGCTTGGTGTCCTTCCCCACACTGAAAGCCATTTCAGAGGAATATTAGTGGATACCATTTGTTGGTTGTCATTTCCAGGCTAAAGTTCAACTTGCAGGTTGCCGCGGCTGTATTTTAAATTACATTCTGGCCCTCTGATATCAGACACTGCTGATGTTCTTTAAAGAACACAACAGCAGGGGGTTACCTGTCAATCACCAGCAACATGGAGCCACTCATGGGAGGGAAAAAGGTTGCAGGGGGGCAAGGGGCAGGGGTGGAGGGGGGGACATTGCTCCTTAGAATAAGTAAATTTTGCTGACTTCATTCCTTTTTAGTACCTGTTCTTTTCTTTTTGCCTTTTTAAGTTTGCTAGAAAGTTCCTTGTAAGCAGTCTGGCAGAAGTCAAGAGTTTCACAGCTACTCTCAACCCGCAAGTTGAGGAAAGTTTCCATGTGGGGCCGGCCGCAAACACTTCCTGTTGAAATCTGGGGCTTCCTGTAGTGACTTGGCAACCACAGGTACCCGTGTGGCTGAGAATCCAAGCCAAGCCAGGAGCCCACCTTGGTGGCTAGGCTTTCTCTGGGGTTGGTCCCCCTCCCTCATGACTCTGTTACAAAAAGGGAAAAGCAGGAAAACAACTCCTCTCCATCTACTTTTTTTGCGACCGGGTTGTAGGACTCCAGACCACTGATTTGCCTCAGCTAGACATCAAGGAACCACACACCCCAAAATGGCAGATTTGTTTCTTCCCCCAGCTAGCCACCTGAAACCTCTTGTTTTTCCTTCCAGCAGTAATTGCTCTCCGCTTGCTCTGTCTGCAGTAAAAAGTGTCTTCTCCATCCAAGTAGACAGTCCTCTGGGGACAATCAGGGGTTGATGAAGGCCTGCAGAACACGGGGGCAGGGGACATGCAGCATGCCCAGGTGCGTGCAGAAGCCACCAAAGTCTGTGTCTAGAGAAGAGTGTATCCCCAACCCCCAACAGCATTTCTGCAAGGAAGATGCCCCCTGTATTCTGTACTCCCCACGGTCTTCTCTGGGTTTTTTTCAAGGTGACAAGAGCTAACACAGATGCAGAGCCCGTCATGCGCTAAAGCTTTCTGACGCATTGGCTTGTGCCCTCCCCGTGTTACAGGTGGGGAACCCAACAAGTGGCAAAGCCCAGATCTGCACCTTAAGCTTGCGGACTCCAGGGTCTAAGCATCCCTTCCCACCGTGAGGACGACTTAGAAGAACACAGGGTGAAGAGAGGTAGTTCCAGAGCCTGATAGTGCTAGTTTGGGCCTGGAACTCGGCCCTCCTGTCAGCCAGGCCGAAAAGGTCCTTTGGACCCGTGTCTCATGTGGATTAACCCTGACTAGCTAAAGCGGTGATAAAAAAAGCAGTCTTCTTTCTGGAACGCACCTGTGTGCCAGGCGCTGTGCTAGTCATTCACGTCGATAACTATTGTACATTGGCCCAGAGGGAGGACTTATGCCTCCCTCACCCCGATGTGATGAAGCTCTGGCTTAGAGAGCCTTGCTAGCGAGAGCAGACTTGGGTCTTGTATGCAGATACTTCTGAGTCTTCCTGCCCTCCACCCTAGCTGCAGACACTGGGCCTCCTGCGAACCTGGAGCATTTGGCCGAAGTGCCATTTTTCCAGAGCACCCAAAGAACATGCTGTATCTGCCACTGAACTCGCTGAGCCTTGATTACCAAGAACTCAGCAGCCACCAGCACATCCCCTGAAGTTGTCTCTTTGCGGGCGTCCTATGGCACTTCCAGCACCCAAGCCACACACCACGGAGGAGTTGTCTTGGACTCAAGAGAATTTTAAAAGCAGCTCTCCTTTAATGATACCTTAGTCTTGGACTGTGATTTCCACGACAATTGCACTAGCAGGGGGAGAGCCTCTGGAAGCAGCACAGCCGGTCCTGAGAGCTTGGAAGAGGAAGAGTTCAGTTTTTGCTCTGGTTACCCCAGCTCTGGGAACCCTTTTGGCCCGCTGGCACTGGAGATGGAGCTGCCGGTGGTCACTGCCAAGTCTATGTGACTCTTCTATGGCCCGCCCGGTGAAGGCCCTGGGAGCGGCGAGCGGCCTGTCTCCCCAGAACTCCCGATGGGGATGAGAGTCCTAAGCAGTCATTTCAGGATTTCCAGGTGCCACTCACAGCTTGGGGTTCTTCTCTTATGGCAGCTCTCTGACACCTTAGGCTACACTACCCAGCAGCCTTGTGCAGCGGCCAACCCAGAAGGGGCCCGAGCAAGGGCCCCTACTCTCATTTTGAATGCTGCAGTCTAGGCAGGCCCCTCTGATCTGGCCTCCTGGCTCCTCACATAGAATGAGCAAGCACCACCTACCCCAGGGCCCTGCCTCGTCCTTCTCCCAGCTGCGGGTGAATATCAGCTGTCACTAGGAGGGCGGTCACATGTGGCCACACTTTAGACAAGGTTCGGGGTTTAATAAAGGATAAGGGAGAGCTGCTAGAGATTCCAGCCCAATCTGCACTTCGGACTATTCCCAGCCTGGACGGTTCTGTATTGTAAATCACTCACATGATTCACAAGAGATGCTAGGCAAACCACGCAAATCCCTGCAAAATGGAGTATTTGCCACAAATAGGCTTTGGAGAGTGTTGGTGAAGTACAGTTGTGCAGCGTGAGATCCGGGAGTCCTTGAAAGCATTGTATTTATGTATGATACATTTTTCACAGAGGCCTTTACGTCCAAGAATCTCTGTGCCCTCTCTGAAAATCCTGACCTTGCAAATGCTCACAAGACTCACCCAAGGTTAATGGGGGGATGAAGAGGCCCCCAGTTCCTTCTTCGACCCTCAACTTGGGCTGCTCACTCAGCCGTGGCTGCAGCCATCAATAGCTCGGAGCACGCCCCTTCCTTGCCTCAAGACCTGCTCCCCACCTCACAGGAGGAACTGAGAAGGCCAATTTAATTTAATTGATTACCACTTACCAAGCGGTGGTTACTCCTCTGAGAGGCCTATTTAAAGTTTCTGAGCTATACAGAGATAACAAAATAAAAAGCAACAGTGTAAGGCAAAGGACGATCATCAAATTGCTCTGGGAACCTTCAATATGAAAAAGATATAAAAGAAAGATTGAAAGGTATTAGTCTCTAAGTCTCATTGAGGTCAGAAGACTAGAGCAAACCTTTGGAAAAAGACTTTCGAAACAAAACTTCAGAAAATACTTCACACACACACACACACACACACACACACACACACACTGCAGTCCTTTCTCAGATAAATATGAGTTCCTGTCTTAGACTGCATTAACATTGTTAACCTATTTTAAATTCCTATGGCACAGCAAGAGTCTTACATACTTACAAGATTTTTTTTTAATGCATGAGCTTTAAACTCATTTTCTTACTTTAAATAGATGTATATTAACTCTCCGGTTAGGCTGCAGGACCTCCTAGCTTAGTGTAACAGCCCAACAAAATAAGAGTGGCTACAAACTCTGTAATTTACTCACAGGCATAAATGGATATATAAATGTAAAAATGTGCACAATATTTTATGCCATGCTTGGCTTCATTGTGACCTAATGTTTATAATATGTAAATAATGGCTTCCTTTTAAAGCAAAGAACTTTTAATATACAGATTCATCTGAAGTCCTTTTTCTTTGATATAAACAGAAATAAAAAGAAAAAAATACTCTTTTGCAATAAATAAATACCCAATGACAAAGGTTACCACTGAAGAGATTTAAAATGACAGAAGTCAACAGAAAACTTTCAATATCATACTTCTACTTTAATATGAAGATATTGTTATCAAAGGAAAAGACTCAAGAAATTCTTTGATAAAAATAATCTCACACTATCTTTGAAGCGGTTTCATTTATTTTACTACCCACTGTGTTCCTTATCAGAAGGCCAAGGGTAAGAAGTTTCCCAGTTATGATTAGGAAAGAATCTGATAGATCAGAAGACCTAATTGAAGTTGGACATAATAAGTATTAAA
Organism: Mustela lutreola; assembly: GCF_030435805.1. Lineage (NCBI taxonomy): Eukaryota > Metazoa > Chordata > Mammalia > Carnivora > Mustelidae > Mustela > Mustela lutreola. The sequence continues at coordinate 68,181,121 of NC_081298.1, forward strand.
GTATTACATGACATTAATCCTGCCATTCCATTACTCTCTCCATCTTTGTGCACAGACTAATTATTCTGAAGCCAGTGTTCAGGAGAAAATAGAAACATACTTACTCTGGGCTGGAGTAATCTCTTTATTGCATCAACAAGGCTGGCTCTGTACTGGTCCAGAAAGAGGCTAACATTGAGAAGAGAGCAGAATCCAGATTAAACTGGGTTTCCAAGTCTAATGATACTAATGGAGGTAAGCACAAAGCTAATTATACATGTTTACTCAACACCAAAGGGGAGAAATTGTTTCCTTCCATTCAAGTGTCTCACTGGAAGAAAAAAAAGATTGTGGTCAGTGTTATCCGACCAAAGCCAAGTCATCAACATTCAGCTGGCCAAGATTCACACACGACTGTGCCATGTGTTAATGTTAAAGGGACAATGTCTAAGCTGCTGTTTGGGGGAATCATCTGGTTGAGATGAAACACTTCCCGTCATTAGAGCCCAGTTTCTGTAGACCTGGGCCATCGGTCCACTGAGGGTACTGTGAGGTCACCATCCAGAAACTAACACCAGCCCTATGATGCCCAAACCATGGAACAGATCTCAGGTAGCAGTGGTTTTTGGTGGCCAGGAGCAGTACTGAGGTCAGACTCAACTAGTGACCCAGGAGTAAACAGTTCCAAGACCAAAGACCAGATTTGGGCTAGATAACACAGAGGCCATGGCAACTCGGGGGTTTTCTCTCCCTTAACCTCCATGTTGATTTTTTTCCCAGTTCACTGTGATTTTCCATCTTTCTTCTCTGGTCTTTTGAGAATTTTTGTTAGTGCTCTGTCACCCCCCTGGTGGGTCCATCTGAGCCCATCTTCACCAGGCCTCATCTTGGAAGCCTGGGGAGATTTCCCTTCTCTGGGACTCATGGGCCAGAGCATTAGCAGCCTTGTGCATCAGCCATCCTATGAGAGGCCTGAGCCCTCCTACTCCCATTTCTAATGCTGTAGTTTGCTGTGGGCCCCTCTGCCTTGGTCTTGCTGCTCCTCACAAAGCATGAGTAAGTACCTCTTACTCTAGGGCCCTACCTCATCCTTCTCTGAGCTAAGGGGAGCTATGACCTGTCAGTAGGAGAGCTGCTGCGTGGAGTCACACTGCAGGCAGGGTTTAACAGCACTCTGACCCTTCTTCTAGGTGTAGCCTCCACACAAGGCCTCAGTTTCCTGGTCAATAAAGGGCTACTTAGGCAGCAGTGGTGGGCCTTACGTCAATCATATATATTAGCTGACAAATATTTGTGGAATACCTGCTACATGTTACGGGCTGTTTTAGGCACTGGAGACAAGCTAGGAAAAAAACAAGGTTCCCATCCTCAAAGAGCTTCTGGTCTCTAGTAACCTATGCACAGCAAATTCTAGCACAACATGCGTACCTAGAAGGACACCGTAAGTGTCTGCTAATTGCCTGACTAACGGGCCAACAGGATTTGAAATCGAGCAGCCTATGTAGGATGTTGGTTTCAATGACCCTAAAACAGGGTATATACACTCCTTGACTGGTACTGTTAAGGAAGAATCAATGGTTGGGTAAGCTGCCTCACTAATCAGATTCTCTTCCAACCAACTCTCTCATTTAAGAAAGAGGAGTGGGGAGAATAGCTTATGAGAAGTTGCCAAGAAGTCAGAGCTTGGGTTTCACCATGGCATGTTTGATAGAAGGTTCTTCTATAAAAGATGCTTTGAGCAATGGAAAAAGAATGCTTTTAAGAGGAACTAGAAATCGTGTCTAGAATGGGAACCTTATCCCAACTCCATCCAGCAGTCAGGATAACCTGATGATGTGCCAGGGGAAAATTTTCCCATCCTTCTATCAAAAAATACTTAAATCCTAGAGTATAGACTATATCTAATACAAATGCTATAAAAATTTGCCTCTAAGTCATATTAATCAGTGATTCATAGTCATTAAAGGTTGTTAAGAAAGAAAGAAAATTCTATCTAAGTGTCTTTTAAAGTTTTCAGGGCTATATACCTCACTCTTTAGTAGGATGATAATATCTTAAATTTTAATAGTTATAAGAATTCTGCCTTTAAAAAAAAAAAACACATTTTATTTTCAAGTAATCTCTATACCAAACATGGGGCTTGAACTCACAATCCTGAGGTCAAGAGTTGATGCTCAACTGACTGCGCCAGCCAGGCGCCCCTTTGGTTTTGTTTTTTAAGAAGACTATCACTGCACGAAAATATCTCTGTCAGTTACTCGGGTCCACTGGGGACCTGGCTGGTTGGAATATATAACATTAAGCAAAAGACCACTCTTCAGTTTCAACCTGTGCATCCTAGGAGCTGGTAAGCTTGTTGGAAATAATCAGCCCCTTCAAAACTGAGCTTAAAACATAACCTGATACAGTACTATTTTCACTCAATGTTGGTGATGTGACAAAGATCTTAACATTGCAGATCACTGGAGAATGTGACACAACACCCACGCACCTATTCCAAAACGCAGTTATTTGAATGGTGATGTTGTCCACTCTATTCTTCCAAATCAAATTTCCCAAAAGCAATTCTTAGAGTTCTCTAATAAGTCTTTAATCCCAGCAAGCTCATCTTTCTACTTAGCTCCGAAGCAGAATTTACAACACTTTGTAGGATATATCATATGAGCAATTTCAGTGTGCTTTAGCGGGAGTGATAAATAATGTCCTGAAAATTCACCCCTTAAATAAGTCCTAATGGGCTCAGAGAACAACAGAAGCTTAAGTGTATCTATTTTTAAAAAGGCTGAGTGGGTCACTGTTTGGAATGGAGATACCATTGCAACTCTCCCTTCAGTTACTGATCAAAATACATCGACAGTCAGTCTAGTTTGGCTATTAAACACACACACACACACACACACACACACACACACACAGGGCCCTCTATATAATGCACTAGTGGTATCAACTCTCGCTTTATTCCATGGATCTGAATCAGAGATTTCATGACAAAGGGAAGGTGCCAGGACACTTTCACTGCCTCCCTTAGAATCAGTCAGAGTGTCATGCAGAGCTCAGAGCATTCCCCAATCCACTCCTTGGGAAATTAATTAGTGTAGGCGACAAGGAGGTATTTCTCAGCCAGCATCCGCAGAAAGGGGGCCTCTATGTCATCCTGAAGGTGAAATGTGCTAAGTTAAAGTCACTGTTCTAGATTTAACTTTCAGGAGAAGAAAGGCCTCTATCAGTATTTATCAACTGATCGCTGTGGAGCTGGGACCGATGGAGGTCTGGTCTCCCTTGGGGCTCCCACATGGGGTGCCAGGTCTCTGGTAGCTTGTTTATCTTCTCTGGGACTGAGTTTCAGGTATGGGATGAAAGGGCTGGCTGCCTTTGCATTAAAGAGTTTTTCAGGTGTAAAGGTTATGACCTAGAACCACCCATGATCACAGCATCGGGAAGAAAACAAAAAAATTCTAGAGACTGCTTTGAAAAAAAAAAAAAAAATCCTTCCAGGAGAATACCTTAAAAACCAAGCTTCCTTCATCATTTAGAATAATAGGAAGTAGAAATGATCCATAGTACATAGTTAGTCCAAAAACGCTAAGAGAGCCAGTGAAGTGATGTAAACTTCCCCCATTTCTCCACAAAGTCTCAGACTGTGCATGCTGATGTGGTATAGCTCAGTGCATCAGGCTATGGGTGGCATTTCAGACTTGCTTTCCAAGCCTTTAGATAATCCAAATGTACAGAATCATGTTTATTTTTGCAGAGCTACAATAAACTGGAAAGCCATCAAACACTCACTGAAAGTGTTCCTTGAATACACACACACACACACACACACACACACATCTTACTTCCAGACTCAGATTATTGTGATTGAACAAGAGTCTGGAAAGGCAGGCTGAAAATTAACAATCACTTGCTATCCTAAACTCAGCAAGGACAAGGCTGGACTGCATTCCAGCAGAAAGGAGCTCTTATATGAAATTCAATGTTAAATAAGTCAACCAAGGAACTTAAATAGGCCGGGTTTTTTTTTCCTACACCTGTGGTGAAATATTCTAATATTTTGATGTTTGTCAACAGCATCATTTTGCAGGTGTGGCTGTACCTCGATTTTTTCCTTGTGTTTATTTCAAAATTGACATTTCACAAGTTATTTAGGAACTGTTGAACCATAAAACTGTATTTCATTGTCAAAAATGCTGAATGGTGAAATAATGACTAGCTTTCGCAGCTCGTCTCTTTATTTTATAATCTGGTGGAGCTCCTAAATGGAGATGTGAACTAAGAAGCCTGTCTCTTCTGGGAAATAAGTTATTTTCCCCGTAGCCCACGGGCTTATGAATGTTTGAATGTAAATATATGAATATATGAATGATTTAAAAACATAAACATTTCACCCAGCTCGTTGTAATCATGTGCATTTTACTTGAACCACAACGTGGATTTGGAATAGGTCTGTGAATAGAGCTTGTTTTCATGTAAATGGGATCAAGCAGGACCACTGGTTAGCTATTCAGAGAATCGGACAATGCCACCCTTGCTGGAAATGCTTCAATAAGGAATTTAATCCATGTACCTAATATTTGAACTCCAACTCTTGCTCCATATTCCTACAGCCTAATCCAGATCTCACTGACTAACAATAACCGCAGGGCGGTGTGAGACTGTGATCATGAGTTATGTGGGGCACCTGTTTCTGCCACAGAGGATTTCGGGTTTCATCTTGGAGGTAGTGTCCAAAGAGAGGGTTTTTCTGTTTTGTTTTGCTTTTTTTCTCCTCTATGACACTGCTTAAAAAAAAAAAAAATGCAGCATGGTCTTCTAGGGACAGCACCCACATAACTCCCAGAGAAACACCAAACTGACAGGACATAAAAAGCTGCCAGAGCCGGAGCTTCACTGCTGTGCGCACGACATGCGTATTAGAAATATCACTGTGCTTTCTAAGTTTCTAAGCAGCTTACCCATCCCTGTGAATATGAAGACAGACCATTACCAAAGCATTTCTTTTGGAAATAATATCAGCATTGCACTGAGAGTAGCTTAATGTTTCACATTTACAAATGGGAATTTATAAACAGGCTGACATTCTGGCACTTAGAACGCCGGCGGGGGGGGGGGGGGAACCCAACTTAACAACTCACACATAGAAAAGCTATTGATAAAATAAAACTTGGCGGACTTAGTTCATTTGAATCTGTAAATTCTCACCTAGCTACCAGATGTGTGTGTGCGTGTGTGTACATCTAACATTGGATTCCGTGACGTATTTGTAACGAAAGCCTTCTCTGAATATGCACTATGGATATCAGTTGTCCGTGACCCTGTAGTGCGCTAGGGGAAAAGGACTATTTCTCAAACATGTTGTGTGGCTGTTTTTAACCTAACTGAGAACATTAATCAGAAAAGAGCTTAAATCTTACTTCCTCTGCTTGTCTCTCTGGTACAAATAGGATGACATGGTGTGAGTGTCCATGACACAAGGTCTGACAAAGCCAGGCTGTCCTGGTATTTATGTGAAGGACACATTTACCTCCAAATCTCCTGGCCAGACCTGACTTTCACCGCATATCTGGAGCCCATGCACGCGACCCTCGCTTAAACCTCCAAGAAGATGCTGCCCTCCTTCCATCTTTTCTGCTGCTCTCTGATCTGACTTCCGTGCTTAATCTGACCTAATCCTGCCAGCATTATCTTCATCTGTGCAATGAAACCTGGAGGATCCTTTCTCATATTTGGTGAGGAGAGGCATTTACTAAATTACTTGCTCAAATCATATGCTGAGGGTTTAACTCCTTATTTCTGATTAGATGAGGAATGTAACATTAGGCACAATATCATTGATGAGTCCAAAATCTGTTTCTCCCTCTTTTGGAACAAGGTTTTTCTGAAATGGGGTACAAAGACACTAAAAGGGCCTTGGAAAGCTAGGAAATCTCAGCTAGAAATACAACAGAATGCTTCTTTTCCACGGAGGAGTGTTTTTTTTTTGTTGTTTTTTGTTTTTTTTTCAGAAGAAAAAAAGAAAGCAAATCTGATTCCAATGACTTACATAAAAGAGTTACCTATTGAAAGTTTTATTTAAAATAGTAATAATAATGACTGCCTGAAAATTTCATTTAACTCCCCTCTAGGAAAAGTCTTCTCCAGGTTCTGGATCTTATAATTGGGTTAATCAATACAATAGAACTTCTTCAGAATCTGAACTTGTATTTTCAATCTCAAGTGTTGTAAGAACATAATGAAACTATAAATAAGATCTTACTCTTAACAGAGAAAATACTTTTGAACTGTCAGTGTTTCCGTATGTTAAAATATTTATTAGTCAACATGCATGAAAGAAAATACCTAAGATTATTTGAAATAATTATTAAGGTTTGATACAGATTTATCCTGTAACTTAGGATCAGACTTCATTAACAGTAAGTAGACTGAGCCAAATGAGAAGAAAAAATATCTAATGTAAATTATTTTTAAAGGCAGGCACCTGACAGAGATTTTAATGTTATTTGCATAACAATACAATGTAATGTTATAATTCCTGTTTTGTGTATAATTAAATATCTTAATTGAAGACACTGAAAATTTAGATAGCAAACATACATTTTAAGAAAAGATATTTCCCCAAAGATATTGCACAAATGCGTCTATTTGTCGGGGCACATATGTGTGTGTACACACATATACATATATTCCCTTATATCAATAGTCAGATCTCTCCTAAGAAGTAAGCTAATTGAGCTGTTTGTGTTGATAAACTCCTTTTTCTCCAGACTATTCCTCTCTGAGCCATAATTATTTGCAATTTGCCTAAGTCGTCCATTTACTGATACGTCAAGCATGAAACAGAGGCAATTCCAGAAAATGGAAATGCTTCTCAAAATCAATCTTTGGGAAATAATGTGGTAGAAGTTACTGTGTGATAGAAGACTACCTTGTGACTGTCACAGGGAGATGAATATTAATTTGTTGAGGTTAAGGTGGCTTTGTGCTTCATTTGTTGACTTTGCTTAGCCGTCAGCAAAGCAGCACAGCCCAATTACTCCAGCAAAGCTATTTTTCCTAACAGGAGTTTTATGATTTTTATGTACTTACCAGTCAGCACACATAACAATGTCAAAATGTCCTTCCAGTTGAGAGACATCTGTCTCATTATCCCATCGTAAAACGCTTGAGGAGAAAAAGATTTTAAAAAATTATACTTAGGTTTTTTTTTTAACTTTTGATTTTGAGCTATTAACATTATTTTTTGTGGCACTTGAAATTATTTAAAAGGTATATACAAATTACTTCAAAAGGTATAATAAAAAAAAAACTAGGGATGGAACTGTCTGCTCTATATTATATTTAGTCTTCAAATCTAGAAGAGGAAGCATTCTCTATTTAGATACAATAGTTAAGCTTGTGCTAGTCTTTTTATAGTTTTTTTGTAGATGAACCATAGTCATTACAATGAGTCTAGACTCTTAACATCACTGAGGTGCATATTGGGATCAAAGTATTCCCCATCTGACTGGAATGCAAATTTATAAAAAGAAATTATTTGAAACTTAGCGTATATCTATCTTGCCTGCATGTCACTTGCATTTCTTATTGACGAAATGAGTGATTTGGCAAGATGGAAGGAAAAAAAAGCCAACCTTCATTTGGTAGTCCTCGTTTTAGGCACATTTAAAAATTCACCCATCCTGACACTTCGTCTCCCAAAAGAGGATCAGGTTTTAAACCTCAGATTAACAACAATAATTAATAACACATATTTAAGTAGTGCTAGTTGTGCTTAGGAAGCCAATGAAAGATTCTGACTTACTTTTAATTAATAATTGTGATGATTAGCATTTTACCATCTTTAAGTATTTTAATGATTTAATAATGATCTCTTCACATCAAAACTGATTTGCAGTGCTATTTTTCAGAAAAGTAAAATTGTGCTTTTCTTTCTTTCTTTCTTTTTTAAGATTTTATTTATTTATTTGACAGAGAGATCACAAGCAGGCAGAGAGGCAGGCAGAGAGAAAGGAGGAAGCAGGCTCCCCACTGAGCAAAGAGCCCGATGTGTGACTCGATCCCAGGACCCTGAGATCATGATCTGAGCCGAAGGCAGATGCTCAACCCACTGAGCCACCCAGGCACCCCATGTGCTCCTCTTTTCTCTTTTGATTATTATTTAAAACCAAACTGAGTGAGCATATCCTACCCTATCCAGTTATATTTGCTTACCTTGGTGGGTTCTTTATTTCTTCTACATTTTCCCAGAGTGAAAAGCCATTTGTTTGAATACAAAAATAAGTCTTACTTTGGTAAGTCCAAAAGTTCTTCCCATGTACACTAATAAACATTAGTGCTAGTGAATTTCTTAAGGTAGAAAAGATTGAACACATCACCACGAAATTATCTATGCAGACAGCACTGGTTGCCCATTCACTCATTCGACTCATTGCTACTGAGCACCTACTATGTGGTGGGCCCTGTGCTGGGCCACAGGCCATGCCTTCTTGATGGCAGCCTAGCAGGGCAGGTGGACACATAAACCCATAATTCTGATGCTGCCTCCTATGTACTGTGTGAGCATACAGACTTAGAGCTCCAGGGAGGGCTTTCCAAAAGAATCCGTCATCCTGTCACATATGGACAAGCTTTACAAATGAGCTCTACTGTTGTATTTGCTTAGACCTACTTGAGAGACAAGGAATGGAGGAAACCAGGAAAGCCTCAAGAGATAAATGCCCACTTTGTTTTTACATTCATTCCTCAAAAACTCCATGCGCCTGTAGAGCATGGGACATAACCAATACCAACTTATATGGAAACGCCAAGGCCTCCCATGCAACTGGGACTCAGGCTCGGTGGGAAACCAGACCTACTCAGCTCTCATCAGAGACCTAAGAGTCTTAGAGAGTTTCTACATGAACAATCTGGTTTAAAATATACATCTATACTTGACTTTTTCCAGTCATAAAAGTTATGTACCCATTATATAAATTTTGGGGAAAAGAGAAAAGTGTTAAAATTACTCATAATTTTACTGTACCATAAACCATTATTTAGAAAAATGTTTCTAATACATAAGTAATTAATAAAGCACATGAACAGAAAGTATAGGAAATCCTGTGGTGGGTACTGGATATTGGATTCCTGAGGAACTTCAGCCTCTTGGTTCAACAAAGACAGATGGAGAGATGGGGTCTAGGCAGCAACTGGCCATGGATTACCACAGCAGATGTAACAAGAGTAAATCTAAAAGAGACTGAAATGCACTGTTTGGCCATGTGGATCACAACACATTCCCAGAAAGCATTTTTTCCTAGTTCTCATGAGGCTTATGGCTATGCTGCCCCCATAACCGTAAGCACATGACAAAGAGTGGTATAGAGAAAAGAGTCTGCTTTGGTGTGACAGATACACTTAGGTTCAAATTTTGGTTCCTTCCTTGACTGGCTATGTGAACATGGAGTTTGCTTTCCCATCTGTAAAATGGAAAAATCAACAGCCACCTTCTTGAACACTCACAGAGCACCATTCACACTGTGTTCTACATTGGCGGTGTTCACGTAGTATACAATGAGAAGCCTGCCCCCTGAAGCTGTGCAATCAGGAGGCCTTCTCTCTTGGAAGGCAAAGGGTGACGGTGACTTCTATATTCAAGGAGCTGGTCCTTCTAACTCTTCTCTTCCAAAGACCTTGCCCTCCACTCTTCTCAGATAACTCACGTGACGATAATCTAAAGCAGTACTTTAGTTGTGGAGAAAGACCAGATTTTTTGTTGTTGTTGTTTATATTCAATCTGTTGCAGACTGACAGTTTCATAAAATAGAGTAAAAATTGATAGGCAAATGAGATTTTAAAAGCCAAGACATTCTAAACACAAGTTCACCGATCATATGCTTGGATATCACAGTAGTGTTCCGAAACATTCCCTTTCAATTTCTGAACTCACTTCATCGCAGGTCAGTAACACGCAGGTCACAGATGGGCTCCAGTATGGCCTAATTGTTCCTCTTTTTTTTTTTTTTAAATAACTGAAACCCTGACCTACTTTCCAACCAGCCCTTTCATAGCTCATCCCTTCCAGAAGGTACTCTAATCCCAACCATTCTTCAGTGCCCCTGGCCAACAGTCTACTAGTCTCATCACCATGTCCCTATCTCTCTTACATAACGTTTCTCTTCCCTCCTTACCCAGCTTATATCCCACAGACAATCATTTTAATTACTTCTTTGCATATACCCTCACTTTTTTCCCTTTCTTATTTTAAATTATTTCAAAATGACTTAGCTGTGACCCAGAACAAAATTTAGAAACATTTAAAGGGATATAAAAACATTCAGATTCCAAGAAGGTAAAATATAAAATACCTGAGGGCAATGGGGTGACTTAGCTAGTTAAATATCCAACTCTTGATTTCAGCTCAGGTCATGATTTGAGGGTCATGAGATAGAGCCTTGTGTTGGGTTCCCCCCACCCAAAAGATGAAATAGATGTTTTAAGACATACAAAAGCTGAAAAAATTAATTACCAGCAGATCTACACCACAAGAAATGTAAAGAAAGTCCTTCAGGCACAAAAATATTCATACCAGCCAAAAATATGGATCAACAGAAAGAAATGATGAGAACTAAAATTTGTAACTACATGGGCAAATATGTAAGTTTTTTTCTTATTATTTAACTTTGTTTGAAATATTACTGACTGGTTAAATAACAAGTACTTCAGGGTTTATAACACATACTTAAGTAGAATATAGCATATTATAGAATAGCATGCGACTGGGAGGAAGTAATAGAAGTATACTATGATCAGGTTTTTATAGTGTAGTTGAAGTGGTCCATCACTTGAGGATAGAATTTAAAAATGTATGGTATAAAACCTACAGCAACTACTAAAACAACTAAACACAATTATGGCTGATAAGTCAATAAAGGATAAAAACTAGAATAATAAAATCTACTCATTTAATCAAGGGGGGCAGAGAAAAATGAAAAGAAGAAAGAACAGATGGCATAAACAGAAAACAAAAGGCAAAATGAGTTAAATCAAACCATATTAGTACTTGTACTAAGTGAAAATGGTCTAAATGTCCCCCAATTAAAAGGCAAAGGGTGTCAGACTGGATTAAAATGCTAAATGGAAGTATATGTGGCTTACTAAGTAAATGTATTTTAAATGGGAAGCATGAATGGATTAAAAGTGGACGTCATACCAAGCAACACTAGTCAAAAGAATGCCGGAGCAGCTATATGAATGCCAGACAGTAGATTTCAGAGCAAAGTATATTACCAGATGTAAAAAGGATCACATTACAATGTTAAAGGAGCAATTCAAGAAGCAGATATAACACTTCTAAATATTTACAAACTGAGTAACAGAGTTTCTAATGTGAAGCCCAAATGGTTATTACTGTAAGAAAACACAGACAAAACCACAATTATAATGAGAAATTTCAATACTCTTTTCTCATTAATTAATTGAATTAGACAGAAAATAACCAAAGTTATAGATGGTTTTAACAATGATATTAACCAACATGACTTAATTGATATTTATAGAACACTCCATCCAATAATAGCAGAATATATCTTTTTTTTTTTCCCAACTAGATAGGAAGCATTTACCAAAACATAGCTTTTCTGGATCATATTTTTAACTTTCAACAAATTTAAAGGCATTCCAGTAATATAAAAATATGTTCCCTGGGGCACCTGGGTAGCTCAGTTCATTAAGCATCAAATACTTGGTTTTAGCTCAGGTCATGATCTCAGGGCGGTGGGATCAAGCCCTGTATCAGACTCCACACTCAGCATGGAGTCTGCTTTTCTCTCTCCCTCTGCTCTTACCCCCACTCTCTATCTCCCTCTCAAATAAATATATAAATAAATAAAATCTAAAAGAAATAAGTTCCTCTCCACTATGGAATTAAATTAGAAATCAATGTTTTCTGTAAAATCTCCAAATATTTGGAAAGTAAATAATTCACTTACGAATAACATAACATCCAAACATGAATCAAAACAGAAATCGAGAAATATTTTTATTGAATGAAAATGAAAATACAACATATAAAATTTGTGGGATGCCACTAAATTTGTGGGATGTATAGAATGGAAATTAATAGCACTAAATGTCTATATCAGAAAAGAAAGGTCCAAATCAATAGAGTCAGCTACCAGCTAAATAAACAAATAAAAACAAAAACCAAACAAACAAAAAAAAGAAGTAAACTCAACATAACCAGAAGAAAGGAAGTAAAGATCAGAACAGAAATAAATGAAATTCAAGAAAGCAGAAACATAGAGAAAAATCACTGTAACCAAACACTGGTTCTTTGAGAAGAGCAATAAAATTGATAAACCTCTAGCCAGAGTGACTAGGAAAACGGAGAAGACATAAACCACCAACATCATGAATGAGTCAAGTGGAATCAATACGGATTCTACAGATAGTAACATGATAATAAGGAATATAAAAGTTCCTTCATAAAATATATTAATAAATATAAGTATATTTATTAATGTAAAAATAATATAAATATATACAATATAAATATATAATATCTATAGGTACAGAAGTATGTATCTATATCAATCCTAGGAATACAGGAAGGTTGATTTAATGTTCAAAATTCTATCAATATAATTTACCATATTAATGAGCTAGAAAAGAAAAACCATATGAACATCTCAATAAGTGCAGAAAATGCATTGTCAAAGTCCAACATCTACTACTGATAAAAACTCTCAGCAGCCTAAGAACAAAAGGGAACTTCACCAACCTGAAAAAAGTCATCTATGAAAACCCAGAGCCAGTATCATCCTCCAATGGTGAAAGACTAGATGCTTCTTCCCTAAACATCAGAATAAGGAAAGGATGTTTCCTCTCATTATTAAGCATTGCATTGGAGATTCTAGCTAGTGTAATAAGACAAGGAAAAAAACAAGTCATCAAGACTGGGAGGGAAGAAGTAAAACTGTTTCTATGAGCAGGAAACCTGACCATCTACGTAAAATATCCAATGGAATACACAAAAAAAGCAAGCAGAATACATGAGTTAAGCAAGGTTGTCGAATACAAGACCAATATACAGAAATCAGTTATATTTCTTCATATAAGCAACAAATAATTGGAACTTGTAACTTCCAATTCCCTATTAAAACATTTAAAACATTAAAAAATTCTAAACTATGGGGCACCTGGGTGGCTCAGTGGGTTAAGCCTCTGCCTTCGGCTCAGGTCGTGATCTCAGGGTCCTGGGATCAAGTCCTGCATCAGGCTCTCTGCTCAGCAGGGAGGGAGCCTGCTTCCTCCTCTCTCTCTGCCTGCCTCTCTGCCTACTTGTGATCTCTCTGTCAAATAAATTAAAAAAAAAAAAAACCCTCAAACTATTAGTAACATAAAATATGAAATACTTAGAGATAATTCTGACAAAAGTTGAGAGAAATTAAATAAGACCTAAATAAATGGAGGTAATTCAGTGGATAAAGGAGAGTGTTTTTTAACAAATAGTGTCTTAACATTTGGATATCCACTTATTATTTTTTTAAAGATCTCTAACACGTATCTTGTACATTAAAAAAAAAAAAAACTGATTCCAAATGGATCACAAAATTAAATGTAAAAACTAACACTGTAAAACTCATAGATGAAAATACAAAAGAAAATCTTTGTAACACTGGGTCAAACAAGGGCTTCTTAGATATGACACAGGATGCATGATCCATAAAAGAACAAATTGGTAAATTAGACTTCATTAAAATTAAAAACTTCTGCAGTTTGAAAGATGCTACGAGTTGAATGGGAAGAGAAGCCACAAACCTTGGCGGGGTGGATATTTGTAAATCATATATCTGATAAAAGCCTGGGTCATATAAAGCTTACATATAAACCTAGGAAAAAATTTAATGAACTCTCAGGGTATGAAAATAAGAAAACAAGGAACCCAATAAAAAATAAAAGAAAAAGGTGGGTAGATCGTTTGAACAGACACTCTACCAAAGATATATAAGTGTCAAATAAGCACATGAAAAGATATCCAACATCATTAGTAAATGGGGAAATTCAAATTAAAGTCCTAATGAGATACCACTATATACTTATTAGAAAGGTTATCATTTAAGATTGACCATATAGAGTTTTGGTGAGGATGGGGTAAAAATGGAACTCTCTGAGGGCACCTGGGTGGCTTAGTTGGTTAAACCACTACCTTCGGCTCAGGTCATGATCCCGGAATCCTGGGATTGAGTCCCGAATCAGGCTCCCAGTTCCATGGGGAGTCTGCTTCTCCCTCTGACCTTCTCACCTCTCATGTTCTCTCTCTCTCTCTCTCAAATAAATAAATAAAATCTTTAAAATAAAATAAAATAAAAATAAAAATGGAACTCTCTGACACCACTGATGGGAATATAAGTACAATCATTTTGGAAAATAGTTTGTCAGTTTCCTTAAAATGTTACATATGTGCCTCTATATGATCTAGCTGTTCCACTCCTAGGTATTTACCCCCAGAGAAGTGAAAACACATATCCATACAAAACATATATCCACATATCCATATGTGGACATAAATACTCTTAACAGTTTCATTTGTAACAGCCCCATACTAGCAACAACCCAAAATTTCATCAAAGGGTGAAAGCAGAAACAGATTGTAGTGTACATAGGACACAACTCTGGAATAAAAAGGAAGGAACTGTCAATACTTCTAGCAACATAGATGAATCTCAAAATACTTTTACTAACTGAAAGCACATACTGAATCATTTCATTTATTTAAAACTCTAGAAAAATCTTTAAAAAAAAATTAAAAAGGGGGCACCTGGGTGGCTCAGTGGGTTAAAGACTCTGCCTTTGGCTCAGGTCGTGATCCCAGAGTCCTAGGATCAAGCCCTGAGTTGGGCTCTCTGCTCGGCAGGGAGCCTGCTTCCTCCTCTCTCTCTGCTGCCTCTCTGCCTACTTGTGATCTCTGTCTGTCAAATAAATAAATAAAATCTTAAAAAATTAAGAAAAAACCCTAGAAAATATAAACTCACACAAGGTGAGGGAAAACAAATCAATGGAGAGGGAAGAAACTTCAAGAAGCAGAAAGGAGGGTTTATCAAAGGGCAAGAAGAAAGTTCTACGTGTGAGAGACATGTTCAGTATTTGGACTGTGGTGATGGTTTCAAAGGTGTACACAATTTTTTAAACTTGTAAAATTATGCATACACTTTAGTGGATGCCAATTTTACCTCAACAAACTGTTAAAGAAAAGCTAAAAAGGAAGTGTTTTCTGAAAGATAGCAAGGTGTCTGCAAACATCCTACTAGGCCCCTTGGCCTATGTGAACTTTACAATCTAAGGCATAACCTTCAGATGCAAAGACAAGTAAAGGATGGTTCTTCTAACCCCCAAATCATGCCCATGTGTTACCAATAATTATATTGACATTCAAGTAAAATGTGTATATTATCTCCATTTTATTTCACCACAATGTCAAAATCATATTTCTGTTTGAAATTCATTACAAAGCAAAGTACAATTTTACAGAAAGAAATACAAAATCAATCATCATCACAGAATTCCTCATGATTTAGAAAAATCGTAACAGCTATAGGCATGGTAAACCTAGAAAGTCTAACAGATAGTGCACAGCAGGAAGAATGCTGGGCTTGCAGCGAGCTAGAAAGCTCTGAGTTTGAATACTAGCTCCATCACTTACAGGCCAACTTATGGGCCAGCAGGGCTGGGAGATGTTGAGTACCATGGCCTTCATCTGCAACAGACATTAGTTGCATTGCACAATGATAAAGAATCGAATGAGCTAGAATATATGAAAGTGAATTATTAGGGCTCTATAAATATTAGTTTCCTTGTTTTTACTCTTGCATTAACTTAGATTTTTTCATTCTGGCTTTGACTTTGAAGGGTCGACTCGAAATGCAAAGCCAAGTCAGTTTCTGATAGGATTCCTATCTTGTGATTTAAAACACACACATACAGGGGCGCCTGGGTGGCTCAGTGGGTTAAAGCCTCTGCCTTCGACTCAGGTCATGATCTCAGCATCCTGGGATCGAGCCCCACATTGGGATCTCTCTGCTCAGTGGGGAACCTGCTTCCTCCTCTCTCTCTCTCTCTGCCTGCCTTTCTACCTACTTGTGAACTCTGTCAAATAAATAAAATATTTAAAAAAAAAAAAAAACACACACATACACACTCTCTCTCTCTCTCAAACAAAAGTCTCTGTTTTAAGTTTCTAATATAATAATGTTTAATATAATTTGTATTTCACTGTGGTGCTCACAGGTAGCTCTCCCCTTACAGATTTAAGGCATTTCTTTTCTTACATTCCCACAGTTAATATTTGTTTACCATTATATTTGCAGACTCCTCAATGGGGAGTGAGTCATAGTTTCTAACTCTGTTGTTAGAAAGGTCATCCCTTGTGTTTTGCAAAAGTACTGTACTGACACAATTCTTGATTATGCTTGCCAAATGTAAAGAGCTTAGAATATTTAAAAAAACAAAAACAAACAAACAAACAAAAAATCCAGCTGCCTTAGCAGCAGTGGGGAGTGGAATGTTACAGGCATTGTTCCTTGCAACAGACTCCAGAACTCTTCCCACAGTTTCTTATATCTTACTACTCAACATCTCTCTTTGGTTTTAGCTCATCCTTACAGAGGGTCCATTCAAGTCACTGATAGTGTTTACATAAACTGGGGAATCATTTCTCTTCTCTTCTTACAAATACTTCCCTATTTGTCACTTGTCCCTCCATTTTCCCTGATCTTTCCTAGAGTTTCAAAATGCCATATGCTAGAAGATTCTGTAGTAGTGTTTTAAATACTTGGGGAAAGGAATCTAAATCCAGAACGGAAAAACAAGAATGAGATGGGACATTAACCTGTTGATTTCCTAGCTTGGGAGCCAGTCCAACCACAGTGCTTTTCAGCACTTCTCTGGAGGCGGTGAGGGATAGGACAAAGAGGACCTGTTTCTAAGTAACAAAATGAAAATAGTCAAAGGAAACAAATAGTCTTATTTGGAAAGGAAACAAAATAATTACAGATTGTCATGTTGGGGAAGGTATGCTGAAGAAGGTGGAAGGTGAAATGTGATTTTAGAGGCATTATTCGGACAGGAAAGAGGAAGAGGAATTAAATCTTAGACACACTGTATAGGAAGCAAGAATTTGGAGGTTGGATATGGGCACCCTCCTTTTTAGCTCCCCAACATCCCAAGGCTTTGTTCTTTAAGATGACCTCACCACGAGCCTGGGGCTATCTGGTATCTTTTCCCTCTTCATCTTTTCCCTTCGCCTCTCCTCTAAAAATAAGTAGGTTTACTCATCCTTTCAAGGACAGCCCTCCCACCTATATGTAGGATTAAACCACTCCCTTTTTCCTCTAGCTTAGTGGTTTTCAAACTTGGGCATGTATTGGAATGCTCAGTAGGTTTGTTAGATTCCAGGATTCAATCCCAGCGTTTCAGATTCAGTAGGTCTGGGGTGCAGAGTGCCAATCAGCATTTCCAACAAATCTCCAAGTGGTCCTGATGCTGCTGGTCTGGGGACCATACTTGAGAAGCAGCACTCTAGAGCTTGCTCCATCAAATCACACCCCCTGACTTCATATATTACTTCATATATTACTTGCTCATATATTACCCCCTGATTACATATATTACTCATATATTACATATATATACTACATATATTACATGCTCCCCTCTTCCCTCAATTCTGCTTCTTCTTGCTACACATACTACTTGGCTCTTTCTGTTCACCATCAACACTTTGGCATGGGGAGTCTACTCTCATTGATTCCTCTGCCCTCGTAATATAACCTTTCTCACAGCAGACATGAGCACGGTTCTACAATTTGCCAGTGATCTGCAGTGGCTACACTGCTGCTGGTCTCCGCTCTTTGACATTCTTTCCTGGACTTGCTTCCAGAATAGTTTTATAGGGAATAGTTTTATACCAATCCACCTGGCATCAGCCTTCCTGTATCCAGCTCCTTTTCTGTATCCCTGATTGGCCTCTATTACTCTGCCCCCAAACAGGTATTTTCTAAGATTCTCTTCTTAGCCATCTTCTTTTACATTCCAGTTTCCATAGTTCTGCTCTAATCTTTCCAGGTTGATCTCCAAATCTTCCAGCACATTTCCTGAGATTTGAATTTTCCTCTTTTTTTAAATTAACATATAATGTATTATTTGCCCCAGGGTACAGGTCTGTGAATCATCAGGCTTACACATTTCACAGCACTCACCATAGCACATACCCTCCCCAATGTCCACAACCCAGCCACCCTATCCCTGCCCCCAACCCTCAGTTTGTTTCCTGAGATAAAGAGTCTCTTATGGTTTGTCTCCCTCCCGATCCCATCTTGTTTCATTTTTTCTTTCCCTACTCCCCACAACGCCCCACCTGCCTCTCAAAGTCCTTATATCAGAGAGATCATATGATAATTGTCTTTCTCTGATTGACTTATTTCACTCATTATAATATCCTCTAGTTCCATCCATGTCATTGCAAATAGCAAGATTTCATTTCTTTTGATGGCTGCATAGTATTTCATCACACACACACACACACACACACACACACACACACACACACATCTTCTTTATCCATTCATCTGTTGATGGACATCTAGGTTCTTGGTTCTTTCCATAGTTTGGCTATTGTGGACATGGCTGCTATAAACATTCGGGTGCACTTGCCCCTTCAGATCACTACGTTTGTATCTTTAGGGTAAATACCCAGTAGTGTGATTGCTGGCTCATAGGGTAGCTCTATTTTCAACTTTTTGAGGAATCTCCATGGTGTTTTCCAGGGTGGCTGCACCATCTTGCATTCCCACTAACAGTGTAGGAGGGTTCCCCTTTCTCTGCATTCTCTCCAACATCTGTCATTTCCCGACTTGTTAATTTTAGCCACTCTGACTGGTGTGAGGTGATATCTCATTGTGGTTTTGATTTGTATTTCCTTGATGCCGAGTGATGTGGAGCACTTTTTCATGTGTCTGTTGGCCATCTGGATGTCTTCTTTGCAGAAATGCCTGTTCATGTCTTCTGCCCATTTCTTGATTGTATTATTTGTTCTTTGGCTGTTGAGTTTGATAAGTTCTTTATAAATTTTGGATATTAGCCCTTTATCTGATATGTCATTTGCAAATATCTTCTCCCATTCTGGCAGTTGTCTTTTGGTTTTGTTGACTGTTTCCTTTGCTGTGCAAAAGCTTTTGATCTTGATGACGTCCTAATAGTTCATTTTTGCCCTTGCTTCCCTTGCCTTTGGTGATGTTTCTAGGAAGAAGTTGCTGCGGCTGAGGTCAAAGTTGCTGCCTGTGTTCTCCTCAAGGATTTTGATGGACTCCTTTCTCACATTGAAGTGTTAAATCCATGTTGAGTCTATTTTTGTGTGTGGTGTAAGGAATTGGTCCAGTTTCATTCTTCTGTGTGTGACTGTCCAATTTTCCAAAAAAAACATTTCTTGAAGAGACTGTCTTTTTTCCATTGGACATTCTTTCTTGCTTAGTTGAAGATTAGTTGACCATAGAGTTGGGGGTCTATTTCTGGGCTCTCTATTCTGTTCCACTGATCTATGTGTCTGTTTTTGTGCCAGTACCATACTCTCTTGATGATTTCAGCTTTGTTGAACTTTCTTCTTAATCACATGCTAGTTACTGTCACATAGAGAGCACACATTTATGTCCTACAACCACACAAATGCAGCATGTCCCAAACTGCTCTCTTAATCCCCCACCTTTCTTTAGTGCCCACAGACAGTCAGTTCTCCAGAACGCCCTCCATATTTGCTCTCTGATTTCTGCTCTCATTCAGGCCTGGATACCTTTTTCCCTTTCCCTGAAACCACGATATAGCTTTCAGAACAATCAAAAAACCCAACACTTTTTATTATAGAATAGAAGACTAAAACAGAAAACTATGTGAAACAAATATATGCCTTAATTATGAGGCAAATACCTTTGTAACCAAAACCCAGACCAAGAAATAGAACTTTACTTATAAACCTCAGAAATCCCTTTACATACTCTGTCCCATTGACCTCCTCCCTCCACCTCAGTGCAATGGTCTGTGGGCCTCATCACACCAGTGAACAAAATTCAGCCTGTCCCCATTCATCACACCAGAGAATTAAGTTTGCCTGGACAAACTAGTGTCATAACAAGTTCTACAGATGATTCTCATACTGAAGTTTGAAAGCTATGGCTCTAGCTTATTATATATTTCTGGACTGACTTTAAAACTGAGCCTACTCTCTGGGTCTGTGTTTTTGTCTCTATTTTAGCTGAAATAAACTTATTTCAGAGTCCAAAAGGAAGACAGATTTGCCTAACATTTGAACCCCCTAAGTTGGTGACCCATATATTCTGGACTGGTAAAGGGTTTTGAGATCTTGGAATGAAAGGTACTTATTATATTTCCCACTCCAAATATCTCTGATTCTATAATAATGACAGCTAATTAATTTACATGGGAGTAAAACAAAGTGATGATAAAAAATTAGAATTAGCTCTAATTTCGTATTGAATTTGAACTATGTGCCATTAAATGTGAAATCACAAAATTAATTATTTTTTAATGTTTTCATTCATTTTTAAACTTATGAACTTTCAAGCACATTTTAATATAAAAATTTCACTATTTGTTGCCAACTTCAAATCATAACTTTCTCTGATCTAGTATTATGGTAGCAACTTAGGGTGAGCCAGATTAGATGGTTCAAAAGATAAGAAAGGTTCTAAATTCTTTCAAGAAGCCAGCATATCAGTGATATTAAAATCTAAATAAGATAGTTCCATAAACTGTGGACCAATTTTACTGATGAATATCAATGCAAAAAGCCCAGATAACATTATACACTGCTGATAGGAATATAAAATTGTTCAGCCAACTTGGAAAACAGTCTGGCAATTCCTCAGAAAGTTAAACATAGAGTTCCTATATGGCTACATACACCCAAGAGAAAAGTAACTTGTCATAAGAACATCTACACAAATGTTCATAGCAGCACTATTCATAATGGGCTAAAAGTGGAAACAATCCAATTGTCTGTAATAAATAAATGAACAAAATATGGTCTATCCATCCCCCAAAAAACTACTAGAATTGATGAATGAATTCAGCAAGTTTGCAGCATACAAAATCAATGTACAGAAATCTGTGGCATTTCTATACACTAATAATGAGGTAGCAGAAAGAGAAATTATAAAAACAATCCCATTTACAACTATACCAGAAATAACAAAATACCTAGGATTAAACTTAACCAAGAAGGTGACACACCAGTACTCTGAAAACACTAATGAAAGAAGTTGAAGACAGTACAAACAAATGGAAAGACATTCCATGCTCATGGATTATAAGAGCAAATATTGTTAAAATGTCTATAGTACCCAGTTTACCCAAAAGATACAGATGTAGTGAAAAGAAGAGCGATCTGTACCCCAATGTTCATAGCAGCAATATCCACAATCACCAAACTGTGGAAAGAACTGAGATGCCATTCAACAGATGAATGGATAAAGAATATATGGTCCATATATACAATGGAGTATTATGCCTCCACCAGAAAGGATGAATACTCAACTTTTGTATCAACAGGGAGGGGACTGGAGGAGATTATGCTGAGTGAAATAAATCACAGAGAGAGTCAATTATCATATGGTTTCACTTACTTGTGGAACAGAAGGAATAACATGGAGGACATTAAGAGAAGGAGAGGAGAAGTGAATTGGGGGTAAATCACAGGGGGAGATGAAAGATGAGAGACTGTAGATTCTGAGAAACAAACTGAGGGTTTTGGAGGGGAGGGAGGTGAGGGGATGGGTGAGCCTGGTGGTGGGTATTAAGGAGGGCATGTTTTGCATGGAGCACTGGGTGTGGTGCATAAACAATCTTGGAACATGAAAAAATAAAATTAAATTAAGATGCTAAAAAAAGGAAAAAAGAATAAACTCACTATGAATAAATACTCAACAAGTGTTATCTTAAGTGTTATCCACAAAAATAACTTATAGAATGAGTAAAAATATTTTCAACCAAAAAAAAAAAAAAAGTCTATACTACCCAAAGCAATTTACAGATACAATGCAATCCCTGTTAAAATATCAATGGCATTTTTCATAGAACTGGAACAAACAATCTTAAAATTTGTATGGGACTACAAAAGACCCCAAATAGCCAAAGCAATCTTGAAAAATGAAACTGGAGGTATCACAATTCCACACTTCAAGTTATATTACAAAGCTGTAGTAATCAAAATAGTATGGTACCTTACAAAAATAGACATATATATCAACAGAACAGAAGAGAAAGCTCAGAGATAAACTTACAATTATATGGCCAATTAATCTATGACAAAGGAGGGAAGAATATGCGATGGGAAAAAATCTCCTCAACAGTGTTGGGAAAATTGGACAGCTACATGAAAAGAAAGAAGCATATCTTATATCATACACAAAAGTAAACTCAAAGTGGATTAAGGACCTAAATGGGAGCCCTGAAACCATAAAAATCCTGTAAGAGAGCACAGGCAGTAATTTCTCTGACATTGGGTATAGCAACATCTTTCTAAGTATGTTTTCTGAGGCAAGGGAAACAAAAGCAAAAATAAACTATTGGGACTAATCAAAATTTAAAAAGCTTTGGCACAGCAAAGGAAACAACCAACAAAACTAAAAGACAAACTACTGAACAGGAGAAGATATTTGCAAATGACATCTGATAAAGGGTTAGTATCCAAGATATATAAAGAGTTTATACAACTCAACACACACACAAAAAAACAAAAACAAAAACAAAAATAAACAAATCACCAAAAAACAAATAAAAAAATGGACAGAAGATATGAATAGCATTTCTCCAAAGACCTATAGATGGCCAATAGACACATGAAAAGATGCTCAAACTCAAATCAAAACCACATTGAGATACCACATTACGCCAGTTAGAATAGCCAAAATTAGCAAGACAGGAAACAACGTGTGTTGGAGAGGATGTGGAGAAAGGGGAACCCTCTTACACTGTTGTGGGAATGCAAGTTGGTGCAGCCATTTTGGAGAACAGTGTGGAGATTCCTTAAGAAATTAAAAATAGAGCTTCCCTATGACCCTGCAATTGCACTACTGGGTATTTACCCCAAAGATACAGATGGAGTGAAAAGAAGGGCCATCTGTACCCCAATGTTCATAGCAGCAATGGCCATGGTCGCCAAACTGTAGAAAGAACCTTGAGATGCCCTTCAATGGGCTAATGGATGAGGAAGACGTGATCCATATACACTAGGGAGGAGTATGCCTCCATCAGAAAGGATGAATACCCAACTTTTGTATCAACATGAATGGGCCTGGAAGAGATTATGCTGAGTGAAATAAGTCAAGCAGAGAGAGTCAATTATCATATGGTTTCGCTCATTTGTGGGGCATAACAAATAACACAGGGGACATGGGGAGATGGAGAGGAGAAGGGAGTTCAGGGAAATTGGAAGGGGAGGTGAACCATGAGAGACTATGGACTCTGAAAAACAATCTGAGGGTTTTGAAGGGGCGGGGGTGGGAGGGTGGGGGAGCCTGGTGGTGGGTATTATGGAGGGCACGTATTGCATGGAGCACTGGGTGTGGTGCATATAAACAATGAATTCTGTTATGCTGAAAAGAAATTAAATTAAAAAAAATTAAAACACACACACACAAAGATGCTCAACATCACTCATCATCAGGGGAATGTAAATCAAACCCACACTGATTTATCACCTGACACCTGTCAGAATGCCTAAAACCCAAAACTCAAGAAACAACAAGTGTTTGCAAGGTTGTGGAGAAAAAGGAACCCTTGTGCACTATTGGTGAGAATGCAAACTGGTGCAGCCACTGCGGAAAACAGTATGGAGGTTCCACAAAACTTTAAAAAGAGAACAATCCTATGATCCAGTAATCGCACTAGTGGGTATTTATCCAAAAAATATGAAAATTCTAGCTCAAAGGGATATATGCTCCTGTATACTTATTGCAGCATTATTTACAACAGCCAAATTATGGAAGCAGCCCAGGTGTCTATCAACTGATGAATGGATAAAAAAGATGTAGTATATACATATAGACAATGGAATATTATCCAGCCATAAAAGAACGATAGTCTGCCATTTGCAATATCGCGGATGGATACAGAGTATAATGTTAAGTGAAAGAAGTCAGACAGAGAAAGACAAGTGTTATATTATTTCACTTTTATGTGGAATTTGAGAAATAGAACAAATGAACAAGAAAAAAAAAAAGAGAGAGAGATAAACCAAAAAAACAGACACTCAACTACAGAGAACAAACAGATGGTTACCAGAGGAGAGGTCGGTTGGGGGATGGGTGAAGCAGGGGAAGGGGACTAAGTACAGTTATCTTGATGAACACTGAATCATGTGTGGAACTGTTAAGTTGCTGTATCATACACCTGAGACTAAGACAGATTAGTATTAGTTTAGTAGTTAACTGTATGTTAACAACACTGGGAATTAAAAGAAAATAAATGTGTTCTATCCATACAGTGGAATATTTTTCAGCCATAAAAAGAATGACATCCCAATACATGGATGAACCCCAAAACATTATGTTAAGTTAAAGAAACCAGATATGAAGAACCACATACTATAGGATTCCATTTATGTGGAATGTCCAGAATAAGCAAATCCATACAGCCAGAAAGTAGATTAGTGGCTCCCTAATGCTAGGAAAGAGAAAGAGGGTGGGGGCAATGGGTAGTGGCTACTAATGGGTCATGAAATTAATGGGGGTGATGAAAATGTCTTAAAATTGATCATGAGGGTTCACAACTCTGTGAATATCCTAAAACCCATTAAATTGTACACTTTAAGTGGGTGAATTATACGGTATGTGAGTTATATCTCAATAAACTTGTCATAAAAATAATTCCAAATAACACATTAAAATACAATAGCATGTTAAGAGATTAATTAAGACACCATGACCAAGTCACTAAAAACACAGAGATGCTTTAATATTAAGAAACCTGTTAATATGAGTTGCCACAGGTACAGGTGAAGTCAGAGAAACAATTTGATCAGTTCCATTCATGCTAAAAAGGCAAGGGTTGAAGTTCCATATTTATTTGTAATAAAATATCTTAAAAACAAGGATATCAGGCGTGCCTGAGTGGCTCAGTGGGTTGAGCCTCTGCCTTCTGCTCGGGTCTTGATCTCAGGGTCTTGGGATTGAGCCCCACATTGGGCTCTTTGCTCGGTAGGGAGCCTGCTTCCCCCCCCCCCCGCCGCCACCACCACCTACTTGTGATTTCTCTCTCTGTCAAAAAAATAAATAAAATCTTAAAAAAAAAATACAAGGAGATCAATAAAAACTACCTTAACAAGATAAAAAATATCCATATATTTCCACCCAAATGCTAATGCAGATCTAATGGTGAAGCATTCCAGGAGTTCCAGTAAAGTCAGGCTCAAAAATGCCTATCATTTTACAACACCTTGAAATTTTTATTCAATAAAATTATACAAGAGATACAAAAGAAGAGGTATAAGAGGGGCACCTGGGTGGCTTAGTCGGTTAAACATCTGCCTTTGGCTCATGTTATGATCTTCAGGACCTGGGATTGAGCCCCACCCACATCGGGCTCCCAGCTCAACAGGGTGTCTGCTCTCCCTCTCCTTCTGCCTCTGTCCCTGCTTGTGCTTTCTACATCTCTCTCTCTCTCTCGCAAATGAACAAATAAAATCTTTTTTAAAAAAGAGGTATAAGAATTGAAAAGAAGTAAAAATCATCACCATTTGGAGATGATGGGATTGTTTATTTGGAAAATTCAAGAGAATAAACTGATAAACTAGCCGAAATAATAACTCATGGAGGTGGCCAAACATTTACTACATAAAACCCTATAGCTTGCTTCATATATATTCAAATAACAACCAGTTAGAAAATATAATAAAAGAGAAGATCTCATTTATAAGAGAAACAAAACTAGTTTCCAAAAATAAAGTTAACAAGAGAAATGAAGAAAGATTTCAAATACTAATGGAACATCTAGAAAAACTTAAATAAAAAGGAAACACCCTGTTCATAAATAGGAAGACTCAGTCATCAAGATGGCAAGTCTTAGTAAATTGCATTTCTTTCAATCACAATGAAAATGCCAGTAAAATAAAAATATGGACATAATTTGAGAAAATTCTAAAAAAAGAATAACAAGGGACTAGTCCTAACAGATAGGAAAATATATTACAAAGCTGTAGTAATTAACACTTTGGTAGCGTCATATGAATACGCAAAGTTCACTTCTGAGAACTTGTTCTGTAGGTATATACTTGCAAATGTATACTCTGTGTACAGATGCATCCACGGCAGCATTGTTTGTAACCCCAAAATACTGAAAGCAGACTATTATTGAAGTAAAAAATTATTTTTAATGGATTATGATGTGGTCATACTCTAAAAATTTTTTTTAAATCCCCACTTGTCCATTTTAAAGTAAAGAAATCGTTTGAAAATGAAGACCTTCTTATTAGATATGTAACTTCAGTGATATAAATTTCTATGATGGAGTGATTTTTCTCTTAATTAACCTGGAAGGTTTAATATAATGGTCTAATCTGCACACCCGGCTATCAATATAGAATTTGGCTGAATTTGGGTGGTGAGATTTTGATCTTGGTGAAAAGTAGGTAAGTGCATATCCAAAGAGACAATACAGTGTTATTTGAGAAGAAAGCCCTTAATTTTTAATTTGCTGCAGTTTAAGAGTAGGTCTTAAAAATACAATGTCCCTGGGGCGCCTGGCTGGCTCAGTGGGTGAAAGCCTCTGCCTTCGGCTCTGGTCATGATCCCAGGGTCCTGCATCGGGCTGGGCTCTCTGCTCAGCAGGGAGCCTGCTTCCCTTCCTCTCTCTCCACCTGCCTCTCTGCCTACTTGTGATCTCTGTCTTTCAAATAAATAAATAAAATATTTTTTAAAAATACAATGTCCCCAAATGTTAAAATCTGGCTCATTTTAATACCTGAAGGAGAACTCCAACAAAATGTCAGAAACTGGACAACACCCTTGTTTCTTCAGTGCAGAACATAAAATCATAGGGGACAGGGTCCTTCTTTAAATTTGTCAGGCAAATAAAAAAAAAAAGTTAATAATAGAAGGCACACATGGTAATTTCATTCCCCCACATTCAGGATAGCAATGGAAGGAAAAGGGACTGTGGCATCTCTAGAACTCTCAGTAGTTCTCACGATTCTGTTACTGTACTTGTAGCAAAACCCACTCACAGGTATAGTTTATTGGGAAATTTCTCAACGAGAGCCCTCAGCCTCCTTATCTTAGTTACCTTCTTCTAACCTTCCTCTTCAACCTGACAAAGGACAAATAAACAACTACTTACAATGTCAGTTTGTCTACAGACATGGCTTGTGCGTCCCAGAGAAAAAGCCTATCCTGAAATGAAAGTCAGCTATCTGATGTATAAACTGATGTCTGCATCTCTAGAACTTGACTCTCTCCTGCTAAAAATTATTTGGTTCCATAAGCCTTATGGATTCATGTCTTTCAAAGGTACTCCAATTACGAATCTTAAAACGTCTCCTATAAGAGGGACAAAGTGTATTAATTGCTTCAGGGAATACAAAAATATAGTAAGCAGAATCCTTGCCTTCAAGAAAGTTCTCATCTCCCCTGCTAGAGAAGAAGGCACGACTTTCTCGGTCTTGTTTGTCACTATGTCTCTGGCACCTAGAACAGCACTTGGTGCATAGAAAGTCATCAAGATATTTGTCAGGAAGTAAATGAACGAAAACCATGAAAACGAAGAAAACATGCTTTGAGCATTAAGAGAATATGCGTATTTGACCGTGGGACCAGTCTAAGGCCAAGAGAAACCTAAAGGATGATAAGATTAAGGCCGGAGAAGGAGAGAAATGATAATTAGGCTATCCTAATTTAGGAGGACAAGGAGGAGGGGGACAGGACTGGCTAAGGCCAGAGATGAGAAAGACCAGATGTGTCCAGAAAGTGCAGAGACTTGGGTGGCCACAGGAGAGGGCCATGGGAGAAGGCGTATGTTGGAGAAGCAGAGGGAGCCAGACTGAATGAGAAGAGTGAAGGAAAGTGAGGGCAGGCGGAGAAGGTCTAGAAAAACCAGCAACTGTATTCCACTTGGCTGAGATTTACACTTTTAAAATCATTTTTCATACCCCTGGTTTAACCTTTAAAAGAAAATGAGCCTCCGAAAAGATATAAATCTTAAAAAGCAGTAGGGCAATGGGGCCAATAGCCAGTCCTGGGGGCCCACATAAAGGTGAAATTTGGGTTATAAAGAAGTCTTCAGTGTTATAATAAGTTCCATAGTTTACGAAAATTAATGGTTTATCAAAGAATAATACAAGTCCCGGGCCTAAATTCACTAGCAATTTTCACACAAAGATAAACTCTTTTTGAAGGCAGAGACTTACTTTTAATATCACAGCAGGGTATATTTGATGGATTAAAAAATATATATATTGTAACTGTTAACTAATATTAACCAGAGAATGACGCCATTCACTAATTCTGGAACACCTGAAAACATGTAGACGTCAAAAACTCCGACTGCTTCTTTATTAGACAGTCACAGGTTTGAAGACAGCTTCAGATAAACCTAACAATTGAGAAGCTGTAAGTATCCTTGCTCTTTCAACCAGTCTCTAGCTATAATTAGCAGCATGATTTCCTTTGTTCACAAGTTACTCTGGATAACTCCATATAGATGTTCCCCAAGGCAAAATACCTTGGACCTATTAGGTAAATGAATGGATGGCTGCACGGATGGACAAACAAATGAACCATCAAATGATTGTACTAAGATCTGTGAGACAAAATGGTTATGATACTTCGTCTATGTGCGTCCTAGACCTTCCTTGACCAGGGCGAAAGCTTCCAGGCCTCCACCATCATGTCTGTCACGGTAAGCAACATTTAGATTTAGATAGGGATGCCTGGGTGGCTCTGTCTGTTAAGCATCTGCGTTGGGCTCAGGTCATGATCCTGTGGTCCTGGGATTGAGCCCCACATGGGGTTCCCTGCTCGGCGGGAAGCCTGCTTCTCCCTCTCCCAGTCCCCCTGCTTGTGTTCCCTCTCTCACTGTCTCTCTCTCTCTGTCAAATAAATAAATAAAATCTTAAGAAAAAAAAATTAGATTGGGATTAAAGTGGAACAAAGGGAGTAAGAAAGTTTTGTTATTAAAGGAGGAGCATGGGGCGCCTGGGTGGCTCAGTGGGCTAAAGCCTCTCCCTTCAGCTCGGGTCATGATCCCAGGATCCTGGGATTGAGCCCTGCATCAGGCTCTCTGCTCAGCAGGGAGCCTGCTTCCCTTCCTCTCTCTCTGCCTGCCTCTCTGCCTACTTGTGATCTCTGTCTGTCAAATAAATAAATAAAATCTTAAAAAAAAAAAAAAAAAAAAAAGAGGAGCACTTTTCTAGTCAAGAGCGCTGGTGATGGGGGCAGCAGGGGTGGCCTCACTGTGGAGCTGCTGAAGCTTACCTCGGTTAGGCCCCTCATTTGCATAAGCTCCTTCCAAGGCCTACCAGGAGCCCTAGGCATGTGTTCACGTGGTCAAATGCCTCTGTAGAATTTGCCAAAGTAAGGTAAAATCAAATCCATTGTCCTCATGAGGGCCCTCAACATAGGTTTCAGGCCCCATGCAGCCTGGGTCCGCCCTGGCTTGAGAGGCAAGAGGAGTGCGGGTCACTGCCCAACAAGAACCCTGTCAGAGCAACAAGGAGTTGGGGGGGCAGGGGCTTTCCCATTCTTATTCCGTTCTAGTTCCTCTTCAAAAACCACCATTTCCTAAGCCCAGAGTTCTCAGTACCCTGGTACTCCTCTCTGTGGCTACATGGTATTTGCCCATAAAGTCACAGCAGACGTTCAGCCGTTCCAAACTCATGCCAAGCTTTGAAGTGCTTTTTAATAGTGGAAATACGTGGCTCACAGGTGGGCTTTGTAGCTATGGTAAATGCTTCTCGGTTATCTGTCGCTACTGTTATTCCACACCTCCAATTTGGAGGAGAAATTCTGCATATGCTTTGAGGCACTAAAAAAGAATAGTGAACTATATCTTAGCTCTTTTGTGAACCGTTTCCTTTTATTTCTTCTTGTATGGAACTAATGTGCTCATCATATTGTACTGGTTATGGGTGGGAAAGCAGTGGAGAGAAGGGAAATGCTGATTATTACATCACTGGTTGGCAGTTCCTCTGAGCTTCTGGAAGGTTAAGTGGTGAAGTAGCTTCTAATGTGAGATCAGGTCATTTCAAGGACCGACTCATCCCCCTGGTTTTCTGGCAAAGTGCTTTAGTAGACTTTGGACAACATGCTTATAGTGGTAAAAGAAAAATAACTGACCACAACTAATATGAGACAAAGACAAAAAAAAATAAAACCCTAAAACCAAACCCTTCATCTTGGAGGTTCCTGAATGGCTACTGACACAAAGACTATCTGTCCATGTACATAATAGACAATATATTTAAAGCATTTTTGAGAACATATAGACACAAAGGCCATTTTGGATACACCCTGTGTTGAATAGGGACATTTTGCTTCTCTATGTAACTTAATTATTTCATGAAGAGATGACAGAAAATACTGTTGCACTCCTTAAGTTAAACACTTGACATTTTTTATTCCTCAAAATGGAACATTTTCAAAATCTAGATATGTTTATTAATTAGTGATTATTAACACCCAGTAAACAACATTATGTCTTGTAAAAACACAATCTCTCTTCACAGCATGATGCTGAATCTATTATTCCCTGATTCCATATGCTGAAATACACTCAAATGGTCACAAATGACCTTAAGCATTAAATAAATGTAAATGAGGACAACATTGAAAATGTGCTTTTGATTGATAAGTAAAAGACCAGGTTGAAAATCACGTCCCAAAATGAAGTCCTCCCCAGAAGGGTATGGCAGTCCTCACTGTGGCGTAAAGGCTGCCTTAAGAATGAAGAAGACACGATAGTGGATGGTTCTTTCTCCTGACCTGCCTGAGGCTTTCTGGGAAACTGGTTTGTGATTAAATGAGAAACAAAGGGCATCACCCACGCCCCCCACAACCCCAAGCCACCAGCTTGCGCTGACATTCTACTACAGGATTTAAAAACACGAGGACACTTCCTTACCTTTACCAGTTGACACCAGAGAAAAATAATCATTGCTATTCCACGGCCTCAGCCCAATCTGGACCACAGGTTTTTATTTTTTATTTTATTTTATTTTATTAATAAAAATATATATGTCATTTATATATCTAACAATGAAAATTTACAGAGTAGGACCACAGGTTTTTAAAGCGATGCTGCTATTCAGTCATCTTTTTTTTTTTTTTTTTTTTTTTTAAATCCCAAACTGAGTAGTGGTGGGAAAGCATCTTTGACACAGAGAAAACTCAAAATATCAAAGGTCTAACGTCTGGGGTTCAACATATAAATGAATGCAAAAGGCACAAATACAGGTATTTCATGTGAAAAGTACTAAATGATTACTTGCTCTTCTAGGTCCTATCATCAGAACAAAAGAAAATGTAGCATCACAGAAAACACCATTGTTTTGGTTGAGGGTAAGAATTTCTCCAAGCTCGAATAAGAATGAACAGAATCTAGGGGCGCCTGGGTGGCTCAGTTGTTAAAAGTCGGCTTTTGGCTCAGGTCATGATCCCAGGTCTTGGGATGGAGCCCCTCATGTGGCTGCCTGCTCTCTCTGCCTGCTTGTGGTCCCTTTCTCACTCTCTCTCTCTCTCTCTGTCAAATAAATAAATAAAAACTTAAAAAAAAAAAAAAAAGAACAGAATCTAAAAGGGAATGGATACCTAAACTATTTTAAAATCATAAATAGAGCAAGGTTTCTTAATCATGGCACTACTGACATTTTCAGCCAGATAGGTCTTTGTCATGGGCACTCTCTTGTGCATTGTAGGATGGTGAGCAGGACCCCTGGCCTCTGTCTACTAGATGCCACTAGTGATCCTCTCCCCTGAGTCAGGACAATGCAAGAGTCCCGGGGGCAAGACTGCCCCCAGGCTGAGAACCAGAGGAAAAGAGCATTCATAAGGAGGCCCCAGGAAGGCTTCTCCCAGCTTCAGACTGTGCACTCTCAATCCTAAACTCATTCCCAACCTCGGGTTCAATATACTTCAGCTTTCCTCATTGGCTGAAGATAATGAAAATGCCCGCCTGCCCCTTCATGATCTTCTGAACATTAAATAAGAGATTTTTAAAGTGCTTAGAACAATGCCTGACCCACAGTAAGTGCTCAGTAAATAAATGTTAGCTATTATTATTTTTAATTATCACCCACAGAGAAAACCAGAATGTTTTAATGAAGAAAAGTATCTTACCAGCTTGATATTTTCTGAGTTTTAAATGCGCCAGCCTTCTGATTCCTTGTGATGATGTCGCTCACGTCTATAGAACACAGTTAAGAAAGCTTCTGCTGTGATTGTCAACTGACTCAAAAAAAAAAAAAAAAACCATCCACAAATACAGTGATCTTCTTACTGTACATGGGATCAGCAGAGTAAAAAGAGAAGAGTTGTAGGGTATGAGGCAGAAGAAGAAGGGTCAATCCCTTGTTCTACCACCAAATGTTGAATTACTTGCCACAGGCAAGCTCTTTTAATTCCCTGGGCAGCAGTTTTGTCACCTGTGAAATGTACCTGCAGGGAGCATGTGTGCAGGGTCCAGGGTTCTGGGTGCTGGTGGGTGTAGATGACTATCAGATAGGTGCCATTCCTCACTTGCTTAAAAGAGCGATAGCCCCAAAGGCATGCCTCTTTCAGTCAGTGGGGAAAGGACCTATACCAAGAAAAGCCATATATCTGGAAGACATGTTTTGAGGAGCTGGTTTATTACATCACACAGTGCCATCTTGGTGTAGGTCCGTGGGAAAAACCATGTCAGGTTCTAACAATGGGCAAAGCTAGGCTTGAGATCAACATCATTTGCTTCCACTTCTGGACACTAAATCTTACAACTATTTTGTTTCTCTTCTTGCTCTGGTCCCTGTGTGACCCAGAGCCAAACGGATGACCCAGCTGTATCAACCACCAGAGCTCTCATGGCATGTACTTTCTGTACTGACCTCCCATCCTGGCTTCATCATATTGCCCTGGCTTTCTGATTTCAATCACCTTCACTTACTCATTTATTTTATATGGCATATATTCTGTATCATTGTAAAAAGCCACTAAGTTCCTCTTACAGAATAAAGCAGATTTAAATAAACAAGAAATAAAATAATTCCAGTGAAGGCTGCAAGCTGAACTAAATTGGGCCCATGGGGAGGACACCAAGCAGACAAGCGATGTTCCCCTAGTGCTCAGAAAAACAGATTTCCTGAATGCTCGGAACAAGCATTGGCCAAGATCTCCCTGTAAGAACAGAGCCACAGGACTTTTTAACCCAAATCTCTGCTTGAAACATCAGGCACACCCATTTCTTCTCTGAGTGAATAAGCAGGTACTGTGATAGCTTTCTGCCCCCCCAGGAGTGGGTAGGAAAAATCAATTAGGTCTCCTAATGAAGGGCTTTGTGGAGGTTTACAAAAGTGCTATAATGCAGACTTTTTTTTTTTTCTGGGTGAACTTTCCTGTATGCAAATTAAATACCGTTAAATTACATTCATTAAAAAAATAAAAGAGACTAATTTGCCTACTTGTTTTGATTAACTAAAATGACACATCGGCCTACAGTTTTGTCTATTTCAGGAAGAAAGTATTTCAGGAAAGTCTTCTAAATGAAATGTCTTATAGGAAAGGATAGCTGACATCGTTATTCTGAGGAGAACAAAATTAGTGAAGAGTCAACTGACAACAGTTTTTGGTTTGAGCCCCTCCCCCCCGCCACACCCTACTCCACGTTTCTATGACATCCAGCAGCACACGGAAATACGCCCCAAACACCTGTAGCGTCGTGTGAGTACATGACTAATCTATCAAGCAAAACATATTATTTTGTTAGTGGAGGTAACACTTTTTATAAAATAGTCGCAGGGAAGTTAAATTATATAACTCTGAAAACCTATTACTAATTTTTAGTAAACATCTTAACGCTATATGCTTTTATACAATTTATAAACCCGTGCCTCCAGGAGTTCAGATTGAAGCAAGTGTACGTATTTATATTCTAGAGGGGCTTTTTTTTTCCTTTAATGAAAAAATTCACAGCAGTATTTAGGCTGCTTTATTTTTAGAGCTGGGAGGGAAATATATTTTATGGTTTAGGAGGTGTTTTTATATTAAAACAAGTACAGAGAAAAAAAAAGAAATGGCAAGAGCATATTAAAATATCTTAAGATATTTACTCTGATAATCTTCCCCCCCACCCTTCACTTTGGGTCAGATTTGGAGGCGGTACCTCTGGCTGGCACTGTGTCTAATAATACATTTTATCATTTTTCTGTGTTACCTCAGAGTGAAAGGATGTCCAATCAAATCAAGTCAGTATGTCCAGGACAGTGTTCAACAGGGTGGACCAAATCATGTTCCCTGTACCGTACCTACCTTCTGGAAGTCTTCAGTGGGAGGTGCTGGGTGCAAAGATAGCTTTAATGTGATTTCTGATTAACTGGATCCAGAACAATCAACTCCAGGCTCCTTGTCTAGGCTACAGGATCCATGCTTGAGGCTAAAAGAAACCAAGTTTCTACATCTTGGTTTACTTCTGTCAAAAAAGCATAGTTCAGGAGTGGGGCTCCCTTTTAATTTTGGTTCAGTTGAATTTTAATCTTAAAATGCACTTTTTTTGTATAATAAGTTACTGAAACAAGTAACTTTAACTTTATATATCTAAATATAATTAAGTTAATTACATAGAAAATATTATTTAAAATACTAGCCTCCTCCTGCAGTTAGTGATTATTAATTAATCAAGAGCCTGCATCTACATTTTGGGACTTGGCCCTGTTCTTTTTTTTTTTTTTTTTAAGAGTTTATTTATTTGACAGACAGAGATCACAAGTAGGCAGAGAGGCAGGCAGAGAGATAGAGGGAGGAAGCAGGCTCCCTGCTGATCAGAGAGCCCCAAGCGGGGCTCAATCCCATGACCCTGAGATCATGACCCGAACCGAAGGCAGAGGCTTAACCCACTGAGCCACCCAGGTGCCCCTTGGCCTTGTTCTTTAAGCAAGAAAGTTCTTTTTAAAATAATAACATTGAGGGGCACCCGGGTGGCTCAGCGGGTTAAAGCCTCTGCCTTCTGCTCGGGTCATGATCTCGGGGTCCTGGGATCGAGCCCCGCACCAGGCTCTCTGCTCAGTGGGGAGCCTGCTTCCTCCTCTCTCTCTGCCTGCTTCTCTGCCTACTTGTGATCTCTGTCAAATAAATAAATAAAATCTTTAAAAAAATCTTTAAAATAATAACATTGTGATCCACAAAGCATTACTTTTTCAGTGTATGTTACCATTTATTTTCACTGGACCATACAAGGTGAGGGTAGGAAAACAAGAAATAATAATATAAATCCTGTTCATTCTGACCTCTAAAGGATTTTAGAAATGCTGGACGTGGCAATATTTGCCAATTTAAAAGCTGCAAAATATTCTTAAATGTGCTCGTTATCAAGGGAATTGAGAAGACGACCAGGAGGTACCTTGAACTGTTAGCTATGTCAACTGCTATGTTTTTGGATGAGAGGTCTTTTCTTCCTGAGAGTTCTGAGGAAACTGCAGGATGACACTCACCAAACTATTCTAAGTTTTAGTGAAACAGAATGGTTGAATGGGGGGAAATAAACTTTGAAGTCAAATGAACCTGGCTGGCTTCTAAAGCTCATTCTGCTACTTGGTGGCTGTGTGAACTTGGGTAAATCAGCCTCTCTGAGCTCCATCTCAAAAACAGGAATAATGATCCCTATTTCACAGGCTTAATGGAGTATCACATAGGATGAGCCAGACCATATTGGTGCCTAATTCATGTCAGTTCATTTTCTTTTTCAATAACTCAGGCAAAAGCTTCAGTGGGATGAAGAGGCTGGTGAGTAACTAAAATGAGGTTTGGCAGTCAAGCTTTATTTTCTCTCCCTGCTGCTCAGAACTAATTATGTGGACATTTATACTGTACAATTTAAATAACTGGAAAGAATCAAAGAACTTTTGCCCTGTAGATTTTCAGTGTCTTTCCCACGTATAAATGTGCTCCAGCCAAGGCATCTAGTCTGGGTCCCACCAGAAAGGGGACTTGTTTGTCTTGTCCACTGCTGTGTCTTCAATGCCTGAAATGGCCTGCAGGTAAACGGTGGTTGGATTAATTTTAATTAATTAGTTAGATTAATTTATTACTTAATCCAAATTGAATTTGCAAAGCTATTTATTGAGCTTCTACCCAATATAAGGCACATGCAGCCCATTAATGACTCAGTTAGCAAATAGAGGTACAGCTGGCCCAGACATTAGAGGAACACAGGATGATGGCCTAGCATTGCCAAGGTCTTCACCATCCAGAGCACAGGCTGCATAGTCCACAGGGAGCTTAATGCAGTAGTTACTCAAGTCAGAGATGCTGTTAATAAATAAGATAATGTTAAGCCAGGGCTCTCTCCTTTAAAATGCACGGGAGATTGACCAATTTGGGGTGAATCCTAAGCCTGAAATCATGATCCAGACTGTGCCTGCTGTAGGAATAAGATGCTTGGGTCAGAAGCACAAGAAATGGATCACCAAGCACTGCTACATTCTGCAGATAACATGCTTGATACTTCCTAAGGATGGGTCAAGGCAGGGTGCTTGTGTGGGGAGAATTAGTGAGTGAACCAGAGAGGGCTGCTCACCTCTAGGTATTGTACTTTTATCCATTACAATTGGGAAGAGGCTTGGCATCAATAATAAGTCAGTATATCATTTCTCCCCTCTGTTCTTACGCCATTATCATCACCAGCCACGAACTTTAGTGAGTTATTATTATCTGTAGGCACTTGGAGATTTCTTCCTTTATTACACCAAAAGGGCTGTGCCAAAGGAAAGGGAACACGTTTCAACCTATCTTAGGTGAAGTTGAGAACTGATGAACCAAATGATGCCATTTCTAATTTATCCTTTGTTCTCTGTGGGTACAGATAAATGGCATCTGTAAAGAGAGGCAGCTCTTGGGTAGGGGGGTACTGGATTAGACGCAGCAGTACAGTTTAAGGACTAAGGAGAACTGGGACACATACCCACGAGTCTGAGAAAATATTTAGGACTTACATCATTCACTTACACCTCAAGTCTTAATCTCTTTTCAGGTATCTCTGTTTAATAGATCTCAAATCAACATCTAGCTTTCCAGGGTCAAGGGAGAGAGCCCTGGAAGACATAGCCAAACCATCTGATACATCTGAGGGAAGATTAGAAATAACCTCACAACTGGTTATCTGCTATGATATAAAGATTCAGAACTCATCCATTCATTACCTGACATATTTAAAAAATAGAAATAATTGAAGATAAAAAGGAAGGATCAAAAAATGCTACTTTTTTAAAAGGTAAAAATCAGAACCTTAGAAGCTTAAGAGACTAGGAAATGAAGATTCAGTTGGATTCATTAAATTCGGATGCGAAGAACAAAGAAAATAATTTTTAAAATGAAGAGAATAATATACAGGCCAATACTCAGATGTGATGTGGGACTGCCAGGTCGATTTTCAATTACATTTCACTGATGTATTCATTTGTTTCTTAATGTGCTCATCTTGCCCATTAAGAATAATTAGCAGCTTTGCTTAGAGATTTTCTGGTTTCTGGCAATGGTTCTCCCCCCCTTTTTTTTGTTGACATCCACTTTTACTTTTAGAAAGTAATTTTTGGATAATATCCTACAACTGCTATATAATTTAGGCTTCCTAAAATTTTAAAGGAAAGATGTAAACAGTAATTTTTAAATGAATTTGTTTCAATCTATATGCATCAACAGTATGTGAGTCAGTGAATTAGTTATTCTTACAGAAAGTGGGCACACAAATAGAAAAAAAAAATCATTCATATTAACCTTACTTAGCACAACAGCTTACAATGAATGCCAATTGTAAGCTCTATTAGCAAATCAAGAATAACATTAGTATTAAAAGCAAAAACACATTGCCAATTTTTAAGGCGTTAGGCATGCTTTTTTTCTCTTAATTAAAAAAAAAAATTAGATCTGGTTACAAAAGAAAAAAGCCCACAAACATGGAACAACTGCATGATAAAAACTGAACTCCATCAGGAAAGTCCTAAGAGATGAAATAAAACACACTACCAGTTTTGGTCTGCATCCTGAAAGGACCTACTTTATCTACATTGTAAAGTTCTTCCCCTCCTGCCCTTTGGCACCCCGCTATATTAAACCCATTGTAAAACCCAGCACAATAAAGCACTCTCAGGGCTGAGCTTCTGAGGACCAAATGTTAAAAATCCATTTTCTTGGGAGGGGGCTGTACCAATCATTTCTTTGAAAGGCCAGCAGAGTGAATACAGAATCGGAGATTTCCTCTCTGATTTCAAGAGCTGGCATGGCATCTTTGCTGTTCAAAGCAAAGGTGTGCTAATTAATGACATTAGCATTGCTTCCCTTCTCTGGAAGCGCTGTACTTTAGCTCAATAATAATTTGAGTACAATTAAATTTACATACTGACTACAGATGTTCCTATAGTTGGATAAAAGTTCTAATTT
Source organism: Mustela lutreola (assembly GCF_030435805.1). Taxonomy (NCBI): domain Eukaryota; kingdom Metazoa; phylum Chordata; class Mammalia; order Carnivora; family Mustelidae; genus Mustela; species Mustela lutreola. The sequence goes on from NC_081298.1 coordinate 68,219,757, forward strand.
GTTTCTGATGCTATTAAATGAGACACCTGCTGACTTGAGAAAAACCTCAGGTTGCCGGGCCCAATCTGAAAGTTTCTGTGGCTCTAATGACCCTCTCCTGTCCAATAATCCTCCTTCCCTCTTTTGCCCTCCTCCCCCCACAAAAAATACCATCCACTGGGGCTGAGCCAGCATACCTGCCTTCCTCTCGCTCTCAGTGCTCCCTGACATGCGGAGGAGGAACACAGTGAAATGATACAGTGCGAGGCATAACTCAGAATAAAGCAGAGTGAATGAAACAACATCGGCTCATCTCCGGGAATATTTTGAGAAACTTGCGACAGTCTGAAGATCATGATTAAAATCCTGCATCTTAAAAAAGGAAGCACCTTTTGTGATCTCTTTCCCTTGTGTGAAAGGCCAGGATTGTGATTGGCTGTTTTTCCTTCCTGAAATTTTTTTTTTTTTTTAAGTCTGTCAGGCAATTAGCTGGGTGGGGCTCTGCAGAGCACACCAGTGCCGCTGAACAATATTAGCTACTGTGCTTCTTGTACCTCCTTTCTCCTATTTGAGCAGCCTGATCGAGTTGCTGCAAATTTTATTTTTAAATGATCGTGGAGCCAAGGTAGAAAAAGAAAATCAAAAGGGGGCTTTCTGTAAGAAGCCGCAAAAATCGAAAACTGCTTTGGCATTTTCGGGGTCTAAGATGCAAATAAGCGGATTGCCTCCTTCATAATGTAAATGTAAGGCATACCAAAAACCCAAAGCAAATATATCTTCCACTTCTCTCAATTTCTAACGGCTGTTAACTGCGCCTGAACAAATCAGCTCGATTGCTAAAGTAGCCACAAATTATGCTTGCTTTCTTAGTTAAAGTACAGTTCAGTTTTCAGGAACTCTGTGTACATATTAGTAAAGCATAATCTAATATAATGGGCTTGGAACTGTAATAGCATAGCAGAAAAAAAAAGAGATTGCTTTTATAATCCTAAATAAAAAGAAATAATGGAAAGCTGATAGCAGTTTCCAGTGGGTAGCTATAGGTAACCTCTCAACAATTAGAGTAGGTCCCATCCGACCTAGCACAGACACACAAGATCAAACCCAGGAAAGATCAAACCCATGATGAACATGATGCCGGAAGTTAGTTTTTGCAAGCAATAGTGGATATAATAAATATCCAATCGTGTACTTCATACTGGGAAATTTCAGTGACAATAAAAGGACAGGAATGCCTGAAAATTATTCTGAAGCAACTGTTCTCTTTGCCTTGAGTGGTCCACAAAATGTGGGCTCCTTTCACAAGATGTGACCGTAAAAAAAAAAAAAAAAAAAAAAAAATCTATCGAACTAAAAGAAAAAACAGTCGTCGCCAAATGAAGTCCATATATTCCTACTTTTTCTTAATTACTTATCACGTGTGTGGGGGGGGGATTCTTTTTTAATACCCCATGCTGTCTTTCTTTATATCAATTGTTACTCAGCCGGGAAAAAGGAACGAGCACAACAAACCCGTTTTCTATCTGAATAAGGATACTTCTGATGGCCTTTTCATTCCCATCAGTTAACAGAACTTCTTTGACATCTGCAGAAATAGCAACCTGAAAAAAAAAAGGAGCACAGCAAACAATGAGCAAATATGCTTGTCTGTGTGGAAGTGAAGACAGGAGTGACAAGCCTTCAGTATCATGCTTCCTCACCTATTTCTCTGTAACAATCTTCAATCTTTTTTCATTTTATGTCTGCATTATTTTAATCATTCAATCAAATCAGTCAATACTTTTATCATTCCATTTGCGGGAGCCTCTATCTTGCTATCATTCTGTTCGGTAATTGCATTGTGACAGCGGATGATGGTATTCTGAGAGGCTTTCATTTGTGGGCTTCTGTTTATCTGGTAGAGCCATCATACAAGGCTGTCACTCTGCCTTTCAGCTTGCTTCTGTCTGACTGCCTGATGCCCTTCATATAACTTTGCATTGCAGGCAGATGGCTTTGTGAGGGTAATTTTTTTGTGAGCTTTGACATGCTCGCACATTGGGCTGTAACCTCGACACATTGTGTAAGAGCGACAGGTTTGTCAAATGCCAATCAGTGTAACAATATGCTTTTATTTGTAGAGACATAAAAACTTGTCTAATGCACTGTGCTGCTACATAATATCTCCTGAATACATGACTCAGAACCCAGAGAATGGGGAACGACGTTCCTGAATGGCCAATCTAATTCAAAAGAATCTAATTACTGAGCGCTCTGGATCATGTTTGTTGGTGTAATAATGCAGGCAAAACATTAGCAGCTATATCATGGTGCTCCAACTGTGATTCGCCGGGCTATTCCTGTATCTTAGCAAATGGGACTATAATCTGAAGAAAAAAAAAAAATGCTTTCGCTATGGCAAAGAAAGACCGTGCGAGGCCTGGAATGTCACAACAAGCGATATTGACTACACTGAGGTAAAATGTTTCTGCTCATCGAGGCAACCATAAATCAATATGATCCGAAAGTAAGTCAATCTAGAAGGTCTCTCAAGACCCGGCAGCTTGACCGCAGCTGATGCTGTTGACGGTTCTCTGACCCAGCAGTTGGAGGCCCTGGAACATTTTTCCTTTTGTTCCTCCCTCTGAATGGGATTGGAATTGAGAAAAGACCTACCATGAGCCCAGCCAAGCATGTCATGCCACCCCCTAGCTCACACACAGCAAGGTCCCTGAAAGAGAGAAAAGAAATGGTAGAACCCATACAAATTAGATGAAAATGGTCAGAGAGATATATATGTTACAAGAACAAACTGCCATCTGCGGTAAGAACGGCGCTACCAGGAAGTTGTAGAGACATGACTAGGCTACCTCATGTTGCTTTGCGTTTTAAAAATAATTATGAAATAGAAAAGTCACAAAGCAGGCAAATCAGTGGGGGTTCCCTCATTAGTGTTCACTGCAACATTACCACCGCTGAGCTGAAAAATCTGAGAAGGTTCCCTTTTTTTCCCTTGTCAATGGCGCTGTCTTTTAGAACTAAACTAGCTAGAGTAGCGAAAGATAATTGTTAGGAAAGGGTAACACTGTTAATCCACATTCATTCCTTCAAAAACAGACAAGTAAATGAAGAACATATAGGAGTGTGTATATACCTATATTTTAGTCAAATACACACAACACACACACACGCACACACACAAATGCAATCTTGAAATTTTTGAAAAAAAAATTCGAAACCAAACTGAAACATTTTGGAAATCTGAACTGCCCCCATAAAGAACAATTACACAAAGAGCATTTAGCAATTAACACTTAAATCACAACTGACCCCAACACAACACAGTGAATAAACAATGCAGGGACATAATATGGTTAAGCCAGCAAACCGAGGCTAAAGCAATGACGGGGCTCTGACTTCACCGCTCAAAAGTAAAGCGGCTCAGAGTTAAAGCTGACAGTCTAGGGGGCCACTCTGCACTCACCTTCCCCTTTGTGCCTAAATATCAGCCCTCAACGTGTGACATTCTTACCCTACACCACTGCTCGATGATTGGAGCTCCAGTGAAGCTTAAGCACAGGGAGAAGAGCAAATACCAGACTCCCAGAGCAGCTCTGTGGCCCAAAGTCAATACTGCCCTGTGCTCATTTTATACGCTTCAACCTTAAGATCACTCCTTCTTCCCAGGTTGGGAAGTTTATTACCTCGACAGGAGAAAAGAAAAAGAGAGAAGGAGAGAACTGAAAGGGGGGTGGGCAAAGAGAGGGAAGAGGAAGAGAAGCCAAGCAAGGACATTCATATTCCGAAACACACTTAATGAGTATTTAGTTGTTCAAGGCAATTATAGGCTGGTTGGTAAATATGAACCCACGGAGCTTCAAAAAATACATATTATTGACCCAATCTTGTAAGTACATATTGTTAAAACACATACCATGATCACTAATGACTTGTCTGGAATCATAATGGGCTATTCAGGAAGCATATGTTGGGTGACTTTTATAAAATGAGAATTAAAAATGAAAAACCTATATTTTCTGGATTTACCAAACATCTTTAGAATTTTTAAATAAAAGGAGGTGTTTATTTTTTTTTCCTGTTTCCTAAATCTCATCCATGGGTTTGATCTATAATTGCACACTGACAGTTGAAAACCTTTATTTCCGTAGCATGAATCTGTAACAGTAATTTATATTTTACAAATACATATTGTTAGGTCTATAAAATACCTTTAAAACCAGGAGTGGGATGGCATATTTAAATAATAGCTGGGGGGTATTTATTTATCAAATATTCTGTAGTGATTTCCCTAGCATAAGTTTAAAGAATGTCTTTATTGTAGTTTTTTTTTCTTTTCTTTTTTTTTTTTTTCTTTTGACCTTCACAATCAGTAAGGATTGATTGGAGCTTCACTTTTGTTTCCAAAATCAAAGTGAAATAAAATGCCTTGAGTGGAAATCAAAAGCCTTTGACATATAGCAAAAAGCTTGCTGTGCTTTTTGTGCAGTATTAGTACCCAAAGGCAATTCAGATTTCTTTTCAGAAGCAACATGTTTTCACCATGAACTTCTTCTCTTCTTTTCTTCCTTCCCCCTCCCTCCTTCCCTTCCTTCCTTCTTCTTTCTTTCTTTCTTCCTTTTCTTTTCTTTCTTACATATTTTTTAACAACTTAATTTGAAGAATGTAATCATGGCAATCTTTAATATGCAGATATAATACTCATAATCACTAAAAAGTATTTTTTTAAGGACAGCTTTGTACCTGAATACGTTTCTGTGCTTGAGGCAATAGTAAGCCAAAACCTCTTCAGATGGCCAGATGCCTAGAAAACACAAGAGGAAACACTTTTCGATTATAGGAGTCTGTTCTATAATCATTCACTATAATCATTCTCTTAAGAAATGGCTTTTAAAAATAATGTTCAGTACAAGCTGTTTCAACTTGAATCAAACTCAACATAATTATTACTTGTAATATGTCATATCAAATGAGGTTTTTTGTCGATGATAGCTTTTTTCCCAGAAAACAGTAAAATATCCCAAATAAATTTTACTAAATTTCTATTACAACAAGACAGCAAAACAACAACCAAAATTACAAATACTAAAAGTTCAATTTTAATGGTATTTCAGGTAGTTGATCTTGCACATGTGAACCTTCTCAGCCAATTCATAAACACCAGTTGAAGACCTAATGTATATGCAGTTCATGTGAGGCAAAAATAAATGGAAAAAACACTTGTAAGGAGCAAAGAAAACTACCAAGGTCATTAAAACTTTTTCTTTGACTCTGTCCTAATGTTTTCAAATACACACAATTATTTCCTTTTTTCAATTAGAAATATCAAACTGGAGATTTAAATTAAGAAATTCAAGTTTCACCAACTTTGCCACATCTTTAAATTTAACAATCGGGGTTCCTGGGTGGCTCAGTGGGTTAAAGCCTCTGCCTTTGGCTCAGGTCATGATCCCAGGGTCCTGGGATGGAGCCCTGCATCAGGCTCTCTGCGCAGCAGGGAGCCTGCTTCCCCCTCCCTCTCTCTCTGCCTGCCTCTCTGATCTCTGCCTGTCAAATAAATAAATAAAATATTGAAATAAATAAATAAATTTAACCATCAACTTGTGCAATAAACTCCATAGATGGGCAATTTCTAAAATCATCACTTACAAATCATTTCCTTTGAGGACTTAATCTTCATGAATGTATATGAATGCCTTAAACAAAAATACAAACATGCTTGGAAATGATAGTCTCTAGCAGTTATCACAGGGTCATAGGGCTCTAAGTACTTTTGATGTTTTTTACACTTTTTGTATTTTCCAAAGATCTTTTCAACAAATATGTATCACTCCTATGATCGGAATAAACCAAAGCCTTATAAAAACTGGGTTTTTGCCAAGGGTTCAGACTCAAAGGTCAGGCGGGACAATAGCACCCTGCTCCACCTGGGGTTGAAAAGGCCCCGCTGTCCTGGGAAAGAGCAATGAATGTTCTCTGCCTTCGCACTAAACTCTGTTCTCGTGGGTCCAGATGCAAAGTTGAAATACCTAATGTGACTTTTTTTTTTCCTCCTAGATGCATCTCCAGCTTCAAAGAATGAGAAATCCCAACATTTCAACATTTCAGAGAAGAGGATGTCAAAGAAATGGTAAGTAAAATCCTAAGGGAATCAGTGGTAGATGAACAGCAAAGACCCCAGAGAAGCATTTGGAGCAGGGAAGTCTGCCTCCATAGTATTTCTGGTAGGAATGACAGTTTGGGAGAGAACAGAGTAAACCAGCAAGTGTTTGGAGTCATATTTAGAAGAAAGTCAGAAAGGCAGTGGAGCATAGCAATTAAGATCACAGGAGCTTTGGAACCAGACTCTTTGGGCTCCAGTCCCAGCTTGTTGGGCTGCATTCCCTGGCTGAGTGACCTTGGATAGTTTACCTAACTTCTCTGTGCCTCAGCTTCCTCATCTGTAAAATAATGTAATTGTAGTATCAACTTCATAGAATGGTTGTGAGCATTAAATAAGTAAAATACATGAAATGTCTTTAGAACAGTTCATAATGAACTCAAAGAAAAATTAGTTGTTAATGTTATTCTCCTGGAGGGGATAAAAGGGTAGAAGAGAGAATATGTGGACCCTGATCATTATCCCAAAGACCAGAACAGATGGAGAACGTTTTTGTCCTGTTCCCATGCATGAACTTTGCTACAACCCTGAAGTCCTAATGCCCGTTATATCTCCATATTCTGTAAAGAATAAAGTATATAATAAAATTCTCTGAAGGAAGAGCCCAAGACACTGTTCCACACCAAGTACATATAATCATCAGCATAATGAATTTCTTTATGCCTTTAGTAGAAGGTTTTGAGGTTTAAAAAAAGTAATGATAGGGGAAGGGTATTTAACTAAAACTCAAGCTTTGATTAAGTACAAAAATGTGACTTTTAAATGAATAGTCTTTAAAGAGAGTTTTATAATTTTCTCAAAAAATTATAGAGGTTGATTTTTAACTAAATTAAATACAAAAATATGTAGAACAAAGTTAATAAAATCACCTTAAATTACACCACTAGTGTATAACCTCTAGTAACATTTTGGACATCATTCTAAAAAAAGCTCTCTGAAGCACAAAGATACTTTACACAAACGGGATCTTATTATGCAGGTATTTGTCAGTCTGACTCTGCCCCACTCAATATGTAGCGAGTAATTTCCAATGACAGTAAAAGTGTACCTGCATCATTTTTTTTTTTTTTAAAGTAGGCTCCATGCCCCAGAATGAAGCCCAACACGGGGCTCAAACTCATGACCATGAGATCAAGACCTGAACTGAGATCAAGAGTTGGACACTTAACCAACGAAGCTACCCAGGCTTCCCCTTGCATCATTATTTTTAATGACTGCCTGATTTGATGTTTGCATCATAATTTATTTAACCCATTTCTTCTTGAGAGACGTTCAAGTTATTTTGAGGTTTTGGTCCTATGAGATTATAGACAGTGGTACCATGAAGACACATTTTCCCCCCAAACTAGGATTTTTTCTCTATAGGTCAAATACACTCAGAAATGGGAAATCTGGTCAAAGGTTAAGTACCTATCACACTGTGATATATCAGACTATCCTCCAAAACATTTATACCAAACTATACCTCCAAATAAGAGTGTTTATTTCCCCAAAGTCCTTTTTTTTTTTTAAGATTTTTATTTATTTGACAGACAGAAATCACAAGTAGGCAGAGAGGCAGGCAGAGAGAGAGGAGAAAGCAGGCTCCCCGCTGAGCAGAGAGTCCGATGCGGGGCTCGATCTCAGGACCCTGGGATCATGACCTGAGCCGAAGGCAGAGGCTTTAACCCACTGAGCCACCCAGGCGCCCCCCCCCCCAAAGTCTTTTTAAGATGAGGTTTGGCAACCTATTTTATTTTTTGCCAATCTATTATGTTTTCCAAAGTTATCTCAGTGCAAACCAACACCATAATGAGATACCATTTCATGCCTTCTAGGATGGCTATAACCAAAAAGTCAGACAATAGCAACCACTGGTGAGGTTGAGGAGTAAATATTGAAAATGGTACAGCTGCTTTGGAAAACAGTCTGGCAGCTCACCAAAAATTTAAATGTAGAATTAACATCTGGCCCAATAATTTCACTCCTAGGAATGGACGCAAGAGAAAAGAAAACATGGCAACACAAAAAGTTTTCAGTGAACGTTCATAGTGGCATTATTCATAATAGCCAAAAAGCAGAAACAACCCCAACATCCATCAACTGATGAGCAGATAAAATGTGGTAGAGCCATTCAATGGACCATTATATGGCAACAAAAAGAAATAAAGTACTGACTTATGCTACAACATAGATGGAACATGAAAGCATTACGCTTGAATGAAGGAAGCTCAACACAAAGAACCACATGTGGCATGTTTCCATTTATATGAAATGCTCAGAATAAACAAATTCACAGAGACAGAATATACAGTGGTGATTGTCTAGGGCTGTGATGGTTGAGAGTAAATGTGGAGTGACCTTTTAGAGGTGATGAAATACACTAAAATGGTGGTGACGGTTGCACAACTCTGTGAATATACTAAAAATCACTGGGTGAACTGTGTAGTATGTGAATTACATCTTAATAATGCCATTATTTTAAGTCAATCAGAGAAAGACAATTATCATATGACCTCCCTGATATGAGGAAGTTGAGAACCAAAGTGGGGAGTTTGGGGGGTAGGAAAGGAAAAAATGAAACAAGATGGGGTCAGGAGGGAGAGAAACCATAAGCGACTCTTAATCTCACAAAACAAACTGAGGGTTGGGTGGGGGGTGTTATAGACACTGGGGAAGGTATGTGCTATGGTGAGTGCTGTGAAGTGTGTAAACCCAGCGATTCACAGACCTGTACCCCTGGGGCTAATAATACATTGTATGTTAACAAAAAATTAAAAATTAAAAAGAAATAATGCCATTATTTTAAAAAGTTTTCTCATTTCTATTTGTAGAATTATAATGGTCTTTTTTAAAAAAAGGATTTTATTTGTAAAGAACTTATACAGAGTTTAAAGAGCCACTGAGTTCTGTGAGAATGACTAAGACAAAAAATGATTAAGACAAATGATTTTGATTAAGATTAGTACCCAGCCCCTCTGACTCAATCTTTCTCTTTTCTCAGAAACTGCTACTTACAATTCTTTTAATTGATGTGAGCGGCAATTACCTCCATATTTCCACATATGTTTGTATTGTCACTTCTTGATTTTTCAGTTTTAGGTATTATCTATTGCCCCTTCACTATGGAAGATAAGCTTCTTTCCCTTTCATCTATACTCCTCACCTCATACCACACACATTATGTTCCTTATCCACCCACCATCACCATCTTCCAATTATAGATGTTATAATTTTGGTAATATAGAGTCATTGTCAATTTCATTATGACCAGGAAATAATACTGAGTCATGTAATAAACTGTGATTGCTATTTCTCTCATGTATAATTTCCCCACATGTGGAGTTTATAATTGTCTATTTTTTTTTCTCCTTTGCTAAGGTTTTTTATTCAATCTCAAAATCCAGTTGTCAAATTTGCCCTCTCAGTACATTCATTCACATCAGGTATTCTATCCACCTCATGAGGAATTCTCTCTTGGTGCCTTCCCACCTGCCTTAGCCTGGACTGAATGCCCCCTGCGCTTGGTGCACAGCTGATACCCTAGAATCAATTTTCATACCATTCCAGACTCCCTTTTGTCCTTCTCCTGTATTGCATCTCTTGTTTCTTCTACTGTTTGTCTTCCTCTCTTGGTTAACTTCCTCATTTTAGTGCAAGACATCCTTCAGTAGCTTCTTGAAAAAAAGTGCGTGGAGGTGAATATTTGGGAACTTCCATGATTCAGTGGGTAATCTCAATCTGGAGACTCCATGCTCTTCAGATCTTGAAAAGTTCCTTGGGAAGTTCCACTGATTACTTCCTGTCCTCTTTACCTAGAGTTCCTATTATTTGGATGTTGAATCTCTTGAACATATCCTCTAATTTTCTTATATTTTCTTTCCTGCTTTTAATCTCATACTGTTTTCTATTTTCTTGGAAATTTCCTCAACTTTATCTTCCAACGCATACTTCTCATTTATGCTTTTTTTTTTTTTAAGATTTACTTGAGAAAGAGAGAGTCACAAATGGGTGGGAGGAGGGGCACAGAGAGAGAGGGAGAGGGAGAATCCACAAGCAGACTTTCCCCTGAGTGCAGAAACCAGTATGGGACCTGATCCCAGGACCCCAAACCGAAATCAAGAGTCAGACACTTAACTGACTGAGCCACCTAGGTGCCCTACACTTATGCTATTTTTGCTGGTAGTCCTCTGAATATTTCTTTTTTAGTGCATCTTCTTCCTGTTTCATGAATCAATCTTTTAAAAAATTATTTGAAAATATTAATTACAGTTTCTTTTAAGTTTTCTTATTCCTACATAGTCTATTTTCTTCATGTTGCTTTTTCCTGTTAATTGATTTTGGTACCTTTCACATTAAAACTTTACTCAGATATCTGGTAATTCTTTGATGTTTGCTTAAACATAATAATAGAAAGATAAAAAGCTGGTTGGAAGTGAAGCTGGCTGAGTGTTGGGGGATGGACTGAAGTGGAGGTGGCTCTTGTGTAGGCTCACCCAGTCTCTCTAGCCTGCTTCTGGTACGCTCTCTGATTTCAGCTGTGCCTGGTGTCCCTCAACCAAACACCCTTCGGTTTAACCCTCTCTGTAGAACAAAACTCTTTCATTTGGGAGTACAGAGAAAGAAGTTACTCAGTAGTCTGGAATAGGTATGTAACTACTTTACAAACAGTTTTCAATCAATCTTCCTTGTTTTAGCCCCCTTCAACTCCTACTTGTACAAATGCCCCAACTTCTGAGCCTTTCAAAGTCTCAGAAGTATGAATTGGTTTGGTTTTCAGTTTTCTCATATCTGCTGAGTCAATGACTTCTCATCCATTTGTTCCCAGCTTCCAAAATTATGTTGTTGTATGTCCCCTCATTCTATCGTTCTTGTGGGCTTAGGTTTTAAAAACATCTTCTTTATAGTAGCTTACTGAGGTTTCTGGAAGGAAGTGACTTTAATGCATTGTTCAACCTCCGAGTTTACCTGAAATCCAGAAATGTATGGTCTTTTGAATGTAACTGTTTACGGGCTAATTCTAGAACCCAAGACACATTATAGCAATTCTTATCTCTCACAGAGTACATTTCTTTGCCTAAATACTTGAAACTTTGAGTGGTGGTGGGGTTTCAGTATATATATCCCAGAAGAACAGTGACCAGAAGGACTTCATGAAACAAAGAGAAACTCATTGGAAAAATGATGAGAATATATTTTAGAAGGACATACAACCCAATGACACTAGTAGGGAAGATTTTCTTATGCTCAAGATTTTTATACTCCATTAATAATATCATAGGGCTCTATCAATCAATTACAGGTATTTCCACTATATTATTGACATCACTTGATAGAGAAAGAAAAATGCCCATAGCGGCATTTGGAGTTGCTACAGTATTGGTCCCCCCAAAAAGCATCACAAGACATTTTAATTAATGACTTATTCTAGATAACTTGTTTCCTAAACACATGTCATGAATTAGGATACTTTCTTAAAAATTAGCTTCCTTAAAAAAAAAGCTTTAGTGCTTTCTATATAAATTGAATTAGTTTAACTCATAGGAGAAAAGTCTTTCTTCATCCACTGGGCTTCCATAAAGCATTAACTAAACAAGACCTCTGTTTGGAAGAAGAAAAAGAATAGTATATTATACTTGGGTTTCCATGGTCATTTGATTTCATTCCATTTTCTTTCAAACAAAGGATTGCTTCCTTCGGGATGCCTCTGTCAGAACAGGTCTGCTAGATCTAACAAACTTCAGAAAGCTGTAGCCAGCCAACACGAAAATAAGAAAAACTAGCTGTCTATGTAGCAATAATGGGGGGAGAAGTTGCCAATGTGATCCATTTTCTGTATGCAGCCACTTTTTTGTTGTTTGTTAAGTAGCTAGTATAGAATTATTTTAAATGCCAAGTTTTACAATTAACCTGGAAACCAACAATACATCCATTATTAACCTGAGGGCTGAACCACCCTAAAATTAACTATGTAGATATTAAGAGACCTAAATCTCTAACTGAGATTAGAGATCTTCTAATCCTTGCTCCTAGATCACTTGCATTTGAGATCTTTTTGCTTCTCCAGAGTTCATGTTAGAGGAAAGTCCTGAGAATTTGTCAGATGGCAGCCGACCAGCAGACTACTGACTCCCGCTTTTCACTCTAAGAGTTTGTACTTGGCCCTTGGGGGCAACACACCCAGCTCTGGAAGCACAGAGATGGTTTTACTTTGATTAACTGATATCTACCCATGCAGCAGTCTTCTTTACCCTCCTCAAAAGAAAGGATCATGTCCATCATGCAGGAGTCAGAAGTAAGGCCTCTCCCAAATCTGAGACTCCAATGGGGAGGCCACCACACCCTTAGCTAAGCTGTTAAGTCCTCTGGAAGAAGATATTCATTGGCAGGTGTTACTAAAAGGAAAAGCAGTTCATGTGAAATGGGTATGTAAACCTCTTGCACTGTCTTCCATTTCCTCTGTTTTCCATTTCCTCTGCCTCCTTTTCCTTAAACATTTCTGCTTTGCACTCATGTTTCAACCCAGAGTGGAAATCCAAAAGAGAACTACAGAATACCCCATAAATATCTGGGGGGCACCAGTACGGATCAGCAGGGAATGAGACAACATGGTCACTGGAGCTCCCATCTAGTAAGAGAAGGCGATATTAAATAAACAATTATTCAAATGATGTGCCCAATTATAATTGTAATAAAGGCTATGTAGGAAAAATAGAGTGTACTTCTGAGAACATACCTTAGGGGATTTGACTTGGCTGGAAGGGATGTTGGGAGGAGTCCATCAGAGAACACTTCCCTGTAGAAATGGCATGCAAGCCGAGACCCAGAGAACGAAGGGCCAAGTTAGGAAGAAGAAGGGGATGGGTGGAGGGGAGGGTCCATCCTAGAGGAGCCCCAGGAGATAAAGTTTTGAAGAGGAGAACAGTTTGATATTCTAGGAATGGAAACAGGGTCAGTGGAGCCGCAGAATACACGAGAAAGGAAAAGAACAGTGCCGGGGTGACTGGAGGAGTGGCTAGGGGCCAGATTCCAGAGGCTCCAAATCCTGTTAAGATTTTCAAATCATATCTTAATAGAAGTGATAAATTTTGAGCAGCAGACTGTTATGATCAGACTTACATTTCAGAAGATAAGTCTGACTACCCTAAAGAAAACAGACTGAAGAGGGACAAGAGGTGGTGGGGAGAAACGAGGTTGGAGGCTTCTGCAATGACCTAGGTGAGTGCTGATGGTGATCTGGGTGATGGTTCGCAGAGAGGACGAAAGGTGAAAGTGAAAAGGTATGAAATATACTTAGAAAGTACACTGACAAGACTTACTAATTAATTAGAAGAACGGGATGGTAAGAGAGAGGAAAGTATCTAGTGTGACTTAGGTTTGTGTCATGAGTAAGCAGGTGGATGATATATAGCAAATGCATATAGGGTTTCCCTTCAACTTTATATGAAGTGAGGAGGCTGGATTCCTGGCACAAAAACACCCACTAGTGGATTGGGGTCTGATTCTGGCTCGTTCACTAATAATCTGTATGACATGGGTAAGTAATTTAGCCTTTCTGGGCTTTAGGATCCTCACTGGGAAGATAATAGGCTTGGGTTTGATTATGTCCAAGAAGCCTTCAAGCTATAAACAGTTACAATAAAAAAACCAGATCTCATGCTCCGGACTTAGAGTCCAGCTCGCACATTGGCGCTGATGGTCGTGACCTTGGGCAAGCTCCTTAAAGTTTCTAAGCCTCATTCATCCCTTCATTCAACTTATATTTACTGGCAGCCAGGCCTATTCTAGGAGCTGGGGATAGAGCAGTGATTAAAACAAAGCCCTTGCCCAAATAGCTTCAAGAGGGGCAAAGGACAATAAACAAGGAGATTCCAGACAGTGCTTAATGTTGTGAAGAAAATAAAACGTTAGGGGCATGTGGGTGTCGTTAAGCCTCCAACTCATGGTTTTGGCTCAGGTCATGATCTCAAGGTCATGAGATCAAGCCCCAGGTCGGGCTTGGCTCAGCACAGAGTCTGCTTAAGATTCTTTTTCCCCCTTCCCTCTCCCTTCTCCTCTGCTCCTCCTCCTGCTAGTGCTCTCTGTCTCTCTCAAATAAATAAATAAACAAACTCTTAAAAAATGAAGACATAAATAAAAGCAGAAGATAATGAAATCAACAATAACGATGCCCAGGGGAGGGGTGTTGCTACTTCAGCCGGTGCTGTTGGGCAATGTCTCAGTTCTCTCAGCTGTTATGTGCTTGCAGTAAAAGTACCCACTCACAGCATGGTTGTGAGGATTAAATGAGAAAATGCACGTAAGGCACTTAGAACAGTGCCTGGCACGGAGCGAAATTCTTACAACGTGAGCTACGGTTATAACTCCTATTTGTCAGTGGCATTATTTTGACTTGTTTCTATCCAGGAAATTTTATCAACCTTGATTGTATTTTTATGATAGTTTTGGGGAGATTATGATTCCTAATTGATAGCCTGCAAAATCAAACTGAAACTGACTTTTGGGAAAGCTCACCCTAGCTGTGGGCACTTTGAAAACTGATTGTAAGCAAGAATTCCATAAAAATGGACAAAGCTTGTTCTATACTTGTCCTCCTGCTCTGATCCTTTAAAAGACTTGTTCTGCACAATAAATTATTAAGGGCAGGCTTCCCTATGGTTGTGGAGCCAGATCACAGAGAACACCAGCACATCTGGGTGAAAGGGGGTTGGCGTTGCCCAGCACAGAGAGCAGGTGGAAGCTTGCCCCCCCCACCGCGCCCCCATGCTGGCGCGTTAACATGAACTGAATGCTGACTGCTGTCCAGACACTATGAGGTCGATGAGGAAATCAAGGCACAGAGAGGTTAAGAGACCTTCTCCCAAATCAGACAGACATTTTGTCATGAAGTTACCATTCGAACCCAGGTAATCTGACTCTAACCTGAGCCTGTGTCTTATACTGCCATCCTCTAGATTATGAAAACAAGGGTCCAAATGAATTGCTTTGCAGTTTTGTTTCTTCTCCTATTCCTGGAGAAGCCACATGAACTAAAAGAATGACACCCAGTGAGCACGTGGAAGGAAGAGAAGGGGGCACAAAAAATTACCCAAGTATTTCAACAATAAATTCCTCTAGGACTACAAGATGGGCCCATTTCCGGGTGTGATTTGATTTTTAAAAATGCATTGATTTGGGTTATGGACATCGGGGAGGGTATGTGCTATGGTGAGTGCTATGAAGTGTGTAAGCCTGACGATTCACAGACCCGTACCCCTTAGGGCTAACAATACATTATATGTAACTATAAAAAATTTAAAAATTTTTTTTTAAAAAAATTGTGACTCAGTTGGTTAAAACCTCTGCCTTCGGCTCAGGTCATAATCCCAGGGTCTTGGGATCGAGCCCTGCATCAGGCTCTCTGCTCCGCAAGCAGCCTGTTTCCTCCTCTCTCTCTCTGCCGCCTCTCTGCCTACTTGGGATCTCTGTATGTCAAATAAATAAATAAAATCTTAAAAATAAATAAAAATAAATAAATAAATAAAAATGCATTGAGATTAAAAACTTAAATTTTACTTCTGATACCTCCTGAGGGAAGGGAAAGATGAAAGGCATCCCAGCTTCATCGCGACTCTGTGGTGGGGACGAGGAAATAATCTGTGGAGGGTGTGTTCCAGCCTTCCATCGGATGGCGGGTTTTAGAGCAGACCCTGGGAAAGCAGCTAAGCGACCGATGAGAAATGAAGATGGGACAAGGAAGATCCTGCAGCAGCACCAAGAGAAGGGAATACACAGGATGCACTACAACCACGGCCACAGTCAGCTTGCATGCCTCCTACAGCAAAGACAACCTGGAAGATAGCTCTGGGACTTATTAGCTTTAGCAGCCAAGTGAATCACTTATGCTCCCCTTACACCATCTCCTTCTCTGGAAGTTACGGTACTATCTACCCTGTAAGTGTAGATGGGAGGATCAAATGAATTAGAAGACCAAATAAGTACTCAGTAAGAGTTGTTATTACTATTAATGGCATCACTAATTGGACACTCACTGCTTGGCAAACGCTGGCCTGTTTGCTTTATACAGATGATCTCATTTAATCCTGAAAACCGCCCCGTAAGGGAGGTACTATTATTATGGCTGGTGAAGGGGGCACAATGAGATTTACTGAAGCACACAGAGCTGAAGTGGTACAGCCCACAATTTAAGCCCAAATGCTCAACCGCCAGGGCCCAGTTTCTTTCTTTCTTTCTTTCTTTTTAAAAGATTTTATTTATTTATTTTAGAGAGAGTGAGAGAGAGAATGAGCAGGGGGAAGAGGCAGAGGGAGAGGGAGAAGCAGGCTCCCCGCTAAGCAGTGAGCCTGGTGTGGGGCTTGATCCCAGGACCCTGAGATCAAGACCTGAGTCAAAGGCAGACGCTTAAGCAACTGAGCCACCCAGTTGTTCCGCCAGGGCCCAGTTTCTTAATCACTACCCTATATTGCTCCAACCCTGATGGTGAGTCCTGAAATCCTGAGAACTAGTGTCTAGTTCTCAGGCCATCAATAACTAATTTTAGGACTTCGGACAAATCATATTTGGGCTCTGGCTTCAAGAATAAAATGGAAGGGTTGAATTGAATTCTGAGTGTTCTTCCAATTCTTAAATCGATTGGCTATGATCATTATATCTGTGCATTTCCAAATGCTGTAAAGCTATGAAATTATCAGTGGGCTCTAGACTACATTTTAAAGAAATTAGATTCCCTTAGATATTTTATTTGTACTATAATAGCAAATCTAAATAATATAATAATATCAAATCTAAACCCTTGCCAGGAAATATTTTAGATAGGATTCAAAATGGTCTCAGAAGTCAAGCCTTCCTAACATGTCTATTTTAATTGAATTGGCACTGCCTTTGTTAATTCAATCTTATAGCTTCAGAAGAGAGACTGCTCAAAATCTGTGTACTCTAGTGGCAATAGTGTTTTTATTTAGCTAATCCAGCATATTAATAACAGACAACCTCCTCAAGTACAATTTTTCTTCTTCGATATGGAGCACTGTTCTCAGATAAATGCTGCTTTCTTCCTTTTTCTTGTTTTTTTGCTCATATTTCCTCCTTGTCAGGGTAACAAATTACCTTTGGGGCAGAAGAAATTTTCCCTAAGTCTGAAAGCACAGGTAGAAGGACATTTCCTTGTGTGATCTCTCTGGGCCTAGGCCAGATAATGCTCCAACCCCATTAGTCAGAGAGGATATCAGAAAGTGAAAACAGTTACTTCTGGCAAGGCTGGACCCAGACAGCTCCTAGTAAGAGAATGAACATGGCCTAGGCTCCCCCAGAAACCCAACACATCTTTCTCATAGTTAAAAAATAAAAGAAGAAGAAGAAAAAGAAAGAAAAAAAGAGGCAGATTTTCATTGCCAGTTTTACTCCCAATAACCCTCTCCTTCAAGACCTTGCTGTGCCCAGTGTCCTCAGAGTGGGGTGATCAGGCTATCATTTTGATGAGGTCACCCTTTTTCCCTTTTAAAATAGGACTGTGTTGTGTCTTGGTCATGAGGAAGCAGCAGTGTGCCAAATAAAGTGGAAGAAGAAAATATTAGACATAATTGTCATTGTTCTTTATCTTAGGCAAGGAGTCCCTTCACTCACACAGACACACACTTGTTACATGGCATACCAAAGTAAGGAGAGTGAAATTCCCCCTTGGTCACCTATGATAGATTAACTTGATTCCTTTTTCTCCCCCGAGATTTTATTTTGGAAACTTTTTTATTTTTGACCTCTATACCCAACGTGGGGCTCGAACTTACAACCCCAAGATGAAGAATTGCATGTTCTACTGACTGAGCCAGCCAGGCACCCTGTGAACTTGATTTCTAAAGTAGCTTTCTGCCTTGGAGTCCAGCTTCATCTCACTTCTAGGTAAACATGAGAAATGGATTCTAAACAAGCAGAAAGCCTTGCATTCCAGGTGAACTACGTGCTTGGCACACTTAGGCAAGGAAAGAAAATGGTGTTCTGGGGGTCCATGATACAGGGGCCAAAGCAGAGCACATTTATTAAACGGCCCTGGTATTAGTCTTGTTAGGCAGAACCTAATTATTTAGCAGTGTTGTTTGGAAGGGGTGGGCTCCAGTGTTTCAAAACTGCCTTCCCTCCACGTTCCTCCCCTCAGGCCTGTGATGGGATGGTGGGAGGAGGAGGACCGCCCACCCCTTCTTACAGCAGGAATCGCCATTAGTAAGTTCCAAAAGGAAAAACACCGTTAGGCAAACTGACTCAGTAAACATGCAACATCTCAGCATGCAGAGGTGGTCTCAACCCACTTTAAACAAACCCCTCTCTCTCTGCCATCCTATCTGAAAGTAAATGTGTGATATTCAGACGGTTTAAAAAATTATGTATGTGAGTTGGCAGAGAAGCTCAGCTGTACAAAATGGCCTGGGTCTGTCCTTCTGGTCTCCCTGCTCATCCTTATTCATTGATACAAAGGAAGCATGACGGTCTGCTCTCCAGAAATTTCTGCCGCTGCCCAAACTTGGGCAGCTCACTGCAACTAATGTGGAAATAGAGTGCGAAGCACGTCCTGCCTGTAAACACAGCGGTCTCGCTCTGTCAGGGCCATCCACAAATGGCTCTGACCAACTTGTATGATTGTCTTTAACACCTTTTTGTATTTTTTAAAGAAATGAATTTGATTTCATTTTCCTTCCCCAGTTTTCAAATAGTCATTAAAAATTAAACAACACTGGGAAAGGCTTTTGTGATTATAGCCTTCATTCTCCTGCAACAAACTGGATCTATAAATTTACGTACCATTGTAGATGTAAATTACAAAATTTATATTCAACTATATTAAAACATCTATTCCAAAAATGATTACCAGTTGTGAAAAGCAGACAGGCTTATCACTTGCTGTCAGTTGTTCATGTCTAGTTAAGCAATAATGTGCTAAAACTGCTCTTTTGTTTTGTGTAAGAATTTTGGCAATAGAAGAAATGAATGCTCAGTTAATAAAAACTCAGGCTGCTTTTTGCTTTGATGGAGGAAGCAGCTGCCTGTTTTCATTTGCTGCAGAGCAGCAAAACCCATCAATATAATAAGCAGCTTAGATGCATCCATCCACAGCATCTGTAAGGATATAGGGCTATTCGCTCAAAACCAATCCCTGGTTTAATTTTAACAAAGATGTGTCTGACATATTTGAAAATGCATTATAATAGGTTTTGAAACACGAACAATTTCTCTTTCTTTTAAATACTTTTTACGAATCTGAAAGGTGAGTGTACATAGCTGAATGATAGCAATGATAAAAAGCAGCCCAAACTGTGAGGCTGTCTTAAAACAAGGGCAGGAAAGAGAGCAAATCAAGAGGCAGTTACTTGGTCCCCTTTGAAACGGGAGTAATTCATTTGAAAGTGATTTCATTCATTCATTCATTCATTTACTCACACAAATATTTACTGAATCCTTCCGGTGCACTGTACTGGGTGAGATACTGAGGCCACCTTTCTTACTCTCAAGGAGTTCACTCTTCAGGACTTAAGATGGGTACAAAAACATTACTGAAACAATGCGGTAAGCACAGTGATACAGACAGAGACACACTTTTCTGTTACCTCTTCATTAAAAAAAAAAAAAATTCAAATGGGCAGAGAACACAGAGGAAATGAACATAAAAATTGAAAATCAAATACCGTCTCCTCCATTATACAGTCACACACTTCATTAGACATACCTTTAAGAAAACTGAATCATGTTTAAACACATGTCAAACTGTTTACTAGTGTAGCCAAGAATTATCACACTTTGGAGAAAAGTTTTGCAATTTTGTTTGGACAGCCTCTAATACAGTAACCACTAGACACTCTTACATGATTGTGAATATACCACACGGCAAACCTATATAAAACACAAACTTCCAAATAACTTATTATGAGATGTAGTATGATTTGGTTAGTGAAAATGCTAAGAGATTTATTTTGTTTCATTTCGTTTCATTTTATTTTATTTTACTTTAGTGCTGGGGCCATTCCAAAAAAAACCAGATAATTCTAAATCCTCCTCTTCTTTTGATTTGATAGCAGATAAGTGAACATTAAATGATCAGCTGGGGACCTGTTTGATGTGTACACTAATGTAGGGTTAGCCATCAGTGTCTCGGGATGTCAAATTTAAATGAACATTTACTTGCAGAAACACTGAGAAAATGCTCCTAAAAATGAAAGCTAAGGGCTTTCTTATTCAAATATGTTCACTGTAAAACATACATACCTAGGTTTTAAAAAGAAATGTTTAGTTTTGGAGTAATTTTAGAATTATGGAAGAGTAAAAAGTTGCTGGCATAGTACAGAGAGTTGCTAGATACCCTCTGCCTGGTTTATCTCATTGTCACCATCTTAACATTTATCAAGACTAAGAAACTGGGCGCCTGGGTGGCTCAGTGGGTTAAGCCGCTACCTTCGGCTCAGGTCATGATCTCAGGGTCCTGGGATCAAGTCCCGCATCGGGCTCTCTGCTCAGCAGGGAGCCTGCTTCTCTCTCTCTCTCTGCCTGCCTCTCCATCTACTTGTGATTTCTCTCTGTCAAATAAATAAATAAAATCTTTAAAAAAAAAAAAAAAAAAGACTAAGAAACTGACACAGATAGGTTCACCTTAAACCACATTCTTAGGTTCAGGTTTTTTTAAAAAAAATTTTATTAATCTTTTTAAATTAACATATAATGTATTATTTGCCCCAGGGGTACAGGTCTGTGAATTGTCAGGCTTACACACTTCACAGCACTCACCATATAATGGGAGTGTTCCTATTCAAGAGGAGAGCTGATGCAGGTATCTATCTGAAGTCAAAAATTAAACCCAAAGGATAATACTAGCACCTATCATATCTTTTCCTTCCCTTAATTTTCTTCCTTATTCTTAAGTTACTCTAAAGAAATTTATATCAGATTTAAGAATTAAAAGAGGACAGAAAATGCATATAACTCACAGTTAAAAAAAAAAAAAATCTGACCCTGCCGAGGAAACTGTGTAGCCCAGCAAAGCACTGGTTCCCCATTCCATTATTGAATGGGCAGAATATTATTTCTAAGTCATTATTCACATAGAAATTCTGATTGCCCCTATTCAATTAATACTTTCATATCACAGTGTGACATGGACCTTATAACCGATCTTGTGGCAGCATGAGTTAAGAACCACAAAGAAGTCAGAGGTCATTATTTTTCACCCATTCAGAGTGTTTATAAAGCATTCACTATGCACCCTCTACTCTCTGTGCATGCTTTCTTCCCTCCTCTGCTCCACTGCTTAATGGCCGGGCACAATGCTTCTAGAATCCTGCAAAGATTCATGGGCTACATACTGGTTAATCGTCATCTCTCCAACAGCAAGTAGGAAAAGACGCCTCTGGAGAGACACTCTATAGCTTCAGTGGGTGGTTGCCAGACTGCGAGAAAATAAATGTCTGTTGTTAAGGCCACCCAGTCTATGGCATTTTGTTGTGCTGGCATACACTAAGACAGTGGTCAATGCTTGGTGCCTGATGATTGATTGAACACTCCCTCTCTAGCCCCAGTACATACTAAGTGGAAAGAACCGCCTCCCTTAAATGCACCCAGGACCACCAGAACCAGACAGAGCACAGCCATGGCCCCAGTGGAGCGCCTGCTTTGCTTCATCCTTTCTTCCCTCTCTTGGTTCCTCCAGTGTCCCTTCTATGCATCTTGTCTCTCCTACTTCTCCCTTCGATCCACACTAAAGGTTTAGCCTCTGTTTTCTATTTAAAAGAATTCATAGTAGAAGAACCAACATTAATCACACCCTGGTAAAAAAATTTTGCTGAGACCTCCTTCAAGGTTTTACACCATCATTTTGATCTGCGTCTTTGTTATCTTTGAACATAAACCCCTTGAGGGCAAGGGAGCTCACTGGCAAGGGAGCCTGTCTGACTTCTCTGTGGCCTGTTTACACAATGCATGTGAAGGTGTGCTGAATTCATGTATCACAGAGGCCAAATGTTCTAAACCTGGAAATCACAACAGTAGAAAGTGAATTTCTCTTCTTCCGCAACATCGAATGCTGAGCTCTATAATGTGTCTCCTCCGCACCTGATTCTAGCTGTAAATGCAATCACAGGTCAGTTCTTGTGTGGATAAGTTTCTAATTGCACTCAATCCACTTTCGCTGGCTTTCTTAATCTATATCCACAATCTGCAGAGCTGGCAGGACAATTATCACCAGAAGACAGGATAGATGCTCTGGGGAGTAAGGCTGTCCTGGGCCTAAAAGGTGCATGCTTACAAGGTTCCAGGCCGGCAACAAAGAATCCACATTCAATAGGCCATCTCTCTCTAAATCAATCCCTTTGCCTCATTCAGCAGAGCACATGTCATGAGTGCTCCTATCTGGGTTTATCTGTGGATATCTACAAACAGGCAGGTCTCTAATCATAGTAGCCTGGAATGAGTCCCAGAATGGGCCCTTTAAGTGACTTGAGAGAGAAAATGGTTCTCCTTTCGTTTCTTTTCTTTCTCCTTTTTTTATTTTAGACCTTTTTTTTTTTTTTTTTTTTGGCTTTGATAAAATTTGTGACCTCAACCCCTATAGCAAAGTGTATTCTCTGAGAATCACAACTCTTTGAGAAGGGCCTTGAAAATATACTATTTAAACCGAACTCTGGCTCTGAACTTGACACCACAATTATCTTTCTGTTGAGAAAAATACAAAATTCTAGAGCTGTTATATTGTTGCTGTCCCTTTCACACCAGGACACACGAGTGTTTTTAAGCCGAGATCAAAGTGCACGGGCTGAGTTGCTGGGAGTGGAGAAGTCATCACGATCTCTATGGACTCATGCTGGACTTCTCAGGACCGAAAGCAGATTTCCTTCTCTCTCCAGCAGCAAAGAGTTCATGTTACCGTGAACTCCATCATTCCTCCTCCTTGGCTCCATCCGCAACAAATGATTGAAAAAAGGACTGCAAACCCAGACCATTGTATTTAGGCTGGGATATTTTTCATTTGTTTCTGTTGCTCAATAGTACCAAAGAGGTTTTGGCTGAGCCAATACTACAGTAGAGGTCTAGGTTCATGCCATCATCGACACAGAAAACGAGAACCTTTTGGAATAATATATAATAGTGTTTGCACATCATGAGACTAGTTATTTATTACTTTTCACAGGAGCGCCAGAGAAATCTTGATTTATGAAGTAAGGCCCAGAGATTTAAGGGGCTTCCTTAGCCTTAGCTAGTCAGGGGCCGAGCTTCAGTTAGAACCTCAGTTCCCCAACACCTCACCATGGTTCTCTTTTCAGAATGAGAAACTTGAGCAATAGTGTAGGAAAGACATCATCAGTTGAATTTGCATTTTGTGGAAGGATTTTTACCTTCCAGGTGAAAATCAGTGTTTGAAGAAATGAATCTTCCTCGTTCCAACTTCAACATTTTCACAGACTCTTAGGAAGCAAATCTAAGCCTTTTGGTTTCTATTTCTCAATGAACAGTTTTATAGAAATACTCACTGTCCCCAAACCATGTCCCAACATTACGGGCTGGAGGAGGGGGTTAGAGATACATCCATTCAGCTGCAGGCCCCTAATATCAGAACCTCTGACTTGAGGCCAGGAGGCAATGAGCACTCTTCGGATATGGTGACCCCTTTCTCCAGAATTACAGTGATTATGTGCTTTGTTTTATAAAATTGGTCTTCTGTTTGCTTTCAGGAAATTTGTTATCTCCCCGGTCATTATTCTCACTTACTCAAATATCTCCATGTGCTTTCTCTTACAATTAAGAGTTTGCATCAGATTCCAGCTATTCTTTTGATTATCAGCATTCTAGTCATAATAAAAGAGTAATTTTATTTTATTTTGTTGTGTCTCGGGAGGGGAAATCATGTAATATATACAATTTTCACACACACCACTGTGTCGAGAAATGTAATTTTCTGCGTATTCTCTGCTAAGAATATTTTCAACGTTTCTGGATTGTCTCTGCACTCAGGAACGGGATTGAAATCTCCACTTTGGTATTTATCTGAGGCTGTGATAGCTCAGTCGTCTGCCGCCAAATGCCAAGATAGGGGGAATCTCATCATCCAGAGACCAGCTGCATGATGGGCAGTTAATAGATATATCAAACCTTAGGATATATGCTAAGCTGAAGAGATGATTGGTTGGTTGATACACTGATTGATTAGCATAGGGAGAATGGGTTTCTTCTTGACAACCTAAGATTATGCTTCAACTAAGCTCAAATTGCTTACACCTCTTCTATTGGGTTTAAAATTACAGTCCTGTCATCTGAAATCTCTCTTCAATGAAATTTTTACCATATATAAAAATTAAAGGGGAAAAGAAAGTAGGAGCACTGGATAAGAGTAAATGGAGTAGATACATTTCATGCTACTGTTGTTGATTCCACTAGGAAAAGTTGATATGTAAATCCCCTCGAAAAAATGTTACACATTTCATAAGCGATTACTTGAATATTATACAATAATTCAGGGGGAAAAGTTCAGTATGCTCACTGTTGGCGAACGCTTAATTTCCAATAAATTAAAGTTAGATCTCCTCTGTGTAAATACGCGAATTAAAACAAAGACCCCTACTGATCAGGTTTACTTTCAAGGGCACAAAGATTCTGTCCTCAGACTTTTAATATTTTTAACTGCTGGCATGCCTTCCGGGGGGGCAGGGGGAGAAAGGGCAGACTTAGGGAGCCTGAGGATTAGCTTTGTTTTTGAAGCAGCTTACCACAAGTAGTAACTTCTTTAATTAGCACTAATGATCCTAAAGATAGTCACATGGACATCTTGAAATATTTGAATATTGTGCACACATGTGGCATCAGGCATGCTTTAAAACGAAACAAAACCATTGAGCAAAGGAAACACAACCTTGTTCCACCAAACTCTAAACTGACGTGTAAGCGGTGCTGAATAAAAATCGTGAAGATGTTTTGCACAAAAAGCCTGCATTTGGAGCACGATAAATGTCCGATAATCTTAGTGAACACTGAACTCATTCAACATAAGCTTGATTTATGATGTCCTGCATAAAGATTCAATCTCATTGTACTCCGAATTATCAGAGACCGGCTGACGCAAAAGCCTTGCTCTCTCCCCTTCTCCCCCTCCCCACCTCCAAAAAAAAAAAAAAAGAAAGAAAAGAAAGAAAAGAAAAAAACAACAACAAAAAAGCTGATAAGCTTTAATTCAGCACTTTGAAGAACACCCCCTCCTCTGCCTGAGCAAATAAGGATTTGGTTGCCGAATCGCACTGGATAAGTGGTTCATTGAGAATGTTAAAATCTGCATTAATAAATAGGACTGGGCTTCTCGGATTTTCCCCCTTCCTATCAGCTATGAGCGGTAGGGGATCAGCTGCGACTGAAATCCCCAGCTGAACAACCCACATACAACTCAGTGAGCAGACTTAAAACAAGGCCATTTATTGGTGACTGTTATGCAAACAAAGCGTCCAAGTCTTAGAAACAGATGTCAACTGAAGCATATGCTTACTGTAAACTGGAGTTTGATTCTCTTTATAAAAATAGACATAAATGGGCCTTCAGAAAGTAGACTGCCTCTTGTTGTCTACCACTGCCTAACTTGATTCAGCCTAAAGCTTTTAAAGAGATGAATAGACTGATATGTGAGGGCAAAAGAATAAAACTTTAAAAAAAAATTAAATTGGAAATAAATGATAACATGCTGGAGCAGTTCCCAGAAGCAATTGTACAGATTTTTCTCTAAAAACACAAGACAGGAAGTTAAAAGCTTCGCGCAGGTCACCCATGGCATGTCGAGTTATCATTTCCCATCATTTAGAGAGGAAGAGAGACGGCGCGTTTGCGTGGCAAGTTTGGCGGCGCGGACTTCTTCCCCTCCTCTCCCTTTCTTTTTCTCTCCCTTACCTCTTCTCACATCTTGATGTCTTTTAAATGTCACTTATTTTACATGAGGCAGTTGGTGGGGACATGAGTCAACAGCAATCAGAACCATTATCCCCTGCAGCGAGTCCTGTTCTTAATGCATTGTGACACCTTTGCTGGCCAGCCACCGATTTACCTTTCTGCTTCTGAGGGAATTAAGTGGCATCATGTGAAAATGGTTGTGATATGAACAGCATGGGCATAACTGGTATTAAATTTACCTCTCAGCCTAAGTGAATTTTCCTCACATGTGACTAATCAAAATGAAAGCTTGCGGACCTAGGCTGAGCTGGCCAGCACTTCCCCACCCCTGGGACCGGGGCTATTTTGTTTTATCTCTTTGTACAAGCTGGCAGAAGTTTAAAGTGAAGGGGATAATCCAGTGCTGGTGTCTTTATGAAATAACATCCTTACATGAAGAGGCTTTTAACTGTCTGTCGCCGTCCTCTCAAAAAAAAAAAAAAAGAGTGTGACAATCTCATTTTGCTGCGCACCCTCCCATGAAAAGGGAAAATAATAGCCATGGCCGCCATGGCTAGTACTGACCTTACGTGCTCTGTTATCCACTAAACACTTTAAAAGTCAGTTTTACATACACGGTGGGGGGAAATGAGGGAACTACCACAATCATTTTCACTTTAGTGAATTTGCCGTCCATTTGAAGTCGGTCACTTGATATCCCAACACACCCAGCCGGTGTGACAGGGAAGCGCCAAAGAAAGCGCCGTTGAAGGGAAGCCAGGCACAGACACAGCGGCACCCTACCAGCCAAGACAGGCCCGGAGGAATGGCAGCACCGAACGGCTTTGCGGGAACTTTCCCTCAAACTTCGACAGGAGAAAAAGAACAATCAGAAACGAAGTCCTTCAAATTTTCCGAAGTGCTTGACATTCCTACAAAAATGTTTTACTAACCACTTAGCAGAGATCAGTAGGTGCCAAAGGAAGTGCAGGCAGAGCAATTATCTTCCTGCACAGTCAGCCTGATGCTTATTCACAGACAAGAGTGGCTTGCATTCTGCCATGAACCAACTGTGCATGTTGCTGATAATAGAGCAGAGGTATTGCTAAATTGGTACTGAAATAGCACACCTCGTTTACTTCCAGCAACTTATTTGCGGAAGGCAATGAAGGCTGGAATATTTTCTCTTCACCACAAGAATACTCACCTCATTGTTAACATTAAAATTAGTTTTCTGACATGGCGCATGCTATGCATTTACTTTTCCTTAAATAGGAACTTCCGCGCCTAGAGTGAAACACTAATGGCATTTCTTGCCCCTTGTGGATAAGGCATTGCTTCATTAATAAACCATCTGGAAGCCTGACTGGTAATCAGAGTCCTGGCCACTTTACAGTTCTTCGCTCTGAAGTTCGTAGACTGTTGCCCTTCCTTTTGGTGATACATTTATTCCTGAACCCTCTGCTTTGAGGCAGGCACACAGAGTGGAAAGAAAAGGCATGGGGTGGGGTTGGGGGAGATGATTGAGAGTGTGGCAGCCACCTGATATAAGATAGAGCAATTGTCAAATCTTGAGCCACATTTATAAAATTTTATTTTACTATGTTAGGGTGCTGGGGCAGGGGCAAAAGAAAATAGCCAGATAAATGGTTGTAATATTCTTTTTTTTAGAAAGGGGTGCGGGACAAAGAGAGAGGGAGAGAATCTTAAGCAGGCTCCATGCCCAGCACAGAGCCCAAAATAGGGCTCAATCCCACAACCCTGGGATAATGACCTGAGCCAAAATCAAGAGCCAGACACTGAACTGACAGAGCCACCAAGTCACCACAATGGTTACAATATTCTTAAAGACTTGTCACCACCCACCCCCAAAAACTTGCATCTGAATTTTCTGAGTTCATACTTTCATTCTGAACTCCATGACCCAACTCTAATAGCCAGCCTAGGGCAAAAGAGTTTGAAGACTCTGATTCATACAGAAATAGAAGGAAAACTCTGTTAAGATTCTCTTGGGACCAACGAACTTCAAACCCAGTCCACTACTGATTTCCTGGAAATTTTCAATTTGGTGTGGAGACCAGAGAACCAAAATTCTCAAGCAGAATGAGAGAAAAACCGGACTCATGGCAAGATATTTATGGGAAAATAGAAGTAAGTAGTGGAGTCTGCCATTTTCATAAAACATAAACATAGATTTCCAGGGACTGCCATTCTTAGGGTTCATAAGAAAAAGGCTGAGAAGAGATGGGAAGGAGGCTATCAGAAGAAAAAAAAATACGATATATGAGCATTCACACTTACAGTCTTACTCATGGGGAAAAAAATAAAACACAAACATCAGAAGGTAGCTCGTGAGCTGCCATTATCCATGAATAGTGTGGTCTGCTTTGGCCGAGTAAAACCTACTGGGCTAAAGAAAAACAAAACACCCAAGCAATTGGTTTTTAGAATTTGATTACATACTTCAGGAATGAGGCAGGAGTAATGAATCTAATCCGAGTGTTCGGATAGATTGGCCATCTTAGACATGTCTGAACCATTAGCTTGAGACTAGAGCATCATACCCAGGGTGGCCGTGCTCTTCACTGATGAGCGAGCAACTCTGCAGGCTTTGCAGCAATCTCAGGGAACACCGAGTTGAATTTAGACAACTATACACATGACTATACCTGATGTCTAATACAAGATGGGGAACTAGCACCATTTCCATTCTCTACCTACTTGCTTGCCATTCCAAAGCACTGAAGGAAAGGATCAATCTGAAGTCTAATTTTTCAATGCCTAGTTATTAAAATCTTTCTCCAAACTACTCAAGTATTGTTTGGAGGTTTTGTGATTGTTGTTAATGGGTTTTCTAAGACCCAGCAATCCAGTTAGGTAAAGTATACAGTCTGTTCAGGATCCATTCATGGAATTCCTATTTTCAGTGCTGCTGGACGTGGTCCGGCTACTCTGGACAGCTCCCTGGAGGGCAGACTGCTGATGAGGAAGTTGGGATTTAATTTGCCTGTGAATCCTTATTCCAGGAACTGAAGACAGTCTCCTACCCAGGTGTCCCTTATGCTGAAAACGCGCAAGTCTGCCTGTTTAGTTGCCAAATTCTGTTTTGGGATGTGTATCGGGTGGTGGGGGGGGGGGATATTTGCTGACTCCACCTATCCTAGTTAAAACACCCGGCACACTCAAAACTATGAATAAGCTCATGCTGCCCCTCCATCATTCCCTCCAACTGAGGTATTAGATTCCCTCCAATCATGGAAATCTCACTTCACTGACTTCATAGCAATCTTTTAAAAAATGAGACTGGGCTCAATAAATCTTGCAGGTTGCAATCATTTTGTATAAGACAATTTTGATGAGGCAGTCTACGAGATGGAAATCCCTTCCAAGATTGTTTTAGGAATTTAAAATGTCAAATTAAATCGCAAACACAAATATGAAGGACCAACTCTGAACACAATCACCGTCCTCTGGTTGGTATACAGAATCGAGGGCACTGTAAAATGAAACATAATACTAAAAGGCAGTGGTTTGTTTCCTATAAGTAACTAAATACTGAGAGAGAAAAATCCTTATAAGGGAAGAAGGCTAGCAAACTAGAAGTACAAAGACAGAATTAAGAATCACCATTTACTGTAACATACAATGGTAAAAATATTAGATTGGCAGCTGACTTATCCACAGAGACCTGGCAGGCCAGAAAGAGCTGGCATGATATTTTCAGAGCACTAAACGAGAAAAACATGCAGCCAAGAATACTATATCCAGCTAGGCTATCATTGAAAATAGAAGGAGAGATTAAAAGCTTCCAGGACAAACAACAACTGAAAGAATTTGCAAATACCAAACCAGCTCTACAGGAAATATTGAAAGGGGTCCTCTAAGCAAAGAGAGAGCCTACAAGTGGTAGATCAGAAAGGAACAGAGACCATATACAATAACAGTCACCTTACAGGCAATACAATGGCACTAAATTCATATCTCTCAATACTTACCCTGAATGTGAATGGGCTAAATGCCCCTGTCAAAAGACACAGGGTATCAGAATGGATAAAAAAACAAAACCCATCTATATGTTGCCTCCAAGAAACACATTTTAAGCCCGAAGACACCTCCAGATTTAAAGTGAGGGGGTGGAAAAGAATTTACCATGCTAATGGACATCAGAAGAAAGCAGGAGTGGCAATCCTTATATCAGATCAATTAGATTTTAAGCCAAAGACTGTAATAAGAGATGAGGAAGGACACTATATCATACTCAAAGGGTCTGTCCAACAAGAAGATTTAACAATTTTAAATATCTATGCCCCCAACGTGGGAGCAGCCAACTATATAAACCAATTAATAACAAAATCAAAGAAACACATCAACAACAATACAATAATAGTAGGGGACTTTAACACTCCCCTCACTGAAATGGACAGGTCATCCAAGCAAAAGATCAGCAAGGAAATAAAGGCCTTAAATGACACACTGGACCAGATGGACATCACAGATATATTCAGAATATTTCATCCCAAAGCAACAGAATACACATTCTTCTCTAGTGCACATGGAACATTCTCCAGAATAGATCACATCCTCGGTCCTAAATCAGGACTCAACCGGTATCAAAAGATTGGGATCATTCCCTGCATATTTTCAGACCACAATGCTCTAAAGCTAGAACTCAACCACAAAAGGAAGTTTGGAAAGAACCCAAATACATGGAGACTAAACAGTATCCTTCTAAAGAATGAATGGGTCAACCGGGAAATTAAAGAAGAATTGAAAAAAATCATGGAAACAAATGATAATGAAAATACAACGGTTCAAAATCTGTGGGACACAACAAAGGCAGTCCTGAGAGGAAAATATATAGCGGTACAAGCCTTTCTCAAGAAACAAGAAAGGTCTCAGGTACACAACCTAACCCTACACCTAAAGGAGCTGGAGAAAGAACAAGAAAGAAACCCTAAGCCCAGCAGGAGAAGAGAAATCATAAAGATCAGAGCAGAAATCAATGAAATAGAAACCAAAAAAACAATAGAACAAATCAACGAAACTAGGAGCTGGTTCTTTGAAAGAATTAATAAAATTGATAAACCCCTGGCCCGACTTATCAAAAAGAAAAGAGAAAGGACCCAAATAAATAAAATCATGAATGAAAGAGGAGAGATCACAACTAACACCAAGGAAATACAAACTATTATAAGAACATACTATGAGCAACTCTACGGCAATAAATTTGACAATCTGGAAGAAATGGATGCATTCCTAGAAACATATAAACTACCACAACTGAACCAGGAAGAAATAGAAAGCCTGAACAGACCCATAACCAGTAAGGAGATTGAAACAGTCATTAAAAATCTCCAAACAAACAAAAGCCCAGGGCCAGACGGCTTCCCGGGGGAATTCTACCAAACATTTAAAGAAGAACTAATTCCTATTCTCCTGAAACTGTTCCAAAAAATAGAAATGGAAGGAAAACTTCCAAACTCATTTTATGAGGCCAGCATCACCTTGATCCCAAAACCAGACAAGGATCCCACCAAAAAAGAGAGCTATAGACCGATATCCTTGATGAACACAGATGCGAAAATACTCAACAAAATACTAGCCAATCGGATTCAACAGTACATTAAAAAGATTATTCACCACGACCAAGTGGGATTTATTCCAGGGCTGCAAGGTTGGTTCAACATCCGCAAATCAGTCAATGTGATACAACACATCAATAAAAATAAGAACAAGAACCATATGATACTCTCAATAGATGCTGAAAAAGCATTTGACAAAGTACAACATCCCTTCCTGATCAAAACTCTTCAAAGTGTAGGGATAGAGGGCACATACCTCAATATCATCAAAGCCATCTATGAAAAACCCACCGCAAATATCATTCTCAATGGAGAAAAACTGAAAGCTTTTCCGCTAAGGTCAGGAACACGGCAGGGATGTCCATTATCACCACTGCTATTCAACATCGTACTAGAGGTCCTAGCCTCAGCAATCAGACAACAAAAGGAAATTAAAGGCATCCAAATCGGCAAAGAAGAAGTCAAATTATCACTCTTCGCAGATGATATGATACTATATGTGGAAAACCCAAAAGACTCCACTCCAAAACTGCTAGAACTTATACAGGAATTCAGTAAAGTGTCAGGATATAAAATCAATGCACAGAAATCAGTTGCATTTCTCTACACCAAGAGCAAGACAGAAGAAAGAGATATTAAGGAGTCAATCCCATTTACAATTGCATCCAAAACCATAAGATACCTAGGAATAAACCTAACCAAAGAGACACAGAATCTATACTCAGAAAACTATAAAGTACTCATGAAAGAAATTGAGGAAGACACAAAGAAATGGAAAAATGTTCCATGCTCCTGGATTGGAAGAATAAATATTGTGAAAATGTCTATGCTACCTAAAGCAATCTACACATTTAATGCAATTCCTATCAAAGTACCATCCATCTTTTTCAAAGAAATGGAACAAATAATTCTAAAATTTATATGGAACCAGAAAAGACCTCGAATAGCCAAAGGGATATTGAAAAAGAAAGCCAACGTTGGTGGCATCACAATTCCGGACTTCAAGCTCTATTACAAAGCTGTCATCATCAAAACAGCATGGTACTGGCACAAAAACAGACACATAGATCAATGGAACAGAATAGAGAGCCCAGAAATAGACCCTCAACTCTATGGTCAACTAATCTTCGACAAAGCAGGAAAGAATGTCCAATGGAAAAAAGACAGCCTTTTCAATAAATGGTGCTGGGAAAATTGGACAGCCACATGCAGAAAAATGAAATTGGACCATTTCCTTACACCACACACAAAAATAGACTCAAAATGGATGAAGGACCTCAATGTACGAAAGGAATCCATCAAAATCCTTGAGGAGAACACGGGCAGCAACCTCTTCGACCTCTGCCGCAGCAACATCTTCCTAGGAACAACGCAAAAGGCAAGGGAAGCAAGGGAAAAAATGAACTACTGGGATTTCATCAAGATCAAAAGCTTTTGCACAGCAAAGGAAACAGTTAACAAAATCAAAAGACAACTGACAGAATGGGAGAAGATATTTGCAAACGACATATCAGATAAAGGACTAGTGTCCAGAATCTATAAAGAACTTAGCAAACTCAACACCCAAAGAACAAATAATCCAATCAAGAAATGGGCAGAAGACATGAACAGACATTTCTGCAAAGAAGACATCCAGATGGCGAACAGACACATGAAAAAGTGCTCCATATCACTCGGCATCAGGGAAATACAAATCAAAACCACAATGAGATATCACCTCACACCAGTCAGAATGGCTAAAATCAACAAGTCAGGAAATGACAGATGCTGGCGAGGATGCGGAGAAAGGGGAACCCTCCTACACTGTTGGTGGGAATGCAAGCTGGTGCAGCCACTCTGGAAAACAGCATGGAGGTTCCTCAAAATGTTGAAAATAGAACTGCCCTATGACCCAGCAATTGCACTATTGGGTATTTACCCTAAAGATACAAATGTAGTGATCCAAAGGGGCACATGCACCCGAATGTTTATAGCAGCAATGTCCACAATAGCCAAACTATGGAAAGAACCTAGATGTCCATCAACAGATGAATGGATCAAGAAGATGTGGTATATATACACAATGGAATACTATGCAGCCATCAAAAGAAATGAAATCTTGCCATTTGCAACAACGTGGATGGAACTAGAGCGTATCATGCTTAGTGAAATAAGTCAAGCAGAGAAAGACAACTATCATATGATCTCCCTGATATGAGGAAGTGGTGATGCAACATGGAGGCTTAAGTGGGTAGAAGAATAAATGAAACAAGATGGGATTGGGAGGGAGACAAACCATAAATGACTCTTAATCTCACAAAACAAACTGAGGGTTGCCGGGGGGAGGGGGTTGGGGAGAAGGGGGTGGGATTATGGACATTGGGGAGGGTATGTGATTTGGTGAGTGCTGTGAAGTGTGTAAACCTGGTGATTCACAGACCTGGGGATAAAAATATATGTATATAAAAAATATATGTTTATAAAAAATAAAAAATTTAAAAAAAAAAAAAAGAATCACCATTTATTTAGCATCTGCTAAACACTGGGCACTGTGCTGGGCTATTTATAAGTATTATCATATTTAATAACTGAAATACCTTGCACTTTGGGCTGTCTTGCACAGATGAGGAAATTGAAGCTCAATGAGGTGAGGTGACTAGCCCAACACCCTCTTGTCTTTCCAAGTCAGGGAGTGCCCAAGCTGGGGGCTGAATCCAACCCAAGATCTTACATCCACCTACTAAGGACCTCATCTATGGGGACAGAGAGGCTGGAATGTGTAGCAAAAGAACTAGGAGGCAGGGAGCCTGGATGGTTCAGTTGTTAAGTGTCTGCCTTCAGCTCGGGTCATGATCTCAGGATCCTGGGATCGAGACACACAGTGGGCTCCCTGCTCCTCGGGAAGTCTGCTTCTCCCTCTCCCACTCCACCTGCTTGTTTCCCTTCTCTCCCTGTGTCTCTCTCTATCAAATAAATAAATAAATAAATAGAATCTTAAAAAGAAAAAAAAAGGACTAGGAGTCACAACTGACAGGACTTTATGGAGGTGAATTGGGGGATACAGGAGAAAGAGGCGCAAGGATGACTTGGAGGTTTGGGGAATTTGTAGCATCATTACAACACAGGGGTGTCAGAATGGCAAGCCTGTTTTGAGGACCAAATGATGATTCGCTTGCTGAGCCACATTTTCACCATTATAAACGGGGAAAATCAATGAAAGGATGAATAAACATGCTTAAAAATTCATAAAAATGTGACATTTACATACAATGGACTATTATTCATCCTTTAAAATGCAGTAAAATCTGACATATGCTCCAAATGGATGAACCTCAAAGACATCATGCTAAGTGAAATCTGTGTGAGTCCACTTATATAAGGTACCTAGAGTAGTCAAATTTATAGGAACAGAAAGTAGAAGGGTGGTTGTCAGGGGCTAGGGGAAATTGGCGATTGGGGAGTTGATGTTTAATGTTTTGCAAGATGAAAGTTCTGGAGATGGATGGTGGAGATGGTTGCACAACAGTGTGAAAGTACTTAATGCCACTGAACTGCGCACTTCAAAACGGTTACTATGGTCAATTTTATATTATGTGCACTTTACCACAATTATAAATGAATGAGTGAATAAAATTTTAAACGGGAATAATATTTATATCCTAGGGTTGATGTGAGGATAAAAAGAGATAATGTTTGAACATTTGGTACAATACCTGGCATATAATTTATTTTAAATGTCAATAAATACTAGCTGCTTCTTTTTTTTTTTCTCTTCTCTTATCAGAAGAAAGGAAGAAAAGAAAGAAGGAAGGAAGGGAGGGAGGGAAGGAGAGAGGAAGAGAAGGGAATAAGGGGAGTGAGAAGAAAGCCACAAAGGGAACATGTCATGGCAGCCACAGAAGGACACAGTTCAGAAGAGGGGCAGGTCAACAACGTGAAATGCTGCAGACATCAAGGAAAATGAAGACTGTGGAATCTGACAATTTAGAATATATCGATAACTTCTGAAAGAGCTTCATCAGAGTGTAAGAAGCAATCAGCAATCAAGCTGAGGATGCAAGGAATGCAGGTTCCCTTTCGAGAGCTTGGGGGATGCAGAGGAGAAAGATGGTACAGGCTTCACGGGATGCAGTAAAAGGGAAGATTCTTGCACTCCCATTAGTTGGCTTGCTTTTGCTATTTTTTTAAATTTTTTATTTTATTTATTTTATTTTATTTTTTTAAGTAGGTTCCACACCCAGCATGGAGCGCAACTCGGGGCTTGAACTCAGGACTTTGAGATCAAGACCCGAACAGAGGCCAAGAGTTAGAGGCTTAACGAATGGAGCCACCCAGGCGCACCTGCTGGCTTTAAAATAAATTTTTTTAGGGGCACTCAGGGTCCTGGGATTGAGTCCCACGTCATGTTGGGCTCCATGCTCAGCAGGGAGTCTGCTTGCCCCTCTCCCTGGTCATGCTCTCTCTCTCAAATAAATAAATAAAATCTTTAAAAGAAAATTTTTTTAAAGAATGATAACCCCTGGGGGCGCCTGGGTGGCTTAGTCGTTAAGCATCTGCCTTGGGCTCTGATCATGATCCCAGAGTCCTGGGATCAGGCCCTGCACCTGGCTCCCTGCCCAGCAGGAAGCCAGCTTCTCCCACTCCCACACCCCCTGCTTGTGTTCCCTCTCTCGCTCTCTCTCTCTCTCTGTGTGTGTCAAAAAGAAAAGAAAAGGTAACCCCTGGATGTGCTTATAACAGAGAAGAAATTAGTGAAGAGGGAAAGGTAAAAGATACAGAGCTGGAAGAGAGAGGAGGAAAGGATGGAGGCCACAGGTGGAGGACTGAGCTTAGGGAAGGAAAGAGTTGTGTCTTACTCTGGATGGGAGAGAAGAAGTGGAGAAGATTGATGGTTGGGTTTTTTTTTTTTTTCTTCCCCTTGTTGGGGAGAAATCATTACATGCCAAGAATGAGAGGCTATTAGCAGGGTAGAGAAACAACAAAGCTGTATAATCAACTCTTAATTATCAGCATTTTCGTTTATCAGCTTCAAATCTTGCTTTCTTAATTACTTGCTTTGTTAGCATTTCAAACTCAGTGTAATATAACTTTGTATGCGGCCTGCAGCCCAGTGGGGTAGCATTTTGACACCTGAACACTTAACCACTTCCGTTGTTCTGGGGAAGGATTTTACAGTAGGGCACTTGGGTTGAGGTTGGGGGTTTCGCAGCAGTCTGAGAGGCAAGCAGTTAAGCCTTCCAGGTGTTACTGACTGTGTTTTCACGGTGTGGAGGCATTACTTTGTTCACAGTGATGTCTCACACTAGATATATCTATTTCTTTAATTATTTATTCAGCTAACCTTAAACCCCAGCTATTTGCCTAAGACTGTGCTCTGAGTTTTGGAGATGAAGATGGTCCCTGCAGTCAAGACATGGATAGTCTAATAGAAAAGACAGATGTAAACACATCATTATAATACAAAGGCTTAAATGTACAATATCAAAATACAAATGTAAATAATCAAGTATAAATCCCAGTGGGTTGCATTACCATCTTGGATTATCCAACCTCTTCTCTCATCCTAAAGGTTCATACAATAATGAAGTGACAACACTCTAGCTGACTCTTATATACTGTACAGCACAAGAGAGAAATGAAGTCTCCTGATAAATCTGATTGAAACGTCAAATTTAGTGAACTCTATCAGACAATGTGTGATTCCATAGAGACTTCCTTTATGGGAAAAATTCACTTAACTTCCTTCTTTAGCTAACACGTAAGGTCTCGTTGTATGAAAAATTGCAGATGTAATGCATACCTTTCTTAGGGAAGGGGGTTCACTAAGAAGATCAGTTTCTGTGCTGGAATGGTGTGACTTGAAGAGCTCCAAGGTTTCTAGAACCAACCATGTACTGAGTGTCTTGCTCTGTGAGCCTGGTGCTCTCAGTCGTAGGTGTCTGGAAAGGCTGCTCAGTTACATTGGTCTCCTTGCCCCTACCTTTTGTCAATTTCTGTAACTGATGCTCTCATTTTTCACATTATTTTTAAGTCTTTGCTTCTCTTTCCAGTGACCTCCATGGTCCATCGGTCTCACTTCCTGGTCGTTCTTCTTTCCCGTTTTCTATGTTTTCATGTTGCCTGGATCCTTTGCCCGGCATTCTTCTGTGTTTCTAAGGTTTGCAGCCAGTGCCTTGCTTTGTACAGCTACCACCACCAAATCAAAACCCTTCTTTTCCTTTTGATTAGCAAACCAACCAATCACACCAGCCAGATATAATCTTTAGGTCTTTAGCTATTTATTTTAACCATTGACTGCCTCAAGCGTTCTCTCTTTGCCTGTAGTGCCAATTTTTAAAAAATCAAACAAGATCGTATATATGGAGGTGCTTTGTCATCTACCGTGGGACACATAATTAAGATTCTTCCTCCCTGTTTCAGCACTGTTCTGGTGTCTAAGGTTGCCTCAAAAGAAAATTACAGAAAACCGAGGCAGGGATTTATTTTGACTAGGTAGTTACGAAATACCTATTTACAAGAACTGATACTTTTAAAATAAATAGCTACAAATAGAATTTGCCTAGCCCTCAAACTATACAAAACATTATTATTGTTTAGTCTTTTGTGTGTGTGTGATGACTCATAAGACACTTGTAGATCTTATAATGCTTCAGAGTTGTTGTTATCTCAATGAACACGGAACTATAAATGTACAGAAGTGTCCAATAACCCAGAGCTTGGTTGATAATCTGGAAAGTAAAGCAACCCCGAGCTTCTGAAATTGGGAAACATAGAGACAATGCCCTCTACATTCCCAGTGCATATTCTCCAGCTGTGTCGTGGTATTCCCTTTGAATGAATAGACGCTCTGCTCACGTCAAAAGAGGCTAAATTGGAGAAGGTTCCTAAAGTTAACTAAAAAGGAACAGTGGCCCTAATGGTACAAATGGTTGTCTTGTTTTGCAAAAGTAAATTCAAGATGGCTCAGCAACATCAAACTGGAAAAAAAAAAAAAAAAAGCAGCTGGAAAAAAAAAAATGTCCTGCAAAATTATTTACCGTTTTAGCTACAGAAACTAGAAAAGTGGCATTTCAAATCGAAATTATAAAAAGCTCTGTGCACTCCACTTGTGAGCTGCATTCAGTCTGGGCAGGTTGTGCTGAGAGTGGAATGCACTCTTTCCAAGTATGTATTGCTGCCATTCACCAGACCTCCTTGCTAGCCTGCAAGCAACTATCTCCCCATTATACAACCAAAGAGTAATCAGGGTGAAAAGGACAGTCAGTGTAAGAGGAAATAATTGCAGCTTAAACTACTCTTACTCATTAAGAAGCAAGACTATTTGGGAAGCGTGGGGGTTGGGGGTGGGGGTCGGGGAGAATGGTATTGAGTTTTCATCATCCTGTCAGGGCAGGTCAAGCAATTTTGGCATGATTTTCTATAATCGCATTACAGTTAAAAGTATATTAATCACAGTAGCTATCACCATCCTACGGTGAGACTAATACTTGCAGGAAGAACGGGGAAAGAATCTGAAGTCTGTCCTGGGTCTGCCTCTGTCTTTGGTGGGAACTGCCTTTTGTCTTGGAGAAATGTGGTGGAAGATCAGTAAAGAACAATGATGAAAATATAACCCTTTCCTTTGGTTTTAGACAAAAGAGAAATATATAATAGGGGGGGAAAAAAGGGAAAGGTTCAAGAGGTTTGGGTTGAAATGTTAAGGCTCAAAGCAGCTGATAGTATTTCATTAGGAAATCCATCAGAACTGGAGTTAAGCATGAGATGTTTCTAAATCAGCAGTTTACAACCAGAGGATAGTTTGCCCTCAAAGGACATGTGACAATGCCTGTAGACATTTCTGGATGTTCCATGGGGTGGGAGCGGGCTGCTACTGGAATCTTGAGGACAGGACACTGAGGCTGCCCAACATCCTCAATGTTGGCAATGTGGGAAGCCCCACACAACTAAGAATGACTCAGCCCCCAAAGTCAATAGTGTCACTGCTCAGAAATCTTGCTCTAAATAAACCAGAAGGAAGGCTTCAATATTTGTTTTTAATATTTGTATTTTATTCTGTTACCTGTGTGAGGCTTTATGATTAAAATGTTTGAGATTGTTGCACATGTCCTGGAAAAACACATGGGTGTGACATACAGGGCTGGAGATGTGGGGGGCTATGACAGAAAACGGTAGAGACTGAAAGTGAAACCTGGAATGAAAAAAAGGAGGGCTTGTGGAAGGAGACTTGGTACTAGAGCATGACAAGACAGGGTTTGATTCGTGATTTGATGTTGCATCAAAATAACTTCAATACACAGTGCACTCCAAAAGGAAACAGCAAAAGCAGTTAATCAATGGTACTGGGACATTTTAAAAGCTACATGTTAACTTTGAACAAAATGGCATTCATTAACATGGCAAGCACTGCACAAGCAGCCATCTACACCCAGGGCTGGGAAGACCCGCTAAAGTCAACTAAGGCAACTCTGGGCCGAGAAAAGATGGACAGGTCAAGGACTTCCTTGAAAAAAGGATGGTGGGCTGAGTAGGAAAGGTGGACTGGGTTTTATAATTGCTAAGAAACCATGGAGGGAGGATCGGCGAAAGGTGAGATTGAGAAGACAGAATGGACTGAAGCAGACTTTCTTATGGTGTGCTTCCTGGACCAACAACATCACTTGGGAACTCACTAGAAATGCAAATTCTCACCTACAAATCAAGAGAGGTTCTGAATCAGAAACTCTAACAAAGGGGCCTGACAATGTGTTCTAATAAGCTCCTCAGGAGCCATATGGAGTTGTCTGTGTGATTCAAAAATCATCACCTATCAGCAATTTCTTAGTTTAATCTAATCCACTAACATTAAGAAGTTCACTATTAACTCAACATAACAACGGTAAAAAGGCAAGCTGACAAGTGGGAGATGATAATACACACCTGAAGAATTAGTATCCAGAATACATCTGGTAAAAAAAAAAAAAAAAAGAAAGAAAGAAAGAAAAGAAAAGAGAAGAAAGGGCATTTCAAAGAAGAGGAAACATGAACGTCTATAATCATTGAAAAGGACCTGATTAGTAAATAGGGAAATACAGATGAAAACCATAATGAGATAATATTAACTATCAGACTAGCAAAAATTTTAAATGGCAGATGGTATGACGTTTTGGCAAAGACATGGAGGAACATGAACTTTCATCTAGCGTGTATAGTAGTATAAGTTGATAGAAAACACTTTAGAAATAATTTGGGACTATCTAGTAAAACAGACCCAGTAATTTCACCCCTCAGTATACCCTACAGATATTCTTGTACAAACACACAGCAGAAGCCAAGTACAAGAATGTCCATAGCAGCATTGCTAGTACTAGCAAAAAGTATAAAAATGACCCACGTGTCCAGCAACAGTAAAACAGAAAAATAAATTGTAATATGATCATATAGTAGACTACTACACTGCAGTGAATATGAATGAACAGCACACAGTATGGAGAGAATTTTTAAAAAGCCTGAAGGTGATTGATGAAGCAAATGATCAAAGAATATAAAATTCCATCTATGTAAAGTTTGAAAACAGGGGAAACAAAAATGTATGATTTAGGGATACACACACACATATGGTAAAACTGTAAAGAAAAACAAGAGCATGATGGTAAAAATTCACAAGAGTGCGGGGAGAGGGCACACTAAGGGAAGAATATACAGAAGGAGTTCAAAACATAAATAATATTCAATTTCAGGTGGTAGAGACACAGATATTACCTTTAGCTCCCTTTATTTTTTAAAAAGATTTTATTTATTTATTTGTTTGTTTGTTTGTTTATTTATCAAAGAGAGTAGAGAACCAGCACAAGCAGGGGAAGCAGGGGGCAGAGAGAGAGGCAGGCTCTTTGCTGAGCAAGGAGCCCAATTCAGGACTCCATTCTGACCCTGGGATCTGAGCCAAAGGCAGATGCTCAACCAACTGAGCCACCCAGGCGTCCCACCTTTATCTCCCTTTTTCTAAGCCTACATATTATATGTGCTCTCTTATATGTATATTTCATTAAAAAATAAAGAAAAATAAGAGTGGACTGGAGGTGACATAGCGGACCAATAAAGACAACTCTTGAGAGGTATTTTGCTGTGGAGGGGAGCAGAGCAACAAGATAGAGGTGCCAGAGTCAACAGACACCTTTTCTTTCCTTCCGTGGAGATGAGTGCTCTTGGCATGCCTCTATGGTGATGGGAGTTAGTCAGCAGTGAGGGACATTTGCTCATGAGGAAAGGAGGGAATCACTGTTGACCGGAATACTTAAGCTAGTGAAGAGAGCTGGGGGCCCAGAACAAAACTGGGGCAGCTGGCCTCAGAAAGGAGCGGGGTAGTTCTTCACTATTACGGATGGGAAGGTAGAAACATGGTACACAGGTGGACAGGGAGATGGGTGATGAGAAGTAGCACCAGTTCTAATGAAATGTCTTCTGTTCTCTCAAAGATCAGCCAGGTCGTCAGCTGAGAAGGACAGGAGAGGAGATGCTGGAGATCTATGATGAGCAAACTTACCAGGGGGATGTAGCAGGATTTCTCAAACACTGATCTGAAATCTGCAGTCATGGATTCAAAGCAGGGCCAGTCAGCGCAGCTGGTTCCCATGGTCAAGTGCTCAGGTGCATTCCTGAGTTTAACTGGGCTGGGTTAGGTCAGTGAAGTGAGAGAAAAGAGGGAGCGTGGGGGATGTGTATCAAGGATGACTTAAACAGTGATGAGCACGGAATATAAATAGATAAGAAGAGAATGAGAGGGCACCTGGGTGGCTCAGATGCCTGGGCTCTGATCATGATCTCCAGGTCCTGGGATCAAGCTCCACATAGGGCTCGTTGCTCAGTGGAGAGTTTCCTTCTCCCTTTCCCTCTGACCCTCCCTCTGGCTTATGCATTTGCGTTCTGTACTCTCGCTCTCTCTCTCTCTCTCTCTCGCACAAATGAATAAATAAAATCTTAAAAAAAGGAAGAGAAATGAGAGCCTGAGGGGAGAGGGTACAGGAAGGAGGAGTGACAGGCAATGAAAAATATACAGGGTCAATGGAGTGGAGGGTCAAAAAAGTTACACACTGTTGGAATGCAGTTATCCCAGTAGTTGGGCTGCAGAAACAGTGGGGATCAGAGAATGGATGGGATGCTGGGCAGGGAGGCTTCAGAGATGGTACTGTTACTGGTGATGGCCAACTTTAGGGCATGACTACAGGAGGTGAGAGCTAAGATCGACTGGAGGAAAACTGATATGAGGAGATGGGGGCAAGGAATGAAGAAACCAGGGATAGATTTTCTGTCTACAGGGATGTGGATAACTTTGAGAATAATGACAGAAACGATAGTGAGGTTCTAGATAGTGCAGGTTCTAGAATCTTCAACAGAGTGGGGAGTGTCTTGGAAATCAGCAGGTAACAGCAACATGTACTTTAAAGGAGCCACTGCTTTTGAGAGCAAAAGGAAGGAGGAATGTGTGGAAGTGGCACTGTGGAGCAGTGGCAGGAGGACAAATGAGGAACAACCTCCAGCTTCTGAGAGAGCTACAGGGAAGCTCCCACCACTCCCACCTCTTGCCTATTTTTTTTTTCTTAGACCTACTGTCCTCTAACCTACTGTAAATTATCTTATTTATTGATTGCCTTGCCTCACTATAAGCTTCATAAGGCAGGGATATTTGCCTGTTTTGCTCATTGCTATATCTTCTTCACCTAAGAGCACTGCCTGTCACAGAGAAGATGATCAATACACATTTGTTATATAAATGAATGGAAAGATTCGCGAACAAGATGTTACCTTGAGAAATCAAGAGAGTCTGGATGGCTCCAGAGGGTGAAGGATAAGACCTTCCTTAGGTGAGCAAAACCCCATCAATATAATAGGCACGGGGGCGGGACCAATGTGCTATGCCTCAGGGCAAGAAGAAACACGGAGCTAAAGGTCATGCTCAGTCTGCAGGAAGAGGAAGAAAGGCTCACTGGACAAAACGCTCATAAAAATAGTCTTGAGTGCAGAGAGGTTCAGAACTTTTAGAAAGTTGTTGCCTTCCAATGCCTACACTGAAATGTCCATAGTC
The DNA here is from genome assembly GCF_030435805.1 of Mustela lutreola. Classification (NCBI taxonomy): domain Eukaryota; kingdom Metazoa; phylum Chordata; class Mammalia; order Carnivora; family Mustelidae; genus Mustela; species Mustela lutreola. The sequence continues at coordinate 68,263,363 of NC_081298.1, forward strand.
AAAATGCTGAACAAGAGGACATGGATAGGAAATCTCAAAAATGAGCAGCTTTGTGAATGTACTTTCTTTTTCACTTGAAGATGGTAGTTGGATATTTGTTGAATCCACGAAATGAAAACTGTGGAAAGGCCTGCGGAGTCTTCAGAGCTAACTTCTTAAGCATAAAGAACATCACTTTAAGGTGGGCGAATTTGCTAATTTAGCAAATACCTGAGTGAAATGCATGATACTGGATTGGATCCTGGAGCCCCTCCATCCCTTCCAAAAAGCTATAAAGGATGATATTGGATAACTGGCGAAATTTGAGTATGGACCACAGATTACATAACAGCATTAAATCAATGTTAAACTTCCTGATTTTATAACTATATTGTGGCTGTTTAAGAAAATTTCCTTATTTGTAGTAAATATAAATTGAAATATTTAAAGAGGCATATCTGCCACTTATTCTCAAATTGTTCAGAAAAAGAATATATAACTATTTATATCTCTGTGTAATTCCCATCAAGCTATTTAGAGAATGATAAAGCAAAAGGGGTAAAATGTTAACAACTGGTAAATCTAGGTAATCCTTTGAGATAGTCTTGAGATCGTTCCACAGATTCAGAATCACATTAAAATAAAGTTATCTCTCCTGTCAAATACTAAAAAACAAGAAAAAAACACCTTCCCTTCAAACTTTAATGGACCAAGTTTTGAATGTGCACACTCCATTTATAAATGCAGGAGAAAATATAGCTTAATAGTGTTGATGTGGCTCACATATACTTTCCCTTGAGAGTAAGTACAGTGTAAGTCCACGTGATAACTGCCAAAGAAACTAGATGACCCAATGGATCCATTAGCAAGTAATGGCAATAAGGGAGCAAAAAGGCCCCACTCAACTCTATAATGGTCACTCAGCATTAAGAATGCTGGGTGTCACTCTGGGTATCATGCTTTTCAGATGGATGCTGAAGATGAGAGCAGGCCAACTAGGGAGAGAAAAAGGGTAAGGGGCTGACAAAAGTTTCAGATAAAGAAGAGAATTGACTGAGCTGGAGAAGAGAAGGCTCATAAAGATATAAGAATTGTTTTCAAACATTTGAAGCGATAGAGTGTGGAAAGAGTGTCTGTCTGTCTCAGGTCAAGTCGGGAAAAAGAGTTCCCAATAATTGGACCTGTCCAGAATCACAAGGGTTTGCTTTAGGAATCGCCAGTTTTCTTTAATTGGAAATACTCAAGCAAACTGGAACAATTATTCATCTAAGACACTGTGAAAAGCTTCAACAAGAGTCAAAGGGTTTGGAATGGGTCATCTTTAAAATTCCTTCCTAGCCTCAAAAGCCTATCCAACTTAACTGTCAATTCTGAAAATCACTGGGCAAATAAAAGATAATATATATAGTTATATATACACATACATATATACATACACATACAGGCTAGCTATTTTTTAGGTGAAGGGCATAATCTGATTTTCTATGAAAAGTACAATGATGAGATATGAAGGTGATTCACTGGGCCCCACAGTCACTGGGATAATGGGTGACACTCTCCTTGACCATGTTTATTTTATTACCCATCTGAAACCTGAAGTGATTTGGCACATATCTCATAAGCAGAAAATTCTCTTTATCACTTCTGCCCCTTCCAAATATCTGAACCAGACTCTGTGGCCACTGTTGGCCAAGTGAAACATTGGCAGCCTCCATTCTTCCTGTGGGAACACTTGAAAATTCAATATTGTTCTTGAACTTGAAGCATACTATACTGTCATGCAGATCCCATCAGGCTGAAAGCAGAGCTGGTATTCTTAGAGTATCCCTATAGCAGTACAAAAGCTTAAAGTCTTCCTCACAACCATTACTGCTATTACCTAAATCACAAAAAAGAAATAAAATACAACAAAATACAATGTATTGTTCTCCTGCACTAACTTCTTCTGAACCTAATGCTTCTCTGTAAATTAGGCAAGCCGTCTAGCTTTCACCATGAGCCACCTCACAGCAGGAATAAGAGAAATCAATTTGCCCTACTTTAGTTAGGATGGTATAATGATGTCATGACAAGCAACACATACAAATAAAAATAATGGTTTAATAAAACTAGTTTTACTATTATAGATTGGAAGGATAAAAAAAGGGTAAGTCTTCCTACATACCACAACAAAAAGGATGATCTCTGTTCAATACGTACATTAAAAAAAAAAAAAACTTGCCAAAAACATAACATTGATTTCATACATCATTAGTAGCTTTCAAAAACACATTGTCTAGATCTTGAAAGAAAAATCTAAACATTCCTGTCAACAATAGTTTGACCTTAATGTTTCTATAAACTTTGGGAGAAGGGTAAGAGGCGTATTTTTAAAAACTTAGTAGCTCACTGAAAGCACTAACAATTAAAATGTGGGTAAAACATTAATTTTTATTTCTTATATTGGCATTTTCATTGACTATGTTCTCTAGCACAGTCCTCGAAGTGTAGTCCAGGGCCCTGAGCATCCTTAAGACCCTTTTTTGGGGAGTCCTTAAAATTCAAGCTATTTTAATAATAATAGTAGTACTAATAACACATATTTGCCTTTTTCACTCTTATCTATTCATTAGGTTATAAGATGTGTGATATTGCAACAGACTGAATGCAGAAGCAAATCTGAGAATCTAGCTATCTTCCATTAAGACAAATATTAAGATGTTAACTACAGAGGAGCCTAGGTTCCTCAGTTGGTTAAGCATCTGCTTTGGCTCAGGTCATGATCCCAGGGTCCTGGGATCGAGCCCCCACATTGGGCTCCCTGCTCAGTGGAAAGCCTGCTTTTCCCTCTACTCCCCGTTTGTACTCTCCGTTATCTCTGTCTCTCTCAAAAAAAAAAAAACAAACAAAAAAAGATGTTGACTACACTTGGTGTGATCACTCCATAGTATATACAAATATTGAATCATTATGTTGTACACTTGAAACTAATACAACATTGTATGTCAATTATACCTCAATTTAAAAAAATAACAAATAGAACAAAAAAACATTAAATAGGTTTATAAAAACAACACCACTCTTTTTTCTAAAATGTTCTGTTGCTGTTGTTTTGGAAATTATTTTTCACGACAATTTATGTGAATGTATAACGGGTTTAATTTTTTAAATTTTTAATTTTTTAAATGAATTTATTAGTAAATATCTTTTAAATTTCTCAGTTTTTATTTCATAGTTTTGATATAAGTATTAAGAGATAATAGCTCACATAAACAAAAGCTCTTTGGGTTTTCAATAATTTTTTAAAAGTGTAAAGCATTCCTGACCAAAAAACTTGAGAACCACAGTTCTATAGTAACATGATGAGATACAGCCATGTGTGTTATTCTTCTGATTTTTTGCTAGGAAAATAGAATTAAATAATTTACATTGAACTAACTCGATAGATGGCTGTTTTGGGTAAAATAAGCAGTTTAGGATTGTCATATTTTCCCAAGTAAGTGATAATAATAAAGATCTGACTAATACTATCATTAAATAGTATAAATGAAGGGGAGAATAGAAACTTTGCCACCTGTAGAAATAAACATTGTGAAGGACCATAAAGAAAATGCAGCCTTATTATTTCATCCTTACTTTATTTTCCACCTACTTTCAAAAGGATGGGAGACAACTTCCAATAAAAGCACAGGAACAATAAGACCAACGACTAACAATGTAGGATGAGAGGCTAACATTTAGTAGGAAGGGGGAAAGGGAGGAAGGAATGGAGTGGAAGCAAACAATATTAAGCCCTATTTGCAGAAAGCCACAGCAATTAAGCATGAGTACTAGCTCCATGTTTGCTAGCAGTCAAAGTAAAGAGCAAAATGGCATGAATGAAATGACTCCCACTGCCTAGAAGGAAATAGGCTAGCTCTTTAGAAGACATAATCTTCCCTGGGGACCTGAACTCTGGAAACATTTACTCTGTCACAAGAATCTTTTCACTACTAGTGAGAAGGAGAGTAAAAGCAATAATACTTTGTTGAAGGAATTTCACACATTCTACTATTTTACAGTTGAGGAAATGGCGTCTACTAGAGGGCAGATTGCTCAGGGCATACAGCTCTAAGCATCAAATCAAGCCAAGAGGTAAATTAAAGTCTGCCTGACTTTGAAATGCATGTCTTAACCACTTTGCTCATCTGTCAAGGCCTTCACATTAAATCACGTTTCATTAAAAAAAAAAAAATCTTCGGGTGTTCTTTGGTCCCCACCCCTGGCCAGTAGTTTTTCCCAATATTGTGAAAGTTTAAAAAAAAGAAAAAAGAAAAAAATATATATATACACATATCCCCACAAAATTTTAAATTGTACCCTTGAGGACCACTAGTAGAGAACCTTATAATGAGCCTCCCATGGTCATGGGACCACCACAGTGGTCCACCATAATACTCTCTCCATAAATTTAGACCACCATAAATACTCTTTCCAGGCCTAACATGAGAAAGAGAAACACATGATCAATTTTAAAAATAAAAAAATGGGTTACTTTGGAAAAATGGAACTTGCTTCATAAGAAACTTTCCTCCAGGAGCCTCACCAATTCTAGAGCTGCCTCTGGTGAGCCACGTGTATAAAAACTCCACAAGGATAAAGCCTGGACCATCAGGGCGGACAAAAAGTAAACATAGCCCTTAGGTTCATGCATATCAGACTAGTGTACACACATTCCAGAAGAGTACAGAGCAGAGTGCTGAGGGTATACAGCACCATAGAATCAGAGTACAGAACAATCAAATTTAATCAAATAATTGGGGGAGATACAACCTTATTTGATATTAAAACACAGTATGGAGAAGAATGTAGTATCTTACGAATTTTAAGGATAAAACCTAAGATCTTAAAGAAATGTTGAGTCTGCTATGCTATTTTGGACTCTGACTCTAAAGAGTACAAGTTCATTTTCTTACACTAGAAGAAATGCTCAAGAATCCACCTTTGTCAGCTATTCTTATATGTTATAAGATTTTTTTGTCCTAAGAATCTACAAAATACTAAGCATGTAGCTAGAGAAGATATATTTTGAAGGACAGAATTGTCTTGTTTTTCTGTTTAAAGAAGTGGTGACCCACCTTCAGAATGGCCTCAGAAATACCTGTAGTTTGAGGTATGACTTGTTAAAAAGCTCCATGTTCATCTATTCACGTGCTTAAGGAATCCGTTTAATCCCAAACTTATGCACCATAAAGCATGGAAAGCACAACCTTGGCCAGAAATATTTCAATGACACATGTAACCAAATTTCCAATCTGCTAGCTCCTTCCATGAGGAGGACGAAGAGATAGCTCTGGTCTGGACTTCAGAGTCGTAATATTCATCAGAAGCCACAAAGTTAAGACTTAAGGCTCTCTTCCAATGCATTGGGTGAAACATGTAGTCATTGCATTTTGGATGTGCATGTTCACATCATTGATCTGTTGTATGTAAACACGCAAGATAAAGCAATAATTTTTGTAGCCCTATTTCAGCATCCATTCAGTTCTTTAATGTGCTGGAAGCCTCAAAATGGAAGAGGTCTGGATTTTTCTCTAACCGGTATTCTGAGAGATCCTGACTTCCACAATAGGATGGCCTTACTGGGGTCTCGTACAAGTTGGATTTTGGGTGGAACTACTACCCCTGATTGGAACATGAGAACAAATTAAAAATTGTGTGTGTCTTCATATATCGGAATTAACTTTTAAATACTTTCATGATACCCATCTGGATACCAAAATATCTCTCTGAAAAATCAGTCACCTTAGTTTTGTGGTTCTTTTTGACAATTACCAGCCAAACAGTTTTGGTTGCTTCCCAAGAGCATTTGTGGCATGTGGCATGGAGTATACGAGAGAGGATGCTTTCTTACCCTCCTGTTTGCTGTGACAGGAAAGTGTTAATCCAGTACATGTGAAAGTGATCAAATGGTTTGATTATAAGTTTAAGTGTGTTGTATCATTTGAAATAGTAACTTTTCTGTCAAAAAAAATTTTTGCCCACTCTGATTTTGGTCATATTTTTTTTTTTTTTAAATTTCGGGAGTAATGATGAGAAGTTGGGAGGAGGGGGGGGCGCCTAAGTAACTCGGTCTGTTAAGCATCCAACTCTTGACATCAGCTCAGGTCACAATCTTAGGGTTGTAAGAGATCCCCGCCTCAGGCTCCACCCTCAGTGTGGGCTCTGCTTCCTTCTCCCTCTGCCTCTACCTTTGCTCACATGTACACGAATTCTCTCTTAAAAAAAAAAAAAAAAGCCTCTTCTGGGGGTCTTCTTTAGTTTAGAATTAGAGGGCATAATGAATCTCAGAGGGAGGGTCACAGCGGAATGGAGGGAGAAATGCTTACTTGGGTTTCAACAGCTCTTTGTGTTTCTATAATTCATTTCACTGCAGTACGGAAGCCATGGGCAACAATGCTCCAGAATTTACACTTATTATCCACTCTTACTATTAAATATAGCACAGGCCTTCTAGAGACACCTAAAGAGGAACTATTGCTTTTTTTCCTTTTTTCCTTTTAAGTAGGCTCTACACCCAGGGCAGAGCCTGATGCAGGGCTTGAACTCAGGACCCGTGATCAAGACCAGAGCTAAAATTGAGAGCTGGACACTTAACCAACTGAGCCATCCAGGTCCCCCAGAACTATTGCTTTTTTTTCTTTTTTCTTTAAGCTTTTTTTTTTCCAGAAAAAAAATATACATTTGAGATTAATTGTAGTATCTCAGGGTGTAATTCATTATTCACTCTTACTGACAAGCAAACTCTTAGATGTACCATTATTTTGGCTCAGGTTTTTGTTTTAAGAAAAAAAAAACAATAATTTCTTTGGAGAGAAATTTCTCACAGGTCATAAATTCATTATCTTACGAATGAACGAATAATTTAGCAAAGCACACATTCATCTCTTCCATCACAGCCTCACAGAAAGATAAATGAAAATATTTCAAATAAATAACATTCCCTCACTTTAAGCAAAAATCACTGGTAGGCAACTTGAAATAGTTTTTGTAATTATATTCTCTAATGCTTTGGAAAGAACTCATTTCATAAAACATAATCTTCAGTGTTCTCATAGTACTCTAATCTCTGCTTGTTATAGATTATTTTCTCCATAATATCACTTAAAAGAAACTAATGTTTTGCCTGTCCTTCCCCCTCCCCGCATCCACTTAAATCAACAAAACTGAAATGAAAAGCCTTCTGACCTATTTTTAATTCCACGTCTCTTTTAGTTAGCACAAAAAAATTGTACCAGAAGAGGCTGATATTTGCCACATGATAAATGAGGCCTGCTGGCACCTCCAGATTCCAAGGCCATTAAATTAAATATAAAAAAGATAAAGGTTATTGCAGACTTTATCGTGAACATCATAATGTCATCAAGTTGAACAAGCTCGGTAAGCATAGCCTCTCTCGCCTTGTGTCTCGTCCGTCCTAATTGGATAGCGCTGCTCTTACATCCCACTGCACGCAAAACTCGAGAAGACTCTAGTGCTCCTCATTTTAAATACTCCTCTAACGTGGCCTTGCCTGAACATTTATGCTCTCATTTGGGTATAGATAGTGCAAGACCTATTTAGGAGAGAAGTTCAGATTGCTGAAAAGCACCTGTAATGTGTCGCTTTCGCGTAATTAAAAAGGCAATACCCTATTGTTTATATAATCAGCCTGGAAATGGGTAAAATCAGAGGGGAAAAAAGATTAGCACACGGTCCAATGACATTTTGCCTCCAGCAAGAAACTGCCTCACGTCAACCAGCTAAACAAAGCATCCAGGCTTTGAAAATAATGAGGGGAAACCAATCAGCATAATTTATTACTATTACTAAGAGAGCACCGCCATTTAAAGCATTGAAATATTTAAAAACTATCTAAAACTATGTGTAGGGGAGATTGTCATTTGTTGAATACAGTTTTATCAACATACAGTAAAAAATGGGCTTCTTATGAAGAAGTACTTCTTAGTACTTAAGAAGTAAGTACTTACTTAAGAAGTAAGTACTAAGAAGTACTTCTTAAGTACTAAGTCCTAAAAACATCTTAAGTCTCAGACAATATCAAAGTCTCTAGGAAAGTAATCTCTTTGACATCTAAAAATTCACTTTTCTACCCTAACAATTGAGTATATTTTAAATTCAGCAGTTGGACTCTATTCTAAGGATTATAATTAAACATGTGAGTCAAGATGTATAAATAAGGAAATTCCCTGGGGCGCCTGGGTGGCTCAGTGGGTTAAAGCCTCCGCCTTCGGCTCGGGTCATGATCCCAGGGTTCTGGGATCAAGCCCTGAGTCAGGCTCTCTGCTCAGCGGGGAGCCTGCTTCCCTTCCTCTCTCTGCCTGCCTCTCTGCCTACTTGTGATCTCTCTCTCTGTGTCAAATAAATAATTAAATAAAATTAAAAAAAAAAAATTAAGGAAGTTCCCCCAAGGCATTGTCTATAATAGCAAATGATAGGAAATAATCTAACTATCCAAAAGAAAGGGATTAGTTAAACAAATTATAGTACTTGTATATAATGGAATACTATGCGACCATTAAGAATGATTTCTAGAAACATTTACAAGATATAAAAGAAGCTCGGTTTCAAAACAGTGTGTAGTATACGACCCCATGAAAATGCATAGAAAAAAGGTCTACAAGTGTACACAACTAAGGTTAACAGTCAGTCTTTGGCTCCTGGAGTTAATAGTGGTGCTATTATTCTTCCTTATGATTACCTACATTTTCTAATTTTTCTAAAATGAATGTGTATTATTTGGATAATGTATAAAAAAGCAACAAAATTTATTTTTGCTCTCATCTGAAGGTTCATGGGTTATAGAATTCTAAACCTAGATATACTCATTAAAATGACAGTTTCCCCCCCACACACCTGGAACTGGAAATGTAATTCAGTGTTTGAGATTCACCTTAAAAATTTACATTGGTCTTATCCAAGATGCTCAAGGCTAAGATTACAAAATATTCAAGGGCATTTAATTTGTAAGTGACAGGCCACTAGTTTTCTCTGGTAATTTATGATATCCACACATAGATACTTCAGTTCATTGTAATTTGTGGCTGAACTGTTTCTCCAGAGTCCATTAATATACATGGAAAAACCAAGGAACTTGACTCAAAGAAAGACTAATATTTTTCATAAACAGACTGATAATTCTAGAACTAAAGAATACTCCTAGTCCTTAGAAAATGAGAGAGTTTGGTTTCATTCTTTTACTCGGCAATTTTGATTGATTCCTACCATGTCAGGTTTGTTGTATGCACTTGGATGAGACCTTTTCAATTCTTATTTTAGATCAGTCTTTAAAACAAATAAAAATAACTTCCAAAAATTACTATTTTCCTATGATGTCTATAATTCCAAAAGATTATTGTATATAAAAGAGGGATAACATTTTTCTTTAATCTTGGTTACCTATCAATAATATACTCTCTTCTTCCCAGTATAATCCAGGCCACACCTGGGCACCTGGGTGGCTCAGTCAATTAAGCATCTGACTCTTGATTTTAGCCCAGGTCATGATCTCAGGGTTGTGAGGTTGAGCCCCACATGAGGCTGAAGAGGCTCTTTCTTCCTCTGCCCCTGCCCCTCCCCCTGCTCTTTTTGTCTCTCAAAATATTAAATAAATTAAAAAAAAATAATCTAAGCAACTCCTTTTCTGCATACCTTCTGCATAACCCCACTCTTAGGTAATCCTTGGAAATCTGAAGCATAACAGACATGGCTCTAGAGAGATGAGTTCTAGTTCTAACTCTGCTACAAATGTTCTGAGCAATCAAAGACAAATTACTTCACTGCTCTGGGCCCAAATTTCCCTATCAACAAGAAAAAACGATGTCTAACGCTTCTTGCAATTCTGAAAGCCTCGGGTTTTCTGCAGAGTATTTTTTATAGCAAATGGCATGTCTACTCACTGCTTCTTACTGTGGTGACTTTCTCATGACTTGTCTGGTTGAAGTGATGATGACTAGTACTTAGTCAGCAGACACTTGTCCACATCCGCCTCCTGAAAAGAGCTCTGTCGGCCCCTTCAAGAAGATAATGAAAAGCAGAGGAGATACTCCTTATCTTGAAGGCACTCCCTAGCTAGCTGAAAAGATAAATAAAGCATCCAAGAGACGATGGCTGAAGTCTGGTCTGAGACAAGGATCAACAACCACAGGACCGTGCATTAGAAACTAACCATTGTGTCCTGTGAGGCGTCAGTGCATGCCAAGAGACCAGATTTGATCAAAATGTGCACTGAATCAGATAAAAGATACGGTTTGAGACAGGTAATGGAAATGGGTTGGCAGAAATGGACAGAAGTATTTTGAGCATTTTCCCTGTTAATAAAAAGGGAAGCAGGCAACCAGCCAGATGGCAAAGGAGGAGAAAGCATATGGCTTGGATAATCCGCACTTTGGATGATCGGCCCCTGAATAACTGAAGGCAGGCTGCATTTCACTGGGGAGCCAGTACATGTCCATTGTCCAGCACTGCTTCGCATGGATCCTCATTGTCTCGTCTTTACTTTGGAGACTGGGATTAATTCCTTTCCATCATCACTCCCACACCCACCCATCACACTCCTTTTCTCCTAAAGGATGTAAATTGTTGATTATCTTTGTACACAAGCATGAATGTGGGTGCATGCATGCCTCTGTGTGTGTGTGTGTGTGTGTGTGTGTGTGTGTATTACCTTGGGAGGCAGTGAGATGTACTACCACTAACTTTAATCTCCAGGTAGTGAATTCGGACCAGTGAATCCAAAGCCTAGTCAACCACAGAGAGATAATCTAATCAAGCCTGGGCAGTGGACGGCCCAAAGGGGTTGTCATCCCTGGTTATTTCTTACACCCCCAAAGAGAGCTGGCCGCCTGTGTTCCCTCAGGGACGGTGGGCAGTCCACCAAGCCTGGGGAATACGCTAGATACATCTCACCGGGAATAAGGAGTGGGGCAAATGATTCTATTTTTACAGTTCTTATAAACTCTGCCTCTGAGTAGGGAGGAGACAATCCTCTTAAAAGAATGCAAATAAAGAGACTGCTAAAATAATCTGAACTGCATTGATCACCGGGCTTTGAGTCCACACTATTAGGTCCTAGCTACTAAATCAGAGGAGATCATTTGTTGTGGTGAAAATAAAATGAGTTTTCTACAGCCTATGGGTAGGTTATTTTCTTTGAAAGTATGGCTTTCGAATCTCAACCACAAAACCAAAACTAAAGTGAATGACAAGACAGGATTAAAATAATGACTTCATCAGTCAAAAACATTGCCATTAATCATAAAATGCACATACACTATATTAAAATGCTTTCTTCAAATGTCACTTTTTCATATCGGAATAATCCTACCACTTAGTACAAGACTTATTTTCTGAAAGAAAAACATCTGGTGTGATTTACAATACTACTGTGAGCAAAAAATTTTTCCCCCAGAAATCTCATTACATTCTCCTTACCTCCTAATGGTTTCATTAACATGCAAGAAGCACAGGAGGATTTTAAACCAAACAGTAAGTTGACTGTGCTTAAACATTTGTTAAATTACAAGAAAGTTTGGGAAATGATGGAAAAATGACTCATAATCATATCACCTTAAAACAATTCCACGTTTCTGAACACCTTTGGCACACTCCACCATCTCACTGTTGCCGACTCTCCATATGTGTGCTTCTCAATTTTACATTATTGCAATTATATATACTTTTTTAAAATTACATTATTGCAATTATATACACTTTTTAAAAAATGTGACTTTAAAACACAAGTGTTCCTTCATGCTGCTGCAGGCCCTCAGTGTTACACCTTTCACAGCTGCATCTCCAACAGAAGGACGCATCCTCGTTGACCCACCCGTGTCCCTATGTCAGACAAGGAGGCTGCTCCCCAGTGTTCATGATTACAAATGATTCTGCAATTTGTAACTTTATAAATACAGGGCTTTTTCTACTTTAGGACTGTTTAGTTAGGCTAAATTTCCAGAAATATTAATTGTGTGAACATCTGTATAACTCTGGATATATGTGCCACTTGCTTTTCAAAGGGACTATAGCAATTAATGTCAACACCAGAGCAATCATTTATCAGTTACACTGGAGTTGAAATTGCACTTAAAAAAAAAAAGATTTTTTTCATTTATTTGACAGAGAGAGAAAGACTGCGAGCGGGGGTAGGGAGGAGCAGAGGGAGAGGACGAAGCACGCTCCCCGCTGAGCAGGGAGCCTAATGAGGGGCCCAATCCCAGGACCCTGGGATCATGAGCTGAGCTGAAGGCAGACGCTTAACCAGCTGAGTGACCCAAGCACCCCCAAATTCACTTTTTAAAAAAGGTTTGATTTATTTACTTTAGAGAGAGTGACAGAGTGACAGAGAGAGAGAGAGAGTGTGTGTGTGTGTGTTTGTGTGTGCACGTGTGCACATGTGGGTGGGGTGGAGGGGGGAGTATAGAGGGGGAGGGACAAGCAGATTCCACATCCAGCGTGTAGCCTGACATGGGGCCTGATCTCATGATCCTGAGATCCTGACCCCAACAGAAACCAAGAGTCAGATGCCCAAATCACTGAGCCACCCAAGTGCCCCTAGACTGCACTTTTGAATGATTACTACATATTTTCCCATATGTTTGCATCAGAAATACAGTGTTTTTATACAGTGTCTAGTCACATCCTTTGGCCATCCATCTACTGCGGTCTTAATAGTTATAGGCATTTTGAGGGGCACCTGGGTGGCTTAGTCAGTTGAGCATTTTTATTTTTTTTTTAAGATTTTATTTATTTATTTGGCAGAGAGGAAGACAGAGAGCACAGGCAGGCAGAGGGCAAGCAGATGAAAGGGAGAAGCAGACTCCGCACGGAGCAGGAAGTCCTATGCAGGGCTGGATCCCAGGACCCCAGGTTCATGACCTGAGCCCAAGGCAGACACTTAATTGACTGAACCATCCAGGTGTCCCCAGCGTCTGACTCTTGATTATGGCTCAGTTTGTGAACTCCGGGTCATGGGATCCAGCCCTGTGGCAGGCTCTGTGCTCAGCACGGAGTCGCCTTGTGTCTCTCCCTCCACCCACCCCCCTGCTTGTGCTCTCTCTCTCTCTCAAATAAATTAAATAAATCTTTAAAACAAAAAAAAACCAACCTCAAGCATTTTGAGTTTGTATTATTTTCTGCTTTGTATAGCCGAGGAATGTAAGGCTCTGAGAGATTAAAAGTCTGTTCAAGGTAAGATTTGCTTGTAAAATGCAGCTCTAAGAGTCAAACTCAGGTCTGTCTGACCTCAAAGCTCACAATCTTGGTGGAAAGTAAAAGCTGTGATAATCCTCCTGACCTAAAATCCAATAGCAAATATCATTTACTTTTACAGTAATAGGCACTAAGTGGTAACCTGGTATGTGTAGATGAGCTTTTCATTACAATGAAGTATGAGAGAACTCAAGGAATATTTCAAATATCCCACTCATAAGCAAAGTAACCAGGAAAGATATTTTCCCTAATAGTGTAAAAGTGACTCTCACTTCCCACTGGAGAGCAGCATAGACACACTGGTCCTCACCCTTCTTTCATCTAAATCGTTAGCCAGCCTGCGAAAAGTTTGCCAATGAGGGATAACACACTCTCTTTAATACTCTTTTAAAAACACGGGGCGCCTGGGTGTCTCAGCGGGTTAAAGCCTCTGCCTTCGGCCCAGGTCATGATCCCAGGACCCTGGGATCGAGCCCCGCATCAGGCTCTCTGCTCAGTGCAGAGCCTGCTTCTCTCTCTCTCTCTCTCTGCCTGCCTCTCTGCCTACTTGTGTTCTCTGTCAAATAAATAAATAAAATCTTTTAAATAAATAAATAAATAAATACAAAACACAACTGTGGGATGCCCGGGTGGCTCATCAGTTAAGCACCTGCTTCTTGATTTTGGCTTAGGTGGTGATCTCAGGGTTTTGAAGTTGAGCCCCACATCATGTTCCATGCCGGGCATGGAGCCTGCTTGAGATTTTTTCTCCCTCTCCCTCTGTCCGTCCCTCCGTGCCCATTAAATTAAATTTTAAAAAGCACAACTATACCTTCCTTGACAATCTAGTATCTCTAAAGTCTTTGGCTTCTCACTAAGGAAACTTGGTGCTTGGTGGTGATTTTCTTTAAAACAAGCTGAATGAAGTATCTCCAAATTATAATAAATGTAAAGTTACTGAAATTCCATGGCTTTAGAGAAAAAAGTGGCAAGTTTCTCAAGGGACTACGTTCTAGACTAGCTGACAGAATGGTGGGGAAAATGTTCCTCTCTGTGTGAGATGACAGAACAGACTTGAAGGAAGGAGTCAGGAGGACTTCACCCATCTCGGCAGTGGAGATTTCAGGTTACCCGCTGGGTTGGACGGCAGTCGGTCCTGAGTCAGCTTCCAAATCACTAGCTGAATTGTAAGAAATTTGTGTTTGGTGGTTTTTCTATTTCCTGGAGCCCCTTATTTTTCTACAAGGTTGTGAGACAGGTGAAGTAGTCATTCTACTGACGTAACCTTTGGAACATCATAAATATAGTATTTTTTAAAAAATAAAAAACTTCTGGCAATGCTTAACTCTGTCAAGTTATAGGCACACAGAAAACAAAGCTGAAATCCACGATATTGCCATTCGTCTCTAATCTGAGCTTTTGGTAGATGGCATCCACATTCTCACATGAAATGCAAATGCTAACCTGTCAATAGCTTCCCCCTCGATCTGCTTTTTGCTCTGATGCCTCCAATCATTTCATCATAATTTAGGCAGAGTATAATATCACAGTTGAAGTTCCCCACTATGAAGCCCCTCTGTTCTACTATCAGTTTCTTTCTCAGCCTGATTCTCTATCTCTTTTTAAAGCAGAAAATTCTTAACCATGCCATGGGAACACATAGAGAGTTATAATAGTCCCAAGTGTTGCTATAATGTTTACAGTGCCATATAACGGAAGAGTCTTACGTGGAGCAAAAATCATTCCTTATCCTAGCCCTTACGTAAGACACCCTCCATCTTGGTAAGTCCTCCTATCCTTTGGAAGAGAGCCTCAGTAAGGAGTGCAGAATTTTTAAATCTTTTCTATTCATTCTCCACTTTAATTCTTTTTCCTTTCCATTTGTTTGTATGTTTTGCTAATGGACTTTCCTTACTCATTTTTGGTTTTCCTTAACACTTTTTTTTCAGTCCGGCCATTCTAAAAGCTCTCCTAAACTTCCTGGTGCCCAGAACCATGCTTCTTCCTCTCCTCTTCTTGTGTTCACCCTTCTAGGAACCCTCACCCAGTGCCTCCCTGCTGAGGCTGATGTGTGGCTTGTCTCTGCCACTGGGTGGCATTTTAAGAAAAAGTCCAGGTGGAGCAGATGGGCCAACCTAAAGCTTCTCTCCCTGCTCTGCAACTCCAAGGGACAGGACCAGGGATAGAAGTTCATAGTTAGCTAATGTTTACATTGCTCTTGTTTCCTAGTTTTTACCCCTGCCTCCCAAGGACCACCATCTCCTATCCTTACTCCCAATCTTCCAGTTTCTACCACATCAAATGTGAACCAAGCTTGGGTTGTTTGCCTGGACTCCTACTGGAACAGTGTGGTGCTGGGATTGCATGAGATGCAAAAATAGCATTAACATTCAGACATAAACTAGTTTTATCGATGGGGAAGGAATGTTAGAAGAAAGCAAGCTTTTCTATAATCTTTCAATACAAGCCTGTTTGAGAGAACGACAGAATTCTTGCTTCTCCAACTCAGGGCTGAGCTGGTAATTATATATTTCAGAAGAATACCACATAGAATTAAAAAAATCATAAAAAACCTACCAGCATAAAAATGTGACATGACATGAAGCTCAATATAAAGTTGTTCAATGCACATACTGTAATTGCACCAATTACATTTAAAATATTTATTTGCTTACCAAAAACCCCAAGATGTAAAAGTCTAATTATAAAAAATGACACCAGTGAACGGTTTTACCCAGGCTAACCAAAAACAGAATAATGTTAATAATGTGAAATGAAAAGAAACTTCAGTTTACATTTTGAATTAAAATGTCAACTAAATAAAACAGCAAATTCATCATCCTTGTTGTTCACATACATGGCTTCAACATTTGAAGAAAATACAAAAAGCCTTTTCAGCTTTGATAATCACTTTGACTCTTTGGAATTGATGGGAGAAAAGAAACTACATCAAAACTTCCATGCGTTAAGATAGGTTAAATTAAATGCGTAATTTGAAAACATGTGATAATTTCTTAAAGCACACACGAGCCTAGTGAATGGGTACCATTCTGAGTACCCTTGACACAATCAACTGACAGCCTTAGGTGTTGCACAGTCCATTTTTATTTCTGAACACTACGGAAAGTGTATCACACAGGACAGTTCTTTTTCGGTACATTTTACACAGTATTTCTTTCTGAGTTTTTCAGGCCTAAAATTAAAGAATTATACATGATGAGAGTCAAGGGGAGATTTACTGAAATGACTGGCATTCTCCACTGACAGCTTGAGATTAGATTCAGAGTCCTCTGCACGAGTACACTCCGATCGCTATGAACAATTAAATACCGGCACAGAGATGATCGCCATTGTGTTCGTTAAAAGACAACTCTGCCCACATGTATGCTTTGACTAAAAATGAAGAAATACGAGGACACCGTCTTTTGTCACAAAGAGGTAATCACGGTATGAGAGGGCTGCTGCCCTCTCCCGAAATGGGCAGAGATAATGTCTCATTGATACTTTGCTTTGTCACTACTCTGGTTGGGCTACTTTATCACACTGTATTAATATCAATCATATCTACATAATACAGAACTGTTAACTGATTGCAGGGATGATACTAGTGTCTGATCCTTCCAAGTTCATGGGGAAAAGGGGTCACTACAGAGTCACAGTGATGTTCAAATACAGAAATGTTTCTGAGTCACACCAGAAAGGTTAAAGGTTACTTGTAAATAGACGGGTATTTAATTTTTTTCTGAGGAAAAAAAAATAGACAATTTCTACAATTTTTAAAATACCGAAATCCCTTTGGAACTATTTTACTCCTTTTTATGGGTAACAAATAGGAATGAGGGTGGCTTTCTGAAAGTTTTAAAAACACTTTTGCAAGTTAGTTATTACTTCCTTTAGCTGGAAAGCTCTCTCTTCTTGTCCTTACCATCCAGCTCCTCCCCATCTTTTAAGAACTAATTCAAACTCTTTTTGCTCCACAAGCCCTCCCTCACTTTTTCAGCCTGTAACATTACTCCTCATTGTTCATTTTGAATAGTTCTAAACTTGTCCATTCCTTATATTAGTACATCATTCTATATATCTTCCCTTGTATTAATTTGTTAACTCCTTTATAATGTGCCTTTGACTTTCCAGTAAAATGAGTCATTTGAGCTCCCTTGTTTCCTGCCCTCTCCATGCCTTTATGCAGTGCCCCAAAATCTACTTGACTGAAAAAACTTCTGTTTTTCACTAGTGTTTCATAAGGAATATTAAATAGCCTAAATCTTGATTAAATAGAAGAGCCACCTTCAAAATACTCATGAGAAATAATCTAACTGGAAGTTCTTTGAAAACTAAACAAAAGTAAGGTAAGGAAGACAAGTTGTTGACTGATACATTAATAGTCATTTATATCCCCAGGGTTCTCCATGTGTTTTCTGCCGATCTGTCTCCCCTGCCCATTTTACTGTCAGGCCTTTCAGAGTAAGTTAGGTGTTCTTATCATATGACCCAGTAGGCTTACAACTATGCCCTGAACACAGCAGACACTCAACATGAGCATTTGCTTGAGAGTCATCCATGGGTAATTGTATGTTCTATGTTTGTTCGGACAAAGAAAAATTAACTCTTTCATGCACTGGATGAAATCCTTCACAAACTTTCCCTGAGCCTCAGTGCAACTGGGTCCCAGAGTGTCATCTCCTTTTATGTTCTAAGAAAGCTGGACCCAAGGGCACTCTGCTCCCACTGCCCCCACTGCCTAACCCCCACAATCCTCCTTCGGAGTAGTTCAGACACATCCGTCAGGCTTGCCAACACCCGATCAGGGCACACCTCATTTCATGAACAAGAGAATTTGTGTAAAGAGAAGGTCAGAGACTTCTCCCAGAGTCAAACACATAATCACAGACCCACAATGCAGGGAAACGGAAGGATTGCTTCTTGACGACCAGTCTTCTTTTCAAATACCTAGCTCACATTCATTCCCTAAATTATAATAAAGGCATATGAAAGACCTGTACTCTTTTCAGTCCCAAGAAATTGTGGAAATCAGGAAGACACTCAGTTTAGACTCAACACAGCTGCTTGATGCCACCAGTGCCACTAGGAAGCACTTAAGACAATTGATTCCTTTGCACCAGATGAGCCTCTCTTTCTTCTACAGTCTTATTTTCTCTCTGTCCATTCTTTGCTGATCCTTTAAGTTCATTCTCATCTGTTCCTGGGGCCTACGCCACCTATAGCATTATTCAGGCTGGCACTCCAGATGATTTTTACCCAACAAAGTAAAAATATCTTCCCTTAGATTTCCCATTAGTTATTTTTGTATAGGAGGCAGAAAATAAAAGAAAAAAAATGCAAATAGTATATCATTACCCTTACACTATATCTTTATGATCAAACAACACAAGCCTTTAAGAATAGTAGGCCTGAGAAGTTAGTCTTTTGCCCAAATCTCAGGGTATTAGATGGCAAGGTGGGTGAGGATAGTTCAGTAGATGCATAGCTAATATTGGTAACAAGGATGAGATTTCTAAAGCCCTGCTTCACGTCTGGGATCAGATGAAATGTAAGATTACAAAAATTCAGAACAATGGAACTTGACCCTATAACATGAACAACAAATGAAAGATGTATGTGTGTAAGCCTAGTGGTTCATGTCTGGGGTTGTTTTTGCAAAACTAGGGCTAAGCTATCATCTCAACTGGGAAAACTGTTCATTCCAACACATGGTAAGTCATGTTTGCTCCAGTAAGGCACCAGGCTGAGTGGATTCATAAGACCACCTTCCTTGTAATTATTTGAGAGAAGCCTAAAAAGATTAACATTAGAAAAAGAAGACAGGCAGGCAATAATGACCCATGTTAGAAGCTAGAAAAATTAGAAATGATGATAGAGAAATAACTCCGGCTTTATTCTTGAACATAATCTTACTGAGGGCAAAGCTGCCATTTATATTATATATATATATATATATATATATATATATATATATATATATTACATTATATAGCGGGTATTTATATTTTTATACCATTGCTTGAAAGATTCTTTAGGTTGAGAGGATAAGGTGTGAGATGAAGGAGGCAACTGAAATTTACAAAAATCAGTATCATGTTTCTGAAGATCAAAAGGAATATACCCACCTAATCTGCAACATAAAAAAGAAGGAGGGAGACACCATTGCATGAAGCAAGGAGCCTTGGTCACTCTATGACAGGTCTATACAGCACAGAATAGGCTCAGGGGATTCATTACTCCAGGAAATGGAATTACCTGGACATCTCTGGAAGTTCAAGAAGGCTTTGGGAAAATTCATGGCTGACAGGTTAACATTGGGATGTTAAAGAAAGCTTGTAAATGCAGCTGACCTTGGACCAACATGGGTTTGAACTATAAGGGTCCACTTGTATATGGATTTTTTTCAATAAATATAGTACTAAGTGTTTCTCTTCCTTATGATCTTCTTAATAAGGTTTTCTTTTCTCTAGTTTACTTTACTGTAAGAATACAATTTATAATACATATGACATACAAAATACATGTTACTTGGAAGTTGACATTATTGCTAAGGCTTTTGGTCAACAGTAGGCTACAGGTAGTTAAATTTTTTTGGATAGTCAGAATCTCAACTGCACAAGGGTTGAGGCCCCTAACCTCTGCATTGCTCAAGCCTTAACTATAGCTCTAATCTTTCCAATATTAACATCACAGGAGCAAACTATGCTTTCCACATAGTACTTGGTGATTCCTCCAAGGGAAAGGAAAAAACCCTGAGTTGAATAATGGCATTATTATTAGCAGTAGTAGCAGCAGCAGCAACTGGTTTCTACTAAGATTCAGGCACTGTATGCTGTGTTTTATTTATATTATTAAGTCCTTTAATTCTCCCTCACTTCAAAGAGAATGGTTTCTCCTCTGTATGTAAGAGGAAACTGAGATCTACAGAGGTCAGATAATTTGCCCAAGTCAGAGTGAGTGAATGGCAAAGCCAGGACAGTAAGCCAGGCAACATAACTCCCAAGCTCATGCTCTTCAATTATGTGTATTTACACTTTTCAGAGGAATTCAGACTCTGAAACACTCAAAACAAAATTCTACACAAAAGGGGAATGAAATCATAGAAGATATTTCTTTGTATTATGTTGTTACAAAAGGTGTTTTAAAACTATTAAGAACCACTGATCATTTCACTTATGATGGCTCTATTTAAAGTACTATTTCTATTCCGTTTTACCAAAAGTCATATTATTGATAGTCATATAGTCATATTGTCTGTTTGATGACACATCAATAGTAAAATGACTTTTAAATTGTCTGTTGCTTAATGTGAATATTCAAAAACTAGGTATTTAGTGGAGGGATGTGTGTTCCACAAGGAAAGCTCATTTCTCAAATGGGAGGGAAATGGGTGCTCACTGTGTACTTGGTAGAAGCCTCCCCCAGGGCAAAAAAGCATAGACGGCTGTAAAATCACATGCTATCCTTGGTCAACTATTTTGAGGTTATATAGCTTGCTTGATTGTACAGGCTACCCCCTGGTAGCTGTTCAAACAATCCAAAACCCGAATCAATCCTAAATATTTACAAATGCGTTATAAGCTTTTAAGTTACCCTAGTGTCCTTAGAAAATTCATAAAATTAATTTCTATTTTCAGAGAACCCAAGCAGCTTCTATTAAATGAGGTGCCCTCAGGAACAGATTGAACAGAGCAAAATAGCCCAGAACTAAACTATCTCCAAGGACAGTCCTCAAAATGAGTAGTCTTCATTTTGGTAATGGGCTGATTGACCACAAATGAGAAAACAAAATTTAACATTTGGTTGACATGTCACATTAGGATTAATCTAACAGGGTGGACCTGAACACGGGGCTTTAGGATATCATCAATATCCAAAATACCCAACCACAGAAGGATAGGAGCTGGTGCTGAAAGTTATCGTAACGACACGCATGTCATCCGTAAACCATACCGCTGCTACGGCCACACTTGTATCGTGCTCTCTGTGTACCAGGCATTATGCCAAGTGCTTTTATATTTATCAAGTCATTTACTATAACCCATTAACAACATTATGAAGTAGGTATCTTACTAGTGCCATTTTATGGATGACAAAACTGTAACGTGGACATTACGGAATTTGCCCATTTGCCCAACTAGGAAGTGGCAGAGTTGCAATTTAAACCCACGCAGCCTAGGTCCAGCATCTGTGCTTTCAATCACTAAGTAAACTGTCCACAAGAACTGAAATAAACCCCCCTGGAAAATCTGAAAGACGGTATCTAGTTATATCTGTGACCTTGATAAAAACACACTCAAAGTTCAAATGAATACGATAAACTAAGAGCTCATCCACCCAACTAGTCATTTCAGTCAAATATCCTGACTTGAATTAGCTCTGCTAATATACCCAGTCCACCCAGTTTGGATTAGAATGTTTCATAAATATCAAAGAACCAGGGGACACGGGTGGCTCAGTCAGTTTGGTGACCGACTCTTAGTTTCAGCTCAGGTCATGATCTCAGGGTCCTGGGATTGAGTCCCACATCAGGCTCCGAGCTAAGCAGGGAGTCTGTTCCTCCCTCTTCCTCTGCCCTGCCCCCATTTGTGCTCGCTTGTTCTCTCCATCTCTCAATCACTCTCAAATAAATAAAATCTTAAAAAATATATATCAAAGAACCAGTCGTGGTTTATTTTATTGTATCTTGTTTTCTTCATGTCAAAAAGCCAAAGAAAATAAAGGTAATTCAGGATATAATGAAAAGATCAAACCTGCTGTGGAATAAATAATTTGGGAAGCTAACTTGGCAGTTCAGACAACCCCAGAGATAATCTCCACCACTTGAGGGCTTGGTCTTGTCAGTGACTACAAATTTGTTCCTCCTATCATTCTGCCTGCTAAGAAGGCAAACCTGGCCATCCAAGGCTTCTGCCGCCACCATGCCAAGCAAAGGCCAGGGAATGGCAGAGGCCATTAGTCACCTGGTAGCGGAAAGAGTGGAACATGTCTCCTGCTTGTGAGCTTTCCTTGTGGACCAAACAACAGTCCTCATGGGAAGACCTGCACCGTTTATAAACACAGCATCAGGGCGCTAAGATGCCAGGCGATTTTTTTTATAAAAGAAAAAAAATCACAATACAGTGGATCCTACAATTTTATTTTATTTGCTTTTATTTTCCTGTTCAGAGGCCTTGGCTCCATTGGAAAGATAACAGACATTCTATCTCTGAAGAATTAGAAGAAACACAGTGTTTTGCTTTGGATTCTCATTAGGAAAGCTTTCATATGAAGCAGATGGCAGGGTTTTAGACTCCTCAGTAATTTCTCATGACACACTGAAGTAACTTTACTTTCTTTCCTCCTGTCCTTAACCTCTAATAACAATGGCAGTGGGAAAAAGGTAGTCTTTTAGATTTCATGGGGGGCGGAGGAGAGTTCTGTGTATTCTCCTCAAATCTTGGGGGAAAAAATACCCTATTTCAAATAGAGATTGAACAATATTGACTGAGAGCTTAACTTTCACAACACTGCCCTTCATGAATGCTGGAGGAAATAGGCGAGAAATATCTGTCAAACACACTGTTGCTCTCATTTAGGAGATGGAACCATAGTTGAAACAAAATTATGTACAGTTTCATATACAAACACAGAAATACATACATAAACTTAAGAACACGTTAAGGCAGTGGCTTCTCAAATACAAAGGAAACTGTAAATAAATGGGAGACTTTGTATTATTTTAATTAATCACTGGCATTCTGGGTTTAGGATTACTCATAATTTTTATTAGTGACTAATAGTTACTAATTTTATTAGTTACTAATTTAATAATTACTAATAATCCTAATTACTGCAGTCAAACCTGAAGGAGGAAGAGGATGACCTTTTGCAACACACCACCTCAAAGAGGTCAATGGGCAGCTCAGAAAAAGATTTAAAACAGCTTGTGTATATTTTAAAAACAGAGAAGGGTGATTTGCTATTTTAGGCTGACATTAACATGGCGGAAGTGGTGGAGTTGAGAAAAGACTGGTTTCCTAGTAAAACTAGAGATCTCAATGATTTCTTTTAAACTGAACTAACATTAAAAAAAAATCCTGATTTTAAGAAAAATGAATAACAAAAAACCAAAAACCATTCAGTGAAAAAAAATTCTTCTGACAGACTAATAAGGACTCTAATATGATAATCTGGTGTTTATCTGCACTTTGCTTGTGCAATTGCAGTTTTCTCCGCTATTATGCAAGTACTATAAAATGAAGACTACCTAACTGCCTCCTGAAGAAAAGTATTACTACCGAAATGACTTAAGCAAACACATTTTGAACTAACAAAGTATTTTGAAATAATTTGAGCTGAAAAATGAATGACAGCTAAATGAGTGCCATTAACCATGCCACAGGTGCCCCTGGCTATGGCCCATTTCTTTAGCGAACACCCACCAGTCCCAGGACAGCTTCATTAGTGCTGTGTCAAATACTTCAGGAACTCGGTTCTCCCCTCTTGCCCACCACAATGCCTTCCAGCTGGGAGTCCTCCTCTACCTACTGCCAGGTGAACTCATGACAGGGAATGCTCTCGGCTTCCATTTCTAGAGAGATGTGATGTTACCGCAGGGGGTGGAGAGGTTAGGTAAAATGGAGCGAAAGGTAGATGCGTCGGCAAGAAACAAAATCAAAGCTAGAGAAAGTCGGGAAAGCTAAATGGGACCTTCTCCTACCTAAAAGTAAGTTTTCTAGACATGGTTTTCCAATTTGTAAAAGAAATTGCTGTATCATTGCTCTTAAGCTGCATAGGAAATACATACGGAAGGATATGGTCCATACGTTCTCACATAACTTGGGAAGCACTCCTTTTTTTTTGTTATGTGAAATAGTATCTTTTCAAACTCTGTAAAGAATTGCTGCAAACTCAGGAATAAGTAATAGAAGTGTTTCAACCAGTGGATAAGTTTGGGGCACAGTGACTCCTCCCAAACCCTTCTTCTTTCAGCTGCCGTGGCTGCTTGGGGCCTGTTCTCAGTTCCATCCAGGCGGTGGCCCTCTGTGGTATCCCAGAGACTCTGCTGAGCCATAGCCACCCCTCAGACATTTAGGTTTTCCTTGGGGCTGGTTCTTGCCTCCCATCTCCAAGCTCTTGCAGACCTGCTGGGTCGTAACTCTGGTAATTCTGTATTCCTAGTTTGGAAGCACCTAGTCCTAATCCTGGTAACTCTGTCTTCTTGGTTGCTTCCTTCTCAACTACTTACTCGGCCAGATGTCTTTAGCTTCCCTGACTCTGGCTTGCCTACTAGCCTGTACCCCTGATTTCTAGGACCTTTAATACTACCCAGTTTTGCTTCCGTGGTCCAACTTCTTGTTTAGTATGCCCAGTCTTTATTTTTCCCTTTTTGGACACAACACAAGTGAATCAAAAAGTAATTTACCACAGCTTAAAATGTAAAATGTAAAGTGAAGGCTTGCAGGTAGCAAAGCCAGTTTCACTGCAGGGAATGCCAGCTCTGCATTACAGACTCCACTGCTTTAAGTTACTTGGCCAGTCTGGTGTATTACATCTTGACAATGCAACAAATAACCACTCTAGGTTAGATTTCTAACCTCTTCTACGGTGCAGCCCCAGCTATATAATCCTGGGACTGGAAGAATTATTCATCCAGCCTCTCCTCTGCTTTAAAAAACATTATTCCACATGACTAGAATAAAAGTCATGTTCAAAATCTTTACAAAACAGAATTCTGATAAATTTCAATTCCTATGTAAGCACTGTCAAAGATTTCCATTGCCTACTGGTCTACAAAGTGAGGTTGTGAACCTAGGATGGGAAAGACAAAGCATGGAATGCAGGAAACGAATACTAGAATGTCTATTTGCAGTTACAGTATCCCATGTACATTTCCTTTTTTGTATATTTTATATAAAGTATATATATCAACACAGTAGTACACATGCATAGTTTATTAATAAATGTACATGTGTATATTGGGGTAAATATACAGAAATCTCTTACAGATAGGAAGTGCAATAAAAATGTTTGGAGGACAGTGGCCTTCAGGACAATGACTAACACCTTAGAGCAGCAATTAAAGCAGCTCACAATCTGTCTTCAACCTGCCATTCCTGCCACCTTGCTCACAAGTATTACCCCTACCTGGGCACCCTATGCTCCATTCATACTGAATTGTGAGACTGTAAGCTCTGTGAAGGCAGGAATCATGAACATCTAACTCACCCTTTGGATGCCCAACCCTTAGTACATTGCACGGCACCTAAAAGACACTAAAGATGTATTTATTAAATAAATGATTACCTAATTAAACTAACTTTATATGCACATTGTGCTATTTTATCTCTCTGAACCTTTCCACTATTGTTCTCTCTGCCCAGAATATCCTTTCTGCTCACCCTTAACCTGGGTAACACCTATGAAACCAGGATGCATTTCTTCATCAATATCTCTGCCCCTACCATGCAGCCACTTATGTCTTTATTTAGTCTCCCCTATACCTTTCTAATTGTTTATACCACATGTTTGTCTACTCTATACCCTTAGATCCTGGCATGGTACCTAGCAGACTGAAGGTGTTCCATAAATCATTATAAGAGGGTGCATTAGTGAATTTCTAAGCAACTAATTCTTTTATCTTTGAAAGATAAAGACGTTCCTTTTCATCTTTAAAAGGCATTAGAATGCTTCTGCTTCTAGTGAGGACTGAAACCGAGGACCAAACTTGACCCCCAGCTATAAAGAACAGGACTAAATATATGAAACCATTGCTTTCAGCTACTGGGCAACAGGCAGCACATGACTGTGATGTGCAGGAGAAGAGAAACAAATGAGGTGAGCCTTAAGATCATTCCAGGCAGAAGACGGATGAGTTGCTGTATTGAGGAACTAGAGATAGAATTAGGGAAGGCAGAGATAATGGAATTTACAGAATACCAGAGAGGAGGGAGCCACGTACAAGTAGAGCTTCAGAAATGTGTATAGGCTCTTCCTTGAGTCTTTGCCTGAGCATTAAGTTCTTCTATAGAGTGACTCCAGGAAGCTGGGCAAAGAATGGCAGGCTGGAAGATGTTCCAGTTTCATCTAGCCATACTGGAAGGATATCATTACATACCAGAGGTATTCAGTGAAGATTTCAAAAGGATCCCCAAAGATCCCCTTAGTGGTAGGGCTAAACTAGCCAGAAAGTAAAGGTCACTCTAGACATACCCCAATAAAGCTTAAAAACAAAACAAAAATCTGACTTCGAAGAATCCAGTTGATCCGTAAGCAGCCTGGCTGACTACCAAGAGAAGATAAAATTCAGACCTTAAACAATGTAATGTTCACATCCTGCATCCTGAAAAACTTCCTAGACTTGCAGAGAAGAAAAAATGTGATCAAAAAGAGAAGAAAATTTGCCAATAGAAACAGACTCAGAAATGACAAAATGATGGATTTAGGAGTCTTAAAAAGATGTTACAAACATTATATACGAAGTAGTATATAGTAGCACTCCCTTTTCCATGTGGGATATATTTCAAGGCCCTCAGGGGATACCTGACACTGGGGCATAGTACCAAACCTTACATATGCTATTTTTTTTCCTACATATATACATACATACTTATGATAGAGTATAATTTATAAAACAGGCACAGTAAGAGATTAACAACAACAATAATAAAATGGAACAATTATAACAATATATTGTAATTAAAGTTTTATGAATGTGGTCTCTCAAAATATCTTATTATACTATACTCATCCTTCTTATTATGATATGAAATGATAAAATGCCGATGTGATGAGATGAAGTAAGGTGAATGATGAATGGCGTGACATAGCATTAGGCTACTATTGACCTTCTACATCAGAAGGAGGATTGTCTGTTACGAGGCTGTGGTTGACTGGAGGTAACTAAAACCATGGAAAGTGAAACCACAAATCAGGCGGGGACTACTGTAACACTATTTCAAGTATGTATACTTCAAATATATTTATACTATTTGAAACTTTAATTACAAAGTTTAAATCCTGGAAGACAGACCCTTTGAGTATGATATAGTGTCCTTCCTCATCTCATATTATAGTTTTTGGCTTAAAATCTAATTGATCTGATATAAGGATTGCCACTCCTGCTTTCTTCTGATGTCCATTAGCATGGTAAATTCTTTTCCACCCCCTCACTTTAAATCTGGAGGTGTCTTCGGGCTTAAAATGAGTTTCTTGGAGGCAACATATAGATGGGTTTTGTTTTTTTATCCATTCTGATAGCCTGTGTCTTTTGACAGGGGCATTTAGCCCATTAACATTCAGGGTAACTATTGAGAGATATGAATTTAGGGCCATTGTATTGCCTGTAAGGTGACTGTTACTGTATATGGTCTCTGTTCCTTTCTGATCTACCACTTGTAGGCTCTCTCTTTGCTTAGAGGACCCCTTTCAAGATTTCCTGTAGAGCTGGTTTGGTGTTTGCAAATTCTTTCAGTTTTTGTTTGTCCTGGAAGCTTTTAATCTCTCCTTCTATTTTCAATGATAGCCTAGCTGGATATAGTATTCTTGGCTGCATGTTTTTCTCGTTTATTTTTCTCTGAAAATATCATGCCAGCTCTTTCTGGCCTGCCAGGTCTCTGTGGATAAGTCAGCTGCCAATCTAAGCAGAGGACATGAACAGACATTTCTGCAAAGAAGATATCCAGATGGCCAACAGACACATGAAAAAGTGCTCCATATCACTCGGCATCAGGGAAATACAAATCAAAACCACAATGCGATATCACCTCACACCAGTCAGAATGGCTAAAATTAACAAGTCAGGAAATGATAGATGCTGGCGAGGATGCGGAGAAAGGGGAACCCTCCTACACTGTTGGTGGGAATGCAAGCTGGTGCAGCCACTCTGGAAAACAGCATGGAGGTTCCTCAAAATGTTGAAAATAGAACTGCCCTATGACCCAGCAATTGCACTATTGGGTATTTACCCTAAAGATACAAACGTAGTGATCCAAAGGGGCACGTGCACCCGAATGTTTATAGCAGCAATGTCCACAATAGCCAAACTATGGAAAGAACCTAGATGTCCATCAACAGATGAATGGATCAAGAAGATGTGGTATATATACACAATGGAATACTATGCAGCCATCAAAAGAAATGAAATCTTGCCATTTGCGACAACATGGATGGAACTAGAGCGTATCATGCTTGGCGAAATAAGTCAAGCAGAGAAAGACAACTATCATATGATCTCCCTGATATGAGGAAGTGGTGATGCAACATGGGGGCTTAAGTGGGTAGGAGAAGAAGAAATGAAACAAGATGGGATTGGGAGGGAGACAAACCATAAGTGACTCTTAATCTCACAAAACAAACTGAGGGTTGCTGGGGGGAGGGGGTTTGGGAGAAGGGGGTGGGATTATGGACATTGGGGAGGGTATGTGCTTTGGTGAGTGCTGTGAAGTGTGTTAACCTGGTGATTCACAGACCTGTACCCCTGGGGATAAAAATATATGTTTATAAAAAATAAAAAATTAAAAATTAAAAGTCAAAAAAAAAGTTTAAATCCTGGAGCAACCATTAAGTTTAAACAGAAAGATAGTAACTAAGCCAATAGTAGAGAAAAATGGAATGCTAAAAAATAACTAATACAAAAGAAGACAAGAAAGATTTAAGAAAAAGAAACAAAGAACAAATGGGACAAATAGAAAACCAAATAAAATATATTAAAATGAAGCACAACTATATCAACAATGAAATTCAGTGCAATTAAAAGCAAAGTTTGTCAGTGGGCTCAAAATCCAAGATTCAACTATATGGTTTCCACAAGACATGTTCACAAAATATGAAGAGATAGGTTAAACATAAACGGATCAAAAAAGATATACCATGCAAACACTAATCATAAGAAACCTAGAGTAGCTACATTAATATCAGACAAAATAGACCCCATATAAAGAATTTTACCAAGGATAAAGAGGGAGATTTCATAAAGAGAAAGAGATCAATTCATCAAAAAGACATAACAATAATTAACATGTATGCAACAAATTTAAGAGCTCCAAAAGACAGGAGGTAAAAACTGACAGAAAAGGAAAGAAAAATAGACAAATACATAATTGTAAAAGGAGATTTTATCACTCCTCTCTCAGTAATTGATAGAACAAGCAGGCAGAATATTAGTAAGGACAAAGAAGATAAGAGTAATACTATCAACAACTTAACTGATATATATAGAATAATATATCAAACAATGACAGAATACATATTTTTTTCAAGTGCATATGGAACATTCATCAAGTGAAAACATATGAAGGGCCATAACACAAGTCTCCATGAATTTAAGATTGAAATTATCCAGAATCTATTCTCTAGCCAAACTAAAATTAAGTTATAAATCAATAACATAAAGATGTCTTAAAAATCTCCAAATACTTGGAAGTTAAGCAATACACTTCCAAAAATCCATAGATCAAAGAATAAATCACAAGGAAAATTTTAAATATTTTGAACTAGCATTATTCTAAATAATAATTAAAATATATCAAAATCTGTTGGGTGCATAGTGCTTAGGAGGGGAAATTTGCAGCTTTGAATGCTTACATTAGGAAAAAAGAAAGGTTTAAAATCAATTATATTAACTTTCACATTTGGAAGTTAGAAAAAGAAGAGCATATTAAAACCAAAATAATTAGAAATAAGGAAGTAGAAAATATAAAAAGGAGAAAGCAGTGAAATAGAAAAGGAACAAACAATAGAGAAAAATCAATGAAATTAAAAGCAAGTTCTTTGAAAAGATCAATAAAGTTGATAAGCCTCTAAGCAGACAGTTCAAGAAAAAAAAGATGTGAAACACAAATGTTCAGAATGAAATAGGGGACATTGCTATAGGTCCTTGAACAGTCAAAGGACAATAAGGCGATAGTATAAATAAGTTTACCTGAATAAATTAGTAAAATTACATGAAATATACAAATTCCTCAAAAGACACAAATTGTCAAAACTGACACAAGAAGAAATAAAAGATTGGAAGCACACTGTCTATTTAATTGCATATGTAAATAAAAACTTTTCCATCAAGAATACTGTAGGACAAATGACTTCACTGATTAACTCTAGCAAGCTTTTATGTTAGAATTACTGTGGATCATATACAAATTCTTGCAGAAAAGGAAAGAGGAAAGAACACTTGCCCAATTTATTTTATGAGTTCAACAATAACCTGATACCAAAACCAGACAAAGAAACTACAACCAAACATCAAGAAACATACAAACCATTACGGCTATTATGGACAGAGATGACACATCCCTTATCAAAATAATAACAAATCAAATCCAGTAATATGTAGAAAGGATAATATGTTACCTCAAAATGGTATTTTATACTAGGAATAAAAGGTTGGATTAACATAGAAAATCAAATGTCTTTATCATATTTAAAATAAGTAAGAAAAATACATAAATAGAAACTACAGAATCATTTCAAAAGATACAGGAAGATAATTTGACAAAATACAATATGTATTTATGACAAGATTTCTCAACTAACCAGAAACAGAAAGACTCTTCCTCATTTTACTAAAGGGCACAAAAAACCCTACACCTAGCACCATAATTAATGGTAAGAGACTAAAGGCTTTCCCCCAAGATCAGAAACAAGAGAATAATATCCACTCTCAACACTTGTACTCAGGGTTGGACTAGAGGACCTGTTTCCAGGTTACATAAAGACTCTTGCAATTTAATAAAAAGAAGGCATACAATTCAATTAAATACTGCACACAAAAAATTTAAATGGAATCTTCACACTTCACAAAAGAAGACATATAAACGGTTAAGAAACACATGAAGAGATATGCAATATTAGTAATCATCAGGGAAATGGAAATTTACAATCATAATAAGGTAACATTATATAGTTGCCATAATGGCTAAAATTAAAAAGACTGACCATACCAAGTGTTGGTGAACTTATACACTTACACAGGGTAATGTAAAAGGATAAAAGGATAAAACTACTCTGGGAAAGTTTGGCAGTTCTGAAAAAGTTCAGTATATGCCATACATACCTATGAGCCAGCCACCTGCCTACTATGTATTTATTCAAGAATAATGACAACATATGCCCATCAAGGATCCTGCCACAAACGTGTCTAATTAGCTTCATTCACAATAGCCTGGAACTAGAAGCAATACAACTGTTTATCAACAGGTGAATGGATGAACAAATTGGGGTAGCATACTCACACAATGGAATTACTACTCCAAAATAAAGAAGATGAATTACTGATAAACAACAGTGTGGATGAATCTCAAAAAGCAAAACAAAACAAAAAAAACTCAAACCAAACAAAACCAAAAACAAACAAAACCAATGATTTGAGGGGAAAAGATACCCACAAAAGATTACCTACTATATAATTCCATTTATAGAATTCTAGAATAGGCTAAAATAATCCACAGTAACAATACATAAATCTATAATGGGTTGGGCCTGGGACTGGGAATTGAACATAAAAAGGACATGAGGGAATTTTTTGGAGTGATAGAAACATTTTATAACTTGACTGGAGAAGTGGTTACACATGTGTATACATGTGTTAAAATTCATTTAAAATGGGTAGATTCATTATATGTAAATTATACCTTTAGAAAGTTGATTTTAGGAGTTAAAAAAGCCAGGCAAGCTGGTTCCAAAGCCAGCTATTTAACCGCTGCCTTGTACTTCTTTAAAATAATGCCCTTTGGAGTGCCTGGGTGGCTCAGTCGGTTGAGCATCTGCCTCTGGCTCAGGTCATGATCCCAGGTTCCCGGGATCCAGCCTTGTATCGGGCTCCCTGCTCAGTGGGAGTCTGCTTTCCCCCCCTGCCACCCCCCTCCTCCCCACTCATGCTCTCTCTTGCTATCTCTTTCTCTAATAAATAAATAAAATCTTTTAACAAATAAAATAAAAGTTTAAAAACTTACATAAGTTGCAAAACTTGCACAAACTTACGTAAATAAGTGGAAGTTTTCCTTGCAATCTATTATACTATGAGGAATGAGAAAACAAGCCCATTTTGAAATCAAAATGAGTAACTTCGTAATTTATCTTGGATTATTCCTTATCCTCACCTTTACCTTTGTCTGCCTGGAGACTGTAGACTCTGCTAGAGAATGATTCATATAAATAACCCCTCCATCCACCCTATTGTTCAAGCCTATAACTTAGCAGTCCTAACTTGATGCTTATCTTTCCTTCAGTACCATCCCCCAACAATCAACCCATCACCATGTCCTGATTTCAATTTCCAAATTACATCTTGAATTCATCTATTTCACACCATGACTACTGCCATGACCACGATCCAAATGACTATTATTTCTCAATTAGAATAATGCAAGAATCTTTTATCAACCTTTCCCCATTCCATACCTGCCCTTCTAACAATCTCTTCTCCATGAAGTAAAAACAGCAATCTTCACAAGATACAAATTAGATCATACTCCTCCTCTGGTTAAAACTCTCCAACAGCCTCCCATTGCACTTTACTTCTCAAGCTTTACATTTCAGCTCAATGTCCCCTCCTCCGAGAGGCCTTCCCAGACCACCCACCATTCAATTTCCTTATGCTACTTATAACTATAACAGGAGAGTTTGGAAAGGTCACAGTAACAACTACTACGTATATTGTGATCTCTTATGTGCCAGGCTCTGTTCTTAGAACTTTACGCCTATCAAATCACTTAATCCTCTTTGCAATCCTAAAGGCAAAAACTATCGCAATTTTCACTTTACAGATGAAGAAACAAAGGAAGTACAGAGGAAATGAATAACTCTCGGACACAGAGCCAAGAAAGGGGGAGCCTGAATTCTCAACTAGGCAGTCTGGCTTCAGAGTCCATGGTCTTAAATATTAACTTGGTTGGAGGAAGGAACCTTCCTTTTGAGATGGGGTAGGAACTAAGGATGAATAAAGATACATTTAAATGAGGACAAAGCCAGAGAATTTGAATAACCATTGTCCTTTCTTAGGGAACTAAAAAACCCCAAATCATCTATTGTGTCTGATGAACTGGCTAGAGGTAAGGTTGGGGAATTGAGAAAAGAACTGTGGATTTGAAATAGCTCCTTGCAGGGAATGGGCAAAATGATCACCAGGTGGTACCAAGGGGCCACCTGAGGCTGAAAATCACATGCGTGTAATGGTGCCACTAACAGTTATGGATTTTTCCTCAGCAGGATTTAGCAGTAGAGGAGCAGAGAAAAACAACTGTTAGCTTTTTATGTCATTGGTGATTGAAAGAGTAAGCATAAGAGGGCCAAAGGATGAAAGTTTTGAAGGTACAGATGACAGTGCTATTGAAATACTCAACCTGGCTGAGTAGGAGGAGTAGGAGTCAAAAATCAGTATTGAACACAGTGTGGAAGGGGCACCCGGCTTGCTCAGTTGGAAGAGCATACGACTCTTGGTCTTGGGATTGAGAGTTTGAGCCTCACATTGGTGTAGAGATTACTTAAAATTTTTTAAATATATATTTTTAAGTAATAAAAATTTAAAAAGGAATAAAATTAAAATGAAATTAAGTAACAAAAATATGAAAAATAAGATAATACAGAAATAGCTTTGAAATAAGATAATACAGAAATAGCTATATAGAAAAATAAGATAATATAGAAATAGCTTTGTATATTTAGAAAAAAGGAAAGAAATGTATCAAAATTTTAACCAATGGTAATTCTGGATCAAAACGACAAATAACATTGAACTCTATCTTTGATAATATTAAGGAATTATTGTTAAATCTTTTTTGGTATGTTAATGGTATTGCAGTAATGTCATCTTTTAGTTAGATTCTGAACTATTTATGGATACAAGTATATACTCATATATATTTATTTATGGATACAAGTATATATATACTTGCATCCATAATCTTGGACTTGCTTTGAAATATTGCTTGGAAATAATACAAGAGAAGGGATGAATGGAAGTTTTGTTGGGCAAGATCGACCAGGGATTGTTTCCTGTCGGGACTGGGTGATGATTATGAGGGGTTCTGGCCAAACACAGCCATCTTAAAAAGGAGATAGGAGAATCCATTTGAAAACATGATCTGATGTTGAAAGATTTATTTCCCACACATCATAACTGCTTCCCAGAGCAATGTATACAGATGAAACCATAGGGTCAGATTTCCAAATCCAGCATTAAGCACATACACCAAAGATCCCCTGTTTGTAAACTAAGGTCTAAAAAAAGGACTTAACCACTGAAGATTGCCAAGGTGCTAGCTACAAAATTTTAATTCTATCTCAGGAAAAGAGTACTCTCTAGGGGACGTCTGGGTGGCTCAGTTGGTTAAGAGTACTCTCTAGTAGCTGGAAAGAATTTATAAATGTAAAATACTTTCATTTGCACCCCCTTTGAGGGGTCAGTAATTCCTAAGCAATAGCATCAGAATGTATCTGTAGAAATTATAGAACTTCACTATGAAAGTGAATTATAAAAAATAAACATGCATAAAAATACACATACCTGTTTGCAGCAGCTGATGTATACACCTACACAAATATAATCAGCTAACATCATTCTCACTTATAAAAATGTAAGAGTTAGGTACAAGAAATTGCAAATTATCATAAATGAGTTATACATCTTGTAACTCTGCCAAATATCAAAAACTTGAAAGGGGAAATCTCAATGATCTACATAATGTAGACATACGCCTCAGAACAGTTTATTGATATTAGTAGATGTTTAGACTGTTCAGGAATCTTTAAGTACAAATGCAGACTTGAGTTATAGTATTTTCAGCACCTCAGACAAGTACTCTGTATAACTTTTTCAAGGTCAAAACTGAAGCTTCTCAAAGATATCCTGTTTCTATCATGTAAGACAAGATCAATTGCATTAGTATTACAGTCGTGTTTCCATGCGTGTGTTTACATCCCTTGCACTCAAAGCTGCCTCAGTCCTTTTGGATAAAAGGTCATGGAGTGAAAACAACGGTGTCCTTCCTAATCCCCATGGTTCCCAAACTATCACAAGAAGTAAGTAGATCTGAATTTACTAGTAGTCTAGGAGAGAAGGAGGATGTCAAAAAGGCTCTTTAACTTTATCGCAAATGAAGTGATCGATAACTACATGAAACATTGTCGTCAATTATATATGAAACAGAATAAAAGGCAGTTCTTCAAAATAACTGCTTAGAGAAGCAAAAATAAAATAAAATTAAAAAGTAGGTAGAAGCACCGAGAGCCTTACTGCTGAACTCTGCAGAAGGCGCCTTCAAATAAATATTTCAAGCCTTCATATGAATATTTTAAGCATGACAACTACACATAAACACACAGCCAAAGTGCTCAAATCCACTCAAGAAAGACTATTAAGTCATCAACTTGCTCCTGACAGGATCCACTGAATATGGCAACAGTGAGAAGTCAGGAGACAGTTGGAATCATTTCAAGACTGCTAATTTAACTTGTCTTAAAACCAACCAATGCTCAACGTGTCATCATCAATGTCATCTCATCGCAGTCTGAAAAGCCTTCGACCTAAAGCAAAAAGGTCCCCAAGTGCCACCCTTCTTGTCTACTGGTTGAAAATCTAATTGGTTCTGCTGACAGGCTTGGGAATTGGTAGGAAGGCTGTTCAGTTAATCTCCAAGGGCCAGCAAAGAGCTCAGTATCCATCTCTGAGCTTTGCTCCCTGGCTGTCGTAAAATGACTCTGATGGCAGTGCGAGCTCTTATGCTTCAGCTGTCTTCTGACTTCTGTTAAGTCAAATTCAATAAAGTTTGTCACTCAATAATCTGAGAGCTACCCAACAAAACCTCTTTGATCAATAACAGCTTGCCTGCTTGCACTTGGGAAGGTGACCTATTAAAGATTAAAAACACACCTGCTGCTTGAAGCAGAGAACATCTTTTTACTTTTAAATGAAAATTCAGTCATTAAAAGCAGTTTAACTATTAAAAGTGTATACAAAGCATTGCACAGGAGACACAGGAGGGGGATAAAAAGAACAGCTCTGATATGATACTTTCTTCTGAATAAAGAAAAGTTTGTCCCTTGCATGCTTCTGCAGTAGTTGGTTCTTATATAAGCCCCCTTTATCCCAGTTTCTCATTTCAGAATCACATGTTATTTATGTCTTGCCTGTGTACAGACAAAGATTGGTACTGTAGCATCAACTCAGTCCTCAATCAAAACAAAGTTATCTGTTGTCCTATGTCATCTACCTTTCTGAAAAAAAAAAAAAAATCAGGTGCTCATTCTGGGAAAGTGCATTGTTTCAAAGTCACAATGTTCTTTTTACTTAACTGGTTTTCCTCATCCACCCACATACCTTAGGTGAAGCCTTGATGAGGAAGAACTCCAGGTGACTTCAAAATTAAGAGAGATAGTTCAGTGAGCCCAGGGAGCGATATAAATCATGGGGGGAAAGACAGAAACATGTATTTTTACATCCCAGACTCGAGCCTACCATCTACATGATTAAAAACTATTTAAGAATTTAAAAAATAATAATTTCATTAAAAAACCTTATAAAGAACAAAAGATTTCAAAATTTAATCAAGGTATTTTGTTTTGTTTTAAGAGAGAGAAAATCCTATAACTCTCTTTTTCTTGTTTCCAAGAGCAGAGAACTGCATAGCGTGGGCAGTTACCTAAGGAGCATATGTTTAGACACGTTCTGCTTGCAACCCAACAATAATAACTGAGGTGCATTACCATATTACAAAGAACATTATATAAATAGAATAAGATAAAAAACTTCTGCAGAGACACAATTATCGTTCAATATTAATAAAAGGTTCTGCTAGAATGTGACTCTGATTTTCCTGATTTTCAGCTGCTTTCCCCATGTAGTGTGTAGTAAGGTGAATTTTCCTGTAAGACGAATGTGTCCATCTCTGAATGTATGTGTACCAGTCTCTTGTGTGTGTATTTTTCATAAAGTTTAAACATGTTTATTCTGTAAGGCATTAATTTTCTGCCATGACATTCACAGTACTATCACATAGGACATATGTGACAGGGAGATATGGATTACATCTCCAACAGCCCTTAATAATTTCCTCATAGTCTCTTTGAACTCTGCAGCTTTTTCCTGATCTGAATTAATCACTTCTCCCCTTCGTTGGCTATTATCTCCTTAGTTTTATGCTTCTGGTTTTCCAGTTTCTATTTGAAATGTCTTCATCAAAGCAGCTGCATACAGAAACATGAGTTCATTTCTGCTTTCATATGTTTTCTCCTGATTTGTGTGATATGCATAGATCAAGGTTTTTAACTCCTGTATGTAGCAACACATAAAGTCCAAAAAGGCCAGCCTAATCTAATTAAGGTTTTCTAACTAAAATAAGATAATTCTTCATGTCAGTTGAACCCTGGGATGAGGTGACTCATTTCTGAGGATATCTTAGTTTGCTCAAATGTATAGTTATAATGAGGTTGAGCTGAGGACAAGAAACATTACTGCTTGTGATCAAGAAATGATCACCTTTTCTGGCAAATCAAAAAAATATATTGTTGAAGGTTGTTCTATTAGTATACATATGTCTTGTGACTGAAAAGCTTTCAAGTCATCTGAATCAAATGCCAATGATAAAAAAAAAGTTATAGAATATGAGAATTAGAGACAACAAAGGAACAAGCAGTCACCAGAGCTCCTCTTCCATGGGGAACAATTGCTTGGCAGATAAATGCTAATTTTTTTTTACAGTCTCAAGTCAGTCAGTATGAGACTAGGCATCTCAGGGTAGGTTTGTAAAAATAAATCACAGGCCTTTAAGATTCCAACAAGAACTGAAGTGGACAACATTGACGTCTTAATCTGCATGTGATATCCTATCCAGACCATGCCTGATGCCCCTCAAATGTAACATGGCCCGAATCATTTTCATCATCCCACCTAAGTACTTCCCCAAACTTCCTCTTTCTCAATGGATGGGCTTCTCAGCCACCCAGCTGCCCAACACAGAAACCTGGGAATTACCGACTTCTTCATTCCCGTTTGGTTTCCACATCTAAGCAATCACCAAGGTCTAGTAATTCTTCTCCTTCTCTCTCCATCTGTCTACTCACCTCCATCCCTTTGACCAGCCACAGCCCTAGTTCAGGTGCTTGTCATTTCTTACTTTGATTTCTGCTCCTTTATTACTGATCAAATGGTCTGACTTTGGGCTTCCATCTCTCTAATCCATTCTCCATATGGCAGCCAGATCCCTCACTACCATGTTTCAAGTTCAGCGGTTCCCCACTGCCATCAAGATGAGACCAAACTCTTTACAGTGATTTGCAATGCCCTTTCTGATCTGGTCTCTGCATCCTCTCCAGAATCATGTCTCAGTCCAACTCCACACACACCAACAAATCCCCCCGCCTTCCTTGACATCATCCATCTGCTACGACTGTCCTCTTACTCACTCCAACCACACATTTGGTCTCCTTGCTGTTATATGAACATGCCAGTGCCTTTCACCTCGGGGACTTTTCATCTGGCATTCTTTCTGCCTGGAAAGTTCTTTAACGCTAGAGAGTCACAAGGCTTGTTCTCTTCATGGCTTTCAGCATTTTATTCAACGATCTCACTCAAGCCGTTCCCAACCGCCCTGTTTAAAAATGTAGGCTGTGTCTCCCAGCTCCCACAGACCCCACCACCTCCCCTGCTTTTTTTTTAATCCACTGCACTTTTCACCATCCGCTATACTCTGTATCTTATCTATTTTCTGCGTATCTTGCTCCTAAGAAAGTAGGCTATATGAAGGCAGAGAGTTTGACCTCTTCTGTTCTTTGGTATATCTCCAGCATCTTGAATGTGCCTGGAAGGTTGGCACAAATTAGAACTCTACATGGGTCTTCCTAACCTCTTTCCCCTCTGGCCTCAGACCGCCTGCTACGTATTATAGCCCCACCACTCATTGCTTGCATGACTTTGGCAAAATGACTTCATTCCTCTCTGCCTCAGTTTTCTCATCTGTGTAAGAGGCAAAATAAACTCCTAAGGACATGAAATGATATACGAAACATGCTTAGAACAGTGCTTAGGCTTCTAGTAAGTGCTCAGTAACTACCAGTCGTTGTTATAATTATCACTGCTGATGCATCTGTGAACTTCTTGAGACAAGGAGATGTGACTTGTTCACCTTTTTATTCCCTGGTGAGTTAAGCTGCAGTGCTTTGCATATGGGGCAAAGATGATTTAAATATTCAATATTTTAGCAACTGTTGCAGCATGGGATCCTGGCCAACCAGAATGGTGCTGGCCTTGACACTAGATTAGGGTCTTGAAGACCCTCCACTGTGCCTTTCATTTCCTTTCACTTACTGGATCATAGGGAGATCTGGAGGTTTCTGGAAGAGAGTCTGGACCTTCTGGAGCATGGAGGTAGAGTATGGCACTGAGGATAGTGCTAGCTCTTAACTAACACAGAAATATTTCAATATTTCAACAACAGGTACGCTTGTTCTGCTGTGTACTAGACAGCAGACACCCAAATACTAATTATACAAATAAAAAAACAAATGCATGAGTTAAAATTTCATGTCAGTAACACTGCTGTGTTATTAAAAAAAATGTGAAATATAGAAATCTTGTATTTCTCCCAAATAGACTCATTGAAATCTCATGTAAATTTAAGAAGAATCATGGATTCTTGCGACCCTTAGCCCTATCCACCTTTTCCTTTTCACTGCTACCCTTACTGCCACATAATGTATGTGGAAGAAATGTCTAGGCAGGCAGCAGACATAGTAGATTAGCAAAGACCTTTCATATTTAAAAAAATTTTTTTAAAGATTTTATTAATATATTTGACAGAGAGAGAGAGAGAGTATAAGCTGGTAGAGAGGCTGAGAGAGAGGGAGAAAGAGACTACCCACCGAGCAGGGAACACAACTCCGGGCTCAATCCATCATGACCTGAGCCAAAGGCAGACGCTTAACCAACTGAGCCATCCAGACACCCCTAACGAAATCTTGATTTAGGCTTTAAAAACCAATGATGTTAAGTAGTGAGTGGGGTGAGAGGAGGAAGTGGAGAGAGAGAAAAGAAAGCTCAACAGTAATTTAAATAGTCTTCTTCCTAGTTAACAATTCAGTGAGTTGTAGTATCACTCCTGAGGCCCCGTCATGATGGCAATAAACATGTTCCTTAATTATTGTTAACTTCTAAGTCAACTTTTCATCTACACTTGGCCCAACTTGTTAAAGTTGTATTGGGGGACTGGTCCACTTGCACGCCAGCCATTTGTCATGCACGGATTTTACTATAACAGGAACTTACAAAGCATTCTGCCATACTTCCAAAGCTGTGCAACTGCTAAAAACAAAAAACAACAACAACAAAAAAACACTATTTAATTCTTAGAGTGGGAAGGTATTTGTCCTTCCAATATTTTCCGGAGTACAAGTAAATAACTGCTACTAAAATTCCACAATAAATATTTCCTCCAAGTAACTCTTCTCTTTGCTTTTTGGAAGTACTGCCTTCAGTCAATAAATAGCATCATTTCTGACAACTAAAGTGATGAATGTGATGTCATCTTTATTGATTGGCAGGGAGATATTAGAAGTTTTCTGGGAACTTTTTAACTCTCAATAGTTGACAGCTATTCCCATTTAAAGCAGCAGCATATGCTGGTTTTCTGTTTCCTGATGATCATTCCCATGAATTAACTTTCTCTGTGTAGTATCATCAAGTTTTGATCATTTTAATGAAAACATCTTCCTGTTGGTTTTCAAACACATTTCTAGTGCAAAGTTAAATAAACGGTGTTTAAAATTTCAGATGAGGGCTGCCCGAGTAGCTTAGTCATTAAGCCTCTACCTTCTGCTCAGGTCAAGATCCCAGAGTCCTGGGATGAGCCCAG
This sequence comes from Mustela lutreola, assembly GCF_030435805.1. NCBI lineage: Eukaryota > Metazoa > Chordata > Mammalia > Carnivora > Mustelidae > Mustela > Mustela lutreola. The sequence goes on from NC_081298.1 coordinate 68,304,375, forward strand.
CCCCCATTGGGCTCCCTGCTCAGAGGAGAGCCTGCTTCTCCCTCTCCCATCCCCCCCTGCTTGCGTTCCCTCTCTTGCTATGTCTCTCTCTGTCAAATAAATAAATAAAATCTTTAAAAATATATATATATATATATAAGTTCAAATAAAATTACATTAGATACTACAGAGACATCACATACAGTGTACTGGAAACTTATTCAGGTTTAATGAGCTAACAAAAAGAATTTAAACTCTCTTTAAGGGGTCCTTCAGAATCCAAGTGTAAAACTCCTAGGGATAGTGTAACTTGCTTTGCAATTCCTTCATTTTTCACTATTAATTTTTGTCAAAATTAATTCAAACTCTCTTTATAGTACCTAAGCATACAGTCTTTAAGTGGATTCAGACTACCCATGGAATATGCCTCCAGGAACATATGGGAGCCCAGCCTCAGACAAAATCCTGAGACCACCATCCTCCCTAACTAAGCCTGCCCTGAGTAGCCCTTAGGAAGCTATTTTTCTTTACTTTGCCCACCAGCACTGTTTCTTGGACCCAATTTGTTAAGTGTTCGTAGTTTTAAACCTACTGCCCCTCTTGTCACTTGAAGTGGGGGTGGGGGCGGTTCAGAGAGTCTGGTTCTGTTTGATTCTTGTATGTCAGGATTCATAAAAATGGAATTGATGGGGGCGCCTGGGTGGCTCAGTGGGTTAAAGCCTCTGCCTTCCGCTCGGGTCATGATCTCAGGGTCCTGGGATTGAGCCCCGAATGGGGCTCTCTGGCCCCCAGGGAGCCTGCTTCCTCCTCTCTCTCTGCCTGCCTATCTACCTACTTGTGATCTCTGTCTGTCAAATAAATAAATAAAATCTTTTTAAAAAATGGAACTGATGGATCAGCTTCTAAGGATCCACAGATCCCTGAAATATGTGCAAAATTCTGTTTGTAAATGCACGTAATTTTCAGGAGAAAGGGCTCTATAGCTTTCATCGGTTCTCCATAGAATTCTTAACACAAAAAGGTTAAGAACTGTTTTTTTCCACCCTCACTTAAATAACAGAACACAATTGAGGCTTACTACTCATACCTTATTTTTACTTTGAGATGTTTCATTTATTTTTAGCAAATAGGTTGCAAGTGTAGCTTGTCAGTTTAATTGAAAGGGTTACATTATTTTGGTTGTACTGACAGTTTTTGTTCACTGGAACTGTAGATTTTGGTAATTTGGGTAATTTTCTTATGTGAATCACAAATATGGAGGAAACTTAAGAGCTTTTAGAGAACTGTCATCAACTTTAATTCACATGATAAAATTAGCCACCTCCCAAAGAAGTCCCAAATTTCCTAAGAGGCCCAAATTTCTTCAGAAATCCTTTGGCCTTCATTCTTGGTTTCATTCTGCTTCCTAGACTTCTTTTTTTTTTAATCCCAAATCTTAATGTGTCATCAAATATTATCTTTCATTTTTATTTAACATTGTCACATCTGTGCACCTTCTCTCTCTCTCTCTCTCTCTTTTATTCCAGTATAGTTGACACACAACGTGACATTACATTAGTCTCAGCTGTACAACACAGTGATTCAACAAGGTTATATAGGATGCCCTGCTCGCCGCAAGCATAGCTACCATCTGTCCCCACGCATCACTATGACCATTCCACTGATCGTGTTCATTTATGGGCCTCTTCTCTTCAACAAAACGAAAAGCTCTTAGGGGAAAGGGATGCTTTACATTTTGATTTCCTTTCTCCCTCGGAGATTTGCACAGCGCAATAGCAAAGAGACACTCAGTAAATCCCCTCTACATGAATAGACTCATTTCTCAAAGTCAGAAATGTGTCCTCATCCCTAACCTATTCTACATACATAGTTTGCATGCACCGTTTAGTGGTGTTGCACATGGACTTAAATTTAGGATTAAGTAGGATGTGGGGCCCCCGGGTGGCTCCGTTGGTTCAGCATCCAAGTCTTAATTTCGACTCAGGTGGTGATCTCAGGTTCATGGGATGGGGCCCTGTGTCAGGCTCCACGCCGGGAGCCATCTGCTCAGGATTCTCTTTCTATTCTAACCTATTCTACATACATAAACTAAGTCTTCTTCCTTAGTGCAGAAAGAGCGACTGCTATTTTCTCTGACCTTTTTGTTTTCTTGATTAGTCCAGAAAAGTCTAGCCTTAATCTAGGCTTAGTCAAGGAAAAAGATAAGTCTAGCCTTAGTCAAGGCTAAGATGCCTCTGAAAGCCAGCCACGTGCCCTACAACTTTCTATAGCAACTTTCTCATGAAAGTCTTCCATAGATAGACTGCGGACAGTGGTTTTCAACCTATCTTCCACCCCCAGCCCATCTGACAGATGTTTGATGATTTCGTCAGTAGCAGTGGTTCACTACACAGTAGTGCCCAGTTCAGTAGGGGGTGGGGGAACTGGTGTGGGGGAGGTGGGGAATGGGAAGGGAAGACCAGGGGGCATTAAAAGCCTATGGTCAATTCAGATCCATCCTTCTGGAAATGAGCCCTTTCTCTCTCATTCCTCCCTAGCAAGCAGAGAAACATTAAATTAGAACATTTAGGAAAAGAAGAGAATTAGTCCATTGGAACAAATTTTGTAATTTCAGAAACTGAATTCTATGAAATTATAATGGTCAACAAGTACCAGGTAATGAAAAACGTATATCCATATTAGGAGACACTTACAAAGACTCTTAACTAAAGGGCTTAAAATGGCCTTTGTGCACCTCAATGGAACTCTCTGCCACCCACAAGTAAGAATAAGCTAAATTTTTAAGTTGATTAATCTCTCTTTTTCAAGGTCTAGGAACAAGTGGGAAAGCATTCTTTTTACATATAATTTTCTCTTTTAAAATACTTGCAAACGTGATTGACTGATAGGGTACGAAGAAGTTAGATTTGGGGACTGGACTTTTCCTGACTGAATAAAATAAGGTACTTTACTTGAATGAAGCAGAGAAATGAAGACATGTTGAGATTTAGAAATTTTAAGCAAAAGATGGAAGATGATCTTAAAATACTGAAACTAACATTTAAGGGGCACCTGTTGGCAACACCCCCAAAGAGGTATAACCAGAATAATCCAGAATATGGGGAATTCTACAAGACAAATGACCCAGTTCCTTTCATAAATGACTGGCAGAATTTTTAAAAAGGAGGAAAAGGAAATCCCAGATCCAGGAAAAATATTAGCCAAATACAATGTGCGGACTCTGGTTTGTTCCAGACTCAAACAAACTATATGAAAATATATATTATGAGATAATCAAAAAGGAGGGAAACTTGACTCTGGATATTTGATCGCATTAAAGAAAACATTTTAGATGCATTCTTGGTAAAAAATTTATGGATGAAAGTACTTCAGGATGAAATGATGTCTGGTATTTTATTTGATATAATCTCATGGGAAGAGAGTGGTGCATGGAGATATAAATGAAACACAATCTGCAAGCTGTGATTATTAAAGAACTGATGGGCATACAGGGCTCATTTATATTATTGTCTTTACTCTTGCAAATGTTTCAAATTTTTCATAACAAAAAAATTTTTAAGAATAAAATCATATACAGTACTAGAATTTGGAGAATAGAGGATAAAAAAATCAGAAATTTTCAAATTTTAATTACTTCCATATGCACAAATACAACTTCATTTAAAATGCCAAGTAGGCATCTAATTATATCAATTACAGATTTCTGCTCTTAAATCACTATAGCCAAGGCTTTACTTATTTTGCTTCTCATTATGGCACATAAAACCCCACATTTCATTAGAAAATGTATCAAGAATTCACAGTATTTCCTTTCTCTCAATATATTGTAGGTAGAATTGACAAGCAGAAAATATCTTTTTTGTATAACTCACTGGAGCTTTTATGTTCACTGCTAGAACCCACAAGATATGCAACTGTGACACACGTAAGAGCAAGTTGATGTTAAGAAATAAACACAGATACTGCTAATTTTAAAAATATTTTAAAGCTTCATATATCAGCCTGCCTTCCCAAAATCAGCTTCCCAAAGAGAAAAAATAGAGATTTCTCTACCATTTCCACTAGGAGTTAAACCTTTTATGTTATTGGAAATGATGGAAAACATGAGGAAAATGTTCTTAAGAGTCAGAATGATCTCATCAGCATTACTGGGGCATTCTGAATGTAATCAAAGAGGTAAATGGGAATAAAAAAAATATTCTTTGACAGATGAGCCTGCTATGTCATGGGAATTTGCAGCCTGTCTGCACAGAATGAATTTCCTATTGAGGCAAAATGTTCCCTCTGATGATAAAGGAACTGCTACCAAAATAACTTTAAAACCACAGAACTGTTATAAGAACAGTAAGAGGTGCCGTGTGACACATCACAATTATGAGCTACTAATACTGACAAACAATTCAGAATCTATATAAGCAGGCTGAGCTTCAGCGAAAGCTTCAGGATGGTCACAACAATGGAAGGGGAAAAAATTACTGCCTAGAAACCACTGTAATAAACTACTGAATATAAACCACAGAAACCAGTCTTGCAGAGTGATCTTGGGGGATGCGGGGCAGGTGTGTGTGTGAGGTCATATTAAGACTCTTCTATACTGTATGGAGCACAGGGTGTGGTGCATAAACAACGAATCTTGGAACACTGAAAAAATAAAACTAAACTTAAAAAGACTCTTCTAGGGGCGCCTGGGTGGCTCAGTGGCTTAAGCCTCTGCCTTTGGCTCAGGTGGTGATCCCAGGGTCCTGGGATTGAGCCCTGCATCGGGCTCTCTGCTCAGCGGGGAGCCTACTTTCCCTCCTCTCTCTCTCTGCCTGCCTCTCTGCCTATTTGTGGTCTCTGTCTGTCAAATAAATTAAAAAAAAAAAATCTTAAAAAAGAAAAAAAGAGTCTTCTAAGTAATTTATTCAACTTCGGCTAATAATTGAAATTCTATGCCAGGCACTTTATTTATATTATATATTTTTTAAGATTTTATTTATTTACTTGAGAGAGAGAGAGAGCAAGGAGGGGCAAGGGAGGAAGGGTTAGGGTTAGGAACCTAATGTGGGGCTTGATCCCACAACTTCAAGATCATGACCTGAGCTGAAACCAAGAGTTGGTGGCTTAACGTACTGAGCCATCCAGGCACCCCTATTTATCTTCTGAAAGGATAGATAATTGAACTGGATGACCTCTAAGGCAATGGTGCCCAGATTTTTGCAATTTCCTGAATGGTACAATTGTACAATGGTACAATTGTTTTTGTTTTTTTTTTTAAAGGAGCTCCCAACTTTGCTAAGTAAGATCATTATAAAAACAAATAATCATTGCAAGAACTAAAAACAATAACAGTGAGGATCTATTATTACTGCCATTTCAAAAATGACATTGCAGTAAGAAAAAGCTGGGTCTATTTAGCTTTATGACAAGCTCACTTGTCATAAGTGACCACATCAGCTTCCTCCTCCTCATTTCAATGCCGAGGCTAAAGTGCCATCACAGACTATTAGTCACAGGCTAGTAGTGGTCTGCAGACTGGCTTTGGGTGCCATTACTCCATAGTCTCTTCCGACACTGAGTGAGAATCATGGAGTCTAAGATCGTCTGAGTCCCTAGATGGTAGGGAAGCTGATCTCTCAGGTTATTTAGAAGGAAAAGGGTTTTTGTCATTTTGAGAGGCAATTTTTTCAGCCAATTTGTTTCTCTGAGAGATCAAGTATTGTCATCTCATGTCTTCACCTGTTTTCTATTCCAAATCACTTTACAAATCAGGTATTTTAGACGCGTAGTTTATTACAGCAGTGGGGACCCCTTTCAGCTAATACTTTAAGGGTTAGTTTAGAAATCCTAATTTTGGAAAGTAGTAGATGACTGATTTTCTAATATGCTTGAGAAGGTAGGTCCAAACACTCAGGAAACACAAAAACATTTAGCTGGTGTTCCTGGAGTAGTTCATTTTGAACAATACTCACGTGACCTATTTTAGTTGAGTATAGCCTCAAATTTTTCAAATGATCATGAAATGATACAGAAATCTTACTTCCTTTGATAGTTTTCCAATTAAAAAGGAAATTTTCCTATCAATTATTATTCTATCAATAGAGTTTGGACCTATTAAGAATATTTTAAAGAAGTTATGTATATACAGAACTGGTCGTTTTTCATGATCAACATCAAAATTTCTTTAGAACCTTTAGGTACAAGACCCTACTCTGTCAGAACTCACCCTCATGTTAGAGAACTGGGACAAGTAAGATGTATGTTCATAAAGGAAGAAGAGTTCTGAATCACTGACCATGGGACTTCAGATGAGTCATTTCATCTTTCTGTGTCTTTGTTTCCTCAGGGTTTTAAAATAAATGCCCATAAGCCTCTTCCAGTTCTGACCTTTGGCTTCTTAAAATTCTAAAGTGTTGTGCCTAACCAAACAGAACAAAAGCAACAGCCACTTGAGGAAACCATACTTTTTCAATGATAGACCACATTTTAATTAGTCTCGTTACTTTATATACGTGCAGTTGTATACCTTTGTGTGTATGTAAAGGCATCGTGTGTAAGGACATATTACCCAGCCTGATTCCATCCAACTAAATCATCAATATTGATTGTAAATAACCTATCCCTATTTTCAAAACAAAACTCACCCCAAAGAAAGAAGATTTTCCACCACCAAGTATACTCAAGAGAACACTGTCCAGTTTGGAAAGACCATAACAAAAATTGGAGGAACAGCAGCAGAGACAGGCTAAGATAACAAGTGTGAAGAAGGCAACACTTAGGGGCACCTGGGTGGCTCAGTGGGTTAAGCCTCTGCCTTCAGCTCGGGTCATGATCTCAGGGTCCTGGGATCGAGTCCCGCATCGGGCTCTCTGCTCAGCAGGGAGCCTGCTTCCCCCTCTCTCTCTGCCTGCCTCTCTGCCTACTTGTGCTCTCTCTGTGTGTCAAATAAATTTAAAAAATAAATAAATAATTTAAAAAAAAAAAAAAGAAGGCAACACTTAGATGTATGATGAGTATGGGTATGTGCTATAATGCGATAATCATTTCCTAACTTTGAGTTCCCCTTAGGTGAAATTCACTTTCAATTATGGCTTTTTTATCCTTAAAGTTTTATACTCACTATCCCACAAATAAGTAAGGAAAAAAGGAACTGAGGGATAGAAAAATAAAGAGATATAAAGGAGATAAGAACAGAATTATTAGCATGAATGTCTTGGAGAGAGAAAGGGTGAGGGAGAGCATATGGAGGCCTTGGAAAACCAAGTTTATTAGGGGCTGAAAGCACTTAGTCTGGAACCAAGGCAATGTAACACACACTGAAATGGGGTGGGGAGGAATGCTCGTTCAGACTGTTTGAATAGAGAGTCACAAATAGATTACATAGCCAGTTTTCTCTGTCTCTGGGACAATGGTGGGAATTCATGAGTGGAAGTCAACTCTGTTATAAAATTTGCTGGATGATCAACAATGACATTCAGAGGAAAACCCCACAAAACTTTTAGTATAAGCATGCTCTGCAACAAGGGCAACTGAATTTGTATGCAGATAGTTGAAATCAAGGATGATGGGGAGCCTGAAAAGCTTCTGGCTTTAATTCTTCAAAACCTCATTATAACTATTTTAATGTGTATTTAGTGTGCTGAAGTTAATATTTTATTTTAGTGAATATAAAAAAATTTTAGATGAGCTTTCATAGGTTTACTTCTACCCACAAAATCCCCCAAACATATTGCCATGAATTCTACTATGTGGGGTTTGCCGATAAAGAGTTCTGGGGGGTGTCTGAATGACTCAGCAGGTTAAGCCTCTCCTTTCAGCTCAGGTCATTGTCTCAGGGTCCTGGGATCGAGTCTGGCTGTTTCCCCCTCTCTGTCTGCCTTCCTTCTGCCTACTTATGATCTCCCTTTCTCTCTGTCAAATGGAAAATGAAAAAAAAGTTTCTGAATATGGGAATATCAGTTGTTTCCCTTCTAGGCATTATAAATGGTCAGAAATTTAAATGTGCTTATGAAATAATCACTTTAGTGATCTGTAAGCTTAGTGGCAAATATTATAAGCTCAATGGCAATTATTCCAGCAGACAGTTTTGTGTTAGTGATAAAGAAGATAATTTCTAACCATACATTTTTTTGAACAGTACAAAATAAAAATTTTAAAAATGATGCTATACATGAATCCATATACTTTTCCTTAGTCTACCTAAACTGTACCTTTAATCCAAGGCCAAAATGAAGTCCTACCTCCTTACCAAAATTCCCAGTTTAGACAACTTTAACTCAGCCCCTTTCTGAAATTAAGTGGTAGTTGCAAAGTAATTATTTACTGACTACTTATTAGATGTCAAGTAGTTAACCCAGTCCATCCTCCAGAAAAGGAAAAAAAGAAATTTGACAACCATACAAGTTCTTATAATTCAATTTGACTATTCTATAAGTGTTAGTATTCCCAACTAGGTTATAAGTTCCTGAGAAACAAAGACAATGTCTTATATTTCTTTCTCTTATATTGTGATTAATGCCTAATTCAATATATTAATTAAAAGAAATTTAAAAAAAAGAAATTTAGCCAGCATCTCAAAAAGTTATTCTGAACTAAAATGACTTTGAATTGAGAACATGCAAAGAGAACCTATGGGAAGAAAAGCATTTTAAATAAGTAATAAGGATAATTTGGCTATGTGTATGTATGACTTTATATAATGCAACTCCGATTCTAGGGATTTATCAGGTGAGGATGTCTTGCTCCACAAGATTCAGCAGACCTGTCACATGACTGTTGCAGCATGAATAATCCCCAATGTGGTCAGCAGAAAAATCGCCCAGTTGAGCTCAACCTATAACAGAACCATGAGCAAGAAAAGAAAGCCACTAAGTTTTGTTTTAAGATTTTATTTATTTATTTGACAGGGAGATAGAGAGAGAGCACAAGTAAGCAGAGTAGCAGACAGATGGAGAGAGAGAAGCAGGCTACCCACTGAGCAGGGGGCCCAACACGGGGCTCGATCCCAGGACCCTGGAATCATGACCGGAACCAAAGGCAGCAGCTTAACAAACTGAGCCATCCAGGCACCCCTAAGCGACCAATTTTGACGTATTTTGTTATAAGACAATATAAAGCTGATCTGACTACACTAATAATCACATTATTTTTTCCAACAGATTGGACAACAATTTAAATTTAAAACAATTTTTTAAAAACAGAGGTTGGGGAGGTTTCTCAAAAAGTTAAAAATGGAACTACTGTTGGATGCAGTAATTGCACTACCAGGTATTTATGCAAAAAATACAAAAACACTAATTCAAAGGGATACATGCACCCCCTAAGTTTATAGCAAGCAGTGTTATTTACAAAGACAAGATATGGGAGCAGCCCAAGTGTCCATCAAAAGATGAATGGATAAAGAAGATGTGAGATATATGCACAATGTGATATTTTCAGTCATAAAAAAGAATGAAATCTTGCCATTTGCAATGATGCAAATGGAGATAGAGAGTAAAATGCTAAGCAAAATAAGTCAAAGAAAGACAAGTACCATATGATTTCACTCACATGTAGAATTTAAGAAATAAAACAAATGAGCAAAGGGGGAAAAAAGACAGAGAGTCCAAGAAGTGGACTCTACAGAACAAACTGGTGGTTAAGCAGAGAGGAAGTGGGTTGGGGGTGGGTGAGAGAGGTGATGAGGATTATGGAGTCACTTGTCGTGATGAACACTGAGTAATGTATAGAATTGCTGAATCACTATATTTTGCACCTGAAACTAAAACAGCACTGTATGTTAACTACACTGGAATTAAAATTTTAGAACTTAATAAAAAAGAAAAAATACAGATTGGGCACATAAGCAAATACTGAACTCTGGTTAAGGATGCACAAGTACTTGGGGGGCACTTGGGTGGCTCAGTCGTTAAGCGTCTGCCTTTAGCTCAGGTCATGATCCCAAGGTCCTGGGACTGAGCCTGTATATCAGGCTCCCTGCTCAGCGAAGAGTCTGCTTCTCCCTCTCCCACTCCTCCTGCTTGTGTTCCCTCTCTTGCTGTGTGAGTCTCTCTCTGTCCAACAAATAAATAAATAAATAATCTTTAAAAAAATTAAAAGGATGCAAAATACTTGGAGGGGAGAAATATTCTAACATCTACAACTTACTCTGAAATACATAAAAATACAAAATGACTTGATAAATACAGAGAGGGTTAGTTTGTTATATGATAAAGTAAAGATAATAATTAAAGTATGAGTTGTAGAATGTAAGTGGTGGATATATGTCTGTTCACTGTAAAATCAATTCAACCTTTCTGTAGTTTGTTTTCTTAATAAAATTTTTGGGAAAACAGGTTGGATCATGTGGTACACTTACCTTATGGAATACTAGGTACTCATTAAAAATAAAAGGGTGGAAGAAAGTTTATTATCAAAACTGGCCAATAAATCTTTGAAAATAAAAGTACAAAATAGTATGTGTAGTATATCACTTTTGTAAAACACAAATTAAAATGTATAGATACAGAAATAAAGAGCCAAAGGATATACATTAAATTATTACCTCTGGACATGGGATTATGGGTTTTTTTTCCTTTTAGCTTTGTTTTTTTCCAACTGTCCTACTTAAGTAGGAAAACTTAAAAAGTCATTAAGAGCATGGGGCAACTCTTTAATAATAAGTTTAAATCCTCTGCTTTTAAAAAGAAATTTTATAAAACTATAAGGGTTCAATATTTTTAAATGGGAGAAAATTTAATATGGGGAATGGAGTTTAGAGAACAGGAAGAAAGTTTGTTCAGATACATTGAAATGTTTGATACTAGATGTAACTATACACTAGAACAGAGTATAGTTTTCCTCTTTCTGGAAATATAGTTTCTAAGAAAGAAAATTATGTAAGTGACCTCTTGAGATTTCTTCTTTTTTATGACAAAAAAAAAATGGCTGATATTTATATTCAGTCTAAGGGTATCAAAAAATAGCCAGATGTTATAATTAATTTGGTGTATTATTCTCTCCTTAAACTTAGGTTACGACAGAAACCCAGTAATTAGAAGAAAAGACAGTATCAACAAAAAAATTTGAGGGACTCTAATCTTGACAGTTTGTGAAAAATTGTTAGCCAAAGCACACATAAATGCATGAATCTAAACATTGGGCAGTTTTAATCCCCAGTTGACAAAAAAAAACCACAAAGACTTCCCTGAAGTCACCATAACACCCTCCAAGGAAATTTTAAAAATTAATTTTGGCACCAAAAACCTGGGGAATAACAAATCAATTCCATCCTACAACCCAGGGAGAATTCGTCAACGTGCGCGAGCGTGTAAGTGTGCGTGTGTTAACTGAACACCACGGAGAATATCTTGCCCAAGCTAAAGTACCTAAATGTGAAAGTGCAAAACACTAAGGGAGAGGTTTCTGTCAAAAACTTGGTCTCATGTTGATGCGGATGCGTATGGAATGGTGAAGCTGGGGACAGGGTATTGTGAACACAGTTCTAAACTCTGGGGAAGAAAAGGCTTTTTTCATTTTGATTCAATGATAAATGCACATTTCAGAATGTGGAAATAAGTAACACCCTTTCTAAAAAATTCAACAAACATGGGTTTTCCATGAAGTAAAATCTTGATTAAAATGAGAACATTCTCATTCTCATTTCTAGACACTTCCCATGAAGCTTATTCAGAAATCACAAAATAAGGTATATAAAAATCAGCCAAAGTCCATAGGGTACTGATAAGTAGCTTGAAAGGAAAATTCATAAAATTCCTATACTGGAATGAATCTCTTTCTAGCTTCTTAAAGCAAACATTATAAGAGAAACATACAAATTGTTTTATTGACCTTGCTGAGGTATCAATGCCACCCTTTACATAACATAAACTCTTTCTCAGGAATAATATGAACCCAACCCAAGCTGAGTTATTAGACTCGATATGGTAGAACCCAGACCTAAAACGTGTTTGGAATCTAAGCCCTAGATTCCCATTTCTGAGATTTTTAATGAGTGTGTTTAAGATTCTTTAAAAAAAAAGAAAAAAGAAAAAATCTATGGTTTCTTTTATTTAAAGAAATTTACATAGATTGATCTTAAATTTCTAGAAATGATTCTGACAAATTACTTTTCATTTCCACAGAAGATAATGGCCCTATTAAACGAAATAATAATAGGGCATGGATTAAATGGGCTCTAAAAGGATATGATATTGATGTACCTACATTTTCCAGCTCATTCATTGAAAGGATTAGCTGTAACTAGTGCAGTAGCTATAAAGGTTGAGAGAGATGGGTTCTGAAGAACTGCCAGATGGTCAGAAGAAAATATTTTACCAGAGTGTTACTGGAGCCCTTCACACAAGGACAGATATAATCTAGCTTTAAAAGCTGTCAGGTATTATGCAGTATTACTTTTCATTTGTAAATAAACTATGAGTTATTGTCACAATGTTGGAGAAATGGAGAAAAGCAGAAATTCCCAACAAAGTCCCAAAGCTTGTCATAGCTAAGCAGTTGTCACCAGTTTTAAGTGTTTTCCCATTTCATATTTAAAAAGCTAACTGTTTAGTAAACAATGATCAAGAACCCACATGTGTAAGGATCCACAGAAAAAAAAAAAACAAACAGAACTTTACTCTCCACAGTGCTAGTAGATTTTTAGCTGATCAAAATTTAAAAATCATGCTAAGTGGGTGAACCCTACCCAGACAAAATGCATACATTTTTCTTGGTAATTATGGCTTTTTATCGACATGCGCAATTACTCAATCTAATCATGCAATGCCAGTTAGCAACTTGCAAATATGAGGTTTGGCATATGTACTGAGCACCTGTAATAGGATGCAATTCTTCTGAACCCCATATTTTGAAAACGTGATTTTATCTGTTTTCTTTTTGTTTTCTTATATCCTCTCTCACCACCGCCTTACCAGCCAGAGCCTTTAACAAGTAAGTTTCTAAAACCCAGTCCCAAAGGACTTCTGATTTTAAGGGTCCCAAGCTTGCTGCTATTAAGTTCTTCTGCGCTGAGATTTCATTATGGTATATAATTCTCTCCTTTACATCATTATATTTCTATTTTGTGCTAACATTCTAAATAGACTTCACAGATTAAAAGTGCTGTATGATTAAGCCATACTTGTCAGGCTGTTCATTAGTGGTTCATTGAAAAGGACAATGCAAATTCCAGCAGGAAGTAATGGAATGTAAAAAAAAAAAAAAATGTATATCAAAATGTTGAAGAAAGGCTTTCAACCAATTCCACAAGGACACCGGACCTTCATTTTTCTTCTCCCAAATTCCTTCATAATTTATTTTTTGCACAACTTGGTTTTTGTAATTCAAACTAAGTTTTCATTAAAAATGAACAGAAAGTAAGCAGGGGTTCTTAAGATTCATGGAGGGAATTCAGGGGGTCCATGAACCTGGAAAGAAAAAATATCCATTTTTTTACCAACTAACAGAAATTTAGCATTTCCTTCAATTACAAATGTAGGCTTTGAACAATGATATTTTCATATGACATTATAGTTGTTGCATTTATTTCAAAATGCCATTTAGTAGCTCATTCTTAATGAAAATTACAATAGTTATTAGAGCTGCTACTAGATCTTATTATTTTATTACATTAATAAGGAAGCACATATACTGCTATATCACGATTGTGTTTTAAACGTATTTTGATAATTGTATTTCAATGTAATTTCGTTTTTTTGTATTCCTATATTTTTATAAATATATTTACAGCATTATTCTGAGAAAGATCCATAAGCATCATCTGATATCAAAGGGGGCCATGGAATAAAAAGTGTTAAGAACTATTGAGGGATTATAATATATACACTTAAACACCACTACCAAATAATATCATGTTTCTACTTCTTACTGGAGCATAAATTAGGATTAAAAAAGAACCCAGATAGGGGCGCCTGGGTGGCTCAGTGGGTTAAGCCTCTGCCTTGGGCTCAGGTCATGATCCCAGGGTCCTGTGATCAAGCCCCACATCGGGCTCACTGCTCAGCGGGGAGCCTGCTTCCCCTTCTCTCTCTCTGCCTGCCTCTCTGCCTACTTGTGATCTCTGTCTGTCAAATAAATAAATAAAATCTTAAAAAAAAAAAAAAACCCAGATACCCAAAGAATACAAAAATGCTAATTCAAAGGCATACATGCATCCTAATGTTTGTAGCAACATTATCTCAACAGCCAAATTATGGAAACAGCCTGCGTGTCCATTGACTGATGAGTGGATAAAGAAGATGTGGTGTACGTATATATATATATATACAATGGGATATTACTCAGCCATCAAAAAGAATGGGATTGTAACATTTACAATAGTGTACAGGGAGCTACAGAACATTATACTAAGTGAAATAAGTCAGTCAGATTAACACAAATACCATATGGTTTCACAAATTTGTGGAATTTAAGAAACAAAACAAATGAGCAAAGGGGGAAAAAGAGAGAGAGAGAGGCAAACCAAGAAACAGACTTTTAACAATAGAGAACAAACTGATGGTTACCAGAGAGGAGGTAGGTGACAAGGGGATGGGTTAAATAGGTGATGGGGATTAAGGAGTGTACTTTTTTGTGATGAGCACTAGGTATTGTACAGAAGTGTTGAACCACTACATTGTACACCTGAAAGTAATATTACACTGTATGTTAACTAATTGGAATTTAAATAAAAAGTTTTTAAAAAAGAGCTCATAAAGTGACATGTTTCCTCTATAAAATGGTGTTATCACTGGCTAGTGAATATTATTGATTATAGATTTCACTGCAAAGTATTATGGCCATTTGACTCTTTTGAGGATTCTATATTTGATCAGAGAAAATGTTTGTATGTAAGTATGCAGTCAGCGAAGACCTATTATTCACAAATTAGTACCAACTTCCTGGGATAAGAACTTAGTTACAAAGATAAAGTTAACTAGTCTGTGTGAAAGTTGAACCTTTGTGAAAACAATCACAGCTCAGTTCATCAAATATGGTAGAGATAAATCCACTAGTCAATGAACGGGCACTTAGGGAACTGCAATATTGACACCCATAGACAGACAGCTTCTCTCCGGAAGAAAACACAACTAAATTGAATTTACTATGTAATAAGCAACCTCTGGCTTTTATCAAGAGAAATTTCACAATTATTGAAAAGGATTTTAATCATTCCAAGCTTTATCAGAGCAAAGATCTAATCAGCAACATGAGACAACATATTTTCCTTATAAAAACATAACTTTCTCTAAAAAGTTTGATTTCATGGCAGATTGGAGCAAATGTTCGATTTTCTACTGGCTATGAAATAGAAAGGAATCTATATGCATGATCCTAATTACCAAGTAAATTTTACACTTGTCATAATTCTTACAATTCTGTCAGAATGACCTCCTGACAGAGTTTTCTGCATGGGATTTTCTGGGGGAGAAAGTTCCAGAATCAGGG
The DNA here is from genome assembly GCF_030435805.1 of Mustela lutreola. Lineage (NCBI taxonomy): Eukaryota > Metazoa > Chordata > Mammalia > Carnivora > Mustelidae > Mustela > Mustela lutreola. The sequence goes on from NC_081298.1 coordinate 68,319,759, forward strand.
ATATAGGTCTGTGAAGACACAAACACAGTTCAAAGCTTAAACTCAGACTGATCATGACCCTGTTACCTCTTAAGAACTGCCACTTCCCTGTCTGCTTGATGATTGGATTGGACTTTAAGAAATCACATTTTATGCAATCAGTGAATATACCACAGAATCAGATGGGTAACTTGTTATAAACAAATTTCTAAGCTCACCCACAGATTGAGATTCAGTAGGTCCAGCTGGCTTCATTGGTGAATTCTACCAAACAGTGAAGGAGAAAATAATATCAATTCTTTTCAAATTCTTTCAGAAAATCGAAAAGGAAGACTACTATCCATCTCATTTTATGAGGATATTACCCTGATACAAAAGCCAAAGACATTATAAGAAAACTCATAAGCCCATTATCTCTCACAAATATATATATCCCCTGTTATGACTTCTATTAAATATTACAGTAGAGGTTCTAGCCAGGGCAGAATGGCAAGAAAAAGAAATAGATATCCAGATGGGAAAGGAATAAGTAAAACTGTCATTATTAGCACACAGTATGATTGTCTACATAGAACATTCTATGGAATCTAAAAGAAAAAAAAAGCTAATAAAACTAATAAGTTTAGTAAGGTTGTAGGATATAAGGTAAAGAGACAAAGTCAACTGTATTTCTACATACTAGCAACAAACTACTGGAAATTTAAAAATTTTAGATAAATTTTACAATAGCATTTAAGAGTATGAAATTCTTAGGGATAAATCTGACAAAAGATGCACGAGACCAGTACATTGAAAATCACAAAACATTGTTGGCAGAAACTTAAAATTTAAATTAATGGAGAGATATACCATGTTCATGGGTTAGAAGACTTAATGTTGTTAAGATATCTGTTCTCTCCAAACTGATCTATTGATTCAATGCAATCTCTGTGAAAATCCTGCCAATCAAATAAAAATTGACAAGTTTATTCTAAAATTCATATGGAAATGAAAAAGACCTAGAATAACCAAAACATTTTTGAAAAGGAAGATCTAAGTTGGAAGACTAAGATTACTTGATTTTAAGATTTACTATAATGATAAAGCAATCAAAAGAGCATGGTTTCAGTGTAAAGATGGACAAGTGTGATATGACTTACAATAAGAACTACATATTTGATCTTCATCCCAGTTTCTAGCACAGACCTTCTAAAATCCCTGGAATCTCCTAGGTGGTGAAGAGGGATTACAATGTCTTTTGTTATGTTAATGAGGCAATTTTTGGAATGCCCCTAAATCACCTACAGATGGGGGTTGATTGCCAGAGGAACCAACCATGTAATTGGAGGGTTGGAACTTTCAATCCCACTCCTCCACCTCTGGGAAGGGGAAAGGTGCTAGAGGTTGAATCATTCACCAATGGCTAAAGATTGAAAACAATAATCCTTGTGTAATGAAGCCTCCATAAAAACCCAAACGGACAGGTTCAGAGGTCTTCTAGGCTTGTGAAGGTATAGAGATTTGGAAAGAACGACACACTCAGGGAGGATGGAAGCTCCAAGCCCATCCATATCCCTTGTGCATCTCTTCCACCTGGATGTTTATCTTCATCCTTCATCATACCCTTTTATAATAAACCAGTAATCCAAAAAGCAAAGGAATTTCCTGGGTTCTATAAGCCATTCTAACAAATTAATCGAACCCAAGGAAAGGGCTGTGGGGACCTCTCATTTCTAACCAGTCTAACCATGGCTTGCAACTGGCATCTGAAGTGGAGGGAGACCTTATGGGAACTGAGCCCTCAGCCTATGGAATCCAGGTAAACAGTGTCAGAACTGAGGTGAATTACAGTACACCCAGCAGGGCTCCTGAGCATTACTTGGTGGTGTGAGGGGACTCCCTCCAACATACACCCACTGGAAACTGGGTTTAAGAATACTTTTTAACAAGTAAACCAATGGAACTGAACTGGAAATCAGAAATAGATCCACACATATATGGACAACTGATTTCTGACACAGGTTCAATGACAACTCAGTGAAGAAAGTATAGTCTTTTCTGGACAACTGATTTCTGACACAGGTTCAATGACAACTCAGTGGAGAAAGTATAGTCTTTTCAACAAATAATGCAAGAACAGCTAGATAGCCATATATAAAATAAGAACATTGACCCATACCTTGTACCATATACCAAAAAATTACTCAAAATACATCACAGACCTAACTGTAAAGCTTAAACTGTAAAACTTCTTTAAGAAAACATAAGAGAAAACATTTGTGACCTTGAGTTAGGCAAAGAGTTTCCAGACATGAAAAAAAAGCATGATTTAAAAAAAAAAAAAAAAAGACAAAAAAATCCCCCAAAAGATGAATTGGACCTCATCAAAACGAAAAATATCTTTCTTTGAGAGACATTGTTAAGAGAATGAAAAGGCAAATTACAGACTGTGAGAAGATATTTGCAAATCATGTATCTGCTAAAGGACAACTCTCAAAACTCAATAATAAAGTAAAAGCCCAAATTAAAAGGTGGACAAAAAAACTGAACAGATACTTCTCCAAAGAGGATACATAGATGGAAATCTATGAGCATGAAAAGATGCTCAACATCTTTGGTCACTAGAGAAGTTTACTTTAAAACTGTAAAGTATACTTTAAAATATGCCTATTAGAATATCTAAAATAAAAAGACTGATCATATCAAGTATCAGCAGAACTCTCCCATAAGTGCTGATGGGAGTATAAAATGGAACCAACACACTGAAAAATTATTCAGAAGTTTCCCCAAAAGTTAAATATATATCTACCATATTGATCAACCATTTTACTCTCAAGTATTTACCTTAGAGAAATGAGAGTATATATCTATACAAAAGCTTGTGCATAGATGTTCACAACAGCTTTATTTGTAATAAACAAAATCTGGAAACAGCCCATCTGTCCATCAATAGATAAACAGATAAACAAACTGTGTATCTCCATACAATGGAATACTACTCAACAATAAAAAGAGGAATGAACTACTGAAAAACATTACAACATGGATAAAGCTCAAAACCGATATGCTAAGTGAAAGAAGCCAACTGAAAAAGAATACAACTCATTTGATTCCACTTACATAAAATTTGAGAAGATGCAATTTTCTGTTGTCCAAGAACATAAAATGTTTGTTTAGAAAGGAATGGGAAGAAGAACTACAAGGAAGCATGGGAAGACTCTTGGGGATAATGAATAGATTCATTATCTTGAGGGTGGTGATAGTTTCATGGGTATATACTTAAGTCAAAACTTACCCAGTTATATACCTGAAATACACGCAATTTACAGTAGGTCAATTATACTTCAAGAAAGCTATTTTACAGAAGATTCTAACCAAGTGATCCTGACACTGTCAGATTTTTGGAACCACTGGACTAAACCAGAGTCTTCAGCACCTACACCACCTTACACAGAAGGCTGTCTATTCGGTTTTCAGTTTCCAAGAAAAAATATTTCAGACACTCTTTGATGACATGTTTTAGTGTTTAATAACCTCAACAGGAAAAGAGTTCTTGTCTTTACCTAACCAAACTCATGCTACATTTAAGCTCATTTGTTTTGTATTCTCTGCTGTGAAAATGAAAATAAAACAATTGTTCCATAAACTGACATGACAAATCCCAACAATCTGACATCTATCTGCTACTCAACAAATGACTATGAGATGAAATGCTACATCTGTACAATTTGAAGAGTGGCCACTCTTCTCTAGGCTGATCTTTTGAATACACAGCCATCCATCATCATACATATTTAGAAGGTTTTTCTATGGTCCTCTAGCTTCTCTGCAGTGTAAGATTAGTCTAGTTTGAGAGTTATGACAATGGACTATTGCAGAGTAATGCCTTCTGAGCTTCTCCTACTTGTAAATCATATTCCTTTTTACACACTCTAAAATTACGTGTTGCTTATAAAGAATGACATGAAACTGCTCAGTGATACATGGATCAGGTTCCACTATTAGCTACCAAGTTTTTCTTTGTCATATTTATGACCAAGCTGCTTCCACCTTGTATCTATCTTTGGTATTGCTCATTATCACAACACAATGTTATGGACTTGGTCCCATTGCCCTTCACAGAGTATAAAATGGTTCATTTTTATTACTTAAGACCATGTCATTTACACTGTAACAATCTTCGCAAGTCCCCCATCATGGCTTTCATCAGCCAACACATGAATTAATTTTCAATTATTTACCCATGACACAGATAAACAGAATAACTCCAGCATTAGGATATGCGTGTATAGTACAAGATTCACTGTTGGGGCACTTGCGTGGGTCGGTCTGTTAAGTGCCTGACTCGTGATTTTGGCTCAGGTCATGATTTCAGGGTCATGAGATCAAGCCCTGCCTTGGGCTCTGAGCTCAGTGTGGTTTCTGCTTGAGATTCTCTCTCTCCTTCTCCCCCTACTACTCCCTCTGCTTGCACACACACACACACACACACACTCACACTCTCTCTCTCTCTCTCTATCTCTCTAATAAATAAAATCTTAAAAAAAAAAAAAGGAATTAGGATTCACTGTTGACATCTAGCCCTTAGTAATCATTTTCAGTTATGACTTGTCAGAGTAGTGGACCCCTTCCTATATTATATCCTTAATATGGTCTGGATTGGATCACATCCTTTGAGTTAGTGCTAAAATGTAATGTGTGACTGCATCAAAATTTTCTGAAGTTCAGATAAATTACATCCTTGCTTCCTAAATGTCTGTATAAACTACCAATCTCTCAAAGAAGGAAATTAGATTGATTTTGGTACAATTTGCTTTTTGCAAAGCCAAGAGAGTGACTACTCAGTGCTTCCTGCTCTCCTATGTGGTGACTAATTGATTGTTCAATGATTTCATCTAGCACAGAATCTTTAAAGGTATCAAAATTAACCTGACAGGTTTGTAAGAGATTAATTTGCTCCCCTTTAAAAAAGCTGGGCACTAAAACTGCTTTGGTTCAATCAACAATCCTTTTCACCATTTTTTGTCATTTCATGCAAATACTTTATTTCCTACTTTAGACCACAGTACTTCTAGGGAAGGAACTCCATCTTGCTAATCTTCTATTGCCTTATAGAACTGAATTCTATGCTCTATGTAGAGCGGACATCAATATTTATTGACTTTAGAATTTAGATTTTTAATTCTAAAAGCTACTGTTCCATATATATAAGGATCTAACATATATAACACATATAAGTTTCATAAGTACCTCACAATGAACAGTATTGGGTTAATTTTAATTTAGTGTCTCTCACTTCAGCATTCTACTCAACAATTAGAGAGCATTTAATATTATCCATAAATTATCCATGAAACAGTGTTTCTAGGTAGGACTTGTCTTTATAACGGACTTCCATTTGGGGATAAAAATGATTTCAGAGTGGGCCAAGATTACTTTTATAGGGTGAATAGAAGGCAATTTCCCAGGTCCTCTGGTACATTTTCAAAGTTCACAACTAAAACTACTCCATTACTTTCATCTTATCCTACAGGCAATAAGGTAAGGAGCGATCCATAATCTCATTGGATGAGGTTCTATTTTATAAAATATTCAAGTAAAATTTAAATATCACTAAGGATATTTTAAGCAATTAACTAAGGTCAGCTTAATAAACCGTTTTATGAACCACCAATACAAATAATAAAAGCTCTTTTTATTGATTATTTATGTGCCAAGCATATTGCTAAATTCTTTATCACTATTAGCTCTTTTAACAGCACAACAATTTTATAATGTAAGGCAGTATAATTATTATCTCCATTCTACAAATAAGGAAATTGAGGCTTAAGGTAATTAAATAACAGGTAACACAAAACAGATGAACATAAAGGAAGGGAGGGAAAAAAAACAAAATGCAAATAGAGGAAGGGGCAAACCATAAGAGACACTGAACTCTAGGAAACAAACTGAGGGTTGCCTGGAGGGGAAGTGTGGGTGGGGAAAGAGGAAACCATGTGAAGACTTGATATAATGAGCACTGGCTGTTGTATGCAACTGATGAATCCCTAAATTCTACCCTGAAACTAATACTACAGTCTATGTTAACTAAATTTAATTTAAATAAAGAATAATAAATAAATAAATAAATAGCAATAAAGCTAGCTAACAGTGTGGAGAGTCCCTAAGAAATTAAAAATAGAGCTACCCTATGACTCTGCAATTGCACCCCTGGTATTTACCCCAGAGATACAGATGTAATGAAAAGAAGAGCCATCTGTACCCCAATGCTCATAGCAGCAATGGCCACAGTTGCCAAACTGTGGAAAGAACCAAGATGCCCTTCAACAGACAAACAGATAAAGAAGATAATGTCCATATATACAATGGAATATTATGCCTCCATCAGAAAGGATGAATACCCAACTTTTTTTATCAATATGGACAGGACTGAAAGAGATTATGCTGAGTGAAATAAGTCAAGCAGAGAGAGTTCAATTATTCAGTTTCACTTACTTGTGGAGCATAAGGAATAACACAGAGGACATTGGGAGATGGAGAAGAGAAGTGAGTTGGGGGAAATTGGAGGGGGAGGTGAACCATGAGAGACTATGGACTCTGAGAAACAAACTGAGGGTTTTTTTTGGGGGGGGGGGTGAGCCTGGTGATGGGTATTAAGGAGGGCATGTATTGCATGGAGCACTGGGTAAGGTGCATAAACAATGAATTTTGGAACACACACACAAAAATTAAATTTAATTTAAAAAATATTTATAATAAATAAAAGGCAATAAAGCTAACTAATTAGAGCAGGGATTTTTTTTTTCAATTTAAATTTAGGTAGTTAACATACAGTGCAATATTGGTTTCTGGAGTACATTCAGTAATTCATCATTCACACACAACACCCAGCCCACCTCCCTCCATCAACCCTCAGCTGGTTCTCTATCATTAAGAGTTTCTTATGACTCGTTTCCCTCTCTCCTTTTTTTCTTTTCCTTCTTCCCATATGTTCATCTGTTTTCTTCCTTAAATTCCACATATGAGTGAGATCATATGGTATTTATCTTTCTCTGATTCACTTATTTCACTTAGCATGATATACTCTAGCTCCACCCACATTGTTGCAAATGGCAGGACTGGGTTTTTTGATGACTGAGAAATATTCATACACACACACACACACCCCACATCTTCTTTATCCACTCATCAGTCAATGGACATTTGGGGTCTCTCCATAGTTTGGCTATTGTTAATAATGCTAGTAGTACTGGGTCATAGGGTAGTTTATTTTCAAAATTTTCAAAATTTTAAGGAACTTCCATACTATTCTCCAGAGTGAGTGCATTCCCACTAACAGTGTCTTTCTCCACACCGTCACCAATACCTGCTGTTACTTGAATTGTTAATTTTAGCCATTCTGACTGGTGTGAGGTGGTACAAAGCAGGGATTTAAATCCTTGTCTGTCTTTTTCACCATTCTATTTGGCTTTCTCTGGGTCTACGATGTGCCAAGTGTGACTCTATGTACTGAGAAAAACTAATAGGACACAGTTGCAGCCCTCAAGGATCTTACATTCATGAGAAGAGGAAAATGGTTCATTGCAAGGTTTTTTGCTGTCATTGTACATCTCTCTATAAAGTAGCTTTTTTTGTCCAGCATCCATAATGACTGCTCTAGAGATTCCTACGCAATTCTTGGGAGGCTCTAAAAACCTCCTCATGCAAAGGTAGCTCCTTAAGGATGCTCAATTTCACTTTTTTTCTTTTCAGCCTTCACCTCTCACTTAACCCAAATATCTTCCTTTTTAATATGCATATCTGAGTTTCTAATTAAACAATGCTATCTGTGTAGTCCCAAGAATTGTTGCTCAGAAATCTGAAATTTTTAATTTAAAACAAGCAGGAATCTCTAGGATTCCTGCTAGTGAGTTTACCCAAAGATAAGAACAAGGTATTATGAAAGTGCAATAAGGTGTTATAGGCCAACTTTCTTTTCTCCACAAACTTCCCTTTTTCTGCGGCTTGTTGGGAGCCAATATTGACTAAGAAACAGGAAAACAAGTTTATTTTTCCCTTTCTGTTTCTCTTTGGAATACTCCACTCCCATTGACACTCTATGGTATAGCTGATTCCTGCTATACCGTAGGCACAATAGTACCTACACACATAGCCCATTCAGGAAGACAGAAATTTGATAGGAATTTGAACAAGGACAATGGTCTCTGTTTTTCTTCATTTTTGCTGTAAAATGAACGTTTCTAAATCTTAATCCCGTAACTAATCCTTTTTTTTTTCCTATTAATTTCCCAAACTAAAAACCTGGGCTAAATTCTACTTTTCACAAATGTGTCTCTTGGGATGCCTGGGTGGCTCTTGTTGGTTAAGCCTCTGCCTTCAGCTCAGGTCATGATCTCAGGGTCCTGGGATCTAGTCCCACATTAGGTTCCCTGCTCAGCCAGGAGTCTGCTTCTCCCTCTGCCCCTCCCCCTGCATGGGCTCTCTTTCTCTCTCTCTCTCTCAAATAAATAAATAAAATCTTTTAAAAAATTTTTAAAAAGAAATGTGTCTCTTTATGTTCTATATTTACTCTTCTCAAATCTATCCCCTAATATAAAGATTGGTGAAATTTACAATTGTTTGGACCAACTTCAGTTTGGGACAGTGTGAGAATCAGAAATGGAAGATGCTGTCTAAATGTTGTCTGAGCAAAAATGAGATGATTCCAGGAGAGAAATGTTATTTGAGAAACTCTAGGAAAGACAAATCCATGTCCTATGGAAAGTTGGGCGTTGTACTGAGAAAGAGCCAAAGGTAGCCTTTTTGGGTAGGATAAATATCCTAAATCTTTTTTTTTTTTAAAGATTTTATTTATCAGAGAGAGAGAGAGAAAGCACAAACAGAGAGAGCAGCAGGCAGAGGGAAAAACAGGCTCCCTGCTCAGCAAGGCAAGGAGCCCAATGTGGGACTCAATCCCAGAACCCTGGCATCAGGACCTGAGCCAAAGGCAGGTGCTCAACCAACAGAGCTGTGATGCCAGGCACCCCTAAATAACTTAAAATCCTATTAAGTGATGATTATATAGGTATGTGGGTTTATGTTGATGGGTTCGTAATCAAAGGAGCGCAACTGATACAAAGTGAAGATCAAGCAAAGCTTTATTTCAAGCCAAGCATCCAGAATCAAACTGACTGTTGGGGACTGCCTCCTTCCGACTAACTTTTAAAGGGCAAGGGCTGTGTGGTTGAGCCTGGCCACACACAGGTGGCCAATGAGACTGTAACACACAGAGAAAGTTGCATAGTCATGCTAGGTCACACACGAGTGACCAATTAAATCACAATTTACCTTATAGTGGATATTTGAACTAGCCTATCACCTTGGTCAGAATCGGTGCCCAAAAGGCACCCAAAAGGGCCACACTCCTTGGTAGGGGCCACACTCCTTGCTAGCTAGGGAAACAGTATGCTCACCCCACATACTGGATGTCTCCACCTGGTCTGACCCACCCTTGTATTTGGGCTTTGTTAACTGGGACTGGTTTCCCGGAATTGATTTTAAGTAAGTCCCCTGGGGTGGGGGGGCAGGGTTAGTTTAAGTTTTACTGCATAAACAACAAAATCACTGTTTAATCGGATGAAATCGCTCTGGCTAAAGAGGTCCTTACAATGTGTGCATACCCATATATATACATACATGTATATATGTATGTAGCTACATATATGTATACATTTATATACACACATATATTTAGATGTACATAAACTGAGATATATACTTGCATTTGGGCATGGTTACAAATGGTTACAAACTCATCAAAATACACTTAAACATCAAAAGTACACTTAAATCTATACGCTTTCTAAAAAGTGAAATCGAATTTTAAAGATTGATTTTTAAAGGTCCCTGTCCCGGAGGACCATGAAATTGATTTGATTTATTAGAAAAACCTTTAGTGTCTTGAAGCTGAAAAATTGCATTAACCAGTTAATTATATAATTATATAATTAGTTGTCCAATGTCTGTCTCACTACCTTCTTATCAAAGTTTTGAAGAACGGGGACTGTGTGTGTCTTGTTCATTGACCATTGTATCTGATATCTCCCCTAGATTATGTAAGACCTAAAGGACCTAAAGGAGTATGCAAACAGCTATTTTCTTTGGTCCTCACATAGATATAATGCTAAATATCTCAAATCCAGACTACTTCCACATATGACTTTCATGTCCTTCACCCATTGTCTTCTGAAATATTTTAAGCAAGAGATCAGTCATTTGGTTTTTTAAAACTAAGAATATAAAATAGTTTTCAGGAAGGAAAAAATCATTGCTCAATCATGATTCAACAGCTGCAAGATTCAAGACCACATAGGAATGTGATACTGCTGGACTTGCTTAGGGGACTACTTGCTGTGAGTATGTCTTTAAAATACAATGAGTAGGTAACCACTGACCTTTAGAATACAATGTTCCAGTAGTTGGCAGCAAGAAGGAATGAAACAGCTAGTTACCAGGAACAATCAAGAACATTTAGAGAAGTAGAACTATGTATGAATGTCCCTTAGTCTGAATGACTAATTGGAGAATCCAATGATCAGTTCCAAAACATTGATATTTTTATAGCATTGCACCGCTTAGTAAAGTACACCTTTTTTACAGCTTTTTCTTTTCAGAGAAAAATGTGAACATGCCATTAGGAACATTGTTAGGTTTTTAAAAAAACATGTGTAGAGTGACTTGAAATTCAAAATTGACTTCTGCATGGTGTCAGAAAAGGCCCAGTCCAGGCATCACACCTTACTGCCCCACTGCAGTTACCTGTTAAGATAGAATGATTCCAAAATGCAAGAGAAGCCAGACTATGGAAGGTAAGAAATGGCAAATAATAATAATAATAATAACAACCCTGAAGAATTTCCCCCCATAAGCAAAACATTCTACTAGAAACATTTAGATTTTAAGCAGCCACCAGCTATAAAATTCACATTACTCCTCATATGAAATGACTTTATCTTTTGAAATATAAATCCCCTGTTAGACCCTAGCCTTTGGAATATTATAAATATTTAATGGCTCAGATAGTCTCAAAAGTTACCCAATGCAATAATTTATTTAAATAACATCAAGTCTTTTTTTAAAAAATGAAGCTGAATGAAACATTAGATCTTTCAGTACACACATTTTTAATGGTCAGGTTGGATAACTTAATGAGACAGAACAGGACATAACAAACTCGACTTATATTCAGAGGAAATGGATTTAATTCCGAGTCCTGTGGCTCACTGACCATATGATTTTAGCCCATATGCTTAGCTTAATCTAGGCCTCCGTGTTCTTATTGATAAAACAAGAAAATTAACTTATACATCACAACCTTTAATATATGATAAAGTGCAATCTACATGTAAGGTCTCATCATTATCCTCGGCTAAATACACATAGGCTTTTTATCATTACAGATGGCCCCTCATGATGCTGCAACTTAATGATTTTTTTGACTTTACAATAGTGTGAAAGTGATCTGCATTCCATTGTAATTTTGAATTCTGATCCTTCCCGAGGCTAGTGATATCCGTACTCCCTTGTGATGCTTGGCCGGGGCAGCAGAAACAGCTGCCACCCAGCCCCATGATCACAAGTGTAAGCAATCGATACACTGACAACATTCTGTTCCTCACTTTTTGTACAGTATTCAATAAATTACATGAGATATTCAACACTTCGTTATAAAATGGGCTTTGTGTTAGGTGATTTTGTCAAACTGCAGGCTAATGTTAAGTGTTGTGAATACGTTTAAGGTAGTCTTGGCTAAGCAATGATGCTTGCTACGTCAGATGGATTAAGCGCATTTTCAGCTTAGGATATTCTGAACTTCAAATGGGTTTATTGAGACAGAACCCCACCAAAAGTCCAGGGAGATCTGTATATTCATATGGAGAGACAAATCTAGAAAAGATAAAGACTTTGAAATGTCTCTTTCTGATCCCATCTGGAACACGCTTGTTCTGCCTAGTTTTCAGCCTAGCTATATTCTGACATTTGTATAGTCAACCACAACCACAGCAAGCAGGATGGCATTTATCTTTTATAATAATACAGAGTGCTCTGTCGTAAAGTAGGGTCACTGAAATGAGTAATAATCCCACCAGCATCTAAGGTACAACCAGCAGGGTCCAGGTCAACAGGCAAGCAGCCGATAATTTGCCCCACAACACTGAATTTCATCTGCCCACAGCCTCTATCTACTGATTATACAATCAATACACCTCAGATGAGAAGAGCTAACAACTGACCGGGGCAGATCAATGCTAGCAAATAAGCACTTCATGACAAAAAGTTTGATAATTACCATTCTGAAGCTGGGTAAATGTTGTTTCTATTGTAACAACATTCATGATGATACTGCTATGATTGCACTGTTATTATAGGTTTAATGTTAGGCAATCAAGCTACAGTGGTCTAGATATCAACAAACAGCATCAAAAGAAAACATCAAATTGTCCCTATTCTTTTGACACTGTAGCTGAGAAATTTTTCTATGTTAGTGGCCCTAAATGAACAATAATAAGTGACAATTTAGTGGAAAACACTATTTTCACATCTTACAAAAGTCATGCAATATAGATTGATACAAGTATGATTATTTCTAGGGCCACTTGAACCAGGGGATTAAAATAAATTCAGTCCTGTGACCATGGTTTTCTTTCTTTCCTTTTTCTCACATACATTATTTAAAGAGGATTTATGTAAATTTTCTCTGTACTCATAATTTTTCAAGCATTAGTGCAGCCATAAGTATAGGGCACCTTGGCTTGATTTAATTATTACTGTTTCTAATACAGCACACTTTATTTTATTTTATTTTATTTTTGAGCCCTGATTGCTAGTTCATTCTCAATCATTAACATTTAGAACTAGTCATTACTGGTTTTCAATAGCTGCTTGGGTTCCTATAAGCACTAAGAGTCTTAAAACACAGAAATGGAAAACAGACATTTCAAAGGTAGAACCAATCATGACTCCTAGAGGTAGGGTTCAAGAAGCCCTGGGTGTGTGGGCACTGAAGCAAACAAATTCTTAACTTTTCCATTTGCTTTTTAAAAACCACAAGGATTTGGGTCTCAAAAAACTAGGACACCTCATTTCTATAAGAGGCTTGCTCCTAGAGAAAAGTGGGAACCGACTCCAAAAATGAAAGGCTTTACGAAAAGAATGGCAGCTACTTCGGCCATAATAATCACTGCTACGAGGATATGTCTGACTTTCGATTTGGACGACGCACATTTTTAATTGTCCCTCCTGTCAACACATTCCCCAGCTGTACCCAGGCAGCAGTGGAGTTGCCTCTCTAAAACTTGGTCTCCACAGCCTGAGTGGTCAAATCTCTCACCCTGTCTGGAGTCAGTCAGCTGCCTTTCCGTGTAGATAAGAGATATAGGGGCAGGGGGTGGGGGAGTGGGGAGCCCTGCTAAAGAGTTTGTCGATAGTTCAGGAGAGAAAGGGCACACCAAAACCCTTTCGTGGGCAGCAGCGCCAACAAGATTTTCAGCATGCTCAGGGGTTGCTACTAAATGTCTTTTTCAGCCTCATTCTCTTTCTTTCCATGTAGCTTCTACCTCGCAATAGAGTCAAAGAATGTGATGTATATTAAAATGCTTTGCCTCTCAGATGGGGTTCATTTTTATTCAGGGACAATTTTGCTGACTGACAGGTAAGCGTTTGGTGCTGAAATTGGACCTGTACAAGAGCTTTGCATTTCATTTGCTCCATTACACCAGTGCATGAATTACTGGGCTTCCACGTTGGCATCTTTCCATTACTTTCAAATATTTGACATGAGCAAAATGACTCATCTGACATTTCATGGTAACAAATTTGTTCCAAAAAGAATAGAACATTATTATACTATTTTATATACGTGGGTACCACAACCTTCCACCCTAATCTGACCAGAAATTGTAAGTGTATAAATAGTAGTTGATATCAGTTTAAGAAAACACACGGCGTGTGACAGCTGGAAAGTATCACGGCAAGAAATCCATCTGCTTCGTGTAACCCACTGTCACTACAGCCTACTTCCTGAAATGTTGGCAAGCTTTAGTTGAAGACGCAGCTTTGTATTTTGGTTTCATCGCCACCCCGGAGTAAACTGTGAGGCATTATCAGCTTTTTCACTTTTAATCAGCTGCTCTAAGATGCGTTCATTTTCCTTAGAGGGACAACTTCCTGAAACACTACAGATAATGGATTGAGTCGAGGAGCTATGAGGACTCTACCAAACAGTCCTTCCTCATAACCACCGCTCTTTGCTGACCAGCACAGAATTATCTGGTCCTCAGATCCTACCAGCTCTTGCCTTCCCTTTGAATGTCTTTTCGTTGTTGTTTTGTGTTTTTGTTATTGTTGTTGTTGTCTTTTTTTTAGAGCGACAATTATACAGACCGTGACTCATGGTCCTTTGGGTATCTTCTCATCTCAAACCTAACATCACATCCAATTACCCAGTTTGCCTTATAGAATTAGGAAGGGGTTTTAATTCTTTGCTAAAGGCCAGTGTTACCCTAGAGACCCTTGCTACTGGTAGAAGATGAGAGAAGAAAGAATCCTCAGCTTTATGACTCAGCCAGGAGTTTTTCCCACCTCTTCACTTAAAAATACCTCAGTGACACGTTACAATCTGCCATCTAAAGCTGCAGATCATAGATCTACACTCAAAGAAGGGTTTTTCTAGGTGACAGTATAACATTTCATAAAGTAGGAGCATAATTATGTGACAGCAAAATTTAAAATATCATGTTCACTGTTAGTATGAATACATCAAATTAATACAGTATTATTTCCATATGAAATTATTAGCCTCATTATTATATAATGGTATTTTCTTTAATAAATGGTCTCTTTATATTATAAATGTTAAAGTACTTTATATTATGGTATATCCTTCTTACCAATGTTAATTTACCTTCAGGCATTATTCATATGCTGAATTTATATAAAGCCATGATAAAAAAAATGAGACATTCAAAAAGTCTCATTACTTTTGTCATTATAATTCATCTGTATTTAAAAAGCATCTGGGAATTCATGGCATTTCCCTGGTACAACCAGCATCAATGTGATTTGCCTACTCTGGGGACTCATATAACTAGAATGCTCATAGAAAATATTGCATATTTGAATAACATATACCTTTAAAGAAATGATATTAATACATGGTCCAAGAAAGTAAATCTTTTAGAAATAAACTCCTTGAAAACAGGTCCAGCATTAAATACAAGCATTCTTCCCACAGAAACTGAATGAAAAAATAATCCTTGCAATATTTTCATCTTGGTTATGAGGAGTGAGGCTATTTAAGTGTCCAGGATTATCTTTTGAGCTGTATTTTTAAACTGTGCAAGTGAGGCTATTTCTGAGCAAATCATAAGCACTCTCTAGCTTCAACAGTGTTGTTATCCTAATGTGCTACCCCTCAGAACTGGTAATCTGACCAACCTTTCTCGCCATCTGCTCCTAGGCTTGCTGACTGTCATTGGTGTAAGGCACAAGATCACATTCACTTTGATCAGTGATCATACTCACATTGGGCCCTGGGGAATCCAACAAGCTTTCTACTTTTCTCACAATAAATATCTTCTTCCATTAAAACTTGCCCCCTGACCCTGCATTTTCAGCAGACGACTGTTTCTTTCCAAGTTACTGGATATATATAGCCCCTAAGCCCCACATTCCATAACTTCTGTGTTCTTTATTTCAGATCTGTGTCTTGTTTTGCTTCTCCTCTCCCCTTCCCTATGTGTGTTCTTGATCTCATCTGTTCTCATCTTCTCTGAGACCTACTCCACCATCTGTGCCCTCCTGATGTCCAACATCTCCAAAGGAGTGCTCAGATCCCCCAGATCTGGACAGAGAAGGTTCCCAGGAAGGGGGATGCCTAATGGGCACCTTAGATTCTGATGCATAATTTACAAGGAGTTAACAAATATTTGTTGGGAAAATAAATGAATGATTATGAGGGGAAGCAAAATATGTGACCCCAAAATATTCCACTTTGGCATGTGGATTATGTTGAGCTGAAGGCAATTGAGACCCAGCTTAAAAAGTTTGATGTCTCCCTACCTAAAAGAATTTGTATAGGGGACCTGGCCCAGAAAGAGCTATTATCAGAGATAACTTTTTACCTGAAAGACCTATCTGTATGGCAGGGCAAACATCTAATTGCCAAACATTTTCTCTTCCTATTATCCTGTGAATTACCCTTCTCCCCTTTGGGCCCCTATCCCATTCCTTGGGTCAAGATGGCATACAAGCCTCAATGGCCTAACTTGTCCTTGGGTCTCCTATTTTCTACAGGACTCCCATATGAATGTAATTACATTTGCTTTTCTCTTGTGAATCTGTCTTCTTTCAACTTCATTAATAGACCAGCCAAAAGAACTTAGAAAGGAGAGGAAATATTTTTCCTCTCTTACAATCAATTATTGAGTAGGATCCTCTAAAGGTTTAATGGTATACAAAGCCACACACAGAAAGGAACATCAACAAAGAAGGTGAGGATATTTATAAGATAAATCTAACAAAAGTGGGCAAGACTTATGTGAAGAAAAATATATAATGCTACTGAAAATGTAAAAGAACAAAAATAAATAGACCATGTTCTAGATGGAAGAATTCAATATTGTAATGCTTCATCAAAGGATGTCATTTCATTACCAAATTACTCTATAAGTCCATGCAACCTCAATCAAAACCACAACTTGTATTGACAACGTGTTCTTTTTACTTTTGTCTTCTTGATGCTCTGGTATCTAGGACTTAATCCTGTAAAGTATCCCTCAACCAGGGATAACTAATTCCTAGAGAGAGCAAACAACTTCCCAGCAAGAGTACCTTTAATACACCAACCAATCTAGAGCCCACATCCCCAACCATCTCCTTTATCAAACTCACACACCAAATCAATACTCCCCCTGCTCTCGGTCATCCCAAAGCCTGATACATGACAACCAAGGACCACTTCTACAGCCCAGATACCACCAAAATTATTCAAACTACCCAATACTAAGCTTACTAAGCATACTACCCTGCCTCATCTATTCTTTCCATTAAAACTCCAATACAGGCTCTCAGCCATGCTCCTTCCTCTCTTCTTCCACTTCCTGTCCACCCTGGTGCTTCCCCACGTGGTCTTGCATGACATGCTCTGCCTCTTCTTTCTAGAGACCTGCAAGTACGAGCTTCTTCCTTCATGACAATCATGTCCCTATTTGTGTCCTACCAACCATGATTAAAACAGATCTTGGGTACATTTTAAAATACAACTTGGGGGCACCTGGGTGGCTCAGTGGGTTAAAGCCTCTGCCTTTGGCTCTGGTCATGATCCTGGGGTCCTGGGATCAAGCCCCACATGGGGCTCTCTGCTCCGTGGGGAGCCTGCTTCCTCCTGTCTCTCTCTCTGCCTGCCTCTCTGACTATTTGTGATCTCTCTCTCTCTCTCAAATAAATAAAATCTTTAAAAAAAAATACAACTTGCATTTTTTATTCAATTAACAGTGTCAAATGTTCACCTGGAAGAATGGATAAAATAGTCCAAAAAATTGTTAAATAAAAGAATAAGCAAGGAACCTGCTTGATCAGAAATCAAAATTTAACTATTAACATATAGTAATTAACATAGAAATGGACAAAAATATCAGTGAAACAGAACACTGCCTTTTGTGGCAAATTATATAACTAATTAAGGATTAATATTCAGAGTACATAAAGAATTTCTACAGCTCAACAGCAAAAAAGAATACTAATAACCTGGTTTAAAAATGAGGAAAGATTTGGATAGACATCTCTGAAAAGAAGATATACAGGTGGTCAAAAAGCACATGAAAATATGCTTAACATCACTCATCATTAGAGAAATACAAATAAAAACCACAATGATATACCACTTTACACCCACTGGAGTGACTATTTTTTTTTTTTAAGACAAAAAAGAAAACAAAAAAAAAATCAGAAAAGAACAAGTATTGGTGAGGATGGAAGAAACTGGAACCTATGTGCGTTGCTGGTGGGAATGTAAAATGGTGCAAATAGTAGAGCACTTCCTCAAAAAATTAAACATAGAATTATTGTATGATCCAGCAAGTCCACCTTTAGCTATATACCCAAAAGAAATAAGAGCAGAAACTCAAATAGATATTAGTGCATCCATATTCACAATAGCCAAAAGGAGGAAACAAACCAAGTGTCCATCAATGGATGAACAGATTAACAAAACACAGTATGCACATACGCTGGAGTAATAGCCTTCAAAGAAAACACAGTTCTGACATATATTAGAGCATGGATGAACCTTAAAGAAATTATGCTAAGTGAAATCAAGCCAGTTACCAAAGGGCAAATGTTATATGATTCCACTTATATGAGGTACCTAGAGCACTTGAATTCATAGAGAGAGTAGAAGAGTGGTTGCCGAGGACTTACGGAAAGGGAAAATGGGGAGTTAGTATTTAATGGGGGTGGAGTTTCAGTTGGGAAGATGAAGTAGTTCTGGAGATGGATGGCGGTAATAGTTGTATAATAATGTGAATATACTTAATGCCACTAAGCCACATACTTAAAAATGGTTAAAAAGGTAAAGCTTATGTACATTTTGATCACAATTAAAAAGGAAAAATATCTTAAGATTGCAGAGTTAATTATCAATATTCATGAAGATAGTTCATAAGTGAGTGGAATATCAGACACAGTGTTCTAATGAATGCTTTCCTATGTTAATGCCATCTCAAGATGGCATAAGTTCTACAAGAGCCATACCTTCTATTTATTTTTGTTTCTTTATCTATACAAAGCTATATGTATAAATATGATCTATGTGATCTATATGATCTATATGATCATGAATAATTGTACAAATAAATGAAATCCAATACATACGTGTGTTTGTAACGTACTTATTTGTTCTTAAGTCTCAGAAACAGGAGAATACACAGGTTTTGCTACATATAGATATTATGTTAATAAGAAAGGTATGATGCCTACTAACTGCGGAAAGAGCAGACCAGATTTAAATGGGGGTAATGTTTTAGTTTCATTTGCATCGAACCAGGTCTGTGTGTGTTTATTTGAAAGCATTTTAAAATATTAGTAGAACCTGACCTCAAATATCATCCCAACCAGACAAATTCTTTCTTCCTCAATTTTAAAGGAAACTTCTCCTCTTCTACCTCACCTCTACAGATTCTTCATTTTTCTATCTGGAAAACAAAAACCAAAACAAGAAACAAACCCCTAGTTAAAGCCCACATCTTTCAATATCACTATATAAAAGGTACCTTTTTATTCAGCTTTTACCTCTTACCTCCCCTTATGTTGATAAAAGGATTGGATGTAAGATATCAGCTCTATTACCCCAAAACAAAAGAAAGACTGCATTAACCATTGTTTAAAAGTCTCTTTTAACCTTGCCATCTTGCTCTGAATCTTAGGACTTAAACTTCAGATTAACCATTAGCTCAAGATATTTTTTATTTTTATTTTTCATATCAAAATGGCCCATCTAAAAGGACAATAGGAGTAAAACATGGCAGGCTGTCTTTTGAAGTTACAATAGGCAGCATCACTCTGATACACTACCAGTCTCTGGGGATCTGCCCACGTGGTCCCCCAATGTGTGCTTTCCTAAGCAAAGCGGAGCCACACGATTCAGAAGTACTGCTTGTTTGAAAATAGCCCGTGGCTTGTTTTCATGGGTTTTATAGTCTTAAAAAAGTAAAATCATTCACACCAAACTATCTAAAAATGAGGCAACTTTGATCAAATTTGAAGAAACAGGAGCAGATAAGGAAAGCTCTCAGCATTGGCAATTCCTATCATAGAGAGCTCTGGTTGTGGTTTGTATCAATAACAATAAACATTCATTTAGTTCTGACTACAGATAAGAAACTGTCTTCCCCCATGTAAATGAACAGATATCACCATTATAAGGAGACTAAGATAACAGCATTTTGTTGAATTCCTGGAATGCAGTTGTTTGAAAGAAGATGATAAATCTATTCCTCTAACAGATTTAGCACTGCCCCAGGGACTTGATCACAGTTCAGTCATAAATTAATTGCACAGTAGATTTATTCATCTATCACTCTCCCATAACAAGTCTGATCATGAGTGCTTTGTGTGTCTCCATTCGGCACACTGGAGTTTTATTCATTTAACAGGATTATTTATTAATCAGGCATTTATTGAATAAGGTTTAAAGGAGCACAATGGGTCTGATACAGAGTGCATTAGATCTATCATTAGGATTATATTTATTTCAGGTATTCCTTTAAATGTGCCTGATTGTATTTGGGGGCAGTATTACTCATAAGATGAGTATTTTCACTTAAATACATTTATCCTGCTTTATGAAAGACCTGATATGGGGCTAATCCAGTTAAAAAGAAAAAAATTAACTATGTAGCATCTCTATGAATTTGATATTTAGAGGGGGGAAAAACCACTTCTAAATTAATATCCGATAAAGGAATAATCCTAGTTAAGAAATAAAATCCTCCTTGATCTATCTAAATGGTGACTTCAAAAATAAATAAATAAATAAACAACGATAAAAACTCTCCACCCAAATAAAACCTGCCAATTGCTATCAAATTCACATTATCGGGCTGATATGCCATTTTGCGTTCTACCACAGAAAAATTGTCATTGCAACCAAGAGCATTTTATTGAGGACTAAATGACTGCTACTTGAAGCTAATGCACAGAGGAAATTGAGGAAAGAGGATTGGCCATGACTAGGACCCAAGCAAGCTTCCTTTGGTAATGACACTCCTTGAATTTTCTAACCCACATCTCTCAAGCCAGCCACCACCTTCACGAAGGGGATGAAAAACTGAGCAAAGGGGTGGCATGAGAGATAAGAAGAGAGGCAGGAAAGTCATGGGATTTGAGAGTTGGAAGAGATTGTACAGAAATACTCAGGGACAGTACTAATAGAGATGAGGAATGTGAAGTTATTAAACAAAACTCATTTTTAAAATCGGGGGGAAAATGCCAATGACTCAGAATCATTTCAATGAATATATTCCATTGGATTACATATGCAAATTTAGTGAAATCACTCCAAGAAAACCATCATTCCTATAATAACCTGTAAGAAGACTATGATATTTGCATCTTGATTTACAGACCTTTACCATGTAGGCAGAAATACTGCAAGTAACTGAACTTAGAACTTTTGAAAATGAAAAACATTTATTTTGGAGCAGTGAGACGATATTATCACCAGTTATTAATGGTTTTCCTATTGAGTTGTCTCTAGGTACAATTGTTCCATGAATAAAAATCACATTCCTGTGATTTTTATTCATGAGACACAGTCTCAGAACACATACTTAGTTTGGGGCTCTAAATGCCTAGCACTAATCTAAACAATCCAGAAACTGAGGTAGGATGGCCAGAGCGGTCAGGTGAAATTCTAAGGCTGTCATTTCAGCCACCATAATTGTATCAAATCGCAGACCTGACCACTCCACCTTATGAATATATCATGAATGCTTCCACTCCTCTCCCTTCTGTCTCTTCCACAGCTGTCTCCCTTGTTCCATCCAGTTTTCTGTAACATCCCCAGGGACTCTCAGAACCCATCCCCCATTCCAGACCTAGTCCTCTGTGAACTCTGAACCAGAGAGTTCTTTAAAAGTACCAGCCCTGTGCATATCATCCCTGGGTTTTGTGCCGTCAATATCATTGCTTTTAGGATAAAGGCCAAAACCCCCCATCATGGCCTATGAGGCTTTGCAAAGCCTCACTCTCTCCTTCCTTCCCGTTTCGCTCACCGGCTCCATCTAGGCTGGCCTTTTCATACTTTTAGTTCCTTCAATACCAAGCTCTTTGCTACCTCAGGGACTTTGCACCTGCTCTTCCAGCTGTCTGCTTTGCCCCACCTCTTTGTCTTGATCTCTTGTGCATCCTCTAGAATGGTGTTTAACTGACACTTTCTCAGGAACGTATTCCTTGATCACCCTAGCGCCACCCTGGCCAGGTTAGATATATCCTTACTTTAAGCTCTAATAGCAACATTTACCACAACTGTAAGTAAGCAATTAACCTCTCCAGGACTCAACTTGCAAACTCCATGAGGGCAAGAATGAAATTTGGTCTCATTCACCAGTTTCCCCAGGATCAAATAAGCACTCAACAAAACAAAACAAAACATCTGTTGAATGAATAGATCCACCGAGGGCAGTGACCACCAACTTTGAAACCAGCTTCCACAGCTGTGCTGTCAAAGAAAGAGTTAATCCTGGTTTGGCCCCCAAATTTTGGACTCCACCACAAGTCACATTAGCAGGGTTGTGTTAGGACAGCAGACATAACTACAGAAGAAACTTAACACAGGAAAGCCTCCCTGTTTATCTTCTTTAAATTTTCATCCCTCCGATGTCTATGTCTTTTTTATTTTTAATGTTTATTTATTTATTTTCTCTTTTATACAGGGTGGGGAGAAGCAGAGGAAGAGAGAGAATCCCACACAGGCTCCATGCCCAGTGCGGATCTCCCGATCCTCGACCCCGAGATCATGACTTGAGCTGAACTCAAGAGCTGGATGCGTAACCAACTAAGCCACCCAGGTGCCCCTATGTCTTTTTTTTTTTTTTTTTAAATTTATCAGAGAGAGAGAGAGAGAGGGAGAGAGAGCGAGCTCAGGCAGACAGAATGGCAGGCAGAGGCAGAGGGAGAAGCAGGCTCCCTGCCGAGCAAGGAGCCCGATGTGGGACTCGATCCCAGGACGCTGGGATCATGACCTGAGCCGAAGGCAGCTGCCCAACCAGCCGAGCCACCCAGGCGTCCCATCCCCTATGTCTTAATAGGAAACTTTTCCATCCAGAAAGCAGACTGAACTCTAAACTGCGCTTCCTCCAGGTAGGACCCACTTCCGCCAGTGCACCTGCTTAGGTACCATTACTCGGAACTCTGTGTTTATTCCTTCCCTGACTTTATGACAAAGGATTTGCACAAGAGAGAAGTGAGATGTTTCCAGACTCTCCAGAATGAACATCATTTCCCCAGTTCACAGCTGTTGCTCTGTGCAGTGCTTAGGGAAGAAATAGGAGTGTTCCTGTTCCGCAGACATCATGTCCATGCAGAGGTCACCCACAGCTCTGTGGTCCTGCAGACAGTATTTTAGTATGCCACTGACTGATGGTCGGTCACGTAAGCCTGACATTAGGGCTGAGTTAATGGTAATGAGGACCATTAGAGTCCTCTGAACAACCCAGGACTGAGTCAATACTACTAAGGAAAATTTCTGTCTCTCTATTACATCATCCAGTAATTCCAAACTGAGACCACTAGATCTGACACTTTTTACAAACCCACACAGGAACCTTTTGGACAACTGGTAACACGTGAGCAGAATTTACTTCTGGAATACTGGTTGCTGTGGTGTGGTGCCTGTCCTTCTCCCTCCAGCATCTGACTGGGGCTGTTCAATGACATTGCAAGGCTGCTTTCTACTACCACTAGGCTTTTAACTCTAGAGTCTTGTCTCCCTGAGAAATATTTACAGATCTGGGTCCAATTCTTTTTTTTTTTTTTTTTTTTAAAGATTTTATTTATTTATTTGACAGAGAGATCACAAGTAGGCAGAGAGGCAGGCAGAGAGAGAGAGAGGAGGAAGCAGGCTCCCTGCTGAGCAGAGAGCCCGATGCGGGACTCGATCCCAGGACCCTGAGATCATGACCTGAGCCGAAGGCAGTGGCTTAACCCACTGAGCCACCCAGGCGCCCTCTGGGTCCAATTCTTAAGTACACATTTTATGTGAATCCTTGTATAAGCATAAGAGACAATGCCAACTGAGATGTTTTGTTGTTGTTGTTTGTTTTTTGTTTTAAAGATTTTATTTTTATTTATTTGATAGAGAGAGGTCACAAGTAGGCAGAGAGGCAGGCAGAGGGGGAGGGGGAAGCATGCTCCCTGCTGAGCAGAGAGCCAGATGTGGGGTTCGATCCCAGGACCCTGAGATCATGACCTGAGCTAAAGGCAGAGGCTTAACCTACTGAGCCACCCAGGCTACCCTGAGATGTTTTTAACATGTATGTTTTCTGTTTATCTCAAAATTTTTTAATTGAAAGTATCCTTTAACTTTATTCTTTATAAGAATATTTATATAGAAATATATTTATTATATTTAATATATTATATAGAAAATATTTATTCTAATCCTTTATTCTTATACAATTCCTCAACCCACATCCACTCCTAAGTGCCAGGTGGACTTCTCAGACTGCCAACTGAAAGGCCAATATTTGTTTTGATTCTACCACAACTTCTTAATCTCCTTTCCTACAGCTGATTATAAAAAAAAAAAAAAGATGTTAAACGTCATATTTCACTGCTGTAGCGAAGAGAGCTGCTCAATCCTTCCACCATCAACTAGAAGCCCCGACGGTGGCCTCACGGTTCACAGGCCTTTAAGGCTGCCCCTGTGTGTGAGTCAAATAATAGCTCACATAGGATCCAGCAGCCAGACTGAAAGGAAATTCCAAATTCTGCCCCAAAGGACTAATTGAACTTAGCAATTTGTTCTTTTTCATAAAAAAAAATACTTGTAGTACCTTTTTGTAATGCAACAATAAGCCACCATGTGGATTTCTGCAGAATTCTGGAACAAAGCCAGAGCAACAATAGCTCTTTTTCCTTAGGAGTAAGACCCATATGTCAAAATTTATCTAGAAACTCAGTTTGGCTTGCTGCTTCACCATGCTAGGAGAATAATTACAAAATTATATTACTGTTCATTTTGTCCAGGGGAACCCCAATTTATTCTGATTCTGCCAGAGTAAGGACAGTAGCCCAGCAATGGCTATTGCTGGATGAGATGTGCCAGTCTCGTAATGGTTATGAGTGGATCATAACACTATACTTGGTTTTTGCAAATGTTTAGTTGACATGAAATATTCAACAGCCGGTAGAGATAATTTGTAATCCTCAATTCCTTTTTAGCCCCGTGTAATTTACCCAACAGATTTACTGGCTATAGAGCACACACTCACACACAAATACATGTTGTTGTAAAACAAAACAATATTGTGTGGCCAACGAGCTGTGAAAAAAGTATCATCAACTTGCAAGAATGCAGCCTTCCCTCTTACTTGTAGAGCCAAAATAGTGACACCTGTGGCATGACCAAGACTTGATCACTTGTTATGACCAAGACAATGGGGAAGCCTTTTAAAAGGGTTTTTGGCTGAACATAAAATCACCTGGGAGAAATTTAGGGGGGTTTGTTTTGTTTTGTTTTGCTTTTTAATTCCAGACCCAGGCCGCATTCTAGCTCACTTAAATCGGTATTCTGGGGTAAGATCCAGACCTCAGGTTTTCTTCCAAAGCTCCCCAGGCGATTCCTATGGGCAGCCAAATTTTAGAAAAACTGCTTTAGAATCTGTTTATTTCCAAGGTCTATGTTTCTCTTTATGTAAAATAAGTACAAACTAAAGCAATATTAAATTACAGCATCCTCACATGTCAGTTCTGGAAATAATCTAAAAAAAAAAAATCATCCCATGTGGTGTCTTCATTTTCAAGAATGGGAGATGGAGACTCAGAGGTGTCAAATGACTTCCCCAAGTTCCCTCAGTAAGTTGGTGGCAAATTTTACATGTACACCTCCCTGCTCCAATCTGCTGTTCTCTCCAAGACACTACATTGCCTGAGTACTCACATTTAAAAAAAAAAAAAATTTTTTTACTTCTTTTTCTGAACATTCTTGACCCAATTTATGGATTAAAAAAGTGTTTAGAGCCATTACCATGAAGCTACTTCTGCCATATTAAGTGATTATAAAAGTTAAACCATTTGGAGGGGTCCTCTTAAACCGTACTCTGCTAGAAAATGTGGCACACAAAGGCAAGAAAGATGATGCGTTCTCCAAAGAATCCTACAGTCTAGTAGAAAAAATTAGGACAAGAACACCCATTACTCTGGCATCAGGCAGACCAAGCGAGGGAACAATGGATAGCCCTGGGACAGCTCTTTGGACTATGATTTCATCCGCACAACCATAATAGCAATGATACTGCAAGGTCCAGTGAAAAAATTAAAGTACTATCAGCTTGATAAATAAGAGAAATGTTCATCCTGAATTAATTAATTATTAGTTATTTATCCTGAATTAAGTTCCAGTCACTAATGTGCTTTGAACCTCAACGTTATTAATAATATGAAACTACTGACTCTATACTCCCCCTTCAAATTATTATCTTTACTATTTTTCCCCTATGAGACAGTGTCAGAGCATAAAGGGTAATATTCACTTGATGAAAAATAATACAACTACTAAGATAAAATTACAGAAGAATATTTAATCACATTGAAATGTTCAAAATATATTTTTAAGTTTAAAAAAGTCAGATTAGGATAGAATATGCAATAGGAAAAAAGGCTATTTCCTCAACAAATGGTGCTGGGAAAACTGGGCAGCTATATGCAAAAGAATGAAGCTGGACGCCTTCTTTACACCATACACAAAAAATAAACTCAAAATGGATTAAAGACCTAAATGTGAGACCAGAAATCATAAAAATTCTAGAAGAGAGCTCAGGCAGTAATGTCTCTGACATCAGCTGTAGCAACATTTTCTAAAAATGTCTCCTGAGGCAAGGAAAATAAAAGCAAAAATAAACTATTAGGACAACATCAAAATAAAAAGTCTCTGTAGAGTGAAGGAAGCAATCAACAAAACTAAAAGGCAACCTACTGAATGGGAGGTATTTGCAAATGACATATCTGATAAATGGTCAGTATCTAAAATATATAAAGAAATTATCCAACTCAACACTCAAAAAACCAATAACCCAATTTAAAAATGGGCAGAATACATGAATAGACATTTCTCCAAAAGAGACATCCAGATGGCTAAAAGACACATGAAAAGATGTCCAGTATCTCTCATTATCAAGGAAATGCAAATCAAAACCACAATGAGATAGCACCCCACACCTGTCAGAATGGTTAAAATCAAAAAAAGCACAACAAACAACAGGTGTTGGTGAGGATATGGAGAAAAAGGAGCCCTCTTGTACTGTTGGTGGGAATGCAAATGATGTAGTCACTGTGGAAAATGGTACAGAGGTGTCTCAAAAAGTTAAAATTTCAATAGTTAGCATGACTGAATACCAAAATACAAAAACACTAACTCAAAGGATACATACAATAGCCAAATTACAGAAGCAGCCCAAGTGTCCAACAATGGACAAACGAATAAAGACGACGTGTGTGTGTGTGTGTGTGTGTGTGTGTGTGTGTGTAATGGAATATAACCCAGCCATAATAAGGAATGAAATCTTGCCATTTGCAATGATATGGACAGAACTAGGAAGTATAATGCTAAGCAAAATAAGTCAGAGAAAGACAAATATGACTTTACTCGTATGTGGAATTTAAGAAACAAAACAAATGAACAAAGTAAGAGAGAGACAGGGAGAGACAAGCCAAGAAACAGACTCTTAACTAAAAGAACAAACTGATGGTTACCAGAGGAGAGGCAAGTGGGGGGATCGGGGAAATAGGTGATGGGGATTATGGAATGCACATATTATGATGACCACTGAGTAGTATGTAGACTTTTCAAATCCCTATATTGTACGCCTGAAACTAATATAACACTGTATGTTAACTATATTGGATTAAAATAATTAAAAAGTTAAATTATGGGCACCTGGGTGGCTTAGTGGTTAAAGCCTCTGCCTTCGGCTCAGGTCATGATCCCAGGCTACTGGGATCGAGCCTCACATCAGGCTCTCTGCTCAGCAGGGAGCCTGCTTCCTCCTCTCTCTCTGCCTGCCACTCTGCCTACTTCTGATCTATCAAATAAATAAAAATCTTTAAAAAAAAATAAAAGTTAAATTATAAAACAGCACGTGTAGTATAATCCTGTTTTTTTTAAAGAAATTTTTCTATACAATGATGTTTCTATACACTTGTGGGAAATACAGCCCAAATAAAGAGTAAATACCTCTAAGTAGAAAGATTTTAGGACTATTTTTATACTAAGAAAAATACTTTCAAAATTCAATAAAGGTAACCTTGATAAGGTTAAATTTCATCACAATTTTATTGTTCCCTTCTATAAAATAGGAATAACGATAGTTAACAGCACAGGATTGTTGTTTAAATCAAATGGTGTAATGTCTGTTTAAAAATATTTTAAATCTTTGTATGTAACGAAATGAATACTTCTCATTTTATCCATATCCCACCATCTCCACCTCCACCATCAGTACTGATGGATGTACAGGCTGGGCAGTGGGGGACGTGATATGTTAAGGGCTTGGCTTTAGGGACAGATATAAATCCTGGCTTACTAGCTATGTGACATTGGACCAGCTACCTCACTTCTCTGGGCCTCAGCTTCCTCAACTGTGAAATGGAAATAATAATAAAATGTATTCTACAGGGGTGCCTGGGTGGCTCAGTGGGTTAAAGCCTCTGCCTTCGGCTCAGGTCATGATCCCAGGGTCCTGGGATGGAGCCCCACATCGGGATCTCTGCTCAGCGGGGAGCCTGCTTCCTCCTCTCTCTCTGCCTGCTTCCTGCCTACTTGTGATCTCTTTCTGTTGAATAAATAAATAAAATCTTTAAAAAAAAAAAAAGTGTATTCCACAGGGCCATCATGAGGATTAAATGAGTTAATACTTCTGTTTGGCATGTAATGGAGGCTCATAAACCATGATCATTGTTAAAAGTTGTGCCACTAGGGGCGCCTGGGTGGCTCAATCCATTAAACGTCTGATCCTGTGCGCGTGCTCTCTCTCTCTCTCTAAAATACATAAACAAAATCTTTTTTAAAAAAACACATACCAGAAAGACAGAGACCTGACGGAGTCAAGAAAAAGAGGACTCGTTTGTTGTGAAACCGCTCAGGGTCTGACGTTCTAATGCATAATCCAGCGTGGTGTGGGAGGAGGTGGGGCCATTAATTAGTCCCTCTCACTAGTTCAGTTTGTTAGAGGAACCCTGACTAAGATCAGCAGCTAGGTGGACTGTCACAAAGCCCTCAGCAGAATATCCCAGCAAATCTTCTGTGGACTCGATCTTGTATTTTCATTCTGTACAAGTTCTTTCCCTGCAAAAAGCAACTCCACTACGCTGCTCCTCACCACCACCACCACCAACAACAACAACAACACTCAGTTTCTTCTGCTTACACTTTCCTGTCCTGTCCAGGGCTCACTTCTCTCCTTGGGAATTTCCCAAGAACTTTCCTAATGTTAATTTCCCAGAACTTTCCTAATGATTCCCTGACCTGAGGTTTTACACCACACAATTCCTCTCCCCTGTATAGTTAGCAGCATCAGACTGATTTTACCTTCTCTGTCACAAGTGCGTGAGGGGCCCCGAGTGTGACCAGATCTTCAGATGTATCATTAATGCCTTAGTGGCGCCTTGTCCTCTACCCTGTATGTTGCTTCCTGTCCATCTGCAGCTTGACCTTGCAGACTGAAAACCCCCTGAGGAGGAATTCCATTCACCCTCTAAAAAGGAGGCAGTTTACCAAAAAAAACTGGCTGAACTGATTGAGGGAAAAGGGGACTATTAATAAAAAGGCCTATATGCATGACTTACAGGAACTATATTGGGAAAGGTCACCAGGTCATCTCAGGAGAAAACAACTGGGAGAACAAAGTCAAATGCCTATTTTGCCTATTATGATGGTTAATTTTATGTGTCAACTTTACTAGGCCACAGATTCCCAGGTTAAACATTATTTCTCAGTAAATCTGTGAGGTACATGTTTCTGGATGAGATTAGCATCTGAATGGGTAGACTCAGTAAAGAAGAAGGCCCTCCCCAATGTGAGTGGGTATCATCCAATCCCATAAGAGTCTGAAAGAACAAAAAGAGGTGGAAAGGAGGTTTCCTGACCTTTCTGCCTGACCACTGCACTGTCACATCAGTCTTCTACTGCCCTTGGACTGGGATTTATACCACTAGCAGCCCCAGTTCTCAGGCCTTCAGATTTGGACTGGAATCACACCACCTACTTGCAAATCTTGGGACTTCTCAGCCTCCACAATCATGGGAGCCCATTCCTCATAATCAATCTCCTTATATAAAGATAGAGATAGAAAGGTAGAGAGAGAGAGAGATACTCCTATTGGTTTTGTTTTCTTGGGAACCCTAACTAATATGCCTATATGCCAGTTTATCAAGAGGATCAATAATTAAATTATATGTAAAAAATGTATTTATCTACATAAAAATCTAATACAACCATATGAAAATAAAGCAAAGATTAAGAAAGGAAACCAGCAATGGCAGTCCTATGAGAATACATACACTATAAATCACCAGTCAAATGGAGAATTAAGATGATCTATGTCTAAATCTAGATATAAAATTGATATTTTCCTAAGATAAAGTGGTAATGGGGAGCTTCACCTTGCCAGACTTATGCTGCCAAGTTGATAAGAACTTATAAAAGACTGTGTCAGGGGCCCTGGGTGGCTCAGGTCATGACCTGCCTTTGGCTCAGGTCATTCAGAGTCCTGGACTCAAGGGCCACATCGGACTCTCTGCTCAGCAGGGAGCCTGCTCCCCACCCACACCCCGCCTGTCTCTCTGCCTACTTGTGATCTCTCTCTGTCAAATAAATACATAAATGAAATCTTAAAGAAAGAAAGAAAGAAAAAAAAACCATGTCAGAAAGGCTAAATTCCAGAGTGCTGGGGTTTGCAAGAAGAAAGAAAAAAAATGCTAAATATTAGAAAACATTGGTTGGAACAAGAAAATAAACAAGAATGTTATAGACCAAATGTCCAGGGTGTGCGATATAATACTGAAGGATGACAGGAAGAATGCAGTATTTATCAATTCCTTTTTTTGCTCTGATTTAAATTTCTCTCTGGGAAGGATACAACAAATTAAAAAGGACTCAAAGCCCCACCTAAGATGTAGAATAGTTAAAAACAAACAAACATGGGGTGCCTGGGTGGCTCAGTGGGTTAAGCCTCTGCCTTCAGCTCAGGTTATGGTCCCAGAGTCCTGGGATTGAGCCCCACATTGGGCTCTCTGCTCAGTGGGGAGCCTGCTTCCCCCCTTCTCCCTCTGCCTGCCTCTCTGCCTGCTTGTGATCTCTGTCAAATAAACAAATAAATTTTAAAACAAACAAACAAACACAAAGTCACTTCAAGTGAATTCAAGTATATAAGATTAGACCATCTACAACCCAGAATACTGAAAGAATTTAAGGGTGAATGTGCAGAGTCAGTAT
Source organism: Mustela lutreola (assembly GCF_030435805.1). Lineage (NCBI taxonomy): Eukaryota > Metazoa > Chordata > Mammalia > Carnivora > Mustelidae > Mustela > Mustela lutreola. Next base: position 68,350,963 of record NC_081298.1, read on the forward strand.
TAGAAGTTTTGAGACATCTCGAAGAACAGGGGAGGTGCTAGGAGAATGGAGATAAGTATAGGCCTTGTTCATATTCTTTTAAAAGGTAAAAGATTAGCTAAAACTAGAGCCAGAAGAGTGTAACTGCAATACCTCCCCTCCTTAAGCTGTAGATATTAATAAAGGAAAGTATGCTAAACTCATCTCATAGTCTTTTTTTTTTTTTTCCTTTTTGACAGAACAATCAGGCTGTCATTAGAAGAATGCCACAGAGCATCTCTTCATTTCAAGAAGGCATTTAACTAAGCCTCGGGAAGATCCTTACGGACAAATTCAAGAAAAACCAGCCAAGCTAGTTGACGGATGTCAATCTGTCTTAGGAGAAACTCCAAGAATGGTGTGTTTAGATCTAGCCCATTCAAAAATTTTATTAACAACTTGGAAAGAGATGTCAAAGACAAACTTTTTGGCTGTTTTTCCAATAGCCAAAGCAGGAAGGTTAGTTAATAATCTGGATGATGAATAAAAATTTAATTGATTTTCATTAGCATAAAAATGAGTTAAAAGCAATATGATTCAAATTCAAATGAAATTTGGCAGGTAGAAATATAAAGAATCTTATTTATCCTAAAACAACAAAAGAAATTCGAGAAGACCCAGCCTGCTAACAGTTCAAATGAAAAAGGTAGTTTTCAATAGTCATAAAGTGCTTTATCATGAACCAATTCTAAAATTCTAATTCAATCAACTGTTCCAGGTACTGTATGACACTCTTACCTACTCTTTAATTAGGCTTCAGTAAGTAGTGGGCCCAGATACACAGATGTAATAGTCTGCTGTACTGGACCCTGAGCCAGGCATATCTTTCAAAGGGATGAAAGATTTGATAGAGAAGAGGGTGAAAAGTTTGAAGACCATGTTAAAAAAAAAAAGAAATAAGTGGCGTACAAAATAGGAATTCATACTCTGAAGAAATAAAAACTTCAAAAAGCCATGTGAGTTGTCCTTAAATATTTGAGGGAGTTTCATGAAAATAGGCTGGTGCTCCAGAGAGAGGACAAAAAATGTATATTATAACAGACAGGCCCATGAGGTTCATTACCAGGTAAACTATTGTTTAACCATGCACTCCCTCAAAAGGCCTTCACTTCCTCAGAGTGAAAATGTTCACAGATCTGTCAAGATGCTTACTGGAGGGGTTCCTGGATTGGGGGGAATAGATGGAAGAGAAGACTGTCCCTCCCCTTTCAGCACTATGGTTTTATGATCCCATGAATATCATGTGCTAATTAAATCAACACCATCGCTAGGTTGTGCTTCTAATCCAACAGCTCTCAGGTTGCATGGTTCTAGTGGGCCGAAGCCTTTGAAGAATCACCTGTTGTAAATACTGAGAATTAATTAATGAGTCTCTCCAAACCTTGTCTATTGAAGACGGACTTTTGCCTTGGGAAACATTCTTTGAGGCCACAACAGAAGGTACAAGCATTCCTTATATCCTTCAACATATGTAAACTGGACCATCCCAAGGTCTAAACTTAGCAAGTACCAAGGAAGCTGTGACTGTGAGAAAAAACTGAAAAAAAAAACAAAAAAAAAACCACCCAACTGACAATACTACTATAGTTGATAATCTCAAGACGGGATGCACCACATACACTTTCCTTTAATGCCAGGCAATGTCCTGCTAACAAGTATATTAAATTGACTGACATGGTGGGGAGGTGCCTGGGTGCTCAGTCTGTTAAGTGCCAACTTTTGATTTCAGCTCAGGTCTTGATCTCAGGGCCGTGAGTTCAAGCCCTGTGTTGGGCTCCATGCTGTTTGGGGAGCCAACTTAAAAAACAACAACAAAAAACGACAACAAACAACATAGTAAATTCACTCACATGTGAGAGGATAGGGCAACCTAAAGACAGAGAGCAATGACAAATCTAATTCTTAGCCTTTCTCCTATCCTTTAATGTATTAGTATTCTCCTCTAATATATTATTATATATTATATAGTAAATACAAGGAACATTTGTCTATCCCTTATATTTTAAAAACATAAACATAGAGGGCGCCTGGGTGGCTCAGTGGGTTAAGCCGCTGCCTTCGGCTCAGGTCATGATCTCAGGGTCCTGGGATCAAGTCCCGCATCGGGCTCTCTGCTCAGCAGGGAGCCTGCTTCCTCCTCTCTCTCTCTCTCTGCCTGCCTCTCTGCCTACTTGTGATCTCTCTCTCTCTGTCAAATAAATAAATAAATAAAACTTTAAAAAAATAAAAAATAAAAATAAATAAAAACATCAACATAGAATGGAAACATCCAGAAAATAATCAAAAGTGACTTCAAAAAAATCATCTTTCCACATAGAGTTGTCACCTGCTGTTACAAGCAAATGGACAATGACTCAGAAATATGGCACCAACCATCCTTTTAATTATTTAGACATTTTTCTCCCAAGCCTTTCCAAAAGATATTGTCACAACTGTTCCTGTTTCTATTTTACATATGGGAGAAAGAAGGAAGGAATAAGGTGAGTTCTTTGAGGTATTCCAACAGGTCAACTCCCGATTAGAAGCAGCACCATCAGACCATTCCACTAGTATCCCCCCTCTTGGAAAATGGATTGCCAAATCAACAAAAGGATTGCCTTCAGAGTACTGCAGAATTAAATGCCTTATTAAACACAGTTTAGTATTGCTAGCTATTTGTTTTCTTTGTGAGTCTTAGTTCTTCAAATGAGAGAATGCACTAGCATTCAAGCACAGCCCCCCCCCACACAAACAGAAACAAACCAGAAACATTCCCAATGCTTCCTTCAGTGCTGCGTTCTGGCAGAGCTGTGAATATGACTGAAGCAATGCCAGAAAGAGAACACAACAGCAGTTACAACCATTATCATTGCTACTGGACATTTCAAATAATGCTTGACAAATAATGCTTACAAAACACATTACCATTAATTATGAATGAATCTTATGTCTAGGCAAATTAATAAAAAAGGCATCTCCTCTGTGAAAAGAGACAAAGAAAATCTCATAAGGGAAAGTCAAAAAGATATTTTCTGCATACTGTTGCATTCATGGGGGTGGGGTGGGGTGGATACTTTCTGCACATTTTCTCCCTGAAATACAATTACAGCCTTCTAACTTGTATCTATTTTTAATAACCTTTCATTCTGGAATCAAGATGCCACTTACACAGGCAGGTATGACCCTATACTCCCCTTTCTGCTGCTTCCCAGGTCTTGATTTCCTTTCCAGACCAGACAGGCTTCCTCTCCTCTCATTCACTCCTCAACCCACTGCAATCTGGCTGCCACTCCTTATTACCCCCTGGAAGCCTCTCTGGCCAAAATCAATAATGACCTCTTTGTTGCTAAATTCAATGGACACTTTTCTGTCCTCATCTTACCAACATCTCTGCAGGATTTGACATGGTTGACCACTTTCTCCCTCTTGAAAGTTTCTCCTCCCTTGGTTTCTATGACAACACCTTCTCCTGGGTTTCCTCCTCTCTGGGCATTACTTTTCAGTCTATTTCCCATGGTTTTGTTTGCTACTATCCACCCTCCAAATTCGTGATCACTAGGAATCTATCTTAAGCTCTATTCTATTCTTTCTTTATTCCTCCTTTTCATATTATGTCATCCACTAACATGACTTCAACTCACATGCACTAAAAGAAGAATCCCAAATCCATTTCTGCATCTGAGACTTCTCTGCTGACCTCCAGACCTCTGAACACCTGAAGGTTATTGGGACAACTCCTCTAATTGTCCCACAGAGTCCACACACTCAAAATACCTAAAATGAAACCTACCTTCCTACCCCACCTCTTATTCTTTTTTTTTTTTTAAGATTTTATTTATTTATTTGACAGACAGAGATCACAAGTAGGCAGAGAGAGAGGGGGAGGCAGGCTCCCTGCTGAGCAGAGAGCCTGATCCAGGGCTCGATCCCAGGATCCTGGGATCATGACCTGAGCTGAAGGCAGAGGCTTAACCCACTGAGCCATCCAGGTGCCCTCCAACTTATTCTAATTTGTTCTTCATCCTGTGATCCCTGCTTCAGCATTACCCCTCACAGCAGCCAAAGACCTAGGAGTCACAACTGATTCCCTCTCGTCCCTCTCCCTACACATTCAAATAGTTCCAAATCCTAAGTAATTCTACTTTGTTACTAGATCTCTAGGCAGTCCCCTTACTCTCCCATCCCTACTACCAATCCCTTTAGTTAAAAGGCCTCAATGTTTTGTTTTCTTTTATCTGAACTATGTCAATAAGCCTTCAACTAGACTCCCTGTCTCTGGACTAACCCCCCTTCCCATCTATCTTCCATGAAAATATTGTAAAAATATGACTCTGAAAATGCAACTCATGGCCATGCTTTTATATGAGGCTGTCGAATATGGTTGCTGCTTCTCTTTCCAGTTTCTTCTCTCATTGCTACCCCCTTTCGACTCTTTTTGGTAGTTCCAAGACCACTCTCGTCAAGTCTTTATATACATGCAGTTTCCTCTGCTGAAACTTCCCTCTCTTCCCCTACTCCAACTCCAATGCAAACTACCTCCATCTGGTTAATTTCTATTCGTCTGTTTGATTTTACTTATCTTATTTAATAGCCTATAATGTTGCACTTACTATGTACCAGACACTGTTCTAAAAGCCTTAAGGATATTAACCCATTTTTATTACCCTCATTTTATAGATGAAAAAAATGAAGTACAAAAAGCTGAAGTAACTTATCTAAGAGCACAGTGGCAGTCAGGATTCAAACCCAAACAATCTGGGTCCAGCTTCCATTTATTTAACTACTAGGAAGAATTCTGTGTTCCTACACCATTGAATGCATCCCTCCGTCATAATGCTTAACTAACCATTGGTTTTTCCCATTCTTTAGTTCATCTCATCCACGAAACAGTTTCTTGAAGGCAGAAACTATATCTTATTCATCTTTGAAAGTCTAGTGGTTATCCTAGTAATTGCTACTGAATATGCAGACACTAGATACTTGTTCAATGAATGAATACGCTAGCAAAAAAAGTCACAATGGAAAAGCAAACTTAGTATTTCTAAAACCTAAAAAAGTATCCATTTCTAAAGATTCTCCACACACTTTTATTTGCAAGTCACTTAATATTAATGCCTAGAGCCTCTTTCTTAAAGTTTCTGTTGGGTACCAGAGTACCCAACCAAATAATAAAAGTAACCAATTAAATAAAAGATACTTTGTAAGAGGAATGTCTTAAATTTAAATCCATTAAAATGTCTTCATTTGGTAAATTATTTTATTTCAGTGTAAAATTACAATTAAAAACTCCATCTGAGCTTTGAGAATAATTGTATCATTCATTGGAATGGAGCAAAAAATGATACAACTGTGGAATATCTCACCATCCAACTTTGGTAGGCCATAGAGGGAAAATACCATTCTTTCAGCACATTTGTAATTTTAAAAAAAGGGGGGAATAGGAGAGAGAAAATATGATACAGGCTCCATGCCCAGCACAGAGCCCCACTTGGGGCTCTACCTCATGGCCTAGAGATCGTGACTTGAGCTGAAATTAAGAAAGACCTCTTCTGCTTAATTGACGGGGCCATCTGGGTGCCTCAGGAGGCCATGTCCCTTTAATGGACAAAACAATACAGATTAAAAGTCAACTTGTCTTTTCTTAGGAGTACTTATATGTAGTTATCCCAGAATCACAGCACTTAGATAAGAATATAAAATGAGGAAGGTTCATGTGCTACCTACCTACACATGTGACTTTCTGGCTCAATGGTCACCAGAGTGCCCATAGTATAATATTGTGTTGGTCAATTACAGCTATTTGAATACCATCTGCTACTTGCTGAAGATGTTACCAATTTTAAACTGGACTCTGATGTGTCATGGAACTAAATCATAGCACATGTCTGGTACTTAATTTCTATGACAAAGGAACATTCATTTTGTCCTTGAACTCTTTGGCTAAGCATCATTTTGCCTTGTACAGACTTAATGCCAAGAGGAATCTGGCATGCGGACATTGCTCCACAAATGTATGCCAGGAATATAAATTTTAATGAGTCCAAAAGAGAATTTTATATTTTACGTTAAATATCTGTAAACCTTTGTCCTGCCAACCAGAATAAGAATCACAAACCTATTCTCCTAAGCCCAGTATGACTATATCGGCTGCTGTGCCTCGACAGCCCTAGTTCATGCTATTATTGTGGCACAATTATTAACAGCACCCCCTTTCACTCTCAAAAGTGTCCCTGTTGGTATGATAAATTATATGGTCATTCCAAATTTGCCTTGTCTGTTAGATGCACAGAGATGGATATAAGATACCAGGCAGACCACACTCAGTACTATCTAGAGGAATAATAAAGAAAGAAAAATCATTCTCAATCATACACACGCCAATAAACCTGAAGATTTATGGCAGGTATGACAACAGTTTCAGCTCAATATTAATATTAACATCAGTAAATGGACGACATATTAATATTCCTTGTCCTAGGTTAGGAAGATGTAGACTAAAAGGAGAGCTTTTCTCTTACTCTTTCCAACTCTCCTATCCCCTTTCTCCAAATTGTTCTTTCTTTTAAAATCACTGCAGCTTTGTCGAATGACTACCAGGGGGAAAGGTTCTACCTAAACTACATAAACTTATTCTATTCCTGAGGCACTCAGCCAATGGCTAAGAGGCAGGCCTCGTAATGAAACAGACTAGTTTTTACATCTCAGCATTCTCACCATACACTGTGTAAACTCTGGACAAATCACTTAGCTTCTTTGTGTCTCAGTTTCCTTGTTTGTAGAATGGGAGTCATATTAGCAGGACAGTTGTGAGGATTAAATAAGATGATGCCTGCAAATTGCTTAGTGTTGTTCCTGAAACATAATAAGTGTTCAAGAAAGGGAAACTATGAAGGTGAGTAGTTGTCTCTGTCCTCAAACCAGATGTGGAGCATGGCTACAGTACTGGTGTGCAAGGACACCAGCTGTAAAAAATTCCAAAATCTTAGAGTTGTTATGGTCTGTAACAATCACCACGTAAGATCCTCCATGTCTAGGGAACAATGTGCAGCCCTAGACAGGTAAGTGACTTGGCTCAGTGTGTACAGCTTGCTAATGAGAAAGCCAGAAGTAAAACGGAGTTTTAAAAGTTTCTCTTCTGAATTCTTTTTTTTTTTTTAAGAGTTTTTATTTATTTGAGAGAGAAAGAGCATGAGGTGGAGGGAATGTGGAAGGGAGAAGGCAGAATAAGAGGGAGAAGTGGGACTCCCCACTGAGCAGGGAGCCTGATGTGGGGCTGGATCCCAGGACCCTAAGAGCATGACCTGAGCCGAAACCAAGAGTTGGTGGCCCAACCAACTGAGCTACCCCAGTACCCCTCTCTTCTGAATTCTAATAAAAAGCTTCAGAGTGTAATGACTGTAGACAAAATAACCAGTATGTATGTATCACTGTGAACACTTACCACACTATATGTTAGAAACTTATGTGCACTTGGCCCAGAGTATGTTAAACTGGTTCTGACAGAAATTCCAAGATGTCCTTAAGGAAAGTTCTTCATAGCTGTACAGAGGTAGTTCATGCACAGGCTTCAGTTTTCTCTTACGTAAAGTGTGAGTAATGTCATGTGATTCCCAGAGATGTTCTGAAGATCAAACAAAGTAACATGCAAAAGCACTTAGCACAATGCCTCCCTGTCATGTCCCCAAGTTTACTGTGCTGACAATGATCTCTATTCTTCCACACAAATTCATCTATAGTGACAAAAAATTTCAACAAATCTTTCCCATTGCTGCCATTTAAAAGCATTCTTTGGTTTAAAGCCCAACCAGAGTGTTTTTAAGAAAGCACGGCCTCAATGCTAATGGACCAGCTGTGTCCCAGCATCTTTTTATTGGGAACTCTCTCCTGCAAATGCATATTAAATACAAATCACAGGTGACCCTGATAAAATGACCCAAGTAAGCAAATTTGACACTTCTCTTTTTTAGGCATGAAACTCCAGGGAGCTTCAAGGCCCATCAGGAAGGGCCAGGGGAATACAAAGGGCAACAGGCACAATTCCCTCCAGAACTTGCAACCCTTCCAACATTATGCAGAAGCCATCTTCTTGAAGTCACCTGGACAATGGGAATTTGAGGTCTCTGCACTCAGAATTCTAAAGTAAATTTATGAATTCAATGAATGTGACAACTAAGTTCTTTGTCTGGACAATCTAAGGGAGAGAATAAGATCTTGCAGATGTGGGTTTCTGCCCCCAAGTTAAACAGTACCCTGTAATCTTGTGATTAGACTACTGGGGTGTACTCTGCCTGAAACGTCGGAATGTCACCTGGAATTCTGTGGCTACAGGGAATAGATAACTTTGTACCAAACCAAACACTGAAGAAACTGCTTCAAAATTTCATTGGCTTTAAGGTCTTGCAAGATGTCCTACATTATGTACAGGAACAGACAGGCATTCCTTGAGTAGGGAGTTTAAAATTTAGCCCCAAGCCCCATTCCTGGCTGCCCCTGTGAAGATATACAAAAAATACATAAAACATCCACAGTTCCCCTCATGTTTTGCAAGGTATGAGGCAATACAGCACTGTCGTAGTCCCAAACTACAAGACAAGTGGAAAAGCGAGAATCACAGACTGTAAGTCATCCAGACACTGCAAGCTCCTAGAGCATTCTTTTGGTTTAGAAGAGAATCAGTGCTCAACAGCTATCATTTGGTTACTGACTTCTTCCCATATTCACCCCTTGGAAATAGAAAAAAAGATGAAGGGCCCATAACTCCCTGCGTTCACAGCTTTCCCAACATTAACCTTCTAGCAGACATTTCATAATTGACTTAAAAATAGCCTTCCCAACATTAACCTTCTAGCAGACGTTTCATAATCGACTTAAATCATTTACTATCCCACGTATGGAATTTCCATATATGCATTTTATATGTAAGTACACTCATATGGTTGTCAGTTTAATACATATGCTAAAAATAGAATATATGTAAGCTGATGTTCTTTGTGTTGGCACTGTCTCTTTAGCAAGACGTTTCTGTAACTGATGCCGCATACATGCTCCCCTCTCCCATTCTCTGCCCACCTTTTAATGTTACTTCCAATTCTGACAGATGAAAGTGAATCTCTCATATTTAAAAAACCCTAGAATCCAACGCTAATTAGAACTACACACTAAGCAAGGGAAAGATGGAGTAAAGATGCTCTCCACATAACACCATGAGTTTGAACGTGACAGAGCGGGATCAGGAACAAAAACGTGTGGTCAATGTTCAAGAAGTTCAAGAAGACCCATTCTGTCCTTCTAAGATGAAAGCCTGGCAGAAGGTGGGGTTGGAAGACAACACATAGGATGTAGGTTAACTAGAGTTTGAAGCTTTCAGGGTCCTTAAGATAAGTCAATAAACAAAAGGATAATGATCCTCTGTCAAGAAATGTTTTTAAAATACAGGAGTAGTTTAAGAGGTTGTGGCAGGTGGCCTGACAGGAAAAAATGGAGTTTTCCTGCTGTGAGAAAAGATTCTTCTCTTCCCTTGGGGCGAATTATGTTTGCCACTCAATGTACATTTTCCGTGTTTGGGGGATTACAGAACTATAATCATAGTACTCTGGCGAGAAATTCCCCCAGGGGGTGCCTGAGTGATTAGTCACCAAAGAGCCCAAAGAAGTGGACAGGACTGGTAAACTAAAGAAAGCCTCCATCATTCACTAGCTTCAGAAGTTCACAACCATCTCTTTCTACTATAAATAGGAACATTTTCCTCCAATGGGAAGAAGAACTTAACAAATGTGAAAACAGAAGAAGGAGACCACGTTTTCCTCTGCCCTAGGAGGAACTAATATGGAACAAAACTCAAAGAGAGAAGACATGTTCGTTTTCTGTTACTGCATGACAAGTTTCCACAGATTTCATAGCTTAAAACGGCACCTGCTGGTTTGTTCATCATCTGATAGGTCCGAAGTCTGGCATGGCATGGGATGGGTTCTCTGCTCGGCCTATCACAGGCTGAAATCGAGGCATCAACCAGACTTTCTCATTTGGAGACTGGCGAAAAATCCACTACCAAGCTCATTCATGTTGGTAGAATTTGGCTCCTTGCATTTGTAGGACAGAAGTCCCCTGTTCCTTGCTGGTTGTCACCCAGTGGCCACTCTCAGTTCTAGAGACCACCCATGTTCCTTAGCACATGGCTCCTTCCGTCTTCAAGTCAGCATGTCCTTCTCATGTGTCCAATCTCTAACGTCCTATTTCTGACCTCTAGTCTCATATTTAAAGGGCTCATGTGGTTAGATGAAGTCTACCCAGATAATCTCCCTGCCTTAAGGTCAGGCCTTAAGGCCCCTGATCTGGGGCCTGAATTATACTGCAAAATCCTTCCACAGCAATACCTAGATTAGCATTTGACTGAATACTTGGGAGTAGGTGTGCGCACACCAAGAGCCAAGAATTGTGAGGGCCATTCTAGAATTCTGCTTATCACGGGACACATTTGTGATCAGGGTTTGTGGTTTCATGTGAGACTATGACTTCCTGGTTTAGAACCAGTGAAAACCAAAGTACAGAGAAAGAAATGCATCTTGGACAAAGGCGGAGCTTCCAAGGCTCTAGATTCACAGAAAACTCTGGACTGGGACTAGAAGTGGCATGTATTTGTCTAACATTCATTCTGTGATATCCAATAGAGTCAGGAATGAGGAAGGAGGGGACCTGGAGCTGGCTGTCCCCACCAACTATGCTATAGGAAGCACAGAGTAGAGTGCTAGGTAAACATTTATTGAATAAAAGAACTCAGCTTATTTGGGAGTAAACATTAATTAACATTAGAATCACATATCCAAGGGCGCCTGGGTGGCTCAGTGGGTTCAAACCTCTGCCTTCAGCTCAGGTCATGATCCCAGGGTCCTGGGATCGAGCCCCACATCAGGCTGTCTGCTCCGCAGGGAGCCTGCTTCCTCTTCTCTCTCTCTCTCTCTCTCTGCCTGCCTCTCTGCCTACTTGTGATCTCTGTCTGTCAAATAAATAAATAAAATCTTAAAAAAAAAAAAAAAAAGAATCACATATCCAACCCTAGCATATCTCTATGCTTTTGTCTTTCTTCCATGTCCCCAAATTTGTGGGAAAATGTCCTGAGCTAAGGCTTTTTCCCTGTTCTTCCATCAGGATAGTTAGAGTGACCAGTATACCTCTGATGGGCAGGTATGCCAGTGACAGGACAATGCAACAGTAGGTAGAGTCAGGGACGGACAGCTATGGGGATGATCTCTCTCCACCTGAGTTTTAGTTCAGCCCCGTTTTCCCCACTGCATTATAATGAACTAAATTTAGGCTTTAATGGATAAGGAAAGAGACGGGGAAGTAATATAATTTGAGCATCTCCCGTGTGCCACTTTATGGCACCTCCTGTGGCATCTCCTGTCACATCTCCTGTGTGACACTTTATGTAATTATTTAGTAACTTAATATTTAATTAATTTAATTATTCTTATTTAACTCTCACAATAACCCTATGAAATGGATGTTACTTCTACTGAATCAATTGAGGTACAGAGATGGGACCCAAAAACAGGGTCTTTCCGATTCTAAGCTCCAACCACTGTGCCAGTCCTGTTCCATGTATTGCTAACTGTCAACTTGTAACAATTTCACCAACTGTCCTTTTGGTTTTAGGTTCATCTTTCACCTACCATTCCCTGGCCACTCTTCTTCCTTGAACTCTTAAGACCCATCTCGATCAATCCTGCTGAGGCACTGTCTTCTCAAACCATCAGCTGAGAAAAGATTTTATTCTTACTTCTGTGGAGTAAATTTCCAAGAGGCTGCTTAAAGGCCGGACGAAACCACCAGACCTGGAGTGGAGGTTTCTGTACCTGGTCATAGAACTCTCCGAATTCTAGCACACTTCACATTTTGCGGCGGGGGGAGCAGAGAGAAACAGATGCGCCCGAGCTCCTTCCACCCAATCAGGTTCTGTTCTCCACCCACGAGACCCCCCCCTCACCAACCGACACATTTCTGCAGAGCCAGACAAGCCAACCTGAGAGATTTATCCTGATTTACCCTCAGGGATTTACAGTCTATATTTTAAAGCAGAAAAATCCCAGGAAAAAGGCACATTTACAGAGAGAGAAAAATGAAAGCAACACCAAGTCACGTGTCATGCCGTTGAATGGTCAGTCTCAGTGCGCACTGCACTGTATCAGCATTAGGGAAAATTAAGTGAGAAAAACATTACAACAGCCCAGGGACACTTCTACCTAAATTTTGTGATTACATTTTAAGTGCTCTCTGTCACAGATATCATAAACTGATTAAATCATTTCATGCCTGACCCCTACTGACTATGCTAAGTGAAAAGAGAGGGCTATTAATAACTACCCATTTCTGACAGCTGCCCAGGGGCAATGCTGCCTTTTGCAGCGGTGAAATGACTCCCCAGCTCACTTACTGAATGCTGAATATTGATTCATATTATGAGTGTTGTCAAACACAGAGTGCAGTGCTGCCGATCCGTAGTGGCAGGTCATCAGGAATAGCATTAGCAAATGTCAGGTCAGGAATCAAAGGCCTGCTGGACTCTTTAGGGATGAGATTTATCGATTCCATAAAACGTGAAACAGATCAAGTACTTGTGATGATGGAAATGGTCATGGCAGAATGAGGCTGAGCCTGCTCTGATGTAGACCTCGGGATAGATGCAACAGACAAGTGACCATGGAAGAAAATGCTAGAAGTTGGAATGCCCGGGACAAGGACAACAGCAACTTTGGGCTAAGGAGATTTGGGGGCTAAATGTCAGATCTCAGATGTGAAATTGGCCAAAGGTGTATGTGGGATGTGCATGTGTGCGTGTGTGTGCGCGCGTGCGCACGCATGTGTCTTACCAATCTAATGTATTTCCAAGAACCAAATCCAAAAGAATGTGTTAAGATGCTGCCATGAATATGACAAACAAAAGGTAATTGTCTATGTGAAGGGTTGCCGTTTGTTATTTTATTGACATCTCCTTCTTAAGACACTTTAAAATATATCTGGCTTCTGGATTTCCATCGCTAGAATTAATTTTTTGAATCAAATACTCCCATATCGTTATTCTGTTCTCATTATTCCACAAGGTGTCCATTAAAACTGTAATTTTTGTAATTCCCCTAGTCCCTTCATCTTGATAGAGTAAAAGAAAAAAAGAAAGGAAGAAAGAAAGAAAGAAGGGGGGGGGAGAGGGAGCCCTAGATTAGAAGTCAGAATACTAGATTCTTCTAATTCTTTTTTTAAAATTTCTTTTAATTCTTATTCTGCTATATATCTTGTGACCTTAGGCAAGTCACAACCTCCGATATCTCTATTTCCTCACCTGCAAAAAAGTAAAAACCAAAACCAAGCAAAAAGTATATGTGCACGAGCTCTGCAAAAAGGTTTTAGGTAGAGGATCAATAATAGATCACAAGTTCCATAATGGAGACCAGGGTAACATTCATCTTGATGTTCTCAATACCTAGCAGAGTGATTGGCTCAGAATAATAATTCATTTTTTAATTTAACTAAAGGAAAGATGGAGATGCTCTGAGACTATAAAGGTTTACTATTACTCTTATTGCCTTTATTATTTTATATTTGTTTGCTAAGTATTTAATACTTGGTCTAGCATCACTGGAAATGTTTTGAAACTTGCATTGCTTAATGGAAGTTTGCAGAAGTCATACTGTGCTGTCACGTCTCCTCAAAGCAGATCACAATGCCTTCTTTAATTTTGCCCTATACTGTGACTACAGCCTCCAGCTCTCAATAAGGGAAAGCTAGCAGCTGCAAAGTTCTAATTGTACATTATATTTGAATAGGTAAATGTAAATTTGTTTATTTACAGCTTATATGAGTTCTTTTCTAGAGGAACGAGTTCTGCTTCCTAGAGGAAATTTGCTCCTTTGACCACTGTAGTATGCCCTCATTGATTTGCTTTTATCCACAAAAGGTATTTCAGAAAATCATACAAAACTACCTTTTTCAAAAATTATTTCTAAAAACCTAGTCATCATTAGATTATATCAGCTTATCCTACCTTTTAAATAATTTTTAAGAGAAACTTACATGTGATCGATTGTTTCTTTTCCTCGTTCTCAGTTAAATTCTAAATCTTCCTCTGATAAGAACAGAAAAAGGAAGAAAAGGTGTTAGGATCCTATAGACTGTCCATCAAAGGACCGCTCTAGTCTTGTTTTAAATGGGTTGATGAGAGAAAATGAACAGGTGCTACAGGTTACTGAGCTGTTCTAAAATTAAAGATTGATATTTTTCCTCTTGTTCTATTAGCAGACCTTTAGTGACATGTTAGCACTGGATAATGGTTGCAGCAGTTTAAGCCCCATGCTGTGATTTTTAACAGAAAGCCCAGCTACAGCAGCAAACAATGACATCTCCCCATAGCCAGTAACCTAATAAGGAAGCAGTTGCAGCCCTAGGCAGTTTGACTAAACAGCAAGAGAAATCTGACTTCCAATGTACTAACTCCACTTTAAAGACAATGGCCTGGCTTAATTAACACTGTATTCATTTGTAACTCAATCAATTTAGAATTTTTGTCCTTTAGCCATTGACTCTGCCAGCTTAAAAAGAAAAAGAAAAAGAAGGCTCAAGCTGCTGAAAATACCTCTTGATTTGTAGAAATAGGAATTTCTGAACCAGCGCTAGAATAAATAACCCTGAACTTTAAATGCTGTTTCCCAAATGGCTAGGTAATCGTAAAACCATCTGTTAATAAAAGAGTTTCACTGACTATTTTGGGAATAAGCCTGGAATATATTTAATGTAATACCAAAACTGAAATTATTTTCTCATACTCCCCTTTTGGGGAGCACTAAATTTAAAATACTAGATCTTGCCCAAAACTATGTATCACCCACAGTAGCCTATCAGATTTTGTCTAGCATGCTTATGGGATCTCATAAATTTCATTTGACCTATCTTGGCCCCTTGGCTTTGGTTTGACAAATATACACCACCCTCTGATCAGACATTAAAATAAGTGCTAACTCAATCACATTATTCATTGCTATTGATTTTCATTTTAAGACACATCAGTCAACAAGTAAGGTCAGTGATGTGAGACTCTAGACTAAACTAGTATTCTGAATTCTCATAAGTAAGGATATAATTTTAAGAGAAATAACTTACATAATTACTACATGAGATCAACTAGGTAGTGTAAATATTTGGTAAATATTTGCAGCCTTATAAAACCAACCACATAATCCTTCCTGAAAGTCTTTGCATTCTGCAAAATTATGAGCTAAAAAATAATTGGGCTTATGAGGGTTGGGTCAGACCACTCAAAACATGTTAACCAGGGCACAAATGAAAATGATAAATTATTAAAAATTAAAAGTACTAGCACAGTTTACCTCTACTGATACACTTGGCTTCACAGTTATTCTTTGCAGCCTTAAACCTTGAGGCTCATACTTCCTCCTAGATATGGGTCTTTGCGGGCATTTGATTTTAAAGAGACTATTTTCATGAAAATTAGAAGTATGGATAATCCAGAGCATAGCATTCTTCACTAATTAATGTTTTCAATAGAGGGAAATGTCCGTGCAACCTCTTCGCCTTCCCTTACCATCATCCTCACAGATGGCTTATCCTCGTGGAAGGAACAGGGGTTCTTAAAGCCAAGATGTGAGCCACTGTTTGCACTAAAAGAAGGCACTTCTGAAGAGGTCAGCTTCTCTCCTGAGGTCTTCATAAGGCACCAAAGTTTTCTCTTTAATTGAAAGAGAACTTGCCCCAATGGCTTTAAAACATAAATCAAAAACCGAGGAAAATCTCATATAAACCAACACAATTTCCCCATCATTTTCTACTTCATTCTCCTATTTACCAGCTAATAAGAGATAATTTGCATGAAACAAACTCTTGGGTACATAAGCCACATTCTCTCTTTATAATAAGAAAGGAAAGTACCGTATGGCTTTTTCAAAGCTAGTGAGGGTGAGAAATGGAGGCTGAAGAGAAAGAGGATCCCAGCTCTCTAACCCAGTACCCAGGGCCTCCCACCATCTGAGCATTAGTCTAGAGTTCCAGTTTCATTTCCCACAGACAGCTCTCGCTGGATGAAGCCATGCTGGAATGATCTTTTGTTTGGTCCTTAGCCTTATGCATTCCATACCGCTATCTTGAACACCAGGCCCGCTGCTGGGCCTGGCACTGATCCTACCTTCTCCGTGCACACTCCTCCTCCTCCTCTGACCTACTCATTCTGTTCTTTCTAGGTAATGCCTCCTTGACCTACCTCCAAGTTTATACATAGATACACATATGTGCATACAGACACGTACATGTATGTCTATGTATAAAAAAGAGAAGAGTGAGTCTTATGTCCTTGGATACTAAGCAAGTTGAGTGGAGGTCTTAGTTGTCAATTTCCTCTTGCTTTTTTGGTAACCCCCAAAAGCATAGCAGTGTTTATGCATGGCAACAGCTCTGTAAGGATTTATTCTAGATTTTTTTTGGCTGAGGGTCTTATAAGGAATTATATAATACTCACCCAACATTTGATAAAGAAACTCCAGAGAATCAAAAGAAGTTATGAATCAAATAGTATTTGAAAGTAATACAAACTTAAATTTGAGCTGCTTACATTCACAGAGATAAAGATATGGCTACTTCTAAGAATTCACCCTAAAGATACACCTGAACATTGCAAAAATACATATATGTAGGGTTATCCCTTGCCGCATCCTTTGTTAAATTTAAAATATTTTTAAGCAATCTAAAGGCCTATGAATAGTAAAATGGCTAAATAAACCATGATACAGCAACACAGTGGAGTGATTTGTAGCTATAAAAAAGAATGAGAAAGATCTCTGTGAATCAATACAGTGATTTATAGGATATATTAAGTGAAAAAAACAAAATGCGGTAGTATATATGGAAAGGTTATCTTTTGTATAAGAAAAAAAGATAAAATAAGTAAATACTACTCTGCCTTTTTTGGCAAAAGAAATAAAGAAAGGATAAATCAGAGGCTAAGGAGATAAATTTCTTAGAGGAAGCAGGTAAGAATGGGTGGAAGAGTGGTAAGGTGGGGAGGGACCAGAAAGACACTTCTTTGTGTTATATACTTTTGGACCATAGTAATACTTTACGTATTAAAAAGATAAAATAGCACAAAACCAGCAAGGGTGAGAGGAAAGCCCTAAAATGCAACATGAATAAAAACAAGTGAACATAACCTTATTTCAATTAAACAGCATAACTACACTGAAGGTGGCAGAGGCTGGAAAGGGTAGGTGAGGATTAATTTTATTCCTCAATCTACAGACAGAAAGAACTTAAACAAACATTGAACTCTAGTAAATGGGTTTAGTTTTTGCAGTATTTACGGGTTAACAATTCTGCAACTATTTTCTGTATTTAGGACTCAGCAAATAAAGAAATATATTGAGGACAATAGGAGCCAGGTGTTTCATTGATAAGAGAGTTTCAAGTACGAAATATGGTATTGGAATAGTATTGAAGATATCAGTTTGAGTTTATATGTATATATATGAATTTTTGTAGCTCTGTTCCCTGTGAGAATCCAAAAGCAATAACATCACAGTAATAAGAAGCACACCTAGAACCCACTTCTGGGCTTCAGAATAACTTCTTCTACTAAAAAGAACCAGAGTTCCTTGGAGAACTGGTTGCTGCCATGGCTGGACCAGGAAAGTATAAAATGAGCCTGGAATATTTTGTTTTATCAAAAAATAAAAAAGAATAAGAAAAAGATAGGGCCATATCAAAAAGAAAAAGGGGTCAGCTTAAAGGGGCTTCCACTGACCAAATCTGGGAAAATCTGAGCACCAGAATAAATAATGAAAACAAAATATTTTAATCCATTGAATAAAATAAGAATCCATGAGTCCATACTAAAATGCATTCATACATATGTACATATAAAAGAAAGGGGAAATGGGAAGCTCTTCTTTACAACAGAATGTCAACTAATAAATGTAGAAGTAATTATTTATACAATAATAATTGATTCAAGCATGATTCACCAATGAATGCTAAAATTAGTAGGTGAATGTTTGATGGGAAATAATATATTTAAATAGTCTCAAAGTTACTCTTTAGGAGTACCTATTGATCACAAAAGGAAAAATGGTAACTGTACATTGGAAAACCTAGAAGTCATCACCTTTGTCATCACCAAGTGGTTGGGTCAGTATCACAATAATGGAACAAACCAATATGATGTTATCACCTGATACAGGCACTGGATAGAGACATCATCGCTGTGTGATATACTTGCCAAAAAGCATAACCTGAATTTGATCATGAGGAAAGAAGACAAACCTAGGTTGAAGGACATTCAATGAAATAACTGGCCTTTACTCTTCAAAAATGTGAAGATCAAATGAGAAAAGAGAGATTGAGGAACCATTCTGGATTAAAGGGGACTACAAAGAGAGGACAAGTATATTAAAGACTTGATTCCAATTGGATACTGGTGTAGGAAAAATAGCTATAAAGAATATCAAGATAATTGTTGAAATCTGCATATGGATTGTGGGTTAGATAACAGTTGTATATAAATGTTAAATTTCCTGATTTTGAGAACTATGTTGTGGTTACGTTAAGAGAATCATCTCATTTTTAGACAATTCACAGTGAAGTACTCAAGGGCAAAAAGATACCATGTTTTTGACTTGCAAGATAGATAGATAATAGATATATATTTTTAAAAATATATAAATATATAATATATAAAAATATATAAATATATAAAAAGAAATATTTTAATATATAAAGATTATAGAGATAGATGGATAGAGAAAAAGAATGTTAATTGTAAATGAGGCAAAATGTAAATAATTTGTGTATTCAAGTACAAAGTATAGGAGTTCAAGGTCTGTAAGTTTTGAAACTAAGAAGTTTTTCAAGTGTGTGCATGTACATAAATATATAATTTGTGTGTGTAAAAAACATGGCGCCAAATACTACTTCCCTGGGAGGGTTCATTTCCCACGGAGAAACTCCAGGTCAGTTGGAAGTTAACTTTGAAGGAAAGACCAATCTACACCCAAAGAAAGGAAAGCCATTAGAATACATTGAATATGTTGGCCGCCTTCCTGTAAAATAAATTTATAAAAAACAAAAAGAAAAGAAAGCCAATGAGAACTCAAGAGACCAAATGGCCTATAGTCAGTTATCCATATGGAGTCCCTCCGAAAACAAGTTACCAGTAAGAGAAGAAAATATTCAAAGGAACTCGAAGATGGCAAAATAATGAGTAATGTTAAGTCCTGCTTTACCTCAGACATCCTGATTCATGCCAATGTCCTGGCATGTTATTCATAAGACCCAAAAGTGTTCAAGTTTGGATGACAAATTATATGATCATTTTACAGAAAATTAGCCATATGGCTTTGATCTTTGTATCGGTTTTTCCTTTTCCTTTTTTAAAACTTTTTCAACTCAGGTTTCATTTCTTTCAGATGAATCACCATATCCTCTCTGATTTCTTCTTTCTCTGATTCTGGTCTTATTTTATAGAAGCAACTACTTCATTAAGTTTTTGTTTGCTTATTTTTTATTCTTTCATTCTATCTTAAATTCATTATCAAATATAGTTCTTGCTTCTACTCTATTCCAACACTTTTTTGATAAGTTTATTTGCCAATTTTTTTTGTTTCTTTTCTTCATTTTCCTTGCAATATTTCTATATTGATATTGCTGGCTCTTTTCTGTAGTTACTCATTTTTGAGCAAGGTGAATTTTTCCAAGATTAGATATTTGCATGAGGTTGCACCTCTGGGGAGGCCCAGAGCCACATTCCAGGCTGTTAAGCTATGGGAATTTTTTTTTTAAGAATTATTTATTTTTTTGAGAGAGAGAGCAAGAGTGAGCAGGGTGGGGGTAGGGCAAAGGGAGAGGGAGAGAATCTGAAGCGGACTCCACGTATAGCACAGAGCCAGACAAGGAGCCCCATATCATGACCCTGGGATCATGACCTGAGTGGAAACCAAGAATTGGCTGCTCAACTGTCTAAGCCACCCAGAAGCCCCTTGGGATATCTAATAGGACAGAAGACTAAATAAATTCTCTGAGCCTTTGAAGTTTGCACTCCAGGGCTATTCATGATATAATCTCTCTTTCCTCAACTCCACCTTCCTGAAAGCCTGCTTCCTACAACATGCTTCATCTTGTTTCTCAAGACTTTATGCCAAAATTTTCAGGGAAATCTATGCATCCATTCCCATGATTTTAAAATATTTTTGGATTTGCCCCTCAGAGTAAATGTGGAGGTAACTACCATATTTACTCTACCACTTCAAAACTGTATTTCTAACACAAAAATGTGATCCGTCAACCCTGCTAAAAAAAAATCTTTGATGGTATGAAACTAGGATAAAAGTAAAATTCTTTAATATGACCTTACAAAGTCCTCATGAATTTTCTCAGTTTTGATACTTGAATTTTCAGCCTACCCAAACAGTGTGCCTTAATTAGTGATGTCTCCCTAGGGTGCTTGGGTGGCTCAGTCGTTAAATGTCTGCCTTCAGCTCAGGTCATGATCCTAGGGTCCTGGGATCAAGCCCTGCATCGGGCTCCCTTCTCTGCAGGAAGCCTGCCTCTCCCTCTCCCTCTCCCTCTCCCACTCCCCGTGCTTGTGTTCCCTATTTCACTGTGTCTGTCTCTGTCAAATACATAAATAAAATATTTTTTTAAAAAATAGTGATGTCTCCCATAGAAAAATAAATTTTCCCCCTTTTTTAATGTTCCCCTTCAAAGTATGCATCTTATTATATCTACTATGTATTGTCATTATTTATTTGCATGCCAGGTTTCTCCAACATACTTTAAGCTCCACGAGGGCAGGGAAATTGTCAAATTCATCTCATGTATCAGATACAGAACGTGACCTGCAGTAGGAACTCAGTAAGTGTTTGTGGCACAGGTCTAAGTATGATTCCGAGTGCTACCACATGCAATCAGATATTTAAACTTCTGGATTTCTGGATTTCTTCCTATTTTATTAAATATTTTCTCTCTATATATCAACACATCATCAGACTTACTTCCTTCTGAATTCACATGCCCATGTATTTGTCAACATAATCTATATGGGATAGTATTAATCATTGTGATTTCTGAGATATTTGTAATTATAACATTGATCCACAAAACATCTTATTGTTCCAACATATTGACACTTCAAAAGCAAGTAGCTAGCCTCTCTCTATGCTGTATGTACCAATTTTTAATGGTCAGTTGATTAAAATATTGACACAAAATGATACTGGATCAGCAAGCAGCCAGATTCAGAAAATGCATGTACATACATACATATTACACACTGAACTGTAGGAAAGCACTATAAGGAAAAGAACCAAGAGTCTTATTTCCCAGTAACTATGACATACATTTGTTTTAAGTTAGGTAAATAGTTTCTAAAAATACCCTCTCATGCCTTTTATTTTCTAATGCTTAAGCTCCTGTAGAAGATGCCTTAGAATGATGGCATCACACTGTAACACTGCGATAAGACCAAAAAAAAAAGAAAAGAAAAGGCAGAAACGATGCTCTTTTAAGCGTACTCAAAGACATTTGGCTTCCTTTTCTTAAAGGGAACCTGTGTGTAACTGAAAAAAACACAAGTATAATATCATGAGATTCAAACGTTGATCAAAATTGCTATGACACAGACAAACCTCAAGTAGACACCAGTACATACCAAAGGAATTGATAGTATTACTATTTATTTTACATAAAATAGATATGGAAGATGTGAATGAACAATACTCATAAAGCAGGAAGTCCAATGGAAAAAGGAATATACAACCGGAACCAAAGAACTATCTCCTGTGACGAATAATGCTTCAGCCTCTGATAAAACTGTGACTATAATGTCAGTTGTCTTTCTTATTCAAATGAAATTTCTCATACCCACAGCAGCACAGCAGTTGCAGGCTGTCAGCCAGGACATTTAAAGAACCTTAAAACAGCTGGATTTTACAAAGAAATCCTTCATAATGGGGTAGTACAGTCTCAAATTATACCATGGTATATTAAACAGGGCAATTTTTACAAGGAAAGCCATATAAAACATTGTGTAAGGAGAGGTGTATGTATTTCCAGGATTTGAACTCCATGTAACCCTGTATTGGATCCATTATTAAAAAGGAGATCTGTTAAGAATTGGACTTAATTCTTAACCTTAAAAACAGAGTGGAACAAATTTATTAAAATTCCTTGGAATAATCTTAAACAAATAGGTTTGTTGGGGTACCTTGGTGACTCAATCGGTTAAGCACTCAACTCTTGATTTCAGCTCAGGTCATGATCTCAGCCCTGCGTCGGGCTCCACGCTGGGCATGGAGCCTGCTTAAGATTCTCTCTCTCCCTCTGCCCCTCCCCATTCTTGCACACTCTCTTTTTCCCTCTTTCTCTCTCTCTAAAAAAAAGGCAATAGTAATATAAATAAATAAATAAATAAATAAATAAATTTTTACAAAGAACATATACCTGCAAGTATTGTGATATTGTCAGAGGCTGATAAATAGTGGGTATTTTAAATACTTTCTACACATTGACATTTCAGAATGACTTCTTAAAATTAGAATGTAAATAATTTCTTAAAATACATCATATACCTTCTCCTTTCCTTTTCTCTAACACATGAGACAGGAGCACTGGGGAGGCCCATCACCTCTGACCATCAAAAATTTGAAATCAGAAAAAATGGGGGAGGAGTCAAGATGGCGGAGAAGTAGCAAGCTGAGACTACTTCAGCTAGCCGGAGATCAGCTAGATAGCTTATCTAAAGATTGCAAACACCTGAAAATCCATCGGCAGATCGAAGAGAAGAAGAACAGCAATTCTGGAAACAGAAAAACAACCACTTTCTGAAAGGTAGGACCGGCGGAGAAGTGAATCCAAAGCGACGGGAAGATAGACCCCGGGGGGAGGGGCCGGCTCCCGGCAAGCAGCGGAGCAACCGTGCACAAAATCAGGACTTTTAAAAGTCTGTTCCGCTGAGGGACATCGCTCCAGAGGTTAAACCGGGGCGAAGCCCACGCGGGGTCAGCGTGGCCTCAGGTCCCGCAGGGTCACAGAAGGACCGGGGGTGTCTGAGTGTCGCAGAGCTTGCGGGTATTGGAACGGGAAAGCCGGCTACAGAGACAGAGCCGACAGTAAGCTCGCAGCTCCGTGTTACCTTGAACCGGTCGCAGGCTCGGTGAGCTCCGAGCGCGGCCGGAGGTCAGGCAGACGGGAGTAACTGGGCGCTGTTCTCTGAGGGCGCACTGAGGAGTGGGGCCCTGGGCTCTCGGCTCCTCCGGGCCGGAGACCAGGAGGCCGCCATTTGTATTCCCGTCCTCCGGAACTCTACGGAAAGCGCTCAGGTAACAAAAGCTCCTGAAAGCAAACCCGAGCGGATTACTCACCCCGGCCCCGGGTAAGGGCGGTGTAATTCCGCCTGGGGCAAAGACACTTGAGAATCACTACACCAGGCCCCTCCCCCAGAAGATCAACAAGAAATCCAGCCGAGACCAAGTTCACCTACCAAGGAGTGCGGTTTCAATACCAAGGAGAGCAGCAGAATTCCAGAGGAGGAGAAAGCCAAACACGGAACTCATGGCTTTTTTCCTGTGATTTTTTTTAGTCTTGCAGTTAATTTAATTTTTTCTTTTTCATTTTTTTTTTTTTCTCGCCTTCGGGTAAAATTTTTTTTTTAACTGTTACCTTTTTCTTTTTTAACGATTTTTTACTAGTTTATCTAATATATATATTTTTTCTTTTTTACATTTTTCTTAGGTGTTTTCTTTTTTTAAAAATTCTTTTCTTTTCTTTTTTTTCTTTTCTTTTTGTTTTTTTTTTCTTTCTTCCTTTTTGAACCTCTTTTTATCCCCTTTCTCCCCACTCACGATTTTGGATCTCTTCTAATTTGGTTAAAGCATATTTTCCTGGGGTTGTTGCCACCCTTTTAGTATTTTACTTGCCCCTTCATTTACACTTATCTGGACAAAATGACAAGACATAAAAATTCAACACAAAAAAAAGAACAAGAGGCAGTACCGAAGGCTAGGGACCTAATCAATACAGACATCGGTAATATGTCAGATCTAGAGTTCAGAATGACAATTCTCAAGGTTCTAGCCGGGCTCGAAAAAGGCATGGAAGATATTAGAGAAACCCTCTCGAGAGATATAAAAGCCCTTTCTGGAGAAATAAAAGAACTAAAATCTAACCAAGGTGAAATCAAAAAAGCTATTAATGAGGTGCAATCAAAAATGGAGGCTCTAACTGCTAGGATAAATGAGGCAGAAGAAAGAATTAGTGATATAGAAGACCAAATGACAGAGAATAAAGAAGCTGAGCAAAAGAGGGACAAACAGCTACTGGACCACGAGGGGAGAATTCGAGAGATAAGTGACACCATAAGACGAAACAACATTAGAATAATTGGGATTCCAGAAGAAGAAGAAAATGAGAGGGGAGCAGAAGGTATACTGGAGAGAATTATTGGGGAGAATTTCCCCAATATGGCAAAGGGAACGAGCATCAAAATTCAGGAGGGTCAGAGAACGCCCCTCAAAATTAATAAGAATAGGCCCACACCCCGTCACCTAATAGTAAAATTTACAAGTCTCAATGACAAAGAGAAAATCCTGAAAGCAGCCCGGGAAAAGAAGTCTGTAACATACAATGGTAAAAATATTAGATTGGCAGCTGACTTATCCACAGAGACCTGGCAGGCCAGAAAGAGCTGGCATGATATTTTCAGAGCACTAAACGAGAAAAACATGCAGCCAAGAATACTATATCCAGCTAGGCTATCATTGAAAATAGAAGGAGAGATTAAAAGCTTCCAGGACAAACAACAACTGAAAGAATTTGCAAATACCAAACCAGCTCTAGAGGAAATATTGAAAGGGGTCCTCTAAGCAAAGAGAGAGCCTACAAGTGGTAGATCAGAAAGGAACAGAGACCATATACAGTAACAGTCACCTTACAGGCAATACAATGGCACTAAATTCATATCTCTCAATAGTTACCCTGAATGTGAATGGGCTAAATGCCCCTGTCAAAAGACACAGGGTATCAGAATGGATAAAAAAACAAAACCCATCTATATGTTGCCTCCAAGAAACACATTTTAAGCCCGAAGACACCTCCAGATTTAAAGTGAGGGGGTGGAAAAGAATTTACCATGCTAATGGACATCAGAAGAAAGCAGGAGTGGCAATCCTTATATCAGATCAATTAGATTTTAAGCCAAAGACTATAATAAGAGATGAGGAAGGACACTATATCATACTCAAAGGGTGTGTCCAACAAGAAGATTTAACAATTTTAAATATCTATGCCCCCAATGTGGGAGCAGCCAACTATATAAACCAATTAATAACAAAATCAAAGAAACACATCAACAATAATACAATAATAGTAGGGGACTTTAACACTCCCCTCACTGAAATAGACAGGTCATCCAAGCAAAAGATCAGCAAGGAAATAAAGGCCTTAAACGACACACTGGACCAGATGGACATCACAGATATATTCAGAGCATTTCATCCCAAAGCAACAGAATACACATTCTTCTCTAGTGCACATGGAACATTCTCCAGAATAGATCACATCCTCGGTCCTAAATCAGGACTCAACCGGTATCAAAAGATTGGGATCATTCCCTGCATATTTTCAGACCACAATGCTCTAAAGCTAGAACTCAACCACAAAAGGAAGTTTGGAAAGAACCCAAATACATGGAGACTAAACAGTATCCTTCTAAAGAATGAATGGGTCAACCGGGAAATTAAAGAAGAATTGAAAAAAATCATGGAAACAAATGATAATGAAAATACAACGGTTCAAAATTTGTGGGACACAACAAAGGCAGTCCTGAGAGGAAAATATATAGCGGTACAAGCCTTTCTCAAGAAACAAGAAAGGTCTCAGGTACACAACCTAACCCTATACCTAAAGGAGCTGGAGAAAGAACAAGAAAGAAACCCTAAGCCCAGCAGGAGAAGAGAAATCATAAAGATCAGAGCAGAAATCAATGAAATAGAAACCAAAAAAACAATAGAACAAATCAACGAAACTAGGAGCTGGTTCTTTGAAAGAATTAATAAAATTGATAAACCCCTGGCCCGACTTATCAAAAAGAAAAGAGAAAGGACCCAAATAAATAAAATCATGAATGAAAGAGGAGAGATCACAACTAACACCAAAGAAATACAAACTATTATAAGAACATACTATGAGCAACTCTATGGCAATAAATTTGACAATCTGGAAGAAATGGATGCATTCCTAGAAACATATAAACTACCACAACTGAACCAGGAAGAAATAGAAAGCCTGAACAGACCCATAACCAGTAAGGAGATTGAAACAGTCATTAAAAATCTCCAAACAAACAAAAGCCCAGGGCCAGACGGCTTCCCGGGGGAATTCTACCAAACATTTAAAGAAGAACTAATTCCTATTCTCCTGAAACTGTTCCAAAAAATAGAAATGGAAGGAAAACTTCCAAACTCATTTTATGAAGCCAGCATCACCTTGATCCCAAAACCAGACAAGGATCCCACCAAAAAAGAGAGCTATAGACCGATATCCTTGATGAACACAGATGCGAAAATACTCAACAAAATACTAGCCAATAGGATTCAACAGTACATTAAAAAGATTATTCACCACGACCAAGTGGGATTTATTCCAGGGCTGCAAGGTTGGTTCAACATCCGCAAATCAGTCAATGTGATACAACACATCAATAAAAGAAAGAACAAGAACCATATGATACTCTCAATAGATGCTGAAAAAGCATTTGACAAAGTACAACATCCCTTCCTGATCAAAACTCTTCAAAGTGTAGGGATAGAGGGCACATACCTCAATATCATCAAAGCCATCTATGAAAAACCCACCGCAAATATCATTCTCAATGGAGAAAAACTGAAAGCTTTTCCACTAAGGTCAGGAACACGGCAGGGATGTCCATTATCACCACTGCTATTCAACATAGTACTAGAGGTCCTAGCCTCAGCAATCAGACAACAAAAGGAAATTAAAGGCATCCAAATCGGCAAAGAAGAAGTCAAATTATCACTCTTCGCAGATGATATGATACTATATGTGGAAAACCCAAAAGACTCCACTCCAAAACTGCTAGAACTTATACAGGAATTCAGTAAAGTGTCAGGATATAAAATCAATGCACAGAAATCAGTTGCATTTCTCTACACCAACAGCAAGACAGAAGAAAGAGATATTAAGGAGTCAATCCCATTTACAATTGCATCCAAAACCATAAGATACCTAGGAATAAACCTAACCAAAGAGACACAGAATCTATACTCAGAAAACTATAAAGTACTCATGAAAGAAATTGAGGAAGACACAAAGAAATGGAAAAATGTTCCATGCTCCTGGATTGGAAGAATAAATATTGTGAAAATGTCTATGCTACCTAAAGCAATCTACACATTTAATGCAATTCCTATCAAAGTACCATCCATCTTTTTCAAAGAAATGGAACAAATAATGCTAAAATTTATATGGAACCAGAAAAGACCTCGAATAGCCAAAGGGATATTGAAAAAGAAAGCCAACGTTGGTGGCATCACAATTCCGGAATTCAGGCTCTATTACAAAGCTGTCATCATCAAGACAGCATGGTACTGGCACAAAAACAGACACATAGATCAATGGAACAGAATAGAGAGCCCAGAAATAGACCCTCAAATCTATGGTCAACTAATCTTCGACAAAGCAGGAAAGAATGTCCAATGGAAAAAAGACAGCCTTTTCAATAAATGGTGCTGGGAAAATTGGACAGCCACATGCAGAAAAATGAAATTGGACCATTTCCTTACACCACACACAAAAATAGACTCAAAATGGATGAAGGACCTCAATGTACGAAAGGAATCCATCAAAATCCTTGAGGAGAACACGGGCAGCAACCTCTTCGACCTCTGCCGCAGCAACATCTTCCTAGAAACAACGCAAAAGGCAAGGGAAGCAAGGGAAAAAATGAACTACTGGGATTTCATCAAGATCAAAAGCTTTTGCACAGCAAAGGCAACAGTTAACAAAATCAAAAGACAACTGACAGAATGGGAGAAGATATTTGTAAACGACATATCAGATAAAGGACTAGTGTCCAGAATCTATAAAGAACTGAGCAAACTCAACACCCAAAGAACAAATAATCCAATCAAGAAATGGGCAGAGGACATGAACAGACATTTCTGCAAAGAAGACATCCAGATGGCCAACAGACACATGAAAAAGTGCTCCATATCACTCGGCATCAGGGAAATACAAATCAAAACCACAATGAGATATCACCTCACACCAGTCAGAATGGCTAAAATCAACAAGTCAGGAAATGACAGATGCTGGCGAGGATGCGGAGAAAGGGGAACCCTCCTACACTGTTGGTGGGAATGCAAGCTGGTGCAGCCACTCTGGAAAACAGCATGGAGGTTCCTCAAAATGTTGAAAATAGAACTGCCCTATGACCCAGCAATTGCACTATTGGGTATTTACCCTAAAGATACAAATGTAGTGATCCAAAGGGGCACATGCACCCGAATGTTTATAGCAGCAATGTCCACAATAGCCAAACTATGGAAAGAACCTAGATGTCCATCAACAGATGAATGGATCAAGAAGATGTGGTATATATACACAATGGAATACTATGCAGCCATCAAAAGAAATGAAATCTTGCCATTTGCAACAACATGGATGGAACTAGAGCGTATCATGCTTAGCGAAATAAGTCAAGCAGAGAAAGACAACTATCATATGATCTCCCTGATATGAGGAAGTGGTGATGCAACATGGAGGCTTAAGTGGGTAGAAGAAGAATAAATGAAACAAGATGGGATTGGGAGGGAGACAAACCATAAGTGACTCTTAATCTCACAAAACAAACTGAGGGTTGCCGGGGGGAGGGGGTTTGGGAGAAGGGGTTGGGATTATGGACATTGGGGAGGGCATGTGATTTGGTGAGTGCTGTGAAGTGTGTAAACCTGGTGATTCACAGACCTGTACCCCTGGGGATAAAAATATATGTTTATAAAAAATAAAAAAATTAAAAAAAAAAAATTTGAAATCACTCACCATGCAGTGAGTCTTGTTTTAGGAATAGTGATATGACATGTGCTTTAGCCCTTTAAGAACCTTAAAAGTATCCAGTTGGGGAAAACACACCTACTAAACATTGACAAAATACAGTGCTCTTAGAATCATTCACATCAAACAAATCATCGGTGATTTTCTAGAGAAAATGCCAACAGTGTGGCTAATCTTTTTGGTTAAACAATGCTTTTAAAAGTGCCTTAAGAACTAAAATGAGTATCTAAAAATTCTTTCAAACGCTGTACAGGCCATTAGTAGACGAACACATTTGTCAACAATTTAATTAAATATTTTTAAGTCATCTCGAAGTCACATAGGGGTAGTTTTTTTTGTTTTCAAAGCATCACACTTGTTATTGATATGCTATATAACAAATAATACATTCTGGATTTTTCTTTGTTTATTAACAAGCCCTTGTAATTAACTTGCTTTTAAATCATAAGTATGATACTATTTTAATTTCCCTCACATTCTCTACCCTATCATTTGAAATCACATTAAGCTGACTCTTAGAAGGCCACCTGGTGTAATACTATGACATTGAAGTGAGCTGTTCTGGTACGCAGGCAACACTGACAGTCTTCTCTGCTAAAATCCATTTCTCTAACTGATGACAGAACTAGGGGAAATTAATTTTTGCTATTCATAAATACCTGACAGGTTTAATGTAAATGTTTTGAAAAAGACCTCAGCATATGCTGCACATACATTATATATGCAGCACTGCACTGGAATATTGTATTTGAAACCCATTCAATTTCTAGATCGCTACTGCTGAAACTGTTGAAATTTCTCAAATTACTCACAGATTGCAATTTTCTCCATATACATGTAAATAACAACAGAAATCCCCATGAAACCTTTTCAGTCACTGGAAAAATCAGCAATTTGACACTTAGGACAAATTTCTCTGATAGGAATACTATGAAAATGCAGGTAAACCTGACAAATCACTGAGCATTAGCCTAGCTCCCCTCCTGTGGTCAGAGCCAAAGAACATATTTGAAGGAGGTTGTGCTCATTCTCAAGGCCCGGAAGGGCTGCTGCAGAATGCCTGCCACCACAGAAACGATTCTGGCCCAAAGCAGACGAGTTGGGATCTTTCTGATAAAGGTGAACACAGAGTCATTCCTTAGGATACCATACAAAGTCCCAGAGACACACAGGAGCACTTTCGTTTAAGTGTCCATGTGTAATAAAACCCTTGCATGTTCGACCCACTTTATGTATTAGATATATTTTAGAAATGTCAAGTGTAACTACACAGGGAAGCTTTTTATTTAAATAAATTCCATAGAGGAAAACCATTTGTAATGCAATCACCCATTGCTGACTTAATTTTCAAGTTTTATGTTCAAGTTTGCGTATCAATAGAATCATAATGATAGTGGATTGAAACACATCAAACAGGTTAAAAATCTATGAGTGCATAACAATATTAGAAAAACAAGCCAGGAGGCCTGGGTGGCTCAGGCAGTTAAGTGTCTGCCTTCTGCTTAGGTCATGATCCCATGTCCTGGGATGGAGCCATATGTCCGGCTCTCTGCTCAGTGGGGAGTCTGCTTCTCTCTCGGCCCCTCTCCCCAGCTTGTTCTCTCTCTCTCTCTCTCTCTCAAGATTAAATAAATAAAATCTTAA
This sequence comes from Mustela lutreola, assembly GCF_030435805.1. NCBI lineage: Eukaryota > Metazoa > Chordata > Mammalia > Carnivora > Mustelidae > Mustela > Mustela lutreola. The sequence goes on from NC_081298.1 coordinate 68,381,716, forward strand.
AAGAAAAAAAAAAAAAGAAGAAAAACATGCCAAATACAACCTGTTGGTCTCCTTTGGAGTATGCTAGGGAACAAACTCTGAAAACTGGTAAATAAAGGGGATGAAATCAAGGATTTAATCTGCTTTTCCTATGAGAACTGTACCTCAGGTTATTGATAAGAGAAACTTTCTCCATATAGAAATACTCCAGCTAATAAATGAAGAAAGATAAATGTATTAGAATATCACCACTTTCCAAACCCCTAATGAAATACTGGCCACGAACATCACAACACAATCAGATACCTAATTGAAATAAAAATGAGGAGTACAACCAACGGAGTATTCATGTCTCCCCACCCCAAAAAACTTAAGCTAACTACCAGTTCCCAGGAGAAAAAGGTATTAGACAATACCACAGAGATGCAATAAGCAAATCCTGAATGTGAGAAACAACAGGAAGACCAACCCAGTGTCTTTGACAAATAAAGATGCAAGGGAGAGGGAGAAATGAGGAACAGGAATTGATAGATTAAAACCAGAGGTTAAAATGCAATGGGGGATGTTGTCTTGCTCCCAATTTAAACAAACTGACAGTTTAAAAAAAAAAAAAGTTATGACCAATTTGGGGAAATCTGAGCAATGATTAGATATTTGATGATTTTAAGAGATTTTTGGTCTTTTTTGAGGTATGATGATAGCACTTGTTAATTTTTTTTCTTAAAGTCTCTATCTTTTAAAATACATACCAGAATATGTAGTGATGAAATAAGTGGTGTCTGTTGATCAGAAATGGTTCAGTTGGTAGGAAGTGGCATTGGGTAGAGGGACAGATGGAAAAGACTGGCCATGTGTTGATAACTGGGGAATGGGTAGCTATATGGGGGTTCAGTGTAACTCAATAGCTCTCTACTATTGAGTAGTTTCAAATTTTTCTGTTATAAAATTTTTTATTGCACACAAAACTAAGGAAATTTTATTTCTTGTAAAATTCTAAAATTTATTGCCCAACTAATATAATAGTAAATTGGGAAATGAGGAGGGGGACAAGCTACAAAAAAAGAAGAAAATGTTTCTACCTCTGACAGTCAACAAGAAAGGGAAGAATAAATTCAGCCGAAAAGACAAAATTCTTACTAGATCCTTCCCAGTTGGTTGGTTGAACTAAATAATCTCTAAATCCCTTTCCACTATGAATGTCTATAATTCTACAGCTTTAAAAAGGGCTATAAGGGATTAATACACAGAGCACAGAGGGTTTTCAGGGCAGGGAAACTACTCTGTACAACATTGTGGATGTCGTACAGTGGTGCAGTGGATACATCTGTCCAATGGTGGACAGATATATATGTATCTGTATAACACCAAGAGTGAGCGCCAGTGTAAACCTTTAAGGATTTTGGGGTGACAATATTCTGTTGAATAGATGCATCAGTTGTAACAAACGTACCATTCTAAGGCAGGATGTTGATAGTGGGGAAGCCATGCATCCGTGAGAGCAGATGATATATGAGAAATCTCTGTACATTCTGCCTAATTTTGCTGTGAATCTAAAAGTACTCTTTTTTTTTTTTAAAGATTTTATTTATTTATTTGACAGAGAGAAATTACAAGTACACTGAGAGGCAGGCAGAGAGAGAGAGAGAGAGAGAAGGAAGCAGGCTCCCTGCTGAGCAGAGAGCCCGATGCGGGACTCGATCCCAGGACCCTGAGATCATGACCTGAGCCGAAGGCAGTGGCTTAACCCACTGAGCCACCCAGGCGCCCCTAAAAGTACTCTTAAAAAGTAGTCGATTTCAAAGAAAAAAGAACTATAAAACACTCATGATAATGCTGCACAAATTCAGCATATTGCTGCTCTTAAAGATGTAGATTTTCTCTAAGCGTAAATAATCTTAAAATATTTTAGGACATTAAAAAAGATTGGGGTGTTTTCCTAGAGATGGGAATTGGGAAGAAATGAAGAGGACTGCCAATGGGTAGAGGGTTTTTTTTTTTGGGTGATAAAAAATGTTCTCAGATTGGTTGTGGGTGTGGTTATAAAACCCAGCAGATACACTAAAAACTATTGAATAATATAATTTAAAGAGTAAACTGTATAATATGTGAATTATACCTTAATAAAACTCTTATTTTTAAGTTGAGAGATTTTTGTATCTATATATAGGAAAAATTTGAAAATTATCTGTAAATGTCCTCAGCTAATGCTCAAAAAATGAAAGTAATCATAATATTTCTGTGAAAATACACAGTGAAATTTTTGAGAGGAGGTAATATCTTTTTATTTATTTATCAGTACAGTTTTTCTAATGGTTGTAATTGAATTGCAGTCACCAACAAGCTAAACATGGGCAGTTTTAATAATAATAATCTAATTTCATATATATTTGTATCATCTAGCCTGAGATGTTTGTATAAATGCCTAAAAATACTTCCAGTACTATTACTGTTATTACTATAACTCCTAATTTACACCAAACATCTTAATTCAACTTACTCTCACATAAAATAAAAGGTTTTAAATGAGTATTTGATAAAAATAATACAAAGGTTGCTTAACAAGCTAAACTGGTTTATTTACTTATTTTTTTTTTATGTATTTTAGAACAAGAGAGAAAGTGCAAGCGGGGGGGGGGGGGGAGCAGAGAGGGGGAGGGAGAGAGAGAATCTCAAGCAGGCTCCATGCCAAGTGCAGAGCCCACAACCCCAAGATCATGACCTGAGCCAAAACCAAGAGTCAGATGCTTAACCAACCAACTGAGCCACCCAGGCACCCCAAACTGTTTTTTTGTTTTTATTATTATTATGATACTTTGTCCTCATCTCAAGGCTCCTAAACTGCTTCCAGTAAAAAGAAAAGATCTTAGGAGGTACTGTGGCTATTGTTTTGAAGAAAAGCAGAAAAATAAAATCATTCATTCGATGAACCATTCCACAACCATTTTCTGAATTGCACACATCATGCCAGGTCTGGTGGATTAATGATGAATATTGCCCACCGGGAGTTCCCAATCCATTGTCACACACTGGTAAGTAAGCAAATAATTTCAATAGAATGAAATAAATGGTAACAAGAAGGATATACAAAGTATTCCTGGGGCATAAGTAGGGCATGGCTAGCTGCAGAAACAAGGAATCCTTCAGTACCATGGAGTGCAGTGACTGGATAAAGGGCAGATGGCTCCAGCCATGGCTGGAGGTGTTGAGGATACAGAAGCAAACAAGGTAGACCTAATGTTCCCCAAGGAGCTTCCAGTCTAGCAGGGAAAGCAGACAATGGAAATAATTACATTAATGTCTTCGAAGTGCTAGAGTGGGGCACATAAGAGGTATTAACAGGAGTATCTGGCAGAAGAATGCCAAGACAGTAAATTTGCACTGACATGTTTAATTACTGTGGAGTTTGGTGAAACAAGCTATTTGAGTTACCCAAATACGCTGGTGTCATGCTGGTTTCAACTCAGGTCATGATCTCAGGGTCCTGGGATTGAGCCCCGCATTAGGTTCTCTGCACAGCGAGGAGCCTGCTTCCTTCCTTCTCTCTCTCTCTCTGCCTACTTGTGATCTGTCTGTCAAATAAATAAAATCTTAAAAATAAATAAATAAATAAAATTCCTGCTTAATTTCACATGAGCCGGGGCACCTGGGTGGTTCAGTGGGTTAAGCCACTGCCTTTGGCTCAGGTCATGATCTCAGGGTCCTGAGATCGAGTCCCGCATAGGGCTCTCTGCTCTCTCGGCCTGCCTCTCTGTCTACTGTGATCTCTCTCTGTCAAATAAATAAATAAAATCTTTAAAAAAATTTTCACATGAGCCATTCTGACTCACCTAGTTCACTTCCAAACTTTTTAATTTCTCCTATTTTTTACAAAGGCATTGTCCACTTGGTGGATTATTGACTTAAACAGTTTACTGATTACTTACCTGCTCTCTAGATGAGTCCTTGTGCTTACTCCTTACCACAGAAATTGTTACAAGCTCAAATAACATGAAGCAAGCAAAGCATGACCCTAACATAATGATATTTTGAGTACCAGTATCATTATACTCCCCCATTAGCACACATGGACTCACAAAAGACTTCATTAAGAGCTCAGGAAATGCATACCCTAAACATGTTTTTCTAAACTCATGGAATACTCACAGATACTTCTGACCAATTCACCTTCCCCCAATTCCATTCTCATTTTAAGTGATTTGCACTGACAGTGCAAAGAGATCTGTGCAAGGTTTTAGCAGTTTCCTTCTCCCATTTGTACCAGAAATACTGTGTCCTGGCTACCCTTACTGTGTACCCATACTTTATCTCCCTGGAAGTTCAAAAAACAGACTGTATGTTGTTTAATAAGAATTTCCTTCAGCTTTACTCCTTACTGATACAGTGCACTCATAGGATGAAAATGCTCTCCCAACATTCATTCTAACCTTTTTGTTCTATTTATTTTCTCCACTGTACTCGTCTTCTTTTCAAATTTTATAGCTTGAGATGTATTATAGATTTCAGATTGTCTTTAAAACTAAAAACAACCCCCCCCAAAAAAAACCCACCACCAATAACCAAATAAAAACAGATACTAAGGGATGCCCAGTATACATCACTTGATGATGAAGAAGATGACGACATAAAGGAAGGAGGAAGAGAAGTAGAGGAAAAAAGAAAAGGGAAAAGAAAGGCACAGCAGGAGGAGGACAGAGAAGAAAAAAGAAGAGGATAATGAAAAGCATAAATAGGATTAGACCATTAGCAAAAGGAAGGCTATAATACTAATAGTAACACCATCTTTGGACAGAAGCACTTTCATCTTTAATAAAATAATATCTTTTTAAATTGTTTTTAAATTTTGGAGAGTGCATGCAAATAATATCTTTTTAATTTTTTTTTTTTTTTTAAATTTTGGAGCGAGAGTGCATGCATGAGCAGGGTGGAAGAGAGAGAAAGAGATTCTGAAGCAGACTCTGTGCTGAGCTCAGAGCCCAATTCAGGGTTCCATCTCATAACCCTGAGATCATGACCTGAGCAGAAACCAAGAGCTGGTGGCTTAACTGACTGGACCACTCAGATGCCTCTTTAAAAAATATTTTTTGAGTAATCTCTTTGCCCAACGTGAGGCTAGAACTCATGACCCCCAAATCAAGAGTCGCATGTGCTACTGACTGAGCCAGACTGGTGCCCCAATAAAAGATCCTCAAATCTCCAATTGGAAGAGTAGTAGAAATTCCTTGATGAGGAATAGGGGGGATGGGAGACAAGTTACCCAACCCTGGAGTCAAACTGTATCACCTACCCCCGAATTTTACCATCCCTGTGGTAGTTTTAAGGCATGAACCCAAAATTCTTTGATACTCTTCACATCAAACAGTGAATTCTTTTTTGTTCCTTGACTTTATATTGTTTATTATTTTATCATGAATATTTGTTGTAAAGTATTAGGTTAATCTTGGATTTCACAATGTGGAAAAAATTTCAAAGGAACTTAGTAGTAAATAGTTAAATGTTCACAAAATTGCATTTTACTCTCATAGATTTAATTTTTCTCCTCTCCTTGGAATGCCGATTTTGTTCTGTAGGAGTAGGTGGCTTCCTTGTTTATTTTTTAAATTATTTGTATTAACATATAATGTATTATTTGCCCCAGGGGTGCAGGTCTGTGAATCATCAGGCTTACCACATTTCACAGCACTCACCATAGCACATACCCTCCCCAATGTCCATAACACAACCACCCTATCCCTACCCCCCCAACTCCCAGCAATCCTCAGTTTGTTTTGTGAGATTAGCAGTCTCTTATGGTTTGTCTCCCTCCCAATCCCATTTGTTTCATTTTTAACTTTGCTACCTCCCCACAAGCCCACCCCCCGCCTTTCAAATTCTCCATATGATAATTGTCTTTCACTGATTGACTTATTTCACTCAGCATAATACCCTCTAGTTCTATCCATGTGATTGCAAATGGCAAGATTTCATTTCTTTTGATGGCTGCATAGTATTTTATATAAATATATGGATATGTATATCTATATATATACATCTATCTATCTATAGATATATCTATCTATCTATCTCCCACATCTTCATTATCCATTCATCTGTTGATGGACATCTAAGTTCTTTCCATAGTTTGGCTATTGTGGACATTGCTGCTATAAACATTCAGGTGCACGTGCCCCTTCAGATCACTACATTTGTATTGATTGCTGGGTCATAGGGTAGCTCTATTTTCAATGTTCTGAGGAACCTCCATGCTGTTTTCCAGAATGGTTGCACCACAAGCAGTGAATTCTACATCCCCTTCCCTTGAATCTGGGCATATCTGGAATCACTTCAATCTATAGAATTCACCGGGAGACACATTATGTGACTTCTGAGGCTAAGTAAGGAAGAGTATACAACTCTTGCTATTTTGAGGCCCCTTGCAGAACACTCCCTCTCAGAACCCAGCACAAGCTACAAAAGGCCCAAGCCACATAGAGAAACCCTAATGAGGTAATCCAATCAACAGTGCCAATTAAGCCAGCCTTTTAATCATCCCAGCTCAGGTACCTGACTTGTGAGCAAAGAAACCATCTTAGAAGTGGATCCTCCAGCCTTCCTTACCAGTGAAGGCCCAGACATTGTGGAGTGGAGAAGAGCCATCCCAGTGGTGCCCCTCCCAAATCCTTGACCCATTGAATGTATGAGCACAATAAAATGGTTGTGGTTTCCCATGACTACCATTAAGGTTGGTTTTATTTTTTAATGTAACAAAGATAACCAGGGTGACTTTGGTGACTGGAAATATGACATGGCTGTACTGAAATCTGAAACACATGGTACTGGTTTGGGAACAGGACTCTAGAGGCTAAGAGTGAAGGCTTAAAAGGTGAATGTAACAAAGATGTTCCTAGAAACCTGGAGAAAATTAGGCCCTTGCTGTAGAGTGGCTTAAAATGTGGCAATACTGCAGGCTGCAGAGGCCTGAAAAATAGGACACATAATTCATTTGATGATCTAGCTTGGGAGATCTGAAGAATACTGAAAGTGTTACCTGTCTTCCTTCTTGCTGCCTCTGGTAAAATGGGAGAGGAGAGAGATGAACTGCTCAGTTTTCAGGCAAAAGTTAAAGCAAGCATAAAGCAGCCGGGTCTTGGCTGCTGTGACAGACTAAATTTGTTTCTTATTCCCAGTCTCTCTAGACAGCGAACACTTCACAGATTAAGAAATGCCTTCAGGATAAAGATTTAATCTAGGGTGCTTTAAGAAAACACCACAGAGAGTGACTGACTGAGTGTAATCCCATTGTTAAGGCCTTTGTTAAGGGGCACCTGGCTGGCTTAGTCCGCGAAGCATGTAACACTTGATCTCAGGGTCGTGAGTTCGAGCCCCACCTTGGGTGCAGAGATCACTTAAAAAAAAAAAAAAAGGAAAAGAAAAGGACTTTTATTAAGGTGGCACATCATAAACCCTTTCAGACAAAGAACTTCTAAACCTCCTAAGGTCATACTTCAGGTGAAGACTTCCTCCGATTTAAAAAAAAAAAAAAAGAGCTTCTAAGGATCTCGAAGGTGTTGTTCTATGGCAGTCTCACACGGATTCTAAGGAAGAGAAGGACTTCTTAGTATGTCTGGCTTTTGTCTCATGCAATGGGTTATAAATTCATATACAGTTAAGTTGACAAAGTTTTTAAAGGAACGGTATTAGTTCAAATCAAAAGGACACATAGAGTACAAAATGAAAACAAGACTTTGGACACCTAAGTTTTTACAAGAAGGAAGCAAGAGGCTAGGACTACTCAGCTGTAAATAGGCCATTTCCTACAGGAAAGAAAGGATGACTCAGAGTGGGACCTATAACCTACAGGGCAGAGTCAAGAGTCACAGAGAGCATAGAACACAAAACGCATGCCAGGATGCAAGGCTATGGATCCGTGATCGTCATGTGGGTCCCATTCCTCCCCTTTCTGAGTAGGAATATCTTCCGCAGTCACCCAGTGCCTATCCCACCACTGTATGGGGACATGTGTTGGGGGCAGATAGCATCTCTCGGTTCACAGGACTCTAGAAAGAGAGAAACCATACTCAAGGAACTACATGGCTAAGGACCTTATCTGCACTTAAACTTAATTTGGATAAGTTCCTAGACCTGAAGTCAAGTTGTCACAAAGGGATGACATGAGAACATAGGGAGCAAAATGAGTCTATTCTAACTTAAGGGGAACCGTAAATAATTTCTGTCTCCAGCTCACCTGAGGATAGGATACCTTTTTAGTGACTCTCTTCAGTGGAATTCTTCTAAGTATTGAGGTTCAAGATCTCCTCCAGAACATGAACCCTGGAATTTTACTAACTTTTAAAACTCCCCCAGTCCACTAAGGGTCATTGGCCAGACCAGCTGAGAAGACTCATACTCCAGGATTCACCGACGTTGGCTTTTCTCCCTTCCATTTCTTTCCTCAGGCACCTTCTTCTTCCCTCAAAAGGAGCAGTCTCACATTACTTCAGCCACTCATTTGAATAATGAGAGCTATTCCTACACAACTTATCTTTATAGAAGGCTAAATAAAAAGAAGTTGAAAGCATGAGCTCTGGAGACAGATCACTAAATTCAAATTAAGTGGCTCTGCCACTTAGTAGCTTCATAATCCTAGGAAAGTTGCCTAACTGCTCTATGCTTTAGGATCATCACCTATTAAATTGGGATAATAACAGCACTGACCATGTAAGACTGTTGTGCAGAATAAGAGATAAAGTGTAAAATGCTTTTAACAGCCCCAACCATGTGGGGTGAGCAGTCCATAAATACAGTTTACCACAAAGCAAATTCACCTACATTATCTCATTTTCAATTTGGTCCTTCAAACAACCCTGTGGAGATATCATTATCCCCACAGTACATACTGAGGAAATAAGTTAAGAGAGATTAGGTGAATAATCCAGGGTCATACAGCTAATAACTCCTAGAGTCAGTCTTTGAATCCACACTTTATGACTCTAAATCTAATGGCTTCTCCACTGTACTATGTTGCTTTTGAAATAAGAGGAGCAGGTACTGTGACCACCACTTAATAGGTACAGAAATTGCTTCCCCCAAAATAACTCACCCATGATGGTATGAATTGATGAATGGAAGTATTGCACAGTGATTAAAAATGCTTTGGTTTCCACCTGCACAAAATGAAGACACTAACTAGCTCACTGGGTTGTTGGAACCATATGAGATCATGGGTATTGCGTTCTAAGCAGTGCCTGGCACATAGTAAAAGTACTTAGTAATACATATCTCCTATGCCCTCCTATGCACTGATTTTTTTTTTTTTTAACCAAACCATGCTGACTCAAGTCTCACTGCATAAGTCTTTGTGGTAGAAGAAAGCCACTCAAGGCTTGTGGTTAATTATCTTTCATAAATTATTCTTGACACTTTGCTACACATGTACTAAGGCTGAGAGGGAAAAATACTTAATAAAGTAAATACAAAATATTTTTATTTATTAGATGGCCTTTCTGTTCAGAGGAGGAGAAAATAATGATGAAAAATTATACAGGTTCAAAATTACAAACTGAAAACCCCCTGTTTTGAAAAAAGAAACAGTTAATGATATACATAATACTATGAACACACATCTCTGCTTCAAAATATGTTACAAGAGTTTATGTCCCAGCTTGTTTATAAACACATGTACAGGGGGAAAAAAGTTCAATTTCCATCTGTGGAAGGAAGCAATCTATTTCGCCATGGGTCTGGAACAGTTTTAACAAGTCTGACATACACAATAGCAGCAATTTCAACTTTCCCTAGCACTCTATTATGCTGAAGCATCTCATGGTGTTTTGTGACAGTATGAAAAGTTTATCCAGCCCAGAGGATTAATAGTTAAAAATTAGTTCTGTAGCACTTTCATCACATTTGGCCCTAAAACAGCTCAGAAAAGCAGTGGCATCTGTTTTACCTTTTAGGTACCATTATACAACAAGAACAGATAACAAGGAAAGAAGTATCACGTGGGAGGTGTGTCCTGGACTATCCCCAGCCCCCCCAAAGCTGGAGCCTATTCTTTCCCTTTCAGTATTCAACTGGCAACACTTTAGCGTTGTCTCTTCAGGATGACATGTTCTAAGACATTCTTCCCACTCACATTTGTCACGAACATGCACTCACTCACTTGATTTCATCTGGGCACGTCTACCTAGCTAAGCTCCATCTGTCAGAAATATACATCGTAATCAGACAGTTAAGGACACTTGTACTCTGGAGAATACCCGAGTATCGTTTACTTGATGTCCTACAGGTTCGAGTGGGAGAGGAGGAGCTTTCCCATACATCTTCGGTTTTAAAAAAATAACTCTTTGCAAAAGGAAGTAGATATGGGTAGGGGATTTGAGGTTTGTATAGGGGCAATTCGAGTAAGTAATTAATTAAGTTGACTAATTTTTCAAAAGTCTCTATTGGCAAGAACACATGGTAGGTTCATGCTTTCTATTGTCATGCTGGATTATTCCTCCTGCTTTTCACAGCAGCTGTTTTAGAAGTGACCTTTAGCAAACATGATGTGTTTCATTTTCAAAAATAGCACTACAGATATCACATTAATGTACAATGTATCTTGAGGGTGTGCAGAAACCAGTAGAGCCAGTAACATATAAGCAACAGCACAAAAAGACATGCCCCATGACAGTGGGGTCATGTAATGGTCTCTTGATGCTCCTCCATGACTCCAGTGACCAGAGACAGCATTCGTGTCTCAGTCTCACAACAAAAAAAGCACTACATTTTCTCCAAAAGACAAAGAAAAGGAGGAAAATGTGTTTTTCTTTTTTCTTTTTCATACTCCTACAGTTTCTCCCCTCTAAAACTGATTAGCGGATGAACATCTGCAATAGCCCCCCAATCTCGCATACCCAGCCCTCCCGCTAAGCCTGACCGAACACTAGCTAGCACCAGACTCAAGCTGGGTAGGTAATTTATTAAGTGAAAAGGAAAACCAAGTGGTTTCCCAAGAAGAGCAAAAGAAAAAAATTCAAGTGTATGGAGATGGCGTATTGAAAAATCACAGTGTAAAACATCATTCACTTTAGGAAACAAATTAATTAAACTGTTCAATGTCAACCAAGACCCCTTATTATTCATGTCAGTGAAATTTCAACTCAGTAATAGGTGTGATAGAGATGTCACCTAATTGTTGATGATCTTTCTAGCTAAATTGTTCTCACGTAGTAGCATCGGGGCCCTGAGAGATGAAATATTTATGACTGTCAAAGTCTTTCTCTTGGGGTTACCCACTTGGCTTATAACTTGGGATACTGCCATTTTCCACTTTGTTCCCCTGGCACCCTTCAATACTTCCTGACTATCTGGGGATTGCAAAAAGCCTGGATCGTGCTCATGCTAGGCCATGTGTTAAAATGAAGGGCACTGGGTGCCTGGGTGGCTCAGTGGGTTAAAGCCTCTGCCTTCGGCTCAGGTCATGATCCCAGGGTCCTGGGATCAAGCCCCGCATCAGGCTCTCTGCTCAGCAGGGAGCCTGCTTCCCCCTCTCTCTGTCTCTGCCTGCCTCTCTGCCTACTTGTGATGTCTGTCTGTCAAATAAATAAATCTTTAAAAAAAAAATTTTTAATAAAATAAAATGAAGGGCACCGTCTTCCCTACTGAGACAGTATGCAGAGGTATTACAGAGCTCTGTGCAAAAGGAAAACTCTCTTTTGGGGTTTTCTTTCCTCCAGAATAAAAATCCCATCCTTCTAAAAGCACACCACTGGAAAATTACAAGAGTCTGTTGAACAGTTCGGCAGTGGAAAATTATTGCTGTCATTTATCTAACTTTATATTTCATTAATTCTTAAGTTACTCAGAAAATAATTCTCAGTTAATCAAAACTGATAATTCCTCTCCAGATACAGATCATTTCTAGACATAATGCATTTTCTGTGACGCATTTTTGCATTGTCTTTATTCCAAAAAATATTTTTTTAATTTATTTTTGGTCTCTTTAGCAACTGCTTTTAGTTGTCCAAAGAATATGGTTATAGTTTTTTTAAAGGAATTTTATTAACCAGAAACTTGAGTAACATCACTTATGTACATGTATGCTATAATGAACTTTCCCAGTTTTATTCTGAAATAATTAACATATATCAAGGTATAAATTTAAGGTGTGTAGTGATTCACATACACTATGAAATGATTATTTCAATAGGTTCAGCTAACATCAACCTTTTCATATAAATACAATAAAAGTGAAAAAAAAAAGAAAAACAGGAAAAAAATATTCTCCTTAAAACTCTAAGGATTGGGGGCGCCTGGGTGGCTCAGTGGGTTAGGCCGCTGCCTTTGGCTCGGGTCATGATCTCGGGGTCCTGGGATCGAGTCCCGCACTGGGCTCTCTGCTCAGCAGGGAGCCTGCTTCCTCCTCTCTCTCTCTCTGCCTGCCTCTCCGACTACTAGTGATTTCTCTCTGTCAAATAAATAAATAAAATCTTAAAAAAAAAAAAAAAAAAAAAACCTCTTAGGATAGCTCAGTTGGTTAAGCAGCTGCCTTCAGCTCAGGTCATGATCCCAGCGTCCTGGAATGGAGTCCCACATTGGGCTCCTTGCTCGGCAGGGAGTCTGCTTCTCCCTTTGCCTCTGTCTGCCATTCTGTCTGCCTGTGCTCACTCTCTCAATCTCTCTCTCTCTGACAAATAAATAAAATCTTAAAAAAAAAAAAAAAAAAAACCTCTTAGGATTTACTGTCTTAACAACTTTCCTGAATTCCACACAGCAGTGTTAACTATAGTCCCCATGCTATATTATATCCCCAGCCCTTATTTATCTTACAACTGAAGTTTGTGCCTTTGACCACCTTCCTCCAACTTCCTAATCCCCTACCTCCATAACCACCCCTGGTAACCACAATTCTCATCTCTTTTTCTATGAGTGTGGATTTGTTTGTTTTAGATTCCACACATAAGTGAAATCATACAGTATTTGTCTTTCTCTGTCTGACTTATTTCACTTACCACAAAGTCATCAAGATCCATCCATGCTGTAGCAAATGCTAGGCTATAAATAGACCACAACTTCTTTATCCGGTCATCCACTGATGGACACTTAGATTATTTCCATGTCTTGGCTATTGTACATCGTGCTGCAGTGAACATGGTGGCGTATAGATCCTTTTGAGTTAGTATTTTTGTTTCTTTTGGATATATTCCCAGAAGTGGAATTGCTGGATCATATGGTAGTCAATTTTTAATTTTTTAATTTTTTAATTTTTTAATTTTTTTCAGGATCCTCCATGCCATTAAGTATACCAATTTACAATGTGACCAACAGGGCACAAGGGTTCCCCTTTCTCTAATCTATACCGATATTTGTTATCTCTTGACTTTTTAATAAGAACCATTCTAACAGGTGTGAGGTGACATCTCCTTGTGGTTTTAATCTGCATTTTCCTGATGACTAGTGATGTTGAGCATCTTTTCATGTACTTGTTGGCCTTTTGTCAATATAAAAACAATTTGTTCTTATAATGATGATTCAAAGCCCTTCAAGTTCCCCAAAAGCTTCCTTAATTATTAAGATTAAGCTGCATTTAAAGTAATTTAATTGTTAACTATGTTTATTTTTGTAATAGTACATAATATTTTTCTTGAAAGGCTATAAAGTTAAAATTAAGTCTATAAAATGTTTTCAAACATTCAAGGGCAATAAGTTAATAGTATGTCTTTTTAGCTGTCCCAAATACAGCCATTTCAATACAGAGGCATTCTTATCAAATTAAATTTTTTAACCTTTGAGAAAGATGCTTCCCTTGGTTATGTGTACTACATACTAAACCCAAATCTCTCGCTCACTCTGTCCTCTGAACCATACTATCTGGCCAAGACTTAAGCCCAGATCAAAAGAAACAAACCAATATTATACTAAAAATGCATGCTAAAAATAATTCAATAACAAGGCTGCCCTCTGACCAAACACTGTGGCATTTACTTCATTAAGTGTTTCTAAAAAATTCCCAGTGGGAAAGATACTTAATTTATTTACTGCAAGAGTCTAATGAGAACTAGGAAGGAAACTAGGAAGGAAGCAAACTGGCATGGTTTGGAGCAGGATTACTGGCACATTTGATTTCCTATATGAGGCTTTCTTTTTTACCTGTCAGCCACCCTGGTACATTTCACCATAAGCAATGAGACATTTTTGTTTGGACTTGGGCATATATTTCCTGATAGAACCCTAATAATAGTAAGTTCTCAAGGGGGGGAAAAATGGCAAAGAAAAAAAAAAAGAAAATCGCTTATCTGTGACTCGGTCTTTAGATTCTCCTTCTAATAAACAGAAGTCACTGTTTTGGGTTCTCTGCATGCCATTTGTCACAGCCATGTCCTCGCGCGCTTAGACCACACGTAGGCAAAGGGCCTAACACCCTTCACAGCAAGAGGCTAACTGTCGATACTGTCAGTGGTTCACTGCTTTCCCAGGGGGTTGAACACAAAGCAAATGACCCCCAACTTTATTCTCACTTAAGCTTTTCCTCTGTTCTTCTCAGCTCTCTAGCACAAATTTCAACATGCTGAGTTGTCATTTCCCAGTCAGGATTTCTAAAACCAAAACGGCGAACCTTCCTCCCAACGCAATTCCTACTTGTAAATTCCCTGACCCATTCGTTGGTGCCATTATTTTTCCCAATTTTTCAAGTCACATCTCCGATTCACGTAATAGAGTAGATCCCTCAATTTCAGATTTTCCTTAGAAGTAAGACCTCCATGACAGACAGGGGAATGAACTGCCTGTTCCATTGGTCTTTTGTCTCCCCCAAAAGCCCCCATGTTTTAGGACAGTCTATAAACATTGTACAGCTCCCTCATCAAAGCCTGAAGGGCTATTTTTGTCAGACTCTGAGCACTTTGACCCAGTATCATTAGTCTCTTTGTACCAAAACCTAAATTTTTTTTAAAGATTTTATTTGTTTATTCAACACAGAGAGAGACTGGGCACTCTCTTTCTCTTTGGACAGCAGGCAGAGGGAGAAGGAGAAGCTCCCTGTTCCGCCAAGCAGGGAGTCCAATGCAGGGCTCCATCCCAGGACCCTGTGATCATAACCTGAGCTGATGGCAGATGTTTAACAACAGAGTTACCGAGATGCCCCCCATATCCAAATTTCCACCAAACCCCTCCCAGACCCCCTGAAAAGCCTGCCCACCAAAATTACTTTCCCAAAAAACTTTTTGGACACAAAGCCAGCATCTGAAGAATGATCTAGCCGTAGATCAAAGCTCCTCTTAGACAGAAATTCAAATCATAAGAATATATATACCATTTCTAGGTATAATCTTTATAGATAATATTACGATGTTAATCTAGGACCCTCTGCCTTTCCCTGGTCACTCGCTTCTCCCATCCCTTAAGTTATGTAGAGATTAAGACATAATATATCAGGTCAGCTCTATTTGCCACTTGACCCGGTACAGATAAGTTAGTGGTCTACACAGACTACCCAACTTCTCAGAGGTTGTGCAGGACTCACACTCAATAGCATCCTCCCTTGTGAATATACTAAACCATTCCTTGGCCTATCCCATAAATCATAGCAACTATATCCTATGATTACCTAACATATTCCTTCAATATTAAGGAAGGATATGAGGAGAAATCTAGGCATACATATCATTGATATAGCAATAATCCTTACATAAAATTGACCTTGCACTTAATCTGTCAGAAGTTTCTCCTGTTAATACAGTCATTCAAAACTATTTACTGAGCATCTGCCATGTGTCAGGCACTCATCTAAGAGCTGAAAACAGAGCAATGAATAAGACAGACAAGGTCCCTGCTCTCATGGTATTTATAATCTCTTTAGCTCTTTCTCTGCCTTTCTCACCATCTTGGCATCCATTGCTTTGGAATTAGACACCCTTGATTAATCTGCACACACTTCCTCTTTTGACTTTCTACCTAATACAGACTGGCAATTCCCAGAAACCATTGCTCACCTGATCTTGGAGCAAGCTAGCTCTAGGTTTGTTTAGTCCTTAGAGAGGAGAGATCTCAGATCTGTTTGGACATTCAGGGACATCCAAGGCATACTATCCTAAAAAAGCTTCATCTCAGCAACCTTGCCCCTCTACCAACCTCTCCATTTTTAGTACATTGCCTGGCACAAACATTAAGTAAATTTAACTTACTCCTGAATACACTTGCCCTTCTTGGATCCAGGTCCTAACCCTGCACAAGTTACTCAGCACCTTCTCTTCCTCTCATGGTGTTTTTCTCACTGGTCTCCACATAGCCATTCACCCTCTGCTTTCTTTAAGCACTGTCGGATTTTCATTTTAACTTCTGTCTTGGAAGCCGGGAGGGAGGAGCTGGGGAACATCTGCCCTATCTTGTACAGTGTTCTGTTCTATATTGTCAGAGTAAACTGAGGTTCACACTCATCAGAATAAATCCTTTCCAGTGCTCCTTCCCAAGAAGGGAGGGAGGAGCGGGCATTGCAGAATGCACGAGATGGGCTGGCCCATCGCCCCAAGAGAACCTCTCCCCTTGCACTTGCACCATGCACTTGAAACCAGCCTTTCTTAAATCTCATAGTCCAGATGTGGAAGGTTGCTCCCAATATGAAAGCATCCTGCTTCAAAAATTTTCAAAGAATTAGGAGTAGAACTACAATATATCATCACCTTGCCTCCTTGCTATAACTGAACAATAAATTTAGCCCAGACATTTCTAATAGTCAAAGCGAACACGGAAACACAGTACTTATATCTGTTCATTCATTAATTCAATAACAATCGTTGGGTCACTATTATGTACTGGTCATACTCCTATGTTCTGGAGCCCTCTCCTCTGGCCTCCATCTAATTCTGTGTGAGAAACGGAAGGGGTTGGGGACAGGCAGGGGCCTAGTCCTCAGGTGAACTGTCCCCAGTGGACCACAAAAGAAGAGCTGTCCGAGGGCATTTCTCCCTCCACAGGGCTTGGAAATTATGATCATCAGCTAGCACCAACCATGAAAATAAACACATGTGAGAAGTTATTAAAACTCTCATCAGAATGCTTTTTAGTTCCATGAAAATGCATAGCTTCTTGTGACTAATATTAACACCAATGTAATTAGATGGGATTCTAATTACCCCGTAGTGGTTCCACACACAGAGATGAGGAATAGCATGTATCCTACCACTGCAAGTCCTTCTAGAGATCTTAGGGATACCGACATTCATTTTACTTGCTTGGAGAAAGGAATTTTATCTTATTCACCTTATTTTAAGAAAAAAATATACATCATAAAAATTCCACATTAAGCAAATATAATAAAAGCATTTTAAGTTGGCTTTACAACACACCTTTCAAAATTTTATACAGATACAGATTTAGGTTTTATATGTTTTATGCTATCTTAAACCAGTTGACCTTCTAATATAGAAAAACTATGAGTTTATTTTATGATAGCTCATATACATCATATCCCAGGAATTGAGACAGGGCAAAAAGGTAGGGAATCCTTGAAAGGATAGCAATAATGAAAGGCTAGGAAAAATATTCTTTTACTTTAGGTACGTGTAGGTCATGAGAAGAGGTACACTGTCAAAATGAGATAAATGAAAGTATAATTTTGTCCCATGTTTAAAATGCATCCGTAAAAGCTAGGTAATAACAGTAACACCTACCACCCCTTGAACACTGACACGCTCAGTGCCAAGCTAAGTGCTTTCTGTGCATTTTCTGATTGCATCCCTACAGTAAACCTATGATTTATTAGCGTCAGTTTATTAAAAAAAAAAAAAAAAAGAGAGAGAGAGACACAGAAAGGTGAAGTTATTTGTCCAAAGTTAAAATTTTGGGTAAGGGGAGGAGAGAATAACTTTATGCTCTGTATTTAACCACTAAACTACTGACTCTTCAAAGAGAAAACACATACACACACATAAAAAAGGGAGAAATTTTGTTTATAGGACGACTTTATTTTGTAAGGTTGGGTTTTTGTTTGTTTTTTAGTAATCCCTATACCCAATGGGGGGCTTGAACTCACAACCCCATGATTAAGAGTCACACGCTCTTCTGACTGAGCCAGCCAGGCATCTCCATAGAATAACTTTCTTTATGAAAGAAGAAGGGAGTTGACTTAATTCTGGTAGAAACTCCTAATTTCATTGCAGACTGGTACTCTGAGTGCAACTGCTCTACACTTCCTCAATAAAAGGCAGGTAATGAAAATACCTATCAAAGGGATATTAAACATGAAGTTAATGTAACCTATGTGAAGTGCTTATAAAAGGCATTAAACATAAACGATCATGATGATTTTTTCTACTATCAGAATAGAAGAGGAAATCAGGGCAAAGAACATAAGAAAAAAATGAGATGAAGTAAGGGTAGGTACATAAAGGGCATAACATTGTATGGTCTACTAATTAAAGGTAGCCTATAAATTTGGGTCAGTGGGTTTTTGTAGTCAATACAAAGAAGAAAATGTTATGTGTTACAGGATTCATAATGTCCATCAGATTTTTTTTTTTAAGGTGCTCCAAAGAAATACAACCAGTCCTTGTTCTGAATGAAGGTCACTAAAGATTTAAGGTCTGAATTTCAAAATTGAAATGAAAACTACTTTGCTTTTTGCCTTCAATTTGTAATGACAGAAAGAATTTACTGAAGCAAGCCAGAAGTTTTAACAGACTTGCTATAGAAGAAAATTTAGCCATTAATCTGTCATTTCAGTCAAAGCTAAGCTCATTAATAACTTCTATTCAGCTCCAAACTGCCTTCAATTTTTCTATTCCTTTCTGATGATAAGGACCCACATATTCAAATTTCCCCCAAAAAAGTGAACAAATTTTATGAATTCCAAAATGAACAGGTAAATAATATTGAAGATAACGCTTTTTTTGTAGGCACTACCTTTCTAAATGCCTTGTGAGCTTTTAAAATTAAAACACTTTAAAGAGTATGTTTGCCATTCTGTCACATAGTCATTTTTATAAACATTTCAAATTTGAAGACTTTTTGATCAGCATAAATTTGCAAGATAAAAATGATACCTTGATTATTTAAAGTAATATTAGCTAACACATTTTGAAATATGACAAAAAGCAAGAATGGTTTAAACAGAGTTAATTTTGGAGGAAAATTAGTCAGTAAAGAAGACTTATTACAGAAATCCAATTTGATAAGAAGAGATGGATTTCTTGAACCATATTTATACTATAAGAAATACGTCATGTTATTAGTCATTATTAGTACTAAAATTCTGAGACTGTTGCTAACTGTATTTATAGAGTCCCTCTGAAATGAGAAATAAGGTTTAATTCTGACTAAACTATAATCAGGATTTTAACAAATTTTCAAATCCAAAACAAAGAATAAATTACATGAATATTGACCAAAACCAACCACCATAATCCCCGAGTGTCAAAAATCAAGTATAATCAGGAACAAGTAAGAAAAATAATTTACTATATTCAAATAAAAATCTCTGAAAAGTGTCTCATATTCCAGAAAGAGAATCATCCCTTTATATTACAAAATCCTTAAGGAATGAAAAAATTTCTTAAATAGAAATAAATATATTCTGCAGAAGGAATAAGTTCTTTCTCCTCGAATTTCAACTTTCTTTTTATTTTCTTTTAAGCGTTTATTTATTTATTTGACAGAAACAGAGAGAGAGAGACAGCCAGAGAGGGAACACAAGCAGGGGGAATGGGAGAGGAGGGGTAGCAAGCCTCCCATGGAGCAGGGAGCCCAATGTGGGCTCGGTCCCAGAACCTTGGGATCATGACCTGGGCCAAAGGCAGACACTTAATGACTGAGCCATGCAGGTACCCCAAGTTTCAACTTTCTTTATTCAGTTATCTTGCTCTGATACCTCTACCACTCAGCGAGTAGGAATTTTCTGCTCTGTCTTTATCTTGGAACAAACACATATTAAAACTCTTTGTTTCTCCCCAATTTAACTGAGAGAAACCTGGCATTTTTAAATGCAACTGTATTTAAAAACTTAAGGAAAGGAGCAACTGAACATCCATTAGCAAAAAAAAAAAAAAAAAAAAAATCCCAAGTAAAACTTCATACTATATATGAAAAATCAACTCAAAATGGGATATGGACTTACTGTAAAACATAAAACTACTAAATTTAGACAAAATCACAGAAGAAAAAACTTCAGGATCTAGGACTAGGAGAAGAATTCTTAGACTTGATGTCAAAGCACAATCCACAAAGAAAAACAGATAAATTGGATTTCATCAAAATTAAACACCTTTGCTCTGCAAAAGACCCTCTTAAGAGGATGAAAACATTAGCTGCAAATGAAAGGCAAATAATTGCAAAATAATTATCTACCCGACAAAGGACTAGTCTGTAGAATATATAAAGAAGTCTCAAAACTCAATTATGAAAAAGACCAAATAATCCAATTAGAAAACGAGCAAAAGACACGGACAGATATTTCATCAAAGATATATGGATGACAAATAAGCACATGAAATACTTTCAACATCATTAGCCACTAAGGAAATGCAAACCAAGACCTTAATGAGATATCACATACACCTATCGAAATGGCCAAATTAAAAAATAATGACACTGCCAAATATTGAGAAGGATGTGGGAAAACTGGATCGTTCATACACTGGGAATGAACCATGGTAGAGTCACTCTAGAAAACATGTATGACCAAAAATGCAATTGCCATATAATCCAGCAATTGTACCATTAAGTATTCATCCCCAGAGAAATAAAAGCTGACATTCAGAAAAAAACTGTATGTGACTATTCACAGCAGCCTTATTCATAAAAGCATCCAACTAGAAACAACCCAGGGGTCCTTCAACAGGTGAATGGTTAAAGCAACTGTGGTACATTCATATCATGATACACCAAACAGCAGTAAAAAGGAACAGACTATTGATACATGGAACAATGTGGATGAACCTTAAGGGAATTATGCTAGATGAAAAAAGCCAATCCCAAAAGGTTTTAAATATTGTGTGATTCCATTTACAAAACATTCACGAAATAACAAAATTACAGACATACAGAATCGATGAGTGATGGCCAGAGATTAAGGATGAGAAGAGGAAGAAATGTTTATAAAAAGCCATCCTTGCAGTGAGGGAACTGTTTTGAATCTTGCCTGGGGTGGTGGATACACATACCTACATGTGATAAAAGTGCATGGAACTAAATACATAGACACATGCACACATATAGTTGAATGTACGTAAAACTGGAAAATGTGAATAAGGTTAGTGAACCATGTCGATGTCAACTTC
This sequence comes from Mustela lutreola, assembly GCF_030435805.1. Taxonomy (NCBI): domain Eukaryota; kingdom Metazoa; phylum Chordata; class Mammalia; order Carnivora; family Mustelidae; genus Mustela; species Mustela lutreola. The sequence goes on from NC_081298.1 coordinate 68,402,925, forward strand.
TTTGTTGTAATATTATACTATTATTTTGCAAGTGTTACCATTAAGACAAACTAGGTAAAGGGTACACTGGATATCTTTGCATTACTTCTCATTACTGCATGTGAATCTACAATTATTTTAAAAGTTTAAATAAAATAAGCAAAAAGAAAAAGGACAGAAGTTTAAAATGTTCAAAATAGTTTAACAATATAATTATTTCTGATTAATAATCCCAATAAAAGTAGCAAAAAAAAAAAGAAAGAAAACCTTATTAGGCTATTTTAGGACAGGGCTACCCTTCAGAAACAATCAGATTGTTTGGCCAAGTGGATTGGCCAATATAGCATATTAAAAGTAATCTCAAATTCTTTGATAATGGTCCCATTGAGAAGTAAGGTCTACTTCCTTTCCCTTTGAATATGGGTAGGCTCTGTGACTCCTCTAACCAACAGAATACAGTGGAAATGACAATGTACCCGTTTCTGAGCCCAGTCCTTAACATACTGGCAACTTCTACTTCCTATCTCTTGAAACACTCACTATTGGAAGCCAAGTGCCCTGTAAGAAATGTGACTACCCAGGAACTACCATGCTATAAGAAAAAAAGATCAACCCACAATGGGGACATCCTGGAGGATGACAACACATGCAGACGCAGACTGGACAGAGAGCACCAAAACATTTGCCATGTGACAATGAGCCATCATCACTGATCAGCTGAGCCTTTCCCAAATCCTTAGCCCATGAGCAAAATAAAAGGGTTGCTTTAATCCACTAAGTTTCAGAGCAATTGATTATATATGCAATAGAAAACCAAAATAGAGGACAGAGCCCACAAGCCCTTTGTCTAGATGTCTTCCCTCTATAGGCTGGCCTCTGGGTAAGTGGGACCATCTTCTTTCCTGATACATGTCTTCTACCAAAATACTCTGCTCTCTTCAAGGACATCTAATTCTGTTTTGTTTTGTTTTGTTTTTTTCTGATTCTGATATTAGTCTCTTACCCCTGGAGTCCTCTATCACTCAGCTCCAGATTCCAGTCTGAGGGCTGCATGTAGTCATTAGTCAAAAGCAGTGCTAAGCTACACCTTTGGACCCCAGCAAAATATCCAGTCTAGTGTTTCTCAACCTTTTGTCCATGATCCACAGCCCGCCCCCCTAAAATGTTTTATATAAGGATACACACACACACACACACCACACATACATGCTTATAATTGAAAGAAAAGAGCATTATAAAACAGGGTGAATCAGCAGTCATCATCACAAAAATTAAAAATAATTAATAATTAGATGATTGGGCACCTGAGTGGCTCAGTCAGCTGAGCATCTAACTCTTGATTTGGGCTGGGGTCAGCATCTCAGTATCATAAGATCAAGCCCTTGTGGGGCTCTGTGCTTATTGTGGAGACTGTGTGCAATTTTTTCTCTCCCTCTTTCTGCCCCTCCACCTTCTACCCACACCCCCATTCGCACATGCACATGCCCTTCCTCTCTCTAAAAAAATAAAATAATAATTAGATGATTTAAAAAGGAAATTCTATCTTCCAAAATTGTGTATATTATTAATATAAAATATTTTCATTTAAATATTCTCATTTAATTGGCTAAGAGTATGCAACTAGAGGGTATTTTATTGTGGATAATTATTGAATAAAGTTTTGTCTTCTCTTCTAAAATCAGTGTTCCTTACGGAATAGTAACAATCTCATACTTAATCAATTTTGAAAGTGGATATGCACTGATAGGCTATCACTGTTCTTTTTCCTTTAAAATGAATACCTAAATAAACCAGCTTGAAATAGTACCTAAACCATCAAAGTCCAACCAGTGAGGGGATGTGCTTTGAAGGGTTCTTCACTAACAACTGAGTAAGTTACAATTCTCATTAACACAGCAAGCTAGAAAAGGCTAACACATCATCAGCCATTACCAATCTGACGGTGATTAGTGCACTGAACTAATTCCTAAGACAATGCAGCACAGAGGGACTGAAATGCACCCTTGGCAATGTTTAAAGGCATGGACAGGGTGCAAGGACATGGGAGATGGCAAGGCTTGGAGTGCAGAAAGAGAACAGGAGAAGAAGAACAGGCCGTGGGAGTGATGAGAAAAGGATCCTTACCAGTCACAGGGTGCATAAGAGCACGGGACAGCATTTATGAGAGGAAAAAGATAATTCAATTGATGAGGTATGGCTGGTAAGTTGGGAAGCATCAAACATAAATGTGTATCTCTTTGATGATTTTTGCTAGAGGCAAGCCTCCTATAACCTTTATATTTTCTAATGTATGGTCTAATTCAGACATTTGAAGTGTGCCTTAGCGTGTTCCCTGAGTACAACCAGTGTTCAAATTTGTCCAAGTCTTGGCTGGGCTAAAGCTTATGTAGAAGTTACTCTATCAATTGGAGAAATATCAAGAAAGATGGAATGGAATGTACCATATGCACCAAGCAATAGAAAACTTAAATTTTACAAGTCTCTTTCCTCATTCCTGTTCCAAATTACAGTTTTAGATTCTATAGAAATATGTAGCATTTTCAATAGACCCTTCAAGAAGTGATGGAATGTTTCTCTTTTGTTCTTGTATGTTCTCTGGTGCACACGTGCACACACAGTCAATGGTTCTACCTCCCTCAAAGAAAATGTCCAGTAGTAAAAACGTGTCAATGCGTTCTCAAAAGAAAGAGACCAAGCACAGAAATAAACTACTGACTAACAAATTAACCACAGTTAGACTGGGGGGAAAAGAAGACTACTTTGCAGAAAGAAAAAATTGTCATATATATGTATAGAAAGACTAAGATTTGTCATAAATACCTATATAAAATATTTACATCAAATATATTTATGTGTTATGCAAATTGAAAGTTAGTACTAAGCATAATCCCCAGAAAACAGATTTTTTTTTTTTAAAGATTTTATTTATTTATTTGCCAGGGAGAGAGAAAGAGTGCACTAGCAGGGAGAGAGTCAGGCAGAGGCAGAAGCAGGTTCCCCACTGAGCAGGGAGCCTGATGCAGGACTTGATCCAGGACCCTGGGATCATGACCTGAGTTTAAGGCCAGAGATTAACTGACTGAGCCACCAAGGCATCCCAAAACAGATGTTAAAAAAAAAAAAAAAAAGCTAAGAAAACACTAACAAAATATTCTCTATATCTTTGATCTTCAATGAATTTGAGAAAATGGTGAAATGCTGTATTTTTTTAAGATTTTATTTATTTATTTGACAGATGGAGATCACAAGTAGGCAGAGAAGCAGACAGAGAGAGAGGAGCAAGCAGGCAGGTTCCCCGCTGAGCAGAGAGCCCGATGTGGGGCTCGATGTGGGGCTCGATCTCAGGACCCCGGGATCATGACCTGAGCCGAAGGTAGAGGCTTTAACCAGGCGCCACCGAAATGCTGTATTTTGGTTGGAAAATGGAATCAAATGTTATGTGACAAAACAAACTAATAGACTGACATGCACAGAGGATAACATATGCCTTAACTTGGGTCAAGTATTTACAATCTAATCAACACAAAGAATCGATTCTCTGTACAATCTTAAGAAAATTTGTTTTTCCACATCATAATCCAGAAAAGTAATCTCTTAAGATAAATGACTAAAACAATAGCTTTGAAAATTTTATAAATATGATGGAATTGAAAAATAAGGCATACTAGGATGGCTAGGTGGTCATGATCCTAGGTCAGGCATCAGGTTCCTTGCTCCTTGCTCAGTGAGGAGCCTGTTTCTTCCTCTCCTTTTAAAAGGAGGCCAATTTGAAATGTATCCTGGATTAACTTGTATAGTTATATTTGCAGCCTTAGATGGAAGAACTTCAGTAGATAATGCAAAAGCCACACCTGAGAACCAGATTAATGATGTTGAAGGCACATGTGGGGACAGTAACCATTTTGAACCTATATTCTGTAGTTTTGTGCTTATGTTTTAGACAACGGTGTTGCAGGCTATTGTCCCTGTTCATGTATTTTAATATTTTCATCAAGTGAATCTTATTTGTACTTACTTCTTGAAGAGTAAAATGAAGAGTGAAATTCTAAAAGTCTAGAATAGATAATAAATATGTACATAAAATCCAACTTAAGTATAGGTCCAATACATAGTGCAAGCTTTTCATATTCAATTCAACCCGAGGTGTAAAACCAATGTCATCCCCCATGAATGAAACATGGAAAGACAAATACTGAGTAAGAACTATAACCATCCAAAAGAGATTGACTCAGTCCTATTGTACCAAAAGCCTTTCATGTGAGTCCTGAAAAACCCACGTGGTTCCACAGCATAAAAATCACAATCAATTTCAGAACCTCACATTCACTCAGCTAGAAGATGTGGGACACCCTGAGTAATCTTAGGAGAACCTCATCAATGCTCACCAGGCTTGCAGAGGGCAAGTACAGTGAATCCCCATTTTGTTGTAAAACACAAGATATGTGATCTCTATTATCCACGGTTCAGTATTTAAAAGACATACAATAAAATTATAAAGACAAACTCCTATTTTGTAAGAATTATAATGGTTTCTCAGTATGTCCTTCAGACTAGAGAACAATCATGAAGTAAGTATGTTATGAATACAACAGAATTTTGCCTGTCTATATTCAAAGCTTCAATTAATTTTAAATGATCAAACAACTGCACGGCCAAGAGACAAGAAGCCATATAGGCCTTTTATATGATCCTACAAAGTAATAGGCGAAAGAGGTCAGTCTCCAAGGTCAACATATGCACCACTAGATACATTCAAGAAAAGAACTTCACATAAATGGCTGTGGATAGTTCGGAAGACAGCCCTTGTTAGCATAATTACTCAAATAGTATTTACAAGTACATAAACAACTGATTAAGACATATTTTCTTAGACATCAAAGAATTCAATTTGAATTTAATGAACATAGGTCATTAATCTCATAACTGCAACCAGCCTTAAGTAACAAGATCTCTTACAATGCAGATTTTGCAAAAATGACATGGTTACCTATATTTTTACTACCACCACTACCTCGAACATAGTACCTTCACTATCTCAACCCAAATGGGAGATTTCTGATTATAAACTTGAGAAAAATCCTTTTTCCATCCCCACCCCCATCATCAACACCAAATTCAAGACTTGAAAGTGCTCAGGATAATTTGGTTATTTCCAACAATCAAAAGAGACCAATCTCATATGGGAATATTGGCCAATAATTAAGGAGATATCAGTTGCCTTAGCAACAGATTCCTTCCCAAATAAGCACTGTTTTCATTCAGCAGCCTTTAGCCAAAAGGGGAATTAAATCACTGAAATCAACAATTCCTTTGTTTAGCAAACAGAACAGCTTTCCAGGTCTCAAGAAAACAGACCTCTCACAGTTGGTCCAGCATTGCCCAAGGTAGCAGTCTTGCTGAAAAAGCCAACCTCTTGAATTGCAGGATTTTATCATCAAAACCACTGCTAACAGAGCTGCTAGCTTTTGCCAAAGAAACATGACAAAGGAGAATATCTCCTAAGTGATACTAATGAATATATTTAGCTTTATAGATTTTAACCTTCCTTAGAGAATGTGTGTGTCTATGTTTCTATGTCTATATATATATATGTGTGTGTATATATATATATATATATATATATATATGTAATTCCAAATGTCTAGCTTAGCTAATGGCTAATCAGCCCACTAGCTAATAAACAGCTTCTTATGCTTTGATTCCTAGGTGTAAGAGTCTAACCTCGTGTAAGACAATTCTAAAAATATTTTACATAGGCCATTACCAAAACTGAGAAAATAAATAGCTCCAGTCCTGAATGTTAGTATAACCTGGTCCACTCAGCAGCCTGAAGTCATGTTGTTGCATTGAGGCTGTCTGGACAGGTTAAGTATCATTCATTTTCTGATAAATAAAAATAAAAATAGAATACTAATAATAAAATTAGTAAAGGCTCACTATGACTGATGTTTCTCAATAGAGACACATATTGAAACTCCCAAGAGCTCCCCAGGTTAACACTCTTGCCACAAAATACTTATATCGTAGCCATACTCCATTTCACTCTCATTACCTCCATAAACAATCCCCTTACCTTCCCAATTTTTTCCACTACCACGTTCCTTCTATAGTCCTGCTGCCTCTCCACACAGGCACCCTCTTCACCACCACTGTCTTGGGCTCCAGATTTCTCTTCCGAGAAGAAGATTCCATTAGCCAGCAAGTGTCTAAATCGATCTGTGTTAGGATCCAGTTCTAATGAACCACAATCTTCACCTTTCTTGCCGTTCTCTGACTTCTAGAGCCCTTCACATTCTCCCTGTCCCCATCTTAGTCTCTCTCTTTTTACTTCTTAATTTTTTACATTTTATTCTGTTTTATTTATTTGACAGAGAGACAGTACAAGAGGGAACACAAGCAGGGGAAGTGGGAGAGGGAGAAGCAGGTTTCCCGCTGAGCAGGGAGCCCATTGTGGGAGCTCGATCCCAGCACCCTGGGATCATGAGCCGAAGGCAGACGGTTAAACAACTGAGCCACCCAGGTGCCCCATTTGCTTCTTAATTTTTTAAATTATAGGAATAGTACATGCTCCTCAAAACAAACCACATTAATAGAGAGGGATATAAAATTAAAAAAACAGAAAAGGCCGTCTGGTTAGAGGCTTGTTTCCTAGAGGCAATCATTGTTAATAATTTTGTTGTACAACTTTCAGGTATAGGTTTTCCTATATATGTTTTCAGGTATATGTTTTCCTACATAAAACTTCTTTTTTCATAAAATGGGTCTTTTTTATTCTCTTTACCTTTTGGGCCTGCCTACATGGAGAAATCTGAATTTAAAAAATCAAATATAAAAGGGTGAATTCCCTGAATCCATCCCATCCCACACATTGAGCTGTACATATCCACTTCATATTTCTCACCCCATGTACTTTGTTCCACACTTGTCTAATACTATACCATTTACTTTTCTGAGAAATATGTCCAATTCTATGCTATTTATTTTGATGATTATTAAAAACAAACAAAGACAAAGTATCCCCAGTAAAACAGAAATGCGTAGTTATTTGTCAACATCCCCAGTATTAACTGAGGTGAAATACTCAATCAGCTAATAAAATTTAAAATAATAATTTTTTGTATGAAGATATGTAAAACCAGCATTCTAATTTATTTCAAAAAGCCTTTAAAACTGTACTTAGTTTAAAAAAAAAAACCTGTACTTAGTTTTAATTCATATTCTGTCTCATCTTTAAGAAAAGAATCATAACAAATGTACTGTCTCTATGAATAATAAATGAGGATATTCTCCCTCTTCCAATTAAAAAGACCCATACCTGAAAATGACTAAGTTTCTCTGGCTAGCAAATAATTCCAGACAAAGACAGACACTTAACTTCTACATCGACCATCGCACTAATAATGCAACATATGATGCCAGCACATATCAGTGCCAGAAGAACGGAAGGTTCTCACAAGCCAATGAGTATATCAGAGTCCCCAGATGCCTACACTTTAGACTTAAGTGGCCAGCAGAACCAAGCATTTACATTACTCTGGGTTATCATTACTCAGTTAAATGTTATTTCCCAAGTCCCAACGTGGGACTACTACTTTGGGGACCTTACAAATGCATCTATGAAGAGAGTTAATTCAAAGTCATATTCTCTTTGGAATGTAGAAGACCACCAGATACTAATTAACTCTACCAGAAAGACCTGGTTATCTCACGTGCAGTACTGGAAAGCAGGGATATTCCTCTCTCCTCATCAGCTGGTATGTAATGAGTGTCTGCAGGGTATATGGCAATGTACAAGTCACCTACAAGGGTGGGCTCTAAAGGCTGTATTAGTCAACAGTGGAAAATGCTGTTGTTATTCCATGAAATATACATGAAATCTGACCACATTTTCGACTGAGCTCCACTTATGCATGGGTAATAAAGTAGGGTGCCTGTGCTTCTTTGAATCTGTAGGGAATGTTCACCTTTCAGCCCTCACTCACGAGACAACAGCTGCTCTTCTCTTCAAGTATTGACAATACTGTGTGGTACTGTCTGAAAAATCTAACTACTGAATACTCTTTATTGTTATGGGACAGTAAGGGATCAATTTATTTAAAGAGCTTCGGCTTATTCTAGGAGAAAAGTGTAATAATGCTTGTTAAGTGAACAGTCAAATCTTTAGATTAGTCAATATAAAGGGCTGTGTAAAATTGTACTGAGGACTTTTGCCACAGAAACCTGAAAAACTTCAAATGCTTTGACATTTTGAAAATTATGAACTTGGTTATGGCCCTATGTAACTATGGCCTGATTCTGAATACAAGACAGTGGGGGAAACTTGCTGCATTTAGGGTATAGAATTATGTATCACTCTTTACTTTGAGATTCTAGAGTTCATAAGAAAGGAAGAGATTCTGCCAAAAAGTGATTATACATGGAAGAAATCTAGTTTAATCATTAATAGAAATGAAACTGGATCTACTCAACAGCAGCCCGAAAGAACGACAGTAAAAATTTTGGCTGGTGTACATTCACTGGCAGCTTTCTTTGTGGCCTCATTCCGATGGGGAATGAGAGACGTGCACGGTCTGCTTGAACCACACTGTGACCTGAATGGGGCTTGACTAGACATTTCAGCTTGGGCCCAGATCTGTCTTGCTCACATCACTGGCCAACAACTACTGGTGAGTAAGAATTGCTTCTGAGTGACATCCTTGGCCACCAGTAAAGGACAGTATTTAAATCAACACTAAAAAGGCTTTAAAAAGCCTCAAAGCAGTCAAGTTACCCAAATCAAGTGACGACATTCTTGACAATATATTTTTATGAAACTTTCACATACTACAAAACTGTAAAAAAAATTTTGACATACAAGTGTTACATATATGTAATCTTTTTTTTTTTGAAGATTTTATTTATTTATTTGACACACAGAGAGAGAGCACAAGTAGGCAGAGAGGCAGGCAGAGGGAGAGGAAGAAGCAGGCTCTCCACAGAGCAGGGAGCCGATTCGGGCCTCGATCCCAGGACCCTGGGATCATGACCTGAGTGAGCTGAAGGCAGCTGCTTAACCGACTGAGACTCCCAGACGCCCCTACATATATGTAATTTTTAATAGCCTTCAAAGGTAATAAATATCAATTCTTCTGGAAGACTGCTGAGGCATCTGTTTCTTAATGACAAGGTAGTGAGGATATTGTCAAACCTAAACGCACTGCTTATTTTGATGTAGGGTTGTGGATGTAAGTAAGGTCTGTCCATCATCTCTGACATTCATTCAACAGGTATTTCCTGAACAACTACTGTGTGACAAGGGTGAGAACACGAATCCAAATAACATACAGCCCCTGCCTTTACGGAGCTCTCCAGCTAGTGGTGATGTGCTAGTGATGATTTATGTCTCACACAGTGAAAAGGAGACAAAGAGTATTGCTTACAAGAGCTTCACAGAGGGGCATCTAACCCAACAGGTAGAGGCGACAAGAGAGGTCAGAGAAAGCTTCCAGGGGATGTTTTTTTAATTTACTAGTTATAAATTTTATCTGAACCTTATCTGCCACGAAGGAGTCTCTCTCTCCTATATTCACTGATACGTTTCAGATAACTCTAATCCGTAGTCTCTCTAAAAGAAACCATATTCTCGCAATATAATTTAAAGTGGTAAAGAAGAGGGACTAAAAAAATTTTTTTTTCTTTTGCAGGAAGGGATTCCTTTCTAACCTCCCAGGGCGCCATTGTCTTAGAACCACAGTGAAGCTCCAGGAGAGCTGTTTTCTATTCTTCTTCTTCATCTTATCCTGCAATACGCCTTAATCACTTTAAATATAGAAGATAGACAAATGGGCAGTATGGGGAGTAAACCGGCAAACTGAACACTTAGGTTACAAAACACCCTTTCTTGCCATACACTTGCCACCACTTTTCTTGCCTTACAATCTGCTGTAGAACACTGGAGAAAATTTCAATCACTCTTTAACAGACTGTTCAAGTTGAAGGAAAATACAGAAACTGACATAAAACAAATATAGGGAGTACACCCATCTACATAACAGCCGTGCTGTTTTGTCTTTGAGAAGAGTATTAACCCGTCTTTTGTTGATGGCTACTAAACTTAATTTGTTGCAGTTTATAAGGAATGTAAAGGGGGGAAAGGTGAACTTCCATAGTATCAGTTATTTTTAATAGCTTCCCCTTTCCCCAATATCTTTATGTTGCCTAAAGAGACTAAATCTGAGGCAGGACTTCTTCTGCATTTCATCCCTCCTAGCACCGTGAGATCTCCACCCCATCCTGTCAGGCACCTACCAGTCTTTGGTGTCATATCAGAACTTAAACTTTGAGCCCCTGTGGCTCAGAAAATAAAATGACTTATCCAAGGTCACACAGCTGATTAGAGCCAAAACATTCCTACCTGTGCCTGCTAATTCCTTTATTCCTCAGAATTCTCAATCAAAAAACTACCTCTAGTTCCCAAAAGTAAGAAGAAGAACCGAACAAAATCTATCTGCTCTGAATCTCTCTAATGTCTGCTTCACATCCTTAAATTTAAAAAATCCTACCCTTTGAATTGCATCTTAACATTGAAAAAGTTCCCATTTTTATGCCCTAGTCTCTTATGTTACTAACATTTCACATTCTGTATGTAACTATCCCTTGGCAACACACGTTTTAAAATTTGAACCAAATCCTAGAGAAGGAGAGCATCTCAATTTTTTATATCAACAGAGGGAAGGAAAAAAAGTGACATGGCATCTCTTTCTTGCCCACCTCAACACAAAAGAAATATATTAAAATACCACTCACAGAATTTCAAGAGGACACAATTCAAAGGATAGTAATAAATGCAAGTCACCAAGACTTGACATTTCCATGACCTAAGCTTGTTGTATACTGTACCTCCCGCTCATGTCTGCTGACATCCAGGAGTAAACCCTAAGGGAGTTGTTTTGAGTGAGGGTTTCTGTATGTCTCTTTGAATAGGAATACAAAGTGACAGAAAAATAACTCAAAATTGCTATAAAATGAATGGTATTTCCAAATGCGCAAGCAAACAACATGCACTTTAATGTAACACATTTCTTCTTATTTGGCAGTAAGTTAAAACATATGTTGTTTGAAGTTTATATAAAATGGATGAAAAGGTGTTATTTGTGTTAAAAATGAAACCAAATTACTAAGTGGTTTAAAATCCATGGCTTTTATTATCCAAATGTTGCCAGTTAAAAGTAATGTCACTTGAAGAGTAAAAAATAAATTAGGGTTAACAGTTACTGGTCTGCTTGTTTTTTTTGTTTTGTTTTGTTTTGTTTCTTGATGAAGAAAATAAAGTAAAAACCTTCAAAAATATGCACTTAGTCATTACAATTTCACAATTTTAACACAATTCCAAAAAAGCAAACAACAAAGAAATTTAGTTACCCCTTAAAATCAAGTACAAATGTTTTTTCCTGAAGGCTTTTTCTTCTATGAATTACCAAAGAAAGAGCTGTCAAAAGCTTAGTCTCACTTCAAAAAGGAAAAGTCAATGGCAGCAGGTAAAAATCAGATGGTCAAATGCCCTCATCAACTGGCCCTGGGAAAAATCTCATCAAGAAAAACATCAACAAAAAGCAAAAATCATTTCTATTAAGTAATTATTTTTACCACCGAGAGTTTGATTACTGCTTTGCAAAGCAAATAAAAACAAGAGTATGTACTCAAGTTGTTTAGAGACAGGAAAGAACAGGTTTTCCAATCGGACTAGAAGATTAGAAGAAGGTCAGAACTAAAACTTGGAGTTTTGTTACTTGGTTTTTAAATACACAGTATATCCAAAGGTATTATATTCTCAAAAAAACAAACCAAAAAACCCCTAGGTATTTGCTTCTTAGGACTAAGGTCTCTGGCATCGGTGATTTTCTTCTAATGTTCTTTTCTATAACTATTTAGGATTCAAAATAATTTTCTCTTCTGTTGATCATTGCCAAAGTAAGATCTAGTACATCTGCAAAAGATCACATAAGTTGGTTCTAATAAATACATCAAGGAAGCATGTTTTGTTACAGCAAATCCTTAAAGTAGGTACAAGTACCTTACGAGGAAGCTTTTATCTTCATGTATTCTACGGAGAATTGCAGCCCACTTTGAACAATGATAAATGTTACATTAAAAATACTTTGTCGGGGGGGTGGTGGTGGGTGCCTGGGTGGCTCAGTCATTAAGTGTCTGCCTTTGGCTCAGGTCATGATCCCAGAGTCCTGGGATCGAGCCCTGCATCAGGCTTCCTTCTCAATGGGAAACCTGCTTCTCCCTCTCCCACTCCCCCTGCCTGTATTCCCTCTTTCGCCTTCTCTCTCACTGTCAAATAAATAAAGAAAACCTTAAAAAAAATTTTTTGCTGGGATACCTGGGTGGCTCAGTCGGTGAAGTGTCTGACTTCAGCTTGGGTCATGATTCCAGGATTCTGGGATGGAGCCCCGCATTGGGTTCCCGGCTCAACGGGGAGTCTGCTTCTCCCTCAGCCTCTCCCCCTGCTCCTGTTCTCTCTCTCTCTTAAATAAATAAATAAAATATTTAAAAAGTATATTTTGTTATTAATTTAATCATCATCACAGATCGGCACTGAAGATGGTGAAGAAGAGCCAAAGCACAAACCAACATCATCAGTGACACTTGGTCCAAGATGATGTGTCAAGAGATGTGATCATCATAGTCAATCATTGCTTTTGCACAGTGGCCAAGTATATGTCCAGATGCAAGACATATTACATCATATTATATGACATTGCCTACCATTATCAATTTTTTTAAATTTCTGAAATACATGTTACATTTGTATTCTTAATCTAAAAATAAGAGGAGTTAAGAAAACTCTGCAGTTTAATATTGTCCAAGTTGGAGTTTATAAGTATTGACTGACCATCAAAAAAATAAAAAAAATACAAGATTTAAAAAAAAAAACAGTTTATGTAAGCTGATAACAATTTTAGGTGGAGATCAATTTTTAACCATAGACTAAGCTTCATTTGCAAATATGATGCGCTTCTGTTAACATTTCAAATAAATGGTGGAAGATATTAGTCAATCTCCTCCTTTATTCTCACATGCCGGCATTCTGTAGACAGATGAAAACCCAAATTATTTCTAAAAGAGTTTCATTAATCTTCATATAGTCTCTGCGAGGTTTATATTTAATCCCTGCCTGTTTTCCTCTGCCGGTCAAAATTAAAGGAGCAATAAAGTCATAATTAAGATCAAGATAACAGTCTCACACCTTTAGTATTCAAACTACTAACTGATGCATCACGTTTCAAAAAGTTGGTCAGGGGGAGTCTGGATTTCAGATGAATCAATTATATGTCAGTTATACCTCAGTAAAGCTGGGGGGTGGGGAGATGAACCAATAATGTTAGCAGAACTAAGTCTGGATATTTAATTTATTTAAAAAAGAAAGGAGTCTGGTTCCAGTGTAGGGGGTGGTTGAGTTGCCATGGCAATGTGGTAGGCAGGGCGCCTGGTTCCTGCACTAGGGATGGAGGTTGGCCATAAAATAAATAAACAAAATAAAATAAATAAGAAAGAAAGAGGGAGGGAAGGAGGGAGGGAAGAAATAAAAATAGGAAGGAAGGAAGGAAAGAAGGGAGGGAGGGAAGGAAGAAAGAAAGGAATTTTCTGAATTTCATGATTTCCAAGATTTTGCTATAAATTTGTTGGTGAGCCAAATAATATTTATTCTCAAGGTACCTAAAGCAATTAGTTATCAATTAAACAAAGCTCATTCTAGTTTGGGGGGTGTAATGGGTAAAAGAGCAGTAGTAAGGAAAGTTTATGATTCAACCCTCACAGTAACAAAGACTATCAAAAGGAGGTCATATGCACAGTCGTAAGAGATACACTGACAGAAATGAGAGACAAGCCATTCATAACAGGTCCCTGTGAATTAATATTTTTATGTTATGTAATTACCCTATGAATAGTTCAATTTAATTGATTTTATATTAAAATAATTTATTAAATTAAGACATTTTAAATTTTCCACAATTTTTAGAACCCTATTTTGACATTTTCCTCTTCTTTTTTTTTAAATACAATGGAAACCAATGGTGTGCCAAGGAGTAGAGTGTAGTAGGAGTGGTCCACCTTCGTGGGGAGAAATATTTTATCATTGGCATTTTAAAAACTTGCTGGCATGTGGTGATAATTAAAAGCAGATCAACTTTCAATTTTACTATTTATAAAAATTCTCTAACACCCCTTTTTGCCCTAGGCTAGACCTCACACCCATGCCCCCTCCCCATTCCCTTCTTTCCTTTTTCTCCTGTTGGTTCAATATCAAGCATTTTACAAAGGAGATAGCATAGTTGAATTTAGATCTTATTTAATTATTAGGTTGAAATGGGGAGAAATAAAACTAGAACACTGTTCATCTAGTAATATACTGCTCTCAGACATACGTTGTGGGACGCCTGGGTAGCTCAGTTGGTTAAGTATCTGTCTTCAGCTCAGGTCATGATCTGAGGGTCCTGGGATCAAGGGCTCCGTGCTCAGTGGGGAATCTGCTTCTCTCTCTCTCCCTCTCTGCCCCTCCCCACCTCATGCACACACACTCTCTCTCTCCAAAATAAACAAAATCTTTTTTAAAAAAGAACATAAGTTGTAATACTTATGTATTCAAAATCTAAAACATTTCAAAAGGAAGATACATAGAGCTTTTAGTTGCAAGAAGAATGGGAAATGGCTGTTGAAAATTAAATGATTAAATACTTTTGGAACAGCCTGATTCAAGAGCACCTATCTGTTGCAAAATAATCCCTATGTTTTTTTTTTCCTTTTCATACAACATACATGTGTGAATAAGGATTTTCACATTTTCCTGGCAAAGAATATAAAAATTTAAAAAACAAAATATAATAATATAAGTGGATATTATACCTACTGTGCAGATCCAACTATGAAGCACTGTCCTTATATTAAATAGGTGTGTGATAAGATATAAAAACACTGTTCTCATTGAAAGGCTTTATAAAACCTCATTTTAAATTGAATTTTTATTGTTCTTTATACAATAATCTAATTTTTCTATTATGTTACCATAATTTCCTCCATTGCGTTATAAAGTTTTCAAAGCGTAAGAATCTCAATTGGGGGGCACCTGGGTGGCTTAGTCAGCATCTGCCTTTGACTCTGGTCATGATCTCAGAGTCTGGGGATCAAGTCTCACATTGAACACACTGTTCAGTAGGAGTGTCTGCTTCTCCCTCTTCCTCTGCCACTCCCCTGCTTATGCTCACACTCATTCTTTCTCTCTCTCCTCACTCTGTCAAATACATAAATAAAAATCTTAAAAGGAAAAAAAGAATCACAATTGGTACTTCTCACAGGAATTAGTTTGTAGAGTTTTTCTTTATTTTTCCATAATTTTGGTCCAAGTATTACAATCCACTATTATAGCTCATGAATGGATTTTGAAGTTCTGCCATGACATCACACTATAAAAAGTAATCTATGGACAAATAGATCTGGAACCCAGTAGGCTAAAGGAAAACTGATGAGCTTCCAAAATTAAATAGCATAGCAAAACAAGGAAACACTGCCCAGTGAAATCAACTCAAATTTTGAAAAATAAATCAAAATTTGAGATATTAATATTTTAAACATATATTATAAAACAAAGGGTTTTCCTAATGTGTAATAAATATCTTTAAGCTTAAAAAAAGTCCTGCCATATTTTATAGCAACACAATTGAATAGCACTTTATAAGTTATTCAGATATTACTGCATTATATACAATTTACACATTTCATAGTAAAGATAGACAGGTGATACATAGTTCTTTAACAAAACATGTGGTTTTTGGAGAGTTAATGCCATTAATGTTGGTATGAGATCCATATTTCATGACATTCCTTCATACATCTAAAATATTTCTCAGTTATACATGAGAAGCCTCAATTTTAGAGCTCTCTTACATACTTGAGAAAGCTTTACAAAGCTACCATGAATAAGAGGCAGAAACCACCCAAAGCCAAGTGTGCCACAATATAAAGAAAATACCAAAGGGCATTTGGAATCTAGCCGATAGGTCATAAATATGAAAATCTCCTTGCTAAGCGAATTACTTCATTGAAGAAGATGTGATGTCAAAGCCCTTAGGAAAGGTGACAACTGAAACCACTGGAGAGCCACTGTATTGAGAACTGTGGGAATTTCTAAATTAAAGGGCCTCGTGGTCTTCTATCCATTTGAATGCACAAAATGATGGAATTCAAGAACTTACATCCATTTCACGTACCACATCCCAGGACACAGATTGTGTCTGTGATTGCCTTCACACAACAACCAACAAATACAGAAGAAGAATTTCATTTGTCTTCACTCTAGTTATCTGCTTTGGGCATTGTCCCTAAATCATACAGTTTGTATTCATGGTATGACACAGACATCTGTCCTTATGACTCCAATGTAGAAACTTCACTTATTAAAAACACAGTTGATTTGAGAGAAAGCATACAATTGGCAAAAATATGAGATTCAAGCCTGGCTTCACTACCTGCTTATAATTATGACTGGCGTTCGTATCTCAACTTTGTACAATTAAAAAAAAAAAAAAAAACACCAAAACTCAAAACATTTGCGAAACAATCATCTACAATAACTTTGCTATCAAGTTCTTTTTTAGTTAGGATTCAAGAGCAATTTGAAAATATCAATAAACTCTATGTTATCAGGAAAAAGAAATGATTTCATGTCTTTATAAAGTAAGCAGAGACTTTCAGGAAGGTCACACTGTTATTCTGGAAAAAAAAAAAAAATGCTTTTTTAGAACCAGGAATACTGGGCCCTTTCAAGCATCTACTTTATTGTAAAAATTTCACTACAACAACAAAAGGAGACAAATGCCTAAAAAGCAGTCCCAAACTCTTCATCCTAATTTTGAGTGCTGACAGGAATGATGCATTTCAAACTGATCAAATCTATCTACAAAATAAACAGGGGCACCTCGCACATGCGCACCACTGACTTGCAGTCGTTTGTGTGATCACTGTACAGCACTCACCGTGCTGGGCACTGAGACTGGAATAGTAAGCAAGACAAAGTTGCTCCCTCAAGAAACTTACAGTCTGGAGGACAGAGAGGTGGGATACCCCAAGGACTGGTACCATGGGAGCATAAAGAGGAGTCCTTGGCCCAAAATGATGGGTCAGGAAAGATTTTAGAGGGAAATGGTGTCTCTGCTGATTTCAATGGCTTTAAGTACTATGACTCAGGCGCCCAGCCTTTGACAGCATTTCAGTACTCTATAAACACCGATCTACGTAGGGTCGGACCCAGAACCCACAGAGCGTTACAGCATTGTGGCACTCTATGAACAGTATCAGCATGTGGGGCGCCTAAGGGGCTCAGTGGGTTAAGCCTCTGCCTTTGGCTCAGGTCATGATCTCAGGGTCCTGGGATGGAGCCCCACATCGCATCAAGCCTGCTTCCCCCATCCCCTCTCTGCCTGCCTCTCTGCCTACTTGTGATCTCTCTGTCAAATAAATAAATGCAATCTTAAAAAAAAAAAAAATCAGCATGCACTAGGAGTTTTTGGCTCAGTGAATGACACTGAACTATATATTTTTTTAAATTTAAATTCAATTAATTAACATATAATGTATTACCGGTTTCAGAGGTACAGGCCTATGATTCATCAGTCTTCTATAACACCCAGTGCTCATTACACCTACATGCCCTCCTTAATGTCCATCACCCAATTACTCCATCCCCACACCCTTCTCCCCTCCAGCAACCCTCCGTTTGTTTCCTGACGCTTAATCTGTGAACCACTTCCCGCAGTCATAAAAAAAGCAGCTCCGTCTCCACGTCCTGGCCTGTTTTTCCTCTGCTCTCTACTTTCAAAGCTTGCAAAAAAAAAAAATGCCCGTCACCTCTCTTTTTTTGTTAAACATGTTTGTTGAAGTACAACCTACATACAAAAAATTGAAAAAAAAAATTGCTGAAATTATCACAAGTGGAACACCCACACAATCATTACCCAGTCTAAGAAATGGAATATTCCCCGCACCCTTGAAACTTCCCTTGTGCCCTTTCTCTCCACCCCCCAGATGTGACCGTCATCCTGACTTCAAGACCAGAGTTTTGCGAAACATTCTTCCCACTTTATATAAATGGAATCACATAGTAGGCTATGCTCAACCTTAAGTTTGTGACATTCATTCAGGATGTTGTGTGTGGAAATACCTGATTCATTTTCTTTGCTTTTAAAGTAAAATATTCCATTGTATGAAAGAACCACAATATTTACTCAGTGTTGATGGGCATTTGTGCTATTTGCAGTATTCAGCTGTATTAAGGATTTATGAACATTCTTGTTTGTCTTTTGGTGCACATACATACACATTTCTATGGGGTCTATTATACTTAGGAATGAAACTGCCAGGTAACAGGCTGTGTATCTGCTCAGCTTCAGAAAATACTGTCAAACAGATGGTTTTGCCACTTCTCTCAGGAGTATGAGTTTCGTTTGCTTTGTATCCTTACCAACACTTGGTTTTATAAAGTTTTGGGGCTTTTTTTGTTGTTGTTGTCTTTGTTTTAGCCATTATCTTGGGGGTGGGTGTACTGCTATCTTACTGGGGTTTTAATTTGCATTTCCCTGTGACTATTTAGGTTTAGTATATTTTTCTCTGTTTGTTGGCCATTGGCTATCTTGTTTGTGATGCCTGATCATGTCTTCTGCATTTGTGAAATTAGGTTTTCTTTTTCCACTCATTTGTAAGAATCTGTTTTATATTCTGGAAACAAGTCCTTAGTTCGTTATATGCATTGCAAATATCTTCTACTCTGTAACTTACCTTTTCCCTTTCTGAACAGGGTCCTTCAGTAATAGAAGTTCCCAATTATAGTATAGACCAATTTATCAATCTTTTTCTACATGGTTGTTTTTTCCTCCTGTTTACAAACTCTTTTGTAAAGGGTCATGAAGATACTCTTACATATTTTTGTTGTAAACATTACTGTTTTATGCTTTGCATTTAGATTCTTATCCCACTTGGAATTGATATTTGTAGATGATGTGAGGTAAGGGATCATGATTTTTTTTTTTTCTATAAGGTTATCCTGTTAGCTTAGAATGTTTTATTGAATGGTTCTCAGCCTTCTGGCTTAGATCAGGTGTAGATGTTTCATTGAAAATTCCATCTCTCGGGGCGCCTGGGTGGCTCAGTGGTTTAAGCCACTGCCTTCGGCTCAGGTCATGATCTCAGGGTGCTGGGATGGAGTCCCACATCGGGCTCTCTGCTCAGCGGGGAGCCTGCTTCCCTCTGTCTCTCTCTGTCTGCCTCTCCATCTACTTGTGATTTCTCTCTGTCAAATAAATAAATAAATAAAATCTTTAAAAAAAAAAAAAAAGAAAAAGAAAATTCCATCTCTCTCTTTTGTTCTGCAGTGACCCCTATGTCATAAATCAAGTTTCCAGATACATCTGGATCTGTTTCTGGACTCCCTACTATTCTATTAGACTTCCTCATCTTAGACATTGTCAGTCTTTATACCAACACCACACTCTTTTTTATTTTTTATTACTATACCTATTTAATAGCCTTGTTATCTGGTAGTGTAAATCTTCCAACTTCTTTTTCTTCAAGATTATCTTGACTATCATTGGTTCTTTGCATTTCTGTATAAATATTAGATTCATTTGTCAATTACTGCTAAGAGTAACCTCTCTGTCTCTGTCTCAATTACCTCAGATAGCTTTGGAGTATGTTTCTCCCATTAGGACTCTGTGTAATAAGGGGCACTAAGTTCTGCAGGAAGACATGAGAATGTATGAGGTGTTTCAGACTGAAGGTACATGGCACTCATTGAGGAGCAAGCCCTTGATTCTTAGAAACTTGCTGTGTCCCTTAGAGATTTTTGTAAGGAAACATTTTTTAAAGAGACGACTATTCAGACTTCTCTAGAAATATATTTTTATGATAATTACCAGTATCATATACTTCTAGAGTCTCAGAGTATATATAGAAGTTCCATTCATTTCACTCTTTAAAAACAAGGTCGGGGGCACCTGGGTGACTCAGTTAGTTAAGCACCCGACTCTTGATTTCTGCTCAAGTCATGATCTCAGGATCATGACACTGAGCATGAGGTTGGCTCCACACTGGACATGGAATCTGCTTTAAGAGTCTCCCTCTGCCCCTCCCCGCCCCACTCAGGGGCTCTCTCTACCAAAAAAAAAAAAAAAAAAAAAAAATTAGAAGGCAAAGGTTTTCTGAAATAATTCTTCTTTTAATTAAATCCAGCTATACGGGCCTCCTGGGTGGCTCAGTTGGTTAAGCACCTGCCTTTGGTCATGATCCTGAAGTCCTAGGATAGAGCCCCTCATCGGGCTCCCTGCTTAGTGGGGAGTCTGCTTCTCCCTCTGCCCTTCATCCAGCCAGTGCTCTCTTTGGCTCTTGCTCTGGCTATCTCAAATAAATAAAATCTTTTAAAAATAAATAAATAAATTCAGTTTTACTTGAATATTGTTATTTGTTTTTGTTTTTTTCTTTTCGGGCAGGGGGAGAGATTTTAGGCAGACCCTGAGCCCAGTGCAGAGCCAGTCACAGGGCTCAATCTCACAACCCTCAGATCACCACCTGAGCCAAATCAAGTCAGACACTTAACCAACTGAGCCTCCTACACACCCTGAATGTCAGTTTTTTAAATGAATAATTTTCACATAACCATTTTTGTTTTATATTATTATGAGAACTGGAACAGTATTATATTTCCTAAGAACCTTAGAACTTCAGCTAAATAATGACTTCATATGTTCTTCTAGCTTTGTTGTGTATATGTGTTTTTTTTTTAAGTTTATTTACTTTTTTGGTAATCTCTACACCCAATGCGGGGTTTGAACTCATGACCCTGAGATCAAAAGTCACATGCTCTACCAACTGAGACTGCCAGACGCCCTTGTTCTTAGAGCTTTGAATTCTCAATGCCCAACTTACAGGCAAACTTTAGAAGTACAACAGTGTAAACCTACAAGTCAAGAATCTAGGATTCCGGGGCACCTGGGTGGCTCAGTGGGTCAAGCCTCTGCCTTTGGCTCAGGTCATGATCTCAGGGTCTTCAGATAGAGTCCCACATTGGGCTCCCTGCTCAGCAGGGAGCCTGCCTCCCCTTCTTTCTCTGCCTGCTTCTGCCTACTTGTGATTTCTGTCAAATAAATAAGTAAAATCTTAAAAAAAAAAAAAAAAAAAGAATCCAGGATTCCAGTTTTGAGCTGTGCCATCTAGTATTTATAACTACTCATATACAGATTTACTATACATAAGAGAGCAATTGTATTGCCTATGTTTCACTTATTATTAACCAAATGATGATTTTTAAGGCTAGTATAGTCCAATAGACTACAAAGGACTTCAGGACAGGGACTGTTGGATCCCTACATAGTAAGAATGATAAAATGCAATAATTGTGTGAATTCATGAGTAATTAATCTTTATCTCATCATTGTTTTTCTGAAAGGACATAAGGGAGACTAAGAAAAAAACTTAAATTGAATGGGAAGTTGACTTTAAATGTCAAGTAGGGAAGGAAACTAAATTTCATTCTCCTCATACTGGCTGATGGTGGTATATCCACTTAGGTGAGATAGTGAATGGGGCTAGTCAGTCAGGCCTAAAGGGCAAAATATTGATTGCAGGAGTCTTCATTGTATTTTCATACCATGTAAGCACGTCTTGCCCACAACATGCGTGCTATGCATACTTGCTGATTTGAGAGCATTCAAAACTAGAGCACTAACATTACAATTCTTTATGATATAGGTGGTACCTTTTAAAATGTAAATGTTAGGCAGAGCCTAATTTTATATGTCCATGGCTTGGAAGGTCCCTTTTATGGGTCATGGAACCAGATACACATGGAGACAATGTGCCATCCATGAAGGGAGAAAAGAATTTCCCCATATACTGGAATACCTGGCATGTTTATGATACTAAATGAGCTTTCTAACAATCATTCTGCCCTAGACAGAAAAAAAGGCATGTTCGTTAATAATACCCAATGTGGGGGTGCCTGGGTGGCTCAGTGGGTTAAAGCCTCTGCCTTCAGCTCGGGTCATGGTCCCGGGGTCCTGGGATCAAGCCCCACATCAGGATCTCTGCCTGCCTCTCTGCCTACTTGTGATCTCTGTCAAATAAATAAATAAAATCTTAATAATAATAATACCCAATGTGGATTCTATAGAGCATCAGACCTGTGAAAGAATAGGGTTCTCCTAGGGTAAATAATAAAACCATTTTGAAAGTCCGGGAATTTATAGAAAGCCATACAGAGAAAGTTTCTTGAGGTCCTGTTATTTTAAATTATATGACTCAGAAAATAACTATGCTTATATAATAATATTTTAGCTAAATGTTTATAATAAACATCTTTACTTAAATTTACAGAATATTAACAAACTCCCATTTATTTGTAACCCAAGCAACCAGAAAATTCAATCATTATTAAATTCTTTTCCCATAAGACAGGCTCTAAAATAGCAATAGATGCTCATGATTATAATCAATGAGACTGAAGATCACAATGGGGCTCCTGAATAATTTTTTTAGAGGGGATTATTTTTAGTGTTTAAGGTTGTTTATGTTATTATATTCTAATGATTATAAAACTGGTCCCATGTATAGTAAACACAAGGAAACTAGTTAAACAGAAAAATTCAATTAATGAGAAATTCCATTCACCAACCCTTACTTAGAATCAAGGGCTTATCCTATCTGTTGTTCTCTCAAAGTCAGACATACCAGTCACTCTGCTTTCTCTCTCAAAAATCTTTCCCTATCAGTGAATTATACTATCCTATAAGCCCTAAAATACCACTTAACATATGTGAGTTAATCTTATCCTGTTTTTTCAAATGTTAGTTTTTATGAACATCATTTTTAATTTTACTAATATTAAAGTTTACTATTATTGAATATGGTAAAATAATACAAAATCATTTTTAAATAAATTAGCAAGAGTTTTAATTATAAGGAATTAGAGAGAAATGCTAAAATATGGGATTAAATGAGTCTAAACCATTCAAGCTTAACCAAAGAGTTCATTTCCCCTTTCCACATTTATGATACCTAAAATTTTTACTATATTTTTAAAACCTACGTACATTTTAGCTGCTGAAAACAACTCCAAGAATTCACAGTATCTGACTCATCAAAAGCTTTTTCATTCATCAAAATAACTTTACTTACAAAAAGTAAAAATCAACATTAATAGTAGGAAATATCTTGTTAAATAGCAATGTAAATTCACTGGACAGAAATTTTTCACTAAAATGCTTCATAAAATTTATGAACATAAAATTATAAATTTAGAACAAAGTGATCACCTTTACATGTTTACAATTTATAAGAGAAACTAACAAATTGGTATTGATTTTAATATAAATTTCTAAAAAAAGAATTGCAAAAAAAGAAATGGAATGTATCTCTTAGTATCTTCATGTATATCTGTCTGAAATATTTTTAGAGAGGCCATAATGCTCCCAGATAACCAAGAGAGCCTCTTCTTAAGTGATGGATCATTGCTACGCAGCTAGCTATTTTAAATTTGCTTAAAACAACAAGAACAAAAAATATATATTTGCACATAATAGGTTCAAAATAGGTTTTACATGAGCATCAAAAATGGGTTTTATATGAGCATATAATATTAAAAGTATTCAAAAAGAAATTAATTTGTATTTTTGCTCCTATGATCTGCTTTAAAAAAAACCACATAGGTTTCTTAAGTGGCAGCCGATACACATACAAAGTAACTATTCAGATCATGGAAGGTTCCTAGCAAACTTTTTTGCTTTTATAATTCTGTTTCTCTTCACACCCATCAAATGGGATATGTAGGTGTATGTAACACTCATCATTCTTTATGAAAAACACCATTCTGAACACAGAAAAATAAATGTTTTGATATATAGATGAACAATATAGGCATATATCTCTGATACAATCCAAATATGCCAAACCTCATAAAGCTACATTTCCTTTATCTGCAAGAATGCACATATGCATGTCTCTGTAATGCACAATGCATATAAATCTGTATGTTTTAAGAGCTGAATAATATATTTACTTAACAGAAGCAGATTAATTCCAAAACTAAGATTCAACAGAACTAAAAGTTACCTAATTAATAAAAATAGATCAGCTGCAAATAAGTTTAACCTATTCCCTTCAAAATATATTAGAATTATATATATATATATATATATATATACATACACATACATATATCTTTTTAGGATACTTATATAGTATAATTAATTTACTATTGTGCTACCTAAAATAATAAATACAGAAATTAAAAAGAGATAGGATTGCCAGACTTTGGTGTTAATTTGAATAAATTACCATTTTTAAGTTCTGGATAACTAATTTGAACAATAAGACAACATGCCTAAATTTCTCAATAAACATATCAGAGAAAGGCTTACCTCTATTTTAACTTGAACCAAAAACGAGTTTCATTCAGGATTTTACAACTCTGATCTAAACAAAATAATAGGCAGGGAAAATTGTTTTTAAATAATCACTTTGACCATTACAATTAAATGAATAACAATCTTTATAACTAATGTGGGTTTATTTTGGACAAGTGGAGGGGCATGTGTGTGTGTGTGTGTGTGTGTGTGTGTGTTTGTGTGACCAGCCATCGTGATAATGACTGCTTCTCCTCAGAGCAGAAGGTGAGTGAATCACTCTAAGTAAGAGTACTTACTGGCTAAGTTCTGAGTCAACTAATAGGAAACTACAGTATTATTCAAAACTCCTTTTTACTAAAGACAGTTACAAAATCACTCTTTTTATAGGTGCTACAGTTTGGTTCAAAGCCTCCTGGAAGTTCAATGACAACATTAAACCATTAACCACTCAGCTCCTGAACACAAGGAAAATTATGCTTGTATAGCAAGTAGGATTTCCTTCCCAAGATTGCCACAGCAGTAAAATTAACAATGAATTATTCTGGTAATTGTGAGGGGAGGGGTGGAAGGGGAAGGAAAAGGGAAAAAAATAGTTCCTATCATGTCTTTCCCTTACTTAAAGGTTTACACTTCTTAATGTAACATAATGTAAAATTAAGTCTGGGAACACTTGTTTGGGGACACGATTTAAAATATAAAGTGGAATTTAAAAGAAAGATAAGCTACTTAAATCTTCAAAGAGAAACTAAAAACTAATGGTAATTTTCTCATGTATCACATTCCAAAGAAGAGCCCTTACGGTATAAGGATCCCATGAGTTCATGACAGCTTTATTCTTAGACCCACAAATCAAGCCATTGTTACGCCCTGAAACTGTGGGAACTGCTGCCACCTACAGGAGCTGAACAATAATGGCAGTGTTTTACTCAGCAGTACCCTCTATTGGGGACGGAAATGTGCTGAACGTGTAAGCACTTTTCTTAACAGCAGGTGGCCTCACTTTTGCTGCAGATTTTACCTCAAAGACGTTGGTTTAAAAGCTTTTTCGTGTTTTGTAAAATAAACTCCAACTTCTGCCAGAATCTAAAGTTGCTAGGTGATTTGAGAAGGAAAAAACACAGCCTTGAACTCTGCAAATTCACTTCCATAAACAGTTTTACAAAGTCGTTCCCCAGTTGCTAATCTGATGTCACTTAGTGCCACGCTGTAACAACAAGGCCACAAACGAGAGAGGCTTTCTGCTGAGAGTCACTGCAAAGGGACAAGATGAAGGAAAGTATTTATAGAATGTAGAAGGCCAGTTACCACAGTTAGTCCCATCTTCCTAGAATTTATTATACAGGTGCTCTGTAACAAAATAATTATAAAGCTGACAGCTTCTTATGACAATCTGAGGTTATACATTTTAAAAGTCTTTCACTGTTGAGGATTCAAAAATTCAAACCTTTACGGGTAGTAATATATACCAAAGATGTCAGCATAATTTTTCTTAGAAAAGCAAATTAACTTTTCCGTGCTTTAGGGTAACCATCAAATGATGCAACAAAGGGTTTCCCTTTGTTTTTAATTTGTCTGTATTAATTAAAATAGCCAACGACTTTATTACTGTAAAGATTTGGGAATTCTTTTTAAGTGTTCAAAAATAAAAGGTGTTATAACCAAGGGCAAAAGTGAAGCATGTCAGCATATTCAGAAGCCAAGGTAAAACAGACTTAAAAATGAAAATCTTGTAACAGAAAACCATTCAGAGTCAAGTAGCATTCATGCTATGAAAACAGTGCCCCATATACTGCAGTAGACATGCCATTAACTGACAATTTCAATTCAACAGCAAGATACCGCAACTATTAAACTCTAAACCTCTAAATGTGATTCCCTCAAACGGCAAGGAAAAAAGTAGACTTAGAGGACAAAATAAGGCAACAAACAATACTGAATCTGGAGCTATGAAACAGCAAATAAAACTATTATTGAAATATTGACTATTCCTAAAATATTAGATGAATATCGACAAATTCAGCCAACTCTCCGTAAGTTTATCATGTTTCTTTAGAAGAAAACTTAGGATCTGTTTCTGAGTATCATTCAATCTTTGGTCACAAAACCACAGATTTCTAAAATCTATTTAATACAAACTGCTCTTATGCATATATTCTTTAAGGCCACTGAAATAAATTGTCACTGCATAGCCTGTATTTACCATGCAGACCTGTAGGAAAAAAGTATTATCCCTCCTTGTGTGTGAAGTAGTTTGTTAACCCCATGAGTTTACCTGTAATGAGGCTTGACCCACACCTCACCATCAAGAATATGCTGACAGTCCTGAGTTGAGGCCTATCCCCTTCATATTTTCATGTGTCTAACCTGCTACCATCTTCTTCAAATCAATTTTGTGCTATGGATAAAAGCTCTGATGGACTTTGAATCCCTTCCAAAGTTGAGAAATGGCAACTAGGCAAAATGAAGGCATAGAAAAAACTGTAAGGGGCGCCTGGGTGGCTCAGTTGGTTGGGCGACTGCCTTTGGCTCGGGTCATGGTCCCAGAGTCCTGGGATCGAGTCCCGCGTCGGGATCCCAGTTCCATGGGGCGTCTGCTTCTCCCTCTGACCCTCTCCCCTCTCTCTCATTGCTCTCATGCTCTCTCTCATTCTCTCTTGCTCACTCAAATAAATAAATAAAATCTTTAAAAAAAGAAAACTGTAAGTGCTTAATTAAAAATGTACTGGCCCCTAGGAATTCTAGATAACTGGGCTTTACATTTATACATTTATACTTTTGAGTTTTAACAAGTTTTTTTTTTCCCTCCAGCTACCTACATGAGCCATTTTAAAATTGTTTAGATAATCATTACAGTTTCGGCCATGATTTTTTTTTTTCAATTTCCAAATCATGGTTTAAAAAGTTTTTACTTATGGGACACCTCGGTGGCTCAGTTGGTTAAGTGTCTGCCTTTGGCTCAAGTCATGATCCTGGGGTCCTGGGACAGAATCCCATATCGGGCTCCCTGCTCCTTGGGGAGCCTGCTTCTCCCTCTGCCTCTCTCTCTTTCAGTCTCTCATGAATACATAAATAAAATTTTTAAAAAGAAGTTTTTATTTGTAGTAGGGTTAAGCAAAATTAACATATATATACATAAACAAAATCATTGCAGTGAACCTAATACAGCAATACTATAAATATCTACTGCTTCTCAGGAGGGATACAGGTATGTACCCTAATCCTCGGTTTCTTGGAAATTTATAATGATATGAAGTGCTTTATTAGATCAAATTTTAAGTTCCTTTTAAATCAATAATGAACAGTATTAAACTGGACTTTTATGGTATTTTTTTAAAGATTGTGATTTGATATATGGACAGATATAATTGTATGAGGTAATAGATTTTCACAGTTTTCTTCAAATTTTGTTTACATATTCTTTTTATTTTCCTAAATTCTTTACATCCTCACTATAATGTTTCAGAACTCTCTTTGATATAATTACATGAAAACTTACTTTCATTACTTCAGCAATAAGCCATTTGGATAATAATAATACCTATGATATAGTTTGTATCCACCATTTGCCATGAGCTAGGAGCATTTTATTCATAAACATTGATCCTTCAACCAACACTATGAGGTATTATCCCCATTTCACAGATGAGGAAACTGAAGAACAAGGAAATCACATGACTTGCCCAAGGCCATGAGGCCTACAGGTTACAAATCAAGCATTCATTTCATTAAGCAACTGTGGATATAACTTTGAAGAAAATTATTGAGCAATTGCTACATGGAACACATGAGGCAAACACATTTTTTTCATAAGACAAATTATTTTACAAACTTCGATCATTCAAAATTCTTAAAAATGCATAAAGTACTATAAAAACCTGAATATGACAAGATCTAAAATTTCACTGTATTCTTGATATATATTACTACAACAATAAAATGAACACATTTCACAGCCAAAAAAGGATTCAGCAGTTGGAAAGTGTAAATAGTTGATGCTACAAAGTCATTATCTATCTCATTTCAATAACACATTATAATATGCAAACCTGTAAAGGGACTCTATATTGATAGGGAGGGGGATCATCTGAATTCATAATATTCTTGATCTTTATGGAATTAATAATCTCCTACCTCATTTTTTTTCAACAACATACTTTTACCACTTTTGCAGTGTCTTCATTTTGAAAACACTTGGAATAAACAGTTTAAAAACTGTAATTTTCCTTGTAGGTGCATCATTAAATGCATTATCGACTCACCACCAAAGAACTACAGTGCAAGCCTGAGGACAAAAGGTATTTTAGATGTTGTAAGTATATTAGAGAGCAGCCTTTTCTTTAAATCATCAAGTAAAGTCATCTCGTTCTTTTTTTTTTTAAGCGATTTGAATCTTGTTTTACACACACACACAAAAATCAAATGCAATAACATTTCAGTCATCACACATTATATAGTGAGAAACAAAGGAAAAGGTTTAGAAGGATATCCTAAAGCTTCAGTTCTAAGGGGCGTAGTAAGTAGGTACGCCAATGGTTCTCAGAGAGCGCACAGACTTTTCCCTTCAAAGATTCCTAAATGATGATGCATTTTTTATTTGAAGGGTACTGTTGCTTTGCCCACCATATGCCTCTAGTAAATCAAAATGAAAATAATATCATGCAAGAGGCTATTTGAATGAAATTTTCCTTTAAAATAGTGGGCAATCTCACCCTTTTAACAGTCCTCCTCCCTGTGGGAGCATCGTAGCAATACACGTGGGATGTTCCTGTCTCTGCTTTGGGCACTGCCAGTTGATTCTTGCCAAAATTTCTACCTATTCTTCTTTTTTTTTTTTTTTTAAGATTTTGTTTATTTATTTGAGAGAGAGAGAGAGAATGAGAGCATGAGAGGAGACAGGTCAGCAGGAGAAGCAGACTCCCCGCTGAGCAGGGAGCCCGATGTAGAACTCCAACCCAGGATTCCAGGATCAGGACCTGAGCCAAAGGTAGTCGCCCAACCAACTGAGCCACCCAGGTCCCCCAGTGTCTATCTATTCTTAGCCATGTTTACAAACTCCTACTTTTCAAGTAAGATCCAGTCTTATATTTCTACATTCCAGATGACAAGGTCCTACCATTTACTAAGATTTT
Organism: Mustela lutreola; assembly: GCF_030435805.1. Lineage (NCBI taxonomy): Eukaryota > Metazoa > Chordata > Mammalia > Carnivora > Mustelidae > Mustela > Mustela lutreola. The sequence goes on from NC_081298.1 coordinate 68,432,467, forward strand.
CGTTTTGTTTTTGTTAAGGTTTTATTTATCTACCTTTAACTTTAAATCAGATATTAATAAAATATAATAAATGCTCAAGGAGAGGAGCACTGGCTGGCTCAGTCGGAAAAGCACGCAACTATCTCAGGGTCATAAGTCCAAGCCCTGCGTTGGGCATAGAGCTTACTTAAAATTAATAAATAACTTTTATTAAAAAATGCTCAAGGGGATACAAAAGAAATACAGAACATGATAAATACTAAAGTAATGCCACATGTATCAGGAAGATTACATATTGGATCTTTTCAAATATATATATATATATATATATGGTGGGGGGATAAATATTAGAATCAAGTTTGTTCAAAAAATAATACACCTGAATCGTGTCTGTAACTATGTCTCAGGTCTTCTCTTTCTTGTGCCTGGCTAGTATTTCGCACTGAGTATCTATGTCATTGATTGTAAGTATTCAGTGTATTTGGCCTTCAGTTTACTTAGGGCCTTCTATGTACCAGATACTGAATAAGGCAAAGTTACTAGTTTGAGGAGCTTGCATTTTTAGCAACACAGCAGAGGAAACATGGAAAAAGAAAATTTCAATTGGGATCTGAATAGATGTTTCAATGCATCTACAGTGGTATTGATACAATTGATAGAAATAACATACAGTGCTGTTTGGAACACAGAGGAACACTTGGACTAGCGAAGTGACAGACCCGGAAAGACACCGAGCTCAGGTGTCTGCTGAATTTGAATCTGAGGAAGTCACTGCTTTAGAGATTTGAGATCTCATTGGATTGACAGACATACAGGAATTAAATAGTAACAGAACATGTTGACTTGGTTATATTCTTTAAAAAAAATAATAAATTACCCCAGCATGTGACTAGGTCTTTGTCTCTCTTTCTCTAAATGCTTATCTTTTTTTTTATACTCTAATTTTCTATTAAGTTCAAGAGACATGTCATAGTTTCAAAGAACTATGACGTTTATTATGGGGCTCATCTACCATGTCTCATGTGATGAAATTAATGGAGTTCTAAAACATCATTCTTCTCCAGATAACCTGTGCTAGATTCATGTAATTGCTGCTTGATAGTAGTCAATTTGGATGGTGCCTCACAGATAATCTCTCAAGAGAACAGTCGTTCCAGTTTGCTGGATGAAAGGCAATTGTGTAAAAAAGGGGAGGGGGCACAAGTAAATGATGGGAACCCCATTAACCAGGACTACAATCCTAGCAAGCCTACCATATCTCTGGGCAGTTGAATTTTCTCTTGGTAAACTGTTTTAGCTTTTGTCATTTGGGTTTCTACCACATAGTTTATTTATTCCACTGTAAACTGTAAATTCCCCAAGGACAGAGCATTCTTTTTCTATTTTGTAACCTCAGAGCATCTACTAAAAAATTCAACACAGAGAAAAATCATGGGATGTAAATGCTTCATTGTCTGGAAGGTGGATCTTCCATATGAAATGCAATGTATTATATGTAAATTAAATCTTCCCTAAATAATTTTTCTCTCCAAATCACATTTTTACATTTAAACTGTATTATTAAATTATTTCTAAAATGTGCTCTTTTTAAAAAGAAAGGTCTTGGGGGCCTGGGTGGCTCAGTTGATAAAGTGTCTGCCTTCAGCTCAGGTTATGAATCTGGGGTCCTAGGATCAAGTCCCACATTGGGTTCCTTGCTCAGCTGGGAGTCTGCTTCTCCCACTCCCTCCGCACATCCCCCCTGCTCGTGCTCTCTCATTCTTTCTCAAATAAATAAATAAAAACCTTAAAAGAAAAGAAAAAAGAGAAAGAAAGATCTGATATATCAGTGGTCCAACTTTGCTGGTCCTTCTCTAACAACAGAATTATTTATTTCTGATCTGTTAGTGGTTCAATGTTTAATTTTTCAAACATAGATTATTAGCATTTATGGTAAATAAAAGGTAAAACCTACTAAGGAGGTTTCAACTATATAAACTATTTGGTTTCTTACTATGAGGCATATATTTTTCATAAAGCAAAACAGAAAGGTAATGCCCACAATAGCATATACTTTGGCCAATAACAATCCATGTCTCTGGTTTTCTTTTTAGTAATAGATGATAGCATGTGCCACAAAGCAGGCGGTACCACTATTTCACCAACGGAAACATTCCTTCTGCCCCCTCCCGCAAATTCAGGAGGAATGGAAAAAAACATCATGGTAGAACTGTCCATGATTGTTTATCAATCTCAGAAGAATTAGGAAAAAAATGTGCATAGATTTCAAAGCAGCTGGGAAGAATACAACTTGATGATTACATAAGGTATTTAATGTATATCAGTTAATATATTTTATTATTTGACTCCAACATTTAATACCATCAAAGTGTAATTTTTGTTTTATCTGGAGAATCAAAGTCTGTTAAAAACCAGGTTCCAAAATGCTGTTTTCTGACTTGTCTAATTTCAAGAAAGCAATCTCTTCTAACAACTGCCTGCCTTCTTTACCAACTGTGGCTCCTACATGATTATCAACCATGCTTTAATTTTCTGTATCCTCAGGGCCAAGTTTACATTGTATCATCTATAAGTATTTGTTAAAATGAAAAAGGAGATATGGAATATCTGTATTATGAATGTTTTGAAAAAGTACAGTTTAGTATGAAGAGGGTTTTGAAGGCTGATACACAAGTTCAAACCTTAGACAAGTTATTAGATTAAGCTTCACAACAGCAGTAGTAATAGCTACCATTTGTTAAATGACTACTATGGTATCTACTTTATAAACATTATCATATTCAATCTTCACAATAAGAAATAACCACTCAAATGAACTTCAAAACCAAGTTTCATGCAATGGTTAAAACAGGATTGTTTATTTTCTTCTTTTTGGAAAAATCATAAATAATTCCTTTGAAAATCTTCACAACAACCCCTTGAATTAAGGTGCTATTTTTATCTCCTTTTTACATATCCTTTTTACATATCAAGTACATATCCGTACTCAGATAGGAGTAATTTGACTGAAGTCACACAACTAGTCAATGGTGACTGACAAAGTCCATGTTCTTTCCAATATACCAATTTATTTTCCCAATGCCTACTAAACGGGCATAATAATGTCTACCACACAGGGTTGTTGTAAATTTTACTTTTAAAAAAATATGGGGACGCCTCGGTAGGCAGTCAATTAAGCATCAGACTCTTGGTTTTGGCTCAGGTCATGATCTCAGGGCCATGAGATCAAGCTCTGTGTGGGGCTCATGCTCAGTGCGGAGTCTGCCTGAGACTCTCTCTCGCTCTCCCTCTGCCCCTCCCTACCCAACTCCTGTGCCTGCTCTCATGAAATAAATAAACAAATATAAATAAAGAAATATGTGAAAACATGATGGCTGCCCAGAGTAAACATTCAATATATATTAGTTTTCTTCCTTCATCACCCAACTTGTTCACCCCTTGTTTTGTGGATCTAAAATGTCTAATAAATACCCAAATATATTTTACGTATTTTAGATCTTATATAGATAATATATATTTTATATATATAAAATATATGCATATATGTAATATATCCCTTACCTATTTAAATCTATATTCTTACCTGCTATATATTAGCTCTTAGATACACACATACACATAAATGCATGTATGGGTATATGTATGTGTGTGTCTATATACATAAATGTGTATCAGTTAAACTAAATCCCATTTACTTTACCAACCCCTCCTATATCTATATCTCAAGCACTATGCATGTGTACCATCCATAACATATCAGTTCCTTGAGTTAACCTTTTAATTATTTCCTTAGTTTAGAATATTTCATTGTTCCTGGTTATATTGCTCATTAAAATTTACACAAGACTATATCTTTCCTTGAGCAGGGAGTCTGCTCGTCCCTCTCCCTCTGCCCCTCCCCTGCCACCAGCTCGTGTGGGCATGCACGCAGTAATAAATAAATAAAATCTTTTTTAAAAAATGAATTTCCAACACCAACATTTTAGCCAATCTTTGAACTTCACTGATTTAAAGCTTTCCATTTGTAATTTAAGTAATTTAATAATATATAATACTGCTCTTTCATAAGATAAGAAATAATAGAAAATACTGATGGGACTGGAAGAGATTATGCTGAGTGAAATAACTCAAGCAGAGAGAGTCAATTATCATATGGTTTCATTCACTTGTGGAGCATAAGGAATAACACAGAGGACATCGGGAGATGGAGAGAAGTGAGTTGGGGGAAATCAGAGGGGGAGAAGAACCATGAGAGACTGTGGACTCTGAGAAACAAACTGAGGGTTTTGGAGGGGTGGGGGGTGGGGGGTTCGGTGAGCCCGGTGGTAGATATTAAGGAGGGCATGTATTGCATGGAGCACTGGATGTGGTGTATAAACAATGAATTATGGATCACTGACAAAAAAATTAAATTAAATTAAATTTTAAAAAAAGAAAATACTGATACATTTAAATACAGACAATTTTTTAAAAAAGATTTTACTTATTTATTTTAGAGAGAGAGAGAGCACAAGCCAGGGGGAGAGGCAGAGGGAAAAGTAGACTCCCACTGAGCAGCAAGCCCCATGCAGGGCTCCATTCCAGGACCCTGGGATCACGACCTGACCCGAAGGCACATGCATAATTGACTGAGCCACCCAGGTGCCCTAAATACATACAATTTTAAAACAATTTTTGAAAGTCTAAAAGAAAAACAGCTGGGGAAGAAACATTAACAAAACGTTGAAAAACAAAAACTTGATATCCCTAATATTCAAAGAGATTTTAGAAATCAGTAAGAAAAAGATGAATATAGCAATGAGGAAATGGGCAAAAGAAAAAATAATTCACAATAGAAAAAATGCACAGACTATACACATATAGAAAGTGGTTACCCCCACAAGTAATTACTAAAATGTAAATAAAAATTCAGTAAGTTCCTGACAATTTCAAAAAAGAATAATACTAAGATAGTTGAGAGAAGGGAAAAAAGACACACATATATACTATACAAAAAGAATTTTTTCTGGATATTATTTTACTAATATACAGCAAAATTCAAGTTTCTTGAATCAGGACAGTAGCATACTTCTTGATTAAAAAAACCATGGGACGCCTGGGTGGCTTAGTTGTTTAGGCCACTACATTTGGCTCAGGTCATGATCCTGGAGTCCCAGAATCGAGTCTTGCATCAGGCTCCCTGCTCGGCGGGGAGTCTGCTTCTCCCTCTGACCCTCTCCCTTCTCATGCTCTCTCTTTCAGTCTCTCTCTCTCTCTCAAATAAATAAATAAAATCTTTTTTTAAAAAATGAACAAAGAAAAACCAAAAACCCATGGTCACAACTATGACAAAGCTGGTTGATAAGGTATCTCCAGAATGAGAAGCTATAACAGGTGGAAACAAACCATGGACATCTCAGTTCACTAGCAGGTACTTCCTGGAAAGCAGAGAGGGCCAATCTGAAAACCACAGCTGAAAATGAAAGCGACTATTTTTTTTTTTAAAGATTTTATTTACTTATTTGACAGAGAGAGATCACAAGTAGGCAGAGAGGCAGGCAGAGAGAGAGAAGGGGAAGCAGGCTCCCCACTGAGCAGAGAGCCCAATGTGAGGATCGATCCCAGGACCCTGGGATAATGACCTGACCTGAAGGCAGAGGCTTTAACCCACTGAGCCACCCAGGCACCCCCTGAAAGAGACTATTAACCCACTCCAGCGAATGGTCTTGTGAAGGACAAATGGCCAGAAGTGGGATACGAATTAGACAGAATGGTGTAATAGAACCAAAGGAAAGAGACAACCCAGATAAAAATGGGGGAGGAAAAGAAACAGAAATCTCACAGAGTATGAGGTCATATTTTCAAAAAGACATGAATTGATAGTTCTAGAGCCATAAAGCTAGTAGAGCTATTCTGACCCAACCCTCCTATCTGAATGTTTAGGATAAGGACTTAGGAGCCACAAAAAAGACTGGAGTTGAATCTCATGGAAAGTTACTATTAGAAAGAGAGAAAAAGAGGTGCCTGGGTGGCTCAGTGTCTTAAGCCTCTGCCTTTGGCTCAGGTCATGATCTCAGGGTCCTGGATCAAGCCCCGCATCAGCTATCTGCTCAGCAGGGAGCCTGCTTCCCCCTCTCTCTCTGCCTCCCTCTCTACCTACTTGTGATCTCTCTTTGTCAAATAAATAAATAAAATCTTTCATAAAAATCCCATTCCATAGATTACTTTTTCACTCTGTTGATTGTTTCTTTTGCTACACACAAGTTTTTAAGTTTGATATAGTCTCATTTGTCTACTTTTGCCTTTGCTGCCTATGCTTTTGGTGTCCTATCTAAGAAATCATTCCTAAAGCCAATAAAATGAAGATTTCCCCCTAAGAGTTTTAAAGTTCTAGGTCTCATACTTATGACTTTAATCCATTTAGAGTGATTTTTGTACATGGTGTAAGGTAAGGATTCAATTTCATTCTTTTGTATACAGATATCCAGTTTTACCATCATCATTTGTTGAAGGGACAATCCTTTTCCCATTGTGTAGCCTTGGAAACCTTGAAAATTATCATTTTGACCATTTATGTGAGGGTTTGTTTCTGGATTCTCTATTCTGTTCCATTCATTTACCTATCCATCTTTCTGCTAGGGCCATACAGTTTTGATTACTGTAACTTTGTGATGTATTTTGAAATTGGAAAGTGAGAGGCCTCTAGCTTTGCTTTCCTGTCTCAAGGCTATTTTGCTAGTTGAGGTCCTTTGAAATTCCATATGAATTTAGGATTTCTTTTCTATTTCTTAAAAAAAAGTAATTGGAAATTTGATAGAGATTAAATTGAATTTGTAGAACACCTTAGATTGTATGGACATTTAAAAGATTTATTTCTTCATTTGAGGGACAGAGAGAGCACACTTGGGGGGAGGGGCAGAGAGAGAATCTTCAAGCAGACTCTCTGCTGAGAGCAGAGCCTGTTGCAGGGCTTGATCTCATGACCCATGAGATCATGACTTGAGCTGAAACCAAGAGTTGGATGCTTAACTGACTGAACCAACCAGAAGCCCCAATATTTTATGCCTATATGGACATTTTAACAATATTAATTCTTCCAATATATAAACACAGGACATTTTTTCATTTATTTTTGTCTTTTAAAATTTCTTTCAACAATATTTTATAGTTTTCAGTGTACAAGTCTTTCACCTCTTTATTAAGTTTATCCCTAATTACATTAGCATTCTTAATGCTATTATAAATGGGATTATTTTCTTAATTTTTTCAAACTGCTCATTGTTAGTGACAAAATGATTTTTGTGTGTTGATTTTGTATCTTGCAGGTTTGCCATCTCATTTGTTAATTCTAATATATTTTTTGTGGAATCTCTAGGGTTTTCTACATATAAGATCATGCCATCTGTGAACAGAGATAATATTACTTCTTCCTTTCTGATTCGGATGTCTTTTATTTCTTTTCCTTGCCTGATTAGGACTAGGACTTCTAGTAGTATGATGAGTAGAAGTAGCAAGGGTGGGCATCTTTGCCTTCCTGATCTTACAGGGAAAGTTTTCAGTTTTTCACTGTTGAGTATGACATTCATGTGAGCTTTTCATATGTGGCCTTTATTACATGGAGGTACTTTTCTTATATTCATTTGTTGTGGGTTTTTATTGTGAAAGTCTGTTGAATTTTGTCAAATGCTTTTTCTTTTTTTTTATTTTTTTTTAAGATTTTTATTTATTTATTTGACAGACAGAGACCACAAGTAAGCAGAGAGGCAGGCAGAGAGGAGGAAGCAGGCTCCCTGCTGAGCAGAGAGCCCGATGTGGGGCTCGATCCCAGGACGCTGGGATCATGACCCGAGCCGAAGGCAGAGGCTTTAACCCACTGAGCCACCCAGGCGCCCCTGTCAAATGCTTTTTCTGTGTCAATTGAGATGATCACGTCACTTTTGTCCTTCGTTCTGTTAATGTAATATATTGCAATGATTTATTTTCATATGTTAAGCTCCATCCTTGAGCTCCAGGAATAAATCCTACCTGGTGTTTATGTATAATCTTTTTAACATGCTGTTGAATTCAATTTGCTAGTATTTTGTTGAGAATTTTTTGCACCAACATTCATCAGGATATTAGCCTAGAGTACTCTTGTCTTAGAGTATCTTTTGTCTGATACAGGTATCAGACAATGCTGGTCTCAAAGAATAAGGTCAGAAGTGTTCCCTCCTCTTCAGTTTTTGGAAAACCTTAAGAAGAATTAGTGTCAATTCTTTAAATGTTTGGTAGAATTCTTCAGTGAAGCTATCTGGTCATAGGTATTCCTCCCTTGGAAAGTTTTTGGCTACTTATTTAATCTCTTTACTAGTTACAAGTCTGTCCAGATTTTTACGTATTCATGATTCAGTCTTGATACATTATGTTTCCATAAATGTATTCATTACTTCTAGATGACAAATTTGTTGGTGTATAATTGTAGTAGTTGTAGTCTCTTATGATCCTTTTTATTTCTGTGAAATCAGTTGTAATGCCTCTTCTTTCATTTCTGATTTTGTTATTTGAGATTTTTCTTTTTCTTTTTTTTTTTTAAGATTTTACTTATTTATTTGACAGACAGATATCACAAGTAGGCAGAGAGGCAGGCAGAGAGAGAGGGGGAAGCAGGCTCCCTGCTGAGAAGAAAGCCCAATGTGGGGTTCGATCCCAAGACCCTGGGATCATGACCTGAGCCAAAGGCAGAGGCTTTAACTCACTGAGCCACCCAGATGCCCCTAGATTTTTCTTTTTTCTAAAAGAATGATTTGTCCATTTTGTTTCTTTTCAAAAAACCAACTCTGAGTTTCAATGATGTTTTATTATTTTTCTATTTTCTATTTTCTATTCATTTATTCCTGCTCTAATCTCTTTTTATTTCCTTCCTTTTGCTAACTTTAGGTTTAGTTTGTTCTTTATTTTCTATTTTCTTGAGGTGTAAAATTAGGTTATTGATTTGAGATCTTTCTTCTTTTTTAATATATGTGTTATTGCTAAAAGTCTCTCTGTTATCATTGCTTTTGGGCATCCCATACATTTTAGTATGTTATGTTTTAATTTTCATTTGTCTCAAGATATTTTCTGATTTCTCTTGCTATTTCTTCCTCAACACATTGGTTGTTCAAGAGCGTGCTGTTTTAATCTCCACATATTTATGTACTTGCCAGTTTTCCTTTTGCTATTGATTTGTAGTTTCATTCCACTGTAGTTAGAAAAGATACTTGGTATGATTTCAGTTTCTTACATTTGTTAAGACTTGATTTTGGCCAAACATGTGATCTATCCTGGAGAACATTTTTTGTGTATTTCAAAAGAAAGTGTATTCTGTTGTTGGGTGGAATATTATATATATATATATATATATATATATATATATATATATATATATATATATATATATGTCTGTTAAGTCCAGTTTGTACAAGTCTCTTTCCTTATTGATCTTCTGTCTTGATGATCTTTGCTTTATTGAAAGTAAGGTATTGAAATCTATTATTATTATGTTATTGTCTGTTTCTCCATTTGGTTCTGTCAATATCTGCTTCATGTGTTTGGGTGCTCTGCTGTTGGGTGCATATATATTTGTAATTATTATGTCTTTCTGGTGAATTGAAACTTTTATCATCATATAGTGTTTTACTGTGTCTCTTATGACAGTTTTAGACTTAAAATCTATTTTGTCTAATATAAATATAGTTAGCCCTGCTCTCTTTTGGTTACTATTCACATAGGATGTTTTTTTCCAACCTTTCACTTTCAGTCTAAAGTGAGACTCTCATATATCTATTTCTACACTATAGATACTTCATATCTAAAGTGAGTCTCCTATAGACAGCATATACTTGGATTTATTTTTTTCTAATCCATGCAGGCACAGGCACAGTATGTCTTTTAATTGGGAAGTTTAATCCATTTACATTTAAAATAATAAATGAGGGGCACCTGGGTGGCTCAGTGGGTTAAGCCTCTGCCTTTGGCTCAGGTCATGATCTCGGGGTCCTGGGATCGAGCCCCATGTCGCGCTCTGCTCAGCAGGGAGCCTGCTTCCTCCTCTCTCTGCCTGTCTCTCTGCCTAGTTGTGATCTCTCTCTCTCTCTTTCTCTCTATCAAATAAATAAAAATGATTAAAATAAAATATTTTAAAAAAATAATTAATGATAAGAAAGAACTTACTATTCACATTTTGATAATTATTTTCCATATGCCTTGTGCTTATCTTGTCTCTCTTTTCTTCTCTTGCTGCCTTTGATTTCATTGATTTTTTGTGATGGCATGCTTTGATTCATTTCTAATTTTCTTCTGCGCATCTTCTGTAGGTATTTCTTTGTGATTACCATTGGGGTTACTAAAACATCTTATAACAATCTATTTTAAACTGATAATTTCAACCACAAACAAAAACACTACTCTTCTTTTATATTTCCCACCCTTTGTTACTGATGTCACAAATTACATCTTTTTATATTTTATAGTCAGTAACAAAATTTTATATTTTTATGTTTTTACCTTCAAATTCTATATTTGAATTGAAAGTGACCTACATACCCCATTACAATATTACATGATTCTGTATCTATCTATATACTTAACTTTATCAGAGAGCTTTATATCTTTATAAGCTTTGGTGTTGCTGTCTAGTGATCTTTTGCTTCAATTTGAAGGACTCCCTTTAGCAATTCTTGCAAGGCAGGTCTAGCTTTTGTTTATCTCCATTATTTTGGAAGAATAGTTTTGCCAGATACATTATTTTTGGTTGACAATTTTCTTTCTTTCAGGACTTCAAATATATTATCCTATTACTCTCTGGTAAGATATCTGTTGATAATCTTATGGGTGCCACCTTGTACATAATGAGTTACTTTTCTCTTGCTGCTTTCAAGATATTCTCCATGTATGTCTTTTGACAGTTTGCTTATAATGTGTCTTGATTTGGCCTCTTTGAGTTCATCAAAGTTGGAGACCTTTCAGTTTCTTCAAATTAGGGGTCTACTTTCTTCCTCAGATTTGGGAAGTTTGCAGTCATTATTCCTTCAAATAAACTCTCTGACCCAGTCTCTCTCTCGTCTCCTTCTAGGACTCTCATAATATAGATATTGGTCTACTTAATGCTGTCCCATAAGTCCTTAGGCTTTCTTCAATTTTCCTCATTTTTTTTTCCCTCTGACTTGATCATTTCAAATAACCTATCTTCAAGTTCACTGATTCTTTCTTCTGCTTGATCAAGTCTGATCTTGATCACCCTCTAGTGAATTTGTCAGTTCAGTTATTGAGCTCTAGAATTTTTTTGGTTCTTTTTTTATAATTTGCATCATTTTATTGGTATTCTCATTTTGTTCATGCATTAGTTTTCCTAATTGTATCTATGTTCTCTTGTAGCATATTGAACCTAAAATCATTATTTTGAATTCTTTGTCAAGTAATCTGTAGATCTCCATTTCTCCAGAGTCAATTTCTGGATATTTATATTTTCCCTTTGATTCTAGCCATACGGGCCATGTTTCCATTTATTCCTGTGTTTTGTTTTTCACGTTGTGATATATGATTTGAAAATACAGTCACCTCTTCTAGGAAGGAAGGAAGGAAGGAAGAAGGAAGGAGGGAGGGAGGGAAGTGGGTGGGAAGAGAGGAAGGAAGGAAGGAAAGAAACAAGCTTGACAGCCCAAGCCTCTAGATGTATCAATTTATAGAGACTACAGAAAAGAGAAGCTCATGTTAAATGACAATCCGGACATGTAATTGGCAAAATTCAGACTCTATATGAAAATCTACAAGACAAAAAAAATCAGGGTCTATGACAAAGTGCAAGAGGAAAAAATAAAAGGATATAAAGAAACCTAGAGATTTAGAAGCACTTTTTAAAAATACCTAAGTTGTGAGGCGAACGTGATAACCACTACACTACACAAGAAATCCAGCCGAGACCAAGTTGACCTACCAAAGAGTGCGGTTTCAATACCAAGGAGAGCAGCAGAATTCAGGCGGAGGAGAAAGCAAAGCACGGAACTCATGGCTTTTGCCCTGTGATTTTTTTTAGTCTTGCGGTTAATTTAATTTTTTTCTTTTTCATTTTTTGTTTTTTTTTTCTCGCCTTCGGGTAAAAAAATTTTTTTTTTAACTGTTACCTTTTTCTTTTTTAAAGATTTTTTACTAGTTTATCTAATACATATATTTTTTCTTTTTTATATTTTTCTTAGGTGTTTTCTTTTTTTTTTTTTAATTCTTTTCTTTTTTTTTTTTCTTTCTTTTTTCTTTCTTTTTTTTTTTTTTTCTTTTTTTCTTTCTTCCTTTTTGAACCTCTTTTTATCCCCTTTCTCCCCCCTCACGATTTGGGATCTCTTCTAATTTGGTTAAAGCATATTTTCCTGGGGTTGTTGCCACCCTTTTAGTATTTTACTTGCCCCCTCATATACTCTTCTCTGGACAAAATGACAAGACGGAAAAATTCAACACAAAAAAAAGAACAAGAGGCAGTACCAAAGGCTAGGGACCTAATCAATACAGACATTGGTAATATGTCAGATCTAGACTTCAGAATGACAATTCTCAAGGTTCTAGCCGGGCTCGAAAAAGGCATGGAAGATATTAGAGAAACCCTCTCGAGAGATATAAAAGCCCTTCTGGAGAAATAAAAGAACTAAAATCTAACCAAGTTGAAATCAAAAAAGCTATTAATGAGGTGCAATCAAAAATGGAGGCTCTCACTGCTAGGATAAATGAGGCAGAAGAAAGAATTAGTGACAGAATTCGAGAGATAAGTGACACCATAAGACGAAACAACATTAGAATAATTGGGATTCCAGAAGAAGAAGAAAGAGAGAGGGGAGCAGAAGGTATACTAGAGAGAATTATTGGGGAGAATTTCCTCAATATGGCAAAGGGAACGAGCATCAAAATTCAGGAGGTTCAGAGAACACCCCTCAATATCAATAAGAATAGGCCCACACCCCGTCACCTAATAGTAAAATTTACAAGTCTCAGTGACAAAGAGAAAATCCTGAAAGCAGCCCGGGAAAAGAAGTCTGTAACATACAATGGTAAAAATATTAGATTGGCAGCTGACTTATCCACAGAGACCTGGCAGGCCAGAAAGAGCTGGCATGATATTTTCAGAGCACTAAATGAGAAAAACATGCAGCCCAGAATACTATATCCAGCTAGGCTATCATTGAAAATAGAAGGAGAGATTAAAAGCTTTCAGGACAAACAACAACTGAAAGAATTTGCAAACACCAAACCAGCTCTACAGGAAATCTTGAAAGGGGTCCTCTAAGCAAAGAGAGAGCCTACAAGTGGTAGATCAGAAAGGAACAGAGACCATATACAGTAACAGTCACCTTACAGGCAAAACAATGGCACTAAATTCATATCTCTCAATAGTTACCCTGAATGTGAATGGGCTAAATGCCCCTGTCAAAAGACACAGGGTATCAGAATGGATAAAAAAACAAAATCCATCTATATGTTGCCTCCAAGAAACTCATTTTAAGCCCGAAGACACCTCCAGATTTAAAGTGAGGGGGTGGAAAAGAATTTACCATGCTAATGGACATCAGAAGAAAGCAGGAGTGGCAATCCTTATATCAGATCAATTAGATTTTAAGCCAAAGACTATAATAAGAGATGAGGAAGGACACTATATCATACTCATAGGTTCTGTCCAACAAGAAGATTTAACAATTTTAAATATCTATGCCCCCAACGTGAGAGCAGCCACCTATATAAACCAATTAATAACAAAATCAAAGAAACACATCAACAATAATACAATAATAGTAGGGGACTTTAACACTCCTCTCACTGAAATGGACAGATCATCCAAGCAAAAGATCAGCAAGGAAATAAAGGCCTTAAACGACACACTGGACCAGATGGACATTACAGATATATTCAGAACATTTCATCCCAAAGCAACAGAATACACATTCTTTTCTAGTGCACATGGAACATTCTCCAGAATAGATCACATCCTGGGTCCTAAATCAGGACTCAACCGGTATCAAAAGATTGGGATCATTCCCTGCATATTTTCAGACCACAATGCTCTAAAGCTAGAACTCAACCACAAAAGGAAGTTTGGAAAGAACCCAAATACATGGAGACTAAACAGTATCCTTCTAAAGAATGAATGGGTCAACCGGGAAATTAAAGAAGAATTGAAAAAAATCATGGAAACAAATGATAATGAAAATACAACGGTTCAAAACCTGTGGGACACAACAAAGGCAGTCCTGAGAGGAAAATATATAGCGGTACAAGCCTTTCTCAAGAAACAAGAAAGGTCTCAGGTACACAATCTAACTCTACACCTAAAGGAGCTGGAGAAAGAACAAGAAAGAAACCCTAAGCCTAGCAGGAGAAGAGAAATCATAAAGATCAGAGCAGAAATCAATGAAATAGAAACCAAAAAAACAATAGAACAAATCAACGAAAGTAGGAGCTGTTTCTTTGAAAGAATTAATAAAATTGATAAACCCCTGGCCAGACTTATCAAAAAGAAAAGAGAAAGGACCCAAATAAATAAAATCATGAATGAAAGAGGAGAGATCACAACTAACACCAAGAAATACAAACTATTATAAGAACATACTATGAGCAACTCTACGGCAATAAATTTGACAATCTGGAAGAAATGGATGCATTCCTAGAAACATATAAACTACCACAACTGAACCAGGAAGAAATAGAAAGCCTGAACAGACCCATAACCAGTAAGGAGATTGAAACAGTCATTAAAAATCTCCAAACAAACAAAAGCCCAGGGCCAGACGGCTTCCCGGGGGAATTCTACCAAACATTTAAAGAAGAACTAATTCCTATTCTCCTAAAACTGTTCCAAAAAATAGAAATGGAAGGAAAACTTCCAAACTCATTTTATGAGGCCAGCATCACCTTGATCCCCAATCCAGACAAGGATCCCACCAAAAAAGAGAGCTATAGACCAATATCCTTGATGAACACAGATGCGAAAATACTCAACAAAATACTAGCCAATAGGATTCAACAGTACATTAAAAAGATTATTCACCACGACCAAGTGGGATTTATTCCAGGGCTGCAAGGTTGGTTCAACATCCGCAAATCAGTCAATGTGATACAACACATCAATAAAAGTAAGAACAAGAAACATATGATACTCTCAATAGATGCTGAAAAAGCATTTGACAAAGTACAACATCCCTTCCTGATCAAAACTCTTCAAAGTGTAGGGATAGAGGGCACATACCTCAATATCATCAAAGCCATCTATGAAAAACCCACCGCAAATATCATTCTCAATGGAGAAAAACTGAAAGCTTTTCCACTAAGGTCAGGAACACGGCAGGGATGTCCATTATCACCACTGCTATTCAACATAGTACTAGAGGTCCTAGCCTCAGCAATCAGACAACAAAAGGAAATTAAAGGCATCCAAATCGGCAAAGAAGAAGTCAAATTATCACTCTTCGCAGATGATATGATACTATATGTGGAAAACCCAAAAGACTCCACTCCAAAACTGCTAGAACTTATACAGGAATTCAGTAAAGTGTCAGGATATAAAATCAATGCACAGAAATCAGTTGCATTTCTCTACACCAACAGCAAGACAGAAGAAAGGGAAATTAAGGAGTCAATCCCATTTGCAATTGCACCCAAAACCATAAGATACCTAGGAATAAACCTAACCAAAGAGACACAGAATCTATACTCAGAAAACTATAAAGTACTCATGAAAGAAATTGAGGAAGACACAAAGAAATGGAAAAATGTTCCATGCTCCTGGATTGGAAGAATAAATATTGTGAAAATGTCTATGCTACCTAAAGCAATCTACACATTTAATGCAATTCCTATCAAAGTACCATCCATCTTTTTCAAAGAAATGGAACAAATAATTCTAAAATTTATATGGAACCAGAAAAGACCTCGAATAGCTAAAGGGATATTGAAAAAGAAAGCCAACGTTGGTGGCATCACAATCCCGGACCTCAAGCTCTATTACAAAGCTGTCATCATCAAAACAGCATGGTACTGGCACAAAAACAGACCCATAGATCAATGGAACAGAATAGAGAGCCCAGAAATAGACTCTCAACTCTATGGTCAACTAATCTTCGACAAAGCAGGAAAGAATGTCCAGTGGAAAAAAGACAGCCTCTTCAATAAATGGTGCTGGGAAAATTGGACAGCCACATGCAGAAAAATGAAATTGGACCATTTCCTTACACCACACACAAAAATAGACTCAAAATGGATGAAGGACCTCAATGTGAGAAAGGAATCCATCAAAATCCTTGAGGAGAACACAGGCAGCAACCTCTTTGACCTCAGCCGCAGCAACATCTTCCTAGGAACAACGCCAAAGGCAAGGGAAGCAAGGGCAAAAATGAACTATTGGGATTTCATCAAGATCAAAAGCTTTTGCACAGCAAAGGAAACAGTTAACAAAATCAAAAGACAACTGACAGAATGGGAGAAGATATTTGCAAACGACATATCAGATAAAGGACTAGTGTCCAGAATCTATAAAGAACTTAGCAAACTCAACACCCAAAGAACAAATAATCCAATCAAGAAATGGGCAGAGGACATGAGCAGACATTTCTGCAAAGAAGACATCCGGATGGCCAACAGACACATGAAAAAGTGCTCCATATCACTCGGCATCAGGGAAATACAAGTCAAAACCACAATGCGATATCACCTCACACCAGTCAGAATGGCTAAAATCAACAAGTCAGGAAATGATAGATGCTGGCGAGGATGCGGAGAAAGGGGAACCCTCCTACACTGTTGGTGGGAATGCAAGCTGGTGCAACCTCTCTGGAAAACAGCATGGAGGTTCCTCAAAATGTTGAAAATAGAACTGCCCTATGACCCAGCAATTGCACTATTGGGCATTTACCCTAAAGATACAAACGTAGTGATCCAAAGGGGCACGTGTACTCGAATGTTTATAGCAGCAATGTCCACAATAGCCAAACTATGGAAAGAACCTAGATGTCCATCAACAGATGAATGGATCAAGAAGATG
This sequence comes from Mustela lutreola, assembly GCF_030435805.1. Lineage (NCBI taxonomy): Eukaryota > Metazoa > Chordata > Mammalia > Carnivora > Mustelidae > Mustela > Mustela lutreola. The sequence continues at coordinate 68,449,454 of NC_081298.1, forward strand.
TGGTATATATACACAATGGAATACTATGCAGCCATCAAAAGAAATGAAATCTTGCCATTTGCAACAACATGGATGGAACTAGAGCGTATCATGCTTAGCGAAATAAGTCAGGCGGAGAAAGACAACTATCATATGATCTCCCTGATATGAGGAAGTGGTGATGCAACATGGGGGCTTAAGTGGGTACGAGAAGAATAAATGAAAGAAGATGGGATTGGGAGGGAGACAAACCATAAGTGACTCTTAATCTCACAAAACAAACTGAGGGTTGTTGGGGGGAGGGGGTTTGGGAGAAGGGGGTGGTATTATGGACATTGGGGAGGGTATGTGTTTTGGTGAGTGCTGTGAAGTGTGTAAACCTGGTGATTCACAGACCTGTACCCCTGGGGATAAAAATATATGTTTATAAAAAATAAAAAATTATATTAAAATTAAAAAAAAAAAATACCTAAGTTGTAATTCTATTCTTTCATATAATGTTCTTACACACAAACATTTTCTAAGTAATGAATATAAGGACTTTATACAATGACACACAAAATAAAATCTTTCATCCAGCAACAATCCATGTGTGTGTGTGTGTGTGTGTGTGTGTATTAATTGCAATTTTTTTGGAATACTAAAAATAAAAGAAAGAAGGGAATTTAGGTCTCTTCTTAAGAAGTCAATTAAAGAAAGATAAATCCAAAAAGCATGTTAGGAAGTCATTAAAAGTAATAATGAGGGGTACCTGGGTGGCTCAGTTAGGTAAATGTCCAACTCTTGATTTTGGTTCAGGTCACGATCTCAGGGTGGTGGGATCGAGCACCAACTTGGGCTCCATGTTGGGTGTGGCACCTGCTTGGGATGCTCTCTCTCCCTCTCCCTCCACTCCCCCCACTTCGCTCCCATACACACTCTCTCTCTCTCTTTCTCTCTCTCAAAAAAGAAAATTGTAGGGGCACCTGGGTGGCTCAGTTGGTTAAACCTCTGCCTTCGGCTCAGGTCATGATCCCAGGGTCCTAGGATCGAGCCCCACATCGGGCTTTCTTCTCAGCAGGGAGCCTGCTTTCTCCTCTCTCTGCCTGCTTCTCTGCCTACTTGTGATCTCTGTCAAATATATAAATAAAATCTTAAAATAAAATTGTATTAATGATGTTCATATGATGTTTGTTACCAAAAAAAGTCTAAAACTAGTAAGTGGGGAAAAAATGCAAGTTACCCAACATGCAAAATATAAATTCATTTATTTAAAGTAGTATATAAGTACCTAAACATACATAGCTCTCTGGAAGGATAATAATCAAAATGTTAATAGAGAGTTAATAGGTTTAAATGATGGGAATATGAATTAATTTGTCATGAGAATATGATTTTTACTTTCTTATTTAACCTCTTCTGTATTGTTCAAAATTCAAATGAGTGTGTATGTGTATTATATTTTTAGAATGTTTTATTTTTATCTTCTAAAAGAAACCATAAAATAATACCCTCCATTCACTCAATCATTTAATATCAATTTGATGCTTAAAAAATATTACTGTCTTCTCCAAAGACACATGGAGAAAGGAAATAAATTGAAAGTGAAGGTATGCATTCCATTCTTCTATTCCATTTTACTCAAAACATTGGGAGGTCATATTATGCTCTACCTATTAGTAAATTCACTTCCAGAAGAAACTGCTTATATTTTAGAAATGAATTAACCCTTTCAGAACACAAGTGTAGGAACTATTGTGCAAGGATACAGCATGAACTCATTCTGATGTGATAGAGAAATTCCACATACCTAGCATAGACAGGGTATGAAACCAAACAAGGTCAAGGGATTCTGGCTCTACCTTTACCTCATCATTAATAAGAGGTCATGTTGCCATTCTAAATAGTGCTGGATTGTACACCCAAGGCATATACCTAAAGCACCAACAAGGCAGAAGTAGAAAAATTAATTATTAAAAGACTTGATAAAGAACATTACTTTGGGTATAAACTTAATACTCATTTACATTTATTCATTCAAAAAACATTTATTGGGCACCCTCTATAGGGCACATTCAGTGCTAAGTACAAGGATAGTGACAAGCAAGACAGTGACATTCCCTGCCCTCCTAGAATTTGCTTTTTATTTACTTTTTTTAAAGATTTTATTTATTTATTTGACAGACAGAGATCACAAGTAGGCAGAGAGGCAGGAAGAAAGAGAGGAGGAAACAGGCTCCCTGCCGAGCAGAGAGCCCGATGCAGGGCTCGATCCCAGGACCCTGGGATCATGACCTGAGCCGAAGGCAGACGCTTTAACCCACTGAGCCACCCAGGCGCCCCTAGAATTTGCATTTTAATACAATAACACATTTTTCAGCTAAATAAATTTCTTCTGGTTGCCACAGAGTAATAGTGATTAAGAACACCGACTCTGAAGCCAAGCTGTTAGGTAGTAATCCCTCTTCACCCATTTACTAGCTATACAACTTTGGGCAAGTTACTTAACATTCTTTTGCCTCAGTTTCCTCAGCTGGGAATAATAATACCTCTTCTCAGAGTTTTTAAGTAAGTTAATCAAGAAGTAAAGTGCTTAGAAGAGAGCTGTCACACACATTAAAGACTAAGGAAAAAATTCAAACATATAGGATTTTATTGGGTTTTTCATAGAGGTACCGACCCGGATTACAACAAGGAGCACAAAAGCACTTAATTTTTCTTTAACAAAAATATCCTTATTTTCTTTGTATTCAAAGTTTTTTGAGATGGTCTGGAAACTGGGGATTGAAAAAATAATATCATATTTGATAAAGGGGCCTGTTTGTCAGAAACATACTCCCAGATGGAAAAAGCTCTCCTTAACAACCGATCATTCTCTGAAATCATGTCTTTGTTTGCTTATTGTATTTCCCATTTAAAAAAAGAAAAGAAAAGTAAGTTCCAAGAATACTATACTGCCAGTGCTCAAGACAATACCTGAAATAAATGGGATCAACGTTTTTTTTTTTTTTTTTTTTTTTTTAAGATTTTATTTATTTACTTGACAGAGAGAAATCACAAGTAGATGGAGAGGCAGGCAGAGAGAGGGAGAGGGAAGCAGGCTCCCTGCTGAGCAGAGAGCCCCGATGCGGTCCTCGATCCCAGGACCCTGAGATCATGACCTGAGCCAAAGGCAGCAGCTTAATCCACTGAGCCACCCAGGCGCCCGGGATCAACGTTTTTTAAAATGAGTGAACAAAGAAAGTTCCCATAACACAAAACTGTGAACTCAATCGGATTTGAAGTAAATGTTTTTGACAAGTTTGCAAAGTCCAAATCCTCATAAAATGTAGGGAACTTTAAATATTATATACTAAAATAATCATTAGTTAAAAACAAGATTTTTCACCATAGTTGTAGTATATCCTAATACAAATAGGGAGGGGTAAAAGGAATAAAGAATGGCATATATGAGTTGAATATGCTCTTGAAAATATAAGAGTCTTCTTAGCATTTCTGTTCCATAAAAATAAACAGTATGTCTTGATTCTTTCCATTTTGGTGTTGCTCATTTTAATTTTTGCTATGAAACAAATTAGTTCATTTTCTCTTCTTTGAGAGAAAATAAAATGATCAAGTTCCCTGTCGTTTTGGTCATAGCATTAATTTACATCCATTTCAAGCTCACATATTAAAAGAAATCTGACTTAACCACAAGCAGCAAAGTTTTAGTGTTTGAATCAAATCACTAAAGACAATTTTTTAAAAAACCTTTTCACATTTCATAGCCCCAAGATCCTCATTACCTAACCTGCATAACTGTGCCTACAGTTTAATTCCAAAGAAATAACACATAAAATCTTTCAATTATACCCTTTTCTTTTGAAACAAGTTATTTACATTTTTATGGAAATTATTTGCTGTGATTGAAGATTAACAACATAATGGAAGTAGTCACAGCTGTTTTTTTCCCCCTGTTATGTTATCTATAGGTGGAAAAATGAGAAGCTTTGATTATGCAAATTAAAACAGAATCTATTATCTTCTTCCTGATCTATGTCCTGATCATAGAGGGTTTTTAAGCAATGTTAGTTTCACACATTAGGAATCACAGTCAGTTAACTACTGCAGCTAACCGATGGGCTATATTTGCAGACTCTATCAGTTTGACCCAGCTTCCAGAGCTTAATGGTCCTCCAGGCTAAAAGGGAAAGCTGATCCATCAGGCTTGCATTAGCATAGAATCACACTCGAAGCTTATTGATGTGTGTTCAGCATAACTACCACCCCCAGAACCCAGCTCAGTCCATTATTTTCATTTTATCTCAAGTCATTTGTATGGTTGTCTGCCCCAGTTAAAGCTCCAGCAAGACTGGTACTTAAATGAATTTGTGAGAAAGGAGACAAATGCCCCCTGAACTTTCAGCACTTTGCTATCAAGGCTTGCTAACATAAAATATACTAGTACTCTTAGGTCCACTTAGTGAGCATATCAAGAATAGCCCATTGCAGGGGGAAAAAAGTCACTTAGCACCCTATTAGCCAACAAGGAGTGTAATGATTAAATGATTTTTTTAACTGTAATTTTAAAGCACTGCTCTGATTTCTGCTGAAAGCTATTTATAAAAAATAAATTTCATAACAGCTATGTCTTTGCTGCTTAAATACCTTTCTTTTTTTAAAATACAGAACACACACTAAAATAAATGTTCCCAGTAATAATACATTTCATCACCTAGGGAAATGTTACATTTAACGGTAACAAGAAAAACAACAATCTATAACAACTAGGCATTTAATGTGCACAAAACCCCATAATAAGAAGGGATTTAATGTGTGGTAAACCCTGTAATGGGTTTGTATATAATCAGGCATTTGAGGTATACATAAAATCACTTTAATTGTAAATCTTTAAAATGAAAATAAAGTGCTTTGGTAGCTGTTTTGAATATACAATAACTATTGAAATTCTAAAGCTGGTCTTCAAAACTATTTTTTATGAATTTACATAGTGCTTACAGCTATAATTCTGAGGGAATCTGAAAAGGGTACAGTTTCCAAACCTTTCTTTCTTTCTTTCTTTTTTTTTAATTTAGAAGTAATCTAAGGACTACAAAGGTGAAGTGACCAGCCCAGATCCCATAGCGAGTTAGTATAACTCAAACTCAAAAAGTTGGTGGTGAATTTTCAATTTGTTTATCTGTCACTTAAAATTCAGTGATATTCTTGCCCCACTGTTTGCCTTACTGCTATACTCGGGAAAGAATAACTGATTACTGATCTTCCAAAGAAGAAAAACATTTAAGCGTGAGGATTTCTGCTTCAATTATAGTAAAGATCATGAGGCCAGGATAGGCAAGGTGCCTCAGCTAAAATATTTTTTCTTATGAGCCCCATCTTCCTAACCATATTTACAGGTAAAGCAAAAAAAGAGGAGAGTTATTGGTGGTGATTTCTTTAATTTTCCCCTAGTTCCTTTCCTCCAAAAGAGAGAGGACATGTAGAAAAGGAAAACTGGCTATAGACAAATGTTTTCATTCTAAGATCTTCCTTCATAGGAATGTACAAATTTCTGTAATAAATTTGAGAATTAGAGGGTAAGAGATCTAAGATGATCAAGAAAGACCTAAACATTCTTCTACAGCAAATAAAGTGTTAAATATCCACTAATAACCTTTCTTTTCAACTACATAGATTCTGTTATTTCTCTAATAAAGGACTAGAATGTTTCCCACCCCTACAGTCAGGATGTATCCAATCATATATAATCTAATTCTTCTGTTATAAGTTCTCCATCACTAGTGAAAACGCTGAACACTTATTTTTACACACACACAGCACAGAGACATAAATATCTTTTTGTTCAAGTTGCATATTTCAAGAGTCTACTATCTACTAGCAATGTGTTAGAATTCATGTTGATCTGACTTTCATTGAACAAATATTTGAATTATACAAAGCACAATTTAGGTTACAAAGACAGGCAGCATACAGCAAGTCCCCTACTGTCATGGAGTTTACCATAAAGGGTAGAAGCCATGATTTCAACATTTTATACATCCCACCCCATGCTACTTAGACTTACAATTGATAAATGTCAATCAAATTAAACCGAGTTCTCACTTTGACTTTCTTTTTTCGAAGTCAGGATTGATAACTATAAACTTTCAGTTAAGGAGCCAGGTCTTTAACAAGGAGCTTTCCAGCTATAATGGATTCTGAATTTTTTTTAAATTATAACAATGTAAGTAGGAATACAAAATGAATTTAGAAACAACAAAAATAAGAGATTAGTTGTATAAATCTCTTTCTAAACGCCAAGCATTGTTCTAAGAACTTTAAATGTTACACTCATTTGATCTTTATATTAACCCTGGAAGGTGGGTATGGTCTTTGTTATTTTACAGATAAGGGAACTGTGGCACAAAGAAGTTAAATAACTTAGTCAAAGTTCTACAGCTAATAAATGACGAGGCTGAAACCCAGGCAATCAGGCTCCAGATAGAGCATTTCTTAACCATCACACAATATTCACTCTCAAGACACTAGAGTTTACTTTAAGAACTTTTCAACGGGTGTGTTTCTTTGGACCATATCCCATTAAATTCTTCCAGCTGCAGTAGATGATAATTGGGTTGGAAACCTCAGTATCTTGCAAACCACTGCCATATCATGTTTTCCTCAAGTCCTCCATAGTGTATCATGGCAACACAATTTCTTCACCTTTTCCTGCACTGCTTAGACTTCAAAGTACAGTTTAAAGGGAGAGTAGACAGAAAGGATTAAGCCAGATAATACAGAAAGCATTTACTAGAACTACGGTGACTTCCTTTATCCTGCCCGTCTTTAGAGCTAAGCCTCCTTCTAGAAGTCTTATTTCTAGATTTGGTTTTGGCATCACCAGCCCTGCTTTCATTTTACTGATTTCCTCCCCAAGAACAGTATCACCAAATGTGACATTACCTAATTAATTCAGCACCTGGGTACCTGTGGGTGCCTTCTCAAATTATTCCTCAGTCACAAAAATAAAAACACCCTTCAGGTAATTGGGGGGGGGGGGTAGCACCCCAGGTTGCCATACAGAAGCAGAGCTAATGTGATAATGACCTTCTGCGTCATACAAGGACCACTATCCACAAGTAAACCAAGATTTCAAGAGAGTCACTTCACAACAAAATCAAAAGCTTAAAGTTCAGGCTACAAATTGATGGCAATGTTGCTAGAAGTAAACTAGATCCTGTTAGACGAAGAATATCCTCTTGAAGTTTAAATAAAATGTTTATTGAGGTGCACCAATTCTTTCATGTCAGGAAATTCCTTTGATTCACTGATATAATACAATTCTAAATGAGAGCACAGTAGTGACCTAACAGGAAAGCCTCTCCAAAAATGCTTGACTTGTACACAGATTCCTTGCTACATTGTGCTTGGGGACATCATGCCTTTTGAGAGGTAAGCAAGATACAGAAATAGATCAGGAACAAAAAAGTCTACTGGCTATTAAAGCTCATTTGCTTTATTTTCCTAATTTAAGGTTTAGTCCCTAAGCAAGGCTAGCACTCAGTCACTAGGCCTTTGGGGACCCAAAGGAGATACTCTGGAAGCATGAAAAGGCAATGAAGACCCATGAATGGAGGTTTCTGGCAGTGTATTTGGAAGGGTAGACTTACAGGTTCTTTTATTGGTTGGAATGTGATTGGATATTAGGTGAAATATTCAATGTACTTACTTAACTCACCCAATTTCATCGAATAATGTATTGCTACTTTATTCAGACTACATTTAACACAAATCATCAATGTTGAACCTAAGTTTCTACTGTAAAAGCTCTAATAGTTAGTTGCATGTAAAAAACAATTAAATTTCTCAATTTTTGCTGAAAACAGGAAAAAAATGAAGTCATTTACTGTGATTTACCCAATTGTTTCTAGGAGTTTTTAAATATACCCATTTTATTTAAGAATTGCAGAACAAATTTCTCCATCTTTTCTAAGAATTGTAAAAGTCAGACGTTACCATCCCCTTAAAAGAATTTCTCCAAAATATGCAGTCAGGCATATTATTTTCCATCTTTCCTTCCATACTATTCTAATTCTTATTTCCATTAAGAAAACACTGCCTCAAGCTTTATGCTCATTTCCAAAGACTCTCCTATTTCTAAAAGGCTACTTCTTTGAAACTCTGAAAGACTAAAAAGCAGCACTGAAAAACACGTTTTATGGTCACTCTTAAAGTCATTTTACTAGACTGAATATATCACCCATGGCAAAGGGGAAAAAAAAAAGAGGAAATTTGATTTAAAACCTAGGTCCTAGAGATGATATCTAAGTAATTCATTAAACTATGCATTAAAAGCTAATTCCATACTCTAACAGTGACATCTGTCCCCCAAAATGGACAATAAATTTACTTTTAATAAAAATGTGTGCTCTATAAACTACATGATACAAATTTCCTTAAACTAACCTGAATCCATTCTCTGTACTAAAGATGACAAAAATTATCCCACTAGCTGAATTTCATTGCCAAGCTGTCAACTTGAATTTCTTCTGTTTAAAAATAGCTGTTCATTACATTCAGTAATGGGCTGTCAAAGCACTACAGCACTGAACCTGTATCATACACAGAAGCAATTGGGCAATGTGCATTATTATGTTTAGATTACTTGCATTCTTTACAAGACCCCTGGGCTAATTTTAAATGAGATGGTTCACTTGAACTAACTCAAAATCTATTTTATCTTACCTTAAAGCTAATACATATTTTCCATTTATGACTTGCTAGTGCAAGCATTCATAGGAGGTAAGACCAAAAAAAAAAAAAAACAACTCATGGAATACATGAGTGTAAGTGAACACGCACATACGTGTGTTTACAGGTTTATGTGTGGTTTTGCTCCCTGTCGTCTTATCTATTTTTAATAATAGATGATTGAATTACAACACCGGGCACACCAAATGAGATAATGTCGCCAACATGTGAGCAAGCATTGTCGTCTCCATGAATACATGATAGGTTGTTAACTGGAAGCATCACTCCTACAGCAGATAGTGTTTGATATTTCAGCCTAGTGAATCAATTAGACATCTTTTTAACTAGTTAATGCATAATAATTCACCATATAATTGAGTATGGGGTATTGCGAACAACTCGAAAAAAGCACATAAAATCCGCAGCTGGATCATTCTTCCACAGCATGATAGCATAACCCCAAAGGCATGCAACAACAGCTACGGGATATCAAATAGATGGCAACTAAACTGGTCACAAATGACTTGTAAATACACGTAATGAATGCAAGGACCAGGTTAATAATTTTTTTTTTAATCTTCACAAGTCTTTATTTTCATTAATACACAGTAGCTACTGGGAGCATCATGTGAGGAGAGATCCTAGTAGTCACGACATTCAAAAATAAATCTTACTTTTTAAAAAATCACTTCCAGATTCCTACCCCCCTTATTTCAAAGCTATAATGATTTGCACACCCATAGACTCCACGGTTGGTGAAGATAAAATAAACTTCAGTATTTCAGCAAGATTAAAACTCTGTAAGCCAAATCTGCCCAAGAGAATATTTCGTGGCAAGAATAACAATGTTTCTTTGTTGTTGTTAAATGTGTTGAAGAAAAAGGGGGTAAGCATACACACATTATATTTCAATGTTGCTTCTGTGAGTCACCAATACACCAGGTGCATGTGAGGCTAACAGTTGAATAAAAACACTAAGAAAAACACCCCAAATATGCAGTTATTGTATTCATTTACTTTGAGGACAAAATATTCTGTCTAAAATCTGAGATAATCAGGGGCGCCTGGGTGGCTCAGTGGGTTAGGCCGCTGCCTTCGGCTCAGGTCATGATCTCAGGGTCCTGGGATCGAGTCCCGCATCGGGCTCTCTGCTCAGCAGGGAGCCTGCTTCTCTCTCTCTCTCTCTGCCTGCCTCTCCGACTACTTGTGATTTCTCTCTGTCAAATAAATAAAAAAAATCTTTAAAAAATAAATAAATAAAAATAAAATAAAATCTGAGATAATCAGAACTATGCCTACTTAGAAGCCTAATCAACATGATATATTGATGCTCTTCACACTCCAAGATACACTGAAAATAAGAAAATTTATTCTATTTTAAACTAACTTTGATCCTCAGATACATCTATATTTTATTCCTAAAACTCTCCAAACACTTCATTCCATCATGGCCCCTTTAACAACATGGAAGAGGATTTCAGCTAAAAATCCATTTTTAACATAATTTAGCCCTATTTCAGCTAAAAATGCCTAAATTTTTCAACCACCAACCAAATATAAATGGGGTGTAGTGAACAGATTTATAATTAAGAATCAGTTTTGTGTTTTGCCAACTGGTTAAGTAGGTGTTAATGCCAATACATAAACTATATTGTATCCGTGTCGCTTTGTTTAAATAAGAGAAAATTAAAATATTTATTTTTTTTCAAAAATGAAGTAAATTATTGTGGCCATTTGGCTATGACATGCAGTCAAAATAGAAATCCTCTTTCCAAACCATTAGTATGAAAAATTTTGAATATATAGGAAATGTGAAAGAATTTTACAGAGAAGACCCATATACCCAACACACCTAGAAGCTACCATTAACATTTTACTATCTTTGAATTATTACAGACCAATCTGACAGAGAAATTTTTAGTCAAAGATAAACATGTTTCAGAAGAATAAATTAAATAAAGGATAGCAAAAAGAGTGTAATGCTTTACTGAATAATGAACCTATGAAGTTAATAGTTACTACTTTTGATTGCAGTCAGATTCTCATAAATGGTCATCTCCATTTTTAAAAACTATGATATCCCTTGGTCTTAATAAAAGGCAAATAAATCTAAATTAATTCTACATTAAATTCTGATTATTATATCTTGATTTGAAGGGAAATATGACTGTAGTATTGGAACACACTTCATCATTTGGAAAGAATATAGACCAAGAAACAAAAACATCATTCTAGTTTTTTTTTTAATTACAAACCAAGAATTAGGTTAATTTTTCTCATCATTAGTATATGAGAAACTAAAACTATTCTAATTTAACATTATGTCTGCATAATATTTGTGTTATGAAAAACAACTCTTCTACTTCAAATATCTGCTTCAGCAAAAGAATACCACCCATGGTACTCTCTCTAGGAACCAAATTGTTTCTTCTACTACAATAAAATTATTTTTTTTATTAACATATAAAATTCTAGCAGATTTGGAGAGTTAATATTCCTCTGCTTTTCACTTTATTTATGTAAGAACGAAGTTTTAAAATTGGAGTCACAAACAAGAATAACAGCTTAGCTTCTAACTTTCATTTTCTCAGAGGACCATTTGCAAAGAAAGTTCAGTACTGCTTCCTCCAATCCTTTGATTGGGCACTTCCTGCAAAACTTCACCAGGTCAGAGAGCATAGGGATTGAAAAAACAATAGGTAAAGCACATTTTTAATGCTCAAATAATCTTTTATACATTAAAGACTTACGTGGAAGAAAAATTCCTAAATCTCAAAGGCCCCTATTATTTAAATAATTTTAACAAGTATTACTAAAAGTAGAACACTTTCTGTTTTATTGAAATATTTTTCATACCCCAAATTATTCTGGGGTCCACAAAGAAAGAGTGAATTGCACTATTTATTTCCCCTTTTTGCAAAAGATAAAAAAGTATACACTAATTAAAAGTGAATAAGCTTTTCGATATTTTTTTCTCCAAAGTTGAAAGTGATTTTTATTTGGCCTTGAAAGTATACATGAACATGCATGGGTAAAAGTGTATCTAAAAATATGTTAGTGTATACAAGATATTCTTAATCACCACAAACTATGTTTAAGCAAGTTTGGAATGCTTCATACAGCCTTTTAACGTTTTTATTTGTTGATGAATCAACAATGTTTGGCATAATTAACGCTAAGATCTTCAAAACTCAATGACTGAAAATAATTGCTTCTCTTTTCTTTCCTGAGTACTCTGAAGCCCAACCTAAAGATTTAGAGCTGACTGGACAAACATAAAGGATGTCAAACACAGTGACCGCTGACATGCCATTCAAGGCACATGGAAGAGAGTTCAGGCTTCAATGCTTCTCAACTGCTCATTGGTAAGATCAGCTATCAGTGAGACACAGGATAAGTCAGCATTACTCACTGAGCCTGCTATGACCTTAAAATCATTGCTCCCGGGGCATGTTCATCCACCAATTAGTTTATATGCTCACTAGAAACCCACTGCTCAGTAAATGCACTGGTCTCTCATTCCACAGTGTTGATGAAGTGTGTGTGATGGCTTTCTCTTCGCAACTTGACCCCAAAAGCTGACCTATCTCAGGCTGAAGCATTCAAGTCACTTGAGCACCCCTTGGTTATCATGGATTTTGTTACTTTACTTAAAAACTACCACTGATTTAGCTGATTTGGCAAACACAAATGTTATGGTGATTATGAGATGCCTTATGCAAAACAAAATAAAAATAAAAATTGAATTTTCCAGTTTTATTCACAAAACTGGTAAGTGAAACATTTGCTAATACTTTCAAAAGAAGAAATTTCCTTGCTATTTTTAAACAATTATAATTAGCACAAATCTGCCAATCCTATCTTTTCTAAAATTTTGAAAATATTCTCCTTTTGGGCAGGGTAAAGTCCAATGAATAAAAGGAGATATATTTGAAAAATAACTTTAAGATGATAAGACATGATAAAAGACTGGATCTAAAACGAGAAAAAAGTAAATGAAAAAAACCTCCAAGCTTTCTAGATATCGACATACAAAAACTGAGGGCACAGCCAAAATGAGATATTTAAGAAGGGAACTAGCGGTGGGTAATACAAGTAAAAATGCCCTGTGCATAACTGTAAACGGTTAAAAGATCCCAGCCCGAGAGCTCTATCAGCATAGAGATTGCTAGTTAAATAACATGTGTAGGTTTATTTTTAAATACTTGAGGATAGAGCTCAGGGACAAAACTGTCTTGATTCTTTCCCTTCAGGTTTCCACAAGAGGAGAAAATGTTCCCTTATTCTTTCCACAAAGGAAGAAGGAAACTAAGGGGTCAGCCTTGAGCTCACTTCCGACCTGCTTCTTGGAAAATGATCCAATTGAGGGGTTTGGCCTTTTTATAGCAACTTTATTTAGATATAATTTACATGCCATAAAAGTCCACCCCTTTAAAGTGTACAAGTGAAGGGTTTATCATGTATTTACAGAATTGTGTGACTGCTACCACAATCAATTTTAGAACATTTTCATGACTCCAAAAAGAAATCCTGTATTGTTTAGCACTCACTCCCTCATCCCTGCCACAGGCAACTACTAATCTACTTTCTGTCTCTATAGATTTACCTGTTCTGGACAGTTGATATAAATGGCATCATGTAATATGTGGGTTTTTGTGACTGACTTCTTACTCTCAGCAAAACGTTTTCAAGGCTCATCCCTATCATTTTGTTGTTGAAAAATATTTCATTGAATATTTACACCTCATTTTGTTTAGCCATTTACGATTGGGTCTTACCGCAATACAAAATAATGGGTAAGAACGATGGTTTATAACATATGCATATAGATAATCATTAGTGAAAAATCACCTTACAGATGTGAATTACATGTCATATTAGCTATTTGCACATTCTCAGTTGGGTGAACTTAATTGACTTACAGAATTAGTAACATTGACTTATAAGAAATAAACCATAAAATTACTAAACTTTAATAACACCAAAAATTAATCGTTCTGAAAAGTTAGTGGAAATTTTCAAAGAGCAACATTTAAGTATACTTAAATTATATATATGCATGATACCCCATGACCCAGCAATCTTACTCCCGGGTCTACAGCCCAAAGAGATTCTCACACAGCATTACTGACTGTGATAGAGAACTGCAGGCCATCTAGGGGAGTGGAGAGGCAAAGCGTGGTATCACGTAATACCATGTATTTACCAGATGCAACAAATTGGATGAATAGGCAGAAATGTTGATAAATCCTGTAGTATAACATTGAATGAAAATAACTAAGATACAGAATACAACCTCCAGCAAAATACCCATTATATAAATTCAAAATATACAACTCAATCAACAGTATGTGTTTTATAAGGACACATTAAAACAAACAAACAAGAATAAAGAAAGAAAGTGGCCATGCAGGACCCATGATGATAGTGGGAACACTCTGTATCTAGGGTTACAGGAAAATGTAGGGGGTTATTATTTTTCAAAAAACATCTGCTGTCCTTACCTGGTAAAGGAGGATACTTTTCAACCTTATTAACAATAAGTGTGGCCATATAAATTGCTCTGGCCAGTAACATGTGAAAGCAAGTGTTTGAGGCCCAGCACATTGTTCAGTATGTTTCTTTTCCAACTCATGCAATTGTTCTGGAATTTGCTTCACCATCCTGGGTCCCAGATTGAAGATATCATGGACCAGAGCCACAATAAACCCAAGATAAACATGCAACACACAAAAAACTTTGGTGTTGCAAGCCACTAAACTCAGGGCTCATGCTGTTTGTTACTGCAGCAATACATGTCTCATTATGACTGATACATTCACATGCATCTACATGATAAGTAAATCTCCTCCAAGTTTACTCATCCAAAACCACTGCACAGTACTAACGTGATGGACACAGGTCGGGGGGAGAGAGAAAATAAAGCCCTTACCTCTAGAGGTTTTATTAAAGACATACATAAAACCGGAGGAGAATAAGAGGAATCAATTATCCTAGTGAAAAATCATCTCAATGATGAGTTATAAAATGTGGGTTTTAATCCTACTACACTACCTATAAAATGTGGGTTTTAATCCTACTACACATTATTCAAATGCCTTAAGCCAAATCTCTTAACCACTCTGAATCTCCATTTCTTTATCTGAAAATTTGGGAGGAAGGGAATACTCTTAGCTCCAAGGTTTTTCCAATTCTGAGGTTCTACGTTTCTGTAAAAAGTAATATTTAGATGAGTCATATATCCACTAAATAAAAATAGAACTTCAAGTGGAGATAAGTTAAAATTATTTATTCTCATCATAAATGGTTTGCTATATAAAAATTTTGTTCACTTATCAGAAATATGAGTTATATTAAACACAGAACACTTGGGTAACCAAGTATAGACTGCCTTCATAAATGCTAAAGTGGAAAGGGAATAAGCAAAGGTCCAGATATGGGAATGATCAATATGCATGACAGTGAAAGTAAAGAGACCGGTGAGGCCATAATTCCTTGACTTACAATGAGGAATGGCCAACGATAAGCATTAGGGCAAAGACTGACTGAAAAAAGACCTTGATCTGGACCAAAAGCATACAGGGTACACAAGAGGTGGAAAACAGAGGTGGAAGGAGGCCCCTGGGTCTGAACTTAGGTTGTCAAAGTAAATGAGGATATAAGGAAAAGAAAAAATCCAGGAGACTCCGAGAACAAATAGTCAACACCACTGAACCTGACATAATTGACATTCAATAAATACTTGTTCACTGGATACAGATCATGCAACTTTTTTTGAACTAAGAACTTTTACTAAAAACTAAGAAATTTTACTTTCTCCAAATATTCCCAAACCAAACATAAAGACCCATTTATTGATGCATCACATTCAGTAAAGAGTACCTCCCATGAGATTAAGACCCCAAATAAACTGTTTCAGGCTTTTTCTACTACCTTTGTTCTTGGTTCAGGCAAAGAACAGGATCCATTCAGAAACAAGCTACTTACTTAATGCCTTATGTGTCTCATCATGCCCACTTGCCGATGTCCCACACCATCCCCAACCCTAACCCATAACCATCATGCTAGTTACCTGCCATGCTTAGCAGCCTCCTGATACACTTACATGTCTAGCGACTGGTATAAGAGAGAAATTTTGCTTAAAGAAAAAGAAATATATGCATATTAAGCTCATATTCAAAAGTTCAGCAAATGAATTCTTGCCTCAAAGTTATGTATAATAACAGTCTATTATCAATTCTTTCTTTATAAAGTCTCTTTGTCATCATTCAGGTATCTCTTGCTTCAGGATTAGTCATGGTTCAAGCAGTCTACTCTTCACACAACCATGTGCCCTCCCTGACTCTAGTCATTCCTGATTTCTCTCAACCCAGCATACGTAGTTTTTGGAAGATTTTACATTGGATAATCATCAGTTTAGCTTCTACTTTTGTATTATCCTGTACTATTTTCATTTGTTTGTTTTAATTCAGATAGTGAGTATGGAAAGGCTGTGTGGTCAGATGGAGGGCAAGGATGTCTTTCTTAGAGAGATTACAAAAGTTGTACAAAAGCACACAAGTTCTAGGAATGAGAGAGGACTCGAGGTACCCTAACACTTCAAAAGGCAGAGAAATCAGTGAATGGGACAATTAACATAGGCTTAATTCTAATCAACATCTTTAAGTTCATAGTAGCATCTGACCTACAATAATGCTCCACATGTTTTAGCTTTATCACCCTGGAGCAGATATTGCTATTGTTGTTGCTGCTGTTTTTACTGTTTTATTATTATTAGACAGAAAACATAGTGGTTCAGAGATCCTCTAAGTCAAATCAAAGGTAACTCCAGGCCCACCTGACATCTTGACTTCAATCCCATGAGATTGCCTGAATCACACAGTTCAGCTCTTGAGTTAATGACCCTCAAAATTTGTGAGATAATAAATGTCTATTGTTGTTTTAAGCCACTAAGTTTTGGGGTAATTTGTTAGGCAGCATCAGCTAACTATGTGCACAACTCCCCTTAACTCTCAATGGCCAGAACGTGTCACAAGGCTAATGACCCAAGGGAGTTGAGGTAGTACTTTCATTGCGTACTTTTTTGTCCTTTAAAAAAAAAAAAAAAAAAAATCTGAGTCTTGGTTCTGTTTTAAAGGAAAAAAGGAACGGAAATGGACATCAGATACGCAGCTGCTCACCTTCTCCTTCAATTCAGTCCTCTCCAGGAAGAAAAACAATCTTCAGAAAGGAAGAGAAAGAAACAACATAAAGAAGAAAACATAGCCCACAATAAGTAACGAAACAATAGAAGATCTAGTAGCTGCTTTAAGAGGGTCTAAATCTCCAGCAAAAGCAATCTACATTTCACCATAGCTAACTAAATTTAAAACTTGTTATCTATAATCCGCTATCAGTAATCACACTGAGGAATCATGACAAATGACTAAAAGAAGAAAACAGGAGGATGGAAATGCTATTATGATTTTCTGGAAAAGATAAATAAGTACACATAAAAAACCTGAATAAGGGCACCTGGGTGGCTCAGTCATTAAGCGTCTGCCTTCAGCTCAGGTCATGATCCCAGGGTCCTGGGATTGAGCCCCGAGTTGGGCTCTCTGCACAGCGGGGAGCCTGCTTCTCCCTCTCCCACTCCCCCTGCTTGTGTTTGCTCTCTTTCTGTATCTCTCTTTCTGTCAAATAAATAAATAATAAATCTTAAAAAAAAAAAAAAAAAAGCAAAAAACAAACCTGAACAATAGCTTAAAGTCCATGATAAAATTTTATAACTGATTATTAACTAAGTAGTTTATACATATTTAGAAGAGATGCACTATTCAAGTATAGACCAAAATCGTGCTAAGCACAAGTGTGGGAAGTGTCAGAATGCTCTTTCTTGCCCCTAACATTGCCCTTGAGTTTTCAAGATTTTTAAGCAGTGACTTAAGACATAAAAGGGATGCGTACCAAATGCTCATGTGACACATCTGGGAATGATACATACACTAAGAGAATCAAAATTTTAAATGATCTTGACAGCTTGCAATACAGTCATCCATATATCCAACAATTCTAAGAAGTTATTTCATGGAGTTAATTTTTGTCTCCTCAAAAAAGATACTAAATTCATCAGGGCAGGATTGAATTACACCTTGTTTCAAAACCTCCTATGGTATCCATCACGGTATTCGGAACATAGACCGTATTTCACTAATGTTTAGTGACTTGGAGTTGAACTTACCAACTATAAATGCAGAAAAGCTTAGAATAAATTTGCCATCTGGGCAACATAATGCTCTCTTACTTTTTCCCTGATGCCATATCATTTATCTTCTTCAAATACCACTTCAAAATTGAATTTTTCTAGCTTACCCTTCCCGAGCTGCCTTTAGACCTTTAAAGAAAGACTGTATCAGACAAAACTTTGGAGGATACTTAAAAGCCTTGTCACTTTTCTCTTTCTTTATTTTTTGTTTCAGTATTACAGCCAGTCTGTGCCATTAGACTTTAAGCTCACGAGACTGCTTCGGCTGTGTTTTAAAGCTTTTTTCCCCATACATATGAAGTAAGAATAGATGCACACCCCCTTTGCAGAGCTGCACAACATAACATTTTCTTGTTACAATTCAATATCATTGCAGCAAGATAAGCACACCCCATAGTCTCATTTAACAGACATGAAGAAGTCAAGCTCTATTGTTCAATGTCACAGCCAGCCAGCCCTGCATGATCAACCTTTATTCTTTTCTGGCTTCATTATGAGGATGATGCCTTTCAACTGTGGTGACTAAACCTGTTAAACTACAAAGCAAGAAATTTATAGAACCTTTATACGAGTAATACTGAACAGCTTAAATGTAAAACCTACAATTAAATTCCAAAACTAAGCACTTCACCCCCAAGAAAATGCTAAGTAGTTCTTCAGCAACATTCCTGATTTACATACCCCAAAGATGACAGGAGTTATATACATATGTGCGGCAGTGATATTAATAGTAATTTTTTCAAGAATTGTTCAATATAAAACATGGTAATATTAACCCATGCGTTA
Source organism: Mustela lutreola (assembly GCF_030435805.1). Classification (NCBI taxonomy): domain Eukaryota; kingdom Metazoa; phylum Chordata; class Mammalia; order Carnivora; family Mustelidae; genus Mustela; species Mustela lutreola. Next base: position 68,468,172 of record NC_081298.1, read on the forward strand.
CAAAACTAATAAATTGCCCCTTGGCATACCAGGGACAGGAACTATGCTTTTTCATTTTCGAAAAGCTTCCTTTTGTCAGATGAAAAGCCCCAAGAGTAAAATATTTCAGTATAGTTCTGTGATAACAATGGATATGCCATTAGATTACCATACAAGTGAATAAAGCACCAAATGATAGCGAACATTTTTTCACACTTTAGATTTTGATGTGAAATGAGTCTAATTATTTATTCACAGACTTTTCCTCTAAGGAATTCAAGGCACTATATTTTAAATCTTCAAACACGTATTTCCTAAGCTCTAAAATCTACCAGGTAGGACAGAAGAACACATGGCAGGGAAGAAGATAAAGAAAAGCAGCACAAAAGAAAAGGTAGTTGGAGGAACTCAAGCATGTCTCAGACCTGACGTGGTATTTATTCATTCATCTCCTCTTTCATTCAGGCTAACATTTATTGAGCACCTATTATAAGTCTGGGTCTATGCTAGATGTTAAGGATATAAAAACACCCCCTGCTCCAGCAGCTTACCAGAAAGAGAGATGACACACATAGACAGTGTTAATTACAATATGTGCCAAATACTGTAATAGAAGGATAAAATAGTACTATGGAAGCACAAGGGAAGGAACCACTGGCCCAAAGGAATTTGGAAAGGCTTTAACAAGCAGGCAGCATTTCAACTAACCATATCTAGAAGGAGTAGTAAACATCTGTCAGAAAACTGAGAAGGGAATCTTCAAGGCAAAGGTAGTATCATATTAAAATACAAGTCGTCGTCAAAAAGTGTGACCTGTTCAAGGAGTGTTGAGAAATACAACAGGGCTTATAGGCAAGAGATGACACTTAGTGTCTAGAAATTGTAGGTTTCAAGTTTGTACTAGGAATAGACTCCAAGAGTGCCATAATCATGAAAACTTTGGCACTAGATTAGAGAAAAGTGAACAGATATAAACTATTCATATATATGAATAGCATATAATGTGTATATTAATAATATGAATATGTTATATTAAAATACTTAACTTTAGTATACATATATTTATATATGTATATGTTTTCTACATTGGTTATATATGCACTTGTTATATATAGTTTTGTTATGTATATATTTGTTTTATATAGAGACACCCAAGGAAGCTTTATGCATATATAAAATATATACATATAACAAATATATACATTTATATACACACACATAAACATGCAGCTCTACGGGAATTATAACCAATGCTACTGGGCTTCTGTTCTGCCCTCTGCTAGGGCCACTGAGGCTTTTGCTAGGCAGCTGATGTTTTTGCTAGGTAATTGGAACAATTCCAATTGTTCCAATTGTTCCAATAGAACAACCTGGAAAAACCAGAGTTTTTAGTTCTCAAGACTTTTTTCTATTTGCAAGTTCAATGACACAGGCCAAGGATGAAGACCTCAGTGACATCATTCTGATTTAGTCTGGATCTTATCAACTCAAAAACACTGATTTAGGCAAATTACTAGTCATAATTTAAAGACCAAAGAACTGTCTGATCCTGAAAACTCAATACAGAGAAAAAGAAACCCCTTATTTTCCAGCAAGTCAAATCAAAAGGCATGAACCTCAAGTATCCAGAAACCTCAGATTGAAAAGGAGACTTGAAAATAAACATGTAAAGAGAAACAAGACAAGAAAAGTGTTGGATATTTACCAGGGAACAAATAAGTGGGGGATAACAAAGTAGAACCAAAGGAATATCTCAAAGGGGAGAACATGACCTAGTAGGTGAATCCCTGAGGTGCTGGCCGGGTAAGACAAAGTATAATGCTAACTTTCATCCATCTCATGATGTGGAATTCAAGTTATTCAAGTTAATGCTAACTTTCAACCATCTCATGATGTGGAAGTGGCAACACTAATATAAAATAGGCCATTTGGAAAACACAGCAAGTGTGGGCTAAAAGATGAATGGAGAATTCTGACTATAAATAAATAAATAAAAATTTATTTATTTATATTAATATAAATGAAAATATATTTATAAATATTTATTTATTTATAAATAAAAAATTTTTTAAAAAAGTTTTCAGGTATCTCTAGACAACTCCCAGTATATTGATACCTTTTGAATCCAGCACCAGGAGGGAGGAGAAGCAATTAGAACTTATTCTACCAAGAAGTTCTTCTGTGTAAAGGAACCAAAAAGACGGTGGGTGGCAGGAGACTAGAACAGTAACTAGGATAGAAATCAGGTAAAGAGGGAATTTTTTTTTTTTAAGATTTTATTTATTTATTTGACAGATAGAGATCACAAGTAGGCAGAGAGGCAGGCAGAGAGAGAGGAGGAAGCAGGCTCCCTGCTGAGCAGAGAGCCCCATGCTGGGCTCCATCCCAGGACCCTGGGATTATGACCTGAGCTGAAGGCAGAGGCTTTAACCCACTGAGCCATCCAGGCGCCCCAAGAGGGAATTTATCTTTTTTTTTTTTTTTTTTTTTTAGATTTTATTTATTTATTTGACAGAGAGAGATCACAAGCAGGCAGAGAGGCAGGCAGAGAGAGAACAGGAAGCAGGCTCCCTGCTGAGCAGAGAGCCCCATGCTGGGCTTGATCCCACGACCCTGAGCAGCTTAACCCACTGAGCCACCCAGGCGCCCCAAGAGGGAATTATTTTTAACAAGAGATGTACTGTGGCCTGTTTGTTTGCTGATGAGAATAATTCTATAGAAAAGGAGAAATAAGTATGTGGGACAGAGAGGATTAATTACAGGATAAAGTCATTGGCATGATAAGACGAGAAAGATCTAGGCATGCAAGAAATAATGTACTATAGTAAACTGTGCCCCAGCATGAGAGCTTTTGATGCTTTAAAATGACAGCGGATGGTGGTTTCAATTTAGGACTCCAAAAGGCAGTTGGGAGGGAAAAAAAAAAAAAAAAAGATGGCAACTTCAGGAAATGAGGCCAACTGGGCCAACAAAATATACCTTTAACTATAAGTGTCCATTCAGCACCTCTCCCTTTGCTTCAGTTATCAGTCCAATGAGAAATAGCTATAACAATTTTAAAACAATCTGGTGACTAAAATGATAGAATGGTGTATAGAACATTGTGAGGTTATAAAAAGAAGGGCACCAACCAAGTTTAGGGAGGCAGTGAGGGGATGTTGTTCAGTCTTCCTAGAAGAGGTAGTTTCTGATCTAAGTCAGACAGGAGGTTTCGGAGTGGGAAATAAATAATTCTATGTATGCACAACACATGAGACAAGAAAAATCACTAGGGTGGGATTTAGTGCTCCAGAAGCATAAAGTATGAAGTATAAAGTTGGAAATGGGAAGAAATAAAAACAGAAGACATAAGTAAGGAGCATATCTCAAGGATCTCTATACCATATTAGAAGCTTGATTTTATGTCACAGTGTTTCTTAAACATAATATTATTTAAAAAGGAAAAAAAAAAGAAACTTTAAAAAGATTTGAAGACTACTCTAATTGCCCACTAAATTATTTTTGTAAATTTAATTATATATGTACAGACAGAAGTATAGCCTCCTTATGCATTTTTTAAAATATTTTATTTATTTATTTATTTACTTACTTACTTAATTTTAGAGACAGGGAGTACGCAAGTAGGAGGAGGATCAGAGGAGCAGGAAGAGGGACATAGAAGAAAATCAAGAAGACTCCATGCTCGGCATGGCACCTCAGGCAGGGCTTAATCCCACAACCCTGAGATCATGACCTGAGCCAAAACCAAGAATCAGACACTTAACCAACTGAGCCACTGAGGCAACCCATCGTTATACCTCTTACACAACCAAAACAAGTTTACAAATTAAAGACAAACAAAATTACCAGACCAATTAAATTCAAAAGGAAGTCATCAACTGATTGTGATGGATAATGTTTTACTAAAACTGGATTTCATAGTAGGAAGACGCAAATCTCATGTTATCTTTAATTTGAAACAGTGTACAATGAATGGTTACCAGGACAAACTTTGGAGCCAGATTGCCTAAATGCAAATCCCATTCCCCCATTTATTAGCTGAGTGGCTTTGGACAAATTATTAAGCCTCAGTTTCCTCATGGGGCTTAAAAGTTCCTTCCTCATAGAGTTACTATCAAGATAATATGAATTTATATACGTAAAAAACAGAGACCAATGTAACAGTAAGCACATAAAGTTTAGCTATCTATATTTTTAACTTCAATAAAACCAACATTAGCTATAGATAGCTAAACTTTATGTGCTTTCTTTTTTTTTTTTTTTAAGATTTTATTATTTATTTATTTGACAGACAAAGATCACAAGTAGGCAGAGAGGCAGGCAGAGAGAGATATGGGGAAGCAGGCTCCCCGACAAGCAGATAGCCTGATGCAGGGCTCGATCCCAGGACCCTGGGACCATGACCTGAGCTGAAGACAGAGGCTTTAATCCACTGAGCCCCCCAGGCGCCCCAACTTCATGTGCTTTAATCTTTAAACAGCACATAAAGTTTAGCTATCCATATTTTTAACTTCAATAAAACCAACCTACATATAAAACCTTTATATGTAGACAAATATGTTTATATGTCTTTATACATAGAAAAAGACTACATATGCTTGTGTCTATCTGGAGCAGATGAATTGAAAAAGAAGTCCACAAAACCAGAACTGGAGAATGCGGTAGTTCTCTGAATCCTATGTAGGCACACATCCTAACTGTATCGACTGACAATGATAAAGTAGATGAATCTGGAATAAAATTTAAAGTAGATCAGTTTGGGGCACCTGGCTTGGTCATTCAATAGAGCATGTGACTCTTGATCTTGGGGCTGTGAGTTCAAGCCCCATGTTGGGTGTAGAGATTTCCTAAATAAGTGAACAAATCTTTTAAAAAACAAATAAAGTAGGTCAGAGTCTTTTAAAGTTTGATATGATGGGGGCACCTGGGTGGCTCAGTGGGTTAAGCCGCTGCCTTCAGCTTGGGTCATGATCTCAGGGTCCTGGGATCGAGTCCCATGTCGGGCTCTCTGCTCAGCAGGGAGCCTGCTTCCCTCTCTCTCTCTCTGCCTGCCTCTCTGCCTACTTGTGATCTATCTCTGTCAAATGAATAAATAAAATCTTTTAAAAAAATAAAAAATAAAAATTAAAAAAAAAATAAAGTTTGATATGATGAACAGGGTCATATACTGCCATGAGCTGCACATCTGTGACACCTTGTGCTCAAGTCCCAGAGAAACAAAATACAAAGAAAGAGAAATGAGCGTTAAAAATTCCAAAGGTTTGCTTTTGTAAACACTACAAAATACTGTCATCACCCTGCCACATCCACCTTGCATTTGGATTTTGTTTTAACAGAAAAACATATTTATATTTGTGTACACAAACACAAACACCCACACACATTCATCTACCTATTTGGTTGGGGGAATTAAAGAGAAAGCAAAACTTTCATTTCAAGTAACACTGTTATCAGGCACCAATCATCTGAAACTTCACCAAGTAAAAAATATTTAATAACATACCGGCATTTGAAATACTAAACTAACAAAGTCCATGCTTTGAATTTTAGAAACACGGGCTCATAAAAGCTTTCTACCTAAAAATGCCCCCAACATATTAAAATACTGCTTTCCTAGAATCTACACTGTCAAGATTGACTGGTGAATGAGTAGCATAACTCTGCAAACAAGACAGCTAATGATTTGGGTAGAAAAGCAGAGTTTTAGAGACAATCCCATTACAGTACACAAGGACCTTTTGCTGACATTCCATCTTCAACTCAACTCCTACTAATTCTATACATTTTTTTCCAGTCTCCCTTTTCACTTCTGTGTCCCACTGCCCCTTTCAAGTTGTCATCTGTAATTTCTCCCCCTTCCCTCTCTCCCCACATTCAGTGTACTCCTTCACCAAATTCTGTCAGTGGCACCCTCTTAATCTCTGGCATTCGCCTGCTCATCTCGCCCTATTGCCACACCACCAGCCTCCTAACTGTTCTCCCTGCTTCCTCTCTTCCACTCACTCTTCACACTGCAGCAAGAGTAAAAGTGATTCTAATGCACAGATTTGATCACATCATTCTATGAGCTCCCCGCTGCTTTCAGGATCAAATTCACTCTATTTGGCCTTGGGTTCAAATAGCCTTTCACAGTCTGGATTTTCTGCTCCTCCAGACTCATCTAGTTTCCACCCCTGAAAGGTTCTCATTCAAACCTCACTAAATGGTGAGTGGTGGCAACTCACTAAGCTCTCCTTCACTTCAAGGCCTTTGCTTGTGCAGCAGCTACTAACTGGGGCAGACTTACCTTCCCCCATATCTCCGGGTACCAACATTGATGTCCCTGCCTTTAAAATGCCTTCCCTGACTTCTGCCCGGCCATGCTTACTGGATACTCCCATTATACTAAAATTGACTCTTTCTACTCGCCTATCTCTCATTACACTGTGAGTTATTCGTAGGCAGGGCTGTGTCTTATTAATCCACATAGCCTCTGGCATATAATATGCACTCAACAAATATTTGCTGAATTAATTTATCTTTCACTTAGCTTAATCTTACTAAAATTTTCTTAAGTATTAGTTTTCACAGAACAAACAAAAAGTATTACCTATGAATTAAAGGCAGTCACATCATAATACATACAATTCTAATCAGTTGAGGAGCTACTTTAAACTCAAGAAATTGTATTTTATTTTATTTTGTTTCCTTTTGTTTATTCCTAAGATTGGTCATAGAATTATTTGGACATAGTTTCAGGTATTTACAGCCTCTGTTTGTAACTCCAATGTCTGCCCTTCAGTTCTTATTCAGTTCAAATGAGGACTGTTACATGGGACATTTTTTTAAAACATAAATTTTTTTTTTCACTTAAGAGCATGACTTTGGTGTCATATTTCCCATGTTTAAATTCTGCCTCTATAACTTAGTAGTTGTGTAACTGTGAACAAGTTACTCAACCACTCTAAACTCAGTTTGCTCTTAAAGTGGCTGCGACTAAATGAGATAATGAATGTAAAACATTTTGAACAGAACCTGGTACCTGGTAAGTGCTTGGTAAACATCATTTGAAACCATCTGCACATCAGACTTTGGCAGTTTGGTTTAGTGATTGAACTAGTCAAGTCCTTCGGTATCCCCACTATTGCAAGATTGTGTGTTTGGTCTACTGGATATTATTTTTTTATAAAAGGAAGGGCAATTTACAATAGCCAGTTATGGAAGCAGCCCAAGTGTCCACTGATGGATGAATGGATGAAGAAGATGCCATATATATATTTTTTCATATATTTCATATATATATTATATATATATGTTATATATATAAAATGAAATGTTACTCAGCCATAAAAAAAGAATGAAATCTTGGCATTTGCAAAACATGAATGGAGCTAGAGTATAATGCTAAGCAAAATAAGTCAGAGAAAGATTAACACCATTTGATTTCACTCAGATGTGGAATTTAAGAAACACAACAAACAAAGACACACAACCAGGAAACAGACTCTTAACTAAAGAGGACAAACTGAGGGTTCCCAGAGGGGAGGCAGGTGGAGGGCTGGGGGAAATAGGTGGTGGGGATTAAGAGTACACGTATCATGATGAGCACTGAGCAATGTACAGAATTGTTGAGTCACCATATCATATACCTTAAACTACAAACTAACATTATATGTTAACTATACTGGAGTTAACATAAAAAACAATAAAATTTTACAAAACAAAAAGGAAGAGCAAATATGAACACAAAGCTATCCTTACTACCCAAATAATGATTCAATTCTTATTTTTATAATTTGATATTATAAATAATATTTATCTTTTTAATTTTGGGGGGCCTTTTGTAAAGTCATTTATGAGGATCTGTGGGACTGGTTTTGTCCTTGCAGCCATCTGAGAGCCAGAGGAAAAGCTTTGAGAAGGCTGCTCTCCAAGAAGGAAGGACTAGAACTCACTGGGTCCATGTGCTTAGCACCACACTTACCCCCCTAGGCATCCATGATCCAGTCTGGTAAAAGATACAAATACCTCTTTACCTTTTTGTTTGACCAAAATAATACTGAATTTTTCAAAAGCAATATTACTAATGGCTTGAAGAAATACAAAGAAATTAGGAAAACGTGGACACCAGGAAGCTGAGCAAAACAAGCTTCCCAGGGCACCTGTGTGGCTCAGTCATTAAGCGTCTGCCTTTGGCTCACATCACCACCCCAGTCAAGTCCCACATTGGGCTCCCTACTCTGCAGGAAGCCTGCTTCTCCCTCTCCCTCTGCCTGTGCTTGTGTTCCCTCTCTTGCTGTCGAATAAATAAATAAAATCTTTAAATAAAAAAACTTAAAAACAAAAACAAGTTTCCCACCAAAGGGTTGACAGCCTCATGTCTACCACTACTCTCTGTGCCCCACCAGGAGGACAGCTGCCCTGCAATGACCCTGCGTGGGGCTTCTTAAGGAAAGGGACTAGAGTCTGTGTCTTAGGCCAGTTGAAACGAGAACATAAATTAAAAAGTTGAAGAAAGAAACATTTCCATCTAGGTAAACATTAACCTATCAGTGAAAATCGTAGATGTCCAGCACCTAAGTTACAAGATGCTTTTCCTTAAGAGTAAAGGGACGCCTGGCTGGCTCAGTCAGAACAGCATGTTACTATTAACTTCAGGGTTGTGAGTTCAAGTCCCATGTTGGGTGTAGAGATTACACAAATAAATAAAACTTTAAAAAAAAGTCAAGAAACATTTACTTAGCTATTCTTTAGTATTCTTCAATAAAATGTATACTGTGAAAAACAGAATCAGTTGTCTGCAATTTCAAAAATATAGGTACAGGGGCGCCTGGGTGGCTCAGTTGGTTAAGCGACTGCCTTCGGCTCAGGTCAAGATCCCGGAGTCCTGGGATCGAGTCCCACATCGGGCTCCCAGCTCCATGGGGTGTCTGCTTCTCCCTCTGACCTTCTACCCTCTCATGCTCTCTCTCACTCTCTCTCTCAAATAAATAAAAAAAAAATATATATATATATAGGTACAGAAGAGTAAGCACCCGAATATCAAGGAGGTAGGACTTTTTAAAAATAAAATTAAACATTCAAGGATGAAATTAAAATGGTACATTATAAATTCTGTAACTGTCAAAATCTACTTACAATATAACCTTTCATTTTTTCTGTTCTAAAATGAATAGCTTCAAAAAGTTTAATCTTCCAGATAGCTAAAAATACCACTATGAATACTAAAACTTTATTTTTATTTCTTTGATGAAAATCTAAGATGTCATGCTTTCATGCTTTCTCAAATTGGGCACAGAAAACAAAAAATTTATTGATTTTCTTGATGTTTAAAAGTTATTGCTGTAGATATAAATTATTTAACCATGAACTAAAATTACATAGTATACATAGGGCTGAGAGAAAATAGAGGGCTTACTAACACTATCCTGAATCAGAGATTGGCAAACTAAGGACTTTTAGTCAAATCCGACCCTTGTCATTTCCAGATGACACTCAAGCTAAGAATGGTTCTTACATTTTTAAAAGTTTGTTTAAAAAAATTAAAAACAAGTATATGCGGTAAGGGTGACACAAAATATTTACTCTCTGACCCTTTACAGAAAGTTTGCCAAGCCCTGTCCATTGTTCTCTTTCCTCCCCTTTCTGAGGCAGCAGAGGTTCTGGACTGAAAACTGTGTTTGAGTCCTAGATTAATCACACACTACCTATATGCCTTTGGGTATTCACTTAACCTCTCTGAGCCTTTATTCAATCATCTGCAAAATGGGAATAAACATAATAATTTCATAAGTCTTTCTAGGGGAATGAATAAGGTACTATAGATTGACATTCAGTAAGTGAAACCTATTCTAATTGCATTGCATTATACAAAGACTACCTCCAAATGGAGGATATATAACTTTGTAAACAGAACTAAGAAGGCAGAATTCAATAAACTTTGCTTTAAATTTTCTTAAAAAGGTCCTCTTCTAGATAAATTAAAACATCATGAACTTTCTTTAACCTTAATACTAAACATTCTCAGTTTTTAAGGAGTAAATTTGACTAAAAGCTAAAGACACACAAAATAATAGCCATGACAGTCAAGCAACTTCTGAATTCAGAAACATAGTGATTAAGTCACTACTGGAAAGCCAGAATCTATTTTTGATTCACTTGGATCACCTTTATTTCATTATACATTTTATAACATCAAAGCAAAACATGGCATAATTTCAGGCACTGAATCATCATCAAACTGAGCTGCAATTAAGGATAAGAACATCATTAAGTTTTAGGTAATGCTTGCAATTGTAAGTAAGCAGTGCCTTTCTATTCTTCTGGAAAATGTCATTTAGGAGGTTTCAACAATTCTCCTAAACCTAGGCTGTAAGTGCCATGCTTGAATTTTTTTTGGATGCATGCCCAACAATAAATGATCCACAATGATCTGAGGACAGCACTCCCATCCAAGAACTTAATCAGATTAATGATGTATTTGTTTTATAAAAATGAAGTACATTAAGCCTGAGAATACCTAATTTACATACTAAATGGTTGCTAGGGACCAAAAATACTAGTGGTTTTTATAAAACTGAGGTTTCAAAATTGTCTATTGTCTTGAAATCTGTTAGTAAATAGCAGTGAAATGCAAAATAATAAACAAATGTTAATTAGGGGTATTTATATATGTAAATTTATGAGCTGGTGTACAGTTGTTCAAAAGAACCTAACGATTCTCATATTCCAAAACATACGTGCCCCAGAGACAACATGATGTCATTTATATGAAGTTGGAAATAACAACAAACTTATTTATGATGTCTTCTAATTGATTTGACCTCAAATTATGATTAACATTCTACTCTAATTTTTTCATTTGGGGTCCTAGTTTAATATATGCAAACATAAACAGTAAATTAGCAGTCTAGGTTTCTGCCATTTTTGTTGGAAACCTATTAGCAACCTTTATCTAAAAAGGGGAGGAGTCTTTTCACAAAACAGCTGAATTGCATCAAATATTAACAGCATCTCTGGATGTCCTCTGATGGATTCTCTCTCTCTCATTCTCTCTCTCTCTCTCTCTCTCACACACACACACACACACACACACAAGACTACTTCATTCATTCAACCAACTTGTGTTTTTTGGGCTTGGGAGGCAAAATGAGTAAGACAAAGTCACTGCCCTGTCTGCTGAGCAGATGGCAGGTAAGCAGATAATTACAATATAACAGGACAAGTGCTACAATTAATGTATAAACAGAAAGCTCTGGGCACAAAGAGAAGCCAGACATCAACTCTGCTAGGGGACAAGTGATAAGCCACACAGACAAGAAACACTTTCCAGTTCCCGTCACCTGAGAAGATGGAATGACACGTGCAGGGAACAGTGAGAATAGAGAATGAGGGAAGAGATGGTGAAGTTCACAGGCCTCTGAGTATGTATATATTCCTCTAGTTAAAAAAGAAAAAAAAAAAAAAAACCTCAAATTTCATTTAAATCATATAAGACTTGGGGCGCCTGGATGGCTCAGTGGGTTGGGCCTCTGCCTTCAGTTTAGGTCATGATCTCAGGGTCCTGGGATCGAGCCCCACATCGGGCTCTCTGCTCAGCAGGAAGCCTGCTTCCTCCTCTCTCTCTCTCTCTCTCTGCCTGCTTGTGCGCTCTCTCTCTGTGTTAAATAAATAAAAATCTTTTTAAAAAATCATGAAAGACTTAAACAAAATTGAGACTATTTTGAATTAGGTTAACAGCTTGCATTTGTATTCAGAAAATACTAGACAAGGACAGATAGGGGTAAAAAACAAAACTGAATTAAAAAAAAAAAACACCTGAATGAAAATTTTATTAAGCATGAAACTTTAAATTTAAAAAATAAGTTGGATTCAGATTCAAGTATCAGTTTTTATAGGACTTAGAAATACACATGCTAGAAAAGTAAGAAATGTGGGATACCTCTAAACAAACCTGGAATGGATAGAGATACATCACACAGAAGAATTAAGCCGTGATAATTCTGCTTTAAAAATTCAGGAGATGTAAAGGTAAGAGTGATCAAAGAAACAAAAACTTGGGGAATTAGAGTATACATTAAAAAGTTTATATAAGGGACGCCTGGGTGGCTCAGTTGGTTAAACAGCTGCCTTTGTCTCAGGTCATGATCCCAGCGTCCTGGGATCAAGTCCCACATCGGGCTCCTTGCTCGGCGGGGAGCCTGCTTCTCCCTCTGCCTCTGCTGCCACTCTGCCTGCCTGTGCTCACTCTCTCTCTCTCTCTCTCTCTAGCAAATAAATAAATAAAATCTTTAGAAAAAAGTTTATATAAAAAAGTGTATAGAAGCAAGAACTAGAGAAATAGAGATTAATATTATCATACATAATTACATCACCATGAAAAATAACCTGGCTTGTTTACTGAACACTCATCTAGCTAGGTACATGGAATGCTATGGAAAGTGCCTGCAGTTGGTTCAATGTTTAAAATGTTTGCTGGCCAGCTTGTAACCATCATACTTACCTGACAGCCTGCCACTCAGATGCCATGACCAAAACCTTTGTTCAGAGAAAAGGGATGTTCCCTATGGAAACTTGACCCGCTAGACTTCAGATGAGTATCCATTTCAATGAAAGACTGTTCTGGTTCCAGCCCAGTTGAATATATTATCTACTTGCCCCTAAGTATCCAGACATATGCCACCTTCATTCTACCTTAGATAATGCACTCACTCAATGTAGTGGATTCATGGATATATGTTGTTCTAGCCATCTTTATCTCTTATATATATTATATGATTATTTTGTATCTATCATCTTAAAAATATATATACATATTTAAATAGGTTTACAGAAAGGAAAGGAAGAAGGGGATCACTGAGGACCTTATAGCATAATTTTCAAGAAAGAAAAAATTTCAAGGAAACACAAGAGCTGTAAAAAATTTAAACAAGAGATGGGGCGCCTGGGTGGCTCAGTGGATTAAGCTGCTGCTTTCGGCTCAGGTCATGATCTCAGGGTCCTGGGATCGCGCCCCGCATCGGGCTTTCTGCTCAGCAGGGAGCCTGCTTCCCCCTCTGTCTCTGCCTGCCTCTCTGCCTACTTGTGATCTCTCTCTCTGTCAAATAAAATAAATAAAATTTAAAAAAAAAAAAAAAGATTTAAAAATTTAAACAAGAGAAACACTGGAAGCTGACTTATATATACAATAATACAGTCACCTGTGTGCCATAATCCTTTTTATAAATAATCCATGTTGATTTGCCATAACTGCAATTACAGAGATAGAGAGTAAATATTTATAACTCTAGGACCTGAAAAGGTCCTAGGCACTTAATGTTTCCTGACAATAATTCAAGTAAAGAATAAAAAATATTAAACGTGTCAAAAGTAGAAATTGAGTAGAGCAAGGAAGCTGATGATCCAGAGCAACAAGGCAAGATTCAACCAGGTGATGAGAGATATATAGACCATATGGCCAAGGAGAGCCTTATTTTAGAAGGAAAACAAACCTCAAATGTCCTAAAATGTGTTAATATTGAAAAACAAAGATTTATTACTTATAGAAGCAACAAAATCCTGCAGAAGGATAAACCTATTGCTGAGCCATCTGTTATTTGCAATATGTGTAATAAATTCAACAGAAGGGTACACCCCCAGTGCTTCCTATAAACAGATGGTTTTTTTAAGTCTAAAACATCTTATCAATGGAGACCACAACCAACAGCCCCACCCCCCCACACAAAAAAAAAAAAAAAAAACAAAAACCCTCACAATCACACATCCCAGAGCTGAATACTTGGTTTCTGTTCATTCATTCACACATAGTAAAGATGGCACAGCAAACCCTAGACTGCCATCCTTCTGTTACCATGAGAGCAACATCCTGTCTTTGTGAAACACATGTGGAGACAAAGGAAGACTGTTCAGTTGAAATGGTTAAACATCTTTTCTACCTGGAATGTTGATGATATATCCAGTTGGCAAGTGGAAGCAAGGCAGCCAAAAGATAGCTCACCTGTATCATTTGTTTACAAAACACACATGCGCATGCGCGTAGCACAAACACCGCCACATAAAGGAATGTAGTCAATGTATAAAAAGATATGGGCGGGTCCTAGTATAGCAAGATATCTAATTCTAAAGTATTTTTCTTAAATTTATGGGAAAATAATACTTTTGAATAAAACACTGATACCTAAAAACTTTTTTAAAATCAACTTAAAAGCACTTAATTACATGATGATATTCAAGCATTGTTTTCCAAAAATTCCTCAAACAGCATTTATGCCATAATCGGGTCATTCATGCAATAGGGTTTTGGTTTTTTTTTTTTTAAGATTTTATTTTTAGGGGCACCTGGGTGGCTCAGATGGTTAAGCATCTGCCTTTGGCTCCGGTCATGATCCCAGGGTCCTAGGACTGAACCCTGCATTGGAATCCCTGCTTGGCGGGAACCTGCTTCTCCCTCTCCCTCTAATGCTCCCCCTGCTTGTGCTCTCTCACACTCTCTGTCAAATAAATAAAATCTTAAAAAGTAATTAAAAAAAAAATTTTTAAGACTATGTTTAAGTAATCCCCACACCCAGTGTGGGTCTCGAACTCACAATCCCAAAATCAAGAGTCGTAAACTCTTCGGATTGAGCCAGCTAAGCATCCTATGCAGTAGTTATTTTTTGGTGACTAGTTTGGGATCAGCAAATAGAAATTATCTGATATTGAACAAAGACAAAAATGAAACTTAAGACAGTTTTTTTCTATTTAGGCTGAATGTAAAGTGTTGTATCAGACACTTCCATTTTTCTCATAAAAAACATTTTGCCTATGAGACATCTTTTAGTATACAAGCTAATGAAAGTCTAAGAAGATCACGAAACACTTCTCATATCACTGACAACTCTGAGTTGAAAAAATATGTTTACAATTTACAAACAGTAAAATAATAAAAGCTCTACTCTATTTATTACTTACTATTTTTAATTAAGGTCTTAATTTCTATTATACCTGTCATGAGTGTCCAGATCTTGGCCAATCTGAACTTGGAATTACTTGCTTAGAATAGATCAATTACAGATATTTATACAAGGTACGCCCTGGAAAAGGACCTGAAATAAAAATGTATTCCAAGTCCGTTGTATCTAAACAATCCCACCTATTTTAAATTTATTTAAAATTAATAAAAGCATGTAAACCAACAGGCCAGCTCTAACATAACTACATAACTACAGAAAACAAGCAGGGTGTCAGAATCTTCTCTGCTAATTCAACCAAAACATTAGTAAGTGTACAAGAAAATACCTTTTTGAAGTTTAAGACATCTTTTTGAAATTATGTTTCAATATAGCTGCAATTCACCATGTGCCAGATATTAAGTATTTTTAATTTTGTGATTTAGCTCATTTATGTCTCACCATAACCCCACAAATCCAGAGTATTAGCTTAATAAAAGCATAAAACGCTACTTTAAAGCACATGAAAAAGGCAGTCCAAAATATAGCGTCTCTTAGCCACCAGAAGTTTAGGAAATCATCTATCACAAAGGGAGCATTAACATGTTAAAATTTAAGGCAGACTTGCTATGTTAGTCTAAATGAAGACTTAGTCTGACCTCTATCTAAAGTATCAAACAAAGTTTCAGAGAGCCATAAAATAATACACATCAATTAATCATCATCATCTGCTGAGTCAAACACTGGAAAATAATGTCAAGAAGTTACCCTGTAATTACTTTGTGGCTCCTTGAAAACCCATTTGACATAATCACTCTCTGACAGCTGCAAGAGGGAAAATGTTCTACTTCTTCTCCCACCAGTACCCTCTTCTGAGAGCCAGGGGCATCGCTTTTCAGCACTTCCTGATCTGCCAAATGTTTACGAGGGAAGTGTGTGGGGTGCCTCCCGTAATCAGTGCTCCTGAGGCCAGTCAGGGGTTGAGAGTTTCCAATCAAAGCTGTGGATTCAGGAGAGTCACAGTCAGGGGACGGGCAATGGGCTTATTATTACCAGCACCCAGCGAGGAAAATTACTCAAGTACAAGAGAATCTAGTTTTATCTCAAAGACCACTGGAATATTTCCCTTTTTATCTGTCAATGACATTACATTTCCTTTTACAAAAGAAACACTCAGTACCCACCACATTATGTTAAACATTCTTATCTGGCAGTTTGTGGGTCACTAGTTATTTTAAACTGTGACTGCTTCATATAAACTAGGCGAGAAGTGAAATCATCCTGAACCCAGCAGACAAAGCCCATACTTGCCACCGCAGGTTTTTGGACCTAGGGCCACAACTGGGTTTTCTGCCTACAGCTAAGTTGTTGGAGGCTAACTCAAACTCCCTCTGAAAGAGAAGTACAGCCTTTTCCACAGTTCATTTCCAACGTGTGCATATGGTGCTCCATCTTTGCTCTCAGCACCTACTTCTGAGTTGACATCTGAGGCCCTGTTTCCACATCTCTGGGGGAGCGTTTTTTCTTACAGTTTTCTATTATAATTACCACTTGGTTTTTGTCAGGGTCACCCTCCAGAAGAAAGACCTAACTTACTGACAGCACAGTGTGATAAGAGTAAAACCCCAGTACCTCAGCAACTGGATATGAGAGGAGCCTAGAAAAAATTCCTGCAAAACAATCCTATTGTGAGGCACTGAGGCTTTGAAAAATACTGTGCTGAGAATACCTGTGTTCTTATCATAGATTTTTCATATTTTCCATCAGAAGAGATAGGAATTAGACTTATGACACAGCAAGATTTAGAAGGCCTACCGCATTAATGAAAATGTTGTCTACGGCCATACCACCCTGAACACGCCCGATCTCGTCTGATCTCGGAAAATGTCATCGGTGCAGTAACTTATACCTCTATAGTAAAAATGGGAGAAATAAAGGCCAGGAACTAACCAGGCAATGTTATAATAAATATTAGTTTTTGGCAGGCTCTTTTATCCAGCTCACAAGGACAAAAGGGGGAAAAGTCATTTATATGGTTTGGTACTTAAAATTGAATTGGGAAGTGTTAATGCTAGTTTTCTAATTTCCCTAAAGTTCCTGAGCTCTTCCTCAGAAAGTAATACATTATAGATTAATACATGAAGATAATTTATCCCATTCTCAAATTAAAATGAAAATTTTCAAAAAATATCACTTTACAAAAAAAATGTTATTTATAATATCTTAAGCTTAAAAACAAAACTTACACAATAAGAAAAAAAAATCTTTCATTAAAAAGGAATAGGTTAATTGTGCCAACTTCATTTAAGTCAATATCATTCTCGCTTTTGTCCCGAACAATGCTACTTGCATATTTATGAGTAAGAGAATTCTGGATGGCTAAAAGTGAATTTACAGACTTTTTCAGAGCTGGCATTTTCAAGTAACTTTTTAATAATCTTTATTATGTGCTATACAACAATGATAATCTTACTTATTAAAGCCTTATTTATTTAGTGTTGATACCTCTTATAATAGTCTAGCAAATCTTTACTAATTTAACATTACAACTTCATATCTTTTCCTAATCTCATGTAATTTACCCTACTTAATTCCTTGCTTTTGGATATGCTACATTTGCCACCCAATGAGTTTATTTCACTGGTCATTTACTTTTAACAGTAAAGCCAAACTATTTGGAGGAAATAATCTCCCTGCAAATCCAACATAGGGAAAAAAGGGTCTTATTTATCCAGCATTTTGTGCCATGAATTGAAGCTTTATTGCAAAGAGTAAGCAATAAACAAAAACACCTCAGGGGCCTGGGAGGAGCAATGTAACCAATTACATTTAATTAAATCAAAGGATGGGAGCCCCAGGGTTGAATGAGCTGAAGAACAAATTTGCATTAACACCTAGCAGCCAAACAAGTAGCTCTGGGTCTAGTCTGCAAGTACAATTGTTGCCATCTATTCTCTGCACTGAAGGGGGGCCATTAGCTAAATTCTTAGGCATTGTTTGTCCACTGATGAGAGGCTGCCTTCTCAACATTTCACTTCATCACACATGAAAATTGCCTACTAAAATAAACAGCTTCCTCTGAAAGCTCAGAAACAAACATTATTACCTGACTCCAATTTGCAATTTGGTGAAAACTCTTCAGGGCTGCTAAAGGAGAGAAAAAGAAAATGAAAGGTATATTTCCTGGCCCCAGCTTTACATTTGATAGAGATCACACATTTGAGCAGATGCTTCTATAACACTGGAGACTAGAAGGCAGGTTATTCCTCAGACTCCACCAACAGTATCTTTGTTCTAAATGGAACACTTTGACTTGATCCTACAACAGGAGAATCTCAAACATTCAGAGCCGGATGGCCACTCTGTTACTCAAGTCAATTCCCAAAACAAAGCTCTCACTTAAGGGGCAGTTTCTCCCTTGGTAACTTAGTATTTGATTACTTAGGGGATTTTGTTTTAATATATTTATATACACACACATCATACATTTGTATGTATTTGTCACAAACTCTATTTAACCCAATTTGATGAAAGACTGCCTTATCATGGTAAGTTGACCTAACTCTGGTAGGTTTTAACACATTCCTCTTTTAGTCCCATTAAAACACTACACTCTAAAAAACAGAAAACAAAATAAAACAAAACCCAAACCTTGGAAGGAGACCCAGTTAAGTGTTAGTAGCCAGCCCCACTATGGTAAATGACGAAGTAAGTAGGATAAGAAAGAGACCAAGAAAGAGGCAAAGATACTGTCTGGCTAAGGTTATTGTGAATTGAACAACATCCAAAACTACTCTTGGAATATGACATGCATCCAGAAATATTAGTTTATATTAATAATACATGATAATTCTCTATCCATAAAATATTGAAAATTTCTTTTAATATATTAAAGTTACCAAGATACCAAGCTAACACAGTCCACATTGTTTCAAAGTCAGCTGCATAGCTTGGAGGGTGGGGATGCCAGCTTGAGTATGAGAGATATTCAAATGTTTCTGGGCTGGTAAGGTGGACCTGTGAAAATTAATAAAGGGAAACCTCACTAAAATGGAGTTGGGAGACCAGAAGGGGTAGCTCTAACTCCCTACCAGGCCTAGCAAATCGCATACCCCATAGCAAGAACTGTACCTTGCAAGTAGATAACACTTTACAATGTCCAGGGGAGCAGAAAGAAAGGTTTTCTTTTTTCCTGGCAACAGCCCAGCCAAAGAGAGACTCACAATGAAAAGCTGATGAAAAGTCACTATACTTCTAACTCCCAGTTTATTGAAATGGACTTTTTATTTAAAACAGCCCCTCCCAACCCCCTCCTTTCTCTAGAGCAGTTCTCTCCTCTGTTCTTCAGGCATGCTTATGGCTTTATTACAACCTGGAAGTCCCAAATTGTAATTCTCTGCTATTCCCAAATAAAGCCATTTTTGCTGGTAAAATAACTTGACAGCATTATTTCTTAAGGTTAACAAGCCCACCTGACATGACCTGTTTTGGTAAATGGCTCGAAGGGCCCTATAAAAAGATCCAGGCTTTCTGACTTGACCTTAAGTTCAAGATGGCTGGAACAAAGATTATCACAGCCTATACTTCAAATCCCCTCCTCAAACTCACAACATTCTTAAAGCCCACAATATATGGAGAAAAGACAAGAAAAGGCAAAATAACCTCCTGCCACTATAATACCCATGTCCAGACTGTCACTCCAGCAGGCAGGGCACATGGCACACGGACACCCTTGCTTTGAGATCCCTGAAAGTCTGTAATAGTTTTACAAACTCATGGAGCCATGACAAACTTGCATCTGGAGTTGTATCCCCCAAATTTATGGCTCCCTAACACAAGCTAAAGCCATTAAATCCTTTCCAAATCGTGGGGGGAGGGGGCGGGAGGAGACAATCTAACACAAGGAACAAGGTTGAGAGGCTGATATGTGGTAGCTGTGGAGACTCGAGGGAGAGAACTGCAAGCCCAGACAGCTATGGGTATGTCAAGCCAACCAAGTGAAGGCAGCAGGGTGGGGAGATGGGAGTGGATCACTGAGGAAACTTCTAAGAAATGGGTCCTAAAAGTAAACAGATCAACAAAAAGTAGAAGAGAGCAGAAACGAGGCACACTGTTGTGACCCTGAAGGGTTACTGGACCGGAAGAATGATTCTGGATGTTGAACATCCTCCAAAACACTCGTGAAAAACACTGGAAAAACAGTTTCTTTACATGATTCTGTACAAGAGAGAAACAAGCAGCACAGTTTTAGAATAACAGAGAGAAATACAAATGGGAGAAATCCTTGCTCCTCTGCTTTACTACCAGTCACTCCACATTCTATACCTCCATGGTATCTTCTCTAATATACTGCCCAGAAGGGGTAAGCAAGATACCACAGTAAGAGAACGGTACTAGGTATCTAATTCCTGACAGGCAGAGTAATAGTGGGTTAGACAGGTCCTGTGTGCGCGCATCGCTGATACTCCTGGGGACTCACGGGAATGTTTCAGGAGCACACTAGCTGAGGTCCTGCAGGGGCAGTTATTATAAGAGTCAGTTATTATGATGTGACCCTATGCCTCTAAACTGGTGTGAGGCCTGAGAAAATTGGACACACACACACAAACACACACACACAAAAGTTCCGGAAAAATCTTGTACTGTGTTTATTAAGAGAAGTTGCTATATCTACAAACCCTTCCACGTTTTTATCAAAAAGGAAAAGATATGGTCTGATTTGGGTCATATATTCAATAACATGAATCTAGTATATGCTAGGGTAGCTACTGGCATCTTGGGCTCCATGTTAATTCACATTTGAAGCGTAACTGTTAATGTTTGGTAGTCAATATTTTTATGCCAAAGTGTTAGGAACAAGTCTCATTTTGGTGTGGTGTGGTGGTGACCTGACCACCATGAACCATAAGCACTCTTGAGTCTCACCAAACTACTGATCTTGGGAAAGTATTTGATTATAATCTGTACTAACATAAATTCTTAGCATTTTTCTCCACACTGAATATTTTCCCAGATATTCTTAATCACTATGTATTTAGATTTTCTTAATTGCCAGGAAATCATTCACAATGGTTTAACTACAAATTTCTATTTGTACAGAAATTCAAATATTTATTTTTCTTCTGACTAAGCAACCCTTCCACTAAGTACATTTTCCTTTTAACAATTATGTTGAGTTGCCTTTGCCTTTACTTAGCTCTATTTTATACAAACACTAAAATTATTTTTCAGAAATTTTAAACTATGCTTTAGAATTGGCATAATTTCAAATTATTCTTGCAAAGCAAATTACTTGGTAAAATGATTTTCATGTGTGTGCATGTGTGTTTTTTAAGTCATGGACAAAGCTATTAAGTTTTTTGCTTAATGGATTTAATCCTAGATAGACCCAGAGACAGAATTAAATCATTCTCCCTGAAACAGTCTCCGTTTTACACATACGGCTTTTGATTTAACAGCTCTTTTGCCCTTTGAAAAATGTAACCTCATTTACTCATTGTATGTTACAAAAAAAAGTAATAATTGAAGGGTCAATCTTATAAATCTGAAAATTTTCTTGTAGATATATGAATGTAAAAATGAGTCACAGCCTTTTCTGTAATCAAAATAGTTCATATCAAACGTCATTGTTTTTTGATTGCTCCATTAACTATCAAAGAGTCCATA
This sequence comes from Mustela lutreola, assembly GCF_030435805.1. NCBI lineage: Eukaryota > Metazoa > Chordata > Mammalia > Carnivora > Mustelidae > Mustela > Mustela lutreola. Next base: position 68,489,723 of record NC_081298.1, read on the forward strand.
ATGACCTCATCTTTATATCCCTATGATAATTTGCAATCGCTGCTCTCTTCTTTTAGACATGATATTCTTCTTCTCACAATGTGAGTAAATCTTCTCCATCAAAATGGGTGTTATAACAACGGTTAACAGATACTAGATAGGCAGATCATTAGTCTCAGCTAGATTTGAAATATTGCTGTCTTTTGGTAAGACAAATTGTATTCATTTAAAAACCCAGCCACAATCTATGCTTCAGTAGCTTTCCTTTCTTTTTAATTGTTCTTTATCTTTATAACTAATATGAATAAAGTCATTATAAAAATAGAAGTATCATTTTCTTTATCAACTTTAGGTTGAATCCCTTTTTATGAGATGAAGTACAGAGGCATACATATATAACCCTGGTGACATATCCTAGCATTATTATTATGACTGTCACTTTATTAAAAGGATGGAAGAGGAAAGAATAGATGAATAATACAGTTAGAAAGGAAGTAAAATCAAAGTAAAAAATTGTAATAAAAGAAAAGAATGACTAATATCTATGCAATGAGGGGCGCCTAGATACAGAGTCGGTTGAGGGTCCCACATTTGGTTTGCGGTCTGGCTATGAGCTCAGGGTTGTGAGATCGAGCCCCACCTTGGGCTCCATGTTCAGTGGAGTCTGCTTGGGTTTCTCTCTCCTTTTCCCTGTGTCCCTCCTTCCTGCGTGTGCTCGCTCTCTCTCGCTTTAAAATTTATAATCTTTTAAAAAATAAAATAAAATCATGGGATGAAAGATTCTTCAAACAAATTCCTTTTTGATGTTCATTTTAAAAAGGATTCCTGCTTCTAGAAGGCAACCAAATTTAAAAATAAAAATACAATTTAAGTTATGGTAGACAAAGGTCCAAAATAAATGAATTGGTACATAAAGCAGGTTTTTCTCTGAGTATTATATAGCACAGAAGCAAATTTAATAGACAATATAAAGGACAGCTAAACTATTTTCTTGAATTAAGAACTTGAACGATAGGTATTCTTACCTTTATAATGCCTATTGTTTGCTTAGAAATTGTTCAAAATTTCCTTTGAAATATGTGCTTAATTTTTCTCAATAGATGCAAATAAACATCTACTTCTTTAAGTCAAAGGTTATGATATGCAATGCAGTCTTGAAATGAGCAGTCCTCTAAGGACAGGATAGAATGGTAGTAAGGAGTAGATTCTGAATAGAAGTCTCTAAAAAAAAATCTGTGTGGTCTGAAAACAAAGCAATACTTTGTCCCTTAATTCTGAGCCACAATATTATATGTGTTCTAATTTTGAGTAATATTAAAGAAAGGTGTGAGATTTTACTATTTTACCAAGGGGGGTAATTTGTTTAGATTAAATGACTTTTTTAGTGTTCTAGACCACAAATTTTAAAAACCAAATCCCTAAAGGTTGAGTTTTGACTTATCCTGCTCTCAGTTTTCTAAGCGGAGCTGGCTGACTCATACAAATTGCAAATCTCACACAGCAGCAGCAGTCAAGAACAGAACTCAGAAGACTGAAAAGCACACATTTATCTCCTCTTCCTCTAGAGGAGTTGAATTAAGTACAAACCCACAACAGCGAAGGGTAAGAAAGAAGTTAGTGATGGAGGAAAAGACTGGCCCCTTTATGTTCCTATGGAAGATGGAAACCAAATGGAAGAGTGGCAATTAGCAAAGCAAGGCAGATGAACTAAAAAATGGAGATGGGAGAAAATGGACTATCAGAATCCCAGAGAGTTTCCAGGCTTGGAAGCACCAGATATAAGGGGAGAGATGTAAGAGCAGAGCTAAAACCAAAGGGAGTAACTGAGAGTCTGTATATGGGGTAGTTGATCCCCTAGCAGCATGGGTCTACCCAACTGAAAATGAAACCAGACAACCTACAGAGAAGAGATGCTGCCATTCTGATATAGTGGGAGTTCTCCACTTGGTCATTCCAAGGCAAATCCCTACCCATATATGCACAGAGCTCTCAAGTGGTTTCGGTTGCCTCATTCTTACATATGACAGCACAACTGAGGTTCAACAAGTGGTTGAGAAAAAGCAAAAAGGTAAAAGACGATGACCACGGCAAACGGACAAAAAAAATGAATTGGAGAAGAAGAATTTGGAAACAGATCAGAAAGAAAAATTCTGAAAGTCTCAAGGAAATTCAAGAAGATACTGCATATATAAAATACAAATTAGATGAATGAAAAAGAAAACAATTACAAAACAAGAAAGAGCTCTTAGAAATAATATGTTAGAAAAGGTAGATGAGGGCGCCTGGGTGGCTCAGTGGGTTAAGCCGCTGCCTTCGGCTCAGGTCATGATCTCAGGGTCCTGGGATCGAGTCCCGCATCGGGCTCTCTGCTCAGCGGGGAGCCTGCTTCCTCCTCTCTCTCTCTCTGCCTGTGTCTCTGCCTACTTGTGATCTCTCTCTGTCAAATAAATAAATAAAATCTTTAAAAAAAAAAAAAAAAAAAAAAAAAAAAAAAAAAAAAAGAAAAGGTAGATGAAAAAAAGAAATTATCACAACAGTTTTTTTAAAAAGGCAGAGAAATGACTGCATATGTGTATTAGGTAATGTTAGGTGGTATTGATGTAGGAAACAAAGGCAAAGGAAAAAATTAAATTTCCTTTCTACTTAGATCCCATTGATAAGTCCTTGAAACAGGCAGATTGATCTTCCTCTAGGAACTCAGCTGCCTAGATACTGACACTTTGCTAAGGGCAAAAGGCAATCTTAGCTTAACATTATTCCAAACCCCCAGGATGCTATGAGTCTTCTTTAATGTAGAAAAATTCCTTTGGTTCATCCCTACCCCCTCCCAGGATATAAGTTAGCAATCATCCTCCAGGCATATGGCCCATGATACACATCTGAATAGTCTCATGACTAAGGGTTTACTAGACAGTAAATAAATGATCTTTTCCTAACAACAGCTAGCCCCCTCAAAGTCCTGGAAACCTTACTTTCAAAATTTCTTCGAGACTTATGCTATCAGTAACCCCCTCCCAACTTGAAAGTATATAATCAAGTCACTCCACACAACCCCAGTGCCGCTCCTTCTGCCCACAGGTCCTGTCGCCGTGCTTTTAATAAAACCACCTTTTTGCACTGAAGACACGTCAAGAATTCTTTCTTGGCGGTTTGCTCTGAACCCCAGTATTTCCACATCAGGATCACCATCAGGCCCAAGAGTATATAATGGCTCAAGTACAATTTCAAGCAATCATTTATGGGTCCAGGATCTTTCTATCTGTAGTTCTACCATTCCCCTAGAGGCCTTGTTGTTTTCCGCCTCTTCCTGGCAGGAGAGGAAAAGAGAAGACCAAGGCTCTCCTTAAAAGCCTTAGTCTAGAAATGGCACACATTACTTTTACTATATTCTGTTGGCTAGAACTTAGTCACATAGTTGCATCTAACTGCTAGGGAAGTTGGAAACTGATAGTTCAGTTGTGGTCCCAGGAAGAAGAAAACAAGTATTTTGGTGTATAGTCTCTGCCCCAACGGGCATGGCATACCTCTAGAGAGAACAGAGAACTGATACAGGGTCACCTCAGGGAACTAGGACATATGGCATCAGGGGTACAAATTTACTTTTCCCTGTGAACCCTTTCATATTATTTTAATTTTTTAAAATAACAATTATATAGAAGACAGAGAAAAGTAAAGGATTCATCTAGGTCATCCCACATTAATAGGCGTTCCAAAATAGTGAAGAGAGGAAAAAGAGGGCATGCCCAAGAATTTCATACAAAAGAATTTCTCGGACTGAAGGATATGGGTCTTCAGATTCAAAGGACCTATACACCAGCAGAAGAATTATTTTTTTAAAAAAACATGTATCTAGGCTTTTCATTGAGAAATTTCTGAAGACCAAGGACACAAAGAAATCCTAAAAGCTTCTCACAAAAGCAATGACAGCCTTTTCATTAACTATACTGGATGCTAGCAACACTAAAGACCTTCATGTTCCTTTTTTTTTTCCTGACCTTTACGTTCTTAAAGGCAATTATTTTCTAGCTAGAATTTACATGCAAGAATAAACAACAAAGTGTGATGGTAGAATAATTCTTCAGATACACAAGGGCTCAGAAAAATTCCCTCCCTTTCTTATTAAGTCACATGAAGAAGTATTTCCACAAAACAAAAGTATACCAAGTATACCAAGAAGGAAGCCACAGATCAAAACACAAGAGCTTCGACCTAGGCAGTAAAAGAAAGTCCTTGTTGCTAGCCATATTGTGGGCTTAAAAGACGAATGCAGGAAGACAAAGGGGAGAAAAATGATGACTGGCTTTAAAAAAATTAAGAAATATATGCAATACAGAAGCAGGAGAAAAATGGTATAAGAAAGGAGCTATAATTATAGAGAGGAAATTGTGCAAAGGGGTGGGGTAGAAAAAGCTGTATAAGAGACAATATGATTAAAGAACAAACTACTCAGCTCTATATTGAGTATTGTTTACATATATATACATAAAATACACATACATAAAATATATTATATATATGTACATAAGTATACATAATAATTACATAAAAATAAAGTACAGGCTGATTATTTACAAAACCAAAAATAGTGATCTATATCTCAGGAATGCTGGAGGGTGGTCAATAAGCTGTCTAAAATAATGAATCAAGAAATACCAGGATAAGCACATTTTTAATGAAATATGGAAATAACTAACAGAAAAAATACTTAGAGAAGTTAAAAGTGTTGGCCTTGAGAAGCAGGACAGGGGAAGGACAGGGTAAGAAAAGGTACTATTGATTTTCATTATAAGCTCTTCAAAATAGTATCAAATATATCAAATCTAACATCAAATTGAATATAAAATATTTTGATTTTATACATGTATATGCATATGTCACTTCAGTTTTTAAAACCCAAGGCCTTACTATATCGCAAACATGGCATTAGTTGCAGAAAGTAAATTTGAAATACATGTTAAAATAAATTGTAATACATGTAAAAATAAATTCAAATAAATAAATAAAATTTAAATGCATGTAAGTCTGTCTTATTCTCCAGGATTTCAAAGTCCATGAGGAAGATAAGATACATATCTTTTAAAATTACAATTCAGAGTGATAACTGTGCTCATAGAATATTTACACAAGATGGCATCTCTGCAGCACCGTAAAAAAGAGAAAAAGGGAAAATGCTGTTTGAGTTAAAAGCCTTAAAAGATCACTGAATCTGAACCTGAGCATATAATTACTTGTCCTCACATCTAGGCTGACTCCTGGGGTAAGTCCATTAAAACCAGGACAACCAGTGTTTCTCTAGAGAAATCCATTAAAAATTATTTATGATTTTTTTTTTTTTTTTGAGAGAGAGAGCAATAGCAAGTGAGCATGAGCAGGGAGGGACAGAGGGAGAGAAAGAAAGAGAATTTTTTTTTTTTAACTTATTTGACACAGAGAGAGAGAGATCACAAGTAGGCAGAGAGGCAGGCAGCGGGGGTCGGGGGTGGGGGGAGGAGGGAGCCTGATGTGGAACTCAATCCCAGGACCCTGAAACCATGACCTGAATCGAAGGCAGAGGCTTAACTCACTGAGCCACCCAGGCACTCTGAAAAAAGAGAATCTTAAGCAGGCTCCATGACCAACAGGGAGCTCAATCTCATGACCCTGAGATCACAGCCTAAGCCAAAACCAAGAGTCGGATGCTTAACCGACTGAGCCACCCAGATGCCCTATGAAACTTTTACTACTAGACCGAAGAGGAGGAAGAAAGAAATGCTGAGACCCAAGGTGTACCAGACGTGTGGTACGTCTCACCACAGTGATTCTGAAAGCAGGAGTCCACTTCGCAGTGAAAACAGTAAAGCCGGGGGCTGCCAACCCAGGGAATTCACTGTTCCTACATCATCACTGTAACCCTTTTTCAAAAAGCAGTTCACCTCTAAGAAGGCTCAAGACTTACCCTCCAGGTTGGGTTGATCTGGGCAGAAGGGATTGGACCCAGTCTGCCTTGTTTCCTGTTCATTCCCCAAGCCTGACTTTCCAGTCTTCCCCACAGATTCTGGGAACAGCCCAACATCCAATAAATTTTATTTCTACTCAAGCTACTCAGCATCAGTTTCTATTATTTTGCAACCAGAAACTAGACACAGAATGAAAACAATGAAAAGTCAAAGAGATGAAAGGATTCCTAAGTCTAATTCTTACCCATTGTTGTTCTAAAAACTATAACTGAGTCATGTGCTTTTAAGTTTTCTCAGTTTTTGATTTAGAAAGAAAAAGAGAATGCTTTCAAAACAAAGGAAATATTTCACCTGAGTAATTAAGAAGTCTATAAGTCTGTTATGAATATTAAACTAGCAAACTTTAATTATAAAAAGCAAGATAATTTTTCATTTATCTCTAACATCCTGGATCTAAGTTACAATTGCTTTCGTTTTGTATTGTGAGTAGAAATGTCACCTTTTAATTTTTTTTCATGACACATTACTAAAAAAATTTGAGGATGTTTTTATTTATTAAAGGATAATTGCATTTATATGTTTCTAGAAAGGCATTCTTAGCTGTGAGAGCATATTCACTTTATAACTTTAACTTTCACAGTTTTTTATCTTTGAAAGAAAAGTCCATGGATGTTTTTTATCAAACATGTAAATACATTCATATGAAAAAGGATAAAACTAGATTCCCTATCTTATACCATTCATAAAATTTAACTTGAAATAAATTAAAGACTTAAATATAAGAACTGAAACCATAAAATTCCTAGAGGAAACATAGAGAAAAAGCTTCTTGACATGGGTCCTGGCAATAATTTTTTGGATATGACACCTAAAGCACAACCAACAAAGTAAAAAAAATAAACTAGGACTATCATACTAAAAACTTTCATAAATCAAAGGAAATGATCAACAAAATAAAAAGGCAACCTATGGAATGGGAGAAAATATTGCAAACTACACATCTGGCATGTGATTAATACATAAGATATATAAGGAACTCATACCATTCAATAGGAAAAATATAAATAATTCCAATAAAAATGGGTAAAGGACCTGAATAGACATTTCTCCAAAGAAAATATCTAAATGGACAGCAGATACATGAAAAAGTACTCAACATTATTCATATTTAGGGAAATGCAAATCAAAACCTCAGTAAGATATCACCTCAAACATGTCAAGATGGCCATCATCAAAAAGACAAGAAAGAACATATGCTGCTAAGGATGTGGAGAAAAGGGAACCATTGTGAATTACTGATGAAATGTAAACTGGTGCAGCCACTACAGAAAAGAGTAACAAGTTTCCTCAAAAAATTAAAAAAAGAAATACCATATAATCTAGCAATTCCACTTCTGAGTGTAGAATACCTAAAGGAAAGGCAATCACCAAAGAGATAGCCGTACCCCCATGTTTATTGTAGCATTATTTACAATATCCCAGACATGGAAACAACCTAAGTGTCCATAGGCAGACAAATGAATAAAGAAAATGTGGTATAGATATACAATGGAATATACTTCAACCATAAGAAATAAGGAAATGCTGCCATTTGTGACAAAATAGATGGACCTTGAGGGCTTTATGCTAAGTGAAATAAGTCAGACAGAGAAAGACAAATACAGTATGATCTTATTTATATGTGGATACTAAGGAGACCAAACTCAGAGATCAGATTTGCAGTCGCCAGAAGACAGGGATGAGGGGTTTGAGGTATGGGACTGGGGGTGGTGGCGGGGGGGGGGGGCGGAATTAGATAAAAGTGGCCAAAAAATACAAACTTCCAGGTATAGAAGTTCTGAGGATATAATGTACAACATGGTAACTACAGCTAACACTGTTGTTTTATGTATCCCAAAGCTGCTAGACAGTAAATCTTAGAAAGTTTTATCACAGTGACGGCAAAAACTCTTCAAAACTATATGAAGTGCTGTATGTTAACTGAAATATATTATGGTAATCATTTCACAATATAGACAAGTCAAATTGTACACCTTAAATTTATATACTGTTCTATGTCAATTATATATCAATAATACCGGGAAGGGGAACCACATGAAATAAAGGAGCTTATAAGAATAAAAAATGTAAATAAATTATCTTCATATTATCAAAAGTCTTTCAGTTTTTATTTTACTTATTTATTTTTAAAGATATTATTCATTTATTTGAGAGAGAGAGAGATTGAGAGCATGCACCGGTCGGGAGGAGGGGCAGAGGGAGAGGGAGGAGCAGACTCCCCACTAAGCAGAGAGCCCAATATGGGACTGGATCTCAGAACTCTAAGATCCCAACTGAAGTTGAAGGCAGACACTCAGCCAACTGAGGCACCCTAAAAAACCTAAATCTTTAGGTTTTTCAACAAGAAAAATGTCTTTCTTAAAGCTTTCCAGTGATGCCTAGTTGGTTCAGTCAGTTAAGTATCTGATTCTTTATTTCAGCCTAGTTCATCTCAGGGTCATGAGATCAAGCCTGGTGACAGGCTCCACTCTCAGCATGGATACGCTGGTCCCTCTCCCTCTGCTCCTCCCCGCACTCATGGTCACTCTAACTCTCCCCCCTCAAATAAATAAATAAATTTTTTATTAAAAAAAAAAACTTTCCAGAAAACTGCTTAAAAGAACTGTATGAACAAGAGAATATTCTAAACCATTCTGAGGAAACATTAGGTATATATTTTACTGGTTTGTGTTCTATTTTCTATGGTCTTATTTTTTTTGGATATTCAGTATTGTTAAGGTATCAAATCTCCCACAAACACAATATTAAGAATCAAATCTCGGGCGCCTGGGTGGCTCAGTGGTTAAGCCGCTGCCTTCAGCTCAGGTCATGATCTCAGGGTCCTGGGATCAAGTCCCGCATCAGGCTCTCTGCTCAGCAGGGAGCCTGCTTCCTCCTCTCTCTCTCTCTGCCTGCCTCTCTGCCTACTTGTGATTTCTCTCTGTCAAATAAATAAATAAATAAATCTTTAAAAAAAAAAAAATAAAATCTCAAGAGATTATCCCACAAATATTCAAAGGAAATATACAGCAGATATAGGCAGCAGCCAACATCAACTTTCTTTGTGAATAAAGATTGAGCACTTTCTTTGTGAACCTCTTGACCACTGCAATGGATAATGCAAAAAGCTCTGGAAGTGATTAACAACGATAATGAGGTGAAAGTTAATCCCTTAGGCAATTTTCAAAAAAAAATTCACCCCAAGTGGGTAAGAAAAGGTAAGCTTCCACCAGCAGAATGCAGGCTATGAAACAGATGTCCTGGGAACAACACCAACAAACTAATATATTTAAGATGTAATTAAATGATTTTAGCTCCAAATTCCCTATACAACCTTCAAGGGCCTAGTAATAATCCAGATAATGTCTTGGATGCACCTCACTGCACCAGGTTTTTTGTACTTATCCCTCTGCATACACATTCCCTCTCTCACAACTGGCAGGAAAGTACTATAGGTCCTAAAACTAAAGAAAGAAAAGAAATTATGGAAGCAGCAGCAGATATTAATTAGAAAACAGCTGGAGATTTGACTGTCTAACTTATGCAGAAATATGCAAATTACACATGATGAACAGGTCACCTTTTGTTTCATATACCTGGATGTGATCCTTGGAAATTTTTAAAATACAAACCACAGATTTAAGCTATATTCCATCATTATTAAACTCATGCTGGCCTCATACAATTAGTAAATCTTTATATAAAATTACCTACAATAATTCTGTAATTTCCTCTGAGTATTCACCTACACTTGGACAATTGGTGACATTGTCTGAGTATCTCTCAGATAGCAAAAAGCTCTAAATATCAAAATAGAGAAAAATCGAGAATAATGGCATTACATCATCTATTGTATCTGATGAATGTGACATTCCTTGCTCTTTAAAAAATGGTTATTATCGGGGCGCCTGGGTGGCTCAGTGGGTTAAGCCGCTGCCTTCGGCTCGGGTCATGATCTCAGGGTCCTGGGATCGAGTCCCGCATCGGGCTCTCTGCTCAGCAGGGAGTCTGCTTCCTTCTCTCTCTCTCTCTCTGCCTGCCTCTCTGCCTACTTGTGATCTCTCTCTGTCAAATAAATAAATAAAATCTTTAAAAAAAAAAAAAAAAAAAAGGTTATTATCAACCATGAAAAAAAAGAAAACCCACAGAAAAACAAGTTCTAATGAAATTGCTACATTAAACTGATAGGGCAGATCAAGGAAATGATTTGCTCGTTTTGAATAGATCCTTACTTAAAGGGATTCCATGGTAAACAAAGATTATTTATCATTTGCTACCTGTTTAAAAATACCTATGTTGGCTTGGTTTGATTTTATGAGGCACTAACTATTTTACATATCGCATTATTTCTTAATTTTACAATACTCATAAAACGGAGTTATGGGGCACCTGGGTGGCTTGGTCAGTTAAGCATCTGCCTTTGGCTCAGGTCAGGATCCCTGGGGTCCTGGGACAGAGCCCTGTGTCGGGCTCCCTGCTCAGAAGGGAGCCTGCTTCTCCCTCTGCCCCTCCCCTATGCTCATGCTCTCTTTTTCTCTTAAATAAATTACTTAAATAAAACGAAGTTACAGTTTCTAATCTATGACAAAAGGCATTAGCAGTTTGTTCTTCTTACTATGCTATACGCATACAGATACCTAAAAGCCTGACACTAACCTCCTCCTTTCCCCTTGGGGCTCTAATCACTTATTATCATAGTTGCTACAACACTGTCTTGGTGGGGGAGGCTACCAACGTAACCCTTTGGTCCAAGTTTGAACACTGGACTGCACACAGAGCATTAAGGTGTTTTGATGCATTAAGCAATCAATACAGTTGAACTGCTTAGGGTCTGTGTGCTTTCCAAAATCTTACAAAAATATCTAAAGTCTAAAAAAATATCATGCCAACATAAAAAACAGAAACTATAGGATCAAAATTAACGAAGGTTCAAACAAATGTCTACAAAACATAACAAGCAGTAAACTTCAATTTAACACATGTGGTTGCAATTAAATTGTATTTCATGTGGGCTATGGGTGCACTATAATGACCCTGATAGAGTTTGCCTCCAAAAATCAGAATTCCTAAGGCCTACAAATGTCCTAAAACAGTCCTGGATCACCCCGCTGAGACAGGCTGAACTGTTTAAACCAGATCTGTAAAAAAGTTAGAAGTTAATGAAGAGGAGATTAGATATAATGTGAAACCAGATCATTCAGTTTATAAAATATACTTAAATGTCTTCAACTTACTGCTCACTTAAATGGACATCTTCATGGTGTGAATACCCTCCATCTTCTAAGCATCCATTAAGGTCTGGAAAATTTCCCACATTGTGAATTCCTCCTTTCCAGAGGAAAAACTAGAAATCACTCTCCCATCCTATCTTGCTAAAAGAGCAGGCTGAGCGAAACACACTTGCACATTACTTAATTTACTAGTAAGCAAACTGAAGAAGCAAATGTCCAATGGGATTCAACAAGGACTGTCGGTTTATTGCCAAGTGGTTTCCCATTGTGACTTGGGTATTGAACCTGATGCATTCCCTCCCCCCACCACAACCCCCAACCCCAGTCTAAGTTTCTGGCTCTCCTAGGATTCCATTATTTTCTTAATACTTAATAAATTCCTTTTCAGCTAATCCAACTAGTGTGGATTTCTGTTCTTCGCAGCTAAGAACCCTGACTCACGTAAAAGGATTCTCCTTCCTAGCTCCTGGTCAAAAATCCATGCTGCAAACTCACATTGTACTAACATTTCAGTGCATAGCTAGCTATCTAGTGTGCAAGATATGGTAAAACAGAAATATCCAGCATACATTCCATCTTTCTTCTAGACTGACTTCTTGTACTGCAGAAGCAGGCAACCTACCTTCCCATATTCCACTGCAGCTAAGGGTCTCAATGTAAAAGAGGTTGCACCACTTAGATACACTTACGCAAGATTTGGAATGTGAATGTAAGACAATGCTTTGACTAGCTATTGCTATTATAAAGCACAGTGGACTTGCTGGGTTTTTCTGCAAAACCATGCCAGTGGCTTTTAGCTTCATGGGTAAAGACAGAATTTCAAGGCGACCTTCCCATTTTTATATTGCTGGATTTTTTTTTCAATGAGAATGTACTACACGGAGAAGTTAATAAATATATTTCCATTTTTAAACAGGTAACTAAATACAGTTTTATCCATGTATTAATATTTCTATAATCTTTATGGAATTTAAATATAAATAATTGGATATACCATTTCTAAATCTTACCCAGATGTGGAAATATCTTACCTCTGATGGAAGTGACTCAAACTATGTTAATTTAATGCAGTTTTTGTCCAGATTATTTCTTAGGAAAGCAAAAACTGTAGTATTAATGTCTCAGTAAGTTAGAGAGCTATGGCAATAAAATAATCGGCTAAAATTTTAAAAATAAACCATCAGTTAAAATTAAATTTAAATAGTTTAAAATAAAAATAAATTAGCTTAAAATAAAAATAAAGAGTTTAAAATAAAAATAAATTAGGGGCACCTGGGTGGCTCAGCTGGTTAAGTGTCTGACTCTTGATTTCAGCTCAGGTCATGATCTCAGGGTCATGAGACTGAGTCCTGTATTGGGCTCTGCACTGCTCCCTCTGCCCCTCCGCTGCCTCTCATTCATTCTCTCTCTTTAAAAAATAATTAGTTAGTTAATTAATTAGTTAATTAATTACTCAGTTAAAAGTAAACACTTGTAAACACTTAGTTTACATTTCACAGCACTGGCTAAATTCAGAATGAGTCCAGGCAATGTCCTATTTGGTCAAATGCTTTAGTCATGGGCTCTCAAGGCCATGATGAAAGTTTAAATATTGAAGGGTCAATCCTCAAATCTTTATATTCACTCAGATTTTAGAAACAGACCTCAAGGTTAATTAGCAAAGAATCTAAAGTGCTAGGGCTGTTATGTGAAACCATTCTCTTATTCATATAGACAAATTCATTTAAGAAGAAAGATCCATTTAAACTTCATTTAAACTTCATTTCAGGGTTAAAAATGAATGATGATGGAAAGGAGGGAGGAGCTAACAGATATTAACAGATACAATGCTAATGACTTTCGGATATTATTTTTGTCATTAGACATTGACATATAACCATTGGATTATTCATTAAGATTACATTCAAAAATCTATACATAATTTATTATTATTGAAGATATTGATATGTTTATTAAAGTTATTAGAACTTATACTATGTTATTTTATAATTATATACTTTCACAAAAATTTTTTTTAAGATTTTTATTTATTTATTTATTTTTTTGACAGAGAGAGATTACAAGTAGACAGAGAGGCAGGGAGAGAGAGAGAGAGAGAGAGAGAGAGAAGCAGGCTCCCTGCTGAGCAGAGAGTCCGATGCGGAACTCAATCCCAGGACCCTGAGATCATGACCTGAACCGAAGGCAGTGGCTTAACCCACTGAGCCACCCGGGCGCCCCCACTTTCACAGATTTTGAGATGGGATCAAGTTAACATCTTATATGGTAATATAGTAGTAAAGAAGACAAATACAATCAAGAATTTATAAGACATATGCTAAAAGCAATAATGTACCTAGATGTAATAATTCTAGGTACCATGTTTGGTTTATTGATTGCAAAAAGTCACAAAAGTAGCCAAATTTTTTAACTGGTATTTCATTTAATATACATACTTTTTTTTTTTTTAAATGTATGTATTGAAAAGCATATGCCATAAAATGATAGAAAATTTACCCTCAAAAATTATCCACATCTTTTCAGTTAACTACAAATAAAAATTGGTAAAATTTGTTTGACTTGGCCAAATTATTTAGATCGCACAAGTAGGGAGGGTTTTTTTTTTAATAATTTACCTTACTTGTATTTAAAACATACTTCCTGATTAAAACAATTACAAATTCAAATGTACAAACAAGTGATTTAAAATATGATTTTAAAAACATGCAATTTATAGGAATAAATTTAACAAAATACATGTAAGACCTGTCAAATGAAAACTATAAAACTTTGCTGAGAGAAATTAAGGAGTACCTACATAAAGAGAGAGTCATGTTATATTCATGGACTGCATGACTTAATATTAAGATGTCAATTCTCCTCAAATTCATCTATAGAGTTAGTTTTATCTCAATCAAAAATCCAGTAATTTCTTAGAGGAAAATGATAAGCTGGTTCTAAAATTTATATGGAAATGTAAGAAACCAGAATAGTCCAAAAAATTCTGGAAAACACAAAGTTGGAGGACTTAACCAATTTCTAGAATCACTGGAAGCTACGATAATTACAACAATGTAGTATTAACATAAAAGATATGTCAATGAAACAGAATAAAGAGTCTGGAAATAGACACATATTCAGTTGATTTTCAAAAGGGATGCAACAGTAAATTAATGAAGAAAGTATTTCCAACACATGGTGTAGGAAAAACTGAAAATCCATATGCAACAACAAAAAGGAACTTTGAGCTCCTATCCTCAAGCCATATGTAAATACTAACTCAAAATGGACCATATACCAAAATAAGAGCCAAGCTATAAAACTTCTAAAAGAAAACATAGAAGTTTTTCATGACCTTAGCATAGAAAAAGATTTCTTAGGACACAAAAGTATGAATCATAGAAATAAAAGTTAATAAACAGCTTTATCAAAATTAAAAACCTCTGCTCTTTAAAAAAATCCATTAAAAACAATGCAAAAGTGGGGCACCTCAGTGGCTCAGTCAGTTAAGCATCTGCCTTCAGCTCAGATTATGATCCCAGGATCCCGGGATCAAGTCCCTCATCGGGTTCCCTACAAAGTGGGGAGTCTGCTTCTCCCTCTGACCCTCCCCCTGCTCCTGCACACACATCCTTTCTCCCTCTCTCAAATAAATAAATAAAATCTTAAAAAAAGAAAAGAAAATGCAAAAGCTAACACCACCAGCTGGGAGAAAGTGCTTTCATTGCAAACCCGACAGAGGACTTGTATTAAGAATATATAATGAACTCCTACAACTCATTGGTAAGAAGACAAATAACCTAATTGTAAAATGGGCAAAAGATTGGACATTTACTTCCCAAATGAAAATATACAAATGGCCAATGAACACATAAATGACACTTAATAGTGCAGTCATCAGGTACATGTAAAATCACAGTGAGATACACAGCATATCCAGTAGAATGGCTACAAAGACATTACCAAGCTCTGACAAGAAAATGAAGCAAGTGGAACTCTCATTTGGAACTGCTGGAAACAATGTAAAATTGTAATAGCATCAGCTTTGGGAAACAGTTTGGTACTACCTTTCAAAGTTAAACATACACTTAGTCCAGAAATTCTACTCATAGGCATCTACCCCAGAGAAACGAAAGCTTATGTCCACACAAAAACACTTGTACATGAATGTTCACAGCAGTCTTATTAAAAATATCCCCAAACTAAAAAAAAAAAAAAAAAAAAAAAAAAAAATCCATCAACATCTGAATGGATAAACAATTGTGGGTCTGTTCATACAATACTATTTACCAAAAAAAAAAAAGAAATGAACAGATACACAAAACGATATTGATGAACCTCAAAAACATTATGCTGAGTGAAAGAAGCTAGAGGGGGGAAAAAACAGAATGCATATACGATTGCATTTATACAAAACCCTGGAAGCTTCTGGTCGAATCTATAGTGACAAAAGATATATCAGTGCTTGTCTAGGAGGAGAACTAGAGACTGACTGGAAAAAGAACCATGTCAGCTTTATATAAACATTCTATTGTCTAGATTCTGATAGTTATTACATGAGTATATCACATTTTCAAAACTCACCAAAATGTACAGCAAAATTGGTACATCTTATTTATGTGAATTATATCTCATATAAAAAAGAGCAAATTAAGTCATATAATACTTTTGAAAATTTTCAATAATCTATAATTTAATTGTTCTGTTAAGATACTAAATTGTCTCTTTTTCTGAACAGAAGGCAACCTAAAAGATATCCATTAACAACAACAAAAAAAGATATCCATTAACATTTAATTATGTAGCTATGCACCTATTACTTTCTTCTTTAATAAATGCACTAAATTCAACTATACTTCATAAATCGATGTTATCTGGTGAAGCATTTAGTTAACTGAAACAATTATTCAATGTCTTGAAAGGATTTTGAGCAATATTAGTTCACATTTAGATTGACATGAGAAGAATCAAACGTACAACCATTTTCTAAACTATTATGTGCAGCTTAGCCAACATTAGTAGCAATTTCCCTTTAAAAACAATATTTGAATTTAAAACATAACACAGTATTATGAATCACAGCATGATTCAGTGTGTAGGGGTTAGAAATGAAGTACTGAATATAAGTATAAGGGGATGCAAAATACTTTGAAAAGGAATACTATGATTTCTAGCACACTTCCCACCCAGGGATTTCAATTTCCATTCTACGGCAGCCACTTGAAGAAATGTGGAATCATTGTTTTCACAAAATTGAAGACTTTAAACGTATAATTCCTTCTCTAAACTGTGATTTCATTATAGATTTCACACACATGCATATATATATACATATATATATATATGCACACACGCAATTTGCTCTGTTTTCATTAGAAATTCCTACAAGTAATGCAAAGTGACCAATTTAAGACCAAAGAAAAAACTCAAAAGGAAGTATAATCATTAATTTACCTATGTGTTTCTTTAATTTGTATCACTATCACCATAGGCTGGAGGCAGTGGAAATAACTAACATCGGACTGTCAAGTTGATTTATAACTATACAGTTATCAAAAAATTCAATGTCTACTCTAGCTAAATCAGGATAGTGGCTACATGGATGTTTCTCATATCCTCAATACTTCTCTGTGTATTTGAAATAGTTCGTAACTAATAAATATTGAAAATAACAGAGAGCTAAGTTTATATAAAAGATGCTAAAAACTGAAGGATATCAGAATGGAAAAGGAAAAACAGCAACAGGTTTTTGTATGTAAATTCCCTCTTCTTCAGCACCTCCATACTTCTGTTCGTAGAGTATATAACTTAAATACTCCAATGCCCCCAAATCAATTTGTGTCAAAGTTACACTCTCCATTTTTTGGATTATTCATTCATTCATTCAACACGTATTTGCTCCTCCACTGCATGTATAGGACCACAGCAGGTGCTACTGGGGATATAAAGAATAAATGGATAGACTGTGAGTTACCTCTAGCTGTTGCATTCAATTGCTCATGGTTGGACTTAATGCTTATGATGTTTCATCTCTCTGGTTACCTTTATATGCTGTCTTCTCTGACCTACATGCCTTTACCCTCAAGGAGTCCTGGCTGAAGAATTATGGAGGATTCAGTGCAAATCTATACTGTCTGCTGTAGAAAATAATTTTAAAATAATTTTCATGTAAATCTTGACTGGTTTATATATCCAAAGCCAAAGTTTCTTTAACAATGTTAATGATGATGCCTTGGGCAGCAAATCAACAATGAAAGTGAGATCAAAAGAGCCAGTTGAAATTTTGAAGTGGCTAGGATGTCAATAAAAAAAATTTATTTGAAAGACTACATTTGGGGCGCCTGGGTGGCTCAGTGGGTTCTCTGCCTTCAGCTCAGGTTACTGATCCCAGAGTCCTGGGACTGAGCCCTGCATTGGGCTCTCTGCTCGGCAGGGAGCCTGCCTCTCCCTCTCTCTCTGCCTGCCTTTCTGCCTACTTGTGATTTCTGTCTGTCAAATAAATAAGTAAAATCTTTTAAAAAAGGAAAAAAAAAGACTACATTGAGGGTGCCTGGGTGGTTCAGTTGGTTAAGCAAATGCCTTTGGCTCAAGGCCATGATCATGGAGTCCCAGGATCAAGTCCTGCACTGGGCTCTCAGCTCCACAGGGAGTCTGCTTCTCCCTCTGATCTCCCCTTTCATGGTCTCCCTCACTGTCTCTCTCTCAAATAAATAAATAAAATCTTAAAAAAAAAGAAGACTACATTGAATGATAATTAAAAAAAACAATTATAACTGGCAAAAACCACTTAAATGTAGTTTAGTAGGGAGGAAGGAGGAAAATAGAGAGTTTAATAAATGGAATTTTTTAAAAGAAACTTGGGAAGAAGCTTGGAAAGATTGTTCCAGTAGTGGATATAGTGTATGACAGAAAAGTAACCATATTACATCAAAAGCTATATTCATTTGCATACTCAAAATGCTAATAAAGAAAATACAAAAAATCTGCTACCCAGGATTTTTTTTTAAAGATTTTATTTATTTTATTTGACAGAGAGAGACATCACAAGTAGGCAGAGAGTCAGGCAGAGAGAGAGGGGGAAGCAGGCTCCCCACCAAGCAGAGAGCCCGATGCAGGGCTCGATCCCAGGACCCTGAGATCATGACCTGAGCCAAAGGCAGCGGCTTAATCCACTGAGTCACCCAGGCGCCCCAGGATTTATTTTTTAAGCATGCCTTTCTTCAAAATAATGAAGCACAAATAATTAAGGATCTTAAGAATCTCACTAGGTAATTTACACATTACATAATCCAAATGCATGGCTTTATAGATGAAGAACCTAAAATCTAGAAGAATGAAATTATATGCACAAAGTAAAATCATCTAAAAAATGTAATTATTTCTAATATAATGAGTATAAAATATGTATTCCCTTGGATTCTAAATATTCAGAAACGTCAAAAATCAAATGTAGTTTTTCTGTAGGATAGTGTCCTTTTTTTTTTTTTTTTTTTTTTTTTTTTTTACCTTTATATCCCCAGTGCCTACTCTAACATTTGGTACACATGTAGCAAATAAATGAATAAATGAAGTTTGTTAGCCAGAATATTAAATTAATCATGAATATACCTTAACCAAAGTAGATGCCCAAGAAGAGTATTATAGACAAAGTACTGTTTGCAAAGATTACAAATTATATTTGTTCAGGAGCGCCTGGGTGGCTCAGGATCCCAACTTAGTGAGGATCTTCCTTTTCCCTCTGCCCCTCCCCTTCTTATGCTCTCTCTGTCTCAAATAAATAAAATCTTTTTAAAACATTATATTTGCTCAAACAAAAGAAGCGTTTATAAAATAAAGCAATCCAATTTCCTACTTTTTGAAGCGCTGACAAGCAGGAACTAATGAGTATGACAGTAAAGACTATTTCTGAGAACTCAGTAATCAAGGTTGGTATTCAAAAGATTAGGTTTCCTTTGTTAAGGTATGTAACTCCAATAGATATTCTTAGCCAAAAGTTCCCTAATACTTTAGAACTATCAATTTCTTTTTAAAATTAGTATTATACATAATGATACATTTCACCAAAAAAGTAATTGCTTCATTTTCTGGAGGTGAGCTAAAATTCACTAATCCTTAAACACAGTTGTTGTTTTTAACCTCTTAAAATTCCCCTTTAATCTCTGGGTATACTGCTACCCCAATTAGCATCAGGCAATTGCTCTTTGCCTCAGCAATCCTCCACTTGTTAACAAAGTTGTTTCTTCAAATTACTACACTAGTCTTTGGCATGTTAAAGAGCAGGCAACTGAAATTTGGCTTCGAATAAATTAGAGTATGTTTCATTTAGATAAAAAGAGTCAGGAAAGCCTACCGTGGGCTGTGAATAGCCTTGGAACTTCAACTTCAGAGTTGATCAACTCTCAATTTTAAGAGGATCCTCCCCATTTTACACTGGCTTGAAAACATCCTTTACATGAAGTAAAGAGGCTGTGAAATAAACCAATATCTAACTAATATCCATTGTTTATGGAACTAAAAACATTTCCACCTAGAGATAACATTTAAGTTTGTCAGGATTGCTGGATTCCTGGTTTCTTTCTTTCTTTTTTTTTTTTTTTTTTAAGGTTTTATTTATTTATTCAAGAGAGACAGTGAGAGAGAGCATGAGAGGCGAGAAGGTCAGAGGGAGAAGCAGACTCCCCATGGATCTGGGAGCCTGATGCAGGACTCGATCCTGGGACTCCGGGACGGTGACCTGAGCCGAAGGCAGGTGCTTAACCAACTGAGCTACCCAGGCACCCGGATTCCTGGTTTCTTATATTCTGCTTCTTTGATAGCACATAATATGGAAGTGCTGAAACATGTTCTCTAACAGATTCAGATTTTTCCACAAAAATTGGTATTAAAAAAAACATAAAGAAAATTACTTAAAAAGGATACAATGTACACTAAAGTACATTTAGTACTAAAAAATGTACTAAAAAAGAGCTGCTTCCATAGCAGCTCTCTCATATGTCTGTTACAACGTCCAAACATTATAATTAAGAAATTGTCTACCCTATTATACTCTCCACAATTAGAGAACAGGGGCCAGATATTATTTCCCTTTGTATCCCAAGAGCTGATAAAGTATCTAGCACAGTCCGTATTTGTCAAACAGTGACTGAATGAACAAACCAACCCAGTCCTTATACAACCTCCATCATATTGCTTCTATACATCTTGAGAACCAAGAAAGCCCAAGTGGTTTTATACATGGGCTATTTTATTAAAAACCTCTATAGCCAGGAGGCCTGGGTGGCTCAGTCAGTTAGTGTCTGACTCTTGATTTCAGCTCAGGTCGTGATTTCTGGGTCCTGAGATGGATCCTCAAATCCAGTTCCACACTTAGTGCAGAATCTGCTTGTCCCTCTCCCTCTTCCTGCTCGTTCTTGCTCTCTCTTTCAAATAATAAAATCTTTAAAAAAACAAACAAACAAACAAAAAAAAAAAAACCCTATATCCGGGGCGCCTGGGTGGCTCAGTGGGTTAAAGCCTCTGCCTTCGGCTCAGGTCATGATTCCAGGGTCCTGGGATCCAGCCCCAGGTTGGGCTCTCTGCTCAGCGGGGAGCCTGCTTCCTTCTCTCTCTCTCTCTGCCTGCCTCTCTGCCTACTTGTGATTTCTCTCTCAGTCAAATAAATAAATAATTTTTTTAAAAAACCCTATATCCTATGATATACAAAATTAAATATAAAATATTTTATATAACAATCTTAAATTATAATGAATAATTTTATACTTTTATAACAACATGAACAAGTCTTCATTGATTTTCAATATTTAGCCATCCAAATCTGCCACTGTAATAGTTGCTAATCTTGTTATTAAATGGTTTTAGGACGTGCTTTTGGGCCAAAAAAAAATAATTAAATAAAAACCTGACAAAATTCCAAGTTGCTCATTTGTGATAGTACACTAAACATCTACTTTTAAAAGCAAGCCAAGATTCAAATGAAATTTCAAGAGGAGATTTAAAAAAAAAAAAAGACCAATACCTAATTTATAAATTATGTAACCCAGCGTGATATGAGAGTTTAAATGTTCCTGACCCAGGAGAAGTTGAGAAATGTCACATTGGGCATAACCGACAGATCGTGGTTGTCTCTGAAGGATCAGATGGAAACTACTGAGAGAATACATACCTAAAAAGAATACTGGACACCTAATAAGTACCTCATTGAATTTTGGCTATTTTTTGTTTTGTTTTTAGAGAGAGGGCGTGTGGGGATGGGATGGGGGAATAGAAGGAAAAAGAGAGAGACAATCTTAAGTAGGCTCCATGCCCAGAGCAGAGCCTGATGCAGGGCTGGATCTCATGACCCTGAGATCATGACCTGAGTTGACACCAAGAGTCAGATGCTTAACTTACTGAACCACCCAGTACCCCTTGGTTAAGTGTTTTTATCTAACATTAAAAGGTTATCAGGTAAAATAAACATCTAAAAACAAAATATATAGGAGCTTTTTGATTGCAGGTTTCTGCGTACTGCTTTTGCTTACTAGATCTATGATTTGGGCGGGGGGCAGAATGATATAATGAAAAGAGCTCAGACTTTAAAAATCATGCTGACCTTGGTCAAAGCCATTCTAGCTTAAACTCATGGAGCAGTCTTGGACAACTCACTTAACCCTTCTGAAATTCAATTTCATCACCTGTGTGTATAAATAAATAAATGGGGAATAATCCATATGTTGCAAGGCTCTGGTAAAGACTAGAAAGATTTGTGACTGAAGTATCTAGTCAGTGTATGGCCACAGCAGAACCAAACTTCTCTATAAACCAGAGCTGCTATTACTTCTACAAAGATATCTGCAAAGAGACAAAGGGACCCTCTACTGTTATCTTCTGCCTCCAAGCTAACCCAGGACTCAGTTAAATTTCCCTTATCATTCCCAGTGTATTAGGAAACATATCAGGTACCAGCTGCTCATACAGTTAAGCCATATGCCTCTGAAACCCCAGCTTCTGGTAAAGTGCAGCAAGAGACAAGGAATGAAAGAATGAAGGATGGCATTTTGAGGTACAAAAGGAAATTGAGGGAAATCATCTTTTTAAAATGTCAAATGAAAATGCTAGACATGAAAAACATGATGTCAGAAACACCCATCCCAAAAAATCCTTTGATAAGTTTATTGAAAGACTGGACACAGTAAATGAAAAAGAAGATGAATTTAACTACAGATAGGGAAATAGAAATCACCCAAACTGAAACACAAAGAGACAAAGAAATGAGACAAAACTGAACAGAGTATTCAAGTGCTATGGAATAACATCAAACAATGCTAACATGTGTGTAACTGGATCAGTGAAGAAAGGAGAGAAAAAAGCAGAATATACATGTGAAGAGATAAGAGCCAAAAAGCTTCCAAAATGAATGAGACAACCAACCATGGAGTCTAACACACAGAACATTTGGCAGAATAAATATAAAGAAAAACATATCAAGGCATACCATAATCAAGAGCTGAAAACCAAACATAAAAAGAAAATCTTGAAGGCATCTGGGGGGAAAGGAATATTATAGACAGAAGAACAAGATAAAAATTAGAACACGCTTTTCATCAGAAACCACACAAGCTGAAAAACAATGGAGCAAAATATTTAAAATACTAAAAATTTTTTTTAAAAAGCAAACGAGAATTCTATACTCTGCAAAAATGTCTTTTTCTTTCTTTTTTTTTTTTTTCTGATAGGCTTCACACCCAATGTGGGGCTTGAACTCACATGCTTGAGGTCAAGGGGAGCATGCTCTACTGACTCTACTGACTCAGCCACCCAGACACTCCGAAAATATCTTTTAAAATCAAAGCAAGAGGATTGTCTGTGTGACTCAGTCAGTTAAGCGTCACTCTTGGTTTTGGCTCAGGTCATGATCTCAGGGTCCTAAGATTGAGCCCCACATCTGGTTCTGTGTTGGGTTCTGCCCTCAGTGTACAGTCTGCTTGAGATTCTCTCTCTTGGCCCCTCGTCCCACTTGTTCTCTAAAATCAAACAAACAAACAAATAAATAAAATCAGTAAAAAAAAATAATAATAATAATAAAATGAAAGCAAGAGACTTCTGCTTCTGGTTTAGATAGAATAACAGGGACTACATTTACACTCCCTCCTTAAACAACTAGAAAACCAGATAACAATATGGGAGGCAATATTTTTGAGACATTGGACAACAGGTAGCACGGTCTGTGATCCCCAAGGAAAACAAAACAAAACAAAACAAAGAAGGCAATATTTAGAATTGCAACAACTTACTGCCCACAGAAGTTTCTAAGCCATAACACAGAGAGTGAGGGCCCAAACATAGCCCAACAGTCTGAGTTGAGAAGGTAGAAATTCAATTTTGAGGAGGCCAAAGCAGCTAGAATTTGTGAAACAAAAGTACCAGAGAAGAGGAAGCTGCACAAAGAAAACCCTAGAAATCTGCAGAGAAGTCTTGTGTAGCTCTCTCTCTGGCTGAGAACTGATTTGTGTATACATGAGAGAAAACTATCCAAAGGCGGGAAAGAAACCTCAAAAAAGTGTATGTAGAACAACCACCAAACATCAAAAAAGTGTATGTAGAACAACAACAACCAAGACTCACACAGGGCTGGGAATAGTTCATGTTCTCACCAACCAATCTGAAAAACCTTGCAGTACATGCAACATTGACTAGAATCCTCAGAAGGACTTCACCTTAGAAATGGAGCTGAGATAAAAATATATTATGTTTACAAAAAAAATTAAAAATTAAAAAAAAAAAAAAAAAAGAAAAAAGAAATGGGAGCTGAATTACCCCGAGGCTCCTCTGGCTCTCAGCTCAGAGCTTAAAAGCAAGCCTCAAGAGGATCTACCTGACTCTAACTGCACACTAGAACAAAGTACAACACAATTTAAAGGAATACAACACAATCCAGCAAAAACTATAGAAAACTCATCCTATCTGGCATCTCATAAAAAAAATCATCAAGCATGCAAAGACACAGGAAAATATGGCCATAAACAGAAAAGAAAAAATCAATCAACAGAAGCTGAATCCAAAACGACAGAGATGACAAAATTAGCAGGCAAAGATATCAAACAATTAATATGCTGCACATGTTCAAGAAGGTAGAGGAAAACATAAACATAGAGAGATGGAGAGATGGAAGACACAGACAATTACCAAATGGAACTTCCAGAAATAAAAAATATAGTATCCAAAATGAAAAAAATTCTGAATGAAATTAACTATATTAAAAACTACAAAAGAAAACATCAGTGACCGTTAAGGAATGCCAATGGAAACTACCCAAAATGAAATACATAGAGGGAAAAAAAAAAAAAAAAAACACTAGGGACACCTGGGTGGCTCAGTCATTAAGTGCCTGCCTTCTGCTTGGGTCATGATCCCAGCATCCTGGGAGCAAGCCCTGCATTCGGCTCCCTGCTCCAAAGGAAGCCTGCTTCTCACTCTCCCACTCACCCTACTTCTGTATATCTATCACTGTGTTTCTCTCTGTCAAATAAATAAATAAAATCTTAAAAAAGAGAAAAAAAAAAAACACTAGACAAAAATGGACATCAGTGGCCTGTAGGACAATATAGCAAGCATTCTACCATACTGTAATTACAGTGGAGTCCCACTAAGGAAGGAAGAAAAAAACTACCTGAAGAAATAATGGCAGAAAATTTTGCAAATTTGATAAAAGCTATAAACCTATAGATACAAGAAGCTTGGGGCACCTGGGTGGCTCAGGGGTTAAAGCCTCTGCATTCAGCTCAGGTCATGATCCCAGGGTCCTGGGATAGAGCCCCATGTCAGGCTCTCTGCTCAGCAGGGAGCCTGCCTCCCTTCCTCTCTCTCTGCCTGCCTCTCTGCATACTTGTGATCTCTGCCTGTCAAAGAAATAAATAAAATCTTTAAAAAAAAAAAAAGAAGAAGAAGAAGCTCAACAAATCCAAACAGCATAAGCCTAAACGAAACCACACTAAAGAAATCATATTCAAACTGCTGAAAAACAGTAATAAAGAAAAAAATCAGCCAAAGCGGGGAACAGCAGCAGCCAAGGAAGCAGGGGAACCACAGCTGGAGTGGGTTTACTGGTTTCAGACAAAGCGAACTTTAGAACATATAATTTGGAGATTTAAACATTCCCACAAAGAAAACTCCAGGCCCATGGGGCACCTGGGTGGCTTAGTCAGTTAAGCGGTGGACTCTGGATTTCAGCTCAGGTCATATCAGGGTCCTGGGATCAAGGCCTACATCAGGCTCCATGCTAAGCAGGGAGTCTATCTACTTAAGGATTCTCTCTGTCCTTCTCCTCTGCCCCTCTTCCCACTTATGTGTACTCATGCTTGCTTGCTCTCTCTCTCAAATAAATAAATCTGTTAAAAAGATAAAAAAAATAAAAAAACCCTCCAGGTCCAGATGACTTTAGTGATGAATTCCATCAAACATTTAAGGAAGAAATAATAATCCAACACAAACTGCAGGAAAAATTTTGAACTTTGCTAAAACAAAGCAAAAAGACATTACATGAAAAGAATGACAGACCAATATTCCTCATGAACACAGATGTAAAACTCCTTAACAAAATATTAATAAATCAAATCTAGAAATACATAAAAAGTATAATCAATGAGGCTTATCCAAGAAATGCAAGGGACTTGGCCAAGACTTCTCCACCAAGAAGTGTCAGAACATGGCTTGCAGTCAGATGTTTTAGCTTCAGTCCTATACTTTTGCCTCCTCTTTCTGTTGTTTCTACTGTACCAGTTGCAGTCCTAGGTACTTAACTTCTAAATTTTATTTTATACAATTTTGCACTTAAATTTAAATAGGAGGCCATGTCATTCTCTTATTATTTCAAATGCCCTTAAAGATTAGTCATTACATCATTCTTAGAAACCTTTAATGAATCTACCTTCCACTTCTAAAAGGTAGCCTCCTTCCCCTAGGCTCTGATAATATTTAACATATATCTCTTTTATTGTATTCATTACAATGCACCAACATCTCTGGTTTTCTTGACCATGGGCCCTTTTAGACAGAGTCCCTTAAGGTCAAGATCTTATCCATCCTTGTGTCTACCACATACTGCACATCATAAATGCTATTTTATAAATCAACATAATGTATATTATATTGTATAAACAATGTATTAATTACATACAATTTCAGAGCAGAGAATATGTATTAAAATTTTTTTTTCCTTACGATGCACAGTCAAGCACTTACTGATTCATTAAGAAAGGATCTGTTATACATCTGTTTCTTTAGGATTGAACTGCTAGAAAAGAAATAGTAGACAAAGCAGAAAATGTAATGGGACAGTAAAGAAAGTGGCCTCTATCTCAGTAGTTACTTCACAAAGCAATTCATCAAACACCACCAAAAACGCAATTTTTCTATACCTATCTTTTTAAAACAATGTGTTTTTTTTTATTTTTTTTGCTTTTTTGAATGTTAATTCCAGTATAGTTAACATACAGTGTTGTATTATTTTCAGGTGTACAATTTAGTGATTCAACAATTCCATACATCACCCAGTGCTCATCACAACAAATGAATTTCTTAATCCCCATCACCTATTTCACCCATCCACCACCCATCTCTTTTCTGGTAACCATAAGTTTTTCCTCTATAATTAAGAGTCCACCTCTTGGCTTATCTCTCTCTCTCTCTTTTCCCTTTGCTCATTTGTTTTGTTTCTTAAATTCTATATGAATGAAATCATACGATATTTGTCTTTCTCTGACGATATATTTCGCTTAGCATTACACTCTCTAGCTCCATCCACATCATTGCAAATGGCAAGATTTCATTCTTTTTTATGACTGAATAATATCACATTGTGTGTATATCTCACATCTTCTTTACCCACTCACCTATCAATGGACACGGGCTGCTTCCATAATTTGACTATTATAAATAACACATCTATAAGCTTAAGGGTGCATGTATTCCTTTGAATTAGTGTTTTTGGATTTTTTTGAGTAAGTAGTCAGTAGTGCAATTACTAAAATATAGGGTACTTCTATTTATTTTTTTTAAAGATTTTATTTATTTATCAGAGAGAGAGAGAGCGAGCACAGGCAGACAGAATGGCAGGCAGAGGCAGAGAGAGAAGCAGGCTCCCTGCCGAGCAAGGAGCCTGATGTGGGACTTGATCCCAGGATGCTGGGATCATGACCAGAGCTGAAGGCAGCTGCTTAACCAACTGAGCCACCCAGGCATCCTGTAGGGTACTTCTATTTTTAACTTTTGGAGGAAACCCATACTGTTTTCCACAGTGGTTGCTCTAGTTTACATTCCCATCAACAGTGCAAAAGTGTTCCTTTTACTCCACAATCTCACCAATACTTCTTGTTTCTTGTGTTTTTAATTTTAGCCATTCTGAAAGATGTACAGTAGTAGCTCATTGTAGTTTGTTTTTTAGAGAGGGAGAGCAGGGGGTGGAGCACAGGGAGAAGGAGAGTGAGAGAATCTTAAGCAGGCTCTATGCCCAGTGTGGAGCCTGATGACACAGGGTGATCCCACAACCCTGAGATCATGACCTGAGCTAAATTCAAGAGTCAGATGCCTAACCAAGTGAGCCACTCAGGCATTCCACTCATTCTAGTTTTGATTTGCATTTCTCTGATGATGAGTGATATTGAGTATCTTTTCCTGTATCTGTTGGCCATCTGTATGTTTTCCTTGGAGAAATGTCTGTTTATTTCTCCTGCTTATTTTTTAATTGTATTGTTTTTTGGGTGTTGGTTTGTATAAGTTCTTTATAGATTTTAGATACTAACCCTTTATCAGATATGTCATTTGCAAATATTTTCTCCCATTCAATAGGTTGCATTTTATTTACTTTTTAAAGATGATACTTATTTACTTGAGATAGAGAGAGAGAGGCAGACAGAGTGCAAGCTTGGGGAGGAGAAAGGGAGAGGGACAAGGAGACTCCACACCAAGCATGGAGCCCCAAGCAGGACCAATCCCATGACCCCAAGACAATTAACCAATTGAGCCACTCAGTCACCCCAGTGGTAGGTTGCCTTTTAGTTTTGCTGATTATTTCCTTTGTTGTGCAAAAGATTTTTACTTTGATGTAGTTCCAACAGTTTATTTTTGCCTTTATTTCCCTTGCCTCAGAAGACACATCTAGAAAAATGTTGCTATGGCTGATGTCAGACATTACAGCCTGTGCTCTCTTCTAGGATTTTTATGGTCTCAGGTCTCACATTTTCCCAAAACAATGTCTTTATATAGTCATCACATTCAAGGCTGTTTCTCTCATTTGAATGTCTGAAGTCTCTTTTACTACACAACCTCTCAAGTTATAAACATAGATAAAACTAATGAGGGTTCAGGAGAAGGCACATTAAAATGTTAATAAGATGAAAAATATATTTTTCAACTGATCAAGGTTTTGAGGTGAAGTTTTTCATTGTAATAGTATTCCCTTGACCTCGCTCATATAGCTCCACCTTAAAGATGGAAAATACCTATGTAAAAGGCAACAAAATTACATGTTGTTCATCAGTTAAAATGGCAATAATTTTGCAGCTTATCTGCCATTTGGGGGCAGTCTCAATTCCCAATGATCTAGGGTCACTACAATGTTGAAAATAATTTGGGGTGATTGTTTACAAATTAATTCACAAGGAAAAGATATATACATATTCTTTAATAACTAAAGACATGGGAACTTGAGATCAGAATTAGTCAACATCATCTATTTCCATCTTTTAGTTTTGTGTTGAACAATGTTTAGCCTCTATATCTTAAAAGGATTGTATTATTTATAGACTTCAAGTAAACCTAACTGGCACAGAGAGCAGAAGGACTAGGTCCCAACAACCACTGGCTTTTAATTTAGTGGTTGGGAAAAATATGCCCCAGAGAAACCATATTCAGTCCAAGTCTTTAAGCACATCCAAGCAATCCCCAGAAGCTATTTTATAGTTTTATTTTACAAACAAATAAATTTCTCTTTTCTGTTTATCCTTCCCTTTCTCTCCCCATCGGCCCCCACACCCAAACCATACCATTTTATCATTTTTCTCAGTAGATACTAACTTCTACATTTGGGAAATGCCCCTGGTCCTCCTTAACATACCCAGATTGGTTATATGACCAAGTGCCTACCACAGAAGGCCAGATTTCACAGGTGTAGTTATTGATTCAATAAATGGTTACTGCAAGTCCACTAAGGTATCAGGCACTGTTTCAGACTGAGGATGCAGCACAGAGAAAGCTTCTGCTCTCAGGAGCTTTCTTTCAGCAGAGGGACCCAGCTGATAAAGAAATAAGAAGGTAGTAACAGGCAACAATAAATGCTATGAATAAAATAATTAACATAAAGTGATAAAGATTTGAGAAATGTGGGTACAACAGATAGGGTAATTAGCGATGGCCTCTCTGAGAAGGTGAAAACTTGAGTCTTAAATGATGAAATGGTGCCACCCACCAGAAAAACTGAGAAAAAACACAATGAACAGAAACTGAAGATCCTCAAGGAAGGAAATGTAGTGTGTTTGAGGAATAAAAGACACTCATCTGTATGACCACAGTTAAATTATCAAAATCAGGATCCATGATCTTAACATTTTGGAAAAGTACAGTCCATTTAACTTTGTAAAATGTCCCCCAGTTTGATTTTCCTCATGATTTGTGGTTTTTGGCAGGAATACCACAGAAGCAATGCTGTGTTCTGTCTGAGGCACATGATGTTAATTTTTATTACTTGGTTAAGGTTTTCCTTTAAGCTTTTCCTACTATAAAGCTAATTATATTCATGTTGTATTTATCAAGTAGTTAGTGTTTTGTGGAGATGTTTTGAGATTAAGTTAATATCTTATTCCCCATCAAATGTTCACTTACTTGTTTTAGCATCCACTGATAATTCATGCCTTACTTGGATATTACTATGATAGTTACCAAATGGTAATTTTCCAATTCCATCATTCTTTCCAGATCAGTGATTGTCAAATGAGGAAGGGATGCAATTTTGCCTCCTCATTGCAATCTGGCAGTGCCTGAAGACATTTTTGTGTTTCACAACTAGAGGCTGGGAGTAGGAGGGATACTACTATCTAGTAGGTAGAGGTCTCTTGACCCCAAAAGTGGATAATGCTAAAACATCCTACAATGCACAGGATAGCTCCTCTCCCACTCAAAAGAATTTTCTTGCCCAAAATGTGATTAGTGTCAAGGTTCTAGATTATTAAATGACATGGAGAATTCTCTTTTCTCTCTCATTTATATTTTTATTAATATTAGCATGGAATCAGGGAGTCCTGGTTTCCTGAAAAGGTTACAATATTTATTTTGATATTCAAATTGTCTCAAAATGGGTCAATGGTAACCCTTCAAACCTGTTAATGTGTTCTTCGGGCATGTGTCACCTACTGTTTGAGGACTTCTTACTTTATGACCTAAAATGCCCAGTGCTAGCAGTCAGCCATTTCTTCAAAGATCCCTGGTTCTTTTTAGTGGAGAATATTTAAAAACCAAGGTCTGGGTGCCAGGTGTATTCATTGCTATCATACCCAGACACAGGCAGGAAACACACACACTCACACACACACTCATACATACTCCTACCTACCTACCTAGCAAAGCAATGAGACCATGTTGCTACCTCTAATGCAAAACAACAGTTTGTTTTAGCCTTCCCCCTTTCCATGTTTGTAATTCCCTTTGTTGACATTGAGAAACTTAGCTCCCATTATACTCAATGTATTTGCTCAACTCCATTCCTTGATGATAATCAATGTCTCAGCTATAAAGCAGAAAACTTAACCCTAGATGTACCTACCCACTACTCTCTCACCTCCCAGTCTCTACCCATATTTGAACCTAAACCTTGACTCCAACAATAAGGAAGGGAGAAATGGGTAGGAAGAAAGGCTAGTAAGAAAGTCTGGCCCCAAATATGCCACTTATACCCCTGCTCCTACTAGTAGTTAAAAACTTGACCCCAAAGGTGGATAAGGAGAAAAATTAGCTAGATTCCTTTGTTTTTGTTTGTTTGTTTGTTTGTTTAAGATTTTATTTATGTGTTGTCAGAGAAAGAGAGAGAGTGCACACAAGCACGTGGGCCTGCAGGCAGAGGGAGAAGCAGGCTCCCCACTGAGCAAAAAGGCTAATGCAGGACTGGATCCCAGGACCTTGGGATCCTGACCTGAGCCAAAGGCAGAAGTTTAACCACTGAGCCAACCAGGCATCCCATGAGGCAGATTCTAAAACAAGTGCAATGTATTCCATGTAGGTACAAGTGATGCCTATATCTAGTATATAGGGAGAATTTTACGCTTCTCAAAATGAAAAACATTAAGCTGGCCTTTATATAACATATGCGACATAAAATTTGTATGTATAATTGTATATATAACATAAATGATTTATAGTTTATAATAAAAATGGTGTTAAATTGCTTAAAAGAGTCTGCTGTGAAACAAAGCCAGATAATTAACTTGAAAAATATGGTCAAAATTGGTGTGCTATTTCAGTGCTCGCTTCGGCAGCACATATACAAAATTGGTGTGCTATTTCAAAAAGGTATGTGAGAAAGTTCTGGAATAATTTGTTCCACAGATCATAATATAAAATCAGTGTGCTCCAGTTAAGTATATAGAAAAGATAAATAATAGCATATTATTATAAAATCATAATTTTATGGAAAAATTATGTCACAAAGAAATGTGACATTAAAGAGAAACTCAATGGTGACAATTCTAAAATAATATATGTAGGTTGAGACTATCTGTACGCATTTAAATGGTTATACCTCTTATAATAAATGAAACTAATTATAATCCCAAACTCACCATTTACTAGAGAACAATTTAAACAATGGATTCTATGTAAGTTTCCCTTTTATATAATGACTTTTTTATAATGTCTTTTTTAAAGACTTAACTAAATTTAATTCTTAAAAGACAAGATGACAAAAAAGTGTTTGGCTAGGAACTTTCAGTGCAATGCTCTAATTAAAAGCAGGAAATATAATTAGAGGCATACTAAATCATAAAGCAAAATGCCCAATTATCAAGAGAAACTTAAATTCTATTACTGCTTAGTATCCTTCTAATACATTTCTTTTTGCCTAAGTTAGCCAGAGTAAGGGTTTTTTTTGCTAGCAATCAAAGAAGCTTAAGGGATATAACTAGGTACCCTAGTTCTAATTTAATGTGGTCTCTTGAAAATGGGACATCTTTATTTATGAAATTTTTATTTATGAATTTATTCATCTTTATTTATGAAATGGATTAGTTCAAAACCATAACAAAAAAATATTTAATTTTAGGCACAGTCAGATGGGGGAGATAGGAAGGTGAGGGGCTATTGAGTTAATATAGAGAAGGCCAAAGTCATCTAATTATCACCAGTCAATTTCTGTTGGAAGTTTGGAAATAGAAACAGCATTCGATATATATTGCATATACATGAGTATCAATTCAGTTATTTTTCTTTCTGAAGGCAAACTGTGATCTAATGCATCATTTAGTTTCCTATGTACATTACTTTTCAGTTTTAAAACATAAAAAATTAGTTTTTATTATTACGTGTGAACTGAAACTTGGTTTGAAAATATTTTATTTTTATATTTATCTTAAAAATCTTTACTACATTTCCCCCAAAAGTAATACACACTTGAAACAAATCAAACAATATAAAGAATAATACAGAAAAGGTTAATTCTTTCTTCTAGCTCATCCCCTCAAGTCCCATGTTCCTAAAATAACCAATATTGATAATTTGCTATATATGCTTTCAGAGCTTTTGGAATATTACCACAGGTTCTTTTTATAAAAATGAAATGACATTACGCATATTACTCAGTGCACTTAAGAATACCTCTCGGACATCCCTCCAGAGTATATAGCATATAATTCAATTCATCCTTTTAAATCACTAAATCATAATCCATTGTATAGATATAATATAATTTAATCCAATAATTCTAGTAGTGATGGTAACAGACTCATCAGACTGTTTCCAACCCAAATAATGCTGTAATCAGCATCCATGTGCATGTGTCCTGATGTACTAGAAGACAGATATCAAAAAGTGGGCTTGCTAGGTCAAAACGAATTAAAAAATACCTCATTAAAAAAAAACCCTTGTATATGTAAAATGTTTTATATACACAAAAATAAAGAGAATAGGAAATAATGAACTCCCATTTACCCATCATTCAACTTTAACAGTTGCCAAATTTTAATGTTCTGTTTTTCCCCTTATCTGTGAAATTTAAACAGGTCCCATTTTAAAAGTTTTGTCCCCATGAATGGCTCTGAAGTTTATTAAAATCCTTTTTGGAACACTAGTTACA
Source organism: Mustela lutreola (assembly GCF_030435805.1). Classification (NCBI taxonomy): domain Eukaryota; kingdom Metazoa; phylum Chordata; class Mammalia; order Carnivora; family Mustelidae; genus Mustela; species Mustela lutreola. Next base: position 68,523,199 of record NC_081298.1, read on the forward strand.
TAGTAACCACCACTTCTTTAATACAGTACATAACAACTTAAAAAAAAAGTCACCCATAATATTCACTTCCTCCCTCTACTAAGCTCTTTGCAATGGAGAAACAGCAGAATCAAAGCATCTAAGATAGTAGAAAAGACACTACGAAAGATCATCCTAAAAGCATAAAAAGACCTTGAAAAGGAAAATATCAGGCAGGCATAGAGGTATATTAAGTGACAGAGGCAACAAAGAGAGAGAAAGGAGTAACATTAAGTAGATTTTTAAAAGCTAGCATTAGCTGGTAGGGAAAGTACTTAAGGGATTGCTGGTGGTCTGAGTGGGAAATTTAAGCAAAGAAAGAGCAATTCATGAGGAACAGTACATGCTATTTGAATGTATTTTAGAACTAGCTGCTTAAAATATATTGCACTGATCATCAGAAAGCTAGGGGAATAGCCACTTAGTGCTCAGCCAGCAAAAGATATTTGGAGGGAAAAACATCACCAATGTGTAACAAAACAACATTTATTTCTCTTCAAATATAAGTAACATCCCAACTAAAAAAGAACAATATGAAATGAGTGTATATGTACACATATGCGCAGAAGGGATACTACACCTAAATATGTTCCTCAAAAAATAGCACATAAAGAAATTTTTAAATGCACTAGCAAGAAGGGCCATTTAAAGGAATCCTAAAGTCAATTATTTTGTACAATGAACATTTTGTTAAAAAATTATATCCTAATTTATTTAAAGTGTGGTTTTCCCTTTTTAGAACATTAAAATTCCCTAATGCACAAAGCATTTATTGATTGTTCACTATGCACCAGGCACTGTGCATACAGAATAAAACAACACTCCTATGAGCTTACAATCTAGTGAGTGACTTAGGCACAACTAGAATACAATGTGATATGCTTTAATGGTACATTTTCTCATTTAAGTCTGCAGGTAACACAAGAAAGACCACCGAACTGTAGCTTGGGAAAGGATTTGTAGAGCAAGTGGCTTATAAGTTGAATCTTGAAGGCTGAAGAGTAATTCAGAAATGAGGAAGAAAAGAATTTCTAGAACTTGTGCAATGCTTGGTGATTCATCTCAACACACTTAAACTGGAAATATTTTTCCAGTGTAGATTTGACAAGAACCGTATGTGGTCTACTGACATGAGGTTTTAAAAATTTTATTCCACTGTAAGCTGTTACAACATTAATATGAGATTGATGTGTGTGTGCATGTGTGCATATGCATATGTATGATGGAGGTTAAAGACGTCAGTGAGAATCCACATTTTAGCTTCTATGTCCTTCCTAACACCCCACCTACAACAAAACAAGTAGATTTGAAAATAAAACAAGGGTTCATAAATGCATGAGAAAATGACAGCAAGCAGCTGAATCCTTCATCAGCACTGAGAAAAGCCATTTCCATCTCTGTGAATTGAGTTAAGAATGGGTTAAATACAGGATCTATTTTATAGATTGTATAGATATTTGGAAATGTATTTCCAAAGCCGTTAGACCTTGAAATCTTATCTCCCACTCCAAACAACTGGGCAACTAACTCTAACTCTCCTCCATCCTTTTAGATATCATCCAGTCTAGCCTCCAAAGAGTATAAATACTTTTAAAGTAAAAGAGTCCTGGACTGGACAGCATTAGCACAGTAGGGGGAGGGTAGTTGGTGGAGGGGAAGGGTAAGGTAAAATATTTTTTAAAAGGGAGACTGAGTGGGGCGCCTGGGTGGCTCAGTGGGTTAAAGCCTCTGCCTTTGGCTCGGGTCATGATCCCAGGGTCCTGGGATTGAGCCCCACGTCGGGCTCTCTGCTCCGCGGGGAGCCTGCTTCCTCCTCTCTCTCTCTCTGACTGCCTCTCTGCCTGCTTGTGATCTCTGTCTGTCAAATAAATAAATAAAATCTTTAAAAAAAAAAGTCTTTAAGAAAAAGAAAAAAGGGAGACTGAGTAACTGAATGTTGAGACTCTTCTTCCTACCCAACTCCTAACATGTTAACTACTAAGTTGTACACAGTCACTAAGGCAGTGGACTCAAAAGTGTTCTCTGGGAAACAGACAAGCCTAAAAGAAACACCTAAACATATGGACATGAAGGATTCCCTAAGAAACTGCCAAATCATCCCACAGTGAAACCCACAATCAATAAGCTAGGCTATCACAGTAGTACTCAATTAGTTGTACAGCATACAACTCTTAAAAATCACCAGATATTTGATGAAGGCCTCTATCATAAAAGACAGAGGCCAAAGAAACAAAATGGAAAAAGTATCTTGAAGGAAACGGAGACAATAAAAAGGAAAAAAAAAAAAAACTTCCAATAATATATTTAGGCAATCAAGAAATACAGAAAGAATGCAGTAGTAGCAAGGGGGGCGACAACTAAGAAAAAAAGGTCATTAAAAAAATATAAAAATTAGAAATGAAAAATTTAACAGGAAGGTTGAAAGATACAGTTATAGAAATAATCTTCACAGTAAAGACAAAAGATTAAAATATATAAATACAAGATGAAAAGATAATTTTGAGAACCTGTCCAGGAAATGGAAGGCCCAGAAAGACATCAGCGAAAACAGAAGGAAGGAAATCATTAAAGAAATAATTCAAGAAAATTTCTCAGAATTGAAAAAATGTGACTTTCTAAACTGAAAGTGTCCACCAAATGTTCAACAAAATGTTTAAAAACAGAGCCACACCAAGGTATATCTTAAAAATTTAAAACACTGAAAATAAGAGAAGATTCTGTCAAATACCAGAGAGAACAGATTTCATAAAAAGGTAATTAGAATAGCATTAAACATCCCAAAGCAACACTTGAAGCTGCAACACACTGCTGTGATTGTGAAAAAGAAACTATTTTAAATTCTGTCATTTTATTTTATTTTTTAAAAGATTTTATTTATTTATTTGACAGAGAGTCAGCAAGAAAGGGAACAGAAGAAGCGAGGAGGGGCGCCTGGGTGGCTCAGTGGGTTAAGCCGCTGCCTTCGGCTCGGGTCATGATCCTAGGGTCTAGGGATCGAGTCCCGTATCGGGCTCTCTGCTCAGCAGGGAGCCTGCTTCCCTCTCTCTCTCTGCCTGCCTCTCTGCTGCTTCTGATCTCTCTCTGTCAAATAAATAAATAAAATCTTTAAAAAAAAGAAGAAGAAGAAGAAGAAGAAGCGAGGAGGTGGGAGAAGGAGAAGCAGGCTTCCCGCCAAGCAGGGAAGTGGGGCTCGATCCCAGGACTCCAGGCGCAACCTGAGCCAAAGGCAGACACTTTAACGACTGAGCCACTGAGGTGCCCCAAATTCTATTATTTTATATACAACCAAAGTATCAGAAGGTCTCAAAAAAATTACTTCCCTTACTTTCTCAGGAAGCTAATGGAGTTCCTAATCCTCACAGCGATGGCATAAACAAAAAGGAAGTCATGGGATTTGAGAAATGAGATCCAACAAAAAAGAGAGGTGAAGAGAATCCCCAGGATAATAGCAAAGGAAGACTTCAGGATGAAAGGTTAATAGCCTTTACTATTACTATTACTAAAGAGGAGACCAAGTCAGAAGGCAGAAAAAAAGACTTCTTAAATGTGAAGTGGATCGTGTACAGATGGAGGATTTTAAATGAAAATATATTAAACTTTAAAAATATATGAATATTTTGTGTCCTGAGACAATACGTTCAACCATTAGATTTATTTAATTTAGCATAATTAGAGTAAGTCAAGCCATATCTTGCCAATATTCTAAAAATCATCAGGCTCAATTCTTTATTGATGAAGCGATGTTGCTATTTTAAGTTATGTTAAAAAGATGTTTGCTGGTGAGATTTAAGACATAATTCACAGATCATCCATGTACCTGGATGCATCAGACACTGAGATATGTATCCATATTTTAATACACAGTAGTTTCTTCAACGTGTAGACAAGAATGTTTTATTCCTTTGTGATAGTTCAAAGTTGAGAAATCATTTGTGAATTGAAAATGCAGGACAGCACATAATAGGCCCTTAATAAAAACACTTGTTGAGATTGCTCCTTCTTTTCCAATATATAAACAAGAAGAGGCAGATGAAGACAGAGTTAACTATATATTTACATATACACAGAAATACATACACATGTACACATACAACATACATTCACAAATATTCAAAATTCCTCCTATGGCTCTACATTAATTTCCAATTTCATTTTTTACCATATTTCACAATTTTAATTCAAATGGTTAAGTTTCAAAAATATGTTTTCTTAAAGGTAGTGGCTCCTGACAAATATTGTAAATAGTATCAGCTTATTTTTTATTAAACAGAACAACAGAAGTATTTTATAATAGCTGTTGCCATTTTTGGAAAGTATGCGCAAAAAAAGGCTTCTCTCCATCACTGGAATAAAAGGCACAGTATAATATAGTCCATGATACTGTAATAGTGTTGCATGGTGACAGATGGTAGCTAGATTCGCGGGGAGTACAGCATAATATATAAACTTGCGACATCACTACTTTGTACACTTAAAACTACTGTAACATTGTATGTCAACTACACTCAAAATAATTAATTTTTTAAAAAGGCCTATTGGAAAAGAATTTACAAGTATTTAATAAACTCTGATAAACAGAATGACTAATCAGAATTGACTCTTCCTAAGTAGATAAATAAACAATCTGAAAAATATACAAAGATGCTTTTATGTTCTCCAAATGTATGATACATAACAGAGGTTGCAAATTCACATGTCCATGGGTGGAGTGGTAAGGGTCCAAAATGGAGAATGTGCTGAGACACAGATAATAATAACCATGTGCTCTGAGACAGACAGCTAGACCATTATGTTTCTCTAAGAGAAAATTCTACGTGAATGTTCCTATTTTCAAGTCTTGGCAATAATTCATTTTTTTATCTAGCTAATTTTTTTATTACCTAATTAAAATAGTTATGTGTTCTGAATTCAACTGCTATAGTTTGTAGGGCTTGTAGTAGATGTCCTCTAACAGTAAGACCCAGATTTAAGGCAGAACAGTATATCAAACACAAATACACTTGTCTAGAACAGATGGATTCATGCGGATGTGACTAAGAATTCAAATGATTCAATGCATACTTGTTGAATACCACTTGAGTTAGACCTTGTACAAGTCGCTATGGTGGAATAAAGAAGTATGACTGGATATAAGTAATTAATGTAAGCTTCCAATCTTCTAAAAATGGGTATATACTTTATCATCCAAACCAGGACATTCTTGGGAGTGGAAAGAGCTGTGTTAATTCTTAGGCTAAGAAAGACAGGTGCAAACTGGGACCTTGCCAGACAAACCAGGCTGTACAGTCATCCAACCTAAGAGGAACTGGTCTGCTTCAGTTGCCTCCCCTCTGCCCACCCCAGGCTCACACTGTCCAAGGAGGATCCTGTCTTGTCAGGCTAACTCTTCAGTACTGTGACAAAGAATTAGAGAGAAATGGGGTAAAAAAGAAAGACAAGAGCTGTCTTTTGATAGAAAGCATTAAAACTGTTGTCTAAGATTTGTTTTGTAATTAAGAGGTGCAGAACCAGGAGCAATGTGAGAAGGTAGCAGATGAGTAAGGGAAAAAAAGAAAAGAAAAATTGCTAATGAATGCAAGTTGCTTTCATGTCATTTAATCGAGAGGTAAAACACTCAAGTGATTTGAAAAACCCTTCCTTTGCACAGACTTAAGACTAACATCCTATAAGACTGAACCAGAGAGGATATGATTTTATGAATATTATAGAGGTATAAGACACTATCCCTGGAATCTGAGGGGGAGGGGTAAATTCTCTTTTGGGAGGAAAAAGATTAACAAAGAATACTATATAATACAAAATAGAGTGCTAAAGTGAAAAAGATGACACACGTATGCATAAACACTAAATTTATTCAATCATCCACTATTTTGTCCACATCAAGCATTCAGGGAGTAGCATAACACACACAGGCCATACAAGTGCCCCATATCCATAATTCCCTTTGGAAAGGCTGGCCACAAGCCAAACAATTTTACTACAAGAAAATCCTTTCAGCCAAGCTTTTTATGTGACTTATGTTTATGTTAAGCAATTCTTAAATATCACTATAGCCTTAAGCTTGAGAAATTTGAGTACCTCAGAGAAGGGGCTATGTAAAAACAAAAATCACTGGTACTACTGTATTATTGTGCAAAAAAAAAGCAACATTTCCCAAAAAGAAAAGAAAAGAAAACCCTGATATAAAACAAAACCCACATTAGGTTTCAGACTATTAAAAGAAAATGCATTCTTTTGCCCCATCTTCACTCCCCAAATCCTCACTCCATTAGATTGTCAACTACCTCTCAGGCACCCTACAGAGCCCATTTCCAGTGACCTTTAATCAGTCTCCTCTGAGACACAATCCACTGGACAGAATTCTTTTCCATTTGCCAAAGTTATTTTCTAGCACTCCAAGTTACCACTTTTAGTTCCAATTCCCACAGTGAACTTTTAAAATTCATTTCTTGCCACTTTGGGGAAATGCTACCTTTAAGAACTATAGAATAGCTTATACAAGTGTAAAAACCTACTAAATATTACTTTTTAAGCAAATTATCTTTGAGTATCGGTTTCCTCATCCCTTGCAAAGCTAAGAAGACTAAATGGGAATAATATTCACGAAGTTCCTGATAAATCCTATGAGGGGGGCAAAAAAATGGTAGCTCTTTAAAAGAAAATGGAAAAAAAAGTATTTGCTCAGTGAAGGAAGGAAAAAGATTTGTTTGGCATATATCTCTTCTGCTAAAACTTGGAGGCACCTAAATGAGGAACATTCCTTCAACTACTTAAAAGAGAAAAAAACTAGCAGGTTTACGGCAAAGATAAGAACTACATTCCAGTGTTACTGCAGTGAGTAAGCATAATATATGTGATGAATCTAGAACGGATTATAGGGTTTATTTCACTCTTTTTTCATGATAGCAGTACCTCCTATTATCAAAGAGAATCATCCCCACTCTTTGATTCTTTATTTCAAACGAAAAATTTTGAGTATAGCTGACACACAATGTTTTATTAGCTTCAGGTGTACAACAGTGATTCAACATGTTTCTATGTTATGCTATGCTAACTATATGTGCAGCTCCCATCTGTCACCATACAACGTTATTACAATATCATTGAATACTTTCCCTATAACTGGAAGCCTGTATTTCTGATTCCCCTTTACCCCATTTGCCCATTTGCCATCTCCTTCCCTCTGACAACCACAAATCTGTTCTTTGATTCACAGGTCTGATTCCATTTTTTGTTTGTTCATTGATTTGTTTTGTTTTTTAAGATTCATGTGAGTGAAATCATATGTTGTCTAAGGCTGACTTATTTCACTTAGTATAATACCCTCCAGCTCCATCCATGCTGTCACAATTGGCATCTTTTTTATGGCTGCATAATATTCCATTGTGTAGATTTATCACATCTCCCCTATAAATTTGTGTATCAGTGGACACAGGTTGCTTCCATATCTTGGCTACTATAAATAATGCCACAGTAAACACGGGTGCATATAGCTTTTCAAATTAGCATTTTCATTTTCTTTGGATAAATACTGAGTAGAAGAATTATTGGATCATACGGTATTTCTATTTTAAATTTTTTAGGAACTTCCATGCTGTTTCGCACAGTGGCTACACCAGTTTATGTTCCCGCCAAAGCACAAGGATTCCTTTATCTCCACATTCTTGTCAACACTTGTTATTTTCTTGCCTTTTTGACTGTAGCTATTTTGACAATCACAAGGTATTATCTAGTAGTTTTGATTTGTATTTCCCTGATGATTAGTGATATAGAGCATCTTTTCATGTGCCTTTGGCCATCTGTATGTCTTCTTTGGAAAAAGGTCTATTCAGGCCCAATTTTCAATCAAGTAAAAATTTTAAGAGTGAACTAAAATAAGAGGTCTTCTAAAAACTCCTTCCCTGGTAAATAGTAATAACAAATGAGTACAACTCTATTTAGGACTTGGGGCTCTGCTTACCCAGTATTGTGTCAAAAGAGAAAACTGCCCTGACAAAACAACGGAGCTAGGAATTCAGGTAGCTGGAGATACATGGCTAGGAAAACTACCACATAGAAACCTAGCCTACCCTCCAGAAATCTTTTCTAACCTTCTTCAGAAGTCTCTCATAAAGACTACAAACCACATATACCTTGTGATTCTCAAAAAGGTCCAAGTGTTGGGCACCTGGGTGGCTCAGTCAGGTAGGCTTCCACCTACAGCTCAGGTCATGATCCCAGGGTCCTGGGATCGAGTTCCACATTGGGATCCCTGCTCAATGGGGAGTCTGCTTCTCCCTCTCCCTTTGTACCCACCCCAACTTGTGCCCTCTCTCTCTCAAATAAATAAAATCTTTAAAAAAAGAAAGAAAAGAAGAAGAAGGGCAAAGTGCCAAAGACAGTGCCAGTGATGCATACCACCAGCTCCCCACTGACACAGGCCCACGACAATCTCAGGGCCACTGACCATCACACATGTGTAAAAACTGTATAATGCACTGAAACTTAAAATTTATTTTTTAATGTAACTTACAAATTATCTATGCCCAAGCCCAATATTCTGCCACTGACTGAGGTTTTGAGCCTCTTTGTACTCCTCCAACCTAATATGGGGCTAGAATGATTTGATCTCCGATTTCTTATCTCAAAAGAGTATTGGAAGACTAATACATTGACATCTAACATAGTCTGATCTCCTTGGAGAAACATGCTATTTTGAACAAAATATTTTAAATTTTTTTCACTGGTAAAATGAATTGCTCCCTTTTTTTTCCCCACAGAGCTGTCCTTAGCTATTTGAGATTTTATCACAGCTTTCACTCAAAAAAATTAATACTCAATTTGGAAGTTGAGGGGTATCTACTTTTTTTTCAAAATGAAAAGAACATTGCTTATTCCAGTTATAAAACGAATATGTGCCATAAAAAAATCAAATAAAAAAAAATCAAATGATACTAGAAAGTATAAAGGAGAAACTAATAATCATCCATAATCCCAATGTCCCAACATAACATGATGAACATTAAGATATAGTTCTATCCATGTACCTATGTACACACATACTTAATGGGTATCTATGTATTTTACAGAAATAAGATCATATTCCTTAAAGTGATTTTTTAACCTAGTATGATTTAGAGATCATGAACAGTTATATGCTACATTTCCATAGACTATCCATGATCAACTAGTCATCTAAAATTACAGATTGATGTTTTTTTCCAGGTGTTCTTTGTGCTATAATGAATTCATTTACATTCCATCTTTCTTTAATGGCTTCATTAGTTTTTAGGAAATTAATTATTAGTCAAAATGATATGGATACTTAAATTTATGAAAAATGTTTATGAAAATTTATGAAAAAATATTTATGAAAAATATCACCTCTAAAAGTGAAGTCATTTACCCTCCAACCAACAGTAATTGAAAAGACCCACTTCCCTATATTCACTGATTATTGCCTATCTTCTCTCATCTTTGCCTTTTTCATGAACTAAAATGATATCTCACTGTTTTAATTGCATTTAATTACTTCATTACTAGTAAAATAATCATTTGATGTGTTTGTGGAACACTGGTGTTTCTTTTGTGAAATAATTTGTCCTAATTTTTGGCTATGTTTTGTTTTTTTCTTATAGATTTGCAGTGTGGTTTTTCTATTGCTTTATTAGAGCTCTTTATTCAATAAAGAAAATACATCTTTGTCTGTATATACATCACAAATAATAATCAGTTTGCCATTTGTCTTTTAATTTTTTTGATGCTTTTTAAGTCTTTATTCAGTCAATATATTAACCTTTAAATTCATAGGGTTGGGTCGCACTTGGACCTTATTTTAATATTATAAAATTATTCCTCTGAAATATCTATGAGTGAGGATTTTTACTTAAATATTTAATCCAACTTAAATTTATGTTGGTACATAACACAAAGGCAAGATTCAGCTTTGGTTTTTTTCCTAAATTTCTTTTTTTTTTTTTTTTGAAGATTTTATTTATTTGATAGAGAGACACAGCAAGAAAGGGAACATAAGCAGGGGGAGGAGAGAGGAAGAAGCAGGCTTCCTGCCGAACCGGAAGCCCGATTGCCGGGCTTGATCCCAGGACTCTGGGATCATGACCCAAGCCAAAGGCAGATACTTAATGACTGAGCCACCAAGGCGCCCCATATTTTTTCTAAATTTCTAACCAATGGCCCTAAACACCATTTGTTGAAGAATCCATCCTTTCCTCTCTTACTGAAATTCCATCTTCATCATATGATAAATCACATATCTTTATGTCTTTCTGAACTCTCAATTCTAAAACACTGCTTTATGTGTGTATTTCTGCTACTGACACTCACTCTTTTAGTTAAGCAGTTTTGCACCATGTTTTCACATAACCAAATAATGTAAAAATATTAAGGACGGCACACACTAAAAATATTTCCTATATTGTGTTATTTTCCAGTATCAAATATATTGAAAAGGCTCAAGAATAATAAATGAGACAAATGATATTAATACCAATACACACATAATTTAGACAGGCACACATAATTTAGACATTACCTAATATTTTGTTCACTGTACTATAAGTTATTGTTTCTTATTCAACTGTAATAAGGAGTTAAAATTTGTTCAAAGACTGGCCTAGACCTAGTAAATGGCAGAACTAAAACCTAAACTTCATATTCCATGATCCTTCCATGAACCACTAAGTTAAAAATAGAGCAATTATCTATAAAAGCCTAAATTTCTCATTTTTAATCAAAGTACCTTACCAAGTAGATATTCTATATATACACATGTATATCTACATACACATGGATACACATATATATATTACACACCTACACACATACATACACATGTGCATGTACATACACACTTTAACTTGAATGAGGAAAATCTTTCTAAATCTAAGCTGATATACCTGAAGCTTTTGATATTCCACCAATATTACAGCTTAACTATGTAACACAAAAACAATGAAATAAAAACTAAAAATCTGGACTATATTTCCTAAGAGACGGTTACCGTCTCTTGGTTTCCCAAATGCAGTTAAAATACATAAGATCCTTATGTAATAATTATTACTAAACCAAAAGAGATCCATTTTGGATATATCACAAAACAGATCCCACTATCAGACACTAGGAAGGATCTAGAAGCAGGAGACTGTAGCTGTGTGCATTAAAAGTCCAGGTAGGTCCTGGGATTCACTGGTGGGAAAAGAATTACCATTGTCACATGTGAGAGTGTATAAGGCAGAGGGTCCACATATTTCTCCAGGAGACTATGAGATACCAACCACCATGTCATTTAGCCCAGCCAGGAGAAAAAAAAACTTTTTTCAAAGAATGGCAGAAGGGGTCTTACCAATACATTCCCCAAATTTAAGCTGTTTAATGTTAGCCAGGGATCCTGATTCATACTAGGTTACTACAATGATACCTTATTACTGACTCCCTATCCTTTAAAGGCTAATACATATTATATTGCATATACCATGTACTATAAATTGTATAAATTCCATCATCTGCTCAAGCTGTCAAAGGATGGATGATGAGCTAAAAAGAGTTCAAATGGAGCTGTTATAATCCCAAGCACCAATGGGATTTTACAAATACCAAACAGTTATATTATATACTATAACAACCAAATTTTAATCTCTCCAACTAAGCCTTGGAGAGAATCATATTTTTAAAACATTCATTTCAGTAGAGGAAAGAGATGACTTTGGAGAAGGAGAAAGTGGGTTTGGAAGAGACCATATTGGGGCTTCTTTGATTAGAGGTCAGGGACTTGCTGGAAAGGAAACTGTGCTCACAGGGAAAACAAAAACAAGTGATCTGCCCTGGTACTTGCAGAGTACTCCCTTGCTAACCAGAGTATTTGAGTGACCTGTTACGTGAAACACCGAAGCAGCCAGCACTTCCTTGAGTTGAAGGATGCCAACCTATAATTCTCCCTAGCAGGATGGCATCTCTCTCCAGGCATGATGAATCAATAGCAGACATAACCTCTCAGAGAGCAGCTTTGATATTTGAAAAGGAAGTACATTCTAAAGTAGCAGAACCCAAAGAATGAAATATGAATACCTACTCCTAAATAGAGGTAAGCAAAAAGAGAGCCTGGCTTTCAAAATAATGTGTTTTCCATAATAGCAAATATATTCTATGGAGCAGTGAATCATTATGCCAGAATGATTGTATGAGATTCATTTTTAATTTCTTCCTACAACATTCGAAGGAATTCACACTCTGAAAGAAAAGCTCAAAAATACAGAACACTTTACAGGTCATACATTTAAAAATACAAAATGCTTCTAAATAAAAGGGGTAAATATTAAAAATATTTCTTTTCTAATATATCAGGAAATAAGAAACTACCTAGAAGCTTCATTTATTACTGAAAATTAAAGGTTTTTCCATATCTTTTTGGTTAGAAAACAAATTCAGGAAGTAAGACTGAACCTCTTATCTTTAAAATTTTACAATGCATAAAATCATTACTTGGTTTTAACAACTAGCTTAAAATTGAGATGACTGGTTCTATTAAGCCATAAATATATTTTGTGTGTATGTGTACATATGTGTGTGTTTTGTACATACACACATATCAGGTTTTTATAACTATATAGTATTTCTGTTATTTTTTTCCTATTATCAGGACGTTTAATTAACCTGGGGACTATTAAAACAAATGAACAATTCCATCCATTGGTTCTCTCATAGTATTAGAAACTTTTTCCTCATTTAAATATCTTTCAGTGTACCATCAGTGTACTACCATGTGGTGATTTAGGAATAGATATTCTTATATAGAACTCTTGCTATCAAGATTAAGAAGACCAAAAGTATTCCTTATTTAAAGCCCAGAAGTATAAAAGTTAAACTGATATTTAAAACAAAAGACAACAAAATTAACTCAAAAATAACTCAGGAAAATCTACTTTTTGTATTAATGAATTTAATGTATTAAATATATGAGAAATAAATCAAATGGAAAATTTTAAGCACACATCTTCATATGTTTACATGATGAAAACTTATCGTTATTTTTCAAGTTATTTATTCCAATTATATTGGGCTGTGAGACAGAATTATGATTGTAGTGCCCTCTGCTGGGATTTCTAGTCACAGACTCAACCTAATATCACTATTAGTGTAAAATCAAACATTTGAGGGGTCAAGCAATAAATCACTTTTTCAGTCACTGATTACTTTTAAGCCTTGGCAAAGATTATATAAAAGTTATAATCAACATTTATGCTATGTAACAGGATTTTGCCAATTTATCATTAAGTGAAATATCAGTATAGATTTTTCCTTTAAAATAGCAATAATGTAAAATTACACCAAACAACATGTTTTAATGTCTTATTTTTGTCACTACTTCTTTCACTTGGCAATATACTCAGCTTTTTGAAGTAACATTTGTGAGAAGACATTTTAATAAATTACTATTTTGGTAATCTGATCTATTTTTTCCTGCTTTGTTAGTTCAATCAAAATAACTTATTTTAAAACACGAGAACAACCCTTAATAATATTATCTTCACTATTAGAAAAAGATGGAAGAACATTTTAGAGGTACTCATCACCAGTAATAATAAATAGCTTCCATTTACTGTCAATAATGAGGAATATAGTATACGTTATAAACTTGCTATATATTTTATCCAATTCTAAGAGACAATATAAATTGACATAAACTGACTTAATATAAAAGAGTCAAGATGAATGTCAGAGCCAAGATTCAAATATAAATGGGTCTCATTCTAAAGACTCAAATTTTTACATCAAACAAAACAACATCAGTGAAAAAATACTTTTGCATGCAATTTCTCCATTTGTCAATGCAACAACGGGGGTGGATGAGGGAAGTGTGGAACAATTTAATGAGAAAAAATGTCAGAGAAGAACAAGATAGATAGTTACTCATGTATAAAACAATAGCATAGACCTTTAGGAATGTGTTTTTATTATACATAATGCTGCCAGCTAGTGGCCCTATTCATACTGAGCCACTGGAAACAATGCTTGATTTTTACATCACTGAATCAAAAATTCCACATTTAACATTCTAGGATCATATTCCTAAATTATACATGCATAAGCCTGACTTAATGTTATTTCACCTTACCCTAGAACTAAAGGAGAATGTTTCCTCAATCACCATTAGCCCTAATCCCCAATAAAATGAGATATGCCTAAGTGGAAAAGAATTCAGCAAGTGCCAACATGTGGAAACTAAAAGGCACACTTGTCACTATCTATGAAAAAGAAACCCATATTATTTAAATATTTTTGGGCAATTTGGGGATACTTATAGATTCTTCAGTGACAAAATATATAATTATTTTTATATACTATCAAAAGCTGGTCATAAATGGGCATAAAAACAAAATTACTGCCTGAGTACTGCTGAATATTATTCTAAGCAGATCTAAAATTAGAGGGCATCTGATAAAGTAGTACTGTTAGCAAAGTATGTTATTTATTTTAGTTCAGAGAATAGTTACAGCTATGAAATTACTTTGAGGAAAAAAGTATGACTATAATTTTTACATTTAAAAAGGTCATATTAAAAATAGAATAAAAATAAAAAGACCATACTACAATGATAATTCACTCTCTTTTTTTTTTTTTAAGATTTTATTTATTTATTTGACAGAGAGAAATCACAAGTACACTGAGAGGCAGGCAGAGAGAGAGAGAAGGAAGCAGGCTCCCCGCTGAGCAGAGAGCCCGATGCGGGACTCGATCCCAGGACCCGGAGATCATGACCTGAGCTGAAGGCAGCGGCTCAACCCACTGAGCCACCCAGGCGCCCCTCTCTTTTTTTTTTTTTTTAAAGATTTTATTTATTTATTTGACAGATGGAGATCACAGAGAAGCAGGCAGAGAGAGAGGAGGAAGCAGGCTCCCTGCTGAGCAGATAGCCCGATGCAAGGCTAGATCCCAGGACCCTGGGATCATGACCTGAGCCGAAGGCAGAGGCTTTAACCCACTGAGCCACCCAGGCGCCCCGATAATTCACTCTCTTAAGAAAAATATCTTATGCAACACACATGGAGAAATACACAGGTCTGATCATCATATATTGTTTAACACAGGGATATAAAGATATTCTTGGCTGATTTCTTTCATCATATAACATGATAATTATCTAAATGATTCTCTCAATGGAGAAATCTATCACTACAATCAGAAGCTTAGATGAAAAGACAACGTGTTCTATAATATAATATGCCATAAAACAAAAACCTTCTGGCACTGTATTAACAGTAAGGAAAACAAATGTTCTGGTTTTATTCCATAGTGAAAAAGAGAAGCAGGAAATGGAAAAGAAAGTACCCAAAACAGCAAAGAAGAAAGAGACAGCCCATCTGTTGAATTAACTGAGAAGGTCAAAATGGAAACAAGAAACAAAAGGGTAGTACTAGAGAGTCCAGCGTTCCTTCTGACCTACATTCTGTCACACACACACATGCACCCACACACACACTCACACACACACAGCTGCAAAGTATAAAAATAGCCTTCTCCCACTTTTTTTTTTAAAATAGATTTTATTTATTTGTCAGAGAGAGAGAGAGAAAGAGAGAGAGAGCACACAAGCAGGCAGAGACAGAGAGAGAAGCAGGCTCCCTGCTGAGCAAGGACCATGATGCAGGACCTGATCCCAGGACCCTGGGACCCTGGGATCATGACCTGAGCCAAGGCAGCAGCTTAACCCACTGGGCCACCCAGGCGTCCCAGCCTTCTCCTACTTTGTAGGTGCATCTTATATGACACTTATCTCACATCTAAAAACCATGAGTTTATATTACACACACACGCACACACTTATGCACACACATCACTATAATAAATATATACTAATAATATATTAAAACATATACTATATATATAATTAAAATATATACTAAGTATAAATTCACTTTTTAGAACAATAAAAGTATTTCCACAAAGGGAACATATAACTTACAAACATTTCCTGTATTGTCAAAGCTGGTAAGAACATCTTCAACATTCAAAGATCCATTATTATGCCTAGGAAAGAATAAAGCATTTTCTTAAATTATTCTGAAATATTAACAATTATTACATTTTCAGAAAGGTGAAACTGTGTATTGTGATATACCCACCCAAGACCAATAAACCTTTTCCTGTTGTACTTTCAAAATATTTTCTGCCCACTAGAGGGAGAAGGAAAAGAAATAATAGAATACATTTCTCAGATTTTCAATATGATGATACTCTTGATGATTAATATATGTTTTAAAGTATTAGTAAATAATTTTTATTGTTTTAGCTATATAAAAGTGAGGTAGATTATTAAAGACAACAAAACAAAACCTTACCTTTGAGAATCTCAAAAAAATTAATCAACCTCCAGAACCAAACTCAAAAATAAATAGATTTCCTCTGTACCAGACCAACAAATTCAGAATTTTCAAAGAACTAACCAACCTTCAAGTCTGCACAATCCACAATTAGAAAGTTCTAAATGTCAGGGGGGCAAAGTGTTTTGTATCGTTTTCAACTAACCTTAATTCCACTCTCTTTAATTCTGATCTCTATTCACTTGACAGCTCCTGAAATATCTAATTTGACTACTGATATTTTAGTACTGATATTTTAATACTGATATTTTAATATTTTAATAATTACTGATAATTTTAATAAAATACTGATATTTTAATAATTTAATAATGTTATTCTTCAGATACAAATGGGCCCAAATGTCAGTAGGTCATAGGGTTTGAGATACTTTTCCAGCGGTGATTTTAAAAAAACAAATAAATAAATCAGAGGCACCTGGGTGGCTCAGTTAGCATCACACAGACCTAGTTCTTCGATACAGTGACTAAGTGAGATTGTTAGAAGTTAATGTGCAATCATTACTGGCCAAATTAGCATTGGGCTCATCGGTATCCTAATCTAAGAAAACAAAGTTAACAATGTGTTATCAATAATACAAGATTCTGCATAGAAATGAGGTTATGTAACCTATCATAGAAAACTACAGTATACATGTGAGGAACAAGTGTGAAGAAAGGATGAAGTATTTAGTATCTAAAATGCAAGGTGTGAAGAAAGGATGAAGTATTTAGTATCTAAAATGCAAGATAGAGCTATTAAAATGATCAGCAACGTGGCACAGAACTCAAAAATCTTTTTTTTAAAAGGTTTTATTTATTTATTTGACAGGGAGAGAGATCACAAGTAGGCAGAGAGGCAGGCAGAGAGAGAGAGATGGGGAGGCAGGCTCCCTGATGAGCAGAAAGCCTGATACAGGGCTCGATTCCAGGACCCTGAGATCATGACCTGAGCTGAAGGCAGAGGCTTAAGCCACTTAGCCACCCAGGCGCTCCTCAAAAATCTTTTTCATAAATATAAAAGCAATATACAGCTCCTTTAAGAGAAAAAACAATACTCCTATTCCTATCATGCATAGCCTCCAAATTTATTCCATGCTCATAATAACTGAGAGCACAATGTCCACAGTCTTGCAATTTGTGTTTTGATATTATAAACAGTTTCCCACATCACCATATCCTCCTGCAATATTAATTTAATGGCTGCCAAGCAGATGAATGAATGACTGTACTATAACTTACTTAACCAATGTCTTATGTTGGATTTTCGTTTGTGTCCAATTTTGTACTATTTATACTGAGCATCCTTGCAGAAATATCATTGAACCCATTTCTCATTACTGCCTTATGATAAATTCCTGAAACTTTCTCAATTCAGGGTAAAATAAACATTTGAAATTAAATATATATTATGAAAAATGTTAAATATTTCTAAAAAACAGAAACTGGGATAATTGCATATTTGAAATTTAAAAAGCATTATTAAAAATAAAAAGTGGATTTCTCAAGAGTTACCACTGAAACAGAACTTGTCTATTCTTGAAATCATCATCTCTTGAAGCCAAAAAAGAGAGTGAGCCTATGACATTTCTAAATGGGGTAGGAAGTAGGGAAAGTATAAAACTAACCCTATACCTCTAAATAGCTTACAAAAAATGAAAATTATTTCTCTATGAAGTCTAGAATTCCTAAAAGAAGGCATCTCATGAAAGAACATCAGCAATCATTGTCTTCAATAGCATAAGAATTAATGCTAACTATTGGAAAACTCATGCACACAATGTGGTAAGGATCCAGTTTGATTATTTCAAGTTCCTTTCATTTGTCCTAAACTCAAGGACTATTGTTTTGTTCACTGAGTCATCTACTTTATTGTGTCAAATCTGTAAGATCTTGCTACCCCTAAATTTTCAACAGTCTTCCTAGGTCCTGCCTGGACAATGTGGTTAGATGGAAAAGTATTTACAAGGAAAGGACCCTGAAACTTCAATCTTAGCATTATACTGGCAACTAATGTTATATAACAGTGACAATTTTTTGCCAACATAGCAAGGAATAAAAAGTTCTCTCTACCTTTCTCCTAAACTCTAAAGCTCTAACTTATTTCCCAAGCCCTTAATAACAATAGCATCATAAATGTTCTCACCACAAAAAAGAAATGGTAACTATGTGACATGATAGTGGTATTAGCTAATGTTATGATAATAATCCTTTGGTAATATGTAAGTGTATCAAATCAACACATAATACACCTAAAATTTACACAACATTATATATCAATTATATCTCAATAAAGCTGGGGAAAAAATTACTAATAGCCAGTTTCTTCTCAAAGTCAACCTGTTTTGTTTTTTTTTTTTCCACAAGCACTTTAAGCTAGCCTAGAACTGAGGACTTTTGAGTTTTCCCCAAGAAAGGATGATAAAGTAAGGAAGACTAATGAGCAAGTCACTGTGGGAGATAATTATGTGAAGAGGGGGGAAAAAGCTAATAAAGGAAAAAAGTCTGAAGTCTAAAGACATCAAGAGGTTGGAACTAGAGGTTAAAAATAAGTGAGAGTTAAATATGATATCAAAAGCACACACACACACACACACACACACACACACACACACACAAAGCTAAATGTCACTAAAATTAAAAAATTTTGTCCATGAAAGGACACTATGATTAAAGTGAAAAGACAACCCACAGCATGGGAGAAAATATGTGCAAATCACTGGGTCTAGTGTCCAGAATAGATAAAGAGTTCTCATGATTCAGCAACAAAAAGATGACCCAATTAAAAATGGGCAAGGCATTTGAACAGATATTTGTCCAAAGATGATACACAAATAGCCAATGAGCACATGAAAGTTTCATTAATCATCACAGAACTGCAAATCAAAACCACAGTGAGATATCACTTCATACTCACTAGAATGGCTAAAATAAAAAATAATAATAAAGTTAAAATAATAAGTGCTGGTAAGCATGGAGAAAAATTGAAACCCTCATATACTCCTGGTAGGAATGCAAAATGGTGCAACCATTGTGGAAAACAATTTGGCCATTCTTCAAAATGTTAAATAAAGATTCACCACATGACCCAGGAATTTCACCCTTAGGTACATACCTAAGAGAATTAAAAAGTTTTATAGTCACAAAAACTTAACATATGAATGTTCACAGTAGCATTATTCATAATAGCCAAGAAGTTGAAACAACCCAAATGTCCATCAACTGATAAATGGATAAACAAAATGTGGTATTATCCAAATAACAAAATATTATTCAGCCACAAAAAAAGGAATGAAATAACAATATATGCTATAACCCAGATGAATCAAAAACATTACTCTAACTGAAAGAAGCCAGACATAAAAGTCCATATATTATCTATTTATATGGAATGTTCAAAATAGGCGAATCCATACAGACAGAAAGTAGATTAGTGGTTGCCAAGGTTTGGGAGGTGGGAGAAGGATAGATAATCACTATGAATGAGAATGGGGTTCCTTTATAGGGTGATAAAAATCTCTGGAATTAGACAGTAATGATGACTGTACAACATTATGAATATACTAAAAACCACTGAATTCGGGACGCCTCAGTTGCTCAGTTGATTAAGCAGCTGCCTTCAGCTCAGGTCATGATCCCAGGGTCCCAGGATCGAGTCCCGCATGGGACTCCTTGCTCAGTGGGGATCCTGCTTCTCCCTCTGCCTGCTCTGCCTGCCACTCCCTCTGCTTGTGCTCTCTCTCTCTTTCTGACAAATAAATAAATAAAAATAATTTTTTAATTGAATTTCAGTTTAAAATGGTTAATTACATTGGTGAATTTTATGTTATCTGAATTTTATCTTGATTAAAAGGAAAACTGCCCCCCCAAAAAAAGAAAGAAAGGAAAAGCCAGAGAGTAAAACGGGCCCTCAAAGGTTTAAGAAGAAGAAGAAAGAGAGGTTTTTAGAAGAAAGAGGCGTGAAAAACTCAGTTCTAGATGCAACGTGCTTCAGAGGTCTTTCAAAAATAAATGGCTAAAGAGTGAAGTAAGTCAGACAAAGACAAATACCATATGATTTCCCATATAAGTGAAAGCCCATGAAAGGATGGACATCATTAGTCATCAGGGGACTGCAAATGAAAACTGAAAAAACAAAACAAAAACAGACTCATGGAGGTAGGAACAAACTCTTGCTTATGGAGGAGAGGTGAAGGGCATAACATTCTCAGTTATGAGGGCCCTGTCGGTTAAGCATCTGACTCTTGATTTAGATTCAGTCATGATCTCAGGATCATGAGATCAAGAGCCCTGCATCAGGTTTTGAGCTTAACATGGAGTCTGCTTCAGATTCTCTCTTTCTCCCTCTGTCCCTCCCCCCCTCACATGCTCTCAATAAATAAATAAACAAAATCTTTAAGAGAAAGAACAAACTTCCAGTTATAAAATATAAATAAATCATGGGGATGTAATGTACTGCATAGGGAATATAGTTAACAATGTAATAACTCTGTATGGTGATAGATAGTGACTAGATTTATCAGGGGAATTATTTCATAAAGTATAAAAATATCAAATCATTATGATGTACATCTGAAGCTAATAGGAGAGATAAAGACAGTTACATGCACACATATATATAAGCAAATGACATAACCAGTCATGATTGGAGTTTAAAACAAGCTAAAAACCTTAGTTATATTAGCACTTACCTATGATTTAAGTTCTATGAAAACATGACTCAATGGATTAGTCTTTTAATTTTCTGCATACACTGGATCATACTTGAAATGTTCTATAAAGTTCCCTCTAAATTATAAAATAAAATGCAAGGGAACAAAAACTGTTTTTACACTCACCTCTGTTATTAATATCACTACTAACATAAAACTTTACTTTTTCTTTTTTAAAGTAGGCTCCATGCAGAGCTTGAGTCATGAGATTTACCTGAGATTACCCTGAAGATCAAGACCTGATCTGAGATCAAGAGTCAAACATTTAACCGACTAAGCCACCCAGACACCCCAAAACTATCCTTTTAAAAATAAATTCAGTATTCATATTTGTCTTAGATGCCAGCCTTGCCAAACTTTAAATGGGCACCTATGATATACCACATATGTAATGATAATCTGCCAAATGTCTAATTTCATAAGCATACGATTCCCATCACTAGTTCTCATCCATGAGCACTCAGAGTACATACTCAATTCAGTGGAATGAAGCTTTTATGTTTACCTTTCCATAAAGAAGCAATACATGACCACACCACAGAGCATATGTTGTACGAGAAAGATGAACCACAGTCAAAGACAAAGTCATTCCTGGTGTCTTGTCCATTCTAAGCTCCCAGGACAAGCCAAAAGTTAAAAGCTCTAGGCTTCTAATTCAGCAATTACCATGGCAACAGTAGTCTTATTGAAAGAAAGGAGGAGAGTTCAGACCTCTCAGTTTTTTCTACAACTGTGACATATTCACATTCATAAATTAATAACTTGGGCACTTCTCTGATTTCAATTATAATGTAAGTATTTAAATCTTCCAAAATATGCGAAGTCCTACTGCACTGAAATTGAGTTGAAATCTGGAGAGTGGGAAACAATTTCTAGCATCGATAGAATAAACTCTGTTTATAACAAAATACTATAACAAATTGCAGATTATAAGACAGTAGGATGGGGGGGCATAGCTTTTAATATAAACATCTCCTAGATGTTCTCTATACAAACATCTATCTAATTATAGGAACTTCTTCTATGAGGTTCTAGAAGTACCAGAAAGACAAAAAGACTTTACCAAGGAATAAAGTAGAAGTCATACCTTGGATTTTAATTCCCTAACTTTCAATACTTTACTTAGAAACAAAGAGTCAACTAGCCTCAGATACACAGAAAAGAAAACACATCCTGAGGATGCTGTCTAACTTTTACCTTGTCCAGACTTTTGCCTCTGGTGAAAAGTCACTAAAGGAAATTCTCCATTCCTTCATTTTATTTCTCTATTCTCACTCGCCTATTTCTCTTTGCTATTCCTTCCTTTTATGTATCATTGTACAAGGCTGACAAAAAATAATGGTCCAAGTTTTAATTTAGGCCACTGCTTATATACCTTTCAATAATATGTACAAAATCAACTACTTTGAATGCACAAATATCTAGTTATTTACCCTATTAGGATACTTATTTCAAACTAATAAAACTTTAAAGAGACAGAAATTAATATACAGGGAAATTTTAAGGACAAAACCACAAGCACCGATAAGTATTTTTTTCCTTAAGATTTACTTATTTATTTATTTATTTATTTGACAGAGATCACAAGTAGGCAGAGAGGCAGGCAGAGAGGAAGCAAGCTCCCTGCTGAGCAGAGAGCCAGATGTGGGGCTCCATCCCAGGACCCTGGGATCATGACCTGAGCCAAAGGCAGGCTTTTTAACCCACTGAGCCACCCAGGCGGCCCAGCACGGATAAGTATTAATCACTACACGCACCATCCCTATTGAATTGGAGCAGGTGACATCAGATGATAAGAACTGAGAAAGTGAAAACGGGGTTTATATTTATACTCTGTGAGGATCAAAACATCCCGAATGCTCTGCCATTTACGAAAATCCAGAAGCAGAGCTGTCGTCATACAACACATATTGACCACGGTTCCCCTAGAGAACGTGATGGTTCTTCAGAGACACTCCTCTGCACCTTCCCTCTCTGGATATTTTCTAGTGCCTTTGCCTTCACCTGAAATGACTTCTCACTTTCCCTCAGAAGTTCCAACTACTTCCAGATCCAGTTTAAATTCCTGCCCCTCAAGGACTTCAGAAAATCAGTCTTACCTCTAAACTCCTAATTTGTATGAAGTCTCCTACTCCTTTGGAAATTACTTATGCACTGCCTAATGAGAGCTCTGAGAATGGATGCATAAATATTATTTAATATTTTTATTATTTAACTTTTCACATTTTTAAAACCCTTAAGGGGGTACCTGGGTGGCTCAGTTGGTTAAGCGGCTGCCTTCAGCTCAGGTCATGATCCCAGGGTCCTGGTATGGAGCCCCACATCAGGCTCCCTGCTAAGTGGAGAGCCTGCTTCCCCCTCCCCCTCTGCCTGCCACTCTGCCTACTTGTGCTCTCTCTCCCTGTCAAATAAATATATAAATCTTTAGAAAAAACAAAAAATAAAAAAATTCCTTGAGGATAATATGTCTTACTTTTCTTTTTATTAACCTATATAGACAGTGCCATTAAATATTTATTGATTTAAATTTATTTAAAACTATTCACCACCTTTTTTTCAATCATTCCTTAGTGCTGATTTAAGAAAGTTTCAAAAATGTAGATGAAAATAATGGTACCCCATTCCAAAACTACCTTCTAAATCACTACCTTTAGCTGCTGCAAATAATTTTTTTAAACTTCAGAATGCTCACAATTCAAACAATGCTGAAGAAGATAAAGGTAGCTAAAGAAATGTCATGGAGGCAGGCTGAGAGAAGAGTTGATATGAGATATTAAAAGGAACAAGAATCGAGATCCATGTTGGGCAGATAACAGAAAACAAGAGGAAGTGGTAAAAGAAATCAAGGTGAACAAAATTGGCAATGGAATGGAATGAACTATTCCTGGCAAATATCCTCCTCTACCTAAGCAATTGTAGTAATTTCAGTAATTTCCTATACAGTAAGAATTATGGAGTAAGAAATAGAATGCCCAGAATAATCAATGAGGATATTAGTTTATCTAGGCCTCAATCCCTTCATCTGTAAAATGAATAAGTGGATACATGATTGCCTCTGCAGAGACAGTATGTGCAGAAGTTGAAAGTACAGACAGTGACTGTCATTATATAAAATGTTACCAATAGAGATAGCTAGGTGAAGGGTATGAGAACTCATACTATTTCTGCAACTTCCTGAACATCTGTAATTACTTCAAAATAAAAGTTATTAAAAAGTATAGGCTGTGGAACCAGACCACTGGGGTTTGAATAGAAGCACACTCATTGGCTGTATGACCTCGATCAAGTCATTTAACCTCTCTGGTTTCACTATGATCATTGTGAAATGAGTATAACTGTATTTACCTCATAAACTGTTGTGTAGATTAAATAAACTAATACATGTAAATCGCTCACAACAGTGCTTGTCATATAGTAGTCCCTCAATGGTCAGCCTTTATTAATGTGGTTATGATCTGTTCAAAATTATTCTAAGATTGTGTTCAGCTCTAGAAAGCATGTAAGCTATTGTTATTTTTGCACTATTAATGTGGAAAGAAACAAACTAGTTAGAAAAAAAAGGCTAAATCTTGGTAGCCATCGCAGCCAATGTTTTAACTTGGTCACCTGTCTTCTCTCCATAAATGAGGGTTCAACGACAGACTGGCATTTATTTATTTGAAAAACAGCTATATCACAAAGAACCATGCCATTGGAAAGGAATTTCAGCTTACATTGGAGCCTGGGATCCTGCTACATAGGTGTCATCTGCAACAGAACTGTGCCCTGGTTTGGAAACGTTAAAGAATAGAAGATGTCACATTCTCTCCAGCTAACCCTTACCAGGACCTCAAAGATGTCAGGAAATTATTATTGGCACATTTTACACTTACTGCATCTTGTCACCCGTGAAGGTAGAGGGTAAGTTTTAGAACTTTACACCTGAAGACTGCTACTGGGTCACTTGGTTCTTCCTTCTCTTTAATTTCCTTATAGACACTATCTTCCAATTGTTTAATCATCTTCATTACTACTT
Organism: Mustela lutreola; assembly: GCF_030435805.1. NCBI lineage: Eukaryota > Metazoa > Chordata > Mammalia > Carnivora > Mustelidae > Mustela > Mustela lutreola. The sequence goes on from NC_081298.1 coordinate 68,548,296, forward strand.
TGCAGAGTTACTGTAAAGATTACTGAATTAGCATACACGAAAACACCTTGCTCTGTATAGGGCATCTAACAAGCACGTAATGCGTTTTTCCTCCCTTCCTAACCAAGAACTAAATTAATCATCTCCATGAGAACGTGAGGCAGTTGAGGTATTCAGATCAGAATCTCAAAATGAATATACAGGCAAGCTCACAAATCCCTAGGTTTTTATCTTCTTTTTGGAGTTTTCAATAATTATGAAGCCAGATCCTAATTGTTCTTCCCTGCCTACCCTAGTCAATTTTTATCCAGATCCCAAATTTTAAGCTATTATGATGTCTTTTAAAGCTTACATATTTTAAACTGAAATAGTTCAAGAAACATATACTATAAATAGACATCCTTTGTGAAAACTTTTTTTCTTAAAATTATTCCTTGCCTCACCTAAACCTTATTCAGTCACATTCCACTTAAAATGTTTTTTGCTCTTCTTACAGTTACTGTAAATGTGCTCCTCCCTCCCTTTCAAGATGTGAAATCTTGTCAAAAAAGGAAGATTTTATAAAATCAAACACCTACGGTAATATTGCAATATGCTAGACTATAACTGTGAGAGAAAATTAATTCAGTAAAAATTGTATCTTCTTACTTCAGTTTGCAACTCTCCTGTCTCTTTTTAAATGATTTTTAAAGCCAGAACAGTGTATGCTTCTCACAATATCAGTGTTTTCAGCTGAATTTTCTCCTCCTATTCTTTAGATTCTATTCTGAAAGTGACAAAACATGAATGGGAAAAATACCAAAGGTTGGTTTTTCAGATAACTCTACTTAAAGAGTAGTTTGAAAAAATTCTGTTTTCATTTTCAGTCTTCCTTGCCTCCTCAAAAGAACTTGGTTTTTTGTCAAATGCTATGAGAGAATGGTTAAAAAGAACCTTTGATTTGCAAGCCACTTTGTCCTGAAATGCTGCTACATTCCTGAGAAATTTTTTTTCTTTAGTTCTGAGAATACAACAAAACCCAGTTAAAGTAGCAGGATTTCCTAACACAATGCTGCAAAACCCAAGTTCTGATCAAGATTACCTGCAAACACAACAGAATGAATAATGAGATCCTTATTAGACTGCTTTTCTTCTACAAGAGAAAGATACTTTTTAAAAAATTGTCAAAGATGTTTACCTTAAGGAAATACTGTACTCAGGATAGAAGACACTTGTGTATTGGACCCAAGCACCAACTTCCTCTTCAGTTGCCTTTTTTTGGGCTTCTGTTACTGAAAACAGATTAAATGATTCAAATCTTCTTACAGATACATGCCGCAGGCAAACATCCAGGTGCTTTTGCTTCAGAACCTTTGAAATAAAACCAAATATTGTATTCATATCATATAAACACGGGTTAGGCATTCCAAGTTTAAGTGGTAAGGGGACTTTCATTTCCAAAAGACAGCAGATTAGACAATGTAGACCAACCTCTTACTGGAGACAACTAGAGAAAATGGACAGAATATCTTTTTTTTTTTTTTAAGATTTTTTTTATTATTTATTCCACAGAGAAGGAGAGAGTGAGAGGGAGAGAGAGAGAGAGAGAGAGAGAAAGCAAGCAGGGGAGGAGCAGAGGCCAAGGGAAAAGCAGACTCCATGCTGAGTGAGGAACCTGATGTGGGGCTCAATCCCAGATCCTGAAATTATGACCTGAGCTGAAACCAAGAGTCAGATGCTTAATCAATTGAGCCACCCAGGCACCCCTGGACAGGATATCTTAAAGCATTATTTAAAGGTAGCAGAGAGGGGTGCCTGGGTGGCTCAGTGGGTTAAGCCCCTGCCTTGGGCTCAGGTCATGATCTCAGGGTCCTGGGATGGAGCCCTGCATCCAGCTCTCCACTCAGCAGGGGGCCTGCTTCCCCCACCCCCACCCTCTGCCTGCCTCTCTGCCTACTTGTGATCTCTCTATGTCAAATAAATAAATAATATCTTTAAAAATTTTTTTTTTAAATAAAGGTAGTAAAGAACAAAAAACAAAGCTGAGAACTACTGAAGATTTACCAGTGTAATAATTTAAAAAGGAAATAAATCTAGAGAGGTGAACTTGGCTTTTACAATCATTTCCTTGTGGGGACATTGATCCAGTTCCAATAAAAAAAGCTAAGAAGACAAGCAGCACCTTTTACAGTCTGTGGACTTAGGGGATAAAAGTTGAATTTCAAAGCTTACTACCTAGGCAGGGAAAGGTATATTGTTCTGAGCCTGTCTGATGCGTGCTTGTATGTGTATCTGTTTTAAGATAAACCAAATGAATAATTTTGTTGGGGGTCATTGAAAACTGGATTTTTAACTATGGGAGAAACAAATATAGTTGTAAGATTAATGATGTTAAAGCAAAAACTCTGTAGCTCTGAATTTGAATAAGTATAATAGAAACTAGTGGTTATTTTATTAAAACATTTTTAAAAAGATATATATTTCCTACCTCCTACCACTTAAAAATTCTAGAAACAACAATCAAACTAGTAGCAATGGACACAATACCCATATTGCTATCTCTAAATATCATTTTCTATTAAAACAAAGTAAGACCTCTTGGAGAAATGGCATGAATTGTACATGTATAGGACATCCTGCACACAAGAAAGCCATAAAGAATTAAGAGTTCTATGCAAAGAACTCCATAGCCAATTTGAATAGAGTCCATTGGCCAAAGATGGGACGGTATAAGCATTAACAAAGGTAATAAATGTAACAGAACTGAAACATATAAGTCCATTTTTTTTAAAAATACCCCATTGATGATCTTCAAAGGATGCTAGAGAACCAACCTATTACTTGGAAAACTAGTAGTAAACAAAGAGAAAGAATCAAGTATTTTTCTGTCTTTCCTATATGAACTGTAACCAAGAATATCCAAATAGATGGTAAGGAGAAATCTGTGTTTATAGCAGTATTCCAAGAAATAAATGCAGAAGGAATGACACAATTAGAATATTTTCAACCATTTTCAACCTCCTCATGAATTCATGAACCTAGACAATCATCATCAAGAAGAGCAATAACCAGACACCACTGTAATTAATGAAATTTATCAATTGATGATTGATGGTGAAAACATACTCTACCATCATCTTGACCAACCAAACCAAAGCAAGTCAAAAACAATAAATCTGAATCTGGTCAAGCCTCTATATGTAGGAAATAGGAACTTACAGAAAATAGGAAATCAGGCATGAAGAAACACATTAACATCATCTTCAAGTACAATAAGCAAAAATCAAATTATGGGAAACTCTGAGAGACAACAAACTCAGTTTCTTCAATAAAAAAATGGCAAGAGGTGAAAGAGACATATGCAGAGAGGGACACCTGGGTGGCTTAGTCAATTAAGCATCTGCCTTGGGCTCAGGTCATGATCCCAGGGTCCTGGGGTGGAGTCCCGCCTGAACTAGGATCCTTGCTCATCAGGGAGCCTGATTCTCCCTCTGCCTACTGCTCCCCCTGCTTGTGCTCTTGTGTGCTCTTTCTCTCTCACTCTCTCTCTGGCAAATAAATAAGTAAAATCTTGAAAAAAAAAAAAAAAGACATATGCAGAAGTAACATTTAGATTAAAAAGACTTATGAAACAGGGCACCTGGTTGGCTCAGTCAGAAGAGGATTTATTTTTTTATTTTCTTTTTTTAGAGATTTTATTTATTTGACAGAGGGAGGAAAGAAGGACAAGCAGGGGGAGCGCCAGGCAGAGGGTGAAGGAGAAGTGGGCTCCCTTGCTGAGCAGGGAGCCCAATGAGGGCTCAATCCCAGGACCCTGGGATCATGACCTGAGCTGAATCCAAGACACTTAACTGACTGAGCTACTCAGGTGTCCCTTTAATTATTTTTTAAATTTCATCTTGTACAGGTATATACTGAAATATCTGTAGGAAAAAAACAATATATCTGATATTCATTTCAAAATAATCTGAGATGGGAGGGTGTGATGAGAGAACAGAGATCAAATAAAGTTGGTCAGGAGTTAAAAATTGTTAAAGTTTACAGATATATGAGTGATTATTATACTATTATCTCTAGTTTTGTATATGTTTGACATTTCCCATAATAGAAAGTTTTTTTTGAAGATACAGAACATCCTAATATTCATAATTAAATTAAAAATACTAAAAAATTCCCTAAAACACCAAATATAGGGGCACCTGGGTGGCTCAGTGAGTTAAGCCTCTGCCTTTGGCTAAGATCATGATCTCAGGGTCCTGGGATTGAGCCCCACATCAGGCTCTGCTCAGCAGGGAGCCTGCTTCCCCCTCTCTCTCTGCCTGCCTCTCTGCCTACTTGTGATCTCTCTCTCTCTGCCAAATAAATAAATAAAGTCTTTAAGAAAAAACCACCAAATATATTTGGAAATAAAGTAATATACTTCTAAATAACTTAGGAACCAAAAAAAAAGAAAACACAATAGAAATCTGAAAGTATTTTGAACTGAATAATAAAAATACATTTCAAGACATATGAAATACAGATAAATTCGTGCTTAAAGGAAAACTTGTGAAAAGGCTAAATATCAGTAAACTAAGCATCCACTGCAAAAATTACAAAAAGAAGCAAATTAAGTTCCCTAAAAAATAGAAATTAATAAAGTAGAAAACAAAAATATAGCTAGAAGGATTAAAACACCAGAAGTTAGTTCTTTGAAGAGATTAGTAAAACTGACAAATCCTTGATAACACTAATAAGAAAAAAGAGAGAAAATATAAATATGAACATGACATAGGGAGATTACTATAGATCCAGCAGGCATTAAAAAATAGCAAAGGAATATTACAAAAACTATGAAAATTTAGATGAAATGAACAAGTTCCTAAAAGACTACAAGTACCAAAACTGACACAAGAAGAGACAAAAAGTCCAAATAGTGCTAAATTATTTTAAAAATACAATGCATAGGTGGGTGGTGGGGGGAGGGATAATTGGATGATGGGCATTAAGGAGAGCACTTGATGTAATGAGCACTGGGTGTTATATGCAACTAATGAATTGCTAAATGCTACCTCTAAAACTAATTTTAAAAATAAAAATATAATACATAGATAAAAATCTTACCAAGGAAAACTCCAGGCCCAGACTGCTCATCAGTGAATTACACCAAATGTCCAAGTAAGAATTAATGCATGTCTTACCACACTCTTCACTAAATCTTCAAATAAGCCTATGGACTAGATACTAGTTATATGAAAGGGGATGTTAATCTGATGAACATCAAAGAGCTAGGAAAAAGCAAAGAATCACACTGTCTCTTTCAGCACTGATAGTTTCAAATATATGGCATCATGTTTTAATTTGTATCATACTGTGAAATAGTCCCTCAATCAGATTAAGTCAAGTATTAGACCTCTAGGTAAGTATTTATGCTGTAGGTATTTGTGAATAGTGTGTAATGGTCATTGCTAGTTTTTCACCTGCCCTACATCCTATCCTCTTGTGAACTGCCCCTGTCTCACTCTCTGAGATAATGATGGGATTGTTACTTCTCTGCCACAGGGTGGGCTAATGTCCCAGGTAGCCAAAGTGCCTCATTCTCCTGGATCCAACAACTGGTCCAAGCTTGGCCTAGTAGAGTCATTAATGGACATCATCTGGGTGTTGGGGAAAAGGGCCATTTCTTCTGGATCACTAATTGAGTGAATGATGAAAGCCTGTAGTTGCCAAAAGCCATCTTTGCTATCAGGTAATGAGAAAAAATAAAGAGGAAAAGAGACTACTATCCAAAGCCTCTATCAATATTGATCCATAGTCTTCATCTGATTAAAGTGAGCACTAGGCTCAAAAGTCAGCAATTTATGATGTGACCTGGTATCAAATGATGAACTAGGTCAATGGGTTTTGTTTTTGTTTTTGTTTTTTCTAAAAAAAGGTTAATCACAGGGGCTTCTGGGTGGCTCAGTGGGTTAAGCCTCTGCCTTTGGCTCAGGTCATGATCCCAGGGTCCTGGGATCGAGCCCCATATTGGGCTCCCTGCTCTGCAGGAAGCCTGTTCTCCCTCTCCCACTCCCCGTTTGTGTATCCTCTCTCACTGTGCCTCTCTCTGTCAAATAAATAAATAAATAAATAAAACCTTAAAAAATAAAAATAAAAGAAGGTTAATTACAAAACCAAAAATAATATTGAACAGTTAAAGTGAAGGACCCATTAGATAGCTTTGAAGCCCTATGGTGTAAGGGAATGACAGAACTGTGAAGAAGAAAACAAGCAGACACAAGTAGATGTCATGATAATGTCTCATGAGAGAGAGAGAGAGAGCTGCATATCCCTATCCCTGTTTAGATTCCTGAGTTTTCCAGTTCTGGATGCATACAAGATGTGGATGGTCTGTTTGTATGAGACATATTTACTGAGTACCTGCAAATGTTTAATATACATGGTAGATTAGATTATGGAAAAATATTCACTTCCTTTCTTGCCCCCTTCAAGGAAAGAGTATATATCTCTGCCCTTTGATTTTAAGCTTGGCCAAGTAACTTAACTTTGACCAACAGGATATTAGCAAGAGCTTAAAATGTGTTTTGATGGTTGCCCTTGCACTCTTATACCTCTGCCATTACCAGGGGAATATGTCAGCCAACTGGTCCGAGTATTAGAGCCAGTCTGCTGATGACAGCCTCTGTCAGTCAACTCCCAGGTGGCCCACAGACGCACAAACAAAATAAATGCTCAGTGGTGTATGCCATCTTAATGTTATAGTTGTTTGTCACTCATTAACAGCTAACTGATACAATACACTGAGGACTTGATACTATGGGCCACTTACTCTCAAGCTTTCCACAACGCTTAACAACATTTGCTAAAAAACCAACTAGTCAGGCCCCATGCAATGTGCAGGGGATGGAGATTAATAAAATATCATCTTTTCCCAGGGAGAACTCCCATTCTAGTATATTAGATAGACTCTGATCAAATCATCATAAGGCGATATGATACGGGGTTCACTGATAAGAGTGAGCTGAGGGTCTAACTCAGCCAAGGAGACAGGAGAGTCTTCATAGAAAACATTAAAATGTAGTTCTGAAAAACGAACAGTCATGCAACAAGTAGGAAAGAAGATAAGAAGACTCTAAACAGAGTACACACGTGTACCAAAACATTAAATGTCAAAACATGTGGGGAGTACAAATGGCAGCCATAGCTAAAGCTTGTCCTGGTTTTGATGTAGACAGCAACTAAGAATGAACATATGCACTGGTCAACTGTAGTTCTTACTATATTAAGAATCACTGAAATCATCACAATAAGATTTGATTGATTAATTTAAGGCCCTAACTGACTACGTCTATAGTTCAACTTTATGTGATCTTTATTTCACTGTAGAAAGTTCCTATGATAATGACCTAGGAGGACATGCATTTGTTATCCTATAATTTTGTAACATTAATAACAAAACCAGAATTTTAATGCTTTGGAAAGACTTTCAAAGCATCTGCAAAGAAATGATCACTGAGTTATATCATGACACTATAAGAAAAGGTGACTGGAGACAACTACAAAGTAATCCTCAAAAGGCTAAACACAGTCTCAAAGTGGCCATTACTGGAAAATTCTTTTCGAAAAACAGCAGTCAGAAATGGAAAGTGTTCCCTTGAGTCAAGTTTTCAGGAGGAACCTCAGCAGAGGCAGAAAACTTTGTGTACAAAACAGTAAACAGATTTTACTTTAAGAAGTTTGCAGGGGAGAGGGAGTGAAAAGTTTGGAAAGAGGGTCGGTCGGTGATGTCAAATCAGAAATCTGTCAGACTTCCATACACCTACAGTTACCAGCAATAGCAGCAACTCTTAAGTGCTAGAAAATAACCGGCATTAAACAAAACACCACACCCGGACTAGTCCACCTAGGACACCAAGAATCTCGCTGATCACTTCAAACTACAAGATCAACATGAAAACGTCACATCTCAGTGAAAGACAGAGGCAGCTGTGAATACACTTTCCACACCCCCGCTGTACGGACAGCACGTGCAACGTCACAGTCCCAACACAGTCAACCACGCTGATCTCTAAGAAAGGGGCCAAACTTTGAACTAGACGCCGGCAGGCAGATAAGCAGCATGAAGAAACCCGGGGAAAGAAGTAAAACAGAAGCAGGAAAGAGAAGCAGCATAGGATGGGGAGCCACCAATGGGACTGGCGAGCAAAGTCCCCAGAAGCAGACAAATACCCAAAAGAAGATCTACTTACATCTGAGTTTCCCAGGAACTCAGCGTTGGCTGCCCCCTCCCCGCCCCACCCTATATCCTCCCTTTCGGTGGGACCCTTAGTAGAAGCGAGGGGGCGCTTCTCAGGTGGCTCCCGGCAAAACTACAAGGGAACTCCGGGAGCTGCCAAGAGGAGAGAGTCGCCGCCGGTAGCTCGCCGCGCACCTGCGAGGGAAGTGACCAGATGCAAAGGTGAGGCCAGTAGGCTCTCCCTTACCTGCCGCAGGAGCTTCCACCGGGCGGCTCCCAAGGGCTCCGAGACTTGAAGCCGCCGAGAGGCGCCGCTGCTTGCTGGGCCTTCGCCCACAGCTCGCTCAGCCTCGCCGGCCTGGGCATCCGCAACTTGGGACTCCATCCCGTTAAAGCCGCCTATATACCCCGAGTTGTCACGGCCACGGCTCTCCCCTGCCAGGACCTGCCGACTTCTTCCCAGTCAGGACCTGTGAGCCGGACCTCCCTCGGACCGCCCCAGCAAGCGCACCCTCCCCGAATTCCGCATTTCCGGTATTCGCGTCTCCTTGGCAACCAGGGCGGCGCGGCTCGCGTCATTGCACCATTTTGTCGGCGGCCATCTTTAGTGAGGGCGAACCGAAAAGTAAGGGAGTGGTGGCAGAACTCGCGGGACACTGGCTCCTCTTTTACTCTTGTCCCCTGCCTCATTTCGAGCCCAGAAGACTAGCGAAGAACGGAAAGTCTTAAAATTTCTAGGTTTTTAAGAAACCCAGAAGGAGAAGCTACTATTCATGACCACAATAAACATGGCGAAATCTGCTTAGGGCTGGCGCTTGACTGGGGTTACGCAGACCGGCGTGCTGCAAACCAGCTCTGGGCAGCTCTGGATAGGTTGTCTTTCTGCGGCTTAAAAAACGCAGACTTCGGCTGAACGCCACTGGGGTAGCACCCTTGCTGCTTCCTGAGAGCTTCTTGCCGGACTTTCCCTCTCTCGTTTCGGTGTGCAGAGCCCAGTCGTCTGTCCTTCAACTTGCGTACGTATGGAGGGGCATACTGTGTACAGGAGGGGTTCTCCCCAATTTCCCCTCACCCAGTGGCGCCTCAGTTCCCTGGTCCTCCCTTTTTGCCTGGCGTCCGTTCTCCGTGTGGCACAAACTGCAGCCACTGTCTATCCCCAACCTCCTTGCATTCACTCCGCCTCATCCCTGGTTTGGAGGGGTGCTTAGGAAAAGGGAGTAGGTACCCCAAGGAGCACCCACCCCGGTCCTCTAGGTTTGCATAGTGTCTTCTCCCTGCGGGTGAAAGATGGATGCGTTGAGGTTGCCGGCATGGATACAATGATCTAGGTCCTTACGGGCCCCTGTTACAGGGCCTTGGGGGCGCGGGTTGGGGGTAGTTAGCTGTTGATCTCCTCTCCCCACTCGCCCGTTATTTTGCTGCGACACAGGTTCGCGGGTGGCGGCAGCGTAGCAGATCAGATCTCTAGTAAATCTGACGCAGTATTGTATCTTTAATACCGAGGGGCGGTGTCTTTGTGGAGGACTTCCATGATGACATGCAACAGTGTGCAAGATAACTTTGATTTCTCTTGTAATAATAGTAGCCAGCATTGAGTGCACACTACGTGCCAGGCACTGTATTAAGACCTTTACATAAATTGTCCAGTTTTATTCTTACAACAACCCCGTAAGGTAAATGGTGTCATTATCTCGGTTTTGCAGATGAGGGAACTGAGGCACAGGTGGTGAGAGTCAGAGTGATGACCTCAGCCCAGGTGTCTCTCGTAATTACTTACGAGCCCTACTTTGATGGGTTAATGAGAATCATCTTCTCAACAGAAACCGGTGGGGGTCTCACATCATGTTTGTTCATCCTGAAGTGATGTGTTTTGTTTTAACTAAAGAGCTAAATAGCTTTTCAACGTTAAGTCCAGTTATTAGTCCAAGATTTGGAGCGAAACCAGACTGGACTTTTTGCTCTACTACCTTCCTTCCAAGTGACCTAGGGCACTTGCCAAAACCTCCAAGAGCTACAGCTTGCTCACCTGGAAAATGAATGTTGTAATGGCTAATCTAGCAGGTCCTTATGAAGTTTAAATTAGACAGTATATAAAAGTATCTGGCACTAATGAACATTTAGTGCTCCCCTACCTTTATGAAGTAAGGAGGCTTTTCCAGTTTATCCTTCATATACATACCAAAGATTGTGTTCTCAACTTCATAAGAAAGCCATTTTGCCTTTTAATGCCCTCGAGTTCTGGAGATGCCCTCATTAGGTCTGTGTATTTGTTTGCAAATTTTTATTTTTGTTTTTTTGTTTTTTGTTATTTTTTAGTTTGCCCATGTGTACGAGAATCAGTGCTGCATAGTTTGAGCCTGATAGGATTGACTTTACAAATGAGACATTTAAGTCACGTCTGGCGAGAAGTGTGATTTGAATGAAACCTTAACTTATACAAGTTTTCAGGTATTTTTAACCAGAGTTATCAGCTGTCTGCAGTTATTCATAACCTGAAGGGTGGATGGCCCTGAAGGGGAGGGATAAGAACTGCGGATTGTAGATACTCTGAGAACCCACTACTGTGTAATCCTACCTATGAAATCATGTGCTGACAGCTCCAAAGGGAGCATAAACCAGGGACTCTGATATCATGCAGCGGAAGAGCAAATTATTTCTCCAGGCTTTGAAGTATAGTATTCCTCACCTTGGGAAATGCATGCAGAAACAGCATTTGAATCACTATAACTTCGCTGATCATTATTACAATAGAATAAAATTGAAAAAATACCACCTAACCAAGTGTCTGCAGAATAAACCCACGGTATCAGAGTTAGCAAGAAACATCCCAAGTCGGAGCTTCTCAAGTAAGGTATGGACTTTTTAAGTTAACCTATTTGTAGGACATTAAGATTAATTTTATCTTAAAGATAAAGAATGGGTAGGATATCCGTTACTAATTTTTTCAGTAATTCTGGTTTGATTTTTAAAATGTTAAGGCTCAATTGTCTGTAGTTCTATTTAAGTATAAAAGAATATATGCATATGTATTCGTATAGTTGTAATATATAAAAATATATATTTATGGAAAATGATTCACCTTAGGAAATCCTTATGCCTACCAGTATATTTCAAAGTATAATATAGCTTTCTGAAATTCCTAGAATACCATAATAGCTTTTAACAAAATCTGATAATATGCTAATTATTTTATGAGTCTCAAATTGGTAAACTTCAATAACTCCATGTAATTGTGTATTCCTTGTTTTAAAAAAAATGAAAAAAAGGCATTTTTGACCACTTGGGTCCTTCAGAAAGATGCCTTCAGACTGTTGTACTTTGGCCAGACCCCAAGCTATGGGCCTAAACCTTGAGGACCTGATTGTCATTACATGTAGAGTCACCACACATTCTATTTGTGTGGGACAGTCCCAGTCTACACCTGTTGTTCCTGTGTAATTATTAATAGTGTTCCCTTTCCTCTCAGAAATGTTCTGGTTAGGATGGTATATTAAATGGTCATCCTACTTGTTTGAGATTAAGCTATTTATGCTGCCACCACTTTGACATATCCCTCTACCATATACTTATGTTCCTTAGACTCCTTAAATTACATTTGGGGATGATATTTTTGCAATAATTTGCCATATTATTTTAATATTTTAGTTTCTGGTTTAAATTGTTTTGTTACATACTGACTTTTATTTTTAGACTGTTTTGACTACCTCTTTTTTTACTGTGGTAAAATTGTTGGTGACATAAAATTAGCCATTTTAGCCACTTTCAAGTGTATAATTTAGTGGCATTAATTACATTCACAGTGTTGTACAGTCATCACCACTATTTCTAAAACCCTATCATCACCCAAAAGAAATAGGTCCATGAAACAATAACTGCCCACTGCCTCCTTTTCCAGGACCCTGGCAACCTTTAATCTACTTTATGTTTATGAATTTGCCTATTCTAGACAATTCATGTAATTTTAGTCACATGGTATTTATCCTTCTTTGTTTGACTTATTTAACATGTTTTTAACATTCATCCATGTTGTGGAATACATCACTTCATCCTTTTTATGGCTGAATAATATTCCATTGTACGTGTATACCATATCCATTTGTCTGTCAATGGATACTTGTGTGGCTTGTTTTAAAAATGATTTTTTTCATCTTATTTTACTGGATTCTTTATTTCATGTTTGCTCTTAGCTCATGCCTGTGGGTTTTGGGTTTTTGTCTATTTTTTGTTTTCGCTTTTAACTTTTCATCTGTGGTTCCTAGACTTTTTTACTCTCAACGTTTTAGTCTTAGCTTAGTTTAACACTTTGATGCTTTCTTTACTCAGAAATTCTTTGCCTTTTATTTCGTTATTACCTTTGTGTGTATGTGTGCAGCTTTATTCTATTTAAGAAACATAAACTTTAAATTTTACTCATTTGAAAAATTTTGGATCTTTAGATAATTTTATTTTGCACTTTGTTTAGAACATTTGTCATCTAGTACATTTATCTTGAGTCCTAGTTTATAAATAGTAGGCAGGAATTGCCATCAGAGTGACAGCTGGGATTAGCTTACACCCTGAACAGGAGGTTGACTATTTTTTCCCTCTGCTTGTCCCTGAAGCAACTTTTCAATTCTCCTTCATAGATTCCTGTCACCTAGAAACTTTAACTTGACTTAGTAGCTCTTTTAGTAATTGTCCACCTGAAAAACCGGTCCTACTTTCGCATGCGGTACATCAACCATTTCATCTGTAAAAAATGATACCATAGGAAAGCTGTGCTGTCTGTCTTTTATGATCACTGGGACCCAGGGAATCTGTGAAGAGACCTATAGACAATGCACATTTTTTTTTCAGCAAGCATCCACTCCGTTCCAACTTTGTTCACTCCTACAGATAAAACAAAATTAAAAAAAAAAGTAGTTGGTGCCTATAGGCAACTTCAGATATATCTGCCCTGATAATGGAGAGAAGTAGATTTGAGGGAAGATTAAAGAGATAGAATCAGTCAAACTTCATCTTCATAGGGTGATTACATTTTATTGGGGACTTCTTAGTATAGAGAATGTAGGATGATAATCCTTCTTCTGTTTGGATTCTAAAATTCAAAACCCTCTTACAAAAGTTGTTTTTAACTCAACCCCCATCCTCCACAAACTGGCACAAAGCTGTAAAATGTTAATTTTACTATCCCACTTAATAGATGTTTTGCTCCAGAATCTTCCTGTGTTTTGTTACAAAGTAATGTTCCCTACCCACTCCCCCCCCTTACCCAGATAGGCACCATGTTAACTTTACAAAATCATTAAATCCCAAAGCACATTTAGGTCCTCATTTTGTTTCAGTTGGACTTATGTCACAGGCACAAGTATATGCTTATTGTCACTTACATCTTAAGACAGGAAGGAAAAGGGGTGCCTGGGTGGCTCAGTTGGGTAAGTGTCCAGATCTTGATTTTTCACTCAGGTCTTAATCTCAGGGTCATGAGGTAGAGTCCCAAGTCGGGCTCAGTGCTGGGCGTGGATCTGAGATTCTCTCCCTCTGCCCTCCTCCCATCCCCCGCCCTCCCCACATCAAAAGAAATAGAAAAAAGAGTGAGAAAGGAGAAGGAATAATTGTAACTCACTACTAAGGTAGAGATTTCAGTAGATAGTTGGATGTATGAGTCAGGAATTTGGGAAGAGTTACCCAAATGTAGGTAGAGTTGAGGCCACAAGAACCATACTGTATTTAACTCTGTGCTATTAATTATATCATTTTGAACTTTCTTCATTAGACTGTGAAATCCCAAAGACAAGAATTTTATAATGTACATCTTTATAAGTCCAACACATGGCATAATGACTTCCTCACATTCGATAAGTAGTAAATGTTTGTGGAATGAATTAATAGTTGAATGAATAAATTTTTTATTTTCACATAATTACAAATTTTATCACTGAAGAAATACCCCAGAAATCATCCAATCTGAGTTCTTTCTATGATCTGTTTGTTGTTTATTTTTATTTTTATTTTTATTTATTTGACAGAGATCACATATAGGCAGAGAGGCAGGTAGAGAGAGAGGAAGGGAAGCAGGCTCCCTGCTGAGCAGAGAGCCCCATGCGGGGCTCGATCCCAGGACCCTGGGATCATGACCTGAGCCGAAGACAAAGGCTTTAACCCACTAAGCCACCCAGGCGCCCCTATGATCTGTTTTAAATTCATTTTTATATATGGTGTGAGGGATTGGGATCCACCTTCATTCATTTGTTTGTAGATAAATATTCAGTTATCCCCGCACTGTTTGTTGAAAAGACTATTCTTTTTCCATTGAATTTTGTTTACACCATTGTCAAAACATAAATCATCTATAAATGTAATTTATAGTTCAGAAATGTTTATTTCTGAACTCTTTTGAGTTCAGCCTGTTGATCCGTATGTCTGTCATTATGCCACAACCACACTGTCTTTATTGCTATAGCTTTGTAGTGAGTTTTGAAATCACATAGTGTATGAGCTCTTTTTTTGCAAATGAAAAAATCAGAGCCACACAGTCCAAAGTTAAGTGAAAAAATTAGAGTCAGAACTAGACATCAGGTAGCCTGATTCCTAGTACCTTTCTACTTTAGTACCTTTTATTATAAATTATTACAAATAATAACAAAGTCAGAATACCATAACAAATACCCATATACCCACTACTCGGTGTGACTTTTCTTAACTGGAAAAAACAACAAGTATATTTGAAGATTCCTGTGTACTTCTGTATCACATTCCCTAACCTCCCTAGGGGTCATCATTTTCCTTTATCTATCCATGTGTGTTTTTTTATAAATTACACATGTATTTGTATCCACAGATGACATATAGGAGTGTTTTACATGTTTTGAAACTTTATATATTATTGTACATAAAGTTGTATAATTTTTTTGTTCAACTTAAGATTTTGAGATTCCACATTAATATGTGTATTGCTTGTTCATTTAATACAACTACTATGTAATATTCCATTATATAACATATCACAGTTAATCCATCTTCTTTGGACAGGCAAGTATATTTTCTCCAGTTTCCAGACTTTAAAAAGTTGCAAAACACAATCTTTTGTGTATCTCCTTATTCATATGTGATAGACTTTCTCTAGAATCTTATACCTAAAATTACAAATCCTGATTGTATTCACAAGCTAATGTTATTTTATCAGGCTGAATTCTGAATTGATAACCACCTTAAGTGCAAACAAGGAATATATAAGAATTCGATTTATATCTCACTTACATTATCAGACTTTCTTTTTGCCCTTCCAACAGATAAATGTGGCAAGTATGTCATTGCTTAGTATTCATTGTCCTGATTAATCATGAAGTTGAGCTGCTTTTCTGTGTTCATTAACTCCTTTGGTTTTATCTTGAATTGCTTATTCATATGCCTTGACCATTCGTACTGTGTTTTCTTTCTTACTGATTCATAAGCATTTTTTACATGTCTTTTATGTGCTGTAGGTATCTTTTTTATAATTTGTGCTGTCTTTTCACTTTGTTGTTTAAGTAGATCTTTAAATTTTTATGTTTTGTGCTTTATTTCCTTCTACTCAGCAATTATTTGTTGAACACTTACTATGCACCAGTCTAGCAATCGGGTATGTAGCAGTGAGCAAAGGAAACAAAAATCCCTGTCTTCATGAAACTTACCATTCTAGTTAAGAGAAGAGAGAAGAACAATGATGCATATGAATTAAACATAAAGTATGTCAGAGACCGTAGGGATAGTGAAACATAAGACAGGGAAAGAATGAATAGACCATATTGAGATAGGGAGGATTGTTATTTTAATAGGATGGTCAGAGAAGGCCTAACTATAAGGTAACATTTGAGCAGTAGCTTGAAGAAGGTGTTTGGGCACAGGACATAGCATGTTCTAAGAAACTGAGGTAGGGGGAAGCCACTCATATTCAAGCAATAGCAAAGAGACCAGTGTGGCTCAGAGTAAGTGAGCGTGAAAAGAGTGTCGTAGTAGATGAGGTCCTCAAGGTCATGGAATTAGGACCTTCTAGACCATTGCAAAGATTTTTGCTTTTCCTCTTGAGTGAGATGGGAAATCATGGGAGGGCTTTCAGTGAAGAAGTGATATGATCTGACTTTAGGCTCACTCTGCCTCTTTTTTTGAAAATAGCCTGGGAAGACAGGAGCAGAAACAGCATTTAGGCTTTCTCTTTATCCAAAGGAGAAAGGATAACAGTACAGACCGAGTAATACCAGTACAGAGAAAGAAGTAGTCAGATTCTAAATCTTAAAAGTTGAAAAGATACTTGGTTGTATCAAGAGAGAAAGACAGAGAAGACTGTGGTTTTAAACCTGAGCAGCTAGGATAGAATTGTCATTTATCAGGATAGGAGTGATAGAAGAAGCAGAGTTTTGTTGGGGGAGAGGGTACATGGGGAGATTGGAAGTTTGGTTTGGGACATTTTTTGACATACCTATTAGTGATCTAAGTAGAAAGGTTGAGAAGTCAGTTGGATACACAGGTTCAACTTGTGCAGGGGAAAGGTCCAGGGTAGAGATCTAAATTTGGGAGTCTTCAGCATATAAATCGCATTTAAGGTCATGAGGCTGGTTGAGATTACTGAGGATATTAATGCAGACGGCAGATGAAGAAGTGGTCCGGGGCATGCTGATGTTAAGAAGCCAGGAAGTAGATATAGGAATCGTTAAGGAGACTGAGAAGGCCTAGTGAGATAGGAGGAAAACAGTAAGAATGAGGGGTCCTGGAAGTCAAGTGAAAAGGTGTTCTCAGGAGAAGGAAGTTATCAATTGTATCGTGATGCTTATAGGTCAAGTAATAGGAGTGCATAGAATAACGTTTGTATTTTGCAGTCCTGTGGCCATCAGTGACTTTGACAAGAGTAGTCAGTTGACCGAAAAGGGCAGAAATCTTAGGGGGCTCAAGAAAAAGGAGGAAAGGAATTGGAAGCAAGGGGCATAGGAAACCATTGAATAATGAAACAGTAAATAGAACTAGAAATTTTAAATGAGTATAATTAAGATTACTGAGAAGTGTTTCATGGATACTAAATAAGATGTGTACTAATATGAATACACTTCAGGTATGTTAATGACAGATTTTAGTATGGTCCTGTGTAAAACAACAAAGAAACCATTTATCAAGTCAGAAGTTCCTAATTTCTCTAAATTCTTTGTTCTTAATTTAAGGTTTTTAAAGTGTCTTATTTTCTGTTTTTTTCTGCATTAATGGAACTGGCCCTAAGATTTATCTCCTTTATTTGTGTTAAATTACATTAGTAGATTTTTCTAATGCTGAACCATCTTTTCATTCTTAAGATATGCCCTACTTGGTCACATACGGTTTTATTATTACTTTACTATTTTTGTTTTGTGCTTTTTAAAAATACATTGTTTCATTGTATTTTATTTTCCATTTTTTTAGTCCATGTTTGACAATAAGATTAGTATTTAATTGTCATACATTGTCATTGTCTAGTTTTGTGTCAAATAATATTTGCCTCATAAAGTAAGTTGAGTACTTTTAAATAATTGACATTTTTTTTCTTGGTTAGCATATGAGAAAACTGTTCCTTGAAGATGTCAGAAAGCTATCTTGGAAAGCATGTGGGTTTGGTGTCTCCTTTAAGAAGAGGACACTTGATTACCAGTTTAATTTCTTTGATAGTTACTGGCTTATATAGCCCTTCTGTTTTTATCTGTTTGAATAATTCATTTATTTTCTGGAAAATTATTCATTTTATCTGTTTTTTCAAATGTTAGGCATGAACTTTATTGTGGGGTTTTTTTTAATCTGTTGTTTTTCTACATGTCTTTTTTAGTACTTTTTAAAAAATATCTTGTGCATTTTTCAGAGGACCAACTTTTTTTTAAAATATAAAAAAATAAAAAGCAATGAGCTTTTTATTTTGTTGATCTTCTCTAATTGATCACTTTATTCTGTTTCTTCTACTTCATTTAGGTTTACTTTCTTTATTCTTAAATTGAAACACTTCATGTTATATTTCAGGAGACCTATAATGTCAGTTCATCCCACTATTAATCATGTAAAGCTTGATAATTTTGGTAAAGGTGATAATTGCTGGTTCTCTCCATCAGTAAAGGGGCCTTATTCTCTTTGCAGTTAGTTACTAAGTAGGTAGTCAGTAGGGTAGTACTTGGTACTGCATGAGCATTGTGTTACCGAACATCATTTCACCTAATATGTTTAACAGTAATTGATCTTTACCCTAGTCACTTGTCACTAGGGTTGCTAATGATATTCTGACTTTATTATTTCTACATTTATTAGCTGATACTACTCTGTAAAGAAGAGTTTTCTTTTTTGTTGAACCCTCTTTTTTTTAATTCTAGTTTGGTATGTTTGGAGTTTTTTGTTTTGGCTTGTTTTCAAATTACTATGAATTTTTATATTTTTCAGGGTAGTATCAGTTATAATCATTATTCTTTTTGATGCTCAAATTGTCCCAAATATAGGAACCTCTACAAACTGGCCCTTTTAACACCTCTCCATTAAGCTTTGGGCATTTGCTTGCTTTCTGACAAGCCTGTTTTTCGCTCTTCTGCCCTGGACTTGGAATTAGACATGTATTAATGGTACCATCTTGACTAAAAGCTGTCCGGTGTGTTTCTTCTGTGTAATTTTTCTGTCTTTAGAATTCATTTTTGCTATAAGGAAGTTTACATATTCTATCCTCCTGTTTTCATGTGTTTCATTGTTAAAATGGTTTTATGACAGGTCACCTGGAAGGTAGCAAAGAGTGCCTTTTTCCTCTAATGGAGTGATACTTTTCATGTAACCTTAAAACTTTAAAGCTGTCCTCACTTCGGCTCCATTAGGTAGTATATGCCCTTCAAACCAATAGACTATTAATGTATTAAGATACTTGGCTAAAATAGATAGGTTTAGCTGTGTACTCTAGTGATAATGCTAACTAGCGTTGAAATGAAAGCTTAAAATACCCACTGGGTATTGTTGGGACAGATTTAAAAGCAAAAACAACTTGGATATGGAGTATTTTGGATTTATGAATATTATATAAAATCTCAGTTTTCCTGGGAGTAATTCCTTTTGAGGAATTATTTATAAAGCTCCAAATTCTACCTCCATTTTATTAAAGCAGTTAAAAGTCCTCTTTGCTTGCAGGGTTATTTTGGTTCAGATTAGCTCAGTTTATTTGGATTCTTGACCCAGAAAAAGGTTAATCAAGAAAGTAAAATAAATTTGACTAAGAGGACAGGTATTGTTCCCTTGTTCCTACAGTTTTCTTGCCTTTAGTCCTGCATTGGCCATGGCTCTATAAGAATGGGTATTTTTAAAAAAAGAAGAATGATTATTTAAAAGTTGCAGGGCCCAGCTCCATGACAGAGAATGTGCTAGAAACTGCAAGGTAGAAAGAGGTACTCTTCATAGCTACCCTGACTCTACTTCAAAGATTCCAGCGGAATTACAGACCAAATAAGCAAGGTTATCTGGCAATGGAAAGGCAGTTCCTACTGCTAAGTTATAGTTTCAGGATAGATTTCTAGTGATCTTCTGATCTGTGTTTCAGATGATAATAGGAAGTTATTGATACTTTACCTCACTACTCTAAAAATCAATTCTAGATTTTGTGAAAATGGTAAGAAATAGATGAAAAACATAAGAGCCTCCAGTGTTTGGATTTCAAATAATTACTCAAGCATATTAAGTATATGGTTAAAGTAGAGACTGAATGAGACTACCATAACAATTGTTCGTAAGTGGAATCTAATCCAAATCATAAAGTATCTCAAAGTCCAAAGGAAGTAATTCATGAAAATGATCATTTTTCCATTTAATTTGTTTGGGTGGTATTTCTATTCTTGTATTTAATTGTAGATGGTAAACTCTTTGTGATGTAAACTGTATTTATAGCTTACATTCTCTACAGTGTTGGTAAAGTATCATGGACACACTTGTGCAATAAATATTTACCAGCTGTTAGAAATCCTTACCAACAGTTTAGTGCCCCTCTGGCACAAATCACTATACAGTTGTCATCTTTGGCAGAAAGCTGATGTTGAAAATCTTGGTTAGAATTCTTCTGCATAACCAAGGCAAACCTGTCAAGTATTGTGATTTGATAAGTGGTGTTTTGCCAAATTATAATAATTCATGTGGCATTTTCATGCTCACCAGAGGTCACCTAAAGCTCTTAGCTTATTACATACTTCCAATAAGACACTGAATGCTTCTTAAGGCTTAATCTGTGTCTCTACTCGTGTTCATTAATTGTCCACTATTTTCTTACTCTGCTTATACAGCAAACATATTACTTTTTCCTTAAACCTAAAGTTTTGTTTTACTTATGAAGTATTAACTTTTTGACCTGATAAACTGTTCTACTTGGGGGATTCCTTATCCCCACGAGAGAAGAAAATTATGGTTAATGAAGATATAAAGTAAGACATATTTCTTAAAATTCTTACTATGTATAAAAATAATAGTGAACATTTATTAATAAAGATAATGTCTTCCTCTCCCTTTGAAGTTTCCCTCCTTTTAGGAGGTATTGTAGTACTTTATAACTCAGTAAACATTTTTTTCTCCCTCTTACCCCAGAGTATTAAATATGTAAACATCCTTTCCTTTACTGCTTAGTTTTGTATAAGCCTTTCTAGTAGATCTAAATATTCTCCAGTGCTTTTTAGTGCTTCTGTTAAGCTTAAGTTAATAGTATAGCCATCAGGTGTTCACCTTATTTTCTTTGTTTACATTTTTAAATGAAAAAGAGCTTAAGAAACAACATTTGTTTCCTGGGTGGCTAAGTTGGTTAAGCAGCTGCCTTTGGCCCCGGTCATGGTCCCAGGGTCCTGGGATCAAGCCCCACATTGGGCTCCCTGCTCTATGGGAGGCCTGCTTCTCCCTCTCCCTCTTCCTGCCCCTCCTTCTGCATGTGTGCTCTCTCTGTATCAAATAAATAAAATCTTTAAAAATCTTAAAAATAAAATCTTCAAAAATAAATAAATAAAAGACTTTTTAAAAAGCATTTAAGATCTGTGAAATGCATATCATTTCATAGGTATAGACCTACCCTTGTAGTACTTGCATGAAAAAGAAATAGGGATGATCTCGGAAAAGCAAAGGTTTTTTTCTTTCTAGTTTGAGAAAAGTTTTCAATTAGCAATAATCGCGCCTCGGATAAACCTCATTGGCTACGATACTGCCACTGCGCAAAGCTTCTTTCTAGTTTGAAATATTATGATCATACCAGTAAAACTTTTTCCAGGATTTTCTGCCTATTAAACAAGAAAACGAAAAATCACTTTCAGAAAACATGGACGCATTCGAAAAAGTGAGAACAAAGTTAGAAACACAGCCACAAGAAGAATATGAAATCATCAATGCAGAGGTAGGATATCCTTATGTTTTGGGTTTTTTTTTTTTAAATCTGATATTACCAGTTAGGATGCAAATGAAGTACTTTGTTATTCTAGACATAATCCCACAACAAAAGTAAAAACTGCTTTTGCCTTTATGCTGAAAAACTTAAACAACAAAGAATAAGCAGAGTATGATTTTTAAAGTAAACTGTAAATGAATTTCAAAATCAAAATGAACTTCCAAGTTACTTTGTTAATTCTGGTTTTTGGAAACGATTATTTCTGTTTTAAAATGTTTTAAATAATTCCAAGGAGAAGTTCATATGAAACCATCAGCTGTCATTTTTTATTTAATTTGAAAAGTATTTGATTGCTGTATCTACACTTTTTTTGTAACAAAAGGAAGTATACTTTAAGTAGTATAATACCATGAAGGCCAAGTAATTGACCATTTAATGGTGCTACCACAGTCATAAATAACCAGTTGAAACAGATTGACATGCATGTTGCAACTTTTTCAGTAAGACTGGAAAACAGAACCACAGCTTAAAATGAAAATCACATTCATAGTATAGTGGAAATAACAGTAGGTTGAGAATCAGGAATTCCAGATTCAAAATAACTCATTAATTTAGCAGGTAATAAATGTGTTTCAGGCTCGAATATGATGAAGTCATATCAATCAATTTCATTTGATTAATTTAATTAATACCATGTAGGTATTAGACAAGAGTACTATTTACATATTGGGTAATAGTCTCTCAGTCTCAAATTGTGTATATCTGTCAGCCCATAAGAAACTTTGTATAAAATCAAATTGAGGGGCGCCTTGATGGTGCAGTTGGTTGGGTGTTGTACTCTTGATTTCAGCTCGAGTCATGATCTCAGGGTCATGAGATGGAGCCCTGTCTTGGGCCCCATGCTTAGTGCAGAGTCTGCTTGAGAATCTCACTCCCTCTGGCCCTCCCTCCTGCTTGCTTACTTGCACTCTGTCTTTCAAATAAATAAATCTTTCTTTAAAAAAATAAAATTGAAACCAGGACAGTTGGTGGTGACTGCGTATTTTAGAGGAAAGCATCTCATCAGGTTATTGTGTTTCCAGACTAATCTGAACCACTCTTTCTTTGTCTGCCTCATTTTAGATTACCTTAAAGATGCTGTTCAGTCTTTTGTTACCTGAATCCCACCATAGGAATGTCAGATACTCCCACAATATAACTAAAGTTTGTTACCAGTTTGTTAACCGTCATAAGAGGTTTTGTTATGCCTTCTCTCTGTTGCCTCTTACATTTATGTATTAGAAACTCTTCCAGCGATTGTGAATGTATGAAAACCATATCTTACTGTATTGTAAAAAGTGATCCATTTTATATTTTTTATGTGTTCATTCATAGACATGGGTCTGCTTTTTAGGAAAGATCTCCTTCTTTATCTTAAATGGTCAGACCAGGGGCTCCTGTGTAGCTCAGTCTTTTAAGCATGTGCCTTCAGCTCAGGTCATGATCTCAGGATCCTGGGTTCAAGCCTGCTTCTCCCTCTCCCTCTGACTCTCCTCCCTGCTTGTGCTCTCATCCTTTCTCTCAAATGAATAAACAAAAAGTCTTTTAAAAAATTAAATGGTCAGACCATCAAACAGTTAATAAAATTGTTTAAATTAATTATTAAATAAACCTTTTTTTTTTTCTTTGTCAGGTTAAGCATGGTGGTTTCGTTTATTATCAAGAAGGTTGCTGCTTGGTTCGTTCCAAAGATGAAGAAGGTACGCCATAGTTTTTCCTTTTTTTTCCCCCTGATTTTTTGTATTTTAGATTTTTTTGTAAGAAATTCAGTATTAATTTCTTGAAAGTATAGAAAGTATGCATTTTTTTAGATTATTTCTACATTAAAAAAAAATGACTAGTTAATTTCTGGGTTTGTTCAAGATACAGTTAACAGCTATACCCAAAAGCTTGAATGGAGATGGGATCCAGTATTTTTTGAGCATCTCCTATATCCCAAATAGTATGCTGGGCCTTTTGCATAGATTATTCAATGTCATTTACATTCTGTTTGTTAACTCTCTAGTTTCTCCATGGTCTATAAATACAAGACTATATCTATGAAATAATATCAGATAGGCTGATTTATAGAATAATATTGAGTAGCATAGACTAATATTAAGTAAATACCAGCTTCTATGCAAATCAAGCTGCTGCCAATCCTGAAGGAAGCTGGAGTGTAAGCCTCTCATAGAAGGGAAATTCTAATTCAAGACATTGAAATACAGTTTAAAGATTTTTTTTTTTTTAAGTACATCTTGTGGAGTTAACACTTTCATACTTTTCTTTATGCAGCAGATAATGATAATTATGAAGTTTTATTCAATTTGGAGGAACTTAAATTAGACCAGCCCTTCATTGATAGTATCAGAGTTGCTCCTGATGAAAAATACGTAGCTGCTAAGATAAGAACTGAAGATTCTGAAGCATCTACCTGTATAGTTGTGAAGCTCAGTGATCAGCCTGTAATGGAAGCCTCTTTCCCAAATGTGTCCAGTTTTGGTAAGCTACCAAACAAAACAGTCTTCTGTGTTAAAAAGGCAACTGAAAAGAATTGTCCACATCTTTGAAACATTTTTCTTGTCCATGTGAATGAGAAGGTGAATGCCTAATCCATTTATCCCTATGGACTCCACAGCTTCCTTTGTGTCTCTCTTTTTTTTTTTTAAGATTTTATTTATTTGTCAGAGAGAGGGAAAGAGAGCGAGCACAGGCAGACAGAATGGCAGGCAGAGGCAGAGGGAGAAGCAGGCTCCCCGCCGAGCAAGGAGCCCGATGTGGGACTCGATCCCAGGATGCTGGGATCATGACCTGAGCCGAAGGCAGCTGCCCAACCAACTGAGCCACCCTGGCGTCCCTCCTTTGTGTCTCTTATTTGGGAGACCTTCCTTTAATTGTCTATCGAAATTAATATTCATGTTTTTTAAAGAATTACAGTCAGAATCCAAGCTGCACAGTGTATTTCGATAGATCAGTAGCTCTTTGCAAATATACCATTCAGATACATTTAAGATAAATTGTATCTTAATATGTTACTGAACTTTAAATTTAGGCATTTTTAATTTTTTAAATTTCCCCAGGTCACTGTCAACAAACTTTGGCACCTGTTGAACTAACTTACTCATCAGTAGAAGTGATGTTTTTTTTTTTTTTAAGATTTTATTTATTTATTTGACAGAGAGAAATCACAAGTAGACAGAGAGGCAGGCAGAGAGAGAGAGAGGGAAGCAGGCTCCTCGCCGAGTAGAGAGCCCGATGCGGGACTCGATCCCAGGACCCTGAGATCATGACCCGAGCCGAAGGCAGTGGCTCAACCCACTGAGCCACCCAGGCACCCCAGAAGTGATGTTTTGATTCAGAAAACCAACTTCAAATTTTATCTTTTATCACTGAGTGATACATATATTTATAGCTTATCCTCCCTTTTCATTTTCTGCCATAATTTTCCCCATTGTTTAATAACTAATGCTTTTGCAGTGAATTGAAATTATAGTATAATTTATTCTGAGACAAACTTTGCGAGGGGATGGGCAGAGAGAGGGAAGGAGGATGTTAAGCAGGCTCCGTGTGAGGCTAGATCTTATGACCTGGGCTGAAATCAAGAATTGAATGTTGACCAGCTGAGCCACTCAGGCACCCTGAGACATACATCTTGTACATTTTAACCTCTCTAAAATCAAGATGCGTATTATACAATGATGTCTTACAGTCACTGTCAGCCAGGTGGCAGTCATGATGTGATCATTTGAAAACTTCCTAGACAGCTTCTGGTAAGATCAAGAAAACTCCAGCATTGGGACGCCTGGGTGGCTCAGTTGGTTAAGCGGCTGCCTTCGGCTCAGGTCCTGATCCCAGCGTCCTGGGATCGAGTCCCACATCGGGCTCCTTGCTTGGCAGGGAGCCTGCTTCTCCCTCTGCCTCTAGCCTGCCACTCTGTCTGCCTGTGCTTGCGCTCTGTATCTCTCTCTCTCTCTAACAAATAAATAAAAAAAAATCTAAAAAAAAAAAAAAAAAAAAAAGAAAACTCCAGCATTAAAATGTATTTGGTAGTTTGAGATATTCTGTGGATTGAGGACAGACAGAAAGTAGATAGGCCTGAGAGAATGTGATCCAGTGTTTCTTTAGACTCAAAGTTAGAGATTGTAGATGTAAACATAACTTATCTCCTTTAAGCATGTGACTCTGAGATACTGAACACAACTCTTTTTTTTTTTTTTTTAAGATTTTATTTATTTGACAGAGAGAGATCACAAGTAGGCAGAGAGGCAGACAGAGAGAGAGGGGGAAGCAGGCTCCCTGCTGAGCAGAGAGCCCGACGCGGGGCTCGATCCCAGGACTCTGAGATCATGGCCTGAGCCGAAGGCAGAGGCTTTAACCCACTGAGCCACCCAGGCGCCCCCTGAACACAACTCTTATTTAGAAACTTGAGAATGAGAACTACTTGAAATTGATGTAGTGATATTTTATTCTCCAGAAAGCTCTTTGACTTCTGTATAACATTGGTTAGTGCTAATCAAACTTGTGTTCAGTTTTACATTTCCAGGAATGACTTATAAATATCTCTTTTTGTGGCACTCACAATTTGAATGCACTGTGCCCTTTTTTCAACTGTAAATGTGTAATTCTTTATTTTCTTTCAGAATGGGTTAAGGATGAAGAAGAGGAAGATGTCCTATTCTATACTTTCCAGAGGAACCTTCGCTGCCACGATGTGTATCGAGCAACTTTTGGTGATAACAAACGTAATGAACGTTTTTACACAGAAAAGGACCCAAGGTACTAGAATAATGCTATTAAATTTTTTTCTCCAGGGCTGTTCTCCAGTTTTCTAAAGTGCTGTTCTTAGTTGACATAAAATGTTGATTTTAGCTAGAACCAGGTAATAATAGGCTAAAATGAACGTAATCATTCTTTTTATTAGTTGTTTGGATTTAAAATTGGAATCTACTCATATTCAGACTCCACAGTGAACACAAATACACCATTAGACTGCAAATACTAAGTTTTTAATATTCTCTGGGGGCTGTGAAAAGGGTTGTTAATTAAATCTTTAATAGTGTTATCATACTACATTTTTAAGTCCTTTATAAGCCATAACTGGAATACCATGGTGTCAGTTGCTCAGAATTCACTACTCATTTCAAATAAGTTACCTGCCTTTTAAATTGTTTTACTTTGAGCCATGATGTCCACTGATCTTTAAATTTTGCTCTCCCCAGTATTTTGGTAATTCCTTCCTAAAGCTAATTCTCTTTACTTCCTTATAATCTAGGACTCATGCCTCATATTGCCACTTAGCAGGCTTGGAAGGAAATGACAATAAGTTTATCTGGCAAAATCCCTTGACTCTTACTCAGATATATTTTCCAAATGATTAATGAGAAATAAATTTTCCCTAACACCAGGATTCTATCCCCTTATATGTCATTTCACAGTATAGCTTGGACAATGTCTGGACAGATTTTATAAGAAAAAAAATGACATCCATGTCAGTGAAGTTGATACTCAAAACAAGAAATTAACCCATCATTTCATGCAATTTCAGAACTGATAAGGATCTTAATGAAAATCTTATATGGTGGCCTCCAGTTTATATTGAGAATTTGAGGTCTAGAGAAGTTCCGTTATTCCAGCCCATAGAACTAGCATTCTTGGTCTAGTAATGCTATCATTGCCCTTTTTCCCACCCTCTGATGATAATTTTTTGATGAGAAATTATCAGAGGGGCGCCTGGGTGGCTCAGTGGATTGAGCCGCTGCTTTCGGCTCGGGTCATGATCTCCGTGTCCTGGGATCGAGCCCCGCATCGGGCTCCTTGCTCAGTGGGGAGCCTGCTTCTCTCTCTCTCTCTGCCTACTTGTGATCTCTCTCTGTCAAATAAATAAAAAAAAAATTATCAGAACTATTTATTCATATAATTCTACCATTTTATGTGCTGTTCATCAAGGATATCTTTTGGGGAGATGATAGTTTAAACTAGTAATTACGTTTTATCAATAACTTATGATTACAAACCATTAGCCGTCTTGTGAATGAAGCTCAAAATTAACACAGTAAGCTATATTCTTAAAGAAGATACTTGTTTGGCATATATTGGTACCATCCTAATTTCTAAGATTAAGTGGAAGCTATTTGACTTGTTCATGCTTTTCTGCCCAATAAGGAACTAACCATCTATGGTTAAGGCTCATTTGACATTCAGAACCCTGATCTACAACACAAACTAGTTTGTAAGTTCTTAACACTTTATAATCCCCAAATTCAGAGGGTAGGACCAAAAGGTAAGAGCAGCATACCTAATGAGAAAATGGAGTAAAGTTCTCCAAAGAACTTCTGAAACACAGAGCTGCTTATTTACTGTGTTTGCTTTGATCCTCAGGGTTTAGTTTTCTGTTCTCATAGTAAAGTTCACCAAAGTGTGTAATTTCCATTTACCTGCCTCTGGTGGCCCAGTTTTGGGTACCTGATTTTTAAAAAGGTATTTTCATCAGTGTGCCTAAGAAGAACCCTTACAAGCCAGATTCTTCCATCTGCTTTATTTCCATTGTTTGAGTAAATTTGGTTGTTCAAAGGTAGCTTTCAGTTTTGATAGTAGAATGCCTCTGAGAATCATGTTCAAGGAAAATGCCTCTCCACTATTCTTAAAGATTGTTGTATATTCTTCCATTTTCAAATATTTCCAGAACCATTTAATTACACACATTCTAGGTAAAGCAGAATTATAAAGACTCCAAAAGGAAAGTTCTGACCAGAATTAGGAGACCCACTTTTTAAGTCACTGAAAAAACAACAACGCCCTCACCACCACTAAAAACCATCACGGACACAAATGCTATTCATCATATGATTTACAGTTTGGTTCTATTACTGGAGGCCAGAACAGGGCTAAATTAGAAAAACCTGCAAGATTACTGAAACTGGCCTGGTCATTTAGACTGGGGGTCTAAACCCCAAAGATCCCAGTAAGGACAACTCAGGGTCACCTCTAATATATTAAGCTACACCAAACATTTAACATCTTAGAAATTTCAAGTAAAGGGAATTTTAGAGGTAGACCTTTAGCTTCTTTTAGAAATTAAGTCTTTTAAAATATAGAGACGTTAAAGATCTACATGAAATAATACAGTTGATTAGAAAAAAATAGATACCTTCATCTTCTGGCACTTGATTCTGTTCTTCCTTTTTAGTAGAACTTAAATTCTTGTGTGAGAAATGGAATTAGCCTGGAATGGTCCCTTTTCCTTGATGTGGCAGATGCTTCTAGTCTTATTTCTTCTATAGACTGTTTGATCTTGGACAAGCCATTTCTTGTTCAGTTTCATTTCGTATCCTTGGTAATGTTTTACCTAGGTAATGCTTTGGGCTTTGGATAATGATACTCGCATATTAATTCCAAAAGTCTTTCTGAGTTTTTTTTGTTTCTACCGTTCTTTCATACTTTTGAGTATACCTATCTTTTAAATGTATTTATACAAATTAAAAATCCTTGCAAATCAGTTCAAACTCATCACTTACATATCCAGTAATACTACAGAATGGGAAAATTCGAGTTTGCTACCCATGTAGGCATAATGATTGCAACCAGGGTAATTAATAAAAAGACCTGTTTTCTTATTAAAATTGAAGTTGATTTTGTGCCTTATAGCATGGTCCCTACATGTAAATTCATAAGACAGCCTAGAACTGCTAGATTATGAGCAGAGACTTAGTCACTTTTATGTCTTTATTGATAACTAGGATACCAGGCCTGTATTACTGCCACTCATCTAGCCTATTCATTGAGTAAATGGTGCACTTTTCTTTCAAACTAAAACCCTAGTCCAGTGATGACTGTGAGTACCATTGAGCCATTGAATTCTTAGTGTATAGCAGAATTTAAAGTGTGTGTTGCCTTGTGGTAAGCATAGCATAACATGTAAGCTTATCAAATCACTTTGTTGTGCACCTGAAACTAATGGAACATTGTGTGACATTTACTCAAAAAAAAGAGTATGTGTTGCTACTAAGTCCATAAATTAAAACTAATTAAAAAATGTATTACTGTGCTAAGTGAAAAAAAGTATGTAGTATGATGTCAACTTATTTTTCATAGTGAGCATAATTATTTTCATAATCAGAGGTAAAATATATTTTAAGTTTAAAAATAAATATCAATAGAAATAAATGGGAAAATGGATTGACCTTAGTTCTTTACATTCCTTGTCTTCTCTCTTTTTGAACTGAAAGTACTTTGGTATTATTCTGTAACTTTGTTAATGCACTCGTGCCTTTTTTAAAATTTATCTTTTTTATCTTTATTGAGATATATATAAAAAGTTTAAGGTGTATGTGTTGATTTGATATGTTATACCTATCACAAAATGATTAACACAAGAGAGGTAGTTAATATCTCAGTCACCTCACAAATTACCACCTTTTTTATATATGGTGGGAACATTTAAAGTCTTCTGTCTCGGCTACTTTCCAGTACATAATACTGAATTGCTAATTCTGTAGTCACCATTGCTGGACATCTGATCCCAGAGCTTATTCATCTTCTATAACTAAAGATATTTGGGTGCCTGGGTGGCTCAGTTAAGCGTCCAACTCTTGGTTTCCACTCAGGCGGTGATCTCAGGGTTGTGAAATCAAGCGCCACATTGGGCTCTGACTGGGCCCTGCACTAGGCATGGAGCCTACCTAAGATTCTCTCCCTCTCCCTTCTGGCTCACCCTCTCAAATAAATAAATAACTGAAGGCATATACCCTTTCTCCATTATCTCCCAATTTCACCTAGCTCTCAGTTCCTGGCCACCATTCTACTACTCTGTTTCTGTGAGTTCAGCTTTTGTAGATTCCACATATGAGTGATGTCATAAGATATTTGTCTTTTTCTGTCTGACTTATTAGCATAATGCCCTCAAGGTCAGTCCATGTTGTTGCAAATGGCAGAACTTCCCTTTTCTCATAGCTGAATCATACTCCACAGTGTGTGTGTGTGTGTGTGTTCGTTATTCATCCATTTGTGGACACTTAGGTAGTATTACTAATACTTTAATAAACTTAGGAGTACAGATAACTTCTTTGTGACCCAGACTCCATTTCCTTTAGATAGTACCAGAAGTGGGGTTGTTGAATCATGTGGTAGTTTGGTAGTTCCTTTTTTAATTTTTTTTTTAAGATTTTATTTACTTAAGAGAGAATTTTTATGTGGCCAGATGAGCGGCAGAGAGTGAGAGGGAGACAGAGGGAGAGATACCCAAGCAGACTCCTGCTGAGCACAGAGCCTAACATGTGACTTGATCCCATTACCCAGAGATCATGACCTGAGACGAAACCAAGAGTCGATGCCTAATCAACTGAGCCATCCAGGTGCCTCTCCTTTTTGAATTTTTTAGGGAACCTTACTTTTCTGGTCTGTAATCTCTGTATCAGTTTCTATTCTCCCCAACAGTACACAAGGGTTTCCTTTTCTCCACATCCTCACTAAGATCAGTTCCCACTTGGTTTTTTTTTGTTTTTTGTTTTTTGTTTTGTTTTTGTTTTTGATAATTCTAACGTATGTGAAGTGGTACTGTGATTTTGGTTTGCACTTCCCTGATGATAAGTGATGGCAAGCATCTTTTCATGTACCCATTGGCCATTTGTATGCCTTCAGAGGAATGTCTAGTCAGGTCTCCTGCCCATTTTTAAATCAGACTTGTTTGTTTTTGTTTTGCTTTTGACTTACAGGAGTTCTTTATATATTTTGGATGTTAACCCTTTATCAAATATATGTATGGTTTGTAAATATTTTATCCCAGTCTATTGGTTGCCTTTTCACTTCTTTTCCTATGTAGAAACTTTTTAGTTTGATCTAGTCCCACTTGTTTATCTGTTTGTTTGTACTTCTGGTGTCATTAAAAAAAAAAAAATAGAAAATCATTTCCAAGGCCTCTATGTCAAGGAACTTTTTTCCAATGTTTTCCTCTAGGAGTTTCATATGTTCAGGTCTTAAGTTGAAAGTCTTTAATATATTTCAAGTTAATTTTTGTGAGTAGTGTTAAGGTAGAGTTCTAGTTTTATTAACACAGCAATTTCAGTAGCATGTGATTATCCAGTTTTCCAACACAATTTATTGAAGAGATTTTCTGTTCCCTTTTGAGTATTCTTAGCCCCCTTATCCAGTATTAGTTGAGCATATATTCAGGGGTTTGTTTCTGTGCCCTCAATTCTGTTCCAGTAGGTCCAAATGTCTATATTTTTTAAACATTTATCTATTTATTTGAAGGAGAGCATGGGTAGTGGGGAGGGGTATAAGGTGAGAAGAGAACCAACCTCAGGCAGACTCCCACCAAGCACAGAGCCTGACATAGGACTCAGTATCTTGACCTTGAGATCATGACCTGAGCTGAAACCAAGAGTCAAATGCTCAACTGACTGAGCCACCCAGGAACCTCCTCGTGTGTTTTTATGTCAGTACAATATTGTTCTGATTATTATAACTTTATAATATAGTTTGAGATCAGAAAGTGTGATGCCTTCTACTACTTTCTCAGGGTTGTTTTGACAGTTCGGGATCTTTTGTGGTTCTGTACAAATGTTGGGATTATATTTTCTGTTTCTGTAAAATATGCCTTTGGGACTTTAATAGAGATTGCATTCAGTGTATAGTTGGCTTTAGGTAGTTTAGAAATTTTAGTGATACTCATTCTTCCCAATCATGAATATGGCATATCTTTCTATTTATTTGTGTCTTTATTTTTTTTCACCAGAGTCTAAATTTTCAATATATAGATCTTTTCTCTCCTTGGTTAAATTTATTACTGGGGCGCCTGGGTGGCTTAGTGAGTTACAGCCTCTGCCTTCGGCTCAGGTCATGATCCCAGGGTTCTGGGATCGAGCCTCGCAGCGGGCTTTCTGCTCAGCGCGGAGCCTGCTTTCTCCTCTCTCTCTGCCTGCCTCTCTGCCTACTTGTGATCTCTGTCAAATAAATAAATAAAATCTTTAAATTTATTACTAAGTATTTGTTTTTGATACTATTTTAAATGACAGTGGTTTGTGTGTATCTTTTTCAGATATTTCATTATTAGTATATCAAAACATTGATAATGCTCTTTTCTAGATGTTGGTTTTACACCCTGAACTTAATTTGTTTATTACTGCTACAGCAGAATCTTTAAGGTTTTCTATATATAAAATCATATCACCTGCAGAAACTTTCTGATTTGGATGCTTTTTATTTCTTTTTCTTGCTTGATTATTCTGGCTAAGATTTCCAGTATTTGTGTTCATGAGAAGTAGTGAGAGTGGTCATCCTTGTGTTGTTTTAGATCTTAGAAGAAAACTTTTCAGCTTTTCATAATTGAATATGATGTTAGCTGTGGACTTGTCATATATGGGCTTTATAATGTTGAGTAAAATTCGTTCCATATCCAGTTGTTGAGAGAATTTGTATTGTGAATGGATTTTGAATTTTGTCAAATTCTTTCTGTGTTTATTGAGATCATGTGATTTTTATCTTTCATTCTATTAATGTATTACATTCATTGATTTGCATATGTTGAACCATTTTCATATCTCACAGATTTTTAGCTTGCATGAATAATCTTTTCAACGTCCTATTGAATTAGACTTGAGCTTAGCCAAAAGGCCAAGAAGCAATTGAATTAGGTTTGCTAGCATTTTGTTGAGTACTTTTTTATCTATATTCACCAAGGATATCGGGTAGTTTTCTTGTAGTGTCCTTATCTGGCTTTTGAATAGCATAATACTGGCCTGAGGAAATGAGTTTGGGAGTGTTTCCTTCTCTTCAATTTTTTTGGAAGAATTTGAGAAGGATTGGTGCTAATTCTTTAAATGTTTGGTAGATTTCACCAGTGTCTTTATTGGTCTGTTTAGATTTTCTATTTCTTCATGAGTTAGTCTTTGTAGGTTGTACATTTTTAGGAATTTATTCATTTTTTTCCTAGGTTTATTTAATTTGTTGGCATATAATTGTTCATGGTAGTCTTATACTCCTTTTTATTTCTAGAGTATCAGTTGTAATGTGTCCTTTTTTCTTTCTGATTTTGTGTACTGTAGCTAAAAGTTTTTTGGTTTTATCTTTTCAAAAAGCAGTTCTTAGTGTTGTTGATATTTTCTATTGTTTTTCCAGTCTCTTCTGCTCGGGTCTTTGTTGCATTTCCTTTCTTCTGCTAACATTGGCTTATTTTTTTCTTTTCCTAATTTCTTGAGGCATAATATTAGATGGTTAATTTGAGATATTTCTTCCTTTTTTCTTTTTTGGGGGAGGGGTTTTGGGGTTTTTTTTTGTTGTTTTTGTTTTTGTTTGTTTAAGTAGGTGCCACACCCAAGGTGGGGCTTAAACTCAATACCCTGATATTTAAGAGGTGCATACTCATAGCAACTAAGCCAGGCATGCCTATGTGAAATATTTATCTATTTATTTATTTATAGATTTATTTATGTATTTGAGAGAGAGAGAGTCTGGTGGGGAGGGGCAAAGGAAGAGAAGAACTTAAGCAGACTCCATGCTGAGAATAAGCCCATTGCGGGGCTCAGTCCCATGATCCTGAGATCTCAACCTGAGCCAAAACCAAAAGTCAGAGGCTTAACCCACTGCACCACTCAGGCACCCCAAAATGTTTCTTAATGTAGGTGTTTATCACAGTAAACTTCTCTCTCATAAGTACTTTTGCTGTATCCCATAAGTTTTGGTATATTGTATTTCTATTTTCATTTGTTTGAAGATATTTTTTATTTGCTTTTATTTCTTTGCCCCTGAATGGGTATTATTTTTTTAATACTGTGGGAAATACTATTTGGAGAAAAATAATTTTCATCAGGGGCAACTGGGTGGCTCAGTCAGTTGAGTGTCTCACTCTTGATTTCAGCTCAGGTCATGATCTCAGTGTTATGAGATGGAGCCCCACATCAGGTTCCATGCTGGTTGTGGTGCCTGCTTAAGATTCTCTCTCTGCCCCACCCCCCTTTAAAGAATTTTCATCACTTCATCTATCAGCATACATTCCTAAAAGATTTAAAGAATCCATTGATAAAATAAAACTTAGTAGTAAAAAAAAAAAAAAAAAAAACCTAGATGACAATATAAGTACTGTACTCAGTTTGATTGAAATAGTCCCAAAGCATAAAATCAATAGAAGAAATTACAAAGGGTGTGACATTATTCTTGACTACCTAAAATATTAAAACTTTCAAGTCAGAAACCATTACAAACTAATAAAATCCAGATGACAAAATGGAAAAAAGTATTTTCAGCAAAAGGACAAATTAATATCCTTAATTTATGAAGAGATGTTTATAGACTAATAATGTAAACCATATCCCAAGTTTAAAATGGACAAAGACACATCACAGAAATAAAATTGACAAATGTGTTAATGTCCAGTGCAGTAGGAATTTTACTAAAATATTAGCCATGCTTATCTCTGTAGTGAGATCCAGGGTTATCATCTTTCTTTGTATTTCTCCATATTTTTATTATGGATTACTTTTATAATAAGGAAATATGTAAACATAACATTTAAACCCATCCAGTAGGTCAGTGTGAATTAATATAAGGCTCTTGGGATATTATTTGGTTATATATATATCAAGAGTCATTAAAAATTACTGTGTATCATTAAATTACTATTTCCTTAAGCATCTGCCTTTGGTTCAGGTCATGATCTCAGGGTCCTGGGATCGAGCCCCCCATCGGTCTCCCTGCTAAGCAGGAAGCCTGCTCCTCCCTCTCCCACTGTTGCTGTCAAATAAATAAAATCTTTTAAATAAATAAATTAGTATTTCCATTCTTAAGAATTTGTCTTAGGGAAATAACTGTTAAGGTCAGGGAGGAAGAACTGTCTTCATGAATATGTTTTCTGTTAGATTCTTTATTACAGTGAAACATTGAAATCCAGAGGTGGTGTGGGCTTTTTAATTTAATTTTATTTATTTGACAATCAGAGATCACAAGTAGGCGGGGGTGGGGGCGGCAAGCAGGCTCCCCACTGAGCAGAGAGCCCGATGCGGGGCTTGATCCCAGGACCCTGTGATCATGATCTGAGCTGAAGGCAGAGGCTTAACTCACTGAGCCACCCAGGCGCCTCTGAAATCCAGAGTTTTAAGAATTATGACAGTGCAACCTGATAGAATATTAGGTAGCCATTAAAAATAACCATCATAAAGACTGTGCTTATGGACGTCTGGGTGGCTCAGTCATTGAGGGTCCTGGGATCAAGCCCTGCATCAGGCTCCTTGCTCGGCAGGAAGCCTGCTTCTCCCTCTCCCACTCCCCCTGCTTGTGTTCCCTCTCTGTGTCTCTTCCTGTCAAATAAATAAAAACCTTTAAAAAGTTGAGGGGGGCGGTTAAAGACTAATGAATTTGGGGGGAGATAGAGATACTGTGAAGTCGCAAATGCAGAATACAAAATTGCATCTGTATTTCACTTACATCAGTTTAAAGACATGCATGAGTAAAATAAATCATGGAGAGGAAAATACAGCATAGCATAAGGATTATACTCAATAATATTGTAATAATGTATGGTAACATGGAGCGCCTAGGTGGCTCAGTGGGTTAAGCCTCTGCCTTTGGCTCAGGTCATGATCTCAGGGTCCTGGGATCGAGTCCCGCATCAGGCTCTCTGCTCAGCGGGGAACCTGCTTCCCCCCTTCTCTCTGCCTGCGCTTTCCCCCCGCTCTCTGCCTGCCTCTCTGCTTACTTGTGATCTCTCTCTCTGTCAAATTAATAAATAAAATCTTTTTTAAAAAAGTAAATAATTATGGTAACAAATGGTAACCACATGGAATGAACATTGAGTAATGTATAGAGTTGTCTAATCACTATATTGTATACCTGAACTTAAAGAACATTATGTATCAACTATACTTCAATACTTTAAAAAAATTTTTAATTTAAAAACAAATGCAGGGACACCTGGGTGGCTCAGTCAGTTAAGCCACTGCCTTCGGCTCAGGTCATGGTTCCAGGATCCTGGAATTGAGTCTCGCATTGGGCTCCTTGCTCATCAGGGAGCCTGCTCCTCTCTCTCTGCCTCTGCCTGCCACTCTGCCTGCTTGTGTGTGCACACGCACTCTCTCTCTCTCACACAAATAAATAAATAAAAACAAATGCATGAAATATAAATAAACGGGAAGGAAAAATAGAAAAAAGTAGAAGTTATATTAATTTTTTAAATGTATTGAGATTTCAGGGGTTCTTCTTCCTATTTCCATTATTGTTATTTCTATTTTATTTGTTTTGTTGTAAAAACTGAGAGGGGGCAAAAAGCCAACATGCCTACAGAAGAAGAACAAAGTAAACTCTGCCTCTCTCCTTCATGACAATTCCATATCTCCTCTAGTAAGTTTATTTCCTCTTCCCAGCAAGAAGTCCTATAAACTGTTAATGTGATTGAGAGTTAGACGATGTCTATAGTTTATGTTAAAATGTATTCAGAAAAAGATGGATTGATAGATGCACAGATAATGTGATTAAGGAAATATAGCAAACTTTTGGTAATAATTGAATTTCAGTGGTGGATGTATGGATATTCACTGGACATTTTCAACTTTTCTGTGGGTCCGAAAAATGTTCATAATAAAATGTTAGAGAAAAAATGATTTTAAATACCTTGGTGGGCGAAATGAGAAAAATAATAGTTTTCTAAATTTATAAGCAGTATTCACTAAGGAGTTTTTATTTCCTATTTGCATTATAAATCAACATATGTACAGAAGGTAGTTGTATATCATCTTTAAGGTAGCTAAAGATTTACTTGGGTTTTCTGGTAATTTGAAATTCACTTAGAAATTTACTGGATTTTTTTTTTCTCTCTCTCTCCCACTCTCTCTCTCATGCACATGCAGCTATTTTGTTTTCCTTTATCTTACAAAGGACAGTCGTTTCCTCACCATAAATATTATGAACAAGACTACTTCTGAAGTGTGGTTGATAGATGGCCTAAGCCCTTGGGACCCACCAGTACTTATCCAGAAGCGAATACATGGAGTCCTTTACTACGTTGAACACAGAGATGATGAATTATACATTCTCACTAATGTTGGTGAGCCTACAGAATTCAAGGTAATCCTGGATTCTCTGTGTACCCATTTGAGCTGTTAAAAATTGTCATACTTCCATCAACAACATTCCATGCTCTAAGAGTTAACCGTTTTGCAGGCTTTTGGTAACATGTAGAAATTGATACTACCTTCTTATTCATAACCAATCCTATTTCTCTTCCATTAGAGATAATGCCTCTCCATATTGTAATTGTGCCTTAAAAGGTTAGTAAATGAAACATACTTTATCCTGATCTTATCAGTTATCAAAGCCAAACTTAATGATTTGAAAGAACAAACTTTTATAAGCTCATGATTTTATAATTTAGCAATTTGGATTGATTTCAGCTAGGCAGTTCTTCTGGTCCCAGTAAGCCATTTCTCAGGCCTTCATTGAAACATTCATTGCTGTAAGGTAAGCACTAGGCCATGCTGTCTCACCGCATGGCAGGCTAGCCTGGGCTCATTCACATGATCATGGTCACACTGCAGCCCTGTTGCGCAGCTCATTTCTTTGGCTCTTTATGGTCTAGTTTTGGTGTTCTTATCGTCTAGTTTTCTGGGTGCTAGAGTCATCATGTTTTGTTACCTAGATCTCTTCTGACTTTGTTCTGTACAGCTCATGAGAACAGCTGCTGATACCCCTGCTATTATGAACTGGGATTTATTTTTCACAATGAAGAGAAATACCAAAGTTGTAGACTTGGACATGTTTAAGGATCACTGTGTTCTATTCCTGAAGCACAGCAATCTACTTTACGTTAATGTCATTGGTCTGGCTGATGATTCAGTTCGTTCTCTAAAGGTATGTTTAACTTTCAAAAGACAGTACTGTCAATCAAAATCCATAGAGTTTAGTTTACCAGAACATCAAATTTGAATAAGAGCAATGTACTTTTTCTTTAAAGAAGTTTAATTTAAAGGAAACATAGCATACTTGGTTTTTTCATATTTAGGAGGTTTATTTAGAATTATTTAGAGGACCTTGCTTTTATTTTTCTTTGAGAATCTTGCTTTTAAAAAAGTTTTACTTAAAATACTGTCTAACAGGGGTGCCTGGGTGGCTCAGTGGG
Organism: Mustela lutreola; assembly: GCF_030435805.1. Lineage (NCBI taxonomy): Eukaryota > Metazoa > Chordata > Mammalia > Carnivora > Mustelidae > Mustela > Mustela lutreola. The sequence goes on from NC_081298.1 coordinate 68,586,933, forward strand.
TTAAAGCCTCTGCCTTTGGCTCAGGTCATGATTCCAGGGTCCAGGGATTGAGCCCCGCATCTGGCTCTCTGCTCAGCAGGGCGCCTGCTTCCCCCTTTCTCTCTCTGCCTGCCTCTCTGTCTACTTGTGATCTCTGTCAAATAAATAAATAAAATCTTTAAAAAATACTGTCTAACAGCATGAACTTCAGAAGTAATGCTCAGTGTCCTATTTCTCTTTCTACATATCTCTATATATCATGCATCTCTACAACTTTAGGTTGGCTAATAGCTTAGGTCAACTTGCCAGCTAGTGCCTAACCAACCACTGCTTGCTGCTTCCATTCTACACCCCCCTGTAGGGACAGTAGTTGTGCCCACTGTATTTCCGCCATTATGTCTGCACCATCTTCTGTTTGCCAGTTTTCTTACCTGTCAGGGTTTGTGGGGGGAGAGAGTAGCATTTGTCTCCTCTACGGCATAGCTGTGATAGTATGACTGACTTGCTGGTATTGCGTGTGGCTGCCAGGAATGATGGTCTGCCTCCACAAGTGAACTTGTTAAAATTGGTGAGTGCCAACCTCATTGCCCAGTACTAAAGCAGCATTAACATGTAGGTCAGATAACAGGTGATGAAGGGAAGGGGAAAGGCCTCCATCTCACTTGATAGGGAAAAAGTTGTTAAGCCATTTATTTGACCACTTATACCTCCCTAATTGCAGTATTGTCACAGTCTCTTAAAATGCAATTCCAGTAAATTCACTGAATGTTTATTGAACTTTTGTACACCAAGATTAAGTATATTGTGGGTTTATATAAGTGGTATCAAACATACAAAATGTGCTATGGGTCTCTGAGAGGCAGAGAGGACCCAGGAAAGCTTTTGTAGGGGAAGTAGAATTTGAGATAAACCAAAGAGGATAGGTCTAATTCTGACGAGAGAGAGCAAAATGATATTCTAGGATGAGAAAGTCCATCAAATAAAGCTCTAAGCTGGAGAAGTTAGAAAATGTTCTGAAAACTGCTAATAATTCTATTTTATTGAAGCAGAATAAATGTATGTAGAATGAAGCTATAATTTGACATTCTTTGACTTCCAAAATGAGAAACTTATGCATAAGGTATGGGTGGAGGAACATTTGAAGTTTGGGGGCAGGGAAGTGCGTTGAGAAGTCAGGTTATACTTCATGAAGTTATCTGGTGGCCATTTTAGACTCCTCCAAAGCAAACAGAGATAAGGCACAGGGAAATTAGCTTCAAGGTTGTTATCATGATATATGTAAGAAATACTGAGTTTCCAAAAACAACCAAAATTTTTGAGCTAAAATCAAATTATCAAATATAACCTCTTGTATTTTAGAGGACTGTGTAGTTGTCCTTAAAATAAAAATGGTGATTTAAAGTTAGTGATTTTCCTACTGCCTTCATCTACTAGATCCAAAGTTTCTTTTTACTTGCTAATTGACACCAAAACCATATATTCTTATTATAGCCTATATAAATAGGGATGAGAAAGAATGTATAATTTCTAGCAGTGCTTTTCTTACAGCAAAATTGTATGTCAAGGCAATTGGGAATGTCATGAGAGTTTACTATGATAAAATTTGACTTCTCACTAAGTATGACCTTTACATTTTTTTATAAATATCCCTAGTTTAAAGATATGCCTCAGTTACTGTGGTTTTAGCTGCCATTACAACAAACATCATGTCTTTTTTTATTTTGTTTTTTACGTTTTTATTTTAATCACCTGGTGCTCAGGATGTGTCAGGATGTGTGCACTCCTTAATCCCCATCGCCTATTTCACCCACTGCTCCCACCCACCTTCCTTCTGGTAACTGCCAGTACTATATATTGAGTCTCTTTCTTGCTTTGTCTCTTTTTTTCTCCCTGTGCTCCTTTTCTTTCTTCAATTCCACGTATGAGGGAGATCATATGGTATTTGTTTTTCTCTAACTGATTTCACTTAGCATTATACTTTCTAGCTCCATCCATGCTGTAAATGGCAAGATTTCATTCTTTTTATGGCTGAAAAATATCCGTGTGTGTGTGTGTGTGTGTGTGTGTACACTCACCATATCTTTATCTGCTCATCAGTCATTGGACACTTGGGCTGTTTCCATAATTTGACTATTGTAAATAATGCTGCCATAAACATAGGAGTGCATGAATTCCTTTGCATTAGTATTTTTGTATACTTGGGTAAATACCCAGTAGTGCGATTGCTTGGTAGTAGGATAGTTGTTTTTAATTTTTAAGAAACCTCCATACTGTCTTCCACAGTGGCTGCACCAGTTTGCATTCCTATCAACAGTGCAAGAGGGTGGGGTTCCTTGTTCTCCACATCCTTGCCAACACTTGCTGTTTTTGTTTTTGATTTAAGCCATTCTGACAGGCATGAGGTGATATGTCATTGCACTTTTGATTTGTATTTTCCTGATAAGTGAAAATTAGCATCTTTTCACATGTCTGTTGGCCATGTCTTCTTTAAGAAATATCTGCTCATGTAAATAATACATTACATGTTAATAAAAATGATTTAAAAAATATATCTACTCATGTCTTCTGCCCGTTTTTTAAATTTCATTGTTTTGGGGGGGGTTGAGTTCTATAAGTTGCCTATTTTAGATACTGGCTCTTTACTGTATATGTCATGTACAGATATCTTCCTCTATCCTGTAGATAGTCTTTTAGTTTTATTTTTTCCTTTGCTGTACAGAAGTTTTTTATTTTGATGTAGTCCTAATAGTTTATTTTTGCTTTTGTTTCCCTTGCCTCAGGGTACCTGTCTAGAATGATGTTGCTGTAGCCGATGCTGCCTATGCTCTTTTCTAGAATGGTTTAAGGTCTCACATTTAGGTCTTTAATTCATTTTGAGTTTATGTTTGTGTGTGGTATATGAAAGCCGTCCCGTTTTACTCTTTTGCATGTGCCTGTCTACTTTTCCTGGCACCATTTGTTGAAGTCAAGAGATTACCTTTTTCCCATTAGACATTCTTCCCTGCTTTGTTGACCATATAGTTGTAGGTTTATTTCTGGATTCTATTCTGTTCTGCTGATCTATATGTCTATTTTTTTGCCAATACCATACTGTCTTGATCACTACAGCTTTGTGATGTAACTCGAAGTACAGAATTGTGATGCCTCCAGCTTTGCTTTTCTTTTTCAAGATTGCTTTGGCTGTTTGGGGTCATTTATAGTTCCATATAAATTTTAGGACTGTTTGTTTTGGGTCTGTGAAAAATGCTGTTGGTATTTTGATAGGGATTACATTAAATGTGTAGATTGCTTTCGGTAGTACGACATCTGAACAGTGTTTTTTCTTCCAGTCCATGAGCATGAAATGTCTTGTCATTTGTGTCATCTCCACTTTCTTTCACTGGCATTTTACAGTTTTCAGAGTACAGGTCTTTTACCTTTTTGGTTAGGTTTATTCCTAGGTATCTTACTACTTTTGGTATAATTGTAAGTAGGATTGTTTTCTTAATTTCTCTTCTTAATTGTTGTATATAGAAATGCAACAGATTTCTATACATTGATTTTGTATCCTGCAACTTTACTGAGTTCATTTATCAGTTCTAGCAGTTTTTTGGTGGTGTCTTTCAGATTTTCTACTTTATAGTATCATGTCATCTGCAAATAGTGAAAATTTTACTTCTTCCTTACCAATTTAGATGCCTTTTATTTCTTTTTGTTGTCTTATTGCTGTGGCTAGGACTTCCAGAACTCTGTTGAATAAAAGTGGTGAGAGTGGACGTACTTGCCTTGTTTCTGATCTTAGGGGAAAGGCTCTCAGTTTTTCCCCACTTAGGATGATGTTAGCTTTGGGTATTTCATAAATGGCCTCTGTTATGTTGAGGTATGTTCCCTCTAAACCTATTTTGTTGATGGTTTTTTGGTCTTCTTTTGTCTTTTTTGTTTGTTTGTTTGTTGGTTTTAATCATGAATAATTAAAACCCGAAGAACCAGCTCCTCGTTTCATTGATCTGTTGGGGTTTGTTTTGTTTTTATTTTTATTCTATGTTTTTTTTAGTTTCTATGTCACATTTCTTCTTTTTTTTTTTTCTCTCTTTTTTTTTTTCCTCTTTTTTTTTTTTTTAAGATTTTATTTATTTATGAGAGAGAGAGTGGGGGAGAGAGCGAGCACAGGTAGACAGAATGGCAGGCAGAGGCAGAGGGAGAAGCAGGCTCCCTGCCGAGCAAGGAGCCCGATGTGGGACTCGATCCCAGGATGCTGGGATCATGACCTGAGCCGAAGGTAGCCGCTTAACCAACTGAGCCACCCAGGCGACCCTCTATGTCACATTTCTTTTCTGATCTCTTATTATTCACTTTCTTCTGCTGGTTTTTGTTTTGTTTTGTTTTGTTTTTTTAAAGATTTATTTATTTATTTTTGGGGGGAGAGAGTCTCAAGCAGACTTTTTGCTGAGTGCAGAGCTGAACACAGGGCTTGATCTCATGACGCTGAGGTCACCACCCTATCTGAAATCAAGAGTTGGATGCCCAACCAACTGTGCCACCCAGGTGCCCCAACTTCTGCTGGTTTTAGATTTTTTTTTCTTTTTCTAGCTCCTTTCGGTGTGAAGTTAGGTTGTGTATTTGAGATTTTTTTTCCTTCTTGAGATAGCCCTGTATTGTTATAAACTTGCCTCTTAGAACCACTTTTGCTGCATCCCAAAGATTTTGAACCATCTTGTTTCCACTTTCATTTGTTTCTTTGTACTTTTTTAGTTTACTTTCTGATTGACCCGTTCATTGTTTAGTAGCATGTTATTTAACCACTATGTATTTGTGATCTTTCCCAAACTTTTTCTTGTGGTTTACTTATAGTTTCTTAGCACTGTGGTCCAAAAAATGATGCATGGTATGACTTAGATCTTTTTAACTTTATTAAGGCTTGTTTTGTGGCCTAATATGTGATCTGTTCTATAGAATGGTCCATGTGCACTTGAAAAGAATGTATATACTGCTGTTTTAGGATGGCATGCTCTGAATATATCTGTTAAATCCATCTAGTCCAGTGTGTCATTCAGTGTTTCCTTATTGATTTTTTTGTTTAGGTGATCTGTCCATTGATGTAAGTGGGGCATGAAAGTCCTTTGCTATAATTGTATTATTGCCAATTAGTTCCTTTATGTTTCTTATTAACTGTTTTATGTATTTGGGTGTTCCCCTGTTGGGTACATAAATATTTACAATTATTAGATCTTCTTGTTGGATTGTCCACTTTATTATTATATAGTGTCCTTCTTTGTCTCTTGTTACAGTCTTTGTTTTAAAATCTATTTTGTTCTTTATAAGTATTGCTGCTCCAACTTTATTTTGACATCTGTTTTCATGATAAATGTTTCTCTATCCTCTCACTTTCAATCTGCAGGTGTTTTTAGGTCAAAATGAGTTTCGTGGGGGCACCTGGGTGGTTCAGTCATTAAGCATCTACCTTTGGCTCAGGTCTTGATCCCAGGACCCTGGGATTGAGCCCTACATCGGACTCCCTCCTCAATGGGAAGCCTGCTTCTCTTTCTCCTTCTCTCCTTCTTGTATTACCCCTCTTGCTGTCTCTGTCAAATAAATAAAATCTTTTTTAAAAAATAAGTTTCCTGTAGGCAGAAGTAGATGGGTCTTGTTTTTTATCTGTTCTGTCACCCTATATCTTTTGATTAGAAGCATTTAGTCCATTTATATTCAGAGTAATTATTGATAAGTATGTACTTAATGGCCTTTTTATTACTTGTTTTGTGGTGGTTATTACTGCTTTTGTGCTTCCTGTGGTCATGCTGTCTCTTTGATCTTTCCTTTCCACTCAAAGAATCCCCCTTAAGATTTCTTGCAGGACTGGTTTGGTGATCATGAGTTCTGTGTTTTTGTTTGTCTAGAAAACACTTGATCTCTCCTTTCATTCTGAATGATAGCCTTGCTGGGTAGAGTATTCTTGGCTGCAAGTTTTTCCCATTCAGCACTTTGAATACATCATGTCACTCCTTCCTGGCTTGGAAGGATTCTGCTGAAAAACCCACTGATAGCCTTATTGGGTTTCCTTTGTATGTAGCAGTCTTTTGTCTTGCTGCTTTTAATGTTTTTTTCTTTACCACTATATTTTGTCATTTTAATTATAAAATGTCTTGATATGGATCTGCTTTTGTTGATTTTCATTGGGGTTCTCTGTGCATCCTGGATCTGGATATCTGTTGCCTTCTCCAGATTAGGGAAGTTTTTGGCTATTATTTCTACAAATAAATTCTCTGCCCCCTTTTTTCCTCTTGTTTTCTGAGACTCCTATAATATGAATGTTACTATGTTTGATGGAGTCACTAAGTTCCCTAAGTCTGTTCTTTTTTTTTGCGTATTCTTTTTTCTCTCATTTACTCTTCTTGATTACATTACTCTGTCTTCTAGGTCATTAATTGATTCCTCTGCTTATTCCAGCCTGTTTTTCATTCATTCCATCAAGTATGTTTCTCACTTCATTTATTGAGCCCTTTATCTTTGTTATTCCTTACCTCTGTGTTAATGGTTTCATTTAATGTCTTCCACTCTTTTCTCAAGACTATTCTTAATGATCATTGCTTTAAATTCTCCATAAGGCATGTTACTTTTATCTTTTTTCACTTAGATCTCTGGCTGTGGGCTTGTCCTCTTCTTTCATTTGGGACAGATTCCTGTCTTCTTATTTTGTCTAGTCTCTGCATCTATCTCTGTGTGTTAGGAAAGTCAGGTATGTCTCCTGTTTTTGAGAGTAATGGCTTTATGTAGTGCTCTACAGTCTATTTTCCCTGTTCCCCAGGGTCTGGGGCTTCTAGGAGTGTCTCCTATGGAACATCATGTCTTTAATTTATACTGTATCCTTTGTCTCTTCATTCCCTGACCCTTCCCAACCTGTAGTACTTGTTAAGCCTTGTTATAATGTTCTGAGTCATCAACACATGGAATCAAATACTACATTATATACCAGATTGTACTTAAAGAAAATTTTATAGATCAGCACCTTTCGTAAACTGGATAATTCTGATTAATATGCATAGACAGTGTCAATCACAAAGGACAAAATCTTTAGGCCAAACTGAGTGGATTATAAAGCATTTTTGTATGTAACATCTCTGCCCAGTAGGCACGTGACTAAAAGGCTTTTTTAAACTCAATCTGAGCAAGAGAAATGTAAAATCCTTAATATATTTGCCTCTTATCCTTGGTCATCATATCATCAGTTTTTCCTGGTATTTTTTTTTTTTTTTTCCGCAAAAAGAAGTGATGATATTTTAATTGGTCATGATACCTAATTTAAGCAAATTGGGAATTGTTCTGTACTAACGTCAGTTTACTTGGAGGTGTTTATATACCTGGGCCAATTTTCTTTCAGCATGTGTGTCTTAAACCTTCTTTCAGTCAAATAAATGACTATGATTTGCTGGTAGAATGCTAAAGCTGAAACTCTTTCAGGTATCTAAGAAATATCTGCATATCAACTAGCCAACTTAAAATTATTCTCAGGTGTTGTCCATTAATATACCTAGATGGTACTACAGGTTTTTCTCAGTAGGAAATGTAACTTAAGATATCCTTGAGATGGTTAATACTTCTTTCCACATGAGCTGGACAAACTAAGCAGTCCATAGCCATGGACAGTTTTGTTATGGTGAACTTTAACCTTGATCCCAATACTTTAAAAAATGCACCTGAAGAGTTTATTGGAACCCACTTGATCTAAAAGTATGACCACTTACCACATGGGGCACATGGACCCTTTTTTTTTTTTTTTTAAGTTTCACCAAAGAACAGAAAAGCTTGTGCCTCTGTGGACTGAGGCACCGTGTATACTCTTTCTGAAACCTGGTTATAAGATGAGTAGTGGCGGTGCTTCTCTCCCACTAAGGTCTCTGTTTACTCCATTTATGCTGCCAGACTTCCCAGCTTTGAAGTGTCACATGCTGCTTTCTAGTTCTATGACTTGCACTTAAATAAACATTATCCTTGAACATAATCCTTAACCTGAGGACAGTAAATTAGGAACTCTCTTTAAGAGACATTATGAATATATATCCTTATTGCTTTTCAGGAAGCTAGAGTCTTTGCATTAATTGCAAGACACATGCACTCGGAACGTAAGATCTTTGGCTATGGTTTCTACAGGTTAGATGGTGTACTTTTTACACACACAGCCCCCACCTACCCTTTTTGAATAGTGCCCACCAGGGACATTGCTGTGCCAAGACCTCTGATTTTCTAAGGAATTTGTTCTTTCTACAATTACTCAGGAAAAGAAAGGCAATTTTCTTTTAACGTTCTGACTCTCAGCACCATTTCTTACACTCCGTCAGCCTGCTTACCAGAGTTCTTTAAAAGGTGTAAGAGGGATGTTAGTGGCAGGCTTGAAACTGGACCCTGCTGCTCTGAGAGAATAAATTTTGATTCCTTTCCTTTTTTCCTTAAAGTTAAGAATCCTAATCATAATAGCTGTGAGTCTCTCAAAGTGGATATGCCAGGAAAGGTTTTGTTCTGCACAATGGTTAGCCTGGGAGCTAAAGTTAGAAACAAATTGTAAATGCTTTAGTGCTGCTGAGCCAGTTTGTAGCCCTGGAATAATAACTGTCATCACTATGGCTGTCTGGGCCGCATGGGGAGGGCTGGGGGTAAATGAGGAAAAACAGATGAGAGAGATTTTATGTTCTAGGAGAACAGAGATCTGGAGATGTGGCTAGCTTCTGGAATTGGGATTTGATTTGCTCTTTTTCTTAACTGTAGCTAAAATAATCCTTTTTATTAAAAGAGGTTTCATGTAAATCCAGTATCATGAAAAATCATTTTCCTATAATTTGTCCATTTTTATTGGTCATCAGTGTACAGTTCTGTTCACTTGTTATTTGAAATATATTTGTTTGTACTAAAATATTTAAATGAGGTATTATGTATAATGGATGAAACTAAACTTGATGTCCTTCTCATCTTGTTTGTAACAAACTCAGAAATTAAATTAATGATACTTAATGTCTAGATAAAGAATAAAAATAACTCTTATTTCCTTAGCTCCCTCCTTGGGCCTGTGGATTCATAATGGATACAAATTCAGACCCAAAGAACTGCCCCTTCCAGCTTTGCTCTCCAATACGTCCCCCAAAATATTACACATACAAGTTTGCAGAGGGCAAACTGTTTGAGGAAACTGGGCATGAAGACCCAATCACAAAGACCAGTCGTGTTTTACGTCTGGAAGCCAAAAGCAAGGTACGTCTTCATAATCTCAACTCTGAGCCCCCATCTACTGCAGGCATGCTCTTTGTCAGGTGCTATGCAGTTGCTGCCGCTGGTATTGCATTAGCATGGTTTTGTAAAGTGGATCTCACGTCCCCAGTAAGACTCAAACGATTTTTAGAGGCTACCTGGAATTTTTTTTTTTTTTTACTTTAATATTGATATATTTATTTTAACATGGATTAGAAAATGTATAACTAGCACATCTCAAGCCCTTGAGTTCACAGGTTGTTTACATTTGAATCTTTAAAGTTGACTTAAATAGTAAAAGTTGGCAAAAATTGTGAAGGCAATAAGCAGTTGACTAGAGTGAGCTGGACTGATACAGTCCTGCCTTCATGGAGCTTAACTCGAGCAGGGAAGATGACCGATGTCAAAGGAGTAATTGCTAATGTACTGATGGCTGCAAAGAAAGCTGTACTGAGTACAGTGGAAACATGACACAGAGACCTTTCCTTCGGCTGGAGAGATCAGGCAAGGGTTCTCTGAGGAAGTGAGGACTCAAGTAGGACCTCTAAGATGATTAAGAATTAAGCTTGAGAGGTACCTGTGTGGCTCAGTGGGATAAGCAGCTGCCTTTGGCTCAGGTCTGGGATCAAGCCCTATATCGGGCTCTGTGCTCAGCAGGGAGCCTGCTTCTCCCTTTTCCTCTGCCCTTCCTCTAGCTTGTGCTCTCTCTTTTGCCCACTCTCTCCCTATCAAATAAATAAAATCTTTTTAAAAAAAGGCTAAAAGGCGGGAAGGAGGAATCCATTTTATGTAGAGGCCCTATATTGAGGGAAAAAAGGTGCATTCAAGAAGTGTAAAGGACGGGGCGCCTAACTGGCTCAGTCCGAAGAGCACGAGACTCTTGATCCTTGGGGTCATGAGTTTGAGCCCCACGTTAGGTGTCAAGCTTACTTAAATGAATAAGATTTAAAGAAAGAAATATAAAGAAGGGCAATACAGCCAAAGTACAGTGTAAAAGAGGGAAGACCAAGAGGAGAGCAAATAGTGGAAAAGAAAGTTTGTGCAATGAGGAGTAAATTAATAAACTGTGGAATAAATTAATAAACTATAAAAATTAAATTAATAAAAATAATAAAATAAATTAATAAATTAAAAACCATGTATTTAAAGACTTTTCAGACCTTAGCATATCAAACATTAGATAATTTCATATGTGCTGGCAATGAGTTGTAACAAAGCTTTTTGTCCTTATGAATTTTTTAACTCATTGATTTTCTTTTAATAGCTTTATTTAAATATGTATTTTTCAATAATACAAAAGCAATACACTTCTTAGAAGAAATGCAAAAATGCAGAACATTTAAAGTTCTGATAACTACTATTCAGTCCCATTTGCTGTACCTCTTAGATATAATTGTTTACCATTTAATGTATTACCTTCGAGATTTCTGTGTTTGGTTTTTGTCAACAAAATATATATTTAGGCTTTCTTCTGCTTTAGAAATGTGGGATTATACCAATCTATCAAAATGTTGTAGTTATCATGCCCCTAATGGAAAGAACAGTGAGCCTAGTTCTTAGGGAACTCAGGGATGCTTTATGAATTAAGGAAGAAGGGAGACAGGTGCCCAGTGGAACCTACTATGTTTTTGTTTTTGTTTTTTTGGGATTTATTAATTTAGAGAGAGTACATGCGGGGAGGGGCAGAGGGAGAGAGAGAATCTCGGGCAAACTCCCAGCTAGCAGGGAGCCCACCACAGGCCTCAGTCTTACAACCCTGAGATCATGACCCAAGCCAAAATCAAAAGTCAGATGCTTAACTGACTGAGCCACCCAGGTGCCCTGCTGCTATAACCCTCCACAGGCATTTTCACACTGCTGATGAACTCGGATCCAGCCCGTCACAGGATTTGTTACCATTTTCACCGCTTTCTTTTCATAAGTTTTCAAACAGCAAGTTTTTCTCTGATTGTTTGATTTAAGTTGGGGAGATGAAAAGACAAAGATAATTTATAGAAATTAATCTACCTCATTTTATAAGAATGAATCTGAGAAGTGAAACTCCAGTTACACTTTCAGAACAAGTTGAGTGTGATAGGAATGATGAAAGATAGCCTCCTTATTTGATAATACTCCTGTGCCCCAAAGTTAAGGTTTTCACAATGAAAATGAAAACAGTAGAGAGAGTGGCTTGGTTATATTATTTCCCTTTTATTATTATTTTATGTAAACTAGCACTATTTCACTAGTTTATATAAGTAGACAGAACCAGCTTCTCTGCCCTTTTGAAAGGAAGATCAGAAATAGTTCAGATTATGTAAATTTTGTCCTGAGATGCCTAGTTTCAGTCAGTTTGCGATTAATGAATGTGACCTACACTGGAGAATAGTTAACCTGCTCTAAAGTAATTTAGATGTTAAAATTTATAAAACTTTCTTAAACCACTATTAAACATTTTAAAAAATAAAGGTAGGCCTTTGAAGAGGATGAGTATAGATGTCAGTAGGGATCCGTAAGAAATTCTGGTTCTACAGAAAAGACCTTGAATAGCCAAAGGGATATGTAAAAAGAAAGCCAAAGTTGGTGGCATCACAATTCCGGACTTCAAGCTCTATTACAAAGCTGTCATCATCAAGACAGCATGGTACTGGCACAAAAACAGACACATAGATCAATGGAACAGAATAGAGAGCCCAGAAATAGACCCTCAACTCTATGGTCAACTAATCTTCGACAAAGCAGGAAAGAATGTTCAATGGAAAAAAGACGCCTCTTCAATAAATGGTGTTGGGAAAATTGGACAGCCACATGCAGAAAAATGAAATTGGACCATTTCCTTACACCACACACAAAAATAGACTCAAAATGGATGAAGGACCTCAATGTGAGAAAGGAATCCATCAAAATCCTTGAGGAAAACACAGGCAGCAACCTCTTCGACCTCAGCCGCAGCAACATCTTTCTAGGAACATCGCCAAAGGCATGGGAAGCAAGGGCAAAAATGAACTATTGGGATTTCATCAAGATCAAAAGCTTTTGCACAGCAAAGGAAACAGTTAACAAAATCAAAAGACAACTGACAGAATGAGAGAAGATATTTGCAAACAACATATCAGATAAAGGACTAGTGTCCAAAATCTATAAAGAACTTAGCAAATTCAACACCCAAAGAACAAATAACCCAATCAAGAAATGGGCAGAGGACATGAACAGACATTTCTGCAAAGAAGACATCCAGTTGGCCAACAGACACATGAAAAAGTGCTCCATATCACTCGGCATCAGGGAAATACAAATCAAAACCACAATGAGATAGCACCTCACACCAGTCCGAATGGCTAAAATCAACAAGTCAGGAAATGACAGATGCTGGCGAGGATGCGGAGAAAGGGGAACCCTCCTACACTGTTGGTGGGAATGCAAGCTGGTGCAACCACTCTGGAAAACAGCATGGAGGTTCCTCAAAATGTTGAAAATAGAACTGCCCTATGACCCAGCAATTGCACTACCGGGTATTTACCCTAAAGATACAAACGTAGTGACCCAAAGGGGCACGTGCACCCGAATGTTTATAGCAGCAATGTCTACAATAGCCAAACTATGGAAAGAACCTAGATGTCCATCAACAGATGAATGGATCAAGAAGATGTGGTATATATACACAATGGAATATTATGCAGCCATCAAAAGAAATGAAATCTTGCCATTTGCGACAACATGGATGGAACTAGAGCGTATCATGCTTAGTGAAATAAGTCAAGCGGAGAAAGACAACTATCATATGATCTCCCTGATATGAGGAAGTGGTGAGGCAACATGGGGGCTTAAGTGGGTAGGAGAAGAATCAATGAAACAAGATGGGATTGGGAGGGAGACAAACCATAAGTGACTGACTCTTAATCTCACAAAACAAACTGAGGGTTGCTAGGGGGAGGGGGGGAGGGAAAAGGGGGGTGGGGTTATGGACATTGGGGAGGGTATGTGCTTTGGTGAGTGCTGTGAAGTGTGTAAACCTGGCGATTCACAGACCTGTACCCCTGGGGATAAAAATATATGTTTTTGAAAAATAAAAAAAGAAATTAAAAAAAAAATTCTGGTTCTAATGGTTGAGGACTGCCTATAAAAGACAGAAAATTGAGCTGTTAAAACTTTAATCAGCATATTTATAAATATTCAAAGATAAAAAATGTCAGTATCTTGTCATAGGTGTAGGAAAAATGTGCTGGATATCTATCCTTGACAGGTATATTTTGACTAATTTTGAAAGAAAAAAATTACAGTAATAATAGGTAGTAAAGAACTCCTTAAAATCCCTTTACTGTCTTGAAAAAGCGGCATTTAATAAACTGTTTTCAACAGTCTTACTCCTTTTTTCTAGTTCACATTACAGGTCAGCAATAGAGCTGAAAATGGGGATAAACCATGATTTTCATTAAAGACCATAACTCTGTTGTTGTTGTTGTTGTTGTTGTTGTTATTTATTATTACTTTATTAACTAATTTTTGTACCCAACATGGGACTCAAACTCCAAGCCTGAGATCAGGAGTCACATGTTCCACCTCTTCAATGTTCACATGTTCAACTAGGTACCTCTCTGTTGCACTGAATGAAGTTTGTGTTCAACATCAATAAGCAATGCATAAAATTAGGGATAAACAGTTTCAAAAGACTTTTTCTTACATGTATAGTAACTCTTCATTCCAGGATGGAAAATCAGTGCCCATGACCATTTTCCACAAAACTGATTCTGAGGATTTGCAGAAGAAACCTCTCCTAGTACATGTATATGGAGCTTATGGAATGGATTTAAAAATGAATTTCAGACCTGAAAGGCGGGTATTGGTGGACGATGGATGGATATTAGCATATTGCCATGTTCGGTGAGTCAACAACATTTTACCTGGCATGTGAGTGCTTAGAACATTGTGCCAGAGGTCCAGCACAACCGTGTATCAGGGAACAAAGTTTATTTTCTCATTTGTGTTATTGAATCTATGTATTCCTAAACATATGCTGGTAGAAGTGGATTTAATAGACTAGTTGATAAAGCAAAGGGATAGATTTTTAGGATATTGCACCAGATTTGTAGAATTGATGTACCAGTCTGTGTCCTTATCTTAGTAATGTTATTTCCATTCTCTTGAGTTTAGGTTTTTCTTTTCTTTTTTTTTAAGATTTTATTTATTTATTTGACAGAGATCACAAGTAGGCACAGAGGCAGGCAGAGAGAGAGGGAAGCAGGTTGCCTGTTGAGCAGAGAGCCTGACATGGGGCTCGACCCCCAGGACCCTGAGATCATGACCCAAGCCAAAGGCAGAGGCCCAGGTACCCCGGCTTTTCTAAAATAGTGTCTCAAACTAGATCCTTTTTCCACTCGAACTTCCATTTTACTTTAGGTATTTTTCAAGACACAAATATTGTTTTCTGTTTCTGCTTAAAATCCTTCTCTACTTTCCCATCTCCAGAATAAAATCCAAACTCCTCATTTCACATCCTTGTGATCTGGCTTACCTCTGTAGTGATAGTTACCGTTAACCCAGACACGGCCTACACTGCAGACATACACATCCTACATATCCAGCTTTGTTACATCCTTTCGGATGATAAACTCTTTCCCCTCTGTGCCTTTGCATCCGCTGTGTCTTGATGTTTTCCCTTTCTTTGCACTTCTGGGAACTCCTATTCCTCCAAGCCTCGGCTTAGGTATCATCTCCTTTAAGTATACATCCCTGACCATCCACCCGGATGTTCTTTCTGCCACCTCTAGGATAACCGTAAATACAATTGTGTGAAAGCAGCAACCACATTGCTTGGCAGCTATTTTTTTTCCCCCAAAATTATGATCTTCAGGGCAGATTTTTGCTTTTTTTATATTTTTAAGGCTGGCATTTTAGCAGAATGCCTGATAAATCGTAGGGAGCACCCAAAACTGATTTGTTGTGGAGCATCTGGCTGGCTTAGTTGGAGCATGCAGTCTTGATATTGGGGTCATAAATTGAAGCTCTGCGTTGGGTATAGAGCTTACTTTAAGTGAATGAAAAAAAAAATAATGACTTTTAATTTTTTTTAAAAACCTATCTTAATTTTTTTAAAAACATATTTGGTAAATCCATTTTTGACTGTCTATACCAGGGATTGGCAAACCTTTTCGCTAGAAAACTAGTAAACATTTAAGGCTTTGTAGACCACATGTGGTCTCTATTTTATTTCTCCCAACCTTTAAAAATGTAAATTCCATTCTTAGCTCTGAAGCCATTTCGAAACAAAACAAAACAAAAACAAAAACAATAAAACAGACCTCTAAGTAAATACTGCCTAGCAGCTACAGTTTGCTGACCCTGACCTATATCAATATTTTCCCCCACTAAAAGATTTTTTTGCCCTTTAATTTCAGAGGTGGTGGTGAGTTAGGCCTCCAGTGGCACGCTGATGGCCGTCTAACTAAAAAACTCAATGGCCTTGCTGACTTAGAGGCTTGCATTAAGACGCTTCATGGCCAAGGCTTTTCTCAGCCAAGTCTAACAACCCTGACTGCTTTCAGTGCTGGAGGGGTGCTTGTGGGAGCATTGTGTAATTCTAATCCAGAGCTGCTGAGAGCTGTGACTTTGGAGGTGAGTATACTCTGTTCTCTTCTATGTACAGAGTGGGGAGGCATGAAGCCATTGGCGACTTTACAAAAAATATTTGTTACAATTTTACCATAGCACAGGAGTTAATAACAAAGCTTCTAAGTTCTAAACACAGAATTATAGCTCTGAGAGAACTTCTAAATTTACTTTAACTACTTTGTCCTTCTTCCCTGGTGGTGTTCTTTATTAATTTTTGAGAATTCCACTGAAGGATATTAATGGCTTTTCTCATTAGTTCTCATTTTTTAAAAACATTTAGAATTGGTGGAAAAGAGTCAGCACTTATGACTCACTAGTTCCAGGGAGTCAAGCAGAGCGCACTGTGACTGGAGTCCACGAAATCCTTTGATGATCATTGCCCATCAACATTTCAGTCCTAGTTGTAGCGGCTTTCCTTTTTTAGATACTCCATTCTTAAAGATCTTTATAAGGGATAGTTTTTCTGTACGGTAATTGAAACAGCTTGCTTTGATCTTAAAAAGTGACCCTTGAACAACATGGAGGCTAGGGACACCGACACCACCCCTGACCCCACCCCCACACACAGTCAAAACCCCATGTTTAACTTTGGACTCCCCGAAAACTCAGCAGCCTTCTATTGACCAGAAGCCTTATCAATAACATAAACAGTGAATTTTCACACATATTTTATATGTTGTATATATTATATACTGTGTTCTTAAAATAAGCTAGCAAAAAGAAAATATTAAGATAATCATGAGGAAAATAAATTTGTTTATACAGTACTGTATGTATATCTATTGAAAAAAATCCAGGTGTAAGTGGACTTTCGAATTTCAAACCTGTGTCCTTCAGGGGTCAACTGTATAGTCTTTCCCTGGTGTCCAAAATTATGTAATTACGTTATAGCCACTCATTTCACCTTCATCATTCTCCTGGTCAGATACGCTAAAAAATAATGACTGGGAGGGAGAGAGTAAGTTATTTTCAGGTTTCTTTTATTTTAAGGATGAGGGATATACACTGTAGGCTTCTATTAAGTAAATAAGTGTTAAGTAATCCTGATCTATAAATCTATTTTTTTAAGTAGAAATACTAAGTATAGAAGGAAGAAAACCTATATACAAGATAATAGAGTTACAATATAAAAAAAAAAAAATACAACTAATCTGTGGCCTTTAGAAATTAGAAAGGAAATAATCAGAAATATATGTATAAGAATATTTACTCCACATTGCTTATAATAGTGAGGAAGTGGAATCAACCTAGATATCCAACAATAGAGGATGCATAGTGTTAATTAGAAGCACCAAATACTAGATGAATTTAGGCAGAAAAGGGGCTTCTTAAAAAATACTGAGTAAGGGCAAGTATAAAACCAGCCTTATAGAGGTTACACAGCCAGAAACTGGTTCCAAAATATACCATAAAACTGGCCCAGGGAAGCTATCACTGCCATCCCTGCTGGGCACAAGTCACCTCATACTGCCACAGCTGCTTCTAAAAACTCAATATAGATGTGGCACTTTTACCAGAAGAAATTCTTCATGGCCCCTATTTTGAGCCACAAACTTCCCATCTAAAGTTTGGAGCACATTATGTCTGATTGGGTAGACCCAAGTCCTGTGGCTATCCGGGTGCTGGGAAAACTGAGAAATTGAGCCCCTCCCTAGTGAGAGGCAAGCTCTGCCTCATTAAGGTTAGGAATAGTTTAAATTCAGAAAAATAGTCCAGATGCTAGGCAGCCAGAAAGAATTGCATTTGCCCACTAGGTTAATGTTAATGCAAGAGAAAGGTGGAAAGCATGTTAACAGAAGACTACAAGGTAAGTGAAAAAAGCAGCTGCCATTTTATTAATGTTTTAACACTGGTTATAAATAAATATCCCAGATTTTCTTCAATTAACATTTATTGCCTTTTTTTAAATATAAAATGTCCTGCTGTTTTACTCATGTTGAAGTTTTTCATTTTTAATTGTGAGAAAATAAGAAAATTTAATATCTTAACTATTTTTAACCATATAGTTCAGTAGTTCAGTAGTGTTAAATATGTTCACATTGTTGTGAACTCTCCAGAACTCTCTTCATCTTGCAAAATTAAAATTCTGCACTCCCTTTCCCTACCCCTCAGAACCACCATTCTACTTTCTGTCTCTATAAATTAAACTATCTATATCTCCTATAATGGAATCATTATTTGTCTTTCCGTAACTGGTTTATTTCACTTAATGTTCCTCAAGGTCCATGCATTATCATAGCATATGTCAGAATTTCCTTCCTTCCTAAGGCTGAATAATATCCCTTGTATGTACTTCGCCTATTCTTTCATCCATCAGTGGACGCCAGTTTGCTAACACCCTTTGGCTGTTGTTCATAATTCTGCTGTGAACATGGGTATACTCTTCAAGATCCTGCTTTTAATTCTTTGGGATATAGACCTAGGAATAGAATTGTGGGGTTATATGGTAATTCTAAGTTTAATAGAAACTAGCATACCATCTGCACCATTTTACATTCCCACCAACAGTGTGTGCACTGTTCCAATTTCTCCACATCCTTGCCAACACTTACTTTTTTTTTTTTAATGGTACCCATCCTAATGGCTATAAGGTGGTAGCATTTGTTACTTTTATATAAAATATATGTATAAATGTATCAAACTAAAAATTGTGAAATTAGAAAAGAAATTCTTCATATACACACATGTTTTTATATGTGTATATATATAAACATGATACATAAAGTTAGCACTTTCAGAGTCTGAAAACCACAAAGGCCTGTTATATATCACGGGCCCTAGGTAAGGACTGAGTAGTTAGTCCACCCCCTGGAAATCCACATGGCTTCCTGACCTTTGTTCTCTCATGTCTGCATGTATATTCATAAAGGTTGTTAAAATGAGTTTCAGAAAAATATATTTTAAGTTTCCTAACAAAGTTTAAATTTCTTTGGCTTTTTTTTTTTTTTTAAGGCACCTTTCTTGGATGTTCTCAACACCATGATGGACACCACACTTCCTCTGACATTAGAAGAATTAGAAGAATGGGGGAATCCTTCATCTGATGAAAAACACAAGAACTACATAAAACGTTACTGTCCCTATCAAAATATTAAACCACAGGTAGTGAAAGACAGTTCTGATACACTATCTATCCTAAAATGATAGAAAAGATAATCAAAAAGATACTTGCCCATGCCGAGGCAGGAATTTACTAGGGCTTTAGGTTGTTTCTGCTTATAAAATCCAAATACCAGTGAGCTCCCATCTCTGCTCATAGTCCCATGTTTGTTTCAATTTAATAGCTCAGGAGAACAGCTAAGTTAGGGTCATGGCCTCGCTAGCCAAGGAAAAGCTATTCCAGGTAGCAGGTGGTCTAGTATTATAATACCATAGATCTCTCTCTCAAATGAGAAGAACATAATCTAGCACCTATATCAAAAAATTGGAGGTAGTTCTTTTTCATAATCTATAAGGTAGAAAGGGACCATAGAGAATAATGTAAAATTTGCATTTCTTATCTTTCAGCATTATCCTTCCATTCACATCACGGCTTATGAAAATGATGAGCGTGTACCTCTGAAAGGAGTTGTAAACTATACCGAGAAACTCAAGGAAGCCATCACGGAGCATGCTAAGGATGCTGGTGAAGGTAGGAGACCACCTGTAGGCAGGGAACCTAGCTAAATGGACTACTGCCATCCACATACTACTCAGTAATACACTTTATGCTCTAGACTAAATATATATATAGCCTATATAATTATACCTGCCTTGTCTCTTTTTGAAAGGAAATACTAAAATAAGGCAAGGCACAAAGAAAAATTTAAACATCCAGTATAACTTAGAGGTGACTGTCATAAAACACTCATTCATTTAATAATAATTGACCTGTTATTTTTGGAAACTTCTGAAAAAGAAATTCTAAAGCTTTTGCTTTGGAGCCTCGGTGCCCAAACTAGCTGATTTTCTCTAGGTCTTTCTATTTCATTAGATAAGAGCTCTTACCTTTCTTCCTTAGCAAGACCTTTTGGACTCAGGAGGGAGGGGCCCACACACAAGTCTCAAGTCAACTGGTTTTCACCTTCATGCCTCATACTTACCCAATACAACTGTTTCCGGATCACAAAACGGATTCCACAGGGCCAGTCTGGCTTCCTCTTGCATCACAACTTTCTCAATGTGACCCTACGAGTATCTTCCATCCAGTGTCCTCAGCTACTGGTCGTCCTCCTCTGTTTCCTCTGTTTTAGAAATCTGTCTTCTGGTTGCCCCTTCCCATCTCTTTCTTGGCGATGATAATTTATGCCTTTTTCCTTCACTATGATTTTAATAGCATATGTGGGAGAAGAGGGGGAGAAATGAGTCTCAAAGAACCTAATTGTTTCATATGTTAATTCTTTCAGGCTATCAGGCCCCCAATGTTGTGTTAGATATTCAGCCTGGAGGCAATCATGTGATTGAGGACTCTCACAAAAAGGTATGTTATCAAGCTCTTCTCGGTTGCCAGGTCCCCAGGTAGAGCTGTGCTGTAGTCCGCACTTCAGTGGCTGCAGGGGGTCTTATGACCGCTGCTTCCTAGCAGTCTGGTCTGTGGCTGAGGCCCAAGGTGGGAAGAGGAACCCTGACAGTCCAGAGAAAGGGTTCCCTCGTAACACTTGTGAGCTCTGTTAAGGTCATGGGAGCACCTTCTGCCTCTGTCCCAAATAATAAAGATACCCTTGCCACAAACTGTTGACCTAAGTGTTAGGTGAAGATGGATAGAGATTTAGCACTGGAATTCTACCACAAAGGCCCTCTAATTTTTTAAATGTGTTTCTTTTAGATCACAGCCCAAATTAAATTCCTGTACGAGGAACTTGGACTTGACAGCACCAGTGTTTTTGAGAATCTTAAGAAGTATCTAAAATTCTGAAATGCTGCATTCCAGGGGAATTGGAAACACACTGAAATATTTCATAGTCTTATTTCCAATTGGGTAAGCAAAAGTGAGATTTTTTTTAAGTTCGTAAGTAATTTTTATTGCTTCTGCATCCAAATTTTGTCTGGTGTACATCTCACTTGCTTATACTGTTCTCTCCATTGGTGCACATGTCCCTTCCCCTAAGAAAGTAGTTTTTAAACCACACTTCTCAGAAGGACATGGACTTGGGGGTGAAGGAAGGATTGGTGACAGCACAACTCTTCCCCACCCCTTCAGAACAGCTTTGTTTTTGTCTGTTCTAACATTTTCTTTGAAAAGTTTACAAATCAAGGTCCTGCCTCTTTGCTAGTAAACGTATTTAGACACTTCCGCAGTAAGTCATCCTCCAATTTCTATGCCTGTATTTTGTGAAAAACGATAACCTTTTTCACATTAGAATTCACCAGATCTATCTAATATTCTGGAGTCGACTCTAAGGTGTTCTGATCATCTCTTATATTGATGCTATCTCAGTAAAGTTACAAGTTCTACAAGCGATGATTTTATTATTTTTAAAAAACATTTGGGAACCTTTTCTAAAGCCATTACATTCAAGTTGTATTCACCCAGCAGTGTGCTATGCATGAAGGTACTGCACATGCTTGTAATAGAACAGGATATGCCAGTGTCTTCATCTCTTTCATAAAGGTGCCTAACACAAGTTGTGCAGTATGTTTAATACACTGGAGTAGCATGCCCGGTTGGAAACAAAACATCTGTCTCTGAAAGCTGTTTGATGATGAAGGAGATTTTTCGTGTTGTATTCAAGGATGAGGCCTTCTCCTTTGTCCAGTAAAATGCCATACGTATCAACTTCACTGCCCTCGTAGGTCGAATTGGTACTTAACCTTATCCTCACTCTCGTGGGAATATTAGAAATCATTTCCTTTAGATTGACTGTTGTTGATTCTCCAAAATTCAGAACCACGAGAAAGACTCTGTCGATGCCATCCAGCTCTCTTGTGTACACAACAGAGTGGCTGTCATTCCTCAAATAGCAAAACCAGCCCCTGCTGAGGAGCAGCTCATTGGCATGAAGCCGACTTAAGTCTTGATATAACTTCAGTGCTGATCTGGATTTAGTCTTTTGGACCTATTTAAAAAGAAAAAAATAATTTTTAACATAAATGTTTGATTCTAAGAGTTGTTTAGGTTTTTTAATGTATTTCTAGTATCAACCAGAACTTATTTCCCAAAAAAATTTGCCTCGGTTTTGCCCCTTAAAATGACTACCAAATTTTAAGTAATGATAGGTATTAAGAATAGTTTAATTACTGACAGATTGCAAATGCAGAGAGTCATTGTTTGCTCAGTGCCCTGCTACATCTTGGCCAGAGATGATGAGGGACCAAATCTGACTCCACTTTAGGAATTCCAAAGCGAATGTCCATGTCTAAGACATCTGGTGTTTAACGTGCCTAAATACAGCCCCTTTATGCTACACTGTAACTGGCAGAAAAGCAGGTACTGTGGCCACGGACTCTGAGGGCCTGTCTGTTCACTTTTGTAGAAATGTGGGTTGGTTGCTTTAACTTTAGCAGACCTGTGTTCCTTGCATAGCTGATGGTAAGCCAAAAGTCGCAAAAAGGTGCAAAGCAAAATGCTGCCTAAAGGGAAAATTAAAAATCATACTTCTTAATGTCTGTCCATTAAGGAAGATTAGGCTTTATTTCACAGCTATATAAAACATAAACAATTTAATGTTGTGTTTTCCTTTAACATTTCAGGCATCTTCTGTTATGTTAAAATGTCATCTTAATAATAACAGGATAATATTATATTGGATGGATATACCATACTTAACCATCTCTCTCATTTCAACATTTAGCTTTCTAATGTTTTCTCATATTTTTAGTGCCTCCCCCATATCTGGGTTATTTATTTAGGATAGAAAAATAATTACTGTGTCAAAGAATATGAACACTTGATACATAATGCCAAATTAGTCTTCATAAGAGCTATTGCCAAATCAGTGGTAGTGTTCATTTCCTTGGACTCTGTTAACTGCGGTGGTGGTGGCTGTTGTTGCTGTTATCATTGTTGTTTGGGGGCAGGTGCCTAATGTGTGGTCTTCAGTGAACATCTGCTGAATGAAAAAAATGTTTATTCTCTGTTATCAGGTACAAAGGTATTTATGGTATATGTATATGACTTGTCAAACTACTATTAACATTTTCTATAGCCTTAGATAATGCATGGAAAAGCATAGTTCAGTGCCACTCACGAAGAAGTGCCCAGTAAGTGTTAACTATTGTTTGTGTCTACTTCCTAAAAGTATGTTGACATGTCTCTGTAATTGTGGATTTGTCAGTTTCTCTTGGCATTTCTTGTAGTACTTGTTTTATAAATTTTGGAGCTATTGTTAGATGCATAGATTCATGACTTGTAGTGGAATGTTCTTTTATCAATTTTTGAAAATTGCAGTTGTGTCATAATGCTTTTCATATTGAATTCTATTTTGTCTGCTATTAAATATTTCCACACCTGCTTTTTGTAACTTTATTTTTCTAATAGGAATGCATGCAATATAAAATCTGTTTATGAGGAATATATAAAATAAGGTTTTTCTTAACACTGTCCCCTAGCTTTTCACTTCCTTTCTCAGAAATAGACACTATTACTGTTTATGTATCATAGTACATTTTATGCCTCTGCAAACGTATGTAGGTATACTTTTTCATTGTACAAATAGTGGGATGATACCATGATGGACACTATTTTTTATTTAATACATGTTAATATATGTTAGAGATGGTCTCATATCAGTGCATTCTTTTTAAAAGCTATATACTAGTCCATTATATAAATTACATAAATTAACTATAATTGATTCAACTGACTTTTTCCAGAGTCATCATTTTCCACATACACAGGTATTCCCAGAATGAAATTACTAGTGCAAAGGTTATATGCATTTTTTTTTGTTTGCTTGATAGCTATAGCCACCATAGCTATTTTAATTTTTTAATTGTTTTAGCTATGTCTTTTATGTCAGATTTTGTCTCAGCACCCCCCTTTTTTAAATTAGATTTTATTTGACAGCGAGCACGAGAGGGGACACAGGCAAGGGGAGTGGGAGAGGGAGAAGCGGGCTTCCTGTTGAGCAGGGAGCCCAATGTGGGGCTCCATCCCAGAACCCTGGGATCATGATCTGAGCCAAAGACACTTAATGACTGAGCCACCTAGGCACCCCATGTCTCAGCCTTTTTTTTATTTTTCATTTATAATTGCACTATTGTTTTCATCCTTTTTAGCATCAAGTTGATCTGATATGTATAATACTTTTCCTTCTAATGTTCTTTGAAAATTGCCTGGGCAGCTCAGTCGGTTAAGTGGCTGCCTTTGGCTCAGGTTATAATCCCACGGTCCTGAGACCAAGCCTCCATCAGGCTCCTTGCTCATTGGGGAGCCTGCTTCTCCCCTGCCTGCCACTCCCACTGCTTATGCTTGCTTTCTCCCTCTCTGTCCGTGTCAAATAAAGACAGATAAAGAGAGAAGGAAAACTCCACCCTTAAAATCATAATAACCACTTTAAAATATACTTAACATTTGGAACTGCCTGAAGTGCTACAGAAGTGTTCTATATTTGCTCTAATGTAGCCACTAGAAGTGGTGCTAGTGTGTCACGGGAAGTGAATTTTACGTTCTATTTAATAGTCTTAGTGGTGAATGGTCACTAAGCTCAAACCTAGAGTGAGTTACTCTGTTTCCATGCCCTGAAAAGACTGCCTGCTTGCTTATACGTTCTCTCTCTTTCTCCTGCCATCTTCCATACAGAAGTCAATCTCGTAAAATTTTTGTTCCAGAATACCTTCTTTTACATTCTGTATCAAAAAATATCCTTAAGTTCTTTTCCTTACTGTATTTTCTACATCGTGTCTTTTTTTTATTTTTAAGTAATCTCTACACCCAGTGTGGGGCTCGAACTTAAAACCTTTAAATCAAGAGTCTCATGTCTTTTAGATTCATTTTTTGTTTAGAGTTTATTATTCTTTCAGAAAGTAGCTATATATGGAAAAAATTGGGGTCCTTGCTTTTCTAGGTCTATATTCTTGAATGCCTATTGGAATGGATTTAGGATTATAGGTTTAGAATCAAGTTTCTGATCACAGCTTTAAAGATTAAAGTTCTAAGGTGTTCTAGGATCCACTAGACAAGCCAGTGCAACTCTCAGTCCTTTGCTTGGGCAATCTGTTTTGGCTTCTGCCTTTATTCTTACCATTCTAGAAAAGATAAATATCTGAGTTTTCTTTATTTCTTGGATTGTATGTTTCCTTCTGGTTTCTAGTATGTTTCCTTCTGGTTTCTCTTCTAGAAGTATCAACATTTTTCTCTTTACACTATTATTTGCCTTTTTACAGTGCATTCTGGGGGGAGACTCTGGGTCAGTCTTCCAGCACACTAATTAGGGTTTCTTTTTCAGTGTTTCACAATGTTCTACATTTCTAAGATACCTAATCTTTTTTTTTTTTTTTTTTTTTTTTTTTGGTCAGGGGCGGCTGGGTGGCTCAGTGGGTTAAGCCTCTGCCTTCAACTCAGGTCATGATCTTAGGGTCCTGGGATCGAGCTCCACACTGGGCTCTCTGCTCAGCAGGGAGCCTGCTTCCTTCTTTCTCTGCCTGCCTCTCTGCCTACTTGTGATCTCTATCAAACAAATAAATAAAATCTTTATAAAAAAAAAAAAAGTTGGTTTTGTTTTGTTTTGTTTTGTTTTTGTCAGAGAGAAGCAGGCTTCCCACTGAGCAAGGAGCCCATTGCAGGACTAGATCCCATGAACCTGGATCATGACCCAAGCCACAGGCAGACACTCAACCAACTGAGCCACCCCTAAGCAAAGAATCAAGAATCTACTTTCTACAGTGTTAAGAGTGGTGTCTCTCATCTCAGTTTTTCTCAACTCTTGGTGATCATTTCCTTTTGCATTCTGATACTCCTTGTCTTCAGTTGCCTACCTCTAGTAATTATGGGAAGCTTAATTTTACTTTCTTTTAGAAATTACTTAAACTCTTTCCTATCTCTAGGGCTTTTATGGATGTATTTTAAATAGCCTTGCCTGACTTTTGGTAACTTTCTTACAGTTCAGCATCCCTCCAAATATTACTCATAATCATTTGAAAGGCTTGGTGAATGTTAGAGGAAAAAACTTTTAATTTGCATTTTGCACATCTTCTGGTATATATTTTACACATAACAAAAATCAAGAGATGTATTAAAGCCAAAGCACAAATGTTAAAATGCATATTTTTGTTTTCAAGGACCTATGAATATATAAAACAAAAACTAATACTATCCCAAAAGTCTCTGTGGAGAGCAGGGAGTTGTAGGCATAGGAGGGTTTGCATGAAGCTTGAAACAGAATAACCCAGGAACACTACAGTGACTGTGGCAGGCACTGAAAAATGTACAGAATTGTCGAATCACTACATTGTACACCTGAAACTAATATAATATTGTGTGTCAGCTATACTTTGGTAATTTAAAATTACCAAATAGTAAATTGGGATAAGGGGAAATTTTTGCCTCTCATGGAATGCCAGTAATTTCTCTTCTCCTGAGTTTTCCAGTGACCCGTTTTCACTGGTACATGATTCCACCTGGAGCCATTTCATTATTGTTCTGGTCTAAGGAAATGTATTGAGCAAACAAATTTTCTAAACAGGAATGCACAGATTCCAGCAATTTCAGCAGAATTTGGCAAACTTGATCACCTGAGAACAGAAAATAGTATAGGCAAAAGAGCAAAAGCCAAAGGGTGTGCTTTTCCAGAATAGCTACTGTTGGGAATTACTCATGTCTTGGTTTCTCCAGGTAAAGAGTCTTGATGGATCTCCTCCTCTCCTTCCTTTTGAGGTCAGGAAAGGAAGACAGATAGCTTGTTGAAAGACCTCCATAAAATTTCCTTAAGAGCCAACAGATCTTAGGGGACACCTGAGTGGCTCAGTGGGTTAAGCATCTGCCTTCAGCTCAGGTCATGATCCCAGGCTTCTAGGATCAAGCCCTGTGTTAGGCTCCCTGCTCAGTGGGGGGTCTGCTTTCCCACCCCACCCCACCCCAGTTCATGCTCTCTCACTCTGAAATAAAATCTTTAAGAGCCTTGAGCTCCTTTTATTTTTTTTTAAGTAATTCCAGTGAATAATTATATATATATATATATATATATATATATATATATATATATATATATTCAATCCAATGGTTCACTTCTGTACCAGTTTGTATTTTCACAAAAACATGACTTAACTATAAGAGAAGTCTATGTGATTGACTTAAAGATACATCAGTTAAGGTTTTAGGTACCCTCATGGTGAGTATATGTTGGCAGCGCAGAAACTCATATCCTGTTTCTGGAATCAGTATAACATTTTCATTGATACTTACATCAACATTCACAGTATGGTAATCTGAATTGATGGGTAACCAGGTGTGACTGGCTTCAGAAAAACCAGCATTTGAGCTATTGTCCCACTGCATTGGTGACTTTGAGAGGAGGGCATTCTGTGTCAAAAGAAAACAGTACTTTAGTTAGTAAAAGAAATGTCATTTGGGCATGATCTACTTCATAATTATTTAATTTCCTGTATTTCTTTTTAATAGTTGTATTCGTGAGCATTCATAATGAAAAGACTTAAATATTCAGTACGTAAGCCAGCTTCACACTTTTAACTGGAAAATAGTGACATCTTGAGTTTCAATAAACTATAGTAACTGGACTTCGGTACATGCTTGGAGTCTTTTACTGCTTTTCCCTAAGAATGAGCAATGTAGGATTTTAAGATGTATCACTGCCAGTTCATTCCATGGTGCAGTGATGGTGAGTTCAGGTGTGCAGCACGTACGAGTAAGCCTAAGTGCCGTCCTCTTTACCCAGCTTGGTGATCGCACATGAAAGCACACACCCCAAGTTAGGAAAATTGGATCTTCTACACTGAGAGCTAACCATACAGATTATTACAGGTTCATCCAACAACACAATTTTGAAACCCATAGCCTCAAACAAAAAATAATAAAAACCAGTCAAGTCTGAAGCTGTGCATTTACATTTGTCCAGATGAAAGGAAGAATCTCCTGTGCTGTGTTCAGATGAAGTCTGGTACTACAGACAAGCACTATAATTAATGTTCCAAACTCAAAACACGGGTACTCAAATTCTAGTGTGCCTCACAAGAATCAGCTGGAAAACATCTTTAAAATGTAGATTCCTGGGCTCTACAATTCAGTTGTGTGGCTTAGGAAACACAAGCAAGTGAGCTGTGTGATAGTAAGAAAGGAAAGCAGAAATCTAATTTTCAGCAGTAGAATAGGAATAGTAGATTCTCTAGTTTCACATAGTTAGATAATGTTAACTTACAACATCATAGCTTTCGTTGAGATTTGTGACTAAAATATTTCTCATTCCTATTTCTTCCCCATAGTAAGTTATGGGAGTTCCAGGGAGTGTGAAAATAAGCATGTTCATGATGTTGACATATTCTTCCCCAAAACGAGAAGTCAGCCGGGCGTTGTCCGGTCCACCAATCTGAAAGGCAGATACTTCAAGAACACAGCTCAGTATACAGAAAATTTATTCTACAAAAAGTTCATTAGACAATAAAACCAAGTTTGCTGTGGGTACACATTGGTATCAGCAGACTTGGATTTGTGTCCCAACACTGATACTTACTGTTCAACTGACCAATTTACTGTCTTGGCCATTATGATTAACAAGATAGTGGTAACAAGTTATTTCACAGAGTTATTGCAAATACAAAATTTAGGAGGGTGCATGTTAGTATTTTCACACATTTGTATAAGAGAATATGGACAAGGAAGGAAACGAAAATGTTCTCCCATAACACAAGAAGGAGGGAAGAGGTGGAAAGCACAGAAGCAGGAGAGATTTCTGAGGGGTGTGTGTGTGTCTTTTGAAATACTCAAAACAAATTTTAAAGATAAATCAACTTCTGTAGAGAAAAGTACATAGTCCAAGAGGAAATTTTCTGAAGTGCTTTCTATTTTAAAATGTGGTATTTCTGTTAAATGCTCTAATTTCATATTATCTAGTCCTTACAACATCATAGCTTTTGTTAAGATATACCACAACTCAATCTCAATAGCCTGGCATTTTACTATTTATTATTATAAAGTACTTACGGGGCATCTGGCTAACCCCCTCAGAAGAGCATGCAACTCTTGGTCTTGGGGTCATGAGTTTGAGCCGCATGTTGGATATAAAAATTACTTAAATAAATTTTAAAAAAATATTTTCATGCCTACATTACATCTGATTGCCCTCCTCCATTTTCAGGTATTATCTCCATTTTACAAATGATGAAACAAGCTCTCTGAGAAACTCCATCACTTACTCAAAGCAGGGTATGATGCAAAACCAGCCCTTGAGAATAAGAACTTGGATGGAGGTTGCCTTTTTTTTTTTTTTTAAGATGTACTGAAACTGTCTTTACAGGTATCTTTGTATAGACCGTTATAAGCTACTTTTCTATTTTTATGACCAGAAAAGTCAAATTTTGCCTCTGTTTATTTTATTGAGAGCCTTTGATAAGAAACTGTGGATTCTCAATAACTGTGAAAACTAACTAAAGGCTTTCAACAATCCAAGAAGCATTTATTCAAGAAAAACATCAAGCTTTGTGTCATTTTAACAGGCCTTGAACTCATCCCCCTCAGATCCTTGATAGCTTTGAAAACCTCAGTCTTAGAACTACTATAGCTATGAAACAGGAGCCACTGGAGGGGGAGAATAAGTTTAGAGTTCACCAAAAGCTCCATTTAGAGAATTGTCACTATTTGACCTTTCTAGTACTCACTTTTAGTTGGATTTTTCTTATTCATCGGAGAAATCCCCTATCCCCAAGGTATTTGGCAGAAAGAATCAGCAGTTGTTTAGCATCACACCTGCCTGAAGTGGTGGTACCAACTGGGGCTCAACAGAGACTGACCAAAAACCTTAAAAGCTGGGGAAGAGATGACCATACTGGCCTCCGAGAAAGTCTGACTGACACTGACACACACACACATACACACACACACACACACACACACAGTCCAGCCGTTGCTGGAGGAATGAGTGGTTCAGGGCGGTTCAGGAATCTCTTCCAATCATTAACCTACAATAAACAAACTCACCAAGTAGCCATACCCAACAAAGAACACAGATTTTACAAAATTAAATAAATAGCAACAACAAACACTGGGGAGGAGGAGAGAATGGGATTTCCTACATTACTACAATATTTAAAATACCCAGTTTTCAGCAACAAAAAGGAACACAGAAGGCATGCAGAGCAACAGAAAAACAAAAAACAAAAGTCCAAACATTGGACTAGTGGACAAAGATTTTTAAATGAACTACTACACTTATGTTCAAAGAACTAAAAGCACAGAATTTAAAGTGTGAGGACAAGTTTCATCAAATAGATATTATCAATAAAAAGATATGAAAAAGAACCAGAAAAAAATTTCAGAGTTGAAAAAGTATGACCACTGAAAGGAGAAGTTCACTAGATGGGCTTGACAGATTTGAACACTGTGCAATCGAGATTATCTAGTCTGAGAACCAGAAGGAAAAAAATGAAAAATAACAAAAAGGCCTGGCCTGGCCTGGCTTACTAAATAATCACCAATTAAAGGAAAGGTTAAGGTCCCTTACAGACAGACATACCCCTCATTTGAGGGCTGACTATTCAGCAAGCACACCGGCACCAGATCTCCTGACTCGGGCATGAGGACTTACCATCCAATTAGGCCATTTTCCTTCTGGCATGTTTTCCATCCAGGATGTGATAACCTCAAACACACTGTTCCCAGAAGGAGTGTTTAGCTTACTGAGATAATTGTTGAAGGGAAAATCTGCTTCTTGAATAAAAGGCAGCCCATAGTACATCATGGTCCTGTCAATGCTCTCTCCATAGGCTTCAATCCCCATGAACCTGGAAGAGTTAGCAGGGTGCAGTGTCCTCAGGGCCTGTCAGAAGACTGGGGAGCATTCTGCAGCTGCTTCAGTCTGCCTGACTTAACCGTATCTGGCTGGACTCACTGGGAAGCATAATCAAGCCAGATGGCCAAGTAATAGCATGCTGGGCCACCTGGACAATTTCTCATTTCTCATGGACAATAAACCCAAGGACTAGCCTAATAGTAGGCTGTGTGTAAGAATTAAAGAACACATTTGAATCTCAGTCAATATGGTTCTCTCCTTCCTAAGTCTGATTAAAACTCTGTAACTTCTGGAGTGCCTGGGTGGCTCAGTGGGTTAAGCCGCTGCCTTCGGCTCCGGTCGTAATCTTAGGGTCCTGGGATCAAGTCCCGCATCGGGCTCTCTGCTCAGCGGGGAGCCTGCTTCCCTCTCTCTCTCTGCCTGCCTCTCCATCTACTTGTGATTTTTCTCTGTCAAAATCTTAAAAAAAAAAAAAAAAACTCCGTAACTTCCATGAAGACTTCATCAATTCTCATCGTTCTGCTTGGAATCTATAGTGTATGTTTGCATATCATGTAAGGAGGTTTTCCCCAGAAACCTCTTGTACAGGAATCCCTGTAAAGTCTCACTTTATTACTGGGGTGCACTCTAGGGGCTCCTGGCTGGCTCAGTTGGTAGAGCACATGACTCTTGATCTCAGGGTCATGAGTTCAAGCCCCACATTGGGTGTAGAGCTTACTTAAAAGCAAACACTGTCAGGGAAAGACACATTAGCCTCAGTGACCCACATCAGTGCTGGCTTTACATGTTTGAGGTAAGTGCAAGTGCATAGTATCTAGAGCCCAGGTGTTTCAGTTCCAGTCCCATTCCTGCCATTACTGTCTGTGACGGGAGTCTCACAGCTTGGAGTCTCCGATTCCTCATCTATAGAATGGAGATAGCAATCAGAGGACCTACTTTAAGGAGGAGAATTTTCTTTATTTCTGTTCATGCTATTGGATGATCTGTATACATATAGATCTGTATACATATAGATTTATTGAGTGTTTATTATGTGTTAGTCCCAGTTTTAAGTGTTTCATCTACATTATCTCATGCAGTCTCACAAAACCCTGATGTGGTGTTGCTGTCACTTTTTCATTGATGAGAAAATGGTACATTTTGTCAGCAAACCAGTCCAGGGTCACACAGCTGTTACACAGAATGCTGCTTTAGGCCCATCTGATTCCAAAGCTGTGTTAGTAAACCATTGTGACCTACTAGCAGCTTAGCTGAAACATTCGAATTCATACTGTATCCTGGACACTAATAGACCAAATAGTAATGATAAAAAGAGACTACTTGGGTGCCTGGGTGGCTCAGTGGGTTAAGCCTCTGCCTTCAGCTCAGGTGATGGTCTCAGGGTCCTGGGATGGAGCCCTGCATCTGACTCTCCACTCGGGAGCCTGCATGTCCCTCTCACTCGCCTTCCTCTCTGCCTCCTTGTGATCTCTCTCTGTCAAATAAAAAAATAAAATCTTTTTTTAAAAGATTTTAGATTATATGCTACCTTTTGAGTGATTTTCACAAAATTCCTGTGAAATAAGTACTGTGATGGGCATTATTTTACAAAAGAGGAAGCTGGAAATCAAAGTTAAGCAACACAAAAGAATATACTAGGCCCCTGCATAACCAAATTGTAATACACTGTAGTCATGGGGGGTTGTTAATAGCTTAAACCTCTTGAGAAGGCCTGGCTGTGAAGGATTAACTTCAGGTCACACCCTATGCCTTTGAAGAACAGAAGCGTGTCTTGTGATTACCTGTATCTCCCAGGCTCCCTGCTGTACTGGTCCATTGTTTGCCGGAAGCTCCGGACAATGTCATGCATTCCCACTTGCGTGGTTGTGAAGTCGTGGTACAGCTCCCAGTAATGTGTCACCGTGTCCTTTGGAGACAGAAAAGCATAGCTGCCATCGTTTCCCATGTCAGATGTCCATAACTGGCTTTATGCGAATATAGACTGTCTCTTCAAAGGGCTCAAACCAAGGCATATAACCTGAAAGATGATCCTAAGACTTTCACTGAGTTTGGTGACTGGAGAATAACATTCATGACTATTATCAACTGTAAATCTAGTAAACAAACTTTACTGAACATCTGACCGTTAACTACCAATAGTCTATTTATTTAGCAGAATCCTCTCCCATTTAATTCTCCTAAATGCTGCACCTAAAAGCAAAGCAAATATATAGAACTGTTACACCTATGCTTGATCTGCTCACAAAATTTCTGTCCAAAGTGTAATAGTAAGAATAAAGGTTAGAAGTGGTAAAGAGCCACTTTGCCAGGGTTTCAGTAATTATTCCTGATACTCATTCTGTGTCTTCCTAGGGTTACAGTAATCTAGAATCCAAAGTCAAAGATTCTGTCTAACACAAGCCAAGGCTCTAGGGTTGGGACACGGACAGACTAGACAGTGTAAACCTGCATTGCCGTTCATTCAGTGGACCCCTTTTTAGTAAATGAACTTGCTAGATCTAAAGTTTTTGGAATCTTCGCTCTCTACCTGAAATAACTTTTTCTTTAGTTTTTTTCTTGAATGCCACACAAAACCTATTGTTCTGATCATAACTGGAAACATATGCCTTTCTTACATTTCATCATAATTAGCAAGGTTACTTTGAGATTTCTTCTCCAAAGATAAGTGTGTCTCTTTGGGACTAACTAATAAAACACTTTCCGGCTCCATTTTCTTTTTCTTCATTTTTTATATCGGAAATCATGTGCTTTACCTACCCCACAAAAAACAGCCTTTGGTTCATGACATGCTCTTGTAACTAGTCCCTGCATTGCCAGCTTTTCTTTGGTTAACTGACTGGGTTTAATGAGATTACCCATAAGTCTATTACTCAGGACAGAAGCTAGATACTTGGTAATAACAACAATTTCATTTTATTTTATAAGAAGGGCATCATGCTATAATTATTTAAGGTTTTCTTCACTAAACATTATACAGCTAATATTCACCCATATTGTGTCACTATAATTCATTTATTTTTACTGATGTATACTATTCCATTGTGTAAATCTACAAATCCATTATTTTGAAACCCATTTTAGGACTCCTGTCTACTTTTCCATTGAACATAGAGTGTCTGTAGAGTGGTGGTCAGAAGAGCACAGTGGCGTCCTGGTTCTTATGCATGACATGGGGGGAAAGGTGAGAGCCACTGGTGTGGAACCACAAAGAGCCCAGACTCTAGTGAGATATGCTTGGTTTGCAATTCTATTTATCATCTCTACCACCCTTGAAAAATTAACTTCTCTAAGATTTCCTAATGAGGATCATGAAATGTCTCTCATGAGCTGTTGCAAGAGTTGAAGGGACTGTCCTAACACACAGCATATAGTAGATACTCAGCAAGTGTTTATTCCCTTTTGTGTGTCCTTTAACGACTACAGAAGCACCTGAGGAATTAATAGGCCTCCTCACTGTAGCTTGAATGAGATGATAAAATCACAGTGAGTAGTTATAGCTGTTGGCAGAGTCCAGTGTCCAGCCCTCAGAACCCTTGTCACCAAAGTACTCCTCAAGGATGCCCTATACCAGAGGGAACCAATGGATGGAAACATCTAGGCATATGGATTTGAAACTCTTGTACTTCCTGAAGATTGAAAGCACATGCTGTCCATGCAGCCCCATGCTGGATGTGGAATTTACTTAAAAAAAAAAACAAAACTATGCTTTAAATTCAGATGCATATATTAATAAATTTAACTACATTATCATCTCTGGTCATTGTTGTCTCATGCTAAAAAAGAAAACACAGATGACATTTTTCAGAAAGGGGGGAACATAATGTTTTAACATTACCGGTATTTGAGCCTTATTCACTTGGGCTTCATCTCTCAGATGCTCTGCTTCTAGAAGAAATTTAACAGCATCGAAACTAAAGCCATCAACACCTTTTTTGAGCCAGAACTGTATAATTTCCTAAATATAAAGAAGCAAAATCCTTTGGTTACATTATCATCATAATGTTTAATAAAAGTGTGTGTCTGTAATATCTTCCCATCAGAAAACAGCCAAATCCACATACAGAGCAAGCACAGCACTCACACAGTATATTTTTACCTGTTAGGCATAGCAGTGTCTTAATATAACGAACTTGGGACCCCCATACTTCCCTCAACTTCAAATCCAGAATGTTACATTGGTAACTATGCTATGAGCACATTTACAAAGCTTAATCACTCAAAAGGAATGAAGCCACAATGAAAGGACTCAGGAGAAACTGGGAACGTATCTCTCTCCCCTTACCCCCAGTTCCTTAAAGGTCACTCCAAACAGAGAAAATAACCAGCTAAGCATCAGGTCATGAGGGGTTCTTCCACCAGACTGGGAGATTCTAGAAGGAAAGACTGCAGTTTTCATTTGTTTCCCTTGCCTTTGACATAGCACCCAGGTCCTTAGTGAAAGTACACAGTATCAAGCCCAAGTTAGTCCAACATGTTGTGATACTGTTGGGACCTAAAAGTACATGTTCCCTGGCTTCAGGGCATCTACAGAATAATTGGGGACAGGAGCAAGTTACCTAATAATGCAAGGTGGGGTGTATGTAGCTCAACATCATGAAAGGAGATTCCTTTGCAGGGTGTTAGAGCTCCAAGAAGAATAAATTTAACATGAGCAGACATACCTGGAGAAAGAAGAGCTAGTTCTACTTTGACCAGTGGGAGTTTTTTCAGGGAGTGAGATTACAAAGAACATTCTGGACTGTTTGTAGGACAGGATGGCCAAGCACAGAGGCAGAGACTGACTTGGCCTATATATCAGGGCAGGTGGAGGACCAAGTGGCCTTGGAGAGCCGAAGGGCTTAGGTCTCAACTCCCCACCCCTCCTAGCTTGGCCCTTACTGGAGCATCAACTACAAGCTGCCCTTCTGCAAAGGAACAGTGGCTCTCCTGACTTTGCTCAGCTCATCCCTTGCTGAATGGAAGGTTTTACAGGAACATACCGCATTAGAACACACAGTCCACAATTCAAAGTACTAGATTCAAGTACCAAATTTATGGGGGGCAACAGATGCAAAGCTCCCAAATGAAGACTATCCCCCAAATCACATGTTTCCTTTGAAGTCTTTCTTGTATCTACATGTGAATATGGGGTCTCCAGAGTGCTGCCATTCAAGGGTCTCGAGAGTTCCTTACAGGCTATATGCAAGGGTTAGCACTGCTGAAGTCAGGTCACTTTAAGGTGACATTTTTAGTATATGTGCTGCCGAAGCGAGCACTAAGGTGACATTTTTAAATAACAAAGCTTGAAAATGATTTTCCAATCAAAAAGCAGACTGTTTACAATCTTAGCATGGACACAACTGAACCAAATAACGGTAAGCTGGCTCTAGCCACACAAAACCCACAAATTTGTTCTATCATCTTACTCTTACCAAATACTTTCATTCATTCGGTATTTGTGTTCCGGTTATGGGCCAGGCACTTAGCTAAGCCCTATAGCGATGAGCAAAATACAACAGACCTGGCCCTAGGTCTCCTGAATTTATTTAGAATCCCCAAGTAGTGGGGCGCCTGGGTGGCTCAGTGGGTTAAGCCGCTGCCTTCGGCTCAGGTCATGATCTCAGGGTCCTGGGATCGAGTCCCGCATCAGGCTCTCTGCTCAGCAGGGAGCCTGCTTCCTCCTCTCTCTCTCTCTCTCTCTCTGCCTGCCTCTCTGCCTACTTGTGATCTCTCTCTCTGTCAAATAAATAAATAAAATCTTTAAAAAAAAAAAAAAGAATCCCCAAGTAGATATCAAATAGTAATGAAAAAATATTTAAGTTACAGGTAGATAAAGCTTTAAAGGAGAGGAACATGGTAGTACAGAAAAGATGAAATAGGATTTGCCCTTGAGGTGAGTGCAGCAGGACGGCAGGAAGTGAGAGCAATGGGTTCGAGGTCGAGAGAGAAGTCAACAGATATTAACATGCCCCTTAATGTGTTCTACCCTGAGAATGGTCTCAGTGGCCCCAGGGGTCAGTTCAGCGTGAAGCTAACAAGCTTTAAGCTTCAGGACCCCTCACTTACTTGGGCCCCTTCCTACCTACCTTCTTCTCCATTCTAAATAAACACTCTAATTTTACACTTTTAAGAAGGTCCCAAATTTTCACAAACTTCGGACCCCACACAACCCGCGTCCACCCCCAGGTGGCGCTAGACTTGAGGGAACACCAGAGGTGTTGGGGGCGGGGCGGGAAACGACAAATAGCTGTAATCTACCCCAACCACCTCTGACAAAAACGTGGGGAAACATTAAACGCCACGCCGTTGTAAACATTAAGCTTTGGAGCACTGATTTCCTACGAGGGATGGGGGTGGAGGGGAATCTGCTTTCTTTGTGGTATCCTCTTTTTGGGAATAGTTAGCCTTGCTAACCATTGACCCAGCCATAAAAAATGAGAAATGTGTATCCCAGCAAAGGTTTCGGGCCCCAGCAGGGGTTTTCCACTTTAGTCCAGTAAGAGCTACTGTCATTGTTTAAGGAGATAAAACAGTAAAAGCTGGATGGTTATTGAGAGTCATTGTAAATGACAGATAATTCAAAATTTGCTCTTGAAAACTAATTTGCTTTGTGCTATTTATTCTCCCAACTAGGTGAGAAAAGGGAGCTCCAGATCTTAATCGCTAACCCTCTCTTTACTCCAGTTAAGCTCTCCCGGGGTGCCGGGTGTAGAAATGGGCACAGAGCCTAGTTCCGCCAGGTCTGGGTGACCCACCAAGGCGCCATGGGACTCCTGGGACAGTACATTGTGTCCCCAATTCCTGTAGCACTCCCGTGACATCACAGAGTCCCCATTTTTCTACTGGGCACCTTTCCATTCTTTTCTCCTTAACTCACTGCTCTGAGTAAAAAAAGCAATCAATTAAGCATTACTAATATCCAAGTTCACAATTGAGGCAAACCTTTCCTTGTGAAGTTACTGGGCCCATTTGCCTGAAAAGCTTACTTTGGGAAATAGAAAAGTTCTGCTCTTACATGTTGTGTATATAAGACATCGTCTTGCAACTGACATAACCCCATGGCGTCCATCTTGAGGAGGAAGAAGACAGTGTAGGATACTTTAGAAGTACAGAAGGAAAACTACATCCTCTGTTTATAAGCAAAGGAAAGAAAACGGACTCTACTGCTGTTCAGAAATCTTAGTAAAATTGTTGGCTCTCTCCTCCAGGAGCAGGGTATGATGGAAGGATCAAGAGCTCAGGATTCTGCCCCATGCAGATACCATCCCATCTCCCCACTGTGCATCAGCTGCACAACCTCACCAACCCACCCTGGACTAAAGGTATTGCTGCTAGAGTCCACTCACGTGTGGGTCTTTTTTTTTTTTCCCAAGAGAGAATCTTTTTTTTTTTTTAAAGATTTTATTTATTTATTTGACAGAGAGAGAGAGAGAGAGAGATCTCAAGTAGACAGAGAGGAGGGAGGCTCCCTGCTGAGCAGAGAGCCCAATGCGGGGCTTGATCCCAGGACCTTGGCTTGGGATCATGACCTGAGCCAAAGGCAGAGGCTTTAACCCACTGAGCCATCCAAGTGCCCCACATGTGGGTCTTTATATAACCTGATCTCTCTGCAGTGTTTGACACTGCTGACCAAACTCATCTTCCAGAAAAACACATATCACTTGGCTTCAAGATACCTGCTCCTCGTTTGCCACTCTTCTCTGTCTACTCTGCAGCCCTTTAAATATTAGCACTCTTTGGGGGCTCTTGTGCTCCATTTCATGACAGTATTTACCCACATATTGATTATTTAACAAGCATTCAAATAACAAGGGACACGATGACTTATATGGCTTATAGAGTTTAAAACACTTACCCCAGGGCGCCTAGATGGCTCAGTCAGTCAAGCATCTGACCAGCTCAGGTCATGATCTCAGGGCCCTAGGATGGAGCCCTGTGTCAGGCTCCCTGATTAGCAGGGGGTCTGCCTGTCCCTCTCCCTCTGCCCCAACCCCCCACCCCCGCTCATGTTCTCTCTCTCTCAAACAATAAAATCTTAGAGTAAAATAAAACACATCTCCCCAATCAACCCTACAATGTGTGTGCCATTACTGTCCCTATTTTACTAAGGAGGGATCTGCGGCACAGGGAGATGAAGTACCTCGATCAAGGTCATAGAGTTAGTAAGTAGCAGCGTCAGAATTAGTACTGTCTGGCACCCCTACCCATTTCCTCTGCTTTCTCCTCCAAACCTGCCCCCACTCAAACCCCTTCTGCAAAGTCATTGACTTCCAAAATGCAAATGGAAAATGATTTCCCTAAGACCCTGTAAAGCCAACTCCTCACCTTGCCTCATCCCCCTCTAGTCTCATTGAGCCAGCTCTCTCTCCATATACCATGTCCCAGCCATATGGGACGACTCCGAGCACCTCCAATGTCCCTGATCCATGCCCTCCCTCTGCTTGAAACCCTCCGCCCCAAGCCTCTTCACTTGGCTCATCTCTTAGGTATCACTACACCCTCTGAAAGCTTTCCCTGCTCTCTCCCACTCACGTCCAGGTCAGCTGCCTGCCCTATGTACTCCTACCTCCTACAATCACCACCACTCAATACACCTCACTGTAATTGCCCGTTTCATTGTCTCCCTCCCACCTCGGGATAGAAGGCTTAAGAAGGCTACAGCGTGTGTCTAGCTGACCAAACATCCTACCCCTGGCATGTGGTCATTACTGAATACACACTGTTCAATGAGTTAAGGATTTATACCCAAGTGCCTGGCATAGAGGAGGTACAGTAATGGCCCAGGGCCCAGGTATTATCTGCAAGCATAAAGCTGGTTTATTAAGCAGGTATGAGTCCATTTTATTTTGGATGGAGCTGCCCACACCATGCTCGGTAGGAGCAGAGCTGACATTTGCAGTCAAGGTTCCATCTTAAACCAGAGGGGTGGAGGGTAGGGGAGCCCTCGGGGCTCCCTGTCCCCAGCTGCCACAAACATGCTAACTCCCCAGGATGGCACACTCAGGGCTCAACCTTTCCACCTGGTGGGATCAGGGTCATACTGACACAGTTCAGGCAGAGGGCTGGGCTCTCTACAGTCTTTTCCCTACTCTGCTGCTAACCCAATGGGTCATTTCTCCTCTCAGTTCCTTCATTTGTCAAATAAGGGATTTGAGGGCAAGTAAAAACAAGAGTGACTACGAAACACTCTACAAACCTAAGCCCCCATCTTCTCCAAGAAGGATTCTAGACTACGCTAGGTAAACACACTTAAGCCCTGAGAGATTCAGGGCAGAGTCAAGTCCCCTGAAGGCCAGCGCAAGGGGGAGTTCAGAGAGGAGGGTGCTCTGTGCCTTGTGTCCCCTGAATGCCAGCCTCCCGCTATGCCAATAATCTGAAATCTGATGGGAGCCGGAGCCAGATGTCTCCAGGAGTGAAAGCTGGAATGCAAACAGGAGTCATACAAATGCCTCCCCCCACCACAAACTCCCTGAGTTGCAAATTATTAACCTGCTTAGCTCTCCTGCAGAGATAAGAGCTACTGGGGGATAGATGGGTGTTGGAAAGTTCCCTTCATGCTAAAAAGTCTTCCCTTTTGCTCCCCAGGAGCAAAGAGCCTTCCCTTAGAGCTTCTCTGCCTTTCTTATCTACTGCTAATCCCAAATTTATACCAGCCTTGCAAAAATGTCCAATCTTCAACTGGGGGCAGGAATGATTCATCCCAAGAGGACTCTAATCCTGTTGAGACTAGTAAATAAGGCTCCTGTTCACACTCCACTGCCTGGAGGCCTGCAAGGGAACAGCTGGATTAGTCAAAAAAATAATTAATGCACTGGCTGGCACATTTTGTCAAAGTTGACCACACTTGTCTGAACATCTTCAGACCATCCATCCCTGTTGCCACCAGGAGCCTGGACAAATCCACTGGACTACACTTACATTTATGAATTTCCAACTGAATCCCTTTGAAAAGACTGTGTAGGAAAAGTGAAGCAGAGAGACAGAACCAGCTTGGCCTCAAGTCAGAAGTAGCGTTGTGGGGAAGAGCATGGACTCTAGGTTTGAATCCTGCTCTGTCACTCCCCAGGTGGGTGACTTTCCCTCTTCAACCTCAGCTTCCTTCTCTGTAAAATGGTCCAGATATCTCCTAAGTTGGGTTTGGTCTGATCATTGAATGAGATGATCCAGGTAGAGCACTTGGCACAAAATAAACACCCATAAGTGTGTGAGGGCAGGTTGGGGAGAAGGTGCAGGTCGGGGTGTGTAAATGATCTTTGGTGATGGAGAAAAGAGTCCACACTCCACCAAAGATGTTTAAAACTAACCCCTAGTTAGTAGCAGTGTCTGTCCCCTTTCACCACTCCCCAACCCCAATGGGACAAGGCTGCCCTGACTTGGTGCCTACTTCTAGAACAGATCCCAAAGCAATTCATCTAAATTCTGGGAAACATCAAATATGTATAGTAAAAACAGCCTTAAAACTAAGGAGTCTACAGGAATACATTTAACAAAGGACATGCAAGCCTTGTACACTGGAAACTACAACAGTGTTGAAAGAAATTAAAGACCTAAACAAACAAAAAGACATCTGTTCCTGGATCAGAAGACTTAATATTGTTAAAGTGGCAATATTCCCCCTGAAATTGATGCCCAGATTCAAGGCAATCCCTACTCAAATCCCAGCAGTGGGCTTCTTTGCAGAATCTGACAAGCTGGTCCTAAAATTCATATGGTCTGTATATGATCCAGTAATTCCACTACTGGATATTTGCCCAGAGAAAATGAAAGTACCATCAAAAAGATACATGCATCTTGGGGCACCTGGGTGGCTCAGTGGTTTAGGCTGCTGCCTTTAGCTCGGGTCATGATCTCAGGGTCCTGGGATCGAGCCCCGCATCGGGCTCCCTGCTCCGCAGGAAGCCTGCTTCCCTCTCTCTCTCTCTCTCTCTCTCTCTCTCTGCCTGCCTCTCTGCCTGCTTGTGATCTCTGTCTGTCAAATGAATAAATAAAATCTTTTAAAAAAAAAAAAAAGATACATGCATCTCTATGTTTATTACAGCATTATTCAACAGCCAAGATAGAAAAGCAGCCCAAGTGTCCATCAAAAGATGAATCAATAAAGATGTGGTGTGCGTACGTGCACGTGCGCACACAAACACACACGCACACTCACCCATAAAAAATAATGTGATCTTGCCATTTGCATGGTATGGATGGACCTAGTGGGTACTATGCTATGGGTATTATGGGTATTATATGGGACCTATGGGTATCATAAAATGAAATAGGGGGCGTCTGGGTGGCTCAGTGGGTTAAAGCCTCTGCCTTCGGCTCAGGTCATGATCCCGGGGTCCTGGAATCGAGCCCCACATCGGGCTCTCTGTTCGGCAGGGAGCCTGCTTCCTCCTCTCTCTGACTGCCTCTCTGCTTACTCATGATCTCTGTCTGTCAAATAAATAAATAAAATCTTTAAAAATAAATAAATAAATAAATAAATGAAATGAAATGGGTAAGCCAAAGAAAAATACCACCTAATTTTCCTTATATGTGGAATCTAAGAAACAAAACAAATAAACATAAAGCAGAAATTTAAATACAGAGAACAAACTGGTGGTTGCCAAAGGGGAGGTGGATAGGAGATGGGTGAAACAGATAGAAAAATACAAGTACCCAAAATAGCCAAACAGTCTTGAAGGAAAAGAATGAAGTTGTAGGACTCATACTTCCAACTTTAAAACTTCCTATAAAGCTACACTCATCCAAACACTGTGCTTTTGGCAGAAGAACAGACCTATAGTTCAATAGAGCAAAACTGAGTCCAGAACCACATCCTGACATTTATGGCCAACTGATTTTCAAAAGGGTTCCAAGACAGTTCAATGGGGAAATAATAATCTTTTTTATGTTCATTTTTTAAAAGATTTTTTGTATTTCGTTATTTTGTAAGTAGAGAGGGGGGAGCTGGAGGAGGGACAGAGGGAGAGGAGAGAGAGAGAATCTCAAGCAGGCATCCTAACTGCAGAGCCTGCCACAGGGCTTTATCTCAGGACTCTGAGATCATGACTGGAGCTGAAATGAAGAATTGGTTTCTCAGGGCACTTGGGTGGCTCAGTTGTTAAACCTCTACTTTTGGCTTGGGCCCTGACACCTGGGTACTGGGATTGAGCCCCATGTTGGGCTCCCTGCTTGGCAAGGAGCCTGCTTCTCCCTCTCCCACTCCCCCTGCTTCTGTTCCCTCTCTCACTGTGTCTATTGTGTCTTTGTCAGATAAGTAAATAAAATCTAAAAAAAAAAAAAAAAAAAAGATGCTTAACCAACTGAGCCACCCAGACACCCCTATTTTTTTTTTAAGATTTTGTTTGTTTGAAAGAGAGACAGAGAGCATGAGCACAAGCTGAGAGAGGGCAGAAGTGGAGGGAGAAGACGACTCCCTGCTGAGCAGGGAGCCCAATTCAGGTGTCCCAATAATAATCTTTCTAAAACACATATAATGGGGGGTGCGCCTGGGTGGCTCAGTCAGTTAAGCGTCTGCCTTCAGCTCAGATCATGATCCTGGGTCCAAAGATGGAGTCCCTTGTCAAGGTCCCTGCTCTGCAGGGAGTCTGCTTCTCCCTCTGCCCCTCCTCCCACTCATTCTCCCAATCTTAAATTAATAATAATTGACAAATAAATAAAATCTTAAAAAATAAATAATCTTAAATAAATAAATATTTTTTATATTTTATAAATATAATCTTAATAAATAAAATCTTTTTAAAAAACCCACACATAACCGGATAGCCACATGCCAAAGAATTAAGTGGGACCCCTCACACCATATATAAAAAGTAATTTTAAAAAATGGATCAGAGACCTAAAATGTAAAAGTTCCCACTCTAAAAGTCAGAGAAGAAAACATAGGAGAAAATCTTCAGGACTTTGGGTTAGGCAATAGTTTTCAAATGACACTAAAGGCACAAACGACAAAGGAAATACATAGATAACCTGGAAAACAATTTAAAATGTACAAAATAAAATAAAAAATAAAATAAAAAATAAAAAATAAACTCTATGAGCACATGCAAAGATGCTCAACATCACTAGCCATCAGGGAACAACAAACCACAGCGAGACACTACTCCACACCCACTAGCATGACGGTACTCAAAAATACAGACGATAACAAATGTGGCTGAGGACGTCGGAAAGTCGGAATGCTCACACAGTCAGCGGGAGTGGAAAATGGTGCCACTGGGCAGTTCCTCAATTTGATAAATATAGATTACATCAGATACATATCATTGACATATAGGTAGATATTGTAGGATTTCGTTTATCCGGAATGTCCAGAACAGGCATATCCACAGAGACAGAGCGATGAGCGGATGTCCCCATGCTGGGGGGCAGGGACTTGAGCATGGAGAGTGTCTGCTGACGGGTATGGGGCTTCTTGTTGGGGTGAAGAAAAGGTTGTGGAACCAGGAGTGATGGTTGCATAACCCTGTGAAGGTGTGAAACCCCTGAATCATACTCCAGGGATGTACAGCTCTCTGATCGGTTCAGCTCCCCCACCCACCTACCGCAGAGCACTACCCCACTAACCTAAATTCCTGCCTACTGTCGCCATAGCAGCAAGGACAACACAGCTGACACTTATCATGAATTCCTGGTGGGGTATTGTTAGAGCTGCCACCTGGTGAGAGCTGACAGGAAATGTCCCGTGAGGGGCTGCAGAGGGAGCTTCAGCAGCTCAGCATGCAAGCCCTGCGGAATTACCCTCACCCCACTTTGGGGATCTCTGCCCCTAACATTCCCTCTTGTCACTCCAGTGCTCTAGTAGGCTTGCCAGATAAAACATGGGATGCCCAGCTAAGTTTTCATTTCAGATGAGCAACGAGTAACATTTTTGTAGAAGGAGGTCCCAAATGGCATGTCGTTCATTATTTATCTGAAATGAAAATTGCCTTGGAGTCTTGCATGCGTATTGGCTCTATCTGGCAACCATCCGCACCCGCCTCCAGGTCATTTCTGAAACACACCAAGCACACTTTCACCTCAGGATCTTTGCACAGGCTTTTCCTTCTGCCTGAAATTCTCTTCCCCCAAATCTCCACAGGGCTCCCCTTCAAACTTCGGGTCTTTGTCCAAACAGGACCTCAACATACGGAGGTCTCCAAACCAACTTCTGCCGGGCACTCTGATGTTCCTTCCCCTGAGGGATAACCTGACATGTTCTATATTTAGTTGCTAATTGTCTGCCTTCCCCTCGGTTTACAAGGAACTCCTTGAGAGCACGGCTTCTTTAATTCACTGCTGCA
This sequence comes from Mustela lutreola, assembly GCF_030435805.1. Lineage (NCBI taxonomy): Eukaryota > Metazoa > Chordata > Mammalia > Carnivora > Mustelidae > Mustela > Mustela lutreola. The sequence continues at coordinate 68,631,847 of NC_081298.1, forward strand.
TTCCCAGTGCTGAGAACAGGACCTGGCACGGAGAAACAGTAAGTGAATATTTACTGAGTGAATACAGAAGGGCTGCGCATGGGTTATCTCCTCTACTCTTCCAAGGAGCCCAGGAGACAAGTACTGCCATCAGTCATGTTTCATAGATGAGGGATCAGAGACAAAGAAAAGCTAAATACATCATCCGGGGGCCCACCATAGCCAGCAGTGGGGCTGGGTCCAGATGTAGGTTCAGACCCCAGAGTCCACAATCTGCCTACCTCACTACATCGGCTCAATGTCCCAGGCAGAGGGGCACCTCGAGGCGAAGGTACCAGGTATTTCGGCCTCCAACCCCTGTAACCTGTTCTGGGTGAGAGGGAGGAAAAAACCACCACCACCACATCTATATTTGCATCAGACTCCATAATCACAGAATTTAATCACAGTACTTGGATTTGCCTGAACACTTACTGTTCAACATCAAGTGTGTCAAATAGCCACTTCAACGCCCATGCAGTAGAGAAGACTGTGTGGGTATCTGTACTCACTTTTATTTCTTCTTGAACGTCAAGATTGTGGAAATTTAAATCAGGTTGCTCTTTCAAAAACTGGTGGAAATAACACTGGTTTCGTACTTCGTCAAAGTGCCAACTGGAGTTTCCGTATACACTTAACTAGCAAACAGAAACCAGCAAGTCACTTACTTAGCATTCATATAATGGCAGTGCCCAAAAAGAAATGATCATTACCACCCCTGGTCCTGTGCAGGCTGAGAGCACAAATCCTCTAAGTTTTCCTTCTAGGGAGAACACTGGATAAATCAATTCCTTAAAATGCCACCCACTGGCCTAGTGCCGCACAAATGTGGTTGGGATAGATTTGTAGAGTAGAAGCTGTTCATGACAAGCAACCAATGCTCTCAAATGCAGAATAGGCCAAATTAAAGAGCCCACATTTCTAGCATATTTTCTTGAACCTTCTATACAGGCTCAGAACTCCTGTTTGTGAAGTGATGCAAATGATGGTCATTTGGGGAGAAAGACACATTCCACTGGTCTTAGAGGGGTTTTTTTTTGTTTGTTTGGTTTTGTTTTAAATATTTTATTTATTTATTTGACAGACAGAGATCACAAGTAGGCAGAGAGGCAGGCAGAGAGAGAGGAAGGGAAGCAGGCTCCCTTCTGAGCACACACAGCAAGAGAGGGAACACAAGCAGGGGGAGGGGCAGAGGGAGAAGGAAGCTTCCTGTTGAGCAGAGAGCCCAATGCAGGACTCAATCCCAAAATCCTGAGATTATGACCTGAATTGAAGGCAGATGCTTACCTGACTGAGCCATCCAGACGTCCCTGGTCTTGGAGTCTGAATCCCCACAGAGTGAATATTTAAATTATATCTCAGAAAATTATTAGAATCATCCACTTAAAAACTCAACTAGCTCTCAGGAATAAAAGAAATCTGGCAACTTCTAGTGTTGGTGCCCAGCCGAGTGTGACCTGGGGGCTGATCGCCTCTTTCGAGGAGTGCTCCCATCTGGGACTCCAGAGCAGACTCTTGAATCCGTTTCAGTCACCTGGGCTCCTTCCATGTGACCATTCCTCAGGGATCTAGCTTGGACTTTTGTTCATTTCTTGTTAAACAGAACATCTGGGGGGCGCCTGAGTGGCTCAGTCATTAAGCATCTGCCTTCAGCTCAGGGCAGGGTCCCAGGGTCCTGGGAGCGAGCCCTGCATCAGGCTCTGCGCTCGGCAGGGAGTCTGCTTCTCCCTTTCCTGCTCCTTCTGCTTGTGCTCAATCTCTCTCTCAAGTAAATAAATAAAAATCTTTGGAAAAAAATAGTTCATTCCTTTTATGGCTGAGTAGTATTCCATTGTATGGCTATACACAGGGTGTTTATACATCTCTCATAATACATATCTTTTTGTATGTATCAACTATTTTTTGTATGTATCAACTATTTTTGTATGTATCAACTTTTTGTATGTATCAACTATTAGGCTATAAAAGAAAAAAAAACCTACAATGTTAGCTACAGTGGAGAACAGATAGGATGGAAAAACTGGATGCCAGAAGAGGAGGCTGTTACAGTCCTATCAGGAAGAGATAAAGCTTTTTATCTATTTATTTGAGAGAGACACAGCATGCAGGGGGAGGAGCAGAGGGAGAGGGACAAGCAGACTCCTTGTTAAACGCAGAGCCCGTCATGGGGCTCGACTCCATGACCCTGAGATCCCGACCTGAGCTTAAATCAAGAGCTGGATGTTTAATCAACCGAGCCACCCAAGCGCCCCTGGGTGGCAATTTTTAAAAGCAGATGGTGCAGCTGGACTGTGCAGTCATTAGCCCTCTCATTTACTGGCTGTGTGACCGAGGACACAGGGCTTACTGTTGCCCATCTGCAAAACAGGAACTAAAACCTAACTCACAGGACTGCAGGGTAGGTTAAATGGATGAATATGACACACTTAGCCCAGAACCTGGCACATAGGAAGTGTGGCAGTAAATGTTTGCTAATATCATGATCATTAACAAGCGTGCAGACTGGAGAAAAGAAAAATTAAGGAGCTAACACTGCCAGGATTGCTATTCACCAGGCTGCATACTAGTACTATTCATTCAAATGGGGGTCTAAGAGGTTGATGGGGAAAAAACTACACTGTCAGCCTCGATACATGTCAATTCTGAGTGCCCTTGGTTCATCTAAAAGTTGATGCCTAGAAGCCAGTCTCTTAGTTTATGGAGAAGGTCAGCAGAGTAGAGATCAGAGGATAGAGGGCAAAAGGCTCTGCAGAAAGCAGGAGAGATGACTTCTGCTCTCCCTTTGAAGTAGAGATTGCTGCTGAGCAGGAAAAGATGGGGAGATGGCAGGTAGGATATTTGAGAAAGGGAGGGGGGCCTGGATAATGAAATTCCCAAGAAGATGGGGTGGCTCAGTTCATGTGGTGACAGTGAATGTGTGAGGTCTCCAAAGGCCCAGATACCAAGGTGCAGGGGAAGAGAAAGTGGATGGGCAGGTTTATTTATGGCTAGGGTTTTATTGGAGAGGGGAGTCACAACATCAGAAAAGCAAAGGGGTCTGGAGAGTAAATAGCAAGACAGTTACAGACCTGATGGGACATGGAGTCTGAGTTGGGCAGAGTGGGAAGTGAGGGAAGGAGAAGCTAACAGGAAGTACAGGTTTTAATTTGCTACAGGACATCTGTTCTACAATGAAATAAAAAGTCCAAATCCAAATGATTAGGAGGCTTGGGTAGTCTAGTTCTATTTCTTTGGGAAAACTTTCCTCTTGCGCAAAACAATATCCATTAATTTTTTTCTTTAGAATTTTTTCTTTAATTTTTTTCTTATTAAAATAGCCAGTTTCATCACTGAAAATCTGTTCCCTTTGTACATCAGACAAGTTGGTACCTACCCAGTTGTTGGGTGGTGTGGTTGTGCCACCGTCATGCCTACAGTCATGCCAGATGTAATAGTCAGTGTATTTCCCTGTCCGATTCCGACTCAGTTGAAACCAAGCATGTTTATCACTGGTATGGTTTGGTATGAAATCGATTATTAATTTTAAACCTAATGAAAGTATTTCAAATGTTAAGAAGAAATTATTTTAGAATAATACACATCAGTTAAGGAAAAAAAAAAACACTTTAACCCCCACCACTCCTCCCCACCCACCTGCCCCTCAGTTCACCTTTGTCATGTATGGCTGCAACCAGATCCTCAAAATCCTTCATCGTTCCAAAAATAGGATCAATTTCTTGGAAATCTTCAACACCGTGTCGGAAATCTTTAAGGGATGATTTATAGAATGAAGTAATCCAAATAGTTTTTATATTTAAACTTGCAATGTAGTCCAGTTTCTCTTGGATACCTAAAGAAAAAAGTTAAGGCCATGAAAAATAAAGTTGGGTTTCTTCAGTTGAAGGATTAAAAATAAAACCAACATGCCTAAAATTGAAGTATTTATATTGAAACAGAAATATTTGGAATTTTGTTGAATTTGAGTGTAATTCAAATAGAAAGGTCTAGCTCTACAAGCAGCATCAAATCGTCTTCTAGCAATAACTTTGACATTTAACATAAATGTAGAACATTTTAAAAATCTATGTGTGCATTGTTCATATATTATATTTAAAACTAAGGCTAGGGTGCCTGGGTGGATCAGTTGTTAAGCGTCTGCCTTCAGCTCAGATCACGATCCCAGGGTCCTGCTCACAGGAAGCCTGCTTCTCCCTCTCCTACTCCTCCTGCTTGTTTTCCCTCTCTCTCTCGCTGTCTCTGTCAAACAAATAAATAAAATCTTTAAATAAAATAAGATAAATAAATAAAACTAGGGCTACAGGGGCACCTGGGTGGCTCTGCTGGTTAAACATCTGACTCTGGATCTCATCTCAGGTCTTGATCTTGGGGGTTGTAAGTTCAAGTCCGGTGCTGGGCACCTATGGAGCCTACTTTAAAAAAATCAATTAAAAAAATAAATAAATAAGGGCGCTTGGGTTAAGCCTCTGCTTTTGGCTCAGGTCATGATCTCAGGGTCCTGGGATAGAGTCCTGCATCGGGCTCTCTGCTCAGCAGGGAGCCTGCTTCCCACCCCCCACCCTGCCTGCCTCTCTGCCTCCTTGTGATCTCTGTCAAATAAATAAATAAAATATTTTTTTAAATAAAATAAACAAAAGGGGTGCTTGGGTGGCTCAGTGGGTTAAGTGTCTGCCTTCAGCTCAGGTCATAATCCCTCGGTCCTGGGATCAAGTCCCACATCGGGCTCCCTGCTCAGCAGGGAGCCTGTGTCTCCCTCTCCCTCTGCTGCTCCCCCTGCTTGTGCTCTCTTGCTCTCTCTGTCAAATAAGTAAATAAAGACTTAAAAAAGAAAATAAAAATAAAACCAGGCTACAGTATTAATTTATTCTACACATGGTTTTTGAGCATCTAATCTAGGCCGGGTGCTGGGCTAAGGGCCAAGGAATAAAGAAGAGTAACGCGTGGTCTAGGCTGCACCATCCAACGGGACAGCCCCGTGCCTCGTGTGGCCATTGTTGAGCACTCGCAATGTGACCAGTGTGACCTGAGATGTGCTATGAGTGTAAAACACTTACGACTTAGGAGATTCTGAAAAATATAAGAATGTAAACTATCACATTAATACTTTTATGTTGGCTTTATGTTGGAATGATATGTTGGCTTAAGCCAAATAATTTAAATGAATATGATTAAGATGGATTTTAAATTAAAATTAGATTTTTTTTTTTAAAGATATTCTCTTTAAGTAATCTCTACACCCAATGTGGGGCTTGAACTTACAACCCCAAGATCAAGAGCTGTGTGCTCTACTGACTGAACCAAACAGGCACCTCAAAAATTAAATTATTATTAAAATGAATTTCTCCTCTTTCTCTTTACTTGTTTGAATGTGGCTCCTAAAGAATTTAAAATTACCTGTGTGGTTCAGCCTTTGGACAAGGCTGAAGCCAAGAATTTATACAGAAGAGAATTCTAGATATGGCTATATAGAGACATGGGAAGGAAACTCTTTGTACTTGGAACCTTGTAGGATAATTAGCAGATAGCATGGTTTTTTGTGTGGCTCTGGTTCAGAGTCCTAAATGCAGATCAGAGACTTGAGTATAGTATTCAATCTCCAGTAACTGTCTGTGGGGCCCATAAGTGGCTTCTTATAATCAGAGCCCGTCGTAGGTCACACAGCAAGCTGGAGGTCACTGAGACCAAAACACAAAGCCCTCTGATTCCTGGCTTGGGAGCTCTTCCCCTATGGACTGGCTGCTTACTTTTGTCCTCTCTGTACCTCAGTTCCCCCATTATAGGTGTCTGTGACACCTCCAAGACTGTTCTCAGCCAACAGAAGGATTTTGATTTAAATTGGAACAACAATACAATGTATCTTAAGAATAGGCCACAGGAACAGGATGTTAAAAAAAAGGGTCTGGACAGACACAAAGTAAACAAGGGATCCCAGGCCCCCAATCCAGGGGCAGAAGGCAATCACCAAAACACAAACTGAAACCCAGAACAGTTTCGAACAGTAACAAGCAGATCCCCTCAACCTCAAGAACAAAGACCTATTGATTACAGGCTAGTCCCTCCAGGCAAAGCTACTAGAAACGGCAAATGTAGGGGCTGATGAGGCCTTGCCCTGTGCACCAAAATTTGGGCTGTATCAGAAGATTACGAAGGGAGGGCAGGAAGGGGGAAGTTTATCTTTGGGTTTGGGGGTTTTAGCTCTATTCTGTCAAAACATCACTTTTGTTAGGCATTTCCTACACATAGGCAACAGGTGCTAAAGGCCACGGCGGCATGGGAGGTGTGCAAGGGCAGTCACCCAGATAGCTTACAAAGGGCTATCAGAGGGTACTGGAAACAGTCCAGAGCCCTGTGGGAGCTCTGGGGAGGGGAGTGCATGTTCTGAGCAGGAGGCAAAGTAAAGATTAATGCAGAAAATGGGTTCCAACTGCACCTTGAAGGACAGATAATATTTCAATTGGTGAAGATGCAGGGAAGATACAAAAAAGAGAAATTTAAGTTCCTATTTGTAACACTTTAAAGTTAGATTAAGCTCATCCCCAGGTCCCACACTCTACTAAATCATTGTTTTATTTTTTCAAACTAAGTATTTTATGTTATTTTGTTTTTTATCATTACCCTGAACTAGGGTGACTGTGTCAACCAAGTTGCCCAGGACAGTTTCAGTTTATGCCTGCAGTCTGGCAAAATTTTACTTTTAAAAGTGCCCTGGGGGTGGGGGGTTGGGGGTGGGGGTAGGCTAGGTGGCTCAGTCGGTTAAGTGTCTGACTTTTGATTTCAGCTTAGGTCATGATCTCAGGGTCATGAGATCAAGCCCCACGTGGCCTGGAGCCTGCTTGGATTTTCTCTCTCCCTCTCTCTCTGCTTCTCCCCTCCTTCTCTAAAAACCTAAACCAAAACAAAAAACAACCCCCAAAAACAAAACAACAAAAAGAAGTATCCTGGGGGCACCCAAGTGGCTCCGTCAGAAGCCTATGTGACTCTTGATCTCAGGGTTGTGGGTTCGAGCCGCACCTTGTGTGTGGGGATTACTTAATAAAATCTTTAAAAAAAAAAAAAAAAAAAAAGTGTCCTGGTTTGAGCAATAAAGTATAAGGATATTCTATCCATAAAGTATAAGGATATTCTATACTACATTAGAATATATCTATAATAGAATATATTCTATTCTATTCTTTCTCACTTGGAAATTATTAGTGTAACTTTAAAAAAGTGATTTTTTACTTTGTGTTTCATTTTGGTTTTACTAGTAGGATATTATTTTAAATAATCCTCAAGTCAGGTAATGTCCAACACACCCCACTCATGCATTTTTCAATTTCATCTTTAAAGGCTCAGCCTATGCCTTTTAAAGACAGGACTTAATTTTTTTCTACATTATTTATGCTTTATTCACTAATAAACTCTCAGCCAGATTACCAAAGTAGGTCCTACATATATTGGGAAACCAATTCCAAACGGTCACTCTGAAGAAATGAACTGTAAGGTGCATAGAGGCAGGAAGCAAGCAAGGAGAAAGTCTACTCCATGTCAGAAGTGAAAATTGATTAGCTAAGTATATGTACTTAGTGGGCAATAAATGAAACGACTCAATGGGGGCTCAAAGGCCTCCGGTAAGCAGCCCTTCGTCCTGCAAAGAACTGCTAGGCTGTGCTGAACGGCTTTTCAAATATCATAAACAAGGAGACACTCAGTGTGACCAGTCACAACGGAATGTGCTTAGTACACAAGCCGGGCATAATTCGGTTTTGAGGATTGAGAGCCATAAAGCAACCTCATCCCAGCCCCACCCCAATCCAGCCTCTGCACCCACCTCTCAGGTCTCCGTTCCCATCCTGGTCACTGTCCTTGAAAGACCTCGGGTAGATCTGGTATATGGGCCCTGCCTGCCACCAGTCCAGGCACTTGGGCGACACGGCGATGATGGCTATGGTGGCCACAGTGAGGACGAGCACAGAAGCCACGGTGAGCCAGAAGAGCACCTCCCGGGGCACCCGGTAGCGGGCCTGGCCGGAGAACTGGAACAGCACCTCCTTGGGCATGCCCGCGTACGGCCTGATGCCTTGCAGGGCAGGCTCAGCGGGGCCAAGAATGGCCACTGCGCTGTCTGGCGGGCTGCCCAGGTCCAGCTCCTTCTCCAGGATGTCTTCATTCTGCACAAACCCGTTGTTTGTCCGGCATCCCCGCAGACTCATCCCGATGGAGTCTCTCTTGCCTTTATCCTCAGCCATGTCCAACGGCCTGATCCCTTCAGTGTACCTTCCTGCAATAACAAAGCTGGAGAGGCGGCTGACTGAAATGCTTGGTGGTGTTAATGAGCTTTTGTGGTTTATAAATAAACCTGGCTGGACAAAGTCCAGCCAAACAAGAAAGGGTAAAGGTAAAAGGGGGTTAAAAAAATTCTCTGTATATCAGCCCTGGAGGCTGTTGTGGCTACAGTCCTAACACTGAGGGAGTCAGCCCTGGACTGGGACAGGGGCATGGAGGAGAAACTGAAAAAGGAGGCAGGGTTCCACCACAATTTAAGATGTTACTCTGTTGAGTGCGCTGATGTTTGCAGCAGCATTATTCACAATAGTTAAAGGGTGGAAACAAGCCAGGTGTCCATCAAGAGATGAATGGACAAAATGTGATCTGTGCATACAATGGAATATTACTCAGCTGTAAAAAGGAAATCCTATTGAGGGTTACAACATGGATGAATCTTAAAGACACTATGCCCGGTGAAAGAAGCCAGTTACAAAAGGACAGATTGTGTATGATTCCACTTCTATGAGGCCTCTAGACTCATTCATGGGGACAGAGAGAGTAGGAGGAAGGGAGATATGGGGAGTCATTGTTCACTGAGTACAGCGCTTCCATTTGGGAGGATGAAAAATTTCTGTAGACGGATGGTGGTGACAGTTGCACAACAATGTAAATGTGCTTGATGCCTCAGAATTGTGCACTTAAATAGTTAAAGAGGTAGATTTTTTGTTAGATTTTACCACCATAAAAAAAACAACAACAAAAAAACAGGGGCTCCTGGGTGGCTCAGTGGGTTAAAGCCTCTGCCTTCAGCTCAGGTCATGATCCCGGGGTCCTGGGATCGAGCCCTGCATCGGGCTCTCTGCTCTGCAGGGAGCCTGCTTCCTCCCCTCTCTCTCTCTCTGCCTGCCTCTCTGCCTACTTGTGATTTGTCTCTGTCAAATAAATGAAATATTAAAATATATATATATATTTATTTATTAAAAAACAGCTTTAAAATGTTCATTTTAGCTAGGTACAAGAAAAAGAAATCACTGAATTTTGCAAGGGGCAACAGACCCTTCTTTATGTTTGGTTTTGAAGGTCTCTTTTCATCCTACAAATCCAAGAGGAAGAATGTCTGGAGACAGGGAACAATGCTTTGTTACAGAAGCTAATTTCATTATATCTCAGGCCAACCATATAAATAAGCATTTGTACACTCCGCTGGATCCCAGGTGCCCTCAGTCTTGTTTTCTGTTTTTCAGTTTCCATTCCTGGAAGAATTTTCTGAAGGTGGGGGAGGGGAGGTGGAGAAAAAGGATTCTAAGTCTTGCAAGTTCAAGGGCTTAGCTAGAGGTAAATATAAATGCACTAAATACCTGTACTTCAGAGTTATTTAATCAGGGATGCCTGGGTGGCTCAGTGAGGAGGCCAACTCTTGATTTTAGCGCAGGTCATGATCTCAGGGGTTGGGGATAGAGCCCCTGAGTCGAACCCCATGCTCAGCACAGAGTCTGCTTGAGATTCTCTCTGCCCCTCCCCCTCTAAAACAAATAAATAAAATCTTAAAAAACAAAAGGGGTGGTTATTTAATCATTGACATGGTGTAAAATACAGCATGCACAGGCTTGAGGAAATGGCATTAAAATTAGGTGTGTTTTCCTAGAAGATTCCACAAGCCCTCCAAGAATGTGATGATTCATGGTTCCCATTTAATCAAAAGCATTTAAACAACCTTATGACTCATTTGATCAGATAACAAGAAATTTTCTTCTTTAAATAAAGCTATATGAATTCTTAACATTGCTGGGGTTTTGTCTTTGTTTTCTGTAGAATGACTTAGAAACAGTGTATGGCACAGAGGAATAAACCATTTGATTTTGTCCAAGTTATATTTTTTAATGAGGAAATCCCAATAAATGCTCACTGAATGCATCCAATGACTGGCATCTTTCATTATTAATTATGCACATGGTATATTTTTTAAAAATCAAAAGAATTTAACATTATGTCTTGAAATTACTTTATCTCTCAAACACATAATGGTAACTTTCTTTCTTTTTTTTTTTTTAAGATTTTATTTATTTATTTGACAGAGAGAGATCACAAGTAGGCAGAGAGGCAGGCAGAGAGAGAGAGAGGAGGAAGCAGGCTCCCTGCTCAGCAGGAGGCCTGCTCCTCCCTCTCCCACTCCCCCTGCTTCTGTTCCCTCTCTCACTGTGTCTCTCTCTGTCAAAAAAAATAGATAAATAAATAAATAAAAGATAATAGTGCTGGCAGTGTCTAGTGTAAATTAACATAATAATTCTAGAAATTAATTTGGCAATGTGTATCATGAGTTTTAACATTGTCAGCGTAATAAATGAAGCCAGATCTATCAGATTTTTTAAATGCCAGTAAAATGAGGAGTTGGTACAAAAGAAGGGATAAGGGGCACCCGGGTGGCTCAGTCATTAAGCGTCTGCCTTTGGCTCGGGTCATGATTCTGGGTCTCTGGGATTGAGCTCCCTGCTCAGCTGGAAGCCTGCTTCTCCCTCTCCCACTCTCACTCCCCCTGCTGTCTGTCTTTCTCTTGTCAAATAAATAAATAAAATCTTTAAAAGCAAATACAAAAGAATGGATAAGGTCAAATGATTAATTGAACAGATTGGAGTCACCAAAAATAGATTCCTATTCAGATGGGAATTTACAAGAAGAAAAGGCAACATTTCAAATCAATCAGGAAAAGAAAGATTATCTAGTAAGTGATGCTGGACAACTAGCTAGCTATTTAAAAAAGAAAACAAAACCATATAGCTTTCCTTATTCCTTACATCAAAATAAGTTCTAGGGGCGCCTAGGTGGCTCAGTCAGTTAAGCATCTGCCTTTGGCTCAGATCCAGGGACCTGGCATCGAGCCCCACACAGGGTTCCGGCTTAGCGAGGAGTCGGCTTCTCCCTCTCCCTCTGTCCCTCCCCCCACTCACATTCTCTCTCTCTCTCAAATAAATAAATCTTAAAATAAATAATTAAATAAATCTTTAAAAAATCTTAAAAATAAACTAGAAAACAGAACAATCCACAAAGACAAAAGGCAAATGGTAAACACATATGACAAGCTGATTTCCATAATGCAGAAAATGAACAAAGGATATAAGCAGTTGACAAGAAAAAATATAAGTGGTTAGTAAACAAAAAATGTGTATTTCATATAAAAGTTGAGAAAGATAAACAAAAATTTAAAAGATACACTAATTTTAGGGCACCTGGGTGGCTCAGGTCATGATCCCTGGGATAGAACTCCTCATCGGGCTCTCTGCTCGGCAGGGAGCCTGCTTCCTCCTCTCTCTCTGCCTGTCCCTCTGCCTACTTGTGATCTCTCTCTGTCAAATAAGTAAATAAAATCTTAAAAAAAAAAAAAACTAAAAAAATTTTAAAAAGAAGATACACCAATTTAAAACTATCATTTTGGCAAAAATGAAAGACTTTGATAATAACCAACATCTGAAAATATACAAGGAACCAGCACTCATACATTCCATGCATAAAGTAGAGCACACTCTGTATAGAACAATTTGGGAGTATATGTCAAAATTAGAAATTGCATAACCTTTGGGGCGCCTGGGTGGCTTAGTCGGTTAAGCATCTGCCTTTAGCTCGGGTCATGATCCCGGGATCCTGGGATGGAGTCCCCTGTCAGTCTCCCTCTGTCACTTCCCCTCTTGCTCAAATAAATAAATAAAATCATAAAAAAAGACAAAAATTTGCATATAATGAGGATTATAAATTATAGTGCTATTTATAATAGCAAACACTGGAAAAAACCTAAATGTTCAATGACTAGCTAAAAAATTATTGTATGCCCATGTGGTAGAATATTAGTCATTAAGCATATTTTCCAAGATTTTTAACAACATGGAAGAAATCTTACATTATCAAGCTGAGTGGAGAAATGCAGAATATAAAGAAATTGTCCCAATTACGTGAAAAAAAAATTGCATGTACATCTGCAAAATCCAATTAGAAAATATGTTTAGAATGTTTATCTCTGGGTTATGACTGACACTCATTTTGTTCTTTAAATTTTTTGATACTTCTAATTTTGTTTATAATAAATATGCATTTCTCTTCTATTAGAAAAAAATTAAGTTATGGAAACTGAGTTGGGAATCTACCTAGAACTTCTAAGCAAGTGGTAGAGTTTAATAATAAGATGACTTCTCCTAGCAACAGTCACCCAAAATTTGTAAACACCCCACACCCATACCTAAAGGAAAGAAAAAAAGCAAACTTCAAGAAAGAAAACAGAAAATAATTCAATGAACCAATACCAAAACACTGGACAGAAGAGGCAGTTGCCAGTAATCTAGACAAGATACCCAAAAAGCTAAGAATTCCAACAACAAAAGTACCAGGATCACTTACTTTCAAGGATATTTTAAAATGAAATATCAACTGCAGAAAGCAAAACACAAGACTGTTAGGACTTTTAAATGTGAATAAGGAAATAAGACGACTAAGATAGCTTTAAGAGGCAACATAGATAATCAGAACCAAGAATCAGAGATAAAAGGATAAACCATCCCCCGGAAATTCAAATCCCAAGTGACTTATTAAATCGTGATAACAAAACAAAGAAGAGTGAAATACCTAGAAAACAGGAGATAGAGTATTAAGGACTACCACAGGATCCAGAAACACTCTGTGAGTAAACAAAGAAACAAACAGGCAGAGGTAATAATAAGTGGGGGAGAACACGCATACATATAATCCATTTTAAAGCCATGATACCATAAAGCTGTCCACTTAGCGGCAAACCCACCAAAGCGACACGCAACACACAGCCTGCCAGGTTTGCGAACATTTGAAAGAGAAGAACCATTTCCCACATTGCCTTCCCCTATTTATAGCCGCTGTGAACCGAGGGTGGAACCTGCTGCAAAGTTATCTCGAAGTGCCCAGCCTCTGGCTCAGCACCTAGCCCATTATTAAATGAATAAAATAATAGTCACTTGAAGACGGAGAGACGGAACTCTATGCTGGAGGAGGAGGAGGAAGAGGGAGAAAGTAGAAAGTACATTCTGCACAGAACTGTAGATTTTTATCACCTAGCCAAACGTTTCTGCCTCGGTACATTTTAATACATGTGATGTGAAGTCAGAGGAAGGGAGATGCGACCGTGCTCCACGTGCTCTTGGATCTCAGACACACCACCAGCTTCGAGAAGGCTTCTGTGACCTCAACTGTAACACTGAACTTGGTTCAGGGCTGACCGTTATAAGTAGGGTCCAGGGTAAAATGTGTTTTGAAAAACACTTCTAATGGGGCGCCTGGGTGGCTCAGTCATTAAATGTCTGCCTTCAGCTCAGGTCATGATCCCAGTGTCCTGGGATTAAACCCCCGCACTGGGATCTCTGCTCAGTGGGGAGCCTGCTTCTCCCATTCCCACACCCCTTGCTTGTGTTCCCTCTCTCCTTGTGTCCCTGTCAAATACATAAATAAAATCTTTTAATAAATAAATAAATAGAACAGTTCTAATTAGAAGGAAATAAAAAATGGGTTTATCCCAGCTAGGGACAGATAAATTTACATCAGCTAAACTTACATCACCATTGAAATCAGAGGAGGCTCTTCAAACACGCTTTTGCTGGAAGTCAGAGTACTTTAAAACATTTTTATGACCAAATATAACCCCTAAAATGGCAAAAGAAACATGAACAGAATGAGAGTGTGACAAAATGTCACAATAAAGCCTTACCATGTTTCATGTACAAAGAATTAATGCAAACATACAAATCAATAGCTAAATTATATTCAACAGGAAATGAAAAAGAGGTTGCAAATTATACATAAAAAATTAACACCACATACAAGTCATTGCATAAAAGTACTTTCTTGATGGAATTAAATATAAATTAAAACACTGTTGAGTGGGGGTGCCTGGGTGGCTGAGTTAAGTGGCTGCCTTTGGCTCAGTTCATGATCCCACGGTCCTGGGATCAAGTCCTTGCATTGGGCTCCCTGCTCAGCGGAGAGCCTGCTTCTCCCCCTCCCTCTACCTGCCGCTCTGCCTGCTTGTGTGCTCCCTTTCTCTGTCAAATAAATAAATAAAATCTTAAATAAATAAATAAAACCCTGTTGAGGTTCAGGATGCATGAATTGCATTCCTGCATGCCTTTTCCCAGTCATTTCTTAGATCCTTAACACACTGAGCCTGGGCGTGGACATGTGGCTCGCCTTGACCAATGGGACCATAACAAACTCAACACAGAAAAGCAGCTTTTAAAAATTGCTTGTGCGGGGTGCCTGGGTGGCTCAGTGGGTTAGTGCTTCTGCCTTCGGCTCAGGTCGTGATCCCGGGGTCTTGGGATCAAGCCCCATGTCGGGTTCTCTGCTCAGCTGGGAGCCTGCTTCCCTTCCCCTCTCTGCCTGCCTCTCTGACTACTTGTAATCTCTGTTAGATGAGTAAATAGAATCTTAAAAAAAAAAAAAAAAAAATTGCTTGTGCATTCCTGCTCCTCTATTGGACCTCGGCTGTCACCCTGAGACTATGTCCAGGCTGGCCTGCAAAAGGGAAAAGGAGGGATGTGGGAGATGTGTGAGGGAGTGCGGAGTCCGTCCATCTAGGATCTCTAGAGCAGCGGGCTGCCTGGCCACAGATGCTTGAGCAGGCTCCGCCAGGGTCAGTGGAGGCCACCTAGCCCAGCTCAGTCAAACTGCCTGTCAACCGTTTTGTCATGCAAATTAATAAATGGTTGGGTTACTGTTTGGTTCTGGCCTTTAAAGAACAGCTTTACTGAAGGGTAATGGACAAATGATACACCGTACTCATTTAAAATATATTTAGTAAGGTTTAACGTGTGTATGCACCCATGAAACCATCACCACGATCAAAACCATTACCAACCTGCACGGCTGCCCGATGGTCTTCCAAAGTGGCTGTACCATTTTGCATTCCCCAGGCCCCCAGCAATGAGTAAGAGTTCTTGTTCTACTGCCTACTGACATTTAGTGTTGTTACTGTTTTAGATGTTAGGAGTATAGTGGGGTCTCGTGGTCGTTTAGCACATTCCTTCGCCGCTGTGCCTTCCTGGTGGTCTCTCCTCCAGACATGAAAAAACAGAACAACAGACGCACAAACAAAAAAAGCGTAATAATGTCTTTATGTGACATCCTTGGCCAACAGTGTAATTGAATCCACAGTGTAACGGGCTGATTTATAAAGTGTTTGGACCTTACAGGGTCTCAATGCTTTACTGCTTAAAGACAGTTCTCAAAAAAAAAAAAAAAAAAAAAAAAGTCCAGAATCACAAAATAAATGACTTTAACAAAGTCCTATTGAAAAGGGTCACCCAACAGTTAAATCCAAGTTCCCTACCCTGTGACAGATATTCAAATTCAGACACACTTAGCTACTCCGGAAAACACGCAATACCAGCACGGCAGACGCTGTCCTGCGACAAAGGGTCTTGCTCCAGACGCAAAGAGCATGGACCAAGAGTGCCCGTCATCTGAGAGCACTGTGCATTAGGGGACACAAACATCATCATCTGAAATGTAATGCTGGGGACATGTGGTTGTTGGATACTGAGTGAGTCCCTCCACTCCCGGGTCACACCCAGTGTTCTGGGGAGGGATGGGGCTCTGTCACCCTGACCTTTAAGGGCACTATCTTCATGAGGCCTGACTCAAAGTTGGGAAATACTCAGCCCTGGTTTGGGCACTGAATTAGGGTTTCTGAGAACATGGATCAGAGGATAAAGAGCCAATATAGGTAGAAAAGACAGAAAATATGTCATCCTTGAAGGAAATGACTTTACCCACAGCTAGGCATATACATAAACCCATTGGGAATGTGTCCCTTTACAGTAAAGCCCACCGAGTGTGCACAATCGGTCAGACCATTGACTTTCTCCATAGCCCCGGGTACTGTGAATCTATCTATAGCCTTCAGCAGCTTCTCACAGTAAAGAGAACAAAGTCTGTATCAGTCTACGCCCACTCTTTGTTCTCATCTTATTTCTCTCTCAGTATCTCCAAATCAAGCCCTCTGCTTCAGCCAACTGGTGATGTTCCCTGTTCCCTCCCCAAGGACTAGGAACACCTAGTTCTGGACGTCTGTTCCCACCTCTCCTGAGGCCCTGCTCTATCCACCTTCCCACCCCCAACCACCACCAATATCATTCCCGTGGACACTCATCTAGCCCTCCCAGAACCCCCTACTCACTTCTATATTCATCCACATAATTTCAGCTACTTTAATACATGATTTTATCTGGCCTTCCCACTCTGATGACTGAGCGCAGTACCTGTAACCACGGTGAGCAGGCCAGGGCTCTGCCAGCAGTCAGCGCTCCAAGTCTTGCTGGGAAAGGAGCTTAGGGATCACCTTAGGCAAGGCCCAGCCAACCCTAATCAGTAGGAATCTTCTGCAGATCTTGTCAAAATGCAGATTGGGATTCCGTGGAGCCTGAGCTTCTGCCTTTCTCACCACCCCCCAGGTGGGGCTGGTGCTGGGGTCCAGGTCCCACACTGCAGGAGGTAGTGAGGACGAAGGCCTGCAGGACTGAGATGACAGTCATGGGTGAGGGACTGTCAGCAGAAAGAACAGGGCAATGGCAGATTCAAAGTCTCCAGGGCAGCGCCACTCAGCACCAGCAACAATGGAGAACTGAGATTGACAGATCTAACTTCCAGAGAAGCTGCAAATCTGCATCCTCATGTAGAATGCTCCAAATTTTATTTGTGGGCAATTAATTCAAATCCACGTTTGAGAGGATCTGTACAACATCACCCTAATCTCTTGAAAGGGCCCTCTTGTGACCGAATACTGGCCTCAGTCTGCTCTGTTGGAAGTTTTAGCTTTCTTTCTATAACAGGCTTTATGTAGAGACCAGATTTTTCAAACTGAAAACATGTTCTAATGAAAAAAAAAAAAAAAAGTCTGTAGCCCTAACAACATTCAACCTGCTAGTTTATATGTAATTAGAACAATGATCCCTAAACTTTAGGATAAAACCCGCCCCCCCAAAATTGGAGGAACCAAACCGCAGTACCAACATTTCAACTTGCTCAATAAGGATATATATATATATATATTTTTTTAAGATTTTATTTATTTATTTGACACAGAGAGACACAGTGAGAGAGGAAACACAAGCCAGGGCAGAGGTAGAGGGAGAAGCAGGCTCCCTGCCAAGCAGAGAGCCTGATGCAGGGCTTGATCCCAGGACCCTGGGATCATGACCTGAGCTGAAGGCAGACGCCCAATGACTGAGCCACCCAGGTGCCCCTCAATAAGAATATTTAAAAAGTCTACTCCCAGTATCTTTTTATATGAAGGACATTGTAAAGCCAAAACATATAAGAAGGACATAAATCTTAGATGAAAGGAAAATTCCTTAAGCACAATGAATTGGGAGTTTCAAGGAAAAGCTGCACTGTCCTAGTTTTTCTAATTTTGTGTCAGTTAAGTACAAACTTTGATTCAAGTTCCGGTTTGAGGGAACCACTAATTATTAATCCCTTCTGTTTATAGGAGATGAAACGAATATGCCCCAAAAACTAACTGTATGACTTCCTCAGTGCCACCTGCCGCTGGACTGTGCCCTCCACTGTTCTTGCCATTGGGGTTACAATTTTGTGATAATTCACCTCCATTTTATTGAACGACGGTACCTTTACTTGAATCATCATTGATCATTTGGAAGTCCTTATTTAGAAACTTGCTTTGAATCAGGAGAAATGATCTGATTATACGGAGCACCTTAAATTGTGTAAATTCTAGTCATGGATGTTGCTTGTTCTCTACTACTACCCACAACCAAGAATGGGAAATTGTGGGACTGAATCTTCAACAGGAGTTAATTTGGTTTGTTGGAACGTTTTAACAAGAATAATGGTCATTTTTCATTACTTGCTGAATATTTTAAAAAGTATAATTTACAGAAGGGTAAAAGTAAAAGTAATTCCTACTATCCCAATTTCACATTTGTTACTAAAGTACACTTTACCAAGTAAACTCATAATCAAATATGTGAAATATTTTGTAAACCAACTTTGACAAATATCTTCATATTTTCTAAAATTAGAGATTTTTACATACCAGTTAATCATATAGAGTCCCAGAACATGCATACCCTCATTTATTGATCTGGAGCCTTCCTGATGAACATTTCATTATTATAAGGGAAGAAAAATATTTTTTCCTCTACCTTTTTAAGGTCTTGCCTGAGACCCCCTGTAACAAAATACAATAAGAGAAAAGCATACACATTTATTTAATGTAAATTTTATGTGAAATGAAGACCAGAGGAAACAGTTAATCCTGAGTGTTTTTATGCTAGGTCTGATGAAGAGTGAAAATTCATGGAAAGATACGACAGGACAAAGGGTATGAGCAAAGTGTAGTAAGCAGCAGGAAACCTAGCACAGCTAAAATGTATTTGGGTTCCTCTCTGTGCCCCTTTGTCTTGCAAGATAAGGATATTCCTTTCCTCTGGTTATGGTGGGGCGGGCACCTCTACGAGAGGGTATTTAAGATTTTTTTTTTAATTTTTTATTTATTTATTTGACAGAGATCACAAGTAGGCAGAAAGGCAGGCAGAGAGAGAGGAAAGGAAGCAGGCTACCTGTGAGCAGAGAGCCTGATGCGGGACTCAAGCCCAGAACCCTGAGATCATGACCTGAGCCGAAGGCAGAGGCTTAACCCACTGAGACACCTAGGCACCCAAGATTTTATTTATTTATTTATTTATTTTTTATTTATTTGAGAGCAGGAACAGGAGAGGGACAAAGGGACAACCAGACTCCCCACTGAGCAGGGGGCCTGACACGGGGCTCGATCCCAGGGACCTGAGCCAAAGGCAGATGGTTAACCAACTGAGCCATCCAGGCACCTCTCACAAGAGTCTTTCTTTACCTTTTAAGTAATCTCTATGCCCAACATGGGGTTCGAACTCATAACGCAAAGATCAAGAGTAGCATGCTTTATGTCACAGAAGGCTTTTATGACCTGCTTCATAGACATGCCTGGGGTATGTGACTACACAAACTCTGTCACAACAAGGAGCAGATTTGTTTTGGAGGGTATTCATCTTCCACAGCCGGGGTCCCCAAACTTTGTCCCAGGTCAAATCCAGCTCCCATACATGTTTTTGTAAATAAAATTTTATTAAAACACAGCTGCTTTCAGTTGCGTAAGTTATGTGTGGCTCCTTGCCACAGCAGAGGAGGGAAGAGACAGAGACCACATACCCCTCAAAACCTAAAATATTTACTCTCCAGCCCTTTACAAACTTTGTTGACCATAGATCTATCAAATAAAGACAAATAATAAGATATGTTAAGGGAACATTACAAAAGAAGGTACCACTCCAAAAGATCAAAGGATGCCACCCTAAGCCACCGTATATACCTTTGTAAAAGCGAGGCAACAGTTGGTGCTTAAAAGGTAGACTTGTACTTTCCTAAGATGAGGAGATGTCAAGCTGAAAGTCATAATGACAGCGGAGGCACTCTATTTTTTATGAGTAATAAATGAAAGAGGTTTTGGTTTTGGCAATGCTCCATTAGTTAGGATGCCATGCACTGCCCTACAATGCTACAAAACCAAGGTTCTTGAAGAGAAAATCAACCATGGGCATCTTCTATAGCTGCATTTCAATATAATTTTATTTCCTTTTGCATTTTATTATTATTTAAAAGGTTTTCTTTATTTAGTTGACAGAGAGCGCACAAGCAGATGGAGCAGCAGGAAAGGGAGAAGCAGGCTCCCTGCAAAAGGGAACCCGATGCAGGGCTCGATCCTAGGACCCCGGGATCATGACATGAGCCAAAGGCAGATGCTTAACTGACTAAGCCACCCAGGTGACCCATATTATTGTTGTTGTTGTTGTTTTAATGTAAATTCTATGCCCAACATGGGGCTTCAATTCTTGGGGCAGCAAGTTCTACCAACTGAGCCAGCCAGGTGCCCCTATATATATATTTTTTTTAAGATTTATTTGTCAGGGGCACCTGGGTGGCTCGTTCGGTTGAAGACTCTGCCTTCGGTTCAAGTCATGATCTCAGGGTCCTGAGATTGAGCCCCACCTGCATCCCTCCCCCTCTCTCTGCCTGCCTCTCTGCCTACTTTTGATCTCTCTCTTGTCAAATAAATAAATAAAATCTTACCAAAAAAAAAAAAAAAAAAGATTTATCTGTCAGAGAGAGAGACAGAGAGCGAGTGCACACAAGTAAGGAGAGCAGCAGGTAGAGGGAGAAGCAGGCTCCCTGCCATGTAAGAAGCCTGACATAGGACTCAATCCCAGGACCCGGGGATCATGACCCGAGCTGAAGGCAGCCACTTAACCAACTAAGCCACCCAGATGTCTGGCCCCTAGAACATTTTAAAGTTAAAATTAAAGTTAAAGTTCTATTAATAAGCCTTCCTGATTGAGGTAGGCAGTAGATGGGATTATATAATAAAGAGAATAAAGAGGACTTAATCAATTTATATTTATTTATATCACATAATTCGGCCCATATGAATGGATTACTTAGCAAAGCTTGCTCCCTCATTCCAACCCTACCCTCATTCCTGCAGCTGCTCAAGAAAACCATTAAGTAATAATCAGATAATAACCACATTCATATATACATATAACTACTATATAAAAACACAAATAGTAAATCCTTGTTGTTACTTACCCTAAGCAGGTCACATAGAGGGACCCCCTGGGAACAACAAATCAGTCTGTAAAATTTGGAGTATTCTTCTCTGGTGAACTTCATCTCAAGTTCATATCTTTTGAAATATGTTAAAATGCAAACAATAAAACATAAAACAGATCTGAAAAAATTTACAGCGAGTACCCACAAACCCACATCTACATTAACACACTTTCTTTTAATTGGATTAATGGAGTACAGGATCCATACTTACCACTTTTAGATGTATTAATTTGATGAGATCTGACAAATGTGTAGTTATGTAACCAGTCCCGCGATCATGAGATAGAACCATCCCATCACTCCAGGAAGTTCCCCACACCCCTCCGCAGTCAATCCCCAACCCCGGCAACAACTGACCTGTAGTCACTATAATTTTGTCTTTTCTTGAACTTGAGAGAGATGGAATCATACCACATGTAGTCTCTTGTGTCTTCTTTCATTCAGCAGAATGCTTTTGAGATTCACCCGTGTTGTTGCATGAATTAGTAGTTCATTCCTTTTTACTGTGAAACAGCATTCATTGTTTGCATGTGGCTTATCCTTTACACCAGCTGATGGAATTTGGGGGTGTTTCTAATTTAGGAGTATCCTAAATGAAGCTCTTATAAATATTCCTATGGGAATATTCCCATGGGGACATATGTTTTTACTTCTCTTGGGTAAATAGTGAGGAGTGGAATTGCTGGGTCATAGGGTTAGACAAGAGGTAGCTTGTTGTAATGTTTGAACCAGGAGAGAGCAACTTTGATAAAGGAGGGTAAAGTTGGAAGATTCACACTACTTGACTGCAAGTACTATGAAGCTGCAGTTATTAAAATAATGTGCCAAACTGTTCTCTAAAGTCGCTTTTTACCTTTTTACCTTCCCACGGGCAACGTATAAGCATTCCATCTATTCCTCCCTTGTCACTGACAGGGGACAATGCCAATGCCAGTCTCTGTAACTTCATTCTAGTGAGTTGTAGAGGTGTCACAATTTTTCATTTCCTTAATGAGTAATAACTTCACACCCTTAATGAGTAATAACTTCACGCTTTGGCACTTACTAGCCATTTGTTTTATCTTCCTTGATGTAATGCTTGTTCAATTTTGTCCTTTATCAGTTATGGTTTGCCTAAGGCTTGCCTTTTCATTTTCTTAACAGTGTCTCTTGAAGAGGATTTTTTGTTTTTGCTTGTTTTTAAGTAAGCTCCATGCCCATCATGGGGCTTGACCTCACAACCCTGAGATCAAGAGGCGTATGCTCCATCAACTGAGCCAGTCAAGTACCCCTCATTGTTTTTTGATGCTACTGTAAATTATTATTTTTTTAAGACTTTATTTGACAGAGATCACAAGTAGGCAGAAAGAGAAGAGGAAGCAGGCCCCCTGCTGAGCAGAGGGCCGGATGTGGGGCTCCATCCCAGGACCCAGACCAGAGCCAAAGGCAGAGGCTTTAACTCACTTCAACTTTCAATTGTTTGTTCCTGGTATATAAAAATAGAAATTTTCTAGTACATTGACCTTGTATCCTGTGACCTTGGTAAGCTTTTCAGTTTTATTGTTTATAGGCTCCTTATCAGTTTCTACTTACACAATAGTATCATCTTCAAATAGGCAATTTTATCTTTCTTTCCAATTTGTGTTTTCCCCCCATCTGTGTTTTTTATCTCCTTTCTTGCCTTGTTGCACTTGGCTTAAACCTCCAGTCGCTATGAATACAAGGGGTGAGAGCAGACATTCTTGCCTTGTTTGATGTATAGAGGGAAGCTATCAGTCTTTCAGTATTAAAGATGTTGGGTTAGGTGTTACATAGTTACCCTTTGTCAGGTTGAGCAAGTTCCCTTTTATTTCTACTTTGCTGACAATTCCTACCATAAACAGGTTCTGAATCTGACAAACACTTCTTCTGAATGTAATGAAATGCGGTTTTCTCTTCTCCTGTTCAGTGTTGAATCACACTGGTTTTCAAATGTTTCCTCTAAGTTGTCCATTTCACAGACATCAATTTTTCACAAGATTCCTTTTTGTAAGTCCGCAGGATCTGTGTCCTCCCATTTCTCATACAGATCATTTGTTTTCTGATTAGAAGTTTATCAATTTTATTGATGTTTTCAAGAGGTAGTTTATTCTTTTTCTTTTTCTTTCATATTTCACTGATTTCTGCTCCTAGACTTCCTTCCTTCCTTGTACTTGTACTGCTTAGGTTAGAAATTTAAAGTTAATTAGAGATCTTACATTCCTTCTCACGTGTGTTTAAAGCTATGCATTTCCCACTAAGCAATTATCTCAGCTGAAGCCCCAACATTTTGGTATGTTGTGATTCTCATTTGCATTCTGCTCAAGTTCAAGTATTTTCTAGTTTTCCTCCTAAATTATTTGACACGTGGATTATTTAGAAGTGTGTTGTTCTTCTGTTATTGATTCCCAGGTTAATTCCCTTGTGGTCAGAGGGTAAGTCTTCTAGGATATCAATTCCTTAGATTTGTGAGACTTTTAAGTAGGAGAACCTTGTCCTTGCTCACTTTCCCCTTCTGCTGATGGGATACAGATGACAAGGTCTTGGTGATGATGTAGTCACAAGATGGAAAAGGTCTCAGACTTGAATCCCCACGTGGGAGAGCAGCTTACTTACCAGGAACACTCGTTCGAGTGTACACAGAAGTAAGAAATGAACTTCCAGTACTTGAACCATTACAGTTTGCAGCTCCTGGATTACAATGCTGCTCCCCTCTCTCCCTACTATTCTGAAAGGGAATTCTTCATAAAACACACTATATTTTAGATCACACTCTCCAAAGCACATCTGACCCATCTACTCAACAATTTTCATGGGCTTCCATTAACAGACAAAAACTTTACATGAATATAAACATATATGAAGTTTATTGTATCAGAGAAGGTTCCTGTTTTAAAAAAATAAATTTTTATTGAAGTACAGCATACATACATAAATCCACACAAATATACTATCTCTATCAACATTCTATAGGATACATATAGCTGGAGAGATTTACAAAGCTGCCTACATGTGGGCCATTCTCTTCCTCCCCATCTTGTCTTTCGTATTTGCTGTTTTTGCAGCCCCAGTTATGGAGGAGGTCAAGAAGACAAGAGAGAAGAGGCACCCTAATACAGAAGTGTGCACAGAGGACCGAACTTGAGGACCGAACTCAAGGCTGGCAAGCCACAGCTAATCCTTTCCCATCATCTGCCTGCAGCTGAGTTCCTCTGCCACCCGCCTCCAGCCGCTCCCACTGTCTTAAGGGAAAGAGGATATGTTTTAAGGGAAAGAGGCAAAGAAGAAGGTAATTAGAGAAGCTACGCTACTCTCCTTCCCCAGAGCAGATGCAAGACTCCAGCCAGGGCTGCTGCAAGACCGGACACTTTACTTCCACCAGTCAGATATTGGTTGCAACATAATGGTACTTATTTAGTAAGAATGCTTTCTGCATCTTGTCCCACAGCGTGAAATGTGAATGAGTGTCCTTTGGGATGCTGCACTGTTCTGCTCTGGTGTCATCTACGTGTTGCACTTGGCCTCAGGCTATCAGCCTAGAGATAGTTTTCGGTTTTTTGGGCTGTTTTTTTTCTTTTTGGTATAGGGGTTATTTTAAAAATACTTAAGAATCACATACATAGAGGATGAAAAAGGGGATGTACCTTAAAAAAGACAAAAAAATAAAAAGAGTAAGACAACCAAATAAAAACCAGAAACCACCAGTTTTCATAGAAAGTAATGTAACAAGTTCAGAATTGTAAAAATGCATAAATGCTACAAGAAACACCATGAGTAAAAACCACCACCAGAAATCTGCATGTACATGTGGGAATGAGGTCAGAGTAAAAACTTAAATTAGCCATGTTATACACAAGTGATCAGACCAACAGGAACTTATTTCCTATTTTATGCTGATGGAAAATAAGAAAATGATACTGGAAATCTAAGAATATTTCTGAGCGGCCCACTGTGTACATTAGAGACAAGTGTGGGGTAGGAACCTGCCACAACATCAGAAAGGGAAAAAGGTCATTCCAATTTTGGGAAAAGGCACACACACACACACACACACACACACACACAGAAGGTAGCTTGACACTAATCTCAGGGACAACCCCAGAATAGATCCTTCTAGTGTTTTCTAATTCTTCAGGAAAGAGAACATAACTGACTATAAATTAACGGTGTGACTTCATGAAGTTTTAGAGACAGTTACTTGCCTAACATCTGGGAAATGCAGGACTTCTGCAAGGAATGTAAGCTCTCCCAATATCCTTTATAACCTTGGAGCGATATGGGCTGATCAGTAAATCGCTACATCCTTACCTAATGGGTGCTGATACCTTGGTCAACTTGTATCCTAGGGACAGTTTTGGAGGTCTACTATAGGCCATTAATCACAGACTTGTTTCATTCAATATAAAAGACTTACATATGACACTTTGGAGTGATCAGAAAAAGAAAGCAAATAGATCTTACATGGCTCCAAAAACATCTCAGAAGGTTAATGAATATAACACAAGAAAACTTCAGAAGAAATGCAGGTCCTGCAAAGGAGTTTAAACAAAACACCACCTACACATGTGCGGGATGGGGGGGGGGGTGTTACTCAACAGCAGTAAAAATTGTTAACCTCTGAAGACTCACACCGTATCATGTGGGTGCCATAAAAGCTAGTCCAACATCTGAAGAGTTGACAGATGAAGAGTATTAACTAGAACAAAGGAATGACAGCTCTGCTACTTAAAAATGTTTAGCTCTGGGTTGTGTACTTTTAGAAAGACTTAGAAAACCAGAGCTTTTGCAGAAAAGGGTCTTGGATGGCAAAGACAATTAAAGCCATGATGTATGATGAATGAACTGGGAATAGAACGAGTAAAGGCAGGAGTCAACACAGTAGCTGCTGTTCAACGTTCGGTCTCGAGCTAATAAGAAAAATGGAAGAACTGAACTGACTGGGAGGGTAGAGCTGCCCAAGATGAAAGTAGATTCTGGTTCCTGGAGGGTCAGACCAGAGGCTGCTAAATGGTTCCCCCGCCCCAATCTTGAGATTCCATAAATATATACTTGAAGATCTAACCAGCTACAAAATGTATTACTCCATTTCTGAAAACCACACAAATGACAATTCTTCAGAACTACTATGTTAAAACTTTTGAGTTGTAGTTAAAACTACAACTCATTCAGAATTTGTTTTTAGCCACTTTTTCTCTCTCAAATGGACATTTCTCTGTATGTGTGTGTGTGTGTGTGTTCACCTAGTTTTATTGACATACAATTGAAACATGTGCTGTTTTTGATGTGAAATCAGTCTAGAAAATGTAAATTTATTTTGCTCAAGTTCAAGCAATCAGCATTGTATAAATTTTTCATGGTACACATCACTAGTAATAGTGTAGTACCTGTTACACTGTAATAGAGAATATTCTATCTTACCTGCTATATTCATGCATGTTCCACCCTGAAAAAAGCAAAACACCCTAAAAAAATCATATATACAATACAAACATGGGTTACTGAAAGAAATTCCTTTTCAAAGATAATTTTACATAGCCAATTTTCTAGGTACATTTAATTTATGGTTTTATTTATATAATTTAGGTTACCCCTACCTGGAAATGTTTGGTATAGAATAAACTAACCAATTCGAACTCTGTCTTAAAGGTATGTCTTAGTACACTACATGCAAGCTCTAAATATAACTTCTGTATAGCTGAGATTGCTATAAAACCATTTCAACATTCATTCTCAAAGATTATCCAAAACATCAATAAATCCATGGAACACAATAAAGAAATCTGCAACTCCACATACTACATCATAGCATTATCCAGAGATCAGACATGAATCTTTTCCTTGGTTCTCCCTAGAAGAAATGATCTACCATCTTTCAAAAAATTTCCTATATTACTTCCTAGAATATTTTTACCAGTTCTTTGGAAAAGCAGGAATTATATTTGGCAGCAAGACCAAATATTGGTTACTTTTTTCTTATCATTCTTTCTTACCCCTTTCAGTCTTGGAATAGAAATACAATCCCTCAGGAAGGGAATGTACATTGTTGCCATACGATTCTAGTCCTTTACTACTCCATTGTAGAAGTTAACAAATGAAATTGTGATAAAAAGCACAAAGGAGCTCACTTAGGTGACACGCCATCAAAAATAAAGTACAGTTTTTTGGCCACTGGGAAAAGTATTTATGAGAAAAATGCTTGAGCTAGTTTCTCGTGTAGCCAAGATATCCATTACCTCCTACATTCTTAAGCACAAGTCTTTGACATCATCTAAATTAGTTTAAAAGTGTCTAAGGGGGTTATTAAGATTTGTATGCACATCGAACAAACTGGAAATTTGTTCAGAATTTTCTCTAGACTGTGGACACTGAACCTGAGGTTCTGAAATGATTTCAGAGAGATCTGGTCAGCACAAATACCAGAATCAAAGAAAGATGTTCTTAAACAAACATTTAGAAACCTAGTAACTTCTCATTTAAATGGTGCTTTTAGGATAAAGAAAATAATGGACAGATTAAAGCCTGCCTCTAACCGTGAGAATCCCTGGAATAAAACCAAAATACTACCCCAAAGCCACAGGTGTTTAATCACAGGGACAGAGAAGAATATGATTTTTAAAGGTACAGGGGCAGTTTTTCTCTGCCTCCTTTAATGGGCTGTAAGATTACCTGTTCACAGCAGTATAAATAATACAATTACATAATGTTGGGTTCATTTTTCTTTCAGGTTTAAAAAAAAAAACAAAAAACACCTTCATGTCCTTGTACTTTTAGGGGCTTGGAAGGTCTGACAGCCACTGCCTTTCTTGTCACCAGCGCCCTCGGCGGGTTTACAAATGGACATGCCCGAGACTGCCATCTGGTGGAAATGATAGAAATTAAAATGATTTTGTTGTAATTAAGTCCGTTGTCTACAAAATATGAATTAAAAACATATGGTGGGGGGATGATTCATTCATAACAGCAATAAGAAATATAAAATAAAAAGGAATTAACTGAAGAAATGTGTCAAGCATATGGAGAAAACTATAAAACTTTACTGGGGGCATAAAAACACTCATATAAATAGATACAGCATTTTCCTGGAATGGAGATTTTCTCTGCCAAAGATACCAATGACACCCTCCCCCCCAAAACTAAACTAAACATGTAACAATTCAACATTAACAGGATTTTTATTCGGCAGGAAAATCTTGGCCGAATTAGTCAAAAGTTCATCTGAAGGAATAACACTGAGTTTTTGTTCAAATAGAGTAATAAGGGAGCACTTTCCCTACCAGATGATAACATATATAATAAAACTATGATACTTATGATGACATACTGATACAAAGCAATGAAACAGAATGCCCATAAAAATACAAGCATATACAAGAATATATAGTAAAAGGGCATTTTCAAATAAACGAGAAAAAGATTGGCTTATGTATTAGCTGGTGTAAAGGGATAATGGAAAATATTACATTAAATTTATGCCACAGAGTAATAGCCCAGAATAAGTTTGACTAGTATTATCTATTTATAACAAAAAAAGTTGTAAAAGAAATTATATGTAAATATTTACTTACTCAGAATGTGAAAAGATTGTCTATGTATACAACTGAAGGTTGAGACTGTTAAAGAAAACAGTGAAATTCTAAAACTTGTGAAGTTTATTTACTTAAGTAATCTCTACACCCAACATGCAGCTTGAACACAGGGCCCCAGGATCAAGAGTCCCATGCTCTTCTGAGCCAGCCAGGTGCCCCAAATTCTAACACTTCTGAATATAAATAACCAAGGGACACTTCTCAAAACTCATCAAATTGAACACCGAAGATTTTGGCAGTTTACTGTATGTAAATTTTACTTCAATTTTGAAAAAAGTAAAGCAAAAAATAAACCCCACTACATTTGACTTCAAATGGCATATGGAGGATAAATGTGTCATTTTTAAATATTTTTGACCAGAGAACTATCCAATACTCTGAGTTATTTTAGCTCTCATGTCTGCCTTTCCAATCACAGCAGAGACTTTATTCTTACTGTAGGAAAAACTGACACAGAAACAAAGTTACTGTGTAAGAAAAAAGCACAGAAATAAAGCATCATGGCGTAAGATGTTTTGGGGAGGGGAAAAACCCATGTTATTGAGTTTGCAGTTTTTCAGGAATTAGGTAATTTCTGTATTGTTAGATATCCTTTGTCCTTAGTCCCATCCCTCAATATCCTTATTTAAAAAGACAAACAATAAATAATAAAATAATTCACAGCTTATTTGAAAGAATTATGACCTAAATATACAAAGAGCTCTCACAAATCAATGAATAACTGTATTAGAAAATAAACAATACACTGAATAGGCTTTAATAAAATATAAAAATCAGCCGAAATGTGAGAAAAACATTGAACAATAAATGTTCAATCTCATTAATAATCAAGTAATTGAAAATTAAGTCAAGAAAATATAATAAATTACAGTATTTTACCTACCAGTTTGGCAATGCACAATTCTTAAAGAGAAAGCAAAAGACACATGCATTTTTGTATACTGTTGGGATTATTAATTGGTACCCTCTTCCCAAAAGGCAATTTAGGAACACTAAATTCACCTAGTTTCTGTATTTTTTTTAAATTCAAAACTTTATAAAAAATTCAAACATACAGAAAATTACAGAGAATATAAGATACCCTTACCCACCACCCAGATTTAACCAATGTTAACATTTTTGGTTTTGGGGGGCAGGTTGAGGTACAGAAATAAAGATCTCACTTTGCAATGCTTCTGAATAAATGCTATCCTAAATCATTCCTGTGAATATTTTTTATCTATTATTTACTTATAAATTATATATCATATTCCCTCATCCCTCAACTCTGAAGATTCCACTATTTTCTGTGCCATTCTTAATGCATGATTAAGAAGATGATAACTATGAAATTATTTATTTATAAGATTTTATTTGAGAGAGAATGAACGAGAGAGCGAGCGAGCACAAGCAGGGAATGAGGAAGAAGCAGGCTCCCCACTGAGCTGGGAGCCTGATGTGGGCTGGATCCCAGGACCCTGAGATCAGAACCCAAGCCGAAGGCAGACACTTAACTGACTGAACCACCCAGGCGCCCTGAAATGATGCTTGAATAACACTTGGGATTTTTTTTTATACCAATTGTTAATACAGTTGGGTTTGGTTTTAAGCAGGTCTTGAACTCAAGACCCGGAGATCAAGAGTCCTACACTCTACCAACTGAGTCAGCTGGGTGCCCTGTAACAGGCTGAGACTTTTAAAAAACTTGTCATTTCTGTTTTGCTTACACAGTAACTTTGCTTCTGTGTTAAATCCTATATGATCATTTGGAAGACATTTTAAACAGCATTAGACTTAACACATGGAGTCCCAACCACAACCAAAGCGCACTCACGGAACTGAAATTGGAATCACTGTTACCAAGCAGGGGCAACTGTGCTTAGCCTACAACAACTGACGATGCCACTGACCTAAGTATGATGCTTCTCCATTCTGAAGAAATTAAAACATGAAAAAGTGCATTTCGGAATAAATTTTTGCCATGAAAGCGGTCATGACATCCTTCTAGAAGCTGGTATTCCACTCTGTTTTTTTTTTTTGTTGTTGTTGTTTTTGAGTATTAAGAGGGCTTGCTGCCTAAGAAGGAAAAGCCAACAGCAACTAGCTGCTGCCAGAGCATGGGACCTTCAGCCCAGCCCCTCCAGCATTTTCACTAAGCACCCCAGGAAAAACTGTTTTGTACTGAAGGGTACTTACTAGTAGGTTGAGTTATTCCTCCTGGGAAACACCTGCTTCAAGTCAGGAAAATGGGCCGTCTCTTCAATGGCCCAGAAACTGACATACTTATCAGCTCAGCCTGAGACGCCCAAGTTATCGATACTCTTGCCTCAGGGCCCAAAAATTCAGTAACCAAGAAATATACACAAAATCAACATTTAAAAGGATCAAAACTAATGTGAACACCACGAAGAACCAAGATCAGGTTTTAAATAAAGACAGAATTGCTTTTAGCAGGCAGGGCTCTGTCGCTGGTCCGGCCGGATTTACAGGGACAGACGAGAGGTCAGGGACGCTGTGAGGCCACACTAGCTTCACATGTAAATGAGCAACAGGAACAGCCATTTTCATAGGCAGGCCAAACAATTTTCAACAGTAGGTGCCAAATTGGATGCAGGCTGCTAAGAAGCAGAGTGTGGATTATTTGCTGTATTTTTCTTAAAAAGGAACGAAGTTTATGAAAGATTAAGGCAATGTGTACCTGCCAGGTAGGAACATTTACAAAGCCATAGTCACTAAAATGGTGTAGTATTTTACAGCGTTAGACAAAAACAATAGAACAGAATGGAGAGATGAGAAATGGATGACACATGTCGGAAATTGGTGTGCAACAGGCTGGCAGGATGTTGGCACAATTAGCTAGCAGAATGCAAAAAATTAGATCTCTGACTCCATACGGTAAACACCAGTAAATTCAAGATGGATTAAAATCCTAATATATTCTGCACTTGAGAGGTAGGATGAAGACTTGAAAACTACTGGAAGAATACATGAACTTGAGATGGCAAAGATTCTTTGAACAA
Organism: Mustela lutreola; assembly: GCF_030435805.1. Classification (NCBI taxonomy): domain Eukaryota; kingdom Metazoa; phylum Chordata; class Mammalia; order Carnivora; family Mustelidae; genus Mustela; species Mustela lutreola. The sequence continues at coordinate 68,663,363 of NC_081298.1, forward strand.
GAAAGACAGGAGTACAAACCATAGAAGACTGATAAATTTAAAAAGGCCCCATAAACGAAGTATTAAAAAAAAAAGGCTATGTTTTGCAACACATATAAACAAAGGATTAGTATCCAGACTACACATAAAAAACTACAAACAAAAAAAGTGGCAAACCAAAATAAGCAAAGGATATGAGCAATCATTTCAGAGGAAATTCAAATGGCCACGTAGAGAGGTTTGCCTCACATGCAACTAGATATACAAATTAAAACAAACTATTTCACGGTCACATAACCAGCAAATTTAAAGTATGACACTATCAGCGTTAACTGAGAATGGAGACAGGTAGAAAAACGGGAATTTCTGTACATTTCTAGTGGAAATGAAAACTAGTATACCTTTAGTACAATGCATTTGCAATATTAACTTGAAGGTATACATACCTAATAACCTAGTTAATTTTATTTCTAGGCAAATACTAGAAAAACTCTAGTACACGTGCTCAAGGGACACATGCCAGGAAGCCCACTGCATCAGTTTTTTAAGTAAAGAGTTACGGATCATCTAAATATCCCTCAATGGGGAAAATGGTTACACTGTGGTACAGTCATACAAAGGAATATTATACCAGTTTTTGTTTAACCCTTAGCTTGTTTTATAGAACACGGGATGTAGAGGTAATAATGTGAGCAGATAAATTCAAACCTGAGGTTGGGAATAACATCCTTTCCTCCCCATAATTCCCCCAGCCAAATCAAAACAAAACAGTTGATGTGTGGGGGAAGGGATACTGAGATGGCTGACCCCTTGTGGTGGGTGATATCTGCCTCTTGCTGCAACTTCATCCCCCTTCCCCACCTTCTGAATAGGTAAATCTTAACTTTTGGATAGACCACAAATCAAAACCTGTAAATATCATTCACAGCTCAGCCAACATTCTCCTAAGTTTCCTTCCTTGTAACAGAGTTTACTGTTCACTTTCATTCACCAAGTCACATAAATACTCTCTGAGCCTAGGGATCTTCAAACTTTCCAATGTCATTACACCTTTATTCAAATCACTTCTTAGAATCCCAAGAAATAACATAGAAAAAAGCAGAACTGTTCCAGAGGTTGAAAAATGGTAACCTTGTAATTATAACATTTTAGGAAGTTTGAACTACACGAAAATTCTTAAGACTGTGAAGATTATTTTGGAGTATATATAATTTTAAATGTGAACTCTTCCTGAAATGCTTTTACATTCCTAAAGAACCTGTAATTCCAGGATTAATAAAATCCAGTTACTACAACAGGATCAAAGTTCTAGACCACTGATTGCCAGTCTTACCTAAGATCAGTTTCAATAGCAAATATTAAATATTTAAAATTGCTTAGACAATGCTTACTCATAAGCAAAAATCTCATGAAAATAAACTCCACAGTCCTCTAAATCATGTCACTGTGGAATTCTGCCAAAATAAATTGCACCTCGTGTCTTCAAGACTTAATGAGACAAACTCCTCTGCATAGCGAGTGCACAAGTGAAAATAAGCACAAATGACCCAGGAGAGGGAAAGAAGGTATGAGACCCTACATCAAGAGTAATTCTTGGATTGTACTGGTACTCTTCACCTCAAATACATGCCCAAGTATCTTCACTAGAAGTAGATATTATGTAAAATATTAAAGTTAATAAAAAATAGAAAATAAATGGAAAACCCATTTGTTGTACAGATCTAATTACTCAAGAAATCATTATTGCCATTATAGACTAGGGTTATTAGTCAAGGGGGAAAAAAATCCCAAAACTTTGACTCCACCCATATTTGAAAGGTATGGTATTTTGCCCCACTAGAGTTGTAGGTATAAGGGATAGAAGGATAACTAACCTCCTAATACCAAGATCACGTACCCCTCATTCCTGAACTAAAAGAGCAAACCATCACTTACATTTGAACAGGAAACCATGTATTTAGTCAACAGGAATAAAACTAAAACAAAATTAGGGGCAGGAGAAAAGAGACCACAGCCAGGAAAACCAGCAAGAAGAGAACCAGCACCGATGTAGTCACAGCCTGAAAAGAAACTTATTCTGTGTTAGTAGCTACCCTGGTTTACTTCTAGACCACAAGGTAACAAACATAATCCAAAACAATGGGCAAAAATAAACACCTGCTCAGTATTTTCATTAAAGCTTACAGAAAAATTACCAAAATTGAATAGAAAAAAAATCTTAAAGCAATTGAATGAACATAGACAACAATGCAAAAGAAATCATCATAATGCCCACCAACAATTTATTTGCAAAACCAACTAACTGCGAACTGCTTTGAGATGACCCAAATTCTGGTCATAATGATTGTTACATTAATATTTCACTGTCTTACAAATACAATGGATTTTGTACATTGTGTTAACATGTGAAAAAAAAAATCACAATATGCGATTCTTTAGTATTTAGCCACCCAAAACAAACTGTGTTCTAAAATCTTTAACAAATGCTTTCCCTTACTAGTTATACCAGATTATCTTCAAGACACAAAGGCAACTTAGAAGAGAAAATGTGAATTTGAGAAGTCACTGAAAAATGGGATCTAAATTCAAGAAAAGAAAGTATGATTTGGCCAGCAAAAGAAATTCAATGGACAAGTTCTGGTTAATTTCTGTGATTGAAGCTGAATAAAAACTCAGCTTAACTCCAGCAACACAGATCAATGCTCTGGTTTGACTGTATACTTTCCGACATCTGGAACACACACACATTTGTCTTCTGATGATCAATTTGTTGTCTGAAAACAAAAACGCCATTCATAACATCAAAATACTTATTTCCTTATTAATGCATGGTCTCATTCCATCAAGTATTTCAGATAGTTTAGTTGGGAATATAAACTAGTAATACTCTAATTTCTGACTCAAATGTTGGGCTAATATTATAGAAACATCTGTCCTCAACTGATACCATCTGAAACCTGGTCATTAAAAGACTTTTTTTTTTTTTAAGATTTTATTTATTTGTCAGAGAGACAGGCACAGCTAGAGAGAGGGAACACAAGCAGGGGGAGAAGTAGGCTTCCTGTGGAGCAAGCAGACCGATGTGGGGCTCCATCCCAGGGCGCTGGGACCATGACCAGAGCTGAAGGAAGACGCTTAGCGCTTAACGACGAGCCACCCAGATGCCCCATTAAAAGACATTTTTGAAGACGGACTAGGAAAACAAAACAAAACAAAAACCTCAGAGGGCATGACAGCACCAACTCTTTTCCCCTAGGGAGACTGATTTATTATATGGAAACTTCATCTGAGTTCTAAATTTTGCTACAGTTTCTTATTAAGACCAAGTGCCTAGTCAGGTGGCTAGAGAGCCCACCAAGCACTATGAAAAGATACCAAAACCCAACTGAATGCCCCACATCTGGAAAAATAACAAAACTGACTTAAGGACTTAGGGAGAATCCAGAGTTGCAATCGCTTTTAACTAAACACATTTAGAACAAAAAGCTCAAGTGTCTTAAGTAAATATTTTAATTACCAAGCCTCATTATTGGGCAAGAAAGATGAGACAGAAATTAGGAATTTTTTTTAAACGCCTCTAAGGCAACTTTACTCAACTCTGTTCAATGTTCTGAAAATTGAAAATCTAATAGAAAAACTTCAACATAAAAGTCCTGACCCATTTAATGGTCATTAAAAAAAAAGAAAAGTCCTATCTTTATCTGGCCAACCCCATGTGACATCTCATTTGTGGCAAAATGATTTTATTTCAAATAACACCAACTCACAGTCATTGAAGACATCTTGAAAGACTGAAGTGATCTGAATATATGCAATATGAAAACCGAATTCTTTTGTTAAGTTTAATCTCAAAACAGTTTCCCAAGTTGAAACCCATCATAGGAATTTTCTGACAAAATCCACCTTGTTCGTCTTCCTAAGCAGAACAGTGACCACAGTCACCATCTTCCGCCATCTGAATTTTATGTGAGATCGACATGCTAAGATTCACTTAGTAGGGCACTGTGATGTTTGGAATCAATGAACACACAATACAGCCATCCCAACGGACAGAGCAGCAACTGTGAAAGTCTGGGGGGTGCCACGGAACCTTTCCAGGAGGTCTATGAGATCAGAACTATTTCTAATACTTACTTTTTCAACCCACCGATGCTTGCACTGACTGTGCGAAAGAAACAGGAGGTAAAACTGCAGGTACCTCGGTGGGAATCAACACAGACAACAACTCATTAGCTGCTACTGTATCTTCATGCCACACTCAAGAGAAAAGGAAGGACGAAAGCCAGTTTCAGGGGACAGTGCCCTCAGCGAGGCAGTAAGAATTTTTATTACACCTCTACCCTGGAGTACGCATCTTTTTAATATCCTAAACGATGACATGCGAAGCACCTGCTTTTCTAGAGCACGCAGGAAGTGCGATGGCTGTCGCTTCTGATAGTGAGCTGTGCGCTGAACCAGCTGCTTCCGAGGAGTGCCATTTCTACTTGAAAGAAAGAATGACTGACAGACTATGGTGAGTCAGCAGACATTTTCTCGAGAGTAAATGAAGGCTGCCTGTCACTCAAGGAAAACGACTGATAATATTTGGTGCCAGAGACAAAAACGTCACCTTTCAAATGAAAATCAGAATTCTGAAAAATCTGTATCCATTGCCATGAGCTTGACAGTTTCCCAATACTTAAAATATTTTTTCTGATGAGATGTGTTATATTAAGAAAAAAATTTTAAACACTGCATAATAACATGTCAATATTCAGAAGAACCATGTAATTCAACGAACTTATATTTTCCAAAAGATAAATCCATGATGTTACCAAATCATGCCCAAGTAGGACATCCATTCAAAACTCCCAACAAGATAGATCAGATGGGTTTTAGTGTAGGAGTACTAAGTGGACGGATAGTTTCAGACTTCACACCTCACTTAACCTTCAAGAAACTACCAGTTTGAAGTTCTGATAAGGAATCAAACAGAACAGTCGCGATTGCCTGAAACTATTAAAACACTCCCTTCCAAATACACACATTTGTGTGAGGCCAGGTTTCTTCGTATACTTCCAACAAAGCGCCACATTTGCAACAAAATGAACGCACAATCAGATAGGAGAATCCAGCCCAACATTAAAGGGTCCACAAAAACGAAAACCAGCGCACTTTCTCACACTAAATTTTTTAGATTTGGAAAATAATTGTTTTCCAAAAAACAATGGTACTTACGTTACCAGGCAATGGTTTCATTTTTTTAATGAATTAAAGTAGTATGTAAAATTTCTTGGCTTTAATTTCTAATGTGATAAATAATGAAAATAAAATAAAAACCCACAAAAGCAAAGTTCTTTGGGATCTTTAACCTTTAAAAATATAAACTGAAAAAAACATATATAAATGGGTCCTAAGACTAAAGTATTTGAAAGCAGCTAGACTAGAAAATGCAGATTAATAAAGACTGAGTTCCATTTTTTTTCTTTCGCTAATTCACACATTATTTGTATTTCAAAGGTCACTAAACCACCTGAAAAAGGTTTTTTGAAAGCAGGGGGGTTTGGAGTGAAGAGGGGTTAATTAGTACTGTCTTATACAGTTTCATTAATTCCTCTTTGGAATTATGGTTCACCTACATGGTTTTGTATGAAAAATTTCACAATAAATATCCCAACTATGTAAAATGTTTAAAAATTACATTCAAGACTGGATTTTACTTTCAAAAACATACCAAATAGTAATATGTCACGCTGTTTTGATCAATTCTTTATTTAGGTAACAAGTTGGTTATGTTCACTGCATTGTAAGAAACATCACAATATCATACTGGAAAGGTACTATCAGTACAGGGTTGGATCAGAGTGGACAGTATGAACAATAAACCATTTTGCATTCTTCATTCCCTATCTTTTTACAACTCCCCGAACCCAGTAAAGGGACAGATAGCTTTTAACATCATCATGTAAAGCACTTTAACTTACAAGGCTAAAATCTAAAGAATAAATAAAATATATTGTGGCAATAATTCCTTTTAGACCAAAAATCAGGTGCACAATAAATCAAATGATCAGGAAAGCTGTCTGTATTCAAATGTGTGGCTCTCCAGAAACAGCTTCAGGAAAATGTTACAGAACATATCATGAATTCCATTTCACACAGGACCAGATGATGACTCATTTTTAACTACACACAAGGGCAATTACATCCTGCTGAAACACAATTTAAACATATAGGAAGATGTTTACAAAGCATCCACAACATGTAAACCATGTACAAATGGATACATTCATTGCTTCTCCTACCCCAATAGCTTCTTTTCGATAAATATTTTACTCTTCATGTTCAGCATTCATTGGATTTACTACATGCAAAACTCAAAAAGAATTCAAGATTATTGTAAAAATAGAATTAAAATAATAATCTTCAAGTACCTTATGTGACAGCCACTCTGTACCGTGCCCAATGTTATAAAATGAAAGGTTACTGAACCCATGAAAATATCTCTGTAATATTTCCTTAGATCTAAAATAGATAATTTTAAATGTATTTATAGTCATTTCAATGTGATATTCTGAGCTTTTAAAATAACGTAAACAATTAAAAATTATACCAAATTACACACAAAACTTGTATCTTAAAAGCTGAAAAATTAAAACTATAGAAACCCACATGTAAAACAAAATCACAATTTACATTAGAAAGGCAAATCTCATCATTTAAAAAAATTTGCAGCAGTGAGATGTCAGAGCAAATTATAAATAGCCATAAATTAATCCATTTGGTTTCAAAAGATTTGCTAGTGAGAGCTGAAGGATGTAGTAGGTACATGCATAAAATTTGTAACGGTTTATAATATTATTGCCAAATACACTTTATCTTGAAAAGCAGGCAATGTTACAATTTGGACATTATTGGAGAACCCAGTTTGGTAATACAGGTAAAATTAGAAAAAAATTAAATAACAATTAATAATAAATATATGTCCTATAGTAAATTGCTCAAAGGAAATTTCAAGCCACAGAGCTGCAAAAGGCTTCCAACTTGGTGAACTGAGAAAGGAACATCCCATAAAATTCTTTACTCTTACATGCTTATATGTTGTGTGTCTTGTCTAAAAAACAAAAAACAAAAACAAAAACATAATGTATCTTCAGAGTACGGCTAACTATATTCCCATGCACCTCAGGCAGAGTTTGTTATTTGTGGTGAAATAACTCCGTTGGTTCCTAGGGCCCAAAGTTCAAATACAGATGTAACCAGTATGCCTGAGGTCGGCAAAAAATACTGTAGAACAGGCAATGCTACAAGTGGCAATTATTAGAAAACACAAATATGAACAAATGATGGGAAATGCTAATGATTTTCTGCTCATATCACAAAACGGTGGGAATCCACAAGAATATTTTTCCCTTGTATTGAAGAAAATTGTGATTAAAAGTTTTTTTCCCCCAATTTTCAGAATCAAAAGCATTTTAGAAGGTTTATAAGGCTACCATGGGTCTTCTAGATCTCCAGCACCCTACAGGAAGAGAAAAGGAAGAATATTATTATTTACCTCCACCACTGCCAGGTTGGATTGAATTTCAAAAGAAAACAAAATGAGATGAACAAATTACCTTCCTTTCTCTGTATGAAAAGGCACTTTTACAGAGAGGTGTGGGTAGTGTATACTGTGTGCATACACATGGATCTATCTAATACAGATAGGTAAGTAGTTGGGGTTTATTCCTTCCCTCTCCACCAAATGCCTTCCTCTTTCTCAAATCACTTAAAAATATTCCGGCATTGGAAAAATAGATCAAGAACATCAGCTACATCCGAAGATCCAAAGTTTCAACTTAAGGCACCGGAAGCAAGTTTAGACACATGATAAATAAAAACATGACGAAGAAAAGTTTTATGTTCTACATTCACAAAATTCTTGTTTTAAGAAATATTTTCCCATGTGACTGATAGCCACCTGCATATCTTAAAAACCTATCTTAACAAAAGCAAAACTCGTGTCTGCCACTATTTAAAATATCCTGTAATTCTTGCATTTCTTAGTATCTGATGAAAGCAAAGAGGATAGTGTCACATTCTTTAAAACGTTCATCATGACAACTCAGACATGTCTATGTGTGTCCATACTGGCCAAAAATCAATATTCCGTATCACAAAAAGGGGATAAGAAACAGAATGGATTTGAGTAAAAAAGACTTCTCAAAATGTTTTCTTTTCATTAATGACAAAAGCCAAGCCAAAAGTTCTCTAAATTTTCTACCAGTACAAAAGAATTTCTATAAGGTATTTTTCCAATATACCAAGCCTGATTATTTAAAATATTTTTAATTTAAAAATAAGTACAACATGCATAGATTATTCCATATCACATGCTTTATTTGGACTTGAACACTTATAATTTCATTCTAAACACTTGGTTGACATACATTTTGATGTATGTAATTAGGCTATACAGAATATACAAACCAAAGCTGCATCAATAATACATAGGTTTTTCAAAAATTAGGTATCAATAAAGAATACAGAAAAAGGAAAAACAACCACACATCCAACAGCTCAGAACGTCTAAAAATAAAACTACAGAGATGTAAAATATAAACAAGTCAAAGAACACACAAATTATCATCCTTGGGAGAAAAAAAAAATTACAGGCCAGAATCTGCCAATCTTTGAAGAACTAAAATCACTAAAGGAAACACAAATTTATTACAAAGCTAACTATGAGTATACTGATATGTAAAATAATGTGAAGCAGTAGAATTCTACAATTACAAGCTTTTCCACAATATAATGTCATCTTGCTTATCAGTAAGTAATCTCTAATCTTATCTAGTATGAAGTTAACTACTGATCTGAGTAACTAGTAGCCTCATTTCTGGCATACAATATGAAATAACATATAATTTTATTGAATTCAAAGTACTATAAATAGCCCATTTTAAACTATCTGATAAAGGTGTATGCAAAGGCCTTCTTAAAAAAACAAGGCTATATGAGTGTAATAAAACTAGTTTACCAAGATTCAAATAACAAAACGGTTCTATAAATGCATACATTATACTTCCTAAGTAAAAACCAGCAAATCAAAAGATCACAAAAATATTACCACGAAGTCAAGTCAGATTTGTTCACCACTCATCTTTGTCCCTGCATCTTCATTATAGCTGTCTAATTCAGCAAGAGCACTGTTTGATTCAGTACGGCTTGCCTGCATTGTCACTGGGCTTCCAGCATCACTGTTCGAAGAAGTAGCTGTGGCCGCTGGGTCAGCAGGGCTTTCTTCTCCCTCTACTTTAGCTAGCCTGTAACTAGTCAGCATCTCCTCCAGAAGTTGTCGGTAGTTTCCCCTATGATTAATTCTCATTTGCCTGAGAGCTTCCACCAATTTTCCCTGTGATCCACTTTCCTCTGCTTCCTCGGAGGCCTTTTTTTAAGATTCAAGACCCCAGTGTCAGTAGACAAACCAGGATATCACATGTATTTCATAACATCATCACAGCAAAACACTCATTTCTCTACCACGAGTCATAGTCTAAGCATGAGAACATTTCATTAAGTATCAAGTCTTACTTGTGTCAATAAAATTTCCACTTGAAATATCAAGTTAATTTCAGCAAATTACCATGAACTAGTTAACATCTTATTCACACTGGCATTTGAAGCTTCCTCTGAAATTTACTCGGCTATTAGAATTCAACAGCAACACAAGCATTTCCTAAAACTGACTTGCTTAACAGAAAAAAAAAAAAAAAAAAAAAAAAAAAACCAGTAATTGGCTAGAATGATTTAGTACAAAAGGAAATTAGTGTTTAAAGCAATAGGAGAGGACAGAAAAGCAGGCCATTAGAACATTAGTTTCTTCATCACTGCTGCTAAATAATAGGTAAGGAGAGGAGGTACGAAATGTAGAACTATATAAATTTTGACTGCATTTTCGGGAAATTCTAATGCTGTTGTGGGTGAAAATTTAATTTCCTCTTTGATCTTACATATTTTAATAAAAACATTTCTAGATCAAAATAAACTATTTTAAATCTAATAATAAGATATGAACAGGAAACTCATTCCTTTTATGTTTTATTAAATTTTGGAAAACTTGTAGGTTTCTACAACAGCAGCTACTTAACCTTGTTAGCAGGACAAGCTCTAAAATGGAAGGTGATCACAGTTAAGAGCTAAGCTGACAGTCTAAATGCAAGACAACCTTACACTGTGTGCCTCTTGATGTGATGCATTAGGGATGCAGAACCACATCCTATGTTCTCGCCTAAACATATTTAATATAAATCTAATAAAGTGAATTTCCAATTTACAGGAAAACGGAATAGAGAATCGCATTAAAGGATACCACAAGAAAACAATCATATGATCCAGAATGTAGGACATCCTGTTCAAAGTTGGCTCAGAGTCTTCTTTCTCAGTGGCAAGGGGAAAAAAAAAGTGGGGGCCTTATTACAGACATTATTAATATGCTTTAACAGCCTGAGACCATCTTTCGAAATAACTACTATCACAGACATGCTAGAGACGACTGGGAAAATCTGAACTTGATACTAGATAATAATCTTAATTTTCATCGGTATAATTAATAGTATTATGGTCATGTAGAAAGATGTCCTCACTTTTTTTCTCCTTTCTCAAGTAAACTCTACACCCAACGTGAGGCTTGAACTCATGATCCCAGGATCAGGAGTCGCACACTTTACCAATTAAGCCAGCCAGGCGCCCTGAAATGTCCTCATTTTTAAGAGTGGCATGCCAAAATATGCCAAAATGATGCCTGCAATTTGCTGTCAAAAGGTTCAGTGGGAAAAAAAGGGGGAAAAAAAGTGTACACAAACACACACACACAACACACACAAAGCAAATACGGTAAACTATTAACTGTTGAATCTAGGGAGAAGGTGGATCATTTCAATTTTGCTGGCTATTTGGAAGTCTTCATAAAAATGTTGGGAAAATAAAACTCAAAAAAGAGGTTACTGATACAGATGATCTGACAGAAACTCTTAACCTTCTCTTGAGACTGTTACCCTACAGTTCGGCAACAAAGACACAAAAAGAACACAAATATAACCACATTAAAACATGGCAATGTTATGAGGAAAATGAGAACATCTGAACGCTTTGGGAGGGAAAAAAAAAGTGCCCTTATGGCAAAAAGCAAGATATGACACTGTTCGTAGATGTTTTATGTGTATGCATAGGTCTATGTATCCACTGGTTTTAGGATATTGGGTTTTTTTTTTTAACTTAATTAATTAATTTATTTGACAGACAGAGATCACAAGTAGGCAGAGAGGCACGCAGAGAGAGGGGGGGAAGCAGGCTCCCCGCCGAGCAGAAAGCCCGATGCGGGGCTTGATCCCAGGACCCTGAGATCATGAACTGAGCTGAAGACAGAGGCTTTAACCCACTGAGCCACCCAGGCACCCTGGTTTTAGGATATTATCCATAAAATGTCTGTGGGGAAAGGAAATACAGCCATATACAATTAATCATAATGGGCAGTGAAGTTATATTTATTTTCTTTGAGTTCTCTAATTTTCTACCTCATGTATACTAATTGTAAAATGACTTTTCTTTCATTTAAAAAAATTTTTAAGTATGGATTATATATTTATTTAAAGTTTTATTTATTTATTTATTTGACAGAGAGAGCAAGAGCAAGCACATGTAGGGGGAGCAGTGGGCAGAGGAAGAAGCAGCAGCAGCAGGCTCCTTACTGAGTAGGGAGCTTGATACGGTGCTTGATCCCAGGACCCTGGGATCATGACCTGAGCCTAAGGCAGACGCTTAACAACTGAGCCAGCCTGGCTCCCCAAGTTTTTATTTATTTAAGTAATCTTTACACCCAAGGTGGGGCTCAAACTCACACATGCTCTTCTGACTGAGCCAACCAGGTGCACCAAGTAACTTTTTTTTTTTAATAAATTTTTGCAAAATCTATCATATTGGGAGAACATAATAAAATGCACTGTTAAGATTTTGCTTACTTTTTCTTCCTTACCTCTCCTTTTGTGCTAAATAAACATGTTCCTCCAAATAAAGTTTCTCATTTGGATCTATTCAGGAAAGGTTAAGATTGAGCAACAAAGTGAATGCTCTGCTAATCATAAACCTTATTCGTCTTTAATCGGGTTTTCCAAACGGCAATATTCTACTTGATTATATATCACAAAAGACTTTTAACAGATGGCATAAAGACTCCTCCACCTCACACCCTGCCCCCAAAAAACTCAAACCAACAACTCCCTTTTTATTAAAAAATACTTCTAAGGACACTGAAACAATTCTGAAGTGATTATCAACCCTCATTTAATACCAGGATTGCCTGTGGAGCTTAGAAGATTAAACAGATATGAAATGGGGCACCTGGGCTGCTCAGTCCGTCAAGCATCTGGCTCTTGATCTGGGCTCAGGTCATGCTCTTAGGGTCATGAGATCAAGCCCCATAAAGGGTTCTTCGCTAAACGGGGAATCTGCTTGTCCCTCTCCCCTTCCTCCTCCCCCTACTTGCACTCTTTCTCCCTCTCTCTCTAAAATAAATAAATGAATAAAATCTTTTAAAAAATCATATAGGTACTAAAAGTTCTATCAATCTATACTCAGATGCATTGGGTTGGAGTGAGTTTTTTAAAGCCTGATAGTAGAACCTCCAATACAGGTTCTACTAACTTGAACTTATTGATAAAAAGGTTGTGATTTGGTTGTATTTCAATTTTGGTGGCTTCTAAAGATAAAGCGCCACTCACTCTCTGACACCTATTATTACAGTAAGCATCTGTGCTTCTGTGAATTTTGTAGTAGTGATAGCTGGGGAGGAGTAGTTGCTTTAAAAAAAAAAAACAAAACTTTTAATTAAAACCAAACCTGTAAATCAAACTGGGATAAATTTACAATGGCTGGCATCACAGAGTCACTAAATGAAAAGAACTTAACCTAATGACCACATTTAAAAGTGATTTTATCTCAAAGCAAATTACATTTCCCTACTGTGATGGGTAAAAGATGGATGGGTGAGACCTCCTCCCCAGCCATTTCACTTGACTCTTCAAAATACTGTTCCACCGCTCTCTTATGGATTTTCATTAATATCAGAAAAGGAACCACTGTTCAGCTGCACTTTTTGTTTTTACCTGAACTCCTGTATACACCACATCATGTTTACACATCTATTACAGCAATTAATTCCACCTTGCTACTGTTCATAAGTCTTTCCAATTAGACTGTAAACTCTTTAAGAGAAACAGAATTTCACATTTCTTTCTGTATCCTCCCTAACCCCTAGGAAAGGAAAATTAATGTTTGTGCTTAGAACTCTGTGGACATGATCTCATTTAATCCTCACAGGTATCCTACATAATAGGTACCACAACCCTAATTTTTGTAAGTGAAGAAATTTATAGGCTCAGAGAGATTTAAGTGGTCAGGGTGACAATGCTAGTAGTGAGTGACACAGCTCCCATTTCTGTACAGGTGTAATTAACATTAATATCCCTCTGGATGTTCTTCTGAATACATTATGGTAAGTAACATAGTAAGTGCCCCACATAAACAGACACTTACTAAAGAAATAGTGCTTAAAATTATTGAATTGTACCACAAATTATTTCATATTCAAATCTACAATGTATTTCCTTGATACAGAAACACTAATGAAACTAAAGGACAAAAAATTCGTATTAGATCGGATCGTTTAAACTATTCTGCAAAATAAACTGAAGGCAATTATGGAGATGAGTATATGGAACTTTTCCCTCTGTTTCAATTTTCAAGGTGTCAGTGTCAGTTTAAAAGAATCAAATCTCTCGTGAAAATACTGCCTTATCCCAAATAATATACAGGAATAAAGATCAATCAGCAAACAGAAGGGGAAAATAAATTAAGAACATTTAAAAGATAAAATTTAGCTACTATTTATTTGCAGCACGTTTTAATGCAATTGCCATAAGCAAAACGCTTCAAATAATTAACAGTGGAGAAACTCGTAAAAAATGCTAATATAAATATTTACAGTATTTTTTGTGGCGTCCTATCTTCTGCTTATTAGCTTAAAGTGATTTTTAGAGCTGAAAATCCTCAAATATGTGTTCATGAGATACAATTAACAGTGACCAAGGAAGAATATAATTAGCTGTTATTTGCTAGGATCACGTAAAATTTAGTGAATTTGAAATAATTTTAAAAAGTCATTTAGCGGGTTGAGACCACATAGCTAAGAGAAGTGGTAGGCTATACCATCCCTAAAAATAGACTAAAGTTTAGTGTATTTTCAAACAGTATTGATCATCTCCATAAAAATGGAGAAGCTCTGACAAGTGAAAAAGAAACAATTTACCAAAAATACCTAGTATTCCCATAGTCCTGAAACTGTAACATAAAAATGTAAAAGTAGTTATGTTTGTAACTGATCTATTCGAAATTAACAAAATAAAAAGACTATATATAAAACTTAAGTGAAAAGGGAATATGGAGACTCTCTAGGGCTTTTGTCCTCTCTTTCCTCCCTTCTTAAAAATCCAAATGCCTTAAAAAGATTTTGGATTAGGATAAAAATGTGTATTATCTAAATGAAAAACAACTGATAAAAAACTGGACTTGACTGCTTAGTTTCAAAAACTTTATGAAATACTCCTCATCAAAACCAGAATATCTTAACACTATTGAAGAGATTCACGAAAGAATAGGAAATCACCTTTCGCAGATAGAGAGGTGAAGTACAGACATACATGTGATTTCTAAATAACTTAGGCAATATTAGAAAGATGTACAGAGAATAGTTTTTGGAGTTCCCCTGACTTAAGATTAAAATTCTGGCTGTACAATTTGTTTAGCTTTGCAACCTAGGGAAACGACTTCCTCTCACTGACCTTTAGTCTTACCTATAAAAACAAGGGTGTTGAGGACATCACCTATGACTTGATAATCCAACAGCTGGTAACTATGAGTCCCCCTTTACCCTTGAAATCAGCAACATATATGGCTACCTGATTAGCAGTATATTTTCTAAAGATCAGAATCTAAATCAGTGAAACAGTTTTTGGTGGGATTTTGGCGGGGGTGGGTTGGTTTGGTTTGGTTTCGTAATCTTCACACCTAACATGGGGCTTGAACTCACAACCCCTAGATCAAGAGCTGCATGCTCTATCAACTGAACCAGCTAAGTGCTCCCAACCTAGCACTTTAGAAGGAAAGGGCCGTGACCTCAGAGCCTTGCGAAATGTAAGAACATCTTAAGTGCAAAATGCAGTTTTATTTTTTCTGGTCCTGTAGGTAATTATTCTCTTGGCGTCACAGACTCCTTGGGAGGAACTGATGAAAACCACACACATACTATACTTTGTGTTAAGAACTGCATATGTCCACAAACACATTTTTAAAAACCTTTCTGGGGATTCACAAACCACCTAAGTATCCTAGCTAGACTCTGCAAAGATTTTAACAGTTGGAAAAATGTCAATATCACCTGCATTAAGAAGTCTGAACAGTACTCCAAAAGGCTGAAAAAACAAATTTGGTAAACAACTTCATTAGACTCCCCTAAATAGTGAGCTTTCTGAATATACTTTGGATATTTTAGTTTCTGACTTAAAGGGGCGCCTGGGTGGTTCAGCTGGTTAAGTATCTTGTTCTCAGCTCAGGTCATAATCCCAGGGTTGTGGGATTGAGCCCCGTGTGGGGTACCATGCTGAGCATGGAGGCTGCCTGGGATTCTCTCTTTCCCTCTTCCTTTGACCGCCCCCCTCCCCAATCCTGCATGCACGCTGGCTCTTTCTCTCTAAAATAAAACAAACAAACAAACAAACAAACAAAAAGGCATATTATAAAAACAAATTCTAGCTTATATTCCACTTGGCTTTTTGAAATACGTTATCTACAAGATTTTCTTTCAATGTAAGAAAAGTAAATGAATCCCTATATCTAATGGTATCACCTACAGGCATTCATGGCAGGATAATTCTATCTCTGACATAAAGCAGACATTTTAGGAATCTAAATACATCTTGGATTAACTCCAGCATTCTTTATTTTATTTTTGTTTTTTAGTATCTGCACAAAAATTTTATTTTTGTTATTTAAAAAAACTCCCAACTGTCAGCTTCTGCTACTGCACTTCCTGGTCGCATCTTCTACAACATGGCACTGATCTAAGCCGAGAAACATGTTCAGAACACATTCGTGCCTAATCCACTGTCATAGTAGCACAAGAAGAGCTAAGAATTCAATTAAATACCTATAATTACTTCATTTTTTTCTGCTTCTTTGTGTTTTAGAGTACATTTCTGCTAGTGCATCATTTAGTGTATTTCTGCTTCTACTACGGGGATTCAACATTTTTATAAGGTCGTGATTATTCTGAAAGGGTAAAATAGTTATTTCCCCACATAGTATTCTGGGCTGCAAGTTAGTTTGTGCAGTAAATCAGGAAGTTTGATCTTGGCAATTATTTCACTAGTTGACTGCCAGCATCTCTTTAATCTAACACTGCACATGTTTCTAACAGATTAAAACACCACAGATACTCCTCTGAGTCTACTAACCTTCTGCTCCAAACATACGGTGGCTCCTCACTGTAAAATGTAAAGTTCAAAAGGCCTCTCCAGTCTCTTCAAAAATACTTCCTGCATCCTAAATTCTTATTTCTCACCATAGCAGTTCTCTCCTTGCTCCAGGCAAAATGAGGTCCTTTCTTTAAAAAGATAGCTCCTACTTTGTTCCTGCCTCTCCCATCCACTTGAGCTATCATCCTCCTCATTTCATTTCTGTCACTCTGATAATTCTTCCCATCTCTTTTCTCTGAAACTCAGACCTTCCCAGCAATCACTGTGCAATTCACAAGGCAATTAATCACATCCCGTCTTTTATTATTTCTTTCTAACTTGTGTGTTTCTCTCTCCATGGCAAGATGCACTGATGGTAGGGATCTTCTACAGCATCTCATCCCTACGTCAATTCACAACACGTGGCAGCCTGTCTATGTTTGATCTGCTAAGGTTACTCGAAAGCTTGTATAGGAAGGTAGTAAGTGTGCATCTCCTTAACTTACAGAATCATGTAATAATCCTATCCAAGGCCAGCATTTTTATCCTGAGCATTCCTCTTCTGCTTCATGGCTCTGTTGTTTATTTATTCACTGTTTAGAGAGCTACTGTGTATAATAAGTATTTTTATATTTTTTAAAAAGTTTAAAACATTAACCTAAACTTAATTTAGGGGTGTGAAATAATTTTTAAAATTGTATCTGGAATAAGAGCAGCCAACTTTCTTAAGGGACCTTGAAGAGATTTGGCAAGGCATAATGAGAATTTTTCAGGATTACACACCAGGATTACATTTCCAAGCACATGAGGAAACATGAACACTTAAATGGTAATGGTTAGTAATGATCAATAACTACCATCTGAGGGCTTTTTTCTTCTAACCATGATTCTGGATGCTGTGTAGAACCTAGGATCAGTCTCCCTTCACTCCACACCAGCCAACTACCATGGGCTTTTCAATTGTGTCAACAATTTGTCCTTGTTTGCCCGATTTAGGGTTCTCTCTAAATGTAACACATAACTTATCTTTACTTTTAAATGAATTTTCACAGCTTTAGGTATAAGTCTTAATACTTTGAGGGACCGGACACAAAAGAAAGACTCAGAACCACTGCTCGAGACCAAGACATAAAGCCTGCTATTAGCAATATACAGTATTACTTTTATTCAACTCACTGGAATGTATAAATTGCAAAATTTTTCTTTTTTTGCAAGCAAATATTGCTGAGAATAAAGAAATGCTAGGATATTGCTGTGCAACTTGCAAAATGGCTCAACTGAGAGGATACCTCATTTCTACCAGTGGTTGATGTCTCTCTTAAGACCTGCCCCCGAGGAGCTGGAGATTTGGAGAGTGAGTCCATCTCTTCTCAGTGAGTTTTATTACTAACTTTGGCTCCCTTCAATCTTTCAAACATGTATGTTAAAAATTAAGTTATTCATTTATAGATGTCCAAAACCTTCAAAACCCTATTAAGGAAATACTTATTTGAATTACTGACCGTGAAACGTAGGGGAATTAAAAAATAAAAAAAGAAGGCACTGTTTTGTCTCCTGGTAGAAGTGCTAAGATTAAAAAAAAAAAAAAAAGAGGTGCAGCTGACAGCTCCCTGGTATTTCCAAGGAAGGTAAAGGGATAGAGTTTTGCTCTGAGGAAGCACAGCAGGTTACAACAAAAAATGGTTATCTCAGTTCAACACAAAATACCTACAAGTGGCAACGTTAAGGTTAAGAAATTACCCTCAGGTATTCGACTGAGCACATAGTGGGCACTGAAAGTCAGGTCTTTAATAGCCCATTTCTCTATCATTAAGTTCTAGTGATGGTAGTAGGCTGCTGAAGGAGAAAAGGAGATGTTCAAAACCATATTCTTCACCTCAAAATTAAGATTTAAGGGAGAAGCAGAAGGAAAGGCAGACATACAGGGAGAAAGTTAAGCACAGCCCAACAAAAAGGTACTTGATGCCCATTAAGTGACAACAAACTTAACTATAAAACAGAAATATATCTCCACCTCCATTTCTAGACAGTTCCTTAAACTGACTCCTTAACATGAAACATTACTAATAGCTATAGATTTCATTATGTGAATGTATTATAACTAGTATTTACATTATGTAATTATTTTAAATGCTTAAGAAATAAAAGAAAACTTACCCCATCACTTTCTCGATGTGGATTCAGCCTACTATAAACAGCTTCAATAACATTGCGCCTGAAATAAATTATGCATTAGTTTTATTAAATTACGTACAATTACCAAGCTTCTGAGTATTTAAAATACTTTATCCTCAAAAATTAACTGTCATGCTAAATGTTTGCCAAGAACATAGTTTCTACATTTCACTTAGAATTTGATTCAGCACAAGCCATTTGTTCTCATTTATAAAGGAAAGAAGGGCCTTCACCTTTAAATCACATAATAAATTATTCCCTTCAAAAAAAAAAAATCCCTTTGGATGAAATTTTAAAGTTCTTCTCTAGTATAAGAACCATCAACTCATCTCATCTTTTGATAATTGATATACTTCTTCTCCAAAATTACTTAATTACTAATTATAAAGGAACTCAAAATTAGTTCTTTTTGTTCTACTTACTTGCCAGCAAGACCTCCCCCAGGAGGCAAATTTGGGATATTTTCTGCAGACAAGATGCGCATGACATGGGCAAGATCAGGCATTCCTTCCTCACCAGACTTCTCCATAATTTCTGCAGGTTTTTAAAAAGAATTCCTAAATTAATGTGTTTACTCAGGATTCAGAGAAAGTGAAACAAGGGCAACTATTCGGTAGTTATCAATTTTATTAATTTATTTTTTGATTTAAACTCAAGTTAGTTAATATATAGTGTGTTATTAGTTTCTCTAGTATCAGTTTTAAAATGTAAAAAAAACCAAACATTTACTTACTATCACACAAAGAATAAAAGTAATATAAAAAGTTATCTGCAGGGGCGCCTGGGTGGCTCAGGTCATGATCCCAGGGTCCTGGGATAGAGCTCTGCATCAGGCTCTCTGCTCAGCAGGGAGCCTGCTTCTCAACCCCCTCCCCCCCACCCCACCTGCCTCTCTGCCTACTTGTGATCTCTGTCAAATTAAAAAAAAAATTTTTTTTAAAGTTATCTGCATACATAAAAGCAAAAGCTGGAAGAAATGAAATGTTCAACAACACAGGAAGAGTTAAGAAATTTTTGGTACAGCCACTGGGTGTAATGGTTTATAGTAACCAAAAGCGATCCTTGTGAACACAGGACAGCTACATGTAAAAACACTCTGACCTAATTTTATACAAGAATAATACAAAAGTTAAAAAGTTATTAATACTATAATTACCAAAAAAAGTGACAGATGAGTAAGGACTATATGGAGAAGAAAAATTAGAATTGTTTCATAAGGTTATTCATATTTAATTGAAAATTAGTTGATACATAGTATTAGTTCTAGGTGTACAACACAGTGATTCATTAATTATACACACACATGACAAAATGCTCTTCACAGTTTAAGTGCAGTCACCATAAAATGTTACTACAGTATTACTGACTGTATTCCCAATCCTAGATTTTTCAGCCCTATGACCTCTTTGATAACTCAAGTTTGTACCTCTTATTTCTCCTCACCTAGTTCACCTATCCTTCCTTTGGCAACCATTGGTTTATTCTCCTCACACCAATAAGTCTGTTTCTGCTTTGTTTTTTAAATTTCACATGGAATTGAAACACTGTCTTATTTCACTTTGATCCCAAAGTAGTTATGTTCCACAACAATTTAAAATTAAAAAGGCGGGGCACCTGGGTGGCTCAGTTCATTGAGCGTCCGCCTTCGGCTCTGGTCATGATCTCAGCTTTCCAGGACTGAGCCCCACATCAGGCTCCCTGCTTCTGCCTCTCCCTCTCCCCTCTGCTTGCTTTCTCTCTCTCTCTCATAAATAATATCTTTAAAAAAAAAAAAATTGGGCATCTGGGTGGCTCAGTCGTTGGGCATCTGCCTTCAGCTCGGGTCATGATCCCAGGGTCCTGGGATTGAGTCTCGCATCTAGCTTCCAGATCAGCAGGAAGCCTGCTTCTCCCTCTCCCACTCCCCCTGCTTGTGTTCCCTCTCTCACTGTGTCTCTGTCAAATAAATAAAATCTTATAAAAAACAAATAAAAATAAAAATTAAATAAATAAAATAAAAAAGGAAAATAATCACAGAACTCGCTAAGGCTTAGAACAAAACAAAACATTTACACCGCTCTATCTGTATTTACAATTTATGGAAAATACACCTTCAGAGCATGATTATTAAGATATAAACTCCTCAAAAATCAGAGAATGCCAACTTAAAGACAACATAAAAGCAGTGTCCTCAGCTGCCACCATGCCTCACGAGGCCCTCACCGTCACCATAACCTCCCTCACCACTCCCATTCGACTCTGCCCGACTCCCCTATCTCCAAAGGGTCTAAGAGAAGCCTTATCCTACTTCACACGTGCTCCTCCTTTGACTTGAAACACTTTTTACGCCATTCCAACCAACCCATATTGTATAATTCACTCATATTCATCCTTCAGGTTTCAACTTCACATGTCACTTTCTCAAATTCTTCTCCAACCCAAGCCTGAAGCTGTGTACTAGTGCTACACACATCCTTCCACTGCAGATGTCCACTATATCACAGACTGCAAGCTTCTTGAGGCATTATTGTCATTTTTCAGCCTTATACTTGTATCTCTATAGTACAGGATTTCTCAGCTTTGGCACTCATTCTGGACCAGCGACTTTTTGCGGGGGGGGGGGGGGGGGGGCTGTCTTGTGTACTCCAAAATACTAGTAAGAAACACCAGGCTAGTGACAGGACACCAAATATGTGTGCAGACATTGCTAGAGCCAAAGAGAGAGAAAAGGAATGAGTGTGTATGTTACAGAAAGTGGAGAGAGGAGTCAAATGAGTTGTAAGGTAAACAAATGGGGAATCTAGGTAAAAGGTTCTACATTGTATATAGGAGCTCTCTATATTGTTTCAACTCTTCTTCAAGCTTAAAATTACTGCAAAATAGAAAGTAAAAAAAAAAAAAAAAAGTACAGTTGATTCTTGAATGACTCAGGTTTCAACTGTGTGAGTCCACTTATATGTGGGTTTTTTTTGGTATAGTACACTCCAGTAAATATATTTTCTCTTCATGATTTTCTTAATAACATTTACTTTTCTCTGGCTTGCTTTCTTTTTAAAAATTTTATTTATTCATTTGAGAGAAAGAGAGCACAAGCGGGGTGGGGGGCAGAGGGAGAGAAAGCAGTAGACTCCCTGCTGATCAGGAAGCCCAACATGGGGCAACATGGGGCTCAACATGGGACAACATGGGGCTCAACACGGGGCAACACAGGGCTTGATCCTGGGACTCTGAGATATGACCTGAGCCAAAGGCAGACTGCTCAACCAACTGAGCCACACAGGTGCCCCTACTGTCTTGTCTTACTTTATTGTAAAAATACAGTACATCATGGGGCGCTTGGGTGGCTCAGTGGGTTAAGCCTCTGCCTTTGGCTCAGGTCATGATCTCAGGGTCCTGGGACTGAGCCCCGAATCAGGCTGTTTGCTGCTCAGCAGGGAGCCTGCTTCCCCTTCTGTATCTGCCTGCCTCTCTGCCTACTTGTGATCTGTCAAATAAATAAATAAAATCTTAAAAAAAAAATACAGCACATCATATATAGAACATACAAAATATGTGTTTATTGACTGTTTAAGACTTTCAGTCAACAGTAGACTATTGTAATTAAGTTCAGGGGGATTCAAAACGTATATACATTTCCAACTGAGGGGCGAGTGGGAGGGGAAGGCAGAAATAGTGGGGGTGTTTGCACCCCCAACCCATGCTTGTCAAGGGTCAATGTAAAACCAATACTCTTTCATGACATCAATGCTGACTCTTACCAGTAAGATAAAAACATATGGTATAATGAATTCCTATGATTAACTTGGGAGGAATTAAGTGTTAGTGGAATTACAGCACTCGATGTTCATGATAAGCCCCAAAGCAAATTTCACTGGACTCTTCACTCCTAAAAGCATAATCAGCAAAAGGAGAAATAAAATGGCAAGCTTTAACAGACTATTTTCACATGTTTCTCTTTGGTGGTATAATAGACATATTTGTCTTCTCCCTGCCAAAAAATTCCCACACATTGGTCCAAGATGTGATAGTAAATCTCAGGCAGACAGATGCTTATTTTTTAAAGCCTTGTGTTGAAATACTTTTTCCTAACCCTAAAAGAACTATTTGATAAACAAGGGAGAATACTCTTCCTTTCCTTCAAAAACGGGAGGTGGGGAGGGATCACCTTACCTTCAACCCGTGACTCCAAGTGCTTATCCAGCTCTGAATCTTTTCTCACTGCTTCATCTGAGACCTTGGGAGCATTTGAAAAGCAAACTAGTACAATACTCATGTTATCTCGACTTCCCTGTATTTTAAAGAAAAAAGAAAGAAAGAACTGTATTTCCATAGTCCAGCAACTTTCTACTATTTAATTCAAAACAGTTAATTACATTAAGCAATTATAGTTTATTTAAATGAACAGAATGTACACACTCAACACAATCATTTCCATTCCAAAGAACTATCTGAAGTATCCCCTGAAGAAATAAAATCTCTAGATAAGGACAGATCTGTAATTAAAGACTTTTAATTCTGTAAACCTATTCTTACCCACCAGCACTCCACAACCTAAGAAATGAAGGTATCTTCATATGTACTACATCGTCTAAACTTTGTTTCCCACTCACACTGCATATTCCCAGAGTGGCTTCTGCCCAAAATCATGCTACCAAACAAGTGTGCACATTTTCACCTAACTAATTAACCTGCAATAGAGCAATGCTAACAAAATTCTATTGACTTTGACACAGCTGAAAATTACTGATCATTAGGATACCCAAGACACTATACTGAACAATTACAAGCAGAGAAGAAAATAGACTGTAAACTATTCTGAGGATAAAGCAGCAAACAATGGAAGGTAACTAAATGGCTGAGATACAGTAGTCAGATATAATAACTTTCAGAGGACAGACACTAGATTTTTGTTTTTTAAAGATTTTCTTTTTTCATCTATATATCTGATACAGAGAGATACAGAGGGAGAGCATAAGCATGGAGAGAGGCAGAGGGAAAGGGAAAAGGAGACTCCCCGCTGAGCTGGGGAGCCCAACGTGGGACTCGGGGCTCGATCCCAGGATTATGACCTGAGCCAAAGGCAGATGCTTAACCAACTGAGCCACCGAGGCACCCCAAGACAGAAGTCACAAATCATATCAGTCTGCAGAGGGGAACCAAAACTGCTAACTTAGGGACAAATTTTACTGTTGCCCTGGTAATCATACTACCATAGACAAATCATCTATATTGTAAAAAGTAGCATTATTACCATGAGATTATGAGAAATAAATTCTAAAATTTCTTGTACCTTTTCCTGTAGGTATATATATTACTTTAACTGAGTTTCTTAGAACGGTGACTTACAACATTGATTTTTTCAACCCAACCCCCCTAAAAATACTAAGTCAATGGAGGTGGTAGGCAACTTTGATGGTGCAGTTTGCCAACCCAAGTGAAAAAAGCCAAGATCATTCCCATTCTAGTCTTCTCAATCATTATAGCCAGAATCTAGGCAGGCATTGTCTGGTTTAGACTTGCCACCTTTTTGGAACCCACATGACACAGCCAAAAAGACACAAAGGCCTTGAAAAACTTTTGCCACCGCCTCCTAAAATATAATGTAGCAAAGCTTGAAGACAGTGGAGGTCAGGCCTTAAGAAGGCTTCAAAAAGAATAACTCTTTCCAGAGAGTGGGAAAAAAATATCACAAGTATATAAAACCAGATTCTCCGTAAGTGGAAAAAAAAAAATCAGGATTTCCAAAAAATCAGGACTGGCCCAAACTAATTCTTTAATGAAATCTACCAAGACTTTCACAATGACTTCATATTAGAAAATATGCACTGGATGTATGAATACATACAGATATCCACACAAACACTATGGCCCAAATAGCATCTCTCCCCCCCAAAAAAGATCAATACATTTTATAGGAATCATGATTGACCATGTAAGTTCAGATCAGGCAAAAGCTTTATACCACAGATATTAAAGTTACACAATTTCCATTAGGTTCTTTTTTTTTTTTAAAGATTTTATTCATTTATTTGACAGAGAGAGATCACAAGCAGGCAGAGAGGCAGGCAGAGAGAGAGGAGGAAGCAGGCTCCCTGCTGAGCAGAGAGCCCGATGTGGGGCTCGATCCCAGGACTCTGAGATCATGACCTGAGCCGAAGGTAGTGGCTTAACCCACTGAGCCACCCAGGCGCCCCTCCATTAGGTTCTTATGTTATAAAAATTATATCTTATCAATTGGGAAATTACTGAAATACAGTTTCGGGAAGTTTAAATATCAAAAGATAAAGGAAATAATTTACATTTATACCTCAGCTATGTGTGATTCCAATGATGTTTCTTCTATTTCTACATAAAGACAACTTTCAGGGGTGCCTGCGTGCCCAGACAGCTGAGCAACTGACTCCGGTTCAGCTCAAACCCAACCACTGCTCCAAAGCTCTGCACTCAGCCCAGGGACTCCTTAAGATTCTTTGTCCTTCTCCCTCTGCCCCTCCCCCCACCCTCACTCTAAAATAAATCAATCTTTAAAAACAAAACAAAACAAAACCCAGGGTGCTACAGTGTACCCAAAGAAATATTAAAAATGAGGGAAAAGAGATTGATACTCCACATCTACAGACACCCTGCAAACCAGTGTGTAGTAGTTCACAGTGTTAATATCTGGTAACACTATACTCCTCTCAATGACCTCGTATCTTTCCAAAGCCAGGGTTTTGAGAGTTGCTATGATAAAAAGCAAGTCCCATGGGGCACCTGGGTGGCTCAGTGGGTTAAAGCCTCTGCCTTCAGCTCGGGTCATGATCCCAGGGTCCTGGGATGGGCTCTCTGCTCAGTGGGGAGCCTGCTTCTCCCTCTCTCTCTCTGCCTGCTTCTCTGCCTACTCGTGATCTCTGTCTGTCAAATAAATAAATAAATAAAATCTTCTTTAAAAAAAAAAAAAAAGCAAGTCCCATAAAAAAAAAAAATCAATGTAATACAGGAAATGAGGGTGGCCATGCCCAATGATTCCAAGATTTGAGAAGCTGTGCAGTGACCAACACAGTACCCATATCTCATTAGTATGTAGTCCTTTTCTTATTTTTTAAAATTTGTTTATTTATTTTAGAGAGAAAGAAAGAGAAGGTAAGGGGGTGGTGGTACGAGGTGGCGAGGAGTAGAGAAGGGGAAGAGAGAGAAGGAGAAAGAGAATCCCAAGGAGACTCCCCACTGAGCGCAAAGCCCCACGCGGTCTCCCTCCCATTCCCATCACAGATCCCACCACTGTGAGATCATGACCTGAACCGAAACCAACAGTCAGACACTCAACCAAGTAAGCCACCCAGGGGTGTCCCTGTAACTACAGTTTCTTAAAGAATGAAATAAAATATTTTTTCAACGTACATTTATTATTTTGTTAAGACATATACAGACTCATTAATTTTGGCTCTAACTATATAATATTTGTATCTGCTAAGTATTAATATGGCTAAGTAGAACTGCAAAAAAAATTCCAAAATAGTTGGGTACCATGGGACCAAGAAAGCTGGAGAATTACTACACTATAGACTATACTTTTACATTCAGTCCTTCCCTTTCAAAAACCACACTCCACTCTAATACTATCTATGTCTACTTTCACATCATTCAGAACTATGTTTTCTGAAAGCTATAATGGAAAAACACCTGAGTTTAGAGCTAAGCAATTTTTGGAGGCATTTGAGTACATTTTCTATGCTGTATTACTAATCTGGAATGGTGCTGCCCTTGGAAAATAAGCCAAAAAGACACAAAGGCCCTGAAAATCTTCTGCCACCACCTCCTAAAATTCAGTGTAGTAAAGATTGAAGACAGTGGACGTCTTGACTCTTGGTTTCAGCTCAGGTTGTGAGCTGAAACTTCCCCTCAATTTTATCCAACTATCAGGTACTATCTTATGTTTTAAAATAAAGCTTCTGACAATTAATAAAATTGATAAACCCCTGGCCCGACTTATCAAAAAGAAAAGAGAAAGGACCCAAATAAATAAAATCATGAATGAAAGAGGAGAGATCACAACTAACACCAAAGAAATACAAACTATTATAAGAACATACTATGAGCAACTCTACGGCAATAAATTTGACAATCTGGAAGAAATGGATGCATTCCTAGAAACATATAAACTACCACAACTGAACCATGAAGAAATAGAAAGCCTGAACAGACCCATAACCAGTAAGGAGATTGAAACAGTCATTAAAAATCTCCAAACAAACAAAAGCCCAGGGCCAGACGGCTTCCCGGGGGAATTCTACCAAACATTTAAAGAAGAACTAATTCCTATTCTCCTAAAACTGTTCCAAAAAATAGAAATGGAAGGAAAACTTCCAAACTCATTTTATGAGGCCAGCATCACCTTGATCCCAAAACCAGACAAGGATCCCACCAAAAAAGAGAGCTATAGACCAATATCCTTGATGAACACAGATGCGAAAATACTCAACAAAATACTAGCCAATAGGATTCAACAGTACATTAAAAAGATTATTCACCACGACCAAGTGGGATTTATTCCAGGGCTGCAAGGTTGGTTCAACATCCGCAAATCAGTCAATGTGATACAACAAATCAATAAAAGTAAGAACAAGAACCATATGATACTCTCAATAGATGCTGAAAAAGCATTTGACAAAGTACAACATCCCTTCCTGATCAAAACTCTTCAAAGTGTAGGGATAGAGGGCACATACCTCAATATCATCAAAGCCATCTATGAAAAACCCACCGCAAATATCATTCTCAATGGAGAAAAACTGAAAGCTTTTCCGCTAAGGTCAGGAACACGGCAGGGATGTCCATTATCACCACTGCTATTCAACATCGTACTAGAGGTCCTAGCCTCAGCAATCAGACAACAAAAGGAAATTAAAGGCATCCAAATCGGCAAAGAAGAAGTCAAATTATCACTCTTCGCAGATGATATGATACTATATGTGGAAAACCCAAAAGACTCCACTCCAAAACTGCTAGAACTTATACAGGAATTCAGTAAAGTGTCAGGATATAAAATCAATGCACAGAAATCAGTTGCATTTCTCTACACCAACAGCAAGACAGAAGAAAGAGATATTAAGGAGTCAATCCCATTTACAATTGCATCCAAAACCATAAGATACCTAGGAATAAACCTAACCAAAGAGACACAGAATCTATACTCAGAAAACTATAAAGTACTCATGAAAGAAATTGAGGAAGACACAAAGAAATGGAAAAATGTTCCATGCTCCTGGATTGGAAGAATAAATATTGTGAAAATGTCTATGCTACCTAAAGCAATCTACACATTTAATGCAATTCCTATCAAAGTACCATCCATCTTTTTCAAAGAAATGGAACAAATAATTCTAAAATTTATATGGAACCAGAAAAGACCTCGAATAGCCAAAGGGATATTGAAAAAGAAAGCCAACGTTGGTGGCATCACAATTCCGGACTTCAAGCTCTATTACAAAGCTGTCATCATCAAGACAGCATGGTACTGGCACAAAAACAGACACATAGATCAATGGAACAGAATAGAGAGCCCAGAAATAGACCCTCAACTCTATGGTCAACTAATCTTCGACAAAGCAGGAAAGAATGTCCAATGGAAAAAAGACAGCCTTTTCAATAAATGGTGCTGGGAAAATTGGACAGCCACATGCAGAAAAATGAAATTGGACCATTTCCTTACACCACACACAAAAATAGACTCAAAATGGATGAAGGACCTCAATGTACGAAAGGAATCCATCAAAATCCTTGAGGAGAACACGGGCAGCAACCTCTTCGACCTCTGCCGCAGCAACATCTTCCTGGGAACAACGCAAAAGGCAAGGGAAGCAAGGGAAAAAATGAACTACTGGGATTTCATCAAGATCAAAAGCTTTTGCACAGCAAAGGAAACAGTTAACAAAATCAAAAGACAACTGACAGAATGGGAGAAGATATTTGCAAACGACATATCAGATAAAGGACTAGTGTCCAGAATCTATAAAGAACTTAGCAAACTCAACACCCAAAGAACAAATAATCCAATCAAGAAATGGGCAGAAGACATGAACAGACATTTCTGCAAAGAAGACATCCAGATGGCGAACAGACACATGAAAAAGTGCTCCATATCACTCGGCATCAGGGAAATACAAATCAAAACCACAATGAGATATCACCTCACACCAGTCAGAGTGGCTAAAATCAACAAGTCAGGAAATGACAGATGCTGGCGAGGATGCGGAGAAAGGGGAACCCTCCTACACTGTTGGTGGGAATGCAAGCTGGTGCAGCCACTCTGGAAAACAGCATGGAGGTTCCTCAAAATGTTGAAAATAGAACTGCCCTATGACCCAGCAATTGCACTATTGGGTATTTACCCTAAAGATACAAATGTAGTGATCCAAAGGGACACATGCACCCGAATGTTTATAGCAGCAATGTCCACAATAGCCAAACTATGGAAAGAACCTAGATGTCCATCAACAGATGAATGGATCAAGAAGATGTGGTATATATACACAATGGAATACTATGCAGCCATCAAAAGAAATGAAATCTTGCCATTTGCAACAACGTGGATGGAACTAGAGCGTATCATGCTTAGCGAAATAAGTCAAGCAGAGAAAGACAACTATCATATGATCTCCCTGATATGAGGAAGTGGTGATGCAACATGGAGGCTTAAGTGGGTAGAAGAATAAATGAAACAAGATGGGATTGGGAGGGAGACAAACCATAAGTGACTCTTAATCTCACAAAACAAACTGAGGGTTGCCGGGGGGAGGGGGTTTGGGAGAAGGGGGTGGGATTATGGACATTGGGGAGGGTATGTGATTTGGTGAGTGCTGTGAAGTGTGTAAACCTGGTGATTCACAGACCTGGGGATAAAAATATATGTTTATAAAAAATATATGTTTATAAAAAATAAAAAATTTAAAAAAAAAAATAAATAAATAAAGCTTCTGGATGCCTGGATGGCTTAGTGGGTTAAGCCTCTGCCTTCAGCTCAGGTCATGATCCCAGGACTCTCTGCTTAGCCGGGAGCCTGCTTCTCTCTCTCTCTCTCTCTCTCTCTCTCTCTCTCTGCCTGCCTCTGCCTACTTATAATCTCTCTGTGTCAAATAAACAAGTAAAATCTTAAAAAAAAAAAAAAAAAGTTCCTGATAAGTGGTACATAAACTGAATTTAGGAAAATCCAATAGTATTTTAAAACAAAAAATAAAAGAACAATTTAAAGGAACATGGACTTCTACAATTTAAGAAAAAGCAAGTGGCAAAGTAACATGAATAGGATACATTTCTGTAAAAATAAAAAACAAAAAACAAGAGAAAGAAAACCCTATTTTTTAAACTTCTCTAAGTTTGTATGAATAAACAGAATTGTTTGGAAGAATATATGTGGTTGCTTAATGGGGATGAGATTTTTAAAAAGGACATAAATACAAACATCTTTGGCTTTGTTCACCAATGTTCTTATTAATCTTATAATTGTTGAAAAAAGAAAAACAAACCCTTAGCATTTCCATTCGGGAAAATTTTTCATCAAACCCTCTGTAAAACATTTACTACGGACACATCTAACTTGACCAGGAGATGTGAATTCTAGTCTTGACTTCAACACTCATCAAAATATGACTTAACAGGGCACCTGGTTGGCTCAGTGGGTTAAGCCTCTGCCTTCGATTCAGGTCATGATCTCAGGGTCCTGGGATTGAGTCCCACGTCGGGCTCTCTGCTTGGCAGGGAGCCTGCTTCTTCCTGTCTCCCTCTGCCTGCCTCTCTGCCTACTTGTGATTTCTCTCTCTCAAATAAATAAAATCTTAAAAAAAAAAATTCAATATTCTTAAAAAACAAAAAGAAACTAATACATCTTTAAAAAAATATGACTTAACAGTTATCTTTTAATGTCAAAACTTTACTTCCTTACTTGCAAGTTGGAAACGGATTTTTATTTCATTCATCTCAGGTCACTAGGAGGACAAATGAGTGTTATTTATAAGTTATGAAAGACTATGCAAACAGCAGTTACGTGGCTTATGCAACCTGAAATTAGCGTAAATACCATGAATGCTACTAGCACTGGCAATGAAATGGGAAGACTGCTTTCTTAGGGGCTATTTTCTCCTAGAGTGAATTATCTTAAGAGAGTAACGCCTAACTAGAGTCATCCAACACTTACTGCTTCATATTGCTAAGCAGCAATCCTGAAAAAGATAATCATTAGCAATAATAACACTACCTTTTATAGTTGTGAAAATTAAATGTATTAAGACATGTGTGAACTGCTTAGAACAGCATTTGGCTGTACATAGAAAGCAGCAATTTACTGATGCTGTTGTGATTATGATGATTATCACAATCTCCCCAGATTTCATGAGTTAACATATAAAACTGCTTGTAATCTATCAGGGCATGACAAGTGTTAGAAGTGTTAGAAAATATTGACACATCATTTAAATCTATTATCAGGGAAACTTCTACTGCAAAATCAGATCTACTCTCTCTCAGTTTTAAGTAGCTAGCACCTCTGGAGCAGTCGCCAAGCACTGGGCTAAAATGCTTTCCATGGATCTTAAAATTTTGTATTCAGTCTTGTAGACAAAGTTCAAAGCAATCATACCCTATTTTAATCATATTGTTTTATAACAATGCTAACCGTTAGTTTTACACCACAAACAAGTGACAAATGATGGAGTTAGAAAAACAAAAAGGGGTAAGAAGTTTAATATTTAATTCCGAAAGTAACACAGAAAGGTTCAAAATATTCACAGGGTTGTTCTGTTTCAACACAAAAGTTAACTAAGCTTCTCAAAATTGATTTCAATTCGGGGCGCCTGAGTGGCTCCATCGGTTAAGCATCCAACTCCTGATTTCAGCTCAAGTCATGATCTCAGGTTGTGAGAGGGAGCCCTCCCCCCCACCCCCACCCCGCGCTCAGCAGGGAATCTGCTTGAGTTTCCTCCTGTCCCTCTGCCCCACACACTCCAGCAAACCTCTCACTCTCTCTAATTAAATAGTAACAACTGACTTCAATTTGAATGCAGCTTCATTCAAAGGAACCATAGTGGCCAACTTCCACTAAAATTGATGAATCATGTGTTCCTCCAACCTCTTGTTCCTATTACTGTCATTTATCATTTCCAAGATTCTAGGAATCCAGGATATTTAATACCACCAACAGGAATATTTAATCGCAGATTAAAGCTGTCAAGCAAAGAGCCACCACCAGAATCAGTTCAACCCCATTCAGAAGGGTGGAGCCAAATTTCCTGAAAGCTAGTAACACCCTTTCAATGGAAGGGAGAGGGCAGTTTATCCACAATATAAACTTCTTTTTTTACTCCACATTACAGACCTAATAGATTTTGGCTATTCCCTTCAGAACTACAGGACATTCCTTCAACAAAATACCACACAACATGACAAATGATTTAGACTGATATCTACAGACACGGAGATCTCTCTACAATATACTGTTGAACAAAAAAGCATACTGTAGAATAACAAGCATAATGATCTCATTTTTATACAAATATACATACTCACAGGCAGGCAAAAAAGACTAGAAAGATATATACCACACAATGAGCACAGCCTAATTCAGGTGAGTGGCAAATTTTTGAATGTTTCTTTATAATTTCTGAATTACCTGGAATTTTTTAAATAGTTAAGTATATGGTTATTTTATAATCAGGGAAAATGCTGTCTTCATCTGCTAGGCAGATGAAAAAACATCTGCTTGCTTTTGTCTCAAAATAGCTGCAGGTCAAAATCTCTCCATGTAGAGCCCAAGGAGAAGACATTTTAGAGCCTATTCAATCACTGACAACCATCGATACTTTCATACTTAACCTACCCAGTTAAGTTAAAAAAAATTATATATATATATACACACACACACACACACACACATACAGTATACTTAAGGAATAAAAACAACAACAGAAAAGCTAAAGGAACCATCATTTAAAATCCTTTGGAAAAAAAAGCTACCAAATGAAAACACCATTTCTCTATTTGAAGCTGTCTCTTCCCATTCTACAGAAAAGTAGACACTTCACCAAAACCTGGGTATTTCCACAGACTCAAGAGATCCTTCATTAGAAACTTTGTGGCCGTGTCTGTATCTTCCAAAGCAACTTACATGGTGAGGAGACAGAACAATTCTAATCTAGACAGAATAAGTAAGTCAGAAACTTTATTTCATATAACTGAAAGTTAGTTTTGCCTCAGTTATCTTTTCAATCAGAGCCATACACTACTCACAAATTCTAGGCACTGGTCAGTTAACTCAAATTTTGACTGACTTCTGTATAGCACTGTCAAAAACCCACCTGAAACTACCAAATATTTTAAAGAAATTCAAGTGAATTGCTGAATATCTGTTAGTCTGCATTTGCTTTCCCTATCGCTATATGAAGTTAAGATTTACAGAACGTTACAAAACTAAATTAAATGTTACAGATTCACAGGAATTCGTCACAGCATTATCTCTTATACTACTCTTTGGTTTCTATTTAAGATTTTATTTATTTATTACTCTTTGGTTTTTAATCAGTAATGACAAAAAACATCTATATGAAAAGAACTCTGGTATCTTCTACCAAAGTTAAGGTATGCTCTACCATGGCATATACCATTTCTACAAAACCACATGTAAATCCATTTTTTATTTTGTTGCTAGGAAAGTACTTCTTTTACTAAATGATAAGAAATACATAATTCATACTTCTACTTCAGTTTTCATCTTAGCTGCTAGAAGGCTTAGATCTAAATTACAAAACTTGACTTAGCCTAGGTCTCTGGTGTGTCTTCCAATATTATACATAGCTTTTGATCTTCTGTATGTTTACTTCAGAAGTATACCATATAACACAGTTCATCAAACTGCTTCAAAATCTGGCGTAGACCTCTACTGGCAATACTGAGAATTTAAATCAAAAGGCACAATTCTACATAGGTGTCTCAGCCACAGCAACAAGCCATAAAGTAGTACTTAAATGACAACAAATGCCACAAGGTTATTAAACTTAATTTTCCTAGAAGGTTGAGGCAAACGAGGATACTCCCCCTCCTCCCTTGCAAAAATAATATGTAGTGAAGAAAATGATTTAAAAACATACAGGTTTTCCCTAATGAAAAGTTTTTAAAATTTAAGTTTGGTTCATTTTACTTACCATGCCTTTTCAAAATTAACAGGGTATTTTAACTGTAACAAAAAGACATACATACCTTATGTAAACAAGTGTCCACTACCCAATTGCACACATTTTCCAGGTCATCAGATACCTCAAGCCTAGATTTAACAAATTCACAGAGCTCCTCATTACTCATAACATCCCAGATCCCATCACAAGCCAAGATGATAAATTCATCCTCTTCTGCTCTTAAAATTTCATAAACCTCAGGCTCTGGAGAAACAAGTTGTTCTGTTGGGCCCTTGCCATCAACACACTTGTAATCATAGTCCCCCAAAGCACGAGACACTGCTAATGAACCATTAACACGCTGTATCATTACGCTGCCTCCTGCATTCTGGATTCGCTCCTTCTCCCTTGGATTGCAAGGTTTGTGATCCTGGGTGGAAAAGCAGACTTGTCCATTCCTATACAGAACAGCACGTGAATCACCACAGTTGATAAAGTAGATATGCTTGGGTGAAATCAGGACGCCAACTGCAGTTGAACCACTTCTGTCCATTCCGTTTCTGAGGTCTGAAAAGTTACGCATGTATTCATCGATTTTCAAAAAGCCAGTTCTGATGCCATTCTTGACATTTTCCACAGAGGGCTCAAGAGCGGATCCTGATTTTGCAGCTGCCCTGAAGTCTTCGTTATTAGTGATGTGTTCTAGTAAGTGCGTTGAGCAGTAATTTGCTACTCGAGATCCAGCATGACCATCATAAACTGCAAAAAAGGACCAGTCTTCCAAGCCGTGAGGAATGCCTACAACAGCTGTGTGTGCGTCTTCCATTTCCACTCTCCATCCTTGCATGCTGCTCAGGCCATAACGTAAACCATTCCCAGCACCATGAGCATTATGTTTCTCAGTTTTGGGTTTGTCCAAAAATGCACCCATGTTTAATAAGGAATCTGAAAGAAAACAAAAAGCAGCCAAGGGTTATATGCTGAAATCTGTCAGAGAATTATCTATAATATTCCATCTGTTCTCTAGTAACTACTTTCTCAAGTGTGTTTTTCAGTATTCTCTAAATTTACTGGAACAACAAAAGAGAAACCAAGAAAATTTCCCCATACATCCTTATTCTAGAACAGTGGTTTCTCAATCCTGCCACATTAGAATCATCAGGCCAATTAAATCAGAATCTCTAGGGGTGAGACCCAGATATCGGTATTTTTTTTTAAGCCTCTCTGGTGACTTAGATGTACAGTAAGTTGAAAACCACTGTTCCAGGAAAGGGAAACTAAAAACACAACCTGGTTTAAGTTTTCTTAAATACTCAGCTTATTTTTTATTTTTTTAAAGCTTTTATTTACTTATTTATTTGTCAGAGAGAGGGAGGGAGAACACAAGCAGGCAGAGCGGCAGGCAGAGGCAGAGAGAGAAGCAGGCTCCCCGCTGAGCAAGGATCCCGATGTGGGACTCGATCCCAGGACCCTGGGATCATGACCTGAGCCAAGGGCATCGGCTTAACCAACTGAGCCACCCAGGCATCCCTTAAATACTCAATTTATAAGAGAACTCTGGGGTTCAATATAGAAGACTGATCCATGAGAATATTCAGAATGGTGTGGCATCTTTTCTAATATACTAAAGTAATTTAGTATATTTCAGAAAGACTTCCAAAAGCATGGATTTGTAAGACATTTTCCTTCGATGATCCTGATTACCCCCAAAACTTAATTTTTTTTTAGATTTTATTTATCTATTTGACAGACAGAGATCACAAGCAGGCAGAGAGGGAGGCAGAGAGAGAGGCGGAAGCAGGCTCCCTACTGAGCAGAGAGCCCAATGCGGGGCTTGTTACCAGGACCCTGAGATCATGACCCGAGCCGAAGGCAAACCCACTGAGCCACCCAGGCGCCCCCCAAAACTTAGACATCAAATCTCCATTCTCAAACATTTGATTTTAATCAAAGCTTTACTGCATATCAAATTGAAAGCTATTATTTGGATTCTGTTAAAACAATGTAACCTCAGGGATGTGCTACAGAATATACTTAACACGCTGGTGGGTTTTATAATCCATAAAGTAGCATTAGGACAATTTTTACTCGGTGTTGAAAGAGATTTACAATCCACACACAGGACTGTAACATATGACGAGGCATTCCCTCTCCCTCCTGGCGTCACTGTTGTTTTAGAATAAACTTTCCCAATTTCAAATGACTTGGTCTAGAGTGCTGGTTCTCCAAATAAGCATGCAGATACCCCAGCAGTTTCCCACCTACAATCCTGGCCCTGATACTCACTAGCTTTGTGACCTTAAGTAAGATTCTTAGTCACTTGTAGCTCAAATTCCTTCTGTGGATTAATTAGCCACTTTTACCTTCTCTCCTCTGTCAAATGGGGGTTACAACAATAGTACCCACACAGAGTTGCAATGAAGAATGAGTTGATGTAATGTGCTTAGCACAGTACTTGAAACAATAAAAATCATAAAATGTTTGTTGTTACTTGCTCAAAATGCAGATTCAAAAAAAAAAAAAAGATTTTTTTTTTCCCCCCTAGTACATCTTGGATGGGGGACCTTCAAAAGAGCATGCTGGCAACTGAAAAAAAAATCACATTTTGAGAGACACTAATCTAGATCAGTGGACTTTCATTTGGATCTAGGTATCTTTGTGAGTTACCTTTTCCAGCTATGACCATTATTAACTATATATATATATATAATATATATATTAAAAGGAATTCTGAAAGTTTTCCAAATACTTAAAATTACTTTTCATTCAAATATAACACAAAATAGCAATGTTACAGAATACTGTAACATTATTTTTTTTTAAGTTATTTATTTATTTATTTATTTATTTGAGAGAGAGAGAGCGTGCACACAAGCAGGGAGAGCAGCAGGCAGAGCAGCAGGCAGAGGGAGAAGCAGACACTTAACTGATTGAGGCACCCAGGGGGCCCAGGAGTCACACACTCTTCCGTGGGAGTTAGTCAGGTACCCCTGTTGTTTTTTTTACTGTTTTTTTAGTGATCTCTATCCCCAGCGTGGGACTTGAGCTCACAACCCGAAGAACAAGAGCTGCATGCTCTACCAACTGAGCCAACCAGACACCCTCTCAAACCACTTTTCATTTCAATCTATCAATTAAAAAAAAAGTTTTGTCCTTTTCATCACCTTGATGCTCTAATTAAGGTGCCACTGTTTTACATTTCAACAAATAAGCTGAAAACCACCAGAATTACTCATTTCAGACATTAAAACAAAAGTTCAGAAATTCCTATTTCCAAATTTGTTTTTAAGTGAAGAATAAATAGAGAAGGAAGAAAGGGTATTCAATAGAACACTACAGGGAACATTAAGAATGAAAAGGAACCTGGAAGGGCAGCTTTGGAAAACCATCCAATGAGTACTCCCACAACACACACTCTCCTGAATACTGTGGCAGTTACACCAAGAAGAGCCTGCTGCTTTCACTGCTAGGATTCCTACCTGCTGTCTGGTTCTTTCTAAAGTTACTTGCTCAAGATTCAAAGTCCAGGAAATTAGTATCTGAGCTCAGGTCACCAGCACACCTAACAGGCTTTATCAGGGACTACATTCTTTCGCAAATAGGTCATTTTTTAATTAAGATTTTATTTTATTTATTTAAGTAGGCTCCACAACCAGCACAGAGCTGGAACATGTGGTCTGAACTCATGACCCTGAGATCAAGACCTGAGCTGAGATCAAGAGTCAGATGCTTGGGGCGTCTGGGTGGCTCGTGGGTTAAGCCTCTGCCTTCAGCTCAGGTCATGGTCTCAGAGTTCTGGGATGAAACCCTGGGATTGCATCGGGCTCTGCTCAGCAGGGAGCCTGCTTCCTCTCTCTCTCTCTCTCTCTCTGCCTGTTTCTCTGCCTACTATGTAACCTCTGTCAAATAAACAAAATCTTTAAAAAAAAAAAAAAAAAGTCAGACGCTTAACCCTGAGCCACCCAAGTGCACCTCAAGATTTTATTTTTAAATAATGTCTACACTAATATGAGATTCGAACTTACAACCCTGAGATCAAGAATTGCATGCTGTGGGGCATCTGGATGGCTCAATCATTAAGCGGCTGCCTTTGGCTGAGGTCATGATCCCAGGGTCCTGGAATCGAGCCATGAGTTAGTTCCACATCAGGCTCCCTGCTCGGCGGGAAGCCTGCTTCTTCTCCCTCTCCCACCCCCCTACTTGTGTTCCACTCTCTCGCTGTGTGTTTCTCTCATACATGCATACATACATACGTATATACATACATAAATGTTGCATGCTGTAACTGAATGAGCCAGCCAGGGTGCCCCACAGACTGGCCATTTTTAAGTCCCAAACTGATATTTTAAAGTTGGGGTTGTCCCTTAATGATTTATTTTTATTAAGTTTTACTTATTTATTTTTAAGTAATCTCTTATACCCAATGTGGGGTTCAAACTCAACCCTAACATCAAAAGTCAAACACTCTTCTGACTGAGCCAGCCAGGTGCCCCTGATTTAATTTTTTAAACATGAAATATCACACATATGAGAGATTACATAACATATACATATAGCTAAAAAGTAAAAAAATGAACACCTATGTACCCATCATACAATTTAAGAAGTAGAACATTATCAAGACCACTGAAGCATCCTATTATCCTGAATTTTATCATCAGTATCCCTTGTAGTTTTTAACCACTTGAGGCACAGTTTTATATTTTTGACATACACCACTATACTTCTGAGATTCATCCACACTTACGCAGAGCTGTAGTTCTCTATGCCACCATATGTTCGTGTATAATTTTTATCCATCCTACTATCAATGAATATTTGAGTTGTTTTTCATTTTTTAATATTATAAAACAGTGCTATTGTGAACCATCTTGATGCAAATGTAGTTTTCCCAAAAGACATACCAAAATTCCCAAGTACTTAAAGTATGCAAATTTGACAGTTACTATACATGATCTTTTTTTCCATCAAAGGTCACGTAACAGGGGCGCCTGGGTGGCTCAGTTAAGCGTCTGACTTCAGCTCAGGTCAGGATATCAGAGCCCTGTTGTGTTGAGCCCCATTAGGTTCGAGGCTCAGCAGGGCATCTGCTTGTTCCACTCTATCTCTGCCCCTCTCCCCACTCATGTGTGCACACTCAAATACATAAAATCTTAAAAAAAAAAAAAAAATCACAAAACAAACCATTACCTTTCCAAAGGTTTAGTTCCCAAATGCTCATTTGCTAACACTACTTTCTTTAAAATAGTTACCTTCTTGGTAAGTAACCTTTATCTGAATGGGAAGATTGTGTGTGTGTGTGTGTGTGTGTGTGTGTGTGTGTGTCTGTCTGTCCGTATTTTCTTTTATCTAAAAATATCTGCATACTGCTGTGGAATTAGCAACTTCTATTTTACATTGTATTATTCTTCAAAAGCAAAGAACTTTGCTGAGATGATCAGCAAACTTCTATGTAATAAAATGTATTTCCTGGTCACTTCTCATATAGGCACTGTAAAAACTACATTTTTTTTTTTTAAAGAATTACTTAGGGGTGCTTGGGTGCCTCAGTGGATTAAAGCCTCTGGCTCAGGTCATGATCCCAGGGTTCTGGCATTGAGCAGTGCACTGGGCTCTCTACTCAGCGGGGAGCCTGCTTCCTCCTCTCTCTCTCTCTGCCTGCTTGTGATCTCTGTCAAATAAACAAAATTAAAAAAAAAAAAAAAAAAGAATTATTTATTTGAGGGGCGCCTGGGTGGCTCAGTGGGTTAAGCCTCTGCCTTCAGCTCAGGTCATGGTCCCAGGGTCCTGGGATTGAGTCCTGCATCAGCTCTCTGCTCAGCGGGGAGCCTGCTTCCCCCTGTCTTTGCCTGCCTCTCGGCCTACTTGTGATCTCTGTCAAATAAATAAATAGAATATTTAAAAAAAAAAAAAGATTTATTTATTTGAGAGTGTGTATGCGTGTGAGCAAGGAGTGGGCGGGGTGGGGGGAGGAGAGAGAAACCCACGCAGACTCAGTACTGAGCGTGGAGCGCAAGGCGGGCTTAATCCCACCACCCTGAGATCACAACGGGCACCAAAATCAAGACTCCAATACAATCAGCTGAGCCACTCAAGTACCCCCAAAACTAACTGTATTTTATTTTATTTTAATTTATTTGACAGACAGATATCACAAGTAGGCAGAGAGGCAGGCAGAGAGAAAGGAGGAAGCAGGCTCCCCGCTGAGCAGGGAGCCCAATGTAGGGCTCAATCCCAGGACTCTGGGACCATGACCTGAGCCAAAGGCAGAGGCTTAACTGACTGAGCTACCCAGGCACCCCAATAACTGTATTTTAAAGTTAAAGGTCTTTGCGCCTGGGTGGCTCAGTGGGTTAAAACCTCTGCCTTCGGCTCAGATCATGTTCCCAGCATCACTGGATGGAGCCCCACATCAGGAATCTCTGCTCTGCAGAGAGCCTGCTTCCCCCTCTCTCGGTCTCTGCCTGTCTCTCTGCCTACTTACGATCACTGTCTGTCAAATAAATAAATAAATAAATAAAGCTTTTTTAAAATTTAAAAAAATGAAAAACTAAAGTTAGAGGTCTTGTTTTTATAAAATTAACTACACTGATATGCTAACAGCTCTTTATAAACTCCTGGTTCAATTTCTTTGCTGCAATAATTAACCTATGAATGATGCAGTCAATGATTTTTACCTTAAGTGACTATGATTTTCTTCCATAAAAGGTTGTCTTTATTAAAGAAGTCATTCACTGCTAAAAATATATATTCGCCTAGCATCTCTTCGCTTTTTCTATTCACTCCCCAAAAACAGTCATTATTACTGAAACACAAGTTAGTAAACCCTAAGGAGAAAGTATGTTACAACATTTATAGTTAAAATAAAATAAATCATAATAATAATTTTATTAAAATAAAATTAATCATAAAGCAAATTGTCCACAATGTGTAATTATTCTGATACTGACTTCTTCACACCTACACTGTATACTATGCATGTTTCAAAGGCATGTGATAACAAAGAAATGCATTTTAGTTTTTTGCCATACATTCCATGGTATTTCTGTCATTTGACTATGACAGGAAAAAGCAAGTGTTCCTCCAGTGATACGATTATCTTCTACTGTTCAACAAGAAACCTCAAAGGGCCTTGTAAACATTTATAATTTAGTGCAGTTTTGTACTCTACTGATGGCTTTATCAAACATCTCTGAAAAAAAAAAAAACCCTCCATATAAAGTTTTTTATACACAGAATGCCTAAATTTTAAATGCCTTACTAACTTGTTAAAATTTCTTGCTATCGTTTAGTTACATGTCAAGCAACACTGTACATTCAAAGAAGGCACAGTTCCAATACAGATCCATGTATTCAACAGTCTTCTTCAACAATCCCAGATTTTTTTGCTTCAATATTTCAGGTCTGATTATATCATAGTTTTTACCAGAATGAGAGTTTATACTGGAATTAAGAGTTCTAACATTTTTTATGTATATGCCTGTGTGTACTTATATTATAACTAAAATCAATCTAATTTTTTGTTAGGAATCTTTTACTGTCTCTTTTTCATTTTTTGAAGCAGCTTCATTAAAACCTGATCATATGAAAATCCAATCACATATAAACCTCACTGTGATACCACTGACGACAAATGCAAGTGAGGAAGTGAAAATTCTACCCTTCCCTACTTAGGATTTCCCACCAGCACATCTGACCTACTAACAGTGTGGGAAGCCAGTGCCAATCACTGTATTAAGTGCAATTTGCCTTTCTGCCTTATGAAAGACAATAAATAGGAGTTCTAATTTTTAAAAACTTAATACTAATGGCTTATTCTGCAAACCCACATTTAGAGATCAGTGATGTATACAACTCTGTGGGCCACAGTCTTTTTGCAAGATTGAGAATGTATGCACAGTAGCATTATCTAAAGACTGAAAATATCTATATCTGTCTTTTTCCATTGCCTTCTTTGAGGAAAATACATTAATGAAACCACAGCAGCATAATATATAATAATTGTACTCTGAAGGAAGAATCTGACAAGTGATACTTTAAAAGGGGTTCTCGGGACGCCTGGGTGGCTCAGTTGGTTAAGCAGCTGCCTTCGGCTCAGGTCATGATCCCAGCGTCCTGGGATCGAGTCCCATATCGGGCTCCTTGCTCCGCAGGGAGCCTGCTTCTCCGTCTGACTCCGCCTTCCACTCTGTCTGCCTGTGCTCGCTCTCACTCACTCTCTCTGACAAATAAATAAAATCTTGAAAAAAAAAAAGGGGGGGGTTCTCATACCTGGAAGTCCGGGGACTCCTTGTTGTCTTTTTATTTACCCCAAGTAACTTGCCTAAATCACTTTAAGTAATCACATTTTTATTTTTATTTTTTATTTTTACTATGATTTTTTTTAGTAAACTCCAAGCCCAATGTGAGGCTCAAACTCACAACACGGAGATCAAGTGTCACATGCTCCACTGACTGGACCAGCCATGTCCCCAAGTAATCACATTTTTAAAATCACTTAAAAGGTTTCACATGTGTTTACATATTATATAGCATTCGATGCTGGGATGACCCTACAATTTCTCATTTACAATTAGTGCATAAAATACAGCAATAAATTACTCAAACTTTTAATGTATCTGCCAAAAGAATACTTCAGCTTCGTTCAATTAATTTACAATTACAAATAATACAATAAGTACTCATTCAAATATTTTCTTTCCCCCTCCCCCCTTTATTTTTTCTTTTTTAAGTAAACTACCCCCAATGTGGGGCTTAAACACAACCCCAAGACCAAGAGTTCCATGTTCTAACAAATGAGCCAGCCAGGTGCCCCTCATTCAAGCATTTTCTGAGTACCTATTGCATGCCAGGCACTGTATCAGGTACTAGGAATAAGTTGTCCCCTTCTTAAAACAACTCTTCGTCTGGTGGAAGATAAAAACCAGAACAC
Source organism: Mustela lutreola (assembly GCF_030435805.1). Lineage (NCBI taxonomy): Eukaryota > Metazoa > Chordata > Mammalia > Carnivora > Mustelidae > Mustela > Mustela lutreola. The sequence goes on from NC_081298.1 coordinate 68,706,097, forward strand.
AGATTACGAAGGCACACTGTGATACAGGGTACAATGGGATAAATACAGGTATGACAACAAGATAGCCTCATGCACTTAAAAATTTTCCAGAGGTTGGGGCACCTGGGTGGCTCAGTGGGTTAAGTCTCTGCCTTCGGCTAAGGTTATGATGGGATCGAGCCCCACATTGGGCTCTCTGCTTACTGGGGAGTCTGCTTCCCCCTCTCTCTCTGCCTGCTGCTCTGCCTACTTGTGCTCTCTCTCGCTCTCTCTCTGTCAAATAAATAAATAAAATCCTTTTTTAAAAAAAGAAGTAAGTTAAAAAAAAAAAAAATTTCCAGAGGCACCTGGCTGGCTCGGTCAGTGGAGCATGTGACTCTTGATCTCAGGGATGTAAGTTCAAGCCCCGTGCTGGGTGTAGAAATTTCTAAAAAATAAAATCTTAAAAAACAAAAACAGAAAAGCTTTTTTGCTAAAGGAAGAAGCCTAAGCTGAGACTTACATGATGGAAAGGGGAGACGGAATTAGCCAGCATATACAAAAGCCAAAAGAAGAGTAAGAGCACAATTAATTTGGTATAACTGGTGTGTGTTTGTGTGAGCACATACATGGGTATTTCAAGGGGAAAAGCAGAAGCACTGAAATCCTAAGAATAATATTATTTTCAATGAAATGTCCATTATCTACTTATCTCAGAATCATGGATTTAAGAACTCAATAAATGTGCCATCCTTTTCTTGCCTCAGAAGGTAATAAACCCATCTGACAATTGCACTTTTCACTGAGAACAACAAATCTGGAGGAAAGTTCTAGAGGTCCTCAAATTTAGATGAGTTATCTATAGTTTACACTCTTCTGTAGAATAAGCCTCCCCATAAAAAAGTCAGATACCTTTGAGTTTGCTTACAAACCGACTCTAAAAGGGAATAAGGGTGAGAGGTGGGCAACTTTTACATATAACAAGTCAAATTTCAGGGAAGAGACTTGAATGGCTATTCAAATACACTGAAATCTTAACACGATGTTCAAAATAAGGTCAAATACATGCAAATACAGATTGTGAAGAGGGTACTCACACAACTCATCACCAGATAATTAAAAGAGTTCCAAAACTGAATTCCAGGTTCCCTTTTTTCCTAAATCCTCAAATTCATTCATAATCATCTCTACTCCATCCAATGAATCCACAAGACAGAGGCTTTCTTCTCCCCTTCCCCCTGAACATGTCTAGGGACTAGAACTTCATCTAAAGAACTGGATTCGTAGCTGCTGGAGAAGAAAAAAGGCTAGTCTCTGATAATAAAACACCCAAGATTCAATGGACTAAATTTACTACTATTTCTAAAAGCATTAAACGTAGCGCACTTAATTAATTATTTTGATGACAAACTCTCTAGCAAACAAGAAAAATTATCTGAAGCGTTGTTCTTTAAAAATTCCTTTGATTTTGAAGTTCTACGTCTTTTGCCTTAGTTGACAGACCGGGGCTGATTTGTTCCCATCAATCTTACTCCAAGAGGGATACATGTACTTCAAAGCTGCGCTCAGTTTACCATCAAGCCCAAGTACATTTCACATTTATAAACAAAACTGACAGTACAGTAGGAATCACTTAATAACAGGTCATCAAAGAACAGAGCTTCATTTTTTCAAATAACACGTAACTTGTAAAACTGAAGGAAAAAACAAGTACTGCACCAACATTTGTAATAACGGATTCTAATAAAGCCTCAATTCAAAAGCAGGACTATTCTATCATAATTTGGACACTACATTATTTTAAAATAGTGCCTCTCCCCCTCCCTGCCTTAACTGTCCTTGCCTATGCAAAGTTACATCCTTCCAGAAATGTCAGATTTGAGTCTTACCTTTTCCAGAAATCCTTTCTCCACGGTACTCTATTAATAGTTACTATTAATAGAACTCCATTAATAGTTACTTCTTTCCCATCCATTTAGTACATGCTACTTTGCATAATTAATGGTCCCTCTATGTATACCTCCTAACTCCCAAAATAGTATGTTCATGTATTTTCCTGCCAAAACAAGTACTGGAATAAATGTTAGAGGACTATTTTTAAAGATTAGTTTGAGGGGCGCCTGGGTGGCTCAGTGGGTTAAGCCGCTGCCTTCGGCTCAGGTCATGATCTCAGGGTCCTGGGATCAGTCCCGCATCAGGCTCTCTGCTTGGCAGGGAGCCTGCTTCCTTCCCTTCCTCTCTCTCTGCCTGCCTCTCTGCCTACTTGTGATCTCTCGCTGTCAAATTAATAAATAAAATCTTTTAAAAAAATTAAAAAAAAAAAAGATTAGTTTGAAAGAAATGGTTTAACAAAGCAACACTTCCATTCCCAATAAGTGATAAATAATACGTTATACAGCTTTACCATAAGGCCATATCTCTCCAAGAACTGAAGTAGATTCCAGGAAGGATACAGACATGTACTGTATTACACTGAAAAGAGAAAGGCCACAGGCAAGGGAAAAAAAAAAAAAACAAAAACAAAAACTGAACTCATCATTCCAGCATCACCAGAGAGCCTCATTCTGTCAGAGCAAGACTTCCAGGGAGGACAGCACGCAGGTGTGTGATCTGGGGTAATGGATGCTAAAATGGTGTCCACCCCATTAAGGCAATCCAGGGTTTACACTATATGAATGAAACTGTGTACAAGACAAGTATCAACTAAATTATATATTTGGTTATTGTACTATATGCTTATTTCTTTTGGGATGTCCCCTATCTTTGAAAATAGTTTAAAAGTTCCTACCTTATCTCAATTATCTTATGTCAAATTATGGGGGGGAAGTCTCACACCCATGTTCTAGAGAGGGCTTTGACGTCACACTCAATGCTCTCAGTCTCCCTTAAGTCAGTAATAACAAAAAGCAGGAGTAATAACAGTCTCCTAGTCGGAAGAAAACCTCAGGCTTAAGCAAAAGAGCATATCTAAATCTCAAAAGACTGAACAAAATGGCCCCCAAAGAGCCAAGAAATCTGTAGTGGGCTATAAGAATGGGTATTTTCTCATAATAAATAAAAGCATATTAACTTGCACCCAAAACACAAACACATGTAATAAACATACCATCTTAAGACAATGAACTGAAGGAAACAATAAACAGAATGCCTAAAGGTTAGGTCTGATTCCTGGCTCTACCAAGTATCTGTTTTCCTGGTGGAGGGTAGGGGAGAGCTGCAGAAAACAATAGCATTTCTTCCTGTTCTGAAATTCTATGTGGTTAGAGACTGACCAGTAAGTAAACTACCTACTGCTTCCAACAAATATAAAATTATATGACATCGTAAGACTAAAATACAACTCACAATGGATAGTTCAGTATCACTGGGCAAGTTTGTATTTCATTTGCAGTATAAGAAAAAGGTAAGTAAGGAGCACCTGGGTGGTTCAGTGGGTTAAGCCTATGCCTTTGGCTCATCATGATCTCAGGGTCCTGCTATTGAGCCCCACATCAGGCTCTCTGATCACTGGGGAGCCTGCTCCCCCCACCCCACCTACTTGTGATCTCTCTCTGTCAAATAAAGAAATAAAATCTTTAAAAAAAAAAAAAAGGAAAAGGAAAAAGGTAAGTAAGTAAAGTAAAATTAAGTAAATGAATTGAGGATTTTAACCAGCTTTCTCACTTTCTGAATGAAAGTCAGAGAACTTTTGTAGGCTTATTGCCCAAGGCTCCCAAAATAATCACAACCATACTCTCTTCTCCAACATGAAGAAAACAAAACCTCAGTTAAGTCAAGCATGTTCTCTCCTATGAAATCTTACAAACTACTCCAACCAAAAGTATTTACCACCTTTCCGAACTCCTGGAAGTAGGGTCATATACAAGCCTTATATTAAATGTAACATTTACATCATTCCAAATGTATTTGCCTATGTCATATGGTACCAAGTTTCAATTTCAACCTTTATTTCAAACCAAAGACACTCTTCTTACTTAAATTTAAATTTACCATTAAGAACTAAGCTTGCTTATTATTATGTTTTCACTATTCATCCATGGAATGTTTTTTTTAAATGATTTTATTTTTTATTCATGAGAGACAGGAGAGAGAGGCAGAGGGAGAAGTAGGCTCCCCACTGAGCAGGGGGCCCGAGGTAGGACCCTGGGATCATGACCTGAGCAGAAGGCAGACACTTAACCAACTGTGCCACACAGGCACCCTATTTTTTTTTTTTTTTTTTAAAGGAATCACTACTTTGGCCTGGTTATCTTTTTGAAAAGTTTAGTTTTATACTCTGTGTAAAGAAAGTCATGCTTCTCCATGTTGCTGGGCACTGTCTGCCTTGAAGAGTAACTGCTTACCCAAGGAGGGAGTAATACCGCGCCTGAGAACACCTCTCTGAAATCCCACAAGACTAGGATATGGGACTTTTAAATCCATGAAGACCAAGTGAGCAAGAGTGGAGACAACAACAGTGAAGCCCGGGAAGTGGCAGAACCAAGACTGTGACGTGGTTAAAACGATGCTAACTGTGCGGCTACAAGCAACGCACTCGAAACTGCAGACTGGATGTTAACATGGAGCAGCGGACGGACGGAAGCCGACTGGAAGAGGCAGGTGGACTTCACATAACCCTCCTCTCTGGGTCAGCATAGCTGAATGAAGGAATACCACTCCCTCATCCCAGAAAGAAAAGTAAGTTTATTTCTGAAGAAGGTAAAACAGGACCTTTAGAACTGGAGAATACCAGGGAGAGATTAGGGCTGGAAACTAGCCTTAAAACATAAGATTAAGTAAAAGTTTACACACTTCTTGTTTGATACACTAGCCTTTTTCCAACAGTCAATTCCCAAATGCTGGCAATCAGATGTATACCCTCTAAATAAAATATGAGAAGAGGCTTATTTATACTCTTTAGAAACTCACTAATTCTACAGGAAAGATTTTATGTGTGGACACTGGAGGTTATTCAAAAAAATAGGTCAAATCACCCCACAGTGAATCCCATAGCCAACAAACCCCAGAGACAAGCACAGAGCTTGCAATCAGCTATTCAACATCCACTTTAAAATGTAAGCAGTCCATGGCCAAACACAGGATTTCCCTAAAAAAAGACAGAGGGGGGCGCCTGGGTGGCTCAGTGGGTTAAGCTGCTGCCTTCGGCTCAGGTCATGATCCCAGGGTCCTGGGATTGAGCCCCGCATTGGGCTCTCTGCTCAGCAGGAGGCCTGCTTCCCTTCCTCTCTCTCTGCCTGCCTCTCTGCCTACTTGTGATCTCTCTGTGTCAAATAAATAAATAAAATCTTAAAAAAAAAAAAAAAAAAAAAAAAAAAACAGAGGGGCCAAAATAAGCAGACTGGAAGAGAAAAGCCTAGAAAGGGACTAGGCTGCGCAAGAAAAGTTAATCACAAAAGGAGGAGGAAGGAAGCATGCAAGCAAACTCCTTTCAGAAAGGTAAGAGAGATTCTGAATCCATGAAATAACAGGATGTTATTAAAAGGAAAAATAAAACATTCAAAGGCCTTAAAGATCTCCTGTAAAGTGAAAACATAATCATGGAAGAGAAAGCCGGGAAAATGAAAGTTTAAAGAAATGCCAGAAATTACAGCTACAAGACAGATGGTACAAGAGGATAGGATCAGCCCAGGAAGTTCAAGAGCCAAAAAATGGGGAGTATGGGAATACAGAAAATTGAAAAGGAGAAATGCAAGCACACCCTGGAGATACTGCAGGTTTGGGTCCAGACCATGGCAATAAAGTATCGCAACAAAGTGAGTCAAATGAATTTTTCCATTTCCCAGGGCATATAAGAGACTCTTAATCTCCGGAAACAAACTGAGGGTTACTGGGGGGAGAGGGGAGGGACAGAGTGGTGGGGTTATGGACACTGGGGAGGGCTATGTGCTGTGAAATGTGTAAGCCTGACGATTCACAAACCTGTACCCCTGGGGCAAATAATACATTATATGTTAATTTTAAAAAATCTTTATCTAGACCAAAAAAAAATTATGTTTATACTACACTGTAGTCTATTTAGTATGCGATAGCAATATGTCTAAAGAAGCAATGTGTATACCGTAATTTTAAAATATTCTAGGGGTGCTTAGGTGGCTCAGGTCATGATTCCCAGGTGCTGGGATAGAGTCCTTCATTGGGTTCCCCACTCAGCAGAGAGCCTGTTTCTCCCTCTCCCTCAGCCACTCCCCCAGCTTGTGTTCTCTGGCTCGCTCTCTGTCAAATAAATTAATAAAAATCTTTTTATAAATAAATAATAAAAATACTTTATTGCTAAGGTGCCTGGGTGGCTCAGTTGGTTAAGCCTCTGCTTTCAACTCAGGTCATAATCACAGGGTCCTGGAATCCAGCCCCATGTGGGTGGGTCGGGCTCCCTGCTCAGAGGGGAGTCTACGGTCTTCCTTTCCTCTCCCTCTGCGATCCCCACCCTCAGTGCTTAGGCAAATAAATAAGTAAATGAAAATACTTTATTGCTAAAAAATGCTAACCATCACAATGAGCCACAACCACTGATCACAGATCACTGCAAGAATAATAATGGGAAAGTTTGAAAAAGTCAAAGAATTACCAAATACAACAGAGACACAAAGGGAATAAATACTGTCAAAAAAATGGTGTGGAGGGGCGCCTGGGTGACTCAGTGGGTTAAGCCGCTGCCTTCGGCTCAGGTCATGATCTCAGGGTCCTGGGATCGAGTCCCACATCGGGCTCTCTGCTCAGCAGGGAGCCTGCTTCCTCCTCTCTCTCTCTGTCTGCCTCTCTCTGTCAAATAAATAAATAAAATCTTAAAAAAAAAAATGGTGTGGAGAGTCCAGCTTCATGCAGAGTTGCCACAAAACCTCAATTTGTAAAAATCACAAAGCTTAATAAAATGAGGTATGCCGGGGGCGCCTGGGTGGCTCAGTGGGTTAAAGCCTCTGCCTTCAGCTCAGGTCATGATCCCAGGGTCCTGAGATCAAGGCCCGAATCGGGCTTTTTGCTTAGCAGGGAGCCTGCTTCCCTTCCTCTCTCCGCCTGCCTCTCTGCCTACTTGTTATCTCTGTCTGTCAAATAAATAAATAAAATCTTAAAAAAAAAAATAAGGTATGCCTACAGTTTATAAAAATAATATAAGGAAACTTCCAAACTGAAGGGCGGGCATGAATTTCAAAATTGAAAGAGCTCATCCTGCAACAAGCACAATAGATGGAAACAATTACAAAGGTCCATCAAAAGTTTCAGAACACAGGAGATAACGTGTAAGAGCCTATAAGCTATCAGACAGAAAAAGGTTTAATTCAAAAACTGAAGAACCAGAATGCCAACTGGTCTCAACTGGGGGTAATCCTATTTTGAAAAAATGAGAAAGTACAGGGGAGTATGCATATGTGTATCGTAGGGGTAGTGGAATGACAGAGCTACATTTCATTATTTACTAATGAGAAAGAATTCCTACACCAGGCAGGGATTGGGGGGTGGAACAGGGGCACCTGCATGGCTCACTTAAGTGTCTGACTCTTGATTTTGGCTCAGGTCACTGTGAGATGGAACCCCACTTGAGGCTCTGTGCTGGGAATGGAGATGCTTCGGATTCTCTTTCTCCCTCTCCCTCTGGCCCTACTCCCTGTAAGTTCTCTCTCTAGTAAATAAAAAAATCTTTAAAAAAAAAAGTCAAAAAGTACATTAGAGATTTAAAGATAAATTCCAAAGGAATCAGCTATAAGGGTTTGAAAAGGTGGGTTCTGGGGAATTTTCTCCAAAAAGAGGTGTTCTCAGAACTGTCTGGTTCTTTAAACTATATAAATGTTTACTTAAAAAAAAAAAATTTAAAGATGCATAAAGTAAAATAAGAGTATTCTATGAAATAAGATACTGCATTTCATATCATGAGCTAATTTCCCTAATATATAAAAATGTCTCACTGGGGATTAATACCCAAAATATATAGAGAACTTCTACAACTCAACACAAAAAAAAAAAAAAAAAAAAAAAAAAAAAATCCAATTAAAAAATGGATAGAAGACCTCAATCCATTTTTCCAAAAACATACAGATGATCAACAGACACATGAAAAGATGCTCAATACCACTTATCACCAGGGAAATGCAAATCAAAATCACAATGACACCACACACCAGCTAAAGTGGCTAGTATCAAAAAGATTGGCTGGCTCAGGTGAAAGAGCATCCAACTCTTCATCTCAGAGTCATGAGTTTGAGTCCCACATTGGGTGTAGAGAATTCTTTTTTTTTTCTTTAAAGATTTTATTTATTTATTTGACAGACAGAGACCACAAGTGGCAGAGAGGCAGACAGAGAGAGAGAGGGAAGCAGACCCCTGCCGAGCAGAGAGCCTGATCTGGGACTTGATCCCAGGACTCTGAGATCATGACCCAAGCTGAAGGCAGCGGCTTAACCCACTGAGCCACCCAGGCGCCCCGGTGTAGAGAATTCTTAAAAATAAATAAATACATTATGATACACTAGTATCTTATAAAAAAAAAAAAAGAAAGAAAAGACAAGCGTTGGTGAGGATGTGTATTCATTCCTTTTCTGGAAGTGTACACAGAACTGGAAACCATGCAGAAGAGAAATCAAGCAGTTGGAAGACAGGACTGAAAGAGATACTCCCTGTTATACACCACGTTGTACCCTTTCCATTTTAAAACATTTAAATGTAATAAAATTAAATTACATGAATTTAATGCCATTAAATGAACATTAGTACAACAAGGAAAATTCCCTTATAGTGAATCCTCTTCTACCAATCTAAAGCTCTAATTCATAGGGTGCCTGGGTGGCTCAGCTGGTTGGGCGACTGCCTTCAGCTTTCAGGGTTGTGATCCTTAAAGTCCTGGGATCAAGTCCCCCATCAGGCTCCCTGCTTGGTGGGGAGTCTGTTTCTGATTCTCCTCTGACTCCCCCCTCCCTTGTGCTTTCTCTCTCTCTCTCATTCTCTCTCAAATAAATAAAATCTTAAAAAGGGGGGTGGGGCCTGGGTGGCTCAATGGGTTAAAGCCTCTGCCTTCGGCTCAGGTCATGATCCCAGGGTCAGAGGATCAAGCCCTGCATTGGCCTCTCTGCTCAGCATGGAGACTGCTTCCTCCTCTCTCCGCCTGCCTCTCTGCCTACTTGTGATCTCTGTCTGGCAAATAAATAAAATCTTTAAAAAAAAAAAAAAAAGGGGGGGGGGCACCTGCGTGGCTCAGTGGGTTGAGCCTCTGTCTTCGGCTCCGGTCATGATCTCAGGGTCCTGGGATCGAGCCCCACATTGGGCTCTCTGCTCAGCGGGGAGCCTGCTTTCTCCTCTCTCTCTCTGCTGCCTCTGCCTACTTGTGATCTCTGTCTGTCAAATACATAAATAAAATCTTAAAAAAAAAAAAAAGAAAAGCTCTAATTCATAAAAATCTAAACCTTTATAAATATTGATATACTGACACCCAAAGGTTTTTTTCTCTGCAAATAAATCAAAGAGACAATGACCTCTGGTAACAGAGTGAGCAAGTAGGACCCAGTAGATATATCCTGCTCATTTTAATATATCATTTCCTTGAAGAAGCAAACTCACTGGTGAGTCCTACTATTACAAAGAATAAGTAGAAAGCATAAATTCTAGGGGCACCTGAGTGGCTCAGTCAAGGGTTTGCCTTTGGCTTGGGTCATAATCCCAGGGTCCTGAGATTCTGTCCCACACTGGGCTCTCTGCTCAGCGGGGAGTCTGCTTCTTCCTCCGCCCCTTATCCCTGTCCTGCTCTCTCTCAAAAATATATTAATAAAGGACACCTGGGTGGCTCAGTTGGTTAAGCTGCTACCTTAGGCTCAAGTCATGATCCCAGTATCCTGGGATCAAGTCCCACATCGGATTCCCTGCTCAGCAGGAAGCCTGCTTCTCCCTCTGCCTCTGCCTGCCACTCTGTCTGCCTATGCTCACTCTCTGACCAAAATTTAAAAAAAAAAAAAAAAAAAGTGTGTGTGTGTGTGTGTATATATATATATATATATATATATATATATATAATAAATTCTACACTCAATGCATGATGAAAATTGAGGTGTTAGAAGATAGCATCAAGCTATGATAGAGTCTATCATAAATTCATAAAGAAATGTCTATACTATGTAACTAAGGGAAAAAACCTTTTCTTGAAAGAATTTAGAACAAGAGTAAATACCTGGTGCTGCTACACTGTAAATACAAGTATCAAATTCCACCTAAATGAATCGTACTTCTGTAAGAAACCAGACAAAAAAATTCTCATGGTGCATTTTATACTTTTATAGATGTAACATTAACATATCCTTCATTAGACACCAAGAATATAAAAGCTGTACTATAAGGTATGTTAGGAGAAATCCACTATTTCTGAAAACTCTTTCAAGACATTTCTTTGATCTAAGACTGCAGTATAAGCGTATTTTAAGAGCATTTGAAACAAATGCAAAAGTAATACAGATTTTAGCTAGCAAACATACAGCTACACAAAACAACTTTTCCACATTTTCACAATAGCAGAAAACAAAATATTTACAGATGCCCTTGAGGGAAAACAAAACTACACAGATACAATTAAAGAGTAGAATTCTATCTTTTATAGGGAGTAGTGTATAAACTCAACATACAGCGAACATTATGTAGACTCAAAATTACCCTTGCAAAACCGTTAAAATGAAAGCTAACCTTTATACAGGCCCTTTAATATGACCAGGTACTGAGCCTATATTAACTTCATCTGTATCACTCAATTCATTTAATCTCCACAACACCCTCATGAGGTAGACATCATGGTCCTCAGTTTATGAGGGCACTGAGTCACAGAATGGCTGAGTAACTTGTCTGAGGTAAGGAACCCAGGTTGTCCAGACTGTAATCCAGGCTGTCTGGCTTCAGAGTCCATGCTCTTAACCACCACCAACATACAACACAGTTAATATTTTAAAAAGTACACCAGGTTTATTCTACTTGAAACAAATCTGTTTCTTCACATGAACAAAAATATCTGTATGTCAGAGCCTTGCTTCTGCTCTCTCTCTCACACTACTCTGATTCACTAACAAACCCTACCACTTCTATCTCCAGACAGAGCCCAAATCCATCCATCTCTCTCCATCTGGAGCTGCAGCAGCCTAGCTCTGTCATGGTCATCCCTTGCCCACACGCTACTACAATAACCTCTTCACTAGCAGTTCCACTTCTACCTCCCTGCAATTCGTTCTCTAGGCTGATCTTTTGCCAATGTAATGAAATCATGCCACTCCTGACTCCTACTGAATTTAGAAGAAAATCCAAACTTAGTGCAGCACTCTATAATCTGACCCCCAGCTCTTTGGCCTCACTTCCTGTACTCTTTCATCATCACCTACTGCCGGCTAGCCACAGTGGCCTTTTTTTTTTTTTTTTTAAGATTTTATTTATTTATTTGACAGACAGAGATCACAAGTAGGCAGAGAGGCAGGCGGGGGCGGGGGGGGGGGGGAAGCAGGCTCCCTGCTGAGCAGAGAACCCGAAGTGAGGCTCAATCCCAGGACCCTGAGATCATGACCTGAGCCAAAGGCAGAGGGCTTAACCCACTGAGCCGCCCAGGCACCCCAACACAGTGGCCTTTTCTATCCCTTCGCTACGTCGTGCTTGTTCCCCATCTCTGGACTTTGTTTGTACTGTTTTCTCTTCTTGGAATCACCATTAACTCCACACCCCCTGTTCATGGCTAACTCCTTCTTGACATCTAGATCTCAGCCCAAGTGTCAACTCAGAGAGACCTTCCCTGACTACACAATCTAAAAGTATTCTCCAACCACTATTATGGCTCATTTTACTGTTTTACTTTACTCATAGCTTGCTGAAATTTTTTTCACTAAATTCTTTTTACCCCAATAAGAATGTAAGTTCCATGAGTGGAGAAACTGTATCTGTCTTACTCACTGTCAAAATGACGAAAACTAATCATGGCACATGGTAAGCACCCTGTAAAATATTTGTGGAATGAATGGGCAAGTGAGCACCGAATGAACCCCCTGGTTGATGCTCACGTTGGGGGAGTTGTGCTACAACTGGAAATGGCTGAGCCGCAGCTCACAACTCTAGTTCATTAAGGCTAGAAAATATAAACACAGCAGTCTAGATTCATATAAGGTTCAGTACTTTAACTTGTCAAACATATAAAGTACCACATTTTAAGAGGGACCCTGACAAACATAAATACCTCCCAAGCAGAAGAATGGAAATAGCTCAAAAAACACTTGAAGAACATATGAAGAACATCTGAAGAAGCTGGTACTGCTTAGACTAGAGAGGAGGTATTAAGTCCTAACAGGGCTGGTGGTGAATACTGAACCCTTACAAAAGAAGAAAAGTCTGATGCATTTGTTTCAGAGGGCAGATCTAGAACCAGTGGATGGAAGACAGGTGTCTAATTAACACTGAGACATTTTTTTAAAAGATGATGTTATTGGGGATGGGGGGCACCTGGGTGGCTCAGTCGTTAAGCATCTGCCTTCAGCTTGGGTCATGATCCCAGGGTTCTGGGATCAAACCCTGCATCAGGCTCCCTGCTCAGCTGGGAGCCTGCTTCTCTCTCTGTCCCTCTCCCCTTTTTCTGCTGTCTGTCTGAAATAAATGGATAAAGTGTTTAAAAAAAAAAAAGAGTAAACACAAAGAATAACAGAAATATTTGTACTCTTTTTTTTTTTTTTTAAAGATTTCATTTATTTATTTGACAGAGAGAAAGTGAGAGGGAATGCAAGCAGAGGAGTGGAAGAGGGAAAAGCAGGATTCCTGCTGAGCCCACGACATCAGGATCATGACTTGTGCCAAAGGCAGACGCTTAACATCTGAGCCACCCAGGCGCCCCCAAAAATATTTGTACTCTTGTTTAATAAGGCAAAAATCTATACATATAAAATATACAAAAATTAAAATGGCTACTATTAAGGGCAGCTGGGTGGTTCAGTGGGTTAAGCCTCCAACTCACCATTTCAGATCAGGTCATGATCTCGATTCAGGTTGTGAACTCAGGGTTGTGAGACTGAGCCCTGTGTCCAGACTCTGTCCTTAGCACTGACTGTGAGTCTGCCTGAGGATTCTTCCTCACCCTCTCTCTGTCCCTTCTGCTCTCTCAAATAAATAAATCTTTAAAAAAAAAAAAAAAAGAGGGGGTTGCTATTAGACTGGATAATATTATGAGGGTTCACCACAATATAAAGTATTTTTAAATATTAGGGGCTCCTGGGTGGCTCAGTCATTTAAGTGTCTGCCTTCAGCTCAGGTCACGATCCCCATGTCCTGGGATCCAGCCAGGCATCGGGCTCCTTGCTGAGAGCCCACATCTCCCTCTCCCTATTGCTCCCCTGCTGTGTGCTCTTTCTCTCTGTCAAATAAATAAATAAAATCTTTTTTTTTTTTTTTTAAGATTTTCTTCATTTATTTGACAGAGATCACAAGTAAGCAGAGAGGCAGGTGAGGGGGGGCACAGGCTTCCCACAGAGCAGAGAGCTGGATGTGGGCCTTGGTCCTAGGACCCTGAGATCATGACCTGAGTCGAAGGCAGAAACTTAACCCACCAAGCCACCAAGGTGTCCCAAACAAAATATTTAAAAATAAATGAAAGTAAAAATACTCTCTTGGGGGCGCCTGGGTGGCTCAGTGGATTGAGCCGCTGCCTTCGGCTCAGATCATGATCTCGGGGTCCTGGGATCGAGCCCCGCATCGGGCTCTCCGCTCGGCAGGGAGCCTGCTTCCTCCTCTCTCTCTGCCTGCTTGTGATCTCTCTCTGTCAAATAAATAAATAAATAAAAATTTAAAAATTAAAAAAAAAAAAAAAAACCCACCAGGGTGCCTGGGTGGCTCTGTGGGTTGAGCCTCCGCCTTCAGCTCAGGTCATGATCTCGGGGTCCTGGGATCAAGTCCTGCATCAGGCTCTCTGCTCAGCAGGGAGCCTGCTTCCTCCTCTCTCTGCCTGCTTGTGATCTCTGTCAAATAAATAAATAAAATCTTAAAAAAAAAAAAAATACTCTCTTAATGTCAATGCTACTAAAGTAGACAGGTACATGGGAGCACAATATATACTATTATTTCTACCTTTATGTCCAAAATTTTCTAATTTTTTTAAACTAGTTTAATGTTGACACTCTAGGTTCTATCAAAATTAAAACCACTTCTTCCTCAACAACCACACTCGGATACTGGTGATTATAATGAAATAGAAATTGCAGGACAGGGGCGCCTGGGTGGCTCAGTGGTTTGGGCTGCTGCCTTAGGCTTGGGTCATGATCTCAGGGTCCTGGGATCGAGCCCCGCATCGGGCTCCGTGCTCCGCAGGAAGCCTGCTTCCCTCTCTCTCTCTCTCTCTCTGCCTGCCTCTCTGCCTACTTGTGATCTCTGTCTGTCAAATAAATAAATAAAATCTTTAAAAAAAAAAAAAAAAGAAAAAAGAAATTGCAGGACATGTAAAGCAAAACTTGCCCAAACAACTTCTATTCCCTCATAATTACAAATGCCAGAAACTACTCATACTTCTATCAGCCCTAGGCCAGAGGTAAGAACCTTTAGCTGTCTCAACAGCATGAGGGGGCAGACTACAAAGCAGTCTGGTCAGAAACCAAACCCCTCCAGGGACAATCAGGTGACTAATTTGAGAGGGTTAATGATCCTCTCGCCTCTTACTATTTTCAATTAATTTCTGCTCTAGAGACTCATTATTAACAAGTAATCATAAAATGCTTTTTTAAATTTGAGGCTCTAAGGAATAAGCAAATACTTTCATGGTGCTCATTCTGTTGCAGACACTGTTTTAAATGCTTCGCCAACATTCTACCCTTTAGAAAAACAAATATTCAAAAAGCAAAGACTTCTCAAAGAGACCTTCAACCAAAAATCTTTAGACACAGCAAATTATAAAATTTCAACCACACATATTCAGATACTGCAAAATTCCCCCTCTCCTTCCTACAGCTGGCATGCTATTTCATAGAGGGGGCACATGGACACTGGGAAGCCTTGCTTAAGAGCAGCACAATCTGTCAACCCCATCTGCTTCTTATCAAAAGGATAAGGTGGTGTCCCTCAGGCCCATGGACACAATTTTTTAAAGATTTTATTTATTTGAGAGAGAGAGAGACAGAGAGAACGGACTGTGAAGGGGGGAAGGAAGAGGGAGAAGGAGAAGCAAACTTCCCACTGAGCCAGGAGCCTGACCTGGGGCTCAAACCCAGAACTCTGGGATCATGACCTGAGCTGAAGGCAGATGCTTAACGGACTGAGCCGCCCAGGTGACTCCCCATGGACACAATTTTTCCCAAGGATTTCTGAAGACTACATGTTGTTCTTTTGACCAAAGGTAATATAAATAGCAATAATAATAAACTTACTATTTTTTGTGAGATCTAAATTCCTGACTTTATATGAAGAGTAGGATATGCACTGTTATTTAAATCAAACAATTTAGGGGCACCTGGGTGGCTCAGTGGGTCGGGGCCTCTGCCTTCAGCTCAGGTCATGATCCCGGGGTCCTGGAATCAAGTCCAGCATTGGGATCTCTGCTCAGCGGGGAGCCTAATTCCCCCCCTCTCTCTACCTGCCTCTCTGTCTACTTAGGATCTCTGTCAAATAAATAAATAAAAACTTTTTTAAAAAAATCAATCAATCAATCAAACAAACAATTTAGTAAAGGCACTACTATTAATGTTCCTATTTTACAATCAAGAAAACTGAGATACCTAGTAAAATCAGATGATACAACTTAAATGGCAAGGCAGAATTCACACCAAAGCAGATTGGATTAGACCTTGCATTCCTAAACTCAAAGATTAAGTGGTTAATGGCCTGTAAAATTTGTCTTCTTTTTTAAAAATCAAAAATAGTAACATAAATGTTTGGGGACTCAAAAGGCAAGGGTACTAAATGTAATGTGGTACTCAGATTGGATCTTGGCATAAAAAAAGGGAATTACTAGAAAAACTGGTGAAATCCAAATAAAGTCTGGAATATAGTTCATAGAACAGTACCAATGTTTTGTTTCCTAATTTAGACAAATACACTACAGTTTGGGAAGAAGTCAGCATTAAAGGAAACCGATTAAAGGGTATAAAGGAACTCTCTGTACAATCTTTGTAACTTTTCAGTAAATGTGAAACTATTTCAAAATTAAAATAATAGGTAAGCCTCGGTTAGGTAGAACACCTCATACCAACCAAAGTGTTGGATAAAGCAAGATATAAAATGGCTCTGGAAAATCTCTCCACCTGTGACTTTGCCAATCATGATAGAGTGGCTTAGAAATGTATCCTAAAAATATCAAGATTATGTAATAACTGAAAAATCTGACACAGTGATCCCATTTCTGAAAAGTTATCTTTAAAAAATAACACAAACTGTACATAAATATTGTATTACTATTTTAAAAGATTAAAAATATTAATAGAATCTATCGGCATATAGAAAGTATGTTCCTCTACAACACAGAAATAGAAAAATGGTTATAGGGGCCCCCGGTTGGCTCAGCTGGTGCACATGCAACTCACCTCAGGGTTGTTCAGAGTTCGAACCCCACACTGGGCGTCAAGATTACTTAAAAATAAAATCTTAAAAAAGGAGAATAGTTATATATTTGGAAATCAGTAATTCCCCATAACATCAAAAGAGAAAAATCTTTGTGTATAATGATGTTTGTTACAGTGTTACTTAAAATAGGAATAACTTGCATTTCTAACAACAGAGGAATGGGCCAAATATACAACAGTCGTTCTCAACCAGGGGAGATTTTGGATCCCAGAGGGCATTTGGTAATATCTAGGGACATTTTTGATTGTCCCAAGTGGCGCAAGGAGAGGATACTGGCATCTAGTTAGTAGAGGACAAGTAGCCTGTAAAACACCCTACAGTGCACACATCTGGCAGCAAAGAATTAATGGTCAAACGTTAACAATGCTGAAGGCTAATAAACCCTCATGTACAGTATGAAATACTATACAGTCATAACTACTGAGAATGTGGGGGAACAGATTTACAGTTTAGGTTGGGGGGAAAGCACAATATGTTCGAGCTATTCAATTTTAAAGGCAATAAAGAATCCCATGGGAATTCAATCCTTCACTCCTCCACTCACTCTTAAATAAAGCCATTTACAGCAGCACGGTAGACAAAATCAGGCCACTCCCAGTCTTCCAAAGAATAATGCAGAGGCAAATGGAACAACGGTCAAGACTTCCAGGAACCAAAGCACAAGGCAAGTGTTTTATCTCTAACTAAACCGTTACTCTATCAAAGATGTAAGGGGATGCAAATTTTATCATAGTGACATAAAAATTATTTTCATGCTGAAGACCTATGAAAATAAATCAACAGGCACTTTGAAAGGCTTTATCACAACTCCATACCCTTTCTCTGCCTCCAAAGCAGAGTCCTCCAAAAGCCTTGAACTGGGGGGGAAAAAAAATCCCTCTTCAGGGAAGGCTTACAATAATGAAAGATTTACTCCTGTCACCTGTGACAAAGGGCCAGCACAAGGATGAGAAATCAAATGAACACTGTCATATCTCTCATCTACTCTCCTAAAAACCTAATTTGTCTTTCCTAAAAGTCTTGTTTTTCCATGAGAGCCTTTCTTCTCCTTCCCCTTCCGCTATTGGTGGAACTCTAAATTCTAAGCCCTAAATTCTGTTTGTTTAATCTCCCATGTATATACACACAAATAAACTTTTGTGTTTTCTCTGTATTTACTCTGTATTTTGTAAGTTTAATTCACAAGCCCCCAACCCATGAATATGAGAGGCTAGGGGAAGTTTCCCTCAATTTTATTTTCCTAAGCTCTTTCTTGTAAAAAATACTAAGAGCAAATTCTGCTAAACAAGAAATGACTATGGAAGAATTAGTAATAAACATTAATCATAATGAAGTAGAAATAGTAAAATAACTAACACAGACTGGACGGTACTAGAAATTAGTTAAAGTAAAAGGTGGCTCATATGTGTGTATTTCTTCTTTCATGGGAAAGATGGTCATATCCGTTTAGAGTTATTAAATGAATGACACACTAACGAGAAGTAATTAAAATTAGGTCTCAGAAGATAAAGTACTAAATATTAGAAGTAAACTAATTTCCACATCTTTGAGATATCATTAAGAAAGAATTTCAGTTTATTATACAATTACAAGCAAACCATCAGAGAAATGCAGAGATTATAAATTATCTAAGGCACAGAAAGAAAAAAAATGCCTAGAAGACTGTAAAATATTTTGAGATTTTCAAACATTTAAAAGAGAAAAGCAAACAAGACAATTCAGAACACAGACATGTCTTATTGATAAATATAAACCAATTTAAAAAATAATTCTCAAACTGGAACACAAAACTAACTCATATACCTATTATACACTACATTTTTAAAGATTCACAACAGAGAGACCTAGAAAGGTTGAAAATCAAAAAACAAGAGCAACAAATGCGATAATACATATTTTAATTAATAGCAACCTAGGTCAAATTCAAGGGGGGAAACACCACTTTAAAAGACAACAAATATAATCCACAAAGAAAATTTAATTGTAGTGACAAACGGACAACCAAAATATATAAGTAAAAACTACAGATTAAGACAAGGGGAGGGGCACCTGGGTGGCTCAGTAGGTTAAAGTCTCTGCCTTCGGCTCAGGTCATGGTTTCAGGGTGCCGGGATGGAGCCCCAAGTCGGGCTCTCTGCTCAGCGGGGAGCCTGCTTCCCTTCCTCTCTCTGCTTGCCTCTCTGCCTACTTGTGATCTCTGTCAAATAAATAAATAAAATCTTTTAAAAAAATTTAAATTAAAGTTAAAAAGAGAAGACAAGGGGAAAGAACCAGAAGGAAAAGAATTAATTTGGCACTTTTAGGCTATGGTAGATCAAACAATTGTTATTTTTTTTTAATGGGCAAAGCTGGAATAATCTGAGCAACAAAATAAAGCAGTACTGGATTATAACCCAAAATATAAAAATTCCATGGGTCCATACTGATAAAAATGAATGATTAAATAAATGAATAAATGGGAGAGAACAAACAAATCTCCAGGGCAGAAGAATTCCAGATAGTTTATGTAGCTCCATCACTCTCAAATATGCGAACCATCACCTTCCACCCCTTTCAGTGTGGTCTGGGCATAATGACTTCCTTTTCAAAGAGCTTAAAATGAAAAGCAGGACAAAGAGCAACTTTACAGTGGAGAGATGTGACACATTCTATATCACTGGCAAGTGGTCAAGGTCAACATCAATGATCATGTTCACAATATCTTCTCTTTATATAATGTGATGAAAATAGCACTTTATCTCTGTGGTCTTCTGCCCCAACCCCCATAACCCTAGTCTAATCATAAGAAAAGCATTAAACAATCCAAAGAAAAGACATTGTGCAAAATACCCCGACCAGTACTCCTCAAGTTTGAAATGGTTATTAAAAAAAAAAAAAAAAAGCGGGGTGGGAGGTTGTGAGCAGCTCCCAGAGCTAAGAGGGGCCTAAAGAGACATGAAGATTATAAGCAATGGGATCATGAGACAGAAAAAAGGTAGCAGGTAAAAACTATGGAAACCTTCATAATATAAATAAGAGGGATAACAGGGATGAAAAGTACAGCATAGGGAATATGATCAATAATATTATAATAACTCTGTATGGTCACAGATGGTAACTACACTTACCATGATGAGCATTTTGTAATGTATATACATGATAAATTACTATGCTGTACACCTGAAACCAATAATGTTAACTATACTTCAATTTTAAAAAAAACATGAGGAAGGACACCTGGGTGGCCCAAAGAGTTAAGCATCTGCCTTCAGCTCAGGTCATGATCTCAAGGTCCTGGGGATCAAGCCCCACATCAAGCCTGCTTCTCCCGCTCCCTCTGTCTGCAGTTCCGCCTACCTGTGCTGTCAAATAAATAAATAAAATCTTTTTAAAAATATTAAATTTAATACATATTAAATTTTAATAATATTAAGAAAATATGAGGAAACCAGAGTAAATAAGTATGGGTTTTAGTTTATAATAATATTATAAATATTGGCTCCTTAATAGTGAGGGCTCAACTGGGAAGTTCCCACTTGGGGTTTCTTACATCATTGCACAGATATTGGCTGTGACCCCAAAGTAGAATTCTCTGTACCTCCATCTCCCCCCTCACCCATTAAATATAGGAGAGAATAAGAAAGTTTTAGGATCAGTACTGGGTATAGCATCCAACTAACAGATATTCCAGAAAGAACAAGGAATGCAAAGAGAAGAAATTTATCAAAAAAATCATTCAGAAAAGTTCCCCAGCACTACACCTAAGGTATCAAGACTGAAAGTGCCTTGCCAAACTGATGAAAGCAGAACCACAACAACAACAAAAAAAAGGTAACTGAAACTTCACAACAATGATAAGAAAAAAAATCTTGAAAATTCCCAGAGGGAAATAAACAGGTCCCAAATAGAGAATCAGGAACCACAACGGCATAAGAAATCTGAGAGTAGTATCTGGCAAAGTAAAGATGCTTATAACTTCCTCTGGAATTGTTGGGTTATGAGCGTATCCACCCTAGAGAAATTCTATACCCAAGAGAAGCACATGACGACACTGATGCAACGTAATACTCCACAGAAGTTAAAAATATGGGTTACAACTACATGTCTCACCATAAATAAATCTCAAAGACAAAGCCAACTGGGAAAAGATACAGTGGGATTCTATTTATGTAAAGATATAAAATGCACAAAACAATAAACAGATTAGATGGGTGTCTATCCAGCTAAAGTATTAAAAACATGCTTGATTAGTGTAAAAACTAAAAGCTATTGAACTACTAAAACCAACTGAATAATAGTTACTTCCAGGGAAAAAGAGTCAGAAGAGATGGAATGATAATATTTAGATAAAGCTGGTGGCATTTTCTTTCTTTCTGAGAGCAGTTTGAAGCAAACACAGCAAAATGTTAATGTCCATTAAATCCTGAGATAGGCACATGGATCTTCTTGTCAAGAATCAAATTCTCATGCTGCAAGAAAATGGTCCTGCTGTTCAAGCTGCATACGCTGACATGAAAATTCATATCAGTCCAATTTCACTTCAACACACTAATTCTGCACCAATTTCTTTTACAATTAAATGGTCATTAATACCCATTTCCTTGACAAATATTACAGTAAAATTTAGTCAACCCAAAAATATGAGTACTTGCTCTGTTCAATTTATGGAGTGTGAAAATGCTATGTAAACACATATGTAGAACAGAGACTGTTTAGCCAAAATAAATGGCACTTCTGTTTTAACAGACGCCTGGTCTAACACTTATAAATAAAAGATCAACTCATTTAAATTTATCTGCCTACTAAGTTTTGAAGAGCTCTCTGAAATTACTTTCAAAAGAAAGGAAAGCTTTAAAAAATGGAACAAAGGAAGAGGAGAAAAGTTTCAAAAGTGCTGAAAAACAAAACATGAGACTTACCGATTCAATATATTCCCCAAATCCAATTATCTTTAAATTTCTGATAATAGTCTAGCTATTATCAGATAACCATCTGTACATAGACAAAAGCCCTAGGATAGCATAATCTTCAGTGAAATGTTTTTTTGTTTTTTAAAATAAACTCTATGCCCAAGGTGGGGCTCAAACTCACTACCCCAAGATCAAGGTCTGCATGCTCTACCAACTGAGCCAGCCAGGCCTAATAAAATGTTTTTATGATGAAAATAATCATTCAGGGATGCCTGGGTGGCTCAGTGGGTTAAAGCCTTTGCCTTCAGCTCAGGTCATGATCTCAGGGTCCTGGGATCGAGCCCCACATCGGTCTCTCTGCTCAGCAGGGAGCCTGCTCCCCCAACTTCTCTCTGCCTGCCTCTCTGCCTACTTGTGATCTCTGTCAAATAAATAAATAAAACCTTTAAAAGATAATAATCATTCATATATATATACATACATATACATATGCATTTTATATATATATCCATGTGATAAAGGATTTTCTCACTCAAGACAGAAGGAACACAGCCCATTTATCTCTAACCCTCACCAATACAGCATCAAAATGTTAGTAAAGATATTTAAGTATAAAACAACAACGAAAAAAGAGGCAAGCCATCAATGGGTAGAGATATCAAAAATCTTTGGAAGATGGGAGCAGATGGAAGCATCATGACTGAATAATGAAAGAGAATGCAAGAATCAGCAGTTCAGAATACCCAAGTAGTAAATCAGAAGTGGAAAGAGGACTCCCACTCAGGTTCAGAACTCAAAACACAGCAGGGTGCTTGCACACGGTAAAATGGAGAGAACAAGAGAATGAAGAGAGGGAAGGGAAGCTGGTGAAAGATGCAGAGAACCATTAAATTTCCCCCCTCTTCTACTCCACATCCAAAGCTTCTGCCAGACTTTTCACCCCAAACAAAAAATAGAAGTGTTTTCTCAAGAAATTTAAAATGAATCTCATATACATATTTAAGAAGCAGTATGAACAGACAAGTCAAGGATAATCAACCCCGTAAGGAAACCCAGCAGCATGAAAGGCAAACCACTGGGATGACACCATTGTCATGGGAATTTCAATGATGAAGAGAATTTCTTTTAAATGAGAAATAAGAATCTTCAGAGATTCAAAAAGATACTGTGGAGACGTCTGGGTGGCTCAGTCAGTGGAATGTTCCCTTGAGTGTCCGAGTCTTGACTTAGGCTCAAGTCACGATCTCAGTGTTTTAAGATTAACATTGGGCATGGAGCCTGCTTAAGGTTCTCTCTCTCTCTGTATCGGGCCCCCCCATTCTCTCTGTATCTCCAAAGAAAAAGAAAAAGAAAGAAAGAAAGGAAAAAAAAAATACTGTATCTTGCTTCCATAAAACAGGAACAAGGTGCTATGAAAATGGAACACAGGATGAGAAACACCTCTTCAGATTTAAATACATGACTGCCCCTACCACTCCCCCTGCCAAAAAAACAAAAACAAAACACGCCTCACTCAATGGTTTTCGGATGTTTAAATAACTCAAAGCAATCTCCCAGCCCATATAACAAATAAAAAAATAAAAGAAAAAAAGGTGAACATCACGGAGGTTCAACTCAGGCAGTGCCACAAAAGACCAAATACATATTCCAGAAACAGAACAAGAGAATAAATTATCAAAGAAAAAAAGAGAATTTCTCAGAGCTGGGAGAAGAGAAGACAGAAGCAATCAGACTCAAAGCCCACTGCTTGGGGAGAAATGGGGTAGGGGGAGGGACCCATGTTCAGACAGATCACTGTTAACTTTTATAGGACCAAAAATTGAAAAAATCTCTTAAAAGTTTTCAGGGACAATGTGGTGGTTCCCCAGAGAGTAAAAATAAAACTACCAAATGATCTATAATCCCACTTCTGGGCACATATCCAAAAGGACTGAAGCACAGTCTCAGAGAAATTTGCACACCCATGTTCACAGCAACATTTCACAACAGCCCAGAGGAGGAAGCAAACCCAAGTGCCCAATGACAGATGAATGGATACATAAAATGTGGTATATACACATACAATCATTATCCAGCCTTTTTTTTAAATAATTTTTTCTTTTGTCAAAAAACATTTTTTAAGATTTTTATTTATTATCTGAGAGAGAGAGAGAGAGAGAATGGGGGTGGAGGGTCAGAGGGAGAAGCAGACTCCCTGCAGAGCAGGGAGCTCAATGTGCGACTCGATCCTGAGACTCAAAGACTGTGACATGAGCAGAAGGCAGTCACTTAACCAATTGAGCCATCCAGGTTCCCCAATTATTATTCAGCCTTAAAAAGGAAATTTTTCGAATCACTGTACTGTATACCTGAAACTAACATAACACTGTATGTTAAACACAGGAGAATTAAAGTTGATAAAAGGAAGGGAGAAGGAGAGTAATTCTGACACAGGCTACAATAGGGATGAACCCTGAGGACACTGTGGTAAGTGAAGTCAGTCAGTCACAAAAAAGACAAATACTTTATGATTCCACTTATGTGAGGTATCTAAACTACTCAAATTCATAGAAACAAAAAGCAGAATTGTGGAGTTGTTTAGGAGGTACAAAGTTTCAGTTTTGCAAGATGAAAAAGCTATGGAGTCCCACTGCAACCCAATGTAAATACACCTTAACACCACTGTACATTTAAACTTATTACAAGGGTTGGGCGCCTGGGTGGCTTAGTGGGTTAAGCCGCTGCCTTCGGCTCAGGTCATGATCTCAGGGTCCTGGGATCGAGTCCCACATCGGGCTCTCTGCTCAGCAGGGAGCCTGCTTCCCTCTCTCTCTCTCTGCCTGCCTGTCTACTGTGATCTCTCTCTGTCAAATAAATAAATAAAATCTTTAAAAAAAAAATAAATAAAATAAAATAAACTTATTACAAGGGTAAATGTTATGCGTTTTTTTAAGCACAATTTAAAAAATTGTTTAAGCTATTAGGAATAATAATGAGGCTAGAAATAAACAAATTTGAGGCTACACAAATGTAAGAATCCAGGGGTGCTTGGGTGGCTCAGTCGGTTAATCATCTCCTTTGGTTTAGGTCATGATCCCAGGGTCCTGGGACGGAGCCTGCATCAGACTCCCTGCTCAGTAGAGAGCCTGCTTCTGCCTCTCCCTCTGCCCTGCTTGTGCTCTCTCTCTCTGTCTCACTCTATTTCAAATAAATAGATAAAATCTTTTTTAAAAAATTGTTTCTTGAGAGTATTTACTTTCCTCATTATAAGACTTCTATACAATTTTTTTAAACTAAGCACATAATTTTTAAAAACCTAAGCATGTATTACTTTTATATATAACAAGGAAATAAGTACCTTTATTAAGTATATAAACATACCTTTATTAAGCTTTACAGACTGCTCATTATTAATAGATAATCAAACTGGGGCACATGGGTGGCTCAGATGGTTAAGTGGCTACCTTCGGCTCGGGTAATGATCCCAGAGTCCTGGGATCGAGCCCCAAGTCAGGCTCCCTGCTCTACGTGAATCCTGCTTCTCCTTCTCCCTCTACCGTTCCTCATGCTTATACGGGCGTGCTCCCGCTCGCGCTTTCTCTCTCTCTCTCTCTCTCTCTCTGTCAAATAAATAAATAAATAAGTCAATTGTAAAAGGTAACAAAATGACATTTAGAAATGAAGATATCTAAGGCAAAACAACTTTACAGAAAATAGTCTAGCAAGTAACAAATAATTATAGCCTTCATAACAGCAGTACTGGTATGTTATGTTCAAACTAGCCAGAATACTAAAAATTTGTAATTCAATAGCGGGGGGAAAGAAAAAGCAGGAACAGCATACAATTTGATTAATTTTATATTGTGGATTGTAGTTCTAAGAATACTACTAAGCACCCCGGACTTTTAAACACTTTAAGGTTAAGTATTGCTTACTTCCTAAGTCAGATGATCTAGATTTCACAAGTCTGGAAAATTCTCAGCTATTACCTCTTAATATAATGTATTTCCTCAATGCACTCTATTCCATATATTTGCAGTTACAAGCAAAGACTCTAGAGGCGCCTGGGTGGCTCAGTGGGTTAAGCCTCTGCCTTCAGCTCAGGTCATGATCTCAGGGTCCTGGGATCCAGCCCTGCATCAGGCTCTCAGAGAGCCTACTTACCTCCCTCTCTCTCTTTGTCTGCTCTCTGCCCACTTGTGATCTCTTGCTGTCAAATAAATAAATAAAATCTTTAAAAAGCAAAGACTCTAGAGCCAAACTGCCTGGACTTACACTTACCTCTCACATGCTAGGTGACTTTGGTCAAGTCACTTAAGCTTTCCTGTATCTCAGTTTCTGTAAAACGTGGGGAATAAAACCTACCCTCAGAGAGTTGAGAGACTTTAAAAAGCTAATACAGGTGAAATGCTTAGAACAGTACCTCTTTCTGCTTTCACATTTTAACTGAGGCCACATTCTTCTAAGGGTGATCAAGAAATGTTTTGGGGGACACCTGGGTGGCTCAGTGTTTGTTAAAGCCTGGGATTGAGCTCCACATCAGGCTCTCTGCTCAGCAGGGAACCTGCTTCCCTTCCTCTCTGCCTGTTTGTGATCTCTGTCAAATAAATAAATAAAATCTTTAATAAAAAATGCTTTGGGGCACCTGGGTGGCTCAGTCAGTTAAGTGTCTGCCTTCAGCTCAGGATGTGATCCTGGGATCCCAGGATTAAGCCCCATATTGGGCTCCCTGCTAAGCAGGGAGTCTGCTTTTCCTGGTGCCTCAGCCCCTCACCAAACCCCCACCCCTGCCTCATGCTCTCCCTCACTCTAAAGTAAGTACTCTTCACTACCAGCCTTTTGCGAGACACGATGTAGAGGTTAAGAGCTTTTACTAGTGTAATACATTGCTAATGTATAGTATGGGGCACATGGCTGGTCTGTAAAGTACACGACCCTTGATCTCACGGTTGAGATAAAGTAAGTTTGAGCTCCACAATGGGCATACAGATTAAAAATAAAATATTTTTTTAAAAAAGAAAATAGAGAGGGGTGCCTGGGTGGCTCAGCTGGTTGAGCAACCAAGTCTTCCTTTTGGCTGGGGTCATAGTCTTGGGGCTACAGGATCCAGCCCAGCCCAGCATAGGGCTCTGCCCTGGGTGGGAGCCTACTTGAGATTCTCTCCCTATCCCTCTGTCCCTCCTCCTGATTGTGTGCATACACTCTCCCACTCTCTACAATCTTAAAATAAAATAACAGCAGTAATAAAATCCATATTCAACTCATGCTCTAAGCAATGCTTGAAAAGTTACATGGTACTAATACCAATCCAGAGCCTTAAAGAGCACATTCTTCCAGGTGCTTGGCTGGCTCAGTCAGCTGGGCATCTTCCTTCGGCTCAGGTCATGACCCTAGGGTCCTGGGATCAAGTCCCAAGTTGGGAATCCCTGCTCAGCAGGGAGTCTGCCTTCTCCCCTTCCTAGTACCCCCGTCTGGTTCCCGCTCTCTCCCTCTTACTCTCTCAAATGAATATTTAACATCTTTAAGAAAAAAAAAAAAAAGAGCATATTCTTTCACAAATATCCGCTTCAAACACTGGTCTCCACTTGACTGAGAAACAAAGAATACTTTTCCCTTCACTAAACTCACAGAAACAACACTTGGCTCTCTCATACTCCCTTCCAATTCTTGGTTCTTTCAGAATAAAATAAAAGTTCTCTCTTCTTCCAAATCAACTCTGCTGAACTACAGTATTAGTGGCATTTGCTTAAGATTTCTGAAACAATAACAGATATGCAAAGTTCATAATCGTTGAACTTAACAATTTATTCAATTATTAAATTGATACTTATAACATTTTTTATTATAATAGTTGGATAACTAGGCACTGACCACACCCAGTTCCAGTAATAGAAAGATGTAACTGATGGGAATACCAATTAATCTGGCTCCGAAGCTAGCATCTGATTTGGAACATTCATGCATGATGCCCCCAGGTCTTTCCAATTAATTCTAATCAATATCTGCTTGCCTTACAAAACAAAACAAAGAAAAATTAATCTCCCAAAGGTTGGAAGCTATAGCCCTAGATTATATTATAAAAATGAATCAATTAAGTCACAGATTTTGTGAATTTGTAAGATTCACTAGATCTGAAAATAATTCAGATTTTTTTTTTTTTTTAGATTTTATGTATTTATTTGACAGAGATCACACAGGAAGACGGTGGGGTGGGGGGGAGCAGGCTCCCTGCTAAGCAGAGAACCGGATGCAGGGCTGGACCCCTGAGATCATGACCTGAGCCGAAAGCAGAGGCTTAACCCACTGAGCCACCCAGGCACCCCCAGATCTTATTCTAATTCAAATGCACAGCTAAAAATTTCAAGCTTAGGGCAATGGTACCACTTGTCAGTCCCTCCCCTCACCTTCAATAAGGAAAAGGTAGGTCATGAAATGAAAATAACTTTGTCGACAGAGGGCTTTTGCTTCAGCTACTGTTTTAATGAGGAAAAAAACCAATCACTCTTTGGATATATATAGCAGGGGCTAAAAATTATACTACATGCATGTCTGAACTGTGAATATGCATTCAGGTTATATCATATTGTCAACTCTGACAGCAATGCTCTTCACCAAAATCAATGATCTTTAAGATATGCAAGAAAATATCTGCCACAGATTTTACATCCAGCAAAATGATTTCAAGCATAAAAGAGAGTAAACAAACTCTTATGAACCTGTAAGGACTCAGGGAATATTGTTGCCATGAGAACTTCCAGAGGAACCTGACTTGAGATCATGATAGAAGAATGTTAGGAGTAAGGAGGAGGACAAGAAAGAAGAGAAAAGGGTCTCCTGAGGGCAAAGAGCCAGACTGTTGGGTGAATGACCTTGGGAATGGCAGAAACCTCACTCCCAGTGGCCATTGTTGCCATTAGCTCAGATCCATGAAGCTCTGCCTGCCATCCTGAGTTGTCAAAATCTATAAGTGCCAGACTCTCTGGTACTCACCCAGGATCTGTTTATTATGGGTCACAGAATCTGCAGAATGCCCTCTTCTTTTAAATCACTACTATTCCCCTCACAACTTCTTTTACATAAAAAAAAAAAGTTATGAGTTTTAGCACAAAATAGACTTGAATCAAAGGCCAGCTCAGCCACTTACTGTGTGACTCTGTAGGACTCTGACCTAATAATTTAATTTCTAAAGCTGTGACAGATTCATCTAAAAGACAGAGTAATAAAAACACCTACATTACAGAGTTGTCATAGTAAATGAATGAGAAGTGCAGGTTAACTGTGTAGGTCAGTGCTGGGCATAAAGTAAGTGCTTTAAAAGTATTAGTTATCATTACCATTACAACCCATAAATCAAACTGGTCTACCATAACCAACCTTAAGCATAAATAAAATGAGATGTAATCTAATAGTAAAATAAAGTTATAATTTACATTCCAGATCAACCATCCATATATAAATTGTCAGAGAAGAAAATATCTGATGTTTATCGGATGATTATCCTATGAATAACATTTTGAACTCTGAAGTTTTTCCAACGAGGCTCAACTATACTTAAATATTCATTAAAGGCTTTTTCACCGCTGAAATACTTTGTGACTTCTGAAACCAACAAACCAGGAAAAAAAATTTAACTGGTTGTTACCAGAACGCTTTAGTTGATTATAATCAGCAAAATCACTGCATTAATCTCAATTACATTCTCTTACATATAAACTCCCTGTCAGACATATGAAGGGAAACCACCAATATTAGATGTCTTGATTGTATTTAAGAAAAAAAAGTTAATTCATGATAAGAACCTCAGATTAGAGTCCAATCCATAAAGTTCCATTCTGCCATCCAACTTATTCCCACTGGTGGAGACCCAGAGTTGTTGCTGTTGTGGTTGCATATAATAAAATGCACCCAGGATGCCTGGGTGGCTCACTTGGTTAAGCGATTGCCTTCAGCTCAGGTCATGATACCAGCTTCTGGGATTGAGCCCTGCATGAGGCTCCCTGCTCAGTGGAGAGCTTGTTTCTCCCTCTCCCTCTGCTGCTCTCCCTGCTTGTGCCCGCACACGAGCACTCTTTTCTCTCGCTGTCTCTGTCAAATAAATAAATAAAATATTAAAAAAAAAAAAAAAAGTTCCTTCACACCCCTTTGAAAACCAACCTCCCCTGAACTTCCAGACTTAGACAACCATTAATGTGCTGCCCATAGAGTAGTTTTGCCTCTTCCAGAATTTAATGTAAATGGAATATATAGTCTGTACCCCTTTCTGCTGGCTTCTTTCACTTAACATAATGTCTCCAAAATCCATCCACATTGTGTTTATCATCAGTTTATTCCTCTTCACTGCTTCCATGGCCTTTGAAAATGTGGGGTCCTAAGAGAATTGAAAGAAGACTGAGAGGCAAAAGCTAAGTAGAGCAGTTTAGGCCTAGAAAGCATATATCACTAGCTACTTCCACTTGTCCATTAACAGTTTAATATTTTAAGATAAAAGAATTATTTCCCCTTGACTATCCTAATACTAAATTTTTAAGCTAATGCTGCTGAAATCAGAGGAAGTTCATGTCCTATCTTTATTTGACTATGTAGAGGATGAAATAGGGGCTAACTGTACCTTGAACTTTGTCATGATCTGTGCTTGACTGTTTTACTACAACACTGAATTCAAACATATTGACAGATAAGACCTTTTTAACTTTAGCAAAAAGCAGCCCAGAACTCAAATACATGCCCTTCCTAATCCCAACAATTTTCCAACTGGAAATAACAACAGAAATGCAGAGCTACACGACTTACTTCTAGTTGTTCTCTGTCCTCACCTCCCTACCAAATACAAGGTTCCAGGTTACAAAAAGCAAATTACCAAAAGAAAAAAAAATCAGACAGCAGAAAGTTTCTGGAGGCTTTACAAGTGGATTTTATTGATAGGTTTGATTATCTTTAGTGCCATGTTAATGAGTAGTTAGTAAAGTGGTACAGAACACAGCTCTAATACACCATCATAGTCCTAACACCCACATAAGTGAATTTACGTCACCCTAAAGGAACATCATACATAGTATGACCAACATATCTAGAATACTTCATAAGGGGAATGTTCCTTAGGCTATAATATATAACTATATCACCACAATAATCACCAAAACAACTCAGATACTGATGTCTTTTTTAGAATTAGCTACTCATTCTTCAGTCTGGTCCTAAAAAGGAGGCTTCTCAAGTTAAAGTACTTTGTTGCACTTAACATTACCAATAACTCCTCCCCTTTCCTGAAAATCTTTCCACTTCTGCTGACTTTCAAAACACAAAACTCAGAGTCATTCAGGCCCATTCTTTTTCCTACAACCTCCAAAATTCAAGAAAAGTGCACTCCCCAAAATGGTAATTAGCCTCAACCCAAAACACAGTATTCTACCCTTTGATCCATTCATATTGCTTCAACTATCATTTTTTCTAATTTCTATAAATTTTTTAGATGATTTTATTTATTTATTTGACAGAGAGAGACAGAGCACAAGCAGGGGGAGCAGCAGGCAAAGGGTGAGGGAGAAGAAAGCTCCCTGCCGAACACAGAGCTGGGATCACGACCTGAGCCAAAGGCACACTAAACCAACTGAGCCACCCAGGTGCCTCTTAAAGTATTTTCTTTAGTAACCTCTACCCCCAACGTGGAGCTCGAGCTTAAAACCCCCAAAATCAAAAAGTCACACTTTATACTAACTAAGCCAGTCAGGTGCCCCATTAGCCATCAATTCTACGTTGACTTCTCAGATTTTTAATCATTAAGCTTGTCTGCTCTAGGTATTTCTTCAAACAGAACATAACCAAAATCTTCACCTCTGCCCCCAAACCACCTTCGTATTCTAATCTATTTGCATTCACTACCTATTAATCCATCTATCCATAATCCTTCTTCTAGTAACTCAGGTTAATCTTTTACATAAATCCAATCACTACACACCAATCAATGTTCCATCAAATCTCCCTTTTAACTGTCTCTTTTACCCTACAGCCAATCCTGAGCATCACCATCTACTGTCTGGATTATCTAACTGCCTCCTAGTAGGTCTCCCTGACTTCAGTCTCCCCTTCCTTCAGGCCACCCTGCAGATTTATCACCTGCTTCATTTCCCTAAAACATACCTGAAGTATCCCAAAAAGCAGCAGTGGCCTTCCACTCCCCAAGTGACACAGTACAAAATGTATAGTCTGAAACATTCCCCTATAACCTGCCCTGCCTAGGCCTTAGACCGGCCAAGTACATCATTCTCATTCCCACCTTAATCAATCTGCTCTACCTTCTTTACGTGAACTAACTAAATCATTCAAGGCACCTAAGAAAAAATAATCTCCTCTTTGTCACCATCACCAACCCTTCATACCAGCCTCTCGGCACCCCTATATATAGTCATCCATACTCCTTTGGACATTTTTGCCTTCCTTATCCTTCCTACCCTAACTTGTGACTGTGACACCTAGCACGTATTAAGTAAAGTACACATTAAGTTAAAAGATACGTCTTTAAGGGGTGCCTGATTGGCTCAGTAGGTTAAGCCTCTGCCTTCGGCTCAGGTCATGGTCCCAGGGTCCTGGGATGGAGCCCCGCATCAGGTTCTCTGCTCAGCAGGGAGCCTGCTCCCTCCCTCCCCCGCTCCCTCTGCCTGTCTCTCTGCCTACTTGTGATCTCTGTTTGTCAAATAAATAAAATCCATAAAAAAAAATAAATATTCAAGAAAGAGTATCTTAAAAAAAAAAAAAGATTTCATTTATTTATTTGACAGAGATCACAAGTAGGCAGAGAGACAGGCAGAGAGAGAGGAGGAAGCGGGCTCTCTGCTCAGCAGAGATTGATGCAGGGCTCAATCCCAGGATCCTGGGATCATGACCTAAGCTGAAGGCAGAGGCTTAACCCACTGAGCCACCCAGGCGCCCCCAAGAAAGAGTATCTTAACCATTACGAAACTCACAAAAATAATTGGCAGAGACCCAAAAACCCTACTGGTACACTGATTAACCTCTGTCATGTACTGTAACACATATTAAGTAAAAGAAGTTTTTATTTCCAGCAATCTTTTAAAATGTTTAAAGTCATTTTATTAATTATTTTTATGATTCCTATCTTTTATTGCTTTTACTTTCCAAATCAACCACCATTTCCAGGAACAGGCAATTCTACCATGGTCACTAAGTTTCTCCTCAAGGGCTTTGCTCATACATGGGAGCTGAGGTTTGTACATAGCATGTTACTCCTACTGATGTACTTGGCCACCCTGTTAGGAAATCTCTTATCACTTCCACCACAACACACCAGAACCTCCACACATTCGTGTACTTCATCCTCAGGAATCTGTCCATCTTAGACATGAGCTGTATTTTTGCCACTGTCTCCAATGCCTGTATAAACTCTCTGACAAGGCAGTCATTTCAGTGGTGATTTCCAGCAAATTCTACCTTTAAGGTTTCGCACTTAAAACACCCAAACATGCCCACTTACTGCAGACGGGGACATACTAAGGAATTTATCACTTGGTTTGTATCCAAATGCTTTACATTAAAGCACCCACAACTCCCACCTCAGTCTTGCCCAATAAGCCCTGCTGGAGAACTTCTTTGGCTCTAGACCGCATCCATTCAGTTGAACTCTTTCTAGGGGTATTTGGGCTCAGAGTTAAGGAAAAGAGCAAGCCTAAACGGAGCAAAGACAAGAATGTATAGAGGAAAATATATACAAAGTATTGTTCACCTTAAGAATAAAGCAATCAGGGCGCCTGGGTGGCTCAGTTGGTTGGACGACTGCCTTCGGCTCAGGTCATGATCCTGGAGTCCCGGGATCGAGTCCCACATCAGGCTCCCAGCTCCATGGGGAGTCTGCTTCTCCCTCTGACCTTCTCCTCGCTCATGTTCTCTCTCACTGTCTCTCTCTCAAATAAATAAATAAAATCTTTAAAAAAAAAAAAAAAAAAAAAAAAAGAATAAAGCAATCACCCCCTATATTACTATTCAAGTACGACCATTCCAAACATTTACTTCAATCCAAATTATTTTTGAAGTTATTTCAAAACTACCTTTAGGTTAAAAATGGGGTTGGGGGGTGGTTTTTTTTTTTTTTTTTAAAGATTTTATTTATTTATTTGACAGCGAGAGATCACAAGTAGGCAGAGAGGCAGGCAGAGAGAGAGGAAGGGAAGGAAGCAGGCTCCCTACTGAGCAGAGAGCCCGATGCCGGACTCGATCCCAGGACCCTGAGATCATGACCCGAGCCGAAGGCAGCGGCTTAACCCACTGAGCCACCCAGGCGCCCCTGGGGGGTGTTTGTTTTTTAAAGGTTTTCTTTTTAAGCAATCTCCACACCCAACATAGGGTTTGAACCCACAACCCTGAGATCAAGAGTCAAATGCTACTCAAGCAGCCAGGCGCCCCTGAAGTGGCTGTGTCATTTTATAGACACACCATGTAATTAATCCCTATAAACTCTTAAAACACAATTAACAGAAACACCAGCATTCTAATGGCAAAGAAAATCTGTTACTTATGCCTACAGGATTTTGTCATTAAGGGAAAAAAACAAAATGTGGGGCGCCTGGCTGGCTCAGTCAATGGAAACTTGCTACTCTTGATCTGGGGCTTCTAAGTTCCAGCCCCATGTTGGGGGTAGAGATTACATAAAAATAAAATAAAAAAAAAAAAAAACAGGAAAAGAGAAAACAACAAATGATACTAGCAAATACACAGGAGAGAGAATTCAAATGGCCGCTAAACAAACATATGAGAATGCTCACCCTCACTAATAATAGGAAAATGCAAATTTACTAAAAGGAAAATGCAAAATTAAAGTCACAAGGAAACAGGGTTTCTCTCATCAGATTGATGAAAAATAAATTCTCAATACCAAATGCAGACAAGGACACAGAGCTGTGCTGTCTGATACAGCCCACAGTGGCTAGTAAGAATTTGAAACATGGCTAATCCAAACTGAGATATGCTGGTTAGTATAAAACCCATACCGTATTTCAAAGAATTTAATCTAAAAAAGTCCAAAAACACCTGCTTACATACTGAAATGGTTTCTTCAATATACTAGATAAGACATACTATTAAAATTACCTTCACCTGCTCCTTTTTATTAAAGTGACTACTAGAAAATTTTAAGTTATGCTTGTGGGCACACTCTCTCTGACAAAATCTTAAAAAAATAAAAAAAAAGAAAAAGAAAATTTTAAGTTACATGTTTGGCCAATGTTGTATTTATGTAAGACAGTCTGATATTGATCTAGAACAACAGAAACTTTTGTATACCATTGGTGGGAGCATGAACTGCTACAGCCACTTTGGAGAGAATCTGGAAATACCTTCATAGGTTGTACAATGAGAAAGGCCTACAATTCAGCAATTATACCCCTAAGTATGTGCTCTGGAGAAATTCTCACACATATGAATATATCAAAAGACATGTAAAGTACATTTTAATATTATCGTTTACAGTCACAAAAATAATCCAAATGTCCATCCAAAGAGACTAGACTAAATGTGCTATAATATGTATCCAATACATACTGGATACTATTACAAAGAGTGGTAAAGAGCAACAAGGAAGAACTTCGCAAAAATGTTAAGCGAAAAAAGCAAATTTTATGAAAAGACATTCCATATACAATCATACACAAAAACTATAAAATCTCTTTAAGAGATTGATGTAAGAGTAGTATATGCTATTTAGACACAGATACATACACAGAGATCATATACATGAGAGAAGGCACAAAATCAGGACAGTGGGAAAAGAAAGGATGAAATCGGGAGAAGGGGGTGGGATTATGGACATTGGGGAGGGTATGGGCTTTGGTGAGTGCTGTGAAGTGTGTAAACCTGGTGATTCACAGACCTGTACCCCGGGGATAAAAATATATGTTTATAAAAAATAAAAAATTTAAAAGAAAGGATGAAATCTACAAGGGCAACAGGTCAGTTTCAAGTATGCTGGAATGTCCTATATCCTAAACTAAGCTGGGTAGTGGGTACTTCGGTGTTCATTTTGCTTTACAAATTTTTTAATCTGAAATATCTCTGTGCTTTTAACACATAATTTTATGAACCACATACAGTACCATACTTTATAGTTTGAGAGATATAAGCAAAAACTTCACAATTTGCACCATGTTAGATGCAGTTATACCTTGAACAACATCAGGGTGCAGAAACTATACATAAAAACCAATTATATGATTACCAAATATATAAACACCAATATTATACCTCTACTACCATTACAATGAGAATAAGGAGACACTATATACAAACATACTATATCAGGGCTCAGCAAAACTTTTCTTTAAAGAACCAAAAAGTAAGTATTGGGGGCTGTGCAGGGCCATATGATTTCTTTTGCAACTACCCAACCTGCCAAATCAGTGGGAAAGCAGCCACAGGGACCCCTGGGTGGCTCAGTTGGTTGAAGGTCTGCCTTGGGCTCAGGTCATGATCCCAGCGTCCTGGGATCAATTCCCACATCAGGCTCTTTGCTCAGCAGGGAACCTGCTTCTCCCTCTGCCTCTGCCTGCTGGTTCCCCTGCTTGTGTTCACTCTCTCTCTCTGACAAATAAAATCTTTAAAAGGGAGGAAAAAAATAAAAGGAAAGCAGTCACACACATTATGTGAATAAGCATAACTGTATTCTAATAAAACTTTATTTACAAAGCAGGTGGAAGACAAAATTTGCCCAATCAGCCATAGCTAGGTGACCCCTGATAGATCCATATTCAAAAAAGAAATCACAGAATGCCTAGATAGTTCAGATGATATATAGCATGTGACTCTTGATGACAGGGAGGTGGGTTCGAGCCCCACACTGGGTGGAGAAATTACTTTAAAAATAAAATCTTAAAAAAAAAAAAAGAAAAGAGAAAGAAACCACTAAATCCATTAAGTAAAATTCTGAAGGAGAAATGGATTTGCATGGTAACAAATATGCCACAATTTACCTGATAATCACTAAAGAGAAAATGTTCCTTGTTCATGGGGACATCTAGCAATCACCAACTTCACCTGTGATCAAATTTAGCCCGACTAACCGTGTGACAGGCATTTTGTGCCTTCTGACATGATGTAATATGAAGCAGCATCAACTATGAAGTATCCTGGCCAAAATGTTTAACCTGAATTTAACTCAGTCTTTAGCTCTAATTTAACAGCTTATGGAAGACAAAGGAGTAAGTTTTTAAAAGATCTCAAAGAAACAACCAGACAAATTCTGAATACAGGGTATATTACAAGATTATCAGTCTCTTCAAAAAGAGGGTCACTTTTTAAGTAGGTGTTTAAATTTAAAAGAGAATTGAGACACAAGAGTAAATGTAGCATAATAGTGCACAATCCTTCAGTGGACCCTGGTGTGGAAGGGAAAAGCTATATAAGTCATTTTTGACCTAACTGGGAAAATCTACTTATGGATTGGGGATTAGATGACTTCTGGGGATTAGATAATTGTGTTACATAAGATAAGAGTATTGTAGGTAGGAAGAAAATGTCATTTTAGGGGGAGATTCATATTTAAGAATTTAGAGATGAAGTATCAGAAGGAGAAAAAAATAATCTATTTTTAAATGGTTCAGCAAAGCAAATATATATATTTGATTATATAAAGCAAATATGGTAAAAAAAAGTATAAATACTGTTGAATTTAAGTGGTGGGTATATAGGTACTCAGTATACTATTAAAATGTTCTGTAAGGGGGAGCCTGGGTGGCTCAGTGGGTTAAGCCTCTGCCTTCGGCTCAGGTCATGATCTCAGGAGCCTGAGATCAAGCCCCACATCGGGCTCTCTGCTCAGCAGGAAGCCTGCTTCCCCCTCTTTCTCTGCCTGCTTCTCTGCCTACTTGTGATCTCTCTCTCTCTCTGTGTCAAATAAATAAATAAATAATCTTTTAAAAAATAAAATAAATATAAACATATATTATCATTCACTTTACAAATGAGAAAACCTGAGGTTTAGAGACAGTTAAGTAACTTGCTTCAAGTTACCCATTACGGAGTGGCAGGAGAAGAATTCAAATCCATATAGTCTGGCTTTAGTGTCAACACTCCCAATCATCACCCTCCTTTTTGCAGCTTTTTCCAGAAATATGCGCCATTACAAATATAAAGTCTTCTTATATTTAATATACACTTAAAAACACACAAGTAAACTACGCTAAGCATCCTACAGCATTACCTAAATGCATCAAGCAGCAAAAATTCAGAAATATCTAAATGTGTTGGTAAGAAGCCTCATGCATGTTTGTGAACAAGTCATTCTCACATCTATGGGTATAGAATGGTTTCCATTCATATGTGACTAAGAAGGATTTTATTATTAATAAAGCATTACTCTGAAATAATAGAGTTACAGCCTAAACACATATTTTCCTAATGTCATGACCATTTGGCCGACTTCTCTGACCACTTTTCATTTGGTATACTCCTGAAGCTACTGCTATATAGCATCTCCCAAACTGTTAGCAAAAATATCTGACAACGAATTAAATCTCAGACTTATCTTTGTTAGATTGTTTTCAGTCCTTGTAAAAATGCAGAGTCAATGTTATTCCAGCTATCGCTCTAAAATTAACTATGCATCGCTTCTCTTTCCTATTCAGAATATACCTTACACTGGACTCCATAATTTACCCATGCAATATATGCCTGAACAGAAACAAAAGACCCACCTACAAGAATTCCAGTCTGCAGGGTGATCAGAAAGTCCTAAAATACAGATATTACTTTAACATTCTGTACTGGAATATCAATAAATCATTTATTGTCTGTGCATCTGTGCTTCCAGACCTGGTGGCCACCCTGTAGTTAAATAAGTATCAAGAAATCACAGACAGGGGTGCCTGGGTGGCTCAGTGGGTTGGATTTCTGCTTCAGCTCAGGTCATGATCTTAGGGTCCTGGGATAGAGCCCTGCTTCGGGCTCTCTGTTCAGCAGGAAGCCTGCTTCCCCCCCCCCCCCTCTGCCTGCCTCTCTGCCTACTTGTGATCTGTCAAATAAATAAAATCTTAAAAAAAAAAAAAAAAAGAAAGAA
This sequence comes from Mustela lutreola, assembly GCF_030435805.1. Lineage (NCBI taxonomy): Eukaryota > Metazoa > Chordata > Mammalia > Carnivora > Mustelidae > Mustela > Mustela lutreola. Next base: position 68,744,509 of record NC_081298.1, read on the forward strand.
AAGAAATCACAGAGGTAGAAAAGGCAACACAAACAAAAAGCACAAGAGAAGAGCAAATACAATGACTAAAACACAAACTTATCGCTGAGAAAAAGACTCAAGATGTTGGATAAGAGCAATAACGCAATCTAAATCCTCACTAATCCTCCCAAACTTCTACTTCCCTCACAAAGCAGAGTTAGAGGCATAGAACAAAAAAAGACTATAACTGAAAACTATTATATATTAAGGCAAAAGTTACCATTTCACTTTCACATTTTGCTCCAAAACACTTGAGAACAGAAGAATAGCAAGAAATTAAACTCCGTTTCCTTACATTTAGGACCTACAACCAACCACAAAGCTTTAATAAAATTCTGTACTATAGAAATGAAACCAGTTACAAGAAATAATTTAAGACATCAAGTAAGGCTTTGTTTTGTTTTCTAATCTAAAATGCTGTACAGCTTGGTGAACCTGGTCTGACAGCACTAAATTTAATATATATTCAAAAAGTTCAAGTTCTGGGACGCCTGTGTGGCTCAGTCAGTTGAGCGAATGACTCTTGGGTTTTGGCTCTGGTCATGATCTCAGGGTCCTGGGAGCAAGCCCCATGATGGGGGCTCAGGCTCTGGACGCTGCTTGGAGTCTGCCTGAGATGCTTTCCCTCTCCCTCTGCCCCTCCCCAACTCACACTCTCTAAAATAAACAAAATCTTTTAAAAAAAAAATAAATAACAGTTCAAATTCTTCATCACATCAGCATTTTGATAAAAAAGTGATAAATAAGTCACACCCAAAAAAAATATTAAAAGTGAAACTAGTAATTTGAAGGCTTCATTTGGGTCCTAAAAATGAAGTCTCTTAGGTCATGAATGGAACCAGTGTTCATTTTTATATCAAGGAAGGCCCTGAAATACACACAAGTTGATTTGCTTTAAGATAAAAAAAAAACTCAATTCACTGCAGCAAGCAAGATCACATGAGAGTCTGACTCAATGCCTCACAAATGAAAAAAAAGACCATTATGTATTAAGATAAAAACAAAGATCAAAGATCTCTCATGCTTATCTTAAATGTGCAATGTTTGTGTAAACTCAGGAAGAGATATTTTTACCAAACTGGATCATCACTAGAAAAGGTACATAACACACAGTAGAAAAATAAGTATCTGCTTCGTATCGTGCAGTAAGACACCCTCATGCAGAAATTTACAACGCAGGAGAAACAAAGGCACAACTTCAAGTTACACACCAGCCCCAGAATTAAGGGAAGCGGTAACAAATATTATACAGACCAATTTTAGCATAATAAACTCGGACAGACTGGCTCCTTCAGCTATCTTCAACATAACTGTCAAATAACCAGAAAACAGAAGTAGCAGTCACAAATCAGTGACAGTATTTCCAGACACTAATGGCCATTCACTAATCTTTCAGTTATACTCACAAACACACACAGCAACAGCGTTTTTGCTAAACACAAATGACAACATACATTTTATATCTGTATAAAACCTATCGCTGAGAAAAAGACTCAAGATGTTGGATAACATCTTCCCAAGTTACATAAACCAGTCTTTCTGTTAAAAAGTCCTGTTTACCCTGCTCCCATTATCCTACCTTCTCCCATTTTCCCATCTAGGAACTCATATATCCAAGCATGGGCAGTAAATGGAAAACAACTGAAGGCCCTAGCTTTCCTCATGCCTCATACAGTTCTCTCTTTGGCTCACCTTTTAATCTTAGGTACAATTATTTCCCCCTTCCTACTTCCGCTTTCCATGTATCACTTTTTTGTCTAGTTACAGAAAAACTCTTCTTCCCTCTTTTATTTTTCTTCCCTCTCTTTTGTTAAAAATGGGGTAATGCTGGGGGCGCCTGGGTGTCTCAGTTGTTAAGTGCCTCTCTTCAGCTCAGGTCGTGATCCCCAGGTCCTAGGTTCGAGCCCCACATCAGGCTCCCTGCTCTGCAGAAGCCTGCTTCTCCCTCTCCCTCTCCCTCTCCCCAATGGTTGTGTTCCCTCTTTCACTGTCTGTCAAATAAATACATAAAACTGTAAAAAAAAAAAAAAAGAAAGAAAAAAATAGTAATACTCTTTGTGTCTGCGTGGCTCAGTCATTAAGTGTCTGACTCTTGATCTCAAGGCTATGAGTTCAAGCCCCACACTGGGCAGGGAGAGCCTACTTAAAAATAAATAAATAGTAAAGCTCTAGGATCTCCCAACTGACTCAGACAGTGAAGCACATGACTGTTGAGCTCAGGGTAGTGAGTTCATGCCCCAAGTTGCATGTAAAGCTTACTTAAAAAAAAAAAAAAAAGTAAAACTCTAATCACAGCATCTAAGTGTAGCATAGAAAACATCATACATCCCAAACTGTCCACTCCTGATTTCAGTCATACATAAAGGGAGCACAGCTGTAATGTAAACTGAGGCAGTATGTTTGCTATCAGAATATAAAACCTATGAGGGCAAGGATTTTTGTCTGTTTTGTTCATTCATCAGCCATGAATGGTGCCTTGCATGTTAGAAGGCACTCAAGGAATGCCAAAATAATGGCTGAGGATGGGGTGGCTACAGACTAAATACTATTACTCTTAAATACGTGGAATTCTTTATTTCTCAGTGGGCTGGTAGCCTAAGTACCAGTTGCTCATATCTGAACTTGATCATTTAGAGTTGCTTTGAGTTCATTATTTCCTCTTTGTAAGGGACAAAGAAGAAGAGTCACCTGTATTTTATAGATAATACCAGTTCATTAACTCAGAATTGAATGCTTTAATGAGAAGAGGGGAAAAAGAAACATTCATTCCCAAGAGAGGGTAAGTATCCATAATGGTAAGGACATTCCTAGATTCCCCTACTTCTAGGGACACCTATTAACTATCCCTTTTCCATGTTAAGAGTACACTTATACATACCTACACCAAGAAAATAAAATGCAGTTAGACTTAAGAATCACTGACATTACTCTCAAGGTTTAAAGTGTTTTGAAATCCTTCAGCACTTCACAAATTACTCTTTTATCAAAACTGCTTCTCAGGTCTACACTATTTATAAAAAAAAAAAATAAAACCTATTCACTTAGTTTCTTTTTGTATTACACACTTGATTATACCTAATAATAACCACATTTAAAAAATAGTTTCCCACAAAGGAAAAGATTTTTCATGTTTCTGGCACACAAATGCACTAAAGCTACACAACCTATTTTGAAGTGGGGGCCACTCTATGTAGACAAAAAGCACAGCACAGTACACAGAGGTCTTATCCTGACTATACCCCTGCCAATAATTGGTCCCATCTCTAAAATTGAGACAAGTTCCTTCAAAGTCTTCCAAGGTTCATCTCTTTCTCTCCTCTAAATATCAGGCCATGGGGGCGCCTGGGTGGCTCAGTGGGTTAAGCCTCTCTGCCTTCAGCTCAGGTCAGGTCAGGATCCCAGGATCCTGGGATCGAGCCTCAGCCTCTGCTGAGCAGAGAGCCCGCTTCTCTTCATCTCTCTCTGCTTGCCTCTGCCTACTTGTGATCTCTGTGTGTCAAATAAATAAATAAATAAATAAACCTTTTAAAAAATAAATAAATAAGTAAGTAAGTATCAGGCCATGTATTTAATCGTCTTCTTTCGTTCAAAGGAAACGTAAAACAAATTTTCCAACAAGGGTTATGTTTCCAAACTTCGAGGTCTTTAATTTTCAGAAAGATATCAATTTAAAGACAGTAATTTCATACTGGTATTTCAACATACTCAAAAAGAGAGAGAGAGAGAGAGAAACCTGAGTCCATTTTTAGTAAATATTAAACGAGTAAATGAAAAAAGTTTCAAATTGGTAAACTGTACTTTAAATGTTACAAAGTACATTAAATTTGTCTAAACATATGAATAAGTTAAAATACCACAACTGACTGTTAAACTACTAGGTTCTTTTTTTAAAGACTTTATTTATTTGACAATGGGAAAGAGTGAGAGAGGGAACACAAGCAGGGGGAGTGGAAGAGGGAGAAACAGGCTTACTGCCAAATGGGAAGCCCGATGTGGGGTCGATCCCAGGACCCTGAGATCCTGAACCCAAGCCAAAGGCAGACACTTAACAACTGAGCTATCCAGGCACCCCTAAACTACTGGGTTCTTAAAGTTAAATAAGTTATAATATACAAAGGGTATCACTATAAAAGGTATATGTCATGCCAAGAAATAAGAAGATATTATAGATGTGGTCACAAGTCAGCTATAGCTTAAAAAAAAAAAAAAAACAACTTTACTAGAGAACTCTTCTATGTCATGACTTACCATAATTGACAACAAAATGTTTATGTCTGTTATTAACATTAAACTGAAAGGGAGAAATAACACACCCTGAAGTTTGAATGAAAATTTAAAAAAAGAAAAAAAAAAGAATCAGCTACCTTATGGTATTTGTTTTCTAGGCTGCTAGATGATGCTAAAAACAAAATTTCATGATCTTTATAAAATCTGAGAAATTAAACTTCCGTATATAGACTACATTTATGGAAAAAGTCATCCCATCAAGAATTTAGTAAAGACTTTTTTTATTTTTTATTTTTATTTTTATTTTTTTTTTTTTTTTTTTTTTATTTTTTTAAGATTTTTTATTTATTTATTTGACAGAGAGAAATCACAAGCAGTCGGAGAGGCAGGCAGAGAGAGAGGGAAGCAGGCTCCTGGCTGAGCAGAGAGCCCGATGCGGGACTCGATCCCAGGACCCTGAGATCATGACCTGAGCTGAAGGCAGCGGCTTAACCCACTGAGCCACCCAGGCGTCCCTATTTTTTATTTTTAAAGATTGTACTTATCTGGGGCACCTGGGTGGCTCAGTGGGTTAAGCCTCTGCCTTCAGCTCAGGTCATGATCTCGGGGTCCTGGGATCGAGCCCCGCATTGGCTCCCAGCTCGGCCTGCTTCCCTTCCTCTCTCTGCCTGCCTCTCTGCTTACCTGTGATCTGTCAAATAAATACAATCTTTAAGGGAAAAAAAAAAAAAAGATTGTATTTATCTGACAGAGAGAGAGAGAGATCACAAGTAGGCAGAGGGAGAAGTGGAAGCAGGCTCCCCGCCTAGCTGAGAGCCGATGTGGGGCTGGATCCCAGGACCCTGAGATCATGACCTGAGCCGAAGACAGGTCAGGCTTAACCCACTGAGCCACCCAGGCATCCCTTTTTATCATAATATTGATAATATCATAATATTATTTTATCATAATACTGATAATATCATAATATTGATATCAACTACCTGATCAAATAACTCAGGTTAGTCTAAATGGTGGTTTTCTTTGGGGGAAGGAGAGGATATAGCTTAAACACTGAAAAGTGTAACTCAGGGACACTTGGGTGCCTCAGCTGTCAAGCATCTGCCTTAGGCTCAGTTGGTCCTGAGATCCAGCCCCACACTGAGCTCCCGCTCGCTGCTCGGCGGGAGGCCTGCTTCTCCCTCTCCCACTTCCCTCTGCTCATGTTCCCTGCTCCCTCTCTGTCTCCGTCAAATAAATAAAATCTTTACCCAAAAAATAAATAAATAAATAAAAATAAAGAAACCTGTAACTCAAGTCCAGTTTCCACAAAGAAGTTAAACCACATTAAAATGTTTCATTTGAAAAAAGATTTCAAAATGGCTAATCAAAGATATTAGCATACTTAAATTACTCTAGAAGATCAAGTTATTTTCTTTTAAATCAATGTTTTGTTATAAACAAGTATCATCAACAGAAATAAGGATAAAACAAAGATTATGAAGAACTTTTTTCTTCACCTATACTTGTTAGATCAGTTGCTGGAAGACGACAGACCCTGTCATTTTATAAATTTTAAAGTGAACCAAAAACTACAAAAACCAATATTCCCCAAATCTACCCTATCTCCCTTCACCATTTAGTCTGAGTACAAAACAGTTTAATGGGAAATAGATTACATTTCCAGGGTCTACCTACTATCTGAGAATTTTACCTCATAGACAGTGAATTCCCTTAATCTGCAATACCACTGATATATAAAGTTTATTTCTACCATAAAACTTTAAAGCTACTAAGACATTATTTGGTTTCAACCCAAATTCTGAAATTAGCTAAGAAAAAAATAAGAAGACTCAAATACAATGTAGGAAAAAACACAATGGATATCCAGAAGTACCCATATTTCCCCAAATTATCTTACCACTAACCATAATTTTATATTTTATGTTTAGTATTACTTGAATAAATTTTGTTATTCAAATTCTGGAATTTAGAAAGTTTATTCTAACACTGACACTGTCAGTTGTTTCCCAACTAACTTTTTCTTAAAATCAGTGATCTGTGAAAGGCATAGTTCACAGAAAAAGTATAATACGTTATATTTTAATAAGTTAAATTTATTCACTTTATCTTATGAAAGAGCACTTACATCTTATGAAAGACTACTATGGAATTAGAATTATACTATTTTACTACTTTTAGCCTAGGTAATGTCACAGGATACTTTAAAATAGTTACATGTAACATACAAGTTTTCATACAATGTAGATAATATGTGTAACTAACACCAATGGGAGGGGATTCACTGTCAGTATCATGTGTAATAAAAGAAATGTTTACCAACTCATTTACAAGGGCAAGTTTAAAAACTGAGCCAATGGCGAAACAATTGGAATGCATCTCCACAATCAGTGAACTACACTATGGCAAATTCTACACTCCCAAGAGTGCCAAGAATCTATCGGCATCAAATTTTAATTCAAAAGACTTCATAAAAAATGTACACGATAGAAAAATAAATTTTCACGAGAAAACCACTTTTTCTGAACTTTTAAACTTGTGAATCGGACATTCTTAGAAGCACAGCTATTTAGACATACCATTCCTTCAGATGATGTAATCTTAAGGGATTTGGTAATTAGAACATGTTAATTACTTACATAAAATAATATTTATTGCCATGACTATCAGACTAACTTTAAAAGCTTTCACCCATTCCTGGGGTCTTCACAGAAATCAGACACCCGGTATGAGAAAACAGGTGTTCAAAGCTTCACTGGTCACTTCTAAGAGAATGATTACAACATAAAGAAATTCAAAGGATAATGTACAAAAACTGGGAGATCTTAACTAACGGGTATGAAAGATCACATAAAAATAGTATTTCATGTTGATAAAGCAACACAGAGAGCAACTGTAGAAACTGTGATTAAGACTTTATCAGAGCAAAACTAAATGAAAGGGAAAAAACACAAACACCATTAAAAGAAAATAACTCAAGAGAGAAATAAAAAAAAGCACAGGAAAGATCAGAATTATCCTGAAAAAAAATGTTGACCAAAAAAACTGTTCTAAATACTAACTTTTAAAAGTTCAACTGAAACAACACATTGCCCATTCGAAAAGCCTACAAAAACATTTCTTTAAAAATTTCCATTTTAATAGTTTAACTTCATATTTTTTAAAGCCTGTATGGAAAAGACTATAATAATTAGGATAACCTGTCTCTATTTAGAAATGCTCTATTAAAAAGGAGGCCAACACTAGGAACTTTGCTATTGCACAACAGAGAAAGTAAATGAAATAATGTCCATTAACATTCAGTGTGGATGGTATGTTTCTCCACCTCCCAGAACATAGGGACTTACACTATCTGACCCGAACAATCTACCACTTCTACATCCGTGCAGTAGCTCAAATAAAATGAGTTCCTGTGTTAATCCCACAATAAACCTCAGTAATTCTCACATCACAGTTGTAAACGTTTGTTAACAGAAAAAGAATGTTTTTCCCAAAATAGCTACATATCACTAAGACTACTCAAATTCCTAAATAATCCTTTTACAAGAGTCCTGCCAACTTTATTTTGATACATTAAACATGTGGAGCCTATTTTAAAAGGTCTTTAACTGTGACTTCATGAAAACAGCTTCCTAGTTAGTTCATAAAATATCTTCTTTTTAAAGTTTTCACGTTGTTTTTAAGCTGACTTGAATAGAGATGAATCTGGGCCAGCTATCAAATGCTTAAGAAGCAGTTTTGCCAAATAAGATGGGCAAATGTTCTAGATCTGCTAAATCCGACATGAGAGGTCAGACAACTTAAAAAACGAAATAACTATTTTCAACATTCACTGAGCCCCTCGTTTTTAAAATTACCTCGGTGTCATTTTCACATCTGACGTTTAAGAATACACCTGGGTTTTTTGTTGTTGTTTTGTTTTTTCTTTTCTTTTCTTTTTTTTAACGATATTAGGCTCAGTTTAAAAAAAAAAAAAAAAAAACTAATCTGCTGCAAAAAGCTGGTTAGTCTACTCCTGAAGGGTGTCTGAAGATTTGGATTGCTGGCGGTATAAGTTTCATTGAAAAACTTCTCTGTTAAAAAGAATGACATCCGGAAAGGATCGCTCGAGAGAAGAAAGGGAAGAGAAGCCCGGAGTCGGCTAAGAAAAGAAGCGATTTAAAGCCACTAAGAAGGAAGGTGGTGGTGAGACGCACAAACAGAAGAGCGAGAAAAGAAGATTTAACAAGGAAGTGAAGTGGAGCGCAGAGGGGGGCAGAAACTGATGAGGAAACAAATGGGAAAGCTAAGGGTTTTCGAATAAGCACGATCCAGGAAGGGATGAGTTAAGGCCTGGGGTAGCCCCGGTGTTTCGGTTTCAAAGAGATGCTCGCGGACTGGAGAAGAGAACGGGGGAAAGCAGTTTACTTTCAGGCGCTGGAGCAAAGTAAAATTCCCTGCCCCGAGCCTCTCCCAGACTCGGCCGAGCGCGGAGGCGGCGGCTGGGGAAGGGGCCTACCCAGGAGCCGGGCCCGGCGTTCTGCTCCCCCAGGCTCCACGGCAGAAGAGGAGAGGATAAGGCAAACAGGGCCCGCGACCGTGGCCCGGTGGCACCCCGAAAACAGTGCGGGGCCTCGGTGGTACCCGCGAGCCGTTTCCCCTGCGGCGGAGCGCCGAGCGGCCTTACCTGGGGCGAGGGAGGGAAGCGAGGTCTAGGGCGTCCGCTCTCGCCCGCCGCAGAGAACCCCTGATGCACTCAGCTCGGGCTTCCGACCGAGGCGCGACCCTGCCTCAGCCGCCGCTTCCCCGTCAGGGTCTCGGCCACCGCCTCCGCCGCCTCCGGAGCTGTTTACACCGTCGGGCCCCGCACGCCGCCGCCGCCGCCGCTGCCGCCTTCTCTCCACCCTAGCGCCGTTGCCGATTCGGCCGCCGCCACCTCCTCCGCCGCAGCCTCGTCTCTCTGGAGCATCTTCCAGCCACCGAACCCTGAGAAACAGAGACTCCAGCCGCGCCGGCAGGAAACTCCCCCGCAACTGCTAGGGGGACCAGGCGGTCAGAGCACCGGCGGCTTTTCCGCCATTGAGCAGCAGCCGCTCCGCTCCTTCTGCAACCCCCTCCCCGCACCCTGTCCTCCCCGCCCCTCGGCGAGCCCCGCCCCCAGCTCCCACCCATTGGGACGGTGCAGCCTCTCACTGCATTCGGTTGGCTAGTCGGCCCATCAATCACCACCCTCCCTCCCACTTCGGCTGCTCTGTACCACGGTACTTAGCTTGCCCCGCCCACAATGCCCCGCCTCTCAGGTCCTAATTCCCCATTGGACATCAGTGACCACCTTCAATTGGCAAGGTCAACTATCCATCAAACACCGCCCACTGAGTGAGACCCAACCCTTCATTACCATTTACTTCACTCAGCCCCGCCTCTGGGCGTTAGGGACCAACCCACCCTAACAGCCATAAGTAGAGATCGCCATCAATCAAATAACGCCCACCTGCACTCCGCCTCGCAAAGACCGAGCCCTAGCGATTCTCTTTTCTTATTGGTCCAAAGGGTGACCCGAACCCTTAATCATTGGCTTTCCGTGCGTGTCCGTCACTGAACCAATTTCCAAGTCCGTCACACTGGCTTTTTTCAAATGAACGCGCAAAAGGCGGGGAAGTATCCAAATAGCGATTGGCTAGTCTTCGAAAACGGTCAAATCCAGAGTGTGTGCGGATCCTTCCCATCCTACGAGAACCATGCCCCTTTATTTTTGACCTCTAAGCCATGCGTGAAAGAAGCGCCATAAAGGAGCCAACGCGCTGTCCGGTTATAGGTGTGGAAGCCTAGTCCCACCCGGAGTTACAGGGGGTTGGCTGCTGATTGGCTAACAAAGTCCTGTTAGGCCCTCATTGGAGGACATAAACGTCTCTCTTCGGCGTAGAGCCGGGAAGGGATGGCGCAGGGAAGGATAAGAAGGGGTCCGGGGAGAGGCAGTTGTTTTGCTTCAGCCAACGGGTGGGGCGAACGCGGGAGAGGGAAGCGCCGAACGCAGAGCTCTTGGGGGAGGTGTTGCGGGGAAGGAAAAAGCCCGGATGTGTCTTAACAATGAAATCATCGCCGACCAATCAGAGCTGCTGAGCCAGTCTACCTGCCTGACCTGTCCACAGTAAGGAAGGGAATGAGTTAGTGAGCGGAAAATTGGGGTGTCAGGAGACGGTGGAAAGCGATGTGAGAAAATGGGACAGGTGATCCCTTTAAGAGGACGCTGTGCTGTTGGGGGTTATTTTTATTCTTTCTAGGCCTGCAACGCCTGGCATTCAGCCCTTGACATTTCCGTGTTTTGTTTCTTAGTCAACATTGATTTTTAAAACTCTCGGCCTAGTCTTTGACATTCATTCGTTCGTTCCACAATTACTGAGCGCCTGCTATTTGGCAGGCACTGTTCCTGGAACTGGAGCTACAAAACTAAATTAGGCAATCCCACTACAAGATGGTAGGTGTTACCACTGAAACATGCAATGGACATAAGGGATCGTCCCTGTGGGTAAGTTTATCGAAGAAGGCTTCACAAAGAACAGTATGAGTCTAGAAGGAATCATTCAATAGTCAGAAGAGGGAAGTGGACAGCATTCCGTCAGCAACCGAATTAGACTAACAGGTATTGCAGATTAATTCCCCGCCAAAGAAACAAAACTTTAGTGTAATGAAAGTGTTCTAACACCTTAGGATACTTCCTCCCCCCACCCCCACCCCGGACGTGCCCTGCTAAAGGAGTTAAATCTTATTCACACCTTTGTGTAAACTGGTTTGGACAGACAAGTTAAGCTAAGACCCTGCAGAGTGCCATTCTTATTAGGGGCTGTGGGTGTTTTAGAAATAAGGGCAAATTTAGGAATTGGCCAGGTCGTGGTGAGGATGGCAGAAATAAAGACTCGATTGTAGTTCAGATTTTTTTCATCTCCGCCCCCAAATTTGCATAACGAGAGTGGGTTTTTTACAGTAGGGTGGCTGGATCACCAGCGCCATAATCACCCAGGGTGCAGATCCCTGGGTCTACTCACACCTGTAATATCAGGGACTCCTGAAACAAAACTTGGAAAGGTGAATTTCTAAATTCTCCAGATGCGTTTTATTCACACCCATGACTGAGATCCTCTAGTACAGGTAATAGAGATAGCATAGACTAAAACTTAGTTTCCCCGCTTCTTCATGCAGGGAAGTAAAACAATAAAGAAGAAAAACAATAAAGAAGAAAAACAAGTACGCCCTTTAGACTATGCCTTTCTCCTGTCCCCTTTACTATCAGTACTTAGGAAATATTTCTTAAATGACTTACAGAATACATTCCCTTAAATCACTCTCCTTTGTCTGACACACTTTATATATGGCAAAAGAAGTCTAGGATCCCAGCTTCCAAAATAGCAATCTAAAGATCATAAAAGTGGAGACGTTGTAGGACTTGGTCTTAAGAATTCAGGCAATCTCAGTAGGGCATCAGAGAAGTTTCTTGATCTGCCTGATTTCCTTCTCACTTTCCCTTGGTTGACCCTGAAACTAATACAAAGCACAATCATCTAGGTGGGTTGATGATCCCACATCATTCATTCTTTTAGTCACTAAAAATATAGATATACTGAATACTGGTCTAGGGACTAAGAATACAATAAGGATCAAAACACACTTAGGTTAACTTTAGGTGTTAGGTGTGCTTTATTTGATTTATTTGATTAAAACTCCAAACTAACAAAGAAGGTCCAATAAGATTAGAAATTTAAAAGGTAAATTGGTGTGTGCCATCATAAACATACAATGTATCACAAACATTGACTACCGTCATAGGGGGCTCCATTACTGTGTGAATGCAGCTAGGCTAAGCACTCTGAGTCTTGTTTTATTGTTCAGTAAATAGGACTCACAACATCTTCTGAAGCAAGGTAAAGAGCTTTAGATGCTGTTAATAATGCAAAGCACTTTCCAAAAGATAGTGGAAATATATACTGAATGTAATATAGAAAAAGTCCTGATTTTTCCAGTGTTGGCTTTCATTCTCTGATGTTCCTTTTTATTTTTTTAAGATTTTATTTATTTATTCGAGAGAGAGAGTACACATAATCTCGAGTGAGATAGGGACAGAGGGAGAGAGAGAATCATGGATCCTGATGTGGGGCCCTGTCTCACGATCCTGAGATCATGACCCCAGCTACTGACTGAGCCACCAAGATGCCCCTATTTTTTTTTTTTTTAAAGATTTATTTGTTGGGGCACCTGGCTGGCTCAGTGGGTTGATCGGTGGACTCTTGGTTTCTGCTTAGGTCATAATCTCAAGGATCATGAGATTGAGTCCCACACGGGGCTCTGTGCTTAGAAGGGAATCTGCTTGAAGATTCTCTCCCTCTGCCACTCCCCCCCCCCATGTGTGCTCTCTCTTTCTCTCAAATAAAATAAATAAATCCTTTCTTTAAAAGATTTATTTATTTGAGGGTGCCTGGGTGGCTCAGCTGAAGATTCTTGGTTTCAGCTCAGGTCATGATCTCAAAGGTCCTGACATGAAGCTGAAACCAAGAGTCAGAAACTCAACTGACTGAGCCACCACCTAGGCACTCCTGGTTTTCTTTTTTGAATAAGATATTAGGTATCAATGGTCACCAAGTTTCGGGTGCCTGAGTTTAGCTGGAGTCCTAAACCCACACTTGATAATCTCTGCCTATACTCTGGAGTACTCTGCCTACTTCATGTAATTATTATAAAGATGAAACAGGATGTGGCATACAATAGTACCTAATACATTGGCTGTCACAGTTGAATCATAATTTGCATATGTCCCATAGAATAAAGTTCACGTATTCATTCAGCATATTTATATGCCTGTTAAGTGCAGGCCATTTTGGTCTCTCTGACAGGGAGCTTGGGTGTCAAACTTCAAGTAGTCCAATTTCTACAGATTGATCCACTCCCCCTCTTAACCACTAGAAATATTCTATTGATAAAACTGTTTTCTTCATAAAAAAATTTTTTTTCACCGTTTCCACTTAAGAAGTACAAATACTTCTTAAGCATTCACTGTGAATCAGGTACTAATGATCAGGTAAATAATAGGCACTGCTGCCTTTGTTAATTAGCTATGATAGGGCGCCTGGGTGGCTCAGTGGGTTAAGCCACTGCCTTCGGCTCAGGTCATGATCTCAGGGTCCTGAGATAGAGTCCCGCATCGGGCTCTCTGCTCAGCAGGAGCCTGCTTCCCTTCCCCTCTCTCTGCCTGCCTCTCTGCCTACTGTGATCTCTCTCTGTCAAATAAATAAATAAAATCTTTTAAAAAAAAATTAGCTATGATATTGTGATACAATAAGAAATATATATTTAATCTTCATCCCAGTTCCTGGCAGAGAACTTCTAAAATCCTCATCATTTTGTGCATGATAGGAGTAAGGAGAGCATTTTTGTTGTTCATAAGAAGCGCCTCCTTTTTCTTAAGTAAGCTCTAGGCCCAACATGGGGCTTGAACTCAAGACCCTGAGATCAAGAGTCACATGTTCTACCACTGAGCCAGCCTGGTGCCCCATAAGAAGCCTTTTTGAACCCCTGAAGTTATGCTGATGAGGGAACTCATAGAGATGGCTGCTTGCCAGAGGAAGAAAGTGTGTAATGAGAAGGTCGGAACTTTCAGCCTTACTCCCTATTTCTGGGGAGGGCAAAGGAGATGGAAATGTTCTTAATCGGTGATTAAGATGCAATCAGTCATGCTTATGTAATGAAGCCCCCATAAAAACCCTACATGACTGGGTTTGGAGAACTCCTGGGGTGGTATACACACTGAGGTGCTAAGAAGGTTGTGATCTCGGTAAGGCCAGGGAAGCTCTATGCCTCTTCCCACGTAGCACGCCCTGTGCATCTCTTCCATTTGGCTGTTCCCAAGTTCTATCCTGTATATAAACTGATCGTAATAAGTAAAGTGCTTTCTGGAGTTCTGTGAACAGTTCTAGAAAAATTATCAACCCTGAGGAATGGGTTGTGGGAATCCCCATTTATAGCTGGGTGGTCAGTAGAAGAGGTCACAGCCTGGGACTTGTGATTGGCCTCTGAAAGTAGGAACAGTTCTGTGGGACTGAGTCCTTAATCTGTGGGAACGGCCCTAACTCTAAATAGTTGGTGTCAGAATTGCTTAAGGTGAGGGAAACAACCGATACATCCAGGTCAGAAGTGTTGTGAGTAGAGTAGGAAACAACTTTTCCTTTTCAATGACCACCACCATTTTCTTAGAAAGCCTCAACCCTGACTTTAATGAAACCATAATATGGTTTGATTTAAAACTTTCATTTAAAGTTTCTATTAAAAAGTTTGTCTCAAACAGCTCCAGAGAGCTCTTCAAGACGAAAGCCCTTTTATCCCAACGTATCTGGGATACGGCAAGAATTAGGCCACACAGGCTAAAAACTATCTTAAAAATCCATAAGAATATTGCTCTCTGCTCCATATTTAACATTTATTTCAACATTAAAATATCGTTTAAAGTTTTTATCATCATGAGGGGACAGGTTGTTTTGTTTTGTTTTGTTTTTTAATAAACCATGTCATAAAAGAAGAAGTATGTTTGGCTGACAGAAAACCTAAGCAGTGGCTTAAAGTACAGGGTGTGGGTACCATTTTCTTTCACATAACAAGAAGTTTGGAGGTGAGCAGTGATGTCAGGGTCAGTGCTTCTACAATTACCTTGTTGCCCCAAGATTGCAGGATGGTTACTGCAGCTTCTAGTAAGATGCCCAAGTTGAGGGCACCTGGGTGGCTCTGTTGGTTAACCTTCGGCTCAGGTCATGATCCCAGAGTCCTGGGACTGAATCCCCCATGGGGCTTCCAGCTCCATGGGGAGCCTCTTCTCCCTCTGACCTTCTCCCCTCTCATGGTCTCTCTTACTCTCTCTCTCTCAAATAAATAAATAAAATCTTTAAAAAAAAAAAAAAAAAGATGCCTTAAATTGAAGGCAGTAGGACAGGAGGAATCACATGGGGACCACCCCTAAGCTGTAAGGAAGGCCTGCAACTTAAGAGAACTGTGATGTTATGAGTTTCTGAGGGTAAAGGTTCTCCAACTTACCAAGCATCAGGATCCCCTGGAGGGATTGTGCGAACAAGGATTCTTAGGCCCCACCCCCAGAGTTTCTGATCCTGTAAATCTCTGGTCAAGACTTGATCATTTACCTTTCTAACAAATTCCTTCTAACTCTGCAGTTGCTGTTGGTCCAGGGACCACACTTTGAGAACCACTGACTTAGGCTAATCAGGATCCACTGCCCTGCATAGGTCTAGGGCTATCCAGACATATGGACATATAGAACACGTTAGCATTTAGCTATATTTCTGTTTTATCTCTGCACAGAAGAACAGAAAATAAATTCCTCCTCTCTCTCTCTCTGCCTGCCTCTGCCTAATTGTGATCTCTCTCTCACTCTGTCAAATAAATGAATAAAATTTAAAAAAAAAAAAAAAAAAGGAAGAAAATCAAGCCGGGGCACCTGGGTGGCTCAGTTGGTACTGTATGTGACACTTAATCTCGGGATTGCACGTTCAAGCCCAACGGTGGATATAGAGTTTACTTTGTAAATAAATAAATAAATAAATAAAATCTAGAAAGAAAGAAAGAAAGAAAGAGGAAGAAAGGGAGAAAGAGAAAGAAGGAAGAAAGGAAGGAGAGATGGAAGAAAGGAAGGAAGGAGAAGAAAGAAAAGGGAAAGGAAGGAAAAAAGAAAGGAAGGAACTAAGCTCAAACAGAGGCAAAGGCAAGAAGTCTTTGTAGACTCCAGTGGTTCCTCAATGCACACAGCCCTTTCTTTCCCAAGCCATTAAAGATATTAGGCTCTGGGGCATCTGGGTGGCTCAGTTGGGATGGCGTCTGCCTTCGGCTTAGCTCATGATCCTGGGGTCCTGGGATTGAGCCCCATGTCAGGCTCCCTCTCCTACTCCCCCTCCTTAGGCTCTCTCTCTCTCTGTCAAATAAATTAATTAAAATGTCTAAAACAACAACAACAACAAAAAAAAGATCTTAGGTTCTGAGATACCAGAACTTTACAGCCTTCTAACTTCCATTAAAATAAGATACAATGCCACAGGCAATACTTTAACTGAAGCTTATCCTTAAGGTCCACTCAGCTTGCATTCATCAGAGTTCCGCAAGAAACAGAAGATGCGCTCAAATTAGGAATTTTGAGGAGGGTGTAATAATAAAGGGACTATTTCCAAAGGTGCAGGCAAGGTAGAGATAAATCATACAGTTTAATCCCCTACCTCTAGTAGTAGGGAGGCACATTATCGCACTTGTGCCTGAAGGAATGTGGGTAGGAAGGGTTCATGGAACAGTACATGGAGAGAGTTGCAGAGTCCTGTGTCAAGAACTCTGATACCCTGTAATAAATACCCCAGCCTCACTCTCCTTTGATCTCCTGCCAGGGCTACCCCTTGGCCAAACCCAACTGTGCTGTAGCCTATCAATAGTATCCATTCAAGTCACAGAACAGAAGGGAGAAAGGTAGAGGGGCAGCCAGATATCTGGAGGGACAGCAAGAGATAACCAGCACAGACATATTTGAATTTTATACCATTTATTTCTAGTTCTAGAATTAGTCTTTTTTGTGGTCAAGGGAAAGTCAAATTATAAAACAAGGAAGAAAAATATTAGAAGAAATCCCTAAATCAACAGATCTTGGAGTATGGTCTGAAGACCTCCCTGAGGGTCCACAGGGTCAAAACTATTTTTGCAGTAAGAGTAAGACGTTATTTGCCTAGTTCACTGTCATTCTTTGAGTAGGAGACAGAACTTTCTGGAGGCTATATAACATGTACTATTGCAACATACTGCAACAGCAGATTCAGAGTGCAACTGTCTTCCATTAAGCCAGAGATTAAAGAGATTTGCAAACATAGAAGACAATGTCTCCTTCCTCACCCATATTTTCGTTTTAAGAAAATACAGTTGTTTCACAAAAAAATTCTACTTAGGTGAACACATAATGGGCTTATTTTTTTAATTAATTAAAAAATATTTTTAAATTTCTCAAATTTGGGGGTGCCTGGGTGGCTCAGTGGTTTGAGCCTCTGCCTTTGGCTCCGGTCATGATCTCAGGGTCCTGGGAGCATCGGTCCTGAGCAGAGAACCTGCTTCCTCCTACCCCTCTGTCTGTCTCTCTGCCTACTTGTGACTTCTCTCTCTGTCAAATAAATACATAAAATCTTAAAAAAAAAAAAAAAGAAAGAAAAAAAGAAAGAAAAAGAGAGCAAGGGAGAAGGAAGCAAGGAGAAAGAAAGGAAGAAAGAAAGAAAAGAGAAAAGAAGTAAAAGGAAAGAAAAAAGAGAAAGGAAAGGAGAAAGGAAGAATGACAGACTTACACATTACTGTATCACAGATTTGCTTGTTTTTTTATAGTTTGATGACTGTCTCAGTATAATTGGTTTCCTTTGAAACTCTGTGAACTGCATGTATTTGAAACCATTGTTTGAGAAGAAATCTACGGAATTTGCCAAAGAGGCACATCGAAGAAAAGAAAAAGGGGAGTAACAACCCCTGCTGCGGCAGCAATCTTCAGTTCAGGGAGGACATTATTCCTTTTGTTGTGCGTTGTACACAGTGACCGTCCAATGAGTATTTACTGCATTGCGTTTGGAGCA
Organism: Mustela lutreola; assembly: GCF_030435805.1. Classification (NCBI taxonomy): domain Eukaryota; kingdom Metazoa; phylum Chordata; class Mammalia; order Carnivora; family Mustelidae; genus Mustela; species Mustela lutreola. Next base: position 68,762,370 of record NC_081298.1, read on the forward strand.
TTTCAAGGAGTTGCCTGGAAGTTTTCCTTTCCCTCAGGGTCGCCCAGCCAGGGCCGGGTCGGCCCCCACCCCACTTCCTCCTGAGAGAGGAAGTTGATCCAACGATCGCCATCCCGCGAGCAATCCCCACAGCCCTGGAGGCCAAAGCTGGCTGCCTCCGAGTCAGAAGCTCCTTTGTGTTTTAAAGAGAGTGTGCTGGCCGGAGATGATTGAGATTACGGTTGCAACACAGTGGGTGGTATCAGAAACACTTTTCCCTTGGAGCCCAACCATATCTCTGCTGCAAAACTGCAAAATGTTTAAATGGGCTTGGCTGTGGGAAGCTCTACTCTCAGCCATTTATGTAAGCACTTTAGCATTTATGGCCAAGTTCATTTACATTATTCATTCGTTTTGTTATGTTTTGTTTTCTTTTTACAATAAACTATACATTTCTGCCAACTCTTCATTGTTTGCTTCTTAGCAGCCTCACCATTTGCTTATGCAATATGGTGGTTTGCACAGGCTTCAAAAACCCAAAAGGAAATCTTGTGCTACTTTTTCCTTCTTTTTCTTCCACATCTGCAACGACTCCTTTCCTGTTTACTGGTCTGAAGGCTCTTTTCTCCTGCTGTTAAAGCTGAGCATAAGCGCTGATCTTAAGAATCTAGGCAGGCTTTCAGATGTAGCAGACATCAAGAAGAAGACAAGAATAAAGCCACAGGTTGATTATTCTATAAACAAGTGTGCAGTAAGAGAATGCTCAATGAAAAGGTCATGGTGAAAGGGACACATGGGACTTGAATGCTGCTCATTTAAAAGGCTTCATAATAAGGCCCACCCATAATGTTCTTTAAATAAGGACCTTATGTTTCTGGCAAATGGTAGAGACCTCAGCCATCAGATAACTGGTCTAGAAGCAGGTATCTTGTCAAGACCTCGCCACAGTAAGGGTGAAGAGCAGGGTTGAGAAATTCAGGTTCTAAAGCCAAGGAGAAATGGAGACAGGAGAGGAAGCCAGAGGGTCCCAGCAAAACAGTCAGACTACACCACCAGCAGAAATAGCTGGAAATGAAAGCTGTAAGAGGCCAAATGAAGGCTTCTTTATTCTTCCTGCCGGTGACCAGAACTTATCCCCAAGTATGGGACTGGGTTCAAACGCTGGAGAAGGGTTAAGGTACAACACTTTAGAAGGATTGGGTAGCAAGGACAGGAAACGCCTTCATAGTAAGTTTCTAAAAGCTCCATGGTTGTTTTGTGTTTTTGTTTTATTTTTCAAAAAAATTTTATTAGGAAAATTTTCAGACACACCAATAGACTAATATTATATAATGAACCCCATGTACCCACCACACAGCTTAAACAATTCTCAACATTGTGACTATATGGCTTCGAAGATCCCTCTCCTCAATATTTTTTAAAGATTTTATTTATTGGGGCGCCTGCGTGGCTCAGTTGTTAAGGGCCTGCCTTCAGCTCAGGTCGTGATCCCAGGGTCTTGGAATGGAGCCCCACATCGGGCTCTCTGCTCAGTGGGAAGCCTGCTTCCCTTCCTCTCTCTCTGCCTCCCTCTCTACTTGGGATCTCTGTCTGTCAAACAAATAAATACAATCTTTTTTTTAAAAAAGCTTTTTTAAAAAAAAGTTATTTATTTATTTGAGAGAGAGAGAGCACAGAGGAAGGGGCAGAGGGAGAAGGGAAGCAGACTCCCTGCTGAGCGTGGAGCCCTTCCCAAGGCTCCCTCCCATCAATTTTTTTAAGATTCAGATTTTAGCCCTCTGATTTCTAGACTATCTTCCTCAGAAATGTGCCACATTCTCTTGACTCTAATTACTGTCTCAATGCATTTGAGCCCCAGTTGTGAAGCAAAAGCCCCATCCTTTGATGTACCTTTAACAGCCTACTGGATCTGTCAGTTTCAAGTTTCCAAGGCCTTTCAGTTTGTAGCAGTGTTGGTTGCCTTCTGAGCGGCCTCCACACCTTGACCTTATGTCCTGCTATAGAAACTCACTTAATTGATGTATGAGGGGATGCTTAGTTACCTTTCAGCCCCAGGTATTAATCTTGATTAAGCTGTCCATGAAAGTTTCATTCCCCCTTTTGGGAGGCTGATTGAGGAATGTGCATATGAGTTTTCCTTAAAACTCTGCCATAAAGAGTTTTCCTTATTCTCATAAAAGAATGTGAAAAAGATACTCTCTTCCTTTCTTGGAGCCAGACTACCTACATTTGAATCTTAGTGATCCCACTCAATAACTAGGTGACTCTGAGCAAGTTACTTAAATTCTCTGTACCTCAGTTTTTTAATCTGTAAAATCCAGATGATAGAAGCAACTCATGAGATTGTTGTAAAGAGCCAAGGAATTAATATAGGCAAAGTGCTTAGAACAGTGTCTGCCCTATCAATAGTGCTATCATTTAGCACTGTTTATTTTAGTTATTATTATTTTGTAAGGACGTGATGCTTGGAGCTGTAGCAGCCATCTTGTGACCATGAAGAGGCAAACTTGAGGATAAAGATCAACTCATTATGCATGAAAGAGAAGAGATGTGGAAAGGACTTTAATCATCAATGATGTCAACTTACTGAACTAAACAACCCTGGAACCAATCTACCCCTGAATTTCTTTTTTTTTTTTTAAAGATTTTATTTATTTATTTGATAGAGATCACAAGTGGGCAGAGAGGCAGGCAGAGAGAGAGGGGGAAGGAGGCTCCCCGCTGAGCAGAGAGCCCGATGTGGGGCTCGATCCCAGGACCCTGGGATCATAACCTGAGCCAAAGGCAGAGGCTTCAACCTACTGAGCCACTCAGGCGCCCCTACCCCTGAATTTCTTATTGAGATAATAATTTTGCTTATTATATGTGTCTCTTTCATTGAATTTTCTATTATTTGCAAACAAAAGCAGCCTAATTGACACATATGCCCCAACCAGATTTATTTTTTTTAATATTTTACTTTTAAGTAAAATCTATACCCAATATGGGGCTTGAACACACAACCTCAAAATCAAGAGTCTTACACTCTACTGACCAAACTATCCAGGCCACCTGCCCCAGTTAGATTTCTTTTTCCCTAAACTTGCTCAAGTTCATTGCCTCTGGTCAATGCATCAAAATTTCCCCATTCAGTATTCTTTATAATTCCCCATAAATAGCTATAAATAGCCAGTTGTGTCATTGTTGCCTTCCCACTTTTTCTTTCCCTCCATTAGCAAAGTTACCATTAGTGGCAAAACGAAACATAGTGCAACTAATGGCCTGAACTAGTCCTCATGAAAAGTGAGGAGCTCATAGAAAGTGAAAATATTAGTCACAGCCAACTTTGTCTTGTTCATACCATGTAGCACATAGTAGGCATTCAATGTATATTTGTTGAATGAATGGATGGAGGGATAGGTGGATGAGGGTATTTCTCAAATGAAGATATTCCAGAGAATAATTTTTCAGAGCAAGAAATCTTCATCAGGGGACGCCTGGGTGGCTCAGTTGGTTAAGCAGCTGCCTTCGGCTCAGGTCATGATCCCAGCGTCCTGGGATCAAGTCCCGCATCGGGCTCCTTGCTCAGCAGGGAGCCTGCTTCTCCCTCTGCCTCTGCTGCCATTCTGTCTGCCTGTGCTTGCTCTCTCCCTCTCTCTCTCTGACAAATAAATAAAATCTTTAAAAAAAAAAAAAAAAAAAAAAAAAAAAAGAAATCTTCATCAGGGGCACCTGGCTGGCTGTATCAATACAACATGACTTTTGATCTAGGGGTTGTGAGTTCAAGGCCCACATTGGATGTAGAGTTTATTTAAAAAAAAAAAAAAAAAAATCTTCCTCTGCCAAATAAGTTTGTTTACTTGATTAATCATTAAACAAAATTGCTTCAGGACTTCTCAGAGCCTTTAATATGCTTCTATGAGTTGAAAGAAGGACTCTACTATCCAGTGCCACCCCAGCTTAATTGGCCAGAGAGGCAATTATTCTCAAATTACCATTTTCTGGAGTTTCACAGAATATAGCTAGAGCAGTCAGTCTCAAGAGATTTTTGCCAATTATGGCTTTAGGCAGGAGAGAAAACTCTAGAACAACCTATACCTTATATTGCTTTCTTATCTAGTCATTCTCAATTACCACTGGAAAAATAGTTGGGCATTACAATGGGGTGTCATTCTATGGGAAAACTGGGGGCAATTACTATGCATGCATCAATTTTTGCAATTCTAGTATGGCTTACTGATTGTTGAAATAATGTGTACATATCCTAAAGTGTAAATATTGGAAAATCTCACACTAAAACACTATTGATACAAATATATACTACTGCATGTAGTAAATTAATTAAAGCCCCAGAGCAAACTGATAATGATAAGGCTTCACTGGGCACGAAATAGAAGAATAGCAACTTTTTAAAACCATAACTAACCTAAAACCATGCGGGTGAAGCACTGACAACAAAAGTATCTTTCCCGGGCGCCTGGGCGGCTCAGTCATTAAGCGTCTGCCCTCAGCTTAGGTCATGATCCCAGAGTCCTGGGATCGAGCCCCCATCTGGCTCCCTGCTCAGTGGGAAGCCCGCTTGTCCCTCTCCCACTCCCCCTGCTTGTGCTCCTTGTCAAGCTATGTCTTTCTCTGTCAAATAAAAAAATAAAGTCTCAAAAAAAAAAAGTGTCCTTCCTGAAACTGTTGGGAATTTCTACCAGTCATATAGCCCGCTACAGCAGATGTGTGGGTACGCCATCTCCCCAGAAGAACACTGAATTAGTCCTCATTAAACTCTAATAAGCCATAATTTAATTTATGAATACCAGAACTTTATAACCCTCAGGAACTCAGTAGGTTTCAAGTAAGCCTTCGTTTTATGTGACATTGAAAGTCATTGGAATTGGCTGAGAGAATATGCATAAGAACCAGAGACCAGGGGCGCCTGGGTGGCTCAGTGGGTTAAAGCCTCTACCTTCAGCTCAGGTCATGATCCCAGGGTCCTAGAATCAAGCCCCGCATCGGACTCCCTGGAGCCTGCTTCCCTTCCCCTCTCTCTGCCTGCTTCTCTGCCTACTTCTGATCTCTGTCTGTCAAATAAATAAATAAAATCTTAAAAAAAAAAAAAAAGAAAGAAACAGAGACCATACTTCTGAGAATGACTTCGGTGGGGCCTGTCTAGATTAGTATAGTGTGCAAAGAACCCATCTGTTTATCTCCCTCAAATGTTGGAAGCCCTCATGGAGGGCCCAGATTAGCCTTTTTATTATCAGGCCTATTTTATTAGCCGCCACTACTTAGTACTAACAGATTAGTTCAGATCATCATCTTCTCACACTTAAAGGCTCTAACACCTACCAGCAATTGCTACCCCCTAAATGACTAGTTAGCAGTTTAAGGTCTCCATGCATGGTGCTCAGAAGTTACCAAGGAAGGAGCACATGGCTGGCTCAGTCGGGAGAGCATGTGACTCTTGATCTCAGGGTCATGAGTTTGAGCCTCACGTTGGTTGTGGAGAGTACTAAAAATAAATTAATTAATTAAAATAAACTTTAAAAAAGAAAAGGTCATCAAATGAACCTGAGCGCTATTTTCAATATTTAAAAAAATCTAAAGGAAATCATGCATTCATTGCCCTGGTCATATTTTGTGCTTCCTCTGGAATTATACCAACTCAGTGAAGAAATACCAGTTATCTACTAGTGATCTGAAGTTCAGAATGACACTTTTGTATCTTTGGTTTGTAAAACATGCTAAAGTCCTCCTCACTTCATGTCTTCACTCATCAAAGTCTCCCCATTTTTAAAGTTTAGGCTCAAGATCCTGTGATCCCCAGAGATCTCTTATTACTCTTGAATTCTCCAGCACTGGTTGATAATTTTACTATCCTAGTTTCTTAACAAGTCCTAATCCCAGTCCCAAACGCTGGGTCCTATCTTTGCCATGGATTCTGAGTCAGCAGGGCACACATAGAATGGTCTCAACTAGGTAGATCCTTAACAAAGGAGAAAAAAAAAACCTTCTTTTTTTTTTTAAGATTTTATTTATTTATTTGACAGAGAGAGAGACAGGGAGAGGGAACACGAGTAGGGGGAGTGGAAGAGGGAGAAGCAGGCTTCCCACTGAGCAGAGGGCCCAATGCAAGGGGCCGATTCCAGGACCCTGGGATCAGGACCTGAGCCGAAGGCAGAGGCTTAACAACTGAGCCACCCAGATACCCCAATCACATCAGTTTTTAAAAGACAAAGGCAATTGTAGAGACAGTTATGCTAGTGTTAAATAACTATAAGAAAGATATTTTTCCGCTTCCCTTGTTTTCAAACAAAGAAGTTCCTGTTCTGAGATTCGGAGCTTTTAAATTTTAACCTAATCATCAGCTGATACAGTTCCAAATAAAACAGCCACTGAAGAAAGAAAGAGAAAACTGAATTTACACAATAAATTCATTCCAGCAATCACTAGCCAGGACTCCTAGAGCAAGTTATTTAGCTGCCATGAGACTCATTTCCTGCTACATAAGAGGGAGATCATACCTACTTTGTAAAGTAAAGATTACCATGAGGTAATTATGTGAATGCCTGGCATAGCAGAGAAGCTTAATAAATGCTGGTTTCATTCTCCTAAGTCTCTGTTTGTTGTCTAAGAATGGGGTAGTTCCAAATTGGTAAACTTGCCAAGTATGTATCTTTCTTTTTTTCTTTTTACAATTTTTAAAAAGATTTTATTTATTTATTTGACAGAGAGAGAGTGAGAGTACAAGCAGGGAGTTAGAGGGAGAGGGAGAGGGAGGAAACAGGCTCCCCACTGAGCAGGAGCCTGACTCAGGCCTTGATCCCAGGACCCTGGGATCATGACATGAGCTGAAGGCATCCGCTTCACCAACTGAGCCACTCAGGTGCCCCTGAATCTTCCTTTGAATCTTTTGGTGTCAACACAATTGCAAAACCCAAAGTCCATACTTAAGTTTTATACCACATTTTACCTTTGGGTTGTGTGTTTGTTTTTGTTCTTTTCTGGGTTGTGTTTTGAAAGTAGTATCTGTGCACCTTTTTCTGAGTTTTTTATGCAAATGATTCTGAAAAGCACTCTTATAATTAATTTAAGGCAAAATCATTACTACTTTAAATTAACATTTTAATCTAAATATGTTTTTGCTTTTCATTATATTTCTGCCAGCATTATAACTTAAAAATATGACATTTAAGGGGTACCTGGCTGGCTCAGTCAGTAGAGTGTGCTACTCTTGATCGTGGGCTTATTGATTCGATCCCCAAGTTGGGGGGTAGAGACAACTTAAAAATAAAATCATTTAAAAATATATGACATTCAAAAATTAATAGAATACAATTTCAGGGTTTCCTGGGTGCATCAGGGGTTACCGTCTGCCTTCAGCTCGGGTCATGATCCCAGGGTCCTGGGATTGAGTCAAACGTCAGGCTCCCTGCTCAGCAGGAAGCCTGCTTCTCGCTCTGCCTGCCACTCCCCCTGCTTCTGTGCTCTTTCTCTCTCTGACAAATAAATAAATAAAATCTTTAAAAATAAAATAAAATTAAAATTTTTAAAAGGTAATGAGATACGCTTATATTTAAATTTCTCTAACAACTAATTTTATAAAAGCTAATTATCTTTGAAGTGGGGAAATTAAGTCACTAAAGATTACAAAAAGAAGGGATGACTGGGTGACTCAGTTGGTTAAGCCGCTGCCTTCGGCTCAGGTCATGATTCCAGGGTCCTGGGATCCAATCCGGCATCAGGCTCCCTGCTTAGCAGTGAAGCTGCTTCTCTCTCCCTCTGCCTGCTGCTCTGCTTACTTATGCTCTCTCTCTATCTCTCTGTCAAATATATAAATAAAATCTCAAAAAAAAAAAAAAAGACTACAAAAAGAAAATTGTCTTCTCAGAGTACCTTTTTTTTTTTTTTTTTTTAAGGGCACCATTTTTAAAAAGATACAGAATGGATAGATTAGATTACAAAAATTCTCTACTTACGGCACCTGGGTGACTCAATGGGTGAAGCCTCTGCCTTCAGCTCAGATCATGGTCTCAGGGTCATGGGATCGAGTCCCGCATCGGGCTCTCTGCTTGGCAGGGAGCCTGCTCCCCATCCTCCGCCGCGCCTGTCTCTCTGCCTACTTATGATCTCTCTCTCTGTCAAATAAATAAATAAAATCTTTTTTTTTAAAGATTTATTTATTTATTTATTTGACAGAGAGATCACAAGTAGACAGAAAGGGAGGCAGAGAGAGAGAGAGAGAGAGAGAGAAGGAGGCTCCCTGCTGAGCAGAGAGCCTGAGGCGGGACTCCATCCCAGGACCCCGAGATCATGACCCGAGCCGAAGGCAGTGGCCTATCCCACTGAGCCACCCAGGCGCCCAAATAAATAAAATCTTAAGAAGAAAAAAAAAATTCTCCATTTGGAATCTCTTATGGTTATCACTATACTTTAAAGTTATACCAGACATAGTAAATAGCTATAGAAAGGAAAAAGAAAGTCATCTTTTAAAGATTTTATTTATTTATTTGACAGACAGAGATCACAAGTAGGCAGAGAGGCAGGCAGAGAGAGAGAGGAGGAAGCAGGCTCCCTGCTGAGCAGAGAGCCCGATGTGGGGCTCCATCCCAGGACTCTGGGATCATGACCTGAGCCGAAGGCAGAGGCTTTAACCCACTGAGCCACCCAGGTGCCCCAGAAGTCATCTTTTAAAACATGGTATTCATTGTGTTATTTTGGAACACAATTGTTGTTAACAATAAATTAAATATAATTTTCAAACTGTATCATTATAGTCATCTGTCCATATGGGACAACCATTTTGGTGGTTTTGTTAATACCAAGTTCATGCAATCAATGCCAAAGTAGCACCAAATAAAGGTCATTGTTAATGAATTATATAGGTCAATTCTAGAATGGTAATAATAACTTTATAACAAGAAGTCATAAAAAAATGTATGTATATTTTCGTTTCTTACTTCCGGCTGTATTTTCTGTGTGTGTGTTTTAGAAGATTACATACAACTATCGTAGCAATTTTCTTTTACTGTTAAATTCCTAGCATTACTTATATTTACTTAATATAGGGTGATTATATCATAAAGTAAAGAACTTTGTGAATTTCAGTTGCTACATGAATATGCACAGGTTTGTTCATATTTAGATAATTGTATTATGGTTTGTTATTAATCACCATCATGTAGGACAACATACAATAGCTACCTTGAGGGTTTAGACATGACTGTGAATGTTTGTTGCAAAATACTTCCTCAAGTAGGACAAATAGCTGATTGACCCCAGGAAACCTAATCTCTTTATATCAAGCTGAAGTAAGTGAAAGTAGACTGTGCCTTGAAAATGCTGTAAGAGGGGCGGCTGGATGGCTCAGTGGGTTAAAGCCTCTGCCTTCAGTTCAGGTCATGATCCCAGGGTCCTGAGATGGAGCCCCGCATTGGGCTCTTAGCTCAGCAGGGGGCCTGCCTCCTCCTCTCTCTCTGCCTACTTGTGATCTCTGTCAGTCAAATAAATAAATTTTTTTAAAAATGCTATAAAAGGGTGCCTGGGTGACTCAGTTGTTAAGCTGCTTCCTTTGGTTGGGCTCGTGACCCCAGGGTCCTGGGATCGAGGCCCACACTGGGCTCCCTGCTTGGTGGGGAGCCTGCTTCTCCCTCTCCTGCTCCGCCCTGCTTGTGTTCCCTCTCTCTCTGTGTCTCTCTGTCAAATAAATAGATAAAATCTTTTTTTTAAATGCAATAAGATTATAGAGAAGAACAATATCAATTAAAGCAGTGTGCTTTTATAATCTCCCAACATTACAAAAGAAATCACCACCAACTAGAAGCTAATCAGAAATAAGAGAACTATTTTTAAGCAAATTTCCTACCAATTAGCGACATGAATTTTCTTCTCTGGTCCTGGTGGTTTGCTCACTATGGAACCCCCTCCCTGCCTCTCTCATCTCTGCCCATTACAGCCTCAAGGAGCTCACTCTTTCCTAAACTACAGTAGTGATGTTTCAGTACCATGCAATTTAATACTTAATTATATACTGTTTTGTGCTAGTCTTTAATTGTTTTAGGTGTGTTATATATTCTCTTGTCAACGAGATGGTAGTCCCTGAGGCTAGGACCATATGTCATATTTCTTTGTTAATGCTTTTTATGTTAAACCTGGTAGGCACTAAGTAATGTCTTGTAGGAAAATCTAAAAACAACTATTAGATTTATACAATATGGCTAGAATGCAAACAGAAAAAAATTCATGTCTCTGTGGGGTAAAGGACACCTACTGGGCACTGATGTTTTCAAATTCATTCAGGTCCTCTGGTTACAGTGAGCATAAATCTACCCCAGTTGGCTTAGTTAGAGAGATACCTAAAATAAGCAGACAAGATGATTTCATGGAACCCAACTGCAAATTGGTGATTAAGACTGAACTTAGGAATTAGAAGGTCAGAAACCAGGCAGCATCTTTTTTCTAAAAGTGAGCATAGTTTCTCTTCTTTCCATGCCTCCATCCAGCTCCTTCTATCTCATTGTGTATGTGGAGGCGTTTCCCTTGCCTGCATGTGTCTTACATGGCTTCTCCAGTGACAATCTTTCATGGTCTTACAAGTCCAGGACCCTTCAGTAACTGACCCGGACTTCGCTTTCCATTTCCAAATTTCTGACAGGAAAATTCAATTGGCCTGTGATGGATCAGATAATAACACCTGGCCCGATCAGCTGCCACCTTGATACCAAGGCTCACATGGTTTGACATTTTTCTCTCAGCAGAGGTGTGGGAAAAACTTTCAAAGAAGAGGAAAGACAGACAATTTGACTAATGCCATAACTAGAGTTCAAATCTACAGGAAACTGTAACAAAAGTTCTCTAGATGTCTTTCCAGCTCATGACTCCCTTCCTCTGAGAATTACCTGACCCAGCAGGGGTAGGCCCCCGGCAGACATATTTGTACTAACTGATACCGGACTTCTGGCCCACTGACCAAACCAGGGTGATCACTCTTCCCAAGCTAGGTCAGACTGGTGTTCTCCTGACAAGTTTGATTTGGAGCCAAGAAACTGCCCCTCAGGCTAGGCTGGTTGGTCTTTTGAGAGGAAAGGCTGTGGACTCAGAACAGTTTCAGGATCATCCTTCTCTCTCTGTGCCCAGGAAAGAGAGAAGAATGAAGCAGCCATCCTTAGGAAGCAGAGCTGACACAGGGGGCAAGCCCTGCCTGATTCTTCAAGGCCTGAATAATTTCTGATTCCAGAAGCTCAACTGCTTTCTTTCCTGCCCTTCAGTTCTGTGAGATATCTCCATATTATTTTTTTGCTTACATTAGCTTGAGTTGGTTTCTGTTATTTGCCATCAAAATCGTCATAACGGAGAAATGCAGATTAAAAGTAAGAGTCCTTCCTATACTTGTCCATCGGGACAAGTCAGCCGTGTGAAGATGCCAATATTTGGTTGCCATGAAGAGTTTCTAAAATTATCTTGTAGACTCACATATCTGCGTGGCTATACAGCGCATCTGTTGGTGACTCATGAGGATTAAATAGTATGGGAGGCTGATTCTCGGTTGGGTGTTATATGATTTCTTGAAAGAGAACAATTTATGAAGGAAAATTGGCCTTGAAATTTTTTGTATCACTTACTGGATGTCTGTGATTTTTTTTTCATTCTTTTTCTTTTCAAGTTATTATTTAAATTCTAGTCATCTAACATATATGGCAAAATTGGTTCCATAAATGTCTGTTACTATAATTGCTGCTTGTTAACCATTTTCAAAGCACGTTTACACATTCTCTGATTCGATAGTCACAATGATCCTCTGAGAAAATATCACCCTGGTTTCATAAGGAAGAAGCTGAGGCATGAAGAGATCAAGTGATTTGTTCAGTATCGTTAATCTAGGAAGGGTACTTCTGACCTACATTTAGTCTGTCTTCTTATAGCCAAGATATATATGTATGTATGTATAAAATCTCTCTTTTCTATTGAAGTGTTAAATAGGTACAGACAAGGACACAAATCATAAGGGTACAGCTCAGTGAATTATTATAAAGCCAACACACCATGTCGTCCCCAATGGGACATGAAGGTGGATATGACCAGCACCTCCTTTCTGCCACCTCACAATCACTATTTCCTCTCTCTTTCCACAAGGAAATCACTCTCTTGACTTTTAACACCATAGAGTTGCCTGTTTTCAAGCTTCATATACACGGAACTGGGCCATATGGATACTTGTGTTCAACATTTTTATTCATATGAGATTCATCTACTTTGTTGTATGTAACTGTAGTTCCTACATTTCTATTCTTACATAGTATTCTATTCTGTGAATATACTACCGTTTATGTATCTATCCCACTATCTATCAATATTTGGATTGTTTTTATTTTAGGGCTATAATGGATAATGCTGCTACAAGCCCTCATGAGTTTATCTCTTGGTGTACCACATTCATGCCCTATTGAGTAAATACCTAGGAATGAAATTGCTGGGTCAAAAGTTCAAATTTAATGGCTATTGCAAGGCACTTTTCCACTGTGGGTATATCAACTTACACTTCCACCCCACTAGTAGAGGAAAACTTTGGCTGTTTCATATTCTCATCAACACTTGTTATTTTCTACTTTTAATTTAAGCCTCTGGTGCACCTGGCTGGCTCAGTTGGTGGAGCATGAGACTCTTGATCTCAGTGTTTTAGGTTTGAGCTTAAAGTTAGAGCTTTACACCACGTTGGGTGTAAAGATTACTTAAAAATAAAATCTTAAAAAATTTAAAAAGCACTTGGGGTACCTGGGTGGTACAGTTTGTTGAGCATCTGACTCTTGGTTTCAGCTCAGGTCATGATCTCATGGGTTGTGAGATCCAGCCCCAGTCAGGTTCCGTGCTCAGCGGGGAGTCTACTTGAAGATTCTCTCTCCCTTTCCCTCTGCCCTTCACCCCAACTTCTGTGTACTCTTTCTCCCTCAAATAAATAAATAAATAAATATTCTTTTAAAAAGTTGTTCTGGGGCACCTGGTTGACTCAGTCAGTAGAGCATGCAACTCTTGATCTTGGGGTTGTAGTTTTGAGCCCCACATTAGGTATAGAGATTACTTAAAATCTTAAAAAAAAATTCTGGTGAGTGTGTATGATAGACATCATTATTATTTTAATTTTTCCCCCTGATAACTAATGAGCTTGAGTAGATTTTGATTACTGGTCATTTGGATATCTTCTTTTGGGAAGGGCTCATGCAAGTTTTTGCCCGTTTTTCTATTGATTTGTAAGAATTCTTTATGTATTCTGAGAAAGATGCAGTATCTGCTGTAATATGCATTGCAAATATCTTCTCCCCCTCTGTGGTTTGCATTTTCAACCTTGAATTTTTGACATCAAAGAAATTATAGCATCTTATTTGCACTTCTCTGCTTCATTAAAAAAGGTAATGATTTCCATTATTTTGGATAAAATCCAACTAAACAAGATGCTCAAATGGTGCTTCTCTCCCCATTTTGGCTCGGCCCCCAAGCTGAAAGCAACACATGGTGGATCAGTACTGTCACTCTGGACCTGCTAAGAGTGTTGAAACACTTCTGGCTCCCATGAACCTTTAAAGTATAAGGAGGTTGGGGCACGTAGGTGGCTTTGTGGATTAAAGCCTCAGCCTTCGGCTCAGGTCATGATCCCAGGTCATGGGATCAAGCCCCACATTGGGCTCTTTGCTCTGCAGGGGGCCTGCTTCCTCCTCCCTCTCTGCCTGCCTCTCTGCCTACTTGTGATCTCTGTCTGTCAAATAAATAAATAAAATCTTAAAAAAAAAGTATAAGGAGGTTGATGTAGAAAGGATGGATGGGTGAAGATTTCTTTGGAAAGTGCTTTCTCCTCCTTCTACCTTTACATGGGGTCCAGAAGGAGTACGTTACTCAAACTCAAACCAAATGAGAGGTGCCTCCGACCTCGTGACTTAGGGGAGGCAAAGGAGAGCAGGGCCCAGGGAACAAATGGAATCCATTCAAAGCACTAGCCTGGGATACCCTGAAAAGGAATCTTACCTCCTGGTCTGCAGTGGGTGAAGGAACCATCAGATGTCCAGGTTTGAGGGTGTTATTAAAAACTGACAGCTGGGGACGCCTGGGTGGCTCAGTTGGTTGGACGACTGTCTTCGGCTCAGGTCATGATCCTGGAGTCCCGGGATCGAGTCCTGCATCAGACTCCCAGCTCCATGGGGAGTCTGCTTCTCCCTCTGACCTTCTCCTCGTTCATGCTCTCTCTCCCTGTCTCTCTCTCTCAAGTAAATAAATAAAATCTTTAAAAAAAAAAAAAAACTGACAGCTGGGGCACCTGGGTGGCTCAGTGGGTTAAAGCCTCTGCCTTCGGCTCAGGTCATGATCCCAGGGTCCTGGGATCAAGCCTGGCATTGGGCTCTCTGCTCAGCGGGGAGCCTGCTCCCCGCCCCCGCCCTCCCACCCCTGCCTCTCTTCCTACTTGTGATCTCTGTCAAATAAATAAATAAAATATAAAAAAACAAAAAACAAAAAACAACCCCACAGCCAGGGACATTAGGGAGCTAGAGTCAGTCTGTAGAGGGAGAGAGAGGGAACTTTGAGAGAAAGTTTGGAGAGAAAGAGTCAGTCTTGGACAGTCTCCATACCCAGAGGGCATTAATGCCAGATGTCACAGCATACAAGACTGTTTCCCTTTTCCCTTAATCCTCTTTTCCCCAGCACAGGGTGGAGAGAGAGGTCGGCCCTAAGCAGCAGCAGTGGGATGGGGGTTGGGGGGTGTGGGTGGCTGTGTGGGAGGAAAGGAGCAGCCGACAAGCACCTCCCCCACACAGGTTCTGAGGCCTCAGGCAGGCCTGAGCTGGGGAAGCAGAGGAGGGTTAACTCTGAACATGTTTGGAATTTTGAAATTGCCCTTGATGAGACTGGGGTTGTGATTATAAACCTGGACTGGAATCTTCTCCAAATTCTCTCCTACCCTGTTTCTATTCTGATGCTTCATCCATCTATAGAGTTTTCAACTTCAGTTCTTAAAATTTTCATCTCCAGAAATTCTGTGTGGCTCTTTATCGTTATCTGCTTAAGCACTGTTGGTTGTCTTTTGTTCCTCGCTCATATTCTCAAGCCCTGTTTGTAATCTTTAAGTACATGAAACACAGGGCTTTTATGTGGGGTCTGACAATTGCCATCACTGAAATCTTTGCAGATCAGACTTTTCTGTTTCGTTTCTGCTCCCTCTGGCTCTGAGTGCCTGATTTTCCTTGCCCAGTGAGACTTTTTTCTCACTGTGAGCTCAATCTTTGGCCTTGGCATTTTATCTGTGGAATTTCTTTGAGGTCCAGGTTGAAACTCTAGTCTTCCTGCCTGTTGCCTGGGGGAACTACCAACCCGGGGAGGACTGCAAGTTCAATGGTCATCTGAGGTTTCAAACCTCGCTTTTGGATTGAAAATCCACTTGGAGGCCACTTTGTGCTATCATCGCTCAGAGGAGAGTTCTCTATGGTATTGTTCTCAACCAGAATCAAGTTCAAGACAGGCAAGTGTCCTGCTATCTACTTCTGAGTGATAAATTTGTTTCTCCTTGGGATCTAAGCAGTCCCAGCTTTATTCAGATCTTCTAAGTAGATGCTCTAGTTGGGTAGGTCCTAGGCATTATTTCCTGTCCCAAACTCTGCACCGCCATCAAAATGAAAGCCTAAGGTCATGACAGTTCTTCAGAAGCCTTAAGGCTAAGCCAGCTTTGCTGCTTACTTCACCTCCTAGAATTCCTGGTTTCACTTCATTTTTGGCCTTGGTAGCTTTTCCTTATAACATACCAATCAGCATCACATCTGAAATATTGTTTTTCAATAATTTATCCCAGGTTAAACCTCATGGGAGGGGGTTACCGAATCTCTTAGAGCCTTCTGTTTGCTCACCAAACCTATGTTACTTTCTTCCTGGGTGCACACACTTCTGGGAATCTGAACAAGACCCTTCTATGTTTGAAAGAGACCAAAGGTTGGGGGGTGGCACCTGGGAGGCTCAGTTCCTTGGGCGTCTGCCTTCAGCTCAGGTCATGATCTCAGGGTCCCGGGATCTGCCTGTGTAGTCCAGCTCCCTGCTCAGTGGAGAGTCTGCTTCTCCCTCTCCCTCTGTGCACCACCCCCAACAACTTGTGTTCTCTTGCTCTCAAATAAATAAATAAAATCTTAAAAAAAAGAGAGAGAGATCAAAGGATTTTTTGTTACCTTGGAGTAATTGGATATACGACTGAGTTTTTCACCTGGCTGGGGACTCTTAATGCAATAGGGCTACTTTCGTAGTAGTTATGGATGCATATAACATTTCTAAAGAAACATTAAGAAAGTGATAGTACTTCACTGGGGCACTTCGCTGGCTCAGGTAGTGGAGCACACAATTCTTGATCTTGGGGTCATGAGTTCAAGTCCCACACTGGGCCTAAAGATTACTTAAAAAAAAAAAAATGGTAATAGGGCTTCTGATTTATTGAAGTAATTGTACAGAGGAGTGAGTTTAAGATAGAATGCTTTACTCTACCACAGGTTCCATCTTACAACATTGTCCACAAGGTTGTGGCAATGACTGAGCATCACAAACACATAGTTTCATTGCAACCAGGTAACAATGATAAGTCCATGGGCGTCGGGTGTACCATTTATCTATGAGGCCAAGAAGGGACTGTGCTAAGCAAGCCAGGCCAGGGCCCACCAGTTACACGTACTGATAAAAATTGTTTCTCTACATGTAATCTGAATAACTCTGGAGATACCCATATGGAAGGGCGTTTTTGTGGTATATCAATCCCATTTTAAAAACAACACTCTGGGGCACCTGGGTAGTTCAGTGTGTTAAGCCTTTGCCTTCGGCTCAGGTCATGATCTCAGAGTCCTGGGATCAAGCCCCGTGTAGAGCTCTCTGCTCAGCAGGGAGCCTGCTCCCCCCTTCCCTGCCTGCTTCTCTGCCTACTTGTGATCTCTGTCTGTCAAGTAAATAAATAAAATCTTTTTAAAAATATTTAAAATTTTTAAAAAACCCACTCTGACTCTAGCAACCCTGAAGATTATTTATCTTTATCCCAGGGAAGTAGGAATTTTACACAATATTTTTGCACATTGAATGGGTCAGAGTACTTGGTAGAAAATAACAGAAGCCAATTCTTTCAAACTCAACCAAAGACAAAAAAACAAAAACAAAACAAACTCCTAAATTATAAAGAAGAGCTTACATACTAAAAAAATAAATAAAGAAAAAATTAAAAAAATAATGATAATAATAATAATAATAACAAAAAATCTGGTGAGCTACACTCAACAGTCAAGAACAATGGAAAGTTAGGTTAAATGAGGTCTCCCAAACCACAACATAGGCAAGTTACCTGTCTTAAAAGTATCACTCCAGGGATGCCTGGGTGACTCAGTGGGTTAGGTGTCTGCCTTTGGTTTGGGTCATGATCCTGGGGTCCTAGGATGGAGCCCCATGTCTGGCTCTTTGCTTCTCCCTCTCCCTATGCCTGCCACTCCCCCTGATTGTGCTCTCTCACTCTCTATCTCTCAAGTGAATAAATAAAATAAAAAAAAATTTTTTTAAGTAATAGATAAAAATAAAAGTATCACCCCAGGGACACCTGGGTGGCTCAGTCAGTTAAGTGTCTGACTCTTGATTTCGGCTCATGTCATGATCTAAGGGTCGTAGGGTGAGCCCCACATCAGGCTCTGCACTGAGCATAGAGTCTGCTTGTTCTTTTCCCTCTGCCCACTCCCCCCCACTCACACATTCTCTCCTTCTCTTAAGTAAATAAGATCTTTAAGGAAAAAAGTGCATATATTTTTAAAAAAGGTATCACTTCCAGCATTACGTCTTTTTTTTTTTTTCAATTTTAAATCCAGTATAGCTAACATGCAGTGTTACATTTGGATTAATATTTGTTCATTAGATAGGTGTAGTAACAGAGAAACTCTAAACTCTCAATATCCTGATACAATAGAAATTACTTTTCTCTCTCAGTCAAATTCCAGGCCTACCATTTGGTCACTCAGACTGTTGAGTTTCTTCCTTCTCATGGTCTGCCATCTTTCGGAGCCTCAGAGTCCTTTGCTTCCAGGGGCAAAAGAGGAAGATCATACAGGTTTGGGTTTGGGTTTTCAAATTACATGGTTCATTGAACCAGTTTTAAGCACTTCAGAAAGAAGAAAGAGAATGAGGTAGAAAACCAGAGTTAAGATACAGTATGGGCAGGGTGTATACTGAGTGTGCAATACAGTGATTCAGCAATTCTGTATGTATATCACTCAGCCTCATCCAAATGAGTGTACTCTTAATTCTCTTCACCTATTTCACATCTCCTCCCCCTTACATATTAACTAAAAAGGAGATAAACTACTTTTATAAAGGAGAGATCTGGCAGACACTATTTTAATTAAACAATCTATTTTAATTATCACAAATAATGGGTCAAACTGATATTACCTGTCTTCTGAAGTGATAAAATGGAAGGATACAATATCATCTGTGTAGCGTAAATTTGTGAAAATATTTAGTCTGAAGGTAATTGGGGGGAGCAATCAGGCAATTCCAGATTATGGGACATTATGCAAGACAACTTGCTGGTAATCTTCAAAATCATCATTGTTATTATTTACTTTTTTTTTTTAAGTAAGCTCTAGGCCCAACACAGGGCTTGAACTCAGAATCCCAAGATCAAGGGTCATACTGTCCTCCAACTAAGCCAGCCAGGTGCCCCAGTGAACAATTTTTAAAATCTGAATATGCATTAGATAATACATTGTATAAACATTAAATTTCTGGTATGAGATAACAATAATATTATAGTTCTATAGCAGAATGTCCTTGTTCTTATGAAATATATACTAAGTATTTATGGGTAAAATTTCATGGCATCTATAATGTACTTCCAAGTGATTTAGCAAAAATTAAATGTAGGTAGCTAAGCAGACAGACATGGACAGAACAGCAAATGTCTCCAAAGTTTATGATAGGTGAATCTAGGTGAAGGGTATATGCATGTTCATTGTACCTTTTTTTCAACTTTTTGTAGGTTTAACATTTTCCAAATGTTTTGGAAAGTGTTTTTAGAAAGTTTTGGGGAAAGTTGTGTTTTGGAAAGTTTTTTAATTAATTAATTAATTAATTAATTTGAGAGAGAAGAGAGAGATCACAAGTGAGGGAAAGGGCAGAGGGAGAGGGAGAAGCAGGCTCTCCGCTGAGCAGGGAGCCTGACATGGGCTCAGTAACAGGGACCCTGGGATCGTGACCTGAGCCAAAGGCAGACACTTAACTAACTGAGCTCCCCAGGAGCACAAAACTTTGGAAAGTTTAAACAAATCTGTAATGCTTCTGAATTGTGTCTAGGAATTTACACCGAAGGTGTAGGCAGTAAATTCTACTGGAATGGGTCATGCTGAATGTTCAAGTAGTCTCTGACAAAACTCACGCAGTTTCTCCTAGGTATGGTAAAACTCAATAAAAAGTTTTAAAAATGAGAGAGAGAAAGAAAATCACCAAAGGTGACATAGCTTACCAGTGGCAGAGTTGGGATATAAACTCATGTTCATATGTTTTTCCTCCCTGGACAGCAAAAAGTCCAGAGGCTCTCTATGCCCCCAAATCAAATGATCTCCTTCTCAATTTTGCATAAGGCCAATCTTGCAAATAATTTTTAAATAATTCTTAAGTGCTAAAGATAGTTACAGAATAAAAGGAAAAGAATGCTTTCAAAATACTATATTATTAAGCCAAGCTTGAGAGTACATTTGGGATTTATAAGAGGATTTGGAGAATTTAATAAAACAGTTATTTAAAAAGAGAACAAGAGGCTCTTTGATATGGATTTAACAAAATTTTAGGAACAGTTAGGAAAGACTCACTTGCATGGAGTCTAATTAGTATGTTGGATTTGTTGGGGGAGAAATTAATTGCTAAAGTGGAGAAATATTCTGAAAAATTATGTTTTCAGAAAAGTCACTAAGTCTTACCATTATAGACCTTTCCGTTTCCCCCTAGTCTTTCAAAATTCTGTTTTCTTTGCTCTTTTTTTTTTTTCTCTCTTTTTGCTCTTTGCCAGCACCTTCATCTGCTACCTTTCCTTTAACCAAGAATTCAATGCAAGTTTCTCCTAAAATCTGGATCTCCGGCCTTAGCCTCTCACTAGGCCCCACAAGTACATTTTCATCTGCTTCTAGAATTGCAGCAAGGTATCCAGTTAACATCTCAAACTCAAAACAAATTCATTATTCTTCCTTAAAATGTGGCCCTCCTTCTGATTTCTTTGTTTCTGACATCATCATCTTCCCAGTTATCCACTTTACACCTTGGATTGTTTTTTTCTAATCCCCCTTCTCTGCCCTATAGATTTAGTCCTGTTCAAAATTCCATGTACTGCACTCATGGAACCACTTCTATCTGCCCCAGTCTTTCCCTTCTTGCTATCTATTCTAATCACTGGTAACCCAGACGCACTGAAGCAGGATACTATTGATATTCTGGCCGCATAATTCTTGTTGAAGGGGTTATCCTGGGCATTGGAGGATGTTTAGCAGCATTCCTGGTCTCTACTGGCTAGGTGACAGTAACACTCCCTCGGTTATGAAAACCCAGTATGTCTCTAGACATTGTCAAATGTCCCCTGAGGGGCAAAACCACCCCTTGTGAGAACCTCTGCTATAGCCTAAATGATTGTCATGGACTCCCAGTAGAAACATCTTCCCGGGGTTCCTTGGTGGCTCAGTTGGTTAAGCTTCTGCCTTCGGCTCACGTCACGATCCCAGGGTCCTGAGATTGAGTCCCACATAGGGATCCCCAATCAGTGGGGAGTCTGCTTCTCCCTCTCCTTCTGCCTGCCACTCCCCCTGTTTGTACTCTCTCCCCGTCTCTGTCAAATAAATAAAATTAAAAAGAAAAAGAAGAGGGGCACCTGGATGGCTCAGTGGGTTAAAGCCTCTGCAGAATTCTGCTCAGGTCATGGTCTCAGGGTCCTGGGATCGAGACCCACATCAGTGGGGAGTCTGCTTCCCTCTCTTTCTTTTTTTTTTTTTTTTTTTTTTTTTTAAGATTTTATTTATTAATTTGACAGAGGGAGATCACAAGTAGGCAGAGAGGCAGGCAGAGAGAAAGAGAGGGAAGCAGGCTCCCTGCTGAGCAGAGAGCCCGATGCGGGACTTGATCCCAGGACCCTGGGATCATAACCTGAGCCGAAGGCAGCGGCCTAACCCACTGAGCCACCCAGGCGCCCATGCTTCCCTCTCTTTCTGCCTGCCTCTCTCCCTATTGGTGATCTCTGTCTGTCAAATAAATAAAAAAAATTTTTTTTTTTTTTAAGATTTTATTTATTTATTTGACAGACAGATATCACAGTAGGCAGAGCGGCAGGCAGAGAGAGGAGGAAGCAGGCTCCCTGCTGAGCAGAGAGCCCGATGTGGGGCTCGATTCCAGGACCCTGAGACCATGACCTGAGCTGAAGGCAGAGGCTTAACCCTCTGAGCCACCCAGGCGCCCCCAAAAAAATTTTTTTTTAATGTTTAAAAAGAAAAAGAAGAAACATCTTCCCATCAGCAAGGAGTCCCACTGTCAATTTATTCTAGACATTGCTACTGGTTTACTCTTCTTACAGTTTAGCTCTATTCATACTATTTCCTTGCCCATACATATTTAGTAGACAAATGCACAAATTCCTCAGCTTAGCCTTTAAGGCTCCCTACCATATGCCCCTAACCTAGGTCTCAAATATAATTCCCACTGTTACTCTGTATATTCTTTGTTTCAGCTTTGTGACCTCTGAAACTTTGCTTATGAGATTTTTTTGCTCATTATTTATCCAGTCAACAAAACTTTATTGAGCAACTATTAAGTTTAAGTGCTACATTGGGCACTGAGGCTATGAAGTGAGACACAGCCCATTCCTCACAGAGTTGAGCACAGAGAGCAGAGACTAACAATGATCTGGACACCAGTTGTTCTGGCCTGCCTAATATTCCCTTCTACTTCTTCCAGCAACAGAGCCTCCCTTTGCTGGGGGTACCCTTTCCATGAGATTCAGGTGGGGCTCATTCATCACTCACCATTCTGGAGATGAGGAAACTAAGGCTTAGAAAATTTGTTGAGGAGGTTCCGATTTGGGGGAAGTTCCGTGTAATTTCTAAGTGACTGACACAGGTCACACACCTGGTGAATTGCAGAGCCAGAACTTGAAGGCAAGTATTCTAACCCCAGAGTCCACAGTCTTGACCATTATGCTGCACTGATTCTCTATTAAAGAAATCAAAGGATTTTTTAAAAATTCATGTGTCATGTAACAATATCTTTTTTCTATTTTTTAAAAGATTTTATTTATTTATTTGAGAGATAGCGAGAGAGAGAGAGCATGAACACGAGTGGGGAGAGGGATAGAAGGAGAGGGAAAAGCAGACTTCCTGCTGAGCAGGGAGCCCAATGTGGGGCTCCATCCTGGGACTCTCTGGATCATGACCTGAGCCAAAGGCAGATGCTAAACCGAATGAGGCACCCAGGCATCCCAAGAAATCAAAGATTAATCTCATGATTAAAATCAATACCTTAGGGAACCTGGTGGCTCAGTTGTTTGAGTGACTGCGTTCAGCTTGGTCATGATCCTGGAGTCCTGGGATTGAGTTCCTGGTGGAGTGGGGGGGGGTGGAGGGGTGGGGAGGGTAGGGGGGGGTCCCTGCTCAGCAGGGGATCTGCTTCTCCCTCTGACTTTCCCCCTGTCATGCTTGCTCTCTCTTTCATTCTCTCTCACTCTCAAATAAATAAATAAAATCTTAAAAAAAAAAAAAAAAATCAATACCTCAGCTGCCAGAAAGCTCAGGGTCATGTTTGTGTTGGGGAAATATAACTAAAAACAAAATCTCCTCTCAATTGAGAGAAGCTCTCCACACACATAGAAAAAAGGAGAAACTTTAAATTTGAATAAGCAATAAATCAGAACATGATGCACAACACAGGTAACCCACTACAGTGATTGCAAAGTCAGAAAGGAGTCTCCCTCTTTTGTACTTGTAAGTAGGTAGAACCCATCCAATACTATTAGATGGGCTCTGCAATCTGGACTCTTTTTGACAAGCCAGACTCTTCTCCTTCCAGGAAACTGAGAGACTGGGTTTTATCTTCCTTGAGGATAAGAAAATACTCCTGAGTTGTGAGATTGGCCAAGGTCCCATTTAGCCATTAAATAGATGGACGTACATTTGAAAAGGACAAAGAAAGAAACTTAGAAAGAAAAAGGCGAAGGGGAAAGTCTCCTCACTCAGTTTTCTGTGGGGATAAAATTTGTATTTGCCCTCACCCTTGTTCTAGCATTTAAGATCAGTCAATATTCTGAGGCTGATGGGGTGCCTGGGTGGCTCAGTGGGTTACGGCCTCTGCTTTTGGCTCAGGTCATGATCCCAAGGTCCTAGAATGGAGTATGCACTGGGCTCTCTGCTCAGCCGGGAGCCTGCTTCCTCCTCTCTTCTCTCTGCCTGCTTCTCTGCCTACTTGTGATCTCTGTCAAATAAATAAATAAAATCTTTAAAAAAAAATATATTCTCAGGCTGACTATGCACTCTATTTTCACTCCATTTATTTATATTTAATTTTATGTTGCTTTGTAAATTTTTTTTGAAGTCATTTTCTTGGACTGATATAAATTTTCTTTCTATAAACTTACAATTTGGGGGGGGGGGGCTAGATGAGGAATGCAATAAATCTTGTGCAACCATTGATAGCTTTCAGCTCCAAGGACTTGGGAGTAACTATGAAGCTGCTGAGGTTCAATCCATCCAACCCCAGACAAGCATCACGCAGGAGCCAGCCAGCCATGCGGGTCCAAAGATAGTAGATGAGTCAACAGAGGAGTCTGCCCTCTTGGAGGCTGAGAACAGTCATACTGGAATATGGAGTAGAGGATATATTCAAGTCTTTCTTAATACTGGTTCTCAAGCATTATTGGTAAGCCTTGAAATAACACTTAAAAAATTAATCCACTTCTTTCTTTCTTTCTCTTGTCAGCTCTACTCTTAATTTATTCTTAATTTTCATTTATTTTGTTTTAAAGGTTTAATTTATTATTTGACAGAGAGAGCCAAGCACAAGCAGGGGTTACAGCAGAGAGAGCAGGAGAAGCAGGCTCCCCACTAAGCAGGGAGGCTGATGCGGGGCTCCATCCCTGGACCCCAGGATCACGACCCCAGCCAAAGACAGACACTCAGCTGACTGAGTCATCCAGGATCCCCTAATTAATTTATTTTTAAAGTAATCTCTACACCCAGCGTAAGATTCAAACTCACAACCCCAAGCTTATAGAGCTGTCCGTTCTACTGACTGAGCCAGGCAGGAGCCCCAGTCAGCTCTACTCTTAAGGGAAGTATAAATGTATCTTTCAAATGCTATCACTGGAATCAATAACTGACAAAAAGAAAGCAGCATTCATCTGAACAAATGAATGAAAAGTAATTTCTAAGCGTAACTAACATACAATTCAACAAGATAAATATAGGGCCTAGGACAGAGACTCAAGATACTGAGTAACATTTAACCTTTGTCAAAAGATTAATGGAGGCATATTAAATTTTTTAAAATTTTACATTGGTTAAAATCAGGCAGCCCCAAACCGTAAGTAGTTAGGAATGCCCCCACCAAATGGGGTGATGGGGGAGAGCTGGGTTCTTGTCTTACGGAGCTGAAGAATGAATCTCAGCAGACAAAGGAGAGAGTAAAGCAAGCTAACCAGGGAACTTAAATTCTTTTAGCATCCCTATTGATAACACCTTCAATGGCTTCCTTCCTTTTTTAGGGTCTGGTTATTCTTTATTGACCACAGGTAATTATCATAAAAAGAGACACCCACCTCACAGACTTAGTGCAGCATGATCTGGTTTTTTCCCTTATTTCTGGTTTACCCGCATTTCTGGGATTTCTGTGAGCCTGATCCCAAGAGCCCCCCACCTATGCCTTATTCAGGGACTCCAGGAGAGACTTTCATAGAGAAAAGAGAGAAGCAAAGTAAGGAAATTACTGATTGTTTAGAGCTTAGAACCTAGATGGCTGTTTGTGACCGGTTGTCCTTAGATTTCTATTTCTTAACTTTGAGACATTTACAGATTTAGATTTTGCTTTGCTTACATAATGCCACTAAAGCATTATGAACTCTTTGTCCAATTAATGTAACACCTTTTAAGGGGACCTGGAGGCTGGCATTCGACTAGAGTTTAGTGGTCTGATGTGAAAACTCTGAAGAGTCCCAGACTTCTGTGTTAAAATGCAAACATTTCTAGCAGGGATCTCCCTTTGAGCCTTTACCCCTGAAGTCTTAACTTTTGGCTGTCAGTTAATAGTTTTAAAAACATGAACGGCGGTGCTTGCATGACTTAAGAGGGTTGTGATAAACTAGGGATTTTTTTTTTAAAGATTTTATTTATTTATTTATTTATTTATTTAAGAGAGAGTGTGAGACAACAAGCCCGAGCAGGGGAAGGACAGGCAGAGAGAGAGAGAGGCAGAAGCAGGCTCCCCACCGAGCAGGAAGCCCATGGAACTCAATTCCAGGATCCTGGGATCATGACCAAAGCCACAGGCAGATGCTTAACCAACTGAGCCACCCAGACACCTCTAAACTAGGGATTCTGAAGGAAAACTAGCTACCTGAAAGGAAAACTGCTTGCCTGCCAAGGACAAATTGTAGTTACCTATACTCCCGTGCAGAGCCGTGAGAGACCTGTCTCGCACCTTCCTATCTGCCCACTTCCCCTTTTCCTCACATTACAGCTTTAACTATTTCCTCAGGGATCTGATCCTGATCGATCCTTTACAAGGTCAAGATCTAGTTTTATTCACTAATATTTCCCTAGCCCCTCACACAAGGAGGATGTGAGAGGATGATGCTGGATATGTTGATATATGTATTAACAGAAGATACTAGCTTAAACTGTTTTCCTATTGAAAGTCAGTACTTGGAAGAAGGTGTTTTAGAAGAAGGTGGGCCTCTCATTCTTCATGTCTCCTTTTGAGTAGAACTACCAACCCCAACCCAGATTGTTCTGGGGCTGGGGGTGTCTTGGTCATTGCCTGGATGTGAGTAATGAAAAAAAGGAAAGACAGGAAGCCCCACTCCCCCACCCAGGTTCCCCACAGGCTAGGGAAAGGGCAAGTCAGGCAGGAAGGCTCAGGGAATAATGAATCCGCCTATGCTCTAGAGAGCAGAGCCCAGAGTCAGGTATCCTCCATAACCTGATTCCAGCATTCGCTTTTTTTTTTTTTTTTAAAGATTTTATTTATTTATTTGACAGAGAGAGAAATCACAAGTAGGCAGAGAGACGGGGAAGCAGGCTCCCCGCTGAGCAGAGAGCCTGAAGTTGGGCTGGATCCCAGGACCCTGAGATCATGACTTGAGCCAAAGGTGGAGACTTAACCCACTTAGCCACCCAGGCGCGCCCAGCATTTACTTTTAATTTGGACAATATCACTGTAAATTGATTAAAAGAACTGAAATCTTCACATTTGTGTTCACTTACACTTAACCAGAATCTGGCCCATGATCCTGTCAGTAAAGGAATGGAAATAGTTAGGTTGAATATGCGCTTACATCTGCTTAACCAGAATTTGACCCATCATACTCATGGTGCTCTTGTATCTCACAGAATGTCCTAGATATACTGTGATCTTATTTCTGATAGCTGAATAAACTAATCCCCATGAAGCCACACGAGTACTTCACTGTGATGTAGTAGAAGAATTAGGATGTTCTCAGTAGGCAAATGCAAGACAGCTACCTGCTGACTCACTGAGCTGATCTATTTTTAATCCAATGAGCAAAACTTCTATTCGCTATGACCTTATCGGAATGCTATCTTCTGTAGAGCTTGTAAAAACTACACCACGCCAAGAAAAAAAAAATGAGGAAATGTTCATTTCCATTACTCCTTGACAAAATAATTATGCTGTTTATTCAGTTGAACGTAAATCTTTTAACTAGGGATCAAGTAAGTGTTGCCTTAATAAAGACAGGCTGGCAGCCAGGTTATAAAAACAAAACAAAATGAAACAAGCTCAGTAAAACTAAGTTTCTATTTTGCTTTGAGAATTTATCTTTTTTATAATAATTACTGGAAATGCATTAGTCATGGTGAAAATTATATTCTTATTTTACATATACTTCTCTTACTGGTACAGAAAAATGAAACTGACTAAGGTTACCACCACTGCTGTTGATAGTCCCAAATTAGATGAACAACTGTTTTTTTTTTTTTTTTAATTGACAGAGAATGTTCCATCGAGTTTGAAACTCCTGCTGAAAAAGGAACCCAAAGTGTTTGTGAAACCACTGCTAAATAGAAATACCACAGAGAGGGAAAAATCTTGTAATTGGATTCCATTTGTTAGTGATTTCCTTTTCAATTTCCACAAGAAAAGAAATAATTTGATGCTAATTGCTTGGAGAGGTTGAGAGAGGGGTCAATGTCCCAATGTCCGGTGTTGATTTTCTCTTGGTAAGAAAATCAAGCACATAATACTTTTAGATCCAGGAGAAACCCTTGTAAAATTGTGTTGGATGAGAAGACATTAGTTTTATCAGATCTGAGAGTTTGGGGCCTATGGAAATAGGATTCACTATTGAATCACTATTTTAGATAAATTTCTTTTTTATTTTTTTAAGATTTTATTTATTTATTTGTTAGAGTGAGAGAGAGAAAGAGAGAGCACAGGCAGGCAGAGTGGCAGGCAGAGGCAGAGGGAGAAGCAGACTCCCCGTGGAGCAAGGAGCCCGATGTAGTACTCCATCCCAGGACCCTGGGATCGTGACCTGAGTTGAAGGTAGCCGTTTAACTGACTGAGCCACCCAGGCATCCCAAATTTCTTTTAATAGACTCCAGTAAATTCTCACAATTATTATGCATCATGTAGCTGAGAAATGCCCTTTTCTGGCCATAGCCTGTAGGGGTCTGGTTCTAGGAACCCTATTTCCGTTTTTGAGTCCTATCTACCAGCAGTATCTCTACCTTTTCCACTGATTTTCTACAGACAGGCAGTAATTTCTCAGGAAGGTAGAAGACCCTAAGGGTAGTTAAGACTAATAATGGGGGGGGGGACTAACAATGGGAAAGTCTTTTCAATGTCTCTCACCTTCCAAATTCATAGTGCATATTCGTGTGGTCAAATACAATTCGAAATTGACATTGAAAGTTCCTTTCACCTTTCACTGTAGATATTGCAAGTTGCCTATCTCAAGTCGTTGTTCCTTCCTCATGGAAATCCAATCTGTTCACAGTGGCTGAGCACCCAGTTAAAAATATTCACATCTCTGGTCATCTTTGCCGCTAAAGGTGGCCAGGCAGCCCAGTTCTGGCAGAGAAAATCTAAGTGATTTCTACTAGATGCAGTTTCTAGTAGAAGCTATGATTTTCCCGAGTCCAAGGGACATTTGTTTAGAAACTACTGTTTCCCTGATTCAAAGGGCCAGACTCAGCTGGCTTAGGGCTACCGTCTTCCCCCATCTCCTTCCCCCATTCTTCTGACCTAGAACATGAATTTGATGCCTGTGGGTGGAATATTCATCTTGGAACCCCTGAGGGTGTTTAGATTTTTTCTTAAAGACCCAATTTTAGATTTTAACTGTTTGAAATGATGAACTTCATAATATCTTCTTTCTTTGAAAAGGCAATACAGGGGCACCTGTGTACCCAGTGGGTTAAGCCTCAGCCTTTGGCTCAGGTCATGATCTCAGGGTCGTGGAATCAAACCCTGCATCGGTCTCTCTGTTCCACGGGGAGCCTCCTTCCGCCCCCCTCTCTCTGCCTGCTGCTCTGTCTACTTGTGATCTCTGTCAAATAAATTAATTTTAAAAAAAAACCCTCCCTTTAAAAAAAAAGAAAAGAAAATGCAATACAGATACAGTGATTATTACATTAACTAAACAAGGAGGCCATGACTCTGAAGTGGTTCTAGGGCTTTAGTGGGATTATGTAAACAAATCCAAACCCAAGCCTATAAATGCCTCAAGGTTAAGAAATCAAAACCTAAGGGCAACCGATCACACACAGCCAACAAGCCTTTCCCAAATAAGGCAGCGGCTTAAGTTATCGCTGATCAAATAATTTCCTTGTCTTGCTATCACACCTTCTCTATGCAATTTTTCCCCTAGCTCTTGTTGGTGGAACACTTTCTGGTTTGGCATTTGTGATTGATTTTCGCTTGAATAAACTCTTCAAATTTTTACTCGGCCTCAATTTCTCTTTCAATGGTTTAAATAATTGGGTATTTGTTCTACCAGCAACTGGCTCTTGACACTTAACAAAATTAGTATACAGAATTCAAATTTGTTTGTCCATATGATTTACCGAACACAGGCACAAAGATTTAAGGCAACGATCCCAATTTAAAAAACAGACACCATGAAATATAAATGAGTTCGTAATTTCAAAGGGGACTATTATTCATGGGATAATTGATATATTTCTAGATTTCCTTACATTCTTTACTGCACTCATAATACCTAATGACTCAAATTCTGAAGTTGAACTGACTGATTCATTTATTAGCTATTGTACTTATTACCATGAACCATGATCACTTTGGATCATAAAGAAATGGAAAATAATACGGTTTCTACCCTCAAAGAGTTAGAATCTTTTGAAGGAGATGAAGCTTAACAGGAACCAGCTACTTAAGGATGAAAAATGGAAGAATAATATAAAAAGATAAATTACAGTTAAAATGGAATATTTTTTTTAATGGCTTCTTATTTATTTATTTGACAGAGATCACAAGTAGGCAGAGAGGCAGGCAGAGACAGAGAGGAGGAAGCAGGCTTCCCGCTGAGCAGAGCCCAACGCAGGGCTCATCCCCAGACCCTGGGATCATGACCTGAGCCGAAGGCAGAGGCTTAACCCACTGAGCCACTCAGGTGCCCCTGGAATATTTTTTAAATGCCAAAATAGAGAATGCATATAATGGACTGTTAGGGCAGAAGTTATTGGGGAAGATTTCATGGAGAAGGTGGAATTCGCGATGAGCCTTGAAACTGATGCCAGCAGGAGGTGTCTAACCACCCAGAGGGGTCCCGCAGGACTAGCCAAGAGGTCCGTGACTTTTCAAAAGTTGAAGTCAGATGTGAGCCAGCAGGAGATGAAATCAGCGTTTACTGAAGAGATATCTGTATATCTATACTGATAGATGCATCCATCCATACATACAGAGTACTGGAAGACTCGGAAATAGAAAGAGCATGAATCTCGTCTTTGCTTGGGGCCTGGGGTTTTATTGTGGTCTGGTGTAAGTGTCCTTTGAGGCATTCAGGAATGGGTCAGAACAAGGACAGGGTCCAGGTGTCCTTTGTAAGTCATTCATTCCCTGAAGTCAGGCATCTGGGCATCAAGGTGTTTGGAGTCGCTGATCTTAGAGAACGTTTATGACCCTTCATTCCTTAGATGGTCTCTATAGTCCTAGAATACTCCAAAATATCATTATCTCTTTGTCACTTACAAGGAGGACATATGTTGTTTGAATTATAGGGCATGTGTAGGGTGGGGAGTTGAGGGTACAGGTCCTAGCAAGAATAGAAGCCAGAAAAAGAGCAAAGGAAAAACATAGCTTTTTAATGGGGTCCCTTCAATTTCCCTGTCTCAAGATTTGTCTGATGCATGCCTGTGATATCCTTAAAAAAAAATTTTTTTTTAAAGTAGTCTCTACAGCAACATAGGGCTTAAACTTATGACCTCAAGATCAAGAGTCACATGTTCTAGTGACTGGGCCAGCCAGTGGCCCTACTGTATATGATATTTCATAGCATCTCTTACTCAGGGCCCAGAATCTGCTTTGCTAATTCTGGGGGATACCGACCATTTACATCCAATGTTATGGCGATGGTGTCACCTCTATGTGAATGAGGCCCCCTGGAGTTGTGCAAGGAGGCAGCACAGTCAACCATTCTATTGCAGACCAGAGCTTGCAGGTCCAGGGTCTGGATCTGCATCTGATCTGTCTAAAAGCAGTTTACACAAGTGCAATAAACACAAAGCAGTAATAAATCTGTCATTTCCAGGAGTATCCCAGTTGTATATTTTGCTCCCTTGTTCGCCAGTCTCTTCCTTTTTTGGGGTCTTATTTTTGAGTAATTTGAACATCCAGCATGGGGTTTGAACTTACAACCCCAAGATCAAGAATAGCATGCTCCACCAACCGAACCAGCCAGGCACCCCTGTTCTCCAGTCTTAGTTCTCCAAATTTCATGCACCAGCTACAGGTTTACGTCCTTTCTTGCAGCTATTTATATCACACTGTGTAAAATAAAACTCTTCATTCATAAAATGAAGATGATAATAAACCTTGTCCTACTTATCTAAAAATAATTTCCTATCTGCAAAATGGGGCTACATCTTGTGCTTACTATTCTTACGAATGGCTATTTTTAAAGGAGTTGGCAAAAGCCTAGGCAACTGGTGTGACTACTTAGAATCCCGCCCATGGTTTAGTGTTTAAAGCAAGAAGGTGAATCCTAGTTCTCCTCTCTCACTCTGCTCCATTTCCCATTTCTTTCCACAAAGGGGGACATTGTTCAAAGCAGAATTGTAGATAGAGCACTTTTCTTGTAGATACTTTCTTTTTACCTCTTAGGCTGACTCCAGTTTGAATGCTTTTGGTATGATCATTAGAATTTTCTTCTGGAAGTGAAAGGGGTATTGTAATACTATTCCGGGGAATGAAATGCACTCCACTGCCGGGACCATAAACCCGGGTTCCTGTCCCAGCTTTTGTAGGACTTCAGGTCAACTACCTCTCTTTCTGGAGTTTCAGACTCCTTCTCTACAAAATTATTGCTCTAAAATGCTTTCTTATAATTTTTCCTATAACTCAATTAATTTGAGGGTGAAGTTTTTTTGAGATGTAATTAACATACCATACAATTCCCCCATTTACACTGTACAATTTAATGGCTTTTAGTATATTCACAGATAAGTGTAACCATCACCACAGTTAATTTTAGAACATTGTCATCACCATCTCAAGAAGAAACCCCTATCCTTAAGCTATCAACTCTCTACTCCTGCACAGTCTTTATTTCCCCTCTCTCCATCAAGTAATTGCTAATTAACATTCTGTCTCTATTGATTTCCATATTCCAGACATTCATGTAAGTGGAACCATATAATATGTGGTCTTCTTTGGTTGGCTTCTTTCAGTTAGCTAATGTAGTCAAGGTTCATCCATGCTACAGAACAAACCAACTCTTCATTCCTTTTTAAAGGCCAAATAATATTCCATTGCATGGATATATTGCATTTTGCTTATTTATGTGTCTGTTGATGGACATTTGAGTTGTTTTCACATTTTTGCTATTCTCAATAAGGCTCCTATGAACATTCACATGTAAGTTTTTGTGTAAGCCTACATTTTTAATTTTCTCAGATATATACTTAGATATGGAATTACCAGATTATACCTTCTGTTTAAGTGTTTGAGGAACCACTAAACCTTTTTCCAAGAGTAGTTGGACAATTTTACATTCTCACCAGCTCTGTATGAGCTCTGATTTCTCCTCATCTTCACCTACACTTGTCATTATCTGACTTATTGATTTCTAGCCATTTAGTGGGTATGAAGTGGTATCTCATTGTGGGTTTGATTTGTATATCCTTGATGACTAATAGTGTTGAGCATCTTTTCATATACTTGTTAGCCATTTGTTTTGTTTTGTTTTTTACTTATTAGCCATTTGTAGGTCTTCTTTGGAGAGATGTTTATTCAGATCTTCTCCCACTGATGTCATTATTTTTTAGAGAATAAAGAAGAGAGAAAAAAAAATCTACCTCACTAATAGACCTTCTAATGCTTGAAAACAATAATATAAGTAACTAAGCTAACTATAAAATCTCTAATCTTTTGACCCTAAGTTTGTTTTTTTTAGCATATTCATTGTAAAAGCTAAATTAGTACAAAATCCTTTCCTCATTCTGTGATTTTTGTAGTAGTTACCCTATTACAAGGACATATATGATAACCAGTGATCTACTCCAGGATTCTGTTTTGGATGTCAAATATTCTTTGTGAGTAAATACAGTTATTTTCTGTGATGACGTTCTCAAACATCATCTGCCTCCCCTGTCACCAAAACACTTTCAAGAGATCCATGAGGTCAAAACTATTTTCTTTCTTTCTTTTTTTTTTTTTTTTAAGATTTTATTTAATTATGTGAAAGAGAATGAGAGAGAGCATGAGAGGGGGGGTGGGTCGGAGGGAGAAGCAGACTCCCTGCTGAGCAGGGAGCCCAATGTAGGGCTTGGTCCTAGGACTCCAGGATCATGACCTGAGCTGAAGGCAGTCGCTTAACCCACTGAGTCACTCAGGCACCCAAAACTATTTTCCTAGTAATATTAAGACATTATTTGTCTTTTTCATTATGTGGACATTTGCACTGATGGTAGAGAAGCATGGTGGGTAAAACTGCTGATGTCTTAGACAAATGAATACAGCTGGGCCATAGGGTAACAATAGCCTTTATATTACTCACTGCCAAACACCACCAGTAAGTAAGTAAGTAAATTAAAAGTAAGATGCCAGTTTCACTTAAGAATGTCTTTGGGGAGGGGCTTCTGGGTGGCTCAGTCGGTTGAGCATCAGACTCTTGATTTTGGTTTAGGTTGTGCTCTTGGGGTTGTGAGATCGAGTCCTGAGATGGACTCTGTGCTTAGTGCCTAGTCTGCTGGAGATTCTCTCTCTCCCTGTCTCCCTACCCTCTGCCTTGTTCCCATTCTCTCTCTCTCAAATAAATAAAATATTAAAAAAAAAAAAGAATGTTCTTGGTGAAATAGTGAAAATTCTTTTTTTTAACTTTTTTAAGATTTTATTTATTGGTTTGAGAAACAGAGTGAGCAAGAGTGAGAGAGCACAAACAGGGGAAATGGGGGAGGGAGAACAAGGAGCCCGATATAGGACTTGATCCCAGGACCCTGGGTCGTGACCTGAAGCCACTGTGCCACCTAGGTGCCCTGAAATAGTAAAAATTCCTAATTTTATTAAATATTGACTCACGAGTACATTTTTGTTAGTACACATATTTTTTTTTAAAGATTTGTTTATTTTAGAGAGAAAGAGAGAGCACGAGTAGGAGGAGGCAGAGGGAGAGAAAAAATCTCAAGCAGATTCCCCAGGATCTCAGGACCCTGAGATCATGACCTGAGCTGAAACCAAGAGCCGAAACCAAGAGACTCAACGGGCTGAGCCACACAGGCACCCCTGAGTTCATGTATTTTTAACACTACGTGTGATGAAATAGGAGGTACACATGTGCTGCGTACTGAAGCGGGGGGATATCTTGAGGAAAAGCACTTGTTCTTCGAATTGCAAGGAACCAAGTGCTTTTTCATGGAGCTCTGTTTTGACTTAAAAGAATGACTGGTAGACAAATTATAGTATTCAAACTTGGGTATTTGGCAGATATTTTCTTAAAAATGAACAAAGTGGGCCTGTCACTTCAAAGAAAACAATTGCCGGTATTTGTTGCCAGTGATAAAATTCGAGCCTTCACACTAATATTCGAATTTTAGGAACCTTGTATCTGCCACTGTGACCCTGACAGCTTCCCAGGATTTAAAGACCTTCCCGGTGACATCCGTGGTGATGTTAATGAATGTGATTTTGGGGGTTTTGTAGAATGTTATGTGTCAACATTACAAAGACATGACTAACTCAATGAACCATTATTTTCTGAATGAAAATGCACGATCTTATAGAATCATGCACTGGTAAGAGATCCATTCAAAGGATGAGATAGGGGAATTGGTCTTAATACAGCAATACGAAAAGACCAGATCTCACATTACAAGAACTTTTTTTTTTTTTTTTTTTTTGCATAAATAACTTTTAAGAAACTACAACTTGTCAAGTTTTGGTGTAATATCAAAGAATATCCATCATCATCTGAAAAGCCTATTAAGACCCTCTTCTTTAATGGGCAGAGGACATGAACAGACATTTCTGCAAAGAAGGCATCCAGGTGGCCAACAGACACATGAAAAAGTGTTCCACATCACTTGGCATCAGGGAAATACAAATCAAAACCACAGTGAGATACCACCTCACACCACTCAGAATGGCTAAAATTAACAAGTCAGGAAACAACAGATGCTGGCGAGAATGCAGAGAAAGGGGAACCCTCCTGCACTGTTGGTAAGAATGCAAGCTGGTGCAACCCCTCTAGAAAACAGCATGGAGGTTCCTCAGAAAGTTGAAAATAGAGCTACCCTACAAACCAGCAATCACACTACTGGGCATTTATCCTAAAGATACAATTGTAGTGGGGCGCCTGGGTGGCTCAGTGGGTTAAGCCTCTGCCTTCAGCTCAGGTCATGATCTCGGGGTCCTGGGATTGAGTCCCGCATCGGGCTCTCTGCTCAGCAGGGAGCCTGCTTCCTCCTCTCTCTCTCTGCCTGCCTCTCTGCCTACTTGTGATCTCTCTCTGCCAAATAAATAAATAAAATCTTTAAAAAAAAAAAAAAGATACAATTGTAGTGATCTGAAAGGGCACGTGCACCTGAATGTTTATAGCAGCAATGTCCACAATAGCCAAACTACGATGGAAAGTACCTAGATGTCCATCAACAGATGAATGGATAAAGGAGATGTGGTACATATATACAATGAAATACTATGCAGCCATCAAAAGAAATTAAATCTTGCCATTTGCAATGATTTGGATGGAACTAGAGTGTTCCATAAGGCTCAGCTTATGCTGAGCAAAGTAAGTCAATCATAGAAAGACAATTATCATATGATCTCCCCGATATGAGGAATTTGAGAGGTAACGTGGGGGGTTTGGAGAGTAGGGAAGGAAAAAATGAAAGAAGATGGGATCAGGAGGGAGACAAACCATAAGAGACTCTTAATCTCACAAAACCAACTAAGCGTTGTTGGCGGGGGTGGGGGTGGAGGTGTAGGGAGAGGGTGGTTGGGTTATGGACATTGGGGAGGGTATGTGCTATGGTGAGTGTTATGAAGTGTGTAAGCCTGATGATTCACAGACCTGTACCCCTGGGGCTAATACCACATTATAAAAAAAAAAAAAAAAAATCCTCTTCTTTTTCCAGTTACCTGCTTGAGGCCAGATTTTTAAAAATTTATTTATCTATCTATCTATTTGTTATTACTTTTTAAAGTAATCTCCAGGCCCAACGTGGGAGCTCCTCCCTCTCTAGGTCCATCCTGCTTGTGTTTCCTCTCTCGCTATCTCTCGCTGTCATAAATTTTAAAAAAAAGAGTCACATGCTCTACTGACTGCCTCAACCAGGCACCCCTTCTAACATGGACCTTTCAGTATATCTGCATTTCTTCCTCTTGTAATTACCTTAAACAAACAAACAAACAAAAAATTCTACCTCCAACGTGGGGCTTGAACTCATGACCTTGAGATCAAGAGTCACATGCTCAATGGACTGAGCCAGCCAGGTGCCTCCTGTGTGAGGCCAGATTTTCTTCATGTTTTTCAACCCATACCTTTCACAGCAGACTGAATGCAGAAGCAGATATTAGAGTCTGTTTTCTATTAAGCATGACATTATGGAGATGAGCAAAATAACAGCAACCACAACAAAACCAACACCATTCTTCCCTCCAAAAACTGTTTTTACTTTGGAAATAATTATCTTTCATAAAACGGGGGTGCCTGGGTGGCTCAGTGGGTTAAGCCTTTGCCTTCGGCTCAGGTCATGATCCCAGGGTCCTGGGATCGAGCCCTGCATCCGGCTCTCTGTTCAGCGGGGAGCCTGCTTCCCCCACTCTCTCTGCCTGCCTCTCTGCCTACTTGTGATCTCTCTCTCTCGGTCAAATAAAATTTTTAAAAAATCTTAAAAAAAAACACATTATTTTTGTTAGCATATAATAGGTTTGTTATTATTTTATTTTATTTTTTTTTTAAGATTTTATTTATTTATTTATTTGACAGACAAATCACAAGGAAGCAGAGAGGCAGGCGGGGGGAGGGGAGCAGGCTCCCTGCTGAGCAGAGAGCCCGATGTGGAGCTTGATCTCAGGACCCTGAGATCATGACCTGAGCTGAAGGCAGAGGCACTAACCCACTGAGCCACCCAGGCGCCCCTGTTATTATTTTAAATGAATGATTGCATATTTTATTTTATTGTATTTTATTTTTAAAGATTTTATTTATTTATTTGACAGAGAGAAATTACAAGTACACTGAGAGGCAGGCAGAGAGAGAGAGAGAGAAGGAAGCAGGCTCCCTGCTGAGCAGAGAGCCCGATGCGGGACTCGATCCCAGGACCCTGAGATCATGACCTGAGCCGAAGGCAGCGGCTTAACCCACTGAGCCACCCAGGTGCCCCAATGATTGCATATTTTAAAATTTTTGGTTTTAATTTCTAAGTTTCTCCTTCGTAGCTGGGTATTGATCTAAACCACCATGGTTCTTAAGCCTTTCTACTTCACTAACGTACCATAAATCCCTAAGTTATGATGGCTGGGGCCTACAAGTCAAGGAATGGCAAGTCATCTTAGTCTGTCCTGTATCACCAGCACTCAGCATACATTGCTGAGTTGAGTTGATTGGAATTACAGCATTGATCCCCTGCTCACACTGTGTTTTCTCATGTTTTGGGGTACACCATTTTTCAGGGCAAGGATTTTAATTTGTTTCTAAATCAACACAATCACTCTTAAAAGGAATCAAAGAGAAAACTTGACACAACCACTGCATAGTAGACATAAGGGGAAAAAAAGCAAAATCACAAATCCAACCATGAAATTCATAGATTAAAAAAATTTTTTTTTTTTTTTTTTTTGCTTAAAAATGGCAATGTCTTTAAGTGTTCCTTCAGAAAGACTAGAAATCAGGCTGCCTGGGTTTAAATTTTGGCTCCATTATTTACCATCTGTGTAATTTGGGAAAGTCTTTAATTCAGGTATGCCTCAGTCTTCTCATCTGCAAAGCGGGATAGTAGCAGTATGAATTTTGGAGGGTTATTTTGAGAATAAAATGAGTTGTTGGGGGACGCCTGGGTGGCTCAGTTGGTTAAGCAGCTGCCTTCGGCTCAGGTCATGATCCCAGCGTCCTGGGATCAAGTCCCATATCGGGCTCCTTGCTCCGCGGGGAGCCTGCTTCTCCGTCTGACTCTGCCTGCCACTCTGTCTGCCTGTGCTCGCTCTCGCTCGCGCTCTCTGACAAATAAATAAAAAATCTTTAAAAAAAAAAAAATGAGTTGTTGGTTTTTTTTCTTTTAGATTTTATTTATTTTTTTGAGAGAGAAAGAATGAGAAGTGGGGAGGGGCAGAGAGAGAGAGTAAGAGGAAGACTAACTCACAGGACGCCTGACGCAGGGCTCGATCATGACCTGCGCCTAAGACAGATGCTTAACCAACTGAGCCACCTGGGCCCCCTGAGAATATAATGAGTTAATACATGTATACTCATTTAAGTTATATGCATTAGAACAGTGCTTGGCACTTATTTTCTCAATAAAATTTCCCTATATTCCGTAAGATGGGGGAAATTCATAAAATACATATGTTGACATGATATATAATTATTCACAGTGAATAAAAGTTTTTTTACCTTTTTTAAAATGATTTATTTGTTTTAGAAAGAGAGAGTGAGAGAGCGTGGCGTGGAGTAGGAAGGGGCAGCGGGTTAGGGAAAGAGGGAATCTCAAACAGGATCTGTGCTCAGCAAAGAACCAGAAATGGGATGCGATATCATGACCCTGAGATCATGCCCTGAGCCAAAATCAAGAGTCAGATGCTTAACCCACTGAGATACCAAGTGCCCCCAAAGTACTTTTTAATCTTTTTAAAAACCACTGCACACATAGAAGAATATAATTGTACAGTATGCTGGGTAAACAGAGGAGTCTGCTCATGACCTGAACTGTACAGTCTAGAGGCTTCTAGCCCTGAGCACCTACCCAGGTATCCCAAGGATAAGGGGAACAATATCTTGGTATCTTGTAAGTCATTCAGAGACTGTGATGCTCTGTATATCACATCCACACACTTGCACACATATATACACACATATCAACATATAGTAACATAAATTCATACATTCAAAGCAAACATATCTTCTTCATTCCTGTTCCCAGAAAAACTGCATTGGTCAGGATAAGCTATGCTTTGATAACAAAACAAATCCTGAATTCTCAGTGACCCTTAAGGCTGCACTGTGTCCTGCAAAAATCATATGTTGAAGTCCCACTGTCCAGTACCTTTGTTTGTACCATATTTAGAGGTCCGTAAAGAGGTGATTAAATTGAGGCCATTAGGGTGGGGCCCTACTCCACTGTGACTGGTGTCCTCAGAATAAGATGGAAGAGATACCAAACACCAGGGAGATACACCAAACACCCACACAAAGAAAAGGCTATGAGGCAACACAGCAAGAAGTTGGCAATCTGCAAGCCAAGGAGGGAGGCTTCAGGAGATTCCACACCTGCCAGATATCTTAGTTTTAACTTCCAGCCTCCAGAACCACGAGAAAATACATTTCTCTTGGTTAAGCCACCCAGTATGTGGCATTCTGTTAAGGAAGCCCTTCCAAAGGAATACATTCGTTTAACACAACAAAAAGTTATTTATTTTTTTAAAAGATTTATTTGTTTATTTTAGAGAGGGCGTGTGTGGAGGGGGAGTGGGGGATAGAAGGAGAGAGAGAATCACCAAGCAGACTCACCATTGAGCCTAGAGCCTGACGCAGGGCATGATCCCAGGAGCCCGGGATCATGACCTGAGCCAAAATCCAGAGTTGGCCGCTTAACTGACTGAGACACCCAGGTGCCCCTATTTCTTTCTCTCTCTCTCTCTTTTTTTTTTAAGATTTTATTTTTAAATAATTTCTACACCCAACATGGGACTTGAACCCATAGCTCTGAGATCAAAAGTCACACGCTCACTGACTAAGCCAGACAGGTGCCCCCCAAAAGTTATTTCTTATTCAAAGTCCAAAGAAGGTTGGTGAAGCTCTCCTCTATTTGGTGACTTAGGGCTCGAATCCAGGCTCTATCTCTTGTGAGACCACCATTTCAATATGTGGTTCCATTCCCATTACTCCCAATCTCAGACCAGAAGGAGCACACAACATATCACTTCTGCTCTGTCTCCCGCAAAGAACTAGTCACGTGGCCCTAACCCTACAACAGAGGAGGCTGGGAAATTTGGGGAAGCATATGGAATATTGGGTGAACTCTTCTTCTGACACAAAAGTAACTTGTCAAAAACATGGTTAAAACAAATTAGTTTCCCAGTTACTCAGATTGTCTCTTAGTCAGAATAATAACAGACCTATTTATCCCTTTGTGGGAAGTAGGACTTTATTAGTATTTAATTACAAACAAATGGGAATTCTTCCCATTGTTTAAAAAAACATGCTGACCTCTCTCCTTGCGTTACTTTCCGTCCTCTTGAGATTTATGGTTTTGCTTTCATCATTGAGCATGGAACTACTTTACACTTCTGTTAAAATATAATTTCTAGTGAAAACAAACTCTTGAGCAATCTTAGGAAAGCATTAGGGAAAGCTGAAAATTTTACTACTCGAATTCATATCTATTCCAGAACACTTTTTGTATCCACGCCTAAGTTAGAGACTATCCCTTAAGACACTCCCTGGGGGCGCCTGCCTAGCTCAGTTGGCAGAGCATGTGACTCTTGATTTCGGGGTTGCAAGTTCAAGACCCATGTTGGGTGTAGACATTACTTACAAATGAAATCTAAAAAAAAAAAAAAAAAAAATAGACCTTTCCTCAATAATCATCCTGTCCCTTCCCACACACACACACACACACACACACACACTCCTCCAGCCTATTGTCTTCTTTTTCTGAAAACTGGGGGGGGGGGGGTTGCTCCCACCAAAGCTATTTTTTCAAAAATATTTTATTTATTTATTTATTAGAGAGAGAGAGCAGAGTGAGAGCGTATAGGAGCCATGGGGTAGGGCAGAGGGAGAGGGAGAAGCAGACTGCTTGCTGAGCAGGGAGCCTGCTTCTCTCTCTCCCTCCACCTCTCCCCTGGCTCGTGCTCTCTGTCAAATAAATAAACAAAATCTTGAAAAAAAAAATACTGTTAAGTTTATTTAAGAAAACACTAAATATGTTCAGTGGTTGCTACCAACTGAGCTCAAATGTATATCCATTCAAAACTTGAAAATACAGGGGTGCCTGTATTTTCACAGGGGTGGCTCAGTTAATTAAGCGACTGCCTTCGGCTCAGATCATGATCCTGGAGTCCTGGGATCGAGTCCCGCACTAAGTTCCCTCCTCAGCGGGGAGTCTGCTTCTCCTTCTGACCTCTCTCTTCTCATGCTCTCTCTCTCTCTCAAGTAAATAAATAAAATCTTAAAAAAAAATCGAAAATACAAATTTTTGTGTTAAAAAAATTGGGGAAGTACTGAAAAACATGAAACAGGGGGGAAAAAAACCCTACCACATATTGTACTATCTTAAACCAAAAAGTTAAGAATTTGGCATATTTCCTTTCTATTTCTATCCTCCATGTATTTTCACATACTGTTTGGTTTCCTGCGTTGTTCTCATCTATCATAATAACATAAGACTTTTTCCATTAAAAACTTGAAGATGGCTTGAAGTTTTATGCATCAGTATTGGTTTGTATTGGTTAGGATTAACTTCAGCTGTGAATGAAGAAAAGCCAAACAATAGTGGATTAAATGTTACTTGTGTCTCAAGTAAATACAGGCAATTTGGGGCTAGTATGATGGTATCATAGGATCAATGGGGACCTTCTGGATTTCTGTGTCTTCTCCATCCTCAATACACAGCTTCTCTGCTATGGCCCAAGATGACTTCTCTAGCTCCAACCGTCAAGGTCCCAGGCCATCAGCAGGAAGGTGAAAATGGAGAGAGACAGCAGCTTCCCTCTCTTTAAGGATGTTTTCTGGAATTTTCTCATGCTATATTCATATCCCATTAGTCAGAACCTTAGCAAATGATCACATTTAATAGTGAAGGAGGTTGGGAAACATCATATATATATATATATATATATATATATTTTTTTTTTCCAAGTAGCCATGTATTTGACTTACATGGAGGGGTTGGTTCTATCTCTGTGGAATAAGGAGAGATGAATTCTGGAAGGCAGCTAGCAATCTCTTTGTAGCTGAGATCTTGTTTTTCTACGAAAATTAATAAAATTTGGGGTGCCTGTGTGGCTCAGTGGGTTAAGCCTCTGTCTTCAGCTCAGGTCATGGTCCCAGGGTCCTGGGATCGAGCCCCACATCGGGCTCTCTGCTCAGCAGGGGGCCTGCATCCTCCTCTCTCTGCCTACTTGCGATCTCTGTCTGTCAAATAAATATATAACATCTTTTTTAGATGTAAAAAGTCCAAAGAAGGTTGGTGAAGCTCTCCTCTATTTGGTGACTTAGGGCTCGAATCCATCTTTTTTAGATGTTATATATTTATTTGACAGACAGAGATTGCAAGTAGGCAGAGAGGCAGGCAGAGAGAGAGAGAGAGGAAGAAGCAGGTTTCCCACTGAGCAGAAAGCCTGATGTGGGGCTCGATCCCAGGACCCTGGGACCATGACCTGAACCAAAGGCACAGGCTTTAACCCACTGAGCCACCCAGGTACCCCAAATAAATAAAATCTTTAAAAAAATTAATAAAATTGATTTATGAGTTTATTTATAATCCTTAATACATCATAAGCTCTTTTAAAACACTGTATCTTGAATAAGAAGACATTATTCTATGTATATCTTTGCATTCTTCTTCCATCCCCAATATCCAATAAAATACTTGACATGCAGTAGAAACTCGGTAGCAATCTAAGCTCCTTTCTTTTTCTTTTCTTTTTTTTTTTTTTTTAAGATTTTATTTGACAGAGAGAGACACAGCAAGAGAAGGAACACAAGCAGAGGGAGTGGGAGAGGGAGAAGCAGCCTT
Organism: Mustela lutreola; assembly: GCF_030435805.1. NCBI lineage: Eukaryota > Metazoa > Chordata > Mammalia > Carnivora > Mustelidae > Mustela > Mustela lutreola. Next base: position 68,805,194 of record NC_081298.1, read on the forward strand.
CCTGCTGAGCAGGGAGCTCGATGTGGGGCTTGAACCCAGGACCCCAGGATTGTGACCTGAGCCAAAGGCAGACCCTTAACAACTGAGCTACCTGGCACCCCTCTAAGCTCCTTTCTGAGAGTAAATGAGAAAGAATAAGCATTTTTTCACTACCTGCCATGTCTTACATATTTTATTTCACTACCTCCCATTTTCCCTCTAGGAGTAGATGTATTATTTCCTCTGCATGTGTAAGAGACTTTTCTGTCTCACATAATGAGAATTAAGCAACTTGATTGAAGTCACACAGCTGGTAATTGGCAGGACTGAGGTGTGAGCCCAGGACTGCCTGACTCTTGGATGAATCCATCTTTCCTATAGCAAAGTGCATCAGAGCTCAGGACACCATGAGGAAGAAATTCAAAGTTCATCTACATCTATAGTTTTCATCTATAAGACGACAGTTAGCATACATGACTCTATTAGAGAAAAGCACAAATTCCCTCCGTTTAAGAACTCCTTTTCATTTTTAGCTCTTGTATCAGATTATGGTTTTCCTACTAAGAGCTGAAAACTGTACATTCCCAGGACTTTGCCAGGCTCTGGGGACAGAGATGAAAGAAACAGCCCCAGGACGCCTGGGTGGCTCAGTGGGTTAAGCATCTGCCTTCGGCTCACTCATGATCCCAGAGTCCTGGGCTTGACGGACACATCAGCTCCCTGCTCAGTGGGGAGCCTGCTTCTCCCTCTCCTTTTGCCTGCTGCTCCCCCTGCTTGTGCTCTCTCTATCCCTCTGACAAATAAATAAATAAATAAATAAATAATATTTTTTAAAAAAAGAAAAGAAAAAAGAAACAGCCCCTACCTGTAAACAGCCTACCTGGCCGCGGGAGAGACAGGTAACTGGCAGCAATAACAAATGGCAATTCTTTGCCTTCAGAGCAATGCAGCCCAGGGAGTCAGGACAGGCTTCCTAAAGGTGACTCTTAACGAGCTTTTATTTTTATTTTTTTTTAAAGATTTTATTTATTTATTTGACAGAGAGACACAGCGAGAGAGGGAACACAAGAAAGAGGAGTGGGAGAGGGAGCAGACTTCCTGTTGAGCGGGGAGCCTGTGTGGGGCTTGATCCCAGGACCCTGGGATCATGACTTGAGCTGAAGGCAGTTGCTTAGTGACTGAGCCACCCAGGCGCCCCTTAAAGAGCTTATAGAACAATCCTTTTTTTTTTTTTTTTTTTAATTTTATTTATTTATTTGTCAGAGAGAGAGAGAGGAGTGAGAGCGAGGACAGGCAGACAGAGTGGCAGGCAGAGGCGGAGGGAGAAGCAGGCTCCCTGCCGAGCAAGGGGCCCGATGTGGGACTCATCCCAGGACACTGGGATCATGACCTGAGCCGAAGGCAGCCGCTTAACCAACTGAGCCACCCAGGCGTCCCGCTTATAGAACAATTCTTGAAGCACAGTCCAAAATCAGCTAGGCAAAGAAGCATGTGTGTCTATCAGGGCACCAAGCACAAAGGTATGAAGAAGAGAGAATGTGGGACATTGAAGAACTAGTTTGGAAAACTGCCATGTTGCCTGAGCATCACTGCGGACCTTACCAGTGCAGATTTCTGGTCCCACATCCCCTCGTTTCTGATTCTGTAGACCTCAGACAGGACCCAGGAATATGTAATTTAAGTAGGTGGAGATTTTTTTTTCTTTTCTTTCTTCTTTTTCTTTCTTTCTTTAAGATTTTCTTTGTTTATTTGAGAACAAGAGAGAGAGAGAGAGAGAGCGCGCATGAGTCGGGTGAGGGTCAGAGGGAGAAACAGACTCGCTGCTAAGCAGGGATCCCGATGTGGGCTTGATCACAGGACTCTGGGATCATGACCTGAGCCTACAGCAGATGTTTAACCAACTGAGCCACTCAGGCACCCCAAGTGGCGATTTTCTTTGAGAAAGCAGTGAAGAAATAAAGAGGGTGAAAGGGAAGACAAGGCTGGTGAAACAAAAGCACAACCAATCTGGCTTGGGGATGTCAAGTGCTCTCTGACAGCAGTGCAACAGAGGATTTTAAGTGAAACAGAACTGGATTGATGTTTTAGAAAAATCACCCGGGTCTGGTGTACGGGAGAGAAAGGCTGGAATACTGGTGACCCTAACCAAGGCAGCAAGGAGAAGTATGGAGAAACAGAATGCTATTTATGTATGCATGTATTAAGTTATCTCTACAGTCAATGTGGGGCTCGAACTCATGGCCCCAAGATCCAAAGTCAGAGGTTCTAGTGACGGAGCCCGCCAGGCACCCTGAGAATGGTTTTGAAAGATATTTTGAAGGGGAATATCCCAGATTTGGACTTGAATGTTGAGGTGGTGGTGCTGCTGAGCAGGAGGACTTTAGGATACTTTCTGAATTATTGCAAAACTGGAAAAGGGGAAGCTAGCTCAAGCTAGAAATAAAAGGGCATTGCAGCATGCATGAGGCCGGTAAAAATATTGCTAGTCAATTTTAAAAATCTTTTTTATCTGAAAAATCTCTTCCAAACTTGCATTCGATTTAGTTTCTGAACCTTAACTAAAAAATCACCATTGAATGTCATGAGAGTTTCTGAAAATCGGGCATTCCATCCTCAGGGTAAAATCTGGTCCCAAGCAAAACTTCTATTTCAGGGATCCTCTGATCACTCCTTCTTGCACCATAGGGTGCCTCAAAAGGGGATCATCTTTCCTTTGCCACCTTAGGGGGAATGAAAGAGAAATGACTTCTTAGCTCTGGAGTAGGCTCTCTGCCTTCTTGCAGAACTGCAGGAACACATTACTAACATGTTACAGAATCAGTCTACAGCTGTATCAAATGTGCTTTTAGAATTTATTTGCATTAGTGGGCCATGCATAAAGGTAAGAGTTTATGAAAAAATCCACCCAAATGAGAAATACACCTGCTTTAAGGAGTTCCTTAGAAGTAAAGGCACCTAGAGGCTAGTAAGTCTGTTTTCACATGATTACCTAAGAAAAGAACACTGTCATTTGTAAGTCAGGTCTGATCACCCTGCCAAGCTCATTGGCTCCACAGCAAACTGGGGGCAGGCTGGAGCCGTGGTTGTGGGATTATAACTGGCACGAAGAATAAAAGAGACTCATCACTGGAAGGGGTCTCAGTGATACCTTTCTGAGTCAGACCAGTCATTCTGGTTTGCCCATTACGTAGCGAGAGCACCCCAGTCAGGTTAGCACTCCCAGCAGAGGGGTAACCTTGATCTTAGCAACTGGATGTGGTTTCAGTCTTATTTACCGAGAGAAAACAAGAGCCATTTGCTCCTTCTCACCTTTGGTTTTGTGGACAGAAAATTCTCCAAATCCTGGCTTGGCCACTACCTTCTCCGACATTCCTAGACTTTTAGAAGGAGAAACTGTAAAGAGCTGATTCTTCCCATCATGGAGCTTACCATCTAGCGGCAAAAGGAAGGTCGGGTACACACAGTGCCAAGCAATACGTGCTAGCTAACTCCAGAATGATAAAAATGAAGTCCTATAGGAGTAGAGAGGAGAAAAAGATCACTCTGGTAGGGATTAGGAGTTTTCACAGAGGATTAGAACGGAATCTTGAAGTATACAACCTCTGCTTAAATTGAATTCAGGTATCCATTTATATTAGTTTTCTACTGTTATGTAACAAGTCACTGTGAATTTAGCAGTTCAAAACAACACTCATTTATTAGCTTATAGTTCTGTAGGTCAGAAGTCTGGCCAGCTCAGCGGGGCCCTCTGCTTAGAGTCTCAAGAGGTCAAAATCAAAGTGTTGGCTAGACTGGGCTCTAGCCAGTCTGCTTGTTGGCTCTCAGAAAGAATCTGCTTACAACATCATTTGGGTTATTGGTAGAATTTGGTATCTTAGGACTGGGTTCCCCATTTCCTTGCTGGTTGTCATCTAGGGCCACTGTCTGCTTCTAGAAGCTACCCACACTCCTTCTCACATGGTCTCCTTCATCTTCAAAGCCAGCAATGGCACATGCTGTCCTTCACTTCCAGTCTCTCTAACTTCCTCTTCTGCTACCCACCAGATGAAAAGCTCAGCTTGAAAGGGCTCTCCATACCTTCAGGTCAACTAACTTGAGACTGTAATTACATTTTCAGAATCTCTTCACAGCGTTACTATATTAGTTTTACGATTGAATAACCAGTGGACGGGAATCTTGGGAGCTATCTTTAGAATTCTGCCTACTCTGGGGCGCCTGAGTGGCTCAGCTGGTTAAGTGTCTGACTCTCAATTTCAGTTCCGGTCATGATCTCAGGGTCGTGAGATTAAGGCCTGCATCAGGCTCAGCGCTGAGTGTTCAGTGCAAGGTCTGCTTGAGATTCTCTCTCTCCCTCTCCTGCTGCCCCGCCCCTGGCTTGTGCTCTCATTCTAAATAAATAAATAAATAAATATATATATATATATTTTTTTTTTTTACAAAATTTGAATTCTGTATACCCTGTGGTTATTCTGCGAAGTGGTTTACCAAGCAATTTAGCAATTTGATCATTTATTGGCTACTTCCTAAGTGACTCGTGCCAATCACCATCATACTAAGTAGAATCTTAATCTTAGCCTAAAGTGTTTTGCAAGGGCTTCAAAACTTAAAGCCTATTCCAGACTTGAAAAAAAGAAGTCAAATGTTTTCTATTCTTTCGTTTAAAAAAAAAAAGTTTAAGGATTATTTATTTATTTGAGAGAGAGAGAGAGAAAGAAAGAGAGATCACAGGAGCAGGGGGAGGGAAAAGGAGAAGCAGGCTCCCCTCTGAGCAGGGAGCCCGATGTGGAGCCCAATCCCAGGACCCTGGGATCATAACCTGAGCCAAAGGTTGACGCTTAACAGACTGAGTTACCCAGACACCCCAAATATTTGCAATAAGCAAATTATATCTGTCTGTCTGTCTATCTATCTATCCATCCATCCAACTATCTATCTATCTCCAAGCCCAATATGGGGCTTGAACTCACAACAACCCTGAGACACAGAGTCACATTTTCTACTAACTGAGCCAGCCAGGTGTTCCCAAATTAACCTATTTAACTATGAACATCTTTAAATGGTATTTCGAAATGTTTCAGTAAAGAGGTGTGCCTTTTTAAGCTACACCCTACTGTCTACCTCATTCCTCATTTCCACCTAGAGAGCATAAGGTTAACTCTATTTTTCCCACCTCACCCTGCTCATGGACTGTCACCACCATAGTGAATCACTGTTATCCCTGTCTTCATTCACAATGCTTTCCCCTCTGTCCCTCACATACGTTTCAGTCTCATTTTCTTCAGGAACTTTCATGCACGTAATGCCTCTCCAACCATTATGCCTATCAACACTTCGCCTACACTTTAAGACTTGGCTCAGATCCTGCTTTCTTTATGCCTTCAGACCATACCTACCTTTTCTCTGTGTAATCCATTTAGCAATCAACAGTATCTTTGGGTTGCATCACTTCTATTTAACTCCTAATTGCATATATACGTACATACACTTTTAAATGACAGCATCATTTTTTAAAAAATATTTATTTATTTATTTTAGAGAGAGAGTGTAGGGGAGAGGGGCAGAGGGAGAAGGAGAGAGGATCTTCAAAAATACTCCCCATGGAATGTGAGGCCTGACATTCCTCACTATCACTACCCAGAGATCATGACCTGAGCCAAAACCAAGAGTCACACACCCAACTTGCTGAGCCACCCAAGTGGCCCGACAGTATCTTTTTTTTATTTTACCCTAAAGTATTTAGCATAGCAAAGACATTGAAGAAAATTTGCTGGTGTGAAAAAATTGCTCTGATTGAAAAATTCTGACAGTTTCCCATGATTTACTGCTGTTAATATTACTTATCTAGTTGTCAGATTTCTTAAATATTTTTAAAAAAATTAACCAAGGTCTTGACAAACCAGCAACATACAATCACCTGATCATATTCCCCTGTTTTCCATTTCTGCACAGGCTTCTATCTGAAGTGTTTAAGGGTACATGTGCTCAGGTATTGACATTACCAAGCAAGTAATTATAAAATATTCTGGAGCTGGAAGCACTCTTTTTTTTTTTCCCCCAAGATTTTTTTTTTATTTATTTGAGAGAGAGAGTGTGAAAGTGAGAGAGATCACAGAGTGGGAGGCAGAAGCAGGCTCCCTGATGAGCAGAGAGCCTGAAATGGGGCTCCATCCCAGGACCCTGGGATCATGACCTGTGCCAAAGGCAGACACTTAACCAACTGGGCCACCCAGGGGCCCCAGAAGCACTCTTATTAGTCACATTCTTAGGTTTTTTATGATGGTCCATTTTCTTTCTTTCTAGCTATGTGATGAAGACAGTAGCTGCCCACCCAGCTCTTCCTCATCTGTATCAACAGAGTTGTGGCTGGAGAAGTTACTCAGCCTGGAACTATATTTCCCATCAGCCCCAGAAGTTCTATGTGATGATGTGACAAATCTTGGCCAATAAAACGTGAAGGGAACCCATATGTGCCAGTCTTGGGTATAGCTCTCTCTCTCTCTTTTTAAAAGATATTCATTTATTTACTTATTTATTTAACAGAGAGTGAGAGAGCACAATTAGGAGGAGCAGCAAGCAGAGGGAGAGGGAGAAGTGGACTCCCCACTGAGCAGGGAGCCCAACATGGGGCTCAATCCCAAGACCCCAGGATCATGACCTGAGCTAAAGACAGTGACTTAACCAACAGAGCCACCTAGGCATTTCCTGGGTATAGCTCTTTAAGAAAGTGTTCACACTTACTTTCCCCTTCTTCTAATTGGACAGAGAAAGACAGAGGCCCTGAGATTTATTATTTGTTTGTTTTAGAGAGAGAGAGAGAGAGAGCACAAGTACAGGGAGGGGCAGAGGGAGAGGGAGAGAGAGAAGCAGACTCCATGCTCACTGAGCATGGTGCCTGGGGAGGGGCACCTCCCCAGGATCTCACAACCCTGAGATCAAGACCTGAACTGAAATCACAGTTTGATATTCAGCCAACTGAGCCACCCAGGCTCCTCAGGACCGAGACCCTGAGGAGCAGAATATCAGAGGAAGGAGTATGGGGCATGATTCCTCAAGTAGAAGAAAGCGGTTGATGTCTTGGACTGTTTGCCCTGTTTCACGAGTGATACATTTTGCTGGACTTCAGCCACCGTATCATGGGCTCCATTTGTTTCAGCAATTTATCTGCCCACTACTAGTACAGTTCTTCTTCTTCTTTTTTTTTTTTTTTTGTCAAGCATCTACTAGCTATGTAGTGCAGCTCCCATCTTGTACACTTATTTAGAAATCACGGGACGTGAGATCTAAGTGATTACTGAGAAGCATGCCACCTGGCTCTGATTCTGAGGAATAGCTGTTTTCGACTCTATGAGAAGAAATCATCTTAAGAAACTATTTATAATAATTGAAAGCAGAACTTCTAGTTAGCAGCACCCCTGGGGCAATGTGGTCTGGGCTGATCAGTTTGTGGCTTATGGTCAAGGAGCCTTACTGGATGGCTCATCTCTGCTCCAGCAGAAAAGTAGAAAGAAATGAAATTCAATTTTATCTAAGGCTAGAACAATGTCCTCTGATGTCGATCTCCTTGATTTGAATTCTTCTCGGATGTTATATCTTCCAGGAAGTTTACCTGACTACCATTCTCTCCCTCCTGGGGGCAGGATAGGATGTCCATTCTCCAAGTTTCCCCAGGACTCTGTAAATCTCTGTCACTGCTCTCACCACACCAGTGCCTCTGCCATCTCCCCCCCCCCCCACTCCAGTAAGCCAGCCTCTTGAGTGCAGGGGCACTGTCTTTTCATCTTTGTGGTCCTTCTGCCGAGTACAGTGACAGGGATAGAGTAGATGCTTTACAACTGATGGTTAAATGAATAAATCCTTGAACTTAAGAGCCTTATGGAATGGTATTTCTCTGCTTACTTCCACAGGAGACAACTTCATAATAATCATCACTGACATTATTTTCAAGCCCATCTCCAAATCTCTTACAATTATTTGTTACCATGCCTTATTACTTTTTACTGGTTACCGTGCCTTTGCTTAGATCAGCCAGACCTATGTGCCTTCCTTAGATATTTCTTTGAAGAAGTCTCCCTTGATTATCTATTTTTTTTTTAAATTTTATTTATTTATTTGACAGAGAGAGATCACAAGTAGGCAGAGAGGCAGGCAGAGAGAGAGAGGAGGAAGCAGGCTCCCCACTGAGCAGAGAGCCTGATGCGGGACTCGATCCCAGGACCCTGAGATCATGACCTGAGCCGAAGGCAGCAGCTTAACCCACTGAGCCACCCAGGTGCCCTGATTATCTATTTTTAATATTCTCAAATATTTACTACACTGGACACCTCATGTTGAGAGATAGGACTGGGGAGTGAAGAGAGACCTGGACCGAAAGTCAGGAAAACTTGAGTCTGAGTATCTCTTATGGCATCAGGAAAATGCTCCCCTCCAAATTATAGAGAATTATAAAAAAGTAAGCCCTAGAATTATTCTTCAGATAAAATGCTGCCTAGAAATAATAATAAAGGGGCGCCTGGGTGGCTCAGTGGGTTAAGCCGCTGCCTTCGGCTCAGGTCATGATCTCAGGGTCCTGGGATCGAGTCCCGCGTCGGGCTCTCTGCTCAGCGGGAAGCCTGCTTCCCCCTCTCTCTCTCTGCCTGCCTCTCCATCTACTTGTAATTTCTCTCTGTCAAATAAATAAATAAAATCTTAAAAAAAAAAAAAGAAATAATAATAAATTTTAAAAGAGATAAAAGCGGAGCTTGGTATGGGACTTCTGAGAAGCAGAGTTTGTAAACCATAAGCCTGGATCATCTCAAAGATCCCTTTTACCTCTAAAGCCTGTGGTTCTTCTTCTTAAATATTTTATTTGAGAAAGAGAGATAATGAGAGAGTGAACGAGAGAGAGAGAGAGAGCATGAGCAGGGGAAGAGGAAGAAGCAGGCTCCCTGCTGAGCAGGGATCCCAGTCTGGTATTTGATCCCAGGACCCTGAGATCATGACCGGAGCCAAAGGCAAAGCTTAACTGACTGAGCCACCCAGACACCCACTAAGGCCTGTGGTTCTATGTAAATTAATTGTTCTGCATTTTTTATACGTATATGATACGATTTTTGGTACCTTCAAATCTAATAACAAAAGGCACTATCTGTTTAGTGTATCTATTAAAATGATCTCCTGCTGACATAGCATTCCACAGGGGCATTTCCAGAGGCAGTGGGGCACCATGGTTACCAACATGGACCTCAGAGTAAGACTATTCCATTGTAAGTTCAGATCTGAACACTTCCAGTAAATGAGCAACAACTGGGGACAAATTACTTAACCTCTCTAAGCCTCAGTTTCTCCACCTCTAAATGACACCTGCATTACTGGCCATTGGAAGGATGACCTGGAATATAGTCCAAAGAGCATTCAGCACAGTGTCTGCTACCTGCGACAATCTTTATGAAGATTTGCGTTAGTTAATTTCACATTCGTCGTTCATTGAATCTTCGCAATACAAGACAAGCATTACTATTCTCCTGATTAACAGGAAAAGTTGAGAATCAAAGAAATGAGATGATTTGCCAAAATTCACCCAGGAAGAGCAGAACCAGGCGCAACTTCTCCTGCCCGAAGGAACTAAGACAGAAGAGCTTGGGGAAGGGGGAAGGGGAAATGAAAGGGAATGGTTGAGGCTGGGAGCCCCGAGGCGCAGAACGTGCTGACCACACCTGGATGGCCCCCCACAAGGTAAGGAAGGGGAGGAGGATTTCAGAGACACATGTGACTAACTTATAATAGTGTGTGAGACCGGGACACAGTGGGGCACAAGCCAGGATGTCATGGTACCCTCTCCACCCATGCAACTCCCAGGCAAGGTGGGGCTTTTCCTTGGCCTGGCTCAGAGCTTTGCACATAGCAGGTGCCCATAGCACATCTGCTAAGTGGCCTGGTAATAAGGCTTCTCTCTCTCTTTCTTTTTTTAAAGATGTTATTTATTTGACACAGAGAGAGAGAGATCACAAGTAGGCAGAGGCAGGCAGAGAGAGAGGGGGAAGCAGGCTCCCCGCTGAGCAGAGAGCCCAATGCGGGGCTTGATCCCAGGTGCCTGAGATCATGACCTGAGCCAAAGGCAGAGGCTTTAACCCACTGAGCCACCCAGGCACCCCAAGGCTTCTCTTTTTTTTTTTTTTTTAAAGATTTTATTTATTTATCTGACAGAGAGAAATCACAAGTAGATGGAGAGGCAGGCAGAGAGAGAGAGAGAGGGAAGCAGGCTCCCTGCTGAGCAGAGAGCCCGACGCGGGACTCGATCCCAAGACCCTGAGATCATGACCTGAGCCGAAGGCAGTGGCTTAACCCACTGAACCACCCAGGCGCCCCCAAGGCTTCTCTTTATACTTCCCCCTTCCCTTAATTTAGAAGACCTTCCTCATCCTTGAAATCATGAGGAATAAAGGACTTTGTTTCTTCCTTCCGCAAGGGGAGAATCCTCCCTGACAATTCAATTTTATATAAAGTAATTGATCAGTCCTGACAATTACTCCATTTACAGTACTTTAAACAGCAGTTCCAGCTTCTTTTCGTCCCTTGTCTTCCTTCTCCCTGCACTGGAGGGTAGGTGCCTGATTCAGTCCACCATCGTAATTTCTACTCTCTGCTAGCTGGTATCATCACAAGCAAGCACAGCCCCAGACTACTAAAAGACAAAGAGGCAGAGCCCTAAGAGAGAAAATTAAGGAGCATGTTCAATGGCCCGCTCTAGTTCCCTGTTCCATCTCTTGCTTAATGTCCCACTGCATTATGGAGCCTGCCCCTTTACAGGACCAGCGTTCAAAGTACATTGCAGAGACACAGATTGGAATTTCCTTACTGCTATGATACATATATATATATATATGTATATATATATTTTTTCACATACGTAAAAGTATGAGACGAACTACAAGAGTTGGTCTTGTTCCCTCCAACAGATTCACACACATGGGTTGTTTCCATTTTAGCAAAAAGGACAAAAACAAAGGACCAGAAGGGTTAAATAATCCCAGAACAGCATGACCTCATTACTTGTGTGAAATCCCCACCACATCACAGGGACAACATGTTCAATCAATAGAGACTTGAGCTGTTAATTTCCAAAAAGGAAAAGATGATTGAACAAACATAGTCTGTGTCCAGTCCCTGCCCACAGGGAATGGGAGACCGTTCATTTTCAGGTCTCTCTACAATTAGGTACCCTCCAGGATCTGTGAACCACTTTACAAATTTTCTTGCTTCTGGGGGGTGAGGTGGAGGTGGGTAGGGAATATTTTGTGGGCACAAAAGCTGTAGTTTTGTAGTTTACCGTAAGAGGTGTAGTTTTGTATATAGGTGTAGGAAGATGATGGGGGTGGGGGCTGGGGGGGTGAGGACCGTCCATACTGGTTATGCGCTTCCCTCTCATTTGCTTTCCTCCCCGGGGCTATGCCTCTGCATTGAAAGTCCAAGGAGAGGAGATTTCACTTTTACTTCTTAGTGATCCATGGTCCTCTCTTGTTATTTTTCCCAGGTAGAGGGTGACAAAGAGGCTGTTTGCACTACAAGCAAGCAGTGATCAATGACTTTTGCAAGCAACTCATTGCATGCAACCATTGATCGATGACTTTTGATCAGGTTGGCATGATCAAATATTTGTAGGGTTTCAGGAGGAACAGGGTGATAAAATAAAGGACAGCTTTTACTAGAAGTTTCTTCATTATGCTACTTCTTGGTGGGGCTACTTCTTGTGAACTGTAATGGGTATCATCATCCTCATTACCTTCTATGTGTAAATTGTGGAAATCCAGAGTAGAGAACTAGGCATTTTTCAAATAAATGTCAGCTGTTTCTAATTTTTTAATTAGTTCCTCCCTTATTTTTTTTCTCATTCTTGGTTATGACATCTTCAAACTGAAAGTCTGCTGCAGCTGACTGGGGATTCATTTCCTATCCAAAAAAAAAAAAAAAAAAAATTTCCTTACATTCTTAGAATGGTCATGAGCTCTATGCTGCCATCTCTGAGCTGTTCTTCCACAAGAAGTGAGAAGAAGCTCCCAACTGGCTTCCCCCTCTGCTGCTGGAGGGGATATGAAGGAAACCAAGGTGCTCCTCCCCCATTACCTCTCAAAGGACCTTCTTCGTCCTGAAGAGCAGCTGGTTTCCTTAGGGGAGGAGCTGGAGAGGCAGGATGGAGATTTGAGATCGGGGCAAGTGTGTCCCTTAGCTTCATTTCCCTAACCTTATCTCTCCCTGTTCCCTGTCACTTGGTCTGTGGACAGGAGAGGTCTAATGCAAAGCTTGTCTCAGCCAGGTCATGTAAGCAAGGAGCAGCCAGTCCCCACCATATATTACTTCAGTTATGCCCAGGGGACCCTCTGGGGTCCTAGTGACAAACTTCATCAGCTCTGGGAGGTGTGGTGTTCCTTCCCCTCTCTGGACTGGGCTGCCTTCACTTTAGAGGAGTAATTCTCAGCCCTGGCTATATCTGAATTTCCTTTTCCTTTTCCTTTTTCTTTTTTAAGATTTTATGTTTTTAAGTAATCCCTACGTCCAATGTGGGACTCCAACTCACAACTCCAAGATCAAGAGTAACACACTCCATTGACTGAGCCAGCCAGGTGCTCCTACATCTGTATTTTCTGAGGAGCTTTTAAAGATGCCCAGTCCCGGGTCTACCTGAGAGTGCTTGAAACCACATGTCTGGAGGTGGGGACCAGTTGTGTGTGTTTTTCAAAGCTCCAGAGTGAGGGTGAGAATGTGTTTCCTACTGTCCAATGCCAGTTTACGGCACTGGCAAGTCTGACTCTCTGAGCCTTCAGCAACAGCTCAGTCACAGTCAAACCCTGCCTGCCAACTCACAGAGACCTCTGGTGTTCACTGTTGGTCTTCCTTGTCTTGTTCTCCATCAGCTCAGTTAGCTTTTCCTCTCTAGATGGAGTCTGGTCTTAATTCCACCCCGTCCTGCCATCTCTCTGCAGAAATGGCCAAAGTCACAGTGACCCACATCAGCCTCTCTCATAACTGACCTCGAGCCCATAAACCCATTTGGAACGTCTCTTTCTGCATTCCCTTCACTCAACATTTATTGAGCACCTACGATGTGTATGTTAGGCTCAATGCCAAGCACTTTGTAAATTTACCAACTTCAATCCTCACAACGGCTTAAAAGGATTACAGCTAATGACACGGAGCTCTTGAGGTGATACAAATCTTGTCCAGCGTGTCTTACTTCAGGTTTGGTTCTCACACACAGGTCTGGCTGACTCCAAGGCCCTTGGTCTCCCCATGGCTGCAGTGCTCCTTGGGGAAAAAGACCTGCTTTCTGCCTGGGTTATCCACAAGTCTGGTCCGGAATATCTACACAGGAGATAAGCAGGAGGACAGAGGGAGTTGGGGGCTGTGGAAGCAGGTGAGGGAGCACCAGAAAGAGTAGGAATCCTCGAGAAGGTGATCCTTTGAACCGAGTCCCAAAAGATGAGCAAAAGTGACCCAGATGAAGAAAGCGAGAACTTCATGTACCTAGCCATGGAGTCCAGAGAAATGAGGGCTTCCTCAGGGACCTGCCAGAAGGTTAGTACAGCTGGGGGCCGATGAGGCAAAGGGGCACGAGATGATGATGGGCAGCAGGCGGGGCAGGTCATGAGTCTTTAGGTCACACTAAGAGGTTTTGCACTTTATCCTGGGGACAATGGGCACCAGGTAATGGATTTTAAGCAAGAGATAGAATCAAAGTAGTATTTAGGAGGAAGGATGGCCAAAGGACGTGCACGTCTAGAGGCAGGCAGAACAGAGAAGAGGCTGCAGTAAAATTCTAGCGAGAGCTGATTTTGACCAAAATTAAGATTTTTGCAGTGAATATGAGGGGAAATAATGAGTAGCTATTCAGAAAGCAGATTTAACTTGATGGGACAAGAGATCCAAACATGGCGCATGAGAAGAAGGAGGAGTCAAGAGTAAGTGCTTTCCTTGGGACAAAGATCATAGGAAGAGGAGTGGTTTGGGGGAGAGCTGATAAGTTTCTTTGGACATGTAAGTGTAGGGGTCCAGTGGGCAGCTGGATACGAAGGTCTGGAGTCCAGGAAAGGGGTATAGGCTGGAGATCTAAAATAAGAAGTCGTCAAAATGGTCACCAACTTCTGGAGACAGTGGGTATGTATGAGGAGCTGCATCCACAGTGGCTATTAGAAGAGATTCCACCTTCCCCCCAGAACTTGGCAATTATTCTCCAGCTTGCTTACCCAGGGTTCTGATACCTGGTCTTTTTCTTGCCAATTTCTTTCCCCAGTAGAAAGTGTACTCTTCTCTGTGCCCTCATCCCTTTGCTGATACCCTTTACGAAAGCTCAGCTCTTTCAAGACCACGTCCCTACTGGATCCAATCCCTGCATTCCTGCAGCTGCTGGACTGTGTCCCTGTCCTCCAACACCATATAAAGAGGGCTCTACAGTACCACTCCTTGCCTAGCCTTTCTTTTCTCTTTGGGCCCTGACATAGACTGAACACTGTTGCGGGACCAGCCTTTGAAATCAGGTTAGTTCCTATACCTAAGTGGGAAGGGCCCTCTCTGTCAACCATTCTCCCCCTTTGGCCCAGGGCTGTGGCCTGATCCACTTCATAGCCCTAAAAACAGGCCTTCGGGCCCCCCAGGGGTCAAGGCTGGGGCTGACGGAGCCTGGGATGGGGGTGGTGTTTCCTCTGTCTACGCAGCCCCCTGGAGCAGGGAAAGAGGAAGCACAGCCAGGCTGAACGAATGGGAAAGTGGAACACCAGAATTTGCTCCCGAGGGAGACTGGCCATAGAACACCTTAAATTAGAAGTCTTAAAAAATGTGCTAGGGATCCCTGTCGCCCTGGCTGGCTTTGGGTGTGGTTCTTTCCAACGGAGGATGATTGGTAGAGTGTTTCCAGCCCTGTAATTCTACTTGTGATGAGGTAGAATTAAAGCCGAAATGGGAGTTCATCAATTGCCTCGTTGGTGAATAATAGAGTTTAAATCTCCTCAAAAAAAAAAAAGTTAAATACAAAATCATATTAAAATTCATAGCCATCTGCCTTCAACGATCTAATTTAAAAATTCAGCACAATTAATTTTTAATCCTAGGTCAGTTTTCCCACTCCCACCTGTCTCTCTCCTCAGCGCCTCCTCCATCAAACAGTCAGTGTGTGCTTCGAGAACTCGAGACCATTTTAAATATTAACTGGAGCCACCCAAATCCAGGAAGATGAATCCACACGCACTTCTCCTCTTCCGTCTATTATTACTAGTATGGTTGCTCACATGGTTCTAAATGCAGTTCTGGTTAAAAATAAATTCTGTAAACTAGGAATGTGGGGTGTGTCTGCCTCCATAAAAATCCCTTTGTTCTCTGTGCAGAATCGAGCAGAGATGCAGGAGTAGAAAGCAGGGTTGTATTTCAGGAAAAGATCCCAGGCGAGGCTTTGGCATCCGTCTTTCTGTTAGCAGGAGGGGTCCCTGAGTCTTGGGAGAGATTGGGATGCTTCAGGGTTTTCCAGCAGAGACTGCTTGACTTCCTTCTCTGACTGCTCAGTTTGGAAGGGAAGAAATTCCACAAGAGAGGGTATAGGAATAGACTCGAGCATGGCCTGCTAAAGCCAGGAAGCTGACATGATCAAGCATCCTCCAGGAAGGAGCAGGCAGGCCAGGCCTGAATCAGCTAAGTCTGGAAGCTGCTATCGGCTCCTTGAGAGGCTAGCACCCTTTGGGAGAGAAGCTCTTCTGGTGGAGATCCTCTGCTGGTAAAGTCCTCTCCTTTGCATGAATTGAACCACGCACTTTAAAAAAAAAAAAAAGATTTTATTTATTTATTTGAGAGAGAAAGAGAGAGCATGAGAGGAGAGAGGTCAGGGGGAGAAGCAGACTCCCTGCCGAGCAGGGAGCCCTATGTGGGACTCGATCCCAGGACTCCAGGATCATGACCTGAGCCGAAGATAGTCGCTTAACCAACTGAGCCACACAGGCACCCCATCCATGCACATTTTTAATGAGGTTCTCTCTCCTCAACACTGGAGTCCTCATCTTCTAGGACAGACCCTCTCAGCCCTGGGGGCAGGAAGGCCAGGGTTCTAGCCCTGAACCTTGTAGAGAGGACGAGGAGCAGGGCAGTGAATCCTGGGGGTATGGTGGACTATGTTCAGTGAAAGCAGAAACTAGAGAGTGTTGCCACAGGTTTGACGCCATTTTAAACCAACCCCTGCATTGTGCACCGTCCAAGACTGTTTGGCAGCCGAAAGGTCGTGGATCCAAAGGGCCGCTCACAACAGTATAGAGCCAAAAAGGAGAAAAGTGATAGGTTTTAAAAGCAGCTATCTGTGAAGGCTGAAATGTGTCTTTAGTACAAATTCAGTAGTGATCACCTGTACTGGAGCCAGTGTTGGTCCCTAAGACCTTCTGAAGAGACCACCGTTGGCTCTTTAACAACCCATCTCAGCTGTGTGACTGGGGAGACCGTAGTGTTGAGGGTTCAGTATTTGCCATTATGTGGCCCCTTGCAAGAAGGTGAGCTGGAGATGGGTTCTCTCTCTTTCTTTCCATTTTCTTTTTAACTTTTTTTCTGATGGGCAACAACAGTGTAGGGCTTGATCCCAGGACCCTAGAATCATGACCTGAGCCAAAGGCAGATGCTTAACCGACTGAGCTACCCAGGCATCCCTCTCTCTTTCTTTTTCTTTTTTTTTTTTTTTAAAGATTTTATTTATTTATTTATTTGACAGAGAGAGAGATCACAAGTAGGCGGAGAGTCAGGCAGAGAGAGAGAGAGAGAGAAGCAGGCTCCCGCTGAGCAAAGAGCCCGATGCGGGGCTCGATCCCAGGACCCTGAGATCATGACCTGAGCCGAAGGCAGCGGCTTAATCCACTGAGCCACCCAGGCGCCCCTCTCTCTTTCTTTTTAAATAAACTCTACACCCAACAAGGGGCTCAACTTCACAACCCCGAGACCAAGAGTAGCATGCTCTCCTGACTGAGCCAGCCAGTTGCCCCAGGAGCTAGCTTCTTAAATGTAGATAAAAAGCTGTGATTAGAGAATGGCCCATTTGGGGAAAATGAAGCCAATGATGGGAAATGGGCTGCATCTTAGGCGGAGTCTCCTTCTTTAGTGAGTCCTGAGTTAGAGGCCATTTGGGGGCTGAAAACTCAGAATGTCAGCTAAATTTGGCCTCTGCAAAGAGAAATTAGGTCACAAGTGCAATCTTTTGACCAAAAGTACTGCAAAGAAACAAAATTTAAAGTAGTTGCTGCTAGTGAACAAACAAGGTAATCATTAATATCAGGAAAAACAAAAAGTAACAAAGAAAAATAATAGTACACTACTATGTTCTTTTTTCTTTGCACATGTGTAATAATGTAAACACTAGTTTTTTAAAAACTATTTTATTTGTTTGACAGAGAGAGATCACAAGTAGGCAGAGAGGCAGGCAGAGAGAGATGGAGAAGCAGGCTCGCCGCAGAGCAGAGAGCCCGATGCGGGGCTCAATCCCAGGACCCTGAGATCATGACCTGAGCTGAAGGCAGAGGCTTAACCCACTGAGCCACCCAGGCGCCCCACCAAACACTAATTTAACCAAAAATTGTAATATGATGAGGTAGGGAGGACTAGGGAAGGGATGGCTGAAAAGAGCACTAAATCCAAATTTACCAATACAGGAACTAAAAGAGAATGGCTTATGTGGATTATTCAAAATATGGCAATGTGTCCACACGAGAAAAAAGCCAGGAAGACTTAGGGGTCTGAGAGGGAATGAGGAGGGAGACTGCCACAGTTCGCTGGACTTTTAGTATTATTTGACTTTTTTTTTTTTTAAGATTTTATTTATTTTTGTGAGAGAGTGAGAGCATGAGGTGGGGAGGAATGGAGAGGCAGAGGGGAAGCAGACTCCCCACTGAGCGGGGAACCCGAAGTGGGGCTCAGTCCCGGACTCCAAGATCGTGACCTCCGCCAGAGGCAGATGCTTAACCGACTGAGCCAGCCAGGCACCCTTATTACTTGACTTTTTAAATCACATGCATGTGTTCGTTAAAAGATTTTATTTATTTATTTGAGAGAGAGAAAGTGAGAGAGAGAGCATGGGAGGGGAGAAGGTCAGAGGGAGAAGCAGACTCCCCGTGGAGTTGGGAGCCCGAAACAGGACTCGATCCCAGGACTCCCGGATCATGACCGGAGCCAAAGGCAGTTGCTTAACCAACTGAGCCTCCGAGATGCCCCATTAAAACAATTTTTAAGTGGTGTTACTCCAAAAGGACAAGACAGAACAGAACATCATTTCAGGTAAAAGTGTGTTGAAAAGACAAATGAACTTCAAGCTCTAAATATCCTGGATAACGAGGACAGTCAGAAAGCAAGAGGAAGGCCTAAACCTCCCTTAGTTGATTTATGCACAGTTTGATAACAGTTAAGTTGAATAAAAAGAGTCCTTAGTTCCTACCTAGATCTTGCATAATTTTAAAACCTATTGATTCTGTAGTATTTACAAGAGAATGAATTAAAACCTCCTTTAAAATGACGTAGTTTGGAGGGGTGCCTGGGTGGCTCAGTGGGTTAAAACCTCTGCCTTCCGCTCAGGTCATGATCCCAGGGTCCTGGGATGCAGCTCTGCATCGGGCTCTCTGCTTAGCAGGGAGCCTGCTTTCCCCTACACCCTGCTGCCTGCCTACTTGTGATCTCTCTCTCTCTGTTAAGTAAATAAATAAATAATTTTAAAAAATATTTTATTTACTTGACAGAGATAGAGCACAAGTAGGCAGAGCCACAGGCAGAGGGAGAGGGAGAAGCAGGCTCTCCACTGAGCAGAAAGCCTGATGCAGGGCTCTATCCCAGAACTCTGGGATCACGACCCAAGCCAAAATCAGCCACTTAGCCCACTAAGACACCCAGGCACCCCAATAAATAAAATCTTTTAAAAAACAGATTAAGAAAAAAAAAGACTGCGCACCTGGGCGGTTCAGTTGGTTATGCAACTGCCTTCAGGTCAGGTCATGATCCCAGAGTACCAGGATCGAGTCCCACAATGGGCTCCCAGCTCCATGGGGGATCGGCTTCTCCCTCTGACCTTCCCTCCTCTCGTGCTCTCTCGCGCTCTCTTTCAAATAAATAAATAAATAATATATATTTTTAAAAGATGTTTTTATTTTATTTGACAGACAGAGATCACAAGTAGGCAGAGAGGCAGGCAGAGAGAGAGGAGGAGGCAGGCTCCCCGCTGAGCAGGGAGCCCGATGTAGGGCTCGATCCTGGAACCCTGGGATCATGACCTGAGCCGAAGCCAGAGGTTTTAATCTACTGAGCCACCCAGGTGCCCCAATAAATAAAAAAATCTTAAAAAAGAAAAAAAAGGGGGCACCTGGGTGGCTCAGTGGGTTGGGCCTCTGCTTCGGCTTGGGTCATGATCCCAGGGTCCTGGGATCGAGCCCCACATCGGGCTCTCTGCTCAGCGGGGAGCCTGCTTCTCCGTCTCTCTCAGCCTGCCTCTCTGCCTGCTTGTGATCTCTGTCAAATAAATAAATAAAATCTTTAAAAAAAAAAAAAAAGGTAGTTTAGAGACATGCTGAATGAACCATATTCTATAGATCTGCCTCTTTAACTGTCTACACAGGAAGAGAGCCTGACCCGGGGGGGCCCCAAGCATCCATACACTTCATCGTTATTCACCAAATACCATCTGAAGAGCCAGCATAGTGGCTATAAGACTTGAGACTATGATTGCCATGGACTCCATCCATTTCTTTATTCCCAGCTCTCTTGCAAAAATGTATAATGTGAAGGAACCTGCCAAAACAGGTCTTTGGGTGGCAGGTGACACTATTTAAGCAAACTTGCTGAGACCTTGAGTGCACGACCAGTGTTGAATGAACCTTCACACTTTACACCAGGTTCTTTAATCTCAGCACTACTAACATTCCGGGTCAGATAATTCTTTGTCCCGGGGTTTACACTGCGCATGGTGGGGTGTTTAGCAGTGGCCTCAAGTACGACATGCCGGTGGCATCCCTCCTCCTCAGTCGTGACAATCAAACACTGTCGTTGGTAGCTCAAAGATTTAGGCCTCGTCTATATTACTAACTCTGCAGCAAAGAACATCTAAACAGTGATTAAAATTTATTATATACCATTCTGCATCTGATAACCGAGACACGTTAAGGGAGAAGTTTCTCCCTAAAGTATAATTAGGCTATGTAAATTACCTAAGTATTTTTAAATCTGGAATAAAATTGAAAACGAAAAGAATCTCATCCTGACATTCTGACACGCCGGTTAGATCTTTCTCTGGGGAGGAGACTCTAGTTCCCCACATCTCTATAATCTCCCCCTCACCTGAGCTTGCTTCAGCTTTCAAGAAAGCTGGAGTAGAACTCATGAGACCTTTGAGTGGGCAGAAGGCACTCCAGTACGGATTCCCTGGCCAGAGTGGGGAGGACTAGGTCTGAGACATAAACAGCTGCTTCATCATCAAAGCCTCCTCCTGCCCGAGAACAGGCTTTCATGAGAACTCAGGCTCATTGTGTGAAAATTCAGATGACTGAACTATAATTAGCTCGATTAGTCAACATTTTAATTCATAGGATTCTGGCTTTGATGTGCTCCTTTCTCACAGAATCAAAGCTAATAATTCTGGAATCGTAATTGGGAGCCGAGTGCCAGCTTGAAGCTTGGGGAACTCCCTCACCTTCTTGGCGAGCCCTGCTTCCGAGATGGTGCTTCCTGGCCATGAATGAACCTGGCCCAGCCACCTCCACCTTGCCCTTTGGCTCCTTGCTTCAGAGGACATTTCCTGAGCATCTCCTCTCTGTGAGTCAAAATCGCCAGCATTTACGTTCTAAATTTGCAGTGGTTGACATTAAGCTATGAGGTCAGTCCCTCCAAAGCCTGAGCGCTCAGTAGGTATTAGTAGGTGCTTCATAAACACTTTTTTTGGATGTTGTTAAACAAACAGCAGAGCAGATCATTGGTTGGTTGTCTATCCAATAACCATCCCTCCTGTGTCAGGAATAGAAGTTGACTGAAACAACCAATTACAGTGATTGTCTTTTTGTTCAAACATAAGCACATGAAATCATTCTGGTTGATGAGAAATGAGAAGTATGCTGGCTGGATTCTCAGAAAGATCCCCTTACTTAAACAGGCATACACAGGAAGAGACGGTCCTCTCCCACTGTTGGATGTGGTTGTGTTTCTAAGTGACATCTAGAACTGTGCCCATTATCTTGAAAGCATGAGGAAGACGACTGGGGAATAGAGCAGATAGGCTGAGGAGGTAGATAAGATGGAAGAACGTGTAGCCTCTATGACATTGTTAAGCTATGGATCAGTCCTCCCTGAGGCTGCCTCCAGATTTCTTAAGTAGAGGATACATTTTCCTTACTCTTTTGTTTTCCCCCCGAAGATTTTATTTATTTATTTGACAGACAGAGATCATAAGTAGGTAGAGAGGCAGGCAGAGAGGGGAGGGGGGAAGCATGCTCCCTGCTGAGCAGAAAGCCCGATGTGGGGCTCGATCCCAGGACCCTGAGATCATGACCTGAGCCAAAGGCAAAGACTTAACCCACTGAGCCACCCAAACGCTCCCATTTTCCTTACTCTTAAGTTCAGTTGGATTGTCTGCACTTAGAGTTGAAAGCATCCTAGTTGATAGAACTGACTCGCCAGATTTTTTTTTTTTTTTTTTTGTATAGAAAGGGATTTAGGTAAAAGGCTAGCCTAATGGGCCCTTTATCATACCAGCCAGTGCTTACCAAGTACCAACCATGCACATGTGCAGAAACCATATGAACACTGACTCTGATCCCTGCAATAACTCCACAAGGTGATTTTTATTATTTGCATTTCAAAGACAGGGAAACGGAGACTCTGAGCACACGGAAATCACTGGTGACTATGCTGCTCACATTCAAACGCACATCTAATATGACTCCGTGCTTTTCTCTACATTCTACTTCTTTTTAAAATTTTTAAAAAAGATTTTTTTTTTTTTAATTTGAGAGAGAGGAAGAGCATGCACGAGTAAGGAGACAGGCAGAGGGAGAGAATCTCAAGCAGACTCCCCCCTGAGCACGGAGTCCCAAACAGTACTCGATCTCACAACCCTGAGATCGTGACCGGAGCCAAAACCAAGTGTTGGACACTCAACCAACCGAGTTTACTCTACATTCTATTTCTCATTAGCTTCCCAAAGACATGGTGCAAGAGATGAGGATGAGGAAGTCTACTTGGCTCAAGGGTGTGGGATGGAAGGAGCAGAAAACCCATATCCTAAAACTGTCTCAATGGGGAACGAAACCACCATCCTCACCCGAAACATCTCTTACCAGGGACCCCGGATGCTGCTTCCAGCAAGAAGGAGGAATGGGAAACCCTCAGATATTTTGCCACTGGAACTCTAGACTGATCCTGCAAACTTGGCCATGACACAATGTATGAAGACTGAAGACCACCACTGGCATCTCTCAAGTATTTCTTTTTTTTTTTTCCCAAGTATTTCTCACTCCATCCTCTCATCCTCATGATGTAGTCTCTGAAGACAAGATTAAAAAGAGCCACTTCCTGTCTTTGTCTCATCCATTCCCATTCCCTCTTTGCCCTAACACTTTCTTCCAGTGCACACAAACAAGGCACCCAGGACTGACAAAGAATAGTGATGCTAAGTTCTTGGACTACACACTGGTCCCAAGTCTGCTCTGGGTTTTCTCAAGAGAGGATTCTGGCAAAGGTCTGGAATGTACTATAGATTGAGTTTTAGGTTCTGGAGACCCTATAGGACATGAGTAGGGCAGGGTGAGGGCTTCTGCACAGAGCCCTGTTGGGGCATGGCCTTGCCTCATATGACCCTGACCGAGAAAATGAATGAATTCCTCCTCCTCCCTGCTTCCATTGTCTTCCCTTGTAAAACAGGAATAATAAGGGCCAGTTGACCATAAAAATGCGAAGATGAATGTCAGCTTCTGACTGCTGTGAGCTGCCAGGGTTGTGGGGTGGGATGACAGAGCTTATCCTGCACCATCTCCCACTGCTCCTCCCTGGCTACCTTCCCCTTTCCAACTCCCATCAACTTCATGCTTCCAATGATCAGCAAAGATGGAAGTTTCCTCACATTTCCTGAGCGCTGTGAAGAACTGTTCAGTGAGCTCATCTCTCCATACTACACACCCCAAGGGCTCTAGAGGAGTAGGCTTGCCGGCCCAGCACACTGACAAACCTGGAGAGGCCAGAGGGGATCTCTGCAGATCCTCGGAAACTGAGGCAAGAAGATGTGTCAACACAGAGTGTTGTCCCAGTGGGCCAAATGCAGCTGAGAGGTTGAGAGAGATAAAAAGGTGTCGTTAGATGACGCAATGTGGAGGTTATTGGTGACTGAGAAGAGTGGCCTGGGAGAACAATTTGGGGCTGAGATGCTAATGGATCCATTGAGGAGAGAACAGGAGGGAAGAAGTGTTTATAGACAACTCTCGGAAGGAATTTTGCTATGGGACCAGAGAAATGGAAGTTGTGAGATTGAAGAATTTAAGATAAGAGACATTAGAGCATCTTTCTTTAAAAAGATCTTATTTATTTATTTGTTAAGGGAGAGAGCACACAAGCAGGCAGAGTGGCAGGCAGAGGGAGAAGCAGGCTCCATACTGAGCGGGGAGCCAGATGCGGGACTCGATTCCAGGACCCTGGGATCATGCCCTGAGCCGAAGCAGATGCTTAACCCACTGAGCCACCCAGGCCTCCCAAGTTATTAGAGCATCTTTGTATGCTGATGAGACTACTCCTTTCCAGAGGGAGAAACTGTCAATGCTGGAGAGAGCAGTGATGTTTACAGAAGGGAAGCCTTTAGGAAGGGGAGCAATGGGGGGAACTTGATTCTCCCAGCATGAGATCTTTCTGGCAACTTCACTTGCTCTGATCTTCTGACGGACATCTGCTCTGTGTGCCCTCAAGTGGCAGCCTAATCAAGGACAGGGCCAAGAAGTACTGGGAGGATTCCATGCCTCCCTTAGCTTTCCATGCTGGTCCTGGCATCCAAGCTGTGGCAACTTGCTTCAGGGTTTGCTTTCTTATTTCCCAATGCATCGTCCCCAAGGGCTCCAGCCCTTGAATCTGCCCTGTATTTTTCAAAGGTCGAAAATTTTCAAAGGCCTGATCTTCCTCAGTAATAAAAAACTGAAAATGGGCCGGCCATTTGCATTCATGGACTCATTTACTCCTACTGTCCAACCTTACAGAGGGGGAAAGTTAGGCTTGGGAATGTTAAATGAACTGCCAGAGGTCATACATCTGGTTGGTGGAGGAGCTGGGATTCGAACCCAGGCCATCTGGCCTCCTGAGCCCACCTCTTCCACTCCCTAGCCGGTCTGCCCCCACCCCCAACTCGCCCCACCCAATTCTGTTTCTTCTCTTTAGCCCTTCTCCCAGAAGGCCTAGGATCTTTTCTGCCAACAGAACCCTTGTGGCTTATTGTGTCTCAGAAGGCCCTAAGTCGGCGGGGGGGGGGGAGGGGGGACGTCAACCTCATTCTGCAATGCCAGGACCCCCTATCCCCCCACAGAACATCCCGGAGCCCTTGCAATGAGAGGTCATTCTGATTCACCTGTGACTGGTCCTGTACCCATGAGGAACACTGCCCACGCAGGGAGAGAGGACTCAGAGCTGCTGCTTTCCTGCCTTCCTATTTATATCAGGCCAGACCCGGGCAGGAAACAGATGGCACACTCAAGTTGGGTAATTTGAAGAAAGTTGAATAAAGGGGCTATTTACAAAGGTGTGGGCAGGATGCAGGGAAACCACAGAGGCAGGGCAAGAAGTAACAGCTACTTGACCACCCCAAGGCCTAAAGGGGCGAGGGGCGGTATGGTCACCAAGACCTGTAGCTGGCTGCCTGTGTGCTTAGAGTGACCTGACCAGAGTGGCCACCGTGAGAAAAGGGATGCAGCCAGGCCCAGGATGCAGCCAGGCCCCACCCAGGCCACCCTCCCACTTCCCCTTCCCTCTGTTCTCCCATCTGGGACACCCGCTGGCTAAACCCAACCCGAAGCCAAAGGGTGAGCAAGGGAAGACACTGACAAGGTCTGTAGCACAGACCAGGGTGGGGAAGGATGGAGAGTGGATCTTGAAGGGCAAACAGAAGTATATACCATATAACCAACTTATCTAGGGTGGTGGTGAAGAACGTGGGGGCTCTGGAGCCAGGCTGCCTGACTTCAAGTGCCAGTGCCTCTTACAGGCCACGGGACCCTAGGCAAGTTACTTGACCTCTCTATGCATCAGTTTTTTCATCTGTCACGTGGGGATTGTAACCCGAACCTCACAAAGTTATAACGAGCATTCATGCTTAGTGGATCTCAATTAGAGATAACACAAGTAAAGCACTTAGCATACAGTAAGTACTCAATAAATGCTAACCCCTTTCCTCTCTCACCTCCTTCAGGTAAAATGTGTGGGGATGAGGCCCTATACTTTGTTTGTGGCAGCATTAGATGTAGTCCATAAATACTGCTAGGCTGATGGCTGGAGGGTCATCCGCTCCTTGGAGGCTTCCAAACATCCTCCAAGTGACCTGTCCACTCCTCCGTCCTTGTAGCCTGCAGCAGTTACTGCGGCTTAAAAAAGTTCTTGCTGGGATCGCCGGCACCGTTCTCTCTCCTTTCACGGGTGGTTGCAAGGTTACAAAATTCTTTGCTTATAATTTATTAATCCGTATGCTTGTTTTATGCTAAGTCTATTTGTTTCATAGCTAACAAAAAGTTCTTTAGAATCTCCTTTAAATTTCGTATAACCCTAAAAATTTTAAAAATTTCATTGTTTGCTTTCTCTCCATTGGCTCTGCCCTGTGATCAGGATGGATTTGAATCATCAACCAGGTTCATGACAAGGGGCATTTAAAAGGGCACCTGGGTGGCTCAGTCGTTAAGCGACTGCCTTTGGCTCCAGTCACGATCCCAGGGTCCTAAGATCAAGCTCTGCATAGGGGCCCCTGCTTGGTGGGAAGCCTGCTTCTCCCTCTCCCACTCCCCCTGCTTGGGTTCCCTCTCTTGCTGTGTCTCTCTCTGTCAAATGAATAAAATCTTAAAAAAAAAATAAAAATAGAAAGACGAGTTTATGGGTGATAAGTGGTCCTAGGGCTGTCTGTTTTTTCCTATCTGGATATCACCTCCTATTCACAGATGCAGGAAACCGAAGGTGAGCCTACATCTTGTCCAATAGCAAGCAGCTCTAGGGAATGCTCCTACTGGAGGCAGCTATGTTATGCTCCCTACTCCTGAACCTTCTCTGGAGAATTCCATGGTTCAAATCCTTGCCCTTCAATGCACCATTTGACCCTGAGCAAGTGTCTCCCTTTTTCCTCTTTCCACCTCCCTCCATCTCCTTAGAGCCCCAGAATGCTTGGGATGCCGGGTCCCCTTGTCCACCAAGCAAATCTGCCATTGTTGCCAAACCCTGTTCCCAACCCACTTTTTTAAGGTTTTATTGATTTATTTGAGAGAGAGACAGAGAGAAAGAACACAAGCTGGGGAGCAGGAGAGAGAGAGGGAGAAGCAGACTCTCCCGCCGAGCAGGGAGCCTGATGCTGGGCTCGATCCCATCACAACCTGAGCCAAAAGGAGACACTTAGCTGACTGAACCACCCAGGCGCACCACCCGCCCCAACCCTCTCTTAAGTAGACACCCAAGTGGAAGTATGCTTTTCCAAACTACTTACCTGACATTCTTCTTTTCTATTGAAAAACTCTTTCAGAGCTTCTCTCAGCATGTGCTTGCCAAAAGGAATGAAAATTCCCTATGAGATAAACACCATGAAAACTCAAAGTTCTGCAGTGGCAGGAAACCGTGACTTTCCTTGTTTTTATAACCTTATATTGCCCGCCTGAGTAGCTGACACAGATCAGGTGCTCAAAAAATGGTTGTTGCCTCCACCTGAAGAGAATTTTCCTTCCCTTCCTGCCCACGTGAAAACCATCTATCTCTCCAGGCCGATGCTGTCACTCCGGGGGACTGCAGAAGGACCTGAGGGAGAGGGACTCTGCCCTCTCCGGGAGGCACTTTCTATATGTAGCAGCAGGAGTGCTAAAAGGATGAG
Organism: Mustela lutreola; assembly: GCF_030435805.1. Taxonomy (NCBI): domain Eukaryota; kingdom Metazoa; phylum Chordata; class Mammalia; order Carnivora; family Mustelidae; genus Mustela; species Mustela lutreola. The sequence continues at coordinate 68,832,219 of NC_081298.1, forward strand.
CTGGGAGGTAGACAGAGAGGAACAGGCATTTAAAAAAACTTTGAGGCTCATTTATTTTTAACAGTATAGATTTTCTCTTGCTTTCTTTGAGCATATGATGTGTCTACCCTTTCTTGTAAAGGATTGTGTAACTGCGGACTTCTATTTGTTTATTTTGCCTCATGCACAGTCATTGGCAAACTCTGGAACCTTCCATCCTCTACCCGCCAAAGCTGGCGCAGAACGAGCAGAAACTCCAAGGCTTCTGATGTTTTACTGGTGCTCAAACGATCCAGGCCTGGAGATGAGAGAGTGAGCTAGGCCCTTTTAGCTCCTCTGGGCCTCACCTGTCCTCATCAGTAGCTGGGTAACATGGGAGTAAGAAATAAGCAATGCTTGTTGTTGTTGGCTTGAAAAGTTCCAGCCTGTGAAATGTGGGATCTATGAGACGTTCAGATCCAATTCCTGTGCGAAGGCATCTGAGGCAGGTGCCTCTGGGAGGCCCAGAGCTTCAAGGTGTCCCCCCACAGTGAATCAGGACACAGATTGGCCAAATCAGCTGTTTTCCTTATTCCTCCAAGTTCCAAAGTCCAAATGTTTTCCTGCTGAGTAATTATTTTATAAAGGGGAAAGGGAAGTGCGAAAGGCAGACTCCTCCTGCGGGCTCTCTGATGGCTCTGGAGATGTCACCCAGATACCACGGTAGTGTCTGGCCTCCCCGCTCTCCCTAGTTCCAAATCTAAAATGACCCCAAAACAAGCCCATAGCACCTACCAAGGCGCAGCTTTTGCCTCTCCTAAAGATGAAATTCCAAGTGTTTGCAAGTAAATACTCCCCGCAGCAAAATTTCATTGTCAAGAAGGACATCGTGCTTGTCCGGACGCCCACAAGAAGGGCGTTTTGCCAAAACGAATGGGAAATCATTGGCCCAATTAACATCCTGTGATCTTAGATCTAAAAATGACCCGGAGCCGAGTAAACAAGGTGACGTAAGCGGCCAGGCGGGGAGCGGCTCTCTACTGCCACCTGGAGGAGAGCGTTTGCATTGGCCCGGAGGCTCTGGGCGGCGGGGAAGCGCACCTCCGCCCGCTGTTAGGACTTGGTGACAACCGGCTCCAGGTGGGCAGCCCCGGGGAGGAGAAGAAAAACACGGAGGAGCCCAAACAGAGAGCAAGGACGGTCCTCCGCGACCTTGGCTAGAGAAAAACGAGGTCTGTGTGATTCGGGCCTTTGGACGTCGTGGCGTTGACCCTTGCTGCATGGCTTCCTCCTTGGACTCGGGCCCCATGAACTCCTGCTAGAAAAAATCATGGCTTAAAACGAGTGGGGCAGGATCCCCAACGCTGGAGACCCCTGACAAAACAGCTGGCAGTTTCTGAAAGGAGAAGCAGTGGCATGGCCACGCCAATTTAAACACAGGGCTACCAGATTTTCTGTTTTACTTTGGGCTTGGCAGGGACTTCATGGGGGAGGGAGCGCAGGAGTGTAACAGTCCTAATTTACTTTCTTGTCAGGCTAATGTGAGAAGGAGGCTGCAGAGCTTTCTGCGTTATGCAACCGGCATGCTGGGAGATGCCCCAGAAATACGCTGGGGGCTAGCAGAAGGTCAAGGGAGCGTTATTACCCTCCCCCTCGCCCCCCGCAGGTGATCCAAAAGGAAAAGGAGAGTTGATTTTCAGCTTGATAAAAAACGAAAACAAAACAAAACCCAGTTTGCTTTGGGGTTAGTCAGTTTTTGCTTCGCTGCAGCCCACCTCAAAAGTCTCCGTGGCTGGGGACAAGACACATTTCTTTTTCTTGGTCCTGGGTCTGCTGGTGTGATCTCGGCTGGGCTCCATCCAGCAGGCTGAGCGAGGCTGGACTCTTGGCTGAGGGTCGGATAAATGGTTCCATGTGGTTCTGTTTCCGGACCCAGGATGAAAGGACAAAGGCTACCTGAGGCATGCTGTCCTGGCAGAGGGTGTTACCTGTTCAAGGGGTCAAGCAGAACAGGCAAATATATTTGGAGCCTCTGCGTGTCATGTCAGCTAATATTCCATTGGCTGAGGCCAGCCTAACATCAGTGGGGGTGGAGTGGGGGGGTCATACTCTGCTGACTCTAGCAGGCTAATCTAGACTGGGATTTAACGAATGGGTCACCGGCTTCCCACTGCTTCCCCCCCCCACCACCAAAGATTTTATTTATTTATTTGACACAGATCACAAGTAGGCAGAACAGCAGGCAGAGAGAAGGGGGAGGGAAGCAGGCTCCCTGCTGAGCAGAGAGCCCCATGCGGGGCTCAATCCCAGGACCCTGAGATCATGGCCTGAGCAGAAGGCAGAGCCTTAATTAACCCTCTGAGCCACCCAGGCGCCCCTAGACCATCTGCTTCTTGTGGAAGAATTGCAAAATGAGGATGGCCTACATAATCATTAAGCAGTATCGGTGGTCCTCAGCATGAATTGTTTTGCCCAACAGATACTTTTTTTTAAAGTTTGTTATTATTATTATCATTTTGTAATCTCTACACCCAACAGTGCGGCTCTAACGCACAACCCTGAGATCAAGAGTCCCATGATCCTGACTGAGCCAGCCAGGCACCTGCCTAATAGATACTTTCCATTTTTATTCACATCTATAACTTATGACCATATGTATTCATAATGGATAAGGGAGACAATACCCTTGTCTATGCCTGGTCTACTTTGTGACATTCTGTTTCATGACAAGGTATACTTAAAACTCCCTGTGCCAGGGTGCCTGGGTGCCTCGGTGGCTCAGTTGGTTATGTGTCGACTTCAGAGTCCCACCTCAGGCTCCCTGCTCAGAGGGAAGTCTGCTTCTCCCTCTGCTTGTGATCTTTTCCTCACTCTCTCTCTCTCTCAAATAAATAAAATCTTTTAAAAAAAGGAAAAGAAACTCCTGGTGCCAAGAAGTCAGAGTTACCTATGCAGATATCACCTGTGGAATGAAACAACGGGGAGAGGTTCTTTGAGGAGCAGCATGGTATGCTGAGAAGAGCGCTAGACTTGAGAATCAAGAGACCTGGGTTTCTAGTCTGGATTCTGCCAGGGTTGGAATTTGGGAAGGGGCACCAGGAACCAGCAACCAGGTGCTTTTCAAGTCTTGCTGAGAAGCTTGGCCTTAATCCTGTGCACTAGAGCACAATAGGATCAGTTCAGGTTTTTTTTTGTTTTTTTTTTTAAGTCTTTTTGGCAACAGTGTGGAGGGTGGATTGAAGGAGGAAAAACTGGATTGGAGGCAAGGAGATGAGCTAGGATATCGTCCAGGTGAAGGCAATGAGGGCAGAGACCAGGAAGGAAGCCCTGGAGATGGAAAAAGGGATGAATAAAGAACCTTAAGAAGCAGAACTGACAGAAAGAACTTGAAGACAATTGATTATGGGGAGAAGAAAGACAAGGGCTGGGGCGGGGTGGGGCGGCGGGTGTCAAAGATGAATCGAGGGTCCAGAGGGCATCACCTGCATAGCGGTAAAAATTGTTTCTCAAAGTCTTTATTTATTTATTTATTTTTTAAAGATTTTATCTATTTATTTGACAGCGATCACAAGGAGAGAGGGCCGGCAGAGAGAGAGCAGGCTCCCTGCTGAGCAGAGAGCCCAGTGTGGGGCTGGATCCCAGGACCCTGAGGTCATGACCTGAGCTGAAGGCAGCGGCTTTAACCCACTGAGCCACCCAGGCGCTCCTCTCAAAGTCTTTCTTACAGCTGTGTACATGTATTTGTGCATGGGTTGACAGGCATTGTAAAATGCAGTACTTTCCAGAACTGGTGCAGAAAAATCACACACACTTCAGCCACTGTCAATCCTTATTCACAATCTTTGCTCTGTTCAAACACGGGCACCATTAATACTCAGTATTGTTCTTTCTTTCCTTAAAGATTTTATTTTTAAGTAATCTCTACACCCAACGTGGGCTTTAAACCCACAATCCCGAGATCAAGAGTCCCATGCTCCACCTACTGAGGGGGCCGGGCACCCCCAGCATTGTTCTTTAAATGAAGTCATTTATTTAACCCAAACACTTCCTGCAGGCTTATCCTTAAAAACCATATGTGGGATCATGACTTTGTTGGGGCAGTTATGTATGGATACATAATGAAACAAATACAAGGCTGTTATAATTTCAAATGAGTTTGTATACTACCTAAAAATATTATTTCCCATGGCCAAGGTTGTGTGCAGGCCAGACTTAGGGAACCCCTGTCGCAGGCAATAGCTAAAGCAACTAGGACTACACAGATTTTGCTTTCTCTGCCCTCTTGTTAGTTTCCATTCACATTGTATCAGTGTCCAGTCCTGGATGGCAGGTCTGGTCTTTGCATCCATCAGTTGGCAAGGCTTTGCCCTGCAGACAGTGACCTTTAGTAGAGCTGGGCTGGAGGTTGTCATCCAGACAAATGGGGGCTGACCTGGAATGTCTCTTTAGCTCAGTGTCTCACTTCCAGAGCCTCTGAAAGCCAATGCAAGAGCAGCCAAGCCAAATGAGCTCGGTCCCACTCACCCTGCAGACGAGAGTGTAAACGGTGCCCTGGGATCTCCCTTTGCTTCCCGTGTTCTCCCTGATGTTCTTCTGGAAGCCACGCACAGGGGTCTGAATGCGGAGGGTGACAGCTTCATCTTGTTTCGTTCACTTTCGATGCATAAAGAGCTCTAGAGACTGTTTTCAAGGTAAAGTTGAATTAATTCTCTTCTCATGGGCTGGCAGCCACGAGGCTGGTCACTGAATTTCTCTGAGACTCAGTTTCCCCCTGCAAAATGGGGCTGTGGGCAGATGGTCTGGAGACTGTCTCCCTTTCACATCTTAACTGGGCTCAACAGTTTTGGGACATTTATGCTTCTTCTTTCAACTCCTTATACCAGTCTTTGCCCATTTTTTATAATATTGTTTGTTCCTATATATAAAATTTACTATGGTCATTGTGTTTTATGCATATTTTTTCATATTATTTTGTCATTAATATTGCACATTTCCCCCCAGTATTAGTTCAACCTTGTTTCTGCGAAATAAGGAGACATTTTAATTTTTGCTGTGGAGACATTTTAACTTAAAAAGAAAGAGAGAAAGAAAAAAGCCCCAACTGACAGTCTTTCCTTTGAGAATTTCTGCTTGAAAAGAACTTCCTTACTCTAAGATTATAAAAATACACACTCAGTTTATCTTCTGGAATTTTAATGGATTCACTTATTTTATGTTCAAATTTTTAGACCTTCTAAATGGATTTTATATGAAGAGTCAGATAGAGATTTTATTTTTCTTTATTTTCTTTTTCAAACAGGTACCCCATTTATCAAATAATCTATCTTTTACATACAGATTTGAAAATATGCTCTTTATGAAATTTTTAGAAATCATACGTTATATACTTCTGGTAGTAAAAGCTATTGTGCATTATACCATGGCATATTTTAACTATTGTACTAATGGACCTATTATTTTTATTTAGATCTTAAAACCATAGCAACAATATTTATTTCCAACCTTCCTGCATCCACTTTAATGTATTTAAACACTTACCATAAGTTATTACTATAATGACCGACCATCTATAAAAACTCTCAGAAGGGGCAGTCTTCTCTTTTCCATCATGGTAATTAGTAATGGTAATCATAGCAATTAGTATTAGTAAAATATGAATCGTCATTGTAAAGAACTCAGTTGCTATGATTTGGGGGGAAGCAGGACTTGGACCTATGCATGTTATTCCAGATACCAGAGTTCCTGTGCAAACTAGGAAGTCAGAGACGTTTTCTCCCTGGGGTGTCCCCTCCCTGCTCCAAGTACCCACTGTTCTCTCCTTCTCACTACTTCACTCCCTCTAGGAGAATCGACTCTCAGATCTTCATTCACACTGAGGTGTTGATGACCGGTTACTGTCCAACACAGCTATCCTCATTAGAGTGTGAGGTATGTGGAAATTAACTTGTTACTAATAATAGAATACTGAAGTTTGAAATACTTTACTTTTTAATCAATCTCAGCTGACTCAGTGTTTTTTCCCTGAAATGAATTTTCCTGATCCTATTTGCTTCCTCCTTTTGTGAGAGAGAGAGAAGGTGTGCTGGTAATTGTCTGTAACCTCTTTCTCACAATCCATTGGGATATAACAATGTTCCGTTCATAGACAGGGCCAACTGCAACTGTCACTGAGTTGAGCTTATGTGGTTGCTTTCATTTTCTTTTTAATGTTGTCCCCAGACAAAAAATTTTTTTTAAAGATTTTATTTATTTATTTGACAGAGACCACAAGTGGCAGAGAGGCAGACAGAGAGAGAGGGAAGCAGACCCCCTGCCAAGCAGAGAGCCTGATGCGAGGCTTGATCCCAGGACTCTGGGATCATGACCTGAGCCGAAGGCAGAGGCTTAACCCACTGAGCCACCCAGGTGCCCCTGTCCCCGGATAAATTTTTAATAACATCCCCAAATCTGTATAGCAAGCAAAGAAGAATGATGCCAGGAACATATTACTTAGTAAAATTACAAAAATCACTTAATGAAAGATAGATAAGGCGAGGATACCAATGTACTGTTATTCACATTGGATACTCATTAAATATTTGTTAAATGAATATTTAAAACTCATTAAAATCTGTGTTTCTGTAGTTAATAAATGAAACCGGGTTTGTTTATGCTTTTCTGAAATATTCACTCACTTTTTCCCTCTCTCTTTTAATAAAATCTCTGATATAAAAACAATAGTTTCAAAAAATTTTTCAAGGGGCGCCTGGGTGGCTCAGGGGGTTAAAGCCTCTGCCTTCGGCTCAGGTCATGATCCCAGGGTCCTGGGATGGAGCCCCGCATCGGGCTCTCTGCTTAGCAGGGAGCCTGCTTCCTCTTCCCTCTCTCTCTGCCTGCCTCTCTGCCTACTTGTGATCTCTATCTGTCAAATAAAATAAATAAAATCTTTAAAAAAAAAATTTTTTTCAAAATAAAGTTTCATATTCTTTTAAAAATAACAAATATTTTTCATCATAAAATCATCTATTTTAGAATAAAAAAGGCTGAGTGATGGACTAAGACATACAAGACAAGAGAACGGTAATGTTTGAGGATAGAAGCATGTCAACTAGCCTCTAAATTTTTGTCTAGCATCTCTGGCCTCAGGAATATCTGGCTTTATCCTGTAAAACACATTTATGAATACCTCATACTTTAGAAATATTTTCAATAGCGTTTGCTTTATTTCTTTGCCCGCTCCCTGGGAGTTATTTTGTCTGTTAAATAAAATAAAACTGGGATCTCTGATAGGAGTAAGTCTTTGCCATCCAAAATGAGGATAATTTTGAGAAACAAAAATTTGAGGATTGAGAGTCTAAGCTAATGTTCTCAATATCTCACACACACATGCACGCACACGCACACACACGCACACTCACGCACACATGGCACCTCAGAGCCTTAAATTAGAGGGACGAGGCCCCAAGAGTAAAATGGAGGCACTAGCCAACACAGTGAGCCTCTGATTCATTGCTCTGTGGGCAGTCCCCAGCCTCTGTCCCCTTGCAGAGTCAGCCCCCGCTGAGCTGCTCTGTGTTTTTGCGCTCCAGGTGCCATTTCTGTTTGCAGGAAGGAAAGTGGAGCTGGGCCCATTCCTTGGAGCCACTGACCGAGTACTGCTTCTACCAGCTGGGTAGAATATAGACAACCCTTCCTTCCCGAGCCTGCTCCCCCTGCTACTCCTCCTGCCATCAAAGAGGAGGATAATTGAGGTCTCGCTGGCTTGCGGGAGGCATCAAGTATTCACCTCAGGGTACCTTCCAGGGGATTCAGTGACTTGGGATTTCGGTTCCTACTCCCCAAGCAGTTTTCTCAGCACAAAAGGTTTTCAGTTCTTTTAAATTCATCTAAGGACACAAACTATGCAGAGCAGTCAGGATATAAGCCATGTGAGCAACAAATAACAAAGCACTAATTGCATCTAGTGGGCATAGAGTTTCAGTGACTTCATGTTGGCTAAATATAGGCGAACACTTGGTGTGTTGTGCATGCCAGCGGGAACCATGATGCAATTATCCCCTCCCTTTGATGGAGGGGGAGGACCCGGGTCAGAAGGCAAGAATGAGATTGCCTAATAAACGGTCACTTGTGATGGTCCCAACTCCGCTTGTGTCCAAGGTTTGTACATGCATACACACAATAAAACAAAGCAAACACGACTACACAGCTTTGATTTTTTTAAAAAGATTTTATTTATTTATTTATTTGTCAGAGAGAGAGAGAGAGCACAAGCCAGCAGACTGGCAGGCAGAGGCAGAGAGAGAAGCAGGCTCCTGGCTGAACAGGGAGCCCGATGAGGGACTTGATCCCAGGAATCTGGAATAATGACCTGAGCCCAAGGCAGCTGCTAAACTGACTGAGTCTCCCAGGCGTCCTGACTACACAGCTTTAAAACAATATAAATACTCAGCTTCTGACCAGGGTTAAAGATAATGGTCTTGCTTTAAATTTTAATTATTTCAATTTCTTTTTTTAAATTATTTATTTATTTTTTAAATTTATTTTCAGTGTTCCAGAATTCATTGTTTATTTCAATTTTCTTTTAAATCTTTATTATATAAGAAATTCACATCCACCTTAGAAAATTTAGAAAAAAGAATTAACAACTAATTCTTATCGAGCACTTAACAGGTGCTAGTCACTGCCTACAGTAGAGGCTTTCCAAAATCAACTCATTTAATTCTAACAATAACTCTCTGAGCTAGGGCACAATCATTATTCCTGTTTAAGAACTGAAAAAGAACAAGGATGAGTTCTGTAACTTGTTCCAGGTCCCCTACTTAGAAAAGCGAAGACTGGGAATTGAACTCAAGTGCCCCTGATAAAGAATTTCATGCCCATAGGACGCCTGGGTGGCTCAGTTGGTTGGACAACTGCTTTCGGCTCAGGTCATGATCCCGGAGTCCCGGGATCGAGTCCCGCATCAGGCTCCCAGCTCCACGGGGAGTCTGCTTTTCCCTCTGACCTTCTCCTCGCTCATGCTCTCTCTCACTGTCTCTCTCTCAAATAAATAAATAAAATCCTTAAAAAATAAATAAATAAATAAATAAATAAAAGAATTTCATGCCCTTGAACTCTAGACCGGTGGTGCTCAAGAGATATATACTGTGAGCCATGTACATATGCAGAATTTTCTAGTAGCGACATTAAAAGAAGTAAAAAGAAACAAGTGAGATTACCTTTGATAACGTTTTATTTAGCCCAGGGCATCCAAAATAGAATCATTTCAACATTCAATCAGTATAAAAATAAACTAAATGAGATACTTCACATTCTTCTTTTCATACTAAGCCTTGGTAACTCAGTACGTGTTTTACACTTACTTCTTGGCCAGGACAAGACAAATTGCAAGAGCTCAACGGACATGTATCCAGTGGCTACCGTACTGGGCAGTGCAGACAGAGAACACTGCCATCATGACAGACAGTTCTAGCCGACAGTGCTGCTCTAGGTCATGTTGACAGTCAAAACAGGAAAAAGTCACCTATAAACTCCCCATCTATTCAACATATCATGGCCTTTCCGCATTCTGCGTATGTTTTTACATGCATAAATATGTCTTCCAACAGATGAAGGTCCCACACTGTGAATATCGTTTTAATCCATTTATTTCCTTAATGATAGTGTGCCACCCTCCAGTGGTTTTGTCTCCCTGTATAAAGGTGAGGCAGTGCTGATGTGCTGAAAATAACATGGGACTTGGGAGTCACAGGACTCCATCGTTTTCCTTCCGGGTGATACTGGACAAGCTATTCTCTGTTATCTCATGTGAGGATTAAACAGGATAACGCATGTAAAAAGCGTTTTATAAATGAAGGCTCTTTTTAAAAAAATGTTATTTATTTATTTATTTTAAAAAAGATTTTATTTATTTGACAGACGGAGATCACAAGTAGGCAGAGAAGCAGGCAGAGAGAGAGGAGGAAGCAGGCTCCCTGCTGAGCAGAAAGCCAGATGTGGGGCTTGATCCCAGGACCCTGGGATCATGACCTGGGCTGGAGGCAGAGGCTTTAATCCACTGAGCCACCCAGGCACCCCTAAAAAAATTTATTTTTAAGTAAAGTTCTATACCCAGTGTGGGGCTTAAACTCATGACCCTGAGCCTAAGAGTCACTTGTTCTACTGACTGAGTCAGCTAGGTACCCAAATGCAGGGTCCTTTAGAGGCACAGCTAGTTCTTCATATAGAGAGAGAGAGAAAGAAAGAGAGAGAGAGTGTGTGTGTGTGTGCGCGCGCACGCACGCACACACGTGCGCACACCTGCTATGAGATCATACTACAGAAATTTCAACAACCAAGCCAAAGATTTGCACTCCCAACCCAAGCAGAGTTTTTATCGGTCATTGATAACTAGCATTTTTTTTTTCCCAAAGTAAGTGGATTTCTCTTGCTCTTTCCCTCCCTCTTTACAGATGAATTTTGAGATGTTCTTCTAGGCTGGACAGAAGTTGCTGCATGAGGAAGAAGAATATCTATTTCTCTACCACCATGGTTTGCCCTAAAGGAAGAAAACTCTGCAGCCCACCACGGGAAGCAGAGGAGTAGGTTTTAAGTACAAGGGAATAAAACAGTCATGATTCTGTATCTCTACACGTGGATGGACAGCAGCTCACACTCTCCAATCAGTAAGGAATCTATGAAAATCTGAATTTTCATAGGGTCTGGTGAAATGAATTCAGCCGGGCTCAAGATACACCACCCCCAAATATGGCACCTTGGAATTCTGGCTATTTTAAGCTGAAGAAAAAAGAATGAAAATAAATACAAAGAGCATCAGTGAGGTTTAGGACAACTTTGAGCAACCCGATATATTTATAGTTGCTCTCTCTGAAAGGGGGTGGGGGGGAAATCTATTTGAAGAAATAATGACAGAAAAACTTCCAATTTGGTTAAACTATAAACCCACAGATCCAAAAAACTTAATAAACCCCCAGTACAAGAAACATGAAGAAAGCTACATCTGCAATGTTTCAAGTTGAGTAAATATGCATTATTTACCCTATATATGTAAGGCTGGACATAAATTTAAAATTAAGGGGGAAAAAAATCTGTCCTCCACTAGCTAAGAAAACCTTAGTAGCCCCTTGACTGTCTTCCTGGGTATAATGGAGGACTCAAGAAAATTCAAAATAGTTTCTGTCTTCAAGTAGGTTTAAGCTACCTGGGTGCATTAATGTGGGAAACACTATTCCTTAAATCCACAATATCCATTCTCTCTTCTTCCATTGCTGGCAGACAACCCCTGGTTGTGTCCAAACATCTGCCTCTTTTCCACACGACTCCAGAAGGAAAGACCCATCTGCAGACCCAGGAATAAATGAGGGTCTGATTCCCCTTGACAGTAATTGACACGAGGGTGGCTCTCTGACCTATTTCTGGCTAAGAGATGTTGGGGGGAAATGCACAGGAGGATATCTGAGAAAGATTCTTGGCTTCCAAGCAAGGTTAAGAGGAAAAGACAATCTCTTTGTCCTTTGGACTCTGAAATGCCTGATGCCTGGAACTTCTGTACTCAATTTGTGACTAAGCTGGGCCAGTCTGAGGTCAGAGTCAACAACATCTTGAGGACGACAGAACAGTGGAAAGAATCTGGATCTTTGATGATGTTACTGAGCTGCTGAATTAAGCAACTCTGAAGCTTCCATACCAGTGAACTTCTTCTTGTATGACATAGTACATTTCCTTACTGTTGAATTCAAATTAAGTTTTATGTTCCTTGTAGCTCCAAATACTCTGTTAGCACTAACTAAATACATGACTCATTCTGCCACGGAAAGTGAAGGACATAGACAAAATAAATTCTACAGTTACTTTTGGCCCTAACCAACCCACCTTAAATGTAACTGATTAATCTAGGCAGTCAGTAATAACTATCATGTGTGTGACTCAGAAAATAGGTGCTCCATGACTCAGCATTCATCTTCCAGGGATAGACTCAAGAGAAACCAGTGCATATATCCACCAAAGGACATACAAATAGGTGCACAGAAACTTTATTCATCATAGCTCAAGTCTGGAAACCCCACATCCGGATTCGCCAGAGAAACAGAATGACGAGGTTCTATACATTCATATATTAAGAAATTGAAGGGGTGTCTGGGTGGCTCAGTCGGTTAAGCATTTGCCTTCAGCTCAGGTCATGATCCCAGGGCCCTGGGATTGAGCCCCGCATTGGGCTCTCCGCTTAGCAGGGAGCCTGCTTCTCCCTCTGCCTCTGCCCCTCCCCCTGCTTCTGTTCTCTCGTGCTGTCAAATAAATAAATATAATATTTTTTAAAAAAGAAAAGAAATTTAAGAAAATGGCTCAAGCAGTTGTGGAGATTAGCATCTCTGAAATCTCCATGGCACGTCAGCAGACTGGAAACCCAGGCAGGAGTTAAGGCTGCAGTTTTGTTTTGTTTTTTAAAGATATATTGACTTATGGGGTGCCTGGGTGGCTCAGTGGGTTAGAGTTTCTGCCGTCGGCTCAGGTCATGATCCTGGGATCCTGGGATTGAGCCCCATATTGGGCTTTCTGCTCCTCGGGGAGCAGAAACATCTTGACATCTCCTCTCTCTCTCTCTCTCTCTCTGCCTGCCTCTTTGCCTACTTGTGATCTCTGTCAAATGGATAAATAAAATCTTAAAAAAAAAAAATATATATATATATATATATATTGATTTTTGTGAGAAAGAATGATCAGAAGCAGGGGGAGGGGGAGAGGGAGAAGCAGGCTTCCCGCCAAGCAGACAGCCTGATGCAGGGCTGGATCCCAGGACTCTGGGATCACGACCTGAGCTGAAGGCTGACACTTAAGGACTGAGCTACCCAGGCACCCAATGCTGTAAGCTTGAAGCAAAATTTCTTCTTTGGGAAACCTGGGTTTTTGTTCTTAAGACCTTCAACTAATTGGAAGGCCCCACCCCCATTATCAAAGGTAATCTCCTTTACTTTAATTTGGCTGGTTGCAGATACTATCACATCCACAAAATACCTTCACTGCAACACCCAGGTTAGTGGTTGGTTAACTGGATACTACGGCCTAGCTAGCCTAGGTGGCACAAAAAACTAGCCATCACAGACCCAAGGTCCACCTGCAGAAGAATGGACCGATGCTGGTATATTTGTACGAAGGAATACTGCAGAGCAATAAAAAAGAATAAGATGCTAATAAACAACAGCATGATGAATATTATAGACGCATATCCCAGGATGAGGAAGCCAGATACAAAACTACACACTGTGTGACCCGCTCGTTAGCATTTTAAGAACAGGTGAAATTTGCGCATGGTAACAATGATGGCATGTATGGACAGAGAAGGGGCCCAAGGGAATCTTCTGAGTGCTAGAAATGTTTGACGTCTTGATCTGATGGCTGCACAGTTTGTGTTTGTGTGTGTGTGTGTGTTTTCATTATGGAACACCTGGGGGCTCAGTTGTTGGGCTTCTGCCTTTGGCTCAGGTCATGAACCCAGAGTCTTGAGATTGAATCCCCCATATGGCACCCTGCTCAGCAGGGAGTCTGTTTCTGCTTCTCTTTCTGAATTCCCCACCTTGTGCTCTCTTTTTCTTTCATTCTCTCTCTCTCAAATAAATAAAATCTTTGAAAAATAAAAAAAATAAAAATTAATTGAGCTATACACTGAAATTTTTTTTTAAGATTTTATTTATTTATTTGAGAGCGAGACAGTGAGAGAGAGCATGAGTGAGGAGAAGGTCAGAGAGAGAAGCAGACGTGGAGCTGGGAGCCCGATGCGGGACTCGATCCCGGGACTCCAGGATCATGACCTGAGTGGAAGACAGTCGCTCAACCAACTGAGCCACACAGGCGTCCCTATACACTGAAATTCTTAACACTTAAAAACAATAGTTTATTAAAAAAAATTTTACAAAGTGCTACAGGAATCTAGAGGTAAGAGAGACCACTCTGATCTAAAAGGACAGGGCGCCTGGGTGGCTCAGTGGGTTAAGGCCCCTGCCTTCGGCTCAGGTCATGATCTCGGGGTCCTGGGATCAGGTCCCGCATCGGGCTCTCTGGCGGGGAGCCTGCTTCCTCCTCTCTCTCTGCCTGCCTCTCTGCCTGCTTGTGATTTCTGTCTGTCAAATAAATAAATAAATAAATCTTAAAAAAAAAATAAATAAAAATAAAAGGACAAGGGATGTCTTCATGGAGACTGTGGGCCTAACCTGAGGTTTGAAGGGTGAATAGAATCTGAGAGATGAAGAGAAGGAAACAAAGTTATGGCAGAGGAAATGCATAGCACGTGGCTAGAGGATAAGTTTTGTTTGTTTGTTTGTTTTTCCCATAAAAATGCCACTTTTACCCTGGAAACACAATGAAATCAATACAGTACACCAGGAGCAATGTTGAGTAGCAGTTACAAGCATCGGCTTTAGGGTCAGATATTTTTAGGTTTGGATCCTGGCTCTGACGCTTTCTGGTTTGAATGGGTGCTCTGGACCTGCTTTTCATCTCTAAAATAGAATTGACACATACTTCATAGGGTAGTGGAGAGAAATACGTCAACAAAATAACACATGTGAGTAAGCCCTTGATAAATGGGAACGATTGCTGCTACTAGTATGTCTGTAATTGCCAGACTGGGCCCTCTGGTCACCTTTCACTCGGAGGGCGGTAGTGCCCAAAGGAAGAGGAATGGCCTAACAATGATCATGTAGGGTCCTTTCAAGCTCTCAAATCTATAATGCCTAATACAACCCAAATGACCAGATCAGAGCGAATGAATGACTGAGGTTTGCCCTTCCAAGCTATCTTGATATCATTCTCCCACTCCCAGTAGTCTGGTCCTTGGTCATTCCTAACTATACTCCTTGAATACACCAGCATACATCTCTGCCCAAATGGGACAGCCCAAACTCCAAGTGCTCTTACATGTTGGCTGCGACAAACACATATGCATGGAATCCCGAAGCGTGTATAAATGTGCTTTATCTTGGGTGTATATCATATATTCCGCTTCTTTAGAGATCACAAGGAGAGTTAGGGACATGGGAATGTTCATATGTTTGTTTGTTTGTTTAAAGATTTTATTTATTTGACAGAGGGAGAGAGAGTGCATGAGAGCACATGCAGGTAGGAGAGGGAGTGGCAAGCTCCCCACGGAGCAGGGAGCTCAATGTGGGGCTCGATCCCAGAACCCTGGGATCATGGTCTGAGTTGAAGACAGATGCTTCACCGACTGAGCCCCGCAGTTCATGTTTTTGTCGGCGGTACCGGCTCCCCTTCCACTGCCAGTGAGTTGGGTTCTCTTTCAAATAAAGTAAAATTTACACAACATCAAATTAACCAGTTTCAAAGTGTATGATTCAGTGGCATCTCATATATTCAGTGTCATAAAACTACCACCTCTGTCTAGTTCCAAACATTTCATTGCCCCAAAGGGAAACTCTGGACCCATTAAACGGTCACTCCCCATTCCCTCATTTCTCCAACAATCAGCTTTTTGACTCTATGAGTTTCCCCATTCTGGACATTTCATATAAATAAAGTCATACACTATGTGACTAGCCACTGATTTTTTTTTTTTTTTTTTTTTTTGCATCAGTGTTCTTGGCCCTGTTTAAATGTGCTCCCTCCAGGTTGACATAGAAACCACTTTAGCCTTAAACTATGTCTTCTTCCTCTTCAATAGCCCCTTAGTCACTCTATATCCTTTTGCTCTCATCTCGGGGATTTTTTTTTTTTTTTTAATTTATTTGACAAAGAGTGAGAGAGATCACAAGTAGGCAGAGAGGCAGGCAGAGAAAGAGGGAGAATTAGGTTCCCTGCTGAGCTGAGAGGCCGATGTGGGCCTCGATCCCAAGACCCTGAGATCATGACCTGAGCTGAAGGCAGAGGCTTAACCTACTGAGCCACCCAGGCACCCAGGATCTTACTTTTTGTTAGTCTATCTATCCTTCACTCCAGAGCTGTGCTCTCCCATACTAGCCACTAGCCACAGGTAGCCACTTAAATTATTAATTAAAATTAAATAACATTGAAAATTCGGTTCCTCAGTGACAGTGGCAACATTTCAAGTGTCCAGGTGGCACATGTATTTAGCGACCTCCATATGGGCCAGCACAGATAAAGAATATCACCATCACCACACAAAGTTCTACAGAATAACACAGCTCTAGAGGGCACTAGAACCTGGAAAGTGAGAATGGGATTAGAAAAAGAGAACTTCACAGTGGGCTGCCTTCTGGGCATGAGATCTCTAACATTACGCTGCCTTCTGGGCATGAGATCTCTAACATTACGCGGCCTTCGGCATCACCTAGGACTCTTCCAGGGGCATCACTCCTTGTCTATGTGAATAGCTACCCCTCAAATTGTACAGTGCACAGCCAGTACATCTGTACCCAGTCATGCTATGGAATAGTCTGTCTCCCTCTGCATCTCACCGTAGTTGGTGCCCAACTCAAAGAAAAAGAAAGAGAGAACAGAAACAAAACCCCTTCCCACCACATCTGTTTGCTAGCTTAGTTTTTTGCCTCTCTAGTTAGGCTATGAACTCCTTGAGGGCAGCCCCCACATGGTTTCTTTATCCACCCTGCTTCCTAGGAAACATCTAGCACACAGGTGTGCTCACAGTAGGCAGGCAGCTATGATTTCTGGATTACTGATTGAACCATTCAACCCAGGCTCTGTCACTGAGCATGGGGTTTCCAGTACCCCCAGATCCAAATGGAGGGGTTACGCTCTCCACATTGACCCCTGCTCTGCCCTCCAGTGATGGACGCAGGACAGAGAGAGGCAGTGGGTTTCAGACTACACTTTGCGATGTTCATTGTGGCCTTGCCTCAAAGCAACAATGGCACCGTGCTCATTCCACCACTAAAACAATGATCACTGGTGGTTTATGTTACCTGTCTGTGCCTGCGTTCCCCAACAGAGTGTGGAAACTGGATGTTAACATGAGCTCATTAGAAGGCATTCAACAGGGGTGCCTGAGCGGCCCAGTGGGTTAAAGCCTCTTCCTTCTGCTCAGGTCACGATTTCAGGTCCTGGGATTGAGCCCCGAGTCAGGCTCTCTGCTCAGAGGGGAGCCTGCTTCTCCCTCTCTCTCTGCCTGCCTCTCTGCCTATTTGGGATCTCTCTCTTTCTCTGTCAAAAAAAAAAAAAAAAAAAAAAAAAAAAGGCACTCAACAATTTAGGGCAAAAACAAACAAACCTAAACAGATATGTCCAAAGAGATCCTTCTCCAGTAGGAGGTAGAAATGGCAGTGAGGGGAATGAAGGCCACCAGAATGGGGACACTTCAGAGAACAGAGCAGGGTTGGGGGAGGCAGAGGCTGGGACCTGTGTTCCATTTCCTATGCGACAGGCACCCTCTAACCCAATCAGACTTGATGTAACCCCTCCTTCCTTACCCCAGGGGTAGGGGGTGGAAATATATTTCTCCTTTCAAATTTACTTGTTATAATCTTTGCCTCAAGAGGCAAAAGAAAATAATAGCCAAGTCTACACACCAATGAGCTGAACTGTCATGGAAAACATGAAACAACTCTTTTGCACTTTGGATTTTGATCCCTAGTAAAACTTTCCACTAGAAGCCAGTATTGATTTCTCACCACCACCTAGGTCAATAACGCTTAATGAATTTTGATGTGACCTGCTCCCCCTCTGCTCCTTTTACTCAACACTGCTGGCCACACCCATGCATCTGCATTCCCATTCAGCCCCTTTCCAGCCGATTAATTAGAGCATTTTCCTCCTGTCCTCTGAAACGAAGATGGTAGTAGCTCTCAGATGTCAATCTGGGGGCCTTGTTGTTCCGGCAGTCATGGGAACGGTTGCTTTTGGCAGGCTCTAGGGGCACTTGGCAGAAGCTCCCACGTTGCTTCGGTTCCAGGTAGACTGGATGGTTTCCTTAAAGGGCCACTGGCCACTGGTAACTGGGGGGGAAGGAAGTCTCTAGGCTTACACCCTCCAGCCTGGGGAGCGGCTGCACTGTGAGGTTGCCCTGCACTGATTTCACATTCCTCTCCTTCTGCAGATGTATTCCTCTCACCTTATTACCTAGTAATTAGCACCCAATCATGCTGGAAGCACCAAGCTTTGTGTTCTTGACCGGTGTCATCTCATTTGTTCTTCTGAACAGATCTGTGATATGGTACTACCACAACAACCTCATTACTGACCTTGGACAGGTTAGTTAATTTACCCAAATCCACAGCAGCAGCAGCCTGCTGAGTGTGATGTGAAACCAGCTCTGTCTAACCCCTAAACCCTTGCTCTTATGCTCAGAGGTGAACGGTCCGCACCATGTTGTGATGTTAGCTGGGTTCTCCCTAGTCTGAGTTTAGAGATGAGGATAACTGAGACTCAGAGTAGGTAAGTAACTTATGCAGGTTCACCCAGCTTATAAGAGCCGACGCCAGGGTTCAATCCCCTCGGTCCAGCTGACTGCAGTACCTAGTTGGTGGGATTGCCTTTTCTGTGCATGTCTTTGTAGACGCTAGTCCCAGCCACTGCCATTCTCCCCCAATCCTCTCAACTCTTAGCAAAACACGTCCCTCTTCCTAGAAAGCATGTCTTCTCTTCCTAGGTGAATACTCTCCTTCTGTGCCGCCATATGCATTGACAGCCATGAGCTTCAGAAGTGGAGACGCTGGAACTCCTGAGCTAGACCCCGTGCCCCTTGGTCCCGTACTTCTTTGCATCACTCACTGCATCTTGGGCCTGGCTCCCAGGAAGGGTGAACATCTGAGGATGGTTACTTGAAGTGGTATCGGCAAGTCCAGCAAATATATATATATATATATTTATTTATTTATTTTAGCAAATATTTCTTTAATGTCCACTTTGGGCTAGGCTCTTTCACATGTATCACCTCACTTAAATCTTTTTTCACTGCTCCTACAAGCTCATTGGCTTCTCTCTTGACACAGTATATGAGATTATGGTTTCTTTGTTCTTACGCAGCAGAAACTGGTTTATGTGATTCTTATGAAAAACGAAAGAACGCATCCCCTGAGTTTCAGAAGCAGGCAGCTACCTAGGCACCAATGCTTAAAGAAGAGTTAGGCAGCTAGGGCACCTGGGTGGCTCAGTGGGTTAAGCCTCTTCCTCCGGCTCAGGTCATGATCTCAGTGTCCTAGGATGGGGCCCTGCATCGGGCTCTCTGCTCAGCAGGGAGCCTGCTTCCCCCTCTATTTCTCTGCCTGCCTCTCTGCCTACTTGTGATCTCTCTCTCTGTGGCAAATAATTTAAAAAAAAAAAAAAGAAGAAGAAGAGTTAGGCAGGATTCCTTGTTTCCAAAATGTCCATCTGACTAATGGCCACTATGCTATGAAATCTTCAGTCTCTTAGACATAATTTTTATTTCTCTTCTGAGGTCCCTTCTAAAATGAAATGCACCCTATGCTCACCTCCCCCAAGAGTATTAAGCCTTATCAGCCCACGTAACAAAGGGAATCAGGAGGAACTAGACACGGGACAAGCGCTTGAGTGTAGGGAATACAGTGTAACTCCTTACCATGGCTCGAGATACCCATCAGGATCTGGTCCCTGCTTGCCTCTCTAGCATTTTTTCTTATCACTCTTGCCTTGGTAATGCTACAGTCCAAAAACACTCAATATCCTTCCCTCCCTTCCCCATTCCTTGCTCTGTTCTGCTTTCTGGCCTTTCGATATACTGTGCCCGCTCCTTTAGCTGCCCACCTCCTACTCATCCTCCAAATTCCAGTTCAGACATCCCTTCCTTTAGGAGGACTTTCCTAATCATCTCAGTCTGGGCTTGATGCCCCTGCCGTGTATCCCTATGGCTTCCTCTGCTTTCCTCATCAGAGCACGGAATGCACTGTCTCACATGACCGTTTATTGTCCATATACCTGGTTGACTGTGAACTCTATGGCTCAGGTTCCATATTTGACATTTCACTCTCCCAGCACCAGACATGCCTGGCACCTTGTAGTTACCCAAGGAACATCCACTGAACGAATCAATAAGCGGGGCCTGTACAGGCAGATGGGAGTACCAGGGACAGACTTCAATTCCTTCACGGAAGAGGCCAAGGACGTGACTTGCTACAGTTCCATGTAGCTTCCTAACTCCAGAGAAGCCCCCACTAAAAACCATACAAAAGATCACAAAAGACTCTGAGAACATGAACAGTTGTGTACAGGCCATTCCCAAGCCTAGATGTACAATTCAGAGCACATGTCATTTTCTTCTGATGGGACAAAATACGCCCATGTCCCCGGAAGTCTGTGCACCTACCTCAGAAGCTCTAGACATCCCCGTAGGCCACCAACACTGTATCAGCATGAATGGGGGTTCTGGGGTCCTTGGGAAAATTATAAAGGTGATCTTGGAGCCAATGATCAGATTCCCAATTGTACAAAGACGGGAAAACAAAGGCTGTCTTTTAAACCCAGAGACAAGTGCTTAAGAGAAGCCAAGAACTCTGCATGATGCAGGAGAGCCATGGAGGCCAGGCCTTGAGTAATAAAGGCAGCACAGGTCATGCTATGCTTAATAGCTTTCAGGGACCCAAGCTCCAGGTCTCTGGGGGGAGGAAGATCTGCTCTTTGGAAGAGTCAGAAGAGACAGAATCACCAGAAGCCAAGCCTTCCAAGACTGACTAAAAGGCTCACTTCTCTCCATCTGAGGTAATACAGTAACAGTCACAGCCAGACGTGTTTGAGAGCTTACAAAGGACTCACTCCTGGTTTTGGTGCTGTACCAATAGTACAAAAAACGAGTCCTCCCCACGCCCTGTGATAAGATAGGCCCTATTCTACTCCCATTTCACACCTGAGGGCACTGAGGTACAGATGTGTTCGGTGACTAACCCAGGATGGCGCTAGTAAGTGGAGGAGGAGGGATCTGAACACACGCTCTGGCTTCGGAGCCTACAGGCTTGGCTGAGATTCCTGGCAGGAGTGGAGCGCACTGGTCAGCAGCGCAGACGATGGGAATGACGACCCAGCGGGACCAAGGCTGGGTGGCCGTGGTTCCCACGTTGTGCCCTCCTCACTGTCCTCATTCGCATCTTCTGGGCTGTGGGGTTAGGTACTGGGCACATGGGGGTAAGGAGAATCTAGTCCCTGGCCTTGAGAGGCTCTCAGTCCCTATAATGGCTGGGAGGTGGGATCAAGGAGAGCACATGTGATGAGCACTGAGCGTTGAACGGAAGTGTTGAATCACTAAATGCTACTCTTGAAACTAATATTGTACTGTGTATTAACTAGCTGGAATTTAAAAACTTGGAAAAAGCTAAAATGGTATAAATTTTTACTGACATGGAAAGATATTTAAGACATTAATAAGTGATAAGTTATACATATACATATAATATACACACACATACACACACACATATAAAGAAAAAGCGGGGTAGATATCCATCAGAAGATTAAAAGTTGGTTATTGTAGATTGTGTTGTCATGGATCATTTTTATTTTGTTTTCTAGCTCTATTCTTAGTTTATATACAAAGAGCAATCAATGAGTAATCATAAAAGGTCTGAATGAGTCTCTTGGATGATTTTAAAAGCAGAGAGCCTAACCTAACCCTGGAGCTTCATCAACCCCTCTCTACCTCGCAAATAATCTGAAAGGCCCTAAACGATCTGGAATGGTGGACAAGATCACGTCAGGTCACATGCTGCTGATTGGAAGCTGGAGTGTCAGGAAGCTGCCAACTCCGGTAAAATCTGGCGTGCTTGGGAGGTTTTTTTGGACAATAACATAGAGTTCTGATTGCAGGCATTGTTAATTCTCTCCTTTCTGCCATAGTTTCCTGAGTCAATGGCGAATATACTTGGGATTGGGAGGTGAGCACTCTTGTAGACAGCGGAGATGGTCCGGGTCGGCTCTGATAACCCTCCCACACCTGCCAGTTCTACTTCCTCTCCCCCAGTCTTTTCTCAACTCAATCATGGGTGAGCCTGGGCTGGGAGCAGATCACTTTACTCACCATTATTTCATTGTCTGCATTTACCTCCTGCCCAAGAGGGCAGCTCACTTTTCCACTGTAAATTATTTATATACAAAAGCTTAGAAAAGATCCTTGATCTTTTTCCGTTCCTCGGGGGTCTTACTTCAAGCATCTTAACTGTCTCCTTGGGTTGTCTTCCTGGACAGCCTCCCTAGCTCTGGGGTCTGTCTTTCCACTACATTTAGGGCTGGAGTTTAAGGGACATGGAGAACTGAGACAAGGGGGTAAGTTCCCAAAGAACCAAACCCTTGGGCAATTTAGTATCCTCAAGGCTCCCCTCTCTGGCCAGGATTAGAACAGTCTCCACAGTCATGCTGAGCTGCTCCACCAGAGAAGGACAGAGGAGCTCTTCCCCACTCAGCCCTTTTCCACTCATGCCCACAAGTACTGCCACACATGCGTACACAGAGGGGCGTAGCACATGCAGAAACGACACACACACAGCCATGCATACATGCATGTTCCACACACATACCCTCAGACACACATAGATAGGTACTAACACGTGTTCTAGACATCCACGCCTATCAGTCTACAAATGCAGAAAACACATAGGCATTCATACGGGCACTGGAATGTACACAACCACATACACACACACAGAGACACAACTGTGCATTCCGACACAAGCAGACATCGATCCTTGCACATATATTTAATCACCCGGACACAAGCACACATAAATCTACTACAGGCGAAGAAGAGAGTTGACAGACATCACATCCCTAGACAGAGACCATTACCCTTCACCCTGATGGGAGGACTGCTTTGCTTTGTAGGAAGTTTTTGTAGAAAGTTGGCTGTGCCTGTGACAAGCCCTCTTCTGCCTCCTGCTCCCCAGCAAGCGTTCTCCTCCCTGTGCCCCTGGAGCCCTATTTTCCCTCCATTGCTATGCCTGGCCAAGGGGAATGCTAATCGCCATGACAGGAACCATTTCCACCTGTTTACATCCTGCTCGCCTCCCCTTAATGCCATTTTCGACTCTGCCAAGTAGTGGAGGAGGCCTGCTGTGCAGGCCCTGGCGAGGGGGGTACGGAATGAGCGAGAGGACAGTTGGAGTGTGAAAGGGACCTGTCGCTAAGTGACTCCCCATTCCAACAGCCACACACAAGATGCACATAATTGCTTTTAGCACAGTGGGATGAATAGAGATACAAAAGGTCAAATCAAGGATTTGTCCCATAATATATTTGCTAAGCAGCAGCGTCAGACGTTGGAAAAGCATATTCATGAACTGAGGTGCCAGAGTGTGGGGCAGGCTTTTCAGAGGCGGCTGTGTGTTTCCTCTTTGAGGTGTGCCTGCCGTGGTGATTGGATTCACACGGAGCAAGTGACTTCTCAATGCTCAACAAAGCTCTGCCTGTGAATTGGACTAAATAGACTACTTGGCAGGCAGCTGAGATAACTATGCTAAGTGAATTCCATAGTTGTGCTCCCACTCCCCTTATGCCCAAGCCTCCTGGAAAACTCAGGATAAAGGCTGAACTCCTGAGCGTGACATTCAAGGCCCTCCGCCCATCTTTCCAGGCACCTCCCAGCATGAATGTTTCACGCCCACTCCACAGGGCCCTTCTCCCATCTCTGAATACATGTGAGCCCTGTGGCTTTAGGGACCCCACCTGCGGCATTCCCCAGGGCTCACTGTGCCCCTCCCCCTTGCCCATTCGAATGCTATTTGTTATTCAAGCTTGATTCAAATTCTAATTCCACCAATCCTTTCCTTGTCCCCCACCTAGATGTGACCTTCTTAGAAGGAGGAGGGCAGAAGGATATTAAAGAAAAAATGCAAGAGTGATCTTACAGGTGAACAAGCTCTCTGTGGCTGGGGTGTTGAGACTAGTTTGTGAGGCAGGGACGCTGCTGAAGCAGAAGGCAGTTTGGAGGTTCTTGTAATCATGGGCTGAGGAAGGTGGGTGGTGTGAACCAGGAAAATAGCAGTGGAGACGGTGAGCAAAGGTTAGATTCTGTTATATATTTTGAAAGCAGATCTGAAAGGTATTGCCCAAGGACTGGTGGTGGGGTGTTAAAAAAAAAAAAAAAAAAGAGAAAGTCAATCATGAGATTTTTGGCCTGCGTATTAACTGGTAAGTAGCAAGAACAAACTTGGATGGTGGATATTAAGAATCTAGTTTTGGGAGCGCCTGGGTGGCTCAGTGGGTTAAAGCCTCTGCCTTCAGCTCAGATCAGGGTTCTGGGATCGAATCCCACATCAGGCTCTCTGCAACTTGGGGAGCCTACTTCCTTCTCTGTCTCTTTGCCTGTCTCTCTGCCTACTTGTGACCTCTGTCTGTCAAATAAATAAATAAAATCTTAAAAAAAAAAAAAAGGAGTCTAGTTTTGGACTTACTTAAGGGGCCTCTTACACATCCATATAGAGATGTCGAGACTGAGAAGGACAGGTAGTAAGATGGAAGAAAACTAGGGGAGGTGGGATCCTGGAAGAGTATTTCAAGGAGGAAAGCATGAGCCGTCATGTCCAATACATAGCTGAGAGGCCTAGTGAGATGACTACAAAAACTGACCGTTATATTTCCTGTGCGGAGGCCTTTTGCGACTTTAGCAAACATGGCTATGCAAAGTAACAGACACGAAAGCCCGAACCTGAGAGGTTTCAAGAGGGAAGAGTGAATTTTTGAGAAGTTTTGCCGTAAAGGGAAGTCAGTTAGTGGGGCGGAGTAGTGGAATCAAAACTGATTTTTCTATGGGAAAAACAGTGTCTTCAAGACACATTTGCCCACACCTTCTACTACCCAGAGACAGGCAGTGTTTCAGGGTTTTGCCAGAAAAAAGTGCAGCGTTGAGTTCTCAGTGACGGAAAGAATCCTCACCCCAAGTTTCTCTGAAAACTGGAGAACTCTTTCTTATTGAAAGCCCAGTCCTGTTGATGAGGGAGCAGGAGGCTGGCTGAGGACAAAGCAAAAGCTGGTGCCTTGCACCCCCACTTCCATCCGCTCCCCTCCATAGGTGTAGCATTCCTCAGGCACCCCTGACTGCCATAAAATAAATAGTTAACTTGCTGAGATCACAATCCTACAAGACAGGAGTCTCCCTTGGTTTGCAAATGTCCTTGAGATTACAACAAAGAAGTTACCTTATCAATAGCCCAATTTCCAAAGACACAGAACTCAGTTCCTCAAGCCTAATGTTACCCTCCCCTCCATAAAAACCGAAGGAGGTGGAGGTAGAAGGAAAAGTAAATAAAGTTAAATTTCTTCTAAACCTAAATCTCATTAACAAGGATGCTTGATAGCAGGAATGTAACATTCCACCAGACTCCCAATTGTCTTTAAACCTAAATCTCATTAACAGGGATGCTTGATAGCAGGAATGTAACATTCCACCAGGAGACTCTCAATTGTCTTTACTTGATAGTAACTAAGCCTTCAATATTCTGATAGTATTCTTTGCCCCAATAGCCCTTCTGAATACCCCTTTGTCCTCACCTACCCAACTCCTGTGTATATAACCAACCACTCCCTCACAACCCGGGGCAGCAGCTCTTCCTGCCCACGGGTCCTGTCCCCGTGCTTTAATAAACCACCATTTTGCACCAAAGATGTCTCAAGAATTCTTTCTTGGTCATCGGCTCCGGACCTCAGCCCACCAAACCTCACCTAGGTTCTAGAACTTCATCACTGTGGCTCTGGCCACCGCCACCTCTCTCCTTCCCAACATCATGGCCAATTTGTCATTCTTTCCAAATTTCTCAATTTCACCCACGGGGGCAGGGGGACCTTCTTCAGGAGAGTCACAGATTTTCCAGTAAGTAGTACTAGCAAATCACGGTTATTCCTAGCAACTTAAAAAGATATATAAATAATTTAAAATTTTAATGTTCTTCTCTGTAGGAGAAAAAAATGTATCTGGCATATCAACTGTAGAGATGTTAAGTGCATTTGCAGTTCTCAGAAAATACTCCGTGTGTCAGGTACATAATTCATTTAGCCTATTGTGCTAAGCGAGCTATTGTGAGGGGGTCTGTCATGTCTCCATTATTCCCAACCCCCGTTGGGGTTTAATCATATTCAGGGCTATTTGCAACTATGGTTTTCCATTTCAAATGACATTAGGCTGAAATTAAGCCTATAACTTATACTTTGGGATTTAATATGCAACATTTTCCATCAGCGTATTATATTGGTTAACTTGCTTTGGAGCAATGTAAAGGAAAAATAAAATAAAAATATCCAACTTAGTAGGAGAACTTGAGAACCAGTCATTTTGTAATTTTCCTGAAGATCATCTCCAGTAGGGAAATAACTGGGAGGGCCACTCATCTTTCATTGGCTGTGTGGCTGGAATCCTGTCAGTCTCATACCAATACTTGTGAAGAGGTCAATCGCCCCTCTCAAGGCAATGAGTGGATTTTTTTGTTAAGATTTTATTTTATTTTTACCTGTATTATTATTATTTTATTGTTAAGGAATCCACTTCTATGACTGTCATGAAATGAAACCAGGCTGAGTTAACAGTAATGAGTCTTGGAGGTAACTACACTGGACTCTAGACTTTCTGGTTATAAGCACTGGTTTCTTTCTCTACCTCCATGGAAAACCCATGAGGCCTCAATCCCTGACTCCCTATTCTCAGGAGATGCCAAAGCCAACTACGTAGGAGGCTTTTTCAGAGGAGAAGACAACTTTGTCTTCCCAGAAGACAAACCCTCTACTTCGCTTTTTGAGGTATGCAGCACCCCCAAACCACGGACAGGTGGGACCCATGCAAGGCTCAATATTTTATCTTTAAGTAATCTCCACACCCAATGTGGGGCTCAAACTCAGAACCCAAGATCAAGAGTCACATGCTCTATCAGCTGAGCCAGCCAGGTGCTCCAAGCCAATGAGTCTTTTCGAAATAATGGTTTGGGTTGGCTCCTGGGTTCCCTGTGGTCTCTGACTTCACATAGAGCTGCCAGTTGAAATTGCACAAGTTGGGAAAGGTAACTCCTGGACTTGGGCAGTGCACAACCTACACAACTATGGTCCTGCTTCAGGCGGCCTACATGTATAGAAGAATAGAATGGCAGAGTACAAAGAGCTGGGAGTTTCTTCAACAGTGGTCCTGACTTTATGGACACTGAGTCCCTCTCTGCTCCACTCTGATGTAGAAGGCTGAGGGCACTAAATGTGCCACTGCCACCATACTGTTCAAAAAGATCCCACATGTCATATTGACTGCTGGGTCAGTAACCATGATGCACAAAAAAACTAACAAACAGGCAAACAAAAAACCCCAAAACAACAACAAAAAACCACAATACAACTGTAAATTTGCTCTACTTCTATGTACTCAGAAAAATAACTCCTAGGTCTCTATACAGGAAGTACCATAATCTCATGGTAGCCAGAGAACCCATGTTCTGCACATGCCCAGCTAAGTCTGAACCACTAGCTCCCACTGCTTCCAAAGCACTGTAACACCCAGGCATTCAGGAGCCCCTTCCCTCACTTCTCTTGCCCTCCTCCACAGGGTTTTTCCTCTACCCACTGTGGAATGCCGGTGTCATTGTAGAGAGCACTCAGTTCCTTGGGGTCCCTGAGGAGATTCTAGGTCTGTCAGAAGGAAACATCTACAAGGTAATGGCCATTCTCTTATTAATCAATTACATCTTACCAAAGACCCTTACCATGGACTGAATAGATGTGTCTTTCCCAAATTCACACGTTGAAACCTAATCTCCATTGTGATGGTATTTGGAGATGGGGCTTTTTGGGGTTATGGTTCGACTAGGTCATGGTTATGGTTATGGTTAGACTAGGTCATGAGGGTGGGATTCATGATGGAATTAATGTTCTTACAAAAAGAGTAAGAGACTTGAGATCCATCTCTCTCTCTCTCTCCCTGCCATGTGAAAATACAGAGAGAAGTTGGCCATCTATAAACTAGGAGCCGGTCCCATACCAAGAACCTGACCATCCTAGCACGCTGACCTTGGACTTCTAGTCTCCAGGACTCTGAGAAATGTGTGTTGTTTAGGCCATCTGGTCTATGGTATTTTGTTACAGAAGCCCAAGCTAAGACAACCCTCTCCAAAGACAGAGGAGGAAGGAAAAGCCCATTCTAACCTGGAAAGTTCTTGCTTCCTTTGATCTGAAACCGACTTCTAGCAGGCTTAGGTCCTAGTTTTGCCCTGAGGAACACATTGACGCATGCCTCTTCTACCATCAACCTTCACCTCCTGAAGCTTATACCATGGTTCTCTTCAATATTTTCTTCTGCAGGCTGAATTTCCCTAGTTCCTCCTCTGTACGGCCTGGCTTCCAGAAGCTTTCCACCACCTTAGCTTGTTGCTCCATGTTGATGTGCTTTACAAAACTTGGGCCTAGAAATGACCATCCACCTAGACTTGGTTACACAGGAGCAATCTCTATTTTCATGTGCATGTTAGAATTTTATTTGACATAAAGTAGTTAGGGGATATTTAAAGTGCTTTTAGAATTGGCTTTTAAAGAGACTAGATTGGTACATAGGCCCCCCTCCCAAAAAAATAAATAAATAAAAAAGGCCTGTATTTGAGCTATTACTCTATGGGATGTGTTTTTTTGTTTTGTTTTGTTTTGTTTTTTCCTATGGAATGTGTTTTGAAGTGGCCCACATGGCTACACTGGGGTGATATCTACTAGAAGATCTGATTAGTCCTGTGTGACTTTTGGCAGGTCCTTTATCCCATTTGGGGTCTTGATAACTTCATCAGGGAAATGGGGTGTTAAGTGATGATATTTACGCTTTTCGTGGTTTGTTCTTCTTTCTTAGGGGCTCAAGTGTTTCCCAATATTGAAGTGCAACCACCCAGCTATGCTGCCCACAGACAAATAGTTGGAGCAGCAGGACCAGATTCTCCTTCATCTGTCCTTGGGATGAGAAATGTGGTGAGACAGGGGGGTAGGTGGAGGGAAGAGGGGGGCTAATCCCGAGTCCAGGACCAAGAGACTAGGGTTTATTCTTAGCTCCCTCATCTGAGCCAGACTAAGTTAGAAATTAGGGAAGTGAGAAAAGCCCCTTTCTCCACTTCCCTTCTTGTATGTCTGTGCCAAGGTGAGAGACCCTTTGTATGGGTGAGGATCTCCTTACTATGTGAACTCCTATTGGGGTGTCTCTCTCTTCTCCCCAATCATGTCTATTGATACTGGCATTTAGGGGAGGAGAGGCAAGGTCTCCAGCAGCGCAAGGAAGGCGCGGCCTCACTGTGTCACAGTCACTTCTGGCCACATGCCCAGGAGAACTAAATCTCAGTTTTAGCTTCCTCCATCCATCCTGGCCCCCTCCACCTGTAACGTGACCCAGAGTTTCCACTTTAGGGAGTGAGTTTCCTATAGTCAGTCCTCACGAGACCAAATCCTACCATGTCAATGTGACTCTGGAAGGAGAGAGGCACTGCCTTGTTTTTCACAGCTCCCCCTTCAATGGTCTCTGACCGCAAGGTGTTCTGTGTCTGCTGAGCTGATTTTTGCTTCAGTGTTTCAGCTTCTTGCTGACACTTCCACAGCGAGCCCTGTGCCCTGCCTCCTTCCCTCCCATGTCTTCCGTCCCCAGGCTTGGAGCCTTTACTCAATCTTCTCTGGTCTAATCTAATAGCCAACAAGCAGCCTCTTCTGCTGCTTTCTCTCTCTGACAGATTTGTCTTGATGTGTCAACCTTTGGGCCCTGAGGCCGTGCTGACCTCTTTGGGGAGCTGAGCTTTTGTGGTGCCCAGGAACCCACCCTTCTGAGGGCTCTCTCACCCTATTCTTCATCACAGTGGATGATAGGTTTTTCTAAAAAGGACCTGGGAGGGCTGCCTGGGTGGTGCAGTTGGTTAAGCATCTGACTCTTGGTTTTGGCTCAGGTTGTGATCTCAGGGTCATGAGATAGAGCCCATGTCGGGCGCCATACTCAGCGGTGGGGGGGGCCGGGGGGGGATCCTGCTTGAGATTCTCTCCCTCTCCCTCTGCCCCTCCCCCCAAAATAAATAAATAAATCTTAAAATAAAAATAAAGAGGACTGGGACACCTGGGTGGCTCAGTTGGTTGAGTGTCTGCCTTTGGCTCAGGTCATGGTCCTGGGCTCCCTGGATGGAGCTCCACATTGGGCTGCTTTCTCAGCGGGGAGCCTGCTTCTCCCTCTTCCTCTGTCACTCCCCCTCACCCCCTGTGCCTGCTTTCTCTCTCTCTCTTTCTCTCTCTCTAATGTGTAAATAAATAAAATCTTTTAAAAAATAAAAAACAAAGAGGACCTGGGAAGGCAGCCCACACCATGACTAAAGCTGTCAATATCTCTCCTTTCTTAGGAGACATTTCTTTCTCCCTCTTGCCTACCCAGCATGGACTGGGGCCAGAGGTGGCGTGGAAATTTCAGCTGCCATCACATCAATAGGACAATAGTTCTTTAGACCATGGACAGGCTGACAAAAGGGGCAAAACATTATGCATCATAATATGTTTATTCCTATCCAATCCTAACCTATCTTATCATCATATTTCTATTCATTTGCTAGGGCTGCTGTAACAAAATACCACTGAGTTGTTGGCTTAAATAACAAAAATTTATTTGCTCACAGTTCCCAGAGACAAGAAGTCCAAGATCAAGGTGCTAGAGTTGGCTTCCTCTGAGGTCTCTCTCCTTAGTTCCCAGGTGGCCTCTTTGCTGCCTCTTCACATGGTCATCTCTCTGTGGCCACATCCCAGGTGTCTCCACGTGTGTCCAAATCTCCCCTTCCAATAAAGACACCAGTCAGATTGGGTTAGGGCTCACCCTAACAACCTTCATTACCTCTTTAAAGATCCTATCTCCAAATGAAGCCACATTCTGAGGTACTGGGGGTGGGTAGGGCTTCAGTGTATGGTTTTAGGGGACACAACTCATCCCCTAACAGTATCTTCTCCCAATCCCATCATCGACTTGTGTGAGGTCATAGCAAAAAGAATGGTCTCAAATTGCAGTGTTGGAGGTTTCAGCTAGATGGAAGAGAGGTTCAGGAATAACCCAAATTAAGATCCTGGGTGGGGGGGAATCTCATGTGGGGTGAGGAAGAAGGGGTACAGGTGAAGGCAGGCATCCCGGAAGACACACATTCCCATCCACTTGGGACCCCTTCTAGAATTATGAGATTAAACGAAGTGATTTTTCAGTCCTGACATTCATTCATTCATTCAATAATTTCATTTAGCAAATGTTCACTGAGCCCTCACCCTGTGCCAGACACCAGGAATCGAGAAGCAAACACAGAAAGGTTTCTGCCCTCCCCCAAGGAGGATTTACACGCATTGATTATCTAAAACCTGATCACGATGGGAGGAGGGCAGGAGCAGCAGAAAGAAGTGTCAAGTATACTATGAGGCTTGAATATTAATGAAACCACAGACCTCAGCTTATGTATTTCCTCGCTGGTGCTCAGCAGTTCCCCCACTCAGGGCAGAACCCTCTATTTGAGAGAGGCTTGCAAAAAACACCACCTCCCTGGGTTCGGGGGATCTGAAGGACCTTGCACTTTCAGCCAGCCCAGGGGAAGCTGGAGACATGTCTAAGCCCCGCACCTAGGGCAGCCAGTAGGAGGGGGGTGGGGCACTGCCCTGGAGTCACCTTAGCCACAGCCAGGAGGTGTGGGATACAGTGAGTCCATCTCCGCCGAGCCTACTAGAGCTGCAAGTCAGGCAGGCATTCCCAAACCAGTCCCCTCTTCTCCCTGCTTCTCACCAAAGCTGAGTCATACCCTCCCTGGGGAGCCCATCAGGTGTTCCTGGGATCTGCTGGAGCGTGTGTGGCAGCTGGACCCCAAGTCAGGGCGGCCAGCGTCAGGCATCTCTATCTGGAAGGTAAGCCTGCCATCTAGTGTCCAAGTCTGAGCGGTGCAGGGGAAAGCAAGCTCTCCAGGCCCCGTTGGCCACGCTCAGGCTGTGGGATCACCTATAGTCACCCTCCATGAAGGCACCCCACTTGGTTTTCAGGGTGCATTTGATTTTTTTCAGATAGCTAAAACTCACTCTAAGACAAATGATTACTGATGGCAATACAAAGAAATAACAGATTTTCCTCTGGGGTTTGTAACCATCTAAAGGCAAGTGAGTATTTTGAAGAATGTATATATTTTCAAGGAATGTCTTGAGATTAAAAGTCTCATTATTTTCAAGCCAATATGTGTACCATGGAATCTGACTAAAGCACATTTTTACAGAGAATTGAAAATACATATAGAGAATATAGAGAAAATTTATTTATTTATTTATTTATTTAAGATTTTATTTATTTGTCAGAGAGAGAGTGAGCGAGAGCGAGCACAGGCAGACAGAGTGGAAGGCAGAGTCAGAGGGAGAAGCAGGCTCCCCGCGGAGCAAGGAGCCCGATGTGGGACTTGATCCCAGGACGCTGGGATCATGACCTGAGCTGAAGGCAGCCGCTCAACCAACTGAGACGCCTGGTTTATTTTTTTTTTATTTTTTTTTTTTTAAAGATTTTATTTATTTATTTGACAGAGGGAGATCACAAGTAGGCAGAGAGGCAGGCAGAGAGAGAGAGGAGGAAGCAGGCTCCCCGCTGAGCAGAGAGCCCGATGCGGGACTCGATCCCAGGACCCTGAGATCATGACCTGAGCCGAAGGCAGCGGCTTAACCCACTGAGCCACCCAGGCGCCCCAGAGACGCCTGGTTTAAAATAGGGAATTTAAAATCTGCCCCCAGAAATGAGTTCTGGCGTGGCTTTTTCCATGCAGACCCATCTTTTCTGTAAGAAAGGAAGAATAGTTTCTTTGATGCAGTCAGCTGCTGGGAAGGGAGTCATCCACACAGCCTGACAGAGCCCAGTCTTCCCTCAAGTGCTGGTCCCTCCGAACTGAGTACTGAACCCAGAGACTGGGTCTTGTTTGTCGTGGGGCTTTCTTCAGACTTCAGAACCAGGAAAAGGCTAATGGAGGGACACCAGGCAGGACGTTAGCTCTGTTCTTGTTTCTCAGAAAAAGTGTGGAGCTCAGTGCCCAAGTCAGGGGGTCAAAGGGTCTGGCACATTTGGAGGGATGCCAGAAAGCATCAGAGATTAGCTATGCGGTCCTTGGGATCACTGGTTGAATGGTTGTTGCTCCCCTGTAAAGCAGAAAAGTGAGAGTCCTAGACAGCCTGACTGAGGTAGGAGAGGCTATAGAAAGTCCTACCCAAACCAGCAAACTTCCTGAGCAGCCCTGAGTTCCTTGTGTCTTAGGAAAAGACCCCTCTTACAACACTCAGAGCCCATTTTTCCTGAAGCAAAAGGTAGACCCCTCTCTTAGGACACTTGCTAACTTTAAAATTATCTGAGTACAAAGGGTCAGCTGGACCAAGCCTGGAATTTAAGCCTGACCATCAGGTGGTGAGGACAGTGAACTAATCTTTTTTAATATGGAACAAGGTCAGGAAAACAGGGCCCTCACTAGACCTTGAGTGCCCGGCAACTCCATTATTCCCTTGATTAGCAGTATTCTGGAGCTAGAAAAATCCCAGGTTGTAATCACAGAAGGAATAAAGGAGTTTTCAAAAAATTACTAATATTCCAAATGAAATAATGGACCCAGGTATCAATCACTAGTGAATGCTAAAATCATCAGGTAAAAGGTTAATGGGAACTCGGCGGGCTGACCCTACCCAAACCTACTCATCGATGCTGGCAGAACTAAGAGAGAAACATCCAGATATTCTACATCTCACAGCACCAGCACCAACCGATGAAGTAGGGGTGCCTACAAATGATTTTGAATCTAATCGAGGCCCTACAGATAACTCCCAGCTTATAGGGAAAATAGAGGCTAGAGGAACATGCTATCTGACTCCACAAGAAAACAATCAGGCAAATAGCGAACACAGACATTATACAGAACAAATGACCCAGTTCTGCCATACATCAATGGCCAGGATGGACTGCTTCAGAATAAAGGAGACCAAGAGACACAACCACAGGCCACATGTGGATTTTGAAAAAGCCAAATGTAAAAGAGGGGTCTGAGATAATTAAGAATATGGATAATTAAGAATATGGATTGGGTTTAGATGATTTTGAGGAATTATTGTTAGTTTTGTTAGGTAGATATTGGCATTGTGGGATGTAAAAAAAAGTTTTATTGATTAGAGATACAGGGGTGCCTGGGTGGCTTAGACAGTTAAGCCTGTTTTTGGCTCAGGTCATGGTCCAGGTTCCTGGGATCGAGCCCCGCATCGGGCTCTCTGCTAGGCAAAGAGTCTTCTTCTCCCTCTCCTTCTGCCTCTCTTCCAGCTTGTGCTCGCTCTCTCTCTCTCTCTCTGACTTACTCTCTCTCCAATAAACAAATAAAACCTTAAAAAAATTAGAGATACAAAGTGAAATGTTTCAGGTGAAATGATAAGCTATCTAATATTTGCTTAAAATATGCCACAAGAAAAAAAGGGAAAGATAGACTAAATAAGATTGGCAAAATGTTAATTATTGAAGCTGGGTGAGGGCTACAGGAAGGTCTTCTTATTCTAATTTTGAGTAATTTTAGAAATCACATAAACACACACACACACACACTGTGGTGCCCCTGACTCCCCTATAGATCTTAGTTTATATCATATTATATAAAACCCAGTCTCAATCTGGGGCCTAGGGGGAAACAGTAGACTCAGATGGAAAAGGCACGGAATGCCCCTGGCAAGTTTGGGAGACTGTTCCTTCAGGCATTTGGGATTTGAAAAGATAACTGGAAACAGCAATGAGATGGCACTATATACCTACTAGAATGGCCAAAATCCAGAACATTGATAACACCAAATGCAAAATGGTACAGTTACTCTGTATGAAAGTATCATAATGCATACATGTCATTATACATTTGCCCAGAGCCTCAAAATGCATAAAACCAAGAAAGAATCCTAATGTAAACTATGGACTTTGAGTGATAATGATGTCATCAATGTAGATTCATCAGCTGTAACAAATGTACCATTCTTGTGGGGGAAGCTGACGCTGGGGGAGGCTATGCATCTGTCCAAGCAGGAAGTATATGTGAAATCTCGGTATCTTCCTACCCATTTTGTTGCAAACCTGAAGACTGATCTAAAAAATAAAGTCTAGGGGCGCCTGGGTGGCTCAGTGGGTTAAAGCCTCTGTCTTCGGCTCGGGTCATGGTCCCAGGGTCCTGGAATCAAGCCCCGCATCGGGCTCTCTGCTCAGCGGGGAGCCTGCTT
Organism: Mustela lutreola; assembly: GCF_030435805.1. Lineage (NCBI taxonomy): Eukaryota > Metazoa > Chordata > Mammalia > Carnivora > Mustelidae > Mustela > Mustela lutreola. The sequence goes on from NC_081298.1 coordinate 68,867,265, forward strand.
CCCTTCCTCTCTCTGCCTACTTGTGATGTCTGTCTGTCAAATAAATAAATAAAATCTTAAAAAAAAAAAAAGCCAAGACAATTGAAATGATATTTTAAAAGCTACTCTACAGTCTCCAAAATGGACAGAATTGGTACAAAATGGACTTCTATGTGAGAAGACTCAAAAGGCTACTTCTTGGCAGTACTAGGAACTGGTTACTAACTAAGCTGAAATAAGCAGCATCTGTCACAGACACACACGCAAAGACATCCTCAGGGCACACACACGTCAACAAGTCAGGACACAGAGGAGCTGATGCCCATGTGTGCCGACATACCCAGGAAGGCACACACAGGCTATGTACATGGAAACTGACCCCAGCACAGCCACCCCTCTGCCCCAATGCCTGAATGTCCCCAGGGCACCAGAACACACCTGCTTCCTGGACCCCTGCTGACACAGAAATCCAAAGACAAACAAATGAATTTAGTAGCGCTGAACGTGAACACGTGGCTAGACAGAAGGAGAAGTCTTGGCGAATGAAAACCAAACTCTCAAACATCCACATCCATCCTACAATGACGGAAACATCTCGATTAACCTGAGGGTAAGCTGAAAGTTGTGTCTCAAAAAAAAAAAAGAAGAAGAAGAAGAGTCCACAGGAAAAAGACAGCACTTGACTTTCTCAACCTTCATTCTTCTCACACCACACATTCCCTCTACGAGACCTCGTCCACACTAAAGCCTCATTCAGCGAGCAGGTCTACTAACCACTCCTAGTTCTTGGATCTCTAGCTCTCGCCTCTTTCCCCAGCTGCAGACTTCTACGTTCAACTGCTACTGAGTATCTCCTCTTGGATGTCATACTGTAGTTAAGGGCCAGGCTAAGCTTATTTCTCCCTCCTGGAACAATTCAAAGGTAGACGTGCCCAGTGGCAGGGCATGGCCACCTTCAACATTTTCATCTCTCAGCCCAAGCTGGCTCCTTCAGTGCTAGTGATCTTTTGGCCAGTGGAAAGGAAGAAAAAGGCAGGAGTGGTTCATGCCCAATCCATCTTTTTCTTTTTAAAATTTATTTATTTATTAGAGCGAGAGAACACATGCATAAGACAGGTAAAGGGCAAAAGGGAGAAGAGGAGAGAGAGGGAGATAAGCAGACTCCCTGCTGAGCGCAGAGCCAGAAGCAGGGCTCCATCTCAGGATCCTGAGATTATAACCTGAGCCTAAATCAAGAGTCGGGCACTTAACCAACTGAGCCTATGCCCAATCCTTTTAAGAGCAAGACAAATATCACTTCGCACATTCCATAGGCCAGAGTCTGGTCATACGGCTACTTTCTGCAGGGGAAGCTGGGAAGTAGAATCATTAGCTGGGGGCCATGTGCCAACGACCACTATCCTTGCAGAAGGGCAGAAAGGTATCGGGGGGTAATCAGAACCCAGTTATATCTCTTGGATACCTCAAACTCAATATAAATAAGTGTAAACTCATCATGTTCTCTGCCTCTGCTTCCAACAGTGCCTCCTCCAATTCTCAGGTTGACAAATGCCCTACCAATCATCCAACTCCCCAGATCAGTTTGCTGGATATTGAATTAAATGTTAAATGTTGCATTTGAATTTCAGATAAAAAAGGGTTAATTTTTTAGTATCAATATGTCCCAAATATTACATATATTATTTATCTGTTAAATCCGGCAGCCCTACATCCAAGCCAGAAGCCTTAGAGCCATTTTGAATTCCTCTCTCTTTTCCCACTTCTTTTTTTCTAAGATTGTATTTATTTATCTGAGAGAGAGAGAGCATGAGTGGGGAGAGAGGCAGATGGGGAGGGAAAATCAGACTCCCCGCTGAGCAGGAAGCCTAACATGGGGGCTCAATCCCAGGACCCCAGGATCATGACTTGAACCAAAGGCAGACGCTTAACCAACTGCGCCACCCAGGAGCTCCTCCTTCTTTGTTTGCCCACTTTCAATTCCCTTCCAAGCCCTGCTGATGCTTTTCCATAATATTTCTGATTCTGTTCCCTCTTCTCCATCTTAACTGTGACTCACCCCCTCTCTCAAAGACTTCTGTAATTGCCTCCTACTTGGCCTTCCTGTTTCCAGCCTTAGCCCTTCTAATTCATGCTACACGCAATAGGCAAACCGGTCTTTCTAAAATGCAAACCTGACCACATAGCTCTTCTGCTTAAAATCCTTCCACTGTTCCCCACGGCTTTCAGGATAAACTTCAGACTGACTAGCCAGGCTGATAAAATCCTTGATTTTTGATTTCTCTTTTGCCCCTCTCAGGCTCTAACCCATCACCCATGCTCAGGCCACATCCAGCTTCTGGGAGTCCTAGAAGGGTGCTCCTTTCTACCACCATCCCCACACCCACCATATTCTTGTACCTTGGCTTGGCTACATCCTAGTCATTATGAAAAACCCAGTTTAAATGTTAACTTCTGCAGAAAGACTTCTTAACTTATTACTTTGGGCGCATACTTTTGCTCCCATAGCCCTTGACGCACTGTACCGCAATAGCTGACTTGTCTGTGTGTTTCCCCAAGCACAGTTTACATTTTCCTTCAGGGCAAGGTCTTATTTATTTTTACACAATGAGCAACTGATACAGTAACCGGCACTAGTAAACAATGAATCCATGTTTGTCCTATGAGTTATGATTCTCCGGCTTGCAAAGCTCCTATTCCCATCCCCGGCTGGTTCAGCTCATTTTAGCTGGACACTTCCTTCCATTCCAGATGTGGACCTTTCTGCACCAGTCTTAAGCCTGTTATACCTTTATTCTCACTGAAATTCTGAGCTCTGATTTCCATGGCTCAACCATGATGAAAAAGCTTCTTGTCCACTCCATTACGTTCCTACCTGATGGACGTTAGGAGAAGGAAATGACACCTTACCAAATGAGGCCCTCGCCAGTGCCCCTCCTGAGCTGAGTTTCAGATCATGATTCCTGCTGACATTGGGCAGCTGCTAGATGAGAGTTTCTTGCCTGCCCTCCCAACCCCCATAATGCGCCCCCAGCCCTTCCTCATCCCCTGGGGAGTAACTTCTCTCTCTCTCTCTTTTTTTTTTTTTTGGGTCACAGCAGTGTTTAACGGGAGCAGGCAGCCATGCCTTGTTTGCACTGTGATCTAACACCAGCTGACAGGTGGGTTTTGGGGTGTCTCTGGGGCCGTGGCCTGTTTAGTGGATTTACCACTCTAAACTCAATTACAGGAGACTTTCCACGCTTCACAGGCAATTTCAGTCCCTTTTTGATAAAAACTCTGGTGAGTAAATAAGTCATGATGGTGATAGGAGCCTGCCATTTAATATTCATTGAAGTACACATGTTTGGAAATTGGAAGCAGAGTTTAATCCATTTTCATATTTATATCAACATGAAGCTCTAAAAAGGATCCCTTCTTTTCTCCACCAATCTTGTCAACTCCTCCTCTGGAAAGATAAAGGCAAACTGGATATAAACTTCATTTTTTTTTTAAATTAGAAATATATGAAGTTATAATAATTGAAGTGTGAGCTTCGGATCAGTTAATTTTCAACTCAGAACTAACTCTTGCATTTCATTTGAACTCCCGGAAGAGGTAGGTCACAGATAAACCAAAGTCATTGCTGTTCCTGGCAGCCAGATTTTTGGATTTGATTTTGCTATGGGAGCTCAATGAAGAGCAGAGGTGGGGAACAGGGGAATCTAAGCCCCAAGATCTTACCATTTAGGAGAAGGTCTCATAGCCATTCAAATAATGCAAAAGTACCCTTCCAAATAATGCAAAAGCACCCTTTTTAAAATAAAGGCGAGGCTCACAAAACAACAAGCATTCATGCTCACCAGTAAAGGCTATAGAACTGTTCGGTGAGGGAGACCCAAAACCTAGAGAAAGATTTAACACAGGGAAGGGGGTGTGGGGCACTGTTTTGCTGTCCCCTAACTCTACCTTTTTTTTTTTTTTTAATGTGGTTGAATGTTTAAGTATGGTGCTGTGGTCAAAGGCATCTCTTTTAATAATGCAACACACAGCTTCCTGAGGGGACAGCCGTTGATTTGGAAACGGAATATGGTGCACTCTAAATTCTCCTCCCCAAGGAAGGCTGACTAACTGATAAGTGCCACGAGCTAGCATGGGGACTCATTCTGTCAAATCAACTTGCTGGAAAGGCCCCATGCAGAATCTTCTCCAGTCTCTGGGAGCTAATGTGAGCAGACACTTGTGACATTAGACAGTGCAGCAGGCCTGGCATGAAGGAAAAGTTCACCGTCTGCCAACAAGGTGGTCTTTAGATGACAAGGATAAAGAAATCAGTGCAAATTTGTTAATGTAACAACTTGGAAAAGTATGCTTTAAAAAAAAAAAGCCACTCTATGGGGAGAGAGGATCAAAAGGAAGAAAGGCAACAACAGGACTTGGAAGCTTTCTTTGGGCTTTCCGTAGCTTTTGGTGACATAGTCTTTTCCCCTGGTCCTTTTTCTCTACTGGGGGATCTTCAGTTAAGCGAGTGAGTCCCACTGCACAAACCACTGTTCCATCTAAAACCAAAGAAATGAGGGGCGCCTGGGTGGCTCAGTGGGTTAAAGCCTCTGCCTTCAGCTCAGGTCATGATCTCAGGGTCCTGGGATCAAGCCCCGCATCAGGCTCTCTGCTCAGCAGGGAGCCTGCTTCCCTTCCTCTCTCTCTGCCTATGTCTCTGCCTACTTGTGATCTTTCTCTCTGTGTCAAATAAATAATCTTTAAAAAAATAAATAAAACCAAAGAAATGAATAAAAATAATATAAAAGTAAGGAAAGGAAAAGCAATGGAGAGAAAAGAAGAGAAAATGCTCGTGCCTTTGCCTTACTGGGGTAAAGAGCATGTCTCCTCTTTCAGATGGGCGATCACCTGACTGTATCTCAGAATTCTCATCTGTCTGATCTTGGTGCATTCATCCTGGAGGAAAACTGAAGTGACTCTTATCTGGGAAGAGACTTAGAGATAAGATGTTACCTCTGTGTCTGACACAAAATGTAAGTAAATGTCTGTAACTGGATCAAGTATTTTAAGAATCAAATAGCACTACAGGGAAAAAATGCAGTTATTAATATCAGAGAGACAAATTTGATGGTGTTGAATGTCTGATTCAAAGAGGTGGTTCCGCCAGGTTTTTTTTCTTCTTGGTGGGGTCAATTTAATAAGAAAAGGCAATTTAGTGCAGCATACTTACTCCATATTTAAAATAGGAAAAAACGGGCACCTGGATGGCTCAGTGGATTAAAGCTTCTGCCTTCCCCTCCGGTCATGATCCCAGGGTCCTAGGATTGAGCCCTGCATCCAGCTCTCTACTCGGCAGGGAGCCTGCTTCCCCCTCTCTCTCTGCCTGCCTCTCTGCCTAACTTGTGATCTCTGTCTGACTTGTGATCTCTGTCTGTGAAATAAATAAATAAAATATTTTTTTAAAAAAAAGAGTTGGTTTCCACGAGTTCTTTTTTAAAAATGTTTTATTTATTTATTTTAAATTTCTTTTCAGTGTTCCAGAATTCATTGTTTATGTACCACACCCAGGGCTCCATGCAATACGCGTCCTCCACAATACCCACCACCAGGCTCCCCCAACCTCCCACCTCCCCTCCATAGGTTCTTTTTTTTTTTTTTTTAAAGATTTTATTTATTTATTTGACAGAGAGAAATCACAGTAGGAGAGAGGAAGGGAAGAGATCACAGAGAGAGGAAGGGAAGCAGGCCCCCTGCTGAGCAGAGAGCCCGATGTGGGACTCGATCCGAGGACCCTGAGATCATGACCCAAGCCCGAAGGCAGCGGCTTAACCACCTGAGCCACCCAGGCGCCCCCTCCATAGGTTCTTAAAGATTTTTATTTTTATTTATTTGTCATAGAGAGAGAAGCGAGAGCAAGCACAGGCAGGCAGAGTGGCAGGCAGAGGCAGAGGGAGAAGCAGGCTCCCTGCCAAGCAAGGAGCCCGATGTGGGACTCGATCCCAGGACACTGGGATCATGACCTGAGCCGAAGGCAGCCGCTTAACCAACCGAGCCACCCAGGCGTCCCTCTTAATGACTATAACTAAAAGGAAGGGTTCAGTGGTCAGGTTTAACACAATTAAGCAATTTTTTTTTAACTGTGGTATTTTTTCATGCCTTTGTTATGTAAACACACATGATGAACACTCAAGGAAGAATCTGCTTTCTAATATTTATCCTATAAGCCCTTTCACAGCCAAGGCTGTCCCTCAAGTGAAGGAAAAGCAGTATGCCCAAACTCTGGGTCAGGAGTTAAAGACATTTTTGAGTCATGGTGCCTGACCCACTAAGGCAGTAATTTATTTTTAATCTTTATTGTTTGTTTGTTTTTTCCTAAGTAAGCTCTACACTGAATGTGGGCCTTGAACTCACAACCCCAAGGTGAAGAGTCGTGTGCTCCACCAACCAAGACAGCCAGGTGCCCCCAAGGCAGTAATTTAAAAGTATGGTAACTGGTTACCATACAGACCTCAAAGGTCTCAAAATACTCTCTTTAAAAAACAGTATTTTAGGGGTGCCTAGGTGGCTCAGTGGGTTAAGCCTCAGCCTTCAGCTCAAGTCATGATCCCAGGGTCCTGAGAGGGAGCCCCTGCATTGGGTTCTCTGCTCAGTAGGGAGCCTGCTTCCCCCGTCTCTCTGCCTACTGCTCTGCCTACTTGTGATCTCTGCCAAATAAATAAATAAAATCTTTAATAAAAAATAAAAAACAGGGGCGCCTGGGTGGCTCAGTGGTTTGGGCTGCTGCCTTCGGCTCAGGTCATGATCTCAGGGTCCTGGGATCGAGCCCCGCATCGAGCTCTCTGCTCCGCAGGAAGCATGCTTCCCTCTCTCTCTCTCTCTCTGCCTGCCTCGCTGCCTACTTGTGATCTCTGTCTGTCAAATAAATAAATAAAATCTTTAAAAAACAAAAAACAAAAAAAAACACAGTATTTTGTAAAATGGGATTGTGGGAGGCAGAAGAGTGTAAGGTTAAAACCTAGACACGGGAGTAGGACAGACCTAAGTTTAAATCTGTCCGGCAGGGCGCCTGGGTTGCTCAGTGGGTTAAGCCGCTGCCTTCGGCTCAGGTCATGGTCAGAGTCCTGGATCGAGCCCCACGTCGGGCTCTCTGCTCAGCGGGGAGCCTGCTTCCTCCTTTCTCTCTGCCTGCCTCTGCCTGCTTGTGATCTCTGTCTATCAAATAAATAAATTTTTTTTTAAATCTTAAAAAAAAAAAAAATCTGTCCGGCAAGTGATTTCCTATCTCAAGTGGTCAGTGCTCTCAGCTGTGACATGGGATGGGTAGGGCTATTTACCTCCCAGTCTTGCTAGATCAATTAAATGAGGGAATCCTGGCTCTGTCAGCTACTGTTGATGCATATATCCCAACAGAGGGGCTGATAATTTGCCAACAGATAGAACCAGTCATTTTTTGCCCAAATGCTCTACTCATTCAGAGGCCTCGGTGCCTCTAGGTTGCAGTGGAAAAAGCACTGGAACAGGAATTGACATGCGTGGGTTTTAGTGCACCTTTGTGCTTAATTGAGGAGTTAGCTGATGAGCAGAGGACATATTTACCAAGATTAGCACACTTCTGTGCCCAGCTTTCCCATCTGTGAGAAATCAAACCTGCAGCATACCTTTCCTGCTTGTCTCGGGATTACTGTAAGACCCAGAGATGCTCATGTACATATGATTTTCTTTTTCTTTTTTTTTTTTTTTTAAAGATTTTATTTATTTATTTGACAGAGAGAGATCACAAGTAGGCAGAGAAGCAGGCAGAGAGAGAGGAGGAAGCAGGCTCCCTGCTGAGCAGAGAGCCCGACACGGGACTCGATCCCAGGACCCTGAGATCATGACCCGAGCCGAAGGCAGCGGCTCAACCCACTGAGCCACCCAGGCGCCCTACATATGATTTTCTTATACTGGAAAGACCTATTGCTGTTTCAGACATAACTCATTGAAAGCTTACTGTAGTCTAGTTGCATACTTGGTCTTACATGTAAGGTCTCCTTTTAATCTTCAGGACAAGATGGGTATGATAATACCAATTTTATGGATGAGTAAAGAAAAGCCCAAGGAGGCTAGATACTGTTGATTTTCCCCTCAAGTTCTCACAGGTAATAAGTGGTAGAGTCAAGAATCAACTCCAGATTTTTCTGACTCCAAAGGTCCTAGAATCACTGGACTTTAAAAAAAATCTTAAAATACATTTTAAGTACAAAATTAGTATTGCCCAAATACACTTCCTCTACTAGCTTATACGGACATCTTTTTGATATTGTAAAAGTCCCTAACTTGGACAGCAGCCACCAGTTAAATGAATGAAGATGCAGCACCTGGTAGAAAACAGAACGATCAATGCGGCATCCAGACTCTTAACCGGATGACGATTTATGGATACTGGTTGGCTAGTTAACATTCCCTGGGACCTACATATGTTTGCTGTGATTATTATCATGACTAGCATATGCTGGAGGGCACCAACTCGGAGGAAGTCATAACCTGTGTTAACTGATTTCTAGCTCCTGGATGGCAAATTGATGTGCACAGCAAGTGGCTTCACAGACGAGTAGAGCAAGGTCTGTCAGAGCGGGAAAATCCATATTAATGATATGCTATAAAACACTTTTTGTTAGTTATATATATTCCTTTACTTTCATTTCCCAAGAATAGCTCAGCTGTCAAAGCATTTCCAAGATTTCCATAGATTCGGCAAATACTGTGCGATCGAATTATTGCTCTGAGAGAAGTTGCAATTAAAACACATTAATCATTGTAACAAAGGATCCTTATTGAGGCTGACAAAGGTGGTGAAATCTGATGAATAATTAGTCTGGTTAATCTTTAAAAGTGAATTAAACTGCTAACAAGTTAAATCACTGTGATTTTCAAAATAAGCCTCCAGGGTGAGCAGAGAATGGGAATATTATCTTCATTTTTAAAAGATATTTTCTTCCTCATTCTTAATCTCTCGGCTTGCACTAGAGGCCCTGGGTTACAACAGTGGGGCCCTGTGGAGCAACTGAGGGGAACAAGGCTGGTCAAGGTCAGAGGGCATGTTCTTCACTACCCGGCCCCCAACCCCACCCCACCGAGTGATTTCTTAGTATATCTGAAATGAACAGCAGATAGAAGAACCATGGATGACCTTTAAATCTGATCCAGAACTAACATGGCACCTGCTCACCAGCCATTCACAATGACCTGAAGTAGATCCATCACTGCTTCTGATTTCATCCCTACTGTAAGCCAATCAACCATGACAATGGGGTTGTTCTATGATTTCCTCTTTTGTTCTTCTCTCCAGTCAGATGGCTTATTCTTCCAGTCAAAACCTCTTCTCTTTGCATTTCAATTACTCTGGAAGGTTTGCCAAGCTCTGAAATAAACCAAGATGGGCAAATAAGACTGATGTGTCATGGGAAATGGACAGAAGGGGACTGTAATTGTTTGGGTTTAAGTCTTGATGTTGGTTCAGCCTCCACAATTGTGGGAAGTTCTAATGGATGCTATGTCCACACCCCCTTCAGAAAGGAAGGACTTACTCCTCCAGCACCTGGGAAAGATGCTGGAATCTGGCCTTCGGCTGTTAGCCTTGGAAACTGCCCCTCCTCAACAAGGTCACACTTCCTTTTGGAGGCAGCTGACAACCAATTACTGATCAATGTCAGGGTACAAAGACCAGCCCAATTTGGGACAAGTGAGGGTCATCCCGATGCCAGAGTTCCCTGTGGGGTTGGCTAATGCCTTTGCTGGGATGGCAGCACAGCCCAATTTCTCTCCTATCCAATCCTCATTTCTTCTCCTCTCATAGGCATCAAACCCAAGAGCACTCCTTAATAAGTAAACTGATTGCTAAACCCCACCTTGGAATCTGCTTCCTGATGGCCCCAACCTATGACACCTCTGAGTGGTGTCTCTGATGACTCCTGATCCCATAAGAGCCAAGGCGGCGGCGGGGGACAGGGGACCGGAAATGAATCTGTGAAGCTCCCAACTCCACTGATGGAGAAATGCTGCTACTTCCTGGCTCTGTATCACTCCCACGGCAGGTAACACACCTGTTAATCTGCGAACAGATGCCACAGGAGATATCAAGGATCACCTAAAGAGGAGAGAGATGAATGCTATCGCAGATGAAAGGCTTATGGCTTTCAAAACTAGATGGATTTTTTAAAAAAGATTTTATTTATTTATTTATTTGAGACAGAGGGAAAGAGAAAGAGAGCATGAGTGGGAGGGGAGAGGCAAAGGAAGAGGCAGGAGAAGACTCCCTGCCAAACAGGGAGCCCGATGAGGGGTTTCATCCCAGGACCCCGAGATCATGGCCTGAGCTGAAGACAGATGCTCAACAGACAGAGCCACCCAGGTGCCCCAAAACTAGATGGATCTTACACAAATTCTTTATTTTAGGATAGCTACTTTTCTATGATGGGCAAAGTGGGAAGGTACAACTGGCCTCACAAGCTTACTGATTAAGTGAGATGATGAAGGTCAGTTGCCCTACCCCAAGTCCCCCTAAGGGTTTTATCCTTTTCTGTATCCTCCTTCCTCCTCAGCCTGTTTTTCAGATCCCAGGAAAATCACCGCTTTTCCTTTTTTCTGCCTGATTTCATCTACTCGGGGTGGGGGTGCCTGATGATTTCATTTCAGGGTGTTTTAAAACACCACCACCCATCTTCCGCCCATCTAGTCTCTTTCCAGATGGCTATCTCATCCGTTACATGTCTATACATGGTAGTTCCAGTCGGGGCCAAGGGTACCACCCAGTAACCTCCTCCTGGGAACAGATGACCTTTCCTACTGAGAAGATATAGGGGACAAGTCAACGATGCTGAAGTGTGATTCTTTCAGTTTAAATCTGGGCTCCATTCTTGGTTTCATGTGTGGTGGCCATTACTCCCCCTAAACCGTAAGTTCTGTGAAGGCAGGTCGCATATCATCTCTTGTAACCTAGAGGATTTAGCTTGGAGGGAGTGGTTTTTCATTTTGTTTTTGCCAAATCACTTGGGGTCTTGACAAACAAACTTCTAAGCCATACCCATAGAAAAAGTAGTATGTCCTGGGATTTCCCCAGTCACTCTGGCAATTTTCAAGCCATTTTCATTACTCTTTAATCTCCCTGTGATGCCCTTGCCTCAGGTCACTGTGAGAGAAAGCCAAATTTAAATGTTCTTGCCATGAATCAGACCCTCTCTCTACCTTAGGTATGAACCCAGGGAATCTTAACAAACTGTAAAATATGAAGGGAAAGTTTGGAAAGCAAGCTAAAACTGAACTTCAGAAAGGTAAAGAGAAGGGAAGTCACTTGGCCCAGAATAAGGGAAGTTCTGTTCACTCCCTTGCAATGCGAAGTCTATTATGAGAAAAGTGTTCAATTCTTCTTTGACTTTGCATAGGAATAAACAAGAAAGGACCTTACTAGGATTACCAGCACTGAACATTGAAATCTTTAGAGAGATTAAATCAAACTAGTGTGCCTGTATGTGTGTATTTTCAGGACTGATTTTTTTTTTTAAGATTTTATTTTATTTATTTGACAGAGAGAGAGAGATTACAAGTAGGCAGAGAGGCAGGCAGAAAGAGAGGAGGAAGCAGGCTCCCCGCTGAGCAGAGAGCCCAATGTGGGGCTCGATCCCAGGACCCTGAGATCGTGACCTGAGCTGAAGGCAGAGGCTTAACCCACTGAGCCCCACATCGGGCTCCCTGTCCAGTGGTGAGCCTGCTTGTCCCTCTCCTTCTGTCTCTCCCCATGTTCCTGCTCTCTCTCTCAAATAAATAAAATCTTAAAAAATATATTTTGTTTTATTGCTGTGTAACATACTGAGATGGCTGCAAACTTAACTCTACAGAGCAATGTATATTCAGAGAATTATAATGACCCCTTATCCTCTCTCCTTTATCTCTCCCTCTCCCACAGGAAGTATTTTTACGTTTTTATTTTGCTTGGGCCTATATTTCTTTAAAAAAACATCTTTCTTTCTTTCTACTATTTCTCTTCAGTCATTTTTCTATTCTGCTTATTCTCTTTGAGTTTTCCTAATCTACTCTTCATTTTTAAAATAAATCTTTCCCTTTTTTTCGAATTCTTTCCTGGGTCTATCACCTCGTTTCTGAATTTTTCTCATTCAAAGTTGCCATTCTTTGATCTCTTCTATCGTTTTCCCGATCTCTTTTAGCTTCTTTGAAATATTGGGACATACTTTTCATTGGCTTCGTAAGCACATTTTTCTAAGTGGTTTTAATTTGGGAGCAAAGAGGTTTCCTTGATGTCCCAGCTTCAGTGACCTACGTCCTCCCTCCATTCAACAGGCCTCCACCCATTGTCAGGCTTTCCAGCCCTCCCGCCTTATCCAGGATCCTCCTCCACCAACTGCCCTCCTGTCTCCTTTTCTGTTCTTTTAACCTCTCCTTCCCTACTGGAACTTTTCCTTCAGCATATGAACATGTTTTTATTTTTTATTTTTTTTAAAGATTTTATTCATTCATTCATTCATTCATTCTTTTGAGAGCATGCAAGAGGGGGTGAGGTACCCCTGTATCCACCAACCTTTAAAAACTATGATAAATTGCCCCCTTCCCACCTTCTATCCCCCTTTGCCACCTTCTTCTCCAATTCTTTTCTTGACCAGCCTTTTGCAAGTATTACTTCATTTCCCAATCCCTCCTCAACCCATGCCATGAAACCCCTCTCTACACTCCTCTGCCAAAAGCCTTGCAAAGGTCCCCAGTGACTTCCTTGTTGCTAAATCCAACGGGCATTTTTCGGTTTTCATCTTATAGGACCCCCTCTACTCTTGGACATCAATGACCATTTCTATTTTTTGGGACAGTTTCAGGAGAAGAGGAATTAGTTCTTCTTTAAATGTTTGGTAGAATTCCCCCGGGAAGCTGTCTGGCCCTGGGCTTTTGTTTGTTTGGAGATTTTTAATGACTGTTTCAATCTCCTGACTGGTTATGGGTCTGTTCAGGCTTTCTATTTGTTCCTGGTTCAGTTGTGGTAGTTTATATGTTTCTAGGAATGCATCCATTTCTTCGAGATTGTCAAATTTGTTGGCGTAGAGTTGCTCATAGTATGTTCTTATAATAGTTTATATTTCTTTGGTGTTAGTTGTGATCTCTCCTCTTTCATCTATGATTTTATTTATTTGGGTCCTTTCTCTTCTTTTTTATAAGTCTGGCCAGGGGTTTATCAATTTTATTAATTCTTTCAAAGAACCAGCTCCTAGTTTCGTTGATTTGTTCTATTGTTTTTTTGGTTTCTATTTCATTGATTTCTGCTCTGATCTTTATGATTTCTCTTCTCCCGCTGGGCTTAGGGTTTCTTTCTTGTTCTTTCTCCAGCTCCTTTAGGTGTAGGGTTAGGTTGTGTACCTGAGACCTTTCTTGTTTCTTGAGAAAGGCTTGTACCGCTATATATTTTCCTCTCAGGACTGCCTTTGTTGTGTCCCACAGATTTTGAACCGTTGTATTTTCATTATCATTTGCTTCCATGATTTTTTTCAATTCTTCTTTAATTTCCTGGTAGACCCATTCATTCTTTAGAAGGATGCTGTTTAGTCTCCATGTATTTGAGTTCTTTCCAAACTTCCTCTTGTGGTTGAGTTCTAGCTTCAGAGCATTGTGGTCTGAAAATATGCAGGGAATGATCCCAATCTTTTGATACCGACTGAGTCCTGATTTAGGACCCAGGATGTGATCTATTCTGGAGAATGTTCCATGTGCACTAAAGAAGAATGTGTATTCTGTTGCTTTGGGATGAAATGTTCTGAATATATCTGTGATGTCCATCTGGTCCAGTGTGTTGTTTAAGGCCTTTATCCTTGTTGATCTTTTGCTTGGATGATCTGTCCATTTCAGTGAGGGGAGTGTTAAAGTCCCCTACTATTATTGTATTATTGTTGATGTGTTTCTTTGATTTTGTTATTAATTGGTTTATATAGTTGGCTGCTCCCACGTTGGGGGCATAGATATTTAAAATTGTTAGATCTTCTTGTTGGACAGACCCTTTGAGTATGATATAGTGTCCTTCCTCATCTCTTATTATAGTCTTTGGCTTAAAATCTAATTGATCTGATATAAGGATTGCCACTCCTGCTTTCTTCTGATGGACTTGTGTTTTTATATTAACTCTTTGACTCATCAGGATTTTACCTTGATAGAGTGATCTAGCTTTATTCTTTTCCTCAACCACTAGCCAGGTACCCTTAAGCCACTTGTTAGATTATCTAATATAACGCTGCCCTTCTAAAGAAAAGGAAGAGATCAGTATTTCCTAGACTTCCCTGATGACAAGAATCCCCTAAGGCACATAGGCTCCTCCCCAAGAAACTCTAATTAAGTAGGGGGGCAAGACTTTATATAATTTCAACAAGTACTCCCAGATGATTCTTATCATCTGGGAAGTTTGTCAAACAACAGAGTAGACTCTGTTCTCGATCTAAATAGAGAGGACCAGGCCATCAGAGACTGGATCTTGGACATTTCTTGAGAAGTCTGAGAATCGCATTTCTCATAAATTCCTGGAGCTGAGGAATTAAATCCAAACATGTACTTCTAGGGGCACCTGGGTGGCTCAATTGTTAGGAGTCTGCCTTTGGTTCAGGTCATGATCCTAGGGCCCTGGGATGGAGCCCCATGTCGGGTTCCTTACTCCACAGGAAGGCTGCTTCTCCCTTTTCCACTCCCCCTGCTTGTGTTCCCTCTCTTGCTGTCTCTGTCAAATAAATAAATCTAATCTTAAAAACAAACGAACAAATAAATAAATCAGACCTGTATTTCTGACCTTGTCTTCTACTAATTCTCCGTGTCCCGGTCTCTGCTTGATTTTTCCCCCTAGGATCTATCACCATCTGACATATTATTTGCTTACTTGTCATAAAGATAGGAATTACATTTTGCTCACTTGTATGTCATCATTAGGATGATGGGTGGTATACAGTAAATGCAAAGCAATAGTTGTCTGATGAATTAATTAATGTTTCTCCAGTTTGGAATTCTCTTCTGAAATTCTGACTCTGTTACCCACTGTCTGGTAGATACTTTCACTTGAAGGTCCTGTGGGAACTTTAAACTTAATATATCCAAGATTGAGCTCATCATTTCTCCCACATCAACCCAAACCCTGACTGCTAGTCCACCCTGGCTTGGACAATAGCCTCACCAACAGCCCTCCTACTTAAGGAGAAGGCTCCCTTGAGACCCTCTCATCTATATCTACCAACTACTAAGGCGTGGTGATCCTACTTTTCATAATCTCTCAAATCTGCACTCCCCTCTCCAGTGCCTTAGTTCCACTCAACCTTATCTCTTGCCTGAATTATTGCAAAAGGTTCCTGTAGTCTCAACACCCTCCCCAATAAGTACAAATTTATACACATCTGTAATCCTCACTTAAAAAATTCTTTCAATGGTTCTGCGCTATTTTGAGATGTAGTTTAATTGACTTAACTTGACTCACCAGGCCCGTCAGGACCAATCTCTGTCACCTACTTCCTCATGCCCTTCAACCCTGATCCAACAGGATGAACTATTCCTTCTGAACAGACAAGCAGTGGTGAAGCATGAGGGTAAAGATTAAAGTAGTCTTTCCTGGATGGAGGTAGCAATGGGCTGTCTGATGCATTGCCTAGAGGAAATTTTTCCATCTAAGTTGGTATTGTTTAAACACCAATTTTTGCAGGAAAAAAACTAGGGGGAAAAAAAAGCAATTACTAAGGAAAAATTCCCTTCTACCCTTTTACATTCTGTGGCTGGGCCCAAGAATTAAACTGACCTAAGACAGATTAATATGAGAAAAGCACACACATCTTATTTAATATTTTTATGCCCACACAGGAGACTATATATGGAAAACAAAGACCCAAATAAGCACTGAAGACTGAGAGCTTATATACTTTTTATTTTAATTACTTACTTCTTAAATTTTTTAAAGAAATACATTTTACGGGGCGCCTGGGTGGCTCAGTGGGTTGGAGCCTCTGCCTTCAGCTCAGGTCATGATCCCAGAGTCCTGGGATCGAGCCCCGCATCGGGCTCTCTGCTCAGCGGGGAGCCTGCTTCCCTCTCTCTCTGCCTGCCTCTCTGCCTACCTGTGATCTCTGTCTGTCCAAAAAAAATAAATAAATAAAATCTGTAAAATTAAAAAAAAATACATTTTATTATTCTTTTAAAGATTGTATTTATTTGACATAGAGGAGAAGCACAAGTAGGCAGAGAGGCAGGCAGAGCAAGAGGGAGAAGCAGGCAATCCGCTGAGCAGGGAGCCCTGTGTGGGACCCCAGGACTCCAGGATCATGACAAGAGCCTAAGACAGCTGCTTAACCTACTGAGCCACCCAGGCACCCCCAGTTATCTACTTTTTAAACAAAGGAATTGTAAATGTGTGGAGAGGTAGCAAGACGAAGGTATTTGGGTTAGGACAGTGAATTGTGGGACAATGACTAAGAAATACATGAAGGGGGTGCCTGGGTGGCTCAGAGGGTTAAGCCTCTGCCTTCGGCTCAGGTCATGATCTCAGAGTCCTGGAATCAAGCCCCGCATCAGGCTCTCTGCTCAGCGGTGAGCCTGCTTCCCCCTTCTCTTTCTGCCTGCCTCTCTGCCTACTTGTGATCTCTCTCTGTCAAATAAATAAAATCTTAAAAGAAAGAAAGAAAGAAAGAAAGAAAGAAAGAAAGAAAGAAAGAAAGAAAGAAAGACATGAAGGAAACTAATGGAAGATCAGGGTTACTTTAGGTTTGTCCAGATTCATTTTGGAATTGACTCCCAGTGTCCTGTGGTAAAAATGTTCTTCTCTTCCTGATCCAGGGAGAGGAAATTTTAGGACCTGACTTAAGTAGAAAAGGGGAGGTCAGAGAGCCCTTCCTGTACCTGCTGTTCCTTAAGAGACTTCAGCTCAAAACAGTATGTCCAAGGCAGCCTGAACCAGCAAGTCTAGATGATGACAGTGAGCGGGACTGGGGGGAAGCCAGCCTACAATCTCCAGAAACAGATAAAATGCAAGTAGGTTCAATGATCACAAACTGATGTAATACAGCTAAGTCACATTGTTCTCTTGTTGGGCATAAACATTGTGTAGAACATCTGCTCCTGACACCTGGTCACTGCACAACACCAAATACCAGACAGCTCCTCTCCTGCTAACTTGACTGCTTTAGCTTTGATTACTCCCCATTCCCTTCACAGATGAGATTTACTGAGATGCCCAATCATAGTACTGCCCTATTTTCTAGTAGCACCCAATCCAGAATGAGCCCTTGTTTCTTTAGATCCTTCCCCAAATTATGCAACTAAAGCCCAAATCCTAACCAAGTAGGTTCCTTCTAACACCCTTTTACGAGACATCCATAGTTCCCCATGGCGTGTGTTCTCCCTTGCTCGAACAATAAACACAACTTCTTCAACTGCATATGTGTCCTTGTTTGTGTTTAGGCGGAGGGCACGGATAAAATGCAAAATCTTTTTTATCGGTCTAACTTCTAAACAACTGCTGTGGTCACTGTTGAGCTTTAAAGAAATACATGTAGTCTTCCAATGAGACTCTTTTTATTACTCAGGACTTCTGCCCAGATTGTATTTTCTCTTTCTCTTGCCAGTTAACCTCTACTCATTCTCAGGCCTTAGTTAAAGTGATACTTCTTCTGGAAAACCATCTTTAAAGTTTCCCCAGTCAGAGCCCCTCGAGACCTTATTTCCTTTCTTTCTTTCTTTTTTTAAAAAGATTTTTATTTATTTATTTGTCAGAGAGATAGAGTACAGGCAGGCAGAGTGGCAGGCAGAGGCAGAGGGAGAAGCAGGCTCCCTGTGGAACAGAAGCCCGATGTGGGACTCGATTCCAGGACCCTGAGATCATAACCTGAGCCGAAAGCAGCCGCTTAACTGACTGAGCCACCCAGGAATCCCTTTACTTCCTTTTTGATAGTGTCAATGCTTAACTGTTTACTACCACGGCCAGCTGGTGAAAAGCATATGGATATGGCTTGTATTCCTCTTGCTGGCTCAGTAAGTGTCTGTTAAGTGCATTAAATGATGAAGCCCCTTCCATGCCAGAAAAAAATGGGGCAAAGTAGTAATCAGCCTTAGCTACAGAGCAAGTCTTTTGATAGAAGTCCCCAAGCAGTAAGTTTCTAAATAGGAAGTTTCCTCAGAGGAGTTCCCACAACAAACTTATGAGTTTTGTTTTTTGGGGTTTTGATTTTTTACGATTTTTATTTATTTATTTCGGTGAGAGAGAGCACACGTGCGCTCGAATGAGCAGTAGAGAGGAACTGGGAGAGAAGAGGACTCTGTGCTGAGCGGGGAGCCGGATGTAGGACTCAATCCCAGGACCCTAGGATCATGACCTGAGCCCAAGGCAGACGCTTAACCGACTGAGCCACCCATGTGTCTGAAACAGCCTGTTTTCCTTCCCTCCATTCTTTCAGTCCCTGCTTCTCTCTACCCTTTAATATCATAGAAGCATCCCAAGAAAATTCAACGTAAAGACAAGAAAAGTAAAAATCCACCCAAGATGTCTAAAAACAAACAGAATCTGAAGAAGAATAACAACTGGTGTGGGAGGCAGGGGAAGACTAGATATGGGAAATGTCCTTCACCCTAAAGTAGACCTGTGAGGAGCAAGCCTTTCCCTTCTTAACCTTCAACGCTGCCAGGTACAAAGTTCTCAGAATTAAGAGTGAAGGGGCAATAAACTTGGGTCTCCAAAGGCTGAGGCAAACCTGGGAGAAAGAATGACTAACTAACTTCTGGGATGGGGGATAGAGGATCTCCAGTATTCTTTTTTTTTTTTTTTTAAGATTTTATTTATTTATTTGACAGACAGAGATTACAAGTAGGCAGAGATACAGGCAGAGAGAGAGATGAGGAAGTAGGCTCCCGGAGGAGCAGAGAGTCTGTTGTGGGGCTCGATTCCAGAACCCTGGGATAATGATCTGAGCTAAAGGCAGAGGCTTTAACCCACTGAGTCACCCAGGTGTCCCAATCTCCAGTATTCTTGAGGATCCACCGCTAGTGTGGGTCAGCAGGTAAGAGGAAGCTAAGCATCTTGGCTGAGAAATGTTTTGAGTTTCCCTTGTTGCTAGCATTTTATTTATTTATCCTTAAATAATTTTATTTTATAATAAAGAATATATAGTAATAAATAAATAATTTTATGTATTTGAGAGAGAGCACAAATGCTTGGGAGGGGCAGATAGAGAGTGAGCAGAGAGCTGAATGTGGGGCTTAATCCCAAGACCTTGAGATCAGGATGTGAGCCAAAGGCAGTTGCTTAACTGACTGAACCATCCAGGCACCCCTGTCGTTAGCATTTTTTTTTTTAAGCAGGCTCCCTGCTGAGCAGAGAGCCCGATGTGGGACTCGATCCCAGGACCCTGAGATCATGACCTGAGCCGAAGGCAGCGGCCCAACCCACTGAGCCACCCAGGCACCCCTGTCGTTAGCATTTTAACATGAGGATTCAGACTCACTCATTTTCCCAAGAGCCCTTCTGTCATAGGGATGACACCCAATCCACAGGATGTCTTATGGGGGACCCTGTGTAGGCTAGCAGCCTTGACCATCAGAGTTGTCCCAGGAAGGTGAAACGATATGAATATCCAGTGTTGCTATGTTGTGTGTGGACACTTCATCTGTTTCTCTGGCCCAGAAACACAGTATTCCACCTACAGATTTGCTGTACTGATTAAAATGTATGTTTTGAGGCAGAAAGATTCCCTACATTATAGTGGGTCTGAGAATTTGCATGTCAGGCTGAAGCCTGATACAAATTAAACAAATGAGTAACAAACCCTCTGGAGAGGAGCTTATAATGAAAATACTGATGGGATATAATTACAATCTGGATTTTGATCACTACATTCTACTGAAGACACCTCCAATATACGTAGTTATGTAAAATACCTGTACACTGTCATCAAGTGGCATTTGAGAAAAGCATTAGGGTAAAGTTAATTTTTATGAGCCTTGAAAACCACAGTGATGATTAAATGAAGAAGCCAACATTGCATTCTCTTTGCTACAAAGGAATTCAAGGGAGCTGAGAGAAGGGGGTGACTAGTGGCAATCCACTCAGGTCCTATCTGTTTTCTTTTCACTTCTAAGTGATTCTGGGCCCTCGTAGTTTATGTTGAAGGTCTGACTGGAGAACTGGCACCTAAGTGTAGCCTGACAGAATTTTCCCAAATAACTAAACTCAACAATGATTACATGTTGCCCTGTGGTACATACAACACAAGTCACAATTACCACTCTCAAGGAATTTATAATCCAGCAGAAGAGAGATAATCCAAATGTACAAAGTGCCAAAATGCAAAGCTATACACTGTAGGTGCTACTGGGCCTTAAGTTTCCTTATTTAGTCAGGAGATTAGAAAAAGCCTACGAAAACTAAGAGCTTAAAAGATGGGTAAAGTCTTCAGGAAGAGACAAAAGTGAGGAGTGTTTAGAGCATGCCTGGCACAAGGATACAGTGAGAACTGTGGTCTGGAGGCCCATAAGGTCTGAATGGGCACAGTACTAGACAAAGAGAAGCAGAAACTTCCAGTGGGTGATAGTCATTAGTATGAGGTCAGCCTGGAGAAGAGCCTGTCACGCTAAAGACTTGGAACAGTAAGACTATCTTATTTATTGAAGGTTTGTCATCAGAAAGCAGTTCCAGCAGAGTTGTGTAAATGTCTCCAATAAGAGGGAAAAAATTGGTAATGTCCTTCAGTGACAGAACTGTCCCCCTTTTCAAAAAAAGGAGATGTGCTATAGATCCTTTTTTATAGATTCTAAATCCCTTTACAAATGTCCTTCCATCTTTTTTTTTTTCTTTCTTTCTTTCTCTTAAGCAAAGAATACCATTCTTCCCTGGCTCCAGTCCTGAGATGTAATTTAGGCTCAACTTCAAGTTAAGCCTGATCGAGGTCATAGATGAGAATTAAGAAACTGGAATAAAGGGGCACCTGGGTGGCTCAGTGGGTTGAGCCGCTGCCTTAGGCTCAGGTCATAATCCCAGGGTCCTGGGATGGAGCCCAGCATGGGGCTCTCTGCTCAGCAGGGAGCCTGCTTCCTCCTCTCTCTCTGCCTGCCTCTCTGCCTGCTTGTCATCTCTCTCTGTCAAATAAATAAATAAAATCTTAAAAAAAAAAAAAAAAAGAAACTGGAAGAAAAACAAAATATGCTCCTAGAATTAGGCTACCCAACTTCTGCTGTTTCTTTCTCCTTTTCTGTCTTGGGCCTCAGCAAGGGTCAAGCTGGGGGCCTCAGACTAGGGATAAATGACCAGTCTTAGAGTGTTCAATATAATGGACAATTGAGTTCTATGTCAGGGAAAGTTGAGTTGAGAATGGGAAACGTGACACTTGAAAATCTTCCTTTTCTTCAAAATCTTCCTTTTCTTCTTCTAGGGTCTTCAATCTTCATAAAAAGAGTTAGTTTCAATTCTCTGAAAGCTTTGAGTTTTCTGTGTGTGTGTATGCATGCATATATGCACCCATTTGTACACCGTCTCTAAAGAGAATACCTGGGGGGCTTTCCTCTCCCTGATGGCAATACAAAGAAAGGGAAACTTGGTAGAAAGATTAGTCTTTGAAATGTACTAAAAGAGTATATTCCACTAGTTTGGTGTGACAGATTTAAACTCGGTTGCTGGGGATACAGCATGTGGTCATGGTATCGCTGTCCATGGTGCTGACACATCACTGTGTGCTGGGTAGATTCGGTTGTTTCTCTCAACTCCGAGACAATAATCATCTTGAATTAAAGTACTTGCAAGCACTTATGTCACAATGGCCATAATTGTATGTATTCTCTTTTCTTTCTGAAAAGTAACTTAGTTTTACTATACTGCAGAACACAATGATCATGTACATATCCCACTGTATGCAGAAAATTCACATACATTGAGTTCTATCATGTGTCAGTTAATTACAAAATTTCCCCCTCTGAAAGCACATGGTCTATCCTTCCTTCCCCACATCTCTCTACTTACAACTCTTCCTGGCTCTGAAAGTATTCTACAATCCAATCATAATACCGGCATGGCACTATCTCCTAGTTTCAGTAAAAGCAAGAGCAACTGCCTCTTTACCATCATGTGCCACAGCCATTCTCCTCTATTTTTTAGCTCATTCTGGTTCTCAGACTGTAGTTCCCTTCATTGTTATGATCTCCCTTTCTACTCATAAAAGCTATACGCAGATTTCAAGACCCAGTAACCCAAGTACTTTCAGTTGTCCCTCCTCTCCAAATTCCTTCAGAACTCAGTATTTGACAAATGTGGCATTTCATCTTGAACCATAGCGTATTTGGAAGGGAATCTCAATTTTATTTCTATACCAATGCAATACAATGGAAAGGGCCTGTGTTTTAGTATTACAATTCTCGATTTCAATTCTACCTCCTCCATTCCCTAGCTTGAGTGAGGTACTTCGCCTTTCAGAGCCTCACTTCTCTAATCATGAACAATAATCTTTACCCTACATAAAATTATACATGCAATAAATTATCTGGGAGACAATAGGCTCTTAACAAATAAATTTTTGCTCTCTTTCTCTTCCCCCACTGTAGCCTTCACACCACCTACTACATGTTAAACACATGGTAAATGTGTCTACACTGAAATGAAAATTCAGCGTGTCTACCCAACTATGCTGTAAGATCCACCTGCAAAAACTGGCCATCTCTGATCAAGCACATTTTGGAAAGAGAAGTGTCTACAAAGCCCCCGAGACTGTAAACATAAGAGAGACCTCATGTCTCTTGAAAAGACCTTCACGACCTGCAGATGTTGAAATACTTGATTCCTGAAACGGTTTTTATGATGGCTAATATTATGTGTCAAGTTGACTGGTCTGCTCAGAGAGCTGGTAAAACATTTCTGGATATGTCTGCATGGGTGTTTCCCAAAGAGGTTAACATTTCAATCAGTAGACTGAGTAAAGAAGATAGACCCCACTACAGTGGGCATCATTCTATCCACAGGACTGAACAGAACAAAAAGGTAGAAGGGCACGTTTGCTCTCTACCTGAGCTAGGACATCTACCTTCTACTCTTAGACATCGGAGTTCCTGGTTCTTAAGCCTTTGGACTTACACCATCCCCCCCCCCCCCCAATTCTTGGGTCTTTGGACTGAGATTAGGATTGGCCTCCATGGTTCTCATGCCTTCAAATTTAGACGGAATTACACTATCAGTTTTCTGGGTTCTCCATCTTGACTGCTTGACAATAGCTTGTGGGACTATCAGACCTTCTTTATCCCATAAAGCAATTCCCATAATAAATCTCCTCTTCAAATATCTGTATATATATCTCATTGGCTCTGTTTCTCTGAAGAACTCTGACTAATATAGTCATGTTCTCAGTCAGGGTCTGAAGAATGAGTACAAATACTGTGAAGCCATTCACAGACACGGGCACTGGAAAAGAATATAAGTGAATGTGGAGCTCTGACTCTGAACAACCTGCACCTCAAACTTTTTAAAATTCAAAGTACAGTGTTGGAGAAATTTCCACTCTCTACAGCATGCCAAATTTTGACATTTTCCCCACTGACATTTTTTTATTTTCTATTATCAGAAAGGGCAGAATCTCTACTGAAAAAGAGAAGAAGATACACAGAATATCGGTTTTAAGTGTTATTTTTGTTCCTGAAAAGGCTTCTCATAGACTTTAAAAGAAAGCTTTTTTCCTTCAGAGATTTATTTTGATAGAATTATCTGAGCCTTGTCAGAGAGAACAAAATTTTGTGAGCCTACCATACCAGTAAAATGCCAAATTATATGCTGTAAGTTTTTTGTTTCATTATCTCTGGGTCCAGTCAAAGAGGAAAAAAAAGATTTTGAATCCAGAACTATTAGCATTCGAAAACAAAAGAGTCTTCACTGCAGCCGCTCCCCCAGGGCCTCTTTTCCAGCCCTCCAGGCTCCATCACTCAGGTGGGAAGAGGCCGTACCTCCTTCCCCTTCTCCTTCTCACCATGCATGTCTCTTCTGGAGAATCAAGGAGTTCACAAACAGGATCAATTTCCTCAGCAACCTCTTTCACAAACTTAAAGCCAGCTTTATAATGAGCTCCAGGACATCAGCACACACGCACTCACACCCCCCCTACAAAATAACATTTTACCAAGGGCATGAAGTCCTTGCTGGTCCATCCCAGTCACAGAGAAGTGCCAGTATGCAATGGAGGAATTTCAACTTTATTTTTTTATTTTTTATTTTTTTTTAAAGATTTTATTTATTTGACAGAGAGAGATCACAAGTAGGCAGAGAGGCAGGCAGAGAGAGAGGAGGAAGCAGACTCCTCGCCGAGCAGAGAGCCCGATGTGGGGCTCGATCCCAGGACCCTGAGA
The DNA here is from genome assembly GCF_030435805.1 of Mustela lutreola. Classification (NCBI taxonomy): domain Eukaryota; kingdom Metazoa; phylum Chordata; class Mammalia; order Carnivora; family Mustelidae; genus Mustela; species Mustela lutreola. The sequence goes on from NC_081298.1 coordinate 68,891,577, forward strand.
TCATGACCTTAGCTGAAGGCAGAGGCTTTAACCCACTGAGCCACCCAGGCACCCCAAGAGTTTCAACTTTAAAACAAGACACACCTGAATGTGAATCCCCTTTCTGTTACTGTCTAGCTCTACGACTTTGGGCGAATACCTAATCTCTCTGAGCCTCAGTTTCTTCCTGTGTAAAGAGGAGATAGTAATATTTATGTTGAGGGGTCATGGCTCAAAAATTAAATATGTAAAATACTGGCCATACTGGCTTGTCTGTAGTACGAGCTCAATAAATGATACGCTGTTATTTTAGAGTGAAAGCTGGAACTGCAACATGTCAGGGAAGGTGTTGGAGAGAGCAGAGGAAGGACACTGGGATGGAAAGAAGCACCAAGAGGGAGCAAGCTGGTAGGTCTGGAGAAAGGAACAAGGGTCACATCATATAGGATCTCATGTAACCACAGTAAGGACTCTAGAGTTTTGTTCTAAGGGTGATGGAAAAGCCATAAAGGGTTTTGACTAGGGGAATAAAATGATTAGATCTGTTTTAAAAATATGACTGGCTGTCGTGTGGAAAACAGACTGCAGTTGAACAATCAGGAGGTTCCTCTCAGAGTTCAGGTGAGAGCTGACGGTGGAGAGGTGATGGTGCAGGTGGCAAGAACTGGTCTGAAGTGCACTAGGCCTTGTTGGTGGAGTTGACAAGGGTTATTGATGGACTAGATGCATGGAGAGGGGAGGGAAAAATGAGATTTTTAGGTTTTTTCCTCTAAGGAATTAGGAGAATGGAATAGTCATGAATGAGACAGAGAACACTGTGGGAAAAAAATTTGGGGTCAGAGATTTCTATTAAATTTTTATCTTTTTTTTTTTTTTTTTAAGTAAGCTCCATGCCCAGTGTGAAGCCCAACGTGGGGCTTGAACTCACAAGCCTGAGTCAAGACCTGAGCTAAGATCAAGAGTTGGACACTTCACTGACTGAGCCACCCAGGTGCCCCCTTTTTTTTTTTTTTTTTTAAGATTTTATTTATTTATTTGACAGAGAGAGACCACAAGCAGGCAGAGAGGCAGCAGAGAGAGGAGGAAGCAGGCTCCTTGCTGAGCAGAGAGCCCAATGCGGGGCTCGATCCCAGGACCCTGAGATCATGACCTGAGCCGAAGGCATCGGCTTAACCCACTGAGCCACCCAGGCACCCCCAGGTGCCCCTTCTATTAGATTTCTTTCCAGGTGGGATTTAGAGACTGGACCTCGGAGGAGACAAGAATTTGGGTGCCATTATCATAAAAATGGTATAAAGTCTCCCCATGAGACTAGAGGGGGTCAGCCAAGGCAGAGAGAGAAAGAACCTAAGGATGAGGCCATGTTACTGTAATGTTTAGAGGCTGGAAAAAGGGAGAAATCCAGTAAAATAGACTTTGGAGAACTATTCACTTCTGGATTTGGCAACACAAAGTATTGGTAAAATGTGGTTTTGGGTTACCACAAAAGCCTGATTCAAGAGTGAATGGAGGGGAGCCTGGGTAGTTCCGTGGGTTAAAGCCTCTGCCTTCGGCTCAGGTCATGATCCCAGGGTACTGGGATTGAGCCCCAAATTGGGAATCTCTGCTCAGCGGGGAGCCTGCTTCCCCCTCTCTCTCTGTCTGCCTCTCTGCCTACTTGTGATCTTGTCTGTCAAATAAATAAATGAATAATCTTAAAAAAAAAAAAGAGTGAATGGAAACCAGGGTGTCTGACTGGCTCAGTCAATAGTGCATCCAGGGGCGCCTGGGTGACTCAGTGGGTTAAGCTTCTGCCTTCAGCTCAGGTCATGATCTCAGGTTCCTGGAATTGAGCCCGGCATCGGGCTCTCTCCTGGGGGAGGAGTCTACTTCCTCCTCTCTCTCTGCCTGCCTCTCTGCCTATTTGTGATCTCTGTTTGTCAAATAAATAAATAAGATCTTTTAAAGAAAAAATAGTGCATCCAACTCTTGATTTTGGGGTTGTGAGTTTGGGCCCTACACTGGGTATAGGTTATCACTTAAATAAATAAAACTTAAAAAAAAAAAAAGAGTGAATGGAAACTGATGTAGTCGAGGAAAGACCAATATAGACAACTCTAGCAGGAATTTTAATATAAAGAGGAAAAAAACTGGAGTTGCTAGAAGGAAAAGTAAAGCCTGGAGGTGTTTTTTTGTTTGTTTGTTTGTTTGTTTATTTGTTTTTAAAGATGGAAAATGTATTAGAATGCATGCTGATGGGGATCATTCAGCAGACATGGGAACTTAATGGTACAGGAGAAAGAAGGGAGAATTTCAGGACTAAAGTCTTTGGGGAGCCAAAAGGAGATGAGATCTGAATGTAAGTGGGAGGATTAACCTTAGACAAATGGACTATAAGAGGAAAGAAGGCTAAGTTTACGGGCATGGATGCAAGAGACTGGTAGAATAGCTGTCTTGAATATTTCAGAACAGAGCCTGGGCCAGGGCACATTATTGGATCCTCTATTGGAAAGGATGGCTTCTATTATACTGCACAATACAGGGGAAAGTTAATTTTATTTTTCTCCTGGTTCCCTCCCGATGACCTCTCCTGCTGTCTCTGCAGCTTTTCCAACTGGACTCCAGCATGGACACTGCATGCTAATGAGACAACACTTGGTCCAATCCCAGGCACTTGTTTCTGAATAATTAATCTGGCACTTTACCAGCACCTACCAGCCTCGGTTTTTCTGATGATTAAATAAAAGGCCAAGGCTCTTAACAACCGTCAACTAGCTCTTAGGTGTGGTTTGGCTCCATGTCATATTAACACACCGGGAAGTCTGGACCGATCTGATGAAAGGAGAACACCCTCCCCCTTTTGGCTCTCCACCAAACCATAGCTCAGACAGCAGGGGTTCAGCTAGTCACTCCAGAGAGATGACGGAAGATGGGATGTCCTGACAATTCTGACCCCTCACACCCAGTTCAAGCATCACCTGCGACCGTCTGGCTTTCCTGAGTCCCCTCCAACCATTCAGGTGCCTTGTTTTGTTTGCTCTCTGGCAATTCTCATGTCCCCTTCCTCTCCATCCTATAGCATCATGTTTCTCCTGAATGTGAATGTGATCAACATCAGCTTAACTTCCTCTGATTTGAACCCTACACTCAGAATAAAAGTCTCCTCCCTGCTGAGAATTAAACAAAACCAAAACCAAAACAATAACAGGTTTCTCTCAGCTCACATTTGAAAATGCCAAGCAGGGATGCCTGGGTGGCTCAGTTGGTTGAGCGGCTGCCTTCGGCTCAGGTCATGATCCCAGCATCCTGGGATCGAGTCCCGCATCGGGCTCCTTGCTTGGCGGGAGCCTGCTTCTCCCGCTGCCTCTGCCTGCCTCTCTGTCTGCCTGTGCTCACTCGCTCGCTCTCCCTCTATGCCTGACAAATAAATAAATAAAATCTTTAAAAAAAAAAAAAAAAAAAAAAAAAAAAGAAAATGCCAAGCAGAAGCTCCACCTTCTAGACAAGCTTTGAGACTTAACGATGACTGAAAAAAAGAAGGGAATGAGGATTGGTTAGCAACGGGTTTTTGTCAAGTCCTGCTAGGGCTGCAGCAAGCTCTGCAGAGCTTGCTGAATTCACAGGGGGCATCAGAGGCACTGAGATGGCAGAGATCGTTGTGGCAGAAGCAACTGGAAAATGTCCTGAGACTGAAACACAGACAGATTAACATCACCCCGGTGGACACTAATGACTTGCACTTTGAAATGCCAGAGGCTCATACTGCCAGTTAAGACAAGGAAAAAACACATTTCTAGTCTCCAAAGACCTTAGATCTTTCCAAACTCTGCAGGCATCTGCAGCCACCATGAATTTCTGCAGCTGGGCAGCCCCTTTGTGCCGCTAGGGGAATCATTGCCAGACTTGCTATGGGCAGTGTAGTCAGTAAAGCTGAATAAAACAATCACTGAAAACCTCCCAGAGGTTAAGTTAGTAATGATTCAATTTATAATTCAATGTATTCAAGCCTACAGCATTTCCAAATACCAAGATTATTTTAGTGGTACTAGGTAAACCACTCTTTCCCCTGAACATTCACAAGCTAAACAAATGGGTTCCCAAACAAGTTTTATGATTTACCATCGACAGGTAATTAGAAGGTCTTTTCAATCACTCGCATCTGGATAAAGTAATTTTGTCCAAGCATAGGCATTTCTAGGAAGCAAACAAAAGTCAAAGAGGAAAGAGCTTGCTGGAAGCATGCTCAAAAGGAAAAATTTTCAAGAACTGCTGCAGGAAGGGAATGTTCCCACACCAATCTGATTAGCAGAAGAAATGTGGGCTCTGAGTGGTGAAGATCAACAAAAGGATATCCGATGTGACTGAAGGAAGTAGCTGGTTAAACATCTACAACTGCAAAAGGGAAGGAACTAATAAAATGTACTGACAGTCTCAAGAATTCTAGTGCCAAATGCATCTAAAATTCACAAGTATTCAGGTTTGTAAAGTCCGTTTACCACTTTCGAGTCTGCTCAGCAAATAATGGTGTGCCACACCAGGTGCTACAGGTAAGGGGAGAGAGAAAACTGGACCTGAGTTCTTTGTCTTTTTTTCTATCTTCTTCTTAATAAAGATTTTATTTATTTATTTGACAAAGAGAGATCACAGGTAGGCAGAGAGGCAGGCAGAGAGAGAGGGGGAAGCAGGCTCCTCGATGAGCAGAGAGCCCGATGCAGGGCTCGATCCCAGGACCCTGAGATCATGACCTAATGGGAAGGCAGAGGCTTAACCCACTGAGCCACCCAAGCGTTCCCTTTTTGCTTTTTAAAGTAGGCTCCACAATCAATGGGGAGCTTGACCTCATGACCCGGAGATGAAGAGTTGCATGCTCTACCTACTGAGCCAGCCAGACGCCCCACTTAGTCAATTTCTGACACAGATGAGAAGGCAAGTGTAACAAAGGGAGGACAAAGGGAGGATAGAATTTGATGCCAAATTGTGTGATGCTGATTTTAAGTTGAGTATAAGAAGTTCAGAAATGAGAGAAACTAGAGTTGGCTGGGATGGAATAGTTCTTAGGAGGCAGAGGACCTCAGGTGAATCCAAACATTTCTCCCCCTGGCCTGCCTGCAGTTGTCACCGTTACTGCCACGAAGAGCATTGCTTTTGTTTTTGTTTTTTAAAGATTTTTATTTATTTATTTAACAAACAGAGATCACAAGTAGGCAGAGAGGCAGGCAGAGAGAGAGGAGGAGGAAGCAGGCTCCCTGCTGAGCACACAGCCTGATGTGGGGCTCAATCCCAGGCCCCTGAGATCATGACCAGAGCCTAAGGCAGAGGCTTAGGCTGAGCCACCCAGGCACCCCAAAGGGCATTATTTTAAAGAAGTACAAGGCAGTGGTTAAATCAGTGGCTTTGGAACCAGCTTGCCTGGCTTTTGAACCTGGTCCAACCACTGAGTAGCTGTGGGATCTGAGGGAACTTAGCTGTTCTGTGCCTCGATTTCCTCATTTTAAAAATGTAGCTGATAACAGAATCCACATCATAGAACCATTATGAACGTTAAATGATTTAACTGATGTAGTTCATTCAATACATTCATAGTTTGGTGTACATCAGTATCACCTGGGAAGTTTATGCAAAATATGTATGTCAAGGGATCTGTAGAAGTTGAAGAAACTATGCCCCCTAGAGCACCTAATTATATCTGGGGAGATGGTGGTAGTGTGTAGTGTAGAATTTAATTGAGACTTTTTTTGAAAGTCTTTCCAAGCCACTTGGCCAGTAGGCCATTCCACCTCTGTTCCAGGGTATTTCTCCTCAACCTCTTGCACTATTTGGCTGTGGAATATTTTTGGTGTGTTAGTTTCAATTGGGAGTATATCTGATTTAAAAAAAAAAATTCAGTCATCCTTGATTTGTTCCTTTTTTGAAACTTTGATGGATAGGTTGGTTATATTTTACTCTTTTGGCATTTTCAGTGCATTATTTTTTCTTAAGTAATGAATTTATAATCAACAAAATGACAAAAGAAATGATGAGAGCACAGAATGAATTAAAACACTTAAATAATAATGAAAAAGAATAAATACTCATTAATGTTTAGAGGAAGCATGCTATCAAAGAATAGTGGTCCTATCCAAGCTCAAGATGACATTAAAGAGGACCTTTTATTTGTGCAATAGCAAAAAACTCTCAAATTAGGCGATTTTTTGGCTTAAATAACTGGGAAGTCCAGGGGTAAACTTATCCTCAAACACAACTGGATATAGAAACACTAATGAAGTCATCAGTCCTCTCTCCACTCCTTGGCTCTGCTTCTCTATACATTCTCATTTTTACCAAATACAGGTGTCATCATGGGCCAGGAAGAATGTCTCCCAGCAATTACTGATTTGCATCTTCATGGCTGATGACTCCGGAATTACATATCTCACCTACTAGCCACAGTCAGTAAAATTCAACAAATTACATCAATTGCCTTACTTTGGATCCCCAAACAATCACTCTAGCCAAAAGGATGGGACTGCCTCATAGGCTAGGCCTGGGTCATGTGCTAATCTGGTGACCAAAAGTGGGGGATATTACCAGAAATCAAAAGTATATATGTTTGGGAAATACTGTAGATCAACCCAAAACAAAATGTTGACTAAAATATCCTTCTGGGTCCCTGGGTGGCTCAGAAGGTTGAGCAACTGCCTTTGGCTCGGGCCATGGGATTGAGCTCTCTATTGGGCTCCCTGCTTGGTGGGGAGCCTGCTTCTACCTCTCCCTCTGCTTATGCTCCCTCTCTCTCTCTGTGCCAAATAAATAAATAAATAATATTTAAAAAAAAAAAATCCTGGGCACCTGGGTGGCTCAATTGGTTAAGCGACTGCCTCTGGCTCAGGTCATTCTCCAGCCCTCCCAGGATTGAGTCCCGGTTTGGGCTCCCTGCTCAGCAGGGCATCTGCTTCTCCCTCTGACCATCCCCACCCCCATGCTCTCTCTTAAATCAATAAATAAAATTAAAAAAAAAAACCTTCTAACATGCAGTGATAAACACATATCTTTCTTCCCATATATAATTCATTTTTTAAAAAGGTTTATTTATTTGAGAGAAAGAGAGTGCACATGGGAGGAGGGAGAAAGGAAGAGGGAGAGAGAGAGCCTTAAGCACTCTGCACTGAGAGGAGCCCATAAGGGGCTCTAACTCACCACCGAGAGGACCTGAGTAGAAACCAAGAGTCAAACACTCAACAGACTGCATTACCCAGGTGACTCCCCATATATAATTCAAAAAATGCTTTAATCTAACATAATTCCACTGTGCCACCTTGACTAAAAACATACTGGCTCACTCTTCAGTGGGAGACAACCTAAAGTCACATGTAGTTTCTATATCCTGCTTTCTATAACCTATTTCCAGGCCACTTGCATTTCTTGGGAGAAGGCCTGGAGAGCAAGATGGGAGTAGCAAAGAACAAGAGCCGTGTCAGTGTATTTGCAACTCATGCAATGGAAAATCCATGTATTTTTTACTTAGCCCAAGTAAATGCTAGTATCTCCCACTCCAAATTGAACTGAAATTACTGGAAAGCAAGTTGCATAAAAGTGTCCAACTTTTCTCTTTTTTAAAGATTTTAATTATTTATTTGACAGAGAGAGATCACAAGTAGGCAGAGAGGCAGAGAGAGAACGGAGGAAGCAGGCTCCCCACTGAGCAGAGAGCCCGATGTGGGGCTCGATCCCAGGACCCTGAGATCATGACCTGAGCTGAAGGCAGAGGCTTAACCCACTGAGCCACCCGGGTGCCCCATCCAACTTTTTTCTTTTTTTTTAAGTTTTATTTATTTAACTAATCTCTTCATGCACTGTGGGGCTTGAACTCAGGACCCAAGATCAAGAGTCAAATGGTCTTCTGACTGAGCAAGCCAGGAGCCCCAAAGTGTCCAACTTTTAAAATGTAAATTATGTGGAGAGACACAAGCTAAAGCAAGAACTCCACATTATCTATTGCTCTAAGAAAATTAAATACATTTTCTAGTTCCTTAAAAACAATACAAACAAAAACCTCCAATCAACCAGGAAACTTAAAAGACCTTTGACACATTTCAGGAATTAACAATGACTATTAACATACATTTCCTAAAGTTTACACTTGGTTGTTGCAAGGATTATAACCGGTTTCTGTCTTGAAGGGTCTCAGTTTATAGTACACTGAAATGCCAATTATGTTTGACTACTTTTCTGTATTGATTTATCCAGACACTATCTGCCCTGTGGGAAACACATAAACTTTCAGCCTTCACACATGGCAACACTGGGAAAATATCAGCAACAACCCCTTGTTGCCAATGCTGGTTACTTTCTTATAATAAATGACCCTGCATCTGTCTTCCTGGTTTGTGTGCTTATGAAAGAATTATTATTTGACAGAAGTGTTACTGAAGGGTGTAACAATGACAAAGTGGACCTCCACTTATAATAAGAATCTGGGAGCTGTGTGCAAATAAAGGTCTGAGCAGAATAGTTTTTGAATAATTAAGAATTACACACATGAATAAATTTGGATATGAAAAATGTAGTCACAGATGGAGGAAGCCCTTGATTCATCAGACAAGTGCCTTAAGAGGAAATACAATCATAACTAAACATTAAATCTGGTGCTTAAAATATGTTAAAGCTTTTAAGCAAAATAAGCTTTTAAACTCAAGGCAATCACTCGGTTCTTTGTTCCCACTATTTTGAATGTATTTGTGTGAAAACTGAAGGAGACTCCAAAGAAGCCAACAGTTATGAATGATCAGTACTATTTTCTGATTCTCTGTGATCCATCGTAAGTTGTTGTGAGGCAGAAAAAAAAAAAAATTAATTGACCAAAGTAAAAAGAGATTGATGTCCACTGCCTTGTAAATTTTCCATTTAGGGTGTCAAGTACCATATTATCAGTTTGAATTTTTTTCTTTTTCCTTTTTTTTTTTTTCTCATTTTGAATTTTGAAGACAAATGTTCTCTTAAAAACAAAAACAAAAACAAAACAGAAAACAAAAAACAAAACCCCATCAAAATACCACTACAGCCACTCAACAGTACGGCTGTCCCTCAAAAGTTAAAAACCAAGCTACTCTATGACCCAGTAATTGCACTATTAGGTATTTATCCAGATACAAACATAGTGATTCAAAGGGGCACCTGCACCCCAATGTTTACAGCAGCAAATCCACAATAGCCAAAATATGGAAAGAGCCCAGATGTCTGTTCACAGATGAATGAATAAAGAAGATGTGGTATATATATACAAATACCATGGAATATTAGTCTCTAAAAAGAATGAAATCTTGCCATTTGCAACAACATGGATAGAACTAGAAGGTATTAGGGCGCCTGGGTGGCTCAATGGGTTAAGCCTCTGACTTTGGCTCAGGTCATGATCTCAGCTCAGGGTCCTGGGATGGAGCCTGGCATTGGGCTCTCTGCTCAGCAGGGAGCCTGCTTCCCCCTCTATGCCTGCCTCTGCCTACTTGTGATCTCTCTCTGTGTGTCAAATAAATAAATAATATCTTAAAGAAAAAAAAAAAGAACTAGAGGGTATTAGGCTAAGTCAGTAAGAGAAAAAGAAATACCACATGACTTCACTTATATGTGGAATTCAAGAAACAAAACAGATGAACATAGGGGAAGGGAAAGAAAAATAAAATGAGACAAAAATTGAGAGGGAGGCAAACCATAAGAGACACTGAACTCTAGGAGACAAACTGAGGGTTGCTGGGAGGTGGATGAGAGTGTGGGATAATTGGGTGATGGGCATTAAGGAGGGGATGTGATGTAATGAACACTGGGTATTACAAGCAACTGATGAATCACCAAATTCTAACTTTAAAACTAATTTAAAAAAAGAGTTAAAAAAACCCATCACTTTGGTCTTTTTTTTTTTTTTTGTCTTAAATGAAAATCTTTGTCTTAGATTGTAAAGGCTACAATCTCAGATATTTCATATTACATGTAAAATTATTTTTAAAAAATGATTTAGGGGGCACCTGAGTGGCTCGGTCGGTTAAACATCTGCCTTCGGCTCAGGTCATGATACCAGGGTCCTTGGATCGAGCCCCACATAGGGCTCTCTGCTCAATGGAAAGCCTGCTTATTCCTTTCCCTCTACCTGCCCCACACCCTACTGTCCCCCCCCCTCAAATAAATAAATAAAATCTTTAAAGAAAATTTAAAAAAATGATTTAGGCACAACAGCAAGTTTTGATGTTTGAACAACTAGTTGCTAAGAAGTCAACCCTGTTGCTCCTATGAACAGGTCTCCAGCTCTCACAGGAACACTTGCCTGCTGGGTGCTGTTTACTTTGCATTTACATTGACATGATTGAGTACAGTGCTTTTCAAACTTCTAGTCACGCTACATTAATGAGTATTGTGAAATCAAAATACAGTCAGCACTTCAGCTTTTTCCTTATGAACATTCATATACATAGAAAAGTAGAGAGAATAGTAAAATCACCCATATCCCATTATTATCAAGATATTGTCACATATTTTCTTGGATCACCACCCAGCCCATGTCATACCTAAAAAAGTGAGCCATAATTCCTTGTATTGGACAATACATCTCAGGTGTCTAAAAAATGTTTTCTTACAAACAGTTTGTTCAAATCAGGATCAAACAACAGTTTATAAAGATTCTATTAATGAGAGAGAGAGAGAGAGAGAGACTGTGCATAAGAGAGCATGAGCAGGTGGAGGGGCCGAGGGAAAGGGAGAAGCAAGGAGCTCCACATAGGGATCAATCCCAGGACCTGGGGATCACGACCGGAGCCAAAGGCAGATGCTCAATGACTGAGCCACCCAGGTGCCCCTCAATTGCAGCATTAAAAAAAAAAGTGAAACAGAAGAACAGATTACTGAATATCCATGGGCATCACATGTAAGCCTCATTACTGTTTTATGACATTTCTTTTTATACACGTGTATCTGTGTCCTCTATTATGTATTTTCTTATCACTGGTCAGTCACAGAAGCGTGAAAGTCACTTGTTTAGTGATCTTCTCCTCCACTCCATAGGCTCTGGGCAGATTTCAGTCCAAAAACACATTCTGCAATTTAAGGAAGGATATCTGTATAGGAAGGACTGCCCTGTATCTTTGCTCTTCTTGTTCCCTCTGCCCAAAATTCCCCTCGCCACCATGCCTACTATTTCATGTCTTCCCCAGCCTCCAAGGGCTGAAGGGTCATGGAACCTTTTTCTGTTTTCCGGCCCAGCTGTCACTTGGTTTGCCTCTTCTTTGTTCCACTCATCACAATGCCTTTGGTAACTGTTCTCTGGATGCAATATACGTTTTGACTGCTGTATATATCAAGCTCATTAAGTGTATCAGGTGTAACTACTTTGTCCTGAGATGTAACTTGCTCTGTGTTTTGCTTACACTAAGCACTTAACAAATGAATAAACTGAGTTGGAAGTCTGAGACACTAGCTTTAGGTTATTAGGCAGTGTCAAAAAAATATCAGACTCCAAGGAGAGACTAAAGAAGAACACAAATTCATGAGGTTTAGACCAGCTCACGAAAAGCAGCAACAACAATAATGGTAGCTACATCATTTTTCAGAGTTTCTTATGTGCCTGGTACTTATAAGAACTTTACTTATTTTATCTAACATTCCCAAAATATCCTGGGAGGAAGGGTATTACCAGCGTTACAAATAAGGAAATCAAGTAGTTAAGTACTTTTGCAAAGTCTAGCATCTAAGCTGTCCTTCCTAATAAGATTCTATTCAGAGGCTATGGGACTCCAATTTTTTTTTTTTTAAGATTTTATTTATTTATTTGACAGAGAGAGATCACAGTACACAGAGAGGCAGGCAGAGAGAGAGAGAGGGAAACAGGCTCCCAGAGAGCCTGATGCGGGACTCGATCCCAGGACTCCCGAGATCATGACCCGAGCCGAAGGCAGTGGCCTAACCCACTGAGCCACCCAGGCGCCCTGGGACTCCAAGTTTTTTAACCAACCTTTGAATCCACTTTATAGTTCAGAATAAACTAAGGGAGAAACAGGATGATCAACTTGGACTTCTCTTCCACTTTGCCACAGCTTCTGTAATCTAAAGAAATGGGAGGATTTGGGAAGTCTAAACTGAAAAACAATCAAACACCACTCTTTCCCTCTTATACACATGCACAAAACACACAGACACACACCTGTGTGCATGTACTTTGCAGGTGTTAACGATTCATTCTTCAGACCACAGCCTAATGATCCTTTCTCTGGATCTTTCTGATTCCCAGGTGAGGTATACTCTCATGGAAACACATCTCTTCAGAACCTGTTTCAGTGTGTAACTTATTTAATATTATTATTTGATTAATATCTGCCTTGTCCTCTGGGATACAAGCTCCCTAACTATAAGGACCACTCCTGCTTTTGCTCGTCATAGTATTTCTAGCACTTAACTTGCTGCCTGGCAGATTTTAGGTGTTCAATAGTGAATGCATTTATGAGTGAATAAATGGATGAATGCCTAGACAAATTTCATCAGTAGTTGTTTCATACTTAAAGAGGAAGCCTGGTACAGCAACATAAAGAATGTTAGGGATAAAGGGTCTCGGGGCTAGAAACAATTAGGAGAACATCCACTCATTCTCACCACTAGTTCTATCAGCCTTGTTGCATCTGCAACCATTGCCTTATCTTTGCTTCTGTGTAGGTGGCTGAACAGTCTAGATTCTTACCTAAACTCAACCCCTTCACTTTTTACTGGATCCTATTCCCTCTTGCCTCTTCAGTGTTACTCATTCTCTCTCTCATGCATTATCAAATTTTCACTCCCTACTGCAGCCCTATGCAACAAAATTTTCTACAATTTTCTATGCCCATGCTGTTCAATCTGGTAGCTACCAGCCACTTGTGGCTACTGAGTACTTGAAATGTGAGAGTACTTAATGTGAGAGTACTTAATCACTGAGAAACTCTTTCTTGAAGTTTAATTTAAATTAACTTAAATAGTTACATAAAGATGATTTACATCAACATCAAACATGTTATTATTTTTTCCACCTTAAAAAATAATTAGCCTCCCTTGACTTCACACCCCTTCAAGATACCACCCCTCTTTGGTCCCTCCTTCATAGTATATTGTACAAAATGTTTGTCTATACTCCCTGTATCTACTTTGCTTTCCTTCATGTATTCTTAAACTTACTGCAGTCTTTTTTCTTTTTTTTTAAGATTTATTTATTTTTTTGACAGAGAGCACAAGAAGGGAGAGAGAGAGAAGCAGGCTCCCCACCCAGGCGCCCCGTCCACTCCCTTTTCACCCAGCTGTATCCTACCCATTGCCCGGTGAACACTCAGAAGTTTTCCCTGGAAGCCCTCCATGGTAATTCCCCATATGGCTGTTTATCCACTCAATATCCAGCTCCTTGACAGCAGGGACTGTGACCTTTTCTTGTAGTTGAAGCACCTACACAGTGCCAAGCACACAGAATCTTCAGAATCTGGCCCCCAGTTACTTCAGATGTGGGCGGGCCCTCTCTTCTCTCCCTGACTTCATTCTTCCTCTAATCCACAAGGTCCTCCTCCCTGTTCTTTGAAGGAGCCGAACCCCACCTTCAATCTCTTTATCGTGACTTATTTTACATGACAGTTCTCCTTTGTTTTTTTTTTTTTTTTTTAAAGATTTTTATTTATTTATTTGACAGAGATCACAGGTAGGCAGAGAGGCAGGCAGAGTCAGAGAGAGGGGGAAGCAGGCTCCCTGCTGAGCAGAGAGGTGGATGCGGGGCTTGATACCAGGACCCTGGGATCATGACCTGAGCCGAAGGCAGAGGCTTTAACCCGCTGAGCCACCCAGGCGCCCCAGGACAGTTCTTATCCGTCTTCCCAAACTAAACTTTGGAGCCCTTAATGAAGAGTCCAGACTCGGCCTGTTTTGTTCTCTTCTGGATTCCCATCTCAAACAGTGCCTGGCATTGAACAGGTGTTCAATAAATCAGCGCCGAGTGAGTGAATTAATAAATTATACTACTAATGCCTAGTAGTATAACTCAGTATAAATCATTTAACCTTTTTTTGGATCTCATTTTCCTCATCGCTCGAAGGAGAGAGAAACTAGATAATCTCAAAATGCTCATTTACTCAGTAAATATTTAATGCAACCTACTGTGTGCTCGGCACTGTGTAGGTGCTTCAGCTACAAGAAAAGGTCACAGTCCCTGCTGTCAAGGAGCTGGATATTGAGTGGATAAACAGCCATATGGGGAATTACCATGGAGGGCTTCCAGGGAAAACTTCTGAGTGTTCACCGGGCAATGGGTAGGATACAGCTGGGTGAAAAGGGAGTGGAAGGGGCGCCTGGGTGGCTCAGTGGGTTAAAGTCTCTGCCTTCGGCTCAGGGCATGATCCCGAGGTTCTGGGATCGAGCCCCGCATCGGGCTCTCTGCTGAACCGGGAGCCTGCTTCCTCCTCTCTCTCTCTCTGCCTGCCTCTCTGCCTACTTGTGATCTGTCTTTCAAATAAATAAATAATCTTTTAAAAAAAAAAAAAAAGAAAGAAAGAAAGAAAGAAAAGGGAGTGGAAGCCCAGACTGTAAACCCTGTGAAGGCAAGGGCTTCCGGTTTTCTCCCAGATTTGGCTTCAGACTCTTATCTTTATCGTTATCTCACCTCGGTGACTGGTGCGTTTATCGAACGAAGAAGCGGGGTGGGAGTTGGGGAAGATAATGAATTCAGTTCCACCTTTAAAACCAGACGACCCTGGTTAGCACCCACCTCTGAACTAAGGCGAGGCGCTGCTTACTGATTTAGGCTTGGACCCACGTATTTTCACACTATGTTCAAGCCCCACAGGAACACAAACCACATCCTATTTAACTTTGGCACAGTGCAAAGGTCCTCAACGTTTTTCAGTCCCACACCTCTCAGAGCTTTCCGATCAGGACGTTGCCATCCGCTCGGCAACTTCGGCGCTGAGCCGGCAACAAAAACCGCGCACAACCGCGAACTGTCCCACACGCTGGGACCTTCATAGTCGGCTCTTCTCGCGAGTTCCCGGGTGTCCTTGCTAGTTGGCCCCCCGCAAGCCCCTGCGCTAACCTGGGAGGAGTCGACCTCTGCTGACTCTACCAACTGGAAAGTGAAGGGGTGGAGGCATTGAACATGCTGAGAGAAAGGTTAGAAAATGAAAAGAGGATCCCGCTCAGATAATCAGGCACGATACGTTGTTAATAACATATCACACGGGGCTCATATGTCCTTGGAGAAATCTATTTGTCTATCTTCTAAGCGTAAAGCAACGCGCGGCTCCCCCTACGTCTGGCGCGTCCGGCCTTTGGGCTCTCCCGCGCCGGGCGACCCCGCGGTCACGTGCTCCCCCTGTCCTTCTCGCCCAGCGTGCATCCTGCGGTGGGGACGGCCGAGCCATGGCAGCCCTGCTGAGACCAGCTCGCTGGCTCCTCCGAGCCGGGGCAGCCCCGCGCCTCCCGCTCTCCCTGCGCCTCCTCGCAGGAGGCCTGAGCCGGCCGCACGCTGTCCCTTGTCTGCCCGCCGGCTGCGGCGGGCCCCTTGCAGGGTGAGTGCCCACGCGCTACCCGCTGCCTGTCTGCAGCGCGGGCGTCCCCCGGGGTCATGGTGCTGGCGGGGGCCGGGCCTGCCTGTCTTTCTCTGTGCCCTCTTGCTCGCCCTAAGGCCAAACGTCCCGGGGTCTTGGACCCCGCTTCCCAGCGGGGGTTTCGGGTGACAGGGTCAGTCGACTTGAGAAGGTCACGGCCGTGTGCTGGGTTTGCTTCCGGCATGGATTTAGCTCTCGCTTGGGACTGCGTTTTCCTGTCCTCGGGCTACCGGCGACCCGTTAAGGGGGGGTGAGGGGCGGGGGGCTTTGAAGGCTGCTGCTGGGATCTGATGTTACTCTTCTCTTTAGGATTCACGGGCTTGGATGCTGGCCCACGTGCGAACATTATCGGTGATCAGTAACGAGCTAAAACTTAGATTTCGATAAGTTTATATTTGGGGGGTGGAAGGGATAGGTTGGGAATTTGGGGTGAACAAGGGATAGTTTAGATAGGGACGTTTAATTGTGATCAGCTTGGGCTTTTGCCTACATTTTCTGGAGTGGAGTTTTCCTCGATATTTACAGGGGTGTGGTATGGGTTGGGAATTGTCACAGTAGGGCTATGTTAGTGTCAGTGAGTGAATAAGGGAACATGTGCGGGCACTTCGTGGGGATAAAAGGATGCCAAGGGCTTAGTGGTGTTACGCGCATGAATAAATGCTTCATGGATTGAGGTTTATCAGGAAGTAGGTCTGGCATAGACTTGGAGAGGGGATAAGGAAGTCTGGTGAAAAAGTACTGGAGTAGTATTCTGACCATCTGAGAAAGGGAGATGGGCACTGAGGTTTTAGTATTGGAGAAAAACTGATTTTGAAATACTGTTAATAAATAAAGGTACTTTGGGAGACAATTTAGGACTAAGAGCTAAGGATTTGCCGTTGGACAAGTTAACATTTCTAGGCCTCAGTTTACTTAGTTAGATGGAGTGGTAATATCGTTGGTAGTACTGCATGAGATTATCTATAAAAAACACCTAGCATAAGGCCTGGTACCTAGTAAGTGCTTTATTAGTTATAATAATAGTAATAACCATGATTACATGGATCTTTGTGGAGCAGCCTGGAAACCTATTCTCTGCATAAAATTATATGGAGGAAAAGTTTTATGACTTCTTAACCACGCAGTTATAGATCTTTGGAATGTAGCCTACTTGTAACTTACCGCCTTCCTGGATTTTGTTTTTAGGTCTGAACAGTTAACCTTCAGGAGCCATGCCTCTGCATTCTCAGAAAGCATTTCTCTTCTTTCAAAGACTTTATTTGGAGAAAGTTGTGTCAGTTACTCTTATTTTTTAGTTCTTAACTATCCCTGTGAGGCCAGAGGAGGGTGGATGGTATCTCTCATCGTTCCTGTTGTGTTTGAGGAAAACAGTAGAACAGAATCTCGCAGAAAGGGTATTGGCCTGAGTGTTCATCAGACCTGGATTCCATTTACTTGCTGTATAATCTTACCTAAGTTCTTTGATCCTCAGTTTCATGATTTGTAAAGCAAGAGATAACAAGGCCTTTCTCTCTCCTTTGCAAAGATGGTTTCTTGTCCTTTAGGATTCAGCTTAAATGCTGTTTCTTCAGAGGTTTATCTCCGCACTCAATGTAAAAACTACCCTATTTTAGTTTTATCATGCTGTGTTTGACTTGTCTAATATTAATCTGCTTTTTGTTTGTTTTCTCAGTAGAAAAAGTGAATTACATAAGAGCAGAACGTTATCTTGCTCACCACTATGCTCAGCTCATAACAAGCAATGAGAAGAGTATTCCCTCTTTCTCTCGTACTCTTAACAGTCCTTTTATATAGTCTCCTGTCCCACAGCCTGCAAGCATGCCAAGATCTTTCCCGTCTGAAAAAAACAAACCCTTTCCTAGGACTCTGGACTCATCTCTGAGTCAGTTTCCCTCCCCCTGTCCCTGTTTCTGTCTCCCTTATTTCCTCACTTTATATTTACTCTTCCACCTACTGCAGTCACACTGTTTTATTTATTAATTTTTTATTTATTAATATTTTTATTTTATATTATTTACTTAATAAGTACGTTTCACACCCAGCGTGGTGCCCGACATAGGACTTGAATTAGTGACCATGAGAGCGCCACCTGAACTGAGATCAAGAGTTGGACGCTTGGGCGCCTGGGTGGCTCAGTGGATTAAGCCGCTGCCTTCGGCTCGGGTCATGATCTCAGGGTCCTGGGATCGAGTCCCGCATCGGGCTCTCTGCTCAGTGGGGAGCCTGCTTCCTCCTCTCTCTGTCTGCCTCTCTGCCTACTTGTGATCTCTCTCTGTCAAATAAATAAATAAAATCTTAAAAAAAAAAAAAAAAAAAAAGAGTTGGACGCTTAACCAACCGAGCCACTCAGGTGCTTCTGTTTTATATTTTTAAATTATAAAACTCATGTTCCTTGGAGAGCAATTGCAAAATACAGAGAGAATAGTAATAAATTAAGAATCACCCTTAGGTGCCTTGCTGGCTCAGTTGGTGGAGTGTGAGGCTCTTGGTCTTGGAATTTTAAGTTTGAGCCCCATGTTGGGTGCAGAGATTATTTAAAAATAAAATATTAAATAAATAAATGAAACAAAAAAAGATACCCTTAATTCTGTCACCCAGAGACAGCCATTGACATATGTATATGCGTGTGTACATATATATGTATATGTATATGTGGGAGAGGGAGAAACCGGCTTTATGCTGAGCAGGGAACCAGATGTGGTGATTGAGCCCAGGGCTCTGGAATCATGACTTGAGCTACGCAGGCGCCTCGGAGCCTCACTTCTTAGGGTTCCTTTCCATGGTGTTCTGTATTCTAGCTATACCAAACTACTACTTCTGAGTCCTCTACAGCAGGGCTTTTTAATGAGCATAAGAATTCCTTGGGGGAGGTGGGGGAAGAATTCCTTGGGGATGTCATGAAAATGGAGATTCTGATTTTGTAGGTCTAGACAGGGGAACTGAGATTCTGCATTCCTAACAAGCCCCAGATGGTAAAGGTACTATTGGTCCAGAGCTCTGTGGGTCCATGTTGCACATCTCTTTGCCTTTGAATGTGGTGTTTACTCTTGGGATGTGTCGCCCCTTTCCCCTACTCAGGTGTTCCTTTTCTCTGTTAAATCTTGATTGCTTCTCCCATTTGACCTCTGCTGTTTTGTGTTTCCCTTAGATCCTGAATCATTAAGCATTATTATATGTACCAAACAGCCCTCCAGACCTGGCTGTAAGTTCCTTGAAGGCAGTGATTTTGTCTTTTTCCCTCCCCTGGTGTCTGACTTTGTGGCACATAATAGGTATCAAATATTTTTTGAGTAAATCACTGAAAATCTTAGGCATTGAGGAAGGAATATTGTGACATGCAAAGACATTTGAAGGGATATTTAATCCATGCCTGTAGTGCAGTGGCACTACATGCAATTCATGCCGATCTTGCTTTCTAAGTATGTCTTATGAAAGACAGATGAGGATTATTGAGTCAAATTCTAGAATTATTAATTTATTAATAATTAATTTTATTGGGCGCCTGGGTGGCTCAGTGGGTTGGGCTGCTGCCTTCGGCTCGGGTCATGATCCCAGGGTTCTGGGATCGAGTCCCGCATCGGGCTCTCTGCTCAGCGGGGGGCCTGCTTCCTCCTCTCTCTCTCTCTCTCTGCCTGTCTCTCTGCCTACTTGTGATCTCTCTCTGTCAAATGAATAATAAAAAATCTTAAAAAATATAATTACTTTTATTAATTTGTTTTCAGACTTGAAGTGCCAGAAGGTATATACTTCTGTATTCTTCAGTCTTGCTTCTCATTCCTATGTCAGTACTTTTTTCTTTTTTTTAAACAAATTTTTCTTAAAAACCAGCTCTTCCCTTATTTTCTGTGGGAAGTTTGAGGGGCAAATACTATTGCTTTCCCCCAGACTTTTTTAAAATTTTTCTCATACTTCTGAATCAGAAGCTGCTTATACTTTGTTGTGAGTTTGCAGACTTGTGCTTCAGAAGAAAGATAAGCTTTGAATTAAATCTGTTTGGAAGTGGATCTAGATTGATGATTGGCTTAAGGGTGAAGAGCACATACTGCCCTATGACAGAATGATGTGACTTCTAAGGTTGGAAGGAAAGAAAACTTTCCCTTGTTTATTTCTTAATGAGAAAAAGATTTTCTCAGCAAATATTAAGAATCTGTCTGGGTTATGATTCAGCCTCTGGTTTCTGTGTGTTTATAAATTTATCAGTTACAGAGGGTTGTGATAGGCACATGTCCCACTCCTATATGTTGTCCATAAAAGAAGAGCGTAATACTGTGGTTTTTCAGAGAAAAGAGCAGTCACATTTGTTTGTGGTAGGGGCTCAATTGAGTTTAAGAGGACACATGGTAATAAGTAGTCAGAGTGCTCTAGGGGAGGAGAGCATGGAGGGACTTGGAGACCATACTTCCATCCTGTGTGGCTACGTGGGGTTAGGTGTCATGGAAGTTGATATTACCAAGGCCCGTTGATTCCTTCTAGCTATTAAGGTTGATTAGAAGCTGGTTATTTGATGATTGAGAGCCATTGGAGGGTTTTGAGAGGTACAGGTATTGACAAAGTTTATATAGACTCAGGAGAGATAGAGGCTGGGGATGGAAAGACCAATAGGAGCAACATTGATCCACAGATCAGGGCTCATAGGACTTCAGCTAGATGGTGCAGAACTGAAGCAAAAATAAAAACAAACCACTTCCTTTTCTTCTTGAGAGGGAGTGAACAGGAGATTGGTCAGCATGTTGGCAGGTTGGATTTGGAGATGAGGATAAATAGTAGTACCTTCGGATTAGATCTTTTCCATTTTCAAGTTGTTTATATGAATACATCACACATGTATTTCATCTTCTATGGGTTCATATTACAAATTAGGGAACAAGCTTAGAAGAGTCAAGTAATTTATCTGGGATCTCCAGTTGGGGATTTAACTGTAGACACTGATGCCCAGTTTTGAAGTGTTTTGAGTAATATTGTGCTTTAGGTGTTGAGGGGATTGCTTATGGACATAAAGACATTTTTTAAAAAGGTGATATGATACATTATAGATTTAGAAATTAAAGACTATCACAGATAACTAAGCACATAAGATCTGAGAATGTAAACTCTGGAAGGAATCTTGAGAGTAAATCTTGTCTATCCCTGTCTCACTTTATAGAGCCTAAAGAGTGTCTTGTTCATGTCACATCATAGGTCCCAACATGTGTAACTGTTCATCACTTCCTGTCATAGCTGAGACAAAGGAGACATACTTTTGGACTGGAAGACCTTGAGAGGGAGGGGATGTCTGGATAGGTGGAAAGGAATTGGTGTTTCAAGCCAGGAGACTTTTAAGTGTGGAAGAGTTGTAAGTGGCTTTTCTAGTCTAAAATTTTTGGTCTGTTTAGGGGACAGCTTAACTGGACAAGACTTTTTGGAGAATTGAAGTCTTGTGAAATAGTTGCATGAGAAAGGTCATTGAGATAGCTTTACAAAATATTTTCTTCAAAGGTCACTCAGCAGACACTTACCAAGTCTGTTCTATAATAAAAGCTATTTTTGAGCCCTGTTTGTTAGGAATTTTATATATTTTTTCCTTATATGATCTTTGCAAGGTAGGTACTTTTCTTCAGAGGAAGTAACTAATGATTAGAAAGACCAAATACGGGGCGCCTGAGTGGCTCAGTGGGTTAAGCCTCTGCCTTCGGATCAGGTCATGATCTCAGAGTCCTGGGATCAAGTTCCGCATCAGGCTCTCTGCTCGGAAGCAGGGAGCCTGCTTCCCCCTCTGTCTCTCTGCCTGCCTCTCTGCCTACTTGTCATCCCTCTCCTCTCTCTCTGTCAAATAAATAAACAAAAAAAAAAAATCTTCAAAAAAAAAAAAAAAAAAAAAGAACAAATACTTTTACCAGAGTCACATAGTTGTTAAATAGGCATAGTTTAGATTTGACTAGGTCTTTAAAAATAAGTGTGTTTTCTGCTATTACACTTTTAAAAGAAGGTGCTCTGGGAAGTGTGCAGTTAATATTTATTATGCTGACTTTGCAGGGTCCTCTGTGTATACTTTTCTCAGTTTTGCTCAACCTTCCGGCGATTATGTACTGCCTTCAGATTTTTTGGTCCGATCTAAGTACTACTGACACTGTTACTTGTATTTAATGTTCTTCTTAACATTGGTTTTAGGTTTATTTATTTTTTTTTTTTTAAAGATTTTATTTATTTATTTGACACACAGAGAAATCACAAGTAGTCAGAGAGGCAGGCAGAGAGAGAGAGGGAAGCAGGCTTTCCGATGAGCAGAGAGCCCGATGCGGGACTCGATCCCAGGACCCCGAGATCATGACCTGAGCCGAAGGCAGAGGCTTAACCCACTGAGCCACCCAGGCGCCCTGGTTTTAGGTTTAAACTGATGTTATAACTTAATTTTATCTTAAGCAAAAATATTAGTAAAATAAAGAGCTTGATGTGATAGTTACTTTTAAATATTAATTAAAATAGATAAAACGACTGAAATGAAAATTTTTTGTTTAAATACTACCTAAAACCATCTTGCCTAGCAGACGGGTGATATTTTTGGAAACACTGCAGTATCTCAGTTAATCTTTGTGATAGCCTCGTGAGGTAAATACTGTTAACTTGCGGATTTTACAGGCTTAGAGTTGCAGTAATTTGGCCACCCATCTTATAAAATGGCACAGCCTGAAGTCAGGCTGGTCTATAGGACTCAGTCTTGTGCTCGTAAAGCTCAGAGCTCCTGTGTTTCTGCAGTGCCATGGAGCCTTCTATTTTCGTCTCTCTCTTTTTTTTTTTTTTAAAGATTTTATTTATTTATTTGACAGAGAGAGATCACAAGTAGACGGAGAGGCAGGCAGAGAGAGAGAGAGGGAAGCAGGCTCCCTACTGAGCAGAGAGCCCCACGCGGGACTAAATCCCAGGACCCTGAGCATGACCTGAGCCGAAGGCAGCAGCCCAACCCACTGAGCCACCCAGGAGCCCCTATTTTTGTCTCTTAAGATTGTGCTTGTTAAGTGTTCATGAAAATGGTTCATAATGGGGTAGGATGTATAAGGGGATTAAGTAAGCCTCTAAGGCACTTTTACATGAAATTTTCTTCATCATATTTAAGGAAGTGAGAATGAACAAATTGCATTGGTGAGACTTGTTGCTTGGAATTTGCAGTTAAATGGTCAGGGAACTTTGGTGATAGGTGTTTCTTTCCCATTTCCACACCCACTCTGGTATAGACTTCCCTCAGCTTTTTACTTGGACTACTGCAATAGTTTTCTAAATGGCATCTCTCTCTTAATTGTTGCTACCTTCTAATTTATTCTTCATTCCCCAGCTAGACTAATCTTTCTAAAATGGAAATAGATCACGCCACATCCCCTGCTTAGAAACCGTCAATTTCTGTAATTGAAATAAAATCTGTACTGAAAATAAAATCCAGACCATCTATTGTCACAGGTTTTCATGATCTAGCCCACTCACTAGCCCAGTCTTCCTCTTCAACCTCATCCCATCTGTGTTGCTCACTTGCTTGGCCTGCTGACTGTCTGGCTTGCTTGGAGTACTTCTCTGTTGTGCATGGCTGCTGCTTTTAATGCTCAGCTAAAAAATTGGTGGAGGCTTTCCATTCTTTAGTCTCACCTTCCCAGTCCAGGTTTAATTAAGATGTATTCCTGACCTTAACCTTGGGCATCTCAGTTGGTTAATCGTCTGACGCTTAATTTTGGCTCATGTCATGGTCCCAGGATTTTAGGATTGAGCACTGAGACATGCTCTATGGGGAATCTGCTTAAGATTCTTTCCCTTTCCCTCTGACTTCCCTCCAATCCCACATGCATGTGTATATTCTCTCTCTGTCTCTCTTTCAAATAAATAAATCTTTAAAAATAAATAAAAGGCATTATTCGGCACCTGCCTGGCTTAGTTGGTAGAGCATACAACTCTTGATTTCATGGTTGTGAGTTAAAGTCCCACATGGGGCATGGAGCATACTTTAAATAAATAAAAGGAGGCATTATATTTTTGAGTTTTTAACATGTTAAAACTTAACTGGAATCAGTATCTGTATGCAACTTTTTAAGAAGAATTACATACTGTGACTAAGTTGGGTTTATTCCACGTGTGCAAAGCTGACTCAACATTTGAAAATCAGTCCATGTAATCATACATACCAACAGGCTAAGGGAAACTCAAGCGGAATAGGTAAAATGAGAGATGTGTGAGCCCATGAAATAAGTTTGAGATCTCCATTGTCTACAGAACAGTACAGCAAAATAAGTGGGGAGAGCAGCTTTATGGACATCAGTCTTGTATTTTTGGACATGTTATAAAATCTAAATGCCTTTCTTTTCAGCCATTGGAGGCTTTCCATCCTCTAGTCTCACCCTCACAGTCCAGTTTTAATTTTCATTACTTCTAGTGTGAACCCCCTATTGTAGCCATGTTCGTTTCCTTGATGCCTTTCTGCCATGTTGAACTCATTTCAGAGAGATTACCTAAATACAGATCTGGGACTTGGATCCTGTCATTAACTACCTTTTATTGTGACTTTGGGCAAGTTGTTTCAGTTTTCTTATCAATAAAATGAGGATTATGGTAATAAGTTTTGTTACCTAGCATGCATCATTAAA
The DNA here is from genome assembly GCF_030435805.1 of Mustela lutreola. Classification (NCBI taxonomy): domain Eukaryota; kingdom Metazoa; phylum Chordata; class Mammalia; order Carnivora; family Mustelidae; genus Mustela; species Mustela lutreola. Next base: position 68,915,704 of record NC_081298.1, read on the forward strand.
TGCTTGATAAACGTCAGTTACTGGTTATACCTACTCTATCACTCTATCACATATCTGTATCCCTCCCCTTTTTTTTTTTTTTTTAATTCTGGGAGCTCCAAAGTGTTAGATGCTAGAGTGACTCATAAGAGCAACGGAGTTAACTTGGGAGGGAGAGTTTGAGAACACGTGTAATTAGTTTGGTGCACATTTGAAGCTAAAAAATAATGAGTGGGGTGCGTGGGTGGCTCAGTGGGTTAAGCTTCTGCCTTCAGCTCAGGTCATGATCCTGGAGTCCTGGGATTTATGGAAAAGGCAAAACTATAGAGAAGGAGAAGTGTGGTTGTAGGGGTTTAGGAGAATGGGGGAGGGGAAGAATAGGTGGAGCACAGGGCAATTTTAGGGCAGTGAAACAATTCGGTGACTACTGTAATGCTTGTCATACATTTGTCAAAACCCATAGGTATGTACATACACAGAGTGAACCCTCTTGTAAACTACGGGCTGTAATGTATCATGATTGGTTTATTATTTATAACACATGTACCACAGTAATACAAGATATAAATAGGGGAAACTGGGTGGAGGGGGAAGAGCATATACAGGAACTGTACTCACTGCACAGTTTTTCTGTAAACCCAAAAATGCCTTGAAAAGGTAAAATATTGGAAAAAAGTACAGACTTAAGAGAGGAGTCCCATGGAAGCTTGCTTAAAATAATCTGCACTGCATGCCTTTTTGAAATAGGGACATTCAAACATAAAATCATTATTTTTTTTGTACTGAAGAGTTAAAATAATTGCCACCAGCACTAAAACAACAACAACAACACTGAGAATAACAATGCCAGATTTTGCCAGAGAAAGTTAAAGGGTTATCTGAATACAGTGGTGATTGCCAGAGTCTCTGGAGGGAACCTAAGATGTTTAACTCAGAAATGCAAAGGAGGGCCTCTGGGTGGCTCAGATGGTTAAGCGACTGTCTTCTGCTCGGATCATGATCCCGGGGTCCTAGGATCGTCCCAAATAAGGCTCTCGCTGCTCTGTGGGGAGCCTGCTTCTCCCTCTCCCTCTGCTTGCAGCACCCCCTGCTTGTGCTTGCTCTCTCTCTAATAAATAAATAAAATCTTAAAAAAAAAAAAAGAAATGCAAAGGAGCAATTTATGACACATTGATGAAAAGTTAATAATTTTCCCTTACATGAGGCGCCTGGGTGGCTCAGTGGGTTAAGCCGCTGCCTTCGGCTCAGGTCATGATCTCAGGGTCCTGGGATTAAGAGTCCCGCATGGGGCTCTCTGCTCAGTGGGGAGCCTGCTTCCCTCTCTTTCTCTCTGCCTGCCTCTCTGCCTACTTGTGATCTCTCTCTGTCAAATAAATAAATAAAAATCTTAGAAATAATAATAATAATAATTTTCCCTTACATGGTTACACCAGTTTTGGTCATCAGAATTTGGCTTGTGCAAGTCTGATAGGTAGGTGCTACACTACACGGACGTACTTTCACCCCTGGACTTCTTCTTTACTTCTGTCATAACATACGTACTGTTCCAGGCATGGAGTTCCTAATTTCCTACTGGGTGTGTTTCTGTGGAATTTAAAAATAAATTTTGGGCCAAATAATCAATGTAGAAAGCACTGCCATGTAGGGAAGCACTGGAGACTTCCTTTTGAAGAGTGAAGCATCCTTTAGTTAAGTATGTAACCCTTCACCGTCATTCATTCTATGGTGGATTCATAGTTCAGCATATCTAATTAAAGTCAAGTATACTTGTGCGAAGGAGACTTGGCCTCATTAAAGATCTGTTTGTGAGGAAAAATTAGCTTTAAAATGTTGAGAATAAAGTTCTGGTTTATTAACCTGGCTTCTGTCTAAATTTTGTATTTGTTAGAACTTACATTTTAAAACTGTACTTTATTTTATTTTTATTTTAGAAAGATTTTTATTTATTTATTTGACAGACAGAGATCACAAGTAGGCAGAGAGACGGGGGAGGGGTACGGCGGGGGTGGGGTGGGGTAGGGAGAAGCAGGCTCCCTGCCGAGCAGAGAGCTGGATGCAGGGCTCCATCCCAGGACCCTGAGATCATGACCTGAGCTGAAGGCAGAGGCTTTAACCCACTGAGCCACCCAGGTGCCCCGAAAACTGAATTTTAGCAAAAGTTTTACTTTTGCGCTTTTTCACAGCTTACAAGATTTGAGTTGTGTTAAAAAAAAAACTTGGCAAATATATTTCACTACAACTTTGAAATTTCTTTCTCTTTTTTAAACATTTTTTATTTTGAAGTGATCTCTACACCCAACATGGAGCTTGAACTCACAACCCCGAGATGACAAGTTGCATTTACCACCAACTGAGCCAGCCCGGCACTCCTGCAGTTCTGAAATTTACATATTAATCAGTTTTCGTTGTTGAACAATATATTTTTTTTTTTTAAAGATTTTATTTATCAGAGAGAGAGAGGGGGAGAGAGCGAGCACAGGCAGACAGAATGGCAGGAGGGAGAGGGAGGGAGAGGGAGAAGGGAGAGGGAGAGGGAGAAGCAGGCTCCCTGCTGAGCAAGGAGCCCGGGACTCGATCCCAGGGCCTCGATCCCAGGGACTCGATCCCAGGGCGCTGGGATCATGACCTGAGCTGAAGGCAGCTGCTTAACCAACTGAGCCACCCAGGCGTCCCAGAACAATATTATTGATTGCACACTCACCTGAACTTCATATATTCTGGATGATTTAAAATAATGTTATTTTGTGTTTGCCTAACAAGGGTATAGTTCAGTAAAAACTGATCCAGTAGATATAGGTTCATGGCCAGAGAAAACCTTTGAAAATAGAGGATAAATATTTAGGAGTGGTATATATTTCTGTAGTTTGTAGGTGGTTAACATTTAATTAACTCAGCTTATTTTAACAAACTAATCAATTAGCCATCTATAATGTACTGAACATTAGGTTTGTAAAAGTAAGAAGACTTTGTCTTAGTGTCCTGATTTTTTCCATTGTTTTCCAATTTGTTTACATAGATAGAATCCTTGAAGGCCAGAGTGCTTGTGATTTGGTAGAGTTTCTGGTCTAGCATCAAGTTACTGCCTTTGTGATTTACATAATCTTGTGGTGAAACTTTTGGTATAGCTTTCTTTATTGTAGCATCACATACTCAGTTATTCAATTTGTGACTGGTTTTCCAGGCTAAGAACAACAGTTTTACTTATTTATTTAAGATTTTATTTATTTATTTGTCAGAGAGAAAGAGAACACAAGCAGGGGAAGCTGCAGGCAGAGGGAGAAGCAGGCTTCAGAGGGAGAAGCAGGCTTCACGTTGAGCATGGAGCCCAGACGTTGGTCTCCATCCCAGGACCTTGGGATCATGACCTGAGCCAAAGGCAGCCTCTTAATCTACTGAGCTACCTAGCCATCCCTATTTATTTATTTTTGGAAAGTTTTTTTTTTTTTATTTGAGAGAGACAGAAAGCACTAGCAGGGTGGGGGAGGAGGGGAGGAGCAGAGGGAGAGGGTAGAAGCAGATTGTCCACTGGCAGGGAGCCCTGATTGGGGGGAGGGGTTTAAGGATGGAGGATGTCTCCATCTCAGGACCCCAGGATCTTGATCTGAGCAGGAGCCTGAAGCTTAACTGACTGAGCCACCCAGGCATCCTAACAGTTTTATTTTTAAACTCACTACTTTGTAAATATTTTTTTGGTACTTGTGGTAAAGATGTGCATATACAAGAAAAATGGGGTTATCATCCTAAAGGCATCCCTGGATTAGTAAGTATTTTTACATCATACTTCGTTAATATGTGCTTTGTATATATTACTTAGTTATATTTATTGGCTGCTATTGGAAAGTTTAAGGTATTTTGGGATAAATGTGTAAATCTTTGCACATTAGAAATTTTGTGATAGGGTGCCTGGGTGGCTCAGGTGGTTGATTAAGCATCTGCCTTGGGCTCAGGGTCATGATCCCAGGGTCCTGGCATCAAGGCCTGCATCAGGCTCCCTGCTCAGCTGGAAGCCTGCTTCTCCCTCTGCAACCCCACCCACCAATCTTCCCACCCCCTGCTCATGTGTATGCTCATGCTGGCTCTCACGAAAATAACGTCTTTAAACAAAACAAAACCCAAGAAAACCCCAGAAAATTTGTGTTAGAAAGTGGTGTTGGAATACAGAGTAAATGTAAATTTGATTCAAAGATTTATGACAGGGTTATCCTCACACATAAGGATTATTTTTAAGTTTGATATTTGTAAATCAGGTACAGCCTGTATTTCTATAGTGTGGAATACCTCTGCTTTCATTGTTTTAAAGCATTTGGCTTACGTGTTAAACTCTGTATTAAAATACTGAATGGTTTAAAGGTTTTTGCTCTTTATAAACACACATGTACTAGTCTGACGTTACCCAATAGACAGACCCTTTTTTTACTTTCTGAAAATTAATGTTTAATACCAGAAATCCTTTTAAAGATTGAATTTATTTATTTGACACAGAGTACAAGCAGGGGGAGCCTCAGGCAGAGGGAGAAGAAGGCTCCCCACTGAGCACCCCACTGAGCAAGGAGCCTGATGTAGGGCTCAATCCCACGACCTGAGCTGAAGGCAGATGCTTAACCGACTGAGCCACCCACTGCCCCTAGATAACCAGTTTTATTTTTTATGATTGTAGTTGTTAAAATAAGTAGAAAAGTATGTAATTAGCAGTTTGACAGATGAAAAGCAGATATGAATTGGGAACTGAAACATTGTTACTATAAAATGTTTCAAATTTATTTAGACAGATTGGAAATTCTTTTGTCCTGAATGATTCTTTTAAAAAAACCCTGCATAATTTGAACCTGGACATTGGTCTTTTATTAAATTCATAATGAGATTATACCTAGAAAACATTTGAAAGCAGTTATCAGAATTATATATATATTTTAGATCTCTTGTCTCATTTGTAGAGATGAGAAGAGCTTTGTAGCATAAACTGCCTCATTTTCTTTCATTAACCTGGTTTTGCTTAAGGGAAATTAAAAAAAAAACAAACACTTAAAGCATACCATATTATTGTCTTAGTTTGAAATGATTCCGTGCAGAAGGTTTTCAAGACCAAATCAATTATTTAAGGGATTTACTTTGCATACTTGTGTGTACATGTGATTTTATTTGAAGCAAAAGGCAAAACTTCTTTCTTACATTCTGAGCATTTTTGCTTTTGCACCAGAATTTAGGTATTCGATATTTAGGAGTATTTAATTTGATATTTACCTGCCAAATTAGGTATTTGGTAACCAATAAACTTTGTATAAATTTTGCTCAAGAAGAGAACAAATATAAGTTCTCTTATATGAGGAATTGTCTTAGTTAATTGCCAATTGTGTTTCATTTTATAGAGGGCTACTGAACCAAGCCAGGCGATATGCCATTGCTGTTGAGAAAAAGAATTATCTTCAAGAGGAGCCTGCTTCTTCTCATAGAAGGACTGCCAGTCAGTTTGACTGGGCTCTAATGAGACTGGATAATTCTGTCCGAAGAACTGGCCGCATCCCAAAGACTCTTCTACAAAAAGTCTTTGACAGTACCTGTAACTCAGGTATTTGAAAATTTTCTGTGCAAAAAGTTGAATGTCTTAATAAATACCTGTTTGTGGGCAGGCTCACTGTAGAACACATTATTTGATATTTTCAATTTTGTTTGTTATTTTTTTGATCATAACTAAAAATGGGTCTTTTTCCTTTCCCTAGTTTATAAGAGAGTCACTCTCAGTGGTAAATTGTCTTGGCAGTTACTGTTTTTCTTACCTTCCATTGTATAATGTCCGCTTTCTTTAAGATGCTTATGCATGATGGATTTCCAGAAAGACTGGTAATTCTTATTTCCCTTTCATTTTCACTTAGTTTTACGATCTGTTTGAGCCACTTACTCTGATAATCCAGTAGAAGCTTGTGGACCTTCTTACCACCCTCCCCCCCACAAGCCCACATGCAAACACACTCATAATTTTGCATCTAGTTACACAACATGTACCAGCTTCCTAAAGCCCATCTGGATTTCATTCACATTAAGAAGCTGTGGAATCTAATGATGAGGGGTATCAAAGGACGTATCCGTTCTAATTATGTGCACTTAATGGCTATTGTATTATTTTCTCTTTTTGATATATTCAGTTGTATGACTATTACCGTAGTTACATTTAGGACATTTCTATCTCCTCAAAAAGAAGTCTCCCAAATCCTTAGCCTTTATCCCCTAACCCCTCATCCTTTCCAGCCTTAGGCGACAACTAACGTACTTTCTGGACTTGCAGATTTACTTATTAAGGATACTTTTATTAAATGGAATCATATAGTAAGTGGTTTATTTTTGGTTTTGTTTGGTTTAAAAGTCAGCTTTCAGGGACACGTTAGATACATGGAAAAAGGGAGAAGGAAGTTTGTATTGTTTTGTAATTGATTGTAAACCTAAATTTGGTATTGATGAGTTTTAACTGTACTGTATTGTACTATTTTCTTAAGATACTAAGAAGCTTAGCCTTTGAATTGCAGTAAGCACTGCTTATAAATTCAGTTCTGGGTATTTTTATATGGTATAGAGTCTTGCAGATTACATAGATTGCTAATCTTAGCTTCCCTTAGAAAACAAACTAATTTTAAAAACATAACTTTTAGTAACATTGTAAATGATACTTGTAGATTTGGGTAAGGTTTTTTCCCAGCTTGTGGGTACTTTTAATACTGTCTGAGGCAGGAGATTTTTGAGTATTTACAGATTTTGGTTTATGTTTTTTTTTTTTTTTTTTTAAAGATTTATTTATTTGTCAGAGAGAGAGCGAGCAAGAGCAAGCACAGGCAGACACAGTGGAAGGCAGAGTCAGAGGGAGAAGCAGGCTCCCTGCGGAGCAAGGAGCCCGATGTGGGACTCGATCCCAGGACGCTGGGATCATGACCTGAGCCGAAGGCAGCTGCTCAACCAACTGAGCCACCCAGGCGTCCCTTGGTTTATGTTTTGATATTTATCTGTATGGTACTGCTACTGCATTAAATATTATCTGTTCTCTTTTTTCATAGGTAGCCCAGGTGGTAATCAAGCCTTGCTTCTCTTGCGCAGCTGTGGTTCTCTCTTGCCTGAACTACAGCTCTCAGAGAGAACAGAATTTGCTCATAGGATATGGGACAAACTTCAGAAATTGGGTATGATTGTTGAAAAATATGGGTATATGTAAAAGATGTAGTTTTTTTTCTTTTGGTAAATAATTTCTTTACATAAATGTTCTAATTCGATTTTATAGAAGAGCTACTTGGTAATATTTATTTGGTAAGTTATAGTGACATCTAGGGGCATTAAGAATAAAATAATTTACTAATGTAGTATTGTCTGTCAGCTATACTCAAATGAAAAAAATGAAATAATTTTCATACAATTATTACTCTTTATGGTAAGTTAAAAAAGAACAAAAAAAAAAAAGGCAGTTGGTTTGTCAAAGTTAGGAATGCACATATCATTTGACCAGGCAGTTCCATTTGTTAGAATACAGTACAGGTATACTCAAATGTGCAAAAGGATATCCTTTATTGTAGCTTGTTTGTAATAGTAAGAAATTGGAACCAACTCTAGGGTGTCTTGCTAGGATTGGTTAAATAAATTATGGTGGGTTTATGAAATGGAATACTGTGCAACTTGTTAAAAAAAAAAAGAAGGAGTTCTTCTTTACTAATGTGGGTGTTCTCCACAATATAAACAAAAATTAAGGTGCGGAATAGTATATATAGAATACTACCATTTTGAAGAAAAGTGTTTATATCTGTATATCCATATAATATTAAAATATTTCTGGAAGGATAATAAATACTAGATACAATTTTTGCACCCTACCTTTTAATGCCTTTAGAATTTTGAGCTGTGAACATTGTATCTGTTCAGAAAATAACATAATTTATCTTTTTTTTTCATTAACATATTGTGTATTATTTGCTTCAGGGGTATAGGTCTGTGACTTATCAGTCTTAAACCATTCACATTGCTCACCATAGCACTCCATATGCTCACCATAGCTCACCATAACCTCCCCAGTGTCCATAACCCACTCCCCAGCAACCCTCAGGGAAAATAACATAATTAAAAAGACCATTAGAAAAGATCCAGTGTTTAATCCTCATTTTTAAAAATCTTAACAAAAAGGAGCACCTGGGTGACTCAATTTGTTGAGTGTCCTGATCCTGCGGTTGTGAGTGTGAGCCTTGCATTGGCTCATATATCACGCGGAGCTCTCTTAATAAAAAAAAAAAAAAAAAAAGAAGTCTTAGTCTTAACAAAGAATAGAAGGATGCTTCTTTAACATGTTGAAATTTAAAGCCAACAATATCATATGATATTTATCATTGATCATGATCACATGATATCAATGTCATGTGATATTGATATTTCACAATGAAATAAGACAGGAAACAATACTAGAAATTACTGTTTTTTATTTTACTTATTTACTTTTGAAATTACTTTTTGGTTTTTTGTTTTGTTTTGCTTTTTAAAAATTTTATTTATTATTTATTTGACAGATCACAAGTAGGCAGAGAGGCAGGCAGAGAGAGAAGAAGGGAAGCAGGCTCCCTGCTGAGCAGAGAGCCTGATGCAGGGCTCAATCCCAGGATCCTGGGATCATGACCTGAGCTGAAGGCAGAGGCTTTAACCCAGTGAGTCACCCAGGTGCCCAGAAATTACTGTTTTTTAGATGATGTGCTTATTTATCTGCAAAATCCCAGAAAATCAATTTATAATAAAGTAATAGGAAATATTAAATGTTCAATAATCTATAACTTTTCCTAGTTAGAAAGCAGAATGCATAAATTTATGTCATGTGACATACCTAGTCACAAATATGTAAAATGTCTAGGAATATCCTTCAACAAACATGTTATACATCTATGGAAAAGTCTACAGAGTAAACACAGACTCACCTCAGTTCTGAATTCATCTAGAATTAATCTTGATGACAAGTTTGTTTTTTAAAAGTTTTTAAAAGAAAAGATGAATATTGGACTTCAGAATGGGGAAGAGTTTTCTCAGTAAAAGAGCAGCAGAAAAGTTGAAGATAAAGAATTGATTTCATAAAAAGAAATTTCCACATGTCAATAAGTCATGTAACTTAAAAACACATGTGGAACTGGGAGAAATATTTGTGAAATATATGTACCTTCCTTCACCTTTAGAGCTATAGCCAACCATTATTAGAGTTCAACTTGAATTGATGATGTTTTAGAAGTTTCCAGACACTTTATGGTAACCATGTTGTATAATCGCATCGCAGATGTTGAGTTGCAATTGGTTCCCCTCCTGTATAACCCATTATAATGGTTAACAGTTTGGCACTCAGGGCAGACCACCTGCATTCAAGTCTGTGGTCACTTTCAAAGCCATGTTGCCTTGGGCAAGTTGAAGAGTCAGTTTTCCTCATCAATAAGATTGGGGATGAGAGAAACTGTCTCAAAACTGTTGTGAGGAGGAACTGGGACTGGATCTAGATGCAGAGCACTTAGCACTGTTCCTGGAACATAGTAAGCACTCTACATGTCTAGTAAGATAAACATTAATTTAATAGAATAGATCTCTGCTGTCTAGAATCTCAAACTAACACCAGATACTTACCACAGGCCTGTAGTGCTACTGGCAGTTAAGTAAAGACATGAAATTTAATTCATACAAACTTAGTAAAACATATGTCATCATGATGACATAATATCATCAGCGGGTTGAGGAAGGCTGAATGGTAAACTTGATTGATGGGGCCTTAGGCAAGACGGACCCGGAAAGAAAACAAAGGGTTTTGGAATAGGGGTAAATTAACAATAGCAGACCAGTAATGGTGTTCAGCAACTGGAAGTGGAGCCTTCAAAGAAACACTTTGAGTAAATAAGCAAAGTTGATAGTACCATCCTACCTGTGTAAAACAACTACAAGACCTAGTCCATCTTGGTGTGTCTGTACTGTGGCAAGAACTGCTTTCTGTTGAAAAATCTTTGTCACTTTAAACACAGAGGTATTGTCAACATTTTCCAACAGGAAGGGAATACTGTGCTTCATAGGTAAGAGACCTCTTAACATCTGAATAAGCAGTTACTTGTAACTGTATAGTAATTCAGTTAGTTACTGTCTTAAATGCTTAGCTTGCTCTGTTCTGATAGGGTTTCTGTATAGATGGGTCTAAGTATGGAGTGAAATGCTGACGTGATCATTTTATCCTTTGTGTTTGTTAAATTTATGTATATTTTAGTTGTGATAAAGGGTTTGATTTTAGGTACTTTTCTAAAATTTTGATTTAAATTTTATTTGTAGGTACTGTGTATGATGTAAGTCACTACAATGCTTTACTTAAAGTCTATCTTCAAAATGAATATAAATTTTCACCAACTGACTTCTTGGCAAAAATGGAGGAAGCAAACATTCAACCAAATCGAGTAAGTAGTTGCTATTTTAAATGTTCATTGGTTACGGCATTTTTTTTTTTTTTTTTTAATCCCAGGAAAGAAATAGTATTTAAAAAATATTAACTGGCCCATTTCATTGACAGGTAACATATCAGAGGTTGATTGCTGCGTATTGTAATGTGGGAGATATTGAAGGTGCCAGGTATGGAGCTCTATAAATATGTTTAAGTGAACGCATTTGTAAATCTTGTAAGCCTAGAATATATTCGCTGTATTCACTCCTTTTCTTTTTTTTTTTTTTTTTAATTAAAGTTTCTTCTTAGGAAAATTACTTCAGAAGTATTTTAATATAGCAAATTTGGCAATATGACTTTGATAAAATATAAAATTGTGTAGGAGGAGAAAGACAAGTGAATATTGCTATTTTTTTTTTTTTTTTTTTTTTTAAAGATTTTATTTATTTATTTGACAGAGAGAAACTACAAGTACACTGAGAGGCAGGCAGAGAGAGAGAGAGAAGGAAGCAGGCTCCCCGCTGAGCGGAGAGCCCGATGCGGGACTCGATCCCAGGACCCTGAGATCATGACCTGAGCCGAAGGCAGCGGCCCAACCCACTGAGCCACCCAGGCGCCCCTTGCTATTTTAATTAAAAATTTGATTACCAGAGCAGAGGTTTAAAGATGCTGAGGTGTATAGAGTTAGCTTTAGTCTTCGTAAATTGGTATCTTCTAAAGGAAATGTACTTAGCCATTTAAACTGTATTCATTTATAAAACTGACAATATTCTGTCTTGTTGATTCATATGAAATCAGTTGTGACATTTAGTTCTTTGTGTAAAAATTACTGCTACTTTTGGATGGAGGTTTTAGGAAAGAAAGGATAAATTGAAATGTATAATTCTGTTTTAATTAAATGGATTTTATTAAACTATGCTTTTTTAAAATATAAATATAATTTAAAAAACTTTTTATAAACATAAAGTATTATTAGCCCCAGGCGTACAGGTCTATGAATCGCCTAAACTCTATGCTTTTTAAGGTTAATTAGTAGTATAGAAGAAATAATCAGGTTTTAAAAACTTACCTGCTATTTTTACCAAGAGTAGTTCAAGTTGTATAATTTGATATAATGGAAATAATTTCAGGGAATGAGATCTTATGTACTTATTTTGTAAAAAGTGGTTTTGATGTATATTTCCAAGGAAATATTTTCATTTATCTTTTATTGCAGCAAAATTCTTGGATTCATGAAAACTAAGGATCTGCCTGTCACAGAGGCAGTTTTCAGTGCCCTTGTTACAGGGCATGCAAGAGCCGGGTAATGTTCAACCTAAGGTTTTATTCTCAAGCAAGGTTCAGATTAGAATAATTTTAGAAGATCTTTAAGCCATGTTTATCTACTCCCTCAAAAATTTTGAATGTATGAGATAGAACATGCAACTTTTAAATGACTTATTAAATACAACTTCGATTTAGAAAATTTCAACTTTAAAAAGTAACTGACTTTGTAAAGTCAGTTCTCTTATACAGCTCTCTTGATACTGTGGAAAACAATTTCATTTTTGAAGGATAATTTCCTAAATGTTATTCTTAGAAAAGTAACTTTGAGTCATAGCATACTTGATTTAAAAAGGACATGTTAATTTAAGGTCTATGTGATTATTATGCAATTTGGTTTTTCTTTTGAAAAAGTTGCCTGTCAGACTTTGAGGTTTTTTTAATTTTTGTTATTTCAGAGACTTATAAGCATTTTAGTATGTAGTTGCCCTTTTCTAATGTCCTTTGCTAACTCATCTCAGTGGTTCATAAGAATTTTTATTAAGAATAGGGTCGTACATTTTAGGTTGAATTATAATATTATATTGGGCAGTATTGTAGTAATCTAACCTCTATTCTTTGAATAACTTCCAGAGATATAGAGAATGCAGAAAATATTTTCTCAGTGATGAAAGAGGCTGGAATTGAGCCTGGTCCAGACACATACCTAGCATTATTGAATGCATACGCTGAAAAGGGTGACATTGACCATGTTAAGCAGGTATGACTTATGTCATATAAATAAAAATACTTAAAATCAAAATCATTTGTATAAAAAATAAAATCATTGATGTAAACTTGTGTTCATTTTGCATGAAGCAGAAAAGTATAGTTTCTATCTATTTTTAAAGGTATTTCTTATAGACACTAGTATTGAAAGAGAATTTTTATAGTTTGGTACCTTGGTGTTGATTCAGCAGTTATTGCCGAAATATAATATTTTCTGCTTTATAAGAGAAGTCCTAAACCTTTAGATGGTATATGTTCCTGATTTTTAAAATCTTGGTATTTTAATTTATTTGGCTTTAATTTAAAAATACTGGTTTCTAACTTGTTCTTCTAATTTCTGGAACTGCCTACAGACTCTGGAGAAGGTGGAGAAGTCTGATCTTTACCTTATGGACCGTGATTTATTGCAAATTATTTTTAGTTTCAGTAAAGCTGGGTATTCTCAACATGTCCCAGAAATTTTGGAAAAAATTACATACGAAAGAAGATATATTCCAGGTAGTTACTAAAAATTTATTTTCATGATTTTTCTAAAAATCTGAATTATAGTTCTTTAATATCAGGGTATTTATTGTACATGAACATAGGACTCTTTTAAAAGTCAGCGTAATAAGCTAAATAGCTTGAGTTAATGAGCACGTCAGAATGTTTTGATTTGAAAGTGTTTCTTTCCTTTTTTTTAAGATTTTATTTATTTGACAAAGAGAGAACATAAGCAGGGGAGCAGAAGGCAAAGGGAGTCGGAGAAGCAGGCTCTCGTCTGAGGAGGGAGCCTAATGTAGGACTCGATCCCAGAACCCTGGGATCATGACCCGAGCTGAAGGCAGACATTTAACTAGCTGAGCCACCCAGGCGCCCCTGGAAGTATTTCACTATTATTTAGGCAGATAGTCCTTTTGGTGTTTGTACTTTATAAGTTTGTCTTTCATAGTGATTGCAGTATAAAAATATTATTCAGTTCAGTAACAGAAAATATCTTTGTTCTCTTCCCAGATGCAATGAACCTCATTTTGCTTTTAGTCACCGAGAAATTGGAAGATACAGCATTCCAAATTTTATTAGCATGTCCTGTATCAAGGGAAGGCAGTCTGAGTGATTTTGGCAGTTTCTTTTTGCGACACTGCGTGACTATGGATACGGTATTCTGTCTGTTTTTACTTTGTAGACAGTGTAATAGGCAGTGAAGTAAGAGTCTACAAAATGTAAGACCATATTATGAGATTAGACCAATTATAAGCATTATGAAAACTTTGTTTCTGTGTGTAAGTTGATGAGGTAGAAAGAGGATGAGAGGTTCAAATTTTTCATCCCAGGAGTGGCAGAATGTTTGCAGAAGGTCAAATGGTAGGATATTTGTGGATCCAGCTGATGTGGTGTCTTTTTTTCCTAGCCTGCAGAGAAGCTGAAAGACTACTGCAAGAAGTTAAAGGAGTCCCAGATGCACGCATCTCCTTTGCAGTTCACACTTCAGAGCGCTTTACTAGCCAATAAAACTGGTACTATATTCTCATCATTAAAACTGATACAAATAAGTTTTGCTGAGATAGCTATGTAATATTTTATGGTATCTCTTGCAGATTTGGCAAAAGCTCTGATGAAGGCTCTGAAGGAAGAAGGTTTTCCTGTCAGAACTCATTATTTCTGGCCATTGCTAGTGGGACGTCAGAAGGAGAAAGATGTTCAAGGTTAGGTGTTGCCTTTCACAGATTTGTAATGGTTCAGAGGTCCAGAATAGGTTTCTGCACACATCTAATTGAAGTCTTTGGGAAGGCAGACTTATTTCTGAGTAGTAGATCTTCTGAGAAAATAGAATTGATTTAAATCACAGTCAGGAATCACATAAGCATTTTTTAAAAATATTTTATTTATTTATTTAACAGAGAGAGAGAGAGAGAGAGATCACAAGGAGGCAAAGAGGCAGGCGGGGAGAGAGGGGGAAGCAGGCTCCCCACAGAGCAGAGAGCCCAATGAGGGCTCGATCCCAGGCCCCCGAGATCATGACCTGAGCTGAAGGCAGAGGCTTAACCCCCACTGAGCCACTCAGGCGCCCCTCACATAAGCATTTTTAAAAACATAGTGGATTTCTTTCATCCTAATTTCACTACTAACTTATCTCTGATCTTGATATTCAAACTTGTGGGTGTAGTTTTAAGAAGTTCATTATTTTTAAATTTTTCGAAAAACTCTTTAGTCTTGATTTTGCATATACTGTTTGAAATTAGTTTGTCTAGCCTTATTCAAGATAAAGTTATGCATAATCAAGCCATTTTCTTTGTGGACCAGTCTCCTTAACTGAGCCGACTTACAATAATAGGAAAGACAGCAAAACTTTTTTCTTGTGAAATGAGTGCTCATGACCTGACAGCCTGCTGATTGAAGGACAGAAATGTTCAATCTTTCAGGTTCTTAAGTACGTTTAAGCATTTAGCATACTTTCCCCTTGTACACATGGGATGCCTATAGGATATGAATAAGAATTGAACAAATATTAAATTTTAGAGTACAGTATCTAATTCTTTGGTTTGCATTATTGGTAATTCAGAAAGAGTAGTCTCATAAAAAGATGCTTTTAACAGAAGTACTTCCCCCTTGGGGAAACAAAAAATGGTCTTTTTCATTTTATCTCGCAATATAATGTGCTTTAGAATGAGATGCAGAGTTGTTAGTATGACATTGGGTGACAAACAAAATGCACAAACAACAAAAAAAGTGCTTTTAGCAGACTTTCATATTGCAATTTTATTTTAAATATATAGTCGTCTCCTGGTCTAAAGGAAATAGTGAAACAAGTATTCCCTAATTGTTTCTGGCTATAAAAGTCTCAAAATCCTTTTTAGAAAAATCTTTGTCAAAACAATATGCTAGTCGATTAACTCTTTGCTTATCTTCCAGTTCTGAAAGCTCCACGAAGTAACCTTTAACCTAGTATTTTTGAACCAGAGAAAGTTTACATCATTCCATGGAAATCTCTGGGCATATTGATATTGTCCATTTTTACACAGATGAGAAAATACTTTCGAAAACACCCCCTGTTGAAATATTTGTCTGTTCATCAGGAAAATTTGCGTTCTTCAACCTTACAACTATATCTAGACTTCAGCTGGTTACCACATTTTTTAGCAACTTAGTAAACATGAAAGAATTCAGGTAATTTCTTCCGATAGTTGTAGCTGGAACTAATAGACAAGTGGGCTTTATTTTCAATCCATCCTTTCATGGAATCTTATCATTTAGATTTCTAGAGTGCCTTGTTGAAAGCTCACTTCATATTAATGAAACAACTGAGAGGGGCAGAGAGATTTGATGACCAACCTTAGGTTCCACACTTAGCTCTCAGTTGTGCTGGGATTAGAACTGAGGATTTCTGTTCTCTTAGACACTTTTTTATAATACTGGAACACCTCCACATTAAACATTTTAAGTGTTACGCTATATTTACTTTATAAAAAGTCTCAACTAGTGTAAGTTAGATGCTGGTTTTTGCATTAAGGACATTTTAAAAAGTCCTGTCGAGTTTTTTAATCAGGGAAGGTTTTATCTGGAAAAACATAAAAACTGAGAAAGGTACAAGACAGTGCCAGTTTTGTTGTAGTTTTTGAAAACGAGTTTCTCCTTTGCCGAGGCCCAGAAATATAGTTAAGTGTGTATTCTGCAATTTTCCTTCATGTAATAATAAAATGGTTCTACATATTCTATAAGGTTTCTTTGGGGTAAGGTAAGAAGGGCACGTTTTTATTAGTGCAATGAGCTTTTTTCTTCATCCGGGAAAAGTCCTATGTAAACTGGTAGAAAGAACAGAAGAAAATTAATGGCTGCCGTGATGGAGCTTGTAGAGGAGTTTCTTGTAAGGACTAAATAAAACCCTTCAGGAAATCAGAGACAGGTATTTAGAGGTCAGATCAAACTGAACCAAGAGTTTTCAGCAACATTGTGATGATAGCATATTGAGTTCTCGAACAGTTCAGCCATCACCAAGCCCTAAGAACTATTCTCCGAGCGACTTCCCCATGGCTTACTAGTATTTTTCTCTGGGGCACAAATGGGAAAGTCACCACTTACAATTTTAGCAGATTGGCCCAAATGAGAGGAAATAACCCAGAATGATTGAGGATTTACATCTCTGGGTATATTTGGAAGGGGTAAAATATAGAAGGAAGGACCAATATGAAAGCTTAAATGCCAGTTGAGTAAAGGGGTTGAATAGAGACTACTTCTCCAAAATAAGGAATTGCCTCTATTTAATAGAGTGCATGCCCTGGGTAGAGCCTGAAGTCATGTGGAGTATCGCTTCTCAGCCTTTTGGCTACGAGCAAGTGTAAAGTCATGTGGAGTAAACAGTTACAGTTGGTGAAAATTGTTGAGGTAAACCATTTATCTTTCCTAAAAGTTCACAATTTTTCAGTTCTCTCTCTTTTTTTTTTTTTTTTTAAGATTTTATTTATTTATTTGACACAGAGAGATCACAAGTAGGCAGAGAGACAGGGCGGGAGGGAGGGGACGCAGACTCCCCGTTGAGCAGAGAGCCTGATGTGGGGCTCAATCCCAGGACCCTGAGATCATGACCTGAGCCGAAGGCAGAGGCTTTAACCCACTGAGCCACCCAGGTGCCCCAATTTTTTCAGTTCTTATAAAACTTTTTGAATGGAGACTTTCCTCTAGATTGATAAACTTTTGTCATGACTGCCTTTGAAATACTTCTGTTAGATGGCTTAGTCTTAGTTTATGTTTTCTACATACACAGAAATTTGGGATCATGTTTATATTTAAGTTAATATATGATTATTTTAGTCTTTTTTCTTTAAAAAGAAACACAAATTATATTTTTTAGGAGGAGGTAAGTATGTGAGATCAATCACGTTTTTTTCTCCTTGTTGATAAAACGTTTCTGTCTGCCTATGACTCAGCCAATTCTTGAAGTAAATATCTTGTATGCTCCTTCAGAATGCCTGAGGGAGTGACTGAACTTACTGGATTAGAAGGTGTGGACCCTAGGTTTTCCTAAACCAGCTTTAGCTTCAGTTAGAAAAAGACACAAGTTAAAAATGCTGGCAGTACAGGTCATCTAAATGAGCGGAATGCACTCCTCCCTTTAATACACATCATTGGAAAAATGATGAATTAAGAGAATAAAATGTATTTGAAGCATAAATATTGGGGTGAAGTGTTTTGTACAGAAATAGGACTCTTCTATTTACAATCAATTTGTTGGCCTATTATCAAACATTAGAAAATCAAATATATACCTTACTATGCTACATTTATTCTCTGTATCATCTAAGGAAATATAAAAGATTATTAGGGTACTTTAAGACAGCTAAGATATTAAGTCATTATTGTTATTATTAACATTTATTTAGTATTTTTAGGGTTTCACACATTTTTTTTCCTTTAAATGATGACCCCGAGAGCTAAATAGAGAGGTTTACTGTCATCATATATTATGGACAAGAAGCTGCTAAAAACCAGTTTTTGGTGGCATATTAAGGACTTGATCCCAGGTTCTTATTCCAGGAAAAAGCAGAGGTTTTTGCATATTTTGTGATGTTACAAGCACCTGCCAGCAGCTATGAGACTTGGTTTCTTATATAAGGTATGCCTTTGGTCTTGGAGCACTCACTTTAACACTTTTGTTAAAATAAAGATTGTTGGACTCCTAAGACCTTCCTGGCTTGCTTTATTACATAGAGAAGTATATCACCCCGGTAGACTGACTTGAAAGCCTTGTTAATACAGTTGACCCCTATACAACACAGGTTTGAACTGCCCAGCTCCTCTTATACACGGAATTTTTTTGTTTGTTTTGGGATGAATACAGTACTGTAAATATTTCTCTTCCTTCCAGTTTTTTTTTTTTTTTTTAAGATTTTATTTATTTATTTGACAGAGATCACAAGTAGGCAGAGTGGCAGGCAGAGAGAGAGGAGGAAGCAGGCTCCCCACTGAGCAGAGAGCCCAGTGCGGGGCTCGATCCCAGGATTCTGGGATCATGACCTGAGCCAAAGGCAGAGGCTTTAACCCACGGAGCCACCCAGGCGCCCCTACAGTTTTCTTAATAACATTTTTTTAATCTAGTTTACTTTAAGAATACAATATATAATACATAGAACATACAAAATAAGTGTTAATCGACTGTGTTATTGGTCTGGCTTCTGGTTAGCAGTAGGCTATTAGTAGGTGAGTTTTTAGGGGGTCAGAATTTACATGCAGTTTTTCTATTGCACTGGAGCTGGCACTCCTAACCCCTGTGTGTTCAAGAGTCAGCTGTTGATACTGATCAAAACTAAGGTGGTACTACTATTCTTTTTGTTCAGTGTGTTCTGTTTTTCCTCTTGTCCTCAGCCTTCCTCTAGGCCTAGGCCACAAGAATTTCTGCCTGTGGGTAATATTTATAATTGTTGGTACTTTGTTTCTGTCCCTTCACTAGGCCTAGACCCTTATAGGTCAGAAAATTGTTCCATTCATTGACTGACTTGACACAGGTTGATTTGCTTAATCTAACAGTAGTGGCAGTTAGGAAGGATTAAGCCAAGTAGTGTGTGTGTGTGTGTGTGTGTGTGTGTTTAAGATTTTATTTATTTATTTGACAGAGAGAGCAAGAGAGGGAACACAAACAAGGGCAGTGGGAGAGGGAGAAGCCGGGTTCCCTCCAAGCAGAGAACGTGATGCTGGGCTCCATCCTGGCACCCCGGGATCATGACCTGAGTCAAAGGCGGACGCTTAATGACTGAGCCACACAGGCGCCCCAAGCCAAATGTTGTTTGATAAAGTATCTAGACGGCACATTTCTGCCATATTGCTGTTTCAGATGTGTAAGCTAAGAAATTGCGGCTCAGAAAGGTGACATTACTTGTTCACATTTGCATTGCCATTAAGTGCTAGAACAGGGTTGAAAGCTAGGTCTCATTAAACTTTGAGCTTTTTTTTTTTTTTTTTTTTAATTTTTAAAATTTTATTTATTTATTTATGTTTTGGGTATTTCACCGGAGAGTCTTACCAGAAACATAGCTACTTACTTTATACTGTGGTCATGAAAGCAGTCATTATTGGTGAGGAAGGACTTCGAGGATATTAGATTAAACACAAGTCTATTACAGGTCATTGAAAAACAACTACCATATATGCCCTCCTCTCAAGTACTTAGTAATCTTTGCATATGAAGAAGAGTGCAGTCTGATTTGCCATTTTTTACAGTAGTTACCTATGTTATTACTAGTAATTTTTAGTGAATTGTTAGAAGAATACTTTTACTAAATTTTGCTTTCAAGTATTCTTAGGCTTGTTGGACTAACTTTATATGCATATTCTCCTAAATTTATCACTAAGCATGTGCTTTGTCTTTTGAGGGTTTTTTTTTTCCTGTATTAATATCTTAAGAAATATATTTAAACATCTAAGGTTTTGAAGACCCATTAGGTGATTTTAAATATAATAAACTGTTTACCCTGAATAATAATCTGAATTTTATCTTTAAAAATGTTCAGATATTCATAACGTAGTCACACTTGCCTCTGTATTTCTGTGTGCAGCGGGAATTTTACAATCAAGTATTTGTGCTAGAGCTCATTATGTAACAAGTTTATAGAAATACAGTTTTTCTGTGGGGGCTATGATAGGGTAAAAATAGGGACTTCCAGGGGGAAGCTTTGGGTTTTTTTGTTTTTAAGATTTTATTTATTTGAGTCCCTGCTCATCCTGCCCTCTGCAGCATTTATTGGGTCCAGTTTTCTTAGGTCAGAAAATCTATCACTGCTCTGTAATAACAATGATGTTTTATGGCCTCTGTTCATTTGGGATACAGAGCATGAGGCATTTTGCTTAATTATTTTAGACTTTCTTATGGCTGTCATTTCTAGAATATTTCCTTAGCCTTGTTACTTAATAGATGAAGAAAGGAGGAATTAATTTCATTTATCGTATTTCCCACTTATGTTGCTTTTTTGCTTTCTTTTTTAGACAAACAAAATGAGTAGTTTTTCTTATGTTGTGATTCAGAAAGTAAATGAACTAAACTTTCTGATCTTTTGTTAATTTCAAGTGCTTCATCTGTGTGCTTCTAAATTTAATCTTATAGGTGTAATTGAAGTTCTCAAAGCAATGCGTGAAATGGGAGTAAGTCCTGATCAAGAGACCTATATAAATTATGTGTTTCCATCCTTTGATAGTGTGAGGTCAGCTCGTGCTGTTCTGCAGGTAAGTATAAGCAGGTGTGGTTTTAATTTCATAATTTAAGAGAGTGCTTTCCTCTTTCATTAGTGGTAACCAAAAAAAGTCGTTAAGCTTACTAAAAAATGGTCATTGTCTATATAGAATTTTCTAAAGTTTTGTAAAAATACTGGTTAGTGTGAAGTCTATAGTGGTTAAACTTAAAAAACTTTAAAAGGTAAAGCAGCATTTCTTGTGTGTTGAAAGACGATAGGCCAATAACCGGGGGAAAATGTAAATAAAACAATAGATGTTCCTTAATCCCACTCTGCAGTGTAACTGCAGTTTTCATTTTTTGGTCTTTACTTTTCACTTGTGTATGAATTTTCATAATATACTCTTAGTATATGTACTACTCATTTTTTTTTAAAACACTCTTTTGTTTGACTCCAAGGCATTATTTTCCTACCCAGCATTTCCTGTTCCCATCAGAATAGGCAAGGCATTTATGAAGGGTCACAGGAAGAAACTGACTTGGAGCATGTATTGGATCAGCAAGGGTTGTACTTTCCACTTGGAAAACAAAATGCTATACAATTAGGAGCAATGTGGCAGAGCACCAAACACTTTTAATAAAAACTGCTTTGTTCAAAAGATCTGTTTCCTAGGTGGCTATTCACATAATGCCTAGATTTTTCTAATATTTTTGGAGTGTTCTTTTCTTTCATTGAAATAATTACATAATTACAATCCTCTTAAAGGCAGAGTATATGTCTTGAGTGTCTTTTACTTCTCTTCCCTAAGTACTTAGAGTATTTTGAGCCTGTGCTATACATATTTTACTGTTAAAAATTATATTTAAAAGAGTAATTTTCCCACATATTCTTCTTTCCCCAAAACCTGCTTTTTTTCACTCGGCACTTTCTATTACAGTATGTAATTCCACCAATTATTTTTTATGGTTGCATGCTGTTTTATTGTATGGATATACCATAATTTATTTTTAGTTATTGCTTACTATTGATTGGGTGGTTTTAAATATTGTGCTATTATACAGCTTCAGTAAATGTGTTAGAACTGAATTTTGGCTCAGAAACTTAAGTTATTAAAGAAGTGATGATGTTGGGACATGTGATTAACCATTTGGAGTTAAATAAAATTAAAATTGATCTTTACCTCACTGTATGTCCTGAAGTATCACTTTAGATCAGTGCACTGTTTGTTGTGAATGAGAGATTTGTTCTAGGGCCTTCAATAGTTAACTTCCTAGAGGGAAGGCATTCTAAGGGTAGCATATTATCTGAATTTGAAGATAAGCATTTAACTTGGAATGTTGGAACTCCATCTTACAGTTTTTGCTAAAGTTCTGTTATTCAGTTTACATATTGTTCTAGAAAATTAGGTTTTTTTAAAAAGGACAGATTATCAAAGAATGTGGTGATACAAAGAAATGGGAAAGCGTGTAATTTGGCATATCAGGATATTTGTAGCTGAGGTGTATTATCACTGAAATATGCTTTATCCCTAGGAAAATGGATGTCTACATGAAAGTAATGTATTTTCACAAGCTGAATTGAGAAGTGAAGCAATTAATGGGAACTTAGCCTTTATTTTATCATTTTGTAAGTATGAAACAGCAGTAAACCTGACAGGTATTGATTTCAGTTACTACTAAGGGCATACAGGGTAGTTCATGCTCTCGACACCTACCTCAGGGAAGGTCAAGGTAACTTTATGTGGTTTTTATATATTTTGCTTAAGTTAGACTGATAAGACTGTTGATGAGTTGAACTTGTGGATAATTTGGAAATAATTTTAAAGTTAAAAAGACCTAACTAAAAGTCAGTTTAGCCGCTGATTATGGGACCTGGAACGGGTCTTTCTGTTTCAGTTTCATGAAATGGGGATAGTTACTTATCTACCTTGTGGGAGTCCTTGTGGAAAAAAGAAAACATTTGAGCTATTGTTTCTGAAAGTGTTTTCTAAACTAATTCCTATTATAGCCACTGTTACATGAAGCCCATATCCTAGTCCTCATTAACCAAAACATAGCAGATATTTACTAAACACTTACAAATGCTGTGGTGCTTTATAGTCCTCATCACGTGTCAATAAAATTAGCTACACTGATGAAGACGGGCAGAGAGAGGTTAAAGGATTTGGTCAAGGTTAGTGATTGAGTGAGAACCAAGGTCTTCTAATTTTAACCTTATTGTTCCACCCCTACTACAGTTTACTAAATAAGACATTTCTTAAAGTCTTCATTTTTGAATACATCTATAACATTACTTGACTATTTTTCTAATCTTGTGAAAAAGATGTCATTTAAAAACAAAACACACAAACATCAGTTTCCAAACTCCTGAAATGTTAGAAGTTAAGCTCAGATTAATGTGTACTCAAATTGTATAGGTGGAAGCATTGCAAAAACCCTATTATTGGTATTTAAAATGTTTCATCTTAATATTGTAAGGGAAGGGCGAAGTGTTCAATCTGAAAAATGGTGACTGTTAGAGGTTACAGTTATTTGAGTTAAAGGTTGGGTTTTAATGCCAGCTGCTGTCTGAGGGTATTGATTTTGCCTTCCACTCAGAATAATATATAGATTTGCCTTACTGACAGGATGAAAACAGAGGCATTAGCAGAGGAATCCGGGTGCACAAGGTGCATACACGAGAGCTGCCTTTTCCCTTTATCATACCATCCTTTGCACTTCGTTGTCAGCCTTGATTTTTCAGCATTGTTTGTTGCTAAGGAAACTAGATGCTTTTTGTCAGCAGCCTTCATCTTGCTGAGATGTTTCTGGTCACCTTTTTAATGATTAAAAATTTGACAGTATTCTGAAAAATCCTAATTTGAATAGTATAAAAATAACTTTTTAAGAGATTATAATGTTTTAAATTTGAGAAAGAAAAATTCCAGGAACTCTAAAGAGTACTTCAGACTACTCATGTCAGTGCCGTCCCCTCCTGCTTTGAGTTACAGGTCTTTGAAGAACAGTTCTGTAATTGTTGATATTCACTGTGAGGCAGCTCCTAGGTAGGCCCTTTTGGTTCCTACCTCACAAGGAATTTCAGGTGGTAGAAAAGAGTACTGGCTTATCTTGATCCAGTTTGTGCGGTAGTAGGAAACATTTTCCCACTTGGGTTTGTAGGCATGGAAAATTAATTTGATTAAGCAGAGTAGAGGTTGCTGAAAGACACGTAGTCATGTCTACTTTAAAGTTCCTTGAGTGAGTGAATGCTGAACATTAAAAAAATGATTTTTAGATTTTCAAGTGCTGCATAAAACCGCTGAGAACTTGTCCTCTCTGTTCAGGGATATAACACTTGATCTAAAACAGCTCTCCTTATGTGTGTGAGTTAAATTTTTATTCATATTTAGGAGAGATGAACAAATACTCTTAAAATCCTCTGTGATGTTTTCCTTGAGCTGTTTTTTGTTGTTGTTTTGTTGTTATTGTTTTACGTTACCCAGGTATTTTAATCTTTTCTAAACTATAATCTGTTTTCAGAATTTTATGTGTACTATGACCTCCTCTGTAATTCTATGCATCTTGGATCGTTTAATAGTCATATGACATGTGAAGAGATTAAATCGGTTACTTTAACATGGCACCATTTTAATACAATGACAGGGAAAAATAAAATCAGGAGATGCCTACTTTGATTTTTGCTCTTGCTAGTTATGGTAAGGGTTACATGAATCAGGCCTATGTGGTAAGGCAAATCAGGCTTACAGTGTCAGCTTTGAAACATACAATATAGAGATTGTTAAATGACAAAATGAATAGTACAGCAGGCAGATACTTAGAAAAGTGAAAGGTGACTAAATCAGTTACACAACAGAGGTAAAGACTTATTATGACTCTGGGTTGTCATTCCTACATGAGTGAAGTCATTGATCATAGTGGACGGCGGAATGACAAAGTATGAATGGTTCAGTAAGACCCACTGCTGCTTTGGGAAAAGAACTTTTCTCCTTTAAAGGACCGAAGTCCTATAGGGTAGTTAGTCTCTTCCTTCATAGTGCCACGTTGTCTAATAACATACACTTTGGTATGTGTACCAGACCGACTCTCAGTGTGCCGGTAGATGATTAGATATTACCCTTTATACCAAAGAATATTTATAAATTCAGTAGTTGTATATATTCATGAAAATTAAGTAAAAATGTTTTTAAAGAGTAGCTTATATTGCAGATATATATATAACTGTTATCAAATTAATTTTGTATAAGAACATTTCCATTTTAAAAGTAAAATTTCCAAAATGAAAATTAAAAGGTTATGTGTTTCCAAAGAAGTAATAATTTGGGGAGTTTTGGTCTGGGTTTTAATTATGATCACTTTCTTTTGCAGTGGAATCAAATACACAGCCTTTGTCATTCTCTTCTTTGAGAGGCAGTCTAAGTCTAGGCTTTAGGAGGTAAGATGATTACCTTATTATATTATTTACCTGATTTCTCCTGTTTTTGTGACCTTTATAAGGAAAGATTTAGATATTCTTATTTTCCAATATACCAGCGGCCTAAAATAATCATTTCTGTGTTATTCTTCCTACCAACTAGTTGACTTGAATGTAGGCAGTCTTTTATATCATCTTTCCAAAAAATACCCACAAATTTGGCAAAATCTGTGTTTCAAAGAAGAAAGCACTGTTTGAAAATGGTGGGTTGGAGTTACAAAGTTGTACGTGTGATTGTTTTGAGTATTTAATTTCAAGGTAACTTCAGTCAGTGTAATACTGCTGTCTTCCTCTTTGTGCTCAGGGGTGTTAGTGACCTTTTCCCCTCTCAATTTTGTTATTTTTTTAAAAAGATTATTTTTATTTATTTGCGATAGAGGAAGAGTGAGAGAGAGCAAGCATGTGCATGTGTGCGCATGAACAGAGATGGGGAGGGGGCAGAGGGGGAGGTAGGCTCTCCACTGAGCAGGGAGCCTGATGCAGGGCTCCATCCCAGGACCCTGGGATCATGACCTGAGCTGCAGGCAGATGCTTAACAGACTAAGCCACCCAGGCACCCCTCAATTTTGTTGATTTGAAAATATTCAGACATTTTGAGTTGAAAGAATATTAAAGAAAAACCCTACATACCCTTTAAGTAGGTTCACTGTTTTTTATATTTTGCCATATTTGCTTTCTCTAAACACTTTTTCTAATATATACACACAAGCACATATGTATATAGACTTTTTTCTTTCTTACTGAACCACTTGGAGCTGTCGACATCAGGGTACTGGATCTTTCAGCTTCTCTCTCATAAGAATAAGGTCATCATCTGTATAATCATAATACCAGTGTCACTCCTAAAATAATAATATTTAATATCATCTAATATACATAGTTAATGTTTAGATAGTTTTCTAAAAACCTCTTTTATGGCTGTTTTACTTTCTGATTGAGGATTCAGTAAATACACGCATTGCATGTGGTGGCTGTCTCTTTATTAATCTAGAATAATTCCCCTGCCTTTTTCTGGTTTTTATGACCTTGACTTTTTTGAAGAGTCCAGGTTACTTTCTCTGTAGATTTGTATTCATCTAGTTTTTTCCCAGTATCAGATTCAGGTTGAATATTTTTAGCAAGAATATTTGATAGGTGATGGCATCTCCTACTGCAGCAGGAGATATAATGGTGGTGCCATCAGCTAAGTGTGATCACTTGGTTATGCTGGTGGCCACCATATCTCTTGCAAAGGAACCGCATTCCCTTTGTGATTAGTAAGAAGTCTATGGGATGATACTTTGTGACAGACAGTGGGTCTGTCCTGTTTCTTAGAACCTTTGATTCAGCGGTTTTAGCAGCCATTGGTAACCTTGTTGAATTGGCTGTTCACACTGGTAGCTATAAAAAGACGAGTTTCTAATTTTGTCATTCTTTTTGTATTAATGTTAATGACTTCTGATACTAAAAAGCTCAGTAATTTTTAGCCTGTTTGTTGGTGGGAGAAGGGTTTTCTCTAGACATCTCCAGATACTCCATGGCAGGAAAGGAGAGGTAGAACAGGTTAGTGGGATTCCTTGTTACTTCCCTTTCTTTAGCCAGTGCAGTTCTGCTCTTTTCAGGGATAGTTTTATGTTAGGTTAACAAACAAGCAAACCAAGGACTGTGCCTTTAAAACTAAAGTTTGAAAATGCAGAATACATAATCAGCTGGATAAAAATGCTAGTAGAGCTGGATTTTTAAGAAAGAACCCATAAAAATAATTAAGCTCCTATAATGTATTATGAAGTGAAGCATAGTAACATTGTCATTTGTCCTTGACAAATGTCTTGAAAGGTTTTTCATATAAACTTACAGGTCATGTGTATTTCCTTCTGTAACTCGATTAACGTTATGTTATACTTTTTTAGTCCGTTTGAATGGCAGTTGTCATATTTCACATGTCCTAGCTTTTTTTTCTTTTTTAAGATTTTGTTTATTTATTTGACAGAGAGAGATACAGTGAGAGAGGGAATATGAGCAGGAGGAGTGGGAGAGGAAGAAGCAGGCTCTTCCCCATGTAGGGAGCTTGATGTGGGACTTGATCCTAGGACCCTGGGATTACGACCTGAGCTGAAGGCAGGCGCTCAACCGACTGAGCCACCCGGGCGCCCTAGCCCTTTTTTTTTTTTTTTTTTAAATTAACATATAATGTGTTATTTATTTCAGGGGTACAGGTCTTTGAGTCATCAATCTTATATAATACCCACTGCTCAATACAAGACATACCCTCCCCAGTGTCAATCACCCAGTTACCCCATCCCTCCACCCCTGCACCTCTCTCGCCTCCCCCACCTTACAGCAACCCTCAGTTTGTTTTCTGTGATTAAGAGTCTCTTATGGTTTGTCTCCTAGACTTCTTAAACAAGGTACTTAGACTGTAAAGTTGATCTGGTGTGATGGGAAAAGAACAAGTTGTATATTCTGATACAAACCTGGGTCATTCATTGAGCTCATAAGTGCCTTAATGATTAAAGTATGCAGAGTTGCTTGTCCCTCCAGTAAATGCATCTGCTTGCTGCATTCTCTTGTTTTTGCTTTTTAATTTTATGTCATCACATTGCTTGTAAGAATTTTTGCTGTCACTGTTACAACTTTCAGTATATTTGCCGTAAGTAACCTACACACACTTAAATAATTGCTGTTTTTGATTTATCGTGGGCTGGGAAATTAGGCAACCTAACATGTGGTAATTTGGGAAAATAAATGGTTTAAATAAAAACATTCGTATCTTTTGTTACTATTTTATAACAGATTTTGTAGCAGCTGTTTGGATGATTAGAACATAAGCTCTGTGTTTGTTTGGTTTATTGCACAATCTTCAGTGCTTAGATTAATACCTGGCACATGAATGATACTGTTGAACTAATTACAGAGGCCTTTTTACAGAATTCCTGTGTGTTTAGGCATTGCCTTTAATTCAGCAAGTATTTATTGTAGAGTTTGGAGATGCTGTTTGGGATCAGACTGAAATATGGTAAACAACATATGGCCTTTATTTTGAGTAAAGTAGACTAATTTTTGCAGTGTAGAGGCTTGTTGGAGGCAGAAGTACATCCCAGATATATTTCTCATTTCTGAAAATTCAGTTTGGATTTTTAAAAATACATTTTCCATATCTCCTTAACATACTCATTATGCTTTTTTCTTCATTCTTGACTGTGTGGAAATGTTATTGATAGATGTTTTGATGTCTTTGTCTATTAATTCTATCATTTGTGTTGTTTCTGGGACTGTTTCTTTGGTTAATTTTTTTCCTTCATTGTACATCATACATTTTTGCTTCATGGTAGTTTCTGATTGGATGCCTGATGTGGAATTTATTCTGCTGAAGGTGGATATATATATATTTTTAATTATTCCTTTAAATATTTTTGAACTTTGCTCTGATGTCTTTTTTTTTTTTTTTAAAGATTTTATTTATTTATTTGACAGAGAGAGATTACAAGTAGGCAGAGAGAGAGAGAGGAGGAAGCAGGCTCCCCGCTGAGCAGAGAACCCGATGCGGGACTCGATCCCAGGACCCTGAGATCATGACCTGAGCCGAAGGCAGCGGCTTAACCCACTGAGCCACCCAGGCACCCTGCTCTGATGTCTTGAGTGAAGTTTCTTGGAACTCTTTTCTTAGTGCTTGCTTTTTTGCTTTGTTACACAGGATTAGAGCAGCCTTAAGTCTAGGATTATTCCCACTAAATTAATTCAGCCCCACTACTGAGGTAGTGTCCTTCTGAATATTCTGTCCACTAGCCCATGGGGTTTTTTTTGTTTGTTTTTAAATTTTTTTTTTTTTTAAAGAACTCTCTACACCCAATGTGGGGCTTGAACCCACAGCCCTGAGATCAAGAGTCATATGCTCCACCGACCGAGCCAACCAGGTGTACCTACCTCATGATGTATTTTTGAGATCATTGGGAATGTGAGCTATTCCCATGCCTGTGTGGGTTTTGTCTTCTTCAGTCTCTGGAAAGGTCTCAGATAGTTCCCTAGGCTTCCCTCACTCCCACATGATTGTAAGTACTGCACTAAAGACAGCTGTAGGTCTCCAGAACTCTCTTTAAGGGTCTCTCCTCTCTGGTATTCTGCTCTGTGTTAGGTTGTAACTAGTCCCTTCTGGGAAAGTATTTTAAATCTGTAGGTTCTAAAACTATATTATGTTGGTGAGTTTTTCTTACTGTAGATATAGAAAAGTTTCAGGCTGTGGTAATTTGGCAATATTCATAGGAATATGTGCAAATTTTGAAACATTTGTGACTAGAGGTGATGTATTCTCTCCCACCTCATAAACTATTAAAAATTAAGAACATAATCAGTGTTGTTGTAATCCAGTATCTTAGCGTTAAAATGTAGCCTTCTTTTATTTGATGCTGAATCAAATAATATGTATATTTTAGAATCCTTTTGCAAGGGGGGGCACCTGGGTGGCACAATCAATTAATAGTCTGACTTTTGGGTGGGGAATCTCAGGGTGGTGAGAACAAGCCCCATGTCAGGCTCTGCGCTGAGCGCATCCTGCTTAAATTTCTATCTTTTCTCTCCCTCTGCCCCTACCCAGTACATTTGTGTGCTTGCACTGTTTCTCTCTTTCTCTCAAGTAAATAAATCTTTTTTTAAAAATCCCCTTGCAGGACATTTAATACAGCTATGCAGTCACCTATCGTGTGCTTCTCCAGAGTCCCATTGTACTCTAGCAACTTTAGAATTGGCTGAATGAGTAGAAGAAAACTGAGTGCTGATTGGCATTCTCACTAGAGTCCAAATTAACTGCAGCTCCTGTAAGGATTAACACAGAACAGATTCACTTAGTTACTCCTTACCAAAGTAATTGTTTATAATCATCCACAATGTAAGAAGTTATAGAGCATTGAATGAGATTATCAGTCACTTTAGCTAATTCTAAGGGAACCTTGGATATGCATTCAATATTGGCATGTGATTTTGGCATAGTAAACTTCCTCCTAAGTGGCAGGTCCAGGGTCTGTGAGTCAGTAGTTCCCAGCATGTGTTCTGTAACCTACCTATAGGCCCAGATTAACTCTTTATGCTCTCCCACAATATTTTTGAAATACTAATACTATTTTTCTTCATGTCTTTTAAGAGTACTGTTTGAGTGGTGAGCTAGTATTTCTGTAAGTTCATAAGCTCAAGACATGGTCATTAATTACGAATCAAGTATATGCCTTCCTGAAGTTTTCCAATTTATAAATTGTTATTATATGCAGACAAAGTCATCTGTAGAATACTATTTAAATTCAATACTGCTTAGTTAGGGTGAGATTATTGAAGATTACTAGAGAATTTTTGCTTCTGAACTTATTTATTAAAGATTTTTATTTAGGGTGCCTGGGTGGCTCAGTGGATTAGGCTGCTGCCTTCAGCTTCAGCTCAGGTCATGATCTCAGGGTCCTGGGATCAAGTCCCGCATCGGGCTCTCTGCTCAGCGGGGAGCCTGCTTCCCTCTCTCTCTCTCTCTGCCTACCTCTCTGCCTACTTGTGATCTCTATCTGTCAAATAAATAAAAATCTTTTTAAAAAAAAGATTTTTATTTATTTGTTTGACAGAGAGGCACAAGCATGGGGAGCAGCGGGCAGAGGCAGAGGGAGAAGCAGGCTTCCCGCTGATTGGGGAGCCCAACTTGGACTGGATCCCAGGACCCTGGGATCATGATGTGAGCCGAAGGCAGACGCTTAACTGACTGAGCCATTAGGCATCCCAGTTCTAAACTTTTTTAAAACATAAGGCAATTTTTAAGAATACATTAAAGGGCATTTTTAGATCTGACTGATAAAATTCGTAAATTTTTATGTCAGATCCAAGGATGATATTAAGTATGAGTAAGACTTTCCTTCTAACAATAGTGCTAGCTGAGCAAAGTTCAAATAAGAAAGAAGGCAGTATACATACTGTGTATTTTTGAGAACTCCACCACAAGAAATACTGAGTCACTTCTGAGAGACAAAATGTCACTGAAACTAGTTCAAAACTTGGCTGGGGATATAACATAACAAAAGGATAAATGCTTCAGAATTGACAGGCAGGCATTTAAATCTTTTTTGCCACAGAAGAGTCCTGTGATTGAAGGAGGGATTCTCTGACCGGATGGCAGTAGTCTGAATTTGGCAAGTGGGGCTTTATGCCATTGAAGTGGTGCTGCTTTTCATAGGTTTAAAAAAAGAAAGCACAAATAAGATTTCTGATATTAGCCCTATTGAATTCACCAAGTTAAATGCCAGATGGTACACTCCTCTTTTTAATCAACCAGTGAGGCTCCCACTCATGATATTCTTAAAGGAGGAGGGGGAGTAACTAATGAATTACAGTTTGAGTGCTCAGAAATATTAACTCTTTTTTGTGTGTGCCGAGGGTTGGGACCACAAAATAATAGGGGAGTCAAGGATGAACAGGAAACTTCTTTTCGCCAAGTTGTTATAGTTGGAGAACAGAAAATAAGAAAGGAACTGCAGAGGTATCTTGATAATTATAAGTGTGTGGAGGTGAAGGTACTGCCGAGATTAAGGGAGGAATGGGTCAGGGCAAGGTGTGCAGAGAAGGGCTGTGGCTGAGTATCAAGGGGTGAGTAAGAATTTGTCCAACATGAAAGAAGGGCATTAGGCAAAGGAATTGAGGCTGACAGAACAGTGCATCTGGGGACCGGAAGGTAGATTGATGTAATGATAGCCCAAGAAACTATGAAATAATGGCAAGAAATAAAACCAGAACGGTAGCCTGGGGCCCTTCATGAATGATCTCATTCCAAGGCATGAGGTTTGGACTTTGAGCCATTGAAAGATTTGTGTAATGACATAAGACTGACAATGGCTATTCAAAGAGGGGAGAAAAGGATGCAGGTAAGGGTGGATAATCATCAGTTATGGGGTCTTTTGAGGTGCCTGTGGAATTTCAGGTGAAGATACTTTACTTAGCCTGTTCGTTCTCGGTTCATTAAGTAATCTTTATGTTCATCGTGGGGCTCGAACCCACAACCCTGAGCTCAGGAGTCACGTGCTGTACGGACTGAGCTAGCCAGGCATCCCTCCTTAGCCGTTCTAAGTTTGTTTCCTCTTCCGTGAAACAAGGAATTTAAATATCTACATGCAGGATTGTCTTAAAAACAAAAGAATGTAAGCACTCAGAACTTAGTAAGGAGGATTACTTAAGGATAAGGAAGGAAGGAGAATTTCTGAAAGGGATTGAGTAGCATCAGTGGGAGATTGGCAGAGAATGATCAGCAACACAATTCTCAAACCTTAGAGGGGACCAAAAAGTGAATTTTGAGTTGAATTTTGAGTTGAGATTAGTGGTAATTTTAACAAGAGTACTTTCAGTGGAGGTTTGGGGCCAGAAGTTAGGTTGCATTGAATTAAGGAGTAAATGTACAGTGAAGTGTTGACTGTTCATACAAAAGCTTAATTCTAAAAGATTCTGTTTTTTTTTTTTTTTTGAACCTGTGCCATCTGTCCTGAAGGTTCACATTCAAAGATGGGGCTTTTAGTCATTGTCAGCTGTTTTAGATGCATATACAGCTATGAAGTTTTATCTCCATGCCTTCCCTGGGTACTTAATGCCAGGTTTGAGAGCAATTTACAGTCTTAATATTTTTTTTATTTTTTAGAGGTTGTTTGATGAGAGATAGGATTTTGTAGCTTTTCTTAAAAAGTAGACCCAGCTGATTAATGTTGAGAATTGGAGTGGAGGTGCAGCATTTAGACCAGAGATGGTATGTCTTTGTGTTTTACTATGGGAGTTTTCAAACATTTGAGAAGTAGAACTCTGGAAAGGATCCATCAGCCAGCTTCAGTAGTTAAGATTTTGGCCATCCTGTTTCATTTTTTTCCCTTCCCCAACCCCTTCTTCTACCTCTGGATGGACTGCTTAAATTACAGATCTCTTGTCATTCTACCTATAAATACTTAGTAATTTAGCTCAGAACTTATTTTTTTATTTTATTATTTTTTAAAGATTTATTTGAGAGAGGGCATGCACGTGAATTGGAGGAAGGGTAGAAGGAGAGAATATTCAAGAAACTTCCCACTGAGCTCAGGGCTCCATCTCACAACCCTGAGATCATGACTTGAGCCAAAACCAAGAGCTGAATGCTCAACCACCTGAGCCACCCAGGTGCCCCTTATTTTTATTTTTTTATATGTGTGCGTGTATTTTTTTTTTTTTAATTTTATTTATTTCTTTGACAGAGATCACAAGTAGGCAGAGAGGTAGGCAGAGAGAGAGAGGAGGAAGCAGGCTCCCTGCTGAGCAGAGAGCCCGATGCGGGACTCGATCCCAGGACCCTGAGATTATGACCTGAGCTGAAGGCAGAGGCTTTAACCCACTGAGCCACCCAGGCACCCCTATTTATTTTTTATTATTAATTTTTTTAGAGGGGGATGGGAGGAAGGGCAGAAGGAGAAGGAAAGGGAAAATCTCAGGCAGATGGGGAACTCAGTCTCAGCAGCCCTAAGATCATGATCTGGACTGAAATCAGGAGTTGGATGCTTAACCGACTAAGCCACTCAGGTGCCCCCAGAACTTATTTTAAATATAACAATATAAGTACTATAATATCACATATGACAGAATGAACAGTAATTAAGATCACCTTCCTAATGATACCACAAGCTAACAAACCAGTATAAGTTTTGCCACTTAATATTATGAACTTTGGGCATTGGCCTCTTGCTTGCAAACTCTGATTTCACTTCTCCTCCCACACACCCCCAATTTCTTAGATTTGGTAGGCACCTATAGATTAAGATTCCTTGGAAGTGCACCTGGATGGCTCAGTGGGTTAAAGCCTCTGCCTTCAGCTCAAGTCATGATCCCAGGGTTCTGGGATCGAGCCCTGCATCAGGCTCTCTGCTCAGCAGGGAGCCTGCTTCCTCCTCTCTCTGCCTGCCTCTCTGCCTACTTGTGATCTCTGTCTGTCAAAATAAATAAATAAAATCTTGGGAAAAAAAAGATTCCTCGGAATTGGGGTGCCTAGGTGGCTCAGTCAGTTAAGCCTATGCCTTTAGCTCAGGTCATGATCCCAAGGTCCTGGCATTGAGCTCCATATCGGGGGTTCTGTTCAGCAAGAATCCTGCTTCCTCCCCATCCCCGCCTGCTTCTCTGCATACTTGTGATCTCTCTCTGTCAAATAAATAAATAAAATCTTTAAAAAAAAATTCCTTGGAATTAAAGCTGTTCCTAGCCTGGTCAAAAAAGATGTCTTATTTTTTATCAATATAGACTTTTATTGTATCTTACTGTTCACTGCATAGCATTTTATCCTCATATCTTGAGTTCTCACTTTTCACTTACTATTTGGCAAAATTTAAAAAAAAAAAGGTTTTTTCTTTTATTTTTACATATAGAAATGTCAAGTAGTCAGAGGAGTCTGCTCTGTAATCAGTAGATGGGTGAGATGAAAGCTTGTAAAAATTGAGAGATTGTTTTCTGCCAAAGCTCAGAGCTGTAATTTTTTTTTAGGTCAGTTCATCATTTCTTCTGTTAACTGATTTCTCAAAAAATTTTTCTCAAATCAAAATAAACACTATACCAAGCATAGGGTTTCGTAAACATTTTTTCCCTATCTATAGATAAGAATCCATCTTCTTTTTCAAAACTTTTTCTTAATGTGCCTCAGTGGGAGGGATGATTTCATCATAAGGAAGAGGATTCCACAGGGGCATGGAACATTTTATTTTGAAATAATTATAAAATCACAGGAAAAAATGGGTGGAGAGCACATAGACCCTCTGTGTCCTGTTTTCCAGACCCTCTGTGTCCTGTTTTCCTTCACTGGTTACATATTACTTAACTATAGTACATTATCAGAACCAGGAATTTTACATTGGCACAAGGTGTGTGTATGTAGTTCTGACTTTTATTACATGTATAGCTTTGTAATACCACCTCAGTGAGGATAAAGTGCTATTCTATCACTACACATACCCCCCTTGTGACCCCCTGTATTCTTCCTCCTTCTCCACTCCTCCTTTAAGCTGTGGCAACCACTTAATTTATTTTCCATATATATGATTTTGTTATTTTGCAAAGATATTTATAATTTGACTCATAAAGTATGTCATGTTTTAAGACTGCCCTTTTTTTTACTTAGCATAATGACCCTGAAATCTATCCAAGTTGTTGCATGTGTTGGTAGTTCATTCTGAAAAAAAATTTTTTTAATTAATCTCTACTCCCAACATGGGGCTCAAATTTACCAAACCAAGATTAAGAGTTGTGTGTTCTGCCCACTCACCCAGCCAAGCACCCCCATTTAAAATAAAAATAAGTGCGTTGTTAACTCACTGTACCAAAATTCAGTCCACTCAAAGCTGCCCAACCTCAAGTTTTAAAAGGCCTATGAGGCCTATAAAGGCTTGTAAGGGTACGGGTTTAAAAAGGCTTATAGATTTTATGGACATTTTATAATGTAAATAAATATATGTAGTATATTTTACAAGTTTTTTTTAACGATTTTATTTATTTATTTGACAGATCACAAGTAGGTAGAGAGAGAGGGAAGCAGGCTCCCTGCTAAGCAGAGAGCCCGATGCGGGGCTCAATCCCAGGACCCTGAGACCATTACCTGAGCCAAAGGCAGAGGCTTAACCCACTGAGCCACCCAGGCACCCCTATTCTATAAGTTTTAATCAGTTATATTACATTTACATTATAAAATTACCATTAAAACACATAGCCTTTTTTTTTTTTTTTTTTTTAAGATTTTATTTGACAGAGGGAAACATAGCGAGAGAGTGAACACAAGCAGAGGGAGTGGGAGATGGAGAATTAGGCTTCCCTCCTAGGCCTGGAGCCCGATGCGGGGCTCTATCCCAGGACCCTGGGACCATGACCTGAGCCGAAGGCAGACGCTTAACTACTGAGCCACCCAGTCACTCCAAAACACATACTCTTTCGAAAAAGTAGGTGACCTATTTGAATAAAGAGCTTATATGGGGTACGCGGATGTCATAGTTGATTCAAAGTCTGACTCTTGGTTTCGGCTTTACGTCGTGATGTCAGAGTCCTGAGATCTAGCCCTTTGTGAGGCTCTGTGCTCTGCATGGAGTTATCTTCATTGCCCCCCCCACACACACCCCATCCACACAAGCTCACTCTCTCTCAAATCAAAATAAGTAGATACTAAATAAATAAATATACAGAACTTAACATTAAATTTACAAAGCTTGGAAGTAGTAGAAGACCAGAGTTCACTGGTTATCCTGTTTTATAAGTGGCTTTTCATTTAAATAGGAACAATTTGGGTGAGCCATTCTTTCTGCTTTCTTTGAAATAATTTTGAGATTTACAGAAAATTACAAGAGTGGCACAGAGAACTCTAAAAGATGCCATTTACTAACTTTTAGCATTTTGGCACATCACTCTTAATGAATGAATCTACCCATCTATCATTCCATATATACACATGCACATAATAATTTTTTTTTAACTCTCTGGGCTTAGGCTGCATGTATAATGAACCTTTTCCTTTAAATATGGCGGTATGCAATTCTATAGAACAAGGATATTCTTTTTTTTTTTTTTTTTTTAACTTTTTAAGGTTTTATTTTTAAGTAATCTGTACCCCAAACCTGGGAATTGAACTTAGAACAGTTCCATGCTCTACTGAGCCAGCCAGAGGCTCCACTACAGAACAAGGATATTCTTATACAACCACAGTACAGTTAACAAATTCAGGAAATTTAGCATTGATGGAACATTTTTGCCTTCTATAGATTTTTGTTCTAACTTTATCAATTTTTTTTTGTGTGTGTGTGTTTCCTCCCCTCTCTGAAATCTACTTTAGGGAAGGAAGTTAGTTGTCCTTTAGCTTTAATTTTCTCTAGTATGAAACACTTTTTCAGCTTTTGTCTTTTATGACATTAACATTTTGGGGGAATATAGGCCAGTTAGTTTATAGTATGTTCCTTACGATGGTTCCCCTTGATTAAGTCCATTACTACCTGGAATACCATAGCAGTGATAGATATTCTGTCCTCAGGGAGTTAAATCTAAAAAAAAAAAAAAAAACAGTGTTCATCAGTGTCTCATTAGTGATATTAATTCTGATCACCTAGTGAAGATGTTGTTCAATCCATTTTATGGGCTCTATCTTTACCATTAGAAATAATAATCCGTCTCTGAGCAGATGCTTTAGGGTATATACGTATCCTGCTCTGTCAAACTTGGACCCAAAGATAGGGTTCTTACTAATTCCTGTCCATACTAATCTTTAATTTTGATGGTTCAAAGTAAGAATCAGCCTTTCCAAAGTATCTTGTCCTAAAAATTCAGCTTAACTTTGGAAACATTTTCTTACTTATTTTTGAGTTGGATCTGTATGCATTGCAAATAATCATTGCTAGTGTGTTTTAACTTAAGATGGTTTTTAAAACCTCTGTATTTATTTTTAATCCTTTGCTGCCCTCTGCAGGTCTATGGATATAAATCTTTGGAGCAAGGTAAGTACTACTAATTCTGCAGTTCCTAAGGTGATGTATAAAAAGCTATTGAGAGCCAAAGTTGTAATACTCATACATTTATGACGTGCTGTTATAAATTAATGACTTTAGATTTTGAAATTGGTAGTTTTAAAACTGTCTTCCTAGAGCATGAGATTTATTATTGAAGTGATCCTTCTTCATAAGCTGTTAACATTATTGCACTGAAATTTGATTTACAGATCTAATAACTAATTTAAAAAACATATACACACACATATTTGTCTCTGTATAAATGAAATATAGATCAATTTTAAACTGCTGTTTTTTTAAGATATTAACTGCCTTTATGCAGGAAGTACAATTACCCTTACTGCTGAATTGCAAGACATAGTTGTAGCTAAAGAAAATAAATGTACATTATTAACTGGAATTCCCAATTTAAATATTTTTTAAGATCTAAATTTCACTGAATTCTGTTTTAAGTATTACACTGCCAAACTACACAGTTATAATTTATGATTGGGAAATGTGTATTTAGAAGTGGTTTTTTTTTTTTTTTTTTTTACTAAATTTTTTTTTTATTGGTTTATTCATAAAATGTGTTTTCATTCAAAATTTGGTATTAAATGTAGCTATCTTGGATCTATTGTATGGTTGTAACTTCTGGTATGATGTATTTTCCACTTTCTAAACATATCTGTGTTGGTTAAAAAACAGTTTGTAAATGAGAATTTTTCCATTTTTGCTTTGTTTTTGAGTAATTTCTACCTTAACTATCCTTTGAATTGTCATTAAGTCCAGCATGATTTTCATGGTGGAGTGAAGTGGGATATGGTCAATTTTGCCTAATTTTCTGTATTAGCAAATTAATAGTAGTAGAAGTAATTGCATTTTGAGCTGTTAACACTTTAAATATGTGCTAGGCACAATTTTAAGAGCAAGTGCAATCATAGAATATACATAAAGTAGTTCAGCATTCCTAACTCATGTGACTTTGGAAAAGAGCCATATGTTTCCATTATTACTGTCTTCAGACTAAGGATGTCAGATACTGTGTTCAAAAGTTACAGTCCAGTACTGTTGGTTTTATAATCATTTTCATCACAAAATACATATTTGGATTTCTTCAGTTAAAATTTTGCCAGCAGAATTAATGTTGAAGAATATGTGTTATGTATGTCTTAGTATTTGTGCATTCAACT
The DNA here is from genome assembly GCF_030435805.1 of Mustela lutreola. Taxonomy (NCBI): domain Eukaryota; kingdom Metazoa; phylum Chordata; class Mammalia; order Carnivora; family Mustelidae; genus Mustela; species Mustela lutreola. The sequence continues at coordinate 68,954,375 of NC_081298.1, forward strand.
GATAGGAATCTGAGAACAAGCACATGAGAGCTTTTCACCCCTTTGATTTTAATGCCTTTAAAATAACTGGGAAAATGTCATTGGGGGGAAAAAAAAACTAAAAAAAAAAAATTAAGCTGTTTAATGATCCAACCAGTTTTACTTTATTATTTCTGTAATACTTTATTTAAAAGGAGGAAACTGGTCCAGTTTCAGGAAGACTAAAAACAACACGATGAGAAATAATACTGATTGATAATTCCTAAAAGCTATTTCCCGTTTATAACAGTTTATTTAAAACAATCTATAAACAAATGCATTTAGAGGGTTTCTTAGGGATATTTCATGAAACATTGAGTTTTCCTTCAACATGGGTTTGTTTTGTTTTTGTTTTTAAAGACAAACCTATTGTTTAAAAATGAAACAATTTCCTTGGCAGGTGGGGGTATTGCTGAATTACTGTGATATAGAATAATACCTTACTGGGGAGAGGCTTTATTATTTCAAGAATTCAATTTCAGATTGTATTTGTTCTTGTTTGCTTCTCTTGCTGCAATGCGTGCATTTTCTGTCTTACCAGATAACAGAACTGTTGTATAAGGATGGACGTTATTGCCAGGAGCCTCCAGGACCAACGGGTAGCGTTTCAATTTCGATGATTGTAACTTATCCACAAATCCATTCTTCTGTGTAATGATGGGCTAGAAGGATTACAGCAGTAAACATTTTCTTTTTGAAAGTGAAATTTGAAAACATTTGGTTATAAATCTTTATATTGATAACCACAACATTTTGAGACCTCTGAGGTGTTCGGTTTTATCACTGTAAATTGTTTTTAAAGACAGGGTTGGAGGCTTTTTTCTGGTTAGACACTGACGAAATGCTTCTTACAGCGCGTGTGAAAATAGGCTTAAAGACCAGTCATTCTTAGTGTTTGTTATTTTAATGTTTTTGAGGTATAGTTAATTTTAAATGTATAAAATAGTAAAGGAGATCTTTAGTTTTTTCCCACTTAAGTATAATTTATTATCCAAAATACATTATTTTGACATTTAATGATTTTTGTTTTCCATATAATGAGGCCTAGAATAATACATGGCTTTCTTTAAGAAGGCACCCTTCTTGAAAGTTCAGATTTTCTATCCTAGGTATTAACACATGGCCCTATACATTTTATGCTTGAACGCATAGGAAAATTACTGTTGTTACAAAACATCTTTGTTAATCTTGGTTTTTCATTGGCTAATAGGCAGCTCTCCACAGGATTACTGTATCTGCTTATTAAAATTATTTAACTTTCTGTACTCAACATTTGACAGTTGTTTCTAATTTTATGTGTTCCCTAAATATTGCCCACAAAAAAATTAGTGCAGAAATGTATACAAAGCATTTATTTATTCTTCCTACTCGTGATTTGGACAGGAAATGGGTAAGGCCTTGGGCAGGACCACTTCTGTCACAGAGTGGTGGAAAAAAATAGATTGAAGTAAGATTCAGTACTGAAAAGCTGTCACTCGGTCTGAAAATAATTAATATTCCTTTCACTCACCAGTTAGATATGTGCTCCCAAACCACATAATCTCTATGCCTCAGTGATCAGTGTTGCCATTTCAGAGCCTCTCATCAGGGTGACATCTCACACCAAAATGATTTCTTATAAATTAATCTTGATAACATGACAGTCTCAGTAATTTTAGTGGAATGCTTTCTCTTGTTTTTTTCCACAGAAGCTGTTGGCTATTTTCTTTATAACTTGATTGACAGCATGAGTGACTCAGAGGTACAGGCCAAGGAGGAGCGTTTGAGACAATACTTCCATCAGCTGAAGGAGATGGTACCATTTCATTTTTTGCTATATAATGCCTGTCCTGTCTGACATGTATCTATTAGATTTGAAATTGCTGCTTTTAAGTACAACCAGACCACTTCTCAATGACATACACGAGTTGGAGACTTAAATTATGTCTGGGATAATTTCTGTTAGACAAATTTCAGTTTGGTTGTCTAAAACTCAGCCTGTTTTTGTTTTTTTGTTTTTCCTCCTTTCCCTTTGCACAGAATGTAAAAATTCCTGAAAATATCTACAGAGGCATTCGTAATCTACTGGATAGCTACCATGTTCCTGAATTGATTAAGGTGTGTGTGGAATAGTAATCAACTTTTTAAAATGCTTAATTTGTATTTAAAAGCGTGTTAAAATTGTATTTAACTATGATGCTTTTTGGCCAAAAACAGTTTACTTAAATGACAACCATTAAACGCTAGCTTTTCATTGATGGTTCATAAATACTGTTTATATATTGAAGGATATGTTTTAAATACTTATTACCACGGTTAATGAAGTATGAATAAAATTTCTGAAAGATTTTGAGAAGATGGAAAAATAGTAATATGAGCTGAAAGTTTTAAAATTCACTTTTGACATTTGCTAATATATTTTTCCATGTATTTTCTAATTCTTATTTAAATCTCAATTTTAGGATGTTAATATATTGGTTGAAAGAGAGAAGATAGACTCTCGAAAAGTAAGTAGGTTTTTGAGTAGATTCTGCATGCTATAACCACATTTAAAGAGAATTCTAGGTTGTGTCCTTATAAAACCAGTGGTTCTTAACATTTTTTCATCAGGGTACATCTAAGAAGCTGGTAACAGCTATTCCGTTCCCTATCTCAGACAAATCAGTGGTATCTAAGAAATTTGTGTATGTACCCAGGAGCTTCAAAAATCCCTGGAGTTCATCCACAGATCCCCAGATTAATGTACTTGAGAGCATTTATGATACCTAGGAAAGGTCAGCTTGAAGAGTGACAAGGGGTGCATTTTCTTTTTGTAGTAAATTTCTTTCCTTTTCTTTCTGTTCCTGTAGACTGTGCAGTTGCCATCATCTGTTTTGGAGTCTACACTTGAAAAACTAAAAGCTGCAAATCAACCTATAGGAGATGTCCTAAAGCAGCTCATACTAGCGCTTTGTTCAGAAGAGGTAACAATTGTTTAAATATTTCAAATGTGCTATTAAGGTAAAAAAAATTCTTCATAGATAAAAGTAAGCAAAGCCAAATACAATATTTATGATTTTCACAATTGATTATTATATGGCATGTGTGTGAAGAATGCAATTAAATGAAAGGTTAACTAATTTCAGCTACACCTTGAATGGCATGTTTTCGGGTTGCTGTAGTTTGTTTACGATAATCTGCAAAGTGAATGATAGTAACAGCCGTGATAGGTTTATCATACATGCCAAATGTCCTTTCAAGCCATGGCTCCGGTCTCTTATATCTAGATTGTCAAGCAACTGATACATGCAGTAGTCATTTGCAAGTCAAATATTACTGGGTTGTTAATGCAGGGATTGAAATTCCATTTTCCTGCTGGAAAAAAGCTCTTTCTGAGATAAAGGGTCTCTTGCCTTTTTTCAGCAGGCGTCCAGCTGTACTTTGTGTTCATTTTAGTGTATGCCTGCAATTTGCGGTATTTCACTAGACTTTTTCAGTTTCTGGTTCAATATGATTTGGTCGTATGCCTGTGTTTTTAGGGGAAAAAAACATAACTGACTTTAAGATTATAACATAGTACTGTTGAATTCTAAAAGATTTTTTCACTTTGCTTGGATATTAAACTAGACTCTGAGAAACTTTGCCATGATACTTATTTCTGTGTATGGCAATTGGACTGTGAGTGGGGGGCTGGCTTTGTACATATTTAATTTGGACATCTTTTTTATAATACCTACAAAGCTAAAATATCAAATTTGGCACAGCAACTTCTTTTGCATTACATGTAACAAATCTTTTAAACCCTATAGACGTATTTTGCCTGCTTTTTGAAAGGTGAATAAAAATACAAAGGAGGAAGATGAAGTTAATAACATAGATCCATTTGTTTTTAAAGCGCTATTAACTTTTCTGTACTCTGAATGCTAAACCTAGAGGTTGTTCATTTTTACTTTTGTGTCATTTCTTACTTCTTTTTTACTTCTGTCCTTTATTTTAGAACATGCAAAAAGCTCTTGAATTGAAAGCAAAATATGAATCCGACATGGTTGTTGGTGGCTATGCTGCTTTAATAAATTTGTGCTGTCGCCATGATAATGCAGAAGATGCATTGAACCTGAAACAAGAATTGTGAGTACCGTGGCACTGAAGCAAATCATCAGCATTTATGCTGATAGACAGTACTTGATGGATCATGTAAATTGAATATTACTCCTACAGAATGTAATTTTTAAAAATTCTTTTTGTCCGTGTTTTTAGAATTTCATAATATGCCTCCCTTTGATTAATTATGGCTTGTTTTCAGCAAGGAGTCTTTGTTTAAGTATGATAAGACATCTTGTCCCTTAAAGCCAAGGTTTTTTCCCCATTGACTATATAACTGCAGATCACACAAGGGATGATGGTAACTATTTTATAAGGCTTAACATTTCCCTTTCTCTATAGTGTGAACAACATTCTGTCCATTTCTCAGGTATCTTTAGTTTCCCATCATTATAGAGTTACTAATTAAAAATATGTCCTTTGGAGTATTTCAACGTTTATGACAAAGTTAGAATCACCTAAAGTGCTGTGAAGCAAAAGAATTCCTTCATTTTTATCATTTGCAGATGGGGTGATGCAATATATGTGTAGTGGTAGATTTTTACTTCTTTTGTCACTTTGAATATAATGGTATGTGCATTTGAATATGGCTTCAAAAATACACCTTCACTGAAATGTAGAGGCCTATGTTAATAATAATTCAGAACAACTGATGCATTTTTGAAAAGGATAAAATGGCTATTGCAGTTCTTTTCACAGTCAACTTTTAAAATGTGCCTTTAATTTCTAGTGACCGTTTAGATTCATCTGCTGTCCTTGACACCGGCAAGTACGTAGGCCTTGTAAAAGTATTGGGAAAACATGGCAAGCTCCAAGGTAAGTCACATAAAGGAAATGTGTGATGCAAGTATCTTGCCACTGGAATAACATGCGAATTGATATTAATGGTATATCATGTCCTGCAAAGTGCTTGAACACTTTGCATACAAATTTGCATGTGAATCCATCCAGAGCTGCATGGACAGTGTAGGCCATTAGTTTTAATGGATTGGCAAGCTTGTCATTTACATTTGCACAGCTCAGTGCTTTTTGCATTTCTACAGCTAGTTTTTATTAGCATTGCTGTTTGGATTGAGTTTGAAGATCATGACTTATGGCACAATTTGCTGATATGCCTGCACTAATGGCTTTGTTTTTGCTTAAGAACATCTGAAGGCTGAACATAAAACCTATAAACATAACCTTTATTTAAGAATATGAATTTTGCTGTAGTCTTTGTCTTAACTTTTAATAACATTATCAAAAATACATACTTTAGTAAGTTTTTATTTAGAAGTTTGCAGAGAAAACCTCATTGATTGTATAGCTGATATGCATTCTCTAATTTGCTCATTGTTGAGATAATGCTAAGCCTAATTACTTACACTTGATCATATCTTCTTACTGTTACTTGTTTCTTATATTTCTCATTGGGTTTTATTCCTATTTTAGCCTTCCTTTCTTCCCTTTTATTTCTAGAGAATGTTTTCTAAAAATTTTTTATAGTGAAAAAATGTGTGGAGAAAATACTTGATTTGAATGTTGGATTTTTTTTTTTTTAGGAAGTCTTTCTAACAGAAAACTCTTTATAAGGTTTAGTCTGCTTTTCTAAAATCACTTTTCGTGAAGCGGTCAAAACATTTTGTCTGTGCAATAATTAAAAACAACATTATAAAAATGCACTTATTCCATATCCTAAAATGTTTGTTTCTGCCTTCCTAATGAAGCTTAATGAATCTAATGTATTAACATGCAGTCTTTTGGAAAGCTTTCATTGGCTCTGCTTGGCTAATTAGTATCGACATAGCAAACAGGCCCTATCGGTATCAGACCATTAGTCTGGCTGTATATACAGTGTAAACACATCTTTATTATCTGGCCTCCTGACAAGCCATCTGCTGAAGAAACAATGATGTGATTTAGCAGATGTTAGCTCTGAACGATAAAAGCATCCATTTAGGAGGATCTTACAGCTATAGGGCAGACCGTACAGGGTTATGTGGTGCAGAGTGGGCACACAGTCCCTATCTATAATTTGTAGTCAAAGTTGCAGGGAAATGATAAAACCATGCTATTGTGGATTTATAATTGTAGTCTCGTTTAGAAATGCAAGTAGTAATTAACTTGAAATCGGCATTATACACTAGAATTTACATTCCTGCTGGGCTTGAAATGCTGTTTTAATAGCAGTTTGTTTTCCCTACATGAAATTACCTAAGGGTCTTTTGTGTTACTTCATTGTAGATGCTATTAACATTCTAAAGGAGATGAAAGAGAAGGATGTTCTTATCAAAGATGCAACAGTCTTGTCCTTTTTCCACATCCTAAATGGTGCAGCTCTAAGAGGTGAAACTGAAACAGTGAAACGGTTGCATGAAGCCATCATGACACTAGGGTTAGCGAAACCATCCTCAGCCTTAAGTTCCCCATTGGTCACTCTGTATCTGGAAAAGTAAGTTAATTGAATTTTGAATTTTAAATGTTGGCATTAAAATAATGAGTCTGATTATTTGGGGATTATGTTTTGTCAGTACTTTGTGCTCCTTGGAAGCCTTGGGGGGTGTTTGCCATGGAATGAGAGGACTTAATATGGACTGGTTGACCTTTAAAATGACCAGCAGCCCTGTCTGTGTCCTGTGGGTTGCTTCTCCATGGAATGGTCTGTGGTGATTTTTTTTTGTGGGGCGTGTGATGACAGTACATGAAATTGAATCTAATTTTTCCCAGTTTTGAGCCTTATAGGTCTTAATTATTAATATAAGAAGGAAGGATTCTCTGGGGCTTTTGATTATGCATCGTGACTGTCATTCAGGTAATAATGTAGCAGCATCTCTTCAGTTCTCCTTTTCTCCATGTGGTATTTGATTTTAATAGCATGTGCCAATACAGTGACTGTAGCTTCCATTAATACTGTAGAGGATGTCTCTGTGTCTTGAGGGGGGTGGGGAGGAGGAAGGTGAATTTTGTTGATATGGTGAGGTTTCTGGAGTTTGAAATTTTTTACATTTGAAATGCTGAAGTTGGTGCCCAATTTAAGATATTATTTGCAATGCAAATCATTAAAATCAACCTTACATTCTTGTAAGTGAAACATTTAGTAAAACCATTAAGCATCCTTTATTATCTTGTTTTCTTTTCATGTTTGTTTTCCTTTTTTAAAAAATTTCCTAGATCTTTCTTCTTTGTCGTCTTTTTCATGGCTTAATGCAGTTTTTAATCTGCCTATTTTGTGATCGGGAATTCCTGATTTTATTTATTTCATTTTCATTCCAGTGTAGTTAACATGGAGTTATATTAGTTTCAAGTGTACAGTATAGTGATTCAACACTTCCTTATATTGCTCAGGGCTCATCATGATAAATGTATGGGATTTTTCTGATTTTGGTATGGATGTGGCCCTGTCAATGCCAGGAGAAAAATTAAAAGATACATCTTAATAGTTCTTATATTCTTCCCAAATTTATGATGGTTTTTCTTTATTTATTAGAGGGTATAATTAATTGGATATAATGAATGATTCAGTATTGAATTTAAAATGGGGAATCAAAATTATCTCAGCTCCATGTTTGGAAATGGGGGTATACATATTTATACACACACAGATAATTCCACATATATGTTTGATGAAATAATTTCTTTGCCATCCAATCGAAAAATAGTTTATCGAGTTAGGTGATTGGCCAGATCTTAACCTCTACAATCTCAGCATTACATCCTTTTAAAGAAATAGTGATTCAAACAATTACCGTGTTACTGAGTTCTCATGTTCACAGCCAACTTTATATAGAAATCCTATAATTAATATGCTTCCTACTAGAATTTTTTTGATTATTTGAAAGACCCATCTCTGCAAATTGCATGTGGAGCTTTGCATAGGGATTTGAAAGAAATGGGCCCTGTGCCCAGAAGAATTAGGCCCTCCTCCTCTATTGGGCAAAAATAAAATAATTTATAATGAAAATGAGGCCATGGTAGAAAAGTATCTTACAAATAGAAATACTTTGAAGACAGAGAAGACATGAAAGTTTTCTGAAAGAGGTCTGCAGATGGGGCTCATGAACCAAGGAGAGCTTACTCATAGGAAAATGGAAATACCATGGGATTCAGATGTTAACCTGGAGCATCATCTGTGTTTCTGATTGCAGGGTACAGTCGGAGATTTGTATGTCTCAGTAAAATGTGGCTGTCCCTGTTAATTGGGCTAGAGAAATCTGAATTAGTATCTTTTCTTTTATGATTTCTTAACTACTTTCAGATATATCAAGAAATTATTACCTACTATTTTGATTTGCCTAGTCTTTTTTTGCTATCTTTGCTTTGCAGAGGCAGTCTCCATGGCAGGATCTTTCAGTTCATTGTAATAAAAAGGTTTTTGTTGACTGTTAGAGTCATGAGAATAATGAGGAAGAGATAAAGGAAATTTCATGTTTATAAAGTAGCAGAAAACAGTAGTAGCACCTCTAGTCTGTGATAAGTTGGGGAAAAAATTATCTTTGAAAACTTCTTTGCAGTTGTGTTTTCCCGAACTGATGGAAGATAACTAATTCAGAATCATGACAAGTACAGTACAAGGATTAACTACACTAGCTTGCCAAAAAGTCCACATGTATTTGATTTGATTAAATATGTTTTATCTTCAGTAATATCATGTAATTGACCTCAGCAAGTGTGAGCTCATTTGGAGAATGAGCCTTTTTTATTCAGATTTGAGATAAAAGTATGAAATTCATTTCAGAACATCATACAAAATCTTCATCTTTTCATTCAAAGACAAGCATCTTTTTGGAATGTCACTGCAAAGACTCTAAAGAGACTGTCCCTTAAATATTGTAATTCTAGAACAAATCCATGAAATTGGGCTTTTCAGAAAGATGATCTTTAAGATTCAGTAAGATCTTAATTTTGAGGCTGACTTTAATAGCAGTAAAAAAAAACAGGAGAAAGTAATCCTGTGTCAATTTGTGATTTGGAAAATGTATAAAAAACTTTATGGGTGTGAGGAAAAAACATTTTGTTTCTGTTTATTTGCAAAGGAAAATACAAAATAACAGGTTTGCACAATTGTTAAGAAGTTGGTAAACTAATCTGTTTCTGTATTATCAAAATGGAAAGATAATGCAGAGTTGAACAAAACTTTCATGTGTTTCGTTTCGTTAGAATTATTTTATAAGCCACATCTCTGTGTGTAGTCCAGATGAATGTTATTTTAAACATTTTTTTGGTAACTACTTAAAAAATTTTTTTTTACTGAAATCCTACCTGATTCTGGAAGATAATCTGGGTCTTCCGTATTAAGGAAGGAAAAAAACGCTTTAAAATAGGTTAAAAGACCTTTTGGTTAGTTTTCATGTGCTGGTAAAGGAAATGAAATTAATAAAAGCTGGGCCATTAGGTTTAAAAGTATAAAAATTGGTATGATATAGTTTCAGATTCACTTGTTTTATAGCTTATCTGTTTTGGTTTCATTGCATATGAAAAATATCTGAAGCTGTTTAACTGGATTATTTAGTGCAGATGATCAAAGAAGCTTTAATTTCTGCTTTCCATTAAGAACTTTTCTGTGCTGATTTGTGCCTATAATCTGTATGTGCCCACATGCATTTCATTTAAGCGAATCATAGACTTAGTATATTTAATCCTCCCAGAACTCTTGCTAAGTTAATCTTGAGTTCTTCATAAAGGTCACAATTTCTGTAAGATGAACCTATAATCATAAAAGTTTTAAAACTCACTGTAGCACTTTAAAATGTTATGTAAGTGGGAAATACACTTTTTAAAATGCTGGTTATTCTGTCATATACACTCCCCTTCAATTTTAGCATCTTCATTTGTACTGGATACTTTTATTATTTATGGGAATGCTTGCCTTGGAGAGTAAAACTCTTTATGTGCTGAAAGGAAATTAAGGAGGTTTGGCTCTTTTACTCCATTATTGCAATTAAGAATTTAGCATCATCAGTGCCAAAGGACAAAAGTGGTTCATTTGCCCTAGGGGGACAGGACAGTGATAAGATGATTTTTCGTCAAGGATCATTGGGTCGTAATTAAGTTACATTCATGGCTATTGCTTTTTGAAGGATGATTGGTAAATGACAGGCTTCATGTGCTTAGTACGGACAGTGTTCAGTAGGGTTTTTTTCTGCCTCTGTCAGAAAATCCTGTTGAGCCTGATAATGTAAATGTGGCATTTTATTCTGAACAAAAGAGCAGGGAAATGAGCTATCTTGTCTAATCATTCAGTTGTTTAACACCGACTTCCAGTTTAGACTCAATTGGCTGGAAAGCACTTGACATGTGAAGTTAGTGCTGTTCGGAACGCATGTTTGAGTAAATTTTAAAGTAAGTGACAGCTAAATTGTACCTAGGGAAATTACAAAGCCTTCAACACAGTTAATTTTTTGGGGAGGATTAGTTGTAATTGCAACACCAGTCTCCTTGAAGATTCCTCATTTATAGATGATGAACAGGAAAAAAAAAACATTTAGCTCTTTCAAAGGCTGGTTCTCTTAACAATAATTTTTACGAAGATGCTTTCTCTTGAATTGATTTCTCTTTACACTGAACAACTGCTTAAGATTTACAGAATAGTTTGTTTTTAGAGTGTTGAAGTGTTTTTTTGCCTTGTTTTAAACTTTTTTCCTCCCATAAACTCCCCTTTTCTCTACTGATTTCAGATTTTGAGAGCTTTTCAAGTCAGTAATCCCTTTAGGTAAATTGCCACTTCACTAACACTTTATGCATAATGTTGAAGCACTTTATTCCAATTAAAAATTAATATTTGTCATTTTTTTTTGGTGGTTTAAAGTAAGTATCCTCTCTGAATTGGAAAGTAAGTTACTATAAAGAGATTAAGTTTGAAGTTGATAGGTGAATATAGATAGTTGCCACTAGTCATTCTTGTTCTAACAGTACGGGATTGTGTGAAATGCATTTACAATTTTTACAGTTAGGAATGGTGAGGAATTTGACTTAGGAGTGCTTTGTTTCCTGGTATCGTTGTTTGGTTATTTTTATGATCAGTGGATGCCTCATATGAATGTATATCGAGTATTTGTTTTTTTGTCAGTGACAGTAGAGCATACTTTAATTCCATTAATACTGAGTAAAACTAAAGGTGGTATCAGATTTGCCATATGGGCTTCAAAAGCTTACAGTTTTAGAAGTTCCTCCATGAAATAATGCAAAGTTACAGTTTGTAGTGTGGAGTATAGGGCCATGTGCCCTTAAAAAAGTGAGTTGGAGAGTCTGGAGTATACTTTAATATGGGCCAAGTACATCGAAGTTAATAAGTAAAACTCTTAGTAGTAAATCTTTTTTAAAAAGATTTATTTGAGAGAGTGCGAGCCATGTACACATAGGTCTGGGTGGAGGGAGAGGAGAGAATCTCAAGCAGACTCTGTGCTGAGCGTAGATCCTGATGCGGAGCTTGATCTCATAACCCTGAGAGTATGACCTGAGTTAAAAACTGAGTTGGGGGGCGCCTGGGTGGCTCAGTGGGTTAAAGCCTCTGCCTTTGGCTCAGGTCATGATCCCAGGGTCCAGGGATCGAGCCCCACATCCGGCTCTCTGCTTGGTGGGGAGCCTGCTTCCCCCTCTGTCTCTGCCTGCCTCTCTGCCTATTTGTGATCTCTTGTCTGTGAAATAAATAAATAAAATCTTAAAAAAAAAAAAAAAACGAGTCAGACACTTAACCAACTGAGCCACCCAGGCACCCCAATAAATAAAACTCTCTTTTAACTGTTCTAATTACCTACTGGACTCAGCCTCTGGTATATATTTGTTCTTAAAATTTAGAATTATAGAATCTTTCTTTTTCCTGTTCTTCTTTCATGGACTTACAGAATTTTGATAAAGCTTATATTAATTTGCATCAATCAGATTTTTTAAAATTATTGCTTACTTATTGACATACAGTTTCATTCATGAAGATTGTTTTATGTACTTCATTGAAGTATTTTGAGGAGGATCTAATTGAAAGAAAGTTGTAGTGGGTTTGCCTTTTTTTTTTTTTTAAGAGATATAAGTATGTTATAGAGTTGGCTTTCCTTTAGCATTATTTGAAGTGTGTGAAAGCAGAGGCTAAATTTTTATCAGGAATGGGCTTAAAAATTTGTAACACGTTTATATATAAAGCTTTCAGAATTATGAATACATACTGAAGTAAGCATAGAACCACAAGTTGTTTTGCATCCAGAATTAATGTTACCAATAAGATTTCTTCAAAACATTACTGTTTTTTTAGAGTAGGGTTTTAAATCTACTGTAGTTTATTAAAGTATACCAAGGAAGTCTCAGAATCATCTTAGATCACAGTACCTAGAAGTACACAGAGTGGTAAAGTGCTGTCCCACATCTCAGGTATAAAGCAGTATCCACTTTTTTCCTTTGGATATTTTGCTGTTCTTGCTGACTTCATCTTGCCTAGAAGAAATGGTACTTTAGCGTGATGATTTTTTCTGCCAGTGTGATACATTTGAGTTGAAATCTCATAAGCTCCAATACATAGAACCTCTCTAATCAGAGAATTCGAACTGGGAGGGAACCCACAGGTTCCTTGAGTTCAGCCATTGTGATAATCTGCTTTTCATCACCACTTCTGGAAATTTATCACATGGCTATAGCCGAGCCAGGACTTAATAAGTGGGATTGAGATTCAAAAGTCCTGTGAGTATATAACTGTTTTCGTAGCAGTGTCAATTTTAGATACTTTTTAATGTTTTTCATTTTTATCACCCAGGTTTTTAAGCTTTAGTAGGAAAGATTAATGATGACATCATATTATATGAGAGATGAACATTTTTCTCTCTTTTTAATATGTGATTCAAGCACGAGTCAGAATGTAAATGATAGGGATTGTGAGAAGAACGGACTAATTATTAGTTCATTTCTTTTTTTTTTTCCCTCCCCAGTTCAGTAGTTCATTTCTGTCATCAGTCCACTTATATGAAATGTTTCATTATAGATTTCTAACTCATTTTGTTGGCAACCTGAGAGCAGTGACATTGGTACTTAAAATCACTAACAAATATATGAATTATTTCCATTTTGCTATTCTTGTCGTTTCTGTTGTTGTTCTGAGGATGTATAATCTTCAGAAGCATGTATTTGGAGACCAAAGGCTATTAACATGTCTCTTTGATTGACAGAACAATTATTCATTCATTTATTGATAGCTTTGACCTAATGTAGGGGAAATACAGTTGAGACACACTGTTCTAGTTTGGGAATTGATCTGAGAAAGTGGATCATTAAAAAAATCAGTATGTGTTAGTTCTCTTGAAAACATCTTAGTAGTTTTTCATTAAATGGAATTGTAGAAGGCTAATAACTGAACCTGTATCTGAAGCAAAGGGGAAATACTGATTATATAAAGGTTTATATCATATGTGGTAGCTTCTGTAGCATTTCTCTTGTATGACAGTAATCTAGCCTGCAACATCTACTTGCGGTTTTGAAATTAACCTGTAATTTAGTCTTCACCCCAAATGACAAAAATTCAAATGACTCTGTGGGGTGCCGGAAGATGCACTGTAAACAGGGCTTGGGAAGGGGATAAGGTAGAGAGCTCTGGCAGGATCGGCTGGCTTTCACTGTGTCAAGTATTATTGCAATAAAATTAGCACTTCTTCCTGGTATTTTCCTTTTAGTACAGCTTAAAATCTTAATCTAGATAAAATAGTAATTCAGTCTCGGGCAACATAACATTTATATAATGGACCAAAATGTTAGGGCTTCAGCAGAAATTTTAAAAATGCTTTCCTCCTTTTGAAAACTATGGCATGTGAGAGAAAGGTGTTTTTTCCACGGAGCCTGTCAAGAACTGTCACTAACCACATATCTCTCTATATTTCATACTTTCTTTTCAAAAATTTTTAATTTCTTATTCCACATTGCACCACCTTATTAGGTTAAACAGGCAGCAGTGTTGTCACTGGAGCATAAAGTGCGAGTAGATGTAGTCAGCGGAAAGTGGGAAGTGGGAAGGCAGTGCCTTCCTCTGTTTACCCTAGTAACCTTGGGCCAAATCATTCAGTCTTTACATGCTTTAATTTCCTCATCTGTTTAAAAATAAAGGAGGGTGGCATGTAGAATTGGATCACATAATTTCTACAGTTTTTCCGAAGTCTTACATATTTCTCATACTGTCATTTTCCTTTTAAAGGAAAAAGTAGTTTTGGGGGACTCAAAAGACTGCATTTCCACTCTTAAGAAATTCTGACTTAATGAAAATATTGAAAGATAATTTTTTTGTTTGTTACCACAGAAGAGAAACCTTGACTTTACAACGGGAAATGATTTTTTCTTTTAAAGATTTTATTTTTAAGTAATCTCAACATGGGGCTCAGACTCACAACCCTGAAATCAAGAGTCTCATGCTCCATTGACTGAGCCAGCCAGGTGCCCCTGGAAATAATTTTTAAAAGCTTCCCTTCAAATGAGGGTTCTCCTAGAATTCACTGATCTTAAGAATGTCTGAGTTTTTAGCCACAGTAAGTTTCTGTATATATGAATCCTGAAGTTATTTTCTCCCTCTCCTGTCTGGAGAGGTGGCAGTACTAAAAATAGGATGATAGAGTTGTAAATACTTGAAAATTTCTTGGTAACTGCTGATAGATATTTCTTAATGTTTCCTAAATCTAGAATTTTTGAGGATAGTAAATACATGTAAGTAGTTAGAAAAAATATTTGATAGTAGTCCTTGTTTTTAGAAATAATGTATTTTTATGGCAACTTAATAGATGAAATCAGATTTTTAAAAAAAGAATTTATTTATTTATGTATTTAAAGAGCAGGAGTGAGGACATGGGTGTGTGAGCGTGAGGGGTGCAGAGGGACAGGCGGACTCCCTGCTGAGTGTGGATCCTGGTGTGGGGGCTCGATCCCAGGACCCTGAGATCATGACCTGAGCTGAAACTGAGTTAGACCCCCAACCGACTGAGCCACCCTGGCGCCCCTGAAATCAGATTTTATTGTTTATTATTTATTAAATTTTATTTATTTGAAAGAGAGAGAGACACTCAGCGAGAGAGGGAACACAAGCGGGGGTGGGGGAGTAGGAAAGGGAGAAGCAGGCTGCCGGTAGGGGCAGAGCAGGGAGCTCTGCCGAGCTCTTTCCCAGAACCCTGGGATCATGACCCTGAGCCAAAAGCAGACACTTAACGACTGAGCCACCCACGTGCCCTGAAATCAGATTTTATTTATAATAATCTCAGAGTATCCCTTCATTTATTTGTACTTTTTTGAAAAGAGTGCTATTTAGGGGGGCCTGGGTAAGCATCTGATTCTTGATCTTAACTCAGGTCTTGATCTCAGAGTCAGGAGTTCAAACCCCATGTTGGGCTCCATGCCCAACTTAAAATAAAAATAAAAAGACTGCTATTTTGCAAATGAAATAATGAAAGGTGAAGGAAAGAAAATAGAGAAAGTAACTTACTGATGTCTGTACTCAGAACATTTATTTATACTATATAAGGATTGTTTCTCTCTTATTCCATTTTGCCTTTTTTAAAGCTCAAATGGATACATTTTGACTGCTCATGGTTGTGAGTCTAGATATATTTTATTCATTGTTCATATTTTGATGTTTCCAAGGGATGACTTAGGTGCTGCTCTGGAAGTCGCCATCGACTGCTATGAAAAATATAAAGTATTACCAAGGATTCATGATATCTTATGTAAACTGATAGAGAAGGGCGAGACTGATCTAATTCAGAAAGGTTGGTCACCTCCAATATCTTGCTGTAGTTGTTTTCCCCCTCTTGCTATTTAATCTCAATGAATTGCTGTGAAGAGAAAATTTAACAGGAAGGGAAGCACATCCAGGGAAACTTTGTTAGTCTTCTAAAATAAAAAGGACAGGATCAGCTAGATTTTCAGTGTTGTCAATATCCTTGATTTTAATAACTACTCATTTTGCATAGTTGCCTCTCTGTTATTTTTTGCTCTGCTTCTTGGTGATCTGCCTTTTCTGAGGAGTTGTTCCCACTTATCCTCACCAGTTCTCTTTGAAGCTAGTCGTAGGTACTTAACTGTTGTAAATGTATGCTGTCAGGTAAGGAATGTGATGGAAAATTGGTTGATACAGTGCTAGTTTTCAAGTTACTGTAAATATTTGTTTTAAAGTTTTCTTTTATTTGTCCAGAACTTCAAGTGATAATTTGTTTCTTTGTATATTTTTTTCTTCTACTCTCTAGCGATGAACTTTGTGAGCCAAGAACAAGGTGAAATGACGATGCTGTATGATCTCTTCTTTGCCTTCCTACAAACAGGAAATTACAAAGAGGCCAAGAAGATCATTGAGGTATGGTTTTTAACTACAGGATTCTAATGGTACAGCTGTTTATACTCTTAATTGGAATATGTTTAAAATTTTTAACCTTTAATTACCGTTGTTCTGATTCATGTTAATATAATTCAGTCCCAATAATGGGGGCTGGGGGGGGGTTGCTCGGCCAGCTTCTTTATTGTATATAATTACAGCTCAGTAAAGGCAGCCTGGTTGTATATTGAATTTGTTTCCTCACTTTGTTAAATTCAATGTTATGTATCAGAATGATATTTGCATATTAAATCTTGGATTGTGGAACAATTAAATTAAACTGACATTCCTGGGTGTAAAGTTGCTAATCCTCTTTGCCAAGGAATTCTTTGTTCTTAAAAGCGGTGGAATTTAATTTGCTGCAGACCATGCTCAGATTTATTTGTAATGCTTGTCTACAAGTTAATCAGCCAAACAAGTGCTGTCTGCAACTGTTTGGCATTTAATTTAAAATTTCTTCCTCTTCTTCTCCTTTTCTCTTTTTTTAAACTATGGTAAGCAGCTTATGGGAAATGGTAGGTGACAAACCTGGCCTATTTAGGATTAGTGTATTTTATCTAGGCTTGATTGAAATTTTGCTTACTGAAATTGGTAAGTCAAAGGGCAACTATAAAGTCTGTCCAAATTACAATTAACTTCACTATTAAGCAGTTCTGTTTCCTCTAAATAAAACATTCCACAGAGGATAGACCCATTACCTTAAGAAAAATTACTTAATGTGAAATAAATAAAATCAGTAATCCTGTTTCTGTCAGATCATACGTTGTCATGACTCCATGTCTTTTCCCAAAAGTTCCCGTGGCAGATGGGACACAGGGTGGTGTTTGGCCTTCTTATTTGTATATTGATGACTGCTTATCATGAAGTTGAAAATGGAGGCATACAACCCTGAAAATTATAGTTTGTCTTGATATTTTTCGAAGAAGAGAAAAGTATGGAAAGGGAAGACTGTTCAGTTGATTCAGAACGTTCTTAGTTTGTCTTACAACTCCATCTGTCCTTCTGTCAGAGGGAAGTGGGACATGCTATTTTGGGCAGATTCTTCGGTAGCTCAAGTAGTTCACTTGTATTTTCTAGAAAATAGTATAAATTCTTTCAATAACAGTGCCTGGTGGGGGCACCTGGGTGACTCAGTTGGTTAAGTGTCTGCCTTCAGCTCAGGTCATGATCCTGGAGTCCCAGGATCCAGTCCCATATCAGGCTCCCTGCTCAGCAGGGAGTCTGCTTCTCCCTCTGACCCTCACCAGCTGATTCTCTCTCTCTCTCTCTCTCTCAAATAAATCTTTTAAAAAAAGAAAAAAAAAGTCTGGTGTGTCTGAAAATGCAGGAAGCTGTCTGCCTTTTGAGTTCTGCTGCTCTGTGTGCCTGATATCAGTATTAGCAGGGCACTGATCAGAGGGAAAATGAAGCTCAGGTATTCAGATAATAGTGACTGAGAGGCTCTATCATAGGAACTCGTGTGTCTCTTTACGTAATAATCAAGACATAATAGAAGAGCCAAAATCACGAGTTCTCCTTTTGCCATCTACTTGCTAGTGCGGTAATGGGCAGTTACTAAACCTTCTTAAGCTTCCTCTTCTATAAAAGGGAGTATAGTATCTTTAAGATTCAATCACATAATGTATGTAAAGCAGCTTGCATGTTTCTGGATTATGGTAGTAATCAATAATATTAATTCTCTTTGCCCCTTAAAAGTAGGGATTGCGTTATCTGCTTTACCCCACTTAATTCACAGTATGATGTTTAGCATAAAGGTACATGTTGTCACATGAATAGAAAACTGCCTCTTAATTACTTTAAAGCTTTGCCAAATACAGCATCATTGAGTGTAATCATTTAGGGATGCTGTCTACTGATGACAGAATTTTCATAGTGGATGTGTACAAAATTGCTTAAAGGATAAAGAATGGCTTTACAGAACCCCTGTGGTATTTTAGGGTAGGACAGCAGGTGTGTGAAACATGGGAATATTCCGAAGCACATTTCTAGTTTCTTTTTTTTTTTTAATTAATGATTAGCTGGGTTTGAATTAAAATGGGAACTTGCTTTTTTCACTACTAAAATTCAAGATCTGGAATTTTCTCTTATAGTGTTCTAAGGATTATTGAGAATATAGAAAGTAATAGAAAATAATAAATTGTGACTGTATCAGCGTGTGAAAGAGTATTATAAATACTGAGCAATATTTTTTTTTTAATCATTCCCCAAAATGCATTAGTGTCTTATCAATGGGTAGATTTGCTAGGGTTAAGATTTCAAAGCAAAGTATACAGTGAAGCTTCTTTATAGTTCAAGCACTGTGGGAGAGAAGATAAGCCAGTCATAAAAATGTTCACATTAAATAAAGAAAGAAGAGGCAGAATTCAATGTGTAATAGGATTCATGTTGTTTTTTAAATGAACTGGGGTACATATATCATGTATTCTATACAGTACATTTTAATATTGTCTTACATTTTATTTCCATACATGGATTATTACAGGAGAGTGGACTTAACAGCTGCTATTCTGTTTTATACTTTTCTGAATTTCCTGCATTTTCTATAATGAGCATATAAATTCTTACACTCACAAAAAGTGTGTTCTTCCAAAAGAAGAAGAGTGAGAGAATCAGATGAAGATTTATTAAGAACTAATGTGCCACTCCTTGAATGTGAGATTAATGTATGAGAATAATTATGATTTGAGACTGAAAAGTATTAACTGCCATAAGAAAAGTATGAATACTTCTGAGAGTTCAAGGATGGAACTTACCCCCAGTGAAGGAAATTAGGCAAGACTTTCTGGAGGAAATGCAGCATGAGGTGAGGGGTTGATGCATATGGTATTCTTCAACATCTGAGAGTTTGATGAAGCTGTTAACACATATTAGAGGTCAAGCAAAAAGGTGGAAAGGGGAAATCTCTAAAAAATTCTTTTTCCCCAGCTTTATTAATATATAATTAGCATGTAACATTGTGTCTGTTCAAGGTGTACAGCATGTTAATTTGATTACTTACATTTTACAAAATGATGACCACAGTAGCGTTAGTTAACACCTCTGTCATTGCACATAATTACAGTTTCTTTTTTGTGATGAGAACATTTAAGATTTACTGTCTTAGTGGGGCATCTGGGTGGCTCAGTCGGTTAAGTGTCTGACTCTTGATTTCAGATCAGGTCTTGATTTCAGGATCAGGAGTTTAAGCCCTCCATTGGGCTCCACATTGGGCGTGGAGCCTACTTTAAAAAAATGTAGCTAGATATGGGTGTATATATACATGAACATATATAGATTATACATAAACATATATAGATATACAGTATTGTTTCTCTTTTTTATTAAAAACATTTTTTTTAAAGTTTTATTTATTTAAGTAATCTTTATACCCAGTGTGGGGCTCAGACTCCAGACCCTGAGATCAAGAGTCACACACACCTCTGTTGAGCCAGCCAGGCGTCCCTGTAGTATTGTTAACTACAGTCACCATGCACTACATTAGGTCCCCAGAACCTGTTCATCTTACAAGGGAAGTTTGTACCCTTTAACCAATGTTTCCCCATTTCTCCTGAGCCCCTGGCAAACACCATTCTAGAAGTTCGGTTGTTTTACAGTCAACATATTTGTGAGATCATACTCTCTGTCTTTCTCTGCCTCACATATTTCACTTGGCATAGTGCCCTTGAGGTCCATCCTGTTTGACCAGTTTACCCTGTCTCCCTTATTCCCTTCTTTTCTCCTTTCCTCTTTCCCTCCCTGTCTTTCTTCCCTCTCTCCCTTCATCATATCAATAATAAATACTTTCTTTAAAAGATTTTATGTATTTATGTCAGAGTGAGAGAGAGAAGAGAGCATGAGTGGTGGGAGGGGCAGAGGGAGAAGCCGACTCCCCACTGAGCAGGGAACCCGACAAAGGGCTTGATCCCAGAATCCTGGGATCGTGACTTGAGCCAAAGGCACACGCTTAACCAACTGAACCATCTATGCGTCCCAATAATAAATAATATCAATGACATCTTGAGAAAGATGTTCGTCCTAGAGAAAGATCTTTAAAAATGAATCTGTATAATGCAGTAATTGCTATAGAAGGATATACCACAGACTCTGTCTTTCTGAGGAAGTCATGTTTGGCATAAGAACTAAAGGATGCCAGGGGGGCCAGCCACACAGAGTGGAGGCAAAAGCATTTCAGGTAGGGACGCCTGGGTGGCTCAGTTGGTTAAGCAGCTGCCTTCGGCTCAGGTCATGATCCCAGCGTCCTGGGATCGAGTCCCACATCGGGCTCCTTGCTCCGCAGGGAGCCTGCTTCTCCCTCTGACTCTGCCTTCCACTTTGTCTGCCTGTGCTCGATCTCGCTCGCTTTCTCTCTGACAAATAAATAAATAAAATCTTAAAAAAAAAAATGTTTTTTAAAAAAAAAAAAGCATTTCAGGTAGAGGGAACTCCCTGTGCAAAGACCCTGAGGCAGGAAAGTGCCTCCATCTTTTGTCTTTGTGTTGTCTCTTAGGGCTCTTATCAGATAACACTCAAAAGAGTGTTTGGTCCATTATTAAATAGTAAGTGTTAACTTTTATTCCCTTCCTTCTGTGCGACAGTTTCCTGTATTGAAGTCAACTCTTTAGTCTCCTGCAGTCTCATCTGCAGGGTAACTATCCCTAGATCCTCTCAATGTTCTTCTGGCACATTCTGGAATGAACTTGGGGACATGTTCACAAATTATTTTTACAAACCTATCTAATAATACCAGTCAGTATTTTGTAGTCCGTGTTGCACCAGTGATGATGATCGATATGACTTTTTCCCCTGTGAATAGATTCAAATAAAATTTACATATGATTCCTTTTTAAAATAGGCCAAGTATGAAGACGCACTGTTAATCCCATTACTCAGCTAGTCATTTCTGTGGTTTTTCTGTCCTTTAGTTAACACATATTTCTTTTGTACATAATTGAAGTAAATTGATAATGTTTATCAATAGAATCATAGAACCATAGTTTTATCCTACATCACTGTTTCTGCATTCGACGCATGCGTAATTAAGAACTCTTCTGATCATTATTTTTAATGACCACGTCACCCCATAGTGTGAGTGAACTAAAGTTCATTTGCCCATTTGTCTTCTGAGAAAATTATTTACTTTTAAAAGAAATCATCATAATGCACATCTTAATCTATAGGTATAGGTATAGGTATATTTGGTTTTCAGATGATTTACTTAGGATTATTTCTTAGAAGTAAGTGAAATGCATTACTGTTAAAGCCCCTGACGCATAAATACAGAAATTTTGTTCTATCCTTATAAGTGATACCTCTTCTGTGGTCATCATAGCAGATTTGGTCTAAAGCCCAGGCCTCCCTTGCTCTTCTGCTAGAAGTTATGATAAAATAAGATGATCTTTTCTTTTTTCCTTTCATTAATTCATTTTTTTCCCCCCTTAATCATGGTAATTCTGGTCTCATAGAATGAATTTGGAAGTCTTCCTTTCTCTTCTGTTTTTTTGAATAGTTTGCGAAGAATAGGTGTTCATTCCTCTTTAAAGGTGTGGTAGAATTCATCTGTAAAGCTGGTCCTGAACTTTTCTTTTTTGGGAGGACTTTGATTACTGATTTAGTTTCATTGCTAGCAACTGATCTTTTCAAATTTTTTATTTCTTCCTGATTCAGTTTTGGAAAGTTAAATGTTTCTAGGAATTTATCTGTTTCTTCTTGGTTGTCCAGTTTGTTGGCATATATTAAGATGGTATTTTCTCACTAAGAAAGGACTTCATTTTTTCAGTCAGGTTTTGTTTTTTTTTTTTAAGATTTTATTTATTTATTTGACACAGAGAGAGATGACGAGAGAGAGGATACAAGCAGACGGAGTGGGAGAGGGAGAAGCAGGCTTCCTGCTAGACAGGGAGCCCAATGCAGGTCTTGATCCCAGGACTCTGGAATCATGACCTGAGCTGAAGGCAGATGCTTAACTAAGACTGAGCCACCCAGGCGCCCCATCAGTAAAGTTTTTTTTTTTTTTTTAAAGATTTTATTTATTTATTTGACAGAGAGAACTCACAAGTAGATGGAGAGGCAGGCAGAGAGAGAGAGAGAGGGAAGCAGGCTCCCTTCCGAGCAGAGAGCCCGATGCGGGACTCGATCCCAGGACCCTGAGATCATGACCTGAGCCGAAGGCAGCGGCTTAACCCACTGAGGCACCCAGGCGCCCCAGTAAAGTATTTTTTAAGGTACTTAAGTCACCTCCCAGGATGGAAGTATTGCAAGGTCATTTAATGAATTAATATTGTTTGGGTACTTCATTTTGTGTTTTAAGACAGGACATTAAGTCCAGGGAGGGGTGTTACATACAAGTATGAGAAAAGTTAAATTATTATTTGAAAGGTTAAATAACTACACTAAAGGTTTCTGTAAAGAAATACTTATGTTTATTCTTATCCCTTTGAGCAGTTCAGTGATCACAAACTTCATGCCTGCCATGTGCCAGGGGCTGCTGAGTTTTCTAGGTAGAAACACAGAGTCTGCTTTAATTTTGGTTAGCATTTCTCATTTCAGCCTTTTCCTTTGAGGTTCAAATTTAGATTACAAGCTAAACAATATAAGTAATATTAGTTACACTTTTACACTTTCAATTAATTTTCATGTACAGTTTTATATGAGGCTCACAAAACAACTCTGAGAAGTAATTAAAGCAGGAATCTTTAGTTCAGAGTATTAGTATGGAGTTTGTTTAGTTAGTGGTAGTCATGGAATTTGAAATTGGGTCCTGATTTCACTTTTTCTTTTTGTTCTTCATTCTTACCTCTGTGATCTCGCTGTCTTTTTAAAATTGAGATAAGATGGAGGTGCCTGGGTGACTCAGTCAATTAAGCACCTGCCTTTAGCTCGAGTCGGGATCCTGGGGTCCTGGCATTAAGCCCAGCATTGGGCTCTCTGCTCAGCAGGGTGTCTTCTTCCCTCTGCCCTTCACCCCACTCGTACGGGCATAAACTATGCGCACTTTCTATTTCAAATAAATAAAATCTTTTTTAAAAATTGAGATAAGTGGGACGCCTGGGTGGCTCAGTTGGTTGGATGACTGCCTTCAGCTCAGGTCATGATCCTAGAGTTCTCGGATCCAGTCCCACATCTGGCTCCCAGCTCCACGGGGAGTCTGCTTCTCCCTCTGACCTTCTCCTCACTCATGCTCTCTCTCATTGTCTCTTTCTCAAATAAATTAAATCTTAAAAAAAAAAATTGAGATAAGTTATAGCATCGTGCAAGTTTAAAGTATGCAGTGTTTTGGTTTGATGCATTTGTATATACATTGCAGTATAATCTCCATGATCCCCTGACCCCTCAGTATCTGAACCACCAAAAGAACTTACCCTTTTTCAGAATTATTCTTTCTTGATTTTTTTTTTCTCCTCTTATCTGCTGTTACCCTTCCATTATATGGTAGCCAGAGTCTACTCAGGGGCAAAACTCTTTTTATGGTTTTGTGTTTAGGACCAAAAGTTTGGATTATAGTGACAGTCTTTGTGGCTTTTACCTTTGCTCTTTGCTAGATCACATGCAAGGTCTCATCTTAATTTGCCTTCTTTAATAAGCCAGAATGGATCTTATAGATACAGAAGGATTTTTAGAGATATTTTTTCCCCTGACCTCCCAAATTTCAAGAGATGTCAGTTCTCGTGTCAGTTCATACCCATGAGTTAGTTTACTTATTAATATCTCCGGTAACATGTGGTTAAGTGGGTCATGTTTGCTCAATCATATTTTCCTCCTTATTCTAGACATGGTCTTTAAGTCTGTCTCCAAAGATTTTTTTTTAAGATGTCCTTTTATTTGAGAGAAAGAGCATGCACACATAGTGGGAGGGTCAGAGGAGGGGAGAGAGAGTCTCAAGCGGACTCCATGCTAAGTGAAGCCTGATGTGGGGCTTGATCTCCTGACCCTGAGATCACAACCCGAACTGAAACCAAGAGTTGGACACTTAACTTACTGCGCCACCCAGTCACCCCATCCCTGAAGATTTTAGAGAAAAAGACAGATAATTGAAAGATTTAACAAGTTCCATGATACTTTTTTCTCCCCTTGCTATTCTAGCTATAAAGATAAATAGTTGGGTTCTTGTTTTTACTTGTCCACTACCTCTCATGCACTTCATTTTTTTCCCCGCTATGTTGAATAGAGGATATGAGGCTGGGATAGTTGTTCATTTGTTTTCCATTTCATGTTTCTAACACTAACAGCAGGAAAAATCAAACAGGTAAAAACTTCTGTTTGGGTCAAATTTAAGGTGGTTTTTCTTTCTGAAGAATCTTCATTTCTTTCCACTTTAAAGATAATAATTACCTGATAGGTCTTTTTACTAGTATATATTGAAGCCTATTATGGTAACAACAAATTTACATCAGAGTAATGTAACAAATAGAAATTATTTTGTATTTTGCATTACTGTTATTCTTATACAAGTGAACCTGGTGCTAAATTGGAACTTCACAAAGAATATTTTAGAGCACAGTAACCTCGGTGGAAACAAACTTGCCAGATGTTTTATTAGAGTAATTAATTTATTCTCAGTGTTCATTAATTAGACTGTATGTAGCAAAAACAGAAAAAGTTAGGTAAGTTTATTGTTTTAATTAAACTGTTCTAATTAATTGGTTTTTGATATATATAACATCCCAATTAGAATTCTGTTCTCCAAAGTTTTATTATATTTTCTATTTTTGCTTTCAACTTGTGTTTAAAATTCAGTAAGATGTTAAGAGATACAGAAATGTAGACTATTATAGAAGCCTAGGAGATTTAGTTAATCTGACCTAGATGTTCTTTTGATGATAGAGATTTACAATGTGAAAACAGTTCTCAATTTCAAAATGAAACCTAGGACTATCTGCTCTATAAAGTCAGCTGTCCTGCTCGTGACAAGCAGATTAATCAGCCACCAAAAAGAAGCGTTTACAAACATAAAAGTTGTGCTATTAAGATCATTGGTTTTGCATCAGCAGTCAGTTGAAGCTATAATTGATTGTATGCCTTGGATTTTGCCTTCTTCTAAAGAGGATAGTCTAGTATTTTTGGAAGGGCTTTTTGTATACATTTGATTTCATTTGGTTTCATTTTTATTGGTTTCATTTTCAGAGTAATGCCTATGAAATCAAAGAGGTAATGTGAGAAAATCCTTGAGTAGAAATTGTGTGGAGATGTAAATATTAATGTATTTGAGAATATATTTCAGCAGTTGATCTATTCAGCATTTCTTTCTTCTATCCCAGAATGCATATACTTGCACAGTCAGAATGAGAATACTTTTACAACTTCTGCTGTGCCTGTTTCTCTGTCATCCTACCAGAGCTCTGAGATGTTACTGTCTGCTTCAGTTCTTAATTTAACATTGTACAGTATTACTTGAAGGAATAAAAAATCATGAGGACTTCTAAATAAGAGATCAGATTTGAGGGATCCGTGGTTTAGTCAACAAAGCTGAGCGGAGAAATCAGTGGAGGTACCTCCTCTAAGCTGGAGCAGCCAGGGCTAATGAGTATGTAGTTTTCTTATCATAATGCTGTGATTGAAATGTACTATTTAATGGGGAAACCCTCTTAGACATGATGAGAATATTGTAGTTAGAGTGACAAATCCTTAGAATTATGTGTGAATTAGTTTGCCTTTTATTCCAGTATCCAAAATTAAAAAAGAACTGCTTTGCCACCAGAGTTATTGACTAAACCCTAGTAATTTCTGATTGAGGATATAACATATATCTCAGTAATTGAAATAAACCAAGACTATGAACTAATTTTAAGTACTTAGCTTGCTTAAGTACCTCGCTCTCTACACATTTAGTTTTAGATAATAGGCAAACATTTGTGGCCGTCACAATACTTTTAAAAGTGAAAGCCATTGGTTTATTGTTGTGATGATGGTTCATAAGTATGTGTACATTAATTTTTGCTTCCTGAATCCATTGGGATCTCTGAAGTGTGTGTGTGTTTAATTTGACATCTTTTAGAATTGATTTAGTACACTGAGTCAAGGTTCCTTTGTATAGTAAAGAAAGTTTAACCATCTTAATGTTTAAAGATCTGTTGAATGAAAATTGACCTGCAAAGCAATATTTTGACATAACCCAAATATTCTAGATACTGGTTAAATATAGGTTCCTATTTATGCTCTGTTTTAATCCTAAAAGTCTTTGGTAACTGGTATTAAGTTATAGGTTTCTTTTTTTATATTTGTTTAGGAAGGAGGCAGTGGATTAGATGAAAACTATTGTCTTTGAGGGAAAATTCACATTTAGCTGAGCCTTACCTCACACGTTCTCTGATGATTTTATTTTATAGACTCCAGGCATTAGAGCTCGATCCACAAGACTTCAGTGGTTTTGTGAAAGATGTATTTCAAGTAATCAGGTTTGTGTTTAATTTCTGGTCTCGACCACCTAAAACTGTGAGTAGAAAGCAAGTGTCCTTCCTACATGTCGTATGAGCATTCGGGGATTTTGGGACATAGAGCATTATTAATGGAAGCAGCATTATCTTTGGTGGTTTTCCAAATAAGTAGTAGCTTAATTCTTGTTCCTGAGGTGCAGTAGAATCCCTAAAATTTTTAATTTGGGCCCTGAAGATTTTAGCCTGCTTTATCCTAAGTTGTTGGCTTGAGCAGGCTAACCTTGTTTCTTTTGCAATTTAAATCTGCCTCAGTCCTCAGTGACCAGAGGAGTCACTTAGGGTAGCCCAGTGGAATTTCTACTTTACGTCTCCTCCAGTGCAGATATCTTTTCATATCCCGCCAAGTGGAAGCCACAGGGGAAGAGGAGTATAACACTTGGGTGTAGGAGTGTTCTTATTAACTGGAGAGTGTATTCACTGGATCTTTTTCCAGCAGTGTCTTTGAATTCTCAGAATGTATCTTCATGAGGTTTCCTCAGCCAGATGATTGTTCATGTTTTGTTCTTGACTACAGAGTCCTTCTTCAGCTTTTTAGCTTAAAAAAAAGTCATTTTTAATTGTGGTAAACTACATATATAACATAAAATTTATCATTTTAACCATTTGTAAGTGTTCACTTCAGTGGCAGTAAGTCCATTCACATTGGTGTGCTCGGCTCTTTAACTTTTGAAGTGAAGTTAATCTGCCCTTTGGGTAAAGCTTGGTGGAAGGATTATTAAACTGAGATTTGTCAGCTATAAAATATGTCCTTTACACATTCTAGATCCATCTGTTAATCTTATTTTTAAGGTTGAAGTTCTAGAAAAATTAGTGGAGCTGACACAGAAGTTGTTTGAATGTGATAGAGACCAGCTGTACTACAGTCTACTAAAATTGTATAGTAAGTAATCTGACTGTTCGTCATGTTTTCATCTTCAGACATTAATTCTGTTGAAGGCAGGTGCAAGAAAGGAATATTGGGAAGGTCTAGTGATTGTCAAATGTGTGGTCTTCAACAGAGTTTTAAGTAGAGGCCAGATTGAATTTTATCACAGATTGTTTTATTGTATCACTAGACACCAGACAAGTTTCATAGTTTCTGGCAGTCTTACTGCAGTAATGAAAAGGTAAGAAAAATCTTCATCAGGGCCACAGAATTTAATAGAACTTTTCGAGGAGAGACCAATTTTTTTTTTTCTTTTCCTCTTTCTTTATTTCTTTCTTTCTTTTTTAAGGATTTAATTTATTTATTTGACAGAGAGAGAGATCACAAGTAGGCAGAGAGGCAGGCAAAGGGAGAGGGGGAAGCAGGTTCCCCACTGAGCAGAGAGATACAGGGCTGGATCCCAGGGCCCTGAGATCATGACCTGAGCTGAGGCAGAGGTTTTAATCCACTGAGCACCCAGGCGCCCCTAATTTTTTCTTTTTATTTAAGTCCTCTGGTAGACTTACCAGTCACTCCGATACATCACATAATCACTACCATGTTTATTCATGTGTATAAGATCTTTTTCCAGGCGTGCCTGGGTGGCTCAGTCATTATGCTCTGCCTTCAGCTTAGATCATGATCCTGGGATCCTGGGATCCTGGGATGGAGCCCCACATCAGGCTCCCTGCTTGGCAGAGTGTCTGCTTCTCCCTCTTCGTTTGCCCCCGCTCTTATTCCCTCTCTTGTTGTATCTCTCTGTCAAATGAATAAATAAAATCTTAAAAAAAAAATCTTTTTCCAGAAAAATGCATATTGATACACAGACTCATTGCTAAACAGTTTTTTAAAATGTGATTATATTCTAATATAGTTTTGACTGAATTTATATTATAAACATTTTCTTACCTATAAATGACTACGTTGCATGGCTGTACTAGAATTTATCCAGCCAATCTCCTTATGCTAGACATGTGACTAGAAATTCATTTTACACATTATAAAACAGTGCTGTATTTGTGCTATCTTTGTGCCTTAATCTTTGTTCACGCCCATAGTTGTTTCCTTAGGCTGGATTTGTATTTGTGTTCCGAAACACTTGATCTTTATTACCAAACAGTGTTCTAGTATGTCAGTTCCAGTTTATACATCTGGGAACTTTGCAGTCTCTTTTAGGGTATTTGGGTGGAGAAGAGCAACTCTTAGACAAGTCAGTAACTAACCTACCTTCCTTCCTTCCTTCTTCCTTTCTTCCTCTTGCCCCACCCTCTCTTCATCCCTTCATCCTTCCACTCCCCCAGACATTTGATCAGATTATTTTGTTTTTCTCATGGGAAATTTACCTTCACCAAACATAGACAGCAGTGAATAACTTAATTCATTTGTCTTTTTGAATTTGTATTTATTATCATTAGAAGCTTTATCTTTGGGACACCTGGGCAACTCAGTCAGTTAAGCATCTGCCTTTGGCTCAGGTCATGATCCTAGGGTCTTGGGATTGAGTCCTAAATCGGGGCTCTCTGCTTGGTGGGGAGTCTGCTTCTCCCTCTCCCTCTGCCTGCCTCTCTGCCTGCTTGTGTTTTCTCTGTCAAATAAATAAAATCTTTAAGAAAAAAAAGTTATCTTCTATGTTAATGGTATAAATAAGACTTGCTGTAAAATTTATATTTCAGTTGTTGGTTGCATTGAAATGCACACTTTGCTATGTAATTTTTAAAACTCTTAAAATTCTTGAAATTCAGTTCTTTGGTTTAATGGTTAAATTCTGGCACACAATACTGAGGTTGTTATTGAATATACGCAGTTAGCAAACTTAGGTTTTAGGAGTGTAGTCCTTAATTGGTGGGTTATAACCTGTATTATTCAAGTGCTAATTCTTGTCCTTCCCCACCCCTTTATTTTGAGGAACTATTTCATGCTTAAATTCTAATTTTATACCAACTTCAGAAAAAAAGAAAAACCCTGAATGTATCCAAATGAGTCTTAGCAGTTAAAGTAGTCCCCACAGAGGACCATAATCCCTAACTATGCTAGATATTGGGGAGGACGCAGCAGATAGGGTAGTGCTTTGTGCAGTTAGGCCTATAACCAAGATTAAGAATATGGAGTGGAAAAAAAAAAACTGGAAGGATGTACGAGGAGCAGGGGTAGTCTAGGGAAGGTGGAGGTAGCCAGCCTCACAAACCTCTTTTTCCTATATAGATGACCTTTTGCTGATGCTTTCTTTAAAAAGAAAGAAAAGAAAACAACCCGTAGGTTCATCTTAAAATTTCATTTAGGAATAAATAGTCTTTGAGGTTTATTACCATTTTTTTCTCCTTCATCCCCTTTCTTGGCTGTATTGGACACCTTCTTCAGTTTTCTTGCTCTGTGTTTGAGCCAGTAGTCTGAAGATCCCTGTAAGGTGAGGGTGGCCTCTTGTAAGGCTGGAAGTCAGGAATTATTATCATGAAGTATACTTTATAACCCAGGTTGTATACTTCATGCCTTTGTGGTGCTGTAAGTTGATAATGTGGTTGTGATGACCCTGATCCTCCCCTTTCTCAACCAGCCTCTCCTTTGTGGCCCCCTCTTTCCGTTTTCCCCTTGGACCATTATTTGAAGAAGTTAAATAATTTATTAAAGCACCATGGACTCCATTTTATTTGAAAAGGAACATATGATATGGGATAATATATGAAATGTGGTCCTATTGTACTTGAAAAATTTGTATTTTGGATTGTGAATACCTGAGAAAATGTTTGGCCTGGTAGAACTTTTTATGAGCTCATTCTTTCTTTCTTTATTTCTTTTTTTTTTTTTTTTTTTTTAAAGATTTTATTTATTCATTTGAGAGAAAGAGAGCATTGGGCATGGGGGGAAGAGGGAGAAGCAGGCTCCCTGCTAAGCAGAGAGCCTGATCCAGGGCACTGTCCCAGGACCTTGGGCTCATGACTTGAGCCAAAGGCAGACATTTAACTGACCGAGCCACCCAGGCACTCTGAGATTTTTTTTTTAAGTTGCTAGTCCATTTTAATTAAAGCTGCATCTCTGTAATATCTTTGTCCTCCTAAAGTGGAAGCTTTCATATATGTGTGCCTTTTTTAGAAGAAGAAAATTACTTTCATAGAGTTCCTATAGTTGAAGACAGAGTTGTCCATCTTCCATCCATCTTCTCTTCAGTGTTCATGTTATCTTAAAAATGAATCTCTGTAAAAACCACCTTAGCGGTGCTGTTACCAGTTCTTGGAAACCTTCCCTAACTATGTCTTCCACAATCCACAGGTATACCTTTTGGCAGGGGACAGAATGTTCCACCTTTTCTCTTCTGTAGAGTTAAAGATACTGGAACTTGGGGTTTTGTTTTTCATTTGTTTAGTCCAGTTAGTTTTATATACTCACATACTTGAGAAGTTACTTTTGAATTTTATATTACATGAGAACATTTTAATGAAGGAAAAGCATAATTAGCTTATGAGAGTCTTGTTTTGGGAAAAGAGATTGTAAATTTAAGGGTTTTATATGGGACTGCTTTTATTACCAAAGTATGTAGAAAATCATTACAATCTGTGTATGACCTGGGGAAATTTTCTTACTATTACCTTTTTCTTTGTTGTAGGTTTTTTTTTTTTTTTTAAAGATTTTATTTATTTATTTGATAGAGAGACTGCGAGAGGGGGAATATAAGCAGGGGGAGTGGGGGAGGGAGAAGCAGACTCCCCCTGATGTGGGGCTCAATTCTAGGACCCTGGGATCATGACCTGAACCGAAGGCAGATGCTTAATGACTGAGCCACTCAGGCGCCCCTTGTTGTAGGTTTCTGATGGAGCATAAGTGTGTTTTGTTTTTGTTCTTTTGAGTTTTTTACTTCCAGGAGTCATTGGTTACCAAAAAAAAGTAGCTTTTCAGTTGGACAGGTGTGGGGGAATCTAGGAAAATCCCATCACTTTCAGTATTTTGCTATTTTTGAGAAACATATTTATGTATGTTTTTTAGAACATTTGTGCTCTGAAACAGCCCCCTTCCTAGAGTTGACTATACAGAATGAAGATACTCATTATTCATATATGAAAATTTCAAAAACCACAGTTGAAATAGTATTTCTTTGTGTGTAATACTTTCACTGAACTTAATTAGTGTCATGATATTTTTAATATATTGGTCTGGTTTTTCACAAGCGTAAGTTTATTATATTAAATGACTTGACCGTTTCTCTTTTCAAAACCTGTTAGAATGTTTAAAAATTAAGTCTTGATTATTAAGTTTTTGCTATTTGTGAAGATTAGGTTACACATAACAGGAACTCAGTTTTTCAATGTGAAGGAGTCTGCCTATTTCCTTGCCCTATAATACTTAGTCTGATGGCATTAGTGGGATAAAAAAATCTATCACATAATATCATAGACATTCTTCAAGTCAGCAGAAGAGACAGAATTCTCCCTATTCTATTAAGTGAAAGGGATTTGTTGATTTGACACTTTTGAAGAAAATCATACATTTGTGCACTTTGAATCACTTCAGACCTCCAGCTGTGTATTACACTATATACATGTACACATTATCTTTCCAAAATCTCACGGGCATAGTTGAATTGTTACCTATTTCTGATTCTGATTTCAGCAGTGGGTTTCTCAGGTTACCTTAGAAAGACAGACTTTTTATTCACATCAAAGTGTGTAGTAAAGTGGGATGGGGGTTGTTGTTTTTTATTAGGTAAGGAATTTCCATTGTTGAAAACTCTAAAGACATACAGAAGGAAGTCTTTTTGCCTTGGGTCCACAATCATCCTGTTCTTTTCCCTGGAGGCAATATTTGGAATAATGCTTACTTTAACATTAAATAGGGAAAATATTCTAAACATTTTTAAGAATTGTACTTAGTATGTTCATTAATTTCTGCTTATTCAAAATTTTGCAGAAGTAAATGGTGACTGGCAAAAAGCTGATGCTGTGTGGAATAAAATGCAAGAAGAAAATATTATTCCACGTGCAAAGACATTAAGATTATTAGCAGAAATCCTTAGAAACAGTAATCAAGAGGTTCCGTTTGACGTACCCGAGGTAATTTTTTTTTAACTGTAAACCTAACAGGTTTTGTTGTCAGTATAACTGTAGGGCATAATTAGCCCAGTTTCATTCTAAAAAGATCACTCTGTATACCAGGTTTTGTTTAACTGAATACTTCTTTCTTCCAGTTGTGGTATGAAGATGAAAAGCACTCCCTGAATTTTTCATCACCCTCACATACAGAAAGTAATATCCAGAAAGATCTGTTGAATGCCTGCCAACAAAAGAGAAGCAAAGGTAAATCTGTATGCTTCTAATAGCAACAGGGGATCTAAGTCCTTCTAACAAATTAGTAGTGCTCTAGGATGGAGATGGAACTTACATGTATTAATTATTTTCTTTGGTTCTTTAATGTGGGGTGCCGGGGTGGCTCAGTGGGTTAAGGCCTCTGCCTTCGGCTCGGGTCATGATCTCGGGGTCCTGGGATTGAGCCCTGCATCGGGCTCTGCTCAGCGGGAGCCTTCTTCCTCCTCTCTCTCTGCCTGCTTGTGATCTCTGTCTGTCAAATGAATGAATAGAATCTTTAAAAAAAAAAAAAAGTTTAAATTAACAAACACATTTTGGGGTAGTTGGGAAAACGTAAACATCAACTGAGTAGTAGATAATATTCAGGAACTATTTCTCTCTCTCTTTTTTTTTAAGCTTATAATTTTTTTTAGTAATCTTTGCACCCAACATGGGGCTTTAACTCATGACCCTGAGATCAGGAGTTTCATGCTCTTCTGACTCAGCCAGCCAGGTGCCCCTGTCTTATTTTTATTAGATACAATAGTGGTGTTAAGATCTATCAGACAGTGTCCTTAACTTTTGAGATCTTACTGAAGTACTAAAAGATGGAAAAAAATCAAGATTATCTATAATAAATTTTAAAATAGCTAAGCCATAAGGAACAAAGATAAAGCAAGAATGGCAAAATGGTAATAGTTGTTAGATGTAGGTGATGGGCATATGGAAGGGTCTATATTTTTCTGTACATTTGAAATCTCTTATAATAAGAACTAAAATAGGCATACATTTTATTAAAAAGTATACTTTGAAAATAGCATGATCATGAGTGTTTTTTGGCAGATGTATTTATTATGTATTTCGCTTTTATTTGAAAGCAGAAAATGATTAGGGCAATTAAGCACCGTTCTTGTGTATGTTGAATTGATCAAGCACTATTTCAGGGTTGGAGGCAGGACATGAGGTCTGTGTCTTGCACTTCCTTTTCTCTCGTGGTAGACTTTCTTGAAGTGGCATGCCTACCACTACTATGAGTGCTTTAAAATTTTTATGACCATCTTGAACCCTCTGGTATCAGCTTGCCTATTACATGATAGACATTTCTATTTAGACTTCATTGTACTCTTTCAAAATCATATCTTACTATTGTATCCTTCACTTTGGTTAATTTTTCTCCATAGCATGCTAGCATCATCTTTAATTCCTTCGATACTGTGTGGATTTTCAAGTATGCTTTATGATACTTTAACCAATATGCAGCAGATTTTTTTAAAATTTTAATATTGACAGTTTTGAACTCTGTTCAGTAGAAAAGAATCAATTTAGAAATTTACAGAACCTCATAATTTCTTGACTTAATTAGAATTTTGTGACACTGACATGAAGTATATGAGGAAAGAATAAGCTAAGCTCTTATATTTTCTCAATCATGAATAGTGACTTTATCCTTTGGGTCATTTTCCTTTGTGGCATATTCAGTGTATACATCCTTGAGTCTTCACCATATATATGTTAAACCTAAATACAAAATTATGACTATGGGTACTATTCCAATAGTGGAATTTTAATTAGATCGAAAGGAATATAAAATTAGTGTATAGTTAACTGCTGCAAGACTAGTACCCCTTCATATGTCACCTTTTTAAAAATTATTTTCATTTAAGTAAAAATCAGTTAATAAATATAATGCAGTGTTTGTTATTATAAACATACCCCTATTCTAGCTTTAATATACAATTTATATTTATTTAACTGGTTTTATCCTGTTCTTCAGAGTTTCTAGTCTTTTGTCTATTCCAGGATTTGAATGCCTAGCAAAACATGAATAGTTTGAAAATTGATTGTTAACATTAGTACTTTATCGAATTTCTGATAGTTTAGTATACTTACTGACTTTCACACCAGAAACCTGTGGCAAATGAGTTTGGGGCATTACAGTGATTGCCTCTTTCTTTCTTTCTTTCTTTTTTCTAACTAATAGAGAATAATAAACAGCCATAGCAATTTCACACAAAGACTGTAATTTTAGGGGCGCCTGTGTCTCATTGGTTAAGCGTCTGACTCTGGATTTCAGCTCAGGTTGTGATCTCACAGATTGCAGGATCTCAGGTCAAGCCATGTGTTGGGCTCCACGCTCAATAGTCCGCTTCCTCTCTCTCTGCCCCTCCCCTTGCTCACGTGTGTGTGCCCACACGCATGCTCACTCTCTAATCTTTAAACTACAACTTTAGAAAACAACTAGTAAGATTTCCTGATTATTTTGTTAATCTTAAATATTCTAATTGTACCTCCTGTATATTTTCATTGAGCAAACGATGATTGTTGGGGAGTAGACTATAATTGCACTGCATTTGACTTCTCAGCTTCCTTAAAAGGGAACATTGTCGACTGAATGATGGATTTTATCTGTTCTCCTTGGTTAAGATGCAGATATTAATGTCATACCTTTTCTCTCTAGTTTTCTCTGAGTTTAGCACGAAAGAGTAAGTTTCTGACATTGTCACTTCAGTTTAATTGAAGGGCTCTTGCAAACTGCCCTAACCTTGGAATACAGATATAACATCTGCTTGTTCAGAAACCTCTGAAGTAGTTCAGAATGTTCTTCAGAGCACTAATATCTTGCTCACTCCTAGTTGCATGTATTGTATTTTCTTATATTGAGCTTTATACCCACCGAAGGTCGTACATGATCGTTCACGGTGCCCCATCTCTATTGTGATTTGTTTATACACACCAGAGAGTGGATTATAGTTTCAGTTGGATGTTTATAGCCAGGCAATTTTATTTCAGAAAAGTAAGTGACTGAAAAGTGTAGATACTTCTCTTTTGGTAACATCTTTTCATTCACTGACAGTTATTGTGAACAAGTGAAATAAAACTGTTAATCAGTCAAACAAATGTTGCTTAGTTTACTTGTTAGATACCTGTATATTTGAAAATTGTATGTTTTTGTATAAGTCCTGTCGTAGCCAAATAATTTGATCTCCTAATTTTAGAATTATAGGCTATATTCACTTTAATGCTATTGTGTTGAAATGTTAACCATTGTAACCACCCACTTATAGATTAAAGATTGCTTTAAAATGCATCTTTTGCTCCCCTCAATTTAAATTATACCTGTGGTTTATTTGGACTTTACCACACATTTTGCAATTGATTTTGAAAATGGTATCATCTTTTGACAAATTGAGAAGAGCTACTTCTCATTTTTATTGGCATGAAAATAATTTATTGACTTTAGAGAGCTAGTATAAAAAGTAATTTCAGGGGCGCCTGGGTGGCTCAGTTGGTTAAGCCACTGCCTTCGGCTTAGGTCATGATCCTAGAGCCCTGGGATCGAGTCCTACATCGAGTTCCCCATCCCTGCTCTCCAGGGAGCCTGCTTCTCCCTCTCCTTCTGTGTCTGTCCCTGCTTGTGCGCTTGCTCTCTCTCTCTCTCTCTTAAAAAAGAAAGAAAAGAAAAGTAATTTTATAAGGAAGTCCTTTCAGGTACCAGCCACATGGCTTAAGTAGATTGTTCAAAACTGTGACTTTGTTTTTATCAAGATGAGGAGTGTGACTGTATCTGTTGTTTTGGTCAGTGTGTGTGTCTCTGGAGAGTGCTGTGGTGGGTGAACATGAAAACAAACACGTATATGGCTTTGAGGCTTTGCTCTAGGGGGTTTTCCTTCTTTTTGACATTACAGAATAACATCATCTCATTTTTTGCTTTTTTTCCTTCGTAGATGCATATACTATTTTCCTGAAGGCACAAAAGCAAAACATTATTTTCAACAGTGAGACTTACAGCAATCTTATAAAATTACTGTTGGAGAAGGATAGTTTCATAGAAGCAGTGCAAGTGAAAGAATTGTAAGTATTAGTCCATTTATTAAACCTGTCATTTAAAAAAGTATCACCTATCATTAGGATTTTCCTAATGATTTGTTGTAGTAGCAGCTGCTTAATTATCCTCAACTACATACAAAAATCCTATGAAATGGTTTTCTAATTTTTTTTTTTTTAGAGCATGAGCAGGGGAAGAGGCAGAGGAGGAGGGAGAAGCAGACTCTCCACTGAGCAGGGAACCTGACATAGGGCTTGATCCTAGAACCTTGAGATCATGACCTGAGCCGAAGGCAGATGCTCAACCATCTGAGCCTCTTAGGCACCCCTGGTTTTCTAATTTTATGGGCTTTTTTTAATCTATAAAAATATAAGTTTTACTGGCCTTCCACAGTGCAGTACACTTTCTTCCCCTAATAAAGCTTCCACTCATTTATGAAGTCCATATACTGAAAAATAATATTTTTCCCTTTATCATACTCTTTTTCTTACTTAGTGTCTAGCTCTCTGAGCCTTTTGTGGTAGAAGGAGCCTGATAAAGTGAAAATAGCCGAAGGGCTTTGAACTTAGGCAGGGATTCGAATCTTACTTGAGTTTCTATTGGAGAAATTATCCCCTCTGTGAACCTCATTTCTTCTTATGATGATGAGTGGATGCTAAGATGATAAGACTTACTTGAAAGATCCCTTTTAGGGCGCCTGGGTGGCTCAGTGGGTTAAGCCGCTGCCTTCGGCTCAGGTCATGATCTCAGGGTCCTGGGATCGAGTCCCACATCGGGCTCTCTCTGCTCGGCAGGGGGCCTGCTTCCCTTCCTCTCTCCTACTGTGATCTCTCTCCTCTGTCAAATAAATAAATAAAATCTTTAAAAAAAAAAAAAAAAAAAGAAAGGTCCCTTTTAGGTGTTGAAGAACATAGAGTGAAGTGGAGAAAATAGAGGTGCTCAATACATTTTAAATGCCTTTTCTTTTTAACTTTCTGTTGTTTTTTATTTGATTTTGAATTAAAAAAAAAAATCTGTTGGGTGGTTGTGGTAGGGTTTTTTTTCCTCTGGATAGTTCCTGAGAGTAAAATTAATCAGAACAAGAAAGCTTTCCTACCTGGTGTGTCAGTTAATAGATTCTGTTGTCTTATCCCAAAGGAGATACCAGAGAAGGCTTAGAATGGAGTGGAGTGCAGTGACCTCTGTGATGTAGACCTGTCCTGGTGATGTGTTAGTAGCCTTATTTTCAATGGCAAGGGTCAGCCTTTTCCTAATGTATTACAAGTTCTGAAATGATCTCTCTTGGCTCAACTTTGACCTTCAGAGCTTTTAAGTCACAGTGTTTTTGGAATATTAGAATCCTGACTAGAAAGTACCATTCTTGCAGTTTGCTGGAAGAACTGCTCTTAATACCAATGTTATGTTAAAGTTATGCACCATTGGGCCATATTTACTGCTTGTGTTTCATTATATTTTGGAAAAAGTATATGACTGTACTTGTCTGTGGAAATACATATAAACATGGACAGTGTATATGTATGTACAGTGAGTGTATAGATCCATCTGTATACAAGTACAACATGTATGTATACACATATGCACATCGTCTGTATACCTATAGTCTTGAATCATCTTGTATGTCCTATAGCAAGAATAGTCACACTAAGGCTTCTCAAACATAAGTCTTTCATGTATTCTGTATCTCATTTGTGTATTTGCTCAGTTGCTAATTAAATTACATATCTCTAAAATACCCAAGAGATGCTAAATTAGTGACTTGGAAAATTTGACATTGAACAGCGTTCCTTCATCTGTAATCATTGGAGTCATCAAGGGGGTGGGAGTTTTTCCTAAAATTACTTTTCTCAGGAAATTATTACCTAAACCCTTCTCCTAACACTACTTGTTGTAATCAAAGGCATTCTAAAGCAACAGTGATTTGGGAGGAGCAGGGACAGAGAAAAGAGGAGCCTCTTGTGTTGAGAACTGGGTATAATTAAGTGAGGGGATAGAAGCAGAGAAGGAAGGTTTTTTTTAAATTCTTAATCCTGAGGTTGATCCTGAAATACTTCCCCCAAAATATAGATTACCTTTTTTTTCCCCCATTTTAATTGGACTTGTCCTAGAATGCAGAGCCACACATTCTTTTATTTCCTTTCCTTCTCCCCCCGCCCCCTGGAGCCTCATACTCTTGTAGCTTGAGAAGATTCCTCACAGCCCACCCCAAAGGTTTTGATTCATTTGATCTGGTATGGGGCCCAGGGATCTGCATTTAATACCCAAGTGATTCAATAATTGTATGTTGTAAACATTTTGATCAGATACCATTAATAGTGAATTGTACCAAAGTAGCATATGTTAAGTATATATTTTTTTTTTTTTAAAGATTTTATTTATTTATCAGAGAGAGAGAGGTGGAGAGAGCAAGCACAGGCAGACAGAGTGGCAGGCAGAGGCAGAGGGAGAAGCAGGCTCCCCGCCGAGCAAGGAGCCCGATGTGGGACTCGATCCCAGGACGCTGGGATCATGACCTGAGCCGAAGGCAGCTGCTTAACCAACTGAGCCACCCAGGCGTCCCTGTTAAGTATATTTTAAAACATACTCATAAAATAGAAATTTTTCAGAGGATAATAAGATGTAAAAACAGAAGCTTCAACATTTTCTTGCCTTACCCTAGAGTGTTCTTGCATTGTGCATACCTTTCACTGAGGATGGCTCACCGACAGGTGGTTTTTCAAACTACAGTTGCAGCCAGCACTTGGGTCACGGAATCTCTTTAGTGGATCAGAACCAGCATTTTTTAAAATAGAATAGAAAATATCGAAGCACTTCGTATGGTAAAGATTGTTTTGTGAGTTGTATTGGTATTTGCACTGAGAGGTAGTATGAAATGTTTCTTCTTTGTGTGACTGTGGATCTTGCTCACACAAGTGGGAAAGCTACTGATCTGGATGTTTGCAAGCACAACGCTTCCATTTCCCCTTCTGTCTGCGATGTGTAAAATGTAGCATGATTTTTCTTTCCCTCCTTCTCTAGATCTTCATAAAGCCTTTCTGTACTCTTGAGGGCACTTCTATCTTAATTATGTTACTCTTCCAGGAGTATTTTGTGGCTGCCTTTCACTTGTAGCTGGGTGGGCCTACGAAAATCCTGGATGCAAAGCCTTACCATGCCTATAGGCACCTCACTGGGGATTAGATGCACATGCTTTCCCTTGAACCAGAAAAATGTTACATCTAACTACAAAAAATTGTATCTTGGTAAAGTGCCTGGGTGGCTCAGTGGGTTGATCATCTGACTCTTGGTTTCAGCCCAGGTCATGATCTCAAGGGTCTTGAGATCAAGCCCCGTTTGGGCCCTGCACTCAGCATGGGGCTGCTTGAGGTGTTGCGTGTGCGATCTCTCTCTCTCTCCTCTCCTTCAAAGAAATAAATCTAAAAAAATGTATCTTGGGTTAGATCTACACTGGGTTATTTTGAAAGTAACTCTTGGCTAGAAATTCAGAACTGGTAGTTGAAGTTCACGTTTCTAATTAACAGGGTCATCTCTTCTTCAGTTGTATATCTGTGCTCTGAGTAAAAGAGAATTTTGCTTTATTTAGTGGCCACGTTTATTGTAATATGGTATGACCACATGAGTCACTATAGCAAGTAGCAGTACCCCCCTCAAATTTTGGCCCTCTGCTGTCAGTCCAGAAGAGCAGTCTGTTTGTTGTTTCAGTCCGTGTTTTTACCTGCTAAGTCTTAAGAGCAATAGTTTTCTCTGTAAACTAAAGAACGCAGTCTTTGTTTTTGTTCTACCTTCACTGTCTCTGATTTGTTGGTTAAAATGAAGCACCCTTACTTAGGAGAGTGTCATCAACAAGAATATTTAAACTTTTCTCCCAAGTTATGGAACCTCAAAAGTAACAGTAACCGCAGCCTTTAAAAGATTAGCCAACTCTCTTAAATTTTTAGAGTTAGTTACATTTCGTCATGTTTCAAAATCAAAATTTAGATGTAGGGAACTCTTTTGAGGGAGGGGAACTGCTTATTCGAAGAAGAGCAGTAAAGGAGATTATTTTTTTAGATCTCTGATAACACTAAACTGTATTTTTAGGAAATTGCGATTTCTATTCCTCCATCACAGTCACTACATGTGGCCAGCGACTACCCTGTTGGACAACATGGATAATGAATATTCCTATCGCCACAGAAAGTTTAATTTGACAGCTCTGGACTAGATATTTTTTTTCCTTATAAAAGGTCACATCCATAGTATGGGTCAGAAGCAGAAACTTCTTTTATTGTTGAACACGGAGACCTCTGCAAGTAACTTTTTGTCGTTTTTCTCCTTTTTCATTTTGGAATATATTTTGGTTCTGATGGGTCAGTTTGTGCATATATAAGATAGAGTGTTCAGTATATAATACTGAATACTGGGAGAGTTTCTGTCTCCTGTTAATTCCCGCTTTTGTATTTGTATTGAATGGGCAGCTTAGATCATGGAAAGAAAATGTTCTGTGTTTGAGGTTTTTAAAAGGTGAACGGTTCACACTCGGTGTCAGTCAAAACGGAGGTTTTGTTACCGCATGGATTCAATGAATTTTAGGTAATATTTACATGTAAATATGGTATAATATATGTAATGATGACTTAAGTGAGTTTAATTTTAATAGTGTTTTCTGTTTACTTAATCATGCTTAAGATTGAGAAAGTAAATCCTTTATTTTATGCCGTTTATGGTCTCATGCACGGGTTGTTGATTTAAGAGCTTTGACAGATGGGGACAAAGGAAAAAAAGTCAAACTGAGCAATGGGTGCTTTGGTGGGATTAAGAGGATTGGGTTGAGGGGGTGGGGTAAGAAAATCCTGTGCCTGGGGACTGCAGGGGTGAATTTCTGAGGCTGGAAGTGACTGAGAGAATGGGCACGTCACAGTGTCTTTGGAGGATTTTCTTGGGGATTGATGAGAATAATTTAGCAGTGACCCTGCTTTTCTCACAATCTCGTGGGCTTAGATGTTCATGTCGGCAGGCCGAGGTTGTTGGCAGAAGGATCATCGCTGAGCTTGATAAGGCAAATGGCGGCAATTGCTTTTGCTCCTTGTGACCTGTGGAGATTTCCTAATCGGGAGATGAACCCTAGGGGCATTAAGGAGGCTGAAATTTCATCACAGGACATGTGCAAACAGTGTAGCGAACAGAAGTCATCTCAGGCTAGGGTTGTTTTTTAATCATGTAGGTTTTAGCCATAAGTAAACCGAATTTTGCTCTCGAGTTTTAAGGAGTTGGAGGGTTTTGTTTCAAATGAAATGGCTGGGACAAGATTGTTGTGTGAGATTTTTAATTTTAAGGTAACAATGGTTTTAGTTCAGCAGTACGCTTGCTCACCTTTAAAAACTGTATGTAGCTAGATGACAGAAATTTGAAAATTAATCAACCAAATGATACGGTGTTAGTTAGTAATATGCTTTCGTTTATATTTAAAATATA
Organism: Mustela lutreola; assembly: GCF_030435805.1. Taxonomy (NCBI): domain Eukaryota; kingdom Metazoa; phylum Chordata; class Mammalia; order Carnivora; family Mustelidae; genus Mustela; species Mustela lutreola. The sequence goes on from NC_081298.1 coordinate 68,996,610, forward strand.
CTGTGCTGAAAATAAATGTTCATTTTTGTTGCTGAAAGAATAGTTTTACATTTTATAATTATGATGAATGTAGAGAAAAGAGGAAAAAGTATCCAGCTTAGGATACAGCAGAACAATGCAGGGCACGCAGTTATTTTATCATCTAATATGTCAGCATTCAAGAATCTGAACCGATTGTTTAAAAAAAATCTTGTACTTTGTTTCTTTTGTTGCTCATTTCCAACTTTGTCATCTGTCAGAATGCAAAAAAAAATTATCCTTCTATAACCATTGACAGGATAACACAAAAGCTGTCTCCAGGTCGATATTTTGCAGCAATATTTTTAACATACGAACAGTAGTTTTTATAATTTCACCTTGGTGCTCAACCATTTATTATCGTATCAGAAGCATGTCAGTAATTCCTTTCTAAATGTCTGCTTCTTTTAGCGCTGAGACCCACATCAAGGGCTTCACACTGAACGATGCTGCCAACAGCCTCCTCATCATAACGCAAGTTAGGCGGGATTATTTGAAAGGTATGTCACAATGCTTGACCTTTACGTCACATTAATGCCTCTGCAGATTTTTCTTGTAACGCCCTTCGAATACTTGGATAAAGGAGTCCATTTAGCAAATTACCTGCTTATCAAGAGCCTTTTGTGGTAGCTGAGAGACGTAAATTACTGTACATGCATTTATAATACAGCTTGAATATGAATGTACTTGTCATTTGACCACTTAGTCCAGTTTCCATTCCATTTAACACAAGATGGGTTTTCTTAAGATGAATCACAGCTCTTCAGACATGCAAAATTTGTGTTCCAGAACGAGAGAAAGTACAGGCTTTCAAGTGCGTTAAAATTCACAGCACAAGTCATTTTGCTTTGGAAATTAACATACTTTAGAGAGCATCTGAAACAATTCCCAGCAGTTGTTTCTTGCATATTGTGTTGGTTGTGTGTGAGATAGCAAATGAGTTAAATTGAGTGTTAAATGTGTGGGACTGTGCACCAAATGATTATAATATTGATTTTTCAAACTTAATCTAATACTTTTTCAATAGTTCATAATACCAACAGCAATAAAATACAGTGTTTGTTTGGAGTTTGGAATTTAGCGTTTTTCAATTAATGTTAAGAAGATAACCCAAGAAGGCTGCAGAGACGACTTCGGGGAGGACTGGGAAGGGGGCCATTTGTTCAGTGGAGGGTTTTTGTGAATCCGAGGTCTTAGGAATGAGCTCCCAAGGGGAAAGATGATGACTCTCTTAAATTTAGGTAAGCATCGTTTCTCCTTGGGCTTTACATTTGAATTTTAATCAATACAGTAAAACTGTTAAAACCACAGTGTTGCCAATACAACAAAACCCACGCAGAAAATCTTGAAGGGAAAAACTAACTAACTATCTCTTTTCTTCCTTGGACTTTAATAATGTTATTCCTCACTTGGCATGTTTATAAAATAATTTCACATCCCTGAGAAGAAGTTGCTAATTGTGCACCTTTACTGTTACCTATAATACCTAAATTTGCTGGTCTTTAGAGGTCCTCCTAATTGATTAGGACTGAGTATGTAAGTGGTGGTTTCTCTTTTTGCAGTATTCTACCTCAGCACTCCCCAGGCAGGGCCAGTCCATCCAGACAGCCTTTTGGGCAGAGCTTGTTACTAAAACTTTAAAAGCTTTCATCTTATTTTTTTATTTAAAAAAAAAAAAAAAAAAGCCTTTTTGTCAAGTTGATACTTTAAAAATGATAAACCGTTTTAAAACATGAAAAGTTAAAGTTGTTCCCCATATAAAGAAGCTTGTATTTCTATAGACGTGGAAATAAAGATCCACTTTTTTTCATTTCAAAGGATTAATTTTTGAGCTGAATCTGAACTGAATTTGTTTAACTTGACTACTGTCCTTCACTTGTAGAAGAATGTGCCATGTGGAAACTACTAGAAACTTGATGATGTGATTGATTTCACATCTTTTCTTCTTAGCTGTTGAGTTCAGCCAGAGGTTGGCTTGAAAGCAGGAGCAGGAGCTGTGACACTGCCACCGATCGTTAATGTAGTGACCGTCGGCAAGGATGGAAATGGTGTTGGCACAGTCTCTGGCTCCTTCTCTTGCTCCATGGCTGACTAGAGTTCCCGGTTTGTGAAATCCTCTTCTCCTTTTCAGGTTTCTTTTTCACCGTCCCATCTAAAACAAAAATAAAACCAGTTCAATCTTAACATGATTTTATAAGCAAATCCTGTTCTAGAATGCGAATAGCTGATTTGTGGCACCTTTGCAACATAATCAGTATTACTAGGAAATTAAGGTGACTGAAAAAGACTCAGGGTGTACCTTAGGTCCTAAACTTCAGAAGGCGAGTCCTGTTACGGGAATTTGATTTAGGTTCTAAGGTCCCATGTTCCCCTTCAGGTAGATGTAAAATGATCAACTCTCCCAGTCTTTCTTTCTCTCTCACTTACACATATGCCTATAGATGCAGGCTCTAGGTGTTGGATTCTTGGATTCGTGTCTAGCAGTATGACCTTGGGCAAATTATTGAAACGCTCTCAGTTTCTTACCTACAAAATCGGTACTTACCTCAGAAGGGCACTTGTGAGTGTAGCTGCTTACTACTGTGTCTGCCTGTAGTAAATGTTCAGCAAAGGTAGAAGAGGTCCAGTGGATGCTGGTTACTATCATCACTGTCATTATCTTGTTTTTGTAACTCTTTTAATTCCGGTGGTGAGAACATCCTTCGGATAGTACTCTTGGCTAAAGGAATGTTTTTAAGTTGATTATTTGGTTATGACTACCAGTTAAGAAGATTTTATCAAGGTTTTTAAAAAATAGATGATATTACTAAAATAATATAAGTAACATTTTTGTTTCTTAGATACACATGTATTTATAAAATTTTGGTGAATGTACCTCTAAACTACCTTCTTTTTTCTCTTTTCCCATTTGAGAATCACTGATTTAGATTGTAGATATGGAGTATTTAAAAATTGTTGACTCAGTAATAAACACTGAACGCATTGTTTTTTACTGTAGCACTTTTAATAGACTGCTTAATTATTACCCTTTCCCCATTTCTTGGGTAGAAGATAGGTTGTTCTCATTTGGGAGCTGCCTTCAGAATCTTAGTGTTTTCTGGGTTACATTGCTTTAATTCTGAAAAAGCCATGAAGTTTTTTTTTGGTAGCGGTAGTGGTGATTGTTATTCTGAGTATTAAATTTTCCCTCCAGTCTGCCACTTTATCTTTAATGATTTCGTTATACTGGCACATGAGTCCCTATAGTGAAAGAATATTCCATATTTATCCATAATCAGGTACTTATTTTAAAAAAAAAAAAACTGTGGCTGTACCCTTGGGAATCTGATGATCATTGTTTTCTTTGAAAAAAGTGCACACAAATACCTACTAAGTGTTCAGTCATGTAAAATGAATTTGATAGTGTGGTAGTTGAATGGCCCCATGTGGCTGCTGCCGCCTAATCCATCCTGTTTAGACTAGAAAGACATTGTTTTCAAGGAAGAATCTCTGGGATATTAGAAGATTTTGATAATCACATATAAAATCTGGGAAAGTATGAATGTGGTAGAAGTTACAATATTTTGAGAGACTCTGATTTTTAAGATTCTGGTTTATATTTTTCTAAATTTGCCAATTTCCTTGAAATCGCTGAATAACACTGAATGTTATCCCTGAAGGGAACCCACATTCTGTCAGTAGCATTTTATTTTCTCTCTGATTTACTTAAAGAAGAAATTCTCTGGTCTCTGATATTTTATACTCAAATAAATCATTATTTTTTTTTAGTTTTATCATAAAGTATTAATATTTTCTGTAATCTAGAATAAATTATTCATAGCTTTTTGTGTAGCCATTTGGTGTTCATATTTAAGAGCTAGTTTTCAAAATGCATTAGGCAGTATAGTTCATAAAAGAAAAACTCTGTCACCTGCTCTTCTTTGTAGAGGCTCTAACAACACTAAAAGCAGCCTTGGATCTGGAGCAGATACCTTCTAGACTGGCAGTGACCCGCCTTATTCAGGCATGTGCCTTGAAGGGTGATGTAGAAAGCATTCAGGCGATTCAGAAGATGGTAGATGGACTCGAACATTCAATTGGACTTTCAAATATGGTTTTCATCAATAATATTGCTTTGGCACAAATAAAGAAGTGAGTATTTTCAACTTTTCCTTTGTCGGATACTGGAAGGAGCATTATCTCAAATACCACCTTTTAAAACCTTTCTTAGGGCGCCTGGGTGGCTCAGTGGGTTAAGCCGCTGCCTTCGGCTCAGGTCATGATCTCAGGGTCCTGGGATCGAGTCCCGCATCGGGCTCTCTGCTCAGCAGGGAGCCTGCTTCCTCCTCTCTCTGCCTGCCTCTCTGCTTACTTGTAATTTCTCTCTGTCAAATAAATAAATAAAAAATCTTTAACAAAAAAAAAAAAAAAAAAAAAAAAAAAAAAAAAAAAAAATAAAACCTTTCTTAGGCTGTTAGAAACCATATCAATTGCAGAGGAAATAATTGATGCCAGTTGCTGGTTGTTCTCTAACTATTAGGGAATAATTATATGTTGTGAAATGTGTTTTAGCTTTAAATTAGACCTTGAAATGACATTTATCAAAATTTTAAATCCATGAAACTTTTTCCATGGTTGATAACTTTTCTCACTCATACGTGTCAGGCCCCTGTTGTTGAATACTGACACAAATGTGGAAAATGAATTAATTTCATTGTCAGCAACACTTGAGGGTGATGCTCTACCAGAACATTGTGGAAGCAGAGGCACACACAAGCTTGTTAAAAATGTGCATGTCTGTTTTCCCCACCGTCCTACCCTTCCCCGCCTGTCAACACATATCCATAAAAAGGTGTTTAGAGGCGATTCTCTTACTACCATCTGTAGATTCCTTGCATAGACTTTCCACTGTATAGAAATAAATAAATACTTGATTTTTATTAGCCTGGCTAGTAGAGTACATTGCCCAAGTTAAAGATTCATGGGATGATTATGAAATTGACACTCTTCATGCTTTTAGGTGTTCTTTAGTAGTTAACCTCACATGCAGCTAATGGGTTTGATCATTAAAATTTATTAGTTTGTTTTTGTGGGGGGTTTTGTTTGTTTCCATTTCTCTGGGCTGAGAAGTTTTATTTTTTTCCCTTTTAAAACTGTTTCCCTCCAGATAGAACTTTAAATTTTTCCCTTAATAAGAAAATGTAGATCTGTTAAGCCAGAAGATTAGGGAAGTTATCCGAGTAAGAAGAGCTGGATGAATTTTAGAATGTTACCATATTAAACAATTTTATATGATATGGAGAATGTGTTTTTATTCACTATTAAATAATTATCTCACTAAAACCCATAAGAAAAATGTATTATAACAGGGTATTCATTTTTTATTAGAGAATTCTTATGTGTTAGGTAAGAATTCCAACAAAATTGATTATTTGGCTTCAGAGTGGCGTATCATAACTGTAAAGTATATATCAAGGAGTACCTTAACCAGAAACCTAATCATGCAGATCATTTTTATCATAACTTGTTATGTAAAGCTATGTCATTGATTTTTTTTTAATTTTTTATTTTTTATAAACATATTTTTATCCCCAGGGGTACAGGTCTGTGAATCGCCAGGTTTACACACTTCACAGCACTCACCAAAGCACATACCCTCCCCAATGTCCATAACCCCACACCCATCTCCCAACGCCCCTCCCCCCAGCAATCCTCAGTTTGTTTTGTGAGATTAATGTCATTGATTTTTTTAATGTAAACTGTAAAGATACCTTTTTCCGAGAATTTAAGTGTAAATGGATTATTTTTCAAATGTTGTGTGATAACCAACAAAAACAAATTCATGTGACTGTGGTTGAAAGACCTGCAAGTAGACCTTTGAAGACATCATTAGCATCTTTAGGAATCCTGAAGTGTTATACGTGATCTTCACCTCATATAGTAGGGAGCAGTTGTAGGTCATAAAGCCAAAGTTATAGCTCTTAAATAAGTTTTCATTTTATACCCAGAGAGCTGCAAAATCAAATTAGATATTTAAGCTGTTTTCTTAAGTTATTGTCATTGATTCTTCTATATGTTAAGTGTTTAGTCTTGTCTTCAGAGCAGTGTTTTACCAAAAGTAGCTATTTCAATTATTGTAGCATGAACTGCCTAGTGATTGTCTTTGCCACCTCCATGTGATTGATTCCAATTTCATAGTGGTTTTTATCTGGTTAGTCGTATTTATATTTCCATTTCATCCTAAAGTATTTGTATATGTGAATCTCAAAGTAAGTTCTCATGCTAAAACTACCCGCAATATTAATACAAAAGCAGAGACTTTTTTTTTTTTAACAATATATGTTACTCTGTCTTGCAGCAATAACATAGATGTTGCAATAGAAAACATTGAGAATATGCTTACTTCAGAGAATCGAACTGTGGAACCCCAGTACTTTGGCTTGGCATACTTATTCAGAAAAGTAATAGAGGAGCAGTTGGAACCAGCAGTTGAAAAGAGTAAGTGAGCTGTTCTTGCTAAAGAACACAGAAGCACATTTTCTCTCTGGTGAGGCTGGACCTGATGTCGTTTGTGGATGAGTTAAAAGCTTTCTCTTACCTGTTACTTTTTCAGTAAGCATCATGGCAGAGAGACTGGCCAATCAGTTTGCAGTTTACAAACCCGTCACTGATCTTTTCCTTCAGCTTCTGGAATCAGGCAAAGTGGATGATGCCAGAGCTCTCCTACAGGTAATGACACCTGGAGTGGGGCTTGGGGCTTGTGAGAAGTAAATTGAGAAATCACTAGACCTAGTTGTGGGGTAAAATGCATGGTGCTTCCAGTACTTTTATGTGCAGTGTGGATCACAGCCTCGTGACAAGGACTGGATTATAAGTAAAGATGCCAGTCCAGGCTAGAAACACTCTGTGGTTTAAAGGGGAGTGAGGGAAGACGTGTTTTGCTGGCAGATTTAAAGACAAATGTTTCTGTGCAGATAGGTAATGCAAAACCATTCCTTTGGTTTCCTACTTTAATTTCTCTAATGCTCTAAAGACCGAGCATCACCATGGCAACACAGTTTGCAAACAAAAAGTAGGAAATGTTTGCTTTTCAAGTACAGCTTCTCACTTGAATACTCAAACATTCTCAGTGCCTTATTCAAGGTTTAGTAAGAGTTGAATTTGCTTTCTATTCAGTTGTGTGTCACAGACACATTAAATGACAAATGCAGGTCTCTGTGGCCCGCACTCTCAGTTAAATTAGCAATCTTCAGGGAAGGAGACAACTGCATTCATGCCATTTTAACAGCACTAAATATAAAGCTGTGCCAAGTGCCGACAGAACGGTGGGTGATCGGAGCTGCCACTGGCAGTGTACACAAACAGGCACCGCTGGGGAGCCCTTCCCAGCAGGTGGCAGTCAAACAGTCACCGTGATCCCGCCAACGGCTGTGTTTGTGTAGACTCCCTGTGTCAGAATGAGGCCTGGGACCAATTTCTGATAGTAAATAGTATTAGATTCAGTTCCATTTGTATGAGCTGCAAAGCACATTCAGTGGTAGTTAAGTGGGGTGAAACTGCACCCCTGTGCTGGAGCTCTGGTTTCGATCCTTAAAGTCCATCTAGTTGGACAGAACCAAACCATTTTTAAAAGGAGTTCTTGAGAAGTTTCTCTATGTGAATGGTTTTGTAAAAGGTGGAAATCGGCGCTTGTGTCTAAGGCTTTTTCACTTTTTGTTCCTGGACAGAGATAAACTCCAGCTAATTGGGAATGTTCTTGTCTGGTTTGATTTGATTCCCTCCTGCCTTTTTTTTTCTTCCCTCATCTTCCTTCCTTCACCCCCCCCCCTTTTTTTAACAGAAAAGGCAGTTTATGTTATAGAGGGATTCTCGGAATCTTTTCCATTGTCTTACCTTGCTGCCTTTAATGTTAGAGGTTGCATCTGAAAGAAATAAACTCTGAGGCCTTATCTTGGTGTGTACATTTCGAAGTGTGCCTACTAGGGGCTGTGCATCTCTCATTATACACGTGATCGTCCTCGTTCCATTTTAACACACTATTTTCATGGTTCTTTAGAAGGCGGCACTTGACGGTTCATCTGCCAGCTTGTCCTGAGCCATCATCGTCGGGGACGCTGGCTAGAGTGCATGCTGATAGCAGCCTCGGCCGGGAGGCGGTGGGGCTTCTGCCTGGGCCCTCGGAGCCGCACTCACACAGTGGCCTGTCAGGGGCTCCCAGTGACAGCTGTGTGCTGATGCGGCAGCCGCGGTCTTTTCGTTGTCATCCCTTCAGTAGATGGAGGCTTCCGCTGATAAACCCTTTATCCATCCTTTACCTGCTTGTCAAACAGTAAAAGATTATTCTTGCTGCAGCAAAGAATACTTTATTCAAAGATGTCGAAAACATCAGTTTATAATGTAAATGTTCTGTGTGTCCCCAAAAGTTCTTTTTATGCTATTCGTTTTAGTATTGACAATGTTTTAAAGCTTTGAAAGCACTATGTGCTTTGAGAAACTTAAGAGAATGACATCTGTGATGAGTGTAAACTAAAATATTGTCTTGCCATATTTGATTTCACTATAGCATCTAAGATTGGATAGACACTTGATTTATCTGGTCTGTCATATAAACTTTTTTTTTTGAGTTTAACTTTTGTCTCTTTCTCAAGCACTGGCTGTCTGTTGCAATGAAAGCCTTTTATAAAATAGAGAGATTGAAATCAGTCCTTTTGTATGCATAAGTGTAGGTAATTATACTTTAAAGAGAACTTGCTTTGTACATTTTAATTTTTATAAAGAAACGAGCAGTTATCTCCCTGACACCTTATTAAATGTATAATTAACCTTATGATCCCTAGCTCACTTGTGAATGCTTGGCAGAATAATTGGAGAGGAATAGTGCTTCTTTTTTTCCTCTTTCTTTGCAGGCCTAAACCTTATTCTGTGGTTGTTGAAGCATTAGTTTAATTTTTCCCTTTTCTTTTTAAACAAACTTTATACTCGCAGCGCCAAGGGCGACATAATTCACAAAAGCTCAGAGTAGCTCACGTTTGTTTTCTGTTTTCTTACCATACAAAAACCGGTTGACGATTAGTCCTTCCCATTGGTCATGATATATTACTGTATTATTGTGAACTTTGTTAACTGGAAATACTCACCTTGGTCTAACTTGTTTATCAAAAACATTCATTGACTGAATGATGTTTCAATTTTTAGAGATGTGGCGCAATTGCTGAACAAACTTCAATCTTCTTGGTGTTCTGTATGAGGAGCTCTCAGAGACCAGGAAAGGTACTGTGCTTGACTTACTGGCAGATCAGGGATGCTAGAAGCCAGTCTTGTTCAGTGTACTGAGTTTCACCTAAGAGCTTTGGTTCAGTGCCGTACCTAAAAGCACTAGAGAGACTGAAACATTTCGGTTTCCAATCTGAGAGGTCTAGTTCTCCTTAATTTCCCCCACACTAGCACACTGTTTTGTGTGTGTGTGTTTTATTTACCTAATTGAACTTTTTATCTCTGACTCATATTTATTTACAGCAAGCAGCTTTTCAAAGAGACTGTTTTTTTAAATTTGAGATAAAAAAATATTAAGAATTCTAAAAAGCACTTGTCACTCTGCATTTAGGCATAGGCCTACTGACTTGCTCGGGAGATGGAAAGGGAGCGTACAGTAATCTATCTACTGAGAACATTCCTCCCGGGAGACTGAATTGTAGGAAGTCCTGGAAAGATGCGGGTCCACTTACATAGATTGACTGAATAAATGTGTAAAAAGTGAATTAGAATTTTTTAAAAATTGCAGTTACAGTGTCTAGCTGTTTGACAGAATAAGTAAGCCAGATGTTTCCTTCGTGAGATGGGAACATGGCATAAAGGTTTATGAAATCCATCCTTGATTCATCTGGCAGTATCGTGTGTTTGGTTATCACTAGGTTAGCAGGTCTGTATTCACGACTGGAAGTAAACCCATTGTTGTGTCCAAATGACCTCTGAAAGTCATGGAGTAAATATTCCAGTGAGATCTGGAAATCTTCTGTATATACAAAGCAGGGAAAACTTCAGAATGTTTGACCCAGTTCTTCACATTTTATTTAAAAATCTTGCCACCTGAAGATACAGTTAATAATATCTCTTTCTACTCTTTGGAATCTTGTAACTTCCTTGGTAAGGTTGCCAATTGACAAAAGATATTTTGGAAAAATATTTATGGAAGTGTGAATGGAATTTCATTAACTTTGGAAAAATGCTTGTTTTAGCTGTAAATTATTAAATGAATAGTAAATATTAAAATATACAGAAGGAAAAAAAGTTTATTAAATTCAGTAGATGGTTGTGTTGTAGTTGTGAAGATTTCCTGATATAGTATCCACATATCAGTGTTTTATTTCATTCTTCTTTCAAGTTATGCTAACATTTCCTATATTTAATTTACTAGGCATCAACTCTGAAATCTTTGTTAGAATTGATTCCTGAATTAATTGAAAAGGAAGAAGCATATACTTCAGTCATGAAAAGCTATGGTAATAAGTTTAATCTGACTTTTTATTTAAGTGATTTAGATATTTGTAGTATAGTCAACTAAGTCTTCCACTCAAAGACAGTAATCCTAAATATCAGAGAACTATGATACGAATAATCGATTTAGCTTTAGAAAATGTTTTAAAACTATATTTAAGAAAAATATATAATTATGCATATAACTTTAACATAAAGAAGTATCATGAGCATCTTCAGCAAGGCCCAGTTATGTTGAATAGGACCCCAGGCTCCCGGAAAGACTTGGAGGTCCCCTTGGGTGTATATACTGGGGAAGGAATCCAGTCTCCCCAAGGCCACCTGAAACATAACATGAAATAGGTACATATTTAAGACTGTCACGTGACTTGCCTTCTTGCTCCTTCAGTACCCTTCCAACCTGCCTACACTTTTGAAATAACAGACCCCTTAATTAAAAAGTGGGCCCCAAGGGGCGCCTGGGTGGTTCATTGGGTTAAGCCTCTGCTTTCAGCTCAGGTCATGATCTCAGGGTCCTGGGATCGAGTCCTACATTGGGCTCTGTGCTCAGTGGGGAGCCTGCTTCCCCTCCCCTCTGTCTGCCTGCCTCTCTGCCTACTTGTAATCTCTGTTTGTCAAGTAAATAAATAAAATCTTTAAAAAAAAAAAAAAGGCAGGCCCCAAGATTTTACTTTAAATCACACTTGAAATTTCAGTCTTTAAGCAGTTTGTACCCCGACTGCCAGCTCATCACACATAAAAGGAAGCCAGGCTAAAGTTTTCTCGGTAATCAAGATAAATGGGAGCATTTCGCTTCCTACTTATGATCATCTGTCCATCTGCCACTCACTGATTTGCTCATGTGAGGCAAGGGATAAACAAAGTATTGCTTTATTGATTTTATTGTTGTCAGGACAGCAAACTACATTCGGAATTAGTAACTTGGTTCTCCCTTTTCCATCCTTACGAGGGGACAGTGATACATTTCAAAATAGAGGCAATAATTGTAAAACTTCTCAAAGTTCCATTAGGGGGTTTGGGAGATGTTAAATAATGAGTAAATAACCATAAAATAGTGTCAAAACAGTATAAAACTGCTAACTAAATTGTATAATCCCCCTTGGGAATTGGGATGGGGAGGAGCAAGGAGACCATGAAGGTGCAGGAAAGGTTTTGGCCCCTACAGGTACCAGTTTTCCTATAGACAGGAAATTGACTTTACCCAAACAGCAGACATCTGTTGAAGTCCAGTGAGAACTGATGAGGCATCCATGCTTGCTCCCTTTTGGGAGATCTTGGCTTGTTGGATTGATCCTTGGATTGACTTCTTTTGCATCCATATTGGGGGCTCGCCCTGGCGCTGCTAGAGTTGGGATTGGTCCTGCAGCACTGTTGTAGGGTAGGGGATTGTTGGTGTTGACAATTTAATGCGAAATTAAAGAGTTGAACTACCAGCAGTAATTGCTAGTAGAGCCCTTGTAATCTCAATGGTAAACCTGGAAGTGAAATCCCCATACCGGCAGCCACGACCAGAGAGCCAGCTGAATTTAGCCCCTGGGCTATTTCATCAGTCATTGAAGTGAAATAAATATTAGTATAACTTGTTAATATTAGGTCGATGTGTATAGTTTTCTTATGCAGATAATGTATTTAGAATATTTTTTGTTACAGTAGCCAAATATGTTCCTCATATTTGCTTATTTTACAGCAGAATGTACTGCCAGTCTTTTTGGTATTGTTTAGTTGATGATCTGTATCTCGATGGAGGTCTAGATTTCCACGTATTTTATAAGACCGTCACCACAACAGTCCTTGAATCAGCTTGATTTCAAGTGTGGTTTTAAGCAGAAGAGGGTTGAATGGTGTGTGTTTACTCCATGATTGAGGACTTTGGTTTGTGGTCACTTTAACTATTACGGGTCTTTTAATAGCCTCATTTGTCATCTTCCTTCTCTTTTATCCTGAATAATGCTGAATGAGAGATGTGGGGAGGAGTGAGGGAGCTGGTAGACTCTGGATGTGGCTTTTTGCTGAAAGTAGTTAAGTATTCATTTGTCTTGGAATAAAGGGATTCAGGAGTCCCTGAATGGCTAACTGTTGTTGGGAAAAGAGGAAGGTATTTATAGTGATTTATCTGTGATTAATATCTTTTTTCCAGTCTCAGACAAGGATGTTGTATCTGCTAAAGCGCTATATGAACATCTGATGGCAAGGAATGTAAAATTGAACAATCTGTTTCTAAAGCGTTACGCATTTTTGCTGAAGAATGCTGGAGAGCCTGTCCCCTTTACCGAACCCCCTGTGAGTATTTCTTAATTAAGGGGGGGTAGATAACTCTACAGATTCATGTATGCTTCCTATTAATGTGTTAAAAAAAAAAAAAGTTGAATACTTAATTACATAAGGATTAGATCTCTGTGAAGAAGCCTCAGAGGAGGGCTTCAGGAACTGAGCATTTGGCCGGCAGGTTTGGCTGTGGGAGAACATAGCCCCGTGGGGCTGAGGTTTGAAATACAAGGTCAGTCTCAGACCTTCAGCTATAGGTATGGATTTATCAAATGTCCTTGGGGCAGTTCTCTCATCATTTCAACTTGAAATAGGATTTAAAATGGCCTGTATTTCAATAGCCAAGCTCATTGTCTCCCCATGAACTACTTGTTTATTTTATGCAAGTTGGTTTTTATTTTTTCATGGAGGAAGGATTGTTTTATTTTTTTAACCCCCACTGAGCCACCCAGGCTCCCTGGATTGTTTTATTTTTTTTAATTGAGGTAGAATTGACATAACCTTCTAATAGTTTCAGGTGTGCAATGTGATGATTCCGTATTTGTGTATGGCAAAAGGATCACCACAGTAAATCCATTAACATCCATCACCACACGTTACGGATTTTTTTCTTGTGATGAGAACATTCAAGATGTTCTCCCAGCTACTTTCCCATATGCAGTACAGTGTTACTGACTAGAGCCATCATGCTGCATATTCTATCCCAATGACTTAATCATTTTATAACTGGAAATTCATACCTCTCGACTCCCTCCATCCTTTTTGCCCCCCACCTGAGGCAACCCCCAGTCTATTCTCTACCACCTGTGAGCTTGGGGCTTTTTGTTTATTTGATTTTTGATTTTTGTTTTGTTTAGATTCCTACATAAGTGAGATACATGATATTTGTCTTTTTGTGTATGATTTATTACATTTTGCTTAAAGTCCTCAAGGACGATCCATGTTGTTGTAGGTGGCAAGATTTTAGGTTTTTTTATGGCTGAATAATATTCTGTGGATATCATAGCACGTTTTCTTTATTCATCCATTGATGCACACTTAAATTGTTTCTATGTCTTGGCTACTGTAAATAATACTGCAGTAAACATGCGGGGGGTTTCTTTTGGTGGATATCCATTAGTGGACTTGCTGAATCATGTGCTCTTTCCATTTTTTAGTTTTTTGAGGAATCTCCATACTGTTTCCACAGTGGCTGCACTTCACATTCCCACCAGCAGTGCAGGAGGGTTCCCTTTTCTCCACATCCTTGCCAGCACTTGTTATTTCTTATCTTTTGTATCCTAGCCATTCTGATAGATATGAGGTGCTACCTACCTCGCTGTGTTTTTAATTTGCATTTCTGTGGTAAGGAGTGGTGTTGAGCATCTTTTCATGTATCTCTTTGCCATCTGGATGTCTTCCAGGGAAAAATGTCTCTTCAAATCCTCTGCCCATTTTTAATCAGTTGCCCAGGAAATTTTGTTTTGTTCTGTTCTATTTTAATAAGAGAAATCATTCATGCAAAATTCGTTTTTATTGTGTCATTAAGCTGCGAGTCAGTACACGTTTATTTGAGCCTCCCATAGCCAGGCGTAAAGGCCTGCCTGCACATGCGCACACACAGCAGAGGCTCTTGGTAAAGTTTTCACTCTGGACTTGCAGCCCTTCAACTAGTGACTTTGAAAGGGTCCATGGACAAAAGGACGAGACTGATACAAAGCGAAAGTTAAGCAGGGCTTTATTTCACGCCAAGCATCGAGAATCAAGCTGACCGGCCAGGGCCGTCCGTCTCTTGCAAAGAGGCGACCCCTCCCAGCCTCACAGACTAACTTTTATAGAGTAAAGGCCATGTGGTTGAGCCTGGCCACACACAGGTGGCCAATTGAATTACAATTTACCCTATAGTAGTTAATTTGAACTAGCCTATCACTCTGGTCAGAATTGGCGCCCAAAAGGCAGGGCCCACAGTCTTGGGTGGTTAGGGAGGTGCTTTCCTGATTGGATGTCTCCACCTGGCTTGGCTCATCCTTGGCGGGTAGGGAGGTAATACGTGCGCTTTCACTGATTGGACGTTTCCACCTGGCCGGACACGTCCTTGTATCTGGGCTCCGTTATCAGGGGCTGGTCAGTCGTATTTTTCTGGTTTCCCCGACTTGTTTCTAAGTTCCTCTGAGGGGGGCGGGGTCAATCTAAGTTTACTGCATAAACAACAAAATGGCTCGCTCTGGCTAAGCAGGCCCTTACAACTTCATGAACAGAAAGGAGTGCTGAGGCTTGAGGGGAGAGCAGTTGCCACGGGCCTGGCGGTCTTTGCTCTCAGTTTACAGCACTTTGTAACATTTGAGGGCTTTGTTTTGTTTTATATGACTTTCGAGTTTTGTCCCAGGAGTTCTTGCTGGTAACTGTAACTTCCCTCCCTTTTTGTCTCCTTAACAGGAAAGCTTTGAATTTTATGCAAAGCAGTTGAAGGAATCAAGGGAAAACCCTTTGTGAAGCAAGCAGGCACTACTTTATTTTGTGCGTATTTGTGATTCAGTGTCTAAAATGCTATTTTTTAAATACATTTGAGAGGACAGAATAAATAAATGAAAAGTTACTTTGTGTATTTTTTTTATTCATAATGTGTATATGTCCAACACTTTATTAACAAGAGCTGTGTGCAGTTAGTCACTAGAGTTTTGGGGGTTTCACCTACAGCATAAATCTACAGCATTTTTTTCACAGCTTCTGATGTTTGAAGCTGTAAGTTTTCAGGGTCTTCTCCCAGTGACTCTTCAGGTCCCCTGTTCTGTTTTGTTCATTATTTTCATAAAAATGTTATTCCTTTATTTAAGACTTTCTTGTTAATATTATTTATCTGAAAATTGTGGACATAGACAAAATGATGCTCAGTGAGCTTTCTAAGGCTTTACTATTCCATGATAGGAATTCTCTTCATGTGTGAAACCCTGCATAATATTCCAGTTTTGTAAATTGCTGGCACTGGCAGGCATATTGTAAGTCGTCACACCTAGCACTCATTTTCCGGTGAGAAACAGAAACTCAGAGACTGTTGCTTGCCCGTGGTCAGGGTGCTCTTTGGCAATGCCTGGATGCTCCCCGCCATGTTTGCTCTTCTCCCGTGGAGGCTTCTGAGAGGCTCTGTTCATAGACATCTCTAGGACCGAGTCCTAGCCGTGACGTTGATCCTGAAGCAGAGAGCAGTGCATTTCCTCTTGTCTCGGTTTCAGGTTTGTTGGCACAAGTATACCCCTACACCAGGCTCTTGTTACTTCATACTTATCCCTTGAATGTGTGATTTTATATATGAAGGAAATTGTGGTTTGTTTTCAGTTTTATCAAAGCTATCCCCAAATTGTCTTTCATGCCTATTAACATATATATTATCTGTTGCTACTATAAAAGAATTCAGGCTGGGTTGTGAAACACTTTACCATTACAAAAGTATCTTAATATGTAACAGTGACCTAGCTGAGGATTAGGTAATTAATTATCCAAAACATTGAAAATATTTTATTTGAGGTTTATCCTCATTTTGGTGTTTTCCTTATCCATTTGAAATCAGTGGTTCCCGCTATTCCCATGAGGAGAGCCCTTGCCTTGTGGGAAGTAAGCTGGCCTCGTGCTGGTTGTGCAGCTGACCTGAGTTGGGCACCCACCCATCCTTCATCTAGAGCCTGCAGGTGGCATGAAAGGGAGGGGTTGATGGAGCGAAGCCAAGAAGTAAACATGGTGGGATTGGCCATGCTTTCCTTTATCTCTTTTATGTGTAATTAGACCTAGGGGTTCAGAGGCCTTGGCCAGTGCCAAGTCCCAGCCTCGAGGAATTAATGAAGCTCTCCTTTGTTTGCTCCCCAGGGGCAGAAACTGGAGCTATTGTGTATGTACCTGTATTGTCTGGTTGGCCATGAACCTCACTCCCATTAGTGATTCCACTGAAGCAGACCTTATTTTTTTGCAGTTATGCCAACCCTCAGTTAGGAGCAACAGTTTATTGGTGTTCATTGAAAGAGGTCTCAGAGGAGGTGTCTCCTCCAGAGACAGTACAGTCTTATTCTCATGAAGTGACTCTAAGCCAGCCTTCTATATTGACACTGGTAAAATGCAAGGTGTAGTGCAGAGAAAATTGAGTACAAACCCCCCTCATCTAACATTCTTAACGGCTCGACTGGTTTCCCCTTTTGAATTTAAATATTTACAATGTAATTGTATATTCTAGGTGGGCTAAGAAATGCTTTCTAAATATCTGATAGCCAAATTGAAACAAATAGAAACAGAGAACAAACACAATTATAGCACTCAATAATATGTTTTAGACTAAAATTATAAACAAACAGCTCTTAAAAAAAGTAAATGTCATTGTAAACTTTTGGAAAGTATCATGTTTTACATGTGATTGTTATGTTCATGTGTTTCAACCTAATATAATTTTAATGTGAAATGCTTTGAATAAATTATACTCCAAAAACCTGTAAGCTTCTTCATTTTTGGTCTTATCAAATTTTTACATAATCACTTTTATCATTGCAAGGACTTTAGTGTTAAAATTTTAAGTTAAAAATTGTGTGGTAGCCCCTCTTGCGGCCAGAATTTCTTTGCTAAATGGTGTAGTTTGTGTATAGAGAACTGATAGTATCACAGCTTCTCTGTTACAAGGACAAACAGATACTTAATTTGAGATCCCTGAGATACAAAGTTGGCGAGAATTAATTAGTAGAGGAGGATATATGGTAAATGGACGCTGAAAATGAAGGGGTTTTATCTTTATATTAAGTGTCAGAACGAGCGTCCGACAGCTGCAGAGCTGTCCCTTGCATACTCCCCATTCCCCTTTGCCTTATCCCCTTGTTCCTTCCTGGGGAGTGGGGGTGAGATTGTGGTGGCCAGCAGAGGGGGGAATGCTACTCTCTGTGTCTTCTTGGCCCATCTCCCCACCTAGCCTCTTGTCTCTCCAGGACTCCCACAGCCACTTAAAAGAGCAGGTACCCCACAGCTTGTGAACTCCCCAGGGCCTGGTTCTTTGTGTCATGTCTGTAAGCCCAGACCTTGCACAGTTCTGGCCGCAGAGCCCCCATCTGCTGTTGTCAGGTCTGTGAGTTCTGCGGGGCTAACCATGGGCACCCGCTACTGTGCATCGGGCACCCGTCTTCCCTCACATTCAAGTTGAGAAACATTCAGGCTTACAGCAGTTAATTCCCCCAGGGTGATCAGAATCAACAGTGATTTATCACATGGCTAGGACTCTAACTTCCCAAAAACAATCCAGTTAAATTTTAAATTCAGTTAAAAGTCAAATTAGAACCTCTGAACTGTTTGGGTGTTTCTCTAGGAAAGCAAGCTTTCATATTAAAACAAATGTTTCCAGTTCGGACAGCCTTACATTGTAAGGTTTTCTTCCATTTAGTCAAATACCCAGTGCCTGGCATAAATGCTAAGTTTGTGAATTCCAGTAAATTATTAAGCAAGCCTTATATTGCAAATTGTTCTTCCTGTACAATTTATTCCCCAAGTCTGCAATGTGTGTTCTGCATATGTTTTCTCATGTGTTTGAGCACAATTTTCCCATTTAATATTTGTCTTTCTGACAAACCAATATTTGTAGAGTTTCTGTAAAGTGAAAGCAACATTCCTGAAGTATGGTCGAGCTAATAGCTGCAGGGGGTACACAATCATGGTAATTTATCACTTTGCTGTTTTCCATTAGGAATGTATCCTGCTTTCAGACCTGCGGACTTTACAAAGCTCACATTATGCAGCCTTAGTACAAATAAAGGAAATGGCTGCATTTGCAAATTCAAAATAAGCACTTATCTTTTTCTTTTTTGCACAAAGAAAAGAAACGTCAGAAGAAAAGAAACAAAATCCAGTTCAGGCAGAGCAAAAACATTTAAGCGACTTCATACTTCGTGTCCCTCAACATTTGGATAATGGCTGGCCTTTGGGATCTGTGCTTACAGAGATCTCTTGAAAGTAGTATCTTCACCAACTCTGCCCCAGGCATGCACATGCTGAAACTCTAAATTTATTTACTTGCTTATGTCTTTTCCTCTCCTATTCACCAATTAGAACAGAACCTGGCCCTGGTTGGCATCCAGTAAGCATCCTCGAACGAACAATGAGCCCAGCTCCTGTCCTGCTTTGCAAGTCCTGTGCTTTCTGAGGTTTAAGCAGAAAGTAATGACCTGTGTTGACTCAAAAAAAAATTTTTTTTTAAACTTAGGCACCACACTTAGTGTGGAGCTCAACACAGGCCTTGAACTCATAACCCTGAGATCAAGACCTGAGCAGAGATTACTTGTATACATGCAATGGAGAGTTTCCTCACACACTTGTCCTCCGAAGAGATAAAAAATGTCACTTTGAAGCTCAGAGCTAGGAGAGTGGGAGTTGAGGCCCAAGAAGTCATTTAAAACCCATGTTCCTACATGAAAACACGTTCCAGTTTACTGAAAGGAGGAGGAGAGCTTTTAACGGAAGCCACTTCGGTGCAAGAGTGGGATCAACAAAAATAAAGAGGTTCACTTGTAACGGGGGCAGTAGAGCGTTTTCACAGTTTGGGGAAACGAGAAATAGCTCCAACTTCACAGAAAACAGTAAACACAGGCCGTGAACGTGGGCAGCCGAGAAGTGTTATCCGGCCTCTGAGTTGGTGTGTGTTAAAAATATCTCAACCCCTTGCTTCAAATATTACTGTTCTAAGTGTTAGCTGCTCACAGCCCATGTGCTGCTGGCAGAAAACGGCCTGCTGCCTCCCCTGCCAGAGGGGTCTTGGTGTGAGAGCGATCAGGATACTCCTCTGTCCCCAGCCACTTGGAAGGAAGAAGCAATCCTATTATCAAAAACAAATGGACAACTTGAGATTTGAATGATCTAGTTGACTATGAAAATAGGGGTGTCTACTTTCAGGCATGAGCAACGGCTGTATTTTCCAAATAACAGGTCAGCCAGGGAGAGGCTTCCTCACTGTCGGCTTCCCTGTCAGTCCCTTGCTCTCTCCCTCAAGAGTCTGATGGGCGCTCCAGGCCCAGTGCTGGGATGAGGGAAGGGGCCTCTACTAAGTGACTAACACTTGAGTCTTGTCTTCCAGGTCTGTGATTAGCATCTGGATTTGGCAGCCATTTAAGTACCCCTACTGCTGGCTATTTAATCTGGAATTGAAATGAGGTCCTAAGGGAGAAAGAAAAGTGCAAGATCTCTCTTTGTGAAGCTGACTGATGAGACCCGCTTGACCCAGGGCAAGATTAGGTCTTAAATCATTTTTATAGAACAAGAGCAGGAAAAAGTGAAAAACTAAGTTGAAAAACTAAAAAATGAAAAACTAAGTTGGGCGCCTGGGTGGCTCTGTCAGTTAAGCATCTGACTCTTGGTCTCTGCTCAGGTCTTGATCTCAGGGTTATGAGTTCAAGCCCTGTGTTGAGCTCCCCACTAAGTGTGGTGCCTACGTAAAAAAAGAGAAAGAAAAAAAATATTTGAGTCAACACAGGTCATTACTTTCTGCTTAATTAAAATTTTCCTGTAAATAGCACAATTTGAAATTGAGGGTCTTAAACTGCAAATTTAAAAACCTTTGCGACAAATCCAGTGTGCTGCCTGCTTTTGTAAACACTGTCTCACTGGGACGCAGCGTGCCACGCGTGCTTTAGAATTGTCTGTGGTGGGGGCGCCTGGGTGGTTCAGTGGGTTAAAGCCTCTGCCTTCGGCTCAGGTCATGATCCCAGGGTCCTGGAATAGAGCCCCGCATCGGGCTCTCTGCACCACGGGGAGCCTGCTTCCTCCTCTCTCTCCCTCTGCTTGCCTCTCTGCCTACTTGTGATCTCTGTCAAATAAATAAATAAAATCTTTAAAAAAAAAAAAAAAGAGTTGTCTGTGGTGGCTATCACACTGCAACAGAGTTGAATGACCCTCAAAGCTTGCAACCATTTGACCCTTAACAGAAAGGGTTTGCAACCCTTGCTTCTGAAAATTATTCACAGGCAGGCCTCTCCCCCTTCCAGGGCAGGGAAGGGCTGAGGAGACCACCTGCACACAGTGGGGAGGAGCAGTTTTTTGGTTGGTTGGTTTGTTTCAGAAACAAAACCAGTGAAATCAGAATCTCAGGGTGGGTCCACAGTGGGTTTTTGCTAAAGCTCCAGGGAGGACAACCAGGGTGGAAAAGCAGGATCCTCTAGCAAAAAAGGAAATGGCAGCTGCTGGAGTTTCTCCCATTCTCCGGCATTGGCACTTTGCCCCTTTCCCCCACAGCTCTGCGCACCAGAGCCCACTGAGTTCTTAAGGTTCCTTGTAAACTGAGTGGTAGATGATGGAGGGCTGTCGCCCTCATGAACTTTAGAATCACTCGAGAGTTAATGAAAAAGCCCCATGTTCTCTTCCTCCTTCTCCCTTCAGACCTAAAGCCTTTAGGTGACCACAGTATGGGTATGCAATGAGGAACCGGGGTGGGCTGGACTAGGATGAGGACGGCATCTGTGTGGACTAGGGGACAGTTGATGGGGGAGATACAGTCCCAGCAGGGTGAGGAGAGTATCCCCACACCCACACCCGAAAAAAATGCCGTGTGGATGGGAGATTGGTTTACATATAGAGAATTAACAAAATGAATGAAAATATGAAGGCCAGTGGAATCCAGGTTTCTTGCAATTGGAAAGGAGAGTTATAAACACAGAAAAGAAGAATATTATAATCAACTCTGGTGTACTAGAATTTGGGAACTGGATATATTAATGTACAGGTAGGTGTGTATATGTTTGTGCTCACTTGCACACACACACACATATACAGACCTGTGTACACGTATATGCATTCCTAACTTTGCCTCCTCAAAGGGTCTGGGGGCAGTGATGCCCAAGTAGCAATGCGCGGACTTACCACTCAGATCTTGGCTTCTAGATACCATTTACCACTCAAGGGCACCAAGATTTTTTAGGAAGATTTCTGCTTTCTAAGCACTGGGTCTAAGGACTGATGGTGGAAAAGCAAGCCTGAAACACTTTCTTGTGAAAAGAAGTGTTCACACAATGATGGGGACAGATCAGAAGGATGTAGAAGCCTGCTTGAATGGGCTTCCAGGGCCAAATCCAGGATGGTCTGAACATAAAAATAAATGATGATACTATGGGGTCATAAGCCATTGAATAAAACAGGAAACTATAAGTTTATATTCATAGAAATTGAAAAATGGATAAATGAAAAGCATAATGAGCAACAGATAACTTAGTTTCAAAGCACCTACCAACAAAATGCTTATCAATTACCAAAGAAGGAACTCGGCTGGGAAGAAGCCTGGCAGACACCCCCGTGCTCAAGTGATCCAAGTGTGTATCTTCACTGCAACTTCACTGGCAACAGGATACAGTGAGAAGGGTGTGTCACTTCTGTGACATCTCTGCCAAAGGAAATCCCTGTGCTATCCCATTAAATTCATGGTCTGAATTTCATCATGAAAATATACCAAACTTGGGGCGCCTGGATGGCTCAGTGGGTTAAGCCTCTTCCTTCGGCTCAGGTCACAGTCTCAAGACCCTGGGATCCGGCCCTGCGTCGGGCTCTCTGCTTGGTAGGAAGCCTGCTTTCCCCTCTCCCTCTGCCTGCCTCCCTGCCTACTTGTGAAGTCTCTCTCTCTGTGTCAAATAAATAAATAAAATCTTAAAAATATATATATATACACTAAACTCAAGTTCAGAGCTATCCTGCAAACTCTTCAAGTGTCAAGGTCACAAAAGTAAAGGAAAGCTGAGGGCTGTTCTAAACTGAAGGAGACCAAAGAGAACTGCCAACCTGATCTGCTTGCTCCTTTTGCTGTGAAGGACCTCGCCAGAACAATCAGTGCATCTTGAACTGGGCCTGCCCCTTGGATGGTGGCAATGTAACAGTGTTGTAATACACCATGGTGTAAGGTCACAGTGTAAGTACCCTGAGTTTGCTGGTGCACTGTAAAAGGGCAGTGTGCTGAAGTGCTACTTCTCAAACTCAGGTACACAGATCACCTGCAGATCTTTTAAAAATGCAGACTCAGATTCAGCTGGTCTGGGTGGAGTGTGAGATTCTGCCTGTCTAACCAGCTTCCAGGTAAGGCCCACGCTGCCTGTCTGGGACAGTAACAGTTAAGAGTTTAGGGAACCTGGGGTGATCATTTACTGTTTGCCCCCCAAAAACACAACTTCCTCCCTTTTTGGCCCCAGACTCTGGGGTTCCCTCTGGGAGCAACTGGCTCCCCTCTGCATACCAGTTTTGGGTCAGATGGTCTTCAGTGCTCATGCAATGAAGCACGATATTGGGTGTGATCTAACCCATACCCTGGCCACTGTGAAAGGTTCAAGGCCCAGTCAGGGCCAGTGGGATGCAAGTCTAGGAGGCCTGGCTGAGCTGGCACAGCCTCAACAACAATCTTCATCTTCTGGAGGCTTCCTAGAATTCCAAGCCGTGCACTGGCTCAGCACTTACCTTTTGCCCTCCAACTCCTAGGGCTTCCAAAGCTTTCTGACCCCCACATGTGATTCCACCACATGGTACCAATGTAACCTTACTTATTAGCAAACTGACTTTTTACCTGTTTCCTTGTCTATGAAATGGGATACCACCCACCTCAAAGGGTTGAGAATTGTATACTCTGATCCACATAAATAAAGCATTTTGAGCTATACCTGGTATACAGTAGATGTTCAATAAATTTTTAATTGTTCTGTTTGGCTTTTGGAACCCATGACACACCAAAAGAAAGGATGTCTCAGGTCAT
The DNA here is from genome assembly GCF_030435805.1 of Mustela lutreola. NCBI lineage: Eukaryota > Metazoa > Chordata > Mammalia > Carnivora > Mustelidae > Mustela > Mustela lutreola. Next base: position 69,020,077 of record NC_081298.1, read on the forward strand.
TTTCTGTACTGAGAGTGACTTAACACAGAGTTCGGGGGTCCCAGAAGATGAGGTCAAACATTTCGCTAGGCAATATTGTTTCCTCTGGATCCAGTTCTTGCATAGCCTATTCCATTCATACCTAACTTGCTCCCATCCTGCACTGAGTCGCCTATATAAATATATATGAAAAGGAAATAAATTAGCAACACTGTAGGTGTCCCCAGGTTCAGTTTTCACTTTCCCAGGCACTGCAAACTCTGGCCATTGATCTGCAATCCCTTTCTACTGTCTTTATTCTACTGCCATCCTGTGGCCGACCTGTGCCACTGCAATGCTGAGGGCCAGTGTAGCTGAGCTTGCTGTGTGGTCCTCCTGGTGCCCCATGGGGCTCCTTGGGAGGAAGGCAAGTAGTGCAGTTGAAGGGTCTTCTCTAGTCCCCACCAAGAGGCAGAAGCCTGGACATGAATCACCAGTCTTGATCTGATTTCTGTTTGATGAACCTTAGGGCCACGTAGTACAGGATCATGAAGGCACCACCAATGCCAATGAGGATGAGGTAGATGGCGTAGAGCGGGTGTGAGTTCAGGCCCATGGAACTGAGGATCTGGGGACACAGACATCAGTGAGCTCCCTGAGAAAACATTCCGACGGGTGTTATCTATTTTTCAAAGGCCTTAGCTACTTACTAGGTCTCCTGGGATAGGGATGGTAAAGTTGCCGACCCCCAAGTGGTAAGTGTGCCCTTTGAACTGAATCTGCATCAGGCCTTCAAAACACCAGCGGAGAAAGGAGACTTTGGAAATCCAAGCAGGCACTGAAGACAGGGAGAGCTATGTTACTCACACAGGCTGGCCACGTGCTCCCTGGGAAGGACTCATGAACACGGGGCTCTGGAGGCTCTGCCCCAAGGAAAGCAAGGTCTCTGAGTTGGAAGGAGGGCGGGGAGAGGCCGAAAGGGCCAGAGTGACAGCTTGGGATATGGGGTGGGGTGGAGGGGGCCACGTAGCTGAGGATGCGTCCCCACATGTTGGATAAGTAACAATTTCAAAGAGTCATTTATGAGGTGTCCCAGCATGGGCTCAGCTTCATGAAGGCAGAGCTGAGAATCTTGAGTCCATGCCCTGATGCCATGATGTACTGAGCCAGGAGCGAGAGGAAGGAACAAGCCCAGCCTGGCTGGTCTGGAGAAGAGAGCAGCCATGGAGATGTGGGCAGGGGCAGACAGTGCCCTACAGAGAAGAGCCACACATACTCAGATGTGAGTGCATGAAGTGTGCTGGGGACTTCAGAAGAGCAAGGTGGGGGCAACATGGAGCTAGACCCCCAGAGGGCCTGAGAAGAGCAGTGACATGGATTTGAACCTTACAAAGTGTCCTCTGCATGGGAGAGGGTCAAGAGGGACACAGAAGGACCAGGGTCACAGGGACCACTGTGGTGGTCTGAGACCCGACAATAAGGCCAGCCTGGGGGATCAGGCAAGTGGACATTTCAGAAAGATGTGAGAGGCAGAACTGATCTGACTCACTAGAGAATGTGGAGAGTGAGAGAGAATCAAGGGTGACCTCCAGGTATCAGCTGGGGGATAGAAGGTGCCATCTGCACCCTCTCATGGAGTCATTCTTTGACAAGCAGAACAGTTGGCTCCCAGAAAAACCAGGCTCCACTTGGCTCTAAATGGTGAGTTCTCATCCCCAGGTGAAAGCAGGCTTCATCCAGACCTAGAAGGCCTCAAAAAGCTTGAGCAAGGGAGGGGAGCAGGTCTTACCTGTCCACAGATTGTCCAAGCTTATCATGAAGCCCCCAGTGAGGTAGAAGGAGTTGTAGAGAGCGTTGCCAAAGAAGGAGGATGTATGGAATGTGGGGAGCAGGGCGGCGGCACCCAGCGCCATGATCCTACAGCAGAAGACCACCAGCCACACGAGCAGGAAGTGTAGCAGAAAGGGCTCGAGGCTCAGGTGCAGGTTGGCCAGCCAGTAGGTGGGTATCGCATAAATGATGATGTAGACGCAATGCTCCGGAAGCTCCCCTAGAATCTGCAAAGAGTAGCCCTTGCGAGGGTGTGCAGCTGGTGCCTTCACTGTCATTGTTTTTAAACGTTTAAAGATAATAACCCTCAATGATGCCAACCTCCCCTCCCGCTGACCATCAGGCGGTAGCAGGAGGGCCCGTGGGTGCGGGTGTGGGACCCTGAAATGTGAATTCCCTGCTGGTTTCCCTCCGCAGATGCCATGTTTGCCATCTGGGACACTTCAGAGCAGTTTCCCCCAGGGAGGCCATGTGGCCTGGTGACAAATGGCAGTCAGGCATCTGTTCTGTTTCAAGTCCCCACCCTGCCTGCCCAGACCTAACAGCTATGGGGCTTTGAGACTGCATAACTTCTCTGAGCCTCCACTTCCTGGAAATAAGTATAGTAACAGCCAGTCTGCTTCCTGGAGATGTTGTGAAATCAGAGAGGTGAAGTATGCTGGTAGTTTCTTTCTTTTTCTCTTTCTTTCTCTCTTTTTCTCCTTCCTTCCTCCCCCACCCCCCACCCTTTTTTTCCCTAAGGTTTCTGCTGACCAGAAAAGTGTCATTCCTAGTCCCACAGTACCGGTCTTCTGGTAAATGTTTTAAAAACAACATGCCTCTGAAAGTCCCCTAGCAAATGTGACATCTTTAACCCCAGATGAGGCACAGCCCTCTAGTTCAGCAAAATACTTCTCTGGAGTTTTTGTACAATGCAATGTAGCTTTCTCAGACCCCGCCCCCAACCTGGTCACTTGCTCTCAGCCCTGACCAGTCACCTTAGTAAAGAAATAGGGACCAGGAGTGTAGAGACCATCTTCTAGTTCATAGTAAAGCATTGCCCTCTCTGAGTGACCTAAAAAGGGGTAGAAAAGGAGAATGAAAGTGACATTAATTTTCAGTGTTTCTGTTTTTTAATCTCTCTTAGTATAATTATAAATAGTCACATTGACTAAATGTCTTCTATTTTTAAAAAGCAGGCAGAGTTAAGCCATCCTAATTTAGATGTTTGTAATTCTGTGACTTGTGCATTGCTGTCAAGTGTAATTCCTGCTATAATAGGAATGCCTAAGACTCCTGGATAATCTGCTTTCATTTGCATACTAATATTAATGTGTGAACATTAAAAACAATCATCACCTTTTGTTTTGCAATCATGGTGAAACTGTTCAGCAAACCCATTCTCCCCAGGAGTGTGGAGGAATATAGGCCAGCTCAGAGGAATGAACAACACCGTGTCTTCTGGCTCTTTCAGGTGTGGGTCACAAGAGAGCAAGCAACACTCACATTTGGCAATGACATCCAGGACCACGTTGAAAGGGATGAGAGCTCCAATCATGAACAAGAGGGCAGCTGTGTCCATGAAGGAGAGCTTGATGGCCCCGTGGCCATAATAGAGGAACCCAATGACCAGGGACATCAGGCAGGCCTCTGCTCCATGGATGAGGAGAGTTGGCAGGTCTCGGAAGTCGTTGAAAATCTGACGACTTAGAAGACAAAAGAGGTGCCAAGGGAACAATATATACCAGCCCTGTCACACTGGCAATGTCATTTAATCTCTGTAAGTCTCTCTTTTCTCATCTGTAGAATGGGAATAGCACTACCCCCTCACAAGGACTGTGAGACTCAAATGAGATCATTGGTGAAAGCATCTGTCTCACACTAGGTACACAATAATTTACTTTATCAACTATCAACTTACTATCAACGTATCAACTGTGCAATTTTACTTAAAGACATTATCTTAAGGAAATAACCAATCAGGTGTGTAAAGAGATATGTACAAGGATTGTTGTCACAGCATTACTTGTCATAGCAAAAGCCTAAAAAAAAAAAAAAAAGGAACATGACTATGTTCTTAGCGGGGAAGTGAATTATGGAATGCGAATATTGGAATGCTGAAGAAGACCTAGTCAGATGAAAGGTAGACACCTATTCAATATGAGGCCAAAAACAAAAAAAATGGTTACAGAACAGTATGCAAACTATGACCACATTTATGTATTAAAATGCTGCATGCACGGGAGTATCTGGAAAGAAACACACCAAACATGTGGGTCTAGTTTTTTCTGAGGGCTGATGTGACAGTAACCTTTCCTTTCCACTTGAGTTTCTCCTGTATTGTCTGAATTTTTCACCACAATCCTATGAAATTTTTCCAATCATCTTACTGCCCTCCAGTAAGGACATTTTAATTTTGCTTAAAGAATAAAAGTTGCAAAGAGCATTAGTGGTGGTCTTGGTGACAGTGGTTTTTAAAAATGATGCTACTTGTTGCTTTTTCCTCCAAATTCACTTTAGATAGAAAGGGCTTGTGGGACAGGGTTGGTGGTAGTGGAGTGAAATGGCAGATAATTACCGGATCAGCACGGTGAACTGCTGCATAGAGCCAGGCAGCTCAATGGGAGTTGGGGGCTGGTCGGTGTCCTGGGGGAGGGCCCGGCTGTCAAGAAGAAGGGTGTGACATGGGGTGAGGGCGTGACTGCCTTCTATAAGGAGCCACTTTATATAGCTTATATAGCTCCACCCAGAGCCACCCTGGCTTTCCTTACCTCTCTGGGCAAGTGCCCTCACCCAGCTCCCTTGCCTCGGCTCTCCACAGAAAGTCATCAAAGCCACGAACTTTTTCTCGAAACAAGGCCGCAAGGGACTGAGCCTTCTCTCTGGTGGCCACTTCCTGCTCTCTGCTTTGCCTGTCGATGCTAGTCAAGTCCACTGTAAGGAGAGGATGCGGGGCCATGGGTGGCTGGGTCTCTGTACCTGTTCACAGGTGAGGAGCTTGACGCAAGGCCAGTTCACAATGCTGGTCAGCCTTTGGGGGCTCCAGGACATGCTCTCCACTCTCTGAGAGTGGACCATGAAGTGATAAGCAGAGCAGAGAGATGCAGAGAGGCACCCAGGGCTGGCCTCCCACCCTGCTGGGCCTGGCCACATCCAATTCAGGGGAAAGCCTGTTGCAGGGGAAAGGTAACACCAGAGGCCCTGTGGGTCCTGGCCCCCATCCCAACACCCAGGCTCATTATGGAGACATCCCTAGAAAAGAACGGAAAGCACTGGACCTTTGGAGCCAAAGGTCATGGCACAATTATGTCCTGGCTCCAACTCCAGCCATTTAAGAAACTTGAGATGAGGACTCAGCCTCCCCGGTGTTCCTGCCCATGGGGAGAAGGTGGGCTGGCCATGAGACAGTTGGGCACTCTGGGAACCAGGAAGTTCTAGTTCTCACTGTAAATTAGTAATTTGGCTCCATCAGGAAGCTGTCTAAAAGGGAAGAGTGTTTTGGCCAGAGGGTGTCCAAGTCTGGACAATTCTAAGTAGAGCTGTTGCTGCTCTGAAGGCTGCTCAACACCCACCTCCGTACTATTTCTGGGGAGCATCTGGGAACCCCAGCCACAGCTCTACTCTCATGGGGCTCCTGTATGTCAGAAAGGCACACCACCCAAACATAACCAGGGCCCTCCTGAGCCCAGTTTTACTCCAGGCCGGAGTGTGGCTTACCTCCCACTATTCCCCCTCTTAACCTCTGTCTCTTCCTTCCTGCCATTTTCATGACATGTCCTAGGGCAGGATAATGTCTAGGAGGAGTCTTGTAAAATGCAATATTCTCCTTAGTGTGTAGGCCTGTAGCTCAGAACACCAGACTCTTTGGGTACTACTAGGCCCTGTACCCCAGATTGGTAGGTGGTAGGCAAGAGCCCCCCCTCCCCAAATGATAACAGTATAAAGAAAAAGGTTTTTTTCAGGTCTGTTGTGGACATTTGGCTTCTAGTAACCCCTCTCTGGGGTTACTACACATTGCTCCCTTTGGCCAGGATGACAGGTGCCCTGTGAGTTCACACAGTGTGAGTGCACAAGGGCTGCAGGCTGGAGAGAGTGGCCTGTCCTCCTGGGGGGGGGGGGGGGATGGATGTTGGATGCTGGGAGGAGGATGTGGGCCAAGGGCCAGGAGTTAGGATGGGAGGCCAGATACACTGGCTATGAGTCCCAATTTTGCGCCTTACAAGTTCTCTGCAAGGGGTTTAACTTTTCAGGCTTTGATCTTCTCATTTGTAAGGACGGAGATGACCCTGGCAGGGCTGTGAGAGTCCAAGGGAAACCCTCTGGAGCTTGGTGCCTTTGGGACCAGTGTCTACCCTTAAGGACATGGTCCCTGTTGTCATGGTTATTGGTGACGCCCTTGCCACACTATCTTGGGAGGAAGCTAGGAGCTCCAGGTGACAAATTAGACAAGCCACAGCTCCCGTGTCCCCCGGTGCTGGTGAAGTTGTGTGGCCTGGCCAGCAGCCATGACACTCCTCAGCATTCAGGATCCAGGCATCTGCTTTCAGGTCAGGCACCTATAAAGACAACTGCCTCCCCAGGAATGAAGGAATTGGCTTACCCTATGCTGAGAGCTCAGAACCCCAAGCAGAAAGGCCTCTCTGGGTTGACCCAACAATTTTCCTACCCAGAGATTCACTGACCAGGACCTCCAAATGGCTTTGAGCTCCTGTTCCCTGGGCCCCTCTCTCCCACCCAGTGCCTTCAGGCTCTCTGCCTCTGTGAGGGCACCAGGGCACGGCTTTAAGATTTCCTGGTGGCCTCCTGACCTTGGGAACCCTAAGTTTCCCTACAGAGTCTGAATAAAGACCACAATTCTAGAAACTGGTCCAAACCTTCCTGGATTCTATCTCCTCCAGCCACTGGAATTCTCCTAGGCTTCTTATCCATTGTGCGCAGGAGAAATCTGCTTTTTTTTTTTTTTTTAAAGATTTTATTTATTTTTATTTGACAGACAGAGATCACAAGTAGCAGAGAGGCAGGCAGAGAGAGAGAGAGAGGAGGAAGCAGGCTCCCCGCTGAGCGGAGAGCCCGATGCGGGATTCGATCCCAGGACCCTGAGGTCATGACCTGAGCCGAAGGCAGCGGCTTAACCACCTGAGCCACCCAGGCGCCCGAGGAGAAATCTGCTTTATTTGGGCCTTTTGTTTCTAGCATTTGATACTTGGCAAAGGGACACACGTTCTATAGCCGCTGTGCCCGCCCCGCTCCTAGGCCCTGCTCCCCTGAAGCCTCTGAGCTTCCCTCCCGGAATCTCTCCACCAGACCCTGGCGGGGTTCGGTGGGCGGAGGCGCTGCCCGGCAACTCACCGTAGAAGTCGGCAGGGTTGCTGTAGCGAGGACAGGGGTGGCCGATGGCTGTGAAGTACTGCACCATGTGCTGGGCTGCCCCGAAGTAGATGGTGCTGCCGGACGTCATCAGGAGGACCAAATCAAACAGCCTGAAGATGTCCGACCGAGGCTGGTGGAGGGAGATGAGCACCAACCGGTTGCCTTTGGCCAGCCGGGACAGGGTTTTCACCAGGTTGTGGGCCGTGAAGCTGTCGAGCCCGGAGGTGGGCTCATCCAGGATGAGGATTCCTTTCCATCGGAGAGAGGGGCCTCGTGAGCCAGTGGGACTCCCGCTGGCCGGGCCCGAGCCCGGGGGGCGCCGCGGCCCCACCTCGCGCGCTCACCTGGATTCCACAGCAGCTGCACCCCGATGCTGACTCTGCGCCGCTCGCCGCCCGACACGCCCCTCACGTACGCGTTGCCCACACGCGTGTTGGCGCACTGGCGCAGGCGCAGCTCGGCGATCACGTCGTCCACCTGCGGAGAATGGGTGGCTTCTATTTTTATTTTATTTTATTTTTTTTAAAGATTTTATTTATTTGACAGAGAGAGATCACAGTAGGAGAGAGGAAGGGAAGAGATCACAGAGAGAGGAAGGGAAGCAGGCCCCCTGCTGAGCAGAGAGCCCGATGTGGGACTCGATTCCAGGACCCTGAGATCATGACCTGAGCCGAAGGCAGCGGCTTAACCACCTGAGCCACCCAGGCGCCCCGAATGGCTGGCTTTTAGACGCCCCGCGGTGCGCCTGGCTCGGGGCCACGTGGGTGTTGTCCTCCAGCGCAAAGCGCCTGCCCTTCTGAATGGGTTTGTGCGCCAGCCTTCACTGGCCCACGCTGTGTTTGTTCCCGCATTCTTTCCGCTTGTCCTGAGAGGATCCCACGTGCAGGCCGTGGCGCCATGTTGGAAATGTGGCCGCGCCCTGGGGACAGGACAGCTGGGCTCCCTGCCCACCCGGAGGACAGGAGAACAGGTAGATAGAGACGCCTCACACATTCTTCCCTGTGCCATGGAGGGAACTGGCCAGGGCCCGGGCGGCTTACAGAGGGGTTGTGGGGGTTTAAAGGTAGCCTGAGGGCCAGGCTGAGCGAACGGTTGGAAGGATGGTGAGCTGGGAGGCTCGAAGTCGACCTGGAGCTGGGCCCTGAGGCAGGGAGGGAGAGTGGGAGAGGGGAAGGATGTCATGATTACTTGGGGTCACCAGGATCAGGTAGTTACCCTTTCGTCGCGCTGAGCCTGGGAGAAGGTTCTGGGCAGGCGTAGCTGGGCAACAAAAGCCAGGGTCTCACGGACGGTTAGGTTAGGGAGCAGCTGGTCGTGCTGGCGCACGTGGGCCACATGCTTCCTCACCAGCTGAGATGTGCTGGGCTGCCCATTGATCCAGATTTGGCCTGACTTAATTTTGCCGCCGTAGTCCCTCCCGGTGATCACGTCCAGCAAAGAGGCGCTCCCACAGCCTGTGAAGCCACCATAGACATTCTGAGAGCAGAGCTGTGGGGGCCAACCTGGAAGCCACGGCAGCCCACACACTCTCCAGCCACCCTGGACTGCTCTGTCCTTGCAGCAGTGACCAGCCCCCAGGGAAAGTGGCACAGCTTTCGGACCCGAATGGGGCAGTCCCAACACCTGGAGCTCCAGGCCTCTCACCTGCAGCCAATTTGATACCGTTGAGGCGCTGGAGGCACATGGACGCTGGGGGTTCAAGCCATTTAGCCAGGGGCTGCATGGCAGGAGAGGGCTGGAGTCCTGGCCCTGGCTGCTCTGAAGTAGATGCCTCTTTCCACCTCTAATAAGCCCATTTCTTTATCAAGTAGTACTAGTGTTAATTGCCCCATGAAGCTTAGCCATTTTTGGGTGGTAAAAGTGCCAGCAACCTTTGGCTCAGAAGCTGGCTTTGTGGGAAAGACTAATTTTGGAGAATTAATAGGGTGTTTTAAAAAAAATATTTGTTTATTTTAGAGGGAGAGAACGAGTGGGCGGGAGGGCAGGGGGAGAGGGAGGGAATCTCAAGCAGACTCTCAGCTGAGAGAGGAACCCAGCATGGGTCTTGACCTCACAAATAGGGTGTTTTTTAAAAATGCAAAACTGGAACTTACTTTCAGAAATAAGGAGGAAAAAAATAGAGGAATAATAGATGAGGACATGATTCTAAAACTAATACACGTGTATTTCTCTATATTTGTCTTTCTCCTGTTTTAATCTGTGGTACTTTTTACTCTCTAGAAAAAGTGATCTGTTGCCCTAAGTTAACACCATCCCCCTCTGAGTGACAGTGATTGCTATTGATTTGGGGAAGTGTCTGATTGGATCAGGTTTCCAGAAGCGTTTGATGAGACTCTTTGACAGCCATTTAAGCTGTGAATGCCAGTTGGGCTGTAGCTGTGAGAACACTGCAGACAGCTAGGGATGACGCTCTGCCCCATTTCCCCCATATGAGGGTTTGGTTTCTTTACTATCAGTTTCTTTCAGAGAGCAATTTAAAAAAAAAGTTCTTATTTTTTTGAGAGAGAGAGCACAAGCTGAGCAGGGACCCCAACATGGGGCTCCATCCCAGGACCCTGGGACCATGACCCAAGCCAAAATCAGACACTCAACCTACTGAGCCACCCAGGTGCCCCTCAGCAAATTTTGCAACTTGTTTTCAAACAGGGAAGAGCCAATACACAAATGTAACCACATCTCCTTGCCATACACACATGCTTCTTGCAAGAAGCCCCATGCCTCCATGCAAAAAAACAAAACTCAAGAAGCCTCCCCACTAATCCTTACGCTTACTGATCAGAGGTTCTCACAGTAGAAAGGGACTTGCATGCCACCTCCAAGTTACACCTCATTCAAGGTCCCTGAGAACATAAGTAGAGTAAAATATTCAGAGAAACCAGAGTGGAGTGCTCTGGTCCTGCTCCCTATCCAGCCTCAGATATTAGATGCAGGATCAGAGATAGCTGGGGACTTTGTCAACATTCATAGGTAAAATGAGATTCCCAATCAGGAGTTCAAAGACCACATTTCATAAACATTTTATGAGAGGTATGAGTGGCCTTTCCAGTGGAGATTGCCTAGTGAAACTGGGCAGACCTGCAGACCAGAAGACAGCACCAAAGGCATTCAAGGGCCTTATAAAATAGCAGGAGTCTCCAATTAAATATATTAATTCATTGGAAAACACATTTGTTACTACTACTGATTCTGCAGAAGCAGCCAAAGTATCTGGAGCAACGTTTTTATTTATTATAAAATATGCTGAGCATTCATCCATTCTTTGTTTCATTCTTAATTTCTTAAGCGGAGTAAGAGCCACAGGATGTATAATTGATAAATATTTCTAAGAAATCATTTAGGGGGATCTGGGTGGCTCAGTTGGTTAAGCAACCAACTATTGATTTTTTTGGTTCAGGTTATGTTCTCAGGGTCCTGAGATTGAGCCCCTTGGCAGCAGGTTTCACACTCAGTGGAGAGTTTATTTGAGGTTCCTCCCCCCTCCCCTCTCTCTCAAATAAATAAATCTTAAGAAGAAATCACTTAAATAATTTCAGTCAAATAAACCTGAAGCTAAATAACATTGAGTCTAGAGTCAGAAGTCCTGGAGACTACTCAGTTTCTCTGAACTTCACTTTCCTAAGGGATGCTAACAGCTCTCAGGGCAAGTGTAGTGAGTATTAATTGTGATGACTCTGAGGCTTAGTGGAAGTGCCTCCACAGGGCCCACATATTCCCCAGATTCTCAGTTCATGAAGGAAAAAGCATATAGGACATAAAAACTACCAGGAGTTACCAAAATAAAATTGGCCTATGAAGTGTCTCTTGTTTTCTTGTTCAGATCAGACTTACAGAGGCAGGGCCAAAAGTGGGCAGGACTTGACCTGTGGGTGTTATTTAAGTTACAAAGTGCATTGGCACACATTATCTTATTTGATCTTGGGTTAGATAATAAATAGAATTTCCCTATCAGAAGACTAAAAATTTGGAGATGTTCAAAAGTTCAGTAATCTTTACTTCTGGAAATGATTAATTAAAAGGTATAACATGTTCTCACACCATGTAAGAGAGAAATGCCCTGATCTGGGAATCAGAAGATCAAAGTTCTAGTTCCAACTCTGCATGAAATATATGTTCTTAGGTGAATCACTCACCTTTTCTAGACTTTAGTCTGCCTATTTGTCAAATGAAGGTGTGCATGTGTTGAGGGGAGACAGGAGGATACTCTAGAGATATTGATGACTGAAAATACTGATAATTTAAAAACCTTCCTTTAAAGAGGCTTCCAAACTGGTAAGGAGAAAGAAAGATAGAATACACTGGAGAGAGTAAACTTTGTTCTCCAAGGCTCCATTCACCTTTGGCATTGTATAAGTTTAAGTTTATCCTGTGGAAGTGACTCTGAGGCACTCCAAGAATCTGGATCTTTGCAAGTGTTTGAAGCCTACACTAAGACTTAGAGAGCCTCTCTGAGAAGTGGGAATTGCAGCAGGGGCTGTGCCTACCCGGTCGTAGGGCAACAGTGAGTGAATGTCCCTGGTGGTGGAGGAGTCCCCTGACAAGAACATTGAATTCTGGAGCTGACTGATGATCTTGGAAAGGTTGTTGCTTTGTCTCAATATGGGTGTTAACTAGGGACCAGGCCCTGGCTACTGCTTCAAGAGGCATATTTGTGATTCATAATGATGGCAACTGCCTGAGAGATAGTAAATGGAGGAACTGGGATTTGAATCCAGGTTTGTCTGACCCAGAACCTGTGCTCTCACCCACTCTGCTCTGCTGTTCTACTCATCAGCAAGGGTTCTGTGAGGAGCATCCATCTTTCTGAGGGACTGGTCTGCTTTCCAGGAGAGACCAAACCCATTGCCTCACTATTTGCCCTTAGTGGTACCTGAGCTCCCTATGATGGCCAGCATCTGCCCACTTCTCACTTTGAAGCTCAGGTTTTGGATGCCCAGATCACAAGAATCCTTGTGAGATGTCCAAGGCATCTTGAACTGAGCCAGCTTCTTAAACCAGGGCACCTGGGAGTCCATATCGACCTGTGGGGAAACATTGGAAGGTTCCTCAGAGAGCTGAGTGGTCAGAGGGTTTCAGCAACTTCTATTCACCTCTATATAGGATACACAACAGGTTGAGGGTCCCATGCCCAGGTTCTATCAAGCATGAGTTTGGCGCCTCTGCCGAGACCCTGTGCTGAGAACCTGAAGCTTCTACTTCCAAGTCTGAAATTGAGACATGGGAAGCAAGTACAACAGCAGAACAGAAAGGAAAATACAACATAAAGCAAAATGATGTCTTCACTTAAGGATAATAATTTATTAATGATTTATTAAGGGTTTACCATGTACAAGGCATTGTGTAAATCTCTTTCAAGTTCACACAGCTAATGAGTGGCAGAGCAGAGAAAGGTTATGGTGTGCCTCATTAGCTTGTTCTAACATATATTTACAGGAAGCCTGGGTTGGACCTCTGAGGTTCAGTATTGCATCCCCCTGCATGTTCCATTTGGACCAACTGGGGTCTGCCCCCAGGTGGGTCTGGGAAATGGAAGTCTTGAATCTGACCAGAGGTACACTGAAAGGCCAGCAGTCCTTGCATTCTGGATGTCTTATTAGTTCAAGGGACAGTATATTTTGCAAACAAATAATAATAAAATGTAAAGTGGTGAAACCTGAAGTCTGTAGAATGGTGTCATGGTATTGTTAATTTCTTAGTTTTGTTTGTTTTCCACTGGGTAATGCAAGATGTTAACATATTAGGGGAAGTTGGGCAAAGGGTATATGGAAACTCTTTACCATTTTTTAAAGATTTTATTTATTTATTTGACAGGCAGATCACAAGTAGTCATAGAGGCAGGCAGAGAGAGGGGGGAAGCAGGCTCCCCGCTGAGAAGAAAGCCCGATGCGGGGCTCAATCCCAGGACCCTGAGATCATGACCTGAGCTGAAAGCAGAGGCTTAACCCACTGAGCCACCCAGGGGTCCTTCTTTACTATTTTTGTAAAGTCTAAAATTATTCCAAAATCTGAAGTTAAAAAAAGTTTGAAGTTTTTTTCTCCCCCACAGTTCACATAATTTATGTTTTTTTTTTAAAGATTTTATTTATTTATTTGACAGACAGAGATCACACAGGCAAAGAGGCAGGCAGAGAGAGAGGGGGAAGCAGGCTCCCCGCTGAGCAGAGAGCCCGATGTGGGGCTCGATCCCAGGACGCTGAGATCATGACCTGAGCCAAAGGCAGAGGCTTCAACCCACTGAGCCACCTAGGCGCTCCTCACATAATTCATGTTTTAACAAAGGTCTCGTTCTCTTAGCCTATCAACCTCCAGCTATGTTATGTGTAGTTGAGGGCGTTCCTGTACATTCACTCAACATATGAGGCATTAACAAGGCCCGCATGGGCTCACCCTTCGGTTCTCACTTTGAGGATCATTTGGCCTTCCCTGCCCTACTCCTCCCACTTCTCCTCAGGTGTGCTTCTACCTGGTAGCTGAGATCTTGGACCTCCAAGGTGTTGGACTGGCCACTGTAGGTGAAGTATAGGCTGTTGTCACTTTCGGAGAACAAGCTGTCCTGGAGGCCCTGCTGGAAGACATGACAGGTGAGGGGTTCCTTCAAAAGCTGCTGAGCACTTAAGAGAAAACGGAGGAGACCCAGGAGGTGAGAGCAGCAACTAGTGTGGTTGAGATTGAGAACTGGAAAACATGCATTTAGGCAGGTGGATCCCAAGGGCTATGAGAAAATAGGAGCATCCGTGAGGGCGAATTTGTCCTTCCCTGCAGAGGGTGTTTTGGGACTTCTCTCCAGCACAGCTCCTGGCTCTAGAAAACTCAGTCTCAAGATTGGTGGAGCCTGGACCCAGGCAGCCTATGATGGACAAGACTCAGACTCTGGACTGGAGAGAGCTTTGTGAGCTTCTGTGCTCTGGGGGCACCTGAGCTGGGGGCTGGCCTAAAATTTTTCTTTCCTGCGTCTGGCTTATTATCTCCTAATGCCAAACAGAATCCCATGTACCCGACATGTGAGAGGAAATAGATATCAAAAAGCTAATGCTCAATATTTGGAAGACACCATCCTTGGAAAAGTTGCATTTTATTCTAATGATGAGTTTAGCACAATACAGCCATTCAGAATGCTATTGGGAGGTTTCAGAAGAAGTCCCTGTCATTGTCATGGTCATCATCATCATCTTGCTGTTGTTGGAGTGATCCTATATTTGTATATCAGTTAAATCAGTGTTTCATGGTATCAGCTGATATCTTTGGTATTAGCCATCAGCAGATCTGAATTCCTTCTATTTTATCAGTTCAATCATTTAAATCATTGAGGTCCCCCAAAAGAACAACCTGTCTAGAAAAGTTTCTATTTTTTAAGATTTTATTTATTTATTTGTTAGAGTGAGAGAGAAAGAGCACAGGCAGGCAGAATGGCAGGCAGAAGCAGAGGGAGAAGCAGGCTTCCCGCGGAGCAAGGAGCCTGATGTGGGACTCAATCCCAGGACCCTGGGAATATGATCCGAGCCAACCGAACCACCCAGCCGTCCCGAAAGGTTTCTATTTTTCTATTTTTATTTATTTATTTATTTTTAAAGATTTTATTTATTTATTTGACAGAGATCACAAGAAGGCAGAGAGGCAGGAAGAGAGAGAGAGGGAAGCAGGCTTCCTGCTGAGCAGAGAGCCCGATATGGGGCTTGATCCCAAGACCTTGAGATCATGACCTGAGCCGAAAGCAGAGGCTTTAACCCACTGAGCCACCCAGGTGCCCCTATTTTTCTATTTTTAAATGCATAACATTTTTCTTTCTTTTTTTAGTGCAGGATAAAGCGTATTTATTAACAAGTTCCAGTTGACTCCGATCTTTTTCCCAAGAGCTGCTCTTCTCATACTGACGTGTTCTTCAATCAAGCGTCCAGTACTTACTGGGAGCCCATATCACTCTTTTCAGTCTTGGGTTTGGATGTGACAAAGATGGTTTCTGAGAAGCTTAGCTTTTTTTCTTTTTAATTGAGGTAAAATTGGTATATAACATTATATTAGTTCAGGTATACAGCACAACAATTCCAAATTTGTGTACACTGCAAAATGGTCAGTACACTATATCTAGTCACCATCTGTCACCATGCAAAGAAGCTTAGGTTTTAATGAATGGGACAGGTGGTTAGGATGGAGCATGACAGGCTAGGTATAGAGGCAAGCTGACCTCAAGCATCCATTCAGGGTACCCATTCAGGGTATATTTACACTGTGTACACAATGCCTACCTGTGCTTTGTGTGAAAATAAACTGACTTATGACTTATGTGAAAATAACATCCAAAAGTCTCTGTCAGACTTCGCTGTAGTAGTGGAGGTCAGAGGTCCTCTGAAAGGATGTTCCAGCCCCAAGAGAAAGGAGGGAAATCAGTATAGGCGATAGTCTATGGCAGCAGCCTCTGAGTAAGTAGTCCCTAGAGTTCGACGGCAGTATGGAAACAACAGACCATAGCTACTTATCTTGTCTGATGTTAGAACTATTACCATAAAGATCCTAATTTATACAGGAAAAAAATGGGAAAGATGAATGCCTCATTTAGCAGAAGGGCTATCTCTGGGGAACAGAGAAGAATGCAGGAGAGAAGGTTACAGAGAAAGGCGAAGAGAGCGAGCTTCAGAGCTCTTGGTAATTAGTGGTGCGTACGTGAGGGTTCATTATTCTATATTCTGATGTGTCTGAAACATTTTAAAATATGTTTTCCAAGTGAGAGTGAGAGAGCAAGTAGAACTCCAGAATACTTCTGCCACCTTGCCTCTTAGTTGTCAGTACATCTAAGGCAGGAGCTGGCCGTGGAGATGGAGGAGGGCCCAGGGTCTGTGACCTCAAAGATGGAGAAGGAGATCTCTCTTGGGGGAGATTGAGGGCAGCTGAGAAAGGTGCTGCATTCCAGGAAGGTTCAGCTCTGCACCAGCCATCTAGAGACTACCTTCCTGGAGCTGCACAGGCAGGAAAAATTTCAGAGGAAGAATTCGTTGCTGGGTTGGGGGCAGCCTCTGTTCCATTTTGAAACATTTCCTTGGCCCCAGGAAGGATTTATTAGACTCTTCCTGAGGTTTTGACAAATCCTCTGTATTTTTCAAATACTTAAATATCTATTCAGCTGACATCTTAATCAGTATAACTGTCAGAACATCACTTGAATTTCTGACAGGTGACACCCAAAAAAAGCAAAAGCAGTTTTATTTGTAGGTAACCTGCTTGGCTCCTGCTGGGCTACATTGTAATTTCTCCTTGTATTAACTTCTGATCAAATTCCCGAGTCAGAAGCATAGATTAGAAAGGAACTCTGGGAGCACAGAGCCCAAGTTCCTTATTCTAAGTTGAGGAATCCATGCCCTTGAGTAGTGATGGCGCTGAGGACTCTATGCCTGGTAGAAACATGCAGGGTTTATTCCTGGTTGAGAGGGTGAGCCTGGGCCTTTACTAAAATGGTCAGACCAGATCTCACATATCTTTGCCCTGAGGACTGGGGCCCTCTTGGGCTCTGCTTCTGCCCAGGGACTGAGGAGTCTGTGGGCCAAGGACACTTGCCACTCCAGGCACCCCAGGCCAGAGGGCCAGTTGTCTATGGGTAGGCAGGATGGTATGACCACATAGGGGTGTGTGAGTCATGAGTAGAGCTAGGGTTGGGCAGAGAAGGGGGAACAGGCTGTAGCTTGGGCTGGGAGCTGGCACCCCTATGCCTGCACATTATAACTGCTGCTCCACAATTTCCTAGAATTTCTGAATTTACACCTGATCTTTCAGGATGTGAGGAAGGTATGTCAAGAAGACAGAAACTGTTTTCAAGTGCTTAGCTTGATTGATAATTTTAAAACCTCTAGACATAAGATATGTAGCCCTCATTCTGTTGTTCCAGATGCCTTAAATGTTGGGGGTAGATTGTCACTTGGAACCTTGAGTAAGAGGATTGGAGAAAAGGAAACTGGAAACAGTAGGCATTCCTGGATGTTGGATTTGGGCATTTGTTTGCATTCCATGCTGTGGTGGCCGAATTGTTAGACCTTTTCGGCAGAAAGTGTCCCCAAAGCCACCGCTGACTTTATATCATATTCAGGCCATGAACACTGCAGTCTCAGCCCTAGGAGTCATTTCTTGGCAAGGACCGGCTGTGTTTGCACATCAGAAGTGGCTGTTTGTCATGGCTGCAGAGTGAACTAGGAACGTGCTGGGTAGAAGTCACATCCTAGCAACTCAGGGCCAGACTAGGTGACCTGTGGCCTTCCCTGTTGGGTGTGGAGTCCTTAGACCTTCTCGTCTTTCCCTCCTCTCCATGGCAGGCAAAGACAGCAAGCTGGTCTGGGGTGAGGTGGAGATAGAGGGTGGGCTCTGCTCTATTTCCATCTTCCAATTTAGCATCCTGCTTCAAATCCAACCCACACCCTGATTTTAGCCAAAGGCCATTTCTCAAGTAAACATTTCTCATGTAAGATAAGGGTGGAGAACTTGTGCCCCAACCTCTTGTCCCCCTGGCTGCCCTCTGTCCCTTCGCTCTCTCTGGGGTCTTATGTTTGCCTGTTGTAGCCATGTTTTGTGCATAAATTCTCATGTTCCCATAGAAGTCACCTGCCATCCTATCTCAGCAGTTTACAGCAGCGGACTCTGAGCTTGACAGACACACAGATGAAGGAGACACTGCAGAGTCCCTGGTATGTGTGAAAACATTTCTGCTTTGGAGTCTCATTCAGAAAAAGCTACATCAGCCCAAGTCACAAACAGGAACATCATTTCCTTGTAGGAGTGTTTCTTCATGTAGGAAGTGACCTCAGAGGCCCCTTACCCACCCTATCCCCTAAATCCCTTCCCCTCAGCCCTTTGATGCCCAGGAAATAGAGTCCTGCTGCCATGTTCTCCCTCTCCTTGTGGTGCTGGTGGAGTTAAAACAAAGTTCCTGAGGGAGGAAAGAAAGGTCCCATTTGCTCCCGCCCCCCATGACTGAGGTGACTGCCCATCACTCACAGAGGCATCCTGGGGAGCAGCCCTGTTCCACAGTCCTCTCTTCTCTGAGGCCTTCTCAGCCATGGGGCCCCGTGGTGTCTGTGCCCCTCTGCGGCAGCTTCCTTTCCACCTCAGTGGCTACCAGACAGCACCAGTGTATTGTCTTTCTCAGGGCTGGGTAGTCTCTGGCCTTGGTTCAGTATGCCTCTCTCCTAGCACTCCTCCCAGGCTGGCCCTCCTACAAACACAGGCTGTGTGTTCTGCCCACTGCCAAGATAGCACACACACTCTGGGTAAAGGTACATCAGATAATGGCATCCGTGGCCAAACTCCAGTCCCGCTGTTGGAAAGGTCTGGGGAGGGATACCAGAGCACGGTGAGGAGCAGGCGGGGCAGTGTGTTCCTGGCTCCTTTACTGAGGCTTCTCCGGGGAGAGTCAGGCCACCCCAAAATTTACCTGTTTCTGATGTTTCTTGGCCATGAATGAATTTCCATCTTTGACCCCTATGGGGTCCTTGGGGACCCAAGTAAACAGAGACCCCCAGAACTCCCCAGAGGAGGTTCCCATAGTTGCTTCAAAGCCTCGACACAGCCTGGGCATTCTCCATGTCTCCTACCATGTCAGGTAAGTCCATGCTTCTTTAGCCTACTAGGAGTTTGAAGCTGGGCTTTGTTTGAGTTGTGGTGGTGATCCGAGGTAGGTGGGTCTCTGCTGGCTTTTTTCACTAATGAGGGCAATGTGTGGAGGCTCTGGGCTCCCTCCTTAGTGGATCAGGGTGGAGAGAATGGAGGGAAAAGGCTGCCAGTAGTAAATGAGGAGCAGTGGCAAACGGTCCTTCTCTTGCCCATGGGAAGTCCTGGAAGCTATGCTAGTGAGGCAGCTGTGCTCTGCCTTGTGCCCCTTAATCCCTTCCTGTTGTGTTCTCTGTGTACAGCTGCGCCATGGGGATGGAGAGGGCTTGGGGTAGCCCAGAGTGTAGTGAAGCCTGGCGAAGGAATGCGTGGTCAACTGAAGGAATAAACCATGTCCTGTATATTTTATCTCCCACACTGCCAGAGAGCTGGCATTCAGAGCAGCTCCTGGACAGGGGCTTTACATAGATGATATTTCTTGGTCGCTACCTGCCAGTGTCTGCAGAGAAGGACGCTGAGCCCCAACCATATTTAGGAACCTGTCCAGAGACAGCTAGGATCAGTGCTGGAGGGACAAGGGTCGGGTCCCTTCTGGAGCCCCACACTGTCTTCCCTTTAAAGCCACCAAGCTGGGCCCTGGTGGGACTTCACATCTTGCCGGCAGCGGTGGGACAGGCAGATCCTCAAAGATGTCTCCTTGTACGTCGAGAGTGGGCAGATCCTGTGCATCTTAGGGAGCTCAGGTAAGCTTGGGAAAGAGTTCTTTAAATTTACATCCTCAATGAGCATTCAGAAAAGGCTTTCGCTTGCTTTGAACATTAAGGAAATAAGTTTAAGTTGTGGCAAGAAAGTTAGAAGTTTGATATTAGAATGAAACCAAATGACATGTCTTCCTGAATAGAATCTGGAACTAATGTGAAGCCTTTAGAGAGATCCTTGGAAAAGAATAAAATCTTGCCTAATATGTCAGATAATTCCTATTTCAGTATAGAAAGTACTCAGCTTGGTGCCTGGCACGTAGGGTGCTCAGTAAACACAATTCCCCTGATCTCTACCCTGCCAAGAGGTAGGATAAGGAATTAAGTAAGCCACAAGGTTGCATGCCCATTTGTATTCATTATTTAAAAAAAAATTACGATGTATTTCCAATAAGCAAGAATAGGAAATAATATAAAGAATGTTTATATAATAATACCCGGTTTTATCAAATCTTTTAAAAAATTTTTTATTTGAATTCAACTTAGGGGTACCTGGGTGGCTCAGTTGGTTAAGTGTCTGACCAGCTCAGGTCATGATCCCAGGGTCTTGGGATGGAGTCCCGAATCTGGCTCTCTGCTCAGTGGAGAGCCTGCTTCTCCCTCTGCCCCTCATCCTGTTTGTGCTCTCTCACTCTTGCTCTCAAATAAATAAAAAATCTTCAAAAAAAAATATACATCAACTTAGTTAAAATACCCTGTAAGGCTTTGTCAGATCTTAACATTACACCATAATTGCTTCAGATCCTTTTGGTTTTTGTTTGTTTTTTATTTATTTTTCAGATCCTTTTTGTTTTTAAGGAACTAAATATTACAGACTCCACGAGGCCATCTGTGTGCCCATTTCCCATCTCCTCTTTTCCTGGGATATCTACACTTGAGACTGAATTACAGTTTGTCTTTGTGTCACTGTATTAGCCAGTTATTGTCCTAGGAGGGTCTAGCCTCCAGAGAGGAAGCCCTTTGTGTCAGAGGGCAGTGCTCCATAGGCGTCACAGCTGTGAATCCTCAGCACCTGGAGGATGGGTGCATTGAGTCTGATGAGAGGCTCTGTGTGGACACCACTGGGTCCACTGCTGTAAGTTATCCTGCACAATTTAAGGATGAAAGATTCTTACAAATTGGCTTCAGAGGTGCTTTCTGATTGAGTTCTTGCTTGCACTGATATTGTTGACATTTACTGGCATTACCCACTTGCATTATTCTCTTGACTATCAGTGTGTAACACAAGTCTATGACAAAAGTCAAGCATGGACAGCCTCGTTTGACCTGGAGAGTTAAATCCCTAGCCTTTCCCCTGCTATAGCAGGTGAAAACTGGGTGACAGTAGTAACATTAAGATTAAATGAGAAGGAATTCTTTGACTAAAACTGTTATACTTTGCTGAGATTTTCTGTTCCTATTTCTAGTTTTTCTTTCTTTCTTTCTTTCTTTTTTTTTTCAATTTTTATTGGGGGTGGGAGAAGGGCAGAGGGAGAGAATCTCAAGCAGACTTCCTGCTGAGCTTGGAGCCCAACATGGCCCTCAGATCGTGATTTGAGCCAAAACCACAAGTTGGACATTTAACTGACTGAGCCACCCAGGTGCCCCCAAACCATTTCTAATATATATATGTACCATAATATCCAGGGCCATACTAATTTTCCTTTAAGAAGGAGAAAAGCTGAGTTATTCCTGTGATTTGTTTGTTGCCTTCTGTAGGATTAGGATGGTATTATTGCACACAACAAAGAATGAACTCACTTTCTCAGAATGGTGTCCCACAAGCCAGTGTCATGCTTCATGCACATCTTAGGACAGTGGGTTAGAGGTCTTGATCTGGGAGCTCTTGGGCTGGATTCTGATGATGCCTAATCATGGCTTTATGACAACATCTATCATTTTGGATACTGACCATGGATTCATAGTAGACTGTAAGTTCCCCAAGTGGTGGGGGGGCTTTGTCTTTGTTTTTTTGTTGTTTTTGTTTTTTTTCCCTGGTGTAGTCTCAACAGCTAGAACAGGTCTGGCCACATAGAATTGGTAAATATTTGTTGAATCACTGAGTGAACAAATCAATTCTATGAATTACTGTTAGTGTTTCACAAAATGATGATTTCATTGGTGTCCTACCTAATACAAGACTATTTCTGAAATCTTTATCAGTGAGGTAAAAGACTCAGGTACCTGACAAAATGGTGCAATGCAAGTCTGCCTATGGTCACCCAACACTCCAGGGGAGGGTAACTATATTTAACTCAATATTTACTATCAGTTGGGACCTAGACTCTGGGCTGCTTTCTCCTTTGCAGAGGACTATTTAGTTAGAATTTCTGTCCTTTCAGGGAAAATAACCCCAAAGGTCATGGTTTTATTACCCTTCAGGGCATTAACCTTTTGATTTATTTTTTCTTTTTTTATTGTGGTAGAATACACATCAAACTTACCACTTAACTATTTTTTTTAAAAGATTTTATTTATTTATTTGACAGAGAGAAATCACAAGTAGATGGAGAGGCAGGCAGAGAGAGAGAGAGGGAAGCAGGCTCTCCGCTGAGCAGAGAGCCCGATGCAGGACTCGATCCCAGGACTCTGAGATCATGACCTGAGCCGAAGGCAGCGGCTAAACCCACTGAGCCACCCAGGCGCCCCACCACTTAACCATTTTTAAGTGTACAGGTCCGTGGTGTTAAATACATTCACATTGTTGTGCAACCCTCTCCACCATCTATCCTCTTAGCTCTTCATCTTGTAAAATTGAAGCTCTACATTCATTAAGCACTAAGTCCCCTTTCTTCTTGCCTCACCATTATACTTTCTGTCTCTATGATTGATTACTGTCTCATATAAGTGGAATCATATTGTATGTCTTTTTGTGCCTGGCTTATTTCACTTACCATAATGACCTCAGGGTTGATCCATGTTGTAGTCTATGTCAGAATTTCCTTCCCTTTTAAAGCAGAATGAATAGATATTCCATTGATATATGTACCATACTTGCTTATCTGTTCTCCATTAATGGACACCTAAGTTGCTTCCCCATTTTACCTATTGTGAATAATGAAATGAAGATGGGTGGACAAATACCTGTTTGAAAGCTTGTTTTCAGTTCTTTTTTTTTTTTTTTAAAGATTTTATTTATTTATCTGTCAGAGAGAGAGCAAGCGAGAGCGAGCACAGGCAGACAGAGTGGAAGGCAGAGTCAGAGGGAGAAGCAGGCTCCCTGCGGAGCAAGGAGCCCGATGTGGGACTCGATCCCAGGACGCTGGGATCATGACCTGAGCCGAAGGCAGCTGCTTAACCAACTGAGCCACCCAGGCGTCCCTTGTTTTCAGTTCTTTAGTGGATATACCAAGAAGTGGAATTGCTGGGTCATATAGTAATTCTGTTTTTAAATTTTTGAGGAACCTCTCTATACTGTATTCCCATCAACAGTGCATAAGAATTCCAATTTCTCTGCATCCTCACCAACACTTGTTATTTTCCAGTTTTTTGATAGTAGCCATCCTAAAGGGTGCAAGGTAGTATCTCATGCAGTTTTGTCTTCTTTTTTTAGATTTTATTTATTTTTGGGGGAGAATGCGCATGCATGAGAGGGGCAAGCAGAGGGCAGATTCCCCACTGAGCTGGGAGCCCAATACAGGGATCCATCCCAGGATCCTGGAATCATGAACTGAGCTGAATGCAGACACCTAACAGACTGAGACACCCAGGTGCCCTCATTCCAGTTTTAATTTGCAGTTCCCTAAAGCTTATGTGCTTATTGGCTATTCATATATCTTCTTTGGAGAAATGTCTGTTTAAGTTCTTCACCCAATCTTGAATTGGGTTAATTGGGGTTTTTTTGGTTGTTGCTGAATTTTGGAAGCACTCTATACATTCAGATATTAATCTGATATTAATTAATACCAGATAAGTGATTTGCAAGTATTTCCACCAGCATCCTGTGTGTTGTCTTTTTATACTGGGGACAGTGTCCCTTTTCCTTTTATAAGTTTATTTATTTAAGTAATCTCTATACCCAGTGTGGGGCTCAAATTCATGACCCCAAGATCAAGAGTCACACACTTCTCTAACCAAGCCAGCCAGGCATCCTTGGGGATAGTGTCTTTTGAGGCACAAAATTTTAAAACTTCCATGAAGTTCAGTTTGTCTATTTTTCTTTCATTACCTGTACCTTTTCATGTGATACTCTAGGGCATTAACTATTTGCATGTCTAACTTTGCATCATATTTTTGACGGTTTATTTTCCATCGATTATACATGTTAGTTTCTTGTATCCTTTTTCTCCTTGTATTCTTTTTTTGAATGAGCTTTTTCACTCTGCTGGTCCTTTCATTAACGAGTTAATAAATAGTTGAAATATCTTACAAAAAGAGACCTTTTTTTTTTTAAGGTTTTATTTATTGTAGAGAGCAAGAGAGTGTGCACAGTGGGGAGAGGATCAGAGGGAGAGAGACAAGAAGATTGTGTGTGGAGCACAAGCCCAACACACAGCTTGATTTCACAACCCCGAGGTCACGACCTGAGCCAAAAATCAAGAGTGGACACTTGACTGACTGACCCACCTAGGCGCCCCAAGCCATCTGTGTCTATGTCAAAAGCATCCCAGAACTAAGTGGCTTAAAACAATAAAAATCATTATTACCTCTCAGGATTTCTATGAGTCAGAAATTTGGAAGTGATGTTGTTGGATAGTTCTATCTGGGGTATCTCTTGAGGTAGTAGTGAGAAGTCTGCTGGGCTATAGTCATCTGAAGGCTTGAGCAGGGCTGGAGAATCTACCTCCAAGGTGTCTCCCTTGCATGCTGGCTAGCAAGTTGGGGCTCTGTTGCTCAGTGAGAATGTGTCA
This sequence comes from Mustela lutreola, assembly GCF_030435805.1. Lineage (NCBI taxonomy): Eukaryota > Metazoa > Chordata > Mammalia > Carnivora > Mustelidae > Mustela > Mustela lutreola. Next base: position 69,044,384 of record NC_081298.1, read on the forward strand.
CATGGGAACCAGAAGGCCTAAGAAAGAACCCTGAGTGTCACCCAGAGGATGCTGGGAAGAAGCAGCCAGAACAGAGGGATAAAACCAAGAGGATGAAGTAGCATCAAAGCCAGAGGACAGAGTTTTACAGAGAAAGGCAAGCAATGGTATAAATGCTGTTGAGAGGTCAGCACACAGGAAGGTGCCCACCAGATGTGGCAACAAGGAAGCAACCTTGATGACCTCAGCCAGGTCAGTTTTGATATTGTGAGGGGATCCAGGCTCCAGGACATTTGGACCTTTCGTCAGAGTGGAGATTGGATCCCAGAAAGGGAAGGCAAGGAAGATTCTATTCAGAACCACATACAAGGCCTAGGATAATGACCAGGAAGTTTCAGAACATGTTTTGAAAGACAGCTCGAATGATACCACATTTCATTTCTTTACAGTCCCCCTCCTCTCTTCCCACCCTGTTGAAGATGCTGGAGCTAAACCTGAGCTTGGTCAGCCATGGGTTAGTTAAGAAAACCACTGCATAGGAGCTTGGCTTCATCTTTGTATCCCTCATGGCAAGAGGCAGTTTCTTTATAATATTTGAACAAAAGATCTTCTCTTCGTTTTGCACAAGTCATCATATCCTTGGTAGAATTCTCTTGCTATCTTTTCAGACAGTTCAGAACCTTCTGCCTATTTCCTCTGTTAATTTAACTTTTTAGTAGCCTGCCAATGCTGGTTCCTGTCTCCATTGACACTCTGGGCTCATGTAGGTTTGTGTCCACTATGAACAGAAGGGACTGGCTGGTGCCTTGTCCTAATGGTATCACCTAATTTCTGACCCAAGAAAAACCAAACCAGGGGAAAGAAACTGCCTATATTTTCTTTTTCAACTCAAAACAGCTGTAAAAACCCATAAACAGGCAAAGTTCCTCCAGTCCTGACTGGCTTGTCCCTCTCTGACTCAGGAGACAAGCCAGAAAGGCTCATTGGTAGAGTTTGACCCAGGGGGGTTAGGAAAGAGCAAGTTGGTGCTAGACCAACTGAGTATCTGGGGACAGCCCAGCAATGCCTCATGGAGGGAGTCCTCTCTGGCCTTATTTTCTTGTCTCACAGGCTCAGGGAAAACCACGCTGCTGGATGCCATGTCCGGGAGGCTGCGGCGCACAGGGACCTTCCTTGGGGACGTGTTTGTTAACGGCCAGCCATTGCGCAGGGAGCAGTTCCAGGACTGCTTCTCCTATGTCCAGCAGGTGGGTGCTTTCTGGGGACCCTGCCACAGCCACCCACAGCCCGGTCTCAGCCATGCTGATGCCTCCTGCCTCCCTCTCTCGCAGAGTGACACACTGCTGAGCAACCTGACCGTGCGGGAGACTCTACGCTATGCGGCACTGCTGGCTGTGCGCCAGGGCTCCCCGGGGTTTTTCCAGAGAAAGGTGGGTAGCCTTGGGCCTCCTGCGGCCCTCTTAGGGTATCAGCCTATGGGGCTTCACACTCCTGCTTCTGTCTACTTGCCCATTTCTCCCCTTCAGTCTTCATCCCTTTAGTCTAGACCTGTGTTGTCCAGTATGGCAGCCACTGGTCACCTGTGGCTTTGAGCGCTTGACACGTGGCTGGGCCTGAGATGTGCTATGAATGGGAAGTACACACAGAATTTTAGAAACTTAGTCTGAAAAAAGAGAATGTGAAATATCTTATTAATTTTTAAAAGTTGGGGTAAATTGGAAGGGGAGGTGAATCATGAGAGACTATGGACTCTGAAAAACAACCTGAGGGGTTTGAAGTGGCGGGGTGGTGGGAGGTTAGGGTACCAGGTGGTGGGTATTATAGAGGGCACGGATTGCATGGAGCACTGGTGTGGTGAAAAAATAATACTGTTTTTCTGAAAATAAATAAATTATTAATAATAATAATAAAAGATTGAAATAAAAAAAAACTAAATAAATAAATTGCATTTAATTACATCCCTAATTAAAATTGCATTTGCTACATCTCATAAAACAATATTGGTTAACAAGTTTGAAATGGTGTATTTTGGCTGCACCAGGTTAAATATATTAAAATTAATTTCACTTGTTTCTTTTTAAAATGTGACTACTAAAATATTTAAATTCTATGTGGCTTATATTATATTTCTATTAGATGGTGCTGTTTTAGGAGCTCTGTGTTTGAATAATAATGGTTGTTTTCCTCACTGTACTTTGCCCTATTGAGATTTTTCTCAACTTTCTTTGAGGCCTTTTGAATGTGTCTCATCCAAACTAGATTAAGTTAACAAAGGAAGTAACTATTGACTTGTCTCCTCTTCTGAGGATTCAATCTATTGCTTTAAATGTATCTAATTTGGCAGTAGTCATAGGTAAGCCTGTGGGGACCTTACCTGGAATTGTTGCCTCATTTCTGTCTGGACTGAAAACAGGGAACTAAGGATACAGAGATGTGCCACTTCCAAAGCAGGTACAGTTCCCTGGGGAACCCTCAGAGTCACGGGGGGAGACCAGCAACATCAGCCTCAGAGGCTTCAGCGAAGCCACAGTGGTGAGGCTCCACGTGGGCACACAAATTATATCTGCAGTTCAGGCTCCAGGCCGGCCTTTTTTAATGCCATTGAGGCTCCAAGGAAGTCGTCCATATCAGCTGAGGGTACACCATTTTTATCAGGCATTGCAGCGTCTGTCACTAGGGACTTGCTCAATCTGTCCTTGGCACTGGACTTTAAGACAGGGCTTGGAGAGTGATATTAGGTCTAAGCTGTGTCCCAAGTACCAGAAGATTTGTTTGATATAATGCCCAGGTGGGTAAAGGGCATTTTTTTGTTTGAGAGTCCTAGACAGTGCTGAAGGATAGCTTTTATTCCAGAGGAGTCTTAGCAAGGAGTGTGGCCCTCAAGAAAGACCATCAGCCTCACAGGGATGCCTAGCTCTCATTCCTTCCTGGAGGTTACCGTAGAGTGCTCAGAAGGCATTGCAAGGCTCTTACCATTCAACTGGGTTATACAGGCATACCTCAGAGATACTACAGGTTTGGCTCCAGACCACTGCAACAAAGCAAATATCAAAATAAAGTCCGATGAGTTTTTTGGTTTCCCAGTGCATATAAGTTACATTTATACTAATACTCCAGTCTGTGAGGTGTACAGTAGCATTATGTCTAAAAGAAACCCAATATACTTAAAAATTTTTTTTCTTTAAAAATTTTTATTTATTTCACAGAGATCACAGATAGAGCAGCAGGCAGAGAGAGAGGGAGAAGCAGGCTCCCTGCTGAGTAGAGAACCCCATGTGGGGCTTGATCCCAGGACCCTGAGATCATGACCTGAGCTGAAGATCATGCATAACCCACTGAGCCACCCAGGTGACCCAAAACCCAATATACTTACTTTAATTTAAAAATACTTTACTGACACAGACATGAAGTGAGCAAATCCTATTGAAAAAATGGGGTGAGTAGACTTGTTTAGTACAGGGTTGGTACAAACCATCAGTTCGTAGAGAATGCGTTATCTGTGAATGCAGTAAAGTAAAGTGCAATTAAACAAGGTGTGTGTGTACTCTGAACTCTCCTAGTTGGCTGGCATCAGTCAGGCTTTGCTCATGTACAGTATTTCACCGTATCCTGGCATCAACCCTATGTGGGAGGCATATCTCCTGAAATACGAGATTAAGATCAGACAGTTGGGAAGGGCAGAGCTGGAATGCGAACCCAGGCCCTCTAGCTCCCATCATGTCTTCCTGAGCTCTGGGATCTCCTGAATCCCATTGCGATGAGAGGAAATGGAGGTTGTCTTCAGCCCACATTGAAGTACAGGCATGTTCACAGTAGCCCTGACTGTGAGTGATAGAGGAGTTCATCTGCAGACTTTCTGCTTGCTTTAGTATTTCTGTCTCTAAAAGGGGCAGGAGAAGATCCTATTTGTATTTGGGTGGCAGGAATGCCATCATAAACAGATGCTTCTGAGTTGGTGATCCACTTATATCACATATCCCACAGAAAGAGTGAAACTAAGAATGCCACTGAGCTCGTCTCCAGAAAATGCTCATGCTCACATAAATATTCAGAAAATTCATGGATGCCTTGAAATCGATTGATGGCAAAAAACTTTCCCCCTGAGGGTGCCTGGGTGGCTCAGTCAGTTAAGCATCTGCCTTCAGCTCAGGTTGTGATTTCAGGGTCCTGGGATCCAGCCCCACATCGAGCTCCCTGCTCAGCAGGGACCCTGCTTCTCCCTTTCCCTCTGCTGCTCCCTTGCTTGTGCTCTTTCTCTCAAATCTTTAAAAAAAAAAAAAAAAATCCCTCCAGTAAATGTTCCTCTGGCACTGGCAGTCCCTCAAAGTCCTGTGAAAGTTCTCTCTGCTGGAAAGTACTTTCTGAGCAAATCTAGTCCATAGGGTATAAAATCCTGATAAAGTAATTTAGTGAGAAGGAAGTGGTGGTGATAATACAGGACAGAGCACAGCTGATCTCTCCTCTGAGGAACCTGAACATAAAGCTGTGCTTGACATGGGCAGGCTGTGTCTGCTGGACTGTTGGCAAATCCTTGAGCTTCATGGACCATTTGAGAGAACACAGACAGGTCTTTCAGCCCCAGCTCTGCCACTTGCTAACAGTCTGACCTCAGGCAAAATAGTTTGACCTCGGGCAAATTATGCACCTCTCTGAGGATCTATCTTCTCCTCTGTAATAAATAGATAATAATGTGTCTCTCTTGGAGTTGATGTGAGGAATGAGTCAGTTTTATCTGAGAACATACAGCGTAGAGGTTGATGATCCCAGTGCATCCCAATGATCCCAAGGGTTTCTTCTAAGACACTGTACATTCCATCCCCAGTAGTTTCGCAACGTTTGCTAAACACGGGAAAGGCTTTGGGTCCTGTGAAACAGGTTAAATACATGTCCATCCCTTCCGAGCCGGGAGGGGCAAGCTTTACTCCTTTCTTGGAGTTGCAGAGCAGATGAAAGGGATGCTCAGGAATCTGCCCTGGCTGGTGAGCACCTCAACCTGGCTATACCAAGCAAAACTCAATTCCAGAATCCTTCAATTCTGATGGCAAAAGGAGGACCTTCTTTTTTCCAGAATAAATCATACTGGTTTATTTATGCATTTTAACCTCGTTATTCCTTTAGGTTTATTTCATATGTGTTCCTTCTTTTGGTCAAACCTTTCCTCCATGCTGCTGATCTCATCCCCTGGCTCCACGGGAACTTTGTCCCACAGATCATCCCCTCTTTTACTCCAGCCTATTTGTTGTTATTTTTTATGCAGTGTTTTGTTTCTTTTTTCATTATAAAAGTAACACAATCTCATTAGAGGTATATGGGAATCAAACTCACTACCATATATATAAGTATTTTCAGTCTGTTTCTAGCTGCTTTCCCCAGGGCCCTATGCAGATAGGGGTAATCAGCAAGGCAGGGTCAGAAGTAGAGATTTTTGAAAGGGTCTCTGGAGATGGGCTAAGCTGAGGAAGGAAAGAAGGAGGGGAAGAGAAAGCCCAACTTTCTTGATTAGAAAGTCAGTCAAGAACTTTTCTAGTTGTTATTGTTGTAGGGGAGTTGAGGAAGACTAAGGAGATGGTTTCAGGGTGCGGCAGAGTCCAAGATAAATACAGCGAGGAGAACTGTGGGACAGGATATTAAGTGTGGATGCAGGTTATAAACTGGGTCCCCTGGAAAATTTTTAATGAGAGTAAAATAAATATTGGCATCATTTTTAATTACTTTTGGTAGCTTGATTATATTTGATGCAAAATCACACTGAGATTGGACCACACAGGACTCCAGGACTTATTTGGGTTACATAAGGTAGCCAAGGTTCGTTCAAACCAAATCAGGACTTTTTTTTTTTTTTTTTTTTTTAACACATATAAAACACAATAAAATTTCAGGGGCGCCTGGGTGGCTCAGTGGGTTAAAGCCTCTGCCTTCGGCTCAGGTCATGATCCGGGGGGCTTTGGGATTGAGCCCCACATTAGGCTCTCTACTCAGCAGGGAGCCTGCTTCCCCTTCTCTCTCTCTGCCTGCCTCTGCCTACTTGTGATCTCTGTCAAATAAATAAAATCTTAAAAAAAAAACACAATAAAATTTCAAAAACCAAACATTAAAAGAAACTGCATTGTCCCTATGCCTTTAGGGGATTTTTCTGTATGCTGGACTTAATGCAGCATCTGAAAATATGAGTCCAGTGACCTTTCCTTGTTTCCTGGTGAATTTCCCTGAAATGAATATAGTTTTTGCTGCTCTAGAGACTTTTGAAAAAACAGTTATATTAATTTATTTTAACCTGACACATGTACTATATTATGACTTAGAGCAAATTGGATTTTATCATAGTAGGCATGTTTTCCCTAGTGTGTGGTGAGTCTGAAAGTGGCCCGAGCACTCAAGGGAAGTATGTTGCCTCTCCCATGCCATCAGAACTCCATGAATTGGAGCAATAGCCCAGCAATGACCAGCCTTCCTGGATTTGTGTTTCCTGAAGGTGGACGCAGTTATGGTGGAATTGAGTCTGAGCCATGTGGCAGATCGACTGATTGGCACCTGCAATCTTGGGGGAATTTCCAATGGCGAGCGGCGCCGGGTCTCCATTGCAGCCCAGCTCCTCCAGGATCCCAGTAAGTGGGACCCAGAACTGCTACTAGCTGCTGCCTGGGTGTCTTCCATGGGTCTGCAGACATTTTCAGTCCTTTTTTTACAGTCTCCATTTGGAAAGGGGTTTGTGTGGAACGGACATCACTGAGGTTCTTTAGACTGGGGATCCAGTTTCTTTGGAAATACTACATAGTTCTTTTTAATTTTTTTCAGTCTTCCAAAATTCATTGTTTATGCATCACACCCAGTGCTCCATGCAATTTGTGCCTTCCATAATACTCACCACCAGGCTCACCTCCCCACCCCCCTTTCCAAAACCCTCAGTTTGTTTCTCGGAGTTCACAGTGTCTCATGGTTTGTCTCCCCCTCCGACTTCTCTCAACTCACTTCTCTCCATCTCCCGATGTCTTCCATATTATTCCTTATGCTCTGCAAGTAAGTGAAACCATATGATAATTGACTCTCTCGGCTTGACTTATTTCACTCAGCATAACCTTTTCTAGTCCTATCCATGCTGATACAAAAGCTGGGTATTCATCCTTTCTGATGGAGGCATAATACTCCATAGTGTATATGGACCATATCTTCTTTGTCCATTTGTCCGTTGAAAGGCCTCTTGGTTCTTTCCACAGTTTGGCAACTGTGGCCATTGCTGCTATGAACATTGGGGTACAGATGGCCCTTTTCACTACATTTGTACCTTTGGGGTAAATACCCAGCAGTGCAATTGCAGAGTCCTAGGGTAGCTCTATTTTTAGTTTCTTAGGGGATCTCCACACTGTTTTCCAAAGTGGCTATACCAACTTGCATTCCCACCAACAGTGTGAGAGGGTTCCCCTTTCTCCACATCCTCTCCAACACTTGTTATTTACTGTCTTGTTAATTTTGGCCATTCTAACTGGTGATAATCTCAATTTGAATCTTCCTGATGGCTAATGATTTGATTTTGATTTGAATCTCCCTGATGGCTAATGATGATGAGCATTTTTTCATGTGTCTGTTAGCCATTTGTATGTCTTCATTGGAGACGTGTCTGTTTATATCTTCTGCCCATTTTTTTTTAAAGATTTTATTTACTTATTTGACAGATATCACAAGTGGGCAGAGAACCAGGCAGAGAGAGGGGGGAAACAGGCTCCCTGCCGAGCAGAGAGCCCAATGTGGGGCTCGATCCCAGGACTGTATAAGGAACCGAGCTGAAGGCAGAGGCCCAACCCACTGAGCCACCCAGGTGCCCCTCTTCTGCCCATTTTTTGACAGGATTATCTGTTTTATTTGTGTTGAGTTTGAGGAGTTCTTCATAGATCTTGGATATCAGCCCTTTGTCTGTAGTGTCATTTGCAAATATCTTCTCCTTTACTACAAAGCTGTGATCACCAAGACAGCATGGTACTGGCACAAAAACAGACACATAGATGGGTGGAACAGAATAGAGAGCCCAGATACCGACCCTCAACTCTGCGGTCAAATAATCTTCGACAAAGCAGGAAAAAATACACAGTGGAAAAAAGACAGTCTCTTCAATAAATGGTGCTGGGAAAATTGGACAGCAATGTGTTGAAGAATGAAACTCGATCATTCTCTTACACCATACACAAAGATAAATTTGAAATGGATAAAAGACCTCAATGTGAGGCAGGAATCTATCAAAATCCTAAAAGAGAACATAGGCAGTAACCTCTTTGACATCAACCACAGCAGCCTCTTTCAAGACATGTCTCCAAAGGCAAAGGAAAGAAAAGCGAAAAAGAACTTTTGGGACTTCATCAAGATCAAAAACTTCTGCACAGCAAAGGAAACAGTCAACAAAACAAAGAGGCAACCCACAGAATGGAAATACTACATAGTTCTTGATGTTATGCTATCCAAGTACAAAATAGCTCTTGGACTTAGAAGCACTGCATCTGTGTTTTAATGTTCAGTTAGGGTCTTCCGTGAGCACAGGACTCTGGCCCGTCCCTTGTTATTAGAGTAGCAGCTCTGGTGGAGGTGGTGGCTATAGAAAGTCAATGAGTTTTGGTGTGCCTAAAAGAACATATTAAATGGCAGGAATTAAAGCAGGACTTTCAATGATACACAAAAAAGTGTGTATTTTGAAGGGAGGAGCTATCAAGATGGGGTAGCCAGTCACCTGCCTTTCCTGCTGGGTTTGGTTATTCTCCTCATTACTGGGGAACTCTCAGCTCTTATAAGCACTTGGAAGAGGACATGCTGCACCTGGATACTCCACAGGGGCCCACTAAGACTGCCTGCTCTTCAGATGGTTGGTCACTAGAAGGCAAAGAAGAGAGACGTTCTTTTTTTTTTTTTTTTTTTTTTTTTAAAGATTTTATTTATTTAGGGGCGCCTGGGTGGCTCAGTGGGTTAAGCTGCTGCCTTCAGCTCAGGTCATGATCTCAGGGTCCTGGGATCGAGTCCCACATCGGGCTCTCTGCTCAGCAGGGAGCCTACTTCTCTCTCTCTCTCTCTCTCTCTGCCTGCCTCTCCATCTACTTGTGATCTCTCTCTGTCAAATAAATAAATAAAATCTTAAAAAAAAAAAGATTTTATTTATTTATTTGACAGACAGAGATCACAAGTAGGCAGAGGCAGCCAGAGAGAGGAAAGGAGGAAGCAGGCTCCCTGCTGAGCAGAGAGCCTGAGGCAGGGCTCGATCCCAGGACCCTGAGATCATGACCTGAGCCGAAGGCAGAGGCTTTAACCCACTGAGCCACCCAGGTGCCCCAAGAGAGACATTCTTAAGAGCCCTTCTCACTTTCTGGGTAGATAGCTGCAGTTAAACCTTCTAAAGAATTTAATGCCTATCCCAGCTCAGACTTTATCAGGCAGTTTTTTGCTGTGCAAAGACCCTGTCAACGTTCGAAAGTGCTTCACATGAAGTGAGGTTATGTCTTTTTTTTTTTTTTTTTAAGATTTTCTTCATTTATTAAAGAGAGACGCAGCGAGAGGAGAAACACAAGCAGGGGGAGTGGGAGACGGAGAAGCAGGCTTCCTGCCAAGCAGGCAGCCCGATGTGGGACTCGATCTCAGGACCCTGGGAACCATGACCCAAGCTGAAGGCAGAGGCTTAATGATTGAGTCACCCAGGTGCCCTGAGGTTATGTCTTTTTAACCAGCCTTCTCTTAGCTAGCCTTTTGAAAACAACTTGGTGCCCACTCGTCAGCCCTTGTTCTTTGTCATGGTCCTCTGGACAGAGCCCAAGCAATCCATAGTACATTTGAGAGGCGTGATCTTGTTGCTGCCCTGTACCCTTTAATGATTAAGGCCAAGATGTGCTCTGGAGCTGCGTCTCTGAAGTAAGGTTCCCTCATTTGGACTCAGGCTGAAAGCCATTTACATGTAGGTACTTCTCACGGTGCACTGTGTGGATAGGTTAAGATGGGATGGGGTAAGATGCCTCAGTAATTCAAAATTCTGAGCTTAGAGTCCAGAGCCCAGTCTCGTCAGTGACTCAGAAACCTGACCCTTCTTGCCTGCAGAGTTCATGCTGTTTGATGAGCCTACCACAGGCCTGGACTGCATGACAGCAAATCAAATCATCCTCCTCCTGGCAGAGCTGGCTCACAGGGACCGCATTGTGATTGTCACCATCCATCAGCCACGCTCTGAGCTCTTCCAGGTGAGGGTGACTCTTGTTCCTGCTTAACTCATCAAGGGTGGGTAGATGTACGTGTTGAGCTGGGGATCGTGAGGTAGAGATTAGTACTCGTCAACCAGGGCTCTTGGGGCCAATAGCTCCTGATATGGGAAGGGCACCTACCATGTACCAAATACTTTCTCTGCACTAGTTCTTTGGTCCACACAACAATCCTATGACGTGGGTATCAGTACTGCCACTTTACAGAAAAGAGGGAGACTTAGAAATGATGCGAAATTGAATCAAGGGTCTGAGGTCAAACAAACATCTGGTCCAAGGTCACTCACTCAGGAACATGGCTGGCCCTCAAACCTAGGACCACTGGCCAGGTCCAGGAGTTCATCTGGGCCCAGGCCAGATGCAGCACGATACACACTGGCAACGCAGATTTAAAAAAATAGGAACATGCTTTGTGTGTCTCCAGTGGGCACAGTAAGAATCCCGATGCATGGGTGAGATCAACAGGGACTGACTGCTTGGAAATTTATTCTCCAGAAGGATATGGTGACCTGATATACACTAATGCCATCGATTCTCCCACCAGCTCTTTGATAAAATCGCCATTCTGAGCTACGGAGAGCTGGTTTTCTGTGGGACACCAGCAGAAATGCTTGATTTCTTCAGTGGTTGCAGTTACCCTTGTCCCGAACATTCAAACCCTTTTGACTTTTATAGTAAGTTTTTTCCCCCACATTTCCCATGATGAATGATCATTCAATTTTGTCATCTCAGATTTCTGCCTAGATGTCAACAGCACTAGTGGATTTTATTCTTGCTTTTGTTTTGGTAATTTCACTCTTTAAGGAGTTAACTTGGCTAGATCAGATAACTTGCCATAGATGACCTATCAGAATGAGGTGGGGGCCTCTCTTAAATCGCTGCATGTTCGCTTTGTCAGAGAAGAATCAGCACAGCTTCTAAATTCTCCCAGACAGCCCCAGTTGAATCCTCAAGGCCTAGCTGATAGGTTTAAAATATTCTGATTTTACAGGTGGGCATGATCACCAGGTATTATTCTGATGGGATGAGGTACTAGCTAGTACTCCTGAATCAATGATAAAACATACATTATGAGGGGCGCCTGGGTGGCTCAGTGGGTTGGGCCGCTGCCTTCGGCTCGGGTCATGATCTCAGGGTCCTGGGATCGAGTCCCGCATCGGGCTCTCTGCTCGGCAGGGAGCCTGCTTCCCTCCCTCTCTCTCTCTGCCTGCCTCTCCATCTGCTTGTGGTTTCTCTCTGTCAAATAAATAAATAAATAAAAAATCTTTAAAAAAAAAAAAAAACATACATTATGAGCCATTGTGCATATGTATGCATTTAAAAACACATGGGTCATTTCTTTTGGGGAAAAAAAAAATTAGTGGACCTGACATCAGTGGATACCCAAAGCAAAGAACGGGAAATAGAAACCTACAAGAGAGTTCAAATGATTGAATCTGTCTACAAAGAATCAGCAATTTATCGCAAAACCTTGGAAAATATTGAAAGAACAAAACACCTGAAAACATTACCAATGGTTCCTTTCAAAACCAAAGATTCTCCTGGAGCTCTCTCTAAACTGGATGTTCTCTTGAGGTAAGAACTTCACCCTGTTTTAGGTGGTTAGACATCCACCAATAAGAGAAAGAGAATTAAAGCGAGGTTGTTTGGCTTTCAGGAGAGTGACAAGGAACTTAATGAGAAATAAGCTGGCGGTGATGATGCGTCTTGTTCAGAATCTGATCATGGGTTTGTTCCTCATCTTCTACCTTCTGCGGGTGCCAAGCGATGTGCTGAAGGGCGCTGTCCAGGACCGCGTGGGGCTCCTGTACCAGTTAGTGGGTGCCACCCCATACACAGGCATGCTGAACGCTGTCAATCTGTGTGAGTGCCCATGCCCAGGAGGTGCCCCCTTGGGGGCGGGGAGGGCACTTCCCCTCTTCCGGATGATCTCTCCTCTCCAGCTGGCATCTTGCAAGATTCCACTATTATAAGGGTATTTCACTGAGCTAAACTTGGCTCTCTCCAGATTCTCCCCCTGGGGAAGGATTAAGTACGGAGTTACTAACCTTATAGTGTGAATTAGTTCACCAAGTAGATCTCGCTAAGGGTCTAAGGATCCAGAGAAACGAGAAGTTAGAAGCTGCTGATGGGGCAGGGTTCGGGAAGAGTTTTTTAAAAGATCATTCCTGGTATTCCTATCTTTGCCATTAGGATGTACAGGCCCTGGAGGCCCAGATACCTGCCAACTTGGCATTATTCTATTCTTTTTGGAGCCGATTTTAGCACAGCTAGCACTTAATTTTCAAACTCAGTGAGAATCCAGCAGCAGTGCCTAATTGCCTGATGTTCTGTGCCAAGACCCTGCACAAAAAGAGGACAAACTACCTCACGTCATTTATGACCCTTATGCACATATATTCTTGAATTTGTGACAACCCTCCATTGACTTTAGAGAGAAAGAAAGAAACTTTGACAGCTTATGCAACCATACTGTAATTCAGGTAGGGTAGAGTTCTGTGGTGGGAAGTACTTAAAGTTCTATTGACAGCAGTCCCCACTTTCCAAGACTAGGAAGTCCCAGCTGGTCCCCACCACCCAGCCCTGACAACTCAAGTTCAGTTTGAGCTGTGTCGTGACTGGCTATTCTGAAACCTGCCTTCTGTTTCCAGTTCCTGTGCTGCGAACTGTCAGCGACCAGGAGAGCCAAGATGGCTTGTACCAGAAGTGGCAGATGCTGCTGGCTTATGTGCTGCATGCGCTCCCCTTCAGTGTCCTTGCCACCATGATATTCAGCAGTGTATGCTACTGGTAAGGGGGTGTTCAAAGGTGTTCAGTCCTTCTGGGTCAGGCCTCCTGGCAAGTTCCACATGGTCACTGGGACTGATGAAGGAGGAGTTCCAGGGTGAAGAACTCCCTCTTCTTGGCCCTGGAGGTCTGTCTTTGGCCATCAATGACCAGTACAGTGTCTTTTGCTTCAAGACAAATAAAAGAACCCGGCTGGAGTCACATGGGACCTGAGAGCAGAACCACAGGACTACATGGTGCCAGGGACTGGCATGTCCCACATCCTTTGCGGGGCCTGGGCAGAGAAAACTGCCCTGAAGTCTTTGGGATCCAGGTGTAGGGACAACAACTAGCTGCTGCATCTTGATGAAGCATGGCTCCTGTCAGCTGGAGCAGCAACTCGGCCTGAGGTTCCACCAACCCACCTGTGACATCAGAGTTGGGCTGGTGTGAGTGGGCCTGAGTGACAGGAGAGGGGCTATGGGAAGAGGCACTGGGAAACCATGAAGTATCCCTGATGCTCTTAGGTTGTGAGTGATGGCTTATAGACAATGCTGCTATTTGTTTCTTAGAGCTTTTAAAAAATAGAAGTCCAAAAATGGGTAGTTATTTGTAGGATTTGTCATCCTAGGGAGAAGTATCTTCTCTAATTCCCACGGCTTTCCCTTAAGATGGGGGTAGTACCTGGTATTCTGAGCCTCTAGTAGAGTAATGGTACCTAGCTTGTTGTCTCAAGAGAACTTCAGGCAGTTCTTGAGATATTGTCTTTCTTAGAGCCATGGGATTCATAAGCAGGTGCTCCTAACATAGCCAGTGTATAGACCCATGATATGTGAGATGAAAAATTACTATGAACTAAGTGATACATAACTTAAAGACAAACCAGCACCTAATAAGTTTGAGCTTCCAGATGAAGAGTGGGAGGGTCTTGGTGCAGGTGATTAGAAATTGGCATCATTCTGGCGAGTGCTAACTTGCTCTAAGTTAGCAGGAGGCTGGGCTCTTCACTGAGGATAATGGCAAGGACCACAGGGCCTTCCTGCTGGCCCTGATGAAGCCTCCTTGTTCTTTGACACTTGAGAGCATGTTGAATTTCTAATCTATGATGTAAAGCACAGACCTGTCTAGATCAGGCTGCATGATGCATGGACTTAAAAATCCAGCAGATTTTTAAAAATCCAGTTATTTTTGAGTAAATCAAGGTTGCTGAAAATTGAAGACCTTGCTAATTTAGACTCTTGCCACTCAGTATGGCCCATGGACCAGCATCAGCCGTACTTTGGAGCTTGACTAACATGCAGAATCGCCGGTCCAGCTACTGAATTGGGTTCGGTGTTTAAAAGGATGCCCCAGGTGGGTCCTATGCACTTTAGAATTTGTGAAGCACGAAAAACTGTGCATGAGAAAGAAAGTACTTTTAAGATTTGAGAAAACAGGGGACCCGGGGTGGCTCAGTGGTTAAAGCTTCTGCCTTCGGCTCAGGTCATGATCCCAGGGTCCTGGGATTGAGTCCCCATTGGGCTCTCTGCTCAGCGGGGAGCCTGCTTCCCTGCCTATTTGTGAGCTGTGAAATAAATAAATAAAATCTTAAAAAAAAAAAAAGATTTGAGAAAATGGCAGTTTTAAACTAGGTTCAGAGTAAGCATACAGGTCATGACTATTTTTGATAAAAAGTCAGGCATAAAAAGTCAATCATTTAAATGGGTAGAAGAATAAATGAAACAAGATGGGATTGGGAGGGAGACAAACCATAAGTGACTCTTAATCTCACAAAACAAACTGAGGGTTGCCGGGGGGAGGGGGTTGGGGAGAAGGGGGTGGGATTATGGACATTGGGGAGGGTATGTGATTTGGTGAGTGCTGTGAAGTGTGTAAACCTGGTGATTCACAGACCTGGGGATAAAAATATATGTTTATAAAAAATATATGTTTATAAAAAATAAAAAATTAAAAAAAAAAAAAAGTCAATCATTTCCAGTAGCAGCACAGCTGTTACTGTAGCAAATACTTCAATTAAATGACAGAAATAATTGTTGAATGCCTACTAAGTGCTAGGCACCATATTATGTACGACAGAAGACTCCATAAAGAGGAGTGAACAGATGGTGCTACAATGAGAAAAAATTAGGGATCTGGGGGTCAGGTGAAGGAGAGTGGATCTGATTAGTATAGCAATATGCCTTGTTCAGCACACCTTCAGGGAGAGAATTTAAGTTAAAGAACAGGGCTTCCACGGTGTGGGCACTGCTCAGGCAAAGAATAGCAGGGGGTGGGGGCAGTAAGGACCTGAGGTAGCTTGGGATTGGGGGAAATAGGAGGCCGGAGGGACACCATAATCAGAGCACTTTTAGAATCTGAAATCTTGGGAAAATGGAATAATTCTGAGTAAAATTTAAGTCCAAGATTTGGTGAGTGATGAAGCTTAGGTGGATGGGGCCACTGGAACAGATCAGGATACCTAATTAGGAAGTGTTGATGTTGATGGCTAATCAGGAAGGTTAAAAAGACCTTGAGGATAATGAGGGTGGATGGGAATGCAAAGACTGACCCTGGTACAGATATCATAAGATCATCAAAGGTGAGAGAATGTCATAAAAGCCACAAAGGATTGCACTGAGAAAGAGAACAGTACAAGCAAATTTCATGATTTGGAGAGTGGTCAGGAGGCATGCGTACGAGACATGCCAACTCCTTTTCCTTACTCTACAGATGGAAGAGAGAACAGCCATAACTAATGGTTGTTGAGGACATACTATTATCTAGGAAGTGTATTTAGTGAAAGGAGTTTAAGAGTTAAGGGGCATGGATGTAGGAAAGTCTGTTTACAAGAAAATGAAGATCAAATCAATGGAAGGGGCTGGTAGAATAAAAGACAAGAATGGAATGGAACAGACCTGGGAGAGCTAATTCACCAGAGGATGGCAGCAGTGAAGGGTTTTCACACTGGCAGCAACCCCACATAACCGGGATGGAGGAGCAGAGAAGTAGGCTGAGTGAGCCCTTAACACTGGGAGAGTAGGCTAGCTAGGACAGGAGCAGTGCCAGCATAGGCAGAACGTGGTTATTTTTGGAGAAGCCTGGGGAGTTCAACCACTCTACTAATTGCTCCAGTTGTGATCACTGTTCAAGCGTTAATATATATTTTTAAAGATTTTATTTACTTATTTGATAGAGCCAGAAAGCACAAGCCAGGTCAGGGTGAGGGGGAATGGCAGAAGAAGAGGGAGAAGCAAGCTCCCCACAAGCAGGGAGTCTGAAGCGGGACTCTATCCCAGGACGCCAGGACCATGACCTAAGCTGAAGGCAACTTTTAACCAACTAAGCTACCCAGGTGCAACACGTGTTAATATTTTCCTCTGAGAACTGAAGAAGCTGTGAAAGGGAACAGGTGGTACATGAAGCTGGAGAAACAACTGTAGTGCTACTAAATGGTCTCCAAGTTTGGCTCTGTTCCGAAAAGGCCTCTCAGAGGGGAGTGTGGCTTACCCCACAAACTCTTCCCACCGACTAACCACCATGGACTTATTCATGAAAGGCACGTGTGGTGTTTTTCTTAAATAATCCTTGGAGAGGAAACTAAAGACCCTATGTTTTTCCAGGACTCTGGGCTTATATCCCGAGGTTGCCAGATTTGGATATTTCTCTGCTGCTCTCTTGGCCCCCCACTTAATTGGTGAATTTCTAACTCTTGTGCTACTTGGTATGGTCCAAAACCCAAATGTGGTCAACAGCATAGTGGCTCTGCTCTGCATTGCTGGGATACTTGTGGGCTCTGGATTAGTAAGGTAAGATATAACAATTCAGAGGATTTTCATTGATGATTTGTGGTTAATGATCACTCGATAACAAATTAAGAGGAAAGCTATGTGACACGGGCTAAAGGGTCTGGGGAGTTTATAGTGCTTGCTTATCATTATTTAGACCTTGATCTATTTACCATTTATTCAGTAAAATGTCTTCACACTGAGAATCAGGAAATGACAATTTAGGTGTGTTATTCATATGATTCACATGTTGTAACAGGAGGAAGAAAATCAATCCATTCTCTGGAAAAACTCACAGCCTCTTACTATAAGCAAATTGCATGCATTTAATTCATTTCCGCCCTGGCACTGTCTCTGTTCTGGTTCTCTATTTCCCTGTTTTCTTTTAGGAAGTAAGAACAGTCAGATAAGAGCTTGCATGATAAAAGATCAAGAAAGTATCAGGACTAGAAGGACACAAATGTTAACAAATGTTAATAGTAATTATCTCTGGGTAATTTAGTTTTTTCTTCATATTTTTGTTTTGTGAATTTCTATAAAAAGCACTTTATAAATAAGCAAGAGAAAAAAATATATATACACACACATATATTTTAAAAAAGCAGGGGAGCCTGGGTGGCTCAGTGGGTTAAGCCTCTGCCTTCAGCTCAGGTCATGATCCCAGGGTCCTGGGATCGAGCCCCACATCGGGCTCCCTGCTCAGTGGGGACCCTGCTTCTCCCTCTCCTACTGTTCTGCCCGCTTGTGTTCTCTTGCTCTGTCAAATAAATAAATAAAATCTCTAAAAAAAAAATTAAAAAGCAGCAGAAAGGATGGAAAATTTTAGAAGGGTGACAGTGGTCCCAGGTGAGTGATGTGAGCGGTGGTTCCCTGAGGAAATGTGAAGGTGGCTGGTTCTTTAATTTAAAAAAGCTCCAGAGCATCTACAGATAAAATTATTATATTTATATATTTAATTATTTCACTCTCAGAACAATTCATGTTTGGGTAAGAAAACTCAGGTTGGACTTGACTTTGCTCCACTCAAGCCACTGTGAAGACTCCCAGGCTGCACGTGGCTCCCTGGAGAGAGGACTGACCCAGGAGTCAGAGACTTCCTCTGCCTTGTATCTGCCACATGACCGCGGGCAAGTCCCTTTTCTATCTAAATTAGTTTTCTCATTTATAAAAGGGTGCTCGTGATCTGGTCCCTTCTGCCACAAGGGAAACATGAGAAGCAAATGAGATAATCAGAAGCACTTCATAAGCTGTAGTGAGTTATAGAAAGGTGAAATATCACAAAGCAAAGTGAGCTGGTTTTGATTAATCCAGGAGGACCTTGTTTATGACGCCATTATTGCACTGTATTTGTGTTGCTTAAATGATTGTTAGCCTCTATAAAAAATGCACAAATCAAATCAAGCCAGCAAGGTACAGATCCAACGTTGGGCAGGATCACCTCTTGAATATTTTTTTTTCCTACTAAATATTTTATTTATTTATTTGACAGAGAGAGAGAGAGAGATATCACAAGTAGGCAGAGAGGCAGGCAGAGAGAGAGGAAGCAGACTCCCCGCCAAGCAGAGAGCCCAGTGCAGGGCTCAATCCCAGGACCCTGAGATCATGACCTGAGCCAAAGGCAGAGGCTTAACCCACTGAGCCACCCAGGCACCCCATCTCTTAAATATTGCAATCATTACTTGTTCCAGTCAGTCTGGCACTATTTTGTGTATTTGGTTTGTAGAAAAAGGAAATTTATTGTTCTGAAAAGGCAGGCAGTGGCCAGCATTACCAAAGTCTCCTGTTTTTTTTTTTTTGCAAAACCTCAACATCTGGGCTTCACCTGGGTTCTGCTCCCGTCACTGAATTGAAGCTCTGCTCTTCAGGGGCCAGCCCCATTGACCTCCTCATCATAAAGTTCACATTCTTCCCTCAAGTCATTGCCTTTCCTGACTGCGTGCCTGCAACATTTGCATTTTTGGCTGCCTCCTCCTCTAAACACAAACAGAAATAGCTTTGTTCTTTCTACATACAAAATAATGCAGGTTCTTTGGGGGAAAAACTGTACACAATATGGTAGTGTATAAGGAAGAAAGTTAAAGTTACTGAAGTCTCACAAACTTAAATTTTGTTGTGTATCTTGCTAGACTCTTATATAATCTTTAATGAAAATGAGATTGTACTATTGTGAAGGAGTTAAGTGTGCATTTAATGATATAATGTAGACAGTCAATAAATTTAGATCTTTAGTTCATTCCTCTCTGAAATACTCCAAGGATTTCTGTGATTTAGCCTGATTGTCGTCCTGTGTCTTTCATGAACCTGTTTGTATCCCTTTGCCACCCGCACGAAACCTGCCTGCTGTTCCCTTGGATAGATCAGCTCTCTGAAAGCCTGCCACTTCTGTTGCAGCCTTCCTTTCCAAGGATGGCAGACTTGAGGCCAGCAGCTATGCCTCATTCATCATTATAGTTCTTCTTAGTGGCTGGCCCAAGGCTTTGAACCAAGTAGGTTTGCAGAAAATATCTACTGAATTGAGTGAATGAATGACTACACTCTTCCCCTGGATGGCCCTTGCATTGGAATAGTCCCCAGCTTCTGTTGGGGTTTTTCATTGCTGTCTCGCCACAAATACATGTGAGGCCTTTACCTGTAGTATTCCACCCTGTGGGGTGCACTGCAAGATGAAGGTGTGTGGTTCCTGCTTAAGGGGGTACCCTTCTGGCCAGCTGGGCAGCCACACTCTCATGGGCATCATCCTTTGTCATCTAATCCTTGAGCTGCTGCCGTCACCTGCTCCCTTTTGCTTTCCTGCTTTTCTTTATCTGCCCTTCTAATGATCCCTCTGCTTGCTGGTGCCACACTGATTTTCCTAAAACACTGCTTTTATGGTCTTTCAATATCAACCCACTGCAAGGGTCCAAAACAGCAGGTTCTTGGCTGGCATTCCAAACTCAGCTTCAGGTCCTCTGTTCCAGCCCTTCTGGCCTATTCACTCCTATATGCAGTCCTTGACATGCCTGTGCTCATACCGTCCTTCCTTCCTAGAATGTCCTTCCCCTTCTTTCCTTCCTACCCGGGTTCCTACCTGTCCTTTCCAGTTAGCAGCCTCTCAATGGGCTGACTGAATTTTGTGCCTTAGAATATTGCCAGTAACTGAAAGTCATGGGGTTTGGGGGGTCACCTGGGAATAGGTAAAAACCATAAATACTAAGTACAACAATGTCATGGACATGTGCTGGATTATTATACTTGGTACAAATTGTTTACCACTATGTATTTTTATAGTCTTAAGGATATATATTCTATGTCTCCGATTACACTGTGAGTTCTCTAGGGGTAGGACACTTCTTTTGACTTCCTCAAACACTTAGAACTAGTGCCTCACAAATAGAATTTAATACATATTTGTTGACTGATATAAGTTACATAGTGGACAGAGGAGGCCGTAAGTTCAGCAAAAAGACTGAAGAGGGGACAGAGTTCATTTTTACAATGGACGTCTGTCTGCTTGCTCTCTCCATCCTCTCCCCTTGTATCATAGTTAATTCTCACTTCACATACTAGATCCACCAAATCTCTGTTTAATCACAAATACCCTCTAAAGTGATGAGTTATGTGTGTGTTTGTTTATATCAATGATGCTTATAAAAAAAAAATTAGACACCAATCCATCATCGGGGGAGTGTTAAATTAAGATTTCTACTATAATGGACCACTGAGCTATAATTAAAAGTGATGGAGTGCTATGCTTACTGACTTCGAAGGCTGCCTGACACATATGTTTAGTTGAAAAAAAGGTTAGAAAAGAGCATGAAGAGTGTGATTCCACTTACGTACAATTTTATAATACATGTTACACATATCACCAAAATATTAACCACAGTTATTTCTGGGCAGTGGTTTATCTTTGTACTTCTCAGAATTGTTTTTCACAGTGAGCACAATTTTCATGAGAGATAAAAACTATCTTCAAAATGGGAAACATAAAATGAGGGTTGAGGGGTGCCTGGGTGGCTCAGTGGTTTGGGCTGCTGCCTTCGGCTCGGGTCATGATCTCAGGGTCCTGGGATCGAGCCCCGCGTCGGGCTCTCTGCTCCGCGGGAAGCCTGCTTCTCTCTCTCTCTCTGCCTGCCTCTCTGCCTACTTGTGATCTCTCTCTGTCAAATAAATAAATAAAATCTTAAAAAAAAAAAAATGAGGGTTGAGGGTTGCCTTTCTTTTCATCTAATAGGACTATTATCAGAGCCTACTGAATTTCAGCTTGCTCTCTTTTTTTTCTTCAGAAACACAGAAGAAATGTCCATTCCTTTAAAAATCTTCAGTTATTTTACATTCCAAAAATACTGCTCTGAGATTCTTATAGTCAATGAGTTCTATGGACAGAATTTCACTTGTGGTAAGTACTCTATTTTGGAATATTATTTTTTTTACATAGTACTCTGAGGAAGTGATTCCTTGGAGGAAATGTATTTTTTAAATACAAGTTATATTTTATAATAGATTTAAAACACTGTTTTGAAATAAAAGTCTAACAGTTCTTCTGATTTTGAGTAAAAGGCAAGTTAGTCACCTGTCAAAGGCCATCAGCTTAAGGCCACTCTGATTTTCTCAGAAAACTGTAGACTTGGGGCGCCTGGCTGGTTCAGTTGGAAGAGCATGTGACTCTTGATCTTGGGGTTGAGTTTGAGCTCCACGTTGGGGGTAGAAATTACTTAAATAAAATCTTTGAAGAAAAATGACAGGCCTAAGTACACTGAGGTATACTCTGGGTGGAATCAGGTTTTTTTGTTTGTTTGTTTTTAAAGATTTTATTTACTTGAGAGAGAGTCTGTGTGCACGTGAGTGGCAGGGGGGCAGAAGGAGAGAACCTAGAGCAGACTTTGCACTGAGCACAGAGCCCTACACGGTGCTCAATCCCATGATTGTGAGATCAAGACCTCACCTGAAACCAAGAGTCAGATGCTTAACTGACTGAGCCACCACCCAGGCACCCCTAGAATCAGTTTTTATACCGACTGAACAGAACAGGTTGAAGCAGGTTGCAGTGGCTTCTTGTTCCCTAAAAATGTATGTAGAGTATAGCTGAGTAAAGCCATTTTTGGCAAAAGTCTGTTCCCCTATCCCATTAGAGGCAGTGGGAGCATAACAAGGTCCTTCTGGCCATGAAAATCCCAGGCCACTCCCTGAAGGCAATTAAAGAATTGGCATAATTTAGTAATTGTTTTAAACATTTTTAGGTGGTAACAGCAGTAACCTTAGGATATTCAGTACTAGATGATCATAAGTGATCATGATCTTTATCAGTAGTATGGTAATGAGTTTATACCCCAAATGGAAACAAACCCATTTCTATCTTCAAATGAAGCCAGGGCCCAGAACACTCACTATTGCTTCATCTAAAAATGAATTCCAGGGTCTCTTAAATGTCCTATATCGTCCATGATGAAGTGTACTTATTGGGTCGTTGGTAAATACTTGTTGATGAAAGTACCTGGGAAGCATCACATCTGACACTGTCCATTTTTTCTCTGCAGGCAGCTCAAATGGTTCTGTGACAACTAATCCAATGTGTGTCTTCACTCAAGGAATTACATTTATTGAGAGAATCTGTCCGGGTGCAACATCCAGATTCACAACAAACTTTCTGGCTCTGTATGCCTTTATCCCAGTTCTTGTCATCCTAGGAATAGTTGTTTTTAAAATAAGGGATCATCTCATTAGCAGATAGTAAAGAACATGGCTGTGAAAATGACCTTAAGACCCAGACGTGCAGGACTACTTTGAATGTCTGAAAAAAGAAAGCCACTTGTTTCTTGATAGTACATCTTAAGTCTTGTAACTTCATCTGTGACTCAGAGACCATGCAGGCTTTGAATGATATTCTGACTTGCAGGGACACATGTTATTTGGAGAGTGAGCTGGTCCAAAAATGTAAATAGTAATAATTCATAAAGTTATGGGAGACTAGTGTGACTGTTTTCTTTGTTTTAGGCACAAAAAAATTTTGCTGTTTTATTTTATTTTATTTTTTTTAAAGATTTTATTTATTTATTTGACAGAGAGAGATCACAGGTAAGTAGAGAGGCAGGCAGAGAGAGAGAGAGAGGGAAGCAGGCTCCCCGCGGAGCAGAGAGCCCGATGCGGGACTCGATCCCAGGACCCTGAAATCACGACCTGAAGCCGAAGGCAGCAGCTTAACCCACTGAGCCACCCAGGCGCCCCAAAATTTTGCTGTTTTAGATAGCAAAATAAGTCAGTTAAAAAATTATGCTTACAGGGCACCTGACTGGCTCTGTCAGTGGAGCATGTGACTCTTGATCTCAGGGTTGTGAGTTTGAACCCCATATTAGGTGTAGAGACTACTTAAAGATAAATTTTTAAAATTATGCTTCTATTTGATAAAAGGCTTGATAAGAAGACATTTGAGTGGTTACTGACTGTAAGTAACAAAAAAGAGTTGTGGGTTTGAGTGAAGCAAAACATCCTGCAAAATTGGGCGGTTGATGGCAATGCTTTCATTATCACTGAAAAGCCCATATTTATGTGTGCACGTCCACATGAGGGTCTGAGTTACCCAGTCACACTGAAAGGATGTTGACAGATGCCGGATGAAGACGACCCCTGACACAGAGCACCTGGTGATTTTTTGGGAGATAAAGTGAAAACCTGTGGGAATGGGCTGAGCTGAGATCACAGCATACAAGACAGACCTCAGGTAATGTCTTTAAAGTTTAGTTTACTGGGGCGCCTGGGTGGCTCAGTGGGTTAAGCTGCTGCCTTTGGCTCAGGTCATGATCTCAGGGTCCTGGGATTGAGTCCCACATCAGGCTCTCTGCTCAGCAGGGAGCCTGCTTCCTCCTCTCTCTCTGCCTGCCTCTCTGCCTACTTGTGATCTCTCTCTGTCAAATAAATAAATAAAATCTTTAAAAAGAAAAAAAAGATTAGTTTACTATTTTTCCACTTTTCACCGAGTTTCCTTATAAAATCAAAAGTGAATGTTACTAGCTAAAGTGTATGCACTGAGAAGTGACATCCTTAAGGCTAGATAGGAGGCGTTATTTAAGTCCATACAAAAAAGCTGTTCAACTGACATGGTATTTACACTAAGAAAAACCAAGTTACACACACAAAACTCGGGATCTTGAATCATAAAGAGAAATAATGCTGATAAATAGAGATACCTGTATTACATATTTTTAGGGATGAAATGATGTATATAGATGATTAAAAATGGGTTCTATACTAAATGACTGATTATCTTTCTGATTGATCTTCAGGTAATTCATGTACAAGTCTGAAAAGACCCTGTCTCAGTGTTACCATGGTAATGCTGAGGGAGAACATCTTAGTACATGAACTTGTTCAGCTGCTGTGACCTAACTTGTAAAGAATGATAAATTATAGCATTTGAAATGTCTCATATTATAGCAGAAAAGATCATTTCATTAAGGAAACCATGGTAAAATTCTATTTCTTAGAACTGTATTTAAGGATCTGCAGGCATTGGCAAGTTACCAGAATAGTATTGTCAATTTTTATAAAAGGTCTCTGACACTGATGATTATGGTGTAATAGTTACATAATGCCTTACAGATTATATATGTCACATCAGTTATAGACAATTCTGCAGATGATAATCTCTTAAAGTAGTTCAAAGAGAGTCCCACAGGAACCTCTTTTGAAATTGCTGATTTCAACTTACTAAAAATATGGGTGTGCACTGTAAGTGGAAACATTTCTACTATTCATATGCAGATGAATTTCATTCTAGCTCAGAAACATTTGGAAAATTGACATAGCATGTGACTTCAAGCTATTAAATGTTAACTGATACCATCTTAGAAAAACACAATGACTTTCAACATGTGACAGTCTGTGTCTCAAGTAAAAATGGACAGTGATGTGTAAGACAATCAAATTATATAATAGAAATTTCTATTACTGTTGTGGAACAGGCTGTTTCTTCCCAAGTCAGTAGATGTTTCTGAGATTATTGTTCACTATTAATTTAAAGGGAGCTCTTTCTCCATAGCACTTGGGCAGGGTGCCTGCACCTAAGACTGAGGATCTTTGGAAACATGCTGAAACTCCTGTTGTCAAGAGTGCTGGAATCACATGGACTGCAAGTAGTTTATGAAGTCTTTTTTTTTTTTTTTAAAGATTTTATTTATGTGACAGAGGGAGAAAGAGATCACAGGTAGGCAAAGAGGCAGGCAGACAGAAAGGGGGAAGCAGGATCCCTGCTGAGCAGGAAGCCTGATGTGGGCTCGATCCTAAGACCCTGAGATCATGACCTGAGCCAAAGGCAGAGGCCTGACCCACTGAGCACCCAGGCATCCTGAAGTCTTTTTTTAAAAATGAGGAACATTAAACAACAACAAAAAAAGATTTTATTAATTTGATAGAGCACAAGCACTGGGAGCAGCAGGTAGAGGAGAGGGAGAAGCAGGCTTCCTGCTGAGCAGAGGGCCTGGTGTGGGCCTGGATCCCCGGACACTAGGATCATGACCTGAGCTGAAGGCAGATGCTTAACTGACTGAGCTACCCAGGTGCCCCAAGTTGTTTATGAAGTCTTATTTCACTGCAGTGATCAGGTAGTTTGTTCTCCACTCAGATACCACTCAACGGTTTTGGTGTTCTGGGTTTACTAAATGTGCTTATTTGAAGCTGGGTGTATAGTGTATTAGAATGAGCATATTTTGTAATGGAAATGGAAGAACACAGAGTAAATTACTTTCTTGGTCAATGACAATAATTATGCTTATTCCAGATTGAATTTGGCTAGCAGGTACACAAACTCATAAGATCAAGAAGGCTTCTTAATTAAAAGCTATTTCCCTTTAGAAATGATCTTTCATTATTACCAATTCATGAAGTTTGGGCCTGCTTATTGATAGATTATATCCTTAAATTTACCTGTTCTTCAAAAAGTTACGCTGGGCACCTGGGTGGCTCAGTCGCTAAGCATCTGCCTTTGGCTCAGGTCTTGATCTCAGGGTCCTGGGATCAAGACCTGCATCAGGGCCCTGCTCAGTGGGGAGTCTGCTTCTCCTTTTACCCCTCGCCCCTCCCACCCTCACGTTCTCTCTCAGATAAATAAAATCTTTTTTTTTTTCCCTAAGATTTTTATTTATTTATTTGACAGAGATCACAAGTAGGCAGAGGTGCAGGCGGGGCAGAGGGGGAGCAGGCTCCCTGCTGAGCAGAGAGCCTGATTTGGGGCTCGACCCCAGGACCCTGGGATCATGACCTGAGCCGAAGGCAGAGGCTTTAACCCACTGAGCCACCCAGGCACCCCTAAATAAATAAAATCTTTAAAAAAAAGTTATGCTCAAATTAATTATGTCACAATCATCAGAGGTGCTAATTAAAAATGCAGATTACTGTGGGCCTGATTCAGGATCTCTGGGTGTGGGGACTCAAGAATGTGCATTTTACTTTATTTTTAAAAAGATTTTATTTATTTATTTGACAAGGCAGCAAGGGAAGGAATACAAGCAGGGGGAGTGGGAAAGGGAAAACCTGGCTTCTTGCAGAGCAGGGAGCTTGATGTGGGGCTCAAACCCAGGACTCTGGGATCATGACCTGAGCTGAAGGCAGACACTTAATGAGTGAGCCACCCACAAGCCCCAGGAAAGTGCATTTTATGAAACTGATGCACTGCCTGCCATGGAAGGAGGCACCTAGGAATGTGCATTTTTAAAAAGGATTTTATTTATTTATTTGACCGAGATCACAAGTAGGCAGAGAGGCAGGCAGAGAGAGAGGGAAGCAGAGTTCCTGCTGAGCAGAGAGCCCGATGTGGGGCTCGATCCTGGGACCCTGAGACCAGGACCTCAGCTGAAGGCAGAGGCTTAACCCACTGAGCCACCCAGGTGCCCCTAGAGAGCTATTTTAAAAGTGAATGCTTTTAAGTGAATATTCATTTAATCCTCTTGTTTTTTTGTTTTTAAAGATTTTATTTATTTATTTGACAGACAGAGATCACAGGTAGGCAGAGAGGCAGACAGAGAGGGGGAAGCAGGCTCCCCGACGAGGAAAGAGCCCAATGCAGGGCTCGATCCGAGGACCTTGAGATCTGAGATCATGACCTGAGCCAAAGGCAGAGGCTTTAACACACTGAGCCACCCAGGTGCCCCAGGAATATGCATTTTAAATGGGTTCTTGAGGTGCCTGTTGTGCCTGTGTTTTAGAGTCAAATAATGGTACTTGGGCAAGTGACCCACCCAAGAGCTCCTTCGAGAAGGAATCTAATATAAATGCTTAAACTCCACTGGTAACTGTTACTAAAGGCTCTTGCTTTCATAATCCTGAAATGATATAAGCAGAAACTTACAAATGCTGAACTGAGTATATACTAGTTAAACATATTAGAGAAAGAAGATTTTTATTTAAAAAAAAAAAATTGCATGTAATTACTTTTTCCCCTTGTAAAAGACTTAAAAGTATCCAGAGTGTTGCACTAATACAAGAAAAGCCACTTTTCCTTTAACAAATTACACGGCGTCCTTCACTTATTACCATTATAACTAATTAATAAAATAAACTTACTTTTGGTGGGGGGGGAGAAGAAATAAATACAGTATAGTTGAATGAGGTTCAAGAATCAAGCTCAATTTGTTTCCAAGACTTGGAAGAACTTCTTTTGTATTGTTCCAGTTCCTAAAACAAAAATACACGTTACTTAAGGAAAAAACTTTAAAAATTAAACTAGGCACCTTAAAACGGTCTAAGCATTTATGGGGTATGACAGTACATCCTTTATGGTATTACCATCCTCAAAATTTCTAGACAATTATTCTGTAAATTTTAAAAATTGATTTATTTTCTAGAAATGTAGAGTCTTCAGAGTTTCTGTGTAGCCTAAGTAACACTTAGGCACTTATTAAAGATGAAATTATATACTACATATATGTACAGATTCTTTCTATTCTTAAATGCATTTGTCATACTTTATTTAAAAGTGATATTATTTTTGTTTAAAGATTTTATTTATTTATTTGAAGATAGAGATTACAAGTAGGCAGAGAGGCAGGCAGAGACAGGAAGGGAAGCAGGCTCCCTGCTGAGCAGAGAGCCCGATGTGGGGCTCGATCCCAGGACCCTGAGACCATGACCTGAGCCAAAGGCAGAGGCTTTAACCCAATGAGCCACCCAGGTGCCCCAAAAGTGATATTATTTTTGTTTCCTGTTCAGCTCTTGCCAAAACTAGGTTGAAGTTGTCAAATTATCAATATTTAAAATGTATATATTCTTTTGACCCAGTGATTATGCCTTCCAAAATGTGTCTCATAGAATAATAGAGAAGAGTGCAAGGATATAAATAGGATATTCATTGTGTATACTGGGGCAGGATGAGAAACAACTTTGCTATCTCCTAGTAAGGATGTTATTAAAGACATCAATGCCCAGGGGCAGCCAGCAAAAACAGCAGTCTTCTGTGCCACATGAAAGAAACAATTGGGTGGAGAGAGGACAGGATACCTTCACTTTCTACTTCATATACTTGTGTATCTTTTGAGGGTTTTTTTTTTTTTTGTGATGAGCATATGTTACTTTTACAATTCATAAGATAAATTCTAGTATGGGTGGAAACCCTGCATGAAGTGACTCATATGTAAAGGGATTATCACAGGGGATTGCCTCCTGGCTTCTTACATGTTGTTCAGTGTCACAGTAATTGTACAAAGTATATTATTTCAGATAAGCTGAAAGTGGTTACTCTGCAAGATAAGGCAATCACTGTTCTCTGGCTAACATAATTGAAGTTCATAGTTGTTATGAAAAGAAAATTGCATTATCATTTTCAGAAAAATTGTGGATTGTCTCTTTTATACCTGTATTCAAGTTACTTAAGTTTAAATGTTAAAAGTTTTAAAACTGAAGACAGACTTTGGAAGTTTTTGTATAGTAACTCCAAAGTAGTCTTTGCAGCTCGTTTTTTTTTTTTTAAGTGATGTTAATTCAGTTCACCTGTCATCTCCCACATAGGGTTTCAAATACTGTTAACTCCTAAGGAATAAACAGTAATCATTTATCTTGCTTTTAATTGGAAGCACTGTATTATTTTTATCAATGATAAGGGTGAGGACATTGCTTTGAGATTCTTTGCTAAAGATATCTGTCTCCCTTCTGCAGAGAGCAAACCGAGAGAACAGGGCTGGTCACACAGGTCATATCACAAAGAATGACTGGTGTGATAAAGAACTCACGATGACCACTAGACCTTCAATACGCCTGTCATGGGAAGTCAAAATAATATGATTTAATTCTCTAAAGGAAGAGTAGGTAAGAGGATTTTCTTTATACTGCAATTCTTCATTGTTGTTTTAGAGAGCTATTTTATTTTTTAAAGATTTTATTTATTTGACAGAGATCACAAGTAGGCAGAGAGGCAGGCAGAGAGAGGGAGGAAGCAGGCTCCCTGCTGAGCAGAGAGCCCAATGTGGGGCTTGATCCCAGGACCCTGAGACCAGGACCTGAGCTGAAGGCAGAGGCTTAACCCACTGAGAAAGTGAATGCAAACTAAGGTTTCTACCTTGCCTCTTAAGAATTTCTAAAGTTTTCAACCATAAGTGGACCACAGTCTTAAAATGCTTGAAATAGCATTTTCAATAAAGGACAGTAAGAACATTTTTCCCTAAACATGTAAATCAGTGTGTTTTATGAGTTTAAATTATTAGGCTTAGGGATTAAAGACAAGTTGATTTTTTAAAACGGATTCAAAATAGATGTATGTGGCTGGCCAAGACGACCTTAAAAATATTGTTCAACCAAACTTTTTTTTTTGCTTTCTTTGGCAATAAAAATATAGAAAAGAGGTAGAAGTATTCACCAAATACTTTCTAAACATATGTCCCCTTAAAATCAGGAATGCTTTAAAACTAGAGGATTTCTTAAATTATGGAAGCAACCTAAGTGTCCATCGATAGATGAAGGGAAAAAGAAGATGTGTACATACACAATGGAATATTAGCCACAATAGCAAGATCTTGCCATTTGCAACAACATGGATGGATCTACAGGGTATTATGCTAAGTGAAATAAGTCAGAGACAATTACCATATGATTTCACTCATATGTGGGATTTAAGAAACAAATGAGCAGAGGAAAAAGAAACAAAAACCAGACTCAGCTTTAGAGAACAAACCGATAGTCATCAGAGCGGAGGTGGGTGGGAGCAGGTGATGGGGACTGAGTACACTTATGATGAGCACTAAGTAATGTATAGAACTGGTAAATTGCTATTTTGTACACCTGAAACTAATAGAATACTATTAACTACATTGGAATTTTTTTAAAAAGGAAACATTAAAACTAGAGGGCTTTTAAAAATTAGCAAAACCTGAGGAAGTATCTTTTTAATTTAAACTCAGTTAATTAACATACAATGTATTACTCATTTCAGGGATGCAGGTCTGTGATTCATCAGTCTTATATAATACCCAATGCTCTCTACAACACATACCTTCCCCAATGCCCATCACCCAGTTAACCCCGTCCCTCTACCCCTCTCCCCTCCAGGAAACTCAGTTTCCTATGATTTAAGAGTCTCTTATAGTTTGTCTCCTTCTCTGGTTTGCCTTGTTACATTATTTCCTCTCTTCCTCTATGATCCTCTGCCTTGTTTCTTAAATTCCACATATCAGTGAGATCATATGATAATTATCTTTCTCTGATTGAGTTATTTCATTTAGCATAATACCCTCTAGTTCCATCCACATCATTGCAAATGGCAAATTTTCATTTTTTTTTGGATGGTTGTGTAATATTCCATTGTATATATACACCACATCTTTATCCATTCATCTATCAATGGACATCTCGGCTCTTTCCATAGTTTGGCTATTGTGGACATTGGTACTATAAACATTAGGGTGCAGGTGCCCCTTCAGATCACTATATTTGTATCTTTGGGGTAAATAACCCAGTAGTGTGATTGCTAGGTGATACGGTAGCTCTATTTTCAACTTTTTGAGGAACCTCCATTCAGTTTTCCAGAGTGGCTGCACCAGCTTGCCTTCCCACCAACAGTTGTAGGAGGGTTCCCTTTTCTCTGCATCCTTGCCAACTTCTGTTGTTTCCTGACTTGTTAATTTTAGTCATTCTGACTGGTGTGGGGTAGTATCTCATTGTGGTTTTGATTTGTATTTCGCTGATGCTGAGTGAAGCTGAGGATTTTTTCATGTCTTTGTTGGCCATTTGGAGGTCTTTGGAGAAATGTCTGTTTATGTCTTCTGCCCATTTCTTGATTGGGTTATTTGCTCTTTGGGTGTTTGGGATTTTGGATACTAGCCCTTTATCTGATACATCACTGGCAAATATCTTCTCCCAGTCTTTCAACTGTCTTTTGGTTTTGATGACCTTCCTTTGCTGTACAAAACTTTTTTTTTTTTTTTTTTTTTTAGCGTCTCTCTGTTTATTCGCTCACAATAATACACAGCCCCTGGACGGGGAGGGGGCAGGAGGGGCTACAATGGGGTGGGGTGGGAGGGGAGGAGGCGCCCACTTCCCTGGCCCCTCTCCCCTCTGTGCTTAAGGGGGAAAGGGAGGGAGGGGGCTCCCTGTACAAAACTTTTTTTTTTTTTTTTCTTTTTTTAAAGATTTTATTTATTTATTTGACAGAGAGAGAGATCACAGTAGACAGAGAGGCAGGCAGAGAGAGAGAGAGGGAAGCAGGCTCCCCGCCGAGCAGAGAGCCCGATGCGGGACTCGATCCCAGGACCCTGAGATCATGACCTGAGCCGAAGGCAGCGGCTTAACCCACTGAGCCACCCAGGCGCCCTGTACAAAACTTTTTATCCTGATGAAGTCTCAGTATTCATTTTTGCCTTTGTTTCCCTTGCCTTTGGAGAGGTGTCTAGAAAGAAGCTGTTGCAGCCAAGGTTGAAGAGGTTGCTGCCTGTGTTCTCCTCTAGGATTTTGATGGATTCCTATCTCGTATTTAGGTCTTTCATCCATTTTGGCCTATTTTTGTGTGTGGTGTAAGGAAATGGTCCAGTTTCATTCTTTTGCATGTAGCTGTCCAATTTTCCCAACACCATTTGTTGAAGAGACATTTTTCCGTTGGATATTCCTTCCTGCTTTGTCAAAGATTAGTTGACCATAGAGTTGAGGGTCATTTCTGGGCTCTCTATTCTGTTCTATTGATCTGTTTTTGTGCCAGTACCATACTGTCTTGATGGTTACAGCTTTGTAATGGAGCCTGAAGTCTGGAATGGTGATGCCACCAGTTTTTGCTTTTCTTTTTCAACATTCCTTGGGCTATTTGGGGTCTTTTCTAGTTCTGTACAAATTTTAGGATTATTTGTTCCAGTTCTGTGAAAAAAGTTGATGGTATTTTGATAGGGATTGCACTAAATGTGCAGATTGCTCTAGGTAGCATAGACCTTTTCACAATACTTGAATTGTGAAAAGTTCCATGAGCATGGAACTTTTTTCCATTTCTTTGTGCCTTCCTCAATTTCTTTCATGAGTATTCTATAGTTTCCTGAATAGATCCTTTGCCTCTTTGGTTAGGTTTATTCCTAGGTATCCTAATGGTTTTGGGTGTGATTATATATGGGAGCAAGTCCTTTATTTCTCTTTCTTCTGTCTCATTGTCGGTGTATAGACCCAACTGATTTCTGTGCATTGATTTTATATCCTGCTAGATTTTATATCTAGCAATTAGAAATCATAAGTAGATAGAAAGGCAGGCAGAGAGAGGGAAGCAGGTCCCCTGCTGATTAGAGAGCCTGATGCGGGAATCGATCCCAACATTTA
This sequence comes from Mustela lutreola, assembly GCF_030435805.1. Classification (NCBI taxonomy): domain Eukaryota; kingdom Metazoa; phylum Chordata; class Mammalia; order Carnivora; family Mustelidae; genus Mustela; species Mustela lutreola. The sequence goes on from NC_081298.1 coordinate 69,076,860, forward strand.
AAAAAGAATTCATACCTCTTCTTCTGAAGCTGTTGCAAAAAACTGAAATGGAAGGAAAACTTCCAAACTCTGTGAGGCCAGCATAACCTTGATCTCAAACCAAAGACCTCGTCAATAAAGAGATTTACAGACCAATATCCCTGATGAACATGGATGCCAAAATTCTCACCAAAATACCAGCCAATAGGATCCAATAGTACATTAAAAGGATTATTCACCACGACCAAGTGGGATTTTTCCTGAACATCTGCAAACCAATTAATGTGACACAATACATTAATTAAAAATAAAAGGACAAGAACTATATGATCCTCTCAAGAAATGCATAAAAAGCATGCAACAAAGTACAGCATCCTTTCTTGATTAACACTCTTCACAGTGCAGGGATAGAGGGCACATACCTCAACATCATAAAAGCCATCTATGACAAGCCCAGTGGCTATCCTTCTCAATGGGGAAAAACAGAGCTTTTCCCCTAAGATCAGGAATATGTAAGGGATGTCCACTCTCACAACTGCTGTTCAACATAGTCCTAGAAGTCCTAGCCTCAGCAGTCAGACAACAAAAAGAAAAGGCATCTGAATCGGCAAAGAAGAAGTCAAACTCTCCCTCTTTGCAGATGACAAGTGACTATGAGGTAATATTTTCTAGTGTCCATGTGAAGCATGGCAAAACAAAGAACTGAGCAGAGAAAAGAGAGCTAATTAAGCAAAGACAGTCTTCAGGAAAGGTGAAAGGGGCCTTAAAGCTAATCCTCAAACCTGTGAGGACTGATTTCAGTCCCTGTGAGGATCTACATGCAGCTGTGGAGATGGAGTAAGGAGGAGTCTGGAGAAGTATCATAAATGACACATTTTACTACCAAGGACTTGTAATGGGTATTACAGAATTTGGGGGGGCTTGGTGCTTCCATGCCACCAGGAGGATTACTAAATTGAGATGTGGTTCAAACGCAGTTCTTCTGAGGCCCGGGGATGAATACATCCTTCTTGCCTAATGACTTTATATGACCTGAGCCTTTTCAGTGGCTCCAGAGTTGGAGGAACTGAATGCAACTCATGAGCGAGACTCTTCATCTTAGAAGTGACATGCTCTGATTTCACTGCCAAAGATTAAGTCCCCAAACTTTTTGTTTTTTTTTTTCCTGATGCTTATTTAAGCCACTAATAATGGGGCTTGTGGACGGGGAGGGAATCGAGAGGAGGGATCACATGTGGTCTCCGATGGACTCAGGGCCAGCCCTCCACTCATATGCAACTGTCCTCCCAAGTAGCACCAAAATCAGAAGTATCTGGGTTAAAGGTATGCAGACAAATGGCACACAGTATGAGCTTCTCTAAGCATTTACAGATGGTTTTTAAGTAAGGGCAGACTTTCATGTAATTATGGAGAACCCTGAGTGAGACATTTCTTTTAAATGAGTATTATTGTTCCAAATGGCAAATGAAATCAAATCTAAAGATCAAAATGCTGCTTTCACTGAAAAATATTATGTGGCAATAATGATATTAGAAGATCAAAAAGAGGGGCATCTAGGTGGCTCTGTTCATTAAGCTGCTGTCCTCAGCTCAGGTCATGATCCCTGGACCCCAGCCCTGTGTCGGGCTCCCTGCTCAGTGGGGAGTCTCTTTCTCCCTCTTCCTCTACCCCTGCTCATGCTGTCTCTCAGATAAAGAAATAAATAATCTAAAAAAATAAAAAAGACAAAAAAAAACAGGCAATGTGAAGAGCTACAGACAGCTGGCTAGAATTTCATGGAACACAGATGAATTCTTGCATAAGCTGTGTTAATAGTTTACAGTGAAGAATGACAGGTATCTTGGGGTCGCTTTCCAGTTTCAATCCAAATTCCTATTTTTAGGTTAAAATTCCTAGTTTTAGGTTATGGAATATGGATTTGAATGTGTAAAATCATGGTGCTGAAAAACACCCTAGCCCCTTCATAATACCTGTATGTACTAATAAAAGGGGTCACTATGCAATATAAACAGATATTCTTATCAACAATGGCAGGTAGTCATTGACTCCTCGGTAAATATTAATTCAGAGATGGCTTCCAGCTAATCCTTAGCTAAGCTGCACACATAATAAAGGTCATGTGAGGCCATATTACTGTTCTGACAACATGCCTCTCACTTTGCGACAGCAACAGAACCCTTTAAATATTCATGACATAGTTTTCAAAAGTCTTCTGGCCTATGTTTAAATAGGATGTTTTGTTTTCTTATTCTAGGGTCCCTGAAGGTGAAAAATTAGTGCTGAGAAAAATACCCTAGTCACTGCTCCTGTGGATGGCTGTGTTCAGGTTACCCTTACAACAATGTGACGGCCCAAGTGCCAGAGCTCTACAAATCCCACCGGAGGGGCTGTCAGGGCATTCAGTTTATAATGCTTGCTGATATAAAATTTGGGTTCTGCACAGTGTCTCATTTCAAAGATCTGAGAAAATTTTAAGTTTCAGGTTATGATGAATTTACCAGCTCTTGCATTCTTATATCAGACTTTTGTATCACAAATGGCACTAGCTGGGCATCTGTGGAACACAGTCCATTTTTAACCACTTTCCTAAGAGATCCTGTGTTTGCATCCTTTCATACTGGGTAGTCCTGTATTTTTCTGGTACAAGAAAAGTTTATCTGAATTTTCTAAATAAATCCACAAACAAAAGAATATTGTGACATTCTCTCCCTAGCAAGGTAAGAATCACTATCCATCTTCAACATAAACTGGAAAACCCAAAAAGGATACGTGAACATTATGTCATCTCTGGGTGATGGAATGGTTTAAAATCCTTCTTTTTTTTTTTTAATATTTTATTTATTTATTTGATAGACAGAGATCACTAGTAGGCAGAGAGTCAGGCAGAGAGAGGAGGAAGCAGGCTCCCTGCTGAGCAGGGAGCCCGATGTGGGACTCGATCCCAGGACCCGGAGATCATGACCTGAGCTGAAGGCAGAGGCTTAACCCACTAAGCCACCCAGGTGCCCTAAATTCCTTCTTTATGCACATCAGAATTTCTTTTATATAGTGACGATGTACTATTTCAATTATATATATTTTTAAGATTTTATTTTTAAGTACTCTCTACACCAACCATGGAGCTCGAACTCATGATCCCAAACATCAAGAGTTGCACAATCTAACAACCGAGCCAGCCAGGCACCCCTTTGATAATTTTAAAAGTAAAAAAAGAAAAAGAAAATAAATTGAGAAAAATCTATGAAATTCTAGAGATATTTTGTGATAAAACTCGAGATAAAATAAATGATAAAGATACTACCTGATCCTTCTGAATTCTCATTTCATCAACTTCACTTTCCGCATACTGAGGGTCTCTTGCAGGGTCCTTGATATCTTTTAGTGTGTTGATACTCTGAAATTACACTTCAAGTCATTTATGCCCATTCCCCCAAACCGTCCATGACTACCATCTGCCTCAGCCAGACTGTCTATGGTCTTTTGAGGTTTTATCATCACCACTGTGGCCCATTTCAGATGCCACCAGGCCCTCTCCCACCCTCTCCTTCCAGTTGCTGTCTCTCCCTTCTCCGGCACCCTGGGAGCTGAATTTGAAAGTGGAGCAAGAGCTGTGTCTTGCTCATCTTTTAAAACCCACAGTGCCTCATGTATAATAGTTTTTTGGCACATATTTAATTGATTTTTGAGCATGCAAGAGTAGAAAACAAAGTAATTATAATAGGCTCACTGGAACATTTTCTAATAAATTGAATAATGCAAAAAAATTCTTGCTTTAAAAGAATTAGAAATCTTTACCTTTGGTGGAAAGACCCTTTCATACACTTTCTTCCACAACTCCATTGGTGAATGGGCATGAAGTTTTCCAATATCATTATCAGGAACAGGAGGAGATCCTAAAATTGGAAATTGTACACAAAATGACTACACTGATTAAAACCTGACAATCAATAAAACAGGACACTCAGAAAAATAGAAATCCAAGATCACTCATTTCCCTTTTCCCTAATACAGCCACTCTCAACATTTACACCAACCCAGTGTAGCAAGGCCACAGATTATCTAGTACTAGAGGAAGAAGAGACAGAGTAAAGAGTTGTGATTCTCTTTCCCCATACTTATGTTGCCATCTGGTGAACTACTAAGTTTGATATTCTCATGTGTTTGTGAATTTGTAAGGAAACACTCTTTTTTTTTTTTTTTTTTTTTTTTTTTAAAGATTTTATTTATTTATTTGACAGAGAAATCACAAGTAGATGGAGAGGCAGACAGAGAGAGAGAGAGAGGGAAGCAGGCTCCCTGCTGAGCAGAGAGCCCGATGCGGGACTCGATCCCAGGACTCTGAGATCATGACCTGAGCCGAAGGCAGCGGCTTAACCCACTGAGCCACCCAGGCGCCCTGTAAGGAAACACTCTTATGTGCTACTCATTAGAGTACAAATTGGGACAACTAATTTAGAAGCTAATTTGGCACTACTAACTGACATACAAATATGGAAAAAGGTTATACGCTATTACCCAGAAACCCCCATTTTTGGTGTATAATCCAGAAACACCTGCACACAGATATTAATGATTTCACACTGCAGCATCATTTTTATTAGTGAAAAACTGGCCACAAACTGTCCATCAGTGAGGGTATAGTGAACCAAATCACTATGCACAGCTATGCTTTGTAACCCTACAGCAGTCAAAACACCAAATCCAACTACAGCAATAACACGGAAAACCACTAAGACATACTGAGTAGAAAGGGAAACTTTCAAAATGCTAGCTACAGAATGATCCAGTTATGTTCAAACAAGTAGGTTTTTCTACTTCCCATGTATAGAAAATAGTCTGGAAGTATGCACATCAAACTTGATCCTTGGATGAACTATTCTAACATTTTATAATGAGAGTATCTTTATGTACGGATTGTGTAATTTAATTTGAAAAAAACTTTGCCACTTCTTGGCAATAGTCAATCTATAATCTGAGATTTCTCATTCTTTCTTTTCTAGTATTTATAATGTTGCTCTTTCAGGACCTCCTTACTACTTTGGTGGGAAAGATAGTGATGCAATCCACCAATCTTACTCAGCTTTCCCAAGTTTTTTACTTGTCCTCATTTGTGTGTGTGTGTGTGTGTGTGTGTATTAAGTTCTATACAAGTTTTATCACCTTTGTAGGTAAATGTATCCACCCCCACAGACAAGATACTGCACAATGCCACTGTCTCAAGGATCCCTTGCTCTGCCCTTTTATATCCACACCACCCCTTCCGAATCTCTTCTCCTACACCTCCCCACCTACAGTCCTGTCCTTAACCTCTGATAACCATTAATCTTTCCTCCCATTTCTAAAATTTTTCATCACAAAAATTTTACATAAATAGAATCATATTGTATATAATCTTTTCTGATTGGCTTTTCTTCACTCAGTATAATTCCCTGGTGATTCATCCAAGTTACTGCGTGTACCAATAGTTTGTTCCTTTTTATTGCTCTGTAGTATTCTACAGTGTGGACATACCATACCATAGTACAGAGTTTTAAACAACATCTGGTTGTTCAAGTTTGGGACTATTACAAATGAAGCCACCATGAACATTTGTGTAGAGATTTTCATGTGAACGTAACTTTTAATTTCTCTGAGATAAATACCCAATAATGCATTTCCAGATCATATAATAGTATGTTTAGTTTTATAAAAATAAAAAAAACTGTCAAACTGTCTTCAAGAGAGGCTGTTATCATTTTACATTCCCACCAGCAATGTAGGAGTATCTAGTTTCTCCATATTCTTGCCAGCATTTGGTGTTGTTGCTATTTTTTGTTAGCTATTCTGATGACCTCACTGTGGTTTCAATTTGCATTTCCCTAGTGATTAAAGATATTAAACATCTTTTCATATGCTTATTTGCCATTTGTATATCCTTGGTGAAATGCTTGTCTTTTGGCTGTTTTCTAATGGGATTTTGTTTTTACTGTTAATTTCTTTATATATTCTAGATATCTATAGTCCTTTGTTAGATATGCAGTTGAAAATATTTTCTCCCATCATGTAGCATGTCCTCTTATTCTTTTCAAATGGACTATCAAGAGCAAAAGTTTTTAATTTTGATGAGGTCTAAGCTCCATGGTTTTTAAATTCATTAATTCTCATTCCTTTTTGACCTCCAGCTATTTTCAGGGGCATTATCTATCGGTACACACAGTGATTCTCATAGCTAATGAAATTAAGTTGGTATTAATGACAGTTATAACATAAAACCAGTCTTTGTGACCACTCATTAACAACCTCTACTCTTTTCATTCCAATTCAATCTATAATCTCATTACAAAGATTTACATTTGAAGTCCAGTCAACTTTAGCATGTAATAGTAATTATGGATAAGAAATAAAGAACAAAACTACTATCTACTAGAGCATTAAAACCAAACTATGTCAGCCTCTGAGTAGAAGGAGTTGCTAGGCCCCAAACCTCCACAATGAAAGTAGTTTCTGTGGGAAGATAAGGAACTTGATTATACAAAGCTTTCAAATTCTTTCTGCTCACAAGCCTAAAATGTCCATAAGTTTAGGAAATACATCCCATCATCTGAAGCAAACTATTTTCATAATGAAGAATTAAAGCATACATAATTAGTACAACTGTTCTTTTTTGGTTTAGTCCATCACTTTTTTCATCAAGGCCTGTAATATATAGCTTTCACTTTCCCGCCCACTCTTGTGTTTCTGGTTTTCTTTTAACCCCACAAGCTAAAATTTAAAAGTACCAGGAAATCAGTGAGGGAAAAGAAATACATGCAAAATTTTCTAGTGAAAGAGAGATCCAAAATCAGTTTCTTATGTGGCAACATTCCTTCCATTACAAATATGTCAATGTGATGCATGCTGCATCAATACTGTATATACAAATAAATACATAAATAACAGCAATGATAATGAACTCAGAAATGGTGGTATACTGGAGATGAAGTGAACACAGGCTAGGATGAAATCAATAAGCAATTAAAAAAAGACTGAACAATCTTAATAAGTTCACCAACCTATTTGACTTAAAGAATCCAATCCTGCTGTGATAAACAGTGGTTTATTCTGATCCACACATATTGATTTGCTACATGGGTAAGAAGAAAAGAGAGTCTAATTTAGTTTAGCAATCAAATATCCTGCCATGCTCTACTGTAAATACAAGAGCCAAGTTTTATATCTAGCTACCGGTGAGAGAGCACTGTCCCCAAATGAGTGAGTGAATATCTACTTAACCTTTTTCAAAAACTAAAAGTCTGGCATCAATAAAGTTTTATAGGGGAAAAAACAGTGACAGACCCAAATTACCTTAAATGAAAACCAAGAAAAGTAGCAATGTTAAGAAAAATATACATACTACAATGATCAGTTCGGTTCCTAATCAATATAAGAAAATGTAACACAAGGAAAGCTACTAAAATGAGAGAAGTAGAAGAAATCAGTGAAATAACTGTAATATTACTATTTTATTCTAGTCTCTTAAGTGTTATATAACATTTTAGTTGTACAATTTGAGATAATTTTTTTTTCAATTTGAGATAATATTTAAACAATACAAGAAATAGGAAATAATATGGAATTATTTCTCTAAGAATAGCCACCTGGGGACACTTTCTTCGAAGAAACAATAATGAGTTGAGAACAATAATCAGATGAGATTATTGGCAAAAAAAATTAAAAAGATACAAAAAGTATAGTTTAACAGTACCTTTTGTTAATGCCAAATGCTAACTGGTTGATAACTCCACGTATTTTTAGTAATAGAGCTTCTGATTTACTGGTAAACTAAAAAAATAAAATCAGGAGAATATATGCTGTGCTTTCAAATCACAGAAACAGGTAAAATACAATATGGCTCTGAAAAAGTACAAATTGCAGACAGAATTATTTATTTGCCCAACACACACTTGTGTTAGAGCAGACAGCAACCTGAAAAAAGGAAAATAATCTCAATAAATTTGTTTTAACTCATTCTTCAAGCTTCCTGAGTGCACAATACTGAAGGGACATGTGTATGTACTAATCATTTCAGCTACTCCCACATATGGATCATAATTATTTTCAAAATACAGTCTGGTTGGTAGAAAATAGGAGGTATACATCATAAACAACTTTTCCATCCACGGGCATATTACTGTCTTCCAAAAAGCAAGCAGGGAAACTACAGACTAGTTCAACAATACTGATACTCATTAAAAAGATATTTTAACTTCTCTTCAGAATTGCCCTTAAGTCTGCAAAGGAAGCTACTAAACATTCTCAGGGGTGGTATGCAACTAGGGTGACCATAACCAGAACACTCCAGAGAATTAAAGCGGGTGATATTATTAATAATTAAGCTGAGACCTCAGGTGAACATCAGGACATGTGCTTACCCTACAAATCTTTTAAGACTTGATTTTGGATTTTTGGAAATACCAGAAGTTACTCAGCCAAATCAGAATGGCTAAGATGTATGAAAGTGGGAAAAACAACCCTGCAGCAAAATGAAAAGTAATTTTATAAGGCAAAGAAATCAGTTTTCAGGGTAAGATTCATTCTGGATTAAGGACAGGATCCCAGGCAAAGTATTTACTCACGTGAATATATTAAATTTAATACATTGACTTTTGAAAATTGAAACATTTTTAAATACTTCTTTTGAGGCTTAAAAGTATAAAAAAAACTAACTAAATTTTTAAAACACAACTTTATTAGTATTATTATTTATGTTTCCTATGTGGAAAGGAAAATACCTCATCACAAATGTCATTTCACAGAAGGGCTGGGAGGACATGAGAAACTTTCTGACCCCCCCCCCCACCTCAAATCTGTCACATCAATTGCCTTGAAACATCCTCCACAAATAGCTATACAGCTTCTGCTTGGATAAACTCAACGGAAACCCATCATCTCCCAAAGCAACTCATTCCATTTTCAGATAATGGTAGTATTAGAAAGTTCTTTCTTATTTTGAGATAAACTCTGCTCCACTGATTCCTTGTTCTTGACTCTGAGAGAGCAAAGAATATCTAATCCCTAATCCTTTTGGATTCCTTCCAATACCTATCCTTTGAATATTTAAAGAGCATTATCACATTCTTGATGACAAAACATAATTTTATACTCCTCCTCATATATCACATTTTTAAAAAAAGATTTCATTTATTTATTTATTTGACAGAGAGAGATCATATGTAGGCAGAGAAGCAGGCAGAGAAAGGGGGGAAGCAGGCTCCCTGCTGAGGAGAGAGCCCAATGCAGGGCTCGATCTCAGGACTCTGAGATCATGACCTGAGCCAAAGGCAGAGGCCCAACCCACTGAGCCACCCAGACACCCCCACACATCACATTTTTAAGTCTCATACCATCCTGGCAGATCTCCACTGAATCTGGTCCTACTTATCAATGTTTTCTTTTCTTTTTTTGTTTAAAGATTTTATTTATTTATTTGATGGAGCACAAACAGGGGGAGCAGCAGATAGAGGCAGAGGGAGAAGGAGGCTTCCTGCTGAGCAGAGAGCCTAACGTGGAGCTCAATCTCGGGATGCTGGGACCATGACCTGAGGAGAAGGCAGACACTTAACTAAGCCACCCAGGCACCCCTATCCATGTCTTTCTATTTTTAAATTTTTATTAACTCATAATGGTGAGTCCATCTTCTTGACCGAATTAGAAAGGATCAACTAAAGGGCTAAAAAAATAACTGTTGAGTATCCATCTATCTTTTCAAGCAGCACCAAACGGATTCTCTTGAATGGGGGAGTGGGGAAGACGAGAAGTCAAATGGAAGGAGGGGGCTTTGTAACTCTCTTCCTGGTCTGGGCAGCTATACAATCGTTATGGTTCTCCTGATCCAGAAGGGCTCCTCTAACCCAACCTCTCATCCCTCTAGCTTGCTGAAAGCTGAGATGAAGCTTTTCTCAAATCCATTCCCTAGAAGACCCTGATCTCGTAGGACCTTCTAGACCTGCTGAGGTCTGGGCTGATCTAATATTTGTCCACTAGACTAGATTCCAACTGGTCATAAACGTGATCTGTTCCTAAAAAGATAGAGTGTTCCCTCAGCTAAGCAACCAGAACTATCTTACAGTAAAAATAAGAAACTACAAGATCCATGGTCTTTGCTTCTGTATTCTAGATACATTCATTTTAAACTCCCCATATCTCTTTGAAACAGTTAAAAAAAAAGTATTTCCAAAGCACTCTGTCAATTTAATATACAAAGAGATAGAGTATAAACATAAAAGGTATTGATTTTTAGAAAAATACACAATGCAATTTGGAGTCTTCAGAAGTATAAAAATTTTAAATATAGATCATATTCATCAGTTTTAGTCATAATATCCTAGCCATGAAGGCCATGGATAGACCGTGTTGTCTCCAGCTTCCTCCGAGCACTTAATGTACCAGGAAAAAGAAACCATTCAAATGGGGAGATAGTATTTCTTTTAAATAAAAGTGCTTTTATATCTTACTGCATTAAAGAATACCCTTAATCCCTTATTCCTGCTATGGAAGGTAAGGGTAACAGTTATTATAATAAGCAACATTTACTAAGGAATACTGTTTCAGGCCCTGTGGTGAGCACATACCTTACTCTCTCACTTACTTTCACAACAACCCTATGAAGAAGGCACTGGGTTTTGTCCATTTTACCCTGGAGGAGATTGGGGCTTGAGTGAGACGACATGGCCTGAGATCACTCATCTGATAAATGGCTGTCCTGACATTTGAACCCAGACAGCATGACTCTCAAGTTCATGGTTTTAACCCCTAACACAAAACAGTGTTTTGTTCTGTTTTGAAGTTTAAAAAAAGAACACATTGTTAAAGGGTTTTTTTTCTCTTTTCTCTTAGGAGAAGACAGATTCTAATTCTTTTTTTTTTTTTAAGACTTTTATTATTTATTCGACAGAGAGAAAGAGAGCACAAGTACACAGAGCAGCAGGCAGAGGAAGAGGGAGAAGCAGGCTCTCCGCTGAGCAGGGAGCCTAATGTGGGGCTCGATCTCAGGACCCTGGGATCATGACCTAAGCCAAAGGCAGCCGCTTAACCAACTAAGCCACCCAGGGGCCCCCAGGTTCTAATTCTTTTTTTTTTTTTTTTTTTTTAAGGATTTTATTTATTTATTTGACAGACAAAGATCACAAGTAGGCAGAGAGGCAGGCAGAGAGAGGCAGGCAGAGAGGCTGAGCAGAGAGCCCGATGTGGGGCTCGATCCTGGGACCCTGAGACCATGACCCGAGCCAAAGGCAGAGGCTCAACCCACTGAGCCATCCAGGTGCCCCTAAGATTTTCTTCATTTATTTGACAGAGATCACAAGTAGGCAGGGGTTGGGGGGAGAAGCAGACTCCCCACCAAGCAGAGAGCCTGATGTGGGGCTCAACCCCAGGACCCTGGGATCATGATCTGAGCCGAAGGCAGAGGCTTTAACTCACTGAGCCACCCAGGCGCCCCTCCAGATTAGGCTCCATGTTCGGCAGAGAATCTGCCCAAGATTCTGACCGGGGTTTATGGACATAAGCAATTGCTCTGAAGACATGGTTGGCCATCTAGCAGAGTATGTTCTAGAAATACATTATCAAACATTCTATAACAAGAGGATTTGGAGGCAGTAGGAAAGGGAAGGATGGAACTATGTGTACTAGTAAAAACATTAGTATTTGCAACTGTGCATCAAATTGCTAATCTTTCTAAGTTTGGTGCTGCCCACACTCAAGCCAAAGTATAAGAAATGTACGAACCATTAATGATGCTCCATAATAATGTGCAACAAATCGAAGGGTCTTGCATATAACCTTCCTCTTCTCAGAGTCAAAATCCTGAAGAAATAGGTTTTTAAAAAGAAAAAGCAAGTTGAGAAAATTAAATTCTTGTAGCAGGAAGGTGAAAATTATCAAGTATAGAAATATATGATTTTTTTTTTTTTTTGGAACATACCCTGAGGAGTAGGACTCCATTACCCTGATATTTGTTCCTATAGAGAGTTGAACAGTAGCTGCAGCCTTCTAGAACTATAGCTATCAGATCTTTTCTTGTTTAAACACTTAGCTCAATAGAATTTAGATATGAGCACACATTTTACAGTGTGGAATACCCTAGGGATTCTCTGACAAGCAAAGATAAGAAGAAACCAATTTTCCACTTTCTTCAATTTGAAAGTTAGGAAATCAGCCCTATCCTTCAGTGACTCAGTGAAAGATTCAGTTTCTCAATCCACCCATCCCCCCTGACTGCCTTATCCCCACTCCACTGTATGTATTGTTCTTTACATATTTTCTTTCCCCACTATGTCTTCTTTTCCAAAATCCTTAAGATGTGTGACTCCTTGATTTCTCCCTCAGAGTCATTTTTCTCATATCACTATAATTTTTGTTCCTCTACCATAAAGCCTGGGTAAGCATAAACCACCACCTTAACTAGAAGTGGAAAAGCTTACCTGAAAAATATCGTATTTACTTCCAATTATGACCAGAGGTATTAGAAATGGGTCGATTAATTCACGATCCTGTTAACATATTTTATTGATTATTATAAATTGCTTAGTACTATGTATTCAGAAAATTCTATTTACTTCTAAAAATATACCATTTTAGTCTTTTTAGAAATGTTGATTTGGCTTGACATAGAGGTTGTCTGAATTTTTAACTTTCACTTGCTAAATTATATACCTCAAGAATAAAACAAGAAATGGCAATTCCTAAATTACCATATTTATTTATTTGTTATATTCTGTCCCATTTTCTTAAATAACATGTAATCGGCCTGTTTTTATTATTTACTATTTGGTATTAGCTTTTGTTGCAGTAGCATTTACACTGCACGGATGGAAACCATAAACTATCAGTTTCATCCTCATATTCCCTATAAAGCTGGGCAACGTAAGATAGTGCTGCAGGTTTTCTAGAAAATAATATTCATGGTTGTACTGAAAGACCTGTGTTACCATCGCTGCAACTTTTCAATTTAGTTAGTTGTCAGATAATCAAAAGATATTGAATATATGACAGACACTAAATGAATGTAAAGTACAGAGTGACAATGAAGGCTGTGAAAACTCTACTCATTGCTTAAACTTGTAGCTTCATCTGCTTTTTGCCAGGTGACTTTTGTACAGTCCGTTTTTTATCTTCATTTTACAGAGGTTATAAAATCAATATCAAACTACTACTTCAAAACTCTATTTCTTTTGATTGGTATAATATGCCATAACAATCACAGTGAATGTCTAACAAGAAGACATGAGAAATCATTTTCCTTGTTTTGCTCTCACTGAGGTTTTATTAAATTGCTATAATTTTCCAGTGAACAAGTTCATCTACATCAAATGAATTTCAAATCATGCATAAAAATCTAAGGAAGCTGTTTGTGATGTTATCTTTAACTATGTATGGGGCTAAGGATTCCGGGAATAATCCCAACAGTAACTCACTGGATGGTCCTTCTGCATATTACTCCATATCTTCTGTCTCATTTCAGAAGCTGCTTTAGAATTGGTCTTGCCCAGTTTCATTATCATTTTATCCACATGGCTTTTTGTGGCTTGCAACAGATTTTCCATGGTGGGCCAAAGGTCATTAGGTTTCGAAAGATCCAAAACAAGAACAAGAGAAAATGTCCTAAAAAAAATAAAAACATTTCTTAAAAAAGACTCAAAGTAATTACAGTCTTGAAACTTTATTATACTGAAATTTATTCTCTAAGAATAACACTATTGCTTAAAGATCAAACAAAACATATAGCACTTTTCTAAGACAAAACACACACAGAGACAGCCCAAAGTTATAGCCTTATTTATTCCAGCAATTTACTCTAGTGATATTTAAGTGTTATAACCAACAGTGGCACTGAAGGTTTTGTTTGTACTAATAATAATCCAATTCAAATAATCTGCAAGCGATCAGGTCCAACAATGTGATGATCCAATCCAATTTTACTGTATCCTCTAGAGAATGGAAACAAAGAATGAGAGCACAAGCAACAACATGACAATTAGGTCACAGAGAACAGATGTACGGATGGCCCCAGGCAGGGGACTATCTCCTTTACTAAATCTTTGCAACAACCCTTCCGAGAAGATGTTATGATGCCCATCATATGGATTAGAAGTCCGAGGCGCAGATTTATAGAACTAGTAAACTGTAGAGCCGTAGATCCAGAGCCACACGTCCTGCTCTACGATGGGGCCTCTCTGAATGCACACCCCTGGTGACCATGCACACCACTGCCATCATCACATGAATGTGTACTCGTGTTCCTGTCACTCAAACAAATCAAACTCATCAACAACAAACCCACAAAAAAATGGGCAAAAGACACCAACAGACATTTCTCCCAAGAAGATCTACAAACGGCCATTAATATATGAAAAGATGCCCAATATCCCTAATCCTTACAGTAACATAAGGATTACTAACATACTCCTTAGGATAGCTATGGTAAGACAAAAACAGAACAAAACACCAATAACAAGTGCTGGTAGGAAAACAGAGAAATCAGAATCCTTGAGCATTGCTGGGGAGAATGTAAAATGTGAAATTCCTACTGTGTTAAACAGTATGCTGGTTCCTCAAAAAATTAAGCAATTACCATATGATCCAGCAATTCCACTTCCAGTATTTGAGATCAGGGACTCGAACAGGTATCTCTACACTAACGCTCATGGCAGCACTATTCACAATAGCCAAAAGGTGGGAATGACCCAAATATCCATCCATGGCTGAATTCTTCAACAAAATGCAGTATATCCACCCAGCAGAATACCAATGGAAGGAAATTCTGACACGGGTGAACCTGAAGACATTCTGTGGCGTGAAAGAAGCCAGACTCAAAGGACAAGTACCGCACCGCTCCATGAACAGGAGAGCCCTAGAGTAGTCGGATTCACAGAAATTCATAGTGCGTATGAAGGTGGCTGCCAAGGGCCAGGGAAGGGGACTGTAGGGAATCAGTGTTTCATGGGGACAGAGAATGGAAGCTGGGAAGAATGAAAAAAAATCTGGAGATAGTGGTGATGGCTGCATAAGGAGTAGATACATGTACACTTAAAAGTGGCAAGGGATAAAATGTGAGGACATTTTATCAAAACAAAAAACAAAAGGAGTATTTCAGAACATGGTCAGAGTAAGTATGAAGAGCCATAATCACAAGCCAGTATGTTCCCCCTGATCAACAGGGCAACCATTCTGTTAGATATAGCAAGGAATTACAAGTACATGTTAGTCATTTTATAATTATATCAGTTCTTTTGGTTAGAGAAAAACCAGCTATTTTGTGTAATTCAAGCGAAACGGTAACTAAATTCTATACTATAGGTCTAACTTCAGAAAATAGTCTTTTATACAGTAATTATCGAGGTTTGCTATAAAATCAGCACGTCATTAAGTTGTATAGCTAATCAGATCTACATCATTTTAATAAACCCATAATAGCTTTACTTGACTATAATAATAAATAATATATATCTTTATAAGAAATTAAATTTATTGTAGGGGGTTAGTATGGTTGTTTAAAAAACACACTGATTATGGTTTTACTTTTTTTACTGTGGTAAAATGTTATGTAACCAAAAATCTATTATTTTTCCAAATAAAAAGTAACTTGAGGTGAAAACATAACAGAATACTCAACCTTTTTCCAAAATTAAAGTTTGTATTTCCATTGCACTGTACACACCTGTGTATTTTTCCTTCATAGCAAATAACAGCAAAATAATTTTTGAGTATAGTTGACAGACTGTCACATTAGTTTCAGGTGTATAACTTAGTGATTGACAAGTTTATACACGATGCTGTCCCCACTGTGAGTGTGGCTGCCGTCTGTCCCATTACATCACTATTACGATATCACTGACTGTATTCCTTATGCTGTGCCTCTTATCCCTGTAACTTACTCATAACCAGAAGCCCGTGTCTCCCGCTCCCCTTCATCCACTGTGCGCATCCCTCCACCCCCTCCCTCCGGCAGCCATCAGTGTGCTCTCTGTATTTACGTGTCTGATTCTGCTTTTGGTTTCTTTTTTTTTTAGATTCCATTTATAAGTGGAATCCTATGGTATCTGTCTTCCTCATTCTTACTTATTTCATGTAGCACAGTACCCTGTAGGCCCATCCATGTTGTCTCAAATGGCATGATCTCCTATTAAAAAAAAAACAAACTTTTTTTTTTTTTTTTTTTTTTAAACACAACCACCTCTTTAAACAGGGAATGAAACCACAGGAAATGCTCCATTACAAATTATGTAAAGTCTGTTTAATGCACTTATAATCACTGTATGAAAGATAAACAGTATCTAATAGCATTTGGCAATATTATTTTTCACAAGTTGCTGGGCTTTGTCCAACACAAGGAAATTAATTATGTGTCAAATTGATTCCAGTCACAAAACACTCTAAGATCTGCAACAACATTAGGCATGAAATGTTTTTCATGAATTCCTTAAGCACTCAGCAAACTACTTTGGATGCAGGCCTCCAGCTTCCCTTCTGTGTGTTTATCAGAACCCTGACCTCCCCTCGTAAAGCAAGCCACGGCTGCCCTGGGCTTCCAGGGAACGAAGACCCAAGAACTCACAAAGTGAGACATTAAAGAAGCTGTGGGAGAATGTGGCTTCCTGCAGAAAGCAGAATTTCCACAAGGCCATCAGGCCTGGAGCCTCTTGGACCAGAGGAGGGGAGTGAGATCATTTGACAGGGTGATGGCAGCAGAGTCATGGCCAGAACTGGAGCCAGCTCCCAGCCCAGTAAGAGCAGCTCCCAGCCATTTGCTCTTCTTTCCACCTCAGGCCACAATGCCTGGCAGCTCTGGTTCCTCAGCATCTCTCCCGTCCTGCCTTCTCTCAACCACACCACTAGGAGTGGCCCTCATTCCCAGGGGGCCCTCCATGATTTGTCTCTGTTAAAGGAGGACAAATGAAAATCTATATAGCGGTAAAATTCCATGTTGCTGAAACATAATGTCAGGGGGAAATGGTGGTTAAACGTGAAAAAGCAAGATCTAAACACACATAGAAAACATCCCTAAACTGTACAAAGTACATTTATAAAGGCTGAGGACACTGAAAGAAATACCTTGGCATGTTAACAAGAGTTATTTTCAGGTGATTATGGGTACTCTTACCTTCTTCCTACCTTTCAGTGTTTTCCCAAGATCTCTACATGAGCATATACTACTTTTATAACAAGTAAAAGACAGCTTATGAAATTTCTTTAAAAGAAGGAAATAACACTGGACAAATAAAGCCAACATTATCAGCAACCAGCTAGCTTATGGAAAAACAATTGTTCTGTTCAAGAGAAATCAGTCCATACCCTAAAGATCTTAACAGCTGAAATGTAACAAGTAACTGTCAAGCCCTTTGTATCTGGTCCAGGCAGCAGCAATGGTTTCTGTTAACTCTGACAAGAGTAAGATATTTCAGATTTAAAAATGCATGTTTTCCTTGGCTAAGACGCATTCCCAGGAACACTGCGAGAAATGTCACAATTTTCCATGTCTGATTTGGCCAACATGTGGGAGTCATTGTCAGGAAACACAACCAAAGAGTTTGAGGTTTTCCTCAAGTTCCTATTTAAGGTCAGCAAATAGAGAGACTTTGTCCCTCCTCTAAGTCACTGTTCCCTTGGGTAAAGCTTCTGGGGTACTAATTAGCATTAAATTCGAAGGTAGATTTAAATATCCAGCTGAAGAAAATGCACAGGGCTGAATTAGCTCACACTTGGGCAGGTACTCAAAAGAACCAAGGTTTTCAAATTTATGTTTGCCAAGTGAATTCATTGCTCAAGTGTTATTTGACTTATTTGACATATCTTGTTTGTTTGCTTGCAGGCTTACAAAATACGTTACCAGTTGGAATGCCAGCTGTCAGCACAAACCAAACCCTGGTTTTTTTAAACATCTCTTGGAAAAGCACGACACTTGAAGAGCACAGAAAGGAAGGGAGTGTAACCCTTCAGCAACATAAAACTGCCCCCTCAAATTCTGACTCCCAACAGCCCAGGCATATTCATTCGTGGACACTACTGGGTACGTGACGAACAACTGTTCCTGGGTTGGGCTCACTTACCGTAAGGTATCACTTGTGATGGGGATGCTGATTAAGTCCAATAAAGACGTTCCTCCACCTAGTTCCCAGAAGTGAGCAATATCTTTCGGCTGAAAAAACAGGTATTTTTCATGTTATTATTATTATTTTATTTTTCAATACTACTTAAGTTCATAGCATCAGCCAGTAATAATTATGGATACAAAATATTATAGTCCTCAATAAACCTTTTCTTGGCATTCAAAGCTTCCCTCTTTCTCTTTCCAAAATGCACTGAGACATCTATTCCAAAAAAACAAGGATGAAACCTTAACATGGTAGGTGGAGAACAAGAAGAGACAGAAAAACTAATTCCCTTTCAAAGGACTCCTAAGCACTGGGGGATTTTAACGGCAAGGCAGCCATGCAGCTCGGGAGTAAGAGCATCTATTCCGTGACAACCGTCTTTGACTACTAACTAATGGCTTCTCTGCTTCCTCCTGGTTGCTCAGGAGACTTTGGGATACCATGTCTGTGTGAGGAGCAGACACACTGCTTCCATTTGGAACTCTTAAGAAACATTAAATTTGAGAAAGACATTCAATCTTCCAAAACGAATATGGAAAAGCCCAACTTGCCAACACAAAGTTTAGGGGAAAAAGAAAGTCACATGAGTTTTCATATATCTATTGCCATTAACCTGGAAGAGACAGACAGTCGTTAAAGCAAGTTTTAGAGAGGGTGGCTGGGTTATGAACACTGGGGAAGATATGTGCTATGGTGAGTGCTGTGAAGTGTGTAAGCCTGACGATTCACAGACCTGTACCCCTGGGGCTAATAATACATTATACGTTAATAAAAAAAAATTTAAAAAATTTTTAAAAAGCACGCTTTAGGTGAGTATTTTTGACAAATTATCATCTCATAATCACTAAGATTGTTTTGCTATTGATATTTGAATATTTGCTGTTAATATATTAATCACTAATGTTTATGGGGGAAATAATTTTTCACTGCAAAATCTCCCTTGAATCACAATTTGACCAAGGGAAGTTTTTAGAGCTCTTCTCAAAAGTGAAGCTATGAAAGTTATTTCAAAGTTTCCAATGAAAATGATAATCCCATTTCTCTGTCTTCGTTCATATTAAAATTCATGTGAGTCACAAAAAGAAGGTTTTCCCACATCTCACTATATTATGTTGTTTCTTTTCTTTTTAATATCACAGTCTTAATAACCAATCTTCACTGGCAAATCTAGCAACAGGCAGTTTTAACTAATGATCTAACATTTGGACTAGATCAATCTGTAAGAATTTGTCTCTTATGGGAGAAGCGCAGTATGATTGTTCTTCCATACGCCTAACTCTAAGAAATGACCTTTTTTCATGGGAGAACTCCACATGAGGATTCTATTTCAGATTTTTTTTTATCCTTCTAACATATGCCATAAACTCTCCTGTCCTAACTAATCTCCAACTTTCCTTTGAGTCGAAACAAGTGAAAATAGGATTGTAACCAATTATGGCCTTAGGTCTCAAGTAGTTTTACTAACTTCAAGATATACTTGTAAAAATGCTAATAATTTGGACCTTGAATAATATATTTTAAAAAATATTCTACAGGTCAAACTCGTATTTTTAGCAGATTTTGGGGGGTGACAGGATGTAACAATATTATTCCCACTTTAAAGAAGAAAAAGTCACATTAACACAATTAATATGTGTCCAAAAACTGTACAAAAAAGTTACAAGGGAAACTTACTCCAGCATTCTAAGGCACAACCCAGAAGAAGGCTAAATTATTTTCACAGTTTGGGTTGGCTTCACATCTGCAAAGGTGCATTTGAAGTCTAAAAGCACATAGCGATGAAATGTACAACTGGCTATGTTTACTGATTATAGATAAGACAAAAATCTAAAACAAAGTTGGCATTATTAATTCTCCATCTACAGACACAGCAATATCACTTAAAAAACCACTCACTATATTATGCCCTTTTGCTCTTCTTCCATATGTATATTCCAAAGCTAATGTTGGTTTTGGTGGCTCATCCCTGCATGATAAAGACAGACAGTGTTACCATCATGTGTTCCCTTATGCTAACCTATTTTACCCAATTCATTTTTGCTTCCTCTTAAAAACTTGTTCTATTAGGGAGAGAAGTTAATTTGTGGAATAGCACTGAGGTAAAGCTGCTAAAAATTTTATATAAAAAATAAACAAGCCTTCACAAAATCACCTTCGAGGATTTTATTCACAGCTGTAGAGACGAAAAATGGTACGTGCACGACGCGGTAGCCCTCACGGGCTCTGTCAGGGCAAGCAGAGAAGGTGGTGTGGCTGCCCAGGGCAGGCGCCATGTCAGGGCACAGCTCTCGGCGTTCGGGTCACAGGGGAAGCGCAGAAACCAGATGTGTGCTTGGCCCTGACGTGGGGAGCTGGGAATCGAATGATTATCGATTCACTGAAGACATCAATGGAAGATTTAATGTACTTCTCTATCTGAACTCATATCTCAAACACAGACATCATTTAACTAGTGAGAGCTGCAAACTAACAAATTACATCAAGTCCTAAAAACAGACAAATGAATTGACGAATTACTGGCATAGCAGCTAATACTGCTTGGTAAGCAGTTTTACAGAATATATCTACTTACTTACTGATTTCTTATTGTAGTGAAAAACACACAAGATAAACTTACTTCTTAACCATTTTTACGTGTACAGATCAGTAATGTTAAGTGTATTCACACTGCTGCACAAACTCTCGACCTTCTTCATCTTACAAAACTGAAACTGTATACCCATTAAACAATAACTCACTATTTTCCCCTCCCGCTCCAGACTCTGGCAAATACCATTCCCATTCTACCTTCTGCTTCTGTGAATGTGACTGCTGTGAGACGCCTCACAGAAGTGGAATCATACAGTATTTGTCTTTTTGTGACTTATTTCACTTAGTATAATGGTCTCAAGGTTCACCTATGCTGTAGCATGCATCAGAACTTTCTTCCTTTTTAAGGGTGAACAGTATTGGTATATATCTTTTTAAATTTGGAGAACAAAGAGAAATCCTTTTTAAATTTGTGATTTATATATTTATCTTTATTAGGTACTTTGCATATCATCCCTACATATATCTTTTTTGGATACATATATAGTAAAATGTTCGGTTGTATATCCTTTTTAAAAATTAATTAATTAATTAATTAATTAGACAGGGAGAGAGATTACAAGCAGGCAGAGAAGCAGGTAGAGAGAGGAGGAAGCAGGCTACCTGCTGAGCAGAGAGCCCGATGCGGGGCTCCATCCCAGGACTCTGGGATCATGACTTGAGTTGAAGCCAGAAGCTTAACCCACTAAGCCACCCAAGGCGCCCCTCGGTTGTATTTCCTAAAAGTTACCAATTTTCTTTTACAAAACAGACTGCCACTTTTAAGACAAAATTTATAAGCTCTGGTATTTAGCATATAATAGGCAGAACTGTCTTTTTTTCTAAGTAGACTACCAAGGAACTGAAATTCAGTTTAGTGTCATATTTCAGCCTAAGCTGATATTGTGTCAGACGACTTATTTGTAAAAAGAAACACATATGGTCTAGAAAGAGCCATCATTCCTGGGGATGGAAAGATGATACAGGTGTCAGTATGGATGGTTCTTCCAAGAAACAATTCTGTTGGTGAAAGGAAATTACACAAAGTCAGGATTCTATTATTTGAATTCTTTATTTTTCAAATGGATGATGTTTCTTTAATGTAACCTTAAGAGAAAATTCCATCTATGTTGATGTTTTTGGAGAAGTTTTAAGACATAGGTATTAGAATGAAGGGATCTCTTCCAAAATCAGTTGAAGACTTTACTTCTCATTTCCTGCAATGCCCACTGATCATAAACCCAAATCTTAATCTGATGGCCATACAGAAGGTTAGGAAGTATAAAAAACAAATGGTAAAAGGTACAGTTTGAAGACCAACATTATGCTTCAAAAATGCTTCCATGGACAATTTAAAGATTAGAATTAATGTTCAATAATCATGGGCTAGGTAAAATAATAAACCAAGTATCAGAGTAGCACAGCCAAAAAGCAGGTAAGTAGTATCACAGTTATGTTCATTTCTTCCCCAAATAGGAAAATTCAACACTAATCCTGTGTGTGTTTATATCTACAAATTGCATATTTATATATATGTATATGTGTGTATATATACCAAAAAATATGTATATACATTTTATTTGCTTATTGTTGTTTTTGTCTTTAAAGAAGCTCTTAATGACCATATTAAGAATTCACTAAGAATTAATACTATTTGGGCCTCAAAATTGTTCTCCTTCCATATGCCTTTTAGAATCTAACGTGCCCTGTACAACTAGAATAAACAGAAAATGTAGTCTAAAGGTTAACATAACACTTACCTGTCAAGACACCTTAGAATAATAGTAGTCTTTCCCTGGAAATTAAAGAAGAAAGAATACTGTGTTAATGTCATCCACATGTAAAATTTTGTTATTGTTCATAATTGTGGCCAAAAATAGATTTTAATCACTTGAATGATAAATTACCTGGAAACTAGAAACTTTCAGAATTGTTCCTAAGTTTGATAAGTGGAAAAAGTTAACTGTCAACTTTCCATCACAGTGTAACTACACTGCTATTATTATAATTATAAAGTCCTGCAGATGACAAATACTAGCAAATCATACCTCACTTTAGTGGTCAACTTGGCAGCTGTCTGAAATTTTCCCTCTATTCATCAATGCTAATTACTGGTTAAGCAGATGATTAGTGTCTTCTAAAATGTTTTTAATTCCAATTGTTGAAGTGGAAATAAAGAAGAAAGATTACAAATAAAGGACATGCTGCAAATATGTTCAAAGTAAGCAATCCAGATACTGGGTTAGAGTATTTCTTGTTTATCACTTTATTTTTAGAAAATAAACTTATTCTAAGTTTCTTGTTAGGAGTCAGAACATATAGGCTCTGGTCATCTCTGCCACTAATCATGAAACTTAGCTTTACATCTTAGGGATTGGCTTAGTGGCTTAATCATTGACTTTTTTTTTTTTTTTAAGATTTTATTTATTTATTTGAGAGAGAGACAGCAAGAGAGGGAGGGAACACAAGCAGGGGGAGTAGGAGAGGGAGAAGCAGGCTTCCCACCAAGCAGGGAGCCCAATGTGGAGCTCAATCCCAGGACCTTGGGATCGTGACCTGAGCCTAAAGTGGATGCTTAATGAATGAGCCTCCCAGGAACCCCTGATTTTTTTTCTTAATAGTAAAACTTTAAAAAAAAAAATTCTCTTACAAGAAAAGAGATACAAGAGGAGCAGCAGGTGAAGTTCCAATGGAAGAAGCTTTTGGGTTCCAAGGAAAATAGTTTGGAAAATCCCAGAATGACAAAAACAAAGAACATTTGACTAGATATGTGTTGTCCTTAAAAACCTGTAATTTTTTTTTAACCAAAAAAAGTATGATCACAAATAAATTACTCTAGATTATATCTGGGATATGATCAAGTTTATTACTTTTTTATAATGGGAAACATAAATAATTGAAATAGGACCAAAAATGTAAATTATTGGAGGATGTTTATTGACAGGTATTACATCAAAGTGAAAAACTAAAAGCCACCTAAATGTCCCCAAACAGGGGATGGGCTAAATTAATTACGACAATCCTTGTATGGAGTAACACGCAGCTGTTAGGAATGGTGATATAGGAACATATTTACTGACATCGTAAAACATTTATAATAGATTAGCATAACCCTGTTTTCAATTTTTAAAGTATCTTTTCCTGCTTTTTTTGAGATCTACATACCTACACATACACATAAACAGATCCAGAAAGAAGCACAGAAACACTTACACAAAAATAAACAGATCCAGAGGGGTACTGCTA
Source organism: Mustela lutreola (assembly GCF_030435805.1). Taxonomy (NCBI): domain Eukaryota; kingdom Metazoa; phylum Chordata; class Mammalia; order Carnivora; family Mustelidae; genus Mustela; species Mustela lutreola. The sequence continues at coordinate 69,100,760 of NC_081298.1, forward strand.
AGCTAATCGTGAATGCTTCTAGGTGATGGATTTGCAGATTATTTATTTATTTTGAAAGATTTATTCATTCATTTGAGAGAGCGAGCATAAGCAACGGCAAAGGGCTGAGGGAGAAGCAGAATCCCCATTGAGCAGGGAGCCCTATGTGTGCTTGGTCCCTGGACCCCAGGATCATGACTAGAGCCAAAGGCAGATGCTATGTCATTCCCGTCACTTCACCTCATCACATGGGCATTTTATCATCTCAGATCACCACAAGAAGGGTGAGCACAGTGTAGTAAGGTATTTTGAATGACAAACCACATTCAACTTGTATTATATTGTTATAATTGTTTAATTTTGTTATTGTTGTTAATCTCTTACTATGCCTAATTTATAAATTAAATTTTATCATAGGTAAGTAAGTATAGAAAAAAACATAGTATATACTATGTTCAGTACTATCTGCAGTTTCAGAGATTCACTGGGGGGTCTTGGAACATATCCCTTGCAGACAGGGGGAGACCACTACACCTAAAAACTAATGTACTCTATGTACAAGAAAACACAGAATCAGAACGAATGTATTTTAGAATTAGAAGGAATCTTAGATATAATTAGCCAATTTTCTCAAATTCTCATGGTCCTATAATGTTGATTTAAATATTGATTTAAATTTCATGTAAATGTGTAGTATTATGTGGTGGTAATTCCAAATAAACATAAACTCAATTCTGGGCACTGAAACAAACTTTTAGATTATCATTAAAATATGATCCAAATTTTTTTTTTTTTAAAGATTTTATTTATTCATTTGAGAGAGAGACAGTGAGAGAGAACATGAGCAAGGAGAAGGTCAGAGGGAGAAGCAGACTCCCCATGGAGCTGGGAGCCCGATGTGGGACTCGATCCCGGGACTCCAGGATCATGACCTGAGCCGAAGGCAGTCGTCCAACCAACTGAGCCACCCAGGCGCCCCATGATCCAAATTTTTTAAAATCACTAGTGAACTTAGTGTCCTCTGAGAGTAGATCCAGAGACTCCTAGCTCTCCTGGTTCAGTAAACTCTGACCTAATACAAGTTCACTTAGAGATACCAGAATGAATCCTGTCTTTCCTCCCATTACCTCAGTGACATTGGAAGTCCAGTCTTTTTCTCTGAAGCTCTAATTCCATAATCCTCTATGCATCCCTTCATCAGGCACAATAAACCCCTCCCTTCTTCCAACATCCTTCCACTCTACAGCTCCAGCTCCATGATTAGCGAACTCCCCAGTAAACTCAACTTCTTCAGAATGTGCTCTCCACCTGCTGGTCTTACCTAAAATACGGCTGCCTCTGGACCACTTCCTCTGCAATCCTGTTAAAGAAGGCTATTCTTTTCTACACCTTATGTACTTCAGGGCTCTCCTTCCTCCCCAATGTCACCTTTATTATTTTTTTTTAAAGATTTATTTGAGAGAGACAGAAAGGACAGGGAGCGTGAGTGGATGGAGAGGCAGGGGGAGAGAGTCCTCAGGCAGGCTCCCCACTGAGCATGGAACTAACATGGGATCCATCCCACAACCCATGAGATCATCACCTGAGGTGAAACCAAGAGTCAGAGGCACAAGTGACTGAGCCATCCACATGCCCCCACCCCCCGACCCCCTTCAAATAATTATTCTACTTCCCTCCTTTTGCAAAAGCCTTAGAGGTTTGTACCAGTCTACTGTGATGGTTGTCGTCATCTTCTCTGGCTCAGTCTCCCTTTCTCTCCCAGCTACTGTCATTAGCCTTGTTAACTTCAGACCCACATAGGCATGGGCAACCCACCGAACATGCAGACGTCTCAGTGCCTCTGCCTCCTCACATAGACTCTTCCCTTCACTCCACTTCTGCCATACATCACTTCCAAGGTTACATCTTCAATCATGTCACCACTGGAAACTATGTCCAAAATCACACATGCCAACACATTCTCCAACTACTTTTTCAGGAATCCCGAAAGTAACAACTCTTTGGCCCTAGTAAGAGGCCTCCAAAGTCCACTGACCAATCAACATTTCTCCTTCTCCATCGACTCCCTCCTACCTCCACATCTCTCCTTTTCCATCCTACAGTCCATAGTTTATCATTACAATTACCCTTGCAAATATCACCCCCTCCCCAAGCTTTCTAGCTCTGTACTGCACCCACTTGGCAAAAACCAACCCTGATAAACTCAATCAACTCCTTTCCTCATGCTGTATCCACGTTGAGTGAGTGATGACAGCAAAAAATTATACATGCTGTGCAGAACGCTGTCACCTAAATTCTCAATCCCCATCATCAAAACAGCAGTCAGCAATGACAGACAATCCTATCACGTTTGTCTAGTATGTTCTCTCTCCCATTTATTGCAACTGCTATTTCATAGGTTTTTCTTGATTCTCTCCTCTTCACCTGAATGACTCTTTTTCCTTGCTTCCTACTCTTTAAGCTCTGGACATCACCCTCTCTTCAGGGGGCTTTCCCAGTCATCCAGCCTCTTTGGCTGAAGTGAGAGCCCTGGTTTCCATCACAGCATCTGTCTGGTGCGATGCTGTACAAGTACTAACAAGCAAGTTCCCACACAGCAGAGTACAAATCTTTCATTTCTATTGGGCAGGATGCCTGGCACACAGAAGATGTTCAAGAGCTGTCTACTGAATGGATGAATAGAAGTACGCAAAGAGAGAGGAGGCAGCAAGGCAGTTAGTTTCTCTGGTAAAGGGTGATTATGATTAGCTGAAGAATAGAAGCATTAATTGCTTGCTTCTCTTTATTTTTCAAAATATTGTTCTGCATAAAGCATGGACTCAGATACTTGAAAGAACAGCTGCCTCAAAAAAAAAAAAAAAAACCAATATCCTCTGGGGTGCCAGTTCTGAGGTAGGGCCTCAAGATGCCCATGTGTTTCCATTCTCTCTCCACCCCTCGCCATGATAGCCAGCCCAGGCTGGTCTGCTGCAGAGTGAGCGAGCTCGGGAGCCTCAGCTGCTGGGAACCATTGTAAGGTAGTCCCTTCCTTAATGAGGTAGTGCTTATGAAGGGAAAACAGCCAATTCAGATCTGGTAGATGAACATGCTACTGTATTTTAATTTGTATTCCCTTGATTGTGAGTAAAATTGAACATTAAAATATACATTTAATGACCAAAAAAGGGAGAACAATATCCTCAAAAGTTCTACCTATGTCAAGAGAGTTTGCCAATCTTCAAAAGCAAAATTAGTTTTGATTTACATAAATGAAAATAAATACCCGGCTTGAATAGGCCACATACTACTCTTTAAAAGAAAAGGGTGGCTTCACAAACAACAAATAAAACAGGACTAGGTTGTCACAACAACAAAGTTTAGAACAACTGTTAACAGAGAGTGACTACTGGGGATGCTGGTGGGACATTTCAGGTGTGAGCATGAAAGACCCCCTAGCAAGGGGAGAGGGGGTCTTTCAAGCATTTGTGTGCTAAAATTTGTGTCCCTAATCAGTACTATTAGGATAAGCCACCTGCAAGATGGCTTCTTCCGCAGAATACTCTTTGTTGTTCTTGTTGTTTTTTAGTTTTTTTATTTATTTGACAGAGAGAGAGATCACAAATAGGCAGAGAGGTAGCAGAGAGAGGGGAAGGGAAGCAGGCTCCCCGCTGAGCAGAGCCCAATGTGGGGCTCGATCCCAGGACCCTGAGATCATGACCTAAGCCGAAGGCAGAGGCTTAACCCACTGAGCCACAGGTGCCCCACACAGAATACTCTTTGTAATAGAAATTTACTTGTGCCGTAACACTAGCACTAGTTATTTACTCATTGTTTTTAATACTTACTACTATATAGTAGTAAGTGGGAAACTGGAAAAGTACTGTATCCAATGCAAAAATCACTCTCCTCACAACAATAAACTCATGAAATGACGCGTGCGTATACTAGAGTTGGGTTAAAATTTTTAAATATAAGTGATCCCTATGAAAATTTTATTTGCACAATTAAGTTCAGATTTTAAAAAGTGGGCCAATAAAATATCTTTGCAAAATACAGAAATTAAAAACAAAATAAAAACAGTGAGTAAAATTTTGCCATATATATTTCTATTTCTTAATCTTTGCATTTTTTATTTTTTAAGATTTATTTATTTATTTATTTGACAGAGAGATCACAAGTAAACAGAGAGGCAGGCAGAGAGAGAGAGAGAGAAAAGCAGGCTTCCCGCTGAGCAGAGAGCCCGACGCGGGACTCGATCCCAGGACCCTGAGATCATAACCTGAGCCGAAGGCAGCGGCTTAACCCACTGAGCCACCTAGGCGCCCAATCTTTGCATTTTTATAGACATACAGTCATACTGTATATAAAAATTTCTGTCCTGCTTTTTTCAATTAACTTCATATTCCTTCCTTTCATTACTAACAATTCTTTTATGGTTGTATAATATTACCCTCCAATATGTAGAATATTAATGTTCTGTATGTTATCTCCCAATGATGGATGTCCAGTTGTTGGCGGGGGGAGGGGCCTTCTGGGACACAGCCCAAGACAGGGGAGTCCTCTGGCTACCTGGCCACTGATATCACCTGGTAAAGAGGTAGCCTCGCTGATGCAGAGCTTAGTTCCAGAAAGTTTCACTGTCAACATGTCCTTATGTGGTAGCATGAAGCACAAAAGCAGAAGAGTAATAGGAAGCCCAGATAGAAATGAACTATCAGGGACACCTGGGTGGCTCAGTGGGTTAAAGCCTCTGCCTTCGGCTCAGGTCATGATCCCAGGGTCCTGGGATCGAGCCCCACATCGGGCTCTCTGCTCAGCCGGGAGCCTGCTTCCCTCTCTCTCTGCCTGCCTCTCTGTCTGCTTGTGATCTCCGTCTGTCAAATAAAAAAATAATAATAATTTTAAAAAAAGAAAAAAAGAAATGAACTATCATGCCAAATAAATTCCAGCATCTTGGATCTGCAAGCCTCGACCTCTTTCAGACAGTGTCACCAGGAGTTCTGCCTTCCTGGCAAGAACTGCTACGGGTCAAGCAAAGCTGCATGAAGACATGATACATCTGTTTCTGCTCCGTATGGTCACTTCCAAAAACTTTTTGTCTCCTTGGCTAAATAAAACAGAAAATGAGCGGGGAGAGGTCTCTTCCTACCAATCAGTGGTCCTGGGGATGCGAGGCTGTGTTTTCCTCAGGCTTTCCACAGTAGCAAATAACCCTATGACAAACATCATTCACATGATCCAATTATTCCTAAATGATAAGCCTAAAAGTACCTAAATCCAAAATATGAATATTATTAAGACACTGACTTATTAACCTACATGCTTAGATATTTATTATTTATTTTTCCTGACTTATCTAAATAAACCCTGGCTTTCATACTGAAATGAAGTAGAAGACCTGATTGTTTTCAACTTATGAAATAAAAACCAAGTTAAAACATTTCTTAAATATTTTGTTTACCCTTATAATTTTTCCTAGTTCAATAAGTACTTTCTAATTCCTGTTAAATATGGTATTAGCTAAGTACAAAGTTAGTTTACCAACTTCAAATTCAATGGCTCCATGACCATGAATTTGAGTAAAATGTCTAAATATTATTTTTTAAATGTAGTTATAACATTAGACAATAAAATAATTATTTGTTAACATTCTTTCATCTGAATATTTTTCAATTACATTTCAGTCAGAATATTCATATGTTAATCAAAATTGCTTCTTATTCTTTTCCTTATTTCTTTCTTTATTATTTGAGAGGGAGAGAGCACAAACAGGGGAGCAGCAGGCAGACGGAGAGGGAGAAGCAGGCTCCCCGCTGGGCAGAGAGCCCAAAGTGGGGCTTGATCCCAGGACCCTGGGATCATGACCCAAGCTGAAGGCAGTGCTCAACCAACTGAGTCACCCAGGTGCCCCCAAAATTATTTAACTGACTTCTTCCTTACGGTGCGTAATTCTTAAGACCTCAAGTGACAGAATGTGGTATTCCACATGAAATCAGCTCTCTGTCGATCTGAAGGTTTGTGCACATATCAACCCACAGATTCTAGCTGACTTCTCCTAATTGTGTGGTGATAAAAAACATTACTAGAGCCAGAGATGACAAACCAATTTTATCTGAATTGTCAACACCTTCCTGGAATGCTGGATTAGATTTCATCTTCAGGCTCAGTAGAAAAGGGTGCCATGACCAGTAAGACTGTATGTGGAAGACTGTAACTAGTATCTGCTATCTCTTAAGGAACACTGGGAAGCATCGTCTCACAATCAGATGATACACTGTGGAAAACTGGAGAAAGAAAAATTTACAAGTCAAGACATTTCCTTCCCACTTTTCTTCTATCTAGAGGATGAGGTATGGGATGAGAACAGAAGCTCTGGGAAGTAAAAGGCTAGTTAATGACTAAGTTTTCTGGCCCATACCCTAAGGTACTGAATAATTTATCACTTGATAAGAGAGGAAACCTATGTCAAGAGGATGATAAGACCACGAAGAGAGACTCGACAATCTAAATCAGAATGGAGAGAATGAGAGAAAAAAGTCCAAATAAATTGAGATGTCATTAGGTATCCCATTAAGAAAAACTTTAAGATGATAATGGAAGAGGGTCCAAGTAATTCACAAGAGAAAACAGCTGTGACAAAGCCTGGAAAGAATTTTTACAGCTACAGATACACAACAGTGTGGGGAGTAATAAGTGCAGTATTATCACAGAGAAGCAAAACGACCTCATATGAATTACCAGAACTTGTGGCATGAGACTTGCGAGTGCAATATATGGTGTAAAGGGATAAAGAGAGACAAAAAGGGAAAGAAAATACAGAACCACTTTGTGTATTTATATGGAAATTCATAAACATGCAAGAAGGGTGCAGTTGGATGAAAATAAAGAGCAGAACAGATATAATGTTGTGATGGTAGACTGTTGCCTGACCATATGAAATGAATTAATATATGGTATCTCGTGTACACATCACTGAGGAATACAGCTAAAGCCTAATGGTGAAGAGGATACCAACTATTCAAAAGAGGGCCTACATCAGTTTGAATTCAGTTTTCCGTCCCTCCCAAAGTAAACAATCCAGACTCAAACAGAAAGTAGGATCAGAAAGAGGTTAAGGAACTCTTCTAATGTAGGATTTTATACCCAGATAGACATTCAACCCAGAGTGAGGGAAAATAAAGAAATTTTTAGACATACAGGGTCTCATAAATTTTACTTCCCATGTAATGCTTTCCCAGAAAATGACAAAACAATGTTCTCCACCAAGATAAGTGAGTAAACCAAGAACAGGGAAGACACAGGATCCAGGAAATTAAAGTTCCAACTCAAGAAAGAGGCAAAGGGAATTTCCAAGATGCTGGGGCAAGATGGTAGCTATGTAGCCACTCCTGTGAACCACAGCACAGACTAGCACAGTGGGTCAAAAAGGTGGCAGGACTCTGCGTGGAAATGGGAACTTTCAGATGATCTGATACAACGGTCTAGATGAAGATTCTACTGAATGCCTGCTGGGGATTGTGGAAAGAATTAACAACACATAGCTGGGGAGCCAGCTTCAAGATCCCCCTTGCTGGTATTCACACCCAAGTGTGGTCCCTCACACTGTACTGGACTTTGTCTTTGTGATCAATAGCCACGGCGGAAGTGATGGCATGTCAGTTCCGAGATTAGGTTATAAAAGGCTGCGGCTTCTATTCCAGGCACCTGCTCTCTTTTGGATCTCTTGCTCTGGGGAAAGCAAGCCACCAGGTTGTAAGCAGCCCTATGGAGAGGTGTATATGTGAAGAACTGAAGCGTGGCTTATGGCCATCAAGGAACTCGGGCCTCTTGCCACAACCATGTCAACAACCTGGAAACTTACTCTTCAGTTGAGCTGTGACATGTCTTTAGTCCCAGATGACATCTTGACTACAACTTCACGAAAGACGCTGAGCAAGAACCACAAAACTCAGCTGCTCTCAGACTCCTGGCCCTCATAGTAATGTCTGCCATTTTAAACGCTGCTGTGTTTTAGGGTAATTTATTAAGTAGCAACAAATAACTAATGCATATAAAAACTCAGGTACACATAAAAGCTAAGCAAATTTAAAAAACAAGGCCTTTTTAAACTCCTGAAAAATTTATTCAAGAAAAGAAAGTGGGGTGCCTAGATGGCTCAGTTAGTTGAGCATCCAACTCTCAATTTTGGTTCAGGTCAGGATCTTGGGGTTATGAGACTGAGCCCCAAGTTGGGCTCTGTGCTGGGCATGGAGTCGGCTTGAGATTCTCTCTCCTCTTCTTCCTCTGCCACCCCCCCTAACTGTGCATATGCACTTTAATAAATAAAATCTTAAAAAAAGAACCCCCCCAAAATGGAGGGGTGCCTGGGTAGCTTAGTCAGTTAAGCATCTGACTTCAGCTTGGGTCATGGTCTCAGGGTCTTGGGATGCTCTCTCCAGCATCCCCTCCAGGGTCCTCTCTCCTTCTCTCAAATAAATAAACAAAATCTAAAAAAAAAAAAAAAAAAAAATAGAGGGGAGCCTGGGTCGCTCAGTTGACTAAGCATCTGCCTTTGGCTCAGGTCATGATTCTAGGGTCCTGGGGCTGAGCCCTGCCCTGGACTTTGTGCTTCTCTCTCTCCTGCTGCTCCCCCTGCTTGTGTTCTTTGTCAAATAATACAGTCTTAAAAGAAAAAAAAAGGGGAGGAAGGGAAGAAGGAAAGAAACAAAAAGAGAGAAAGTGAGAGAGAAAGAGAAAGTAACCCATTTGGCTCAGCAGCAAATAAGTTTTAGATATAATAAATTCACACTGAATACTGATTTCGCCCTACATTATAACAACAATTAGGTTGCAGACGAGGGCTGGGCTAGAAATGAGCGTTTAAAAGAGAAAGAACTAGGGGCACCTTGCTAGCTCAGTCAGTAGAGCTTGCAACTCCTGATCTCCGGGCTGTAAGTTTGACCCCCATGTTAGGTGTAGCGACTACTTAAAAACAAAACAAAACAAAACATAGAAAAAGAGCTAGAACTAAATCCTTTTCTAATATTATCAAAGATTCAAGATAGTGTCTAACATTTTAAATCTAAAAATAGCCTATAAGTCATTTCATAAATAAAGAAGTAAATTATTTTTGAAAAAACAGTAAAAGATATTAAAAAAGGCTGCTTTAAGGAGAGACCCTGAAAACGTAGAGAGGTCTAGTAATTTACTTTATTCACCTTTTAAACCACACATGTGAATCAGTTTAATAAAATTAAAAATACAAACAGACTGTAACAAAGGACCCAATCTAAGAAAATTAAGGACAAAACGGCACATATGAGAAAGGCAGATCTCACGCTCAAACTTAGTGAACAGGGTTATGGGATTATTAGAATCTTTCTATACAATAACAGGAGTGTAACGTCTAGAAAAAGAGAAGCTGGCAGACCTTCTAGTCTACTGCAATGAAGCAAAACCTCCAAATTTCTGTTCCCTCCTGAAAATTACACATTAGTATAATGACAACTGAGAGTTAATAAAATTATAACAGAAAAATCCATGACTGATACGGAATCCATGACACAGAAGGCATGACCAAAAGTAATGAAGATATTAAAGCTGAAACATACTCAGGGAGACAAAGCGGCTGCTGTTAATTATTCGAAGGGCATTTTTAAAAGAATTGAAAATTTAAAAAGCAGAAGAAAAATCAGACTTATTCCTCTATTGTTTCAAGTCAGGATTAGGACCAGGAATTAGGACTTTGGAATTAGGAATACCAAGTATTTGTATAATTCTACAGGTCAGAATTAGGAACACTGGAAGTTACAATGAAACTCAGGTTTTCTTCTTAACTAGCAATTAAGGCAAATGGAACCAGGCTGCCTTATGGAAGACAACGCCTCCATTGTTAGAGATAGTCAAACCTGAAGTATACAACCACTGTTCATAGTGGCTCTTAACTTCTTCAAAGGGGCTAGAATGCTGGGAGAACCTATCTCCCGTAAACAACAACAACACAGTGATGCACAATCACACACAATTCTGCATACACATCCAGAGTTTACTGGCCCTAAGACATACCCCATGGACCCCAGAGTAGATGACTAGAGTATCTCCAGGTTTCCTTCGGTTTCTGTGACTCTAGTCAGGAGAAGTGAAGGGTAAATGTATCATGTTCTGTCTGGTTCAGTTTCTGTCATCTATAAGTTTGTTTCAATTGTACAAGTTACCAAAACTGTGGCCATTGGATTAGCATCTATGGTGCTTTGGGGAAAGAGGAATCCTCTGCCAGGTAATTTAATTTGAAATGTATGCTGGGTGGGTGGCTGGATGGCTCAGTAGGGTAAGCCTCTGCCTTCAGCTCAGGTCATGATCCCAGGGTCCTGGGATCGAGCCTCACACCAGGCTCTCTGCTCAGTGGGGAGCGTGCTTTCCCCTCTCTCTCTCTGCCTGCCTCTTTGCCTACTTGTGATCTCTTTCTGTCAAATAAATAAAATCTTAAAAAAAAAAAAAAAAGAAAAGAAAAGTATGCTCCTTCCTCCAGGCTGCTGTGGCCCAGATTGGAGCACACCACCTGACAAAAGATGTGCCCAGGCTGGAATTTAGTCCCCACTCACCATGCATAGGCCACCCTCATACAAGGCACAACCAGCTCCAACATAACCAGCAGGCCAGAGACTGGTTAACTGGCTAAAGAATTGAAGTATCCAAATTTTTACCAAAGTATTAAAATGAATTTTACCACTGGTTGTTAAATCATTGTCATTGGGGGGAAAAAAGTAAGAAAAAGAAATTCATTACCCCATTTTTACTGCCAATGAAGAAAACAGATTTTTCTCCAATTTCAAGCCCATCACCATCACCTCCACTACTTCCATGTTTTTCCACTTCGGCTTTTGCAATTTCCCAGAGAGTTTCACTAGGAGAGGCAGAAAAACAAAATTCAGAGAATCAAAGGGAACCCTTTTCAATATTTATTTCAAGCTCAGAGACGTTTTATTTCAGTTAAATTTATAAAACAAATCAACATTATTTCCTGGGAGATAAGTGGTGGATAAAACTTCTGAGGATTATTCATTTTCTTTGTCCTGGTTCATAGAAGAAAGCTGAAAATGATAAGCAGAGCCTTTGTCACTAGGATTTGAGGTTGCCTTATTTTGGGACTTCCAGCCAAGGTTGAAAGCTGTGTGTGTTAGTTTCTCAGGCATGTAACTTAATGTACTAAGAATTCTGGAAATCTACAACTTGAAATCCACCAACATCCGGGATAATGGGAAGCATGTAAAACCAGCACACCAAACAATCTTTGTTTTCTGAAATTTTTCTTTTTTGTTTTTAAATTATATTTCTGGCTCAAGATTCCCTGTTTTAATGTATGAAATATAGTGAAAGAAAAAAATAATCTAAAATCACATTTTGAAAATCATCTTTTCATTCACCTCTCTACAAACATTTGTACTTTTTCACAAATAAGATTATGCCCTTTTTTAAAGCTGAAATGAAAAATGGAGTATTAAACTGAAAAAAATAGACAAGATTTGAGGTGTTCCAAGCCTGACTCTGCAACTTTCTGTATATACCAACTTGGGCAAATTACCCAGCCTCTCTGGATTCTTCATTCCTTTATTAATTCAACAAATATTTATTGAGACCTAATATATGTAAGCTTTTGTGCTTTTCCGCAGGCTCACTTCTGTTTCTCCATCTCTAAAATGCCAATAAAGAATACCCACCTTCTAAGAATGTCATGATTGATTGTTAAAATGTGCTAATTCATTTCATTTAGGGCTTGACCTACATATAATTATCTAAAATTATTGACAGCTTATAATAATTATTATTCAAGAAACAGGGATGAAGGGGCTATAAAAGACCAATAGAGGTGTCCCTAAATGTTTACACTAAAATGTATGTATTTATTTCACAGGTGAACCCCCTGGAACTCAGTCCAGGCCTATCTGCTCTTCATTTACACACCATTCTTTCAAAATGTGATTATCTGTTTTCCAAGCTCCCAGCAGAGAGGAGAGCATGAGGTGCCCCTGGTGGCAATTTGTCACTATAACCATAACTTTGTAACTGCAACCAATTATACCTCGATGGGAAGGAAGCTGACAATTTTTCTCATTAAGGTTCATAAATTCAACAGAGATCCGGCCATGATCCACAGGTGAGAAAAACAGATTTATCCTGCTCTGTAATGGACCCCAGAACCCCTCTAAGTCCTTATTAAGTTGTTCAGAGAAGGTTTAGTGTGACTTAGAGGATATTAAAACTGACATCACAGAACTGAAGAGCTAAAATATATTTTACAGCGCCCCCATCCCCCAACTGCATTTTACACTTTCACATAGCTTTCTCAAGTTTTTTCTTATTTACTGTTGTCCTGAGCCCTGCACCAGGAGGGGAGATGCGGGGAACCCTGACGAAGTGGCTTTGTGGTCTAATTCACAGACTGAACCCCTGCTTCTAGAACATTCCTTGGCCTGCAATAAATTTTTACTTAGTAAGTGAACAACTGGAGTTTAATGATCTTAACAAAAACTTAGTTTTCCACCTGGGTAACTTTTCTACCTGCTTGTGACCGAATCCATACGCTCAGGGGGTAGTTCCCAGGGAACCCTGACCATCCAGACAGCGGTTTCAAGAAGAAAAGATCCAGAATTTTCTTCCACAGGCCGGTCCCGCCTGGGCTCCTCTCCCTGAATATAGTCCCAGCGGAGCGGCCCTCCCTCCCTTGCCCCTTCCAGGCTGGGGTGGGAAAGGGGATAAAGCCACACTCTCGAGAAAAGAGGAAGCCGGGGGCAAGCAAGGCTGCGGAAATACCTGGGCATCGTGGCTCGACCGCGCCAGCGTCGTGGGCTCAGCGTTAGAGGCCACCTTGAAACCAAGACGCCAGCAAGCTCTGAGACCAGCCGGCTGGTGCGAACTCTTCAGTTGCCATGGGAGCGACGTCGCAGGCTGCGTTGCGTTGGAAAGATGGGCATCATGGGAAATGTAGTTCTCAGCGTTCCTTTTCGACTCTGGCTCAATGCCTCATCCTCTATGTGAGAGAATGAGGTGACTTGTCTGACAAACCTGGAATCTAAAAGCTCTGGGCTGGAAGTGTTCTTTTACTTAGAAAGTATTCTACTGGGGGGCGCCTGGGGGGCTCAGTCGTTAAGCATCTGCCTTCGGCTCAGGTCATGATCCTGGAATCTTGGGATCCAGCCCTGCAACCGCACATCCGCCTCCCTGCTCAGCAGGACGCATGCTTCTCCCTCTCCATCTCCCTGCTTGTGTTCACTCTCTTGCTGTTTCTCTCTGTCAAATAAATACATAAAATCTAAAATAAATAAATAAATAAATAAATAATAAAATAAAAATTTTTAAAGTTCAACTATATGCCAGGGAAGTCTGCTCTCTCTTCAGTGTCTTTTTCCTCCCCAGTAGCAATGCTCTGGGAATGGAGGGCGAAACAAACTCCAGAGCTGTTTTCTAGTGATTTACTAGAGGCAAAGAATATTTGTGATTTTAGTATTTTCCAACTTTCTGCTTGTTTAGTTGTTTTGGGGTTTTTGCAATAGCGCATCACTTATTAATAAATTAATAAGCCAAACGCATCTCCATGATGCTTCATTTACTTTATCTCTGAATCAATAGTTATTACTATATGCGAGAGTGCTACACAGAGTATGGAATGAAGAGGGGAGAAAGTCAAGATCCCTGCACACAACTAAGTATAATAACCCAAAGAAAGCCAGTGCTTGCTACTTACTATTCTAGAGCGGTACCAAAAAATCACATCATAAGAATAAGAAATTATTGGGGCTCCTGGGTGGCTCAGTGGGTTAATCCTCTGTCTTTGGCTCAGGTCATGATCTCAGGGTCCTGAGATCAAGCCCCGCATCGGGCTCTCTGCTCAGCGGGGAGTCTGTTTCCCTTCCTCTCTCTCTCTGCCTACTTCTCTGTCTGCTTGTGGTCTCTGTCAAATAAATGAATAAAATCTTTTTAAAAAAATTTTTTAAAAGATTTTATTCATTTATTTGACAGAGAGAGATCACAAGCAGGCAGAGAGGCAGGCTGAGAGAGAGAGAGAGAGGAGGATGCAGGCTCCCTGCTGAGCAGAGAGCCCGACGCAGGACTCGATCCCAGGACCCTGAGATCATGACCCGAGCCGAAGGCAGCAGTCCAACACACTGAGCCACCCAGGCGCCCCCAAATAAATGAAATCTTTAAAAAAAAATAAGTAATTATGCCAAAGAGGGTTATTGAAACCTTCAGGGCAAGACCGTATTTGATCTATTTTGAATGCTCCATAGACCCAGCCTCTCTGGCCCAAGGTGTCTTGAGTATCCAAGGAGATACTCTCCTTACACCTTTCTGCCGTTTGGCTTGGTGTAATGGTGTGATGTTCAAGAAGATGGGCTTTAGATGGACTTAGATTTCTGTTCTGATTCAGCCACACTGGCTAAGTTGCCTCATTGCCACAGTGGGTAAAACTCTCAGTATCTCTGAGCCTCATGTAAAGCAAGGGAAATGTATGAATTTGAAATGAAATAAATATATGTGACACATGAATTAGGTGTGGCTGACACATTGTAAGTTCTTTGTGCTTGTTATTATCATGTTGTAAGCTACTGATCAGCAACTTTGAACAAAGAAACACAAAGATCACATTCCTGGAAATGACACAAAACATTTTTTTAAGGAAAGAAGAAAGGCATTCATGTCATAAAATCTTTGGGAACAAAATCCTTCCAACACCTAGGTGCATTTTGAAGACATAGCAGACTATGTCATGGGATGTAATGGGAGACCAGTTCAATAGAGAGAGGATGATCGCAAGGGAGTTCATCTGTCACTGAATCAGCATCTAATCACTGGAGCTAGCCTGCCTATAAGCTCACAAACTGGTGTGGGACAGAGGGTAATGAATTATAATAATTTGAGTTCTGGAACTTTTGAATGTTAATTAGGAAGCCCTGTTGATATGAATACCAAAAGTACCTAAGCCATTTGCTTGCTATGTGCCAGGCACAGTACTAGCATCTTAAAGGTATAATTGTTTGGATAACTGGGATGGAAAGTGGAAGAAAGAAGCCTGGTAGCAAAGAAGGTAGAAGTTGTCTGGCTAGGCCCTGGTCACCAGCACTGGTTCAGAGGTCAATCAGTGGATTCTGCTGATCTCATTGAGCAGATGAGCTCCCTTTTCCTACCCTTATGCCTCCTGAGGCTTCATATATGGACAAAATAAGTGGCCTTCCTGGGTAGATGAAAATTGTTCTTAAGGTAGGAATATATAAAGATTTGAGCTCCCCTACTGGATCACCCCTAAAAGACTCAAGGATTTCAATAGTAGTGATACAGGAGAGGAAAATTTTATGATGCTTGTTGGGTGAAATAAACAACAGTGCAGACGGACGCCTGGGTGGCTCAGTCGTTAAGCGTCTGCCTTCAGTTCAGGTCATGATCCCAGAGTCCTGGGATCAAGCCCCCCCGCCCCCCCAGCTCAGTGGGGAACCTCTTTCTTCCTCTCCCACTCCCCCTGCTTGTGTTCCCTCTCTCGCTGTGTCTTTCTCTGTCAAATAAGTAAATAAGTAAAATCTTAACAACAACAACAGTGCAGAAGAATAAAGATGTATGCAGAGTGTGTTTGGGGAATTGTGAATGGTTGAGGCAGAAGCATTTAAAGGGTCTGGGGTGGCTACAGTGGGAGAGCAACCCAGGCCGGGCGGGTAGAATGGGCTTCGTGGAGGGATCCTGCAGTCTGGATTTTACTGTGTTGTTGTGAGAAATCAAATATGATTTTATTTTATTTTTTTTAAAGATTTTATTTATTTATTTGACAGAGAGAGATCACAGGCAGAGAGAGAGGAAGGGAAGCAGGCCCCCCGCTGAGCAGAGAGCCCCATGCGGGACTTGATCCCAAGACCCTGAGATCATGACCCGAGCCGAAGGCAGTGGCTTAACCCACTGAGCCACCCAGGCGCCCCTCAAATATGATTTTAAAATAGGGGTGCTCCATGGCTGGACCTGAGTTTCAGTGAGGTAATTTTTTGCAGATGTTTGAAGGATGTTTTGGAGTCTGGAGGTCCACATGGAGGCTATTAACAATAGCCTAGACAGTGACATAGTTTTCACATTTTCCCCCTTGTTTTCCAAGTTATATAAGCTTATGGTAGGAAAAACTAGTATATGGAAAAAAAAGGAAGAGGGTGGCCTCCACCCATTACCTCCAGGTGTGGGAGGACGCTCCGGGGCCGGCCCTTGCCGCGGGAGCGCTGCCTTCATGGAACTATCTCGGTGCAAACCCTCAAGTGTCTATAGTGTACTCTTGTTCACCTAGCGATTTGCTCCTCAAAAGAGTCTCCGGAGAGAGAAGAGGCAAACATTGCTGTAAGCACCTTTGAGGCTCCTTTACCTGTCCTCAAGCCGGGAACGGCGGCAGGGGGGTAGGGGAGGCCCAGGGTTTTGGTAATGAGCGAGTGATCGGGCAATCCAAAAATCTCAATCCTGTTTAAAACCGGCTCGAAACTGCAAAGAAAAAGTGGGAGTGATTACGATGAAACTTCAGTTTAAGCAATTGTAAACGTAACTTTCCTTTTGTTGTAAAGTTTAAGTGCTTAGGTTTGCTCGTTCGTTTATTTCAGTGATTTCCAGGCTTCATGTTTGTGAACTGCCCGTTTATAAGCACCGAATCTATACTCTCTCCCTTAAAAAAAGAAAAAGAAAAAAAAAAAAAAAAGGAAGAGGGTGAAAGAACACACCCTAGAAGCAATAACTATTAAACATTTTGGTGTATTTCACCTAATCTGTCCGCATAGTAACTAGAGAGTTAATTAACATTCTGATTTTAACACGTGTTTTCCATCTCAATTTTTAAAAATCCATCATAAACACAACTTTGATGGCTGTATAATATCCCACTATACAGGTTTCTCATAATTTATTTAAGCATTCTCCTCACTGAGCTTTTTTCAAATTTTCATTTTTTGAGAGAGAGAGCGAGCACACATGCTGCATGGGGGAGGGGCAGATAAGGGAGGAGCAGAAGGAGAGGGGCTGAGAGAATCTTAAGTGGGCTCCTCGCTCAGCTTGGAGCTGGACTCGGGCTTGATCTCACGACCTCTACGTCATGACCTGAGCCAGAATCAACAGCCGGATGCTTAATCAACTGTGTTGCCCAGGTGCCCTTCATATTGAGCATTTGAAGTGGTTCAGAGAAAACACCAGAGTTGGGCCCAGAAGAGCCTTTCTCTTGGATTGTTCAAACTGGAATTAGGAAACTCAAGTCATTCCCCCTCTGGAGGAAATTGTCATGTTTTCTGCTGAAGAAGCTGTTTTGTCGATAAGTTCCTTATGTATCCTGGATATTAACCCCTTTATCAGATATATGACTTGCAATTATTGCAATGACTTGCAATTATATTTTCCCATTCTATTTTTTCCCATTCTACAGGATGCCTCTGTTGTTTCTTTTGATGTGCAGAAGTTGTGAAGTTTGGAGTTGTCCCATTTGTCTATTTTTTTTTTTTTTTTTTACTTTGTTACCTGTGCTTTTGAAGAGTTGTCTGATTTAATCAAGCCACCAATGTAATCTACCTTCAGAAAGGGTTGCCAACCTCCATTCACCCACCACTCCCACTGAGTAGATTGTTAGCAAAGTGCTGGAAGGAAGGGAACTCTGTATAAAGCATTGTGGTGAATATGTGCATCTCGTTCTGGAATTATTCGCTAATGGATGTTATCCTGGTGAGCAAGTTTTTGTTTCTTGACTATTACTGGACCTAAAATTACTTATAAAGGATACAATGAAGACTTCAGATTGATGTTGATTATCAACATGCCTCCAGAATCACTGTGACTATGTTTGATACAGGTAAAATTAAGTTCAACAGGTAAAATTACGGCATACAGCACGTGTGTATTTCATCTCTTAAACCCAGCTTCCATCCAGGACGATCCATCTCTTCTCTATAGCACCCACCTTCCCACTTAAGTGTCCAAGAGAAGCCTGAGTCTTGGTCCCACCGGGATAAGGATGAATCTTACTTCATGTTAAATATCTATGTGTGCACTCTAATTTGTAGGTTTTTTTTTTATAAAGATTTTATTTATTTATTTGACAGAGAGTGAGGGCACACAAGTGGGGGGAGGAGCAGAGACAGGGAGAAGCAGACTCCCTGCTGAGCAAAGACTCAGGCTGAATCCCAGGATCCTGAGATCATGACCTAAGCTGAAGCAAATGCTTCACCATCTGAGCCAGCCAGACTCCCCTTCATTTGGAGTTTAAAGTTAATCCTGTAGCAGTAAGATCCCTTTCTTCTTTCAGGTAAAGGAGAATAGGGAAAAGCAAGAGGAGATTCCATTTCTCTATGAACTAGTTAGCAGAGAAGCTACCTTGTTGTTCCTGCCCCTCACTTCCCTTCCCTCAGTCCCCACATTCCTGGAGCCTTTGGTCCACAGCAATCAGCCTAGAGACTCTGCCCGGGGGTGGTGGTGGGGGGGAGTCCGAATTCCATGGCGGCTAGGAGTAGGTGGACAGGTGAAATGTGTTCTCGGCATCCCAGGAACACTTCAAGTCTTTGTCTAGCAAAATTAGATTATCTGTGGTGGCTAATTCTTCAGGATTATACTACAATACAATTGGGTAAGTGCATTATTCTAGGAACCTGGCCACTACTTACTTTTTTCTTTGGCAAAAATTTCCAAACAATCAATTAATAAGCACATTTCAAACAAAAGACTCTAAGTGGCGACTAACTTTTCTTGTAAATTGAGAGTTAAATTCATCTCCAGGCTAGGACACTATTTGACTTTAAGGACACACACATAAAAAATCCAGAACATATAAAATAAATTTTTAGAACACAGTCCATTGACCCTCCTGTATGAAATAAGCTACTTACGGGACTTATTTCTCCCATGATTTATACATATTGTATATGTCAACATGCATACATGATCTTAAAATTACAATTTGCCAAACGGCTTCCTTTTATATGGATAAAACAAAGCAACACCGAAGACAAAGCATGAATGCAAGAGAAGGAGGTAATAACTGCCATTTTCACGAGTAGCACACCTCAGCTTTGACAATGAAAACACTAGGTACTTCTTGAAGACTGTTCAAGAGATAATGCTCAAAATGGGTTTTGTAAATCATTTATTATGATTGAAAGGGAAGAAAATGATAGGAGACAAATATTACAATTAAACATGGAACATTATTCTCTTGTAACCAATCATAATAACATACTTTGAATTTTTTAAATGGCTATATAAGCAATTTCCCAGAAAATAAAATTTTCACATCATCAGTTACAGAAAATTGATTTCTTTCCATCAAAATATTTTATCTCTGTTCTATCAAAAATAAATGCCAAGTATAAGGTACCACCATGTGAGCTAAGCCTTCACTACTTGCTCCAATTAGAAGATCTGGAGGGGTGTGTGCTTACCAGATGGTGAACTAACTACTGCCTGAGAATAAAGCCCGCACACATATGTAAGCTGTGCCATGCCTCTGCTCACCAGCTCGTGATTATTGAACAGTTTTCTGGGAACCAAGAAACTCTGTTGTATCCCAGCTTAAAAACTCCCAAGAGTCATCCCAAACTGGTAGCCAGTTTATTCTCAAAAACCAACCTGCTTTTGCAGTGAGTAGTTGTGGCTCAAAGGATTTAGAGGAAACAGTAAATGGAGATCTACTTCTATGAGGTTTTTTTGACCTTTTTTTGTCATTGCCAATAAAGCCAAATCTTAGCTGAGCACTGGACTTCTTGGCTCTGCCCTTTCTAAGGATGCTAATATGAGATGGGATTATTTTCAAAAGGCTTAGTGTGACAACAGTACATTGCCATAGGGTGAAAGCAGCAAAGAAGAAAATATGAAGGCTCTGCCAACAAATTAATTCAGCAGCTAATATTTTTTTTCAAATTGGTTAAAAAAGTACCACACACAAAGTGATAAATACATGTGCAAAAAATAAATACAAATTTTCTATACATAAATAAAATTAAGTATACTCATGATTACTATTGCAATTAAACAGTTTTACAATATAATTTTCATGTCTTATCACAGTTTCATTTTTATCATGAATACTAACTACTTTGTTTTGACACATACTGGAATGAACTGCCCACTTATGTAACCTAGCAAAGTAGTACATTTCTAGACTTTCTCAACTAAAATTCTACCTCCTTCAACAGAAGATTTCTCTTTTCCTTTAAAAAATATTTTGAGAATTTATGTTAAAACTATAACGAAAAAGGCCTATGGGAGGGCACAATGGAAGAATTGTCTTTGCTTTCAAAGATATTATTTAACAAAGTAAGGTCAAGATGACCCAGCACCAAATGCAGTGAAATGTGGGCAATATTCCAGTGAACTCGGGCTCTCCAGTAATAGCCAAGGAATGTGGGGAATCACTGTCTTGTTTTGAACTTTACACTCCAGGGATCTGAAAAGGTGACAGAGTATACTTTCTAATACTACACAGGAGGTTCTGGTTACTTCCATTTTCTCACCATGACTCACAGTGCTGGGTTTACTGCACTTGCTCTAAAAATGTACCCCGAAACAGCCTCCTGCAGCTGTTTCTAACACTGTATGCTCTAATTCTTTCCAGACCCATATCATTAATTAAGCACACATTTAATTACAGTACTTGATTTTTTGGCAGTGAGCATTTCCAAATAATCAACTGGCTTGCCAAATGAGAGTTTGGAATCTCCCTTTGCCAGAACATTTTTTTTTTTAAGACAGAAAAAAACGACATCTTGTAAGATGTGTCTGCTGGCAAGGCACAGAGGAGGTGGGAAAAAAATGACTGAATTTTAACCCATGTAGTCTAAGAGAAAATCAGCGTGTGGGCAAATTTTGTGTTTATGTTTCGTTAGTCACGTGACTATTTAAGAATCAAATGAAAGACACCCACATATTTTAAAAGTTTGGAATACCAGTGTGTGGGTGCCATGTCACCAGGTATAAATGAACTTATTTGCAGCTGATGCAGCCATTGCCCAGAGGACAGGAGTGAATGTTCAGGCTCCCGAGCTTTCAAAGTAAAGTGGGTCCTTTAGTCGGTCTGCTACTTGACAGAAGGGGCTGGCTTCCCATCGCCCTGGCTTCCGGTCCCCGTGTCTGGGCTGAGAGCAGCGCTGGAGCAGAGAGGTGGTGAAATGTTGCCTTTTGCTGATGGAAGTTGTTTATGTAACTGGCGATCAAAAGAGTGATTTCAAGAATCTAAAACAAGAAAAATAGAACTGTTAGTGCTCCAGAGAAGTTCTTGTCACTTCCAAAAGAGTAAGGGGCTGGCCACAGGTAGTCTCCATTTGCAAGTGCCCAGGCTTCCAGAATTCCCTTCTCTCCAGATCAGTGAAGTGCTTACATGTTCAGCACATCAAGGCACTGACATATTTTTTGGCTGCTTCAACCAAAAAAAAAAAAAGAATGAGTCTTAAAAAACAATCAAATTTAGTGGCAATATTAAAAAATGTGATGATAGTGCAAGTCTATTGATTATTTTAAAGCCACATCTGTGTATAAGTGAATTAAGAAGTCTACGGCATCGTATCAATTTTTTTATTTAAATAAAGTTCTAAGTATGTCTCAGTGTTCAGTGCTTACTGGCTAACTGCCTTCACTTGAATGTCTGCCATTTGAAAAAAGTTGCCGGCTCTAAAAAAAAAAGTAGTCTTTTTTGGTTGACAATTTTAAGACAAAGTTTTAGGAAACTCAGTTTCTCATTCTTTTTATTAAAGCTGGAAATACATACTAAAATGTAGCCCTTGTGTTTATGGTTTTTGCTTACAGACATTAAAATTAAGAACAAGTAACATCTTAATTATAAAACCTTATTCTTCTCACTAAGAAGTCTATAACATGAATTATCCCATGTAAATAAGATAATATGTATAGAGCACCTGACAACAACTTACATGAAGACCACTTACTTTGAACTTCTGTATACCGGCACTGGGCTAAAGATTTTAACAATTGCAGCATTTAATTCTTAAGCCAAAAAAAAGTAGGTAGCATCATATAATTTTTTAGGTGAAGAAACCAAAGCTTAGCAAGATGAGGTAAGCCAGAATTTGGATCTAGAATTGTTTGATTATAAGTAAATCTGTTTTCCCATCTGCAACTTAGTTATTGCACATACATGTTTTAACATGGAAAAAACTAGTATAAAAAAGTTACTAGAAAGTCTTCTACTCACCTTGGGTTTTGCCATGGCAAAAAGTAACTTCTCTGTTGGTTTGTCCTTTGAATGTGTATTGTTAATTACTATCATAAAATCATCTTGATGACCTCCAAAGGTCATTAGACTCTTGTACACATAGCTGACTATTAACCTCTTCAAAGAGAAGAAAAAGTTAATATCATATACTTCTCCTTTCAAAGAAAGATGAGAAATGATTAATAACATTTCCATTAAAATGCTGATATTAATGAAACTAATGTAACATTATGGGCTATCTATACTTCGCTAAAAAAGAAAAATGCTGTTATTAATTATATATAATAAAAATTATTTTCTAATATAAAATCTTATGATTCAAAATAGTAATATACTAGTTTTATGTAGCCACATCTGTGTAGCCACATTTACCTTTGTAATTAGAATACAGTTTGACTCTGATACTAATAACTCACTGTGGAAAAATACAAAAAGAAAATACAAAAAGAAAATAAAAAGCACCCATATCCCGGCATCCAGTGGAAAATCCCTATTAATACTTCGTATGTGCCCTTTAAAATTTCTCTCCAGGGCGCCTGGGTGGCTCGGTGGGTTAGGCCGCTGCCTTCGGCTCAGGTCATGATCTCAGGGTCCTGGGATCGAGGCCCGCATCGGGCTCTCTGCTCAGCAGGGAGCCTGCTTCCCTCTCTCTCTCTCTGCCTGCCTCTCCATCTACTTGTGATCTCTCTCTCTGTCAAATAAATAAATAAAATATTAAAAAAAATAAAATAAAATAAAATTTCTCTCCATATGTATCTATATTAGGTTGAACCATATGAAACTGATACTTTTTAAGGTAAAAAATGGTCAAATATTGGCAAATCCATATGGTTCAACTTGATATACAGATTTTAATATAAACAGAAATAGTATCATGTATATTGTTTAGGATTCCACTTCTTTTTATTTTTTTAAAAGATTTTATTTATTTATTTTACAGAGAGAGATCACAAGTAGACAGAGAAGCAGGCAGAGAGAGGAAGGGAAGAAGGCTCCCCGCTGAGCAGAGAGCCTGATGCGGGACTCAATCCCAGGACCCTGAGATCATGACCTGAGCCGAAGGCAGTGGCTTAACCCCCTGAGCCACCCAGGCACCCTCCACTTCTTTTTAAATGTAATAACGAATCATGAATATCTTTTCATGACAACAGATGTCCTTGTATAACATCATTTTAAGTGATATGATAGATAATCCTTTTTTTAACCAATCTCCTATTGCAGGAGATTTAAATCATTTTTTATTTGTTACTATCTTAAATAATACTTCAGTGCATATTTTTTGATACATTTCATAATACCCAAACCTAATTATTTCTTTAGTTATACATCTCAATAACCAGAATTGCTACCTGAAAAAAGTAAGGACTATTTTGAGAATATTTCTAACCTCTCTGGAAAAGTTACACCCAGTTACATTCCCAGCACTGCAGTCTTGCTGACACTAGATACAATCACTCTTTTAAATCTCTGCCAACCTGACTAGTGAAAAGTAGAATCTCACTGTTTTAAATTGAATGTATTTGATTACTAGCGAAATTAACATTTAAAAATACATTTGTATTTCTTCTTTGAAGAGCTTGGCTCATTCATCTACTGGTATGTTTATCATTTCCTTATCGTTTCGTAAGGATATTAACCCTTTGCCGTATGTGCTGCAAATATTTTTCCCTTTCTGTAGCTAAAACAATTTTAAAAAATCAAGAAATGTAAAGCCTATAGGTAAAGGAATCAATCTACATATCTAAGGATTTGCTGGCAAGACTGTGAGCAGGCAATTCCAGAACTGAACCCCCACAAGCTGCAGCTGACCAGTGTCCACCTCCTGGCCTCGATGTCCATCCCCCAGGATCTAGGAAACTGGCCTACTTACTTAAGGTAACTCAATACTGGTCTACAATTTTTTTTTTTTAAGATTTTGTTTATTTATTTGAGAGAGAGAGAGAGAGATCACAAGTAGGCAGAGAGTCAGGCAGAGAGAGGGGGAAGCAGGCTCCCTGCCAAGCAGACAGCCCCATGTGGGGCTTGATCCCAGGACCCTGAGATCATGACCTGAGCTGAAGGCAGAGGCTTAACCCACTGAGCCACCCAGGTGCCCCTGGTCTACAATTTTTTGTTGACTTTAGGTCACTGATTTTATAAACTATCTTCAAGTTACCCATTCAAGAACTAAAAAGCATTCAGGAAATATAAAGCCCTTCAAAAAGATTCTTTTTTTTTAAAGCAATTATAAAGAGAGACTACTGTAACACTAAAGAATAGTTTGGTTTCCAAGAAATTCTTGGTGATCCCTGACTATAGCCGGGCATAGAAGAGCCCTTTACACCTACCAGGAGAATTGAACAATTCCTGTCTGCCGGGTTTAAAAACAAAAGAAAGAACATATGAAATAGGATAGAAAGTAAAGCAAATTTCAGATGGATATATAAACCTGGAGAAAGCTGTTTGACTTCAAGTTTAATCATGTAAAAAGCTCTAAAATACCACATACGTACAAGTGAACTGGTAAGTAATATTACAGAAAGTTACAGAAATTGTCACAGAAGTGTTAGGGACACCGAACTTAAACTTTGGTAAATACAGTTTCTACATTAATGTTATCTTCAAGACTTTCCTTTTACACAGGAAGCAATCTTCCTAACAGGATAAATGAAGAGTTGGTTTGCAAATTCATCTGTGTTTGGAGAGTCTGGGAAGCTGAGTTGGTTTAGCGTCCGACTTTTGGTTTTGGCTCAGGTCATGATCTCAGTGTCATGACACTGAGCCTCGAATTGGGCTCCGCGCTGAGCTCAGAGTATCCCTGCAACTCTCTCTCTCCCTCTCCCTTTGGCCCCCGCCCCCCCACCACGCACACTCTCTCTCTTTCTAAAATAAACAGACAAACAAATGGGTAAAATCTTAAAAAAAAAAAAAAAAAACCTCAAAAAACCAAAAACAAATACAACTGCGGTTGCCGTTAAGTCATGGTATCTTAATATTTTCTTCATAACACACTATAAAACCTGTCTGGTCTTGTTTTAAAAGATTAAATTACAATTGCAGTTGCATTTGTAAAATGGCTATTCGATACACAGCATTAGGAAACATGTTATCTGTGGATGAGAAAAATCCTATGAAGAGAGTGGATGGTACCCCGAGCAGTGTGAAACTTCATCTTACCATGGAGTTGTACTCTAAGAGGCT
The DNA here is from genome assembly GCF_030435805.1 of Mustela lutreola. Classification (NCBI taxonomy): domain Eukaryota; kingdom Metazoa; phylum Chordata; class Mammalia; order Carnivora; family Mustelidae; genus Mustela; species Mustela lutreola. Next base: position 69,126,090 of record NC_081298.1, read on the forward strand.
TAAACCATCCTCATGGATCGCCAGCCACGTGAAAGTGCTCCCAAGTGCCGATGGAGTTACAGGCTGTGAAGAGGAGCAAATACACCATATCATAAACTCTAAGCAAAATCACAGAAAACATTTTTCCGTCAAAATGCAATGCCACATTTACAACAACAATTTCATATTAAAAATCTCTTTGGGGTGGAGGAAAAAAAGAAGGAAATAAAACTTGGGGTGAAATAATCTTTCTTGGGGCGGAGGCAGTATCACGTAATGGAAAGAGCAGTGAATCTGTTACCAGGAGATGTGGGTCTGATGTCCAGATCTGACATTTATTAGCTGTGCATTTGGACAAGTTACCTGAGGCTCAATGTTCTCATCTTTAGCATGGGGACAACAATGTTTAATTTTATTTTTCTTTTACTTTAAGAGGCTAATAGTTGATAAACTAGTAGGGTTTCTACGGTGACCAAAATCCTAATGAAACAAAAAACGCCGATGTATTTTCTAAGGTGCATGTAGTGCTTTACATTGGTGAAGGGTTAGGATTACAAATCCACACTTTTTTGAAAGTTTATTAAATCTGATATTCAATGACTAATAACAATAGAATAAAAAGAAAATATGAAACTGTGTGATGAATGTAAATTTCCCCTAAATTTCCTATGGTAAAAAAGCAATGAAATTATATTAATAAAGAGGATCTCACCACGAACCTCCAATTAAAACCCATGAATGTTTTTGAGCATTTTACAATGACTGCTTAACAATAACAGAATTGAACAAGAACCGAAATTCTAACAAAAACTTAACTACTTCTCTTAAACCTTATAAAAGAAGTTGAGACTACAGGGGCACCTGGGCAGCTCAGTCAGTTAAGTGTCTGCCTCTGGGTCAGGTCCTGATCTCAGGGTCCTGGGATTGGCCCGCACTGGGCTCCCTGCTCAGTGGGGAGTCTGCTTCTCCCTCTGCTCTATGCCTCATCCCCCAATGATGGATGGTGCTGAGGGTAGCATAAAAATGTGAATGTACTTAATGGCATAGAAATGTACACTTAAAAATGGTTAAAATGGCATATTTGATGTTATATATATTTATCTCCCCTCAAAGGGATGTTGTTAAGCAAGGAGATGTCTTCATAGCAAAAAGGAAGAAAAGTGAGCAAAGAAAAGATGCTTCTCATATAAAATGCAAATGCTACATATTATTTAGTAATATTTCTGTGCTAAAAGCACTGAACATATGATCAAAGATGGATATTTAATATTTCTTCCAATGCTGAAATCAGAATTAAAATTCATTGCAAAATGCTGCTCCACAGTTCAAATCTAGTTGTTATATTTTTAGAAGACCTATGTTCAACTCCTTGCCAATATATTAATTTTAGAGACGTTTAAGCGTACTGATGTTAATGCCCATTTACTTAGTATACAGCTTCCAGGGCCAGAAGCAAATCATTTCTTACCTTTCAATGGTACAGTCACTCATGGAAGCCAGGATAGCCTAGAGTTTACGCTTCCAGTCCAAACTGGAAGCCATACGATAACCTAGAGTTTACGCTTCCAGTCCAAACAATCATGCATAGATGACGAGACTGAGGTCCCAGGAGGCTAACTCACATGCCCAAAGTGGCACAGTGATTCAGCAAACATTTATTCAGTGATACTTATGTGCAAAGCCTAACGGTGAGCACGAGAGGAGGATTTCAGGGTCAGTGAGACCTGTGTACCACCTATTAGTGAGGACCACTCAAAACGTGTATCCCTTATTAGTGAGGACAGACCAAGCGTGCGCACAGATCAAACACAAGACCACAACCCTTTCAGGAGCCTGAGAGAGTATAAAGTGACATGGTTCAGTAGGAAGAAGCAGAATTTAAAAGTACAGTTCTTTCTGGGGTCCTGGGCTGCCCCCCTGCCCCACTGCCAGCAGGATCCACCTCTCCTTCCTCAGTGTCCCCACAGTGCTCCGTCCCTGTCCCTCTTAACCCTGTTCACCCATAGTGCTTGTTTTCCAACCTGTTGTAACACGGGACTGTGAGTTCCTAGAAGTTTGGGTATAACCCATCTGAAATCATGGGCCTCTGGATCACTAGGTACATAATGTTTGGCAAACAGAAGTCACTAAATACTAAATACTTGAGCAAATGAGTGACAGAGTGAAGGACAAGTAGGTGAGAGGCTGCCTGGCTGAAGAGTAGAAAGGTGGTTGCCTTCAGTCTGCTGGTGAGCCTATGGAGTGTGAGTGACTTACGTGAGGGGCTGGGGACCAGGGACGGGGCAGGGAAGGTAGTGGGGCAGAGGGCACAGATGGAGAAGCTGCTGACTCCCCTGCCCTTCTTAGGGTCCCTTCATTGTTTTCTTTCCATGGTTGGGAATTTCCTTACTCCCTTTTTGGAAGCCAAATCTATTACACTTGGGGGGGGACTGTGGTCACCGTTTGGCTTCACTGAACTGAAGAGAGTCAACTACACATGAGGAGGTTTTCATTCAGCATCTCCCTCCCGTCCTTTCTTACTTTTGCAAGAAACAACTTGGCTCCAAAGAATGGCCACTTCCTGGCTACTGTCAAATAAATGCGCACACAGTCAGCAACGCTGTGTCCCCGGAGAGCCATCCATCTGGTTGACAGTCGCTGGCAGAGCTGCCTAAGAAGAGAACAAAAACATCAGCAGTGTATTGGCCTCCCAGGGCAAAGCTCTGCTTGAGCCAATCGCAGGCATGACCGGGACACCCAGGTGTCACCCAGGAGGCACAGTTATTTTGTGGTTCCCATCTTGCCACTGTCCACCCCTTGTCCTTTCAACTGAATTCTCATACTATTAGGGCTCTCAGCATGACTTACGTTCCCCCCCTTCCCCGCCCCCAGTCAGGCAAAGTTAAAAATTTTCTGCTACACTAACATCAAACCTTAGAGTAAATTAGACTACAAAGGTAACTTCTCATGGTAATAACTTTCATTTTAAAAGAAAAGTACAGAACATTGAGACCAAAGAATGGATCCTCAACGGTGGTCTCAACGGTGGAATTTTAGATGCTGCCACTCCCTGGCTTGGAGAGATGCTGGCTGTGGGGAAGATGCCTTAAATAAATCACATGGCAACCTCTTACTCTATATAAACCAAGACTGATCTTAAATGTTTCCATTTTGGAAAACTCACGGTGAATTGGATTTGCCTCTATTTCTCGGTTGAATCAGCTTATCTTTATATATTCTCTAAAACCAAAATTCTAAACCAGTTGAATTTAATTAAAAATTTATATTTAAAAAATGGAATACCCTAAGAGATAAAATGTTTTGGTACACTTCATAAAATTATAAACGCAGTACTGGCCATTTCCCCCTTTTTTATTAGAAGGGTTAATTTGGGCAAGAATGAATGAGATCAAATGAAAAGGAGATCTTCTTAATTAAGGTAAAAACTTTTTCCTTAAAAATACTTTAAAAATAGACTCTCAAGTTTCTAGGCCCATCTTAAATGAAAAGATCTATAACCTCTTGGGATTCAACAGCATTAAAAAAATCTTAAGAAAACTGTCATGTAAAAGAATTTTCATCTTGGGTCGCCTGGGTGGCTTAGTGGGTTAAGCCGCTGCCTTCAGCTCAGGTCATGATCTCAGGGTCCTGGGATCGAGTCCCGCATGGGGCTCTCTGCTCAGCAGGGAGCCTGCTTCCTCCTCTCTCTGCCTGCCTCTCTGCCTACTTGTGATCTCTCTCTGTCAAATAAATAAAATCTTAAAAAAAAAAAAATCACGAGTAGTTGCTTACCTTAACTGCTCTTCAGAAGAGCCGTCTCTGTATCTTTTAGGATAAAATTTTTCTATGACTTGTTTTAGAGTTTGATTTGTTTTGCACTGATTAGTAACATGCCCTGCTGGAGTTGAAAAGGGCCTTTCAAAATCTCCGATCTCCACCTAATTGGAAATCCAAAGAGAAAATACAGGCTATTGAAGAGTTTTTTAAAAATTGGGTTTATTCTTCTAAACATTCTTTATATTATATAAATCTATTTGTCTTGATTATGGTGATTATGGAATTTATAATCATATATAAGTATAATTGGTAAGATCTAAATGGCATTTGAATTCTAATTTTGAAAAAAAAATCTGTAATTCAAACATTTCCACTCCATTTCTATGCAAACCACTCTTAGTTAATGCTGTCATCTAGTAGCATTTCCTAATGGTCACTAATATTATTGCCCATAATGGTAGAGGGCAATTTCTCATTTTTAAGATACTATTTTAATCAATAATAACAAGGCAAAATGGAGGCTAAAAATAAAAGACAAAAAATATTTTTAAGCTATGAGAAATCTTAAAAAGTATTATTTACACTTCCTAAGGGTCTCTATTGAATATAATGGAGTAAGAGCTATATTCTCATTACTTTCCTCCTAGATTTTCTGCATAAATCATTCTGTATCCATCCCCTTATTCTGTTATTCTGGGAATAGAGCCGTCTATTCCTCTTTCTCCCTGAATGAAAGAATGTTCAATCATTACCTCTATTAGTGAGGCTAAACAGATGCCATTCTCTACCGACCCATCCATCTCTCCATCCACTCATCCATCCACTCATTCATCCAAACCTATGATGAGTCTCCATTACGCGTCAGGCGTTGTAGTAGGTGAGGTGAGATTAAAAAACAACAACAACAAAAACAGCTGAGCACAGTTTCTACCTTCATGGAGTTTGTGGTCTAGTAGAGGAGACTGAACTTGTTTATACTTCTAATGACTTGTGTCATGTGCCTTACACTGGGTACCGCAGAGGGCTCCAGGAGGGAGATGGAATGGGGCCTTCAGATGACTATCCTACTGAACATTCAGATCCTCATGCACAGCACTCCCCAACAAGCAGATGGAGGGATCCTTCCAGACTTGGCGGGGTCTCCATCTTAAGAGAGCCCTCTGCCTCCAGGTAAGCTGTTAGCACAACCAGCCTCTGAGACTCTGACCTCTGTTGCTTCTCTTTTCTAGCTCTTAATCTGACCCACTGCGGTCTAAATTCCTCATCTGAACCTTATCCTTATAGTGTGTTCTAGCTAACTAGGTCTCTGACCCAGTTTCTTACTTGTTGGTTTCTTGGCTTGGCCCTGCTATTCAGCTCTCATCCTCATCTCCTACCTCCTTCCCTAATTTACTCACACCAAATACAAGCTGTTCATCTGCTGTTTAAACATACTAAAATCCTTCCCCCCCCGAGCAAGCTTTTTACTGTCCTCACCGACCACCAGGTCATACTCAGTACAGGTACCTGTGAAACCTAAAAGCAAAATGTCACCCCCAGGGAGATGGGAATTGGACAAACAATCGTTACAAAAATTGGCCATTCGGGGCAACATTTCCTCTTAAGGAACCCTATAGTGGACTTTGCAAGCTCAGCGTCCCCTCTCTGGCACCTGGCATACCGTGTGGCTTAGAATGAGCACATACATGTTTGCAGAATAACAGAAAAGCAGCTCAGGGGATTCCCAATATGACTCACATCAACATTACGCCCTACCAGACACTATGTACAATGATTCACGGTTAGCTCCAAGAATTTCCCAAGATGGAGAATATTGACAAGGACCTACAGAAATTCAAATCTACAACAGGAATAACTTTTCTTCTACAGATCTCAGATGAGTACATTTCATTTGTCTTCACAGAGAGTACTCTAAGGAAATGGGAAAGTGGTATTACCTAAATTTCCTTTCATGGATGGAGAAATTATACTCTTTAGTTAGTAACATATTCAGAATTTTCTAGGTATACATATAGTCTTACCTCTCCACTCCTTCCTCTAAAACATGTTAGAAGTCTATGTCTCCAAAGTATATTATAATTTTTCTTGGAGAAACTTCCTGACAAAATTAAAAGTTGAAACAAGAAGACCAACTTAAATTTTAGCAAAAATGAGAGTGGCTTTAACAGAGACTCTGTGATTTTAGAGGATAGGGACAAGAATGACAAGTGATAGGAAATTATACCTAATCCTAACACCAAGAAAATATATGGCCTATTTTTCTTTTCTTCAGCTTTTCATTACTTGCAAAAAAAGAGGACCCTTAGTGTAGCACAGATGCTTTAAATTTTGGATGAACATAAACTTGTTACAAAAGTGAACTAAACAATCAACTACTCATTCATCCAGTGGAGAATGGATGACGTGTAAGGCACTGTGCTAGGTACAAAGATTAACAGGGACAGCCCTTTCCCTCAGGGAGTCTACAGTCAGTGGTACAAAGCCAAAACAAATCAATAATAATAAGACAGTGAGGTAAAGACAGTACTGGGCAGGACAGGACGAAACCCCCACGTCTTCAGGAAGGTTTCCTGGAATAAGTGACACCCAAGATGAGAATGAAAGATTACACTGAAATTAACAAGTGAAGGAATGGGGATAGAGATGTTCCAGGGCGGAGCACACAAACAGGTAAACCTAAGAGGTAAGAATAAGTGAGCCGAATGCAAGTCAGGAAATTGTGCAGGGAACCACCATTTATGCTTTGTTGGAGCATAAATGTCAAGGCAGGGAATATTAACAGATGATGCGGGAGAGGTAGGCAGAATCTAGAGATGGATGTCCTTCTGTGTAAATGAGGGCAGGAGAGAGCTAGCTAGAGACATGTGTTTGCTAGATATCCACCCCAGTTCTTAGTGTTACCACACAAATTACCATGGCACAGCTTCCAGGCCAAGGCCTTAAGAAGATGGCAGCCTCCGGGGCACCTTGGTGGCTCAGTGGGTTAGCCTCTGCCTTCAGCTCAAGTCATGATCTCAGGGTCTGGGATCGAGTCCCACATTGGGCTTTCTGCTGAGCCGAGAGCCTGCTCCCCACCCCCCGCCCCACCTTCTGCTCTGCCTGCTTGTGATCTCTTTCTCTCTGTCAAATAAATAAATAAAATCTTAAAAAAAAAAAAAAGAAAAGGAAAGGAAAAAGAAAATGGCAGCCTCCATTCCTTGTCTCTCTTTTGGGACATTGCTCTGCCATCCAACCACCATTCTGTGAGGAAGCACACACAGCCCCATGAAGAAGCTATATGCGGGTGTTGTTGCCTACAGCCCCAGGAGAAGTCCCAGCTAATAGCTGGCATCAGACACCCACTGTGTACGTGGACGAGTCTTCGTTCACATGGGTGGACTCCAGCCTGCAGCCACAGAGTTGCAGCTGGCCTTCGAGTTAGGCGAGCTGGTGCCATATGCAGCACAGACAAGCTGTCCTTACTCATCTCTGCCCAAACTAGTATTTTAAGTGACAGAGTCTTGGAGTTATTGCTTATGTGGCAGTAGATAACTGAAATGATCTCTCTAGCATCTGGGTGGAGGACAAATCTGTAGGGGACCAGGCCAGAGAAAGGATCACGAGTCAGAAGTCTGCCGCAGGAGGGCTGGTAGGACATGATGGTGGTCCAAACCACAGCAATGATGGCCAGTGTGCAGATGAGTGAAGAGGAGCATCTATCTAAAACTTAAAATGGGGGGACACTGTGCCCTGTCGGACCAGGTGAAAAGGAGGACAGTCAAAGAGGATTCTTGGACTCAAAGCTTGCATGGGGGTCTGTGCAGAGACAGTAGCACAGTGAAGACAGAGAATGTGAAGGAGAAGGAGAGAAGACAATTGGTTCAGTTTTTGCTATGTTGAATTTAAGGAGCCCACGAAAGAAGTGAACTGGAGAGAAAGGATTTGGGTATCATGGGTATCAATGACAGCTGGTAGATAAAGAGATGTCCTGGGATAGTGTGCAAAGTGCAAGGACCAAAAACCTTGGGGAATCTAAGCCTTTGTCTCAATGATGTATCATAAAGTTGGCTTAACATTTTTCTTTAATTAACCTCTGCACAGACTCAGGCGCAGTGGAGACTGTCAGTTGCCTCTAATGACTATTCTCTCCTTCCTTCTGAGTAATAAAAACCTTGACTTTAGCTGTGCTCCTTGCCACCCAGCTAAGGTCACATTTGCGCATCTCCCTTGTAGGCTGGCAAGTCCATATGAACAAATTTCAACCAAGGAGACGCAAATGCAATTGTTCTATGTAACTTCCAGAAAGTTTCTCAAAGACAGGAAGGTACGCCCTGCTTCAGATCTTCCTCCATCATGATGCCTGGAACACTGATGTAATAGCTGGAGCTCTAGCAGCTCTCCAGGACCATGAAGAGGACATGCTATGGGAAGAAGGATGGAGAGCAAGGATAAAGTCCATGCTTCTGATGACTCTGTTGAGATGCCAGCATGCCTATCTCTTTGATAGGCACTTGAGAGACAAATATACTTCTATTTGGATTAAGTCATTATTAATTTCTGTGTGTGTGCTTATAAAATGCTGAACTTAATCCTATTATTACAATAGGTAAACCAGAGAAAGTGCACTAGCCTTTTCAAAGCTGGTTCTTATTAGATTATTGAATGATTTCAGTATGGCACCCTCAGCCCTGCAGCTCTGCATTCAAACTCCTTTATTAAATGCACAGCCTAGAGGGATCCTTTCAAGGTAATTAAGAAACTAGGTTCCATGAGGAATACTGTCTCAGTATTCAGCAATTCTGAGTCAAACTGCAATTACAATGCCCATAAGTTTTAAAGTGTCTATCATAGCCGGGTGAATTTAAAAAATTACATTATACACTGTTTTGATACATTTAAATCAGTGTAGAAATTAGTATTTTACCTTAACTAAATTTGACTCTATATAACACGGAACTTACCTGAGCTAAAAGAGCTGCCATTTCTAATGCCAGGTCCTTGTTCAGAGGAAAAAGTCCATTTATTATTTGATCATTTGTCTGATACATTAACAGCAACTTTTCTCTATCAGTCTCTCCACGAGCTTGCACTGAGAAATACAGTCTAAAAAAAGCAAAAATTTTTCATTAAATGGTATTCTTACAAAGGAAGAAAGTCAAGATGAATCCAGAGGACTGATAAGGGGTTATTCTAATGTAGTTCCCCAAGTGATACAAACTTAGACCCTTACTATTTGTCAGTAATCTCTGTCTCTGTTTCATGCAACATTTTTGCAGAGGAAAAGCTGCTTTGAGGTTGAGGAATGCTTCTATGCTATTTTTTTTAATGTCCTAAAACACCAAATCATTAGATTTTCCTCGTTGCCATACTTTAATATCGGCAAGACTACAGAGTGGCAGGAAAAGAGAAATTTCAGTCCAGGATGTGCGAGGTGTATGCCCAATTGGCTTTAAGTGGATTTTCAGCCCTTTTTTGCCCTATATGCCTGCAGGAGAGGGCACAATAGCATCAGTTATAACATCTTTTGCACTAATTATTTCCACTGCAGGGACTGAAAGGGCGGCAGGTCAGAATCTCTGGGAAGCATGGTAAGTGTACTCTGAAAAGCCCTTCCTTCTCATGATTCTGATAATTCTTCTCACCCACCACATTTCAGAATCACTGGCCAGGCAGTCATTCAGCGTTGTCTCTGGAAAAAACAAATCCTAAGCCCTCCTCATCTGTGACTCCGTGATGACAAATTGTTAACTCATAGAAGACAATGGCTGGCAACAGAAACAGATTCTAAATTCAATGCGATCAGCAAAGTGATATAAAACTAAGAGAATAAAGATTTTAAGATGAAAGCCCTCTCTGTTTGGAATAGTTTATATCTCCCCTTGAAGTTAAGAACTATGTCTTATATCAGCCACAGCAACTTCTTTCAAGACACGTCTCCAAAGGCAAAGGAAACAAAAGCGAAAATGAACTTTTGGAACTTCATCAAGATAAAAAACTTCTGCACAACAAAGGAAACAGTCAACAAAACAAAGAGGAAACCTACGGAATGGGAGAAGTATTTGCAAATGACACTACAGACAAAGAGCTGATATCCAAGATCTATAAAGAATTCCTCAAACTCAATACCCCAAAAACAGATGATCATATCAAAAAATGGGCAGAACATATGAACAGACATTTCTCAAAAGGAGACATACAAATGGCGAACAAACACACGAAAAAATGTTCATCATCATTACCCATCAGGGAAATTCAAGTCAAAACCATATTGACATATCACCTTACACCAGTTAGAATGACCAAAATTAACACGATGGGACAGGAAACAACAAGTGTTGGAGAGAATGGGGAGAAAGGGGAACCCTCTTACACTGTTGGTGGGAATGCAAGTTGGTGTAGCTACTTTGGAAAAATGGTGTGGAGATTCCTCAAAAAATTAAAAATAGAGCTACCTTATGACCCTGCAATTGCATTACTGGGTATTTACCCCAAAGATACAGAGGTAGTGAGAAGAAGGGCCATCTGTAGCCCAATGTTCATAGCAGCAATGGCCACAATCGCCAAACTGTGGAAAGAGCCAAGATGCCCTTCAGGAGATGAATGGATAAAGAAAATATAGTACAAATATATAATGGAATATTATGCAGCCACCAGAAAGGATGAATACCCACGTTTTGTATCAACATGGATGGGACTGGAGTCAAGCAGAGAAAGTCAATTATAATGGTTTCACTTACTTGTGGAGCATAAGGAATGGCATGGAGGACATTAGGAGAAGGAAAGGAAAAGTGAATTGGGGTAAATCAGAGGGGGAGATGAAGCATGAGAGACTGTGGACTCTTAGAAACAAACTGAGGGTTTTGGAGGGGAGGGTGTGAAAGGATGGGTGAGCCTAATCGTGGGTATTAAGGAGGGCACGTATTGCATGGAGCACTGGATGGGGTACATAAACAATGAATCTTGGAACACTGAAAAAATTAAAATTAAGATGTTAAAAAAAAATAACACACACACACACACACACACACACACAAAAGAACTATGTATTACCCGTCACTGTAATCCACAATCCACTCGGGTTTCACTAAGTTCTTAATGAAAATTTGAATTGATACTATAGCTAGGAGGGGGAAAAGAACCAAATGTGCAAATGGCTACAGGCAAGAAGAGCTAAAGTGCATTTTCTATTCTTTCTGGCATGCCTAGAAGAAGGAATCTGGGAAGGGGAAATGGAGCTCTATAGGAAAAAAGGAATCCCGGACATGAAGAGGGACTTGGACAGAATGTGAAAAGGAACCAGAGAGTCACAAAAATGATCAAGAGTCAGAAACTCAAATCCACGGTCTTGAACAGACAAGGTGCCAGCAGAATATGATGTGAATGTCTCCAATATGACCAGCTTCCAGGCACCCTCAGTCCTAAAGGGGCCTGCAGCAGAGGAAGTGGGCTTCTGTCCTGCAGGCAGGGCCCAGGTCAGACAGCAGGGGTACTTGCAAATGTCCACCTTCTCACATGACACCAGGAAGTGGAATGCTGTGGGATGGAAATGTCATCACTACGAGGCCCAGTTCCGCTACCTCGATGTGGAAGAGCTCTCAGGACTGCTGACGGACCCTTTGTTTGCCTCCAACTGGCTCCATATTTCATTCCTAGAAGCATGTATTTCCTGCTGTTGTCTTTCTCCTCCTCTTGTTCACTTACTTCCTTCATTCTCCATTTACCTCCCCTTCCCTCTTCTGTCTGCCATGGTCCACTGATGACACTACTGAACAGTAGTCGTGACCCCCCTTGCCTGCTGCCTCTACGGCGACCGCCTCAAGTCATCTGCTCAGAAGATACCATTCTGCAAAGCCTTCTTCCATATTCTGACAGTGTCCTGCACATACATATACACGTTATATTCATAGTAAGAGCCAATATGGATGGGAATTTACTGTGTGGCTGGCTCCAGTCCGGATTTACATTTGCCCAACTTAGTCCTTCAGAAACCCCAGTAGATACTGTTTGCATTTCCATTTCATGTAGATGGTACCTGAGGCACAGAGATGGTAAGCGACTAGCTCAAGGCCACACAGTGAGTAGGACAGCCAGGACTGTAACCCAGGTGGTGTCTCTCCAGAGCCCCTGTTCTTCACTTCTCTGCTCTAGTGTTCCTGTTACAGGATTGATTACATTGCTAATATTTCATGTCTGTCTGTCTTTCCCTGTAAGCTGTAAGATTCTGAAGAGTAGAAGAGTTCTTTTCACCTTTGAGTCCCAGGGCTTCGACAGGCCCTGGACCTGGTGCACAGTGAACAGATGTTTACGGCATGAGTGGGTAAAGGAATGGGTAGTTAGAATCACTAAATATAGGAATTATTTGCCAAAAAAGCCTGGAAAGTCCCCTTCTATAGCCTTGGGTAAGTGACCTAGCACTCTAAAGCTTCAGTTTCCTCATCTGTTCAGATGGGGATAATTTGAACACCTGTCTCACTGGGGTGCTGTTGGGACTACATCACAAGATGCATACAAGGAGCTCAGATCAGGGTCTAGAGTGTGGTAAGTGGTCAATACATGTTGGTTATTATTATTACTGTTAGTATTATTATTAGGATTCTTCTCTAGTGGTCTTTGGAATCACAATACTCTCTTCACTCTGGATTTTTTTTTTTTAACAGTACCAATGACCTTTATTGTTTGTAATGGGAGCTGGAAGAAGAGGGGACATGACAGCCCCAGCTTCGGGGGGGCAGCTCCAAAGACCTACTCTGTCTCCGTCTACCAAAAAGCCATTCTGGAAACTTTTTTAGTGTGAACACACCTGGAAGAAATGGGATAAACTAGATGACCTGTCAAGATGCTTCTTGGCTTAGGAGCCAATGGATCCAGGTGCTAAAGACAGCAGAGATGGAAATGTTCATCTGTGCTCCAGAAAAATAACAGTCACAAAGGACTACTGAAAATAACTTCCATTTCATAGGGTGGGGGAGGTAGAAAGAGTTGTCTTCTTCAGGGAAGGACCCTTGCCAGTTTTGTTCTGTGAAAAACGTGTCTTGACTTTGGCGGTTTCAAACATGCACTAAGAAACCAAACTGAATAAGCAGCTTAAACATAAACAGAATTTAAACATTAGTTTCCAAGTGGCTGCCTACGAAAACAAGTTCAAGTGCTATTAATTGGAACTTTAACCTATAAATCTAAATAATTAAAATTCCATTAACTTACTAAATATTAAGTACAAATTCCATGATAGAGAGCTGGTGTCCAGTTTCGCTTATTACAGTGCTGCTTGACAGATGGAGACTCAAGTCCTTGGCCGCATGATAGGCCACAGCCCGTTCCCCTCCTCACTGTGTCACTGGAAATTAGGACTCATTGTCTAAGCTATTTATACATACATGCAAAGTGTGACCATATTCAGAAACATAGTACACTCTCAGAGCTGTGGCTACCCAGCCATTTCAAACCTGTGTTAAAAATTAAACCTTTTGGTTGAGTTGCTTGCTTTTTTTCCTACTGTCAGATATTGTCATGGGGCTTTTTTCTTTTTTTTGGACAAGGCAATCTTTATTATGCAACAAACTCTCTTTGTCCTTTCTAATGGCATTTGCTAGACTTGGAGTATTATTCTTATCTGTGTTTCAGACTACCTTTCTCCATTTCATCCAAATTCGATTTGGGTTCCAACCATAGCCATCACGACAGAATTAGCATGTATTAAGCGTTTGTAAATTATGATCAGGAGTTGTCTTAGACATGGAAATAATTCTATTTAGTTCCAACAAAACGTCAAATTCCTGACCCTCTCTCCATATTGACAGATGGCAGGTCAGGTCCGAGAGTTGGCTTTCTTCCACAAAAGGTAAGATTGAAAGACAGCAGCAATGGGGACCTCTAGGTAGTGCTTCTTGGAACTCAGCACACGTAAGAATCACCTGGAAAATTGTTAAAACGCAGACTCCTTATGCTCAGAGGTTCTGTTGGACTCAGTAGGTCTGAAGTGGGCCTAATAATTTGCATTTCTTTTTTTTTTAAGATGTATTTATTTATTTATTTATTTGAATGAGAGAGAGGGACAAGCAGACTCCACTGAGTACAGGGCCCCACGCCGGATTTGATCCCAGGACTCTGAGATCATGACCTGAGCCAAAATCAAGAGTCAGACACTTAACCCACTGAGCCACACAGGTGCCTCTAATTTGCACTTCTAATGTATTTCTACGGAATCCTGAAGCTGCAAGTCCAGGCCTGCACTTTGCGCTCCGCTCCAGCAATCACAGAACAAAATCATCTGGAAGGACCAAGTCTTCCATCCTGCTGTCCCTGCCTATCACCAAAGGAGCACAGATAAAGGCTACCATCAGTGGACAGCAGGTTCCTCCAGGTGCAGAACCTACTAGATCTCCATTATCTAAGTCATCCTGCTTATCTCCAGGAAGCATGATTTTAAAAACCTGAGATACCAAAGCTTAACCTTCACCTTCCTATTACTCAGAATCCTTGCAAATCACAGTTCATGAGCCCCTGTATAGAGAAGCTCCAGTGGCTCATGACCACCATTTATTCAGATCAAAGGAAACTGTTCAAACATTCAAACAGTGGGTGGCCTTGAATGGCTGGCTGTCTGAGAGGAGGCCACAATACGAACGCACCATATTTGTTTTACCATTCCCCTACTAAAAAACATGTGGAGTCCCTCCCAACACCTACTTTTCACTGTTATAAAATACACGGCAAAGAAGATACTGGGATGTACTATAATACTCTCGTTCACATACGTGGGTATTTCTGTGGGACAGATCATTAGAAAAAGAAATCCCCAACTGGATCAAGGCTATCAGACTCCTTACGTTATGCAGTGTCTTTACTTCTTACACTCCAGTTTTAGGTCTATGAACATCTTCTAAAAGTTGACCTCTGAAAGAAGTAACTCTTAAATCAATCATTCCATCAGTAATTCTCTGGTTTCATATCTTAGATTTCTTATTTTATGGGGTATGGGATCCACAAAAAATTAGCAAAATACCTTTTTTTTGTACAGTTAATGTACAAATGTTCACTGGTCAGTGAACACTTTTTACTAAGTACTACCTTCTGCTAATACATGGAAGAGCAGAAGATATTTGAAAAAACAGAAACAAAGAAAATCTGGTTTCTGATGATATGCCAAAGTATATTAAAAATGTATCCGTTGGGAAGATATGTGCTCCAGGCTCACTGGATTTTTCTGAGTTCCTGAATCCTCTGAGCAACTTACCTCTACAGGCTCTGGAACGCCCTTTTCTATTCATTTCCACGGTCCACTTTCAGCCACTTTCTGATCCTGGCATGAGCATTATTCCCTCAAGGGAATAATCACAAGGCTTGTGATGCCTCTAGCCTAGGTCAGGCTTTTTCCTATGTGCTCTTCTAGAACCAAACTCTTTTATGTCAGAGAACTTAATGTATTAATTATGTGTTCATTAGAATTACTAGCCTGTAAATTCAAAAGTTCAGGGACTGTGTCCGTGTCTGCTCTTATCCAGAGTATCTGGATTTTTTTTATCCATTTATCCAGAGCGTCTCGCTGAGTACCTGGCTCATAGCTGAAGTTCAATAATTACAGAGAGAGAATATGAAAGAATGAGAATAAATATGAATATGTGACTTCTAAAAGACTTGAATTATTTCCTTTCTTTTTTAAAGTTTGGCTTATTTTATTATTTTATATTATTATTTTTTATTATTTTTCAAAGAATTTATTTATTTATTTATTTGACACAGAGAGAGAGAGAGAAAGAGAGAGAGAGAGAGCACAAGCAGGGGAGTGGCAGGCAGAGAGAGGCAGAAGAGAGAGGGAGAAGCAAGCTCCCCATGGAGCAGGGACCCTGGGATCCTGACCTGAGCGTAAGGGACATGCTTAACTTACTGAGCCACCCAGGCACCCAGGTTTTGTTTATTTAAGTAATCTCCGTGCCCAACATGGGGCTCAAACTCATGACCCGGATATCAAGAGCCACGTGCTCTTCTGAGCCAGCCATGTGCCCCCAGAAATATTTCTTCCTACTACAGATCTTCAGTAGGGTATTTGAGTATTTAGTCTTCATGAAAAACGTAATGCAAAAGAAATTTTTGAAAGTGAAAAAAATTCACCCATGTAGCGACCACCTTAAGAGAGCAGCTATTCTTTCTTATATCTTTTTCCTAATCTTTGTCCAAATCTGTATTTTTATAAAATATACCCATTCATGACTTGAAGAGACTAGAACCACAACCAAATTTTATGTGACAGTTTCTTCTTAGAGAAGTAAGAAGTTTCTTTTATAGAAGAACAAACAAATAAATGCTATAACTGGCAAGGTTATTCAATAGGAAACCACTGGCGCATGGTTCTAGCATAACAGTACACTCACTCTTTGCTGTTTGGATACAGCATTACACACCTGTTTGTTTGTTTTTTAAGATTTTATTTAATTCTTTGATAGAGAAATCACAAGTAGGCAGAGAGGCGGGGGGAGCAGGCTCCCCAGCTGAGCAGGGAGCCCGATGCAGGGCTTGATCCCAGGACCCTGAGATCATGACCAGAGCTGAAGGCAGAGGCCCAACCCACTGAGCCACCCAGGCACCCCTACACACCTGTTTTTATAAGTTAGTCGAACAGTTCTCGTACCTTCCCATTTCCCAGGCTGCTGTTCTTTGGAGGCCTGCTCCCATTTAGAAATAATGTCACATATCTAGAAGACAAGTGGAAAAATGGAAATTTAGAGCAATTCTCAAATCAGCATTTTTTTGAAGACAAGCATGTCTACACACTGAAAAATTTCTAATCAACATGGTCAAACCAGACAGACTGAAGCCTTTTGTTTTAAGCTTCTGTGCACTCCTGGTTTTAGACTTAATTATAAATTGCTCTTTGGTCCACTTATCCTCTTGGACACCCATTAACTTTGGACTGTGGCCATGAATTTTTTACTCAAAAAGGAATCTTAATGAAAGACTGCATGAGACTGAAAACAAGACTGTTCCAAGAATTCTTCCATAATTTAGTCACAGAAGAAGCAACATTTCCACCTTCTGAGTTTCTAAAGAGTAGAATTACTAAGTTATCTGGATAACTGAAGTTATCTTAAAAATCCTGAAATATAATCTTAAGATTCTTTCATTGGGAAAGAAAAAAAAATCTTCAGGTATCAAGTAAATGTTTGCTTGTTTTTTTAACAGGTCATCTAGAGAATTATAAATAAGAGTTTTCAAAAATATGTGGTAAGCAGTTACTCAGCAAAACCCCCAGCATTTACTCAGCTCAAGTCAACCAAAAAGACGAGCTTTTCTTCTTGACTAATTATTAACAATAGTGCTCTAGGAATGTGTGTCTCAAAAATTTACATTTTAATGTGCTGAACTGAATAGGATATACCTGGCGCTGGGGAGAAAAGGGCACTCCTTTATCTAGATTTCTCAAAATGCAGCCACACATGCAGGGGGGTAGGGGGGAAGAGAGGTGGGTAGCACACCTAGGAACCAACATTCTTTTTTTTTCTTTTTCTTTTTTTTAAGATTTTGTTTATTTATTTGACACACACAGAGAGAGATCACAAGTTGGCAGAGAGGCTGGCTGAGGGGGAGGGGGAAGCAGGCTCCCCGCCAAGCAGAGAGTCCGGATGCAGGGCTCGGGCTCCATTATAGGACTCTGAGATCATGACCTGAGCCGAAGGCAGAGGCTTAACCCACTGAGCCACCCAGGCGCCCTGGTACCAACATTCTTAATGAGCTTCAATAGTGTTCTCTGTAACCCCTTCCAGCCCCAACAGGCTGATCTGCAGGTGAAGCTGGGCTTTGGTAGTTCAGCGTAAAGTACTGACATTTCACATCCTCTAAACCTGTGGGATCTGTTACTTCTGATCTTATTCCTTCTAGTCTGCCTCAATTCCTTCATCTTCAAATCACAGAAATACCTTCACCTCACTACAAGGCTCTTATTCCCAAAAGCAATCAAGGACCATATCGTGTCAGGAAAGGGCCCAGACCCAGTTCTAGTTGTGTGATCAGGTGTAAACCGTCTATTGCTTCCTCATTATCAAATAAGAGGGCTATTTCTGTAAGGTTCCTAGGGTTCTGCATTCTGTATTTCTCTTACCATTGCTAGATGGAAACTTTATTAAAGTCATTTGACCATGACCTAGAAAAGATTTTTTTAAAAAATCTTCCAGTTGTCCATCTTTGTTCATGATTTTCCTTGTGTTTGCAATTTCCTCTTTATTTCCCCAGGCCCATTTTCCACCCATCCTTCAAAGTCCAGTTCAGCTCCTCCCTATTTTCCAGCACTGAACTTAATCTCTCCATCTGTGGAACATTCCCAGGACTCTTGAATCATTTATCACTTTCAATTCTGGCTTAAGTTTTTCAGTGTATATGGCTGCTGTTCCCCAAAGAAAATTATAAGTTCACTGTGGACAGGGACTACTTCTGGTCCTTCTTTGCATTCCCCTCAAGGTCCAGCCCAGCTCCTACGATGGGTGAATGAGTACTGCCTAGTGAATGAATACAATAAAAACGATTCTATTAGAGTTTCCATACCTCTTCTCTTATTACCCTACTAGTGAGAGTAGTATTCCTATTATCTCTCTCCCGTCTTAACACGGAGCATGTGTGTGTGCAGATTGTGTTTAAGCATTCTATGCTTTTAGCAATTTTTTTTTTATTGTACAGATTAGGTAACTTAAAATTTTTGAGACCTCCTGAACTGATTTTTTGCAAATAGCAAAAGGTAGCTTCTTGGCTGTCTGCTGGGTCTGCTTTCTTAAAAGGAGTTGGCTTCACCTTAATGTTTCCTTGAAGACAGTGCTCTAAATCCCTGCCAGAAGGATCATCCGTGAATAATGCAAAGCCGGACTGTGTTGGCTTCCTCATTCCTGTGTCCTGGTTCAAAGTGTTCAAAAATTCTTCCACTGTGGTAGATGCATCAAATCCAACTACCTACGCAGGAATAACAAAGTTGTTTTCTTAATTAAAAACTACGTACATTTCAAACTTAAATTTCAAGAAGGATTTCGGGGGGTGGGGGAGAAACAGGGCACATTTGATGCATGATTAATGATAACATGTATTTATCTAGGTGCTTTAACTTCTCCCATACCAAAGCTCCACTGGAGAAAATTAATGTCACCTTAATTGCTAGGTTGCTGTAAGAATTCAGAAATCTTGGCTTCAGCCAACAGACATGAATTCAGAAAAACCAAAATCATGTGACAGCCATAAACATCTTGCAGAGATGTCATGCTTAGCCATTAAAAGCAAAGCAAGAACTACAGTACAATATGCAATCTTTAAGCTAATGGAAAAAAGTAAATAAGAAATACACTTAAACAGTCATGAGGATGTAAAGAGGAGCATAGGGAACATAGTCAATAATCTTGTAATCACTTTGTATGGTGACAAATGGTAACCAGACTTATCATTGTGATCATTTCGTAATGTATAAAAATGTAGGATCACCACGTTGTACACCTGAAAGTAGTGTTAACATTGTGTGTCAACACTTCAATTTAAAATGCATAAATAAATAAAAATAAATAATGTTTGTTTCTTTAATACGCAGTTACATATCTGAACTCCATGATAAAAAGCTATGGCTGCAAAGATTAGCTGCCAGCTTTGGAATATGTTTGCTTCAGTTAAAAAGTGAACATCTAGGGGCATCTGGGTGGCTTAGCCAGTTAAGTGTCTGCCTTCAGCTCAGGTCATGATCTTGGGGTCCTGGGATCGAGCCCCATGTCGGGCTCCCTGCTTTCTCTTCTGCTTTTCTCCTTGATCGTGCTCTCTCTCTTTCTCTCAAATAAATTTAAAATCTATTAAAAAATAAGTGAACACTTAGATATGAGAGCTGGAAGACCTGGAGGAGTTTTCCCAGATAATTCCTGAGATTTGGAGACTTTGAAAAAACTACACAGCCACTGTACACACCCACTATCAGTAATTATTTTGTCACCTAGCAAGTGCTGGTGGGAAAGGCCTCAACCAAAGTATTTTTGATTTTCTCTATCAGAATTATAAGAGCAGTAAAACTCCCTTATTTTGCTCAATTTGGATTTCAGTGTGACTCCTTCTTAGCAAACTATTTCAAAACTCAGCTGTTGTGTTAGAAGACTTGATATATTTGCACGTTTATGATCACTCTCAGTTGCTAATAAAGGCAGGTGGACAGTCTTGTGTCCCTATCCCACAGAGGCGACATGTAGGATTCAAGGTGGGGCAAGCATGCTTTCAGCAGGACAGAAAGTGTAACCCACCTGATATATCCCATTCATGAAGTGCACGGGGATACTGAAGGGCAAAGAATGATGGTAAGGGTTTCGAAGAAGGGTTGAAAGAATTTCCATTCTTGAGGGTCTTGCTTCTCGATCTCCGTTTTGTTGTGTTCTTTCTACACATCGCTGGCAATAAATGGCATATTTTCCAAATTCTGTCCTATAATACACAACTTAAGATAAAGCCTAGGAATAAATTTAAGACACCTAATACATTAGTTGCTGTACATTACCATGTCTTATGCTAATTTTGACAGTAATTCTTCTTTTTGAATAATATTAAACTGCTACACCTTTTCTCAAATCCTAGTTTTACTTTTGCAACTGACTGAATTAACCTTCCATACAAAGAACTTCTTCCTCTTTATTTCATTATTGTAGACACAAAATCAATTTATATTTACCAGTCATTATATAGTCAATAGAGAGTAATTATATTAACAAATACAAAGGAAACAACGGTATAAAAATAGGATAGACTAACTTAGGAAACATATGATGTGGCCGAGTTCTCTTTGGAGGAACATGGCAGTTAGTGCTTGACTGCTAAACTAGGTAAGAAAATACCTTCAAACAAACAAACAAAATACACGCATTTTCCTTCTTTACCCCATAAAACATGCACTTCTTAAAAAATCTTAAGCATTAAAGAAAACCACTGGAGTAAATAAATGCAAAAACTGGACAGAGATCTTATTTGCCCTCATTTGTTATATACAATTTTTATAAAAGCAAACTGCTAATACCTCCTAATATGTTTGTACTATAAAGTGTCTTCTAGGCAGACCTTAAAATGTCACCCTTTAGAGGTGCTTGGCTGGCTCAATCAGTAGAGCATGTGACTCTTGATCTCAGAGTTGTGAGTTCAAAACCCACGATAGGTGTAGAGATTACCTAGAAATGAAATCTTTAAAATGCCTCCCTTTGGGGCACGTGGATGATGCATCTGCATAAGCATCTGACTCCTGGTTTCAGTTCAGGTCGTGATCTCAGGGTCATGAGATCGAGCCCTGTGTCGGGCTCTGCACTAAGCCCAGAATCTGCTTAGTACTCTCTCTCCCTCTCCCCTCTCTGTGCATGCTCACTCTCTCTCTTTCCCTTTCTCTCTCAAATATATAAATCTTTAAATGCCACCCTTTGTTTAGGGGCTTTTCAGTGACTGTAACTAAAAATGATGTGCCCTTGGGGCCCCTGGCTGGCTTTGTCAGGAGAGCATGGGACTCTTGATCTCAGGATCATGAGTTTAAGCCCCATATTGAGTATAGAGATTACGTAAAAATATAAATAAATAAATAAATAAATAATTAAGTAAAATTGCATGACTCTGATCACGGAGTCCCTGAAATATAATACACATCGAGGAGTATTTTCCTACTATTTCCAAGTTGTTTTGTGTTTCATTGTGTTTGTTTTGTTTGTTTTAGAGCCAGGGTCTATTTAAGTCCTGGAAGATGAACTTGTTACACAGAATGATCGTGGTAGCCCCTGGCTGGGTGCCCTAGGTCCCACTGTTAAGAAAGCCATATTGACGCTTGGATTTTGAATGTCTTTTTGAAGGGAGTAACAATTCTGAAGCAATTCAAATACACACAGGTATAAAAGGAGGGAAGGCCCTCCGGGAAGTTTTCCCACATTAAAGAATTCAATGTAGAGGAAAATATCAGGGAAAACAAAGGAAACAAAACAGTTGCTTTTATGGAATGAGCACCCACTCTTGCTAAGTCATCCACCCCTAAAATGTACAAAGACTTTTCACTTAAAAATATTCTTTGCAGGGACGCCTGGGTGGCTCAGTGGGTTAAGCCACTGCCTTCAGCTCAGGTCATGGTCTCAGGGTCCTGGGATTGAGCCCCACATCGGGCTCTCTGCTCAGCAGGGAGCCTGCTTCCCCTTCTGTCTTTGCCTGCCTCTCTGCCTACTTGTGATCTCTGTCAAATAAATAAACAAAAAATCTAAAAAAAAAAAATTCTTTGCCAGTTTTTTAAGCTCTTATTGCAATCTTCTGTAAGAGATTTAACACAACAAAGGAAATATTTTTCAAGCCTCACATAAAGGAGAACCAAAGGCTTCCTGCATCAACATTTGTTTCACACCTTCTCCCGCAAATGTACCTGGCAGGTTACTAAATACTTATGACTTATTGTCGACTTTCAGAGCCACGTAAACGGTTCGACCGGCTAGTTCTCTGCACACCTGGAATCTGCATTCCTCTTTAGGTGGAGCCTGAGGAGCCACAGGAAAGGATGGTGGGGAAGGAAGAGCCCAACACAGAGAGCCAAGAGCTGCCAGCCCTGGGCAAAGAGAAGCACCACGGGTTAGACACCACCTGGCAGTCAGAGATCCAAGTGAGAGCCAGTGTGACTGACGGAGGCTGAGAGGAAAGGGAATGAGGATGGTCCTTCTCAGCCCCCACAGGTGTTTGCTTCTCCCACATAAATACTATCTGTTCGAGTATTTATAATACATAAAAACATTCCATGTTCCATAATCCATCTAGTTGTATACCCTACTGTCTACAATAAGGTACCCAAGGTCATGTAGATATGGTAGTCCTTTTGACATCACTCTCAAAAGATGAGGGGCATTGCTTTTGTCCACTTAGGTATTTACTCATTTGCTGAGGTGGAAGTCATGGCTTTGAGGAAAGGCAGACTGAAAAACAGGAAAAAAATCAAATGCGCCAAACCAGAGCCAATCTACCCACACATACACACATATATACATATCTAAACAAGGGGCAAGTATAATGGTATTAGCAGAGGTTATCTCTAGGTAATGGGATCATATGTGATTTTTGTTTTTCCTTTGCTCTGTTTTGTATCCTCTTTTCATCTTATTGTTTTTAAGTAAGTAAGTATAACTTCAATCATTTTGCAAAT
This sequence comes from Mustela lutreola, assembly GCF_030435805.1. Taxonomy (NCBI): domain Eukaryota; kingdom Metazoa; phylum Chordata; class Mammalia; order Carnivora; family Mustelidae; genus Mustela; species Mustela lutreola. Next base: position 69,148,948 of record NC_081298.1, read on the forward strand.
GTTATATGAAAAAGGAGGGGGAAAAGGCACCGTCTCTACTCTTGAGTTACCTACAGTCTAGGAGAATTGTATATTTTAACAGTAATTTACAATAAAACATGGTCAATACCATGTCATAATCATTTTTTTTTTTTTTTTTTTTTTTTAGTATAACCAACGGAGGAAATAATTAATTGTTGTACCAGTCAGGGAAGAATTACAGGAGATATGTTGCCTGGGCCAACTATCAAGTCTATAGGTGGGAAGAGAGAAGGGGATCCAGGGAGCAGGAGGAACAGCAGGTGCACAAGGAAGGATAATGTGCAGGCGCAGTGCGTCTGAAGAACGGGGTGTGTTTGTTCCTTCGCGTATGCTGGGTGCAGGATGCACAAAACTAAGTGGAGAAAGGGGAGGCCTTTGGAGCTAGATTATGAAGGGTCCTTAATGTAAATGAAGCTTAAGCCTCCAATATCGCTCATGCACAGGCCCTCCAAGGCCCGGGAAAGGCCCTATCAACTGTGTTTACATCATCCTGTGTTCTTTTAAAATGTGTGAAAGTAGCATACTTACGAAAATATAACCCATCAGTAATAGTATAAGCTTAAATTGTATAAGCTTCAAGCCCCATGAAACCTGAATCCCCTGAAAGTATTATTTGCTAGACTAAGAACTTTCCAGTTTCATCCTGCAGTTAATAGGCAGTTAATAAGCAAAGATTAAAATCATTCACCAAAGAGTAAACATCCGTGGTCAAAAGCCACCAGAAAATATATTTGGCTACACTAATGGTTAAAGAAATGCATCCTAAATCACTACTGGCATACCACTCTTTACCTGGAAAGAATTTAAAAGCAGAATTACATTGAACATTGTCAAAAAGATACGGAAATTCTAGAAATGGATTCAAAGAAATTCGCTGGACTTGTACACAGGGTTTAGGCTCAGAGTGGTCTATTGTGGTGGTACTTATCATAAGAAGAATGATTGGAAGAACCTAAATGTGTAGTGGTTGATCTTAATGCACCATTAATGTTTCTGAAGAATGGTGATGGATACAGGGGAAATGTTATGTCCTACAGTTTTAAAAAAGTAGCATGCACACTGCAGTTCTGGTGACATGGAAACAGTGAGTGTGCATAAGTACATACACATACACATTTATACAGAAACATATAAACGTAGAGATAAACTGAAAGAATATACATCAAAATATTAATAGCTATTTTTCCCTTTTCATTCTTTTCACATTTTTCAAATGTCTAGATTGAATATGTATCATCCTTACAGTGAGGAAAACAACATCATTTTAAATTGCATGTGTATGTATCAGTAGATACCTGCAGCGGTCCTGGTTGATTCTGTGGCTGTCTCCGTCTTGTCTGTTTAATGAGCTGACAACAAATTTCATTCTGGAGCTCAGGATGTGTCAGACAGATTTGCAAAGCACTCTGGGCTAGAGATACATGGTAATCAATCGCAGGGGAGTCAACTGCTGCATTTATAAAAAGCTGGCATGTCTGAATTAAACAAAAAAGGAAAGATATATTCAAGGTGAGAAATGATTAGATTTATTCTGCATGAATTATATTGATTTTCTTCATAGCAACAGTTTTTGTTTAAAAGGCCAGAATGAGACATAGTAAGATAACACTAACCGAAGCTACCTGCAGTGGCTACATTAAAATCAGACCAAGTAGATTTCAGAGCAAGGAATTCTTCGAGAGATAAAGAGGATTATTTTATAATGACAATGGGGTCATTTCTGATAGAGGACATAACAATCCCAAATGTTTACGTGCTTGGGGAGCCTGAAAGCCTCTGCCTTCAGCTCAGGTCATGATCTCAGGGTCCTGGGACCCAGCCCCACATGAGCTCTCTGCTCAGTGGGGAGCCTGCTTCCCATCTCCTCTCTTTGCCTGCCTCTCTGCCTACTTGTGATCTCTATCAAATAAATAAATAAAATCTTAAAAAAATAAAAAACCTTTAAAAAAATGTTTATGTGCTTTATAACACAGCTTCCAAATATATGGAGCAAAGCCTGATAGGATTGCAAGGAGAAACAGACAAATCCACAATTATAGTTGGAGATTTCAATATCCCTTTCATAATAATTGAGAGGACAAGTAGACAGAAAATTATTAAGGATTTAGAAAACTGCAACGACACTATTAACCAACTTGACCTAATTGACATTTATAGAACACCACGCAAGAGCACCATATGCATTCGTTTAAAAAGTATACAGAACATTAATAATCTGTCATCCACAAGACTATAAACTTTGTATGAACAGTGACTTTGCTTTATTTATCTTTGTATTCACTACACAGCATAGAGTGACACAGTAAATGTTTAATGAATTAATGCATTTATTTATTTATTTTTAGAGATTTTATTTATTTGATAGAGAGAGACACAGTGAGAAAAGGAACATAAGCAGGGGGAATGAGAGAGGGAGAAGCAGGCTTCCCGCAGAGGAGGGAGCCCAATGCGGGGCTCAATCTCAGGACCCCAGGATCATGACCTGAGCCGAAGGCAGATGCTTAACAACTGAGCCACCCAGGCACCCCAAATTAATACATTTAAAATCTGATTAAATATAGTATATATTAAGAAAGGTTAAAGGGAAGTGCATAAACACAAATGGTTGGCTTTAACTACCATGTTGTTAAATACAGTAGGTAGTCTTTACTCCTTCTGAGAATAGAATATAATCAAATAAATTGCCTCTCTAATCGAAAGCACTGCACCCAAGCATTACATGAAATATGGAATGAAAAAAAGATTTCCACCAGTCAATTTCATCATAGTAAGGAAGTATCTATCATTATCTTATGGATGTTGAATTTGCCAAATGCCTTTTCAGCATCTATAGAGATGATGGTCTATGATAATATATAATAGTAAGAGGCACCCTAATATTTAGCCATCCTTGGTTTCTTGGAGTAATTCTCTTTCAGTCACCATTTGGTATTCTTTTAAAGTGATGCTGGGGTGCCTGGTGGCTCAGTGGGTTAAGCCTCTGCCTTTGGCTCAGGTCGTGATCTCAGGGTCCTGGGATTGAGTCCTGCATCGGGCTCTCTGCTTGGCGGGGAGCTTGCTTCCTCCTCTCTCTCTCTGCCTGCCTCTCTGCCTACCTATGATCTCGCTCTGTCAAATAAATAAATAAAATCTTAAAAAAAAATAAAGTGATGCTGGTTTTTGTTTACTAAGATTTTATTAGTTTTTGCATGAAATGCTCTGTTTTGTACAAGCTTTTCTGGGGTTTTGTATCAAAGCAATATTTCACAAAAAGAATCAGGTAATATGATGACTGAGAATTGCTTCAGGGTAATCCAGTGTTGGGGAGCAATAAGAGTGGGGAGATGAAAACAAAACTGGCTATGTGCTGGGCGCCTGGGTGGCTCAGTGGGTTAAGCCGCTGCCTTCGGCTCAGGTCATGATCTCAGGGTCCTGGGATCGAGTCCCGCATCGGGCTCTCTGCTCAGCAGGGAGCCTGCTTCCTTCTCTCTCTCTCTCTGCCTGCCTCTCAGTGTACTTGTAATTTCTCTCTGTCAAATAAATAAATAAATAAAATCTTTAAAAAAACAAAAACAAAAAAAAAACTGGCTATGTGCTGACAACTATGCAGCTCAATGACAAGTGCCTTGGACCTCACAATATTTTCTCTACTGTTACATAGGTTTGAAATTTTCTTTCTTTTTTCTTTAAGATTTTATTTATTTATTTGACAGACAGATCACAAGCAGGCAGAGAGAGAGGAAGGGAAGCAGGCTCCCTGCTGAGCAGAGAGCCCGATGGGGGCTCGATCCCAGGATCCTGAGATCATGACCCGAGCCGAAGGGAGAGGCTTTAACCCACTGAGCCACCCAGGCACTCCTGAAATTTTCTTTGTGTGTGTGTGTGTGTGTGTGTGTGTGTGTGTGTGTGTGATGTTAGTCACCATACCATGTATCATTAGTTTTTGGTGTAGTGTTCCAAGATTTATTGTTTACGTATAACACCCAGTACTCCACGCAATACGTGCCCTCCTTAATACCTACCACCAGGCTGCTACCCTGTGACTTGGCAACTGTACTACTGGTTATTTACCCCAAAGATACAGATATAGTGAAAAGAAGGGCCATCTGCATCCCAATGCTCATAGCAGCAATGTCCACAAGAGTTAAACTGTGGAAGAAGCCGATATGCCTGTCAATAGACAAATGGATAAAGATGTGGTCCATACACACAATGGAATATTACTCAGCCATCAGAAAGGATGAATACCCAACTTTTGCATCAACATGGAGAAGGCTGGAGTGGATTATGCATAAGGAATAACAAATTTTTCTGAAATAAAAAGTAAAAAAACACCCCAGAATTGGGGTAATTTCCTTCCTTTTCCATGCTTTTAGACATTTAAACAGGATTGAAATGATCTATTCTTATATAGTTTGGCAAATCCCCCTACTTAAATTTCATTCTCCATTCAATTTGGGCCATTTACACTTCATTTATTACTTCATCCAGATTTTCCAACATATTTGTATGGAATCTTTCTTGTTTGGGGTATTTGTGTATTCTACAGGAGGCTTTTTAAATTTTTTTAAATTTTTATGATTTTATTTGTTTATTTGACACAGAAAGAGAGGGAGAGGAAGGCAGAGGGAGACGGAGAAGCAGGCTTCCTGCTAAGCAGAGAGTTTGATTCAGGGTTTGATTCCAGGACCCCAGGATCATGACCTGAACCAAAGGCAGATGCTTAACCAACTGAGCCACCAAGTGCCCCCATTATGGTAGTTTTAAAACATGAGCAAAAATAAAGAGAACAGTGTATCGATCACACATGTACCCATTACTCAGTGTTACAATCATCAGCATTTTGCCAAACTTGTTTCATTCAAACCACCTTCCACCTTTTTTCTGGAATATCTTAATATACATCATCTTATTTTATCAATAAATAGCTCACTATGGATCTCTAAGTGATAAAGGATTTTTCCATGACCATCATATCATAACACCAAATTAATAATAATTTATGTTATCTAATAAACAGATAATTTTTTTTTTGAGATAGGAGAAATGTAGGCAAGAAGCCAAAAGAAAGATAAAAATTGAGACTCTAAGAAACTGGGGCAAAATGAAATACCAAGGTCCTGGTGTGGATTGAAGACCTGAATCCACAGAAGGTACACAAGATTCTGAGACTGGAGGAAAGGAAGAGAAGGAAAATAAATGAAAGAATGTCTATTGGGGAGTGAGATTTGAGGCGTTCATGTCTGATGCTCTCTAATTTTCTTGATGAAATAGAAGGTAAGTTTGATGTGAAGAACATTATTGAATAGGGAGTTTGGTGGGGGGGTGTCACCAAAGAGAAGCAAAAGAAGAGTAAGTCAGCCCCAAAGAATAAAGACCACAGATTTATACTGACTCCAGTCCACACGTGGTTGGAAAACAAAAAAAGTGAATGGCTCAAAACATGATCTTAGGATGAAAAATGGGAGAATAAGAAAATAAGAGAACTTGTAGGCTAAGAGATAACGGTTATAGAAAGAGATATTAGAATTGAAGCTTTTTGAACAAATGAAACAAGATGGGATCGGGGGAAGACAAACCATAAGAGACTCTTAATCTCACAAAACAAACTGAGGGTTGTGGGGCGGGGGGTGTAGAGGGAGAGGGCGGTTGGGTTATGGACATTGGGGAAGGTATGTACTTTGGGGAGTGCTGTGAAGTGTATAAGCCTGGTGGTTCACAGACCTGTTCCCCTGGGGCTAATAATACATTATATGTTAATAAAAAATAAAAAATTATTTAAAAAAAGAATTGAAGCTTTTAGAGGTAGTATACTTATAAGGAATGGTGGGGTCAGGATATGGACATGGAGAATGGGAAGGTGAAGCTGACTACAGGTGAAGCTTCCTGGCATTAAGAAGGTCGGACTCTTTTTTTTTTTTTTTTTTTATTTGATAGAGCAAAATCATAAGTAGGCAGAGAGAGAGGAGGAAGAAGACTCCCAGCTGTGCAGAGAGCCAGATGCAGGGCTCGATCCTAGGACTCTGGGATCATGACCTGAGCCGAAGGCAAAGGCTTTAACCCACTGAGCCACCCAGGTGCCCCAAGAAGGTCAGGAGTCTTAAGACCATGCACTGGTAAGTGAAATGAAAATAAAGTCGTTCAACATAACAGCAAAATCTGAGGTGGAAAGAAAGAGTGTGAATTGGGAGCTAAGATCCTTAATGAGATTCGAAGAGTTACCAGAAAATGACTAATGCAAAGATGAGGGGGATAAAGAGTGATATCGTTGAATGGCATAAGTTTCAAGTGATCAGGGATTTCTAATAGAAATTGAGTAGTAAGGATTGGAGAATAGCACTGGAGAAGAGGGTGCTGACCCGGCTCCTCCAATATTGAGGGCGGTATGGTGTGAGAAATCCCTCCTTTTGAGACGTTGAAAGGAAAATGATTCTTCTGATATGAAGGGTTTTACACTGCTTGAACCATTCACGGTTTATTTATTTATTTTTAAAGATTTTATTTATTTATTTATTTGACAGAGAGAGACACACACACACAGCAAGAGAGGGAACAGAAGCAGGGGGAGTTGGAGAGGGAGAAGCAGGCTTCCCACCAAGCAGGGAGTCTGACACGGGGCTCGATCCCAGAACCCTGGGATCATGACCTGAGGCAAAGGAGATGCACAATGACTGAGCCATCCAGGTGCCCCCCCCCAATTCATAGTTTATTTAAGTAAACCCCAAATCCTCAATCAGAATGTATATTAAATTCACCTAATTTTATTTCAGTAGATTTTCTTAATAATAAAAATGATCAGTTGTGGGGTGTTGGGGAGGTAGGGCTAGGGTGGCTGGGTTATGGACATTGGGGAGGGTATGTGCTATGGTGAGTGCTGTGAAATGTGTAAACCTGATGATTCGCAGATCTGTACCCCTGGGGCAAATAATACATTATATGTTAATAAAAATAATTTTAAAAATTTTATGATAAAAAAATGATGGTGACGATCATATTTTTAATTTGGGGGAAGAGAATGAAAGTTTACAACCTAAATTCTTTACTTTTATTTTTTCCAATTAAAAATTTAACAATGTTTAAGCCCATATAAAGTTTTACCTTAAATAATTTAATCGCTTCTGTCTGTAGAGCTTCAGAAGGTAGTGTTGTCAGTGGGGAAATGATTCCTTCTTTGCTGTGACACAAAGTAGGGTGTCTCCATATCTGAGAAGCTAAACACACAATAAAGTGTGAACAGAAAACAGAAGAATCACTTTTTTGGCCTCCCATTAATTAGCCCTCTAGAAATGAGCTAATTCAGGCCTAGCTCACAACCTTAATTCATACAGGTCACAAGAAGCCTTTGGCAATGTTATCTTACTTGTTTCCAGGCCAGTGGGATTTTCATGTTTCTGTTTTAAATAAACTAATCTAGGAGAGCACTATCACATTGCTGAAATGTGCTAAAGATTGGTGACCCAGGTAGGAGATGCCTCTGAGAAGGAGCTGGTGAGAGACAGAGGAAGAGAAGCCAAAGTAGAGGGAGATAGAAAGGTAAAGAGAAACTTGAAGTCTTTCCTAAAATCAACATTTGTTAAATTCCTATGCTAGATACTACAAATATGATCTCTGTATTATGTATAGCATAGAATCTATATTCTCAATGGGGACACCTGAGCCATAAAAAATAATTTCAATGAACAGCAACAAATGCTATAAAAGAGTTAAGTGCACAGGGCATTGGGACATACTTTTAACGTTTATTAAGCACCTTTTATAAGCCAGAGGCTGATGTGGAGTGGGCTTGCTAGTGGGGGGAGTTCCTATGGTAGGTAGGATTTTATCAGGTTAGTGAGAAATGTGAAGGAAGGGGAAATTTCAGGCAGACGGAGTAATGTGAGTGAAGATAGAAAAATTACAGGACATGGCATATCAGGGACTGATATGGTTTCTCACCACAGTGAGAAACCTGGCCCGTGACAAACAAAGCCAATGAACAGATGAACTCACAAAGTAAAAACTCAATTAGGCTAAGGGAGTTGGGTCCATTTCATAAACTATAAAGCCTTATATGTTATGAACTTACAAGGTTCTCCTTCAATATTTAGCAGTTTGCAAACAAGTTGTTCAAATTCTGATCCAACATTGACATTGTTACTTCCTGCTGCAACAGTCAGATGATAAAGCCAAGTGTCCTTAAAATCAAAACACATTAACAGAGATGTTAACCAAGATATAATTTTTGATGACTTAAAGAAAAAACAACTGTATAAACAGTAGAGAACTTTGACACTGAAAAAATTCTTTAGTTTTTAAATAATAACCCAAAGTCATCTAGTCAAACAGATCTGAAGCAAGCTCACTTGAATTATGCTCATAGTGCTTTTTCCCATTGTTCACATGCTTCCTAGAAAAGCATGATAAAATTAAGGAAGTTAATATGATGTCGAAAAACTAGGATAAATGCAACCAGTTCATATTCTTTTAAGAAACATAATAAAGTCCATCAAATTTAAAATCTGACTCTGAATACATATGAATAACACATTCAAAATACTTGGGAAATCCAGAAAATTTAAAGAAGAAAATAATACCCAGAAAGAACTTACCTCAACACAAGAAAGGCCATATAAGAAAAGCCCACAGCTAATATACTCAATGGTGAAAAACTGAAAGCTTTTCCTTCAAGATGTGGAACAAAGCAAGGATGCCCTCTCTTGCTAGTCTATTCAATATAGCACTGGAAGTCCTAGCCAGAGCAACAAGGTAACAAAAAGAAATAAAAGGCATCCGAATTGGGAAGGAAGAAGTAAAATGATCTCTCTTTGCAGATGACATGATTTTATACACAGAAAACCTTAAAGGTTCCCAAAAAATATTGTTAGAACTAATAAATGAATTCAGCAAAGCTGCAGGATACAAAATCAACATACATAAGTTAGTTAGTTGCATTTCTTTACACTAATAATGAATTATCCAACAGGAAAATGAAGAAAATAATCCCATTTACAATGGCATCAAAAAGAATAAAATACTTAGGGATAAACCTAACAAACCAGCTGAAAGACTTGTATACCAAAAAACTATAAAATACTGATGAAATAAATTAAAACAGACACAAATAAATGGAAAGATATTTAGTATCCATGGATTGGTAGAATTAGTATTATTAACAAATCCTCACTACCTAAAACACCTCCAGATTCAGTGCAATTCCTATAAAAATTCCAATGGAATTTTTAACAGAAATAGAAAACCAATCCTAAGGAGCCACGAAAGATCCTGAATAGCCACAGCAATTTTGAGCAAGAACAACAAAGCTGGCGGCATCATACTTCTGATTCAAAATATATTACAAAGTTAAATAATCAAAACAGCTTGGTATGGCATGAAAACAAGCATATAGGCCAGTGGAACAGAACAGAGAGCCTGGAAAAAAACCCATGCATAGATGGTCAACTTATCTTTGGCAAGACTGCCAAGAATACATAATGGGGAAAGGATAGTCTCCTAAATAAACACTGTTGGAAAAACCGGATATCCATATGCAAAACAATGAAATTGAACCTTATTTTATACCACACACAAAAATCAACTCAAAAATGGAATAAAGACTTAAACATAAAACCTGAAACAACAAAAGTCCTAGAAGAAAACATAGGGACAAAGCTTTTGGACAATGACCTTGGTGATGACGGCTTAGATTTGATACTAGAAGCATAGGCAACAAAAGTAAAAACAGAAAAGTGTAATTATACTAAACTAAAAACTTGCACAGCAAAGGAAACAATCAATAAAATGAAAGGCAACTTATGAAATGGGAGAAAATATTTGAGAATCATTTATTTGATAAAGGGTTAATATCCAAAATATATAAGAAACTCCTACAACTCAATAGTAAAGAAAACAATTAGCCCAATTAAAAATAAGCAAAGGATGTGTTTCTTTGATTTTGTTATTAATTGGTTTATATAGTTGGCTGCTCCCACGTTGGGGGCATAGATATTTAAAATTGTTAAATCTTCTTTTTTTTTTTTTTTTTAAATTTTATTTATTTATTTGACAGAGAGAAATCACAAGTAGATGGAGAGGCAGGCAGAGAGAGAGAGAGAGAGGGAAGCAGGCTCCCTGCTGAGCAGAGAGCCCGATGCGGGACTCGATCCCAGGACCCTGAGATCATGACCTGAGCCAAAGGCAGCGGCTTAACCCACTGAGCCACCCAGGCGCCCCTAAAATTGTTAAATCTTCTTGTTGGACAGACCCTTTGAGTATGATATAGTGTCCTTCCTCATCTCTTATTATAGTCTTTGGCTTAAAATCTAATTGATCTGATATAAGGATTGCCACTCCTGCTTTCTTCTGATGTCCATTAGCATGGTAAATTCTTTTCCACCCCCTCACATTAAATCTGGAGGTGTCTTCGGGCTTAAAATGAGTTTCTTGGAGGCAACATATAGATGGGTTTTGTTTTTTTTATCCATTCTGATACCCTGTGTCTTTTGACAGGGGCATTTAGCCCATTCACATTCAGGGTAACTATTGAGAGATATGAATTTAGTGCCATTGTATTGCTTTAGGTAGCATAGACATTTTCACAATATTTATTCTTCCAATCCAGGAGCATGGAACATTTTTCCATTTCTTTGTGTCTTCCTCAATTTCTTTCATGAGTACTTTATAGTTTTCTGAGTATAGATTCTGTGTCTCTGGTTAGGTTTATTCCTAGGTATCTTATGGTTTTGGGTGCAATTGTAAATGGGATGGACTCCTTAATTTCCCTTTCTTCTGTCTTGCTGTTGGTGTAGAGAAATGCAACTGATTTCTGTGCATTGATTTTATATCCTGACACTTTACTTCTTCCTTCCCAATTCGGATGCCTTTTATTTCTTTTTGTTACCTTATTGCTCTGGCTAGGACTTCCAGTGCTATATTGAATAGACTAGCAAGAGAGGGCATCCTTGCTTTGTTCCACATCTTGAAGGAAAAGCTTTCAGTTTTTCACCATTGAGTATATTAGCTGTGGGCTTTTCTTATATGGCCTTTATTGTGTTGCAATTCCTATCAAAGTACCATCCATCTTTTTCAAAGAAATGGAACAAATAATTCTAAAATTTATATGGAACCAGAAAAGACCTCGAATAGCCAAAGGGATATTGAAAAAGAAAGCCAACATTGGTGGCATCACAATTCCGGACTTCAAGCTCTATTACAAAGCTGTCATCATCAAGACAGCATGGTACTGGCACAAAAACAGACACATAGATCAATGGAACAGAAAAGAGAGCCCAGAAATAGACCCTCAACTCTATGGTCAACTCATCTTCGACAAAGCAGGAAAGAATGTCCAATGGAAAAAAAAAGACAGCCTCTTCAATAAATGGTGCTGGGAAAATTGGACAGCCACATGCAGAAAAATGAAATTGGACCATTTCCTTACACCACACACAAAAATAGACTCAAAATGGATGAAGGACCTCAATGTGCGAAAGGAATCCATCAAAATCCTTGAGGAAGACACAGGCAGCAACCTCTTCGACCTCAGCCGCAGCAACATCTTCCTAGGAACAACGCCAAAGGCAAGGGAAGCAAGGGCAAAAATGAACTATTGGGATTTCATCAAGATCAAAAGCTTTTGCACAGCAAAGGAAACAGTTAACAAAATCAAAAGACAACTGACAGAATGGGAGAAGATATTTGCAAGCAACATATCAGATAAAGGACTAGTGTCCAGAATCTATAAAGAACTTAGCAAACTCAACACCCAAAGAACAAATAATCCAATCAAGAAATGGGCAGAGGACATGAACAGACATTTCTGCAAAGAAGACATCCAGATGGCCAACAGACACATGAAAAAGTGCTCCATATCACTCGGCATCAGGGAAATACAAATCAAAACCACAATGCGATATCACCTCACACCAGTCAGAATGGCTAAAATCAACAAGTCAGGAAATGACAGATGCTGGCGAGGATGCGGAAAAAGGGGAACCCTCCTACACTGTTGGTGGGAATGCAAGCTGGTGCAACCTCTCTGGAAAACAGCATGGAGGTTCCTCAAAATGTTGAAAATAGAACTGCCCTATGACCCAGCAATTGCACTATTGGGTATTTACCCTAAAGATACAAACGTAGTGATCCAAAGGGGCATGTGTACCCGAATGTTTATAGCAGCAATGTCCACAATAGCCAAACTATGGAAAGAACCTAGATGTCCATCAACAGATGAATGGATCAAGAAGATGTGGTATATATACACAATGGAATACTATGCAGCCATCAAAAGAAATGAAATCTTGCCATTTGCGACAACATGGATGGAACTAGAGCGTATCATGCTTAGCGAAATAAGTCAAGCGGAGAAAGACAACTATCATATGATCTCCCTGATATGAGGAAGTGGTGATGCAACATGGGGACTTAAGTGGGTACGAGAAGAATAAATGAAAGAAAATGGGATTGGGAGGGAGACAAACCATAAGTGACTCTTAATCTCACAAAACAAACTGAGGGTTGCTGGGGGGAGGGGGTTTGGGAGAAGAGGATGGGGTTATGGACATTGGGGAGGGTATGTGCTTTGGTGAGTGCTGTGAAGTGTGTAAACCTGGTGATTCACAGACCTGTACCCCTGGGGATAAAAATATATGTTTATAAAAAATAAAAAATTATACTTAGAAAAAAAAAATTGTACATCTGGGTACATATCCAGACAAATTGAAATCAGGATCACGAAGAGATATCTGAACTCACATGTTTATCTGCAGCATTAGTCACAATAGCCAAGAACTGAAAGCAGACTAAATGTCCACTGACAGATGAATGGCTAAAGTAAATGTGGTAGGGTGCCTGGGTGGCTCAGTGGGTTGAGCCACTGCCTTCGGCTCAGGTCATGATTTCAGGGTCCTGGGATCGAGTCCCGCATCGGGCTCTCTGCTCAGCGGAGAGCCTGCTTTCCTCTCTCTCTCTCTCTCTCTCCCTCTCTCTGCCCGCCTCTCTGCCTACTTGTGATCTCTCTCTGTCAAATAAATAAATAAAATCTTTAAAAAATAAATAAATAAATAAATAAATAAAGTAAATGTGGTATATACATACAATGCAATACCACACCATAAAAAAGAAAGTAATTTATAAAAGTTGTTTATATATAAATATATAATATCTATTATAGATTTAATATATAATAAATATAATATTAATATATAAATATAATACATAAATTATATATTATATAAAAACATATATAAATTATATGTTATCCAAATGTAATTATAAATTAATATATTATATATAAATATATATTAATATTACAATATTAATATAAAATATATTACATATATGTTTATATGTTAAAGATATAGTAGCCATCCATGAAATATTTTATTTTTTGTATTATCCTTTTGGTTCTGCTTGTGATTTTATTCCATACAGACAAGCATATCAGTTTTTTTTTAAAGTTTTTTGTTTTTTTTAAATTCATTTGAGAGAGAGAGAGAACATTAGCTGAGTGGAAGGTCAGAGGGAGAGGGAGAAGCAGGCTCCTGCTGAACAGGGAGCCCAATATGGGGCTTGATCCCAGGACCCCGGGATCCTGACCTCAGTCAAAGGCAGATGCTTAACTGAGACACCCAGGCACCCCTCAATTTTTTGTAGTCGAATATATCACCCATTTCTACTGTGATTTCTTACATTGTTTTTTCTTTTTAGAAAATGCCTTCTGGGGCACCTGGGTGGCTCAGTGAGTTAAGCCTCTGCCTTCGGCTCAGGTCATGATCTCAGGGTCCTGGGATTGAGCCCTGCATCGGGCTCTCTGCTCCATGGGGAGCCTGCTTCCCTCTCTCTCTCTGCCTGCCTTTCTGACTGCTTGTGATCTCTCCCTCTCTCTGTCAAATTAATAAATAAAATCTTTAAAAAAATGGAAAAAAGAAAGTACCTTCTACTCAGAGATCAGATAAAGTTTCTTTGAAAAAATAATTTCATTTAACTCTTTACATTCATTTAGAACTATTTTACTATATGTGTGAGATGAAAAACTAATGTTTTCCTAAATAGCCCATTTCCTCAGTATATAATGTATTGAATAATCCATTGCCTCCTCCCCCTTAATCTGTGATGCTTCTTTTATCACAAATTAGATATATTTATTTTAAATTATATTAACTTTTATATTGTTTACTTATTACACATACATATAATACATATAATGACTCATTTTTAATTATATCTAAACCAAAATTTTGTTGGAAATGAGTAAAAAATATAAGGGGGAGGCCTTGGAGTCACCTCAAAATAGTCTAAGAGATACAGGTTTTTTTAAATAAAGATTTTATTTATTTGACAGAGAGAGAGATCACAAGTAGGCAGGGAGGCAGGCAGAGAACAAGGAGGAAGCAGGCTCCCCACTGAGCAGAGAGCCTGATGCAGGGCTCGATCCCAGGACCCTGAGATCATGACCTGAGCTGAAGGGAGAGGCTTAACCCACTGAGCCACCCAGCCCCGAGATACACGTTTTGAACATAAGCTCCCTTTGTCTTCTGCCTTCATGTACTAATTTCAGCCTTGAGATCACTTCTGATGAGAAGATAGAAAAATGACATGTGAACAAAGCTACTTTCGAGGGACATGAAGAATCTCTGAAAATAGAGCTGAAGATCTTTAACAAAGCTCTTTTCTTCCTGTCCCTAAAGTTGATTTGATGATTATTACCAGTACTTAATGACACAAATGTACACCATTCAAAATCAACCAGTAAGTCCCTAGGTACCTTTTCATGTTTGGATCCAATCAGGAGGTAAGTTGGACCTTGGTCTTTTGGGTGGATCACAATGGTATAATGTGTAGATAACAGACTTCTCCCACTGGCTTCATAATCTTCATCTGAATCGCAGGATCTATCAACCTCTTCAACTTTAGCCTCCCAGAGTTTGATCTGACCTAAAGGAAACTAAAGTGAATGTTAGTGATTATGAGGAAGGCACTTTTTAGATCTTTTCCCACTAAAATTTTTTATAGTCCCTTTCATGCTTACATTTATAAAGCATATCTTAGCATATCTTTCTTTTTAAATGAATGCCTAAAGGCAGTTGGATTATCCACATCGTTACAAAAGAGTAGCCCCAACTAAAATGCCCAATTGTAATAGAAACGAAGAGTTCAACTACTAGCCAAGAAGCTACTTCTGTGCAGATTATTCCTTACACTAAAATGACCCATTACCTAGTCAAGTAATTACGTAATTCAGTCAAAATAATCATTTGATTTCCTCCTCCCTGCCCCCCACAGAATTCATTAGATTAAGGTACTGGATCAAAAGAACGCATATAGACAAAGTCTCAATACAATTCATAGAGTGACGAGGCTAGGCAGCTGATACAAAGAAGTGTGATTATCTATCACCCTAAATCCCAATGAGAAGTGTTTTGAGGGTATTTATTAACACATGTATCACAAGACAATGTCATGATTCTTCCATCTTACTTTAAGAGTAAGAAAAACTTCCTACTTCCTAAAGCTGATTTATATTGAGTTTTACCTACTTTATTGTCAAAAGCAATCCAATCTACTATGTTGAATATTTAGCATATTTGTTTCAAAACTTTTGCTTTAATCAAGTACATTTATTCTAGCAAAATACATGGTCTGCTTCAAATTTACAGCTTCTAAAATATTTTATCAGGTTTGCAATTGCAGTCTGAAATGTTCGTTCTAACCTCAAGGATATTTGCCGTCACCTATTTGCATGCTCAGGTTCAGGGCTCAGTGCTTGGATTTTTTTCCCATCTACTCTCAGTCTCCAGGTGATCTCATCCAAGCTCATGGCTTTAGTACTGGCATATATCAGCTACTCTCACATTTGTAACTCCAGATTCACTTTCTCTATATAACTGTCTAATAGCATCTCAAACAACTTGCTCTGCCCAGTCTTTTCTATTTCAGTTGCTGGCAACATAATTTTTCTGTTTAGCCCCAATCCCTGGCATCAATACTGACCTCCTCACTAGTCCTCAAACACACCAGGCACACTCCTGCCTCAGGCCCTTTGCACTTGCTATTCCCTCTGCCTGGCAGGCTATTGCCTGAAATATCCACATGGCAGCTCTTTTACTTCCTTCAGACCTAATTAAAATGTCACCTTCTCAGTAAGGTTTTACCTGAATATCTTACCTAAGCGGAATTATTATCTGTCTAATAGCTGATTAATAGTAGAAATTAAATCATTTAATTAAATGTATTGTCTTGCATGGGAAACATGACTTTTCCCCCATTAAATTAATAACTATTTTCTCAGTAGTCACTATGTGCAAAGCATTCTTCTGGGTACTGAAAGAAGAAAATTTACTTCTGAAGGGAAAAAAGAGCAAAATTAACTTATCCACATGCTTTCAGAAAAAGAAAGGCAGGAAAACAAAAGCCAAATAAATAAATAATGAATAATATGTTTTACTTATTAAATAAATAAAATTTTATTTATTGAATATAATTATATTTATCATAATACATAGGTAGCAAGCTTTTAAAAATGGGATAAAGAAAACTAATTCTATGGTGATAATATATGACAATACTATCCTGATTAGGCATATCCAATTATATGAAAATCAAGAGTCCACGCACCCCAGCATTTAAAGATGATTATTCATTTTACCAAAGGATTTGCTACTTCACTATTCCAAAAAACAGTAAATAGACCTAGTATTTTTACATATTTTGACTGAATAAAAAAGGACACCGATCCAGATAAAAACAAATTGTTTCTGAAATATCTATTACATGAGATGAAGTAGGTCTATCCAGATTCACGTGCATCCTCAATACCTTCCAGTGGTTAGTTATAATGGATTTCTACTTATCCATCTACATCCTTCTGACTTGTTCCTTCTGTGACCAATGTTACCCATTTTTATTACATTATTATTATTAGTGAGAATATTTAAGTTCTACTCTCTTAGCAAATTAAATAATGTCCTCTTTATGAAACATATACTTATTATAGGAAATACAGAAAGGTATAAGAGAAGGAAAAAATCACTTATAAATTCTTCCATTACAGATAATTATTCAACATTTTGATATAGTTCTCTTTTAAGATTTTATTTTTAAGTAAGCTCTACACCCAGTGTGGGGCCTGAACTCACAACCCCAAGATCAAGAGTCACACGCTCCACCGACTGAGCCAGCCAGGCACCCCTTTCTTTGTATGGTTCTTTCCGATTTTTTTTTTTTTTTTTTTACACGGATAGGCCGGCATGAGAATTAGAAATTCTCCATCCCAACCATCCTCTTCTAAAATCTCCTGGTAATTGCAGACAAGAATTTGGGAACCTTGTTAGAATCCCCTTCTCTCCAGGGTTCTCAGAGCCTGCTTCTGAGAAAACCTACACAAGTTGCGGAAGGTAAGGGTGAAGGAGAAGCTGTAACTCTCTCGAGACACTTGTAGTCTGATGCATGGGCTGATGGGAGCGTCACAGAGCTTTCTGCTAAGCTGTTGAGGACCAGCTGCCTCCGTGCTTTGGACTCAGATATCCAGCGGCAGCTTCCCTGGCCTCTGTTCCCTCAACCTTTCTAAACATTATAGAACTTTTCTAAAAGTGATGGATGTTCCTAATTCTATATTAGAACTGCCAGACCTGGGATACATAGAGTGTCTTCTGTTTTCCTGATTAAAATTAGTTGGGATTATACTGAATGCAAGATTTTGTACTGGGCTTATCCATGTTGCATTTTTATGTTAGTATCTTCCCACATGACCTCAGAGGTATCGTTTTTCATAGCCGACTGTGTTAATTTCCATCCCATGAGCAATACTAATAATGGTATGCATCTTAAATACATACTGGTCAGAACTGACCGTGCCATCTGAAAATGGAACAGAGAAATAATAACAGGCTGACATGACCTACATGGTCACCGGACGAAGAAGCCTGATCTCATTAACACAATAATCAGTCACAGACCATTCTGTGGAGCTGGCATCATTTTGTGCAAGTACTTTTGGCCCATGTTGGTTCAATTTTTAGTTTCAGGAATCCAAAGGTGATGCAGAGTACCCATAATGATAACTGGGCATACATTTCACCTTTGAAAGCTATCCCACGTTTTGCCTCTGAGAGTGAAGACAACTCAAGTTCTTTTTGGGAGGAGATTCATTTAAAGATGAATATAAAGATACAAATGGGTAGAAGATGAATAGATCAGTGGATAGATAAGTGGTATCAAGGGATTTGAGGGCCTGGGATAGGGCTGGATTCTTTCCCTCCCCAGACTTTCCTTTCCTCTCTTGCTGTCCCCTTCCTTCAACCTTTCCTAGTCTGTTAGAACCTGGGAAAATAAGAGAAATTGACAGCTGGGAGTGGAGGAGACTTCTAAGACCAAGATGCATTTCTTAAAAATTGCTAAGACTTCTAATTAAGAATCAAGACCCCTGTAGGTATGTGATTACCTCAATAATAAATTTAATGCAAGACTGCAACTTTATCAAAAATTCTAAAGTTTTAGCTAGTAGTGGAAGCGTGAAAGAGAACACTGAGCTAAAACCAACATTAGCTTATTAAAAATACATACATACCTTATCTTCTTGACTACGAAAATAATATAATGTTTTTCCTATAAGTGTACACCAGACTCTCTTGGAATAGCCATGCTTTACCTGAAATCACATTTCAAAGAATTACAAATGTAGCTCAGAACTTGGACATGTTTAAGTATAGCATATGCACTCTGCCAGAAACTCTGTATGTATCCAGTTTGTTCAAGGTTAACTGATATTACAAGTAGACTGTGCAAATGAGGTTTAAGATTGACCTGTTCTAGCAGTACCAGGGCATGTCTAGCTTCGGTGTTCACCACTTAATGCTTAAAAAATGTTTGCTGTATGTCAAGGACTATGCCTAGGCCTGAGAATTCAGAGACAGATAAAACAAAATGCGTATTTTATAAGTAAGTGTATTTCATAGTTACTGTATTTCCTAGGTTTTCAGTAACCTTGTGGCTCTCTGGGTTAACCCCTAATAATGTTAGAAAGAGAAGATTAAAATCTACAAAATCTAGTGCTTTCCCCTATGTTAAAGATTCACTCATTAAAAACATTTGGTGCCTCCTCTAGAAGGATTCATACACAACAAGAAAATAATATTAATATAATAACTATAGTGGTGCCTGGGCGGCTCAGTGGGTTAAGGCACTGCCTTCGGCTCAGGTCATAATCTCAGGGTCCTGGGATCGAGTCCTACATCAGGCTCTTTGCTCAGCATGGGGCCCGTTTCCCCCTCTCTCTCTGCCTGCCTCTCTGCCTACTTATGATCTCTCTTGTCAAATAAACAAATAAAATATTAAAAATATATATATATATAATAACTATATACTAAATACTGCCTATATGTCAGGAACTATGTTAAGTGAGGGGGACAGAATTTGAATCTAGCTCTTGATTTTGAATGGTTAGAGACTGCTCTAGGGCCTGGGAATAGGCATATGAACAAGACACAGGCTCTTTAAAGAAGGAGATCACAACCTTGCAAGGTAGACAATGAAATCAACAGTATGCTGTATATCATCACTAAGACCACAAAATGTGGGAAGCCTGGCTCAGTTGGTTAAGCAGCTGCCTTTGGCTTAGGTCATGATTCCAGGGTCCTGGGATCAAGTCCT
This sequence comes from Mustela lutreola, assembly GCF_030435805.1. Classification (NCBI taxonomy): domain Eukaryota; kingdom Metazoa; phylum Chordata; class Mammalia; order Carnivora; family Mustelidae; genus Mustela; species Mustela lutreola. Next base: position 69,168,571 of record NC_081298.1, read on the forward strand.
GCATCGGGCTCCTTGTTCAGTCTGCTTCCGCCTCTGCCTGCTCTGCCTGCCATTGCCCCTGCTTGTGTGCTCTCTCCATCTGATAAATAAATAAATAAAATCTTTTAAAACAACACAAAATATTTACATTTATATCTGTTTCATGTGGAAGACATTTACTTAAACTTTTTACTGAATATTGTAGGTTTTTCATCATTTGGTGGCTTTATGAAGATCCTTACTGTGAGTTCCTCCCTGGCCCAGTCCTGCCTAGGTACCGACATTGAAGATCTTTGCCGGAGAGACCCAGCTACACTGTCAAGCCTAGAAAAGCACCAAGAACTCCATTCTCGCCAGTGGGCAAGATTTCCAATAAGCCCTAGTGCTCCAGACCTAGAATGTGGCCTGTCTGGTTGCACCTGCCCTAGAGTCCTCCTTCCCTGGCAGCCCTGCCAAGCCTTGAAGCCAGCGCCTCTCCTGCAACAGAATGGGCTTCAATCTGGAGAGGTCTACCTTCTAGAAACCAAGACACTGGCCAGTAGAACTAAAGCCCGACATGCTGTTGTCACATTTGCCCATGGTGATAAGTATTAAGGAGAAAACTAATACAGAAGAGAGGGAGGAAGGGCTGGGGGAGAGGGGGGGAGGAAGTGTGTTTCACAGTTTAAAAGAAGGGGCTCAGGAAGGCTTCCCTGGTATCAAGGCAGGTCCTGAAGGAGGTAGATGAGCCAGGCAGTCATCTGAGGGAAGAACACTCTGGACAAAACAGGTAAATGGGAAGGCCCGGGGATGGTGTGTCTGAGACTGAGCAGTGCGGGGATAGGAGAGAGGTCACTGGGGAAGGGACATGAGGGGCGAGGGTAGGAGGTATATATGTTTTGCAGGGCCCTTGGGATGACTTACACTGAAATGGCCTGTTCTGATAGTAGTACACTGAGAAGAAAAATAACTGCTGCAACAGATTTTATGGGAGGCAAGTCACTGTAGTAGAAAAGGCCTGGGTTTTGAAGTCAAAGGACACAACATTTAAATTCCAGTTCTGGGGGCGCCTGAGTGGCTCAGTGGGTTAAAGCCTCTGCCTTCAGCTCAGGTCATGATCTCAGGGTCCTGGGATCGAGCCCCGCATCGGGCTCTTTGCTCAGCAGGGAGCCTGCTTTCCTTCCTCTCTCTGCCTGCCTCTCTGCCTACTTGTGATCTCTCTCTGTCAAATAAATAAAAATAAAATATTTAAAAAAAAAAAAAAAATTCCAGTTCTGCCTCATGCTAGATGGAGGTCCTCAGGTGACTGACTTAACCTTTCAGCCTTTTTTTTCCCCCCAAAATATTTTATTTATTCATTCATTCATTCATTCATTCATTTGACAGGGAGAGATCACAAGTAGGCAGAGAGGCAGGCAGAGAGAGAGAGGGAAGCCCGCTTCCGCTGAGCAGAGTCAGATGTGGGGCTCGATCCCAGGACCCTGAGCTCATGATCCAAGCCGAAGGCAGAGTCTTAACCCAATCAGCCACCCAGGCGCCCCAGCCATTTTGTCCATAATGTGTAATTATTGTGTATCTTATTGGACTGATGTGATGACCAAGGGAGAACATGTAAATAAAGGAAAATAGTAGTTACTCAATAAATGCTTCCTTCTTCACTATGAATAAGGAGAGATAAAACACATGTCATTTAAACCCACACATGCAGCCAGGCTTTGGGCTTTCAAAACTGCAGTTTAAGCAAATACCACCATCTAAGTAGGATGGATTTGAAATCCTGCTTGAGCAAAAACAAAAAATGTTTCATTTGGCAAGACTTGTTTCAGTTTAATTAAATTTAGAAACATATTTATAGACAAATATCCTGGAAGCTTTAAATAGTTTGTGTCACCCAGGTTTCGTTTCCTTTCTTTCTTTCTTTCTTCTTCTTTTAAACAAAATCCAGAAGAGCCTCTCAGCAAAACTGGAGTATAATGCATCTGGCTGTAGAGAGCATACTTTTGAAATGATTTATCTTTAAAACAGAACAAGGTGGGGACGCCTGGGTGGCTCAGTTGGTTAAGCAGCTGCCTTCGGCTCAGGTCATGATCCCAGCATCCTGGGATCGAGTCCCACATCGGGCTCCTTGCTCCGCAGGGAGCCTGCTTCTCCCTCTGACTCTGCCTTCCACTCTGTCTGCCTGTGCTCGCTCTCGCTCGCTCTCTCTGACAAATAAATAAAATCTTAAAAAAAAAAAAACAAAAAACAGAACAAGGTGTACCTTTGAAGAACTACAAGTTAACAAAAATTCACATGTAAAAGTTGTTTTAAAAGCACAATCTGTCTTTATGAGTACATCTGATTTTATCAGGATTTCTTAAAACTCTGAACTATTCTGGAAAATTCATAATAAAGCAAATTAGGCTAGAAGAATCCTTGTAAAAATTTAAAGACAACCTCAAATCCCCAGGCTTTGGTGAATGAAATAATTGGAAAACATTGTTTTTTACCTTGAAACCGTAAAAAGGACCTGCCTATCGATTCTGCCTGAAACTCTGAAGACACGGTATATCATATGATTAGCCTCTGTCATTACACAAAGTAGAGGCTCCCACCGTCATCTCTCCTCTCCCAAATTCTCATGCCTAAAGCCTCCCCACCACAAATCCTATCACCCAGCCTTGCTGACGTCCATATGTGGGTAAAAATCTTGTGAGAATAATAGCTAGCATTTAGGGAGTGTTTATGTGGCAGGCACTGTTCTAAAGCACTTTATATGCTTAAATAATTCATTTCATCCTCCCAATACCTTGTGAGGCTGGCACTATGGTTAATTCCCCAACTTAACAGATGAGGACAGTAAGGCACAGAGCTTGCAAGCTGCCTATTCACGGTCACACACGAGCAAGTGGCAGAGCCAGGACTTGGGCCTGTGCTCTTGCCCTACCTAGCCTCTGCCACACTGCCTCTCTACATCCTTACTTCACAGTTTTGTGCCTTCTTCCTTTCCAATGACCTTTGTCCCCTTCCTCATACCCTCAACCTTTCTTTACTGGACACGGCTCCACTTCTGAAGTTGACATTCTATTCTCTGATCTCAACCTTTTCTCCCTCCTTCGCTCATTACTGGCACCACTCCTGTTCTTTGACCTCATTCCAAATGTTTAGTCCTCTGGTTCTTCTATTTTATTTCAGTTTCTCACTTCTCTCCTGGCCTCTCTTCCTTCCCTACCAACCTTGGGTCCTGATTTTGGTCACAAAACAACTCTTGCTCCAAAGCATGGGACTGTGTTATATCCTCTGCTTCTAACATACCCCCTCAAGAAAATTCCACCTCCCTTTTCTTTTAGGTCATCCAGGGGAGAGTGCGGGAAGAGAGAGGGAAGGTAATGAGGGGTTTGTAGACATAATTTTAGCTATAGCAGATAACTTAAATTGGGTGATAAATATATGAGAGTTCATTTTTTTTAAAGATTTCATTTATGTATTTGATAGAGAGAGAATGTGTGCATGAGAGAGACAGCACGAGCAGTGGGAAGGGCAGAAGGAGAAGCAGACTCTCCACTGAGCAGGAAGCCCAATGTGGGGCTTGATCCCAGGACCCTGGGATCATGACCTGAGTTGAACAAAAACACTTAACCAACTGAGCCACCCAGGCACCTGAGGGTTCATTCTATTATTTCTTCTACTTCACATGTTTGAAAATGCCCATAGAAAACATTTATTTTAAATCATCATCTTGCTAGGTATGTACAGAGCAAGTAAAATGTTAATTGTAGAATCTAGGTGGTAGGAATATGGATGTTCACTGTAAAATAGTCTTCTAACTTTTCTGCATATTTGAAAATTTACATAATAAAATGTTAGGGGGCGCCTGGGTGGCTCAGTGGGTTGAAGCCTCTGCCTTTGGATCGGGTCATGATCCCAGGGTCCTGGGATCGAGCCCCACATGGAGCTCTCTGCTCGGCAGGGAGCCTGCTTCCTCCTCTCTTTCTGCCTGCCTCTCTGCCTACTTGTGATCTCTGTCTGTCAGATAAATAAATAAAATCTTTAAAAAAAGAAAAAGAAAAAGAAAAAGAAAAAAATGACTACTCTCACATCACTATAATGTAAATTCTGCTCCTATTTCTGAGCATCTGGAAGATGTGAGAGAAAAATAACCAATATGAACTCAAATCACCAAAGTCAGGTGGGCCCTGAGAATACTTGCCAATCTTCCTATCTGCCCTCAAGTATTTCCCTATGTCCCTGATTGTTCTCAGTCCTTTCCCTCATTCTCACTAAATAGCTTAGTTGTGGAGTAATCTTCGTCAAGAAAACAGGATATCCGATGTGATCTCATTCTATGCCCCACAAACTTAGATAGTTGTCCTTCCTCACCTTCCTGCCAGCCCAGCCCACCCACCATGCCCCCCCACCATGCTGCCCCCCCATGCCCACCCACCCACTTCTGAGCTTTGTTCTTTGTTTCCCACTTTACCTCTCTCTTGGCTTCTTCCGCTCATCTCACAAACTCAAGGTATGTCTTTGCCATCCTAAAAATGCTTCTCCTAATACCATGCTCCTTTCAGCTTCATTCCTTCTGACACGGTGGACTGGGCAGACAGCTCTTCAAAGTCAAATACGGCACTTACTCATCTCCCTTTCATCTTCCAACACACTGCAGTCTGCCTTTCTTGCTAAGCACTCCACACAGCATCTGATACTGCAGACCACTCGCTCCTGTCACCACTCTACTCCCTGGCCCCCATGACTTGCTTCCCAAGGTCTCTTCATACACTTCCTTTATGTGCTCTCAGCTATTGTAAAACCCAGTGTTCCAGCAGCAGTCCGCGGCTCGGCTGCAACACACATGTCCCTGGGTGACTTCTCTCACTGTCAAGAATTCAACCACCAAATACATAGTGAGGATTCCCCAAATCCTTCTCTCCAACCCAGCCCCCTCCTCTGATGTAGCCTGGTGTTGCCACTGCCTGCTGGACTTCTTAATCCTTAACTCAAGTATCCTCAAAGTTCTAAAAATTGGCATGGTCCCAAATAGCCTTTGAATCATCCTAAAACCACTCCTCCTCCCTGAGCTCTCTTTTCATTTATTTTATTTTTTATTTTTAAGTAGGCTCCACACCCAGCATGGAGCCCTACACAGGACTCAAGCATGACTATGAGATCAAGACCTGAGCTGAGATCAAGAGTGGGACACTTAACCCGAGTGACTGAGCCATGCAGGTGCCCCACCCCGAGCTCTCTCATCTTTCACCCAGCCAATCTTGTCTTTCCTATTTCTGGACCCTGAATTCAAAAAAATCTAACCAAAGATTTTATGTCCTACCATTATCTATATTCACTCTCTCCTCTCTTTGCTTATGACCAGTTCAGAGTCTCATCCTCTTCCCAAGAACCACTTCTGCTGTCTGTTCTTAGCACCCCCAGCTTGCCTCCGACAAATCCGCCTTCCTCTCAGCAGAACGATCTGTTAACAACACGAACGTGCCCCCACTCCTGTTACCAGCCCGAAGGGTTTACACCACCTTCAGGGTGCAGAATAAAGTCCTTAATTAAACAAAAAAGCCGTCCATGATCAGGATGATCAGGACCCTCCAGCTTGTTCTCCAAAGGACTTGTCTTCAGTGGAGGTAGCACTCTGGCTTTGAGATACTCTGTCTTTGTTCTCCCTGTCTCCCAGCTTGGGAAACCTTCCTTGCCCATTTTCATTTGGTGTAACTATTCCTTCATCTCTCTGAAGACTCAGCACAAACAATTCTTCTCTCAGAAGTTGTTCCTGATCCCACAGCCTAAATTAGATTTCGCTGTGACCTTACCATGTGTCTCGTAACTGTGCTTAGTACATGTCATTATAATATGCTATTTCCTTTTCTTTCCCAATAGGTCATGAGGTTCTCTGAGGGATGGGGCAGTGGCCTAATTATCTTGATGTCCTTCAGCCCATTGCCTGGCATGTGGTAACTGTTCAATAAATTTTTTTTTTTAAAGATTTTACTTATTTATTTGACAGAGATCACAAGTAGGCAGACAGGCAGGCAGAGAGAGAGGAGGAAGCAGGCTCTCCGCTAAGCAGAGAGCCTGATGCAGGGCTCGATCCCAGGACCCTGAGATCATGACCTGAGCCAAAGGTAGAGGCTTAACCCACTGAGCCACCCAGGCACCGCTAAATTTTTGTTTTTTAAATAAATGACTTTTTATACAGAAAATGTTTTTCTTAAGTATTAAAATGAAAGTTGCAAGAGTGACTAATCCAGAATCAAAATTAGTCAAGTTCTTAATATCGACCGACATATTTCTGTACTTAATAACAACCGTGACAACCTGAAAAACACCTCCTCCCTTCCAAAGTATTCAAGTGCTGTTCTACAGTAGCTTAAATTGTAGCCTGAATGTGAGCTCAGAACAAATCGCTCAGAATAACTGAGGGAAGTTTTTCTCTTTCAAGGCTCTCAGGGTGAAAATATAGGGGTGGACATGAAAAATGGTAGGAAGGAAACCTAATAAGTAGCCTGTCTATAAACCCAAGTGGTTTAGTCATCTGATAATCACATCTACTTATCTTCATTTAAAATGCAACTGTGAGATGGGAGGCAGGGAGTAGCAGAAATGTAATGTGCAGGAACTGACAGTGCCATGTGGATAAAGAAAAAACAATCAAACAAACAGATTGTGGGAGACGTAACAAACCCTTAGCCACAGGATCATATTAAAGTCTAAGGGTTTAAAACACATGGTCCTTGAAATCAGAGGACAGCTAGTTATTATGAATTATAGTAAGAATATGATTTAAAGTAGCATTGTGTTCACTGGAAAATATATATTTGCATAATACCAGGGAGTCTCTAAGTCATTGGTAACTGAAAAAACATTTTCCTGGTAATGTAACATTTTGGAAAAAACACAGTTCAATTCTTTGTTGAATATATTTAGGTGGAGCTGGTCAATATGTTCCCATATTCATGCTAAGTATAAATTACATGGTGACATAGCTTGTCTAAATCTAAATTTTTAACTTCTTACATAAACAAGGCACATGAATGATGAATGATTATTTAGAGGTTATTTTTGTGTGTGATAACTTATGTGTGAATGTTTTATTATATTTTTCTTAAAGTGATCAATAGGACTTTTTAAATTTAAAAATAATATTTATCTTAGCATAAATCAATTCTTCCTCATTCTAAAAAAATGAGAAAACTGAATTAAGCAAGAATGAAATCACAGTTATAATATATCTTGGCATATTTCATATTCAGACATTTTCTATACATATATAATAAAATGGGATAATAATATAATAATGCTGTCTACTTTATCAACTAACAATGCATCATAACATATTTCTAAGCACTAAATATTCTTTTATTTAAAATGGCTGTATAGTAAATCATTATCTGATTATATATACTTGTTTAAACTATCCCTTACTCTACATTTAAGTTGATGCCAATTTTTCTTCATTGTAAACTATGCCATGCAAGTAATCTTTCTGGGGCAATTGAAATGTTCTAAATGTTGATAGACTGATAGCAAATATCTGTCAAAACCCACCAAACTCTATACTTAAGATCTGCATTTTATTTACTTAATTTTTTTTAAAGTAAACTCCATGCCCAAGCCCAACATTGGGCTTGAACTCACGACCCTGAGATCAAGATCCAAGCTGAAATCAAGAGTCAGACACCAAACCAACTGAGCTACCCAATTGGCCAGATTTTTTAAAAATATCGCTTGTATTTTTTAGGTCTACCAACTCTACTTCTTTCCCAGTGTGTCCTTTGTTCTTTTTCCCCCACTGATATTTATCCTTTACTTACTAACAAGGAAAAGCTTGTTTTTCACATGTTTCAAACACTTACCCAAGCTTTTCAACCTCCTTTTAAAAATTCTGGTTAGGAATTTTTTTTTTTTTAAGATTTTATTTATTTATTTGACAAACAGAGATCACAAGTAGGCAGAGAGGCAGGCAGAGAGAGAAGAGGAAGCAGGCTCCCTACTGAGCAGAGAGCCCAATGTGGGGCTCGATCCCAGGACCCTGGGATCATGACCTGAGCCGAAGGCAGAGGCTTTAACCCACTGAGCCACCCAGGTGCCCTTGGTTAGGAAATTTTTGATGGTAAGAACATTTGGTATCCAAAGTAAAACACACTTCCCACCCAAGACAATATAAATACACATATTCTCTGACACCCACTTCTGATCGTGGGGCTACCTCCCCAGTTGCCTCAGACACTGCTATGCACATAAAGGTCTTACCTTGGTGAGCAATCCCTTCACCGTTGGTTTGCCCTCAGGCTGCAGAAAAAGAGGGCTGGCAGCTTGTACTCGAAGAACATTCTGTAACACTTTAATCCATTCTTCTAATATATTGGGAGAATCTGCGGTCAGATAGTATGTGTGTTTTTCAGTGGTCAACTAAAATGGGATGAGAAAGAGATAGGAACGGAAACTCTGAAGATTTAGGATTATTAGCAGTTCTCTGTCTAGTCTAAAAACATCATTAATTACCATAGAAACAAACATGCCATACCTTGAATCCTAGTTGCTAAATAAATGATTGCATACATAATTTAGAGTAGTTTCACCACTTTGTGAGAATTACAATAATTAACTTGGTGCTGAAATAATTTTTTCACTTCCATTTACTTTAAAAATTTTCAGAGTATTAAGCTTTTTTTTTTTTTTTTAAGATTTTATTTATTTATTTGACAGAGAGAGATCACAAGTAGGCAGAGAGGCAGGCAGAGAGAGAGGAGGAAGCAGGCTCTCCACGGAGCAGAGAGCCCGATGTGGGGCTTGATCCCAGGACCCTGGGATCATGACCTGAGCCGAAGGCAGAGGCTTAACCCACTGAGCCACCGAGGCGCCTCAGAGTATTAAGCTTTTGAGTTATGGTTTTTTATCTCATCTAATCATTACCATTTCTTTTTCTCCCTTAAATGTGCTACAGGTTCCTGCCTGTTGAAGTGAGCAGCAGCATGACTGGAGGTTGTAATAAGATATTTTTTAGCAAACAAAGAGTTATTTGTTATAGAAGTGAAGAAATCAATTATAACTAAAACAAGAAGTGTTTGGAAGAAGAGCAATTCTTATAACATATAAGATATTACGAACTCACAATTTCTCAGTCTTAAATTAACCACATTTGAAAATTTTCAAATATTTCAGAAGCTTGTAGCTGATTCTTTTTTTTTTTTTTAAGATTTTATGTATTTATTTATTTTAGAGGTCGAGAGAGAAAAGGAGAGACAGAAAGAGAGCGTATACATGGAGGGGAACGGGCAGAGGAAGAAGAGAATCTTTTTTTTTTTTTTTAAGATTTTATCCATTTATCAGAGAGAGAGAGGGGGGAGAGAGCGAGCACAGGCAGACAGAATGGCAGGCAGAGGCAGAGGGAGAAGCAGGCTCCTTGCTCAGCAGGGAGCCCAACGCGGGACTCGATCCCAGGACACTGGGATCATGACCTGAGCCAAAGGCAGCTGCTTAACCAACTGAGCCACCCAGGTGTCCCAAGGAAGAAGAGAATCTTAAGCCGACTCCACGCTGAGCTTGGACCCTGATGTGGGGCTCAATCCCAGTACCCTGAGATCATGACCTGAGCCAAAACCAAGATTTGACTGCTTTCACTGACTGTGCCACCCAGATTCTTATCTGCTTTGCTTCAAGATGAAATTTTTCCCGATTCTCCCTTCTACGTTTTTGGGCAGTTTTCAGGTTATTATCCCCAGAAAACATTGAAAATGAGGCTTATTCCACTCTCCAAAGGAGCAAGATAAGAATATAGTATTTATTGAAGGTATTTCAGAAATAAAGTATCTGAATTTCAATCACATTTATCAAACTATCTCAAGAGTGTATGTTTTACATTTAGTAGGCTTCTAGCAAGACTGGCCTTATTGTGTGGGTTAATGGGCAGCAACTATGTCTAGGGTGTGACCAATATTCTTCCCACTTGTGGTTTCCCACTGTTGTTATAGCAGCTGAAGTTCATAGAAGAAATGCCATTTTCTGGTTCTATATCAAAATGCAAGCTCTCCTGAAGTTAGCAGAACATAAAACTAATAATATTGGGAATTCATTTCTCATATAAGCCTTCCCTAAAATAGCTAGACAGTTTGAGAGCTGGGAGAGCTGTGAGATCAGGTAGAGGGAAAGAAGCGTGTAGGGATAAAGGGCAAAGGAGGTGCTGTGGACAGGTACTCAACATAAACCCAACTGATGTTATATTTTTAACTGAGAAGGTCTAGGGTTTCACATGTTTTTTGAGGCACTACACTTAACACAAAACGAATAAAGAAACACTGAATCATCCAATCTCCTTTCTGTTAGCTTGGATCATTAAGAACTGAGTTTTGCATGATACAAAAAAGAAAAATTTAAAAAAAAAGGTTAAAAAAAAAAGTACCTGAACTGTTTGTTTGTTATCTCCTCTTAAAATGCCGCAGGATGCACTAAGTTCAATATGGCCCTGGGGTTTTCTAATTACATCACTCTGTAGGAAAGGAAGAAAACCGAAGGAAGAGTGATTGATTACCTGTTAACAGTAGTAGTAAGAAATGCTTTGTATCATTAATTGCATTACAGGGAAGAAAATCAACCAGGAGTTTGAGGAAGTCAATTCTAAAAAGCAAGCACTTCCCACTCACCGGAGATTTATAGTAAAGTAATTCACCACCTTTAAGAACAAACCACCTCCTCTTCCAAGTCTTGACTCTACCACTCATTTTTAATAAGTAGCCAGATTTTTCCAGTGGTTCCTAATTAAAAAGAAATTTTAAAAATTTAAGTTTCCCTTTGGAGCCTCAATCTAACAAGATTCATTACTATTTTCTTTCTTTAAAAAAAAAACTGATTCAGTGTTTACATTTTTCCCGTTATCACTGGATGATGAGCAGGTTTTAGGGAGCTTCTGCTCTGGCTGGGAGTATTCTGTGTCTGTGGAGTAAGCATCTGGGGGAATGGCATAATCACTTTCAGAAGCCACTGAAGACAGAGACACACCTAGATGAATAAAGAAATAAATTAAGTCAATATTTAATAATAAGGTGGCCCAAATGCTAGCTGTGAGTTCTCCTAAGGAATATAGCTATTCCAAAATCACAAGCCTTCCTAGACTAGATTTATTCTCATATCTTTGCCATAAAGAAATTTTAAAGCAGAAAACAGAACTAAAGGATTATGATATAAACCTTCAAGGAAGTCACAGGAACATGAACATGTTGGTATGATTATAGGCACAGCAAATTTTACATAAACTGTGCAACATATATATACATATATAAGATATATGCAAGGATACTGATGTATCTTTCATTAAGGATTAAAAATGTATATTCACATATTTACATTGTATGTATTACATATATACAGGCAAACAAATGTTTGATTTTAATTTATCAAGATTTGTACAAACACATTTTATTTTTTAGAAAGATTTTATTTATTTATTTTGACACAGAGAGAGAGAGAGAGAGAGCACAAGGAGGGGAGTGGGAGAGGGAGAAGCAGGCTCCCCACCAAGCAGGGAGCCTATGTGGGGCTCAATCCCAGGACCCCAGGATCAAGACCTGAGCTCAAGGCAGATGCTTAACTGACAGACAACCAGGCACTCCTACAATTACATTTTTTTTTTAAAGATTTTATTTATTTACTTGAGAGAGAGACAGTGAGAGAGAGCATGAGCGAGGAGAAGGTCAGAGGGAGAAGCAGACTCTCCATGGAGCTGGGAGCCTGATGGGGGACTCGATCCCGGGATTCCGGGATCATGACCTGAGCCGAAGGCAGTCGTCCAACCAACTGAGCCACCCAGGCGTCCCTACAATTACATTTTAAACCACTTAGTTTTTGTAGTCATTTTTTAAAAAATATTTTATTTATTTATTTGACAGATAGAGATCACAAGCAGGCAGAGAGGCAGGCAGAGAGAGAGAGGAGGAGGCAGGCTTCCTGCTGAGCAGAGATCCCAGGACTCTGGGATCATGATCCGAGCTGAAGGCAGAGGCTTTAACCCACTGAGCCACCCAAGCGCCCCTGTAATCACTTTTAAAGTAATTCACATCCAAAAGAAGTATTAGTATCAGTATCAGCATCAGTAGTATTTTCCATATAAGTTGAATATTACCAGTTTATAAAAAATTTTTAAATCTTTTTGTAAAAGAAAAGAAATAAGACTTAAAGATATAAACAAACTATTTCATTTGCTAGCAGTTACAAAGTAAAATTCAAGGGAACATTTCCACAATAATTCATTTGCTTTTTTTAAGAAAATTACTTGCAGGTTGCAAGCCACATTTGCAGGGTCCCTACAATTGGAGATTTTCAATATAATAAAATCAAGGACTTTAAATCATTATTCATTGCAGTATCTGACAATTTTTTAAAGTGTTTATTAACATTTAAGGGACTTGTTAGGACGTCACTATATCATTATTATTGTTTATTTGACTAAGACAAGTAACAGTCATGACAATAATGTCTTTATTTTTCATAGAACAATAAAAATTTAGATTTATAAGGGACCTCAGAGATCATCTTGATTAATGCCTTCATTCTCTAAGGAGACTAAGGTCCAGAGATTAAATCAAAACATTTGTTCAAAGTCAAACAGCCAGGCAGGAACAACGGTAGAGTGCAAATCTCAGGTGGTCAGCCCCAGGGCCAGTGTGCTAGGCACTCCCCTAGGTGCTAGGGACAGAGCGGACGACAAAAGAAAAATTTCTGCCTTCATTGGACATAGATTCTAGTCAGAGACAGAATAGAGACAGACAAAATATTGGCAGTAAGTGCTAGGAAAAGATATAACATAGAGCAGACTAGAGGGAATTAAAAGTGATTGGAGTAGAGCAAGGGATTGCAATTTGAATGGTATGCTCAGGATGGATCTCACTGAGAAGACAGTGTTTGAGCAAAGCACTGTAGCAGGTGCCAGAGTTAGCCTGATAGTCATTGGGGGGAAAGAATACCAGATAGAGGAAACAATCAGTGTGGAGGTCCTGAAATCAAAGCATGCTGGCACATTTCAGGAACAGCAAGAGGGTTGGTGTGACTTGAGCTGAGCAAGGAAGGAGAAAGGATATAAGATCGAAGACATGAGAGACACGGAACACCTTATAACCGTTACGAGTCTTTGCAGTATTTTGAGCAATAGTGTGATGTAACCTGATACTGCTTTTGGGGGTCAAGGTAGAAGTAAAGAGGCTGGTGGAAGCCCAAAATACTAAGCCTATCAAAGTTGAGCAGCTCCAGAAGCTGAGGGAATTACCTAGGAGTTCCACGGAACATAATTTGAAAACCTATAGAGCACACTGCATTAAAGGCTTTCATAAAATACAGGTGTCGTTTAGTGTGATTATGTCTCTCTGTCACCTATACCTATACCAAATATTTCTTCAAAATCCACTAAAACTCTTAGACATGCCCAAAGTAAAGTTTTCATTTCCATCCTAGAATCACATTAACCACCAAGTTTTTAGATATATTTTCTGCCACTTAGCATAACAAATTGAGCTGAAATAAGTCCATCCCATAAATTATCCAAAATGCCACACACTAACTATAAAAGAGAAACCTTGTTTTGGCCAGTTATTGCACTCTATTCCCATAATAAATTGATTGCTCTCTTAGAGATAAGGTTAAAATAAAAAGATCATGGGGCGCCTGGGTGGCTCAGTGGGTTAAGCCGCTGCCTTCGGCTCAGGTCATGATCTCAAGGTCCTGGGATCGAGTCCCGCATGGGGCTCTCTGCTCAGCAGGGAGCCTGCTTCCCTTCCTCTCTCTCTGCCTGCCTCTCCGTCTACTTGTGATTTCTCTCTGTCAAATAAATAAATAAAATCTTAAAAAAAAATTGTTTAAAAAAAAATAAAAAAAAAAATAAAAAGATCATGTGGCTTGGGTGGAATCACAGAAAGAATTAAAATATAAGCATCTTAGTCCTGGCTAATTCTCTTCTCACTTCAGGTAAAAACAAGTACTTCGATTGTTTTTAAAAAGTCCTATTATGGAGATAAAATTCCTATTAAATATCCTGAATTACATGGAGTTGTCTCATATGCCTGAGACTTTGCCTCACCGCGTTTCATGGCTCTGGGGCTGCCTGGTCCACTCCGGTTGCGCGTGTCTGACTCTGAAGTCCGGGAGCTGGATCTGGAGCTATCTTCTTCCTCTGACCCAGAGGAGTCATCCAGGAACGGGCTGCTGCTTATTTGTGTTGCCTTCTAAAGAAAAGGACGACAGCCTAGAAGTGTCCATCTCTAAAGTCACCTCTCTTTTTAGATATGAAATGCTTTAGCAGAAGACATGGAATAAGATTTTTTTTTAATACAAGAATATATTTTGGCATTATCGAAGTCATGTTGTTAAATCCCAAATTCTCATTAGCAAGGCATTTGTCAAATATAAAAGTTTCCTGAAAACATAAGGCTGTTAATACTTAACAATACTTATTTTAAGTATTGTTTTAAGCAATTAAGTACTTCAAGCAAGGGAAGGGAACCCTGGCAGTGACAGAAAAATCTTTCCAAATTAGGAATCTTTGCTACATCATTAATAGTGATATTTCCTTTAAACAATTAACCACCGGGGTGGGGAAGGCTGTGGAAAAGCACATGGGGTATAATAAAAATGGGCCCAGACTTCTAAAACTCTGAGAAATGTAAATATCTTCTCTAGATCTTTCCATTTCTTCTCTTTTTATGATATATTAGTGTGAACGTCTACAACTCCCTATAAAGGGAAAGTCAGAGTAAAATGTCAAGAATGGAACCCGGAGCTTGAATAAACAGTTTTCCCGGTCCACCATGAAGAGAGCCACATGCTCAGCAGTATCAGTAATGACTTACCCCCTTCAAAGTTGTATACACTGGAGTTGTCATATTCTTGTATATCAGAGAGGTATAGAGTCCTGATGTGGTATAGGACAGCAGAGCAACAGAATCTGAAACAGGAAACAAAGTGATTTAAAACAACAACAACACCACCTTCTCTCTAGCACTTAGGTCTATTTCTTATGGATGTGAGCTAGCAAAATTTCCAGTTAAAGAGAAGTTGGATGAACACGCAGGACTGTTCTATGGTCTGCTGTAAGAAACATGCACTCTTGTCCATGGCTCATTATTGCCTTACATGTGCTACTTCCCCAACTAGACTGTAAGTTCTTTGAGAGTAAGGATCATAGCTTTTATTTCTTCGGCATAGCTTTTATTTCTGCTCGGCTGAGCAGAAATAGCATAAGCACCTGCTAATTCAGCGACCACTATCCTATGAAGATATTCTCCGATTCCTCATAATTCTAATAGTGATAAGGTGTTAAAACACCAGCATGCTTAAGACTTTATCAGGTGAACCTCATGTTGAAAGCTTAAAATATAATTTCCCCAATGGTAAGAACAGAAGATCACTTTGAAGAAACAGAACATCAATGATTGCCTCTAAGATTTGGTTTAGTGTTGGATAGGGAGGGGGCTAGGAGAAGGAGAAGGAACCGTTGGAAAATTTCTCTTTTTATTCCAGATGCTGTTCACTGTTGTTTGATTTTACTTTGTATAATGGGAATGCATCTGCTTCTTCAAAAATTTTTTGAAGAAAGAAAGAAGGGATGTGTTTTAAACTCTGAAAAAAAGGACATAGAGACTGATATTTTTGCGGTTTTAAACAGCTGAAACTCCACAGCTTCTAGTTGAACATAGGTGGTTGTGCCCCTATATTGGATAACAGTGAATTTCAACTTTAAATGTAAATTGGCAACCTTAGAAATCATTTTCTAAAAGTTTTGCATAATTCTATCTACTCCAATGTGCTTAGACGTTTAGGAAGTTGCTGGCTAGTGAAATGGCAATACAACATCACTTATTTTTTGAAACAAG
The DNA here is from genome assembly GCF_030435805.1 of Mustela lutreola. Lineage (NCBI taxonomy): Eukaryota > Metazoa > Chordata > Mammalia > Carnivora > Mustelidae > Mustela > Mustela lutreola. Next base: position 69,184,371 of record NC_081298.1, read on the forward strand.
TTTTACTGTAGTAAGAAACACATAACATAAAATTTATCACCTTAACCATTTCCAAATGTGCAGTTCAGTTAGTGGTAATTATATGCACACTGTTATGAATCAGGTCTCCAGAACTCTTTTATCTTGCAAATCTGAAACTCTATACCCATTAAACAATGACATCCCCTCCCTACCCCCACCCAGCCCCTAGACACCAGCATTCCACTTTCTGTTTCTACGCATGCAAAATCACTTACTTTTATTAACATTCTCCATATTGAAGGCCTCAGACATTCGAATACCTGATTTGGCTACAGCATAAATTCTGCTCTCCTAATGTGAAAGAGAGATTTAAACTGGATGTTTAAAGCAAAGAAATGATTACTTTCAATACACATGTTCTTCATTTAATATACACCAGAGCAGAGCATTATTATAAAATTATCATCAGTGCCAACTCAAATATGCCACCGTGGACAGCACTGCAGACATTTTCCATCCATTAGTCATTCCATTATTTATCTTTGTTCCCTAGTTTTTGCTTGGTATTTTACGTTCTTTTGAAGAGATAGAAAAAAAGTAAGAGAAAACTTATAATCACTGACTGCTCATAAACACCACCTTTAGTATCCTACCATTCTAGACAGGATTAAAGAGAAAAAAAAAAAAAGCATAAGACCTTGAATGGCTGTAATATGAGGTTAGATACCATTCACAATCATTGACTACACATAAACAATACCTTTAATATCCTACTCTTCTAGAATACGGTGAAAGAGAGGAGAGAAATCTGGAAGTCAGAAATCACAGAGTAGCATTAAGTGCTATCAACTCCTTATTTCAATGTACATTTCAGTGAAGTAGAAGGAAAAACGTAGGCCAAATAAAAAATGAATTTGAGAATGGCAATGGAATTTATAATATTTTCTTACTTCTTTTCTCTTCTTTGAAAGAAATCTCTGAAATGGGTATTGGAAAGGTTATTAGCCCTGCCCTCTGCAAGAAAAGGGATTCCAGGTAGTTCTTAATACATAATCATCATGTCCTGAATTCTCTACTGCATCTAACTGGACACAGTTGCCTGGACAGGGCATACCAGGTGGTTAAGGCAGTCCTCTTCAGGACTGTGCCAGCCAGTGGCCTGCAAGGTAACGGGCATGGGATCCTCATTGTCTGAGACCTTTTCATTTGAAGAGCGGCTGAGTGAATGAACCAGATGCCGTTTCTTTGCGAACGGGGTTGTGAGATACGCACACAGAGATGAACAGTAGAGCCGGCGGAACAGGAAGATATGTAAACACGGGAGAAAGCAGGAGAGGCCGCTGAAAGCATGACGGAGTGGAGGAGATGAGTTAGCAGTAGTGAGACAAGCAGAGTCACTGCAGACAGGAGAGGTGAGGCTAAGCCACGGGTCCAGGGACACTGGATGTCACCTGTTCTAAGGAGTTGACAATTAGAGGTGCTGCTGAATCCTCACGTTTTCCCACTACGGTGACTATTGTATTTTGAAAGATATTCCAATTCTGTTAAGGATGGGCTATGCCTTCAAATAACCTCTTAAAAATCCTTAAAATGAACCCTCATAAATTGAGGTAACTGGAATACGTCTCTTTTTCTTGAAACCTGAAAATACCTAACAAATACCAAAATAAAACTTCAAACTTGGCCAGCCTGCTACTAGGCTTTTGAAAAGCAATACTACTTTTTCAGGATTGAATAGCTTCAGAAGACAAATTGAAGAGAGAAAGGCAACAGAGGAGGAAAATGGTTTGCCAAATAAAACGAACTTGAAAAACCTAACCTAAATCTCTGAAAATCTCAACATAATAAAAGAAGCAAAAATTTCAAATCCTCACTGCCTAAAGGATAACATAATTGAAATTCCAGCGATTCACATGCCAATAATGTCTACTTTTTTATGTGCTATCCAGAGTTTAATAATGAACTGCAGACGGTTTCATGTAGGCCCCAGAAAGAAATGTTCTTTTGAAAGTAAGTAAGACCAGATACATCTTAAGGTCTGAATTTACAGTAGGAAAACTTGGCTACCTTAATTTTCTTAAAATCACATTGGTCACTAAATAAATAATAACAATGGAATGTGATCCCCAAACCCTCAAAATCCTGCAACCCTAATGCTTCTCTGGAGGCCTAAATTTAAACTACGTCAATATGTGAAGGAGAAGTTAAATCTGCAAGACAGATAATTTGTTTCAAAGATAAGAATGATTTTTAAAATTGAGTGATATAGATATTTCTATAAAGAATCACACAATGGTGGTTTACCTATTGTATTAATATTCAGTGTTTTCAATGGAAGAAATTTCAATCTATTCTAGATACACAGTAAGATACTTTTGGTTAAAGCAATGGATTTATAAGCTCATGAAGAGAAAAGTTAAATTTCTCTTAAAGTTAATCAAGTAATGATTAAGTTCAAAAACTAATGACCACCAAGAGTTAAGTATCCTAGTTCCGAATTTGCCCAAAGTATTACACAGGTAGGAGGAACCCTTCTTCCACACCCTTGATGTTTCCTTCCGGGGGAGGGAACTCCAGTAACATTCCGGATTCCTCTCCAACCATTCATTTCTCCCTCCCAAGGAGGAGGAATGGCTTAACGTGACTGGCAAGCTTAGAAGGAAAAAGTGGACAGCCACCTGTCTCTCTCCTTTCTCTGGAGAAGTAATAGCTCAGGAAATACCACTTGTTCTTTCTCTGGGCTGCAAGCTACTTTGGAGAGGTGACCCTCCCCTGAAGAAGCCTCTGGAGGTCCAGGGCTACCTGGGACTGGGCTTATAAATCTAGAGAATTCCAAGTTCAGTATTGGAAAGCTCATCTGCCCTGATTACTCTAAAATCAGTTTTCTCAGTAATAAAGGTAATATTTTGATCTCCCACATGTCTTCACTTTTTCTTATTTCTCCATTGACACACAACTCAGTGTGAAAAAAGGAGGGGAAACAGTATTCTGAAAAGTGAGATGTTTCAGAACAATCTGGATCGTTAAAAAAAAAACAAGAAAAGAAGTAAAGTAAAACCTGAAAATGGGTGTTAGTTAAAAACCAGCATGCACGCGTCGCACACAGCAATCTCATTTACCCAAGAGGGAAAGCGGTGCAGGGGTGGGGTGGGCGGTTTGCCACACGCCAGCTTCTTGGCCGAGTCACTGGGTTCCTGGTCGTCGGAGCACGGGGATTCCAGGGAGTCATGGGAAAATAATCCATCATCACAACTGGTGTCCATATTCTCTAAAATTTCTGTACTGTCATCATCAACCAGATCAAGGTCTGTTTCCTGAGGTCTGAGCGGTCGGATCATGCTTATGGCATTCCTGTTGGTACCAAACATCCTGTCGGAACTTAACTGTGGTTGGCTTAAGTGCCTTTTGGCTAGGGCCACACTTATGCTGAACACGTTAGGAATCCGTAACTTTGGGGGCGGCAGGTTTGATGAAGGCACTAATTGCATACATTTTCCAGGCAGTGGGTTAGGATGCTTGGGCGTCAAAGCTGGGGTCAAAATAGGGCTGGGGGTGTTGGCCTCACTTGATGACGATGAATAATCCAGTCTCTGAGACTGAAATTTTTTATTCAGTTCATCTGACGAACTGTCCTGCTCCTTTTTACTTGATTCAGAATTTCCCTTTACAAGAGGACAGTTCTGAGCTTTCCACTGGGCCTCCTGTTGCCAAGAATACAGCTTCTTGTGTTCTGGTCTCTTTATGCCAAAAGTCTCTTCTTCAAATATAGAACTGCTGTCATCAGATGCTGTCAGGTATGCCTCGCTGCACATTCTGCTACAGTGGACCCCTTCCTCTGATGTGTGACTGGAAAGGGTGGACGTGTATCTGCACTTGGACCTTCCTTTGCTCCCGTCTTCCTCATCAGAACTCCAGTCGCTCCCTGGGGCTCCAGAATTCTGGGATGTGCCACCATCTGTTGCAAAGCTCGTTCTTGTTTTCCGATTCTGTTCCGGGACATAGGGGGTTTGAGGCAACGTTCTCTGACCCCGGTTGTTTTCTTGAATTTGCTTCTCGCCTGACTTTTCTGGAATTTCCATTTCTAGAAAAATATATATCATATCAGCATGTTGTCTTTGATAATGTAATCTTTCTGTACAGTTAGCTTTATGAAACTACATTGTAAAAACTGGAATTTTCATATGACTAAAGCTAATTTACATGATCCTTTTTTAGTTGTCTTGTTTAAACCCCACTTTGAAAACTGTAAGCTTTAAGGTAAAATATGAGCCCTAACACTTCAATAGAAGAGTATTGAAATTAAACTGCTTTTTACAAAGAAACACATTGGGGAAAAAGGATACTGACAACGGTTTAAAATGAAAGAAGCAAAATGTGAAACAGGGCAACTCTGACTATCAAAGAAAGCAGCCACCAAAGGATACCACTAATCCTATTTTAAAGCAAAGCAAAGGACGACACTCTTTCAACTAAATTTTAAAATTATCATAAGAAAATTTAAACATAATAAATATAAAGTTATAGTTAAAAAAAAAACACAAACTTTGTTCCCAAGCTTCAATACATGGAATATGCAAAGCCATGAAGAAACATAAACACAGAAAAGCCTTCCTGGCTCTACTTTGGGTTTATTCATAACTCCAAATGTGTTTTTATAACAAGAATAATGCTGTTTAACAATGTCTTTCGACGTGGCTTATTTTTGTTTTGAATATAATTAACAGAAGGAACCACTGGCTTCATAAACACCAAACTAAACATTTGTACAATTTATAAAGAGCACAAGAGAAACTTTTAAAACATAGACATGACTTTCATAACAAGGAACTAGAGGCTGAACAAATAAACTTGATGATTTTTTTAAAAGATTTTATTTATTTATTTGACAGAGATCATAAGTAGGCAGAGAGGCAGGCAGAGAGAGAGTGCGGGGGGAGCAGGCTCCCTGCTGAGCAGAGAGCCCAATGCAGGGCTTGATCCCAGGACCCTGGGATCATGACCTGTGGCCAAGGCAGAGGCTCAACCCACTGAGCCACCCAGGCACCCCAAACTTGATGATTTGATATAAAGCAAATTGTTAAATTTGCAAGTGGGCAAGAGCTTCAGGCCAGCCAACCTCAGGTATACCAAGCAATACTCAACTGACTATTTGAAAGTGGAAGGAAAATTAACATGACTGCTCAGAAAAGAAAAATAAATTGCAGGCAACAGCATAAAAGCAAGTAGCAAAGGACAATTCTGCTTGGAAAAACATTATGTTGTTGTCAGGATTTCATGACCAAGTACAGAGCCGGCTTTTAGGGCTATATTTTTTCTCCTTTGGAGGAAGGAAGCGGGAACTGAAAACACAGACGATGCACATTCAAGGCTTTCTAAAATATTTGGGCAAAGTCACACTACAGGTGGCAAAGCCAGCAGCGGCACAACAGAGCAAAATTTTAAAGGGGCTTTACAAATAAAAGAAGGGTAGAAACCTGCACACAGGTCCAGGACTTAAACATCTATGCAAATATTTTCCTCTTTGAAGCAAAACGGAAAAGGCAAAAATCAAAGCAAATATTTTTCTCTTTGAAGCAAAATGGGTAAGGGAAAATCAAAGCACTTACTAAATTGTCCCCTGATGTTCTTTTTCTTTATAAGTTTGCTATGCCATATTTAACTTCATATTTAATATCAGGTAATTTTTAAATATTTTAAGTAAATAATAGAAAGTTCATAGTTCTAATGTGAAACTCAGCTAAAACAAGTACCTTGTAGGTACAACAGTGAGCTTTTTAATTTTAAATATCACTGCTACCTACAGCAGGAGAAAGTATCAAGAGGGGAAAATCAGTCTCTTCTATGCATCTTTGTCAAAGACTCCAAAAAAAAAAACCCACACAAGATAACTAGGTATACAAATTAAAGGCTGGATTGCTCTTTAAAAATATTTTCATACAACATCAACTTGTCAAGAAAAAAAAAAACACAAGGAAATTTAAGTTATATTTGGATGAATCCTAGCAAATTATTTTTCCTTTTTTAAAAAAAAAGTCAAAGTAAATTTCTCTAGTCCATAAATACCTTCTACGTCTTTTCCCTCTGTGAACTCGGGCTCTTTAAATGATATCTTGCTCATTTCCTCAGATTTTACTACTTGAGGAGGACTCCTTGCTTGGGATAAAAAGCACCCAAAGGTCAAACTGCTTAGGCGCTGGCCTTCTGAAAGCTTTGGTGTAGAGAGAGTAGATGACTTCTTCCCTTGAACTTCTGCAAGATCATTAATCAAAATCAAGATCTGAATTTTTTATGACAGTTTATTAAACACAGAACCAAAGCATTTAAAAGTCTGGACAAATCACTCCTTATACCAGAAAAAAGCCTAGTCTAGTAACATAGACCCCTCAATGTCTAGTATCACATGCTAATGTTTAAATCTATTTTTACATTTTGAATGTTCTAAACGTTTTTTAACTGTAGGGAGAAACTCTAATCCCTTTAAAAGTAGTTCTTAAACAGAAACAAAACCACAAACAAAAAAACAGACTGTAGACAAGGAGAGGGTTATAGCATCTTGCAAAATCATGGTACTGGTAAATAGCAGTCAAAAACTGGTAAAATTTGATTGGGCAGTAATGCTACTAATGGTGAGGGAAGAGGGACTGAGGTCGTCGTTGCCAGGACAACCAAAGAAATTCAGATCATCAGTTGGGGCAAATATCACATGGCCATTGTACTAACTTTTGCTATCTTAGTTTCCAGTTCGCTTTTCCCAAAAGAGCAGATGTAGGGGCTTGATCTATGATGACCACAATATGGAGGGTCCTCATCACTTCTTTAGAGGAAAAAAGGGGGGAGGGGACAGTTTCTAGATAGAGAATTTAGATAGCTTGAGGAGTAATTAATCACGAGTTAATCCATCTTCTAGAAGTTATAACCTCCCTGCTTGCAAGATTAAAAGCATGGAGAGGGGCGCCCGGGTGGTGCAGTCGGTAAGTGTCCAACTCTTATTGTGGCTCAGTCATGATCTGAGTCCTGGGATTGAGCCCCACATCAGGCAGACTTAAGGAATCTGCTTAAGGGGCACCTGGATGGCTCAGTGGTTTAAGCCTCTGTCTTCAGCTCAGGTCATGATCTCAGGGTCCTGGGATCAAGCCCCACATCGGGCTCTCTGCTCAGCAGGGAGTCTGCTTCTCCTTCTCTCTCTCTCTGCCTGCCTCTCTGCGCACTTGTGATCTCTGTGTCGCATAAATAAATAAACCCTTAAAAAAAAGCAATCTTCTTAAGATTCTTGCCTCCCTCTTCTTTCGCCTGCCCCCATTCTCTTTCTCTTCCTAAAATAAATAAATAAAATCTTTAAAAGCATAGAGATCCTAGTGACAGTAAGAAAAGATTCCCCCCAAAATTAAATTTTTAATTAACTCTGGAAGAACACCAAAGGTGTAAATTAAATAGCAGCTGAGAACTGACTGGAGCATAAGAAAAATATCTTTTTTAAAAAATTGAAAAAAAGAAAAATATCTTTTATAGTGTATTCCTTTAGGTATATCTTTTATTATTTTCATGTTGAATATGTCTCACAGAACCAATCCACAGTATTTTAATAACCACAGACATGCACATACATTTTTAAGGTACTATATTATATCTACTTAATTGTATCTATTCTTCTTCAGTCTAAGTCGAGGCTCCTAGGATTCACACCCCTTCGTCTACAAGACCCAGCAGACTGCCAATGAAGACTAGAATTGCAAGCTAAGAATATCAGATAAAATAACAGCCTTTTCAGAGCTAGGCTTAGTACATTCAATCCATGTCAATGGTTTTATAGGTGAACATGGAATTCTAGATCAACCACATGGACACCAACTTCCCATCATATCGTTGGAGGAAGTGTGTGATATAAGAACTATGCTGGTCTTCATCCATGGTTCTGGGCTTCTAAAACCTTTGGAATTTCCCAAGTGGTAAGAGCAATAAAAGTTATCTTTTGTATTCATAACAAACCCTTTCAACCACATCTGAGCTTATGTTGATGAGGTGATTTTTGGAAAGCCACTAGACAGCCCCAGGATGGGAGCTGGTTGTCAGGGGAACCAACTATGTGATTAGAAGACTGGAACTTTCGGCCTCAACCTCTATGACTCCCTACCTCTGACCTCAGGGGAGGGGAGGGTTGAAAACTGACTTAACCACCAATGGCCAATGATTTTAGTCAGTCAAGCCTACATAATGAAGTCTCCATAAAAACCCAAAAGAATGGACTTCCAGGTTGGTGAATGCGTGGAGGTACTGGGAGGGTGGTGTGCTTGAAGAGAACATGGAAGCTCTGTGCCCCTTCTCCATACCTCACACCCTCTGCATCTCATTCATCGTGGCTGTTCCTGAGTTTTGTTTTTTGTAATAAACCAGCAATCTAGTAAGTAAACTGTTTGCCTGAGTTCTGTGAGTGGCTGTAGCAAAATATCAAACCTGGGAGGGTCATGGGAACCTTTGATTTATATCCAGTGGGCCAGAAGCAGGGTTGAGAACTGATATTTACAATTGTGTTCGAAGTGATGTATGAAGTGGTGTGGGGGGGTAGTTTTGTGGGATCAAACCTGTAACCTGTGGGATCTGATGCTAACTTTAAGTAGATAATGTCAGAATTGGGTTTGAAGGACAGCGAGTCGGTATCCTCTGGGAATTGGAGAATTGCTTTGTGTGGAAAAACTCATACACAGGGGCACCTGGGTGGCTCAGTGGGTTAAGCCTCTGCCTTCAGCTCAGGTCATGATCTCAGGGTCCTGGGATTGAGCCCCACTTTGGGATCTCTGCTCAGCAGGGAGCCTCTCCCCACCCCCGCCTGCCTCTCTGCCTATTTGTGATTTCTGTCTGTCGAATAAATTAAACAAAAAAACAGAAAAACAACTCACACATGTCCGGTGTCAGAGGTATTGAGAGAAAAGGAAAACAGGAGCTTTTTCTTTAACAAAACGACCGCAATAAGTATGAACATGCAGTAGACAAAATGGTTTCACACGTTTTATAAAATCAACAAATACCCATGAAACCAGGAAGGCACTAGTACCATTACCATTTTACTGATGTAAAAGAAAAAAAAATTCAGCAATATAACAGTTATTAAATCATGGGCATTAAGGTTGACTTCAAAGTCCATGCTTTTGCTACTGTGCCAGCATTTTCCCAATGCATTCTGTGAACTCCATTTGTGGAAATGTCACAATGGATATAAGAAGAGGTATGGGTAAAGCTGAGTCTGCAGAACTCTGGGCCCATCAACCAACACTGCTTTCACCTGTTTTATCTCTTGAGATTCTACAGAAAAAAAAAAATACTGTTTGGGGTTTTTTGTTTTTGTTTTTTGGGTTTTTTTGGTACTGTTTTAAAAGGAGTTCTGTTGCTAAATAAGGTTGAAAACCACTGTGGTAGGCCAGGATCTAATAACCCTGCGGATTCACCTTGTCCTCAGCTCAATGTGTACTTGACTGGTGCTCATCATAGCAATTATAATAAGTAAATATCTATCTCTAACTCTACCACCCATCTTTAGGCTTTCATGCTAAAAAGAAAGTAACCCTAAGCATTGGAAAATGCAAAGAGTTTATTATTCATATTATAAAATTCTGATGAAAATATTCAGGCTGTAAGAATTTCACTCACTATTGATCACCACAACACAAGTGAAAATAGAAAATAACTGATTTTTTTAAAGCAAACATACCTGAAATTAAACATTCAAATTAGTATTAACCCCCTTTGGGTTATTTACAAAATTGTCTAGCTGTGCTAATATAGACATGTGGCTCTTTAAATTAAAATCTATTCAAATTAATAAAATGTAAAAATTCAGCTCCTTGGTTGTGCTAGGCATATTTCAAATGTTCAACACTAAAATTCTGTATAGCCTAATAAACACAACTAAGCTATCTTAGTCAAAATACTCATACCTTGTAGTTTTGACTGTAATGTTCTTATCTCTTCAGTTTGGTTTTGGTTGATCAAACGAAGATTCTGATTTTCTAATTCCAGCTGAAAGGACATAATGGTATCCTTTTATACAGGAATAATACTTCTAAAATGTACTAGCAAATCATAATATTTTAAAATGTTAATACCTAATTACATGTAAGCAAAATACAAAAGAAATGATGACCAAATAGCAGATGAATTTATCAGCATAATTATCAACCTAGGTAATTAGGGCTCTGATATTTATTTTTTCCAGAACTGAGAGTTCAAATATTTTAACCCCAGGGCATTTTCATGCCTTTCCCACTGTAAAATTGTTTTAAATCAAACTATTTCAGCATTTAATCTGCCATATAAACCAATGTGTACTTCTCAAGATACTGAACACATTAATTTTGTGATATATACATATGTTCTACAATTATTTGAAATTAGCTAATTAGAACTAAAATCAACTACCTAGAATGAGGCTACTTACACTGTTTACTAGGAGTCTATCAATATTTTTAATTTCAGAAATACATTGGACATAAGAATGAAAGCTGCCTATCTCACATTTACCAAAAGACAGCAGCACCACCAACTGATCAGAATTTTGTTTCATTCCAAATGATCAGATACTCTGATGACTTATCTATTCAAATCAAGTAAAAGATAAAGAAAAGGCAAAATATAGGAATAAATACCTCATTTAATTTAAGTGTTACCCATTCTTTGATCTTAGCTGCTTTCTCTTCTATTATTTTAGCTTCTTGTATCCTTATTTGTTTCTGAAATAACATTAGCAGTGCATTTAGTTCAAACATAGGCTCACTGGTCTGGAAACATTACATCATAAATATAAAGGACCAATCCACTTAAAACTCATTTCCAAGTTAATACACCTACCTTCAAATCATCAAATAGAGTAAAAAAAACGAGAACCATCGTCCAACAGACATAATAATAAACCATAAAGCATATGAAAATATTACTAGTTTGAATAACTGTTAAATTCTCTTTCTCAGAAAGATCTTATACTGAAATCCAAGTACTGAATTTATCAACAAAATAAATGATTTCTGGAAATGATCTAGGGTTTATAACTGTAGGAGAGGGGTCAACCAGGTTAGGGAGAAGAGAATCAGAATCTCTTCTGGAACATGGTTTGTTTTCCCCTCAAATACAAGTTTTTATTTCTCATATATTTTATTTTATTTTATTTTTACATGCAAGTTTTTTAAAATTCAGCAAAAATGAAATAAAAAACTGTAGCTCACATTTACCAACCTTGAAACCTGGTTATGTTCACAAAACTAGGAGAATGTGACTGTCATATAAATCGCTGGGGGTGGTGAAAAGTTGGAAACCACTGACCTAAAGAAATACGAATTCCCAGAGTAATGGAAAAAAATATTCTGAAGATAAAAAACAATTTAGCAGATTTATTAATTTCATAGTGGTCATCCTTAAGTGATGCTAAATGATGATTTTTTAAAAATTTATTTATTGGAGAGACAGAGATCACAAGTAGGCAGAGAGAGAGGAGGAAGCAGGCTTCCCGCCGAGCAGAGAGCCCGATGCAGGGCTCGACCCCAGGACCTCTGGGATCATGACCCTAGCTGAAGGCAGAGGCCCCAACCCACTGAGCCACCCAGGCGCCCCATGTGATGCTAAATGATGATTTAAGCAAATGACCTTAATGCAATTTTTTCCCCTAAATAAATAAATAAATATTCCTAAGAAAATTTTAAAATAAACTAAAAACTAAGTGGTTTAAAGACAGTGTATACATTTTTAACAGAAGGGTTCACATCAAACGTACTTTTAAAACACAATGTTCCATAAGTATTTCCAACACCCTAAAAATCTAAAGCAAAGATCTATCTCAAAAATTTTACAGAGAGAAATGCCTGCTGACAACCAAATGTTTTGAAGCTGAAAACTACATCATACTCTGAAAAGTCTGAAAGTTAAGGAGCACGGTTGCATCCAAAAAGTGTTAGATATGGCTTTGGAATCACCCAGACTTAAAGAGAATACCATTTTATTTGTACCTTTCACCAGTAAATGTGCTTAGACTCCAGGAGCTGACCAAATAGTGAGATTTCTGACCCAAATTTAGAAGTGTGGGCCCCCTCTTTAATCTTTGTGATTATGCATAAATAAATGCATGTATTTAGACTGTGATGATCCAGTTCTTCCTAACCTGTTCTTCAAGCTGCAGTTCCAGGTTTTGAATGATGTCATCTTTTTCTTGTATTAGAGTCTCCAGATCTTGACACTTTTTATACAGCCTTGTTTCTGATTCACTGGTTTGAATATTAGCTGCTTTTAATTTCTCTTCCATAACTTGTACCTGAATTCAGAGGTTAGAAAATTAATATTATGCATGTAATTAATTTATCACAGTATTAAACTTAGCATTTTACTTTAATGTTAAATACATTCCTCAAAGGTATCATCATAAAAACAAAATATTGTATAGCATGTTGTGTTTTTTAAAAATATTTTATTTATTTATTTGACAGACAGAGAACACAAGTAGACAGAAGCAGGCAGATAGAGAGGAAGGGAAGCAGGCCCCCTGCTGAGCAGAGAGGACCCTGAGATCATGACCTGAGCTGAAGGCAGAGGCTTAACCCACTGAGCTACCCAGGCGCCCTTTTTTTTTTTTTTTTTAAGATTTTATGTATAGCATGTTTTAATAATTTAACACTTATAAAGTCAGAAGACTACTGTATTTAACAATTATAAGGTCTGGAGACTATTTTGCCAAGTGGTGTTTACCTTTGAGGTACATAAGGGCACAGAAGAGATTGTCAGAATTTTGCTATAATGTAATGCACATATTTACTAGAACAATGATAATATGTGAAATATTCCATGTTAGTATAGAATCAGAAAGTTTGCAGCCCTCATTTTTTCATATTTTAAAGGAAGGAGGAATATAAAGTAAAGAAGTGAGTAGTGAGAAAAGATCAGATTGGATGACCAGGTGTAATAGCACATTTTGGGGAAAAAAAAAAATTGAACTTGGGTGAAAAACAAACACACACAATGGAAAGGAAAAGGAAAACAAAAAAGCTTTAAAGACCCAAATGATGGAATATAAAAAATAAAAAACTATGAGAATCAAGATGTAGGTAAGGGAGTATGTTCAGTGAGGGTTTATAGATTCATTCATTTAACAAACACAGTGAATAGTTGCCAAGTGCCAGGCCCTGGGAAGACATCAGTGAATAAAATGGACCCAAAATCTCTGTCCGCATAGAAATTACATTCTAGTGGGTAAGACAGATCACAAATATAAGATGTAAAAATCATACAGTATGCCATACAAGGAGGTAAAGGCAGTAGGAAAATGTAGAGCAAGATAAAAAGACACTGGTGTGTGACCTGGGGTTGTGTGACGCTTTAATACCTAAGATACACTGGCTCTGCTTGAATCTTTTGCAAAACACATTTGGGCATATGAAGGAATGTGTGAGATGTTAATGACAGTAAGAAAGAAAGTACTGGGCACTGTATATTAAGACTTCTACTCCATATACTCCAAACAGGCAAGAATGTAGTTTTTGTAATGTTTTAGATTGTAGGGGGCAAAGAAGAAAAATATGCAAAAGCATTTGAGAAATTATTGAAAATTACAATGAAACATCTTAAACTGTTAAAAATACCTCTGAAAAATCATGATGAATCGATTTAGAGTTCAAAAATACTTGACAAATGAGGGTTTCTGGAAGGAGGGTGTTAAGGTTAGTTTGGTTCTGTTTTTTTAACTGTGAATACAAGGTGTCATCTGTGGGTTCACCAGAGAAATGTAAACTCAACTCCGATGCCAAAGTGTCCTACTTAAATACCACCCAGATGTCTGAAAACAATAAAAATAAAAGTAGATTTTAAAAGTTGGAGAAAAATCCTGCATTCCACTACCCAAGCGATAATTTTAAGTTATCTTAAGATTTATATTTTTAAACATAATATAGCAGGTTTTCTGCAGGAATGGCAGACCAAGAAGTCAAGGACAAAGGTCTACATCAGAAATGCTACCATGAAAAACAGTCAGAGGAGGACAGAAAGCTGAACAATAAATACCAAGGATCATTCTTAAGATGGTTCAGTCAGTTCTACACAGGACATTCTATAGTGTGGAAGCAGAGAAAGAAGGGCAGAGACCAAGTTCACAATGCTAGTTCTTCGGGGACAGAGTAATAGATGACAGGCCTGTAGGGGAGCAGAATGTGCCAGCCCCAAATACGCCACTTTGGCATATTGATTATTCTGAATTCAAGTTACCTAAGAAACAGCTGGTGTAAGAACACCCCGACCCTCTTTTGTCCCCCTGAAAACTAGAAATAAATCCTCCTCCTGTACCAGGAGGGAAGAAGACACCCTTATCATCAGAGACAGGGAATTTAGGGCTGAAAAGGCTGTGTAAACAAACCTTGTTATTTCTTCACTAATTTACTACCCTAAGCCCAAGCCCCTTTGTCTTGTCAACTCTTCACAAATGTACTGTTTTTTTTTGTCTAAATGGTATAAAATTTGCCTGCTATGGTCACTTCTTTGAGTCCCTTATTTTTATGGAGCTCCCGTGTGTATGAAATTAAACTTGTTTTTCTCCTATTAATCTAGCTTATGCCAATTTAATTATTAGACAAGCCAAAGAACTTAGAAGGGAAGAAATATTTCTGCCCTGTAAACCTAAAAAAAAAAAAAACTGAATAAGAATATAAATAAATATTACCAGATCTATATCTATAATCTCCTTTTATTAAGTCAGAGCAAGCCACCCTACAAACACTGGACTACCACATAAAATTGTCCTATTATTGCTAGGAAAGGTCTACAGTTCTAGAAAACTATGATTTGGGAGTACTCCCTTTTTTTTTTTTTTAAGATTTTTATGTATTTATTTGAGAGAGAGTAAGACAGAGAGCATGGGGGGAGGAAGGCAAAGGGAGAGAGAGAGACAGACTCTGTACAGAGCAGGGAGCCTGACAGCGAGCTTGATCCTGACCAGAGCCAAAGGCAGACGCTCAACTGACCGACCCAGCCTGGAGCCCCTGATTTGGGAGTACTCTTATCCCCTGAAAAATGTGTTCCATTTAAAAGGTATTCTCCTTTTATGACTGGAAGCTACAGTCAGAGCTCCTTGGATGCATTTTTGCTATGTATGACTGTTTAATTTGACCATTACTTTTAGCTAAACAAAACCTTCCCGGGCAAGAAAAATACAGGCAAGAACAGCAAAATCTCTTAGGGAGAGAGCTCACAAAATAGTTACAGGCAATCTACTTGCCAAGTGCTCCTGTTAGGACCAAGTTCCACAGGATCCACCAGCCTTCCTTTGTAATTCACACGAATAATATGTCTACAGAAAAGAAAAGGGCCTACAGAAACACCAAGGAGCCTTTTAAAATATCTCACTTCAAGTACACAGAAAACAGCCCAGTTCTTTCTCCAGGTCTTATATGGTCTGAACCATATAAGAATTTCAACTACTCAGAGACTGACCAATAACAAACACCTATGAATTCAAATTGCTCATGAAAGAAACTTGCAATTATATGGATCTTCTTTGGGGAAGAATGCTTTGCACTTTTAGGCTACCTTTTTCCTTTTCTTCTAGGAGAGCCTCTGGTTGCACCCATGTATCTCAGCCATTTCCCCAAAACCTTTATTGCTTCTGAGCTCCCTAAGCTATTTTGTAGTAAAGGATTAACTCAGCAGACTTGGGGGTGCTGGAACCCTGCACATTCCAGAAAAAGAACTGGCATTTGCCTAGCTCCTGGAAAAAAAATAACTTCTGTGCCCTTGTAATATCTTGCCTGATAAGACTCTATACACTTGAGAAATTGGGCCACACCCGATAGTTTATGCCAATAGTGTAATTTATGGTGAAAGCCTCTTCTTTTCCCCATTCACCTTGGGTCCTGGACCACACTGTATCATTTTGACCTGTGCAAAGTTGGAAACTGAATAGCTAAGGTCAATCACACATGCACTCCATGCCTACAAGACTGACACTACCAGCCCCACTCCCTGCCAATAAAAATTCTGGACACCAAGGCTCAGATGAATTTCCCTAGTCAGCAATACTTTGTATGTTGTCACATATCGCTGATGGGAGAATTAAGTGCATCCCTGTGTAACTCCAGTGAGAGAGGACAACTGGAAGCTCACATCTGGTTTCTCCTGGACTCTGCTCTATGTGCATTTTTCCTTTGCTGATTTTAATCTGTAAGCTTTCACTGTAATAAAACATAACCGTGAGTATAACAGCTTTTCTGAGTTCTGTGAGTTCTTCTGGGGAATCATCAAACCTTGAGGAAAGTCATGGGGACTGACACAACTCCCAATGCTGTTTCCAATTTTCCTGCCCATACTCTTCCCTTTTCTAACCCCATCCCTACCTACCCCACTACAGGTAATTAAGATGTGACTATATTTTCGGGGGGGGGGGTTGAAAGTTTCTTTTTCCCTATATGTGTTGCAATGGCATGATAAAAATACCTGATCATTCCAAAATAGAATGAAGAAAGGAATTATAAGGCTATTTTGAATTCCAGACCATTTACCAGTTACTTAAAATTTACTGCAAATTAAGTAATTATTCTTTCGCATCTTAAACACAATTATTTTGCAAATAGTGCTCCAGAATTTATGTAGTAAGACTGGAACAATTCTTACTGGAGAAGAAAAGGAGTAGCACTGGATAAAGTAGGTTTCCCTGTAATGAAGTAAATCATTACAAGGTCCTGGATAATAGCATGACTGAGTAGTTGTCACTTATTAAGAACCACAAGTGACTTGGAATCTAAAAACCAACTTCACAGGAGGCAGATTAGTCCACATATTAGAATGGTCAGAGAGAACTTTAAAATCTTACCAAGTCTGCACCCAACACAGGCAAGGGATTGAAAACAGAAGGACAGAATGAAAACACAAATTTCTATAGGGGAAATTATTGTACTCCCTTTTGGTTAGCATAAATCAAAGATTTTATTTATTTATTTGCCAGAGAGAGAGAGCAAGAGAGCATGCACACAACCAGGGGGAGTGGCCCGTAGAAGGAGAAGCAGGCTCCCGGCTGAGCAAGAAGCCTGATGCAGGACTTGATTCCAGGACCCTGGGACCATGACCTGAGCCAAAGGCAGCTGCTTAACTGACTAAGCCACCCAGGTGGCCCTGGTTAGCATAAATCAGTGTAATAGATTGTAATATACACCTAATCAGATAAAGAATGAATCCTGTTTATCAGTATCTCCCACATGTGCAATCTGCAGTTTTTCTATCTCACAGGAATACTCATAAGTAATTCGGGATTAATGTGCACATACTGCTTTCCAAACTCTGAACCACTACAATAAAAATGTACTACAGCATAATGATCGCCAAGATTTCTCTGGAAAAATGTACAATTTCTTCTCTACAGCCAACTTATTTAATGGTTGTACCGGTAAGATAATGCCACTCATTAAAAACAAGGGGAAAAATGAAAAAAGCTCAAGTACAAAGTTGAGTCAGTTTGCGCTGACTACTGCTTTTAGTGGTGAAATGTTCCTTTTTGGTTAATATAAATACAGTTTAAATATTAGGATATGACTCAATGACAAAGGACAAGCTGAATTTTAGCAACATAAACAGCAGATAGGGCACAGTCCCATGGACACTGCTAAAGATAGCAAAGGATGTGGTTACTCTATGTTAATAACATTTACTTAGTCATGTGAAGGCCACAAGAAGGTAATATAATTGGTACATCAGAATTCATTTGCTCTCTTTATATTTCCTATAAACTTTCAGAATCAGGGCACCTGGGTGGCTCAGTGGGTTAAAGCCTCTGCCTTCGGCTCAGATTGTGGTCCCAGGGTCCTGGGACTGAGCTCCGCTTTGGGCTCCCTGTTCAGAGGGGAGCTTGCTTCCCCCTCTCTCTACCTGCCTCTCTGCCTACTTGTGATCTCTGTCTATCAAATAAATAAATAAAATCTTTAAAAAGTAAAAATAAAAAAACCTTTCAGAATCATTATGTATCTAATACTGTGAATAATACGTAATATGTATATAATGTATAATATGTATATGTATAATAATATATAATAAAATGTACGATTACATAAGGAAAAAAATCCCTTGTGAAGCATAACAAAACAGGTACTAAACAAATTTAAAGTGTGACAAAACCAAATACTTTGGATTTGCTAAATTACACAGAAACTCAGGGAGATTTGCAATTATCACTCACTCTTTATGGGAGGAGGGGTTTGATTTAAGGCCATTTAGCCAATCATGATGACTTTTTGCTTTAAAATGTAGCACACAGGGTGCCTGGGCGACTCCGTTGTTAAGCATATGTCTTGGGCTCAGGTCATGATCCCAAGGTCCTGGGATCGAGCCCCCCACTGGGCTCCCTGCTCAGCAGGAAGTGTGCTTCTCTCTCTCCTACTTCCCTGCTTGCCTTCCCTCTTTCTGTTTCTCTCTGTCAAATAAGATAAATAAAATCTTTAAATAAATAAAATGTAGCACACAGAATTAAATAACTTTATACCCGATATCCTCAAAGAATAACCTCAAATAAGAAATTCTTCCTGCTAGCTTATCAAGATCAGTGGTTGGGTCCTAATAGCTACAAACAGCCATGGCTTGTTTCCCTTGAATTGGGAATGGCGATTCTTTTTTTGCTCTTAAGATCTAGTGAATCACAAAAGAAAACCCTGAAAATCACAAATAAGAAAGACATATTAATTTACTTTTCAGAGTTAACCATACGCTGCACATATAAATTAAGAATTTTAATTTAAAGCATGCCTGGGTGGCTCAGCCGGTTAAACGTGGGCCTTCAGCTCAGGTCATGACCCCAGAGTCCTGGGACTGAGTCCCATGTCTGGTTCCCTGCTCAGTAGGAAACCTGCCACTCCCCCAGCTCATGGGTTCTCTGCTTCTGTGTGTGTCTCTGACAAATAAATAAATAAATAATTTTTAAAAAAGGATTTTAATTTAACTTAAGAAAAGGCAAAACAAAACCATCCTTCATTTCTTTCTTTTTTCCTCTATACTAAGAGGTGTTAAAGGGAAAAAAGAAAGGGAAGGTAAAAATAGGGAAGAAGAGAGAGAGATAGATAACCATGGGGAAAGAGGTAAAGAGAGATGTCACCAAGGAAAGGCCAAAGTCAGAAAGGGATAGATAAAGAGAGAGATAAGAAGGACAAACTGCTGAATGTGTGTTACTAGGTGTGGGACTAAACAGGGACATGCATACAGAGCCCACAATAGACAAAGACAAGGACAAGGACATTTAGTATACAATGGCGAAAAGGGACATAAACATGGGAGTCTTTCATAGAATATAAGTGACCTTTGATGAGTTTACTGTTAATTATTGGATTTTTAGAGCTACAAATAGAAATAAAACTATTTGGTATTATTAGCTAAAGAACATTAAAAAAAAAAAATCAAGCACAGCGGGGTGACTGGTTGGCTCAGTGGGTTAAAGCCTCTGCCTTCAGCTCAGGTCATGATCCCAGAGTCCTGGGATCGAGCCCCGTACCGGGCTCTCTGCTCAGCGGGGAGCCTGCTTCCCCCTCTCTCTGTCTCTGCCTGCCTCTCTGCCTGCTTGTTATCTCTCTCTCTCTGTCAAATAAATAAGAAATCTTTAAAAAAAAAAATCAAGCACAGCATAGATCTTTACAATTACTATTCAAACTTCTACCAATACCTAAATTTGAGGTTTTAAAGAATTGCTGGTGTGATGATACTATAGTTCCGATTTTTAAATCCTATTTTCAGATTAGTTGCTGAAATACTCATGGGTGAAATGATATGATGTCTAGAAGTTGTTTCAAAATAACCTGGTGTGGGGGTGGAGAATAAAGTGAATGAAGGTATTGATTAGCATTGAGTAGACTAATTGTTAAAGCTAGTGATGAGGGTTCATGATGCTATTTTCTCTATTCTTGCACTGGTTGAAATTTGGCATAATAAAATTTTAGGAATTTCTTTTAAGTATAATTAAGAAATTCAGAGATTACCTTAGATTGGGTTTGTTTGGAAATTTATCAAGCCACTAAATCAATCTACTGAATCTGCTGTATAAAATCAAATCTTTTAGGTGAAAATAAGATTTGGTAGTACTCAAATTGAAGAGAAGAAAAATTACAAATCTAGAGCAAGAATAAGAAATATGTATACATTTTTTAGAAAAAATTATAATTTTGAAAATCCTGACTTGCCTGAATCTGACAAAGATCTTTTCATAAAATGTGAAGCTATGGAATGAGGACCATTAGACAAACTTTAAGGCTCGTGGGCTCATCCAAAACACTCATTTTAATGTTGGCAAGGCCCAGATTGAGTTAAGTGACATATCAAATTTTACTCTTCCCCCACATGCCTATTAATGCTAAGTACGATTTGTACATAGTTTTCCTGATATAACTCTAAGCATTTTTCTGTATTAGTATGCCTTTTGTAATAATTATTTTTAATGGTTGCTTAATATTTCATGGAATAAATATAGTACACTTATTCATTCTCTTATAATATGACATTCATATTATTTCCAAATCTTTATTTCTATGAAAGACACTGCTACTCTTCGCAGATGACACAATACTTTATGTGGAAAACCCAAAAGACTCTACCTCCAAATTACCAGAACTCATACAGCAATTCAGTAATGTGGCAGGATACAAAAACAATGCACAGAAATCAGTTGCTTTCTTATACACTAACAATGTAACTGTAGAAAGAGAAATTAGAGAATTGATTTCATTTACAATAGCATCGGTACCTTGAAATAAACCTAAACAAAGAGGTAAAAGATCTGTACTCTAAAAACTACAAAACACTCATGAAAGAAATTGAAGAAGACACAAAAAGATGGGAAAACATTCTGTCGGAGGCAGGCCCCTGGCCAGGGCGGCCTCCGCCATTAAAAGATGGCACCTGGCTAGTTGCCAGGTTAGGATTGCCTCGTGAGACTAAGCAGAACGCCCAAAGAGGAAGTAAACAGCATTGGTTGCTAGCGAAGTTGTTCGTTTAGGTGCACAGCCTGATTCGCTCCTTCCTGTACCCTGCTCGCTGATTGGTCATGTAAGCGTATATAAGTGTGTAGACTTGCGGAAATAAGGAGAGAGAAGATGCATCCGAACCAGGGTTCTTGTCCTTGCGGGGCGAGGGCGATACATTCCATGTTCATGGATCGGATGAATAAACACTGTTAAAATGTCGATGCTTCCCAGGGCAATCTATATTTCCAACACCATCTGGGTCAAAATAACAACAGCATTTTTCGAAGTGCTGGAACAAACAATCATAAATGTGTATGGACTAGAAAATACCTCAAATCACCAAGGAAATGTTGGGGGGAAAAAACAATACACAAAAAGACAAAACCCAAAGCTGGGGGCATCATGTTGCCTGATTTCAAGGTATATTACAAGGCTGTGATCACCAAGACAGCATGGTACTGGCACAAAAACAGACACATAGACCAATGGAACAGAAGAGAGAGCCCAGATATGGACCCTCAACTCTACAGTCAAACAATCTTCAAGAAAGCAGAAAAAAGTATCCAATGGAAAAAAGACAGTCTCTTCAATAAAGGGTGCTGGGGAAATTGGACAAGTATATACAGAAGAATGAAACCTGACCATTCTCTTACACCATACACAAAGATAAACTCAAAATGGAAGAAATACCTCAGTGTGAGATAGGAATCCACCAAAATCCTAGAGTAGAACATAGGCAGTAACTTCTTCGACATCAGCCACAGCAACTTTTTTCAAAAAATGTCTCCAAAGTCAAGAGAAACAAAAGCAAAAATGAATTTTGGGACTTCATCAAGATAAAACAACTTCTGCACAGCAAAGGAAACAGCCAACAAAACAGGCAACCCACAGAATGGGAGAAGATATTTGCAAATGACTCTACAAAGGGTTGATATCCAAGAACTATAAAGAACTTCTCAAACTCAACTTCCAAAAAACAAATAATCAAGTCAAAAAATGGGCAGAAGACATGAACAGACACTTCAAAAGAAGACATACAAATGGCTAACAGTCATGAAAAAATGTTAATCATCATTAGCTACTAGGAAAATTTAAATCAAACCCACAATGAGATACAATCTCACATCAGTTAGAATGGCAAAAATTGACAAGGCAAGAAACAACAAGTGTTGGAGAGATTGTGAAGAAAGGGGAACCCTCTTACACTATTAGTGGAAATGCAAGTTGGTACAGCCACTTTGGAAAACAATGGGGAACTTCCTCAAAAAATTAGAAATAGAATTACCCTATGACCCAGCAACTGCAGTACTGGGTATTTACCCCAAAGATACAGATGTAGTGAAAAGAAGGGCATATGCACCCCAATGTTCCTAGCAGCAATGTCCACAATAGCTAAAATGTAGAAAGAGATGCTCTTCAACAGAAGAATAGATAAAGAAGATATGGTCCATATATATAATGGAATATTACTCAGCCATCAGAAAGGATGAACACCCAACTTTTGCATCAGCATGGATGGGACTGGAGGAGATTATGCTGAGTGAAATAAATCAAACAGAGAAAGTCAATTATCATATGGCTTCCCTTATTGTTGGAACATAAGGAATAGCATGGAGGACATTTGGAGAAGGAAGGGAAAAATGAAGCAGGGGAATTCCAAGGGGGAGACGAATCATGAGAGACTATGGACTCTGAGAAACAAACTGAGGGTTTTAGAGGGCAGGGAGGGTGGGGGAATGGGTTAACCTGGTGATGGGTATTAAGGAGGGCATGTATTGTATGGAGCACTCAGTGTTACACGCAAACAATTAATCATGGAACACTACATCAAAAACTAATGATGTACTGTATGGTGACTAACATAACAATAATTTTAAAAAGACAATGTTATGAACATATTTGTATTTACAACATCATTATGGTTAGGATTTCCATAAAAATCATATCTGATTTTTTCAGAAGATAAACCTTCTAATGGAAGCATTTTCATATTATGGAAATCTGTTAAGGAGCAAAATAAAATTAGATTCTCCACTGTCCCTATGGATCCAGGTCAGAGAGCAGTCAGAGTGATAGGATGTAGAGAAGGGTTGAAGACTATTTTGAGGATTGTTTTGGGCAAAACAAGGTTTATATTGGTAGAGAGGGAAAAAATTTTTTATAAGATTTTATTTATTTATTTATTTGAGAGAAAGCACACATAAGTGGGGTGATGGGTAGAGGGAGAGGGAGAAGCAGACTCCTGGCCAAGTGTGGAGCCCCTCCTGAGGCTCGATCCCAGGACCCCGAGATCATGACCTGAGCCGAAGTCAGACCCTTAATCGACTGAGCCACCCAGGCAGCTAAGAAAAGAAAATTGAACTAGAATTATACTCTACCTGTTGAAAAGCTTTTTCTGCTTGACGTTCAGCATCAATAACCTGTCTCTCAAGCTGCTGCATCTGTAAAGTGAGGAAAAACAGAGAAAATATAAAAGTTCATATTTCACTTAGGAAAATGACTTAAAAATCTTGCAATGCCATCAAATTCTTTAAGGATATTTAAAGTAGTTTAAAGAATATGAATTACATACAATCTGTTACATTAAAGGCTCTTTCAGTGCATATTTAAAAATTGATCAAAGAACATACCAAAGGTTTCATACTTTTAGTACAATATAATACATACTACATGAGTACACATCCATAGAATTTTCTTCATTGAACTATAAACTACTGGCCAACACATATTAAGAACCATAATTTTTTCAAAAATATTTTATTTATTTCTTCGACAAGAGTTCACAAGTAGGCAGAGAGGCAGACAGACAAAGAGAGGAGGAAGCAGGCTCCCCGCCAAGGAGAAAGCCCGATGCGGGACTCGATCCCAGGACCCTGGGATCATGACCTGAGCCGAAGGCAGAGGCTTTAACCCTCTGAGCCACCCAGGGGCCCCAAGAACCGTAATTTAAATCTAAGAAAAGAGTAAGACCTCAAATGTAATATTTGATTAATTGATCAGAAAGTCACAATGATATCACAAAGTGGTGTATTCTCATAAGCTCCATAGTTGGTATATTTAAATCAAAACTCTGGGTAGTTTTAATTCTTGTTATACATTGTAGTAGAGTACAGAAGAGACTCTTAACACATATGTGCACGTCCACAAACACGTTGGGCTCAAAGAATCAAAAAATATCTCGCTAAATTTTTTTTAAAGTTCTGTAGGGAATAAAAAGTTTGGAGATCTAAAGTAAAATACTAAAATGACGATTATAAATAAAATAAAGAAAAGCTTAAAAAGGACCCGATGTAAATTAACAAAAGAGATGTGTACCAGGTACTGAATACACAATTGTGATGTAAACCCCAATTTTAAATTCCTTTTTCTGAGTGTTGAAATGTGTGCATGCGTGTTTTTTTTTCTTTTACCAGTGTGTGTGTGTGTCTGTGTGGTTTTGTTTTGTTTTGTTTTACCTGTGTGAGTGTGTGTGTGTGTGTGTGTGTGTGCGTGTGCATGTTGTTGTTTTTTTTTGTTACCAGTATGGTGCTTGGGAGCATTTACTCTGTTTTAATAACTATGTAGCCAATTACCATTCAACAGAGGTAACGATCATGATCACCATCACCTTCGTCCACCAAACAGAAAAGATTTATTAAACATTTCAGGAGTGCAGTGCATGGATATTAATAACAGTAGCCATGTTGACTGTATCAGCCTTGGAGAATCCAAATGAGCATTACTGGGTTGTGCTAAAAGAGACTCGGACCAAACACTGTGACAAAGAGCCCTACAGTACTAAAAATGATTGTTTAATAATTTTTAAAAATGACATGTGGTTACAGATGAGGACAACTTACAATTCTGTCTGTGAAAAGCATGGTGACAACTACAACTGGTTCTTGTACGTCCCACTACATTTGCTGTCATTAACAAAAAAGTACCTGTTGCCTGCTAGGGCTTTATCACAACTTTTCCATCTGGGCCTCACTATAAATGGCGACCTTCCATACCTGATTGTGGAAGGAGAAATTGTCAAGTACAGAGTTTGAAAGACAGCCTTCTCGGCAAGTCTGAGAAGTGTGCAGATCGAAGTGTGATTTGGAAGTTATCTGAAGACATTCAGCTGGCACTCAGCCTCAAATAAGCTGGAGTTCTTGCAGAAAATGCAGAGGATTTTGAAGGAAGAGTTGTATTTAATACAAAACCATTTGCACATCTTATTCAAGGGACAATGTGTAATAATCCTCAGCAAGTAGTAGAAGGCTGCTCTTCAGGTATGGCTATTACTCTTAATGGACCAGCTCCCAGAAAGATGATAGTAATGATGCATGGTGTGCACTAGCTCAGGGCATTCATTATTTCAACAGTACACTGGTTTTCTTACCTCCAAATGGTTCAGAAAATGACTGAAGGCTGAGGGATAATAGAATTGTGCCATGTAAAAGCACTTGAAATGTGGATCCAGTTGAAGTGTGAATTGAGATATGTAAGTGTAAAATACACTCTTAACTCCATAACACATACATTATTTGAAAACCTTATATGAAAAGTATAAATTATCTCAGTAATTTTTTATATTGCCTCACATTGAAATATTCTCAATATGTTGCAATAAACATAAAATTATTTTTCATTTTATCAATTTGCTTAATAGAAATTTTTTTAATTTTTAATTTTTTATAAACATATATTTTTATCCCCAGGGGTACAGGTCTGTGAATCACCACGTTTACACACTTCACAGCACTCACCATAGCACATACCCTCCCCAGTGTCCATAACCCCAAACCTATTCTCCCAACCACCCTCCTCCCAGCAACCGTCAGTTTGTTTTCTGGGATTAAAAGTCACTTATGGTTTGTCTCCCTCCCAATCCCATCTTGTTTCATTTATTCTTCTCCTACCCCCTTAACCCCCCATGTTGCATCTCCAGTTCCTCAAATCAGGGAGATCATATGATAGTTGTCTTTCTCCGCTTGACTTATTTTGCTAAGCAGGATACCCTCTAGTTCCATCCACGTTGTCGCAAATGGCAAGATTTCATTTCTTTTGATGGCTGCATAGTATTCCATTGTGTATATATGCCACATCTTCTTTATCCATTCGTCTGTTGATGGACATTTAGGTTCTTTCCATAGTTTGGCTATTGTAGACATTGCTGCAATAAACATTTGGGTGCACGTGCCCCTTTGGATCACTACGTTTGTATCTTTAGGGTAAATACCCAGTAGTGCAATTGCTGGGTCATAGAGTAGTTGTATTTTCAACATTTTGAGGAACCTCCATGTTGTTTTCCAGAGTGGTTGCATCAGCTTGCATTTCCACCAACAGTGTAGGAGGGTTCCCCTTTCTCCACATCCTTGCCAGCATTTGTCATTTCCTGACTTGTTAATTTTAGCCATTCTGGCTGGTGTGAGGTGATATCTCATTGTGGTTTTGATTTGTATTTCCCTGATGCCGAGTGATATGGAGCACTTTTTCATGTGTCTGTTGGCCATCTGGATGTCTTCTTTGCAGAAATGTCTGTTCATGTCTTCTTTTTTTTTTTTTTTTTTTTAAGATTTTATTTATTTATTTGATAGAGATTACAAGTAGGCAGAGAGAGAGAGGAGGAAGCAGGCTCCCCGATGGGCAGAGAGCCCGATGTGGGACTCGATCCCAGGACCCTGAGATCATGACCTGAGCCGAAGGCAGTGGCTTAACCCACTGAGCCACCCAGGCGCCCTGTTCATGTCTTCTTGATTGGATTTCTTGATTGGATTATTTGTTTTTTGGGTGTTGGTTTGCTAAGTTCTTTATAGATTTTGGACACTAGCCCTTTATCTGATATGTCGTTTGCAAATATCTTCTCCCATTCTGCCAGTTGTCTTTTGGTTTTGTTAACTGTTTCCTTTGCTGTGCAAAAGCTTTTGATCTTGATAAAATCCCAATAGTTCATTTTTGCCCTTGCTTTCCTTGCCTTTGGCGATGTTCCTAGGAAGATGTTGCTGCGGCTGAGGTCAAAGAGGTTGCTGCCTGTGTTCTCCTCAAGGATTTTGATGGATTCCTTTCTCACATTGAGGTCCTTCATCCATTTTGAGTCTATTTTCATGTGTGGTGTAAGGAAATGGTCCAATTTCATTTTTCTGCATGTGGCTGTCCAATTTTCCCAACACCATTTATTGAAGAGGCTGTCTTTTTTCCATTGGACATTCTTTCCTGCTTTGTTGAAGACTAGTTGACCATAAAGTTGAGGGTCTATTTCTGGGCTCTCTATTCTGTTCCATTGATCTATGTGTCTGTTTTTGTGCCAGTACCATGCTGTCTTGATGATGACAGCTTTGTAATAGAGCTTGAAGTCCGGAATTGTGATGCCACCAACTTTGGCTTTCTTTTTCAATATTCCTTTGGCTATTTGAGGTCTTTTCTGGTTCCATATAAATTTTAGGATTATTTGATCCATTTCTTTGAAGAAAATGGATGGTACTTTGATAGGAATTGCATTAAATGTATAGATTACTTTAGGTAGCATAGACATTTTCACAATGTTTATTCTTCAATCCAGGAGCATGGAACATTTTTCCATTTCTTTGTGTCTTCCTCAATTTCTTTCATGAGTACTTTATAGTTTTCTGAGTATAGATTCTGTGCCTCTTTGGTTAGGTTTATTCCTAGATATCTTAGTTTTGGGTGCAATTGTAAATGGGATTGACTCCTTAATTTCTCTTTCTTCTGTCTTGTTGTTGGTGTAGAGAAATGCAACTGATTTCTGTGCATGGATTTTATATCCTGACACTTTGCTGAATTCCTGTCTAAGTTCTAGCAGTTTTGGAGTGGAGTCTTTTTGGTTTTCCACATATAGTATCATATCATCTGCAAAGAGTGATAGTTTGACTTCTTCTTTGCCGATTTGGTTGTCTTTAATTTCTTTTTGTTGTCTGATTGCTGAGGCTAGGACTTCTAGTACTATTTGAATAGCAGTGGTGATAATGGACATCCCTGCCGTGTTCCTGACCTTAGCAGAAAAGCTTCCAGTTTTTCTCCATTGAGAACGATATTTGTGGTGGGTTTTTCATGGATGGCTTTGATAATATTGAGGTATGTGTTCTCTATCCCTACACTTTGAAGAGTTTTGATCAGGAAGGGATGATGTACTTTGTCAAATGCTTTTTCAGCATCTATTGAGAGTATCATATGGTTCTTCTTCTTTCTTTTATTAATGTGTTATATCACATTGATTTGTGGATGTTGAACCAAACTTGCAGCCCTGGAATAATTCCCACTTGGTCGTGGCGAATGATCCTTTTAATGTACTGTTGAATCCTATTGGCTAGTACTTTGGTGAGAATTTTCGCATCTGTGTTCATCAAGGATATTGGTCTGTAGTTCTCTTTTTTGATGGGATACTTGTCTGGTTTTGGGATCAAAGTGATGCTGGTCTCATAAAATGAGTTTGGAAGTCTTCCTTCCATTTCTATTTTTTTGGAACAGTTTCAGGAGAATAGGAATTCTTTAAATGTTTGGTAGAATTCCCCTGGGAAGCCGTCTGGTCCTGGGCTTTTGTTTGTTTGGAGATTTTTGATGACTGTTTCAATCTACTTACTGGTTATGGCCCTGTTCAGGCTTTCTATTTCTTCCTGGTTCAGTTGTGGTAGTTTATATGTCTCTAGGAATGCATCCATTACTTCCAGATTGTCAAATTTGTTGGCGTAGAGTTACTCATAGTATGTTCTTATAATTGTTTGTATTTCTATGGTGTTAGTTGTGATTTCTCCTCTTTCATTCATGATTTTATTTATTAGGGTCCTTTCTCTTTTCTTTTTGATAAGTCTAGCCAGGGGTTTATCAATATTATTAATTCTTTCAAAGAACCATCTCCTAGTTTCGTTGATTTGTTATACTGTGTTTTGGTTTTTTTTTTGTTTTGTTTTGTTTTGTTTTTTGTTTGTGGTTTCTATTTCATTGATTTCTGCTCTGATCTTTATGATTTCTCTTCTCCTGCTGGGTTTAGGGTTTCTTTCTTGTTCTTTCTCAAGCTCCTTTAGGTGTAGGGTTAGGTTGTGTACCTGAGACCTTTCTTGTTTCTTGAGAAAGGCTTGTATCACTATATATTTTCCTCTCAGGACTGCCTTTGTTGTGTCCCACAGATTTTGAACCGTTGTGTTTTCATTATCATTTGTTTCCATGAATTTTTTCAATTCTCCTTTAATTTCCTGGTTGACCCATTCATTCTTTAGAAGGATGCTGTTTAGTCTCCATGTATTTGGATTCTTTCCAAATTTCCTCTTGTGATTGAGTTCTAGCTTCAGAGCATTGTGGTCTGAAAATATGCAGGGAATGATTCCAATCTTTTGATACTGGTTGAGACCTGACTTAGGACCCAGGATGTGATCTATTCTGGAGAATGTTCCATGTGCACTAGAGAAGAATGTGTATTCTGCTGCTTTGGGATGAAATGTTCTGAATATATCTGTGATGTCCATCTGGTCCAGTGTGCCATTTAAGGCCTTTATTTCCTTGTTGATCTTTTGCTTGGATCTGTCCATTTCAGTGAGGGGAGTGTTAAAGTCCCCTACTATTATTGTATTATTGTCGATGTGTTTCTTTGATTTTGTTATTAATTGGTTTATATAGTTGGCTGCTCCCACGTTGGGGGCATAGATATTTAAAATTGTTCGATCTTTTTGTTGGACAGGTCCTTTGAGTATGATATAGTGTCCTTCCTCATCTCTTACTATAGTCTTTGGCTTAAAATCTAATTGATCTGATATAAGGATTGCCACTCCTGCTTTCTTCTGATGTCCATTAGCATGGTAAATTCTTTTCCACCACCTCACTTTAAATCTGGAGGTGTCTTTGGGTTTAAAATGAGTTTCTTGTAGGCAACATATAGATTTTTTTTTTATCCATTCTGATAACCTGTGTCTTTTGATTGGGGCATTTAGCCCATTAATATTCAGGGTAACTATTGAGAGATATGAATTTAGTGCCATTGTATTGCCTGTAAGGTGGCTGTAACTATAGATTGCCTCTGTTCCTTTCTGATCTACTACTTTTTTTCTCTATTTGCTTAGAGGACCACTTTCAATATTTCCTGTAGAGCTGGTTTGGTGTTTGCAAATTCTTTCAGTTTTTGTTTGTCCTGGACGCTTTTAATCTCTCCTTCTATTTTCAATGATAGCCTAGCTGGATATAGTATTCTTGGCTGCATGTTTTTCTTGTTTAGTGCTCTGAATATATCATGCCAGCTCTTTCTGGCCTGCCAGGTCTCTGTGGATAAGTCTGCTGCCAATCTAATATTTTTACCATTGTATGTTACAGACTTCTTTTCCCGGGCTGCTTTCAGGATTTTCTCTTTGTCACTAAGACTTGTAAACTTTACTATTAGGTGACGGGGTGTGGATCTATTCTTATTGATTTTGAGGAGGGTTCTCTGCACCTCCTGGATTTTGATGCTTGTTTCCTTTGCCATATTGGGGAAATTCTCTCCAGTATACCTTCTGCTCCCCTCTCTCTTCCTTCTTCTTCTGGAATCCCAATTATTCTAATGTTGTTTTGTCCTATGGTTTGACTTATCTCTCGAATTCTGCCCTTGTGGTCCAGTAGCTGTTTGTCTCTCTTTTGCTCAGCTTCTTTATTCTCTGTCATTTGGTCTTCTATATCACTAATTCTTTCTTCTGCCCCTTTTATCCTAGCAGTCAGAGCCTCCATTTTTGATTGCTCCTCATTAATAGCTTTTTAAATTTCAACTTGGTTAGATTTTAGTTCTTTTATTTCTCCAGAAAGGGCTTTAATATCTCCCGAGAGGGTTTCTCTAATATCTTCCATGTCTTTTTTGAGCCCGGCTAAAACCTTGAGAATCGTCATTCTGAACTCTAGATCTGACATATTACCAATGTCTGTATTGATTAGGTCCCTAGCCTTCGGTACTGCCTCTTGTTCTTTTTTTTGTGGTGAATTTTTCCGCCTTGTCATTTTGTCCAGATAAGAGTATATGAAGGAGCAAGTAAAATACTAAAAGGGTGGCAAGAACCCCAGGAAAATATGCTTTAACCAAATCAGAAGAGATCCCAAATCATGAGGGGGAAGAAAGGGGATAAAAAGAGGTTCAGAAAGAAAAAAAAGAAAGAAAGAAAGAAAAGAAACAATTAAGAAAAGAAAACGAATAAAGAAAAAGTATAAAAAAGAAAAAAATATATATATTAGATAAACTAGTTTAAAAACGTTAAAAAAGAAAAGGGTAAAAGTTAAAAAAATTTAGCAGAAGAAGAGTAAAAAAAATTGAAAAAGAAAAAAAATTAAATTAACTACAAGACTAAAGAATCATGGGGAGAAAACCATGAGTTCCGTGCTTTGCTTTCTCCTCTTCTGGAATTCCGCTGCTCTCCTTGGTATTGAAACTGCACTCTTTGGCAGGTGAACTCGGTCCTGGCTGGATTTCTTGTTGATCTTCTGGGGGAGGGGCCTCTTGTAATGATTCTCAAGTGTCTTTGCCCCAGGCAGAATTGCACCCCCCCTTACCAGGGGCCGGGCTGAGTAATCCGCTCGGGTTTGCTTTCAGGAGCTTTTGTTCCCTGAGTGCTTTCCGTAGAGTTCTGGAGGATGGGAGTGAAAATGGCGGCCTCCTGGTCTCTGGCCCAGAGGAGCCGAGAGCCCGGGGCCACACTCCTCAGTGCGCCCTCAGAGAACAGTGCCCAATTACTCCCGTCTCCGTGGCCTCTGGCCGCGCTTCGAGCTCACCGAGCCTGCGACCAGTTCAAGGTAATCCCGAGCTGAGAGCTCACTCCTTGGCTCTGTCTCTGAAGCTGACTTCCCTGTTCTAATACCCGCAAGCTCTGCGACACTCAGACACCCCCGATCCTTCTGTGACCCTGCGGGACCTGAGGCCATGCTGACCCCGCGTGGGCTTCGCCCTGGTTTAGCCTCTGGAGCGATGTCCCTCAGCAGAACAGACTTTTAAATGTCCTGATTTGTGCTCCATTGCTCCGCCACTTGCCGGGAGCCGACCCCTCCCCCTGGGGTCTATCTTCTGGTCGCTTTGGATTCACTTCTCCGCCAGTCCTACCTTTCAGAAAGTGGTTGATTTTCTGTTTCTAGAATTGCTGTTCTTCTTCTCTTCGATCTGCCATTGGATTTGTAGGTGTTTGCAATCTTTAGATAAGCTATCTAGCTGATCTTCTGCTACCTGAAGTAGTCTCAGCCTGCTACTTCTCCACCATCTTGACTCCTCCCCGCTTAATAGAAATTTTTAAAGTACATTTGTGTCTCATATTATATCTCTATTGGATAACAGAAGTGTAAAATATTCCATTGTCACCATAAATGGCAATTTAACTGCCTGTCCACACAGCAGCATTTTTTAAGACCGTTTATTGAAGGTATCTAGCTTCTAGAAGAGGCTTCAAATATTTGGGTATATAAATAAATATTTCCTAAGTGGTTTTTTTTGGACCTGATATAATCATTAATTTTTGTGAAAATATTTCAAATGTTTAATAAGCCAGGACTGTTGTCTAAAATATTTTATTGAGTTACTGTATAGGTTATGGCACTGTGTAGAAGCCATTGGGACAAGAACTGTCTCCTGTGTAGGATATTCTTTAAACCAAAAAGGCAACTGGCAGGCACATGCCAACACTGTATTCTTCTTCTACTGGCAATATGCTGATAATTGTCGCCTCTACAATGTAACTACTTATGTTATTAGGAGAAATTTTGCTTGTGGAGCCTTAGCCTCACTTTTGAATATTGTTTAGGTTGCCAGGAAAATCCACAAACAAGTGGATGATCTGTAAAATTCTGCTCATGAAAAAAAAATATATATAGAGTACTGACACACCTATTCCAGGGGCCAAAATCAGGAGCATTGACAACACCAAATGCTGACAAGGACATGGAGAAACAGGAACTTTCATTCATTGCTCATGGGAATTCAAAATGGTACAACAACTTTGGAAGACAGTTTGGCAGTTTCTTATAAAACTAAACATACTCTTACCTTATGATCTAGCAGTCATGCTCTTGGATATTTATACAAAGGAGCTGAAAATTTATGTCAACACAAAACTTTGCATACAGATATTCACATTAGCTGTATTCATAACTGCCAAAACTTGGAAGCAATCAAGATGTCCTTCAGTAGGTAAATGGATAAATAAACCATGGTACATCCAGAGAATGACCTATTATTTGGCACTAAAAGGA
This sequence comes from Mustela lutreola, assembly GCF_030435805.1. Lineage (NCBI taxonomy): Eukaryota > Metazoa > Chordata > Mammalia > Carnivora > Mustelidae > Mustela > Mustela lutreola. The sequence continues at coordinate 69,217,442 of NC_081298.1, forward strand.
AATGGGCCATGAAGCCATGAAAAGACATGGAGGAAACTTAAACACATATTATTAAGTGAAAAAAGCCAGTTTGAAAAGACTGCATATTGTATGATTCCAGCTGAGGCTGGGGATAAACAAGGCACAAAAGTTTTTCAGAGCAGTGAAAAAACTCTGTATGATACCATAATGATGGATACATATCACTATACCTTTGTCCAAATCCATGGAATGTACACCAAGAGTGAAACTATGGACTTTGGGCTTTTATAACGTGTCAATGTAGGTTCATCAATTGTGACAAATTTACCACTCTGGTGGGGAATGTTGATAACAAGGGAATGTTGATAACAAGGGGGAATGTTGATAACAAGGGAAGTTATGCATGTGTAGGAGCTGGGAATATATGAGACACTTCTGTACCACCCTACTTTTTTTGTGAACCCTAAACTACTCTAAAAAATAAAGTCTTAAAAAAGACTAAATATTTCTTTTTTTTTAAGATTTTATTTATTTATTTGACAGACAGAGATCACAAGTAGGCAGAGAAGCAGGCAGAGAGAGAGGAGGAAGCAGGCTCCCTGCTGAGCAGAGAGCCCGATGTGGGGCTCGATCCCAGGACCCTGGGATCATGACCTGAGCCGAAGGCAGAGGCTTTAACCCACTGAGCCACCCAGAAACCTCAAGACTGAATGGTTTCTTAAGAGGATTGCTATGGTCTGCAGGTTTATGCCCCTCTCCTCCAAATTCACACTGGAATCTTTACACCCAATGTGATGGTGATTAAGTCCTGAGGGTGGGACTCTCATGAATGGGATTAGTACTTTTATTTATTTTTTAAAGATTTTTATTTATTTATTGGACACAGAGAGAGATCACAAGTAGGCAGAGAGAGAGGGGAAGCAGACTCCCCACCAAGCAGAGAGTCCAATGCGGAACTCAGGACCCTGAGACCATGACCCGAGCCGAAGGCAGAGAGAGGCTTAACCCACTGAGCCATGCAGGTGCCCTGGATTAGTGCTTTTATAATAGAGATCCCACCGAGCTCCCTAGCCTCTTCTGCCAAGTGAAAATACAAGAAGTCTAAGACCCAGAACCTGACCTTGTTGGCCCCCTAATCTCAGACTTCCAGCCAACAGAATTGTGAGAAATAAATTTCTATTGTTCATAAGCTATGTGGCTTGTCACATTTTGTTATAGCAGCACAAATGGACCAAGACAGAAATTGGCGCTGAGAGTGGAGTGCTGCTGTAACAAATACCTAAAAATGTGGAAGTGACTGTGGAATTGAGTAATTGGTAGAAGCTTGAAGAATTTTGGGGTCTGTGATAGAAAAAAACGATATTCCCATGAACAGATCATTTAAAGCAATTCTGGTGAGAACTCACAAGGCAAATGGGAAAGAAAGCTATAGAGAAAGCCCCAGTCTTCTTAGAGAGCACCCAAGTTGTGAGCAGAGTGTCAGTGGAAATGTGATGGATGGTAAAGGACATTCTGATGAAGTCTCAGATGGAAATGAGGAACATGTTACTGGAAACGAGAGGAAGGGTGATCCTTGTTTCAAAGCAGCAAACAGCTTTACTGAATTGGATTCTCCTCTTGGGGTTTTGTGGAAGGCAGAACTTGTGAGCGGCAAAACTGGATATTTGGCTGAGGAAATTTCCAAGGCGGCCTAATTGAGGTGTTGAAGGAGCAGCCTAATTCTTCTTGAATGCTTATAGTACAATTCAAGAAGAGAAAATGATTTAAAGATAGATTGTTAATCAAAGAGGAAGTGGAACCTAAAAATTCAGCATGTCCATGTTGGAAAAATTGGGAAATCTTGTTCAGGAGAGGACAGGGGGTGGCCAAACCACCTTTTGATTAAGGGGTCAGTATGGGTTTGAGAGCTAGGTATGGGTTTGAGTATGGGTTTGAGAGTTAGGTAGCAACTGAAGAAAGAAAAGTCTGTGTGAACTGAAGAGGAAGGAATGAGGCTAGCTGTTGGACTTGGATTTCACAGGATGGGATCTTAGAGCCATGGCTGTGATATTGGGCTATTCTTCAAGACAAAGAAGAAGGACCCCAGCTCATCGGAGCTGCTCCTCAGTTTCACAGGCCAGGGCGGGGCATTTCTTGAGTTTCTACAGGCTACACAATATCTACCCAAACCAAAGTGGTGCCACCCAAAGCCATGGGGGGCCAACTTCTACCCGGGAGAGTTATGGAAGTATGGGCCTACCTCCACCTAGATTTGGAATGTTGAAGCCACCCAGACCTGTGGGCGTACAACCCAAACACGGTGCCACCTCTGGGGCAAGGCCACCAGAGAGCCCCAACCTGGGCAATTCCCAATGAAGCCATGGGAGTGGGGCCACCCCTGGGATCCCAGACTGGTAGAACCATCACAATGCAACTTCAACCCATGAGAGCTGCCCTGCAAAGCCATAAGGCTGCAAATGGCCCTGAGGGTCCAGAAGGTGAGACTCCTGCTCCCCCTTATCTCCCTCCTGAATTAATCCAGAAGGTAGGACCTCCATACCAGAGAGCTGAACATCTAGTTAAAGAAAATTATTCTCAACCCTTAAGACTTAATGTTAGTTGCCTTGTGGGGCTTTAAACTTGCTTAGGAATTGTTACCCTTCTTTTTCTCCTATCTCTTCCTTTTGGAATGAAAATATCCTATGTCTGTCCCACCACTGTATTTTAGAAACTTATAATTTGTTTGATTTCACAGATTCACAGCTGGCAGGGATTTCTTCAGAATGATCCATACCTCGAGTCTCATCCATAACTGATTTAGATGAGACTCCACACTTCGTAGACTTTTACAGCTGTTGGGATAGAATGAATGTAAGAAAGACATGATTTGGGGAGGCCAGGGATGGAATGAATGCTATGGTCTAAATGTTTGTGTCCCCCTGAAAATTCACATGTTAGAATCCTAACACCCCCTGTGGTGGGGTTAGGAGGAGAGGTATTTGGGAGGTGATGAGGTCATGAGGGGGCCCTCATGAATGGGATCAGTGCCCTTACCAAAGAGAGCCCACAGTGCTCCCTAGCCCCTTCCACTGTGTGAAGATACAGTGAGAACTCTGCAGCTCTGAAGAGAACCCTCACCTGACTTAACTGACACCCTGATCTTAGATCTCCAACCTCCAGAACTATGATAAACTTCCATTGTTTAGAAGTTACACAGTCTATAACATTTAGTTATAGTAGAACAAACTAAGATAAGGACTATACAAATATCTGGTAAGAATTCTCTTTCTGAAGTTTGGTTTCTAGTGTTAACAGAGCAGAAGCCTTGTGTCTTTGCCTCACTGTTACATACCCTAATGCACGTCTTTATATGCAGTGAATATTCAATATATTATAAATTACTGAATGAAATTATGTTGTAAAGCATTATGCATATATGAATAGGATAGTATTTTTACTGCTGGCAAAATAATGTTTCTTCCACTCCTATGGCATTGACTCTCTTCCTTCTACTATTTTCCCAACTACACTACAAGTTTCTTGAAGACAGACTTCATGTGTGAGGACCCTTTATATCTTCCTTAACATCTTGCACATACCAGCCATACAGTTCAAATTTTAAAAGCTTGGTAGCAAGCAATAACCTCATTAAAAAACAAAACAAAACATTAGTTCCATTATAAAAAGCCCCACACCTAACACACACACACACACACACACACACACTATTTCACAACACTGGGGATATAAGGTTATAGATAAGCGGGCTAAATGTGCTGAAAGAAAACATTATATGTTTATGACTTTGAATACAAGTTAAATAAAGACCTATTCAAAAAGTCATTTTTTCTTTTTTAATAAAAAAAGTATAGGGCACCTGGGTGGCACAGTTGGTTAAGCATCTGACTCTTGGTTTTGGCTCAGGTCATGATCTTGGGGTTGTGGGATCAAGCCCCCTGTTGGGCTCTGCGCTCAGTGTGGAGTTTGGGATTCTCTCTGCCTTACTCTCTGCCCCTCCCCACCACTGTCTCTTTCTATATATAGATATAGATATAGATATAGATATACACTATATACTATATAGTATATATATAGTATGTATATACTATAATATATATAGTATGTATATACATATCTATATCTATATATAGAAAGAGTAGGCACCATCAGGAATCCCTGAGATTTTTTAAAAAGGTTTTATTTTATATTTTATTTATTTGAAAGAGAGGGAGAGCACTAGCAAGGGAGAGGCAGAGCAAGCACAAGAGGGGGGCAGAGGGAGAAGCAAACTCTCCCCTCAGCAGGGACCCTAATGTGGGGCTCAATCCCAGGGTCCTAGAATCATGACCCAAGCTGAAGGCAACTAACTGAGCCACCCAGGCACCCCAATAAAAAAATCTTAAAAAAAGAAAAGTAGCCCTTGAAATATCAATGTAGAGAAAAGTGGAAAGAGTACTAATGTTAGAAGCAAGAAGACTGAAATCAGAATCCAGTTCCACTACTTATGAGCAATGTAATTATGAATAAGTCATTTAACTTCTCAGAGTTTCCATTCCTCATTTGTAAAAGAGATTAAAATTTATCTCACAGTATTGACATGAAGATTAAACAGGAGCATGTCTATCATTGTATCTAAGACTTAATGGATGTTCAATGGATATTTACACAGCAGCGCATTTCTATCATACACATGCATTAGTTTTATGAATAACTTTAAGTTAGCAAGGTTTAGTTTAAAATGAACGGAGTAGGAACGCCTGGGTGGCTCAGTTCGTTGAGCAGCTGCCTTCGGCTCAGGTCATGATCCTAGCGTCCTAGGATCGAGTCCCGCATCGGGCTCCTTGTTCCGTAGGGAGCCCGCTTCTCCCTCTACCACTCTGTCTGCCTGTGCGCTTGCACTCTCGCTCTCTCTCTCTCTGACAAAAAAATAAATAAATAAATAAAATCTTTAAAATGAACGGAGTAGATTCAAGAGATCTGGTTTCTAATTCTTACTCTATGACTCAACAGCTTGATACTGCACTTCAAAATTCTTTTTTTTTTTTTTTAAGATTTTTATTTATTTGACAGAGAGAGAGAGATCACAAGTAAGCAGAGAGGCAGGCGGGGGTGGGGGGGGTGGAGAACAGCCTCCCTGCTGAGCAGAGAGCCCAATGTGGGGCCTGAGATCAGGACCTGAGCCGAAGGCAGAGGCTTAACCCCCTGAACCACCCATGCGCCCTGCACTTTAAAATTCTTATGTATAAAATAGGGATAATATAACTGCTCTACCTACCTTATAGGAAACTGTGAGGATAAAAATAAGAAAACGTGTCAAAGTGATGGGAAAAAGCTGTTGGTATTTCCTTTATTAAAAATACATGGTAGGGGCACCTGGGTGGCTCAGTGGGTTAAAGCCTCTGCCTTCGGCTCAGGTCGTGATCTCAGGGTCCTGGGATCGAGTCCCGCATCGGGCTCTCTGCTCAGCAGGGAGCCTGCTTCCTCCTCTCTCTCTCTGCCTGCCTCTCTGCCTGCTTGTGATCTCTGTCAAATAAATAAATAAAATATTTAAAAAAAAATACGTGGTAATGATTACAGTGTTATACTTTCTCCCCAAGATTTTATTTATTTGACAGGGAGAGAACACAAGCAGGGGGAGTCACAGAGGGAGAGGGAGAAGCAGGCTCCCCACTGAGCAGGCAGCCTGATGCAGGACTCAATCCCAGGACACTGGGATCATGACCTCAGTCAAAGGGAGAAGCTTAACTGACTAAGCCACCCAGGAGCCCCTGCAGTGATTATAATCTGAATGATAAAAATAAAAGCCACAAATGTCCAAAACCAGAATTGTCTAAATATATAAGTAGATAACCGTACAGTCATTAAAATGTACACAGATTGATGAAATAATATGCTTGGAATTTGCTTCAATATAAAGTAAGAAAGGAGAAGTGGATCAGGGTATAGATGAAACAGGATTGGTCCTGAGGTTAATAATCATTAATGCTGGGTAATGTGTATATGGGGATCCATTATAATATTCTGCTTACTTTTTTGAAAATTTTACTTGTTTGAAAATTTTCTCACAAAAATTTAAATATAAGTAACATACTGAATGATACCTGTAAATGATATGTAGTATAAATAATACATGCAAATATATGCTAGTTAGGCCATTGGAGACCTTTGTGAGGTCAGCTTTACTGGAGGGAAGCAGGGACATATGCTGAAATGCAAGAGTCTGAGTGAATTAAAGTAACTAGTTAGGCTTAGATAGCCACCAAACAGGGCACCACCAATTCCTTCCCTCCCTATATGCACATGCCACTTTTCCCATTGAGAGGTGAGATCCATTATTCCTCCTTTTGACTCTGGGATGACTTTGTGACTTGCTGTGACCCACAGAATGTAGTGAAAGGACACAGTCCCATTTTGGGCATAGATTTCAAAACTATTTTTTCTTTTTATGAAAACACACCTATATTACGAATTAGAAGTTGTTGCAAAGTCATGGCAGACTAAGAAGTTGTTGAGGGCTAAATTATTCTCCAAAGTCAAAGATCTCCTTCAGTAACATTAAACATCCTACCCAAAATGTAATTTTGGCAATCCACCCTAATCCAGCCCATCCCCCACCCCACCTCAGGCTTTCTAAGGGTAATTTTGCAATAATGATGAACAAACTACTAGTTCTCTCTCTAGGACAAGATAGGATAATTGGGGCGCCTGGGTGGCTCAGTTGGTTGGACGACTGCCTTCGGCTCAGGTCATGATCCTGGAGTCCCGGGATCGAGTCCCACATCAGGCTCCCAGCTCCATGGGGAGTCTGCTTCTCCCTCTGACCTTCTCCTCGCTCATGTTCTCTCTCACTGTCTCTCTCTCAAATAAATAAATAAAATCTTTAAAAAAAAAAAAAAAAAAAAAAAAAAGATAGGATAATTGAAGTCTTTCTGGTTGCCTGACATTTTTCCATTCTATGGCTTCTAAAGGATTTATACAACATTAACCATCTCCTAGTATCCATCAAAGCTGAATGATGACCTAAATTACAAGAGCTTAATTCAACGTTTAAACTGAAGGTGCCATTGTTTCTAAAGACTGTTTTCTAAAGAAGAGTCAGTGCTGGCCATCCTAACAGTTTTGGCACTTGCTGTTTTGATGCTCAGCTCTCATTGCTACGGGTTTCCCATCCTTTCTCTCACCAACCCCCCCAACCACAATGTTGCCCTATATAGTTATATATATATTTTTGAATATCACCAACTCCCTAACATGTCCTTTCCCTAACCACGTTCAGTTTTCAAGTTCTGTTATTACAATATAAAGTATGTGTAATGGCCTTTCTTTTCTTTTTTTAAGATTTTATTTATTTATTTTAGAGAGCATGAGAGTGTGAGTAAGCATGAACAGTAGCAGGAGCAGGGGTGTAGGGGGAGAGGAGAGAAATCCCCAAGCATACTCTGTGCTGAGCATGGAGCCTGATGCAGGGCTCGATCTCACAACCCTGAGATCATGACCTGAACCAAAACCAAGAGTAGGATGCTTAACTGACTAAACCACCCAGGCGCCACTCTGGCCTTTCTTTTTAAAAGGAGTTAAGGATAACCACATAATAGAAATTCAGTCTATAGCTTCCAAAGCATCACAGGGTAGGGAAAAAGCATGGAACAGGGAAGATAAAGAAAACTTCAACAACAAGATGTGTAGAAACAGAATGCATTTATTATGATTTCAGATATATTTAAAGAGATTATCTCACTAGTCAGATAAAGACGTAAGTCTTTCTATATTGTATTTAAAAGGGCATACTTTAAAATGATGCTAAGAGATTGAAAAGTATTCCAAGTAAGTGCTACCTAAAAGCAATATCAAAATCAGACAAAAGAGACTTTAATGCCAAAAGTTTTATTAGCAAAAGAGTGTTGATAATTATAAATAGGCAATTCCTAATTGATAATTCCTAATTATAAATGGGACATGTAACAATCCTGATCCTGAATGCACCTAACTTCAACTACATAACCCAGAACATTTGATTCTTTTTGATATATCCTGAAAACTCAAAATAGGTTATTTTGTTTGGATGGTGACTTCCATAGAAACACCCTATTATAATACGAAGATTTCCTCTCAAAAGGCAAGTCCATTTACTTTATAATTCGATTTAATTTTTCTTTTGTTTTTATGTTTATCCAAGTCACAAATGCACATAAAGTATCAGCTAGTACCATAAGATTTGTTAATAAAAATTATTACCCTCTTTTAGCCAATTCTCTCAATATTTTACTTTCATGTTCTAAATAACATGCTTCCTTTTTGTTGACTTTTTCTTTTTCTTTTTTTTTTCAGTTTAGTGAATTCCTACTTACTTCCTTTATGGAGAATGAGGATTTAGCTCTTTGATCTCACCATCAACATAAATATACTCTTCCAATATGTTTCTTTCTTCCCTTTGGTTAATTCACTATTTGGTATTAGTATTACTGTGACTCTGTATGATACTCAGAGATGTACCACAGAGTAAACTATGGTTACTTTTTTCCGTGCTACCTAACTTTTCTCCCTAGAGTTAAATGTCTTGTTCTTTTTTTTATCCAGCTTTCTATGAACTCATCAATAATTCAACTCCACATTGAATTATCTCTCAAGATGTTCATTCACACCTGATTTTCTACCAATTTTATCTTCTTGAAGCCACTTCCAGAGCTTCGGACCTGTACCCATCTGGACTGACACCCCTCTTGCCAGGACACAGCTGTCTTCTTGGGAAGACCCTTCCACTTTTCCCCACATTGGAGCTCCTGTTTCCTTTATCTTTTGCCTTCCTCTCTTTCATTCTTTCGCCCTTTTAATGGAACACATCCTTTTGGAGATTCTTCAAGAAGGTTATGTGGGAACTTTCAAGTCTTAAAAATCCATTCTAATTCCTAACTGTTTGCATATAACCTGTTTAGGCTTTTTTTTGGTTCCCTCTGAAAGCTTGCAGAATCTTTTCTTTGGTCTGTAGTAAACTTTCATGATGATGTGCTTTTGGACGAAACTATTTTTTATCTATTGTATTAAGTATTTGGCAGACCTTCCAAGAGAGAATCTTGTGTCCTTCAATTCTAGGAGAAATTTTTGTGGCTTGTTTCATTGCTTTTGTCCACACCAGACTTCCTACCACCCTGGTCTTGGACATGCTGGACTAGTCCCCTAAATTTCTAATCTTTTCTCTCCTGTCTTCCATCCTTTTAACATTTTTCTCTATTTCCCAGGTATTTACCTTAAGTTTATATTCCAACCCTTCTATTAAGTTTACTATTTCTTCTACCATTTAAAAAAAGATTTTATTTATTTGAGAGGGAGAGAGAGCATATGAGCCGGGGAGGGGGCAGAGGGAGAGGGAGAAGTAGACCCCCACTGAGCAGGGAGCCTGATGTGAGGCTCGATCCCAGGACTCCGGGATCATGGCTCCAGCCAAAGGCAGATACTTAACCAACTGAGCTACCCAGGTGCCCCTCTTCTACCATGTTTTTGATTTTCAAGAGTTCTTACTCATTCTCCGTAATATCTTTTCTCTCTTAGAATATTAAATGATAGGATTTTGCTTGTTCTGTTTTCTTTCTTTTTCCCTGCATAGGCAATATTGTGTTTTGTTTTGTTTTGTTGTCTGTTTGTTCTCTATCTTTCATGTTAGAGGCTTTCCTCAGATGTCTGGTCATTCAAGAGATGCCTACTTATGTTTAATGTTCAGGGACTAAAAAGCTGTCCAGATGCTTTAGCAAATATGTGGGGCTTGTTGACCATGAACTTTAACATTAGGTGATCTGGCTGGGCTTTCTGTTGGGGAACCACTGATTGTCAGTATTATTTCTTCTTTCTTCTTGGGCTGATGAGATTTGCCAGAGACTTTCAGTCTTCCCCATTGGATAAATGTTTGTCTGCCAGCATCTTAGGAGCCATGTCAGAGAGGAAGGTTGGAAGTGGGGAGATAAGCTCACCATTAAGTGTGCATATATTCATTTAATCCATTTTTTTTTAAAGATTTTATTTATTTATTTGACAGACAGAGACCACAAGTAGGCAGAGAGGCAGGCAGAGAAATAGGGGGAAGCGGGTTCCCTGCTGAGCAGAGAGCCCGATGCAGGACTCAATCCCAGGCCCCCAAGATCATGACCTGAGCTGAAGGTAGAGGCCTTAAACCACTGAGCCACCCAGGCGCCCCTAATCCCCTTGTTTTTGATAAAGCAGAAAGTATAGTCAAAGAATAAGGACTGGAGGGTCCTGGGTTTCTCCTGCGAGTTAATATCCTCACAGAATCTTGTAAAGACCTAGAGCAGGAGTGAAGGGGGCAGGATGAAAATAGTGGGTATTAATGGAAAATATGTAGCACTTAGAGTCAAGGAACTCCGTGAAATCTTGTTACTTCTCCCCATGTGCCAAATGTCCAGCAGCTAAGCATTTATTTCCTGTTGAAAATGGAAATGTTCTTCTCTTACAAAACTGAATAAACTGTTTGGAGGGCACCAGTCCAACAACTGTGGCATTTATGGGTTCATGGTGTAATAGGCAGTTCCCCCTCCCCCCTAACTCATTCTAAAACAAAGATTGACAGTTGACCAGCATTGACTATTTACACACAATTGCTGGTCAACTTTTCAGATGCCCTATTCTTAAATATGAAGGGACCATCAAAAATCATCAGAGATTTGAGAAAAGTTTACAACCTGAAACAAACAAACAGACATAAAAGTGGGCAATTATCTCAGAGGAAAGAAAAATAACTCAGGGAATAGAAGAAAACTTTAAAAAAAAAATTCTAGTTAGTGTTTAAGAACCAGAAACTTTCCACTACATTATTTCATAGCCATACCATAGGACAAAAATTGTTACTCTCATCATGAAGATCAGGAAGTTGATGTTCAGAATGAGTATGCCTTGTATAAGCTTAGGATCCCAGCCAGTGACATGGCTGGGATTTGAGTCTTCATGGTCCGATTCCCTAGTGGTCTTTTAGTTGAACCACAGCTGCTTTGGTATTTATAAACTCCACACAGTGTATAGTTACACAGAACCATATGAAAACACGTTCCCAATACATGAGGCCACAAAATTCTTAGTTGGAAAGCATTCATCTTTATTTCTATCCCATGTATGCTATTCTTTTAGCCTACATATCTTTTCTTGGGAATTTAAAGTGATATTAATATTCGTAGGAGGAAGAATTTTATGGGCCCAGCACGCTTCTGCCGTAGGAGGAAGAATTTTAAATTGCAGGTTCTCATGGAACATATCACAGAACGAAGCACAGGGACAGAGGTTATGACTAAGGCTAAATTTGGAATTTGAGATTTTTATGTAATTCTACCACTACATAGTAAATAAACTAAGAAGTGTCCCCCCAGATTCTGCATGTAGTCTTTACTTACATAACATTGGCCGAGGCAGGGGTACTGAATACCACATAAGAGAAATTCAGTAAATGTATATTGAAGAAATAAATGAATGGATGAAAGTTTCAACTCTTTCCAAAAAAATTATTTTAAAAGCAAGGATAAACTTGACAAAAGAAAATCACTACATTTTCACAATCTGTATTATAGATCATGAATACTGAGAACTTCACATTGCATAAAGTAAACATAGACTAAGTACGCCCAACAAAGTTTAGAACACTTTAATAAGAGTTTAAACATAAGAGTACTAGGAAAGGCAATACTTTGATTTTGAGTGATTGTATTTATACTCACTCAAGCTGGAAAATAACTTTGCAAAATAGAAAAAAAAAAGCAATGTGGAGAATATTCAAGCAAGTTTTTACTTTCACAATATATACTATAATGTAAATCTTGAGTCAAGTCCACAACCAGTCCCTACCAAGTCACTAAAAGAAAGTTGAAATAATCTGCTGCCCTATGTCAGGCTTTGGACAAAAACAGGTATTTCTACAAACAAGCTACTTACACAATAACAAAATAAAGCAGCAAATTCTAAACCTAGTGCTTTGATTTACTACCATAAAAGTGCCCTCTGTAGCCACAGTCAACATAGCATCAAGTGGCAGAAAGCAATACACCATTGACCTTGGATGCTAACGCCACCACATTTAATACTTGGTGTTCTAAGCACCATATACAAATAAACTTGGTGGAGTTTTTTGCACTGTAGTATGTATTTCTTTTTTTTAACTTCAAGTTTTTATAAATTCCAGTTAGTTAACATAGAGAGCAATATTTGTTTCAGGTAAGAATTTAGTGATTCATCACTTAGGTACAACAACCACTGCTCATCACAAGTAACCTCCTTAAAACCCACCACCCCTTTAGCCTATCCCTTACCCATCTGCTCCTCCCACAACCCTCAGATTGTTCTCTATGGTTAAGAAACTTATGGGGTGCCTGGGTGGCTCAGTGGGTTAAAGCCTCTGCCTTTGGCTCGGCTCATGATCCCAGGGTACTGGGATTGAGCCCCACATCTGGCTCTCTGCTCAGCGGGGAGCCTGCTTCCTCTTCACTCGCTCTCTGCCTGCCTCTCTGCCTACTTGTGATCTCTGTCAAATAAATAAATAAAAATCTTAAAAAAAAAAAAAAAGAAAGAAACTTATGGTTTGCTTCCCTCTCTTTTTTCCCCTTTTCCCTATGTTCATCTGTTTTGTTTCTTAAATTCCACATATGAGTGAAATCATATGGTATTTGTCTTTCTCTAGCTGCTTGATTTCATTTACCATTATACCCTCTAGGTACATTCATATCATTGCAAATGGCAAGATTTCATCCTTTTTGATGGCTGAGTAATATTCCTCTGTGTGTGTGTGTGTGTGTGTGTGTGTGTGTACAGATTGGTTACTTTAAGGCCTTCACTCTCACTGATATGGCCAGCAGTTCCCCACCAAGTATCTCTTCATGATTTTCCCCAACAGAACCCATGAAAGACTATCACCATTTTTATTTATTTTGTTATAACAAGTAATATCTTCAGTCAGTTGCCCAATAACTGATATTTAAATTAGCCTCCCAAGTCTCAATGTCAGTGTATGTGTAACTCTTGTCAGGTACTGAGAAATATGAGGTGAGGCAACAGAGTGATTGAGGGGATGTGTAATTTAAATAGGGTGGTCATGGACGCCTGGGTGGTTAAGAGACTGCCTTCAGCTCAGGTCATGATCCTGGAGTCCTGGGATTGAGTCCCACATCGGGCTCCCAGCTCCATAGAGAGTCTGCTTCTCCCTCTGATTTTCTCCCTTCTCATGTTCTCTCTCTCTCTCTATCTCAAATAAATGAATAAAATCTTTAGAAAAAAAAATAGGGTGGTCATAATGTTGTACTGGACCATTATATAAAGATAAATACTATGCCATCCAGGGACTCCTCATTCCCGTGAGAGAATCCTAGACAACAAAAGCGGAATCATATTCATAGAGGAAGGTCAAGTGGCAGGAAATCCCAGACAGTGATACTGTATCAGGTAACTGAGGCATTGCTTTACATGGGCCATGTTGATGCCCAAAGGAAAATTCTTCATATTTTCATCCTTTTTTTTTTAAACTGAAAAACCTACCCCATAGGAAACAGCATTCATTTCAACTTAAAAAAAAAAAATCTTGCCCCTTTCCCTCCGTGACTCAGAACACTAACTAGTAATACTGTAAAGTAGGAAAACTACTTAAATCTTAGCTTCCCTGAAGAGTTTATATTTGGCATACTAGAGATATTTCCAACACCATTCCTTAAATTCCTCCAAAGACCTCTCCCACTTATAGCAGTATTTACCCAAGACTTCAATAAGGCCTTTTTCTTCACAAGCTACAATATTCAAAGTTGGAAATTGCGATGGAAAAAAAAATGGAGCAAAAATAGTTCTTTTTTAAAAATCTCATTTATTCTCCTATTTCTTCTCTAAAAAAAATTAAGGGTAATTAGTTGAAATCCATCTTTAATTATCGAAACACTCTGAGATCACCTCATGTATTTTTTCTTAAAAAAATTGAGAAATAGGTCTCTTATTATTCGTAATTACATTTAAGTCATCTCCTTGTACATTTAACAAGTGTGTCTCTTTAAAAAGATACAGGAAAATAATGAGTTCCTTCTATGTGCCTGGCACTCTAAGCTGCATCACAAAAAGTATGAAAGATCAAAGGTTTAATGCCCATTCTTTTATTCATTAGCTGTATGATATTGGGCATACTACTCAAATACTCTCAATCTTAATGTCAGCATCCTGACATTCAGTATTAATAATAGTTCCCTCACGGGGTTAATGTAGGGTTTAAATCAGCTAATGGTTGTTGTAGCGAAGGCTTAGGAACCATAGTTGGCACCTAGTGTTAGCTGCCTATAGCCAGTGCCAATAAAACAGAACTAACAACCAGAACTGTTGCAGGAAAGAAAAACTGGCCAGAATTCCTGGCAAAGAGCTGAAGAATCAAATTAGTATTCTCTCAAGAATCTTCAGCCTTGGGCCTGCATCCATTTGTGGGGAAGGTCTGTAGAATTATCCGGGAGAAGCCTTGGGGCAGACTGGTCCTAACACAAAACCAAAGGTTATGGATGGGACCAGACTGGCCTCTGGAATGCAACATTTGACTCAAGTTGGCATGCAGAAGCAATGCAATAGGGTTTTCTTCAAAAATATGTAGTGCTATGTAAATTGTTATTACTACATACATACACACAGATACCTAACACACACACAGATACCTGCCCTCGAGCAGAGATGGACTTAAATGTTGCATGGCTGAGGAGAAGACAGAATAGATGAGTGGCTGAGTATATCAGAGAAAGCAAGGAATGTGGTAATAAAACTGGATTAGAGAAGCCATAGAGGTGAGGGCTAAGCAGTCAGGCTCTAAAAGCAGAACGCTCAGTTTCAGTTCTTGTCTCCATTACTCACTCTTTAGCATAAACCTGGGCAAGTTAAAGAACTTTTATGTGCCTAAGTTTCCTCTTGGGTAAAAAAGAGTAATATTAGAACCTACCTCATAGGGTTGTTATAAGAATTAAAAAGTCAATATGGATAAAGCACCTTACATATTACATAAATATCTAATATATTTCTATACATATTATTTATAACATATAGCTAGATTCGTGTGTGTGTACGTGTGTGTGTGTTTATTAACTTTTTTATATCTATAAAACTCTAACAACGTATATATAAAGAAGATTGCCTGGCACATAATAAGCATCAGTTTCCCAGTCTATAAAATGGGAAAAAGAAAATGTCTTATTTCAGAGCTTATTATAAGAATTAAATAAATTATATCTATAAAGTGCTTAGCACATAATAAATCAACAAATATTTGGTATTTTTATTAGAACATGGGTGGGCACCAAAAATAATTTTAATCCAGGGAAAAATATTTCGTAAGGGAACATAACAGAAAATAACATGAAAAACATTATTCTCATTTTAGTGTTGAATATATTTACTGGAAAACCATGAGTAACTTGGCATACTTGTCCACTTTCCACTGTATAAAACACATCTGAATAATTCCATCTCTTAGATCTGTCACAGGACCTAAGTCACAGATAAAAAAATACAGAAGATGAAGAAAATGAAGGAGGAGCAAAGAAACCACAACTACAATAGCAATTTCTTTTTAAAGATTTTATTTATTTCTTTGGCAGAGAGAGAGGGAGCATGCTCGCACAAGCAGGGGGAGCAGCAAGCAGAGGGAGAAGGAGAAGCAGGAGGGGCTAGATCCCAGGACCCTAGGATCATGACCTGAGTGAAAGGCAGACGCCTAATTAACTGAGCCACCCAGGCGCCCCTACAATAGCAATTTTGAAATAATATACCTCTCACCATTCATTTACCAGCAAAGAAAAAAAAAAAAACCTAAAAACATAAACAATCAAAAAGCTTTTTTAAATAAATACACTTACAGAGAAAATTACACTTTTAAATTCTGAAAAATGGGCACTCATAAAGAAATCTGTTGAAATATGCCTTCTGAAGAACAAATGTTGTCATAAAATTTAGAACTTAAAGGTCAATTCACTGAAACCCAAGTAAGCATAACTCCTGTTTAGTCCACAAAGAAATCCAGAAGTCAAGGGAACCAAGAAAATTTTAAGGAGGCTGTGGCCAACAGTGTGCTAACTGCTAAAAGGCTAAGGCAACACCTAGTAATTGTCCATGAGGCATAGCAGCAAGCAGATAATTGATGATCCTAATAAAATCATTGTATGGACTGGCTGGGATTGTGGAAAATACTAGAAAAATCAGCACAATCTGGGAAATGATTTTCATAGAGAGAGGAGCAAAAGACTAATTATGAGTCACTAACTGAGTTAGAATAAGCTTCCTTAACTTAGGGGATATTCAAAGTGGGATTTTTTTTTCAGGTCATAACTTTTTTTAAAAAGATTTAATTTATTTTTTTGACCGACAGAGATCACAAGCAGAGAGGCAGGCAGAGAGAGAGGGGGAAGCAGGCTCCCTGCTGAGCAGAGAACCCAATGTGGAGCTTGATTCCAGGACCCTGAGATCATGACCTGAGCCGAAGGCAGAGTCTTAACCCACTGAGCCACCCATGTACCCCCAGATTATAACTTTTATTCTAATAGTGATAAAAAGCCAACTGATATTGGGGATTTACTCCACAAAGTCTATTACTAGGTCATCCTTTGACCCAACGTGAATAGAATGATTTTAATCTTTCCACCTAAAAGACGTTAAAGCACAAAAATGTAAGATAATGTTTTCCTGGGTTTTAGTAGCATACTTTTGTGCTAACAGAGTCTCAGCTAGCAGGGCACCTGGTTAACTCGGTCTGTGGAGCATGAGACTCTTAATCTTGGGGTTGTAAGTTTGAGTCCTATACTGAACGTAGAGATTACGTAAAAATAAAATCTTTAAAAAAAAAAAAGAGAGAGATTGTCAGCTATCAATTAATCAAAAGATTAACAATCTTTTTTGAATATGTGATGTATGTACCAGTCTCCATCCCAAAGGATTATGCAAACAAGTGCTTGAGAAAGCACCTGTAAATTCTTCTGATCAGTTAGGAATTACAATTAATACCATTTATGTATCCATCTAGACAGCACCTTCCAATGGAAATATAATGTGAGCCATCCTGTCAGAATGGCTAAACCAAAATCATAAGAAACAAGTGTTGGCAAGGATGGGGAGAAGAAGAAACCCTCATTCACTGTTGGTGGAAAATCAACTGGTATAGCCACTGTGGAAAATAGTATGGAGACTTCTCAAAGAATTAAAAATAGAACAAGCCTATGATCCTATAACTGCACTACTGGGGATTTACCCAAAGAATATGAGAACACCAATTGGAAGAGATACATGCATCCCTATGTTTACTGCAGCATTATCGCCAAACTATGGAAGCAGCTGAAATATGGATAAAGATATGCAATGGAATATTATTCTACCATAAAAAGGAATGAAATCTTGCCATTTGCAACAACTGGATGGGTCTGGAGAGAATAATGCTAAGTGAAACAAGTTAGAGAAAAACAAATACCATATGATCTCGTTCATATGTGGAATTTAAGAAACAAGACAAAAGAACAAAGGGAAAAAAAAGAGACAAATGAAAAGCTGACTCTTAACTATAGAGAACAAACAGATGGTTCCCAGAGGGGAGGTGGTTGGAGGATGGTGAAACAGGTGAAGGGGATTAGGAGTGCACTTGGCTTTGATGAGGATTAAGTAACATGTGGAACTGTTGGATCACTATATTGTACACCTGAAACTAATACAGCACTGTATGTTAACTACCCTGAATTTAGAATGTAAAAAATAATTTAAAATTTTTAAAAATAAATAAATCTTTTAAAAAAGAAATACAATGTGAGTTACATATGTAATTTAAAATTTTCTAGTAACTATCTTTAAAAAGTAAAAAGAAATAGATATAATTAATCTTAGTATTTTTCTATTGAATCTAATATCCAAAATGTTATTTCAGCATGTGATCAATATGAAAATTATTGCTAAGATATTTTACATTATTTTTTTCATGCCAAATCTTTGAAATTGAGGTGTATTTTACATTTGCAACACATGTCAATTTGCACTAGCTTCATTTCAAGTGCTCAATAGTCACTTGTGGCCAGTGGTTGCCGTATTGGACAGGACAGGTCGATAATCCAGGTTCTCTGCAAACAGGAGTATGGGTTTTCTTGTTCACAGATGTAAGCATAGCATTAAGAAGAGTGTATGACTCGAATGGCTAAAATCAACAAGTCAGGAAATGGCAGATGCTGGCGAGGATGCGGAGAAAGGGGAACCCTCCTACATTGTTGGTGGGAATGCAAGCTGGTGCAGCCACTCTGGAAAACAGCATGGAGGTTCCTCAAAATGTTGAAAATAGAACTGCCCTATGACCCAGCAATTGCACTACTGGGTATTTACCCTAAAGATACAAACGTAGTGATCCAAAGGGGCACGTGCACCCGAATGTTTATAGCAGCAATGTCCACAATAGCTAAACTATGGAAAGAACCTAGATGTCCATCAACAGATGAATGGATCAAGAAGATGTGGTATATATACACAATGGAATACTATGAAGCCATCAAAAGAAATGAAATCTTGCCATTTGCGACAACATGGATGGAACTAGAGCGTATCATGCTTAGCGAAATAAGTCAAGCGGAGAAAGACAACTATCATATGATCTCCCTGATATGAGGAAGTGGTGATGCAACATGGGGGCTTAAGTGGGTAGGAGAAGAATCAATGAAACAAGATGGGATTGGGAGGGAGACAAACCATAAGTGACTCTTAATCTTACAAAACAAACTGAGGGTTGCTGGGGGGAGCGGGGTTGGGAGAAGGGGGGGTGGGGTTATGGACATTGGGGAGGGTATGCGCTTTGGTGAGTGCTGTGAAGTGTGTAAACCTGGCAATTCACAGACCTGTACCCCTGGGGATAAAAATACATGTTTATAAAAAAATAAAAAAATTAATTAAAAAAAAAACTATCACAGTCTGTAAAGAATAAACTTTGGGTTTCACCAAAAAAAAAAAAAAAAAAAAAAAAAAGAGTGTATGACTCAAAATGAGCCCTCAGTGAATATTTGTTGAATGAATGAACAAATGAATGAACGAATTAATCCATGAGTTTTACACATATATATGTGAAAAAATTCCTATGACATAGATGAAATTTTAATTACATGACTAGAACTATTAAGGGAAGCATATAATTATATTAAACTCAATTCTAGCCCAGACCATAGTTTAGTGACATAGAGTTAGTCAATACAAATTACTAAACAGATGCATACTTTCAAATATAGTATAAACATGTTTTACTATCAAAGGGGGAATATTCTTCTATAATCACTTTAAACATGATTATCCTTAACATTTAATAAATTAAAATGCTGTCACACACCTCTAATAAAAATCAAATAAATTACAGCTTTTCTCTCTGGAATGAATGAACTCCCCATTCATCAAATACACACAATTCTTACATATTCCACTAGTATCAACAAATGCTTTTTGCTAATGTCCAACTCACTCTGAAACTGGCAAAAGGATATGTCGAGAATAACTTCAAAGTCCTGACAGAAAGTTAAATTATGTTCTTTATTTAAAAAATGTTTCCCCCCCGCAAAATACTGAGATTATATAATATAAGTGAAATATGCCCCAAACAGCCGCTGTTGAACAACAAAGTTTGGAGAGAAAAGCTTACCTTCTCTGCTAAGAGCTCTCTTATCTTGCTTGCTTGAACTCTAAATTTCATGAGCTGAGACTCCAGAGCTACACATCGTTCTTTCCAGTCTACTGGTCCTTCTGTCTCAGAAAGCTCTGCCATATTTATTCTAGAAAAGAAGGCATTCAAACAACATAATACCCATTAGCATTCATGATAATTCATTACATCATCCCATGTACACACTCTAGTTATCATCTAATGATATCCACGTATAAATTTTATACATTCTCAGATAAATTTCAGAACTGGCTATATAGCTCATGGAAAAAAACTTAGTGGGAGACAGGAGGCCAGGGTTGGAGCCCCAATATGTTTATTATTCAACTTTTCTATGTAACGTTATCCTTTCCATGTCTCAGTTTAACCAATCTTGAAAAAGCAGGACACTGATAATAACCAACCGTCATTCCCCCTGAGTATATTGGGGGAACAAATTAAATACTGCTATTTGTAACACTACTTTGGACAGAATAATAGCACCACCCAAACACAGATTATTGGCATTATTTTAACTCTGCCCAACAGATAAAACATTTTTTTAACCTTTCAGCTCATAATTCTTTAAACTTTCAGCTCATAATTTCACCACACTCCTAAATTTACAGGAATATCTCAATTTGATTCAGTTGGTAGCATGATAGAATAATCAAAGAAAATTCATTAATAGCCCTACAATTATAAGTTAGATTTATATTGCAATCATTACTTACCATCACCCTAAATTTACCTTGGTCCAAGCTCTCTTTCAAGCCAAAAATCCTTTGGCATAGTTAACTGGGCAAAGTATTATGACTTTGGACATACTTGTATAGGTTTTTTCCTGGCATAAGAAAAGATATAAATATAAAATTTGGAATCACCAGGGGAGTGGGGTTATGGACATTGGGGAGGGTGTGTGCTATGGTGAGTGCTGTGAAGTGTATAAACCTGGTGATTCACATATCTGTACCCTGGGGGTTAAAAATATATTATATGTTTATAAAAAAAATTTGGAATCACCTACATTAAGTAAATCTGGAATCAGTGTTTTCCATGACATTAATGGAAATAATAATAATAATTTGCTTTTGGAGGAGGTAAATTCCAGGGAAAAGCCCTGTAAGAGGGAAGCCAGGAGACAGGGGAACTGGTTTTGAAATTATAAGGTGCAAAAACCTATAACTTCATTGTTTCTGGTTCTGGGACTCATAAACGCTGTTTTAAATGTTAATGTTTCATTTGGCCGTCAGAATAAATGGCTTGATGATATATTTCTGAATTGCCCTACCTTTGAACAAATAAAATTTGCATTAGGAGTGGATTTCCACAAGGAGCCAAGCCCTGGTCTCGGCATATACATGACAGCAAAACCCTGAGAACTGCAGGATAGATCTGCAGCTGAAGTGAACCATTATTTTGTTTTCCAAAAATATGTGTCCCTCACACATCAACCAAGTTGATTTTCTCAGTATTTAGTGTAATATAGTCCTCTTAGACCTACACAAGTTTTTAAAAACTTAGTGTTGCTAAAAACCCACAAAAGATGATTATTCTTAGTATAAATATTGTTTTGTGCTTAAACCAATTTTCACATTAATACTGACATTAACATTCAAAAATTTAGAAATAAGTAAAAGTAGAGTTGTTTTACAGAGGCTACAACTTTATTAAGACCACCAACCATATCAAAACCTCCATATGCTCCTAAATTCTAGCCACAATTTCAAGGAAACTTTTAAGTGTAAATTGGAAATCATTTCCTTTTCATTTCTTTGTTTTTATAGGAGGCTCACACCATTGTTTTCTGACTTCCTTCTAAGGATATCAACCTTGCTAATGGCCTTTCTCATTCCCCACTTTAGCCTTTACTATCAGTGATGTAGGAATAGATAATGGACAAACTTTGTCAGTCACAAACTTTTTCTTTGTTTGTTTTCTCCTTAGCTTTTGAGTGGACACAGAAAGAAAATATGGATGAAATATTATAGAATAAAAAGTCCTGAAAGAGATGCTGTTAAGTATCGAATCACTTGTATTTTTACACAGAATTATACTGATACTGTTAAACAAGAGGAGTTTAACTCATGTTGGTGAATTTTTTTTTTGCTCTATATTTAAAATAACTTGTATATGTTCTACTTATGTTATTTAAAAAATAACATAAAGGCAGATATTTTTCAACAAATGAAAATCAATACAGTGAACCATATTAATAGAGTAGTAGGCAAAAACCACATAATCATTTCATTCAATGCAGAGAAAAACATTTGACAAAATTCAACATAAAATCATTCCATAAGCTCGTTATAGAAGGGAACTTCTTCAGCATGATAAAAAGCACCTACAAAAAGCCCACAGCTATCATCATACTTAATGATAAATGACCGATCTGCCAAAGACCAGGAATAAGACACGGATGTCTCCTTTTACCACTTCTAGCCAATGTCGTACTAGAGGTTCTAGCCAGGGCCAGAAAATTTAAAAAAAATCCAGTTTGAAAACTAAATCTATCTCTGGGCCTCACACATACAAGACATTCAACTAAAAAGAAGAAAGGAAAAAGGAAAAAGAAAACTAAATTATCTCTCCTTTCAGATGTCATCATCTCGTACATAGAAAATCCTAAGAAATTCACTAAAAATCTATTCGAACTACTTGAGTTCAGCAAGGTTTCAGGAAGCCAGATCAAAATACAATCAGTTGGGGGCACCTGGGTGGCTCAGTGGGTTGAGCCTATGTCTTCAGCTCAGGTCATGATCCCAGGGTGCTGGGATTGAGCCCCGCATCGAGGTCTCTGCTCAGCAGGGAGCCTCCTTCCTCCTCTCCCTCTGCCTACTTATGATCTCTCTCTCTGTCAAATAAATAAATAAAATCTTTAAAAAAATACAATCAATTGTATCAATTGTTTTTCTATGCATTAGCAAGAAAAAAAATCCAAAAATGAAATCAAGAATATATTCCACAAATAATAGTATCAAAAATAATAAAATACTTAGTTGATTTAACAAAAGAAGTGTTAAAACTTGTACTCTGAAAACTACAAAAGATCATTGAAAGAAACTAAAGAAGACTTAATTAAATGAAAGGCATCTATGTCATGGATTGGAAGACTTTTTGCAGATGCCAATACTTGCAAATGGACACATACATTCAATTCAATCCCTCTCAAAATTCCAAATGCATTTTTTTAGTAAAAATTGGCAAGTTGATCTGAAATTCAGATGAAAATTCAAGTCCAAAATAGTCAAAACAATCTTGAGATTCTTTATGTCCCAATTTCAAAAAATTACTACAAAGCTACAGTAGTCAAAACTGTATGCTATTGCCATAAAGACAGACATATGATCAATGGAATAAAATCAAGAGTCCAAAAATAAGACCTCACATTTATAGTTGATTGATTTTTGACAAGAGTGCCAAAACCATTCAACTGGAAAAGAATAGTCTTTTCAACAATGGTGCTAGAGAAGTGGATATCCACATGCAAAAGAATGAATTTGGACCCCCCCTCCATCATAACATATGCAGAAACAAACTTAAAATGTATCAAAGATCTAATGTAAGAGCCAAAGCTCAAGAACTCTTAGAACAAAAGATAGGGGTAAATCTTTGTGACCATAAGTTAGGCAACACTTGCTTAGATTTGATATCCAAAGCATAAGTAATCAAAAAGAAAATAGATAAATTGGACTTAATCAAAATTTAAAACTTTTATTTCAAAGGACACCATCAAGAAATTGGAAAGATAACCCACAGAAGGGAGAAAAATATTTGCAAATCATATATCTAAGAGACTTTTATCCAGAATATATAAAGAACTCTTACAACTCAACAATAAAAAGTAGGCAAAGGATCTAAACAGACCTTTCTCTAAGGAAAATATACAAATGGCTAATAAGCACATGAAAAGATGCTCAACATCATTGGCATAAAGGAAAAGGCAAATTAAAATCATGACAATTACTGCACAACAAATAGGATGGTTATGGTAATAAAGACATATAATAACAAGTGTGGGTGAGGATGTGGAGAAATTGGAACCCTCATAATTTGCTATTGGGAATGTAAAAATGGTATAGGTGCTTTGGTAAATAGTTTAACAGTTCCTCAAAAGTTTTAACATAAAGTTACCATATGACACAGCAACACCAATGCTAAGTATATACCCAAGAGAACTGAATACATAAGTCTACACCAGAACTTGTATATAAATGTTCATAGCAGCATTTTTCAAATAGCCAAAAAGTGGAAGTAATCCAAGTGTCCATCATCAGATGAAGGGATAAATAAAATGTGGTATATCCATACACTGGAATATTATTCAGCCACAAAAAAGAATAAAGTACTAAAAAATAATAAAGTACTAATACATGCAATGACAGTTACCCCAGATGCCATGTAAAAGAAGCCTGACATAAAAGGCCATGTATAATATGATTCCATTTACATGAAATAGGTAAATCAAAGAGACAAAAATTAAGTTAGTGGTTGCCAAAGGCTGTGAAGAGGGCAACGGTGATCAACAGTTAATGAATTTGGGGTTTCTTTTTGGAGTTATCAAAATTATTCCAGAATTAGATAATGCTGATAGCTGTACAACCTCATGAATATACTAACAGCCACTGACCTGTGCACTTTTAAAAAGCTAAATTTTATGGCTCATGAATTATACCCCAATTTTAAAAAGAGCATTCACTTACAAATGAGTAAAGAAAAAGTAACAGTTGTATAGAGCGGTTAAAACACTATGTTTTATACCTGAAACTAATGTAACATTATGTGTCAACTATACACAAATAAAAATAATATTTTAAGGGGTGCCTGGGTGGCTCAGTGGGTTAAGCCTCTGCTTTCGGCTCAGGTCATGATCTCAGGGTCCTGGGATCGAGCCCCACATCAGGCTCTCTGCTCAGCAGGGAGCCTGCTTCCCCCTCTTTCTCTGCCTACCTGTGATCTTTCTATCAAATAAATAAATAAAATCTTTAAAAAAATATTTTTTTAAGAAAGTAATATAGATACAAACATTCTCGTCACACATTTATTTACACAATTATTCCCCACACATCTGTTGTCTTTTAAAACTTGTTTGCAATACACACAAAGAAAAAAATCTTATTTAAATATGTAGTAAAGTGTAACAATCATTTTCTTCATGAACTCTGGGCTTTGTTTTATGCTGTAGAATATTCCACTCCAAAATTAAAAAACAAAAATAATTATTTAAAAAAGTAACAGTGTACATGGATGTTTAGTAGGTCAGCTTTTACAAATTTAATTATCCATTGTTGGTAGTTATCCCTGCCAAGAATTCCACCGTTAACTCAAATGATTTAGAGGAAATGTTTTAACCGCAAATACGGCAAGTTCATACATATATCTAACCAAGACGACTTTGCTATGAAAATGACACAATAAATAAACTCTAAGTAAAACATACCTATTCATATCTTTAGTTATGCTCATTATATATTTTACAATGAAGTATTTTACAATGAAGTAGAGAAACCTGAAGAATATTATTACATTGGCATCTAATGTCTGCATTCCCTATTAATAGGGTCATAATTTTTAAAAATTCTAAACTACAGATTGGTTGGCTCATGGTCCCCCAGAGGTCTAGACACCTGATTTCCTCATTTCATTCTGCAATTTCGGTTAGTACAAAGTAACTGTTGTATTAATACACCATCTTGAGTAAAGATTCTAACTTTGAACAACATCCCTTATCGTTTTCCATTACCACTGACTTTACAGAAAATAACTGTATGGCTTTTTACCATCTGCTAAATAAGTATCATTTCTAGATTTTGAATTTGAAAGTAATCTATCTTAACTGCGGTGGACAGGATGTCTTGGTTTTCCAAACACCCACCTCCCCGCCGCCCCATGACTTTGGGAAATATTTACTGACACAAAATAAACTGTTTACAATTACGGAGTGAATGCTCCTTTCTCCGAATCTCTGACTTCCTGTTTCTCTTCCAAATCCCAAAAGAGAAAAGGAAAGAAAAGAAAGAATTCCTCTATTTAGGCTTATCCTGATGAAACTCCGGGTTAGCCACTCCCATTCTTTAATTCTCTCCTCGTAAGGCACGGCTTCACTCGGCCAGGTAATTGTGTTATTTCTTTTCCAAAGCAGAAAGGGTCTCTTTCTCGACCACCACACAGACCACACCGAGGCATGCCTTGTTTGAGAAGCCTCGGGACCACCAACCAGCTCCACCTGGGCTAAGCCCGCCCTTCGGTGGCACTGCCCGAAGCAGCCCCGTGCTCCCCACTCCACAGCTCCTCGGGGACACACACCGCGGCGCGGTCGAGGCTTGGGACTTGCGTTTTCAGCAAGAAAACAGGGACCCTGCAGGTAGCACAGCACCAAAGCTTTTACGCGCGAAGCGTCCGACTTGCCCTTCCCACGGAGTTTCGCGCATCAAAATCGATGACTCAAACGCTCCGTCTTTTAAGAAGAGGTCTAATAACTTCAGGGCCAGCGCAGTTTCACGGCAGGTCACCTAAGGGCACTCTGACATTCTGGCCAGTCCTGGGGGCAGCGAGTAGGGCAACACCGAGTACCGAGGCGCTGGGGCCAGTCCCACTCCATTCAGCGTCAACGCGCTCCACTGTCCCGGTCCCCGCCCGCCAGCTCTGCCCGCCGCCCCGAGCCTCCGCGCGGCGAGCCCCCCGGTACTGCACACTCTCGAGGGGGCGGGGATCCCGGCATCTGAGCCGCTGGGATCGCCCCTAAGCTCACGGCCCTCTCCATTTGCCTACCTCTGTTGCGGGCCCCCTGCTGCGGTGCCCGAGGTCCTGGCAGCGCCTGGCGCAGGGTTCTCGGGGTTCTCCGTGGGCGCCAGCCCAGCTCGGAGCCGGAGAGGGCCGGGAGGGGGCGGGGGGCAGGCACCGCCTTCTCCTAAGACTGGCAGTAGCAGTAGCCAATCGGAATCGCAGACGATCCTCTGGCGTCACCTGGCTATAATTTGGACTCCTCTCAGGCCCTGCCTCAGGAGGGAGTTCTGTCCTGGACTTTCTGCCCCCAGTCTTCGCCACACGTTCAGCTCAGAGGGTGTCGTCGCGGTCATCTCCTTCTCTCTGCCGCGGCTCAGCACCCACCTGTTTGGTCTCCCAGCCTGAAGTCTCTGTTCTTGTCAATCTATCCTTTACCCTCTTGCCGGGTTAACTGTCCTGGAATGCACTTTTGATGTGCGCCCTGCTAAAGATTTCTTTGGCTTTCTTTTGCTTAAATTATCAAGAATTGACTCCCTGGGCTAGTATTCGAGGCCTCCGTCCTACTTATGCAGGTTTAATTTTTTAGAGCTGCCCTTCACACACCTCAGGGAAGTCCATTTGGAACGTTTACCTGCTATTTCCTACGTCCCCTTTAAAAATTCTAACTGTCCTCTGAGACATAGCTCAAATAATCTCCTTGTAACCATTCCTGTCAGCCCTCCTAGCAATAATCTCTTCTCTTGTTTCTACTCCTCTTGGCACTTAGCTCATTCGGCCTCATGTACTGCTTCTAATCTCTCCGTTAAATTGTGAGCTCTTTGAAACCAGGGATTCATTTTCTTTCTTTTTGCAGCCTCCTCGGCACCCAGCGCAGAACCCTGAATAAGTGGATGAGTGAGAATTTTAATCTAATTGGATTTTACATCCCAAGATGGGGTCTGGCAAGGACAGTCTCAAGGGGGAAAATCAGAATCCTGAATATCATGGGTAATTCTGTAGGTCATAAAGCCAGGTTAGACAAATCACTCTCTTTGGTTCACAGTTGGCCAATAAAGAATGTCAGAAGGCTTTTTCCATTACCATCTTTTTTTTTTTTTAAAGCTTATCTCACCTTACATAGAAAACACATAAAAGAGATAAAGATTTACAAAGTTCCTTAGAGGCAAGGCAATCAGTGAGTACAACTAAAAGGCCAGTGAGCAAGTATCAGGCTTCCATATTTCTTCCAGATGAGCACTAATTTTGGACTGGATCCCAGACTACCCCCACACATCAAATTCCTTTTGCCTTCTGTGGGAGCTGATGATGCATATCATATGAAAAATTGTCTCCAAACAGCTTTGGCAAACAAGCAGGCTGGACCGGGCCTATTTTTTCAGAGCATGCAGGAGTTAAATAAACAGAGTTTAAGTAACTTGCATAATTTAAGGCAGCAAGTCAGTAGAGACCAAAGAACTAAGTGCAGGAGAAAGAGAGAAAGAATGCCAAAATAGAATCACTTCCGTTTGTGGGTCAGAATACTAAACAGACTAAGAGAGCTGAGTGAATAAAGTCACTCATGAAAAGAAGTGTTCTAAACAAGGCTGCCACACTTGTAAATCTCAGCCAACATTTACTTACTGTCACCTTTTTCTAGAAACATGACAAACTGAATTTGTTTGGCTATGGCAAATACAGTAGAATGGCTTCCTGTTTCTGGCTGTGCTAAGAAAAACACATGATACAATAGAATATTATTTAGCAATAAAAAGAAATGAGGTATTTATAAATGCTACAGCATAGATAAATTTTGAAAGTTTTATACTAAGTGAAAGAAGTGAGTCACAACAGATCACATTTTATATGATCTCACTTACATGAAATGTCCAGAATTGATAAATTCATAGAGCCAGGAAATAGATTAGTAGTGGTAAAGGGCAGGGGAGGATGGGAAGGATGGCTAAGGGGAGAGGGGTTTCTTTGGGGCAAATGAATACATTCTTTAAATTTGTGGTGATGATTATACAACTCTATGAATATGCAAGACACCATTGACAGGTATAGTTTAAATGAGTGAATCATGTATGAATTAAGCCTCAATAAAGCTATTCTAAAAAGGAAAAGACATGTTGAATTTTATGTTTTGTATTGAGTAGCAACAGTTGGGAAATATCTCTGACCAGCCTTCTGAACGTTCATGGCATTCTGTATCTTTGCTTCACAGTATTTATCTCAGTTGTAAAATTATATTTATATTTATTTGTGATTATTTGATTGCCTGTTTCCCCCCACTGGACTGTGATGAGAACAGAAACTATGTGGTTTTCCTTTCTAATATACACCCAGCATCTAGTGGATGATATATAGTAGGTATACAAAACATATCTCATGTGAATGAACAAAGGCAGCAATAGATATATTTTATTAAGCACTTAAAATATTCCAGGGACTGTACTAGAATCTGAGGAATACAAAGATAAGCAAAACAAACATGGGTTTCTATCTTCATAGAGTTGGGGTCTAGGGGGAGAGATAAGCATTCATGAAATATTCACGCAAATAAATGTATGATTACAAATTGCATTAGGTGTTCTAAAGGAAAAGCACAAGATGCTACAACTGAATAATAAGGAGATCTGGCCTGGTTTTAGGAGTCAGAAAAGCCTTCTTTGATTAAATGACAGTTGAGCTGAGGCCTGAAGGAAGTAGCCAGGCAAAAGCAAAAGGATGATGGGAACAGCATGGGTTGTGGGAAGCATAGGTACCAGGTCTTGTGGTAATGAGAATTCTGGGATATTGGAAGGACCTAAAGGAGGTCAGAAAGGCAGGAACACAATTAGGCTCAGTGAGCAAGGGGAGAAGTAGAGCAGGAACAGGCTGTTGAAGAAAGAAGACCAGACCATCTAAGGCCTCAAAGAGCAGGGCTTCTCAAACTTTAATGGGAGAGATCTTGTTAAAATGCGAATTCAGATGTACTAGGTCTGGGATGGGAACCAAGATTCTGCATTTCTAACAAGCTCCAGGGTCATACTTGAAGTAGCAAGGCTGTGGGCTATAATTATTCCAGGAGTGCTGGGAATCCACCACAGTGTTTTGAACAGGGATATGAGGAGATCAGATGGGACAAGAATATGGAGGTGGTTAGAAAAGACACAAGGAGATTCAATGCGACCAGATGGGGAACTATTTCCGTCATCCTGGTGAGAGCCAGAGGTGATGGAGAAAAGCAGTGGTGACTGAAGCCTTGCTTCAGAAAGCTCTATCCAGCATGCAGCAAGAACAGCTGAGAGAGGAAGGAACAGGAGCTAAGGAACAAGTTCTGTGAAGAGATGAACTAGGGGGAATGAAATGAATGGCCATCATGGAATCGAAGGTTCTGGGGGGGAAATAGATAAAAATAGTAGGAGGGTGACACAATGCGACGAGCATTCTTCCAAGTACTTTAGCATATGGCAGTTTTATGATACAGGGAGAGTTGTTTTTCCCATCTGACAGATGGGACAACCCAGGCACAGAGAAGTTCCATCACCATCCTCAGGTTACCCAGATATTTTGTGATGGAGTTGGGAATTCTGGTGTCACAGTAACCGCTACTCTATGTGGCATCTCAACTTCTTTTGAAAAACTGATTCGACAAATTCTAACAACTAATTTGAAGGTTGGGAGGCTTGTGTCACTGGGAAATGATTAACCAAAGTAGAGGAACAAGGAGAAGAGGAATTCATTAACTGGAAAAGAATGAGATTTGGTTTAGATGTGTCAAGCACAACCTGAGAAGAGAGACTGCAGCAGATGAGTCAGGCTGGGTTGGGGAGAAAGGTCTGAGTTTGGGTGTACATTTCAAGGTAATATGCATGGCGGGGGGACTCTTGTGAATTCCAGAATGATTGCCGACCACACAGCCACTTGGTGTACTGGGAACAAGGACAGAGAGATCGGAGGAAGCAGGGATAAGGCAGCTGGGTAAAGACTTGGGAAGACAGGTCTGGCTCTTTAATCTGATCACGAGTAACATCCAACAGAGGGAGGAGACACTAACCCCCACCTTGAAGGAGCATGTGGCCGGAGTAGAGTGGAAACCCCAGTTCTGACACTAGCATTCCCAGCACCTGGGGAAATATATCAAAGACAAGGGGAAGAAGATTGGGAAAAAGAAATACGGCTGGCAGGATTAAGCTCTCCCCAGCTGACTGGGATACAAGTCTGGGGTATAGGCTGGGATACCCTAAGATGTCCAGACTCTGAGCACCAGTGGAGCTGGCTGTAAGCTTCCTAGTGGAGGTAGATGCCTGGCCTGCTGGTGTGTCGCCAGTACCCAGGTTGTAATGGCCTGCTCAATATTTTGGGTCTGCCATGAAAGCAGAACCCCATTCAACCTCACCTCACCCCATCAGGTGAACGGGGCCCCTACTATCACAGCCTGGTGTGGGGAGCAGCTCACAAGTGGGATCCTGTCAAGGCCGGGACTTGTGGAGGTAAGAGTTTAGTGGGCATTGGTAAGACCACAGAGAAAGAACAGGTGTATACAAAGGAGAAAGAAAAATGCTGGGGCAGAGCTTTGCAGATCACTTATTTTAGGGCAAATGAAAGGAAGAGAACCACTGAGGCAGACTGAGAGGTAGTAAGCCATGACTTGGTCAGGACCCATGAAGTTAAAAACAAAAACACCACACATGAGAGTCACACAGGAAGACAGTGACCCAGACAGTATGAAAAAGCATTAAATATGAACTGATGATTTATTCTTTTGGGGGTCAGTACTTACCAGCCAGAGGCAGCCATTCTGGTACAGATCTGTATCACAGCTCCTAACTAAAAAATCTCCCCTCTCAGGCGCCTGGGTGACTCAGTTGGTTGGGCGACTGCCTTTGGCTCAGGTCATGATCCTGTAGTCCTGGGATCGAGTCCCACATCGGGCTACCAGCTCTGCAGGGAGTCTACTTCTCCCTCTGACCTCTCCTTCTCATGTTCTCTCTCTCTCTCTCAAATAGATAAATAAAATCTTTAAAAAGAAAGAAAAATCTCCCCCCCCCCTTTCTTTTTCTACTGCAAAAAGGGACAGCTTAAGCCAGAAGTAAAGGAACAAAAAAACACAGCAAAACTGACCACAACATCCCCTGACACAGAGAACTACAGAGAAGACCCATTATAAGGACATTGTTGGGGTGCCTGGGTGACTCAGTTGTTAAGCATCTGCCTTCGGCTCAGGCCAGGATCCCAGGGTCCTGGGATGGAGGCCCCACATCAGGCTTCCTGCTCAGTGAGAAGCCTGCTTCTTCCTCTCACACTCCCCCTGCTTCTGTTCCCACTCTTGTCTTTCTCTGTCAAGTAAATAAATAAAATGTTAAAAAAAATAAAAAAAACAAGGACATTATTATGTGCTAGGTAATAATTGTAAAATGAAAGAGGATCCTCAAAAGACTGTGGGAAAAAGCAAAGGTGAACAGGGCGGTAGCAAGTAGAGAATGCTTAGGAGGTGGGGCTTGAGCTAGGGAAAGATTTGGTGAATCAGAAAGAACTGGTGACTTCCTTGTGGGGGGTGAGAGTGAATTGCCTGAGCCCAGGAGGAATAAACTGCATATGAATGAATGAAAGAATGAATGAATGAATGAATGAGGCATCCATGAGGTAGGTTAAAGGAGCCTGCCCAGCTGGAAGGAGAGAGGCTTGGCATCTCTCTTGATGGCGTAATTGTAACAGCTAACATTGAGATGTTGAGGAGCCAGACAACCCACAATGTGATCCAAAGTGCCTGTCCCCAGGTGTCTTCTACCGTTGCCTATTGGATGTAGCATGGCTGTTTCAGAGAACCCGGCAGGGCCATGGAAGAGGTATTGACTGGCACTGAACTGAATCAAATCTACAACTATAGAACACACAAGCTATTGTCAGCTCGCATGAAGCATTTATTTGAAGGATAGCAGATACACAGCAGGAAGATCCCAAGTCAAAGTGAGGAGAAGCAGGGAGATGAAGTCAGAGAAATGTACAGATGAGAGAACCATATGTGGGGACAGAAGAGGGTCAATGTCATGTTGAACTCAAGAGGTGGGTGGGTTTGCTCTGAGCCTCGTTGGAGTCATGTGAGATGACTTGGCAGCAGCATTTCAGAGTAACAACTGAAATGAAAAAGTAATGACTTATATCCTTGTTTTCAGAAGTCTGTGACTTCACTTAACCAAATTCATACGGTGACCCTGTACTTTGAACTTTAGTGCTGTGTTACCCCGTTAAATGCTCCAATCAGCATAAAAACATGTTTTTAGTTCCCCATAGCCATTTTTGTTTTACAACATTTTGTTTCCTGATTAAAAAGCGATATAAATTCATTTTCATTGGAAAACATAAAGAGAACAAAGAAAACAAATTAACCACAATCCATCATTCATAAAGGCTATCATGCTGTTGTTTTTCCATTTAGTGTTTATTTCTATACACTGTTTTCCCTTAATGAGATTTCCTTAGAAGATAATGCTGAATTCACACATTTTCTCTTGCTTTTACACTTGAGATCCTATTGTGAGCATTTTCTTTGTTGTTATGTATTATCTGAAACCATTTTTAATGACCAGCTAACATTCCATCAAAGGATCATGCCTTAATGTATTTAACAATTCTCTTGTTAATGTACAATTAGGTTGTTTCTAGTTTTTCACTAGTATAAAAACAAAAAAACTAGGGGGCACCTGGGTGGCTCAGTGGGTTAAGCCTCTGCCTTCAGCTCAGGTCATGATCCCAGCGATCCCAGCGTCCTGGGATCGAGCCCCACATCGGGCTCTCTGCTCCGTGGGGAGCCTGCTTCCTCCTCTCTCTTTGCCTGCTCTCTGCCTACTTGTGATCTCTGTCTGTCAAATAAATAGATAAAATCTTAAAAAAAAAAAAAAAAAAGAAAGAAAGAACTCTTAAAAAAAAACTATTTCAATGCTCTTGTATTTTTCAAATACAATAGTCTTTTGGAAGACTTTGTTCATGGCAGCTTTATTGAGATATAATTCATACACTATGCAACTCACCTATTTAAAATGTACAATTCGGGGTGCCTGGGTGGCTCAGTTGTTAAGCGTCTGCCTTCGGCTCAGGTCAGGATACCAGGGTCCTAGGATCGAGGCCAGCATCCGGCTCCCTGCTCTGCAGGAAGCCTGCTCCTCTCCCTCTCCCACTCCCCCTGATTGTACTCCCTCTTTCGCTGTGTCTCTCTCTGTCAAATAAATAAATAAAATTTTTAAAATATAGCAATTCTATGGCTTTTAGTATAATCACAAATATGCACTAATTGTGTCTGTACTAAATTGGGAGATTCTGTTCAGCTCTGGATTAGCACAATTGGCATTTGGCCCAGCTCCAGGTTCACAAAACTAGCCAAGCCTTATTCTTACGGACCATTCCATCCTCCCGTGCTTTTCTCAGTAAAAACTGCACCTCTTCCAAGCAACTTATCTGCTGCCTTTGTATTTTCTCTTTACCTGCTAACTTGTACAACTAACTTTCTCTAACTGGCAATAATTTCACCAGGGAAGGTTTGGAATGCAGTGGCCAGCTTGGGGGAAATTTTGACATGAGTGAGGTTGTTCATTTGAGAAGTGCCTTAGAACAAAAAGAAAATCTCTTGAGGAGATTGACTCGATTGTTAAGAGACAGAAAATTCTGTTTAACCATAGAAATATCCCCTTCTTTGTTTCTGGACTTCAAGAATTAATGAGACCACACGTTTTTAATTTGTGGCTTATTGAAGTTGTCAAGGAGTCAAGTTTCATCCAAACCAACTACATATCACTCTCTTTTGTGCGTGTATATATCAAACATTTATTTTTTTCTCTATCTAAACTTTCTTTCCCCTCCTTGCCGGGGAACATAATTAGCTTTTTACGAGAACAATTTCATATTTGACTGAAGCTGGTTACCTCATGTTTTTTCTGTTTCTTTTCTTCTCTTGGGAGACTTTAAAGATTAATTAATTTTAAAGATGCATTTGGTGGTTATGTGCTCACTCGAAGAATATAGCCCAGATAAGCAGTCAAAAGTATCTAAAAGAAGGAAAAAAATTATTAAACTGTTTCCTCTTGTTGACACTAAAAAGTATGTTTACACACTCACCTGCTTAACAGCTATGAGATAAGAAGAAAAGCCTTTAATTTTAAGATGAAAGAATAATTTTTGTCATGTTTGAGAGGCTTTAAAAATTAGTTTACCATATAAAAAATGTCAGCCCACCAGTTTGTTTTATTCAAGACCAGGGTTAAATTTCTTGTGATTCAAACTTCTTAAATTTTTTATCCTGGTTTTATGAATTAAGTTAATTATTACCATTTCCACAACTCGCTTTAAGTGAAAAGTTATATTATAAAATTGTACTCAACTAAATGGAATGATAATGAATGTTTGTTCAAAAGGTTTAATTTTATGAAATTCTTACAATACTACAAATGATAGGGATTTAATGTGTTAGCTATGTTATCATTTCCAGATTTTTAACTAACTTTAAAATCTTAGGCAAATCATTAATTTGATTAATAAATAATCTCTGGATGAACAGGTAGTTTCTAAAAGAAGAAACAGAGAGGGGTGTCTGGGTGGCCCAGTGGGTTAAGCCTCTGACTTCAGCTCAGGTCATGATTTCAGGGTCCTGGGACTGAGCCCCTCATTGGGCTCCCTGCTCAGCGGGGAGTCTGCTTGTCCCTCTTGCTTTGCCCTTCTCCCTGTTTATGCTCTCTCTCTCTCAAATAAAAATATTTTTAACCCACTGAGCCACCCAGGTGCCCCTCTAAATAAAATATTTTTAAAAAATAAAAAAAGAAGAAACACATACAAACTGTTGGTCACTAAACATAATATTAAGTTACCTTTATTGCTTAAATTGACACTAGATTAACAAAATATGCAAATATTTTTAGATGATACACACACAATTTATTTTTGCCCTTTAATTTTTTTTTTTTTTTAGATTTTATTTATTTATTTATTTGACAGATCACAAGTAGGCAGAGAGAAAGAGGAAGAAGCAGATTCCTCACCAAGCAGAGAACCTGATGCAGGTCTTGATCCCAGGACCCTGGGATCATGACCTGAGCTGAAGGCAGGTCATGAAGCTTAAAACCACTGAGCCACCCAGGTGCCCCGTCCCTTAAATTTTTTATTTTATTTTTTAATTAACATTTAATGTATTATTTGTTTCTGGGGTACAGGTCTGTGAAACCTCCTCAAATTTGTTAAAATTATATGAAATACTGAAGGAGAAAAAATAGATAAACTATTTGGTTTTCAATTCCCTAGTTTTCTTTTGTGTCTGAAGAAAAGAAATGTTGGTTACTTTGGTTAAATGTGACCATATAGATGTTTAATTACACTAGATACAATAATATTTTAAAATATAAATAGGCGCAGTGATAATGCATATGCTTTTCTGGTTTTATTTTGTAAGATTTTTATTTACTTATTTGACAGAGAGATAGAGGTAGAGAGCACAAGTAGGCAGAATGGCAGGCAGAAGTAGAGGGAGAAGCAGGCTCTCCACTGAGCCTGATGTGGAGCTTGATACCAGGACCCTGGGATCATGACCCAAATGGAAGACAGCTGCTTAACTCACTGAGCCACCCAGGTGCACCATGTTTTCCTTTTTTTAAGGAAGTTATAGTTTATTAAGAGGATAAATTTACTATGATATACTTACTTTATTACTAAGTTAATTATATTTTAAAACTATAGTTAAATGCTTCAAGTCAATACCTATTTGCATATTCATATATTTGTATATGAATGTGGGAATGAGTACGTATAAAGATGCATCAATAAGTCCTTTACTGCAGATTGTTATGTGAATAATATCAAAGGAGTAATATTAGAATTTGGATCTTTTTTTCTACAAAATGAGTACTTTGTTTTATGTACAAATCATTGAGGTCATCAAATTATTCTACTCACACTTGGCGCTTCCTGACGTAGTCATAAGTCACTTTTTGAGTCCCTACTTTTGGGGTGCCTGGTTGGCTCAGTCAGTAGAGCATGTGACTCTTGATCTTAAGGTTATAAGTTCAAGCCCCACGTTGGGTTCGGAGTCTACTTAAAATAAATCTTAAAAAAAAAAAAAAAAGAGTCCTTACTTCTAAAAAAAGGAAAATTCCTAGAAATTATTTATTGCTTTGTTTTCACAACTTTGCTGCAAATTGTTAGCCTTCAGATATTTATTAATATGTCTCTTTTAATCATTCTTGATGTTGCCTTTTAAAATTCAAGCCTCAAATTCTGAATAATAAAACTGCTAAGATGCCTTTTATGATGAACTCTTTCAGATTCCTAAATAAGAGAAAGAGTTGCTCCATCCCACTATAAAAGAAAGGAAAATAGGAATAAACAGGTTTGTCTAAAATTCTCCAAATTATACTTAATTCGTAACCTGTATGAGAGGTTTTTTCTTTTTTTCATTCTTTTTTTTTTGTCAGACTTAGGATGAAAAAGAAAAACCTGACACTAAAAAGAGAGTTTATCTTCTTGGGCAAATTATACTTAAGTAAAATATCTTTCTTAAATACAAACACATGTAATTGTGTACTTTCTAGGATTGTATACTTCTCAAGTTTTTCTTATAAAGACTGTTATAAAAACTATCGAAATGTGTTTTCCAGGATTCTAGATTCACAATTTGTATTTCCCTTTTTGTTGATGCAAAGTCTGAATAAACACTAGCAGTATTAATTCAAATACCTGGTAATCTTCAAAGACCTATTGCTTATTTCAGTCTTTTACTGAGTAACCAAAATATAACTGCCTTGTCTGAAAATGTGACAGCAACAGCAAAATGTGTACAAATTTCAACTGATTTTGTTTTAAGGTCTCCACTAAACATAATGGTTCCCATGCTATACAAACTCTTCTTCTTTTTTTTTTTCCCCAGACTCTTCTATTGATAGAAAATGTTCATCACTTTTCAGCTGGTCACCACCTAATTTTTTTTAAAGATTTTATTTATCTGACAGACAGAGATCACAAGTAGGCAGAGAGGCAGGCAGAGAGAGAGGAAGGGAAGCAGGCTCCCTGCTGAGCAGAGAGCCCGGTGTGGGGCTTGATCCCAGGACCCTGAGATCATGACCTGAGCCGAAGGCAGAGGCTTTAACCCACTGAACCACCCAGGTGCCCCACCACCTAATTTTTAAAACAAAACTGTGCTGCCCTTTCCATATCACTGCAACACTAACATAGCCACTGTCCTTCCTTTCCATGGAAAAAGAAAATCCTGTGATGACTTAATCCCTACCACAGAACTTTCCTGGTCCCTTACAGACCTTGTAGAGACTTCCTTGCATATCCCTGACATAATTTTGTAATTGTTTATACTTAAACTAAAAATTGCCAAAGAGGTGAGGCTATCACAGACTTGAATTGACCCTGGAAATTCAAGCTTCTCCCAGAAATGAAACAAGTTCAGTGGCCATATTTGTTGCTCTTTCCCAAGCCTGTCAACAAACAAACCATAAAATATTTGAACTGATAGTGGACATTGTTTGGGTTAGCCTATAATTTCAAAATGCTTTAGAAACAAAGAGATCTCCTGACCACTACAGGAACCCTTATAAAATGGATTGTGAAAGAAAGAACCTTGAGATGTTTAGGTAGCGCCTAAAGAGATAGCCACAATAAAAGGGAGAATTTAACAAAATCCTTCATGGCATTACTCACAATAGCTGAGAGAAATTAGCCATGGTATAAAGCCAGCAACAGTGGGGTAATTTTAAGAATTGTGAATGTTTCTTTCTTTTTTTTTTTTTTTTTAAAGATTTTATTTATTTATTTGAGACAGAAATCAAAGTAAACAGAGAGGCAGGCAGAGAGAGAGGGGAAGCAGGCTCCCCGCTGAGCAGAGAGCCCGATGCGGGGCTCGATCCCACGACCCTGGGATCATGACCTGAGCTGAAGGCAGAGGCTTTAACCCACTGAGCCACCCAGGTGCCCCAAGAATTGTGAATGTTTCTAATGTATCTCCTATTTGTCAAATATTTATAGCTCATTCTTTCATTTCCTTTTGGACTTTGCTCAAATATAACCTCATGCGTGAAGTCTTTCGTGATTACCTTATATGAAATAAATGAGAACCTTCTCCTTCCCCATCCTGCTTAGTATTACCTTATAGCAGTTTGTCTATTACTTGTTTTTTGCAGTAGAATTATTATTATTATTATTTCCAGTGCCTACAGATGTCTAGTACATAATTGGCATCGAATAAGTGTTTGTTAAATACATAAAATATACCTTCCCAGACTTGTATGATTTAGTCATTCAACAAATGGTACCTTTTCTCTTTTAAGCCCTATGCTGCGATCTGATGATGCACAGTGAGGTTACAGTCTAATCAGAGGCAAATGATAAGTAAATTGACCGTTAAAGCACAGGATAATGAAGGCTGTGAAAGGTGGAAGTCCTGGACACTTGGGACAGGTGGGACCCTATAGCAGACTCATGTGATCCAGTTTCAAGGGAATCAGGGAAGGCTTCTTGGAGGAAATACTGTTCTAACAAAGGCACAAAAGACAGGAGTTAACTCAGGTGGGAAATGAGGAGAGTCAAGAGTGTTTCATTCTTGGAAAAGGGTGAATAGTGAGAGTATTTGCCAGGCTGAAGACTCACCCTCCCCAAAGGCTCTGATCTGTTTCGTGTATTCAAGTCTTTGCGTGTGTTGTTCCCTCTGCTGGGAACGGTTGGAATGCCACCTATTTACCACACAGTCACTTCTAAATCCTGAAAAACCGTTGGCTGTGTGGCTTCTCTTGCCTCACAAAAGCCAAAATAATCACTTTCTTCTTTGTCCTATCCCTATAATCAGTGAGTGTTTTCCTCTGTTCCAACCCTTGGCAATGTTAGATGGAATTCCTTAGAGAACAGAAAACATGTCTCAGTGTACTTTGTATCATTCAGCAGTAGGCACAGTAAAGGGCCTGGCAGAGAGTAATGCACTCACTAAATATTTGTTGAATGAATGAATGAGTGAATAATTAGTTCTGTTTCTGAATGTCATTTCCTGATTCTGTTACTTTGAGGAGTAATGACTGGAAAATCCAATGACCATCCTACATATGAAAAGGAATGACTGCAGAGTGAAAATTAATATAGACAAAGATCTATTGGTATATCTATTCTGCCTATCTATCTATCCATTCATCCATCCATCTATCCATGTTCTAGCTGTTGTTTAACTAGTAAAAGAGGTGAAGAACCACAAATATGTCTTATTCCATAAACTTGTTAATATATGTCTTCCATCAGTTCTGTGAAAACATCTGTGTTCTGTGAGACAGGGCTTACATTCAGGATATTTATTAGGGACCACCTTTTTTAAAAAAAAGATTATTTATTTGGTAGAGAGAGCTGAGAGAGAGAGAGAGAGCAAGCGTGGGCAAGAGTTGGGGGGAGGAACAGAGGGGTGAGGAAAGCAGGCTTCTGGCTGAGCAGGGAGCCTGAGGCAGGGCTCCATCCCAGGACCCTGAGATCATTACCTGAGCTGAAGGCAACCACTTAACTACCTGAGCCAGCCAGGTGCCCCAGGGACCACTTTTCTGTTGGATGTGAGGATGCAGGATTGGAGAGAGAACTGTGATGTAGGCTCCCCAAAGCCTCAGGAAATGCCACAGGGAGTCCTTGAGCACATATGAGCTCAATTGGAGTTCTCCCACAGAGACCTGAAATATACCAAGAATGCTGTCAGTTTATCAATAGTTGGATGGAAGGGTCTGTGCTTGGACGTGGCAAAAGTTTAGGGAAACCCTGATAGGAGTGACAGCTGGTCACCAAATTATGAGCAGCCTGGGCAGCAAGTCCTTCCCTGAAGACCTCTGGGTCCACTGCAGTATTATTCCTTAAATACCCTATCACGATATCAAATGATGTAGATTATATTCAAATTTCCCTAACAAGAATGTGTCTATTTAAAAAGATGTGGAAAGTGACAAAGATGTATGATGGAAATCAGTATGTCGGAAAGATACTGTGTGGCTTCTCATTTTTCTCAGAGACATTATTGGAATTTGAAGTATTGCCATGTAGCTTGCTTTCTTAAACTTTGGTGGGCAATGCTTTTATCCCCGAATTTTGGTTTACTTTGTCCCAAAAGTAAATTTCCATGGTAGATTGCAGATCATTCTCTCCTTTGAGGTATTGTGAATTTCACATTTTCCATCCCTTTTCCATGACATCAGGAGCCAAGTATCCAAACAAATTTCACTTAAACTGATTCATATGGTGACTCTGTACTTTGAAGTTTAGTGTTAATCTTTCATATTATAAAATAATTCTTCAAACCTATTTTAAAGCAATGAAACCAACTGATCTCTTGAAACATTTTCAATATAACAGGTACTATTGAAGAATTAAAATTCTTCATTATAAGAATTACCCCTTAGTGGAGGGAAAAAACCCCAACAACCTACTTTCCTTCTGAC
This sequence comes from Mustela lutreola, assembly GCF_030435805.1. Classification (NCBI taxonomy): domain Eukaryota; kingdom Metazoa; phylum Chordata; class Mammalia; order Carnivora; family Mustelidae; genus Mustela; species Mustela lutreola. The sequence continues at coordinate 69,258,149 of NC_081298.1, forward strand.
TATAAGAACTTTTTCTTTTGTGCTCTGTTTTTCTATCTGTGTCATCCTAGACCATTCTATTCTACTGTTGCTCTTTCTTCCTGGTTGCATTTCTTACTGGTTCTAACCAGTGCTTCACATTTTTTCTTTCTTAGCTGCTTTCTTTCATGGTTTATATGGATATTGCTATCAACAGGATCTAGAGGTCATCAGTAACACAGTAAGGGTCAATTCTGCATTAAAAAGCAATAGACTGTTACAAACAACTGAAAAACTATCTGCCAGAGCCTTAAGCTTCAAGACTCCTGAGACTCAGCTGTGTTCCCCTTATGTACTTACATCTCAAGCTGTCACTCAAGATCATATTCTTTCAGGACACCTGCATGCCTCAGTCCATTAAGTGTCTGCCTTTGGCTCAGGTCATGATCCCAGGGTCCTGGAATCGAGTCCTACATCAGGCTCTCTGCTCAGCAGGGAGCTACCTTCTCCCTCTCCCTGCTGTTCCCCCTGCTTGTGTGCTCTCTCTGACAAACAAACAAACAAACAAACAAACTTAAAAAAAAAAAAGATTGTATTCTTTTTCTCTGTTTTTACTGCACTGTAACAGAATGGTGTTCAGGTCAGTTGGGCTCAGTTCATTAGATGCTATTGGAGCACTGTCACAGAAGATAAACAGTGACTAGAAGAATAAAGAAAATCCCTCCAGGATCCTACAATCTGATGGGGGTAGACATTTACACAAATAGATCATTTCAGTACAAAATTAAATGCTAACAGAGGGGTATATTCAGAGGGCAGTGGGAGGACAAAGAAAAGGCATTTAGCTCGATCTAGAGGCTTTAGAAAGGTTTCTGGGGATGATGACAGATAATTTGAGTCAGAGTCATTTGGTCGCATAGTACTAGAGCACTATGAGGGATACACAGAAAGGACTGGAAAGGTGGCCTTTGGGGTAATGCCTGCTATGCCAAGGAGCACCTGCTGTCTTCTATAGGCCATGGGGAACCATGAAGAGTTAAGCAGAGAAGTGCCATGTATTTTGGAAATGTCATTCTCACTGGCACATGAAGGATGGCTTGAAAGCAGTGGTTCTCAATGGGCCCAGACTAGCAGCTTTAACATTATCTGGGGATTTGTTAGAAATGCACACCCTCAGGCCCCACGCCAGACTGACTGAATCAGAAACCAGGACTGGGGCCCATCTGTCCATGTCTTAAGCTCCCCGGGTGATTTTGATACTGGCCAAAGTTTGAGAACCACTCCTCTAATTCAGCAGGGAACACTTGACAAAGTCTCAGATTAGGGTACAGCAATTGAGGAACTCTCCTCAGGTGTAAAATTTAAAGGGTTGCCAAAATCTCAGGGTCCCGATCTTAGGGTCATGAGCTCAGGGTCCTGACGTCAGGGTCGTAAGATCAAGCCCTGCATGGGGCCTCTGTGCTCAGTGGGGAGCCTGCTTGAGATTTTCCTTCTCCCTTTGCCCCCCACCTCAAATAAATATTTTTTAAAATCCTCAGTAATCAAGATTCTTTTTAAAAGATTCTATTTATTTATCAGACAGAGATCACAAATAGGCAGAGAGGCAGGCAGAGAGAGAGAGAGAGGGGGGAAGCAGGCTTCTCGCCATGCAGACAGCCCAATGTGGGGCTCAATCCCAGGACTCTGGGATCATGACCTGAGCCAAAGGTAGAGGCTTTAACCAACTGAGGCACCCAGGCGCCCCAGTAATCAAGATATTTAATGCAATATTTTTAAAATAAAAATTAATGCCAAAAATTCACAGTGCTGTTTGTTCTAGGATGCTGTGTTATTGTGCAATGGGAACAGTTGTTTCCAATCAGCTTGGGGTTCCCAGGACCCACATAGCTGTCACATTCCCCATCAGGCAGATTGGATAACATGGGGTTCAGGGTGAGCTTCATGGGTATGAGAACTGTGCAGCTGAATAGGACCCCACACTTAGAAAGGCTCCACACTTGGCTTAACATTCTTCTGTCACTGTTTTGAAATTCTTCATCGGTTTTAAAGAAGGGGCTCTGTATTTTCACTTTGTCCTGGGCCCTGTAAAGATCCTTCTCTAATGGTTTCTGGATGTCTTTTTGTTTGTTTTCCCTCCTTTAAATTTTACGTCAGCATAGAGTGAATTTAGTCTTTTTGCAGTTATTGTTGCAAAACCTTTCATTAACTTTTTATACTTGGCTCAAACTATGGGAGGACATTCTGATAGGTGTACATAGGGCACACATTTTCCCCTTGGCCCTGTAGTGGTCTGAAGACTTTGCCATGACTAAGGGTTGCTACTGACATCTAGTGGGTAGAGGCCGGGGGTGAGGCTCAACATCTTCCAACGCCAATGACAGCCGTTCCACAACAAGGAATGATCCATTCAGTCCCAAATGTCACTAGGCTGAAGTTAAGAAACTCTGCTCCCCAGGGACAAGTAAGGAGGTTTTAGCAGTGTCTTGAATTGGGGCAGTTACCACAAATGTGCAACTATCTAGAATCTGATGATTAATCACCTGGGAGGGAGTAGAGTTTGAGGGCAAGAATGACCCCCCTCAGTGTTCTTGCTTACTTAGGACATGAGCTGGCAGACAGAATTCAGGAGGAGGAGCTAGTTAGGTAGAAGTGAGGCAAACAGAGTGAGGAGTTTGTGGCAGGACATTAGACGGCACTGTTTGAAGGCCAGCACCTGAAGCTCTGAAGAGATGTTCTAGACCTGTCAGCGGTACCCGTTGTGGTCCTCTGTTTTACCCAAACCTCTGAGACAATTCCATCCCTCTCACTTCAGAGAATGGCCACCACAACCAAACCAGGGGACAAGGAAGACACTTTTTGACTTTGTAAGTCTCACGTGATTTCCCTGAAACTCATGGCAGAGAAAGAGTCTTATGCACTTCAAATATGGAAGCCCTCACAAGCTCAGGGCACAGAGTGCATTGTCATGCTACAGCAGTTTGGAGTAGCAGCCTGGGATAACAGGCAAGTCCAAGTCCTTTTTCTCTGAGATGAAATAAAGATGCCACAAGTGGGGAGGAGGAAGGACAAGGGCATGTGGAGGAGGCGGAGATGACTGGGACAACAGTATGGGGGGGCGGGTACCCAATAGACAGGAGCTCTCAGCACTACCCTGGCTCCGCCTAACCAGGAACCAAGGAGCTGCCTTTCCTGATGGTACCAAGGTGCTGTGTCTGCGGAGAACCACTCCAAATCAGCAGCCAGCACACCCCCGACTCCAGCAATGACATCTACCTCTGGGCGGCCTTCTTACCAATAGCTTAGAACACTTGCAGGTCCCAGCATATAGGAAAAACTCTATCACCTATTCTTCGGTAGAGCTGGAGGGACCCGCCGTCCATCACAGAGGAGGCCAAAGTGATCTCTAAATGCTCCAGTCGTGTTTAATAGGCAAGTTTCTCCAGAACTGTTTTGGGACAAACTTTCCATCATCTTCAATTTTCACATCATCAGATTCACCCTAAATACTTCAACCGTCTTTATTGCCGTCAATAAAAGGCAAGGATTTATCTTTTGTTGTTTATTTAAGCTAATGGCACACATTTTGTAGCTACAAGATAATCTTCTAGTTTCTGTTTTTATTTATTTATTTTTAAAAAAGATTTTATTTATTTGACAGACAGAGATCACAAGTAGGCAGAGAGGGGGAGAGGGGAAGCAGGCTCCCTATTGAGCAGAGAGCTCCATGAGGGACTCGATCCCAGGACCCTGAGATCATGACCTGAGCCGAAGGCAGAGGCTTTAACCCACTGAGCCACCCAGGCGCCCCTAGTTCCTGTGTTTTTAAAACATTTGTTTGTTTCCTTTTTGGCTCTGTACCCCTGGATGCCTTTGAAGGAAGAGATGTTGTTTTGCTCAATATCACATTCCCTAGACCATGGCACAGTGCCCAGGATGTAGTAGAGGTCTGTAGTGATGAGGTGGTGTGTTTCCCGGTTCCCCTTTCAGGACCAAGGCCCTCATTCCCCTAGATGTGGCTAGTGTAAGCTGATTTGGCTCACTGATCAAATAACTGGTCGATGCAGAAGGACAGAGTTCTTTGCCAAGCCAACTCCAGAGCTCCCAGTAGGATCGACTAAATCCACTGTGGCACCATCAACCCCGTTCAACCCTTTCTCACTTCTGCTTCCCTCAAGCCTTCTTGGGGAGTGTTCTCAAGAGCACTCCCCAGAAACCCTCTCTTCTGTAAACCTCTGTCTAGAATCTGTTTCCTGGAAAACAGCCCAAGACAATATTTAATAAATATTTGTTGAATACACGGATGAATGGGCCCTTCCACTGTAAACTGTGAGGTTCCTCATCCTGAGCAGAGATTATTGTGGAAAACCCCTGACCCTTATTTGTATATTTAACATTTTACTTTGTCATCTCCGGCCCTAAAAGTCAGAGACCACACTAAAATCATTCACCCAGCCTCAGGGGCGTGCTTGACTTCTATGTGATGATAATATCAATACCCACTTGCTTCAGTTATATTGTCATTTGACCAGCAGATGGCAGAGGTGACACTTGGACAGGCACTCCTTCTGGACGTAGGTCACATACTCCAGGATGTAACATCAAACCTAAATTACCCATTTAATACCATCAATTCCCAAGCCTTCGTAATTATGGCATTGTTTCATTTTGTAGGAAAGTGTCACCGACACAATTGGCCTCGTTTGCATATAAAAAGGAGCGTTCGGCATATAAAGGAAAGAGCCCTGTACTGAGGAAGCACCAGAACCACTGCACACGGGCCGTTTGCGCTATTCGAACTGTTTCTTCATCAGCACAGTGAGAACCGCGCCTCACAGGTCTCTTGAGAGGAATACATGAAAGATACTGGGGGCTGGTTGAAGGGACCGCATGTGTTCCTCCTCTGCGTGTGCGGCCCCGGGATGGAGGAGTGGGGGGAGGGACTTGACTTGGCTCCCGGACCGAGGGGTTGGCTCTTGAAGGAGGCCCTGGCTCCCGACACACGCACTCCAGTCCGGGGCAGGCTCCTGGGCACGGCAGAGCAGCCACGCCTCGGCTTGTGCGCGCCTCTGAAGTTCCTTCCCACCCTGCACGCCGCGATACGGACAGCCTGGTGTACTTCTTCCAAGAATCCCCAACTTCTGCCCTTGCGGGATGTGTGAGCCGTGAGACCAGAAAAGGAGGGCGGAGTTTGACCGACCTGTTCACAGCTCTGGGAAGGTCGCCTCACTGCCTGGATTCACCCATTCCCGCACCGGTGGTTGCCTTTGGGAAGCGCCCAGAGCCAGCCAAGGGTCGAATCACGTGCCACCGAAAGGCGGGGATCGAAGAGGCCGACGCGGTCCGAGACGCTTCCGGACTCCCGGAGTCCGTCGCTTGGGGGCGAGGAAGTACCACCTAGAGGAGGCCCCTGCCCCGAGGGGAGGAGCTTCTGCAGTCATGTGACCACGAACACAACCACTTCCGCGCTCCCACCGGGGCCACGTGGTCCTTCTTCTGTTCAAATCTGGGTCAAAGAGTGGCCTGGGCCAGGGACCCAGTGACCCACCCCAAACAAGACTGTGGCCTAAATTCCGAAGATGTAGCCGTGTTGTGGTGTTCGTATCGTGTGTTCTCTGGAACAGTTTGCGTGGTAATAATACAACTAGCAAAATAGCCGGCGCTTGTATTTGTTTTCTATTTCCAAAATTCCCTGTGCCAAGTTTCCCCTCTCCTCAAAAAACCCCAAAACTCAAAACCCCCGGCAGATGGAGCCCCATGTCAGGCCCCACACCAGTACTGGTGACTGGCTGGCATGGACACTGAGGTCAGTAGGGGTGTGCCTGGTGTCTGCTCTCTCCTTTTGCAGTTAGGGAAAGTATTAATTTCTTATTTCTGCTGTAACAGATACCACAAACTTAGTAGCTTAAAATGTACATTTATTATACTGTAGCTCTGGAGCTCAGAAGGTGCAAATGGGACTTACCTGGTTAGAAATCAAGGGGTCAACTGGGCTGTGTTCCTTGTCTTTGCGGTTTTTTTAGAGTCTGCCTGCATTTTTTGGCTGGTGGCCCCTCCCTCCATCTTCAGAGCACACCTCTAATTCCTGCTTCTGTTACCACATCTCCTTTTCCGATGCTGGTCCTCCTGCCTCTTATAAGGACCCCTGTGATGGACCACCCAGGTAGCCCAGGATAATCTCACCTCAAAATCCTTAATCACATCTGCTAAACCCCTTTAGCCATGTAAGGTAACATGCACTGGTCCCTGTATTCCCACATGGGAATCTTTGGAAAGACTTGATGCAGTCTACCATAGGGAGACTGCATAGGGAGTTCTGAAAACTGGGGAGTGAGTTGAAGAGGGCTTACAAGAGTAGGGTCAAGTGTGAATGAGAAAAATAGCAGACCACTTGTTGAACATGTGTTATGTTCCAGAAACTATGACAGGCATCTTACATGTGGTATCTTATTAAATTCTCACAGCAATGTAGCAAAGTAGGTATTATTACAACTGTTTTTGATTTTTTTGAGATTTTATTGACTTGAGAGACAGAGCACAAGCGGGGCAGTGGGGGTAGGAGAGGGATGAGCAGATTGCCTGCTAACTGGGAGCCAGATCTGGAGATCGATCCCAGAACCCTGAGATCATGACCTGAGCCCCCTGCCAGGTGCCCCTACAGCTGTTTTTATTTATTTTTATTTATTTTTAAAGATTTTATTTATTTGACAGAGACACTATGAGAGAGGGAACACAAGCAGGGGGAGTGGGAGAGGGAGAAGCAGGCTTCCTTCTGAACAGGGAGCCCGATGCAGGGTTTAATCCCAGAACCAGGCTCAATCCTAGGACCCTGGGATCCTGACCTGAGCTGAAAGCAGATGCTTAATGACTGAACCACCCAGGCGCCCCTCTACAGCTATTTTTTAAAAGATGAGAAAATTGAGGCTCAGAGAGGTTAAATAGTTTACTCATCAGTGGTGAAGCTTCACACTTGGGTCTCTCCAAATCAATCTTTTCCCTTAATCTCTAGTTTTCTCATTTGTGAAATGGAAATAGTAACTAGCCATAGGTTTGTGTGAGAATTAACTAAGCTGACACGAGTGAAGGGCTGGAGAGATGGTATGGCTCCTGGTGAGTGCCCCAGGAGTGACAGCTGTTATCCCTCACCTGCCCCAGTCCCTCCCAGCTCAAGTGCTTCCTTCTCTTTCCAACAGGCACAGCCTCACCCAATTCTAAGCCAATTCTGACCAAGGTAGGCAGAAGCCCTAACAGAGTAGCTCCAGGCCAGCAGAGCTCTGTGAGCTCTAAATCAGAATGCTGCCACGGAGCAGGTACCATGAAATACTAAGGCAGAGCATTCAGATGAAGAAATACTATTTTTTTGTGTAATATTTTGTGTATTATTTTAAAATTAAGTTGAATGGTCCTATTTTGTCACCTTTCTCCAGAAGTGCCCACAGAAGTGAACTGAATTTTATCTGAAAGGGGCAAGGGTATGGACTACGTTAACTCATACCCCAAAATGTCCACCACAGCTATTCCACTTGCTCTCTACTCAGTGCTGCCAGAACCCCAAGGCCACCATGAGTGTCTTCATTCCACCACAATCCTAGAAACCACCCTCTTGCCTTTCATTTATTGCTGGCCCTTAATTAGTTACTGAGTTCTGTGGACCAAGCCTCTTAATCATCTTTTCAAACCACTTAGGTACCTTTCACGTCTAGAGCCCACCAGTACAGCAGTTGAAGACGAGTAGTTGGGTTATTGAACTTTGTATCTCCAAAAATTGACCCCAAACTGGCCAGACGGCTCATGTCTTCAAGGTACAAACAACTTGTTCTGGGCTTCTCATTACAGACATAGAAAATGAGAATGCGGACTAGCCCAAGGATGAACGGAGAGATGGTATGTGCAGTGGTCCCTAGCTGTGGCCTGGCTGATCTGAAGGCTGAGGGATCATGACTTTGGTGTATCATTGACCATTTTGTAACACCACCAGTCTGCTAAGCACACCATTTGGAAAGTTGGTATCTATTCCTTTTGTGGCTGGGCCATGCTGGGATTTAAGATAAACTGTTACCTGGTTGTTGGAGTGAGTTTTGGGTTCCCTTGCCTGTTTACTGAGAAGCAGTCTTTACTTCCACTGGGCTACTGCTTTATGAGCCTAGATTCCTGATCTGGAGCCCTGCCTATCATTCACTTGGCACACTGTTCACCCTAGTGGCCAGGCCCTCTTCCCTATATATGCAGGTGCTTGCTGAGAGCCAGCTGTGAGCAGATAGCCCAGAATGAGGTTGCTCATGCCCATTTGGTATTACTGTCACTGGAATTCTTCTGTCCCTAATATATGCATTAAACCGAAATCACCAATATTGGATTAGCTAGCAACCCTCACGGGTGTGTCTTGCTTATAACTCACGGAAAAAGAAAGGTATCATGGCAGCTCCTAGAAAGCAACAGTGTAGATATTAGAAAAAGAATAATCCATTCAGAAGCCTAAAGCATGAAACTAGGATAATATTAATAAATATGGGTATCAAAAACTCAACACAATCTTTCCTATTCCAATAAATTAGAACAATGTTTTATAAACTCTTTTCTCCCCTTGTAGTACCCAGTATAGTAGAGACCTACTCTGTAAAGTTCATATCAAGCTTTCCATCTCTTCCTGTCCCAGGTTTGCTCAGATGTCCCAAAGAAATGACAGTAGGCATCTGCTAGTCCCTTTCATGAGGAGGGCTGAGAATGGGGACTGTCATCTGACAGGGTGATGCAAAACTTCCTCATTTGTCCTCCTAGATAAAGTCCATATGTGGGCTCCCAAATGATTGTCTGGTTTTGGGTGTCAGAGTAATGTCTGGGAAATGAGATTGCTTTTTAAAACAAAAATGAAAAACATTTATTTTCAAAAGCATTTTAATCAAGGATGGTGCTACGTATTTTAAAATTTTTATGTTTTTCCATCTGTGTCCTACACAACTGTTGCCTTTCTTTAAAATGACAGTTATGGGATACCTGGGTGGCTCAGTCAGTTAAGCAGCTGACTCTTGATTTCAGCTCAGGTATAACCTCACGGTTATGAGATGGAGCCCCATGTCAGGCCCCACACTCAGAGCAGAGTCTGCTCGTCCCTCTCCCTTCTCTTCTGCTCCATTCTCTCGGCCCACTTCTTGGCTCACGTGACACAAGCACTCCCTCCCTCCCTCTCTGTCTCAAATAAAGTAAAATAAAATAAAATAAAATGACAGTAACATAATTCAAATAGTAAAAAATGTTAACTTTTTGGTGATTACAAAAACAGGCCCTAAAACAAAAGTTTATTAACCCAGATTTACATTAAAAACAGTTGAAGAAGAAAAAATGTTCACTCAATCTAAATAGCCTGATAAACTACTTTTCCAAACACATTCTCATCCAACCCTTTTTCATCGTACCTGTATTTTTATGAAATATGTATATGTATTTCTCTGTTCCAATATTTTCGGGTCATATTATTTTATAAATATTTTTCCTTATTACTTAATTTTTGAATTACTTAAATTTTCTTTAAAGATTTGATTTTATATTTATTTACTTGACAGAGAGAGATTACAAGCAGACAGAGAGGCAGGCAGAGAGAGAGAGGGAAGCAAGCTCCCTGCTGGGCAGAGAGCCCAATGCGGGATTCGATCCCAGGACCATGAGATCACGACCTGAGCCGAAGGCAGCAGCTTAACCCACTGAGCCACCCAAGTGCCCTAAAGATTTGATTTTTTTTTTTTTTAAGATTTTATTTTTATTTGTCAGAGAGAGAGACGGAGAGAGAGAGAGCATAGGCAGACAGAGTGGTAGGCAGAGACAGAGGGAGAAGCAGGCTCCCTGCCGAGCAAGGAGCCCGATGTGGGACTCAATCCCAGGACGCTGGGATCATGACCTGAGCCGAAGGCAGCTGCTTAACCCACTGAGCCACCCAGGTGCCCCAAGATTTGATTTTTTGATGTAAAAAGTATAAGTAGCAATGATGCTGAATTTTAAAAACACAACACTGAAAACAATCCCTACAATTGCACCAAAAATAATAAAATAGTAGGAATAAACTTAACTAAGGAAAGACCTATACTCCAAAAACAATAAAACACTGATGAAAGAAATTGAAGAGGACACAAATAAATAGGTATTCTATGCTCATGGATTGGAAGAACCAAAATAATTAAAATGTCCATACTACCCAAAGCAATCTACAGATTTAATGCAAACCCTATCAAAATACCAACATTTTTCACAGAGCTAGGATAATATTGAACAAAACACAATAAACACAATACGAGCAATTTTCATAGCCTTCTATTTGAATGTTATATTTCATAGGATATTAACAAGTTATTCTAACATACTTTTGGATAGGAAGTTAAGAAGCTGAAACTTCTTTATAACCATTTACTGTACTTTTCTCTATGCACAGGAAAAAACGTTATTATTCAGACAATGCAGAAATACCATGGAAAATGAAGGCCTCCTATAATTCCACTCCTGAAAACACCACTGAGTACAATTTGGTGAATATTCATCCTGGCTGAACTCCCAAGGAGGAAATAATTCCGTAGTTTGCTGCCACATAGTGGTAAAGTAAGCATCACTGCCCATGAACACTGTAAAGAACTTGTGAGCCATTGCCCTAACCCAACAAATATTTGCCAAGCTACTTATGCTCAGCACTGCACTAGGTACTAGGGAATCTAAAGATGATCCCTGTCTTGGAAGGACTTGGAGGAAGACTAACAAGCATACAAATAAGTGACAAAATGGTAATGTTCTAACTGAGACAAAAATCTAAGTATGACAGAACAAGGGATTTCTTGCCAGGTTTCACAGAGGAGGTGACATTTGAGAAGGGTCTTCAAGTGTGCTGAAGTTTCTCAGGTGGGAATATGTAAGAATGTAAGACCCTCCCAGCATAGAGCAGAGGATAGCACATCAAAAGGGCAGTGCTTTCAGGGACTATTAAGAAGGTCACTCAAGCTGGAGCCCTGTGTATGGGGAAGGAAGACAGGAGTGTCACATAGAAGACAAGCCACTAACTCTTAAGTAGGGAAGGGATCAGACTGGCTTTGGAAGAGAGAGTTTGAAGAACATCTAAAATTTCCTTCCTCCCAATAAAACTAGCTTTATGTTTAAATTCTGTGGCATCTTCTGTGAAAATGTATGTCATTAAAGGCAAACAACTTTGTAAGAAAACATGAGCATTAATGTCTCCTTTAGATATGCTGTGGAAATCACACTCAAACCACTCTTAAATCAATCATTCTGTAGTTGTGATTCCTTAGTTAGTATGTTTTAATCATTGAGGGATACCCAGCAGATGTGCTACAATATTGGGGTAGCTAGCCTCCAAAATGGCACTCCCAATTCTATTGGCCTCCTGATATTCACATTTCTGTGTCGTCCTTCTTACAATGAATAGAGCTAAACTTTGTGACTAAGAGAACGTTGTTGAAATGGTGTGTAACTTCTGTGGCTGGGCCATCAAAGCCATTGAAGCTTCTACCTTATTGTCACCGGCTCACCATTCTGTAAGAATGTTTAAGCAGTCTGGGAGAGGCCCACATGGAAGGAATTGAGGCCTCCTTTAAACAACCAGAGCCGCTGGACTAAGTCAGTGGTTCTTCCTGCCCCAGCCAGATTTTCCAATGACTGCAGTCTCATGAAAGACTCCTAGCCAGAAGTACTGAGCTACATACATGGCTAAATTTCTGACCCATAGAAACTGTGAGAGTGAAAATGTAGTGTTTTAAGACATTAGTTTTGGGGGTAATTTATGATGCACCAATACAAATAACCGAAGAACTTTGCTTTCTTTCATTGACTGAGGGATAAATATACTAACAAATAACAAATTTAGGGGCACCTGGGTGGCTCAGTCATTGAAGCATTTGCCTTCGGCTCAGGTTGTGATCTTGGTGTCCTGGGATTGAGCCCCACTCAGTGGGGAGTTTGCTCTCCCTCTCCCTCTAACTGCAGTTCATGCTTTCTCTCTCAAATAAGTAAAACAAATCTTGGGGAAAAAAAATTATTTTATTAACAAGAGTTCATCTTATATTAAAAAATGACACAATGTTCATGTTCATAGCTCTAGTAGATGCTTTTGGACTTCATTTTAGACATGAAACTATGCAATAAGGCTTTTTAGAGGGATTCTTTAATTATGTCAATCATCATGTACAGCTGGCAGATTACCACAAACTGTATTTTTTTAGGAGGTAATGGACCTATAAAACTGACAGACTATTATGCTTTTCATTTATGCAAAGCAATACTTATAGGAGAAACTTAGCTTGGATCAGTATGAATTATGGCTTGTATAGAGACTTTTATGAACAAGTATTAAATAAGTATGCAATTAAGGCCTTTGTTTGTGGTTTTTAGAAATCAGATTTCAATTATTCAAATGTCCAAGATTTTAAAAAATCATTATGTGTGAAAATATGTCATTAAATAAGCATTAAAAAAAATCCATTCCCTAATTGAGGGGAAAATGCTGCTCCAAACAGGTATGTATTTCCAAAGCTAAACTACACAAAACAAAACATGGATATATTATTTTTCATGATTTTATGTAGTCCACATAAAATCCGTAATACTAGGGATTACGGAGTCTTTAAAAATTCATTTGGAATACATTTTTACAAATAAAATAAATAGCTACTTAAAAAAAAAGTTCATGGCCCAAATTCTCATGGTGTATTCTAGAAAACCTCGGAGAATTTAAGGTGGTTTCAAGCTGGTAGTGCCAGGTGGCTATAAAAACAATGGGGTATCTTCTCTAAACATATAATATTAGAATCTTTAAAACCTAAACCGTCATTGCCTCTACTTCCCTTAGTTACCGCTCCATTTATTTCACCCTGTGTAATGGAAGTACTAGATTTATTTCTACTTGATCTTGCCATTTCTTCTCCCAGCCTGTTTTAAACCCACTCTAATCCACTCCAAACTTTTGCCCCATCACTATAAACAATTTCATCCTCCTCCCTTCCTCAAGCCAGAAATCTTGGGACCATCTTGACTCCTTTTTTTTTCCATACCCCCCTAGCTTATCCTTCAGAAAAAAACCGTTAGCTTACTTCCAGATCACAATCCAGAATCTGTCTACGCCTCACACTTTCTTTGCATTGCTACCACCCTGGTCTGAGCCACTAGCATCTTGCTAGCCTAGTTTACAAGAGTAGCTTCCTCACTCACTGGCCGTCCATCTTCCACTACAAAGTAGTATCACCAATGACTCTATGTAGATAACCCAATTACTCTTCTGCTCAAAACAACTCCCATTTCACTGAGAGATTCCTCTTTCACTGGAAGTAAAAGTCCTTACAATGGGGAATCGGGCTTTACATCATTTAACTCCCCTTGTCCCGTTCCCTACAACCTACCCTCTTAACTCATGTGGCTCCAGCCACACCAGCCAACTTGCAGAGAGCATCCGCCTCTGTGTCCGGATCTAACCACCCCACCCCCACCCCCACCCTCTGTCCCAGCTCCTAGCGTAGTGCTCGGGACCTAGTTATTTATTTCTAAGTGAACGAATCATCCGATGATTTTAATTTTCTGCGTAAAATACATATTCCAAATAGGGTGGAACTTTCCAGGCTGGCAATCCCCAGAAAGTTAGTGCTCAGGAACTATTTGCTGAACCAACAAACGCACTCGAGGATACGTCAGTTTATTTCGACCCTTCTCATTTTAGTTAAATTCTCAAGAGTGGCTTCTGCTCAAGGCCCGAACGACCCCACCTCGCAGGCTCTACGGTCGCTGGTTCTCGCAGCCCGGAGGCAGTTTTCTCTCCTTCTCCGCGCTGGGTAAAAAGCGTGGGAGAAGGGTGGAATGTCTGGATTGAGGCACAGGGGCTCCCCCGTACTCCAGGTCTAGACTGCCCTAAGGCGAAAGAAGCCGGTAAACCTCCAAGCTGCGCACACTCTCAAGTCGGAACCGACCCAAATCCACTAACACCCGCTCCCGATGACATCACCCCCGCTCCGAACTCCTTATTGGAAGAGCGCAGTCACTCAGTTCTCGCGATGACTCCTGTACCCGGTCCCCTTGCTTCCCTCCCATCGCTCCGACCCGGTAGTCAACAGACCACGTTGCGAGCCACGGGGACCTTGCAGAACTAGACCAGCTCCTGTACTCGTCTAGACGGCTGCGACTCTTCTTAGACGCTCACGGGCACGAGGTTTGGCTCCCAGGCGTCCTGTCTGCCACACGCGTGGTTGCGCGCGCGCGACTCTTCACGGCTTGGCTCCGTCACTTTGCTAGGGCAGCCGGGTGATTCGCACCAATTCTCGTCCTTTCCTATCGCGAGAATTTGGCGGTGGCTTTACCGATTTCCGGTCGCTTAGGTCTCCATGGAGACAGCACTTTCAGCAGTGTGTTTTTGTTTTGGGGGTCACCTGTAGCTCTCCGAATTCCACGTGGTTCGAAAATTACCTAGAGATTGTTTGTGGGCGTCAGCCAGAAAGGTGTAGATGGCAGTGAAGCAGCGGTCAAAAGGGAAGCAGCCGGTGGGACTTAGCAGTACAACTTGCTGTCCTATCTTCTGGACGCTGGAGTAGTGTTGTAGGGTGGGCACGGGGTTTCACCCAACTGGGGAGACCCAGTTCATCAAGACAAACGTTTAGGCCTCCGTTGAGCACACATAAGCACCGAACCAATTTTTGTATAGTCTTGAGGGTTCCACGATCAAACCCTGCTGTAAACTTACTCACCATTCACCAGAGAATAGTCTCCCTAGTTATGTCCCTATCCCTTAAGTTTGTGTATTGGTTACTTTGCTAGGAAATGATCCCCAGTAATTACCCTAGATCTAATCATGTCACTTTTCACATTTTTACCTTGTCTTGCCATTATCTGTGTCCATTTTTATTATCATTTTCTGTTAAGTGTTTTTTCACGTGCCATCGCTGTATCGATTTCTTACTTTTCAGATAGGCGGTAGGTTTCTTCAGTGTCAGGACTAGCTTGTCACTTAGGTACGGAATATACATACCAGGTAGTGCACTTTTCTGTTGTTGAAAGCATACATCTCTTGACAATTTTTGTTAACTTATTTGTTTATTCACCAAATATTTATTAAGCACTCATTATATGCCAGGTACTGTTTTAAGAATTGAGAATTAAAACAGTGGATAAAACAGATTTAAGTTGCTTCCTTCGTGGAGTTTATTACTAGGGGAGACAGACAATATACAAATAAACGAGTTATTGCAGTTTTAGGTACTAGTAGTACTATGAAGGAAGTAAAGTAATGGAAATGATCTGTGGCATTTTAGACGGGTAGAGTGGTCATGGAGGGCTTCTCATAGGAGGTGTTGTTTGAAAAGAAACTTGAAATATGGGGAAAAGACCTTGCAAACATCTCGTGGAACAAGCATTAACTGGCAGAGGTATGAAGAAGGGCAAAGTGCCTTAGATGGTGAAGAGAAGATTGATTTGTGATGAAAATGCAGAGGAAGGCAGGACCAGATTACCTGTGGCCTTGAGGGCCAGGGTCTCAAGTTGGATTTTATTTTAAGTGTAACTGGAAGCCCTTGGAAAGTTTTAAGCAGGAGAGTAATTAGATTTGATTAAAGTTTTAAAAAGATTGCTCTGATGATGGTGAAAAGAGGGGACTCCTCAGAAACAAGGGAGAGGAGAGGAGACCAGTTGTGGGTCTGTTGCAGGAGTCCAGATGCAAAGGGATCATTCAGCTTCTGCTGGGCTATTTCCAGGGTTGGGGCAATTCTCTGTTTACAAGGAAGTCCATTTTACAGTTGGACCAGAGAGTTCTTCCTTTGTATTGGGCTGGAATCTGCCTCACTGAAACTTGCACTGACTTTTCCTCATTCTGTAGCAGGATAGAATACATCTCCTCTTTTTCTGACGGTCCTCCAACAACTGCAGCTGCTCTGTAGCACTTGTCCTGTCCTCTTTCCTCCAGGACAAACACCTTTGGTTAAGTGGAAAGGCACTGAGGTTAGTTGGGCCCAGTTTACTTTTGGAAAAAAGATGCTGGTTTGTTATTGTTATTACTAAAAAGAAGGTTGGCTGTATTTTAAAATACAAAGACTGGGCCATAAAAGGTAAGAATAACTTTAGACAATAATAAACTTTTGTTGAGCTTAAAAAATGTTTTTCTTTTATGAAGCAGAAATTCTTTGACCAGTGGTTCTCCACCTGAGGCCACTTTGCTCTCCAGGAGACATTTGGCAATATCTGGAGATATTTTTTGGTTGGCATAACTTGAGGGAAAGGGGATGTTACTGGCATCTAATGGGTAGAGGCCAGGAACCTGTTAAACATCCTACAATACACAGAACAGCACTGCATAACAAAAAATTATCTGGCCCCAAATGCCACTAGTGCTGAGGCTCAGAAATCCTGAATTAGACAATCCTTTAAACTCTTCTTTTTTGCAGCGACTGCTATTCTGTTTAAATGGGTGTAAAAAAGAAGAAAGAAATGCAAGTAACTGCACTGACCATTTGCCATCAAGACCTTGAAACTTTGAGATGTAAGTGATTTTTGACTTAATTTTTTTGCTTTTTTTTTGTTTTAAAGATTTTATTTATTTGATAGAGATCACAAATAGGCAGAGAGACAGGCAGAGAGAGAGGAGGAAGCAGGCTCCCTGCTGAGTGGAGAGCCCAAGGCAGGGCTTCATCCGAGGACCCTGAGATCGTGACCCACTTCGAAGGCAGAGGCTTTAACCCACTGAGCCACCCAGGCATCCCTAATTTGTTTGCCTCTTTTCTGGGTTATAGAGTATTTCTGTCTCTGAGACTCACTATCACATGATGTTCAAACTCTTGCTATGTACTTTTTCCATGTTCTTTGCATTCAGTTTTACATGTAAAATGGTTTCCGAAAAATGTTGTCTCTGGACTAAGCTCTGTCTGCTTTTTTTTTTTGGTTTATAAGTACTTAGATTTTTGATAATGCATAACAAAGGCAAACTCATACGCATACACTGTTAAATCCTTAAAGAAATTTTTTGTGTGTGTTTTCTAGCTTTGGCTGATGTGGAAGGAAAGAATCTAGCTTCTTTGCTGTTACATTGTGTACAGCTCAGGGATGGAGTGTCACAAATCCATTATGTTAAACAGGTAAGACTGCATTGATATTCCTGGATACATCTTGAAGAATATCATGCTGTTATGGACTTCTAAAATTAACTGACAGCTTTTGGCTTCCAATTATTTAATATAAATGTATCATTAAGGAATAGTGTTTTTTTTTCCTTTTCTGTTTGTTGTATCATCTCATTTTATTCAGAGTGTTGGTAGAAGCCATACTCGGGCCTCCACCAGCATTGGAGCTGTAAAAGGATAGGACAGTGAGACAACTGTGCATACCTTTCTCTTTTTCTTTTTTCTTTTTTTTTGTACATACCTTTCTTGTGAAGAGAAATTTTAAAAAATTATTTCTAGTAATTTGAAACCTTAAAACTCTTCAGCAGACACATTAAGAAGTTAATTTAAAATGTAAAGACTGTCCTAACCAGTATTTCTGTGTTAGGATTTACCATTTGAACTTGCATAATTTTTTTGGAAAGCAATTAAATATATTACTGGTTTTTCAATAGAGCTATAGAATTCCTATACCTTAAGCCATTAACAAGTCTAATTCTTAATAGAGGTAGGTCTGGAGGGTAAACTGGGAGTTGGGGATATGGGTTAAAAAGGTTAAAAAATACTAAACTAGGTGTTTAAATCGGTATCCTTTAACAGTGCATTGTAGAAAACATTACATGCCATAATTGAGACTTCAAAGAGTATTTGAAACTTTATTACTTTGCTATATATACTTGATAATAGAAAAAATTACTATGCCTTTGAATTTTTTGGATTGTAGATTGTGCCTTTACTGGAGAAGGCAGATAAAAATGGCGCATGTGATCCCACTATTCGAAGTTGTTTGGATATTTTAGCCGGCATTTATCTTTCTTTGAGTGTAAAGAATCCCTTGAAGAAAGTTTTGGCAAGGTAAGGAGGAAAAGGAAAGGAAGTTAAGCATTATAAATGTTCAGTTTGACCAAAAGTAAACAGTACCTAAAATTCTCCTGGTTTGGTAAAACTGAACTGCAGTACATCACTAACAATTTCTTTTATATGGTCTCTGCTTTGTTTACTTATGACAACTTTTTAAAAATGTAGACTGGCTTTTAGGTCATAGGCTTTAATAAAATAGGCTATGGGATATAGTTTGCTGACTCCTAATTTAGTCCATTTATGTTAATGCAATTATTGGTTAAGTTTAATCTGTCATCTTGCTATTTCTTTTTCCTATGTTTTTACCATTTGTTCTTAGTTTAAACATATTTGTAATTACACAGGTAATACAAGAATTTAGGAGTGAAAGAAATAAGAAATGAGCCTTCTGTTTCACTCTTCCTGGCTTATCTTACCTTTTTTAATAAAGGTCATCAGTTAACATTTTGGTATCTAACTCTTTAGACCTTTTCTTGTGTGTGTTCTGTAGCTTGTTTTTTCACTAAAGAATGTTTTAGAGATAGTTTCAAGTCAGCATAGTCCGTATTCTTTTTTTAATTGTGTGAAAAAACACACAACATAAAATTAGCCATCTTAACCATTTTTGAGTGGTAAGTATATTTACATTGTTGTACAGTGGATCTCCACAGAGTTTTTCATCTTGCAAAATTGAAACTATATACATTAAATAGTAAATCCCCATTTCCTCCTCCCCCTAACCCCTACCACAATTCTACGTCCTGTTTTTATGAATTTGATTACCTTATTTACCTCATATGAGTGGAATATTTGTATTTGTCTTTTTTTTTTTTTTTTTTTTTGATTGGCTTATTTTACTTAGCATAATGTTCTCAAGGTTCATCCTCGTGGTAGCATGTGGCAGGATTTTTGTCCTTCCTAAGGCTGAATTATATTCCATCATCCATGTGTACCACATGGTATTCATTCATTCATCAGCTGATAGACATCTGGGTTGCTTCCTCCTCTTGGCTATTATGAACAATGCTTCTGTGAACATGGGTATTTAAATATCTCTTTGAGATCCTGCTTTCAGTTCTTTTGGATATTTACCCAAAGGTGGGATTACTGGATCATATGGTGATTATATTTTTAATTTTCTGAGGAACCTCCATATTGTTTTTCATAGTGTCTGCACTATTTTATGCTCCCACCAAAGGTCCTTATTCTCTCTCTTTCTTTCTTTCAAGATTTTATTTATTTGACAGAGAGACACAGTGAGAGAGGGAACACAAGCAGGGGGTATGGGAGAGGGAGAAGCAGGCTTCCCACAGAGCAGGGAGCCCAATGCAGGACTTGATCTTAGGACCCTGGGATCATGACCTGAGCCAAAAGAAGACGCTTAACAACCGAGCCACTCAGACACCCCAAGTCCTTATATTTTCTTACAGCTAAAATTTCTGTAATATGGATATACCGAAATTTTTATGTACTGAGTTACATATTATGAAATCACTTTCCATTGATATTTAGTTTGTTTTGTTTTCATGATTCCAACAATGATACAGTTATATTCTTAATTATGTATATAAGTGTTCTGTGTATTTACCTGAGATAAATTCCTGTAAATGGAATTTCTTTACCAAAACCATTGCTAACCTGTACTCCCCCAAAGGTATTCCAGTTTATACTCCTATTAACAGTGAACGAGAGTGCCAGTATCTTCATATCTTCTAACACTGGGTAATACCAATCTTTAAACCATTTAAAATCTAACAGATAAAAAAAAATACTTTTTTTTACTTTTCAGTAAGATTATTAGTGAGATTGAACATTTTTTAATATGTGGAGTTTGACTATTTGTGATTATATGTCTTTTGTATGTTTCCTTGTTAGAATGTCTTTTCTTTTTATGTAAGTAAATTTATTTAATGTGTCAAAAAGCAAATGGTCAAGGGTGCCTGGGTGACTCAGTTAGTTAAGCATCTGCCTTTGGTTCAGGTCATGATCCCAGGGTCCTGGGATCAAGTCCCGAATCAGGCTCCCTTCTCAGTGGGGCGCCTGCTTTTCCCTGTCCTTCTGCCCCCTGGCTCATGCAGTCTCTCTCACTCTCTCTCTGTCTCAAATTTAAAAAAAAAAAAAAAAAAAAAAAATCTTTAAAGGAAAAAAAAAATAAAGGAAATGATCAGATACTGGCGAGTTCTAGGGTTTTGGGGAAGTAGTCAACAGTGTCATCAAAGATCTTGATGTTTTCCATTTTTCTCCCATTTGTTGGCCATATCTTCCCTCAGAATTACGGAGCTGTGGGAGTTGTAGCCACTTTATATAGACATGACAGCATCCACAAATGAAAAAAGGAAATTTCCTTTTCTCCTTCTCTTTTTATTGGAGAGAGAAACATTTTACAGAAGGTTCCAGGAGACTTCCTATCACTTTCTGTTGTCAAGATTGGGTCATATACCCACCTTCTGGTTGTAAGAATGGCTGGGAAGCAAGACTCTCACACCTTTGGTTTCTATAGTGGGAGGTGGGTTTTGCCACTAAAGAAGGGCTTGGGAGGTACCTGGGTGGCTCAGTGGGTTAAAGCCTCTGCCTTCGGCTCAGGTCATGATCCCAGGGTCCTGGGATCGAGCCCTGCATTGGGCTCTCTGCTCAGCAGGGAGACTACTTCTCTCCCTCTCACTCTCTGCCTACTTGTGATCTCTGTCTGTCAAATAAATAAATAAAATCTTAAAAAAAAAAAAATAAGAAGGGCTTGGGTATGAGATCTCTATCTAGATTATGTACTAGATATTCCTTTATTTTATTACATATATTTAAACTTTCTTTATGGTGTATTTGCCTTACAAAAATTAGAATATTTTTCTTGGTAATCAAACCCACTAATATTTTTCTTTGAATAGATTTCTGAGTTTCATGCCTTCCTTAATGTATGCTTTCTCTACTATAAGATCATATAAAATTACTTGCTTGTCTTTATTAAAATGCTTCATCTGGAATTAAACTTTGAGTGGAATGTAAGTTAGAGATCCAATTTAGTTTTTGATAATGGGGACCCACTTATTCGCAAACTTTTGAATAGTCCATCTTTCCCATGTATCTGGAATGCCATTTTATTATGTTTTGTGTTCCTGTATAAAAACAGATTTGATTTTAGACTTGGGTCTGTTTGTTTACTCACCAACATCATACTTTTATTTACTATAGTTTGATGAGGTAGTTTGATTATATGCTGGAACAAGTCACCCTCTGGGGACGACTTCTTCAGACTATTCCTATTTCTAAATTCTTTCTCTTCCAGAAGAGCTTTAGAACTGTTCAGACATATTTTTAAAAAAGTGCCTACTGGTTTTGATATAGATTAATTGAAGTAAAATTGACACTAAATTGAATTTATCTATTAAGTAAATTTTTTTGCTTGTCTACTATATGTCAAATAAGTATTCCAGGCATTGAGGTTATAATGAATAAAACATTTTAGAATAGAGGTTAGATACTTTTTTTTTTTTAAGATTTATTTATTTTAAAGATTAAAAAAAAGATTTTATTTATTTGACAGAGAGAGAGATCACAAGTAGGCAGAGGGGCAGACAGAGGGCGAGGGGGAAGCAGGCTCCCCACTGAGCAAAAAGCCCAATGCGGGGTTCGAGCCCAGGACCCCGAGATCATGACCTGAGCTGAAGGCAGAGGCTTAACCCACTGAGCCACCCAGGCACCCCAAGATTTATTTATTTTAGAGAGAGAGAGTGAACATTTGGGGAAGAAGGGGCAGAGGGAGAGGGAGAGAGAATCTCAAGCAGACTTCCTGCTGAGCCAGGAGCCTGGTGCTGGGCTCCATCCCTTGACCCTGAGATCATGACCTGAGCTGAAATCAAGAGTTGGAAGCTTGACCATGGCACCCCTGGAAGTTATGTTCTAAGAACAAGATTGAAAATAATCAAAATAAATAATCCAAATATATAGGATTAGATGAAATGAATGCTATGGAGAAAAATAAAGCATCAAGGGGGAATGGGAATACTAATGCTGGGGTGAAGGTTACAATTTAAAATATGGAGGTCACTTCAAATGTCTTGGCTCAAATGTCATTGTTAAGGTGATACTTGAGATTGACCTGCAAGGGATGAGGGAATGATTATTGGGTCTATTTGAGGGAAGCATGTTAGGTGGAGAAAATAGCAAGAGCAAAGGCTTTGGTATATCTTCGCAACAAGGAAGGCTATGTAGCTAGAGCTAAGTGAACATGGATTAAGATGAGATAATGGTGGCATTAGAGTGTGTAGTCTTGTAAGTCATTGTCACCACTATGGCAACTAATTTGAGAAGGACATTGTTGGATGATTTTAGGCAGAGGACTAATATGGTGTTTTTATAGTATTACTCTGGCTACTCTTTTGAGGAGGGAAATGAGATGGAAGCAAAGCGTTCCAGTGATTGTGGCATGAAGTTAAAATTTTCTACCTTATTTTGAAGGTGTAGTTCAGTATTCCTTCATTTGTATGATTTCCTCCCCACTCTGTATATCCACTTGCTACATAGTTATGAAATATTTAATACTCAGTTCTTTTTCTAGCTCACTAAATGGCCTACCTGAATTTTTCCTAACTGAAGCTGTACAAAGTTTTACTTCTCGTCTTCAGGAAGAATTGAATACTACTGATCTATACTCTTACAGGAAAGTAATTGATAATATATCTTCCTGTATGGAGAACTTTGACTTGGGTAAGCCAGCTCTTGTGTAGTATTTTTTCTACCATTACATCGTTGTTTTTAAATGACATTAGATTTTGGCCCTGGAGCTCATTACCAGTATTGATTTTTTTTATCCCCACAGGTAGAACAGGAGTTAATAATCTTCTTAAAAATGGTAAGTCCTATTATTTTATTTTATTTTGAGGGGGTAACTGCTTGTATGAGTCATTTTGGAACTGGTTCTTTTCTCTTTCTTGGCAATGGGCAGAGTCTTGCAGATTACTAGAGTACATCATGCCCCTTCCTTTTAAGTTTCTACCTCTATAACATGATATTATTATAGGTAACACTAACTTAAAATATTTTCTTATACTGACATGACACTTTACAATTTTAGGTTCTGCTTTGTCATTATGTATTCTTTTTGTTTCAGTGCTCCATTTTCTGCAGAAGAGTTTAATTGAAATCTCAGAAGAAAATAGGTGAGTATTATGTGTTCACATGCTTGTGCGTCTATGTGTATGTACACTTGTAGTTGTGTATTGTCTTTGTACAAGGGAAATTTTAAAAAGTATTCTAGAATGTGCTTCATTCCATCCCTCTCTGTTAATATGAGTCCTGATTATTGAAATTTATCTTTCAGAAGTTTGATATTTAATTTAACCAATCAAATAAATTCTTAGGAGAATATGAGAATGAGCTTCTTCCTCCCCAAGTGTTCCTTTCTGATAGCATTCTGTTCTTGTTTTATGAGTGAAATATATTGTTATCTTTCTGAGGATATTAATGATAGTTTTTTAAAATAGTTTCTTATCTTTATATAGTCTTGTTTCTTCTAAGTTGCTTTTTTTCTGTTTGATGCTTTCACTTTGCTAGATGCTCTCATCAGAAATCTGGTGATTTTTGGCCAAGTGCCCATATTTAAGGATGGGGTACTGAGAGTTGATTTGAATCTGTGCATATGGGTGGGGTTGATTGCAGGTTTTATTGTAGGCTAATTTAGCTAGGCTATTGCTTTGGGAAATCTCTGATATCAATATCACTAGGTCTTTTTGCATGGGTAACAGAGTCTCCATGGAATCAAACCATTGGCTGAATATTCTGGCCGCTGAGGGAGTGAAGAAAGATTAGGCTGTGGCATTTGGCATTCATTGTTCATATAGTTACCTAATTCTCTTGTTTGCAATATGGTGTTCCAGGCTTATCTGTGCATGTTGTTTTACCTTCTCTAGAGGTAAGCCAGTTGTAGCCAGTAGCCAGTTTTCCTGTTTTCTGCTGTGTTGAGAATAGACTGAAAGGGGTGGCAAGGATAGAAGCTGGGAGACCAGTTAGGAGGTCATGGCAATAATCCCAGGGAGAAGATGAGAGTGACTTAGGCCAGGAGTGGCAGTGAAGGTGGTCTAATTCTGTGTGTATTTTGAAGGTAGGACCAACAGGATTTTCTTAGAGATGGGGTAGGAAAGATAGAAGTCAAGGATGATGACCAAGTTTTTGTAGGGTAGAGATCACAGCAGGTAGAGCAGGTTTGGAGTTGAAGATGAGTTCATGTAGTTTAATATGTCTGTTAGACATCCAAGTGCCGATATCGATAAGAAGTTGCATATGCAAGTCTGGGATTAGCAAGAGAGATTCAGGCTGGAGATACAAATTTGGGAATCATCAGCATATAGATCATAATTTAAAGTTTATAAGCTAGATGTGATCACATCAAGGGAACAAAGTAGCTGAACCAAAGAGGGAGAGTAAAGACTGAGTTGTGGAAAGCTGTAAAGAGCTTAGGGAAAAGAGGATAAGTTAGCTAAGGTGTCTAGGAAGGAACAATGGTGAAGTAGGAGAAAATGGAGGAGAGCCTGGTGTCTTGGAAGTCAAGTGAAGAAAGTGTATCAGGGTTGAGGGGGAGTGTTCAAGTTTAGAAATTGTGGCATTCTAGGAACCCCTGGGTGGCTCAGTTGGTTAAGTGTCTGTCTTCAAGTCAGGTCATGATCCCAGGGCCCTGGGATTGAGTCCCTCATCGGGCTCCCTGCTCAGTGGGGAGCTTGCTTCTCCCTCTGCCACTTCCCTTGCTTATGTGCACGCACACTCTTTCTCTCTGACAAACAAATAAATAAATAAATAAATCTAAAAAATCTTAAAAAAAAAAAAAGATTGTGGCATTCATTCTTGCTCTGTTATTTTTACTGTAAAAAAAGAGAAGCAAGATTAGTCATTAGCTGAGGAGGAGGAAAATGTTGAGGTAAGAATGTTGAAAGTTTACAGTATATGTCCCCATAATTGGAATGTTTATGGGAGTGGAGGAGAGAGTCATAAATGTCTAGTATAATCTAAAACGAATTTTGGCCCTTTGATTGAGGAATATTTCTTTCAGAGGGATAAAAATGGGGGCATTTTTATGTGACTTTTCTTTTGTAATAATGTCTTTTCTTCGTTATAGAAAATTTGCTGGAAATCATATAGTTCAAACGCAACTGATGAATGACTTGTTGGTAGGCACTAGAGTTTCAGTGATGTTAGTGCAGAAAATACAAGACTTCCAGAGAATTCATTTGAAGGCTTCTACTTCTCCCATATGGCAAAGTATGTGTGGATTGCTGAGTATTTTCGCCAAGTTTTTAAGTGATGGTAAGTGTAAAACCATGAAAATGATGATTATAATTGAGTGTCATTCAGCTTGTGCTAATAATGATATGAAATGTTTGATACTTAGTCGAGTTGTAGAACCTCTCTTCCAGCCCCTTAAAATGGGGAAATGGCCCAGATTATGAGGTTTTAATGCTTTTTCTTTCAAATGTACCCGTTCTGCAAGGGATAATGTTGAAGGACTTTTCTAAATGTGTGTGTGTATATTGCGAAGAAGAAAACCTAACAGCCTTAGTGTTGAAAAGCCACAGACTTTAAATGACAAAAGAAATTCTTGATAAGAAGAGATTTCCAGATCTGAGTGGACGATCTGGAAAGGAGAACATAACCCATACATTTCTCTTCAAGTGATGATGGTAGTCCTTATTGGGGGTGGTCATCATGACCTCTTATGTCTCTCGTATGTTGCTTCTATCCATATAAACTGTGTTACTGGGAAGCCAAATAGTTAATGAGAGGAAGTCTCTCTTGTAAAAGTATATCAAATAACAAAATAAAATGAAATGGTAGAATATCACCATTTTGTAACCTGAGGAATGGATGCAGGCAGTAAGCATCGGCAACTGCTAACTTTACGGAACAGACAGCCAGACAACATGTCTCCCTTAGAGGCTTGCTTTTACCACCCATACTCTTCCCAGAGTGACTGAACTTGAGACTGATCTCTAGGTCACTTGCCCATTTACAGGAATTACAAAAGACAGAAGAGTGTGTTGAAGTGCATTAGGATGAGGCGACCCCACATCCAGATTGTGGGGAAACTGCAGATCAAAGGCCAGAGCTCTTGAACAGAGAAATTGTAACGAAATGAAGGGTAGAGAGGGCACCTGGAGATTAAAAGGCACTTAAAAGATATATCAGATTTTTTAAAAAAATGGACAGGCCTAAACTGCAGTGTCTAGGGATACACATTTGATGAATAAAATCATTTGAAAATCAGGAAGCCATTACTTTGGAAGTCATGATAATCCTTACTCAGGGTGAGAAAAGGGGGTGTGGCTGGGATGAGGCACTTGGAGGAGCCTTCTGCGCTGGGTGCCTGAGTTTGATTTCTCACCTTGAACACTGGGTACAAGAGTGTTTACCTTCAAATAATTTATTAAGCACTACACTTGTTTTGGGTGTTTTCCTATATCAGTGTGTTACAAGATAATATAAAATTAGGGACACCTGGGTGGCTCAGTTGGTTAAGCCACTGCCTTTGGCTCAGGTCATGATCCCAGAATTCTGGGATCAAGTCCCGCATTGGGCTCTTTGCTCATCGGGGAGCCTGCTTCTCTCTCTCCCCCTGCCATTCTGCCTGCTTGTGCGCTCTCTCTGACAAATAAATACAATCTTTAAAAAAAAAAAGATTAATAAAAAAATGATATGTAACACATAAAGTATTTACAAAAAGTTAATTACCTTTTTACCCTTGACCTCACATTCTGTATGGTCATGCATGCATGTATATTAACTTATTAAAAAATTATTGGGGTTAGTTTAGAGTTTTTGTTTGTAAAGAGCAGTAACTGACTCTGGTTTTGCTAGACTAATGGGAGAAAACATAGTATGTCACTGTTTGTATGTTTTGAATCCTGATAACTAGTGAAAGTGCTAGCTGTCTTGTCCAGATAGTTTTTTAAAATTAATTAATTAACTGGGATGCCTGGGTGGCTCAGTTGGTTAGACGACTGCCTTCGGCTCAGGTCATGATCCCAGGACCCTGATCGAGTCCCGCATCGGGCTCCCAGCTCCATGGGGAGTCTGCTTCTCTCTCTGACCTTCTCCTTGCTCATGCTCTCTCTCACTGTCTCTCTCTCAAATAAATAAATAAATAATCTTAAAAAAATAATTAATTAACTAATTAATTAATTTTGGCTAGTATCTCAGTTATTGAAAGGAAAGTTACTTTGAGATGCAATTTACAGACATATTTTCAGAGAACATTTGCTTTTTAGAAGAGGACTTTGTTCTTCTTAAAAAAAAAAAGCCTGGTGAAATGCAGGGAAGACCTGATTTCAATACAAGGCAGCCTCTTTTCTGAGCAGTTGGTAGGGTCTCTCCAGCGCCGTTCTTCCCCAGGGTTTTAATTTTTTTTTTTTGTTTAAAGATTTACTTATTTGTTTATTTAACAGAGAGAAAGAGATCACAAATAGGCAGAGAGGCAGGCAGAGAGAGATGGGGAAGCAGGCTCCTTGCTGAGCAGAGAGCCTGACGTGGGGCTCAGTCCCAGGACCCTGAGATCATGACCTGGGCTGAAGGTAGAGGCTTAACCCACTGAGCCAACCAGGCGTCCCTCCCCAGGGTTTTAAATCTTCACTTATCAGTCAAGTGTTCGGCTGCAGGTAACAGAAAACTACATTTCGGGGACTTCAGCGGATGTCCCTCCCCTCATTTCCACATCATAGGAAGTTCAGAGGCAGGTGATCCTGAACGCTGTATGCAGTCTAGGACCCAAACATTTCTGCCTTTCTGCTTTGCTATCTTCAGCATGTTGGCTTTCATTGCCACGTTTGTTGCCTCATGGTTGCCATTTGACTGCTGCAGCTCCAGACATTATGTCTGTGTATAAGGCAGGAAGGAAGGCCAGTTGCATCTTTGCCTTTCTTTAATCAGGAAAAACAGAAGTACCCAGGTACTTGCTTACATCCCAGTGGCCTGAACCCTCATATCTACCTTGAGCTGTGAGGAAGATAGAAGCAGCAAGTGTCCTTCCTTTGGCTGAGGACATGGATGCTCCAGTCAAAGTCACAGTTCTGTTAGCAGGAATAAAGGGCAAAATGGGTATTTATGAGGTAGTTCATGGTAGGCATTTATGATTCTTAACCCAGGTTGAATAATTTACCAAATTTGGTAAACTTTCTCACAAACCAGAGGTTGATAGGAAACAGGGAGGAGACAGCAGGCCAAAATTGGTTGCATTGGGTATAGTGCCAGTGACGGCGGAGTTTGCAGTTAGCACTGATGCAGGCACTTTACACAGCCCTGAAACCATGTTAAGGAAAAGTAATATATGTGGGGGTTGGGATTCAAGGCATCAGTGCAGACAAATGGTATTGCTGCTAGATATACTTCAGGGAGAGGAAGAGAGCGTGGGAGTTAGAGGAGAGAGAATCACATTGGATTAAGCATTTATGTGCTGGACATAAAAACCTTATGTTAGTTATGCATTTAAACCTTATAATTAATTGTCAGAAGTTACAGTTTCTCATTTTACAGAAGAGAAAGCTGGGTCCCTAGGAGGTTAAATAACTTACTCAAGGTCTATTTGACCTGGGAATTGTGCTAGAAATTGCATCTAGGATTATCTGACCCTGCACCATGTACTTTTTCCACTGGACCAAAACATCCATTGTCATTTAATACATGCTGTCTACTTTTTTGCCAAATAGATGACCTCTTACAGACAATTCAGAGTACGTCTGGATTAGCTGTTATTCTTTTTATTAAGGCTATGTTTCATCCACCTGAAAAGATTCCTGATTTGGTGAGTGCGTCTCCTTTATAGAATTGTATTTGATGGATAATTAGACACATGTTTTAAAAATATTTTTAAAGAAGTGAATTAAAAATTTATTTCTGCATAATCAGAATCTTTCTGGTGATCATTTTCTCTTATAGTAAGAGACAGTCCAAAAATGCAGAAAAAGCAGAGAGAAGACAATAGCAGTCACCTATTAATCCATCTCACAAAGATTATCACTATCAACATTATTTTCGATATATCCTAGTTTGTTTCTAGTGCTGTTTGTTCAGTTCCATCTCTCAGTATTACGAGAGATACTTATAATGTTGAAAGTTTGCAGGAGTTAATGTATAGATACATAGAGTTATTACTTTTTGATAAATATGTCCTTTTTATTAAGAATAACCCAGGGGGCCAGGCACCTGGGTGCCTCTGTTTGTTAAGCAACTGCCTTTGGCTCAGGTCATGATCCTGGAGTCGTGGGATCAAGTCCCGCATTGGGCTCCCAGCTCTATGGGAGTCTGCTTCTCCCTCTGACCTTCTCCCCTCTCATGCTCTCGCTCACTCTCTCTCTCTCTCAAATAAAAGAATCTTAAAAAAAAAAAAAAAAAAAGAATAACCCAGGGGTACCTGGGTGGCTCAGTCAGATAAGCGTCAAACTCTTGATTTCAGCTCAGGTCTTGGTCTTGGGTTCGTGAGTTCAAGCCCTGTGTTGGGCTCTGCGTGTGGAGCCTGCTAAAAAAAAGAATAACCGAAATATTGTACTTTGTTTTTATTTATTTATTCATTTATAAAAGACTTATTTATTTGAGAGAGAGAGAGCAAGAGAGTGAGCACAAGCACGAGGAGCAGAGGGAGATGGGGAGAATCCCATGTGGGCTCAGCGCTGGATCCCATGACCTTGAGATCATGACCTGATCTGAAACCAGGAGTCAGATTCCCAACTGACCATGCCATCCAGGCGTCCCCCAAATATTACACTTTAGATGGGAAGTATGTTAGGATTGATTTTTCAGTGTATTTGGTCAGATGCAAAGTATAGTTGATAATTGGGCTATAATTCTTATATTCAGTACTAGCAGGTTTTTTTCTTTCTTACTATATTATCTAGAAATTTCTTTTAGCTATTTACTTCACTGTTCGCAAAATAGTTGTGTACTCTTCTGTGAGATCGCACAAGGTATCACTGGATAAAATTTAACAATTTGATTTCTAAAATCACCACTTAAAAGCATTAAGCTCATCCACCTGCAGGTAGCAATATGTTTTGCTCTGCTGGTCCATTCAAACCAGCAAAATGGTTCATGTATTTAGATTGAATTTTTTTCCCCCTTTGATATAATAATTTCAGCACTTGTGGCTTTTTGTCTTTAGGTTCAGTTATTTTTCCTAGGATGTTTCGGGGGAAAGGGAATTTTGCATTTACATTTTGAAATATCTGAAAAGTTTTCGAAGCTTTATAACATGTTAGCTGTGTTATGTTCTTCCAGATTAGTAGTTTGCTTCTCCGTTCAGTGGACTGCGCCAGCATGCCCGACTGGTTTTTGAACTGCTGCAGGAGCCTTTGTTGTACTGATGTCTCGCAATCAACTCTCTTATTCCTGTGTCAGGGGACACTCACCATGTTGAACTGGCAGAATGGGAGTATGGGCGCGAGTGGGGAGGCCCTCCTCTTGAATATCGTGCATGTCTTGTTCACCTTGAGTTCACAGTGAGTTTTCAGGCTACTGTCTCCTACTCTGTTTTGCTTGTCAGACATTTCAAAGATGGCAACTGAACTAGCATATTTAGTAATTCCATGAAAAGTACACAGGGTAATCCTGAATTAAAAGGAAGATAACAGGGACGCCTGGGTGGCTCAGTCGGAAAAGTGGCTGCCTTCGGCTCAGGTCATGATCCCAGGATCCTGGGATCGGGTCCCACATTGGGCTTCTTGCTCAGTGGGGAGCCTGCTTCTCCCTCTGCGTTCTGCTCCCCCTGCTTGTACATGCACTCTCTCTGTCAAATAAATAAATAAAACCTTAAAAAGGGAAGATAACATGTAGGCAATGAAATGAGTATGAAAATAGAATAAGAGAAGGTAAGATGAAGGGGGGGTATTTGCAGATATTGGTATAGGTGAACCTGTACTGAACTTTTCAAATGCTGCATTTTAGTTTATGAACAACGTCAACTTAGGTAATTCAATATAAGCCTCACATGTCTGATAGATAAGATAGGAAATCTAATGTATTGAGTAGGTAAAGTGAAGTTAGAAAAGTAAATGCTCAAACTTAAGAGTGTATTGCTAATAAGCAACTGAGCCAGAACTGCACTGCAACCAGCTCATTTGACTTCATTGGATTGTGTTTGTGGGGTTTTTTTTTGGGGGGGGGTATTTTTTTCATAACACTTGAAAGTGATCATGTGTTTAAAATGTCAAGCCAGGGGCGCCTGGGTGGCTCACTGGGTTAAAGCCTCTGCCTTTGGCTCGGGTCATGATCTCAAGGGTCCTGGGATTGAGCCCTGCATCGGGCTTTCTGCTTAGTGGGGAGCCTGCTTGCCCCCATCTCTCTGCCTGCCTTTCTGCCTACTTGTGATCTGTGTCTGTCAAATAAATAAAATCTTAAAAAAAAAAATAAATGTCAAACCATAGATACACCTTGATAGTAATGGACATGAAGGTAAAGGAAGAAAAGTACTGTGTTCTAAAATAAATTTTTCATGTTTTTCAGTTTATATATAAGTAAAAATTGTGCATATTTTAAAGGAATGTAAAAATCATTTATTTATTTATTTATTTTTTAGCGAAGGGGTGGCGGGAAGGGGCAGAAGGAGAGGGAGAAAGAATCATAAGCAGTCTCCACGCCCAGTGCAGAGCCCAGTGCAGAGCTTTATCTCGTGACCTTGAGATCATGACCTGAGCCAAAACCAAGAGTTGGTCACTTAACCAACTAAGCCACCTAGGCGCCCCTCTCAATATGTTTTAAAACACGTGTGAAACCATTATCAAAATAAAAATAATGAACATTTCCACCACTCCCAAAATTTTATTGTGTCCCTTTTTGGATTATTTCTCTAAGATGAAAAGATTCATTTATAATTTGACTTATATTTTGGCATTGTAAATTTAATAATTATTGAATTTTCTGATCATTTTCTAATGAGAAATCTGATCTTTGTCTTTTATATTTTTAAAATCTAGATGATTATTGAATGAAATTTATTACTAGTCATTTTATAATAACATGGCTCATTTTTCTTCAGGATCAAGGAATCAACTCTGGAATTGTTTCTGTCTAGAATTTTGGCATCCTGGGCCAATTCAGCCATACATGTCCTTGAATCAAGTTCCCCAAGCCTAAAGGACAGTCTGAATGGGAATTCAAGTGTAGTTGGGAGACTTTTGGAATATGTCTATACCCACTGGGAACATCCACTGGATGCTTTGAGACACCAAACCAAAATTATATTCAGAAGTATTCTCCACATGCACCAGCTCACTAAAGAAAAGTCAGACTCCGAAGCGTCAGGTTTGGCTGCCGATCGTTTCATCTGTGATCTGACCGAGAATATTCTGCAATTGGAATGGCATGTGAAAGGGAAGTATGCATGTCTTGGTTGTTTAGTAGATTACATAGGAATTGGACATATTTTGGCACTAGCTAAAACTATTCCATCACAAATCTTAGAGGTGATGGGAGACCAGTCCTTGGTACCTTATGCAAGTGACCTTTTAGAAACCATGTTCAGAAATCACAAGAGTCATTTGAAGTCCCAGGCTGTTGACACTACTTGGATTGATGAGTGGCACGAGACTTGGGTTTCTCCTCTCCTTTTTATACTGTGTGAAGGAAATCTGGATCAAAAATCTTATGTGATTGATTATTACTTGCCAAAATTATTGAATTGCAGCCCCGAAAGCTTAAGCTACATGGTAAAGATTCTTCAAACTTCTGCTGATGCTAACACTGGTAAGAAAAGGAATCATTCTTTTAGGAATTTCTAGTTAAGATGTTTAAGGTTAGGTATCTGGGCAGATGTGGACCATATCCAGATTTAAATATTACTGCTTACATAAATAGTAGAAGAGGCTATTAACGATAGAGATTTCAGATTGAGGCTAATGTTCCTGTCCAGAGTGGAGTAGAGTTTTTTTGGCTGAAGTCATTTCTATAAGCTAAGGATTGATTCCAGTTATGTTCCCTTTTATACTAGTTTTAATCCATTTACCAAGTACTTATTTGTTAGGTTGTCAGATGTATGTAACACTCATAACAGTTGGAGTATTTTATATAAGTTGCTTATGCTAGTGCTTGAAACAGTAATTAAAAATTGTTTCTGGCAAGGATCAAGATAGGTAAACTGGCAGTAGCAGTTTTTAATCTCTGGGGAAGAGACAAAAAATGTAGATGTGGTGACCTCAAGAAACAACTCTCTTTGGTCATTTAGGATAGAGGGTAAACATTCCACAGAAATTTGGTAACCCAGAAGGAATCACTGCATTAAAGCATAGTTAAGTAATTAATATGTAAATGATGATCCTGACTTTATTGTTTGAATCTTAAAATTACTGTATTCTGCTTAGCAAAGCAGGAATATGATACTCTACATTATAATTTAAGAATATTTACAAGGGATGCCTGGGTGGCTCAGTTGGCTAAGCATCCAACTCTTTTTATTTTTTTTTTAGAGGTTTTATTTATTTGAGAGAGAGTGCTAGAGAGAAAGAGAGAGGAAGCGCAAGCAGGGGGAGAGGCAGAAGGAAAGGGAGAAGTAGACTCCCTGCTGAGCAGGGAGCCCGATGTGGGGCTCCATCCAAGGACACTGGGATTATGACTTGAGCTGAAGGCAGGTGCTTAACTGACTAAGCCATCCATGCACCCTAGCATCCAACTCTTGATTTCAGCTCAGGTCATGATCTCAGGGTCATGAGATTGAGTCTCACATTGGGCTCTGTGCTGAGCGTGGAGTCTGCTTAAGATTCCCTTTCTTTAGGGGTGCGTGGGTGGCTCAGTGGGTTGAAGCCTCTGCCTTCGGCTCAGGTCATGATCCCAGGATCCTGGGATCGAGCCCCACATTGGGCTCTTTGCTCGGCAGGGAGCCTGCTTCCCCCTTTCTCTCTGCCTGCCTCTCTGCCTACTTGTGATCTCTGTCTGTCAAATAAATAAATAAAAAATCTTAAAAAAAAAAGAAAAAAGATTCCCTCTCTTTGTCTCCCTCTCCTCCTCCCCTGACCCCCACTGCACAGGCCCTCTCTCTCTCTCAAAAAAAAAAAAAAAAAAAAAAAAAAAATTACAACTGAAAATAATAGAAAACTTTCAATACTTCAAAGAGTGACCATGAGGGACGCCTGGGTGGCTCAGTTGGTTGGACATCTGCCTTCGTCTCAGGTCATGATCCCGGAGTCCCAGGATCGAGTCCCGCATCGGGCTCCCAGCTCCATGGGGAGTCTGCTTCTCCCTCTGACCTTCTCCTTGCTCATGCTCTCTCTCACTGTCTCTCTCTCAAAGAAATAAATAAAATCTTAAAAAAAAAAAAAAGTGACCATGAGATAGCTGGAAAAATCTGATTCCCATACACAAAAAAAGCCGTTATTTGTAGTTGGTTTATTTTTCGTTATTTGTAGTTTTAAACAACCAATTGTTCTTGCCTTTTTGAGAAGCCATCTAAAATTCAAGATTCATGAATCTGTTCTGAAGTAAGGCAGTCTCTATTTTTTTTTTTTTTTTAATCAGTGTTCCCTTTGAGCCAGGGTTCCTTGTTCTGTTAATAATGACTGATGTCCTAGCCTCTAAAAGGATCAGGCTCCTTGTAATCCTCCTTTTATCTTTTTTACTAGGGAGAAACAGTAACTCCAAAATATGTACAGAGGCTTAGTGTTTGTTTTTAGAAAAATAATGGTATTTAGCCACTAAAGTGTTTTTCCCAATTGTGGCTGAAAGTCATTTTAGTTGTTCTTATTGTTTTAAATAATTTGTCTACTTGATTTTCCCCCCCCCGAATCACTTTGGTTCATTTCTAGGTGTAAAGGAAAAGCTAAAAATAGCAAAAAATAATGATTTCTTTAAGTTTACATAAGCAGATTATGCTTACTTCAAATTATTGACACAAGAACAATCAAGTTCTTTTCAATAATGATTATTTTATCATAGTAACTTTAATTCATGTTAGAATTTATAATATTATTTTTATTTCTTGAAATTATAATTGCAAAATGAAAGTTGTGGCAGTTGTTGCATAGTACAGTAGTTGTCTGTGTTATTGTGCTTTTGAGACAAGAACGATCTTTACCATCCTTAGGGTCTTTTAATAGTAGAGGGGCTCTGGGAGCTTTGATGGCATGTCTGCGAACAGCTAGAGCTCATGGACATCTTCAGTCTGCAACTGATGCCTGGAGGAACCTTGTGTCCAGTGCAAGAATAAAACAAGGCTTAATTCATCAGCACTGCCAAGTAAGTAAACAAAATATCTGGAATTTCATACATGCAGTAGATCCCTGATTTATTTATTCAGTTAGCAGTCCAATATAGAGGCCCCCATGTTGAGCCCAGCACTGTTTTAAGGGATCTGTAAGGAGGATGAATTGAAAGTGAAAAGCGTAGGGGCAACTGGATGGCTCAGTCTGCCTTTGGCTCAGGTCCTGGGATTGAGCCCTTAGTTGGCGGCGGCAGGGTTGGGGGGGAGGGTGCTACTCAGCGGGGAGCCTGCTTCTCCCTCTGCCTGCCGCTCCTCCTGCTTGTGCTTTCTCTCACTCTGTCTCCCTCTAAAATAAAAAAAAGTCTTAAAAAGAAAAGTGAAAAGTGTTGACTTTTCAGGCTATTTAAATTTTAGTTGAAGGAATGAGAAAACCTGCATAAAACAACTGGAAACTCTTAGAAAATAACATAGATATAAGTGCTCCTTTATGCATAAGGACTTGAGGGGCTTAGAACAGGGTAGGTAGTGGTTGATTAGGAACATGTTAAATGGGATTAAAGGAGAAGAAGCATTGAGCCAGCACACAAAATGGGAGAACACCAGAACTGATAAGTAAATTCAGTAAAGTTACAAGGTAGAAAATCAATGTACAGAAATTTTTTGCATTCCTATATACTAATAATGAAGCAGCAGGAAGTGAAATTAAGAAAGCAATACTATTTACAGTTATAGCGCCAAAACCAATAAAATATCTAGGAATAAATATAACCAAGGAGATGAAAGACCTGTGTTCTGAAAACTATAAAACATTGATGAAAGGAATTCAAGACAATGCAAAGAAAGGGAAAGACATTTCTGCTCATGGGTTGGAAGAACAAATACTGTTACAATATCTGTACTACCCAAAGCAATCTACACATTTAACGTAGTCCCTATCAAAATACCAATGGCTTTTCCCATAGAACTAGAACAAACAATCCTAAAATTTGTATGGAACCCTACGAAAGACCGCAAATAGCCAAAATAATCTTTTTTTTTTTTTTTTTTTTTTTTTTTTAAGTATTTATTTCAGGGAGAGGGAGAGCAAGAGACAGAGTGCACAAGCATGAATAGGGGTGAGGGTATGGGAGTTGCAGAGGGAGAAGCAGACTCCCTACTGAGCAGGGAGCCTGATGCCGGGCTTGATCCCAGGACTCTGGGATCGTGACCTAAGCTGAAGCAGATGCTTAACCAACTGAGTCACCCAGGCATCCCTAGCCAAAGCAATCTGGAGAAAGAAAAATAAAACAGGAGGTATCACAATTCTACATTTCAAGTTATATTAAAGAGTAGTAGTAATTAAAACAGTATGGTGCTGGTATAAAAACAGACACAGAGATCAATGGACTAGAACAGAAAACCCAGAAATAAACCCACAATTATATGGTCAATTAATCTTTGACAAAGGAGGGATAAATATACAATAGGAAAAATATGGTGCTGGGAAAACTGGACAGCCACATGCAAAAGAATGAAACTGGACCACTTTCTTTCACTGTACACAAAAATAAACCCAAAATGCATTAAGGACCTAAATGTGAGACCTAAAACCATAAAAATCCTTGAAGAGAGCACTGGCAGTAATCTCTCTGACATTAGCTGTAGCAGCATTTTTCTAGATCTGTCTCCTGAGGCAAGGGAAACAAAAGCAAAAATAAACTATTGGGACTACATAAAAATAAAAAGCTTCTGCATAGCAAAGGAAATAAGAAAACTAAAAGGCAGCCTACTGAATGAGAGAAGATATTTGCAAATGACAAAGCCAATAAAGGGTTAGTATCCAAAATATATAAAGAACTGATACAACTTAATACACAAAGAATAAATAATCCAATTTAAAAATAGGCAGAGGATATGAACAGACATTTCTCTAAGGAACACAGTTAGATGGCAACAGATGCATGAAAAGATGCTCAACATCACTCATCATCAGGGAACTGTAAATCAGAACTACAGTGGGGTAACACCTCATGCCTATCAGAATGGCTGAAGTCAATACCATAAGAAACAACAAGTGTTGTCAAGGATGTGGAGAAAAAGGAGCCCTTGTGAACTATTGGTAGGAATGCAAACTACTATAGCCACTGTGGAAAACAGTATGGAGATTCCTCAAAAAGTTAGAAATAGAACTACCCCGGTGGTCCAGTAATTACACTACTGTGTTTTTACCCCCCAAAATCTGAAAACGCTAATTCAAAGGGATACATACAATATTATTTATAATAGCTAAACTATGGAAACAGCTGTAGTGTCCATGGATACATGAATGGATAAAGAAGAGGTGATTAAATATGTATACAGGCACATACATACAATGGAATATTACTCAGCTACAAAAAAGAATGAAATCTTGGCCATTTGCAATAACATGGATATAACTAAGTGAAATAAGTCAGAGAAAGACAAATACCATGTGATTTCACTCCTGTGGAATTTAGGAAACAAATGAACAAAGGAAAAAAGAAAGACATAAAGAAACAGACCCTTAACTATAGAGAACAAACAGATAGTTACCAGAGGGGAGGTGGTTGGGGGGATGGGGGAAATAGGGGGTGGGAATTTAAGAGTACACTTACTATGATGAAGAAAAAGTAAACAAAATGATTTTTAAAAACCCCACATAATAAATACTAAAATGGAAGAACCCAAAACAAGTTCTGGAGGATGAGTCAGGATGTTTGGCAGGATTAGAGGGTTTGGTCCATTTTTTGGAGGCCTCCAATGCGAGGTTGAAGACTTCAGATTTCATTCAGTTGGAAACTGGGAACCAGAGCCATTCTGCCTTTAGCAAGGAAGTAGAATTAATGGCAGCAGAGATGAATTTCCAGTGAGAGAGCAAAAAGAAACCAGAAGCCTTGTTAGATGTGCCTGATGGTAACCCAAGAGTGAGGTGATGAGGTCCTGGGGTAAAGTAGAGAAAAAAAAATGAAGTTGAACATTAGCATGGAATAAGAATCTTTAAGATTGTTGACTTACAAATACCAATTGACACATTTAATAAAATAATTTTATATGAGTTACAGCCCCAGGATCTTTGGGATGAGGGAACCTTTCTGGTGTATACATGGGTAAACTGAGGTTTACTGGTTCCCCCCCTCTTGGTAGCTTATGTAAATAAACATGTCAGGTAGTCTACAATTTGCTTATTTCACTGAAAAATTAACATTTTATTGCTTCTCATTTGTTTTAGGTACGGATAGATACATTAGGCTTGCTTTGTGAAAGTAATCGAAGCACAGAAATGGTGTCCACGGAAGAAATGGAGTGGATTGAATTCTTTATCACATACAATCTTAACAGTCAGTCTCCAGGAGTGCGGCAGCAGATTTGTTCTCTTCTTAAAAAGGTAGAGTTTCAGGGCGCCTGGGTGGCTCAGTGGGTTAAGCCTCTGCCTTCGGCTCAGGTCATGATCTCAGGATCCTGGGATCAAGCCCTGCATCGGGCTTTTTGCTCAGCAGTGAGCCTGCTTCCCCCTCTCTCTGCCTGCCTCTCTGCCTATTTGTGATCTCTCTCTCTCTGTCAAATAAATAAATAAATAAAATCTTAAAAAAAAAAAAAGAGGTAGAGTTTCTCATCAGAGAGTATAGGAAAGTGGTGAACCTGCTCTGCAAATCATGTTTGAAAGAGCTCGGATTTTGGGAGAGTGCGAGAATAATGGTCATGTGATTGGACTGCCTGTGAACATCCCTTCATGGCCTATCTGTGGACCATTCTGTGATTCCACAGAGTTTACGTTTGAGATTCAAATCCAAGGTGTAAAGTCCTTTCATTTTGGTGCAAAATAAGTCAACTTGAGCTCTTTTTTTTGGAAAGAAGAAAAATGTGATGGATCTTTCTGGATGAAAGGTATTTTAGGAAAATTTGGTGAAAAGAAGAAAGATGCCCTTGTAATTTTATCATTTTAAGGGCCTCATGAAATGGTCATTGTTGACTAATCCGACTCAACTTAATTACATGCCTCATTTATGGGATGAACAATTGGGAGAGTACAGAAGTGAGTATATCTTTAGTTTCATGTCAACCTAAAGGAAATAAAACTATGGGGGATTTAATGACTGTATATTCTGGTTTGCAGTAGTATTTTGATTTTGGTTTTTAAAATATATGTTAATTTTCTGTCAGAAGGAAACTCTATGAATTTAATTAAGAGTTAGAAACCAGTATTCCCCTCTCTTGAAGTTTTAGTATAAAGAATTTAGAAAATTTGTCCTTTGCCTTTTTTTGACTGATATTTAAGATTAATGTGGCTTATATATGCTTCATTTTTCTTTTTCTTAAAAGTTGTTCTGTAGGATACAGGAAAGTTCTCAGGTGCTTTATAAACTGGAACAAAGTAGATCCAAACATGAACCAGAGAATGAGTTAACCACACAGCCCCCTTCTGTTTCTTTACAGCAATATAAGGTAGGTGATCTATTTCTAAACATACGGGTATTTAAGAAACCTAGAATAATTATGAATAAACATTAAAGGGAAGTACATGGAAGTCTCATGGTGAATGGTATTTCTGTGTTTCTTTCCTTCAAGCTGGTTTTACATATTCCTTCTGGTGCTTTTTCTCTTGAGGTACCCTGAGTCATGGAACCCGTGATAGACTTGAGGCCTGTAACAGAATAATAGTAATGTGTTAACCTCAATCCTTTACAGCTTAATGTGGGCCATGTGAATGTGGTACTTCAACAAAAAACTAATTGCTGGCCCTGAACTCCTCCACTCGATCCCAGGGTAGAAGATTGCTGTATCTGGGCCTGCTTCCCCTTTAGACT
Organism: Mustela lutreola; assembly: GCF_030435805.1. Classification (NCBI taxonomy): domain Eukaryota; kingdom Metazoa; phylum Chordata; class Mammalia; order Carnivora; family Mustelidae; genus Mustela; species Mustela lutreola. The sequence goes on from NC_081298.1 coordinate 69,298,021, forward strand.
AATATGACTTACAGTGGCTTGATATTGGTGCCTCCTGGTCGGTGTTCCATCCCATTTGGGAGGGAGCATGAAGGGTAGGGCTAGGTTTTGGGGCCCTGTGTTAATGATATGGATGGAACCCCAGATACAGCAGCTCTAGTCTGGGCCAGGGCTCAGTTTGACAACCTTATATGTCTGTCCATCAGAACAGAATGAGTTTATTACTGGTTTCTTACTTCAGATCTAGCCTCTCAGAAGCAGGAATCCTCCTGTCTTTAAGACCTAGATAGAGGACAGAGCTCATCGATTGTATTGCATATAGGAAAACAATTACAGTAAATTAATGATACATTGGAGCCATGATACACTCACTACCTACTCTAAGGATTAGTATGGATGGGCCTTAGCTTTCTATTTTATATTTGAAAGGTAAAAAATCATCTAAAGAGGAATATTGCTGTACCAAGGCTGATGTGAGCTTCATCTTTGTAAAATCCCAAGAGTGAAGATGGGACAGTGACAACCTAAACTTGAAGGACATGCGTTTAGTCCCATTTCTGCCGCTGATTAGTTGGCTTACTTGATGAGTCTGTTTGACTGTAAGTGGGCTGAGTAACCTCTCTGAAAAGGCTGGCTTTGAGGATTAAATAAGAAAGCTCTTTGTAAATTCTAAATCACCCTAAAAAGCCTCCCACCCTAATGCTGGGAGTCATTAAAAGTGACTAGAGTGTATTCTGAGCACTTGCTTTGTGTGTGGACAGGTAAGCCTTTCTTATCATTGCTAGATGTTCTAAGAAAACACAGCTCTTTTGGTTCTTTTTCAAGGGATAAAGTGACATTTGTGAAAACTGAGTTAAGTACTTAAAATGCAAAACCTGTACAGTTGTGGATTGACATTCTGAATTTTCACATATGCATGGTTTCATAGTTTGACCTTGTAAATATATGTGTTTTTGGAAACTTAGCTCTTCAGCGTCGTAATCTGAGTCATTCTCAGGTTCTAATATTTCCTCCCAATTATAGTCATCTGTGGCTTTCGGAGATTGTGACTTTGGCCCTAAATTACTTATCATTGTCTTTATAATAGCAGGTGTCACGCATGGTGTATGGTAGGCTTTGCCAATCAATAAATTACGTACGGGAGAGAAGAGGAGGCTGTTAGTTGGAAAAGATGTCTTCTAGTCTAGGGAAGGAGATTATTTCATGCCTAAATAACTAATATTATGAACTTAAAAACTTTTAAGTTTACACAGTGCTTTGTACCCACATTCTCATTTAATAACAAAGCTGTGAGATAGGCATTATTATCCTCCCTTAACAAATGCGAAAACTCGGGTGCCTGGCTGGCTCAGTCAGTAGAGCGTGCAACTCTTTATCTCTGGGTTATGAGTTTGAGCCCCAGATTGGGCGTAGAGCTTAATTGAAAAGAAAATGAAAAACAGAACCTTGGAGAAGTTGAATAACCTGCCCAAGGTCCCTCAGTTACTAAGTGTTAGAGCCAGACCCCCATGCACATCTGCTCTCGCTTCTAAAAATCTGAATAGTTTTCCCCCTAGCACCTGCTTAATTGAAAGCTTGGAGATAAGAAAGTACAGGGAGAATTTGGGGAATGGTGAATACACTCTTGGGAATGAATGACATGTAAGATGCTTGGAGCAACAAAAGAGACATAACAGGAGATGAGTTCGAAAATGAAGTTGGGGCTGGGTATAGGATGTTTTTTGTTGTTTGCTCTAATAATCAAAACAGAGCTTAACTAACACATGTGTATATGTACAAATAAAGTTTCTTTGTTTCCTTAGGAATACAAGTAAACTATTTTTATTTTTATCTATGAGGAAGCTGCTGTGGAGGTTCAGGAATTTCATTTTGTAATTACACAACTAACAAGTGACAAAGCTGGAAGTACAAACCAATTTCATAGCTGCAGTTGGTTTCCCGCTCTAATAACCTAATTGTTTCATCTCTTGTGTTTGACAGTGTAGCAGAATTTAGCATTGTATGGGTATTTGCAATTTGAAATCTATCGCTTTTAACAATTTTAATGTCGCTTTTCAATAGCCTTAGCTATATAACATGGCAAGAAGCCTTAAAGGCAAGTAGGGAAGATGCCTGCATAACCTAAAGAGATTTTTGAGTGCTAGGCTAAGGTATTTGGAGGCTGTTAAAAGTGACAAGAGCCTATATCAAGGCTGTTCTATATGTTTAGGACAATATGCTTAGAACTAGGGATATAAATATATAAACTGTGGTCATGCCTCCACTATGGTTATAGTGTGGTTGAAGGAAAGAATCTATTTTTAAAAATATAAATGGTACTACAGTTAAGATAAGATCATTCCTATCCGATGAACTTGTTACCCTTTAACATGAATACCGTACTACTCATTTATAATTAAAATGAGCTTAGGATATTTTCTTTCTTTCTTTTTTTTTTTTAAGATTTTATTTATTTATTTGACACAGAGAGAGATCACAAGTAGGCAGAGAGGCAGGCAGAGAGAGAAGGGGAAGCAGCCTTCCTGCTGAGCAGAGAGCCTGATGCAGGGCTTGATCCCAGGACCCTAGGATCATGACCTGAGCCGAAGGCAGAGGCTTAACCCACTGAGCCACCCAGGCGCTCCAGGATATTTTCTTTTCTTTTTTCTTTTTTTTTTCCCCAGGATATTTTCAATAACTACTTCGTTCCCTTGAAACCCAGTAGATTTAAAAAAACTAGCAAACTCTTACTTAGGTCTTGCAAGGGCCTATAGGATAAATCCCCAGATTGTACATCATTGACCAAAGAAATGAACGCTGAGATCTTTTCTGGAATCAGTTGGGACTAGAACTGCTTATGTGCTTCTCAGTTACAAATATACATTGTTAGGGCATAGTGGTATATGTGAGATGCTTGAGAATCACGGCTTTTCCTTTTAAGATTTTTTTTTTAAGATTTTTTTTTTTTTGACAGACAGAGATCACAGTAGGCAGAGAAGCAGGTAGAAAGAAAGGGGGAAGCAGGCTCCCTACTGAGCAGGGAGCCCATGCAGGGCTTGATCCCAGGAGTCTGGGGTCATGACCTGAGCGGAAGGCAGAGGCTTTAACCCACTGAGCCACCCAGGGACCCCTTCCTTCCTTTTAAGTTTTATGGTTTTCTATTCCATCTTATACATAGATGGATAATAATTATTATTTTAACCAGAGAAAGAAGACTTTATCTTGGATGAACTATTTCCCATTTTTTGAAAATTGTATTTTACTGAAAATTTCCATTTTTTTATCATGTATGTATACAGAATGGCAGAGCAAGTGTCTCAAAGGGGAGTATAGAAGACAATGGGATAGTTGGATCTATTTATGAATTGTGTCATTATAGCCACATTTATCAAGTATTGTACTTACCATATTTATCAAGTAGTTTGTATTGGATTTTTTTTTTTTTTGGTTATTTAAAAACTTTTAAAAAATATACATAACTTTGATGCCTGAACATCTCTTATGAAGAAAACCAATATTTGTATAGCTTTAGCTCAGAACTTGCTTTCACCAAAAATGGGTGCTGGGTATTGGATTTTCTTGTGTGGACTACAATAGAAATTATACTTCTTGTTGACCCTACCAAAGTGGGGTTCATTGAAGTCATGATATAGCTTACGGTCAAGGGTACCAATCTGAACTGTCAAGCGCAGTAAATAGCATTGTTACTAAAAATCTTTTCCCTGTTAATTAAAGAAGAACCCCACTCTTAAAGGTGTTTCTTTGAAAATAACCTATTATGAGTTAAAGATTATACTTACTGTAATTTTTTTTTTCTTTTAGAATTTCATGTCATCCATTTGCAACCGTCTTTTCGAAGCACTGTTTCCTGGGTCTTCCTACCCAACTAGATTTTCAGCTTTAACCATTTTAGGCTCAATAGCTGAAGTTTTTCCTGTCCCAGAAGGTAAGCTTTCAATAATGTTGCGGGAAAGTATTTTTTCTTGCAAAACACGCTTTATTAACATTTTGTTTTATTTTAAGATTTAGCTTTTTTTGTCTTGTGTTTAGGTTCTTAGGGGAGGTTTTTACGCTTAGTCTGTAATTCTTACTTGGACATAATTGAATTCGCCAGTAAAGGATGTAAGGCTGAGAAGTTGTTTTCAGTGGTCTTTATTTCCCAACCCAAAACTCCAGTTCTCATGGATTACGCTTATTATGAGAAGAGTTGCTTCTCTCAACCTCCAATTCATGTGTTGCTATTTGAAGATAGTGTACCATCTGTTCTTTAAGTTTTAAAAATTAGAACAAAATAATGGTTTCTTTATATATAGCATTCCTCAGTGAGTCTTTTTGGTTAAAATGTGGTTTCCCTTATATGCTGTCAGTTTCATTAAGTCTTGATCTGGTTTCAGAAACGCAACATGAAGATGTCATTTCCAGGCATTCTGGTTTAGTGATAGCCTTTATTTCTCCTGTGGGGCACTCAAGAGGATGAACATTTAGCTTCCTTCTGAGTCAGTTTTTTTCCTTTTTGACAATCAGTATTTCTTTTTATCTCTGTACTTGAGTGTGTATGTTTTGATGTGGATTTCTTGTTTGTGCTCAGTCTTCCTTAACTGTGATCAAATAGAAAAATATCCTGCTCAGCTGTTCTATTGGAGAGAATGGCCAGAGGACCAGGGAGCTGTATAGTATAGTTGCCTTATTATTTTTATTAGTAGCAGTAGTAGTATTTAGTATTATTATTTTTAGTTTAAATTTGTCAACAAAGTATAATTTTTCGGCAGGGAGGAGGACGGATTTTGCCGCTAATACAGCCTTGCTTCATTTGAAGGACACCATTTTTTTTTTTCAAGTTTTTATTATGAAAAGATTCAAACCACCACAGCAAAGTTTCAGGAATAGTTCATGAACAGCCGTGTACCCGCTCCCTCGATTCATCAGTTGTTAATATTTTGCTGTATTTGGTTTAGCTCCATCTCATTTATTTTCTAGCCATGACACAATGATCAAGTTCAGGATATTTAATGTTGACATGATGCTGTTATCTAATATATAATCCATAACAAAATTTGCCAGTTATCCCGTTAAGTGACTTTTTTTAGAAAAGGTAAGTTTTTGCTGTGATCTGGGAAACTATCCAAGATTACACAGTGCATTTTGTTGTTATGCCTCTTTAGCTTCCTTCAATATGGAAAGTTTTTTATTTTGCGACCTTAACATTTTGGGAGAATGTGTCTGCATTTGGGTTTGCCTTACTGTTTCCTCATGATTGATTAGGTTGTGCATTTTGGGTAAGAATATTGCACAGGTAAGGTGATGTTCTTCCCAGGGCATCGTATCAGGAGGTACATGAGTTTGGTTTGTCCTGTTACTCATGATGATAAATTTGATCACCTGATTAGGATAATAAGTGGTAGGCTGAAAAGCAACCCACAAAGGATATCATTAAATCTTTAGAACCTGTGAATGTGAACCTTACGTAAAAAAGGGGCCTTTGTAGATATGATAAATTAAGTATCTTAAAATGAGATAATTTCTGGATTATCTGGATGGGCCTAAATGCCACCACAGCTGTTGTTAGAGGAACAGAGGGAGATATGACACACAGAATAGGAGGAGTTACTATGATAGTGGATGTGGAGATTGGAGTATATGACTTCAAACCATAGAATGCTGGCAGCCTCCAGAAGTGGAACAAAGCAAGGCATGAGTTTTCCCTTAGAACCTCTAGACTACGCATGCCCCCACCAGCACCTTCTATCAGACTAATTGGACATTAAACAAAATGGCTTCCAGTACTGTGAAAAAATATATGTTTGTGGTTTTGAGCCACCAGGTTTATGGTAATGTGTTACAACATGACAGAAAATGAATACAGTGGTATCTATCAGTTAAGGGAATTTCAATGGTACTGCAACTGAATTTAGAAAATAAGGTTTTTCTTGAGAGTGATTTGATTACCCATTTAACAAAAATTTTTCTGTATGTTTAATATAGTTATGGTTGTACCTAGGTGTTGAGAAAGAACACTAGCCTGAATTGCACTGGTAATTTTTTAATTGAGAGAGTGTTTAATATATTTAAGTGTACTTTAAAAAGTGAATAACCTGAGTCATCTTCCTAATGAATGAGTCACATATAATTGGGCAGTGACTGATATCACAGTAATTATGTTAATTAAACAATTGGGAGGTAATGCAAATGGAGCAAGCCATACTTTACCCATTAACTATCTTTCCTCTTTCTTTCTTTCTAGAGAGGGTGAGGGGGTGGGAAGTGTAGAAGCAGAGAGGAAGAGGGGGTGGGGAGAATCTTAAGCAGCTTTCATGCCCAGAGCAGAGCCTGATGCAGGCCTGGATTTCATGACCCTGAGATCATGACCTGAGCTGAAATCAAGAGTCTGGACACTTAAGCAACTGAGCCACCCAGGCGCCCCTTTAGCCATGAACTTTAAAGGGGGCTAAAGAGGCACAACCATGAATTACAGGGTGGAAAACACGAATTCATTCTTTACCTTTCTTCACGAACTTGAATGTGGGTTTTTATATTATTTTTTTGAAGAACTGTGATTTAGGATTAGTCAAAATGGTTTCTGCCTTTCCTTGAGTATATCCTAGTTCAAGAAGAATAAGCCACATGTACCTTTTTCACTTAGAATAAATGTCACAGTATTCGTGGTGAAAAATTGGATTTCACAATTATATTAAAAGGGTTTTCCCAGCAAATATTTATTTAATGCTTATTATATATGTCAAACAGCTAAGGATATGCGGTGTACAAAACAAAATGCTTCCTATTCTTGAGCTTAGATATTTTAGTGAAGGGAGATGACAATAGATTCACAAGTAACACATAGAATATCAGATGGAGATAAGTATTATGAAAAAATATTTTAGGAAGGAAAGTTGGGGGGATATAGAGTTTAGGAGGGTGGGGAGCTGTTTTATACAATGGTGTCAGAGAAGATTTCAGATTTGAGCAGAGCTCCTAAATAGCCAGTGGATCAAAGAAGAAATCATAAGGGAAATTAGAAAATACTTTGAGAGGAAGGAAAAAAGAGCATAATTATCAGAACTTATGGGATGAAGCAAAAGCAGTGCTGTTAGGGAGATTTAGAGCTGTAAATGCTAAAAACGAGAAAAGATCTCAAATCAATAAGCTAACTTTACACCTCAAGGAATGAGAAAGAGAAGAGCAAACCTAACCCAAATTTGGTAGAAGGAAGGAAATGAAGATTAGAACAAAGACAAACAACATGGGGAATAGGAAAACATTATAGAGAATCAATGAAAACAAACATTTGTTTCTTTAAAAGGTCAACAAAATTGACAAAATTTTAGCTTTACTAAGAATAAAACAAAAGAAGGTGCAAATAACAAAGATCAGAAATACAAGCAGGGACATTTGTACTGGCCTTACAGAAATAATTTTCAATAAATTAGGTAGCTTAGATGAAATGGACAGATTCTTAGAAACAGACAAATTGCTGACTTAACAAATAGAAAATTTGTTATCTGTAGCAAATAAGAGGTCAGGTCAGTAATTAAAAGCCTCTCAGTAAAGGAAAGTCCAGAGGGAGTGGCTTTACTGGTGAATTCTACCGAACATTTAAAGAATTAGTGCCAGTTCTTCTCAAACTCTTCTAAAAGATTAGACAGGAGGGAACATTTCCAAACTCATTCTATGAAGCCAGCATCACCATAGTACGAAAGGCAGATGGAGATACCACAAGAAAACTATAAGATACCACAAGAAAAAACTATAAGATACCACAAGAAAACTATGCCCTTATGAGCATAAATGCAAAAATTCTCAAGAGAATACTAGCAAACCAAACCCAACACCATATTAAAAGTATTATACCCATGACTAATCAAAGTGGAATTTATCCCAGGAATGCAGGGGTGGTTCAATGTAAGAAAAAAATAGTCGATGTAATATACCACATTAAAATGATGGGGGGAAAATCCTATGATAATCTCAATTGATACAGAAAAACTGTTGACAAAATTCAGCATCCTGATATGATAAATAAACACTCAAGAAACTAGGAATAGAAAGGAGCTTCCTCAGTAGGTTAAAGGACATTCATGAAAAACCCACACTTAACACGAAACTCAATGGTAAAAGACTGAAAGAAAGTCTTTCCTTTGTGATCAGGAACAAGACACAGATGCTCATTTGCCCACTGGTGTCACCATTGTACTGCAAACTTCAACCAGAGCAGCAAGGCAAGAAAAAGGAATTAAAAGCATCTGAGTTCGAAAAGAAGCAAATTTAATCAGACATGAATGAAATGACAAAAACTCCATTCACTTGCTTTAGGAATTTCACAGGTTTGCACTAACTTGTGAATTAAGATTAAAAAAGAAATGCGGGGGCGCCTGGGTGGTTCAGTGGGTTAACCCTCTGCCTTCGGCTTGGGTTATGGGTCCTGGGATCGAGCCCTGCATCGGGTTGTCCACTCAGCAGAGAGCCTGCTTCCCTCCCCCAACTGCTTGCCTCTCTTTCTACTTGTGATCTCTCTCTGTCAAATAAATAAATAAAATCATTTTTAAAAAATAAATAAATAAAAAAGAAATGCACATTTAAAAAAATAAATAAAAAGAAATGCGCATCATATTGAACATCTTCATGTTTTCAGGTGTTATCAGAGTGGGTAGTATGTTAAATCTTGTTAATGTTCTTTGCATTTTGTGAAACCTTTTATTGCCACAGTTGTTTAGTCTTAATCTCAGAGTTAAGTGGATTTGGTGACTACCATTATTTTTTGGTGATAGTTTTTCTGTTCATTTCTTGGTTGGCTGCATTTCACTTTTATTTTGAGAAGAGTTATTGGGGAAATATAGTTCTTAATTTCTTAAACATTCAAAAATGCTTCTATTGACATTGTTCCTGATGCTGGAGTAGGATTTTTTTTTTTTTTAAGATTTATTTATTTATTATTCAAGAGAGACAGAGAGAGCATAGGGGAGGGGCAGACGGAGAGAGTGAATCCTCAAGCAGACTCCGCCCTGAGTGTGGAGCCCAGTGCAGTACTGAATCTTGAGACACTGAGATCATGACCTGAGCCCAAACCAGGACTTGGATGCTTAACCATCTGACCCACTTGACGCTCCTGGAGTAGGATGTTGATGTATAATTTTTCACCACACCTTTCTCTGAGGATGTTGCTCCACAGTCTTCTAGCACTACATGTTGCTAAGGTGAAGAGTTAATGTTGTCCCATTTTGGAGATAAATTGAGCTTTTGTGCCTGAATAGCCAGAAGACTCCTTCGCTATCTTTGATGCCTGGCAATTCTAGTAGGATACATCATCATATCAATTATTCTGTGTTGGTTTAACTAAGACATGGTAGGACTTTGGATTCTAGGTTAAGACATTTTACAAAGATTTTTTAGAAGTCATTCCTAAATTTATTATTTTTTTTATTTATTTAAAAACTAACTTAGGAATCTTTTATATACAGTATATCCTTTTGAAAAAGAATGAAGTGGTTTTGTTTATTTATATATTTTTAAAGACTTAAAAAATTCATTTATTCATGAGAGACAAAGAGAGAGAGACAGGCAGAGTCAGAGGGAGAAGCCTCAGGGAGCCTGATGAGGAACTTGATCCCAGGAGGCCTAAGCTGAAGGCAGAGGCTTAACCCACTGAGCCACCCAGGTCTTCCTAGAATGAATTGGTTTTAAACAAAATTTTAAGAAGTGCTTTTTATTTGGGGAACTTTAATATTTATTTTATCATTTTAGGAAATAAGGAAAAATTATTCTTTTGTGCTGTTATGGGTAAACTGTGAATGTGAATATTTGCACCAATTTTCTATAAATTTGGTCAGATAACTTCAACGTGTTGATTTCCTTTTTCTTTTATTAACTTAAAAAAATATATATTTATTTAAGTAGGCTTCATGCCCAATGTGGGTCTTGAACTCACGAGTCTTAGATCAAGAGTCCCATGCTCTACCAAGTGAGCCAGCTAGGCGCCCCCTCTTATTATTCACTTTTAAATCTTTTTCTATTTTTAGGTCAAGTCCAAACAGTGTATCAGCTGAGCCATGATATTGATATTAGTCGCTTCCACACACTAATGGAATGTTTTACCAGCACTTTTGAAGAAGTCAAGATTTTAGCATTTGATCTTCTGATGAAGTTACCAAAAACAGTTATACAGTTTCAGGTATTCGGACCTTTCCTGTGTGAATGTGAATGTGGTGTATGCATGAAGACTTTATTTTAGCAGCAAATAAAGCAGTCTGTGGATTATGCAGGCTTTTTGCGTCTGCCTTCTCACATCTTCTGATCCTTCAGTTATTATTAATACTCCTAGTGTTGCAGGGTGGTAGGGATGTTGGAGGAGGTAGGGATGGATGGTGTGAAGAAAGGAAATACCATGAGAGAAAATGAACTGCAGATCCTTGAGTTTTGCTTCTTTTATTGTTTTGGTAAAAAAAGGATGTGTAAGAAGTGGTAGGTTTTCTTGCTCACAGGAGTATTCGTAGATTTCAGTTAACTGTGGTCTCCCCAGTTCCCGTGGACATGTTAATATTCTGTCAAAACACATCACTTACAGTAACTTGCGTTTTTTGAGATAACATTCTTGCTAAGTTGACTGGGAAGCTGAGTGTAAGTGAGGCAGAGAACGTGTTTCTGATCTTCCAACAAGCAATAGCTAAACTGAGACTGAAACTCAGTACTTGAGGTTAACAGCAGTTTTCTCCCCTGGCCTTCTACCCCATCCCAGCCCCCATTCTCTTCCTGACAGCAGGCACTGCCAAACTTGGAGTGGGAAGAAAAGGGGGGGCTTGAGAGTGAGGGCACAGCATGGGGATGGGTCTGCAGGGGACACTCCAACCGAGGTGCTTGGCTGTGCCCTTGGAGTGTGTTCTGGGGCTGTGAGATCACCGGCATCCGTGGGTTTACTGGCTCTAGGGCTTTGCTCTGGCTTTCTGTTAGAGCTATATAGAAGCCAAAGGCGTCTACCAGGGCTGGTGCTGTTCTCTGTTCTCTGGCTATTAGGCTCTAGCTAGGGCAGGACAGCTTGTAGATACAGTGGATTCTTCTTCTTCTTCTTCTTTTTTTTTTTTTTTAAGATTTTATTTATTTATCAGAGAAAGAGCACGAGAGCAGGGGGAGGGATAGTGGGAGAGGGAGAAAGATGTTCCCACTGAGCAGGAAGCCTAGTGTGGGGCTTGATCCTAGGACCCTGTGGTCATGACCTGAGCCAAAGGCAGATGTTTAACCCACTGAGCCACCCAGGCACCCTGAGATTCAGTGGCATTCTGTAGGAGCTCATGTCAGAGAGCACAAGGTATCTGTTTCATTGGCTTCAAGATGGCATTGCAAGATCCTAGAGCATCTTTTCTAACTTGGGTCTGTATTAGGAGTGGTTCTCCAGTGTCCATTTATCTTTGTGATCTTTCAGGTGCCTTGGTAAGCAGAAGCTTCTTTTGATGCTTGGGCTTCTAAGTTTTGTACCAAATGGAGTTTTTAAAGGAGGTGCTTTCTCTTCCTTTCTTCTCTCCCACCTGCTCATTCTCCTTGTCCCTTACCATTCATCACACTGAAGCGTTTTATTATGTATGATATATGTGTGTCATTTATATATCATACATATATACCTATGACTCATTCTTGGCAAATATTTTGAAACTATCTCAAGTCGGGGCGGGGGGGTTGTGTGTATATATATAGCACCTATATGAAAGACTTGGTTGGTCCTTTGAGATAACTTTAAAATGTTTTTGAATCCAAACTAATTTCTCTAAGGACCTATGTATATATTTTTTTGATGGCATATTTTTGTAGTGTATGACTTTATTACTCACATTGTCTGTTGCCCTTTTTTCTTGTAGAGCTACATATCCAAGGTCTTTATATTTTTACTGACTTTAGATGATAGAACAAAGGTATTTTATTTATTTTAAGATTTTATTTATTTATTTGAGAGAGAGAGAGAGAGAGAGCACATGCGCGCGCAAATGAGACAGCACAAGCAACAGGAGCAGCAGAGTGAGAGGGAGAAGCTGACTCCCCAGGATCCTGGGATCATGACCTGAACTGAAGGCAGATGTTCCAGGTGCCCTGGAGCAAAGATATTTTAGACTCCAAAGGCTATTTATTGTGTTTCTTACTTGTCAGTTAAGCAATTCAGGGACCTAATTGTTCATTATAAAAAAATAATGGCTTAGATGCTTAATTGGTTTTTTTTAGTATTTATTTTGATTTGAGCTTTTGGCCACTCTAAATTTTTTAGGTCACAGAAAATTAAACTTATCAAATGATAAAGAATTTAAACTGAAAGAAACTGGTATTTGAATCAATATGTTTGATATCTATTGTAAATTAATAGATTTCCAATTAAAGTAAATATTGGTGTACCTATAGCCAAATTAAAAGTTAATCTTGTAATGATTTGTTTCCCTTGCATTAGACAATTATGGAGTAATCCTAGTAGAATTAATACTATTGAGCAGTGAAACCCTGAGACTCAGTGTAGTGAATATGCCAGCCATGGAGCTGGGTTGAGGACCCATGTCTCTTGACCTCAGCCCAGTGCCTTTCCATACAGATTACAGTGAACTGTCCTTTATTCTCTTCTTTAGGACATGTCAGTGGATGTTTCTATGACATACAGGTGTGGGAGCTCTGATGGAGAATTTCTGAGGCTGATACGATCACTTTATTTGCCATATATATATATATATAGCACTTTATTTGATACGATCACTTTATTTGCCATATATATATATATATATATATAGCAAATCCATATCTATGTATATATATGGATCTTTGCCAGGAACAGTCCTGTGGATTTGTACTTTTGTGTACTTTTGTGTGAATTTCTATTTTTTTCCATTGAATTTGCTGAATGGGGAGGGGGTTGGCGGGGAGTGTAGGAGTATGCTGCTCAGGTAAAACAGACTTCAGCATACAAAAAAAAAACCCTCTGGTCTATATGGAAATAAAAAGATTTCTGATTATAGTCATCGCAGAATTTTTACAAGAAAAAGTATGCTTCTGCTGGAGAAAGAGTTACTAAAAAAAAAGCTTTATTAGTGTCAATTTCCCAATCACATTATTTTCAAGATCCTCATCACTAGAGCTGAGTAATAATAATAATCAGTAATAAAAATGTCTAACCTATATTCTGGGGAAAAGGGAATTGAATTAATATTTATATCAAGTTTCAGTTATGTGGCAGGCCCTGATTCTAAATTCCTTCAAATTAAAGAAATGTTTCAGTGACAGTTACTGAGTCTGTTCTTTATTCCAGGATTCAGAGAAACTGCAAGGCTTATTCCAGGCAGCATTGGAGCTCAGCTCAAGCACTAAACCATATGACTGTGTGACAGCTTCCTACCTGCTGAACTTCTTAATCTGGCAGGATGCCCTGCCCTCATCTCTGTCTGCCTACTTAAAAACTCAGCAGGCTACATGTGGAGCTGAAGATAAGTCTGCCATTATGGTGGAGAGGAACACATTAATGGGTTTGTATTGAATAAATGTCCTTTTGCTGTTGCTTATCAAAACCAGTATCTTACTTTCTCTCTATTCATTTAGTTAGCGTAGCTAGTGGCAAACATTTATTTTGTGTTTTTTACATTTTAAAAAAATTTTTAAAAGGTTTTTAAAATTTATTTGAGAGAGAGAATGAGGAAGAGAGAGATTAAGAACACAAACAGCAGGGAATAGCAGAGGAAGAGGGAGAAGCAGGCTTCCTGCTAAGCTGGGAGCCTAACTTGGAGCTTGATCCCAGGATCCTGAGATCATGATCTGAGCCACCTAAGAGCCCCTATTTTGTGTTTTGTTTTGGGGTGTTTTTTTTGGTTTGTTTGTTGTTTTGTTTGTTTTTTTTTATTGAAGAGTTTACTAGCATATAAGAATACTGCGAATTTCTCTTTTGCAAATAAATAATTTACTCAGCTGTAACACTGTTTCTAAACAGAGGATTCATGTTTAAATTCATGTTTAAATAATCTACTTATTTGTAGATTATGCAAATGGACACTAATAGAGCTCTTATTTAAATAGGACATCTTTATAAAAAATGTACTTTTTTGGTGGCAGAAATTTTACTATGACTATAGCTAGATCATCTTTGCTCTTTCTATAAAGAGCAGAGTTCCTTTGTCTATCAAGTTTATGTTTTAACTGAGTGTCAGACCCCTGCCTTTTACTCTTCCCATATAGCCAGTTCTAAAACCTAGCTGACTGGTTTAGGTCTAGTGATTCCCAATAAATATTTCTTGGGGATTCATGTGCTTAATTTTGTGCTAATAAATCTTCATTTGGACTTGTAAATAAGGACAGATACGGATTTTTATTTAAAAAAAATAAAAGAGAGAGAGAGAGTGAGGTCAGATGTAGGAAGAGTGTTAAAAACTGTTGTCTCCACGATGGTAAAAAATGCCCCAAGAAAGGGAACTAATAATGGGAGAAAATTAGGAGGCTGTGGGGATAAGGAAGGGACAAGTGCCATGGAAGATAGCACCTGTCCACTCTAGTTGCTTCAGGGCTGGACTCAAAAGGAGACCTTAATACACGACAGGAAGAAGTTTGTACTTGGGGCAAACTGTTCATGTACAGGCTTTCAAATTCAAGTCATTTAAAAAAACTATGAGATATTTCAAGCATATAAAAATATTTAAATATAGATATAGGCTATAAATAGTAATTGTATAAAAATGTCATAAGTTTTATTCCCAAGCTAGGTAATTACACTCAATAGCATCCATACCTTTAAAGCTTCTCTTCTATCCTAGCTCCCTCCCCGGCCACATAATAACTCTTCTGTGTTTTATATCAGTCTTTCATCTTGTTTTTACCAAAATTTTACCACCCATGTATATATCATTAAGCAATATATTATTTACTTTGACATGATTTTAAATTTTATATAAATAGTACCATATGTATTATACAAATTTACTACATTTTATTAATGCATTCTCCTGTTGAGGGACTTCTTTTTTCTAAATATATCATGCTGATGTGAACATTCTCATAAATATCTCTTCTAATGGACAGGTCTGAGATACTATGGTAAACAAAAAAGTAGAATAGCCTTGTTATAAAGTATGTGCATCTTCAACTTAACTAGGTGATGGCAAATAGATTTTTAAAATACATTACCACCAATAAATTTTGAAGAGTTGTGTATTACATCATCACTATAACTTGCTATTGTCAGATTTTAGAGGTTTATGGAATATAAAGTGGTATCTTGTGGTTTCATCTTGCATTTTTCTGGTTGCTAATGCAACTGAGCATCTTTTTACATGTTTATAACAATTCACTTCTCCCCTTCTGTGAAATTCCTGTTCGTGTTCTTTAGTTTTCTGTAGGGCTGTTTGTCTTTCTCCTATTGATTTTTTTAGGACTTCTTTGTGTATTTTAAATGTTAATAATTTACTTGTTATACACAGCTTTAAAATTTAAAGTATAACTCTAGAGGGGTTAGAGGAGATACTGTCTGTGCTGGGATAACTGGGTAGTTACATGCAGAAGAATGAAGCTGGATCTACTTCTTTATACCATATGCAAAAATTAGTTTAAAATGGATCAAAGACCTAAATACAAAAACTAAAAAGAACAAAACTCTTAGAAGAAAACACGAGGTAAATCTTTGTAATCTTAGATTAGGTAGTGGTTTCTTAGATCTGGCACTCACAGCACAAGCAAAGAAAAAATAGATAAATTGGACTTAATGAAAATTTGAAACGTGTCAAGGATGTCCTTAAGAAAGTGAAAAGACAACATGTAGAATGGGAAGCATATTTGGGGTTCCTTTATCTGAGAAAGGACTTATATCTAGAATATATAAGGAATTTTTACAACTCCCTAGTAAAATGATATAACCAAATTTAAAAATGGACAAAGAATCTGAATAGACATTTCTCCATAAAAGATAAATGTGAAAAATAATCACATGAAAAGATGCTCCACATCATTAGCTGGTAGGAAAATGCAAATCCAAATTACAATGAGGAAGCACTTCACACCCAGTAGGGTGGCTATAAACAAAATAAAAGCAGAGCCCTTACACGCTGCTGGCAGGAATATAAAATGGTACAGCTACATTGGAAAACAGTCTGGCAATTCCTTAGAAAGTTAAACATGGCATTACCATATGATCCTACAGTTCCACACTGAGGCTGCTGTAACAGGATACCATAGCCTGGGTGGCTTCAACAACAAACATTTAGCTCTCATGGTTCTGGAGGCTGGGAAGTTCAAGATTAAGGTGTGAGCAGTTTCAGTTCTTGATGAGAACCCTCTCCCTTGCTTCAGACAGCACCCTTCTTGCTCTGTGCTCACATGGAGGAGAGGAAGCCAGCTCTGGTCTCTCTTCCCCTTCTTAGAAGGACTCTAATCTCGTCATGGGGGTCCCACTCTCACAATCTCATCTAAACCTAATTTCCTCTTAAAGACTCCCATTTTCAAATATGAGACTTGGGGCTTCAAATAGAAATTTGGGGAAGCATGTAAACATTTAGTCCATACTGGACATACATTGAGAGAAATGAAAACTATGCCCAAACAAAGACTTGTATGTGAATGTTCACAGAATTATTCTTAATAGGCAAAACATAGGAACAGCTCCCATGTCTATTAACTGATAAATGGATAAATAAAATGTGGTGTGTTCATACAAGGGACTGTTTTTCAGCCATAAAAAGGAATGAAATACTTGTATGATCCAGTGTGGATGAACTTTGAAAACACTGCTAAGTGGAAGAAGCCCCATATTTTATGATTCTGTTTATGTATGTTCAGAATAGGCAAATCTGTAGACTTAGAAAATAGATAAGTTTTTGCTTAGGGCTGGGGATGGTGAGAGATGCAAGGAGGGGAGTGACTGATAATGGGTAAGGGTTTTTTTGGGGGAGGATTAAAATGTTCTAAAATTCACTGTAGCGATGATTGCACATATCTGTGAATATACTAAAAACCACTGACTTATATACTTGAAATGTGTAAATTGTGTGGTATGTGAATTATACCTCAAAAAAGGCATTGTTTAAAAAAACCACAAAACAACAACTGTTCAAGTAGCCCATGGTACATGGGCCTGGGGTCTGGTTCCCTAGATAGAGGATGTCTAGGAGGAATTATTCAGAGTCATTGCTGAAAATAGATCCAGGAACTTAGGGAAAGACCCAGTTCTGCTTTCTTGACTGGAAATGCATAGCAGGCTGGATCACTTTGAAAATTTCTTTTTTTTTTTTTATTTTATTTTATTTTTTTAATTTTTTATTTTTTATAAACATATATTTTAAACTATGGAAAGAACCTAGATGTCCATCAACAGATGAATGGATCAAGAAGATGTGGTATATATACACAATGGAATACTATGCAGCCATCAAAAGAAATGAAATCTTGCCATTTGCAACAACGTGGATGGAACTAGAGCGTATCATGCTTAGCGAAATAAGTCAAGCAGAGAAAGACAACTATCATATGATCTCCCTGATATGAGGAAGTGGTGATGCAACATGGAGGCTTAAGTGGGTAGAAGAATAAATGAAACAAGATGGGATTGGGAGGGAAAATTTCTTTTTTAATATAAAACCTCTAACACAGTTGAGTTGAGCTGGATTTTTCTGTGGGGACTGTTAAGCTATTCACAAATTTATAAATGTGTTTTTAAGCGGGCATTACTTTGGTTTTTTGTTTGCTTTTTCTAGTCATCAAATGCTTGTTGGAAAATCTTGAGGAAGAAGTATCTCAGGCGGAAAATTCTCTCCTTCAGGCAGCAGCATCATTTCCACTGTATGGGCGAGTTCACTGTATCACCGGAGCTTTGCAGAGGTTATCTCTAAAGTAAGTGTAGCCACAGCTCTCTCCTGAGCATGCGTGTCTGAACTTTAAACCCTTATTGGATTGTGTCCTGGGAAAGGAGTATGTTGTCTTAAAGATAATTAAAAATTAGATTTTAAAAATGTACACTTATTTTTATATCTTAAACATTTCATAGATTGCACAATTTTAAAATAGATTCCTTTATGTAATTTCCATTTGAAAATTTTGAATTTTGCTTTTAGTGTAAATTTCCTTACCGTCCTCGTTGCAGCAGCCTGCGGTTGGTGAGCGAATGGACACCTGTGGTAGAGAAGCTCCTTTTGATGTCTTACAGGCTTTCTGCTGTGGTGTCTCCTGTCATTCAGAGCTCCTCCCCAGAGGGCCTTATCCCAATGGACACTGATTCAGGTCAGCAAATGAAAAAAGCTAGAATTCCTGTATTTTTGCTCATTGTGCCTCTCCCTGCCAAATCATTTCTTTGGGAAGATACAGAAACTAATAGGTGGGTCAAGAAGCTATTTATTATGGTTAGTAATATCTTCTGCCATTTTAGTAATGTCTTTAACTCTTAAAAAATAACCAAAACAAATAAATGAACCGGGTGATGAACAAGATACTTCCTCTTCTGGGGTAAATCAGATATTCTAATATTGTCGTTTCAGAGCACCACCTACCAGGTAGCTGCTGGGGCTAGGAGAGTGAGCAATAAATCAGGAGGTGGGGTTTAGTCAGAGATGGAAGCTTATTAGGAATCAGGAATGGGCAAAGGGCATTTGACACACAGAGACCGTTTAATTAAAATAAAAAATAGGAGGAGATACTCAAAATGCCCCAAATTGAACTCATGAACTTTCATCTGCCTTTTCCCTCCCAAGCCCTGTGTCTTTGCAAATGGCCCTAACAAAGGTCTGTTTGTGCAAGTCAGGAGCCTAGCAGTGCTTGTTGTCTCTCTTCTGTTCCTTACATATCTTGCTTGACTTCATGTTCTTTCAGTGGTACCCCTTAAATATTTTCAAATCTCTTTTGTTTTTATCTGCCACCCTCTTACCTTCTCCTAGGCCTTTATCTCTCTTGTTTGGATGACTCTAGGGATCTCCCAGCTGGTTTCACCCCCATCTACTCTTATCAGCTCCTTCCATTTTCTTTTTATACTATATCCCCAGCAATCTTTCCTACTCATGTCATTCATCATGCTTCCCATAATCTCTGCTTAACCCTTGTGCTCTGCCCCACTCCATTTGTTTAAAATACTTGAGCGACCTCAGACCAGGTCCTGTAGTAGTTGGGCTCCTGCAACCTTGTGGGTCTTACTTATCCCTTTTTCTTCCCAAAGTGTTCTTCATGGATTTATTGTGGTTTAAGAGGGATACTTTCCTCTGTTGTTCTTAGCAAGTGCCTGGTAGAAGTAGGTATACAATAAATATTTGTTACCATGAAAAATCAATGGGTGAGCAGTTCCAGAAAGGATAGGAACTAAACCCAGTGCGTGGGATGCTGTAGGTGGCATATATATACCTGTCCTGTAACAGCCAGAAGGGATTGTCTGGGAAAGGTGTACGTTTAGTGTTAAAATAAAGTTTGTGAATGCATTTGAGGAGTGCACACGAGAGGCTTGTACTAAGAACACACTGAGTGTATCATAAACACCCAATTAAAGTAACTTGGAGTTGCACGTTTGCATAGAAAATGTTGGGTTTTGTTCTTTACTAAAAATGAATTGACAGTGGGGCGCCTGGGTGGCTCAGTGGGTTAAGCCGCTGCCTTCGGCTCGGGTCATGATCTCAGGGTCCTGGGATCGAGTCCCGCATCGGGCTCTCTGCTCAGCAGGAAGCCTGCTTCCTCCTCTCTCTCTCTCTGCCTGCCTCTCTGCCTACTTGTGATCTCTCTCTGTCAAATAAATAAATAAAATCTTAAAAAAAATAAAAAAATAAAAATAAATGAATTGGCAGATTGGTGACGGTTTATGATAGTAAGACACAGTTATTTGTTTATTTTGGCTGGTAGTCTACCAAAACTTGATGTTTTAGTTTTCCTACTAAAACAACATGTGGGAATAAGAAACATCCAATCTTAAAGTATTTGGGTCAGGCAAATATCAGTATATTCTGGATGAGAAATCTTGAATACTTGTCATCCGTCATGGGTGGGGCCTATAGCATATGCCAAAATTCTATTATTAAAGTTTTAGAATGTCTTTTGGTCTCAAAAATAGTCTGTGCCCCTTAGACTTTTCCTTGGTTTTGCCTTTTCTTTTTACCTCGGGTTGTCTCCATTATTCCTATTTCTGTCCTGCATTATCTACCATGCATTCTGAATTCCTTGAAAATGTTTCCTCTGAAAGCCATAAAAACTAATGGGTAAAATTTTATTCTGCTCATCCTTTTATTCTTCCATGGTTTCTCTTTGGAGCCAGTGTTACTTTTTCATGATTGTCAAAATATGTTTTGGCAATATTTTCATGGAAGCCCTAAGTGAACATAAGGTGTTTGAGTCATTTTGACAGCGCGTAGGGTCTTTGTATCTCCTATAAGACCTAAAATGTAAGTGTATCTAGGGACTCCTGGGTGGCTCAGTTGGTTGAGCATTTGCCTCTGGCTTGGGTCATGATCACAGGGTCCTGGGACTGAGTCCCTAGATGGGCCCCTTGCTCAGTAGGGAGCCTGCTTCTCCCTTTGCCTGCCCTTCCCCTGGCTTGTGCATGTTCTTTCTCTCTGACAAATAAATAAAATCTTCTAAAAAAAAAGTAAGTATCTAAAAAAAGTATCTAATAGATTTATAAAATACCTGTTGTTTGATTTTTTTAAAAATTGGTTTCAAGTTACTAGCTGTTGTTATTTTTTTTCTTAAACTCTGTGAGCCTGCCTAGCTCTTCATTACATCATCATCTGTTCATTCCTTTAACCCGTGTTACTGAGCCTCTGCTATGAGCTGGTTCCTGTTGTAGGTGGAGACTCAGCGTGAATAAAGTGTCGCATTCATAAAGCTTACTTTTCCTAATTCATTGAGTGCTTAAGAATAAAAATGAAGTTCAGTATAATACAAGGACTGTAAATCATACTTAGAAAGCAGTATATTACCTAATGCATTTTGAAGATAGCTAAGGTGTCTTCATAATATTCCTGAGCTATAAAAGGTTTTTTTCTTTATTTTTAATTGAAGTACAGTTGACAATACAATATTGTGTTAAAGATTGTTTTGTTGTTGTGGTTTCTTACCTCTTAAAATCAAATTGCCTGAAGTTTAGTTTTCTTTTCTCACATGACTGAGCACCGTATTTGCGATCCTTAGACAACACTAAGGAAAGCAGTGTAAAGAGAAAAAGAAAGTAAAGTGATGTAAATGAGAGAGTGGTCTTTGTCCTGTGGAGAGTTTTTGTTGTGTTGTTTTGTCTTGTTTTCAACCAATTTAAAATTTTTGCCGTATTTTAAAAGCACACTCAAGTGTCATGAAGACCTTAATAATTTTTACATTATCTACCCCATAAGTCCCTTGTAATAGAGCTGATTTTTAAGTATTCAAAATTTTAAAATTTGGTGCACCTGGGTGGCTCAGTCGGTTAAGTGTGGCACTCTTGATTTTGGGTCGTGTCATGATGTCAGGGTCATGAGATTGAGCCTCTCCACTGAGCATGGAGCTTGCTTAAGATTCTCTCCCTCTCCCTCTGCTCTTCCCCCTCCCACCCCTGCTCATTCATATGCATGCACGCACAGCCTCGCACTCGCTCACGCTCGCTCTCTCTCTCTCAAAAATAAAATTTAAAAAATTGAGGGCAAATACTCTCAAGGGAAATCTGCATGGGCTGCAAAACTGTGGTTTATGCACTCCCTTCTCTCTCCCTCAGAGTCAGCAAGCCGCTTACAGACGATTCTGAGTGAGATTCAACCACGAGATACTAATGATTACTTCACTCAAGCCAAAATTCTCAAAGAACGTGATAGCTTTGATTTTGAGGACTTGAATGCCAGTGTGCCAAATCTTGGTGCTTCTGCAGAGACCAAAGGTAGCACGTATAAAATCAATATTGTATTACTGTAATTGGTGTTCAGTGACATCATATACAAAATGTTCTTTTTACATAGGAAATCAGGATGCATAGGTTTGCAGAACATTTCTAGATAATTAAAGTCTTGGAGCTTGTCCGTGATTTATTTTGGAGAATCTGTATCTAAGACTTTTACCAGAAAATGGTGCACCCCAGGACATTAATATATAAGGGGCTACAACAGAAAGCCTTTGAGTGGGAACACCTGTCTTGGCAGCCAGGTGGTGTTCAGTCAACTTGGGTTTGGGCCACAGTGCTGTGGTTCTCTGCAGTGAGAGTCCTTACGGTCAAGAAATCATGTCCTTTGATTTCTGAAGGGAAATCAGCCTTATTACTCAGTAAAGCATGAGCTGCTTTATTGTATCAAGCCTCTGAAAGTTGTATTCTACTGCTTGTTTTCTCTTTAGTTGTTATTTTATCATTTTCTATAATGCTGTAAAGTGTCATCAACAGTAATAGCTTAGTGACTTAGTACATATTCTACTTTCTCCACTAGGTGGAGATATTCTCTTATAAAAATTTCTCGTCATTTTTTAAACTACACAACATAACATCTAAATACATGCTTGTTGTAATAGTTTGAGGCAATAGCGAGGGAAATTTGAATTAAAAACAACTTAAAACCTTAATTAAAATTTCAATTCAGTGTTTACATTTTACCTTAAAAAAAAGAACAACAAACAAAATTAAAGATCTTCATTGACTCCCCCAAGCCACTTCTTCTCTTTGAAGTGTATTTGCTTTTAGATTTATTCTGTATATTGATGGGTATATGCATTTACTCTTTTAGTTTAGTGGGCATTTAAAAAACACAAATGGGTTGCTTTGTAACTTGCCTTGGATTTTTCTTTAATGTTAATACTAAAATACTCTAAAAACTAGAAAAAGAGAGGAAGCATAATTGGTGTTTATTGGCTATGGAATTTAAATATAGTTTGAAAGAAAATTTATATTTTCCTTTGATTTTAAAAGTTTTATCCTGCCCCTTGGTGAGCTACCCTCACCAAGATGAGTAATGAAATGTATTTATAGTCGGAATTTGTTTCATTCATTTCTGAAAGTTAGACTTAATTTTTGAAATGGTATTGTGTTTTATTTTAAAATTTATTTTGAGGGGCACCTGGGTGGCTCAGTTGGTCGGGTGACTGCCTTTGGCTCGGGTCATGATCTTCAGGGTCCTGGGATCGAGGCCCGCCTCAGGTTCTCTGCTCAGCAGAGAGCGTGCTTCTCTCTCTTCTACTCTCCCTACTTGTGCTCTCTCTCTCTGTCAGAAAAATAAATAAAATCTTAAAAAATTTATTTTGAAAATAGTACATTAGAAAATACTTAGCATGAATCTTAGAGCACATGCTCAACAAATGTTAGTTGTTTTATTATGAATAAATAAAACGATTGATTTGTTCATGTAGATTATTCTTGGGGAAATGATGAATAATCTTATTCTAAGAAACCTGGGATGTGAGTAATCAAGTGTCTAGTGTTGCAATTGATCCTTTTTTTTTTTTTTTTAAGGTAAAGAAAGAAAAACATGTGATGTAACTGCTCAGATGGTGCTGGTATGTTGTTGGCGAAGTATGAAGGAAGTTGCTTTACTTTTAGGCACACTGTGCCAGCTTCTCCCTATGCAGTCTGTGCCAGAATCTTCCAATGGATTATTAACGGTGGAGCAGGTAGGGTAGATATTTATTCCACCTGGCATAATTTCTGGTTATATAACTCAATATAAAAAAGATGAGTTTTGAACTTTTCTTGAATAAAATCATACAGATGTCAACTGAAGGAAATTCATGGTAGTATAGAAATTAGACCTTGCAGTATATTTCAAAACTGTGGCATTTTTGGAAATAATTTTATTTTTCTAAGTTAGAAATAACTGTAGGTTTTACCTTCTAACTTCAGTATTGCATTTTAGTTTTTATTCTTCCATTTAACACGTATAAATTTAAATGAAATTGTCTGTTTAGTAAAACTCCACAAACCTCTTAAATTTCATGAAGGAAAAAAGTAATGTATTGGTTGATTATAGATCTCTTGTTTCCCACTACACTGATAATAAAGTTGTAGTCACTTTGGTTTTTTGGCTGACTTTTATTTTAAGACCACAAAATCAGTTCACCATCTGGGACTGTTCAAGTGACGGGAGTGCAGTGTTTACAAGAAATTAGCTTACCACAAGCATTTCATTTGGAAATATTTTAGATTTATTAGATTTCTGTTTTTAATTGATTCCCTCTTCCTTTCCATATGGTTTCAACAAATCTATTTCCCACCGTTTTCCAGCAAAGATATATACCACGTACTTTCATTTTTAACCTTTTTCAAATAAAGATAATTTTTTCCCCTTAGGGTGTTACAACATTTAAGAACAAAACAAATATTGTAGTACACTAAATGCTGATTATTTCTATAATAACCATGTGACTAGTTCCATGGAAATAATGCTAATATTTTTATTCTCACACTCTGTGGCCATGTGCTTGCATCTGGTTAACAGCTGGGCCTGTGATGTTGCAAGGCCCTGAGATGGAGACCAGCCGAGGGGAACAGTACACTGTCGGCATCATTGTTTTCCTTATTCTCTTCCAAATCAAATAGGCGTCAGTGTTCTAGAGTTACTTGTAGTCATTGCTGGTGACCAGCTGGAGTGCCAGTGCCAACATCTTTGCTGAGGAATCCAGCTATGATTAATGATTACTTCACAGATGTTCACCGTCTTACTAAGAAGTAAACATGTGCTGAAGTCTCTTCACTGTTCATCTCCTCTTTTCAAGGACAAGTTAAAACATCTAGTTTTGGGGGCTGTGTTGGATAGCATTTGAAAAAAAAAATTCAGGGAAACAGATTTTGCTTTTACTGTAGTTGAGAAAGACCTGAAAGCTTCCAGTGAAAACTGTCTGGCCTTGACATCTTTTCCAGAGCACCCAAATCTTTTGAATTTAATTTATGTGGGAGAGCCATGTTGGAACTGAGAATTCATATGAAATAAAAGAGATGTTTGTAAAACAAAAACCAACCCCCTGCAAAACAGCAGAAACAATAACAGAGAGGCTCTTATAAAGCAAAGAACTCTTGTAATGACTGTTTTCTTGAATAAGACATAGAGTCTTATTTTTCTGTAAAATATTAGTTTCTACTCTAGTGAGATTCAGTCATTTTCCCATGTCACTGTTCACATGGTGACATCACATTTTTGGTTTGAGGAGAAACTAGCTACTGAACGAGCAATCAAGAATGTATGGAATAATACTGTTCCAACCTTGAAACCCTGCTCCCTGTGGAAGACTTTTCTTGATTCTGGTGTCTTTAACTAGACGAATTGCCTTAGTTTAGGAACATTTAGTCAATGAAAATCAAAGTCATCAGGAAATTAGCATTATTCATATTGCTAGAATATTCCTACTTTGAAACATCAAATTCTGCTCCATGAAATTCTTCTAAATTAAAAATAAAACCATGTACTTAAAGCTTTTGAGAGTTAAAAATATGTCCATGATGGAGAAGAAGGAAATTTCCTTTGCAGTGGCTGGGCCATGCCTGAGGTCCACCTTCCTTCTGAGGGCACAGTCACCATTACAACATGACATCTTTTGTGCATCTAGCAGCAAAACTAAGAATTTAAAAGTCAGTACCTTAGGTGAGGGTGACCATAACAGATGTGCACAGACAGGGGCAGGGAAGTGACTTGTAGGTAGGAGTCACTTTGGGGGAGAACCTGGGACTTGGATTTCTTATTCCTAAGAATAATAATTAACAACGGTGCTCTGCTTTTCTCTCGAGGGATGAAGGAGGCTGTTCCATACAACCTAAAATACTGACACTCAACCCAATGTTTCTTTTACTCTCCATTTGCCCTTTACTCTTGAAAAAGTAGGATGATTCTATTGTAATTTAAAATGTGATGCTTCAAATGCAGGCAACAGGGAGGATTTCTATAGCCCAGTGCCTTCAATCCCATCCTCATTTGAGGG
The DNA here is from genome assembly GCF_030435805.1 of Mustela lutreola. Taxonomy (NCBI): domain Eukaryota; kingdom Metazoa; phylum Chordata; class Mammalia; order Carnivora; family Mustelidae; genus Mustela; species Mustela lutreola. The sequence goes on from NC_081298.1 coordinate 69,323,785, forward strand.
CCATTTGTTGAAGTGGTGGCCTCTGAAATCCTGCATTCACGAAGGTAGTTTCTAAGCAGCTAGCAGACAGTGAGATACATTTTGAAGATTACAGTTTACTGTGGAACGAGAAAGACCGGTGCCCATTTGTGACTGAGTATTCAGTGCTATATTCACAGACTATTAGAGCTGGAAGGATCACGGGGATGATAGAATCCAACCCTCTTGCACCAGGGCAAACTGAAGCCCTTGGGCGTTACCTGGTTTGCCCAAGATCACAAAGCTGGTTTGTGGCAGTTGTGGGACAGGAACCCAGCTGTCCTTTCCAGCCTGCGTTCGGACACGGCACAGTGCTGCCTTTGTTCTGATCTGCTCATTTGATTTTTTCTTTAAATTTGATTTTCCCTTTTCCCCCTACCCAACCAGACTTTAACAAGCAAGAGGACGGTAAGGCAACTTGCTACTGAGCTTTTTAGCAAATGATTCATTTCCCTAAATTACTTCTTGTGAAGCCGTGTGTCCTCCACGGCTTTAGCAAGAGGAAAATGGGTTCATTCAGAGGCATGTCTGACTTTCCTCCTGCAAGGTAATCACCTAATGAAAGGTTCTTTCATAATGTCCCTGTACAAGAGGCAGAGATAAAACCAACTTGGAGGGATGTAAGTCGAGACCCTTAAAGAGTGGGCTTTACACACAACCTTATCTCACAGCTTCCTGGCTGGTGTGTGTCTAGGTTTCAAGCTGGGTGTTTTGCTGATGTAGAGCTTATGCTTAATGCATTTTGTTGGTCCTCTTTCCAAGGGATGTTGGATACGCAGTGCCTGCTGATTTTTTTTTTTTAAATAACTTCCTCTTTCTGGAGTATCAATTCATATGTTCATATATTTCCTATATATAAATTCATATATTTATATATTTCAATTATATTATATATTATATAATATATTTTAATTCATATATTTTTATATTTCAATTATATTATATATACTTATATATATAATATTTCTATTTATATATTATACTTTTCCTTAGTATTCCTAAAAAGAAGCTTTGGGGTAGATTTGTCATACCTGCTTTCTCCTTCCTGTAATTATCGCCACAGAAATCACCTGAATAAAAATAATTGCCAACAATTAGAAATTAGCTACTTTTTAAAAACTTCCTAAGGTAGAGTCTGTTGTGATTTTTAGGATGGCTAAATGGGTTTACACATTTTTCTCAGTGTCTTATGTTACTATGTTGGATTGTCCATTCTGGACTACAACAGGGGATATATTTTTATTAGCACCTGTGAGTCTTAAAGAAATTGCCTTTTGTATTTTGCCAAAGTTGATTTTTTTAGAAATTATGAATAAGTATTCATTGAGTTGTACTGGATACAGGTTACAATTTTTAAGCTGTGAAATGGAGTTAGACATGTCTTTTATTCACCTGTTTATTGATTGCCATAGTCCGTCAACACAAGAGTGTTGTGGGAACATAAATAAATGTAATATGTGTTTCTCTGACCGAAAGGCTTAGAAATGTAATAGGGATATAAGATAAATTCATTTTAAAAAGTTAGACTGAAGGACACCAGTTAAAATGGCACATGGTTAAGAATTTGCTAGAAAGCAAAGAGTAAATTGCTGGTGAGAAGATGTCTAAATGCCAGAAAACTTTTTTTTTTTATAAAGATTTTATTTACTTGAGAGAGTGTGTGTGCATGTGCTCATGCGTGAGCTGGAGGGGCCTGGGAGAGGGAAAAGAAGAAACAGACTCCCCACTGAGCAGGTAGCCTGATGGGGAGCTTGATCCCAGGACCTCAAGATCATGACCTGAGCCAAAAGCAGAAGCTTAACAGACTGAACCACCGAGGTGCCCCTAAGTACCAGAAAACTATTATCTTTGTTGTTATTATGTAGGGGAGCAATATTTGGGCTTTGAAGATTTCCCACCGTTAGTAAGAAATCTCTATAGTAGTGGATGTGCAGTTTAAAACATTAATTATCTTACTGTCTGCTAGACTTTTATAAACTGTTCTATTTAACCTAAGTAGAATTAATGACATTCCTAAGGTTATACGAAGTAGCTGTATCATAAAATCAAAGTTAAAATTAAGGGCTTAAATCTCACTATTTGATGATACAAAATGAAAGCAAAACAGACATTTACTGTTTGCTAGTCTACCAGGTGCTCTGCTAAATGCTTATATGTGTAATCTGACTTATTTCTCAGAATAACCCTGTGAAGTAGGTTCTAGTTGTAGCCCCACTTCACAGGTGAATGAATGAACTGCTTCATTATGTTCTACTGGCAAGGAGGCTGGATAGGGTTCCTGAACTCAGCCCTCCTGGCTCCAGGGTATCACAGCTGAACCACCACATATGGTTTTTGTAGAAATGTTCCTCCAGTACTTAAATCCTCTTTGGCTTATCTGCTTTATAATAAGTGGAATTAGCCTCGATTTTTCAGCTGTCTTTCTCTATAAATAGAGGACAAATTTTTAAAAAATGTATTTAGATTTGCCCTTTGTGGGTTTTAGGCTCTAGATGAGCATTTAGCACCCCTAATTTGTCCACTCGTGAATTGTAGATGCCTTAAGACATGGCACGTAGCTGTTTTCCCCTTTGGAAATTTATATCCTATAAACCCAGAAAAGCATGTTAATTGGCCTGTAGAAATGGGTTTTATGAAAATTTAGAACCAGGATCTGCTCAATTTAAAAAGGTAGTGACCAGAATTTAATTTTAAGTCTAGAAATCAGTGTGCCTCCCCCACCTTTTTTTTCTCTTTTACCTTAATTCCCTTAAAAAAAAATCTCGAGACGCATGTTATTCATTAAGAAAATAACACATGAAGACATCATCAGTGTTTTTGTGAACTTTAGATAGGACCTTAGTAGTATCTAATAAAAGGACAATTGGATCAGAGCTTTCAGAGGACTTTTGCATTTTTAAAATAAATTTAAAAATTCTATTTCTGATTCTGGCTGTTGTCATTAATATTCTAAGTTGTTTGGGTAAAATCTGTTGTTTGTGTTTGATTATCCAATGGGGGGGTGTCAGCATGGCCTTTTCCCCTGTCCATTTGCTCGTAGACCACACTGCCTGGACTCCTCCTACCCTTGGTAGTGGAATCCATGTCCAGCTTGCAGCCCTATCTTCTACTGTTTTCTAGTATGAAACCTTAAGGTCATGCAGCCAGGTCTGCTGATGTTCACTTATATATTCTGTGTTCATTCATATAGAAAGATCCAGTAAAGTGTCTGGGCAGTAGCAGGGACTTAATAAATGTTTATTCATACCTTCTAGTCCCCCAGCCTCTTCCCATGTTCGTTACCCTCTTCCATTTTGGTCTCCCCAAGTATATCTAGTTCAAAGTCTAAACATGAAGCTTCTTGTAATAATTTATTCCAGAGCAGAAGGATCTTTCATTTCTTGGAGCTCTGAGGCGTCTGATGATGTGTACCATTCAGCAAATCGGTTTTGTCTGAACTGAAAGCCTCTTGAGGACAGATGTCTTGTTTTGCCCCTCCCTGTCTACCCTAGCACTAAGCTGCTAAGTATTTGACTGGGTGCTAAAGAAATATTTACTGATTAGCAGACCTTGTATACTCTCTTCAAAGGCAAAAATTCATAGTATTACCTAGGCGAGTTTGTTGGGAGATTATGTTCAAAATGAAATGAAGGAAAACTCTACTTCTCACTTGTGTCCTTAGCACCTCAATCTGTTTCCTGAGGCCAGGATTACCTAAAATTGAGGTCAACCCTTGAGAAGACCATCTGTTTGTCACACTTCTGAGATTTTTTATTTTGTTCTATGCTTGTTGGTTAGGTTTCTTTAAACAGTAAAGGAAGCTGAAAATCAAATTTTTGCCTAAGATCTAGATGGTGAACTATTCTAAGTTCACAGAGAAGCACTTGAACAGTTAACATTTTTGTTTTCCTGAAGTATGTTTTACTATCTGTAACATTTTAGAAAAAAAAAAAGTTAGATTCCATCTTTATGACTTGCTGTTTTAAATTTTCTTAATAAACCTATTACCTATTCTTAGAAATCTTTTATTTCTCTAATAATGGAAGTGATAGTCATAACAAGTTAGCTAAGTGGAGTTTCTTCTGGCCCTCATTTTGTGGGATTATTGAGCTTTAGATCTATCTTGGGGTTAAGTTCAGGTTAAAGGCTTGAGAATTCTGGTCAAAATATACTCTGAAATTACTGTATTGAAGAGAAAATGATAAAGCTTATCCTGACTGGTCTTGACAGGCAGTATGTGCTCTTTAAAAATTTTAAAAATTAAGCATATCATCAGATCTATACCTGAAAACTTCAGCTGAAGAACATGACCTGTCACTCTTGGGTTATTAAAGTGTTAAAATTGAAAAAGTCCTATTATATATTGGTTTTCTGGTTCTTTATTATATATCTGCTTCTTATTTCTCTAAATATATTGCTTGTTATCTCTCTGTGATCAGATATATTTTAAGTATGGAGTACATCTTTACTTTTCCTCTATTTGGAAACCCAGAGCTGAAATGGATTATAGGTTATGGGCCTATTCTGAACTTTTAGGTTTATTAACTTATTTTAATATACAACCTTTGAAGCAAGTATTATTGTTACCCCCAGTTTATAGATGAGGAAACTTGCCCATGGTCAAATGTTTAATTACACCTTGTACTGTTATCTCACATGTGTGCAGAGCACGAATCTAATCACTGTGCTGAGATAGAAGGTGTTTTAGGTGAGCATATCCGAGCTATCTTGGGACAGCTTGCCTTTCCACCATACTGTGATCTACTGGGGAGACTTGGATCAAGAGAGCCAAGGATAGCTTTGGTCCTGAGCCTTATACAAAATTTGAATTTTCTAAAATTGATAGCCACCAAATGATTTTAGTATAAAACTAGCCCAATTTACCGGTTAATTCTGCACAAAACCTCATCAACAACTAATTGTTAGTCTTGCCTTCTTCAAAATAGTGATATTTGTTATTTGTCCAAACTTGCATGCAGAAAGGCAACATGTAGGAAAGTGATTTGGCAGCATTCTGGAAAATGCCGTGGCTCTACCTCCGAGTGAAGCCTGTCAGTTTTCAATTTTCAGGACTCCCTTTGCACAAGTCTTGCATTGCCACTAATAATTGTTTATCTCTAAATGGTAATTATTGGGAGTTTTACTATTTAATGGACTGGAGTTTCAGTTTGGGAAGTTCTGTAGATGGGTGGTGCTGATGGTCACACAACAGCATGAACAGACTGAGTGCCATGGAACTGTACACATTAAAAAATGGTAAATTTTCGGGGCTCCTGGGTGGCTAGTTGGTTAAATGTCTGCCCTCAACTCCCATAATGATCCCAGCATTCTGAGATGGAGCCTAGGATCAAACTCCCTGCTCAGTGGGGCGTCTGCTGCTTCTCCCTCTGCCTCTGTCCCTGGCTTGTGCTCTTTCTCTCTCAAATGAATAAATAAAACCTTTTTTAAAAAATGGTAAAGTTTGTATTATATATATTTTAACCACAGTAGAAAAATTTATTTATTTATTTATTTATGTATGTATTAAAAAAATAACAGAAAAAGATAATTATTTCACCCAGGCCTAGGTGTGTGAGGCTTGTCACCTTGTGCAATTTGCTGTTGGTGTTGAATGATATGAACTGGCATAGGGAGGCAGTTCTAGTTTAATAGTTAAAGACATCCACTGGCGCCAGACTGCGTTTATGTACTGGCTCTACTACTTACTTGCTGTGTTACCTTGAATAAGTTACTTGGCCTTTCTGGGCCTCTTCCCTATTGGAAAGTAGAGATGATAATAGTACTTATTTCATGGAATTGCTTTGAGGATTAAATATGATATTATAAAAACACTTAAAATACGACCTGTCACAAAGTCAATGCTAAATGGATAAAGATCTAGTTCTGAGCTCTTAATGGTGATACTGACATAAATGGATCTGTAAATGTAAGTAAGCATAAATCACACATTTATTTTTTTATTTTGTTTTAAAGGTAAAAGAAGTAGGAGATTACTTCAAACATCACCTCTTACAGTCCAGGCACAGAGGAGCATTTGAACTTGCTTACACTGGCTTTGTGAAACTTACTGAAATACTAAACAGGTAAACAAAACAAATATCCTCTGTGTACATTTTTAAAAGACTAAGTGTACAAACTATGTGCTCAAAGTGAAATTTACTTGTGCCTTTTGATGTTTAAAAGAATAAGACTTAGTTGGCTTCAAACTCTTGGAAGAAATTGTTTTCTTAGGTTTCATTGTACGATTTACTGCAGATGATTGAGTGAAATGTCCAAACCAAGTTGTTCTCCCATTGAAAGGTGATTTGTAGCAAACTCAAAAAAGATTTTGCTAAAAATAGCTTTGGAGTTACCATTTCTTTTCATTGAATGAAATGACTGTTTTGTCTGTTTGAAAATTACTTGGCATTCAGGAAAAAATAAGCCTTCCAGTTTTCTGGATTTGTGTACGTTACAGACAGAGAAACACTTAAGGATTTTGTGTTTTTCTTCGTAATGTTATCTTATAGAAAATTTTAAAAGAACAGTAAATCGACCAAAAAGTATCAAAGATTTCCCCCACCCTTACCTGGAAGAATACTTAGGTAGATTTCATATATTTAGCCAAATGTGTTTTTTTGACATTATAGGTGGTGATAATTTCATTCATTCATATAATAGATTTCCTCCAAAGAGCTTGTAAGGAAACCTTAAATTACTTAATGACTAAGTGTTCATGGCAAGTGTTCTCTAAATAAAAGGTAGTATTTTCCAGGAAAACATTTCCATTGCCTGGAAACTTTTTGAAATGAAGCAGAGTTCTGCCAGTCTTGTAGCCTCAGCAAACATTTTATTTTGGGCTGGTAAGACATCTACTCCTTGAATATTTTTGAAACATTTTTTTCACACTCCTGGTAAAAACATTTATAGCACATTTTGCAGTTGTGGGCTGCACAGAATATCTGTAAATGATAAATTATAAAATGTCCCTGACATTAAAATGCTGATCTTGAAAATATTTTATTATCTTTTCAACTCTCTTTCCAGTGTAGACATGACTTAGGGATTTTTTTTTTTTGTCGTAACACAACACACTTTACTACCTTCAAATCAGTTATCAAATATATATTGAATACTAGTTGTGTGCTTAGTACTGTGTTTGGTTCAGAGGATATAGTACTTCTTTATAAGACAAGGGTCCTGTTCTTAAAGAGCTTATTGTTTAGTGTAGGAAATAAGCAGAGATGAAATTCAAAATATTTAATAGACAGTATGTCATGAGTACTGACTGGTCAGAACAGACACTGGTTGTGAGCACTCAACATTGCTGTACGTATGGATGTGTGTTAGCTGAATGCCAGCCTGGAAAGTGAGACCAACATACTTGAGCAAGATAAACAATCCAGTGTTATATTTTGGATAAAATTTATTAATTCTGTAGGAATAATGGAAAGAAAGCAACAGAGATAGGCTGGAGAGGAGGTAGCATTTACACTAATGTATGAGCAAGGTTTAAGTAGATAGCAGGAGAAAGGAGGAAATTTTGTGAGCAGATGTTCAGAGGCTAGAATCAGAATGGCATATTGTTAGGTGAGTAAATAAGTCATCCTTACTGTAGTAGTGGTGGTGGTGATGGTGATAGTGGTGATATTGGTGGTGATGGTGGTGATGGTGGTAATGGTGGTGGTTATGGTGGTGATGGTGGTGGAGATGTTGGTGGTGATGTTGATGATGGTGTGGTGATGGTGTGGTGATAATTTTATTATACAAACATTAATCTCCTTGACTCTGATCTTCTCATCCCTAAAGTAAGGAAAAGAATATTTGCCATATTGACAGATCTCTGGCAGTTGTTGTATAATCAAGTTTGCATTATAAAACTTTCTACAAATGGAAACCATCAATGAGACTGGTGTTGATTGTAGTGTTGGTATGCAAAAGTAGTTTTTAGGTCGAAACTATTAGGTTAGATAGATTGTAATGGCAGATTATAGTGAGGAGGCTCTGGAACCAGTTATAATGATCTAGATCTAAGGTGATGAGAGCTTCTTCCTCTGTTGATGGCCCTGGGAATGGAGGACGGAAAGAAGTGGCATGTCAGTTAACATTCAGCTCCACATAGTAACAACTCCACTTACAACATATTAAATGCTTAGAAGGAAGCTGTGGATTTTATTCTACTTATATAATATGTTTCATGATTTTATGTGTTGAGAATTAGGGCAAGGCTCAGCTGGGTGATTCTTCTCAGTGTATTTACTAAGTACAGTTGGTGGCATTAAGTTGGCAGATGAATTGGTCAAGAGGATCCAGGACAGCTTATATTCATATTCATATTATGGCAACTTGGTAAGAAAACTGGAAGATTGGGCCAGGTTGGGACTACATGTTGTCTCTTAGCATAGGAGTCTTAAGGTAGTTGACATTCATGTATGGCAGCTGGCTTTCACCAGAAAGAGTTCCGAGAGAATCAGGCAGGAGCTTCGTGGTCTTTTTTCCTACCCTCCCTCCCTCCCTCCCTCTCTCCCTACCTTCCTTCCTTCCTCATGGTCTTTCTAACCTAGTCCCTGAAGTCTCATAGTATTGCTTCAGTCATATTCTTCCAGTTATAAGTGAGTCTTAAGGCTAGTTCACATTCGAGAGAGGAATTAGACTCCATTACGTGTTTGTTGGTGAAGTGGCAAGATCATCCTGTAGAAATACATGTGGGATGGATTGTTCCTGTGGTTTAATTCTTGGTGACCAGAACAACGGGATTAATGTTACCAGGCAGGGAAACTGAAAGAGGGAATTAGTTTGATAAAGATGAATACATTTGTTTTGTATGTGTTATGTGTGAGATGATGATAGCATATCTTGGAAATACGTACGTCAGACTTGGAGATAGGGGCATTAAGTTTGGGAGATATAACAGAAACAGGGACGTAGGTTTAGGAGTTGTCATCATAACCACTGTAGTTAGTAGGATTGCAGTCTTCAGGGGACAACGTAAAAGGAGAAAAGAAGAGAGGACCAAGGACAGAGGCTTTTGAACAGCTATACTAGGTGGTTGAATGCTACAGTTGAAAGTATGCCAAGTACGTGGAGCAGGGAGACTAGGTAAGGCCCATGCCTGGTATCTCAGCCACTCCTAATCTGCTTTAAAAATCTCACGGTTGTCGCTGTTGGCTTTTAACCAACCTGTTATGGGTTCTCATTTGTTGCTTCCAAACCAAGTGGTTCTTGTCCCTTTGGAGACATTTCAGATCTGCTGAACAGAATGTTTTGGAGGGAACATCTTTACAATGTGTGTGGCTTCCTTTTGTTTGGTTTTTATTTTTAATAGAAAATGTGTTTCTTTTGGATCCTTTTGAAAGTTTTTTATAAGCCCTTAAGTTATGAAAAAGTTATTTTTCATACAACTTTTTAAAAAGTTTGCAGAAAGAAATCTGGGCTTTCATGAAAATCCACTGAAATGGAGGCCAACTGCTGGCTACCCCTTGAATTACAGCTGTGCTAGGGAAGGAGGCACTTAAAGAGATTAATGGATAAATAACTGAAGAGTTAAACATGAGCCAAATTGTTAGAATTGGTTTTTAATAAGATTATTCAAAATGTCTTCAAATGTAAACTAACTTTGCTATTAAACAATCACCTAAGAATAAATAGAAGTGGGAGATGCTGTTCTTTTTTCTGGGCATTTTTTGAAAGCGACACTTATGTACAAACACACACACACACATAGTATGTTGAGTTAGTTTTTCAAAATACGATTTTCTTATATGGTGCTTTTTATCTAGATTTGATGAAACATGCATACTCTCTTCAAAAAACACAAGTACGTGCCTAAGCATTTGATTGAAGTGATTAGGTACTTTGAAGTCATAATTCAAAACTCAGGTTTCTGGTGAAATTTATATTTGCTTGTTTACCCTTTATGACCCTAGTATTTTAAGTTGTTCTTTCAGTGAAAAGCAACAGAATCTTAAAAGTAGGGTGTTAGGCCAGAGACTCTAGCTTTCATTTGTACAACCATGAATTAATCTTAACTATAAGGGGACTAAATTGTTGATTTCAGTTCTAAATGTAGAAGGGAGGTTCGTGAATGCATAATACTGTCTTATTCTGCATCTATTTGAATTTTTCTGCTTATTGAAATATAACTTAATCTCAGCTATTGATTGCAATAAGTAGAATCATTTTCAGTTATTGACCTGAAAAAATGAATTGCTGACATTTAGCAGTTTTTGTCCTAAAATGCTAGTGCTGACTCGTGGATGTCAACAGTGATGGTAGACAGAAGTAGTTTAAATATGTATTGAAAATTTCATCAGTTAATTACAGCCACTACAATCTAAATTCAATAGAAGACTTCTTATGAACAATTGAATTACAATAATGAAAAAATAATTTCCTCTGCTTTATTAGAGAATGAAAGACCAAGTCTCTAAAGAATGTGCGATTGAGCAAGAAATAAGTGTGGAATGTAATGTATGAGATTTGGGGAAAAAGTCATTAACTCTTAATAATATAAAATACAATCTTGTCTAAACCTTTATTCCTGCCTGCTTTGGCAAATGTGTCTAATAAGACACTTTTATTTCTGAGTGTCCTGTGAATTTTATTTAAAACCTTAATAATTAAATAAAGAATAACTGATGATCCACTCCGGGAAGCCATAGAGGAAATCCTTTAAATTCCCCATTTCTGGGGCGCCTGCGTGGCACAGTGGGTTAAGCCGCTGCCTTCGGCTCGGGTCATAATCTCAGGGTCCTGGGATCGAGTCCCGCATTGGCCTCTCTGCTCAGCAGGGAGCCTGCTTCCCTCTCTCTCTCTGCCTGCCTCTCCGTCTACTTGTGATCTCTGTCTGTCAAATAAATAAAATCTTTAAAAAAAAAGAATTCCCCATTTCTGTAGCAGATTGAAAGGATTTGTGGAAAACTAGAATGTTGTAATATTAAATTCTGAGTCTTGGTGTTGTTGGTTTCTGGCCCCTAAATTGTTATTTTTAAGCCCACTGCATAGTTGAGTCAGGTATTACTTTTCTTTCCTGAACTTTGAATACTTACTTTTAAAGTTCTCATAGTAAGACTGAGTCATTTAGACAATACCAGAGGACTCTTGTTCTCCGTGATCAACCACTATGTCAGTTCTGCTAGCAAAGTCCCAAAGTTTTCAATATTAATTTTTCTCCTTGAGCACAGGGAATGGTTATATTAAATACTGAGAGACCCAACCATCTAATCTGCCCTTTTAACTACTTTTTAAAATCCACTGTATTTTGCCCTTTCCCTATGGCCTTCTTTTGGCAATTCAATTTAGATTTGGTCATTGTTGTTACTGCCTGTGCCTGCAGCTCAGGCTTCAGAATAGCCCCCTGATGTTTGAGCCTGCAGTAAACCTACACAGTATTTGATGGTGGAGAGGGAGTGAAGATGACTTCTGCTGATATGCCGCTTTGTCACTGGCTCTCATTTGGGCAAATCATTTTTCAGGCTTAAAATTTCTCCATGCTTCAGGGTCATGTTACCTTTTTAAAATGTGCATGCGCATGCACCCAGTCTTCACGCACATCTGTCACTGTTTAGTTTAATTGAAATAATCAACATGAACCTTGAAAAAATAAACATAATACTTGACCAGAGAATGAATGGAGTGGAGACTGTAGTTTATGAAATAATTGGGAGATTGGGAAAATCTCTAAGTTAGGAAAAGTAACCATACTGAAAGAGTTGGAGGAAATGAAGATAACATTTCTCAATAAACAATAGTAATAAAACTAATCAGAACTCAACAAAAAAATAGCCCTGTGTGACCACACTTAGGTGGATGGACGAAGCCACTGGAAAGCCACTTTGTAGTCAGGGAACCTGATTTACTGGCACAAAATAGTCTAATGACCAATTAGTTGGGTATACAGCAGATGTAATTTGATTTCAGTCTGCGGGTTTTTTCGCTTATCTTAGAATACTTACCCACTATGAGGGAGATAACTTTGTGGCTAGAAAGTGGACTAATCTGCTTATGAAACAGTAATTTGCTCCAGGGATTTGCTCTAGACAACACAAAGGCCTGAACAACAGCAATGGTCTGCAGTTAATTTCTGTTACTTTTAGCAGAGATTCAAGCTGTAGCACTTAATAGGGAAAGACAAAAACCAAAAAACACCCCCACCCAAGTCAGCCTTTTTTTTTTTTTTTTTTTTGACTGTTGAACAGGAGAGTCAGAATGGTCTGATTCCTCCCACTCCCCACCCTCACCCACCATCACCTCCCTCAGTGTTTAGAGGAAAGGATACTGAGGTATGAAGTAGAGCTGAGCTCGGTCTACCAGCCTTATTAACAAGAGGAAAGCCATTTAAGCTTCTGGGTGCTGCTGCCTCTCTGAGGAAGGGAGTGGGTTCAGCTCCCCGGGCCTCTTTCAGCTCTGAGCCTCCTGCTCATCGTACATGGCTGCTTTCGCGTCTCTGGCTGAGAAAACCTGGGGATTGGGTGCATGAAAGATTGAGGGGAGCTGGATCATTTTTAGTAAACTTCCTTTAGAACTGATAAACCATCTCTTAGGAGTATTTTGTGGATTAATAACTTTTAGTGAGAGTTTCTTATGAAGAACCTTGAATCCCATGTAAGAAATTTATAATTTGTATGATGTCCTCGGAGACTAAAGACACGGTAGATTTTGTATTAGGTTGACATGGGAGTGAGGGAAAACAACCAGTCCTTCAGACAAGGAGGATGTCTGCTCGTTTAGTGGCGTGGCCCTCACTAGCACTGGCAGGGTTGGAATTCCCCATGGCCTAGGTTGGTGACCACACAGAATTGGCAGAGAGAACCAAGGACTGCTCCACTCAGGAACCTTTCCCTTTTCCTTGCTGACCTCTGGATGGTGTGATGAGGAACCAAAACAACCAACCAGAGTGGCTGCATTGTTCTTGGGAGCCTTGCAGGGTTCCATTTTTACCTCTTAATTCCTTCATTATCATAAGGACCAGCAACTCAGAGGAGTTTTGAAATCACTTCCTTAAAAAGTAATCTTTCCTTGCTGGGGAGGAGACAGAAGGTTCACTGACTTGTCAGAACGCTAGATTAGGCTATTGTGTTTTTATAGGCACAGTGGCTTCACCGTTGAGAAGCCTTAAAGTTCCAGCCCTCCTTTAATACACCCGTTTATTTTGTTTTGTTTCCAATTATCTGCCTAACCAAAGGCACAGCTACTGTGCAGCCCCCATCACCCACACTAGCTGTTCTTGTTTAATCATTCAATGCAAGATTTCTTGAACATCTCCTGTGTGCCAGATGCTATGTTAGAAATGCTCTGACTGACCATGGAGAGTATGAGCTGATAGGCCAGAGAGCTGCTGTGAACCTAGAGAAAATTACTAGGATCTGAATTTGAAACATTTAACTCTGTAGCACTAAGAGGGGCATGTGAGGACCTGAACAAAAGACTAAGGCCATGATGGGCTCATTGTTTTGTGGAGATGTTCTTATCAGGAGCTTTGGGTACTTATGTAATTTAAGGTCTCCGTGTTCTTTATTTAGAACAGTAACCCAGGTAATAATGTCTCATTGAATTTCAAAGCAGTTTTGTAATTATTTTATTTTCCTTCTTAGGCACTAAGAAATCAAGTGATTTTTCTGTAGCCGCACAACTAGTTAGTAACCAAGCTGGCACCAGAATCCAGTGTTTTTTTGAAACTTCCTACTGCTTCAGAGATTAACAGTTCAACAAAAGCTTATTGATCACCTGTTATGTATAAGAAATTGTGATCGGTAGGCCTCATAGAAAAAATAGTGGTAAGAAATGGTTCTTGTTCTTAGAGGAACTTTGAGCCCAGCATTCTAATCTTTGGAATTAGGAAAGTAAGGTAATTTACAAGGTGGAAATGACAGGACCAAGAAAACTTTACACTTCCTGGGCTTTCTGTCTAAGGGGATGGGAGGAATAATTAATGCCACCTGCTGGCTCTAATGGTGGCACCTGTTGTCATTAGAAAGCACTTTTGTTCATACTTTCTTTTCCAGTTATCATACCCCTCTTTGTCAAGCTGGTTTTTTTGTTTGTTTGTTTTTGTTTTTTAGAATGGCACTCTTAGCAGAGTTGCTAAGTTAGGGAATGCTCATTTATTCAACAGGTAGTTGTTGAGCTCCTGATTGTGTGGCAGGCCCTGTTACAAGGTGCTGGGAAGAGGGAAGTGGATAGGACAGAACATGTCCCTGGATCATGGAGTTTATATAACTGCATGTTTCTACGGGACGTTTAGAAAATAATAAGAAATTATCATATAGTGATATGTAGTTTGATGTGATAAAGTTTGGTGGTAAGGAAAAAAATCTCTCCTTCCTTTATGCTAAAGTAAGCCAAGGCTTGAAGCAACAGCACCTTTTTCTGGGAAGCTTTCTAAGCAGTAAGGTGAAGCCAAATGAGATTCTCCAAATATGTAGGACTTGGAGAGTCCTGGGATAAGGATTCTGGATTTTCTACTCCCTGGATATTTTTTTCCTGAGAGTCTCCAACCAAATGAATGTAAAAACAAAAGGTATTTTGAGAACTCTATGAACATTAACAATGAATGGATCCCAGTAAATAGTTTTAAGATCATCAGCAAATAAGGTACATATATGTGTGTTATAGAGTTATATAGAAGAGGGGCAGAGGAGCTAGATAGGACATCTGAGAAACTATATGAATGTGTAAAATAAATGGAGGTAAAGTTTTGTTCCCAGAAAGTGGACTGTATCCCTCCACACTGTTTTTATTCTCCTCTTGACTCTTGCCTTACCGGTACTTGGAATCTTTTGCTCACTATTATCAGATGATTTTCGGTTAGGGCGTGGAATATTTAAAGCATGTAGCTTGTGAAAGCTTGTTACATTGTGGGTAATTTTTCTCTTCTAAATTTTTCTCTTCAAAACGGTATGGTGCCCCACGGATAAGGGTATAGACACCCCGCTCCCGTTCAAAGACAATAGTCTGGCTTGTTTTTTTTATGTTGTAGGCAACTAAAGCTTTGCTTTATAAGACTTTGAGCTTGGATGACTGAGAGAACTGGAATTCCTCATAACAGCATTAATATGGTAGATGTTTAGAGATGATTCTTAAATTACTAGATTATCTTTCTTCTACTTTCTTGCACTTTGTTTATTTTACTGGGTAAAATGTTTTTCAGTTTCCTCTGTTTTTATCTGTATGAAAGAAGCAAAGTCTTATGTCTTTGCTTTGGATATCAGATCAGTACCAATTATCCCCTCTTGGTTGCTTGTGTGTCATTTACTCTGATGTGATACGCAATGTTTTAGGGTTCTAAGTGTGCTATCCTCAACAGCCAGGCCATCGCTGTTTTCACCCAGGTGATGATGGTGATGACTGATGGTGTTGAGTTTGAGTAAACGTGCATCATTGGTTTTGCATCAGGATTGGGGAAAGATTCTGGTTCTGACCCTCAAAACAAATTTTTTTTTTTTGCATTATTTAGACTTACTGAAATTACTAGCAAATGAAAAATAAGGTAAGTGATATAAGGAACATGGTAGGGTAAAAGTTTAAGAGTCAACGAATAAATAGCTTTACTTTCATTGGTACTCGTTTTTCTCAACCCAGTAACTTATTTAATTGAATGAATTTTCATTTGGATTTGCTGTTACACCTGGCAAAATGAGTCTGTATTTATGGGAAAAGAAAACGATTTTCTTCCTTCTTGTACCCTTAGTGGTAACAGCTTAGTAAATAAACTATTATTTGGGAAATGAAGATATTGTCAAAGGCTTAATATTTACTCAGTTGAGTTACACATAATTAGTTTCCTGGCAATTTAGTTTTGATAATTTTCTGGGAATTGTGTTTTGTATATTGGATTTAAATGTACTTTGCATTTAAAATGTGAAATTAAGGCACCTGGATGACTCAGTGGTAAAGCGTCTGCCTTCAGCTTAGGTCACTATTCTGGGTCCTGGGATTGAGCCTCGTATCAGTCTCTCTGTTCAACTGGAAGCCTGCTTCTTCCTCTCCCTTTGCCTGCCCTCCCCCTGCTTGTGGTTTCTCTCTCTGTGTCAAGCAAATAGATAAATAAATAAATAAAGTAAAATAAAATAAAAAGTGAAATTAGTTGCTTTGTGTTTGGAGGCGAAATAATTTCTTTAGGCCAGTGGTGAGTCATTCAATTAATACAGGAAAGTTTATTAACAGTCATAAATGTTCCCAGTTGGTCAAGGGTTGGAATACTTCTAGAATGAATGAGACACAGTTCACATCAAGTCAGTTACAAGTAGACAGTTATCTGCTGAGTGGTTTTTTTGTGGGATTTTTTTTAAATTAAATTTTTTATTTTTTATAAACATATATTTTTATCCCCCGGGGTACAGATATGTGAATCACCAGGTTTACACACTTCACAGCACTCACCATAGCACATACCCTCCCCAATGTCCATACCCCCACCCCCCTTCCCCCAGCCCCCTTCTGCCCAGCAACCCTCAGTTTGTTTTGTGAGATTAAGAGTCACTTATGGTTTGTCTCCCTCCCAATCCCATCTTGTTTCATTTATTCTTCTCCTACCCCCTTAAGCCCCCCTGTAGCATCTCCACTTCCTCATATCAGAGAGATCATATGATAGTTGTCTTTCTCCGCTTGACTTATTTTGCTAAGCATGATACCCTCTAGTTCCATTTTTGTGGGATGTTTTAATTCTCCAACTAGCTTACCATCCACATCACTCAATTTGTTTAAAAGCTACTCTAACTCCTACCCTGGTATATAGTCAGGGATCGAAATCAATCTGAAGAATAACCTGAATAAAATGATTAGGAAGGTAAATTTCTTAAAACCAATATACTCTGGTAATACATTCCCAAGCCACAGTAACTTGCTTTCTGAATTATGTGTTATTTGGAATTTTTATTCTTTCTCCATTTCCTAGGGTGCCAAGCAAACTACTAGATAGTTAATAGATCTTTTTTTTTTTTTTTTTTCCCAAATGAATGAATGAAGTCCACTGAAGCAAAGAATAGAATTGATAATATATCTATGATGAGCAGATCAGGCCAGATGTGAAACAGAAACTAGGACAAGCACCTTTAAATAATGCCTTTTTCTTAAGCAAGAGCTATGGTGTTAGTCTACATTTTAATTCTCCCTCTGTCATTCACAAACTTTAAAATGTTGGGGAAATTACTCAATTTCTCTTTTTTTAAACTTGAGTTTAAAAAACTATCTTTAAAGATTTGAACATATTGGTAAGTCTAGTGAACACTATAATCAACAGTTGTATTCCTGGAGTAAGACTGTTTCAGGTAGAGAGAAGTCCAGGTGCCAAGGTCTTGAAAGGCCTTGATGGGGACTTGATGAGGACTAGATACTATAAGATGCAATGAAGACTTTTGCTTTTATTCTGAGTAAGACAGGGAGCCATTGGAGGGTTTGTGAATAGAGGAATGTTATGATCTAGCCTTTTAAAAGGATTACTTTAAGGGTGCCTGGGTGGTTCAGTCAGTTAAGGGGTTAAGGGTCTGCCTTTGGCTCAGGTCATTCTCCCTCTGTCCTGGGATCGAGTCCCACATCAGGCTCCCTGCTCAGTGAGGAGCCTGCTTCTCCCTCCCTCTGTGCTGCTCCCCCTGCTCTTGTGCTCTGTTAAATAAATGGATAAAATCTTTAATAAATAAATAAATAAAAAGATTACCTTGACTGCTCTGTTGAGAATAGTCTATAATAGTAAAAGCAGAGAGACCGGTTAGGAGGTTACAATATTATTGCAATTCAGGAAAGAGATGATGGCTTGAAGAGTGGTGGAGATAGTAAACAGTGATCTGAAGCTGGAGGTAATTTGAAGGTAGAACAGACAGGTATGTTGACTGATTGTGGTATTTGAGAGAAAGGACAATTCCAAAATTTTTGGCCCAAGATGTATCTTTTGTATGCTACGATGGGGAAGACTGTGGGCAGAGGAGATTTTTAGAGGAAGGCCATCAGTTTAGTCTGGGGTATGTTGAGTTTGAGGTGTCTAAGAGATACCACACTGAGATTGCTCTGGGTTGACTTAACTTTGCAGAAGCATGTTCTTTAGAGTTTCTTTTCATGAGATCTTTGGGAGGCCAACTTACTGTTTGTCTCAAGTTGTTTTTATCTTACCTCCACTTTTGAATGTAGTTTAACTGGATATAGAATTCTGGCTAACAGTTATTTTCCCTCAGTGCTTTGAAGATCCTGTGTTTTTTATTATTGCAAGTGAGAAACTTGCCTTTGTTATAATTGGTTTCCTTTCTAAGGTAATTTGTTTTTTCTTTCATCTCCTGTGTCTATTAAGGTTTTCTCTTAATCACAATTTCACTGTGATATGCCTAGGTATGGGTTTATTTATTTGGAGTGGATACTTGGAATACACGTTGAATCTGAGGCCTTGTGACTTTCTTCAGTTCTGGAAATTGTCTAGATATGTCTTTGAGATTTTTCTCCTAGACATTTTATTCCTGCTTTATGTAACTCCTCTTAGATTATATTGGTTTCTCTCAATTTTTTGTACGTATGTATGTGCACACATACACACACAGATACATGTGTGCATGTATATACTTTGTGTTTTTGTGTTCTTTCTATGTATTGTTTTGGGTACATTTCCCAGAAAACTGTTGTCTGAGACTCTAATGCTCTAGAATTCATCTCATCTGTTACTTTTTAAAAATTTTTGAAAGTACATTTTTATTTCTAGTGTTTCCATTATTATCTTTGTTTTCTTTTTTTTTAAGACTTTAATTAATTAATTAATTAATTAATTTTAAGATTGTATTTATTTATTTGACAGACAGAGATCATAAGTAGGCAGAGAGGCAGGGAAGCAGGCTCCCCACTGAGCAGAGAGCCCGATTCGGGGCTCGATCCCAGGACCCTGGGATTATGACCTGAGCTGAAGGCAGAGGCTTAACCCACTGAGCCACCCAGGTGCCCCAAGATTTTATTTATTTAGAGAGAGATTTATATATTTATTTAGTGCACAGATGTGAGTTGGAGGAGGGGCAGAAGAGAGGAAGAGAGAATCTCGAGCAGTCTCTGCACTGAGTCTGACTCTGGGCTCCATCTCTCGACCCTGAGATCATTACTTGAACTGAAATCAAGAGTCAGATGCTTAACCAACTGAGCCACTCAGGCATCCCCCAATGCTGTTTTTCATAATTTCTTCCTCTTTTTAAATAGAAGTTATTCCTTATCTCTTGAGTATTCTAAACAGTTATTTTAAGGTCTTTGTCACACTGCTTCATAAAATTAAGTTTCATATAAATGACTTTATTGTCAAATGATTGCTTTTTAAGATAGCTTTTCTAAATAGAAAACATCTCTGTGTTTTGAGTTTTCATTTGCTGACTATATGATTAGGAGTCTTTTTTGTTTCTATTTATTCTTCTTTGGCTCATTCCTCTCTATCAGAGAAACTAGATTAGATAAGTGGCATTTTGGGTCTCCCACCCAAAGTAATACTGGGGGTATTACAGATCTGATCACTAAGTTAGTAGTCAGCCTGATTTGGGGTTTCTCTGGGCCCATGACTTTTCCTACTGCTGCAGCTCTGGCAGTAGCCCCTTTCCAACTTCCTTTCATGGGAGAGGAAGCCCCTGAAATTTCCTGTTTCCTGGGAGTGAGGTGAGTTACTCATCAGGAACTGATTTCCTAGCCATCATTGCTGCTTCTGGAGCTATAACCCAGCAGATCTCTGGTCTCAGCACTCTTGCTACTTTGCGTTTCTATTCTGTTTTACCAGATAATTATCTTGTTTTTGAGCTCACTTGGTTTGTGGATTCTATTTGCATATTTTGGTTATTATTAATATGTGTTGGGGTATGGCTTGTCTGTAAACCACCTGTTCCATCTTTCTCTGTTCAGTTGAAACTCTTTAAAGCTTGCTTTTCTTATACTAATAGATAATACTTTTATTTTTTAAAGATTTTACTTTTTTAAAGTAATCTTCACATCCCAAGTGGGACTCGAACTTACAACCCCAAGATCAAGAGTCACATGCTCTGCTGACTGAGCCAGCCAGGTGCCCCAATAGTAGATAATAATTTTAGAAAACAACCTGTTTAAGAACACATTAAACACTTAATCAGGACAAACTCATTTAATCCTCCCCAACACTTTGATTTCGTAGAGGAGGAAAGGGACAAATGGGGAGGTTTCTTAACTTGTCCTAGATCACACCACTAATAGGTGACAGAGCAAGGATTCTAAACTAAATAACTCAGTTCTCTAGTCTTTCCTCCTAAGCACTATCATGTGCTCTCCCACCTTTCATAGACTTGTTTGTTGCAAAGTAAGATAAGATGTGAAAAGTCTAGTGTTGTATCTGATGTATAATAGACATTCAATACATGTTTATTTTTCTTTCCTTCGTGGCAGGCAAATATATTTTGAGTGTGATAATTTAAACAACACTTCTAAGTTTATTTTGTTTAAAATATAGCATGTTTCATTTTATTAAGAAGAGTAGGAATTCTATTATTGGACTAATTTTCTTGTGTGCCTATGGGGGCAGGACTAGCCTGGGAGAGATACAGAGCTAGGAAGCTAGAGAATCAGAGAAATAAGGTCCAGTGCAAAGTCCATATTGAAAACCAGACAACTGAAGCGTTCTACAGAAAAGCCAGTGTGATCCTGGGGAATTCCAGAGCAGAGGACCGTGTGGACAGATGGGAGGAGCTAGTGCCTTGAACATTTCCCAGAGCTCCTGAGGTTCCTGGATCCTTGGCAGTGGGCCAGAGAGGGCTGGGGAGGGCACTTTGCCAGCCTTTACCTCGTTGAATATTCTTTAACCATTATTTTCAAATTCCCCAAATTAACAAGGAGCATTTAGTCTTAGTATGTGCCACTCAAGGGAATCAATAGGCCTGGTTTACTGTTTATAATTATAATAGCCAAGAATCTAAATTAGGGAATTGCCCCTGGGGCCTTAAACTATTTCCTCAGTCATCTCATCTCTTGCTCCCTCAAGCCCACACGTATGGGCCTTCCACCATTCTGCCTGCACCTCCTCCAAGCCCAGCCTAGAGTCCACCCTGTCCGTGGCACCGTACTGACCTCCTGTACACTTTGTGCCTAGCAGTTCCTCGTACCGTAGAAACTTTGAGAAAGGAAAGGGTCTTGTGAGATGTAACGTTTAGAGGACGTTTTACTAATTTGTATGACTAGGAAAAGTGTGGAAATCATAAACAAATGCTTATTTGGGAATATGGAGAGAGTACGTATATGTGCATGTGTGTCTGTGTGTGTGGCATGTATGTTAGAATGGGAATCAGCAAAGTGCACAACCTCACTATAACAGAAAGTCTATAGACATGTGGAAAATTTTTTAAGGTTAGAATCAAGCTGGAATATTTGATTAAGATGGAAAAGGAATTAGATCAAGATTGTTAACAGTCTCGAGCCCTTCTAAATTCAGGCAAGGAGGGATGATGCATGGTGAGGTGGCCTGCTCTTGTCTCGGACCTGCCTGCCCTTTTCAAATTGGTTGGTTTTGCTAGAACCTCTGTATGCCAGGTCAGGGAGGCTCAAGAGAGGTGCATGGACGGTGTTGAGGAACATTACAAGTTAATATTTATCATTCTTGTATTTCAGTGCACTTGAAAGGAAAATAAGGAAATAGGAAAATACCTCATCTCTTACAGTTCCTTTTCCTCAATTATTTTATATTGAGTCCCTACAGGAGACTTGACCTTAGACTGTAGCATTTTTTATGAGCAAGTCCTACATCGCCATTTATAAGCAAGTCCTACATTGCACTGTGATGGGGAAGAGAACTAAATGAAATCTACATGTAATCTTAGGTCAAGTAGTTTTTACTGTATTCACCTCTGTGACTCCAGTTTTTTTGGATGATTAGACCACAAAAGATGACTTTTGCATCGATTTTTTTTTTCCTCTTCCCTGCTCACCCACTGTGGAGTAAATTAATCCAAACATACTTAAAAAACTGTGAAGAATGAGCAAAGGAAGACCATAATCTGTAACTGTATCATTAGCACTTAACATCTCTGGGAAGTTTGGATTTAAGTGTTTGATTGGGTAACTGTGGGAGGATTATATCAAGCTGGCATTGTTAATAATAAACTAGAAAATGATGCCATGAAATTAAAGGCATTTATCTTAATTATTTTTAAAAGATTTTATTTATTTACTTGACAGAGATCACAAGCAGGCAGAGAGGCAGGCAGAGAAAGAGGAGGAAGCAGGCTCCCTGCTGAGCAGAGAGCCCAATGTGGGGCTCGATTCCAGGACCCTGGGATCATGACCTGAGCTGAAGGCAGAGGCTTTAACCCACTGAGCCACCCAGGCACCCCTTATCTTAATTTTTAAAAGATATAAATCCAGTGATGGGAAGTAACTTCAGTTCTTATAAAAGTGTGGGAGGGTTACTTTTATTATGAAAATTTCAAACATTACACGAATGGATTATTTTTATTATGAGGAGTTTCAAATGTGAATTTTAAACATATAATATATAAACATATAAAGCATATAAAAATTTCAGGCATATGTTTATAAAACTGGAGAGCATAATGAAATGAACTGCCTTTACCCATCACCCATATTCAACATTTATCAGAGTTTTGCTACTCTTGCTTCATCTGTACCTTTCATTAGGGACTGCTGAAGTATTAAAAAGTACATTTCTGATTTGTTATTTTTACACCTGTGTACTTCAGTATGCGTCTCTAAACAATATGGACATTGCTTCCATGTTCATAGTGCCCCTGACACATCCTATAAATACACATCCTTGGTGTCCTATAATCTCTAGTACATTTTTAGCCCCATGTTAAACTTTTAAAAACCTTTTTAAAAAACTTCTGCTTTAGAGTAGTATTATTTACACATATTTTGTTTTATGCAAGACCTAAACAACTAAATTTGAGTTGCTGTTTGAAATAGTTAATTAGAAACTAAAGTTGTCGATCTGAGATCAGACTAAAGAAAAAACATCCCACATGTGATTCTAAGAGGTCAATTCTTACTGCAAATTAGAAATCAGTTATCTTGGAGCATTTGGGTGGCTCAGTCAGTTAAGCATTTGCCTTTGGTTCAGGTCATGATCCCAGGGTCCTGCTTCTTCCATTTCCTACCTGCCTCTTCCTACTTCTCTCTCTTGCTATTTCTCTCTCTCAAATAAATAAATAAAACCTTTGGGGGAAAAAAAAAGAAGTAGGTTATCTTTCTACAGAATGTCTTCCTCAGTGTAAAAAATATTTTTTCTTTGGACTTCATCCCTTTATTTTCATGTGTTTTTAGTTAAATCCAGTTACAATCCTCCTAAAATAATTGTCTACCACTGAATGTACTATTTCTTAAGAAAATGTTATATAATCTGATAAAGTATAAGGTTAAAAAATTTGGGGGGCACCTGGGTGGCTCAAGTCAGTTAAGCATCTTACTTCTGCTCAGGTCATGATCTCCGGGCCCTGGGATTGAGTCTGGTTGGGCTCCCTGCTTAGTGGGGAGTCTGCTTCTCCCTCTGCCCCTCCCCCTACTCATGTGCCCATTCTCTTTCTCTCGCTCTCTCAAATAAATAAAATCTTAAAAATAAGCTTTTTAAATAAAATTTTCTTTTTTTTTTTTTTAAAGATTTTTATTTATTTATTTGATAGACAGAGATCACAAGTAGGCAGAGAGGCAGGCAGAGAGAGAGGGGGAAGCAGGCTCCCTGCTGAGCAGAGAGCCCGATGTGGGGCTCGATCCCAGGACCCCGAGATCATGACCTGAGCCAAAGGCAGAGGCTTAAACCAATGAGCCACCCAGGCACCCTAAATAAAATTTTCTTAAGCACTCTAGAGTAACAGTATAATAGAACAGAATCTCACTAACAGTAATGTCCAAATAACCTCGAAAGCTTTATGCCAACTTGCTTCATCAATTCTCCATTGGATTTGGTTGAAAATTTTGTGGTAGACCACATTTTGAAAGACACGAAAATGATTATTAAAATATACCTTAAAAATACACCTTAATATGTGTTTTCTTTGAATGTAAATAATCTTTATAAAGGTAGAACATAAATTATATTAAAGTTTATTTCCTTTGTTAGAAATCTTGAGTTTTGTAGATAGATTATCTGTAGGAATTTCATTAATGTCAAAAGATCAGAACATTTTGACTGTGGGCGTAAGCCATGGTATTAAAACTTATTTTGCAGGGCACCTGGGTGGCTCAGTGGGATAAGCCGCTGCCTTCGGCTCAGGTCATGATCTCGGGGTCCTGGGATCGAGTCCCGCATCTGGCTCTCTGCTCAGCAGGGAGCCTGCTTCCTCCTCTCTCTCTTTGCCTGCCTCTCTGCCTACTTGTGATCTCTCTCTGTCAAATAAATAAATAAAATCTTAAAAAAAAAAAAACCTTATTTTGCAGACAAGACACATGTTTCCTAGGCTTTTGTAAGAAGTGGACTCTTTAATAGTTTCAAACCTTAAGACCCATAATAAAGAGGAAAATAAGTGAAAAGTAGAAAGGGAGACAGTTTTTAGTTTCCCTCCTTCCAAATGTAAGAATATTTATTCTTTTCTAACAATGTTGATGTGTATCCATAGTTTGTACTATTACCTTTTGGTACTTGGTTATTCCAAATGTTTGCTTTATATATGCCTTTCAGGTGCCCCAATGTGAGTCTGCAAAAGCTACCAGAACAGTGGTTATGGAATGTTTTAGAAGAAATTAAATGCAGTGATCCTTCATCTAAACTCTGTGCTACAAGGCGCAGTGCCGGAATTCCTTTCTACATACAGGTACTTATCCACAGGACATAGCTGTTTGTCCTCTGATAATTTGTTTTATTTGTCTTCTGACAATTCCCTTGACATGTGAGTAAGCATATTGCATAAGGGACAATTCTGTCTCTCTTAAGTACTGTAGCACTCGTGACTTTGTTGTATATGTGGACGGTGTGTTCCCGTGACAGATCTGTTCTTGGAACAAACCCTCCACGAGGTCAGTCTTGTCATGTGAACAGAGGGTGGTATAGATTTCCGCCTGGGTATGAAGTAGGCAGTCCTCACTGCTTACTTCTAGGAAGTGTACGTGTTACCTTTTTCTTTTTGAATTAGAAAAAATAGTCTTCCTGTTATTTCAAGACCCTTAAGACTCTCTGTAAGTAATAAGCAGTAGCAGTTTCTTCTGAATCCTTCCATAAAATATATGTCTTTGTTTGATATTCAGTAAGTCAGTCCAGGAAGGGGGGTGGTATAATAAAAGCAATGAAAATCAGTGAGACAAAAATTTTTTTAGTGTCCCTACCTGCATTTTTCCCTTCTCTTTCTTATTCCTTCCCCAAATTTCCAACGTCATCATTGTGTGACGACAGTGGATCCCACTTGCAGAGGCTGTTGATTTGATACAGAGATCTTCGAGGTTGTTCTGCTGGATGAATTTTGGTAACCTTCAAAAATGAACTCCTCTCTGATCTACCCATTCCACATCAGTTGGGTTCGTCTCCTGTCTGTAATTCATTCTGACCCAGTGTGTTTTTGCCTCATTCGTCTCTCTGAGGACAAATGTTAACACAACAGCAAGGTCTAGTTGCCTGTTTGTGCTGTGTGCTTATTCCACCCGTGGTTCCCCTCCAGTACTAAATAGTGGTCACAGTGACAGAGCAATCAGGACATGCGATTTCTTAGCCCATCCTTGGGGAGAGTGTTGTAATTATGCCTGTAGCTCTTGATGGAACAAAAGCCATGGTTCCAAGGAGACATTTCAGTAATTGCATATAACTTTCTTATTTATGTTAGTTGAGGAAAATCTAAATTATTAAGAGAATCTGCTCAAAGATGTCCCATTCCTCATAGCATAATTTACTAATAAGTTATGTTCTCATGGAAAACTTTATTTAGTGTTGACTATGGAGAAAAACTGCCCTCCTTAGTTTATGAACTTAACTTTTGTGCAAACAGATATGAAATTTTTTTGAGTGGTCATTAGAAAAATAATATATATGTGTTTTCTGAGCATAGATATACTATGATAAATTTTTCTTTTAAACTTACCTATTTTGGCTCTTCCTCTTTTATGGATTATAAGTATTTCTGAAGAAGCTGAGTAGCTTGAAACTTTCACTCTTAAGAGCTAGTAGCTCGTACAAATGAAATAATCCCTGCCACTCCTAGTCCTACACAACCACTAATCTGTTTTCTGCTTCTATAGATTTGCCTATTCTGGACATTTCATGTAAATGGAATCATATAATGTGTGGCCTTCCTGTCTGGCTTCTTTTCACTTAGCATGTTTCAGAATCCATCCATGTCGTAGCAAATATCAGTACCTCATTCCTTTTTATTGCCTCAGGTAGTTTGATATCCTATTTTTATGTTTATTGTGTATTAGCAAAATGTTAGACACAAAGTAAATGAGCAGCTCTTGAAAATTCAAGAGTAGGACCCCTTTGGAGTTTATAGTATTTTCTTTTGCTGCATGGAGTTTCCAGTGCTACAATTTGATACTCCTCCAGCTAGAGACTCTTCAGTAAAGAATTAAATAACTGACTAGTCTCCAGGGAGTTTCCAAATCCTTGCTAGAAATTTAATCCACAGGCTTTTTTTGTCTTTTAAGTAAAGAGAATTTTCTTGTTGGTAAATTTGTTATAAAAACTGCTTGCTTATTGTATCTGAGACCTGCTACCTAGTTATGGCCCTTTTTTTTTTTTTTTTAAAGATTTTATTTATTTATTTGACAGAGAGAGATCACAAGTAGGCAGAGAGGCACGCAGAGAGAGAGGGGGAAGCAGGCTCCCCGCAGAGCAGAGAGCCTGATGTGGGGCTTGATCCCAGGACCCTGAGATCATGACCTGAGCCGAAGGCAGAGGCTTAACCCACTGAGCCACCCAGGCGCCCTGACACCACGAATTTTTATAGGGGGATTTTGCATTTTGGGATTGATTCTGGGAAATAGCAAATAGGTATATGTAAAATCAGAGCCCCATTAATTTTTGCCTTGTTTTTCCATAGGCACTATTGGCATGTGAACCTAAGAAAGGCAAAATGGATTTGTTGAAAATAACAATGAAAGAGTTAATCACATTGGCTCGGCCTTCGGATGACTCACGGAGCACAGTCCCCCAGGTAATAATGAAATATACAAAGGCTGCTAAG
The DNA here is from genome assembly GCF_030435805.1 of Mustela lutreola. Lineage (NCBI taxonomy): Eukaryota > Metazoa > Chordata > Mammalia > Carnivora > Mustelidae > Mustela > Mustela lutreola. Next base: position 69,350,844 of record NC_081298.1, read on the forward strand.
AAGGCAGTGATTTTAAATCTTTAATGTACCAAAAAAAAAAAAAAAAAAAAAAAAGGGTATCTGCTGAAGATACAGAATTCTTGAAAATGGCGCTGGCATCTGATGCTTGATCTGAATTTGTTTTGTTTTGTTGGCCTTTCCCATCTATAAAATAAATCATTGCTGTAGTTGATATGTATTAACCAAAATGAAATCTTTTTAAACTCTAGTGAAAACATCCAGTTTAGATAAGATATTTTACAATACTGCCCTTGCATCTAAAATTTTTTAAATGAATGTACTATCACTTTAAAATTTCTTTGTGTGTTCTTTGAGTTGACAACACATTTTGTAATTCAGTAGCTGATCTTTCCCTAAAAGGACATGTCTATCCTTTGGTATATTTATATTTTAATTTTAGCTAATATTTAGTCTCTTTTAATCACCGCTGCGGCTAGGTTAAGTGTGTATGAGTGTGTCTGTGTGTGTGTGTATGAGTGAGAAGTTGGGGGAGGTAATCCTTGCAGCTCCACTCTACTCCATAATAGTAAATACCTTCAAGTCCATCTTGTGTAGGCTTTTTCAGTAAATGCTTTATAGTAAGACTTTCCTCCCCAATGGTAGGAGGCCCGGGCTAGGTCAGGGAACAGAAGAGCTGACACGTCAATCAAGTACAATACGTTCGTACATGTGGTTTTATTTCAGAACCTGTGGGAGGTGTCAAAGGGAGTCCATGGGCCAGAGTGTGATTAGTGGAAAAGGATGGTATTTATTTGCATATGGCACTTTCTGTCCTGTGACTATTAAATGTGAAATATCCTTATTTCTTGCAAACTTTTAAAGTGTTACTGATCACCTTTCAGAAGTTATCAGTCTTAGATTTTTTTCCAGCAAAATGTGAAAAATACAATTTGGTTCCATTTTCCTAGACTTCTACTTAAAGAAAGTACTATTTTTTATGAGAAAATCTGAAGATAATGGAGATTGATTTTAAATAGTGTTGGATAATTATTGTCCTACTCTGCTTCAAGATCATTCATGGCATTTTAGTGGTCATTTTTATTAACTTGATAAAATGTAAAAACTTTGTCTCTGACTAGTCTTCTAGGCATTCATTGATAATTTGCTTTCCTTCTCCCCTTCTGTGGTATATTTCTTATTATTTTTATTAGGCATCTATGAAACATTTCAGCATATAAAAATGTGCAGTGAACAATGAACATCCATGAAACCAAGTCAACCTGAAAAAGTAAAACTTGCTGATAGAATTGTATTGTTGTGGGCCTCTCTGCATCCTGTACCCCTTTCTCCCTTCCTCAGCTATAATCACTAATCACTCAGCTATAATCACTTCCTCAGCTATGCACATTTTTCATTATTTTATGACCTTTTTAAAAATAAACATAAATGGTATTATCCATACATCTTTTTAAAGTTTGGGTGTTTCCAATAGACATTATTTTTCAAGGTGAGTGAGCTGTAAGTTCGTTCATTGTAATTTCTTTCTTTCTCGCTCTCTTTTTTTTTTTATTGATTGGTTTTAGAGAGAGTGTGAGTAGGGTGGCATGGGAGAGGGAAAGGGGAAGGGGGAAAGAATCTGAAGTAGATTCAGGGCCAAGCTGGGGCTTGATTCCACAATGGCAGATCATGGCCTGAGCTGAAACCAGAAGTTTGACAATTGACTGAACCACATAAGCGCCCCAACTTCATTGTAATTTCAGAATGGTGTTTCATTATACTTAGTTTCTGCCTTTCTGCTTCATGTGAAATGGCTCTTTCCAGTTTTATTTCAGATTTATCTAATACCTGGCTAGCTTTAACATATTTTCATGTTTCATTTTTAGTCTTCTGGATTACTTCTGTGAACTGCCCATTCAAACACTTTCTGGGGAAGCCTGGGTGGCTCAGTTGGTTAAGCTGCTGCCATTGACTCAGGTCATGATCCCAGGGTCGTGGAACTGAGTCCCGCATCGGGCTCCTTGCTCGGCAGGGAGCCTGCTTCTCTCTCTGCCCCTGCCTGCCTCTCTGCCTGCTTGTGTGCTCGCTCTCTCTCTCTTCTCTTTGACAAATAAATACATAAATAAATTTTAAAATCTTAAAAAAAAAAAAAAACCACTTTCCGGCTGCCTTCAACTTGGTTATTTGCCTTTGTCATGTAGGAATTGGGGTTTGGCTGTTTTCAAATGATTTTCCTGGGGCATCTGGGTGGCTGAGTTGGTTAAGCATCTGCCTTTGGCTCAGGTCATGATTTCAGGGTCCTAGGATCAAGCTCTGCATTGGGCTCCCTGCTCAGGGGGGCGCCTGCTTCTCCACCTCCCTCTGCACACCAACTCCCCCTTTCCTGCTCTGTCTCTCAAATAAATAAATGAAAAATCTTTTAAAAAAAGGTCTTCCTAATAACAATATTCCTTTTTGGTTATTTGAGTTACACATACCTTCTCCCAACCTGTGGCTTCTTCTTTCACTTTGCTTACGCTGTTATTGCTGGAAGTTTTAAATTTAAATCAAGTGGAGTGTGTCAGCTTTTTCTTTTATGGTTTGTGCATTTGGATCTTGTTTAGAATACTCCAAGGTCAGAATGATATTTTACATTTTCTTTTTAAAGTTTTAGAGTTTTACTTCTCACATTTCATCTTTACACCACCTATAATTTGTTTTTGATTGTGTGTAAAATAAGAAAAAAATTTATTACTTTCCATTTGGATAATTAATATGCAAGCATTTTTGATACAGGATATCTTTTCCCCATGATTTGTAACATCCTTTTATCTTTCATGTACTATTTTTATTGATACGCATATCTGTTCGTGTGCTCTGTTTTATTGGTCTCCTAGTCTATCCCTGAGCCAAAATCGCTATTTAAGTTACTATCTTTTTAATAATTTTGGTATCTGGTAGGGTGAATCTCCCTTTTTCCCCTTTAGAATTATCTTAACTATATTTGTTCCATTGCATTTTCAAAGCTACAGAGTTGGCTTGTTAAGTTCAACAAAACCCCTTTTATTTTTTTTTATTTTTTTAAAAAAGATTTTATTTATTTATTTGATAGATAGATCACAAGCGGGCAAAGAGGCAGGCTGGGATTGGGGGGAGCAGGCTCCCTGCTGAGCAGAGAGCCCCATGTGGGACTCGATCCCAGGACCCTGAGATCATGACCTGAGTCGAAGGCAGAGGCTTAACCCACTGAGCCACCCAGGCAACCCAACAAAACCCCTTTTAGAATTTTGGTTGGAATTTAAATTTATTGATTTGTTTGGGGAAAATGCACTGAATATAAGCACAACAGTAACCAAAAAAATTAATTGCACTTGTACAAACTGGCAGTGTACAATATAATCTCTAAAATATCATTTTTAGTCACTAGAAAAATTAAATCTCACAAAAGGTCTATAAGACTTATAGAAAATTATTTTAAAAAATAATGGAAGACACACAAGAAGATCTGAATAAATGGGAAAAAAAGCCATGCTCATGGATTGGAAAATTCAATATAAAAAAAGAAGTCATGTCAGCAATTGCTGTACTACAATTAATGACTTAGATGTAAATTCTTTTTTTTTCTTTTTAAAGATTTTATTTATTTGACAGAGAGTGAGAGATCACAAATAGGCAGAGAAGCAGACAGAAAGAGAGAGGGGAGGAAGCAGACTCCCTGTGGAGCAGACAGCCCGATGCAGGGCTCGATCCCAGGATCCTGGGATCATGACCTGAGCCAAAGGCAGAGGCTTTAACCCACTGAGCCACCCAGGCGCCACTAGATGTAAATTCTTTTAGATTTTCTTTATGGATAAACATATCCTCAGTGAGTAATGCTAAACATGTTTTACCTCCTAATTCTTATTCATAGGACATTTTTCTTAATTCTTCTGGCTGGACCCTGTAGTATGGTTTGTATAGAAATGGAGATAGCAGGCGGCCTTCTATTGTTTCTAATATTTGCTATAGGTTTAAATCTATCTTGTATCTCATTGAGGAAATAAAATTTTATTGAACGCTTTCAAGTGTCTTTTGAGATAAATGGTTCTTTTTAGAATTTGCAAATATGAAGATATTGATTTTTTTCATACAATACCATCTTTGCCTACAGGCCAACCCACAACTTTGACATTTTTTAAATACATTTTATACATTATACATTTTTTTATACATTCACTTAAAAGTTTTTTAAAAATATTTTTGCATATTTTCACTGGATTCATAAGTGAGACTGACCTGTGGTTTTCTTTTATTGTGTTGTACCTGTCCTTATTTTTTATGTAAAATTTTTATTGAATTATAACACTACAAAGACATGTGTATATCATGTGTACACCACAGTAGAGTTCACGAGGTGAACACATTTGTGTGTAGCAAGAGACAGAACTAAATTTTAGTACCTGAAAACCTCCTCATGCTCTCTTCTCATGCTACCTTTTCCCCAAGGGTGACCACTAGCCTAACTTTAACACTTCAGTTTTAGTTTTATCTGTTTTTTTTTTTTTTTCATTTTAAATAAATCAAATCATACACTATACGCTCTTTTGATATAGTTTCTTTTGACCAATGGTATGTTTATAGTATCCATCCAAATTGTGATTTATTCATTTTCATTTTTTTATAATATTTTATAACTTCTTCATTCTTCTGTTGATGAACATTTGGTTAGTTTTTAAATTCGGGTTATTAAGAGTAGTACTATTACAAATGTTCTCATACATGCCCAATGGTGAATATATGTGTACATTTCTGTTTAGTAGATACCTAGGAGTGATTATCGGGTGTTGTATATTAAGCTTTGGTAGGTATTACCATTTACCCAAAATAGTTGTCCTTACTTTGTATTTATAGCCAGGCTATGTTAGACTGACAAAATAAATTCGGGAGTCTTTTCTTCTCTAAATAGTTTATGTAAATTAGGATTATCTATTCTTTGAATATTTGATAGAATTCATACATAAAATCATGTGGGTTAATTTTTTGGTAATTGTTGTAGTTATTAGGTTGGGTTTTTTTTTTGTTTGTTTTTGGTCTCTGGGTAGGATATTTATCTATTGATTTCCTTTTGCAGTACTAACATCTATCTAACTTTTTAATTTCTCCTTGAATTTGTTTTGATAAATTCTGTTTCTTGTAAAAGTGTTCATTTTTACTTAATTTTCTGAATTGATTAGGGTAGTGTTATTCATAGCGGTATTCTTACTTTTACTTTATTCTCTATCTGTAGTCATGTCATCCTTGGTATTCTCATGATACTGCTTATTTTCTTCTCTCTCTTCTTGGTTAGTTAGAAGTTTGTTTCTATTTCAAAGTATCAGCTTTGGGTTGCTTTTTTCAAATTTTCTGCTCTTTTAAATTTTTTCTCTTTTGAATTTATTGTTCTTTATCATCTTTATTGGACACTTAGCATATTCATTTTTAGTCTTTTTTTTTAAAATAGAAGCATGTAAGGCATGCATTTGTTTTAAGTTCTACTTACAGTGCATCTCCCAAATGTTGATGTGAAGTATTTTCATTGTTATTCAGCTCTAAATATTAAAAAAAGGGTTTTTTTTTGACCAGTGTTTTAAAAAAGTATCAGTTTTAAATATATTTAAAGAAATCAGTGTCTAACTTAATTCCACTGTAATCAGAGTATAATCTCTAAGATTTTAATTGTTTGGTATTTGTTGAAATTTTTATTTGTGGCTAGGTTTGAAGTCATTTTTAAAAAATAAATGTTCCATGTGTACTCTAAAAGAGCATTTTGTCTCTACTTGGTAGGTTCAGGATTTTGTGTATGTCCCTTGGATCAAGCTTTTTTTATTGCATTGTTCAAATCTTACTTTAGAAAAATTGACTCAGATACTAGTTGTTTTATTAAAATCTGCTCTTTCATTTGCGGATTATCTATTTCTCACTGTAATTAAATAATTTTTTTTTGAGGTTAACTATTAGATCTGTACAGATTTAGTACCATGGTCTTTGACCCACAACTAATTTTCAGATTTTTATTCTAGGTTCATGCTTTAAATATCCTTAGAGCCTTGTTCAGAGATACACGTCTGGGAGAAAATATTATTCCGTATGTTGCTGACGGAGCTAAGGCTGCAATTCTAGGCTTTACATCACCAGTCTGGGCGGTAAGTGCTTTTGCCATTTATTTTCATTGACTTAATTATATTTCTGAGTAGGTTTTAATAAACTGTTATTTATCTTTTTTGTTGGCTTTTTAGCCATAACTCTTTGTTTTCTTATTGAAGTGATTGCTTTAGAAGTTTTAGCATATATCTTAAGCATCACAGTCATCCCTCAAGTGGTATTATATCACTCCGTTGAAGTATAAGATTTTGTAAGAACCTATTAATGTATACTTCTATTTCTCTCCTTCCAATCTTTGTGCTCTTTTTTTTTTTTTTTAAGATTTTATTTATTTATCTGAGACCGATATCACAAAGGGTAGGGTTAGAGGGAAGTGTAGAGGGAGAAACAGACTCCTGCCTGAGAAGGGAGCCTGATGTGGGACTTGATCCCAGGACCCTGGCATCATGACCTGAGCCGAAGGCAGATTCTTAATGACTGAGTCACCCAGGTGCCCCAATCTTTGTGCTTTTATTACACATTTTATATATATATACATACATATATGTATATATATAAAGTACATATATTTATATATATATATTTTATATATATAAAATACACTTTTATGTGTATTATAAACCCATACTACATTGTTATTATTTTTGTATAAATTGTCATTTATTTCTTTTTTAAAATTTACCATTTTAACCATTTGAAAATGTGTAGTTCGGGGCATGAAGTGCACTTGCAGTGTTGTGCAGTCATCCCTGCTATTCGTGTTCAGAGCTTTTTCATCATCCTAAACAGGAGCTCTATGTCTGTTGAACAGTGTCTCCTCCTCTCTCTTCCCGCTGCCCCTACTAACCTGTTCAGTTTTTGTATCTGGATTGTTTCACTTAACATAGTGGTTTCAAGATAGTATGTGTCATAGTTTCATTCCTTTTTAAGGCTGAGTAATATTCCATTATGCATATATTTAACATTCTGTTTACCCAGTCATCTGTTGATAGGCATTTAGGTTGTTTCTTTTTGGCTATTGTGAATAGTGCTGTAATTGTATTACTGAGTTTCTGATTTCAATTCTGTTGTATCTATCATATGGTAATTCTATGTTAAGCTTTTTGAGAAACGGCCAAACTGTATTCTGTAGTAGCCATGCCATTTGATTCTTCCATCAGCAATGCTCAAGAGCTCCATTCTCCTAACATCTTTGCCAACACTTGTTAGTTTCTCTTCCGTTTCTTTGTTTTTTGATAATAGCCATCCTAGTGGGTATGAAGTAGTATCTCATTCTGGTTTTGATTTGCATTTTCCTGCTGGTCAATGATGTTGAGCTAGAAGCAGAACAACTCTTAATCTTTCTTTTGGATGCTGTGGACTCTGGGTATCAGCGTGTTGAGTAAGTGCTATAAATACAGTCTATCAAAAGGTAAAAAACAACAATAGCAACAAAAACTGGGTGGCTCAGTCAGTGTAGCATCTTTGGCTCAGGTCATGATCTCAGGGTCCTGAGACTGAGTCCTGAGTTGGGCTCCTTGCACAGTGGGGAGCCTGCTTCTTCCTCTGCCTCCTCCCACCTCCTACCCCCCCACCCGCCCTGTCCGTGCTCTCTCTCTCTCAAATAAATAAATAAAATCTTAAAAAAAAAAAAAAAAAAAAACAGACGGAAAAAACAAAGGGAAAAACCCCCTAAGTATTAAAACGGAGGAGGTTAAATATTCAGTTACCTTTTTTCTTTTTTTTTTTGCGATATGATCACTGTCCAGAAACTTTTAGACTGAGAACTCTAAAGATAGTAGACAATACGCAGGATAGTAGTTGTTGGATTTAAGACGGTCATCTTTCCTGATTCTTGGGAGAAGCACCATGAATTTACTGTTTTCCTTCCAGAATAAAGGAGACTAACCTGTGGCTTATGTTTGACATGTTGCTTTAAAAAAAAAAGACTGGCAAAGGGAGAGGAGGAAAGAAGCTAGACCTTAATACATTACCTGCAGAATGGAGAGTTTGCTAGAATGGCAGGGCTTCCAGTCAGTGATCTGCACAAACCATTTTATAACTCTGCGATAAGCCTCTAATTGAAGGTCAGCATGTGGTAGTGTAGCTAAAGACACAGACTCCCAATGTAAAGAGGAATCCTTAAGGTTGCCAACTTCCGCCTGGAAAATTGGGCATCTTCCTGTAAGAATAATGAATGTCTAAAATTCTGTCTAGGAGCATTGCCTAACTACTCCCGAGGACACAGTGTTTATCCTCTGCATTTACAGGAAACAGAGCAGTACCTGTGTACCTTAAGTAGAGTCATAGAGGTAGGAATGTGGCTTGACCATCCGGAAAACTAGAGATCATAAAACTGATTGCCAGAAATATCAATATTGTTTTCGTTAAGCCGTGAATTTAAGATGAACAAAGAAATGCTTTCAGAGAATGAAACCTGGTGACTTTTCCAACATTTTAGCAAAACTGAAAGTATGAAAAATGAGTGGCTGTTTTTTTTTTTTTTAATTTTTTTTTGAGACCTTTTAAGACAGTAACACGTTTACTGCAAAAATTTTGAAAATAAAGAAAAGCATAAGAAGAAAAGTGAAAGTCCCCTGTTTAACTACCTTATAGGTATAGCATTCTGATATATTTTCTGCCTTTCTTTTAATGTGGGTTCTATGTATGTGTAGTGCTCAGATACACACATATATCCACAGAAGACTGCATAAGTACATGTAAGTGCTCATGTGTAGTTTTATTTTCGGGACTCTTCCCTATTAACCCTGGTTTTGAAGAATTTTTTTGGGTCTTTTCAGTTTGCTGTACTAGAGGAAATAAACATCATAATGACCAATCCTGTGTCTTTAGTATATTGATTGTTGTGTTTTTTTCCTTATAAAAAATTAATCTAAGATAGGCCGAATTATAAATCAACATAGTCCGTGAACGCGAAGAGGGCTTTATTTTAAAACAATTAACATTTACAACAGTTTAAAGCAGCTTACCACAGGATTCTCTGTTGAGGTCATTTAGAGAATGATTTTTTTCTGAACACATGTGAAATATGGTTGAATTTACAGAAACCTAATTTGTGTGTATCTTCTCAGGAATGGATCTTGGGCCTAAAGGTCGCTACATCTGTACTTCTGACTTTCCTGTTTTTCCATGTTGGAGAGGAAAAAAAAACTATACACACACAAATGAAATTAACTTAATTTTGTAGTAAAGGAACATTTTTCCAATAAGCATCCATATACAATTTTATTTGTTTTTACACATTCCTCAGTCTTTTTTATTGAGACCATAGAAGTTTTTCAATCTCTGCCATCTCTTAGGCATTTTTAAAATATAGGGGTAAGGTATTGTTGTAAACATATTAGGCATTAGGAACACCTATTGTGTTGCAGATACTTCAGTAAACACTAAGAAATACATGGATAAATAAGACACAATCATCATAATGGCTGTCTTGTTGAAGATTTTCTGTGTGCCTGACATCATTTATTTTGAAAATCTCAGTTAATGCTTAGAACAGACTTGTAAAGTAGATTCTATTATTATAATCCCCGTTCCCAGATAAGGAAGACAAGCCTCAGAGAGGCAAAACAACTTTGTCTAAGGACATACAGCTATTATCTGTATGACTCCAGAATCTGTGATATTATAGGGAATGTTTTTGGTGTTGTTACAGGAATACAGAGAAGGTGTAAACACACCTACCTACCTTGTAAGCTTTTGGTCTTGTTCCTTAGAAAACAAAACTGGAAGTATTATCTGGGTGCTAAGGTTTTATTGAATGGTACAAACCACAGCAGCAAGAATGAAGAAATAAAGAGAAGAGGTGAGACAAGGGAGGAAAGTCATTGCTGAACAGGTCTTGACCTTGCCAGAAAACTGAGCTAATTGTCTGGTCACGTGAAAGATCTTCTAGGCCACGTGAAACTACCACCTCTTGGAACAGTCCCATCTCCTCTCTCTTACTATTAAAGGTTAGCACTTGGGGCATTAACACAACTTGGGCAGGAGTTGGTACAACATTTGGACAGGTGTGAGAGAAGGCAATTCCCATGCCCTGTGATGTAGTGTGTCATCTGAGTCTGAAAATGGCTGGATGAGCCAGAGCCTCTGTGGGTGTAGTTGGGACAGACCTGGGGTTTGAAACTGTGGCTCTCACTGCTGTTGAAAAACCCTTCATGACAGAGTTTCTAAATAGGGGAGTAGAGGCATCTGATCACTGTAGTTAAGAATGGAGACTCAAAACTGGCAAGACTTATAGGGAAAGTGGAAGACTAATTTGGAAATTATTGTAGTAGTTCTGCCAAGAGATGATGATGGCTCAGAATGGAAAAATATTAGTAAGAATGGTGACATGTGATGACCTTTGACACGTATTTTAGAGATGAAACTAGTTAAGTTAAAGAACCCGGGTGGCTTAGTCAGTTAAATGTCTGATCCCAGAGCCCTGGAATTGAGCGCTGGGCTGGGCTCCCTGCTTAGTGTGGAGTCTGCTTCTCCCTCTTCTTCTGCCCCTGTCCCTCACTCATGCTCTCTCTTTCTCTCTGAAATAAATAAATAAAATCTTTAAAGAAAAATTATGTAAGGGTAATTTATAGGTACATATATGGGAACTAAGATACTTCTGGGCAATCCCTTTTTTTTTGTTCAGCAACTGGAAAACCTGATCTTCTTTCCTTGCATCCTCATTACAGGCAGCTAACTCATCTTCCCTGCTTGCCCAGAAACTCCACTGAGTATGCATTTTAACATCCTACTAAGATCCACACTGAGCTTATATTTCTATCTGGTATGTTTTTAGTTTCTTCCCTCAGGCCAGCTCTGGTCTACAATATGCAGTGGGTTTCAGAGGAGGAAAAGGAGCCTTTTACGTATTCCCAGGAGCGCGGCCATGTATCTATGCTCTGTTGGCCCCAGCATGTCCAGGGTCTCGGGTAGTTGTGCGTTTGCCACCAAGGGGCCAGGCTGAAGGCTGTGTGGTGCTTAAATCTAGCCCTGCTCTACTCATTACACTACAATCCCAGTACAGCTTTGCTGGATTACAGATGAGGGATTTGGGACCTAAAGTTTTAAGTGTCTTTTTCAAGGTCACATAGCTAAGAAGGGATGAAAGACAAATAAGAATCCATATCTCCTTGAGTTTTTTCAGAAAGTATTTTTTTCTACTGTAAACTGGCGCCGTGTACACTAGACAAAATATTTCCTATTACATGCAGATCCATTCTCAGGGACGTGACCATCTGTTAAGGGTGAAGGTGTAACGTGTATAAGTGACGATGCCACATAGTGATTGCTCATGAGAGGTTCTGCTTTACCATTTAAAACTATTTGTCAAGGGAGCATTTATGTTATATAAGAAGAGCCATACACTCATAATAAAAATGTATTATCTGCACATATACATATACACATGTGTACACACTTCTACACACACACACACACACACACACACACACTGCTTCGTGAAACCTAATTTTGATTTCTTTTACCAAATCTTTCTATATTTTACACAAGTCTGTGTGGTTAGCTTTTTCATGCTAGAAAGAAAAATATATGTACTTAGTGAATAGAAGGGAAAAAATTGATAACCATTGTAGCTGAGTATCGAGTCTTTATCAACCATATATTGGGGGCTTGATGGAGAAGGTGGTAAGCAAACAGGAAGATTTTCTGGTATTTTCCTTATGATAAGAATTAATTATAACGAGTTATTTGGCAGCCATTCTATTCTGTCCATTTTTCACTTGACTACTATTTTTTCCTATAGTTATTCTCCTTTCTACTTGTTTTCTCCTTGATCCATCCTTCCCAATCTGGGCATGTTTTCCTTGTTGTTACTGTGAAGAGTTTTTCAAGATATATGGGCGCTGGTAGTGACCCTACCCACATTGATAGGGTTTCAGTGGTTCATATTACCATCTTCTATCAGTGATTTAGGAATTGGTAATGCAGTTTGTCAGTCCGTCTCCACCTCTCTCCCAATTGTACTTCTACATAATTTCCTTCCTTTATTAGCTTTATAATGGATGGGGACAAAAATATGGACGGAGTATTAGAAAATAAAAAGGAGAACTTTAACCAGATGTCCTGGAACCATTTACACTATTGTAGCAAAACAGAGGGACACTCTCCTATCTTAAGTAACCAATAGTGTCTTCCACGCTAGTTATTTTCTCTATATTCACATTCATGTTTTTAATGTTATGCTATATAACTTCTACACATTTAAAATAACGAGTATATATTTCAACATATGAAAATCAATATAATACACCATATGAATAGACTAAAGGACAAAACCACATGAGCATCTAAGCAGATGCAGAAATCCAAACACCATTTCGTGTTATAAATGCTCAATATACTAGGAATGGAAGGGGACTTTCTCAACCTGACAGAGGATATCAATGGAAAACCTGTAGCTAACAACACGCTGATGGTGAAAGACTGAAAGCTTTCCTCCTAAGATCAGGAATAGGACAAGGATATCAACTCTTGCCATATCTATTCAACATCATACTAGAAGTTGTAGGTAAGGCAGTTAGGCAAGAATAAGAACTAAAAATCAACCAAATTAGAAAGGGAGATAACTTACCTATTTTTCAATGACACTCTCCTATATAGAAAATCTTGAGGAACACACACACTTACTCACACACATACAAAACCATTAAATAATTAATCATTAACAAGTTCATCAAGGTTGTTGGATACAAGATTAATATATAAAAATCGATTGTATTTTTACACACTAGCAATGAAGAATCCACAAGTGAAATTAAGAAAAGATTCCATTTGTAATAGCGTCAAAAGGAATAAAGTACTTAGGAATACTAAGTACTCTTTAATAAAGTAATATTCTATTTAAGAAAAGAAATATAAGACTTATATGCTGAAAATTACAGAATATTTTTGGAAAGAAATTGAAGAAGCCTTAAATGAAGTGGAAAAAACTTCATGTTCATGGACTAGAAGACTTCATTAATACTGTTAAGATGACAATACAATATTAAGACGACAGTACTCCCCAAATTGATCTACAGATTCTATCTACCTACCTATCTATAGTCAATATATATTAAGTATATTAATATATATAAATATATCAATATATAAATTCAATATATATTAAAATCTCATCTGAATTTTTTGAAGACATTGACAAAGTCATTCTAAAATTCAGATGAAAATGCAAGGGACTCAGACAAGCCAAAACAATCTTGGGAGGAAAAAAAGAGGACTCACATGCTCAAATTTCAAAACTTACGACAAAGGCAACAGTAATCAAGATAGTGTGGTACTGGCATTAGAATAGTCATTTATAAATCAATGTAATAGAAGTAAGCATCCAGAAGTAAAACCTAACATTTAGTAAAAAAGACAATTCAGTGGTGGAAAGAATAGTCCATTCAGCAAATGGTACTGGGACAACTGGATGTACTACATGTGGAAGAATCAGCTTGTTTCCTGTCTTAAACCATATTTAAAAAATAACTCAAAATGGATCAAACTCCTAAACGTAAAAGTTAAAATGGTGAAGCTTTTAGAAGAAATTAACTGTCAATCTTTGTGACCTTGGATTAGGTAACAGTTTCTTAGGTATGACACCCAGAGCACAAGCAGCAAAAGAAAAGTGGTAAATTAGACTTGATCAAAATTTAAAATGTCTGTGTTTCAAAGGATACCATCAAGAAAATGAAAATATTTGCAAATCATGTATCTGATATTTGGTTAGTATATAAAATATATGAAGAACTCATTTTTTTTTTTTTTAAAGTAGGCTCCATGCCCAGTGTGGAGCCCAAAATGGGGCTTGAAGTCATGACCCTGAGATCAAGACCTGAACTGATGAAATTAGGTTGGATGTTCAACCGACTAAGCCACCCAGATGCCCCAGGATATATAAAGAATTCTTAAAACTCAGTGAGAGAAATTACCTCAGCCCAGGAAAAAAATGGGCAAAGAATTTGAAATTATTTCTCCAGAAAACATATGTGAATATACAATAAGCGCATGAAAAAGTGCTTAACCTCATTATTTAGTATGGAGATGCAAATCAAAACCACAATGAGATACCATTTCACATCCATTTAGAATAGTTATAATAAAAAAAGGTGGACAATAACAATTATTGGGGAACACTTGGAGAACTGGTGAAATGGGAACCCTCATACATTGCTGGTGCAAATGTAAAATGGTACCACCACTTTGGCAGGTCCTCAAAAGTACAGTTACTGTTACTAGGGGGAGAGTCTGCATTGTGTAAATGGAGATCTTGGTTCTTGGATTCTCCATGAAAGATTTACATGAGGGTCCACACTTGGATCAAGACAGCCAGAAGGAAAGTAGCAGGCACAAAGCAGTTTATCAAGGATGTTACACTCTCAAGGTGGGAGATTGGGCAGGCTCAGAGGTGGCAGCTATACTGGGATTAGGGCTATCTTTTCTTTTTATGTTTGCATAGGTTGTAGGTCACAGCTAGGGCAGTGTCCAACTGCGGTTGTTTCCAATCATCCAAGGGACTCCTAGGGAGGGGGAGTTTTTGACCCTGCAAGGTTCTTGCCAGAACTGTCAGGGCTATATTTTGCCATGGGGATAAATCAGGGGTGGATTGAAGAGACCACAGTGTGAGTATATTTTAATAAATGTTACTCTGGGGGCAGAGATTGAAGAGAAGAGCCCATGTTCTGTACCTGTGGCCCTTGGTTTGTTAGCCCTATCGTGTTGGAAGCTGTGAGGCCAGGATGTTAAAAGCCACAAAGTCAGGATGTTGTGCCCCAGGCTTTTAATGTGTCACCTCTTTATCATCACCTTTGTCTCCACCTCATGTCTGACTGTCTACTCTATCATTACCATATGACCCAGCTGTACCATTTCTTCCTGTATACCCAAAAGAAATGAAAACAAACACGTTCACACAAAAACTTGTAGTGTTCATAGCATCATTATCCATAGTAGCCCCCAGATGGAAATAACCCAGATGTCCATCAAATGACGAGTGGATTATAAAAATGTGTTATATCCATGCAATGGCATAATATTTGGCTGTGTAAAGGAGTGTCCTACTGAGACATGCTGCAACATGGGTGAACCTTGAGAACAGCTAAGTGAAAGAAGCCAGACAAAAAGGGCTGCATATTGTATGATCCTATGAACATGAAATGTCCAGAATGGGCAAGTCCATAGAGACAGAAAGTAGATCAGTGCTTGCCTGCTGGGGGAGGGTGCATAATGACTAATAATGTGTATAGGGTTTTATTTTGGAGTAATGACAATATTGTGGCATTAGGTGGTGGTAGTTTCCTGGTTTGTGAATATAGTAAAAACCACCAACCAGTACCCTTTAATATGGTGAATTTTATGGTATGTGAATTTTATCTCAAGAAAAGGAAAATTAGTTTTCTTTAATGTCTTAAAAGATTATTATTTGGTGGCCTTTGGGGGCTGCTATGGCATTAACTCATTATTCTGCAAACTGGTAAATTTATGTGTAGTAATCCAGTAACAGGGTAACTAAAGAGCAGATGAGGGGAAAGTTTACTTTCTGAAAGTTGTCACTAATTAATGGTAGAATATCAGCATGTTGCTACACCTCCTGAAACAGACAATGATGACTATTGGCTGCTCATGTGGGAACTTGATACTGAAGGGATCAGACTACTACTATTGGAACCCTCGGATCTCTCTTAATACTACTGAAAGACTGGCTCCTGCCTCCAGCTTATTGAATCAGACAAGGGATTTTCTCTCTGGCCGTTCCCATTCACTTCGTAAAGCAGTCCTCTAAGTTTTGATTAAGGGGTGCCTTGGCACTCGTGCTCTTTCATCTCCTGGAACTCCTATTTTAGTTTGACTGCATCTGGCAGCCTTTGTTAGAAAGTTTGGTTTAGGTCAGGATGGAATTTGTGTTTCTATTTTTCTTTTTTTGTTTTTGTGCGATACCTGATGGGAGCAGGATTTTTGTATGACTTTACCAAGTCATCTTAAACCCAAAATCTTTGGGCACTAAGTCAGTAGACCAGGTGAGAGATAATCAAGATCTGGATTAGAGGATGATCTAGATCATGGCTCGAGGCCATGTTCACAGTGTAACAGGATAGATTGATTCGTTGTTTAGGGATATTGGGGCATGTGGTAGGTGCTTCATTAATGTTTGTTGATTGTGGAATGACCATATGTGAACTTGTCCAATTTTAGGTCTCATTGTAATATTGGTATGAATTACTCCACTTTGGTAGGAATTGTAGTCCACTCCTAGAGTTAACCATGCATGAACTGAGTCAGCCTTGGGCTTCTAGAGGAGAGGTTGCAAACTGGTGATGGATAGGTCAAATCTAGCCTACAACTATGTTTTATTTGGCCTCCTCAGTGTTTGTTGTTGTTGTTGTTTTTTCCTTTAATTTGTTGCCAACATTTCAAAATAGTGAGATTTCACATAAAAACTGCGTTTTCTGGCTTCTCTTGAAAAGGCAGATCTGGCAACACTGGGCTTACATCCCCTCCTGTGACTCAGCTGAAGCTGAATGGTGACTGAATTAGTCCCAGTCCTGTGCTGCCCCTGCCACTCACTGGTCCCTGTGGGCATTTGAGTTTGTGACCCTTGGAGCAGTGGTTGCAGGCAACTATACATAAATCTTCCATTGTTACTTTTAATTACCTTTCTTCTCATGTTGCTGTTTAAACATACCATATAATTATGAGCCCTATTTCAGTAGCATATAGGTTCTGTGTTGGCTGTAAGTGTGTCTTCTATATATTCTCCATGATGCTGGTATCGTTCTTATACACTGTGGGAAACTCAATACGTATTTGTACATCTCTGCTCTGATTTGGCAAGGTAATCCAGGAGGCCCAATCGGCCATGGCATTCCAGACAGTTTTATGATAGAACAAAACATCTTGACACATTAGTTTGGAAATATGTATCTCCATTATTACATTTTTAAAAAAGGTTTTATTTACTTGCTTGTCAGAGAGAGAGAGAGCATGCACAAGCAGGGGAGAGTCAGGCAGAAGGAGAAGCAGGCTCCCCTGCTGAGCAAGGATCCTGATGTGGGACTGGATCCTGGGAGCCTGGGATCATGACATGAGCTGAAGGTTGATGCTTAACCAACTGAGTGCCCCAGGCATCATCATCATCATCATCATCATCATCATTATTATTATTTTGAAGAAATGATTTATGTTTATTAATGATAGTTCCCTCTTATTTTTCTTAACCAGTTGTCTCATATGACTATAGGGCTAAAATTCATTAAATTACTACATTGTGGAGTTAATAAACAACATTTTGGATATTGAATATTTTCTTGGCTGTATTAATTAATGTGGATTGAGTAAGGTCTTATAAATATTTCCCATAGGTAAATGATTATAAAAAATAAGTAGAAAGAGCTGAGCTCTTTCAATATCAAGGGATATTCCTTGTCAGAAACAATACAGGAAAATGAATTTAAAAAAAAATAAGGTTATTTGATGACTCAAGGACAAAAAAATAAAATAGTTGGTGGTAATGTTAGAAGTACAGGAAAGAGCTGTGTTGTGTGCATGTGGTTGGATTACAGAGCTTAGTGTAAGAGGAAGTCATTGAGTCAGTTACTATACAGTTTTTGAAAATTATTTCATGAACACAAACCATATTTGCTTTAGCCCCACATTAGCCAATTGGGTAAGGACTTTGAATGTCAAGTTTGAACATTGTAAATGTTGGTTTCATGCCATGTATATTTCTTAACCCTTATTGTGCATTATTTTTACATTAGGTGAGAAATTCATCCACACTTCTTTTTAGTACCTTGATCACAAGAATATTTGGAGTTAAAAGGGGAAAGGATGAACTTTCCAAAAAAAATAGGTAAGCTTCATCTAATGCTGACTTTACTTTTTACAAAATATTGTCCTGGCCAAAAATAATTTTTGGAAATTTGCTTACTTTTATGGATTCATCTAGAGCATAAAACTATTAAAATGATATGGTAAATTAACCTAGGCTGCCAAATTCTAAGCTCTTGGGCAAAAATACATACTGTTTAAATAAGTGGACCTTTCAAAGCAACAAAAATACAGCAAGGTAGCAAGGGCTGAAATGTTGAGCTTGTTTCTCAGTGCAACAGCTGAAGTTTTTTTCTTTCTTTGCATTTTCAGGTATTCCTGAAATGTCTTAAACTGCTTTTTCTTGATGTGCTAACCAAGTACTAGCTTGTGTAGTATCTTTGCTTTTTTCTGTAGCCAAGGGGAGCAGTTACAGATAGATGCTGGCCACACGGAATAACCAAAGTTTTTTTTTTTTACTTTTAGGTCTTCAGTATTATGGTATTTCTTTCTTTCTTTTTTTTTTTTTTAGTATTATGGTATTTCTTTAAGATGTTTTCTTTAAGATGTTTTTAAGGTTTTCTTTTTTAATGTCTGAGAGGAGATTTATTGAAATACTTTAATGATGCATCATTTTTAGGTCTAAAACACAAGTTACTTTTGTTGGTCTTTAAAGAAGAGAAGTTTTGAATAGTTGTTTCTTCAGTACTTGGGAAGATTTGATGGTAGTCTAGTGGCTTGCAAAAGTTGACACTAGATGTCACTGTCGTTGCATGTTTACTTACTTTCTTGATTTCATTTAGGATCCAAATAGGCCTCGTACTTTCTCTTAATGATCTGTAACTAAAGCCCTATTCTTCTCCTACCTAAAAAGGCTAATAATCACACTTTTTAATTTAGGTTTTAAGCTGTTATTTGTTAAAATATTTTCTTGTGATGAGGTGAGTTTTAGGAATTGGAAAATGTCATGAAATATATTTTATGATGCACTGTTGATAATTCTAATGAAACTTACTGATAGTTCTGAATTGTCATTTAAATTGCTACTTATCACCCTATGAAATTTAACAAATATTTAAAAAGAAACCAAGGGCTCTAAGGATGAATTTTCTGAGTATATTCAGGAAATACTGAAGAGTTGTTATTGTTTTAATCAAGTTGTATTTTTTTTTTTTTTTAAGATTTTATTTATTTATTTGACAAGTCAATCACAAGTAGGCAGAGAGGCAGGCAAGGAGAGAGGAGGAAGCAGGCTCTCTGCCAAGCAGAGAGCCCGATGCAGGGCTCGATCCCAGGACCCTGGGACCATGACCTGAGCGTAAGGCAGAGGCTTTAACCCACTGAGCCACCCAGGCGCCCCTCAAGTTGTATTTTTAAAATAATGCTAACATTATTCCTTTGAAAGGATGATTACAATTTTTACTATTTAGCCAGTTTCTAAAGAAGTTCTTCCTCTCAGTAGTTTGAAATCACTAATACTTGTTTCTCCTTAGCTTTCTTTATTTTGTTAATAATTCTAAAAAGTATTAAGGTTTAAAACAATTGGGTCAGGGACGCCTGGGTGGCTCAGTTGGTTAAGCAGCTGCCTTCTGCTCGGGTCATGATCCCAGCGTTCTGGGATCGAGTCCCACATCGGGCTCCTTGCTCGGCGGGGAGCCTGCTTCTCCCTCTGCCTCTGCCTGCCATTCTGTCTGCCTGTGCTCTCTCTCTCTCCCTCTCTCTCTGATAAATAAATAAAATCTTTAAAAAAAAAAAACAATTTGGTTTATGGCATCAATAAAGTATGAGATAATTAACAGTGAAGTTATTATTTAAAACTGAACGTGATAGTGAAGAAATGCTTTTTTCCCTTTTACTTTTTAGAAAGTGAGTGAATCTCAGATGTGCACACAGATTTTACTATGTATAGGAGAAAATCATCAGATACATTCCATTTAGGTTACATCTGAAGGAGGGTAGAAGGTTAACACAATGAAACCACACAGCTTTAATCGTTTTGCCAAAGGCATGCTGATGGGAGCTGCCACTATAAATTCATTCTTCTTAGATGGGGAAGGTTACAAAATATGTAACTTTCCTAGAAAGAGGGAAATGGGATATTCATATAATTGTTTGAGTAAAGTTGAAAGGTGAAATGAAGGAATTAAGAAATTACTAATTTTTTTTCTAATGTGATGAACATGCTTGGTAAGAAAGAGCATTTATTAATCTGAAGATTGGTCTATATCATTATGTATACAAGGCTTCTGTTCTCTGTTTAGTTCTTAAAGAGTATGGAAGTTTCCTGGAAGTATCCACTAGATTTGCTCTTCAAAACCTTTAGTGTCTGGGGCGCCTGGGTGGCTCAGTGGGTTAAAGCCTCTGCCTTTGGCTCAGGTCATGATCCCAGGGTCCTGGGATCGAGCCCCGCATCGGGCTCTCTGCTCAGCAGGGATTCTGCTTCCTCCTCTCTCTCTGCCTGCCTCTCTGCCTACTTGTGATCTCTGTCTGTCAAATAAATAAATAAAATCTTTAAAAAAAAAACAAAAAACCTTTAATGTCTTAAATTAGCTATTATTTGTAGTGGTTATTCTATTCATAGTTTGTTTAATTATGTCACTTTTTAAAAAATGTTTATAGCCCTGTTCCCTACAATATTAACTCCCTGAGGGCAGAAACTTTGCCATCTATTCTGTGATATATAGTGGGTATGTTAAGAATACTAGTAATAATGAGGTCTTGTTGATGGTTTACTCAACTATCGAATAACTACGCTCAGCTGATGAGACGCCACAGGCCAGTTAAGTCTACTTTCACAGCCACAGATTATTCTGCACACGGTTTCGCAAATGTATGCTCTTGGTCAGAAGGGAACTGGTCATTAAAAAGAACATCTGCCTTTCCCATCTAGTGAGGAAAAAAATGTCGATCTTGGAGTAAACAGACTTGGTTTCTAGGCATTTTGATGCCGCTAGAGATGACTTTAGTAAACTCCCTTATTCTCTTTGTACTTCAATATCTCCATCTATGTAACAGGAATAATAAGATTGGTGCTCTGTACTCGTAGGGCCGTGGTGGGGATAAAACAAATGATTAACTGTTCATTTGCTTTTTTTTTAAATGTTGGAAGTTGTAGTCCTGGGTGGTTCAGTCAGTTGGGTGTCTGACTCCTGGTTTCAGTTCAGGTCATGATCTCAGGGTCCTGAGATCCAGCCCCAAGTGGGGCTCTGAGCTCAGCACAGAGTCTGCTTGTCCCTGTCCCTCTGCTCTTCCCCTGCCTCACATGTGCTTTCTCTCAAATAAATAAATAAAATGTTAAAAAATAAAATGTTGGAAGTCCTACACAATTAGAGACAGAGTTTACTTTTTTCTGTTACCGCTTCTATTAAAGTGCTCATCCCACCTTAGAATTACTCTGCAATTTTTGAGGACAGAGTCAGTATCTTATCCATTTGTATACCTGGTACCTACCATATGTGTGGCATAAAATAGGCACACAAAAATAGCTGCTTAAAGAGCAAGTCAATTTTGTTACTAGAGGAGAGATAAGAAACCTGGTTTCTATTCCTTGCTTTGTTGCCATATAGACACGATTACCAACTGAGACAAATTAGTTAACCTCTCTGGGCCTTGGTTTTCTCCAAGATAAGAGATTTGGACCATCCTGGAGGTCTCTTATTTTTATAAAATACTAAGCTATGGCTTTATGTAATTGTTACTAAAATTGTGGGTTTAGTGAACTGCTCTATCCCCAGTTCCTCAAACTGTACCTGCCTTGTAGTAGGTACAAGGAGCCCTGGTAATGACTGGACTATAGAGCTCTTTAGTCTTGTTCTAGATGTGTTCCTCGGATTATGAAGAATGAGAAAACTTAAGTTTCACTTGGTTTTTTGAAAATAATGTTACAGCATTTTAATTGGCTAAGTCTTTTTTCCTTTCTATTTATTTCTCCCTGACTGACTTGGCCTGACAGAATGAATCTTTGATCCCATGCAGAAGCAGAACCTGCACAGTTCTGTGATCTGGGCAGTGTGCTAGGCGTTCCAAAATGGCCTCCATCTGCAGTGTCATGAGTGGCCGCCCCTCGATAGTTCCTTGTTCCTTAGAGGGCAGGAGCTAAACCAGTGATCTTTAGGTCTTTCTCTTTAGCCTCTGCAGCTATATTACCTTCAACTACTCTAGTTTCAGGTAAATGACAAATGTCAATATATAGCAGTCTGAAAACCTTATTTTAGATTTTGCCAAAGTTTCATTTTGGCCCTCAGTGTAGACAGTATTCTGTAGCGCTTGCTTTCTCTCTGTATTGTATTTTATTTTTATCTATCTATTTGTTTATTCATTTATTTGTGAGGGAAAGAGAGAGCGTGTGTGTGCGCGCATGCGTGTGAGTGGGGGAAGGGGCGGAGGGAGAGAGAGATTCTTAAGCAGGTTCCATGCCCAGCACAGTGCTGCATCTCAGGCCACTGACTGTATGACCTAGGCTAAATTGAAGAGTCAGACACTTAACCAGTTGAGCCACCCACGTGCCCCTCTCTCTTAATTTTAAATCAGTTAGTCAGTGAGAATTTGTAAGCATGTGTCATGAACTCATTACTGACACATTAAAGGAGTACATGAGAAGTATAACACTTGGATCTCACCTAAGGAACTTACATTTTAGCTAAAGGAACAAAAATTGCTATTTGCAAAAGATGCAAGTAGAAGACAAGTTGTAATAAGTGGCTGCACAGTGTGACATGAGTACTAGATGCACTAGAAAATCATTAGTGGGAGAGCTGCATGGAATATTCGGGGGAAGTAGTGTTCCTTATAAAGCTTTGGGAATGAGTAGATTTGGGGTACATGGAAACAGGTAGGTTGAAAGATGGAACAATAGAATAATCTTGTTTTTTGTGTTGTTATAATAGTCTCTATTCTGTCTTGTTAGAGAAAGCTCATTTTTAAATTGATAGCTTGGGATGGTTTAGCACAGTCTCAGAAAAATATGCTTATAAAAGCCAGTCCAAGTAAAATAATTTCTAATGACTGTGTTAAGAGATGTTGAATTGTATTTATTTCACTTGCCAGGGTGTAAACTAGAGACAATTATTTTAGTTATTTCTCCTAACATCTTAGTTGTATAGGTCTGGAAGGATCCTCCGAGGGGCATCTGATCTAGTCTATCCTCTGCTTATAGATGGAGTTTGAAGCAGTTTCCAGACAAACTGGCTTCTTTCCTGTTCTTCATGTTTTCTAGGAAAAGAGATTCCACAAGTTTCTGTGGTTACCCACTCCATTGTTTAGGAAATAATTGGATTCTCAAAATTGAAATTGAGAGCTGTAGGGCAATTGGGTTTTTATATTTTAGAGAATGTAATTATTAAATTCAGAATAGCTTATTTGCTTTGAACTATTTAATAGTTTGCAGCAAGCGCCTATTTGGCCAAACTGAAAATCAAAATTTTCTTTGACTGTGGCCAGGATAATCTTAACATCCTCAGACCCAAAGGATTCTCATTTTCTCCATTTAAAAAATATTTATTATGCATTTCCTCTGGGCCAGGCCCTCTGCCAGGCACTGAGATCCAAAGATGAATCAGACATGCGCTTGGTGCTGGGGAAACCGGCCGTCTCACAAATACCTATGGTTCTCTGCTGCGGGGCGGTCTCTGTTACATGGGTGCAGAAGGAAGCGTGTATACCTTCAGTGCCTGTTTGTGTGCTTGGCATGGCTGGACCCTTTGTGGGTGTCTAATTTAGCCTCCACCATAGCCTTGCAAAGTGGAGAGTCATCCTAATTTCACAGAGGAGTAAACTAAGGTTAGTCAGATGTAGTTATTTGCCTGAGGCCATACAGCCAGCAAGTAGCAGAACTAGAACACAGGTCAAGTTCTTTTTGCAGAGTGCATGCAGATTTACAAACCAGTGCACATTAGCCCCTCATGAGCAGTGAGTTACCTTTTTAGAGTCTGCTTTAGGTTTTACGTTTGTAGTCAGACCGTGGGAAATGAGCCACTTCACCTAGGGTCTCAGTGTACAGTAAGACTCTCCCATCTCCCATATGGCCTGTTGATTTTAGGAGGAAAGGTGGGAGGGGCCAATGGAGAAACTTGTTCTGAGGTAACTAGGAGACCCTTTCTTTGGATGTCAGAAGACTTTGTATACCTCTGTCCCATGGATGTTCTCTTCCTGGGGAACTTAACACTGTTTTCTTACAGATAGAGGTGAGGGAAGAGCATGTCACAAGGCTTCTAATGTCCTACTATAGCATTAGGAATGTAGAAATCTTAGTTTTCTGGTTGGCAAGTAGGCGATGAATTAAATTACCTCAACAGGATATCTGTGTGACTACAAGACATTTACCTCTTGTGTTCAATGATAGTTTAGTGCTATAGGGAGAAGATTTGGGGGTTTTGTGATGATGATCCTTGTCTAAGGTATGATGTCTTCTAGGCTTAACCTAATGTTTTTCAAGTCTGTGCTTTTCATTCATATCTTTAACAGAAATGATAGGGACACCTGGGTAGCTCAGTTGGTGAAGTGCCTGCCTTTGGCTCAGGTTCTGATCCCAGGGTGCTGGGATCGAGTGCCGGGTTGGTCTCCCTGCTCCATGTGGAGTCTGCTTCTCCCTCAGCCCCTCCCCTCCACTTGAACTTGCTTGTTCTACTCCCTCCCTCCCGCCATGTACTCTCTCAAATAAATAAATAAAATCTTTTTAAAAATGATAATAATAGCTGTTACTAGTTTTTATCTTTGAGAGGACCTAAGGTGAAAACTGAGGTATGGAAAAGTTGAGCAATTCGCTGAAGGTCACACAGGTAGTGCCAGAAATGAATTTAGTGATTACTTTTAGTTCACACAAAGCTCAACTAGAACATTTTTTAAAAACCAGCTGATTATTTATAAGTGGTGTTTCTGTTGGCAACAATAATACTAGTTGAGATTCAAGTAATTTGACCTTAAATTAAGAGCCCCAGTGTTTTGATATGGTCTGGAGGTGTCATTCATGCATTTTCCACAGTTGTTCAAGAACATTCAGTCTGGTTCTTTAGGCTGGGTTGATAAATGAGTATTTTGGGGGACTGAGAAGAAAAGTACATGTCTTATGTAACCTTTGTTGAAAAGTCCTTAAAATCAGAATTTAAGTCTATACTGACACTTTGGCCTACTGGAGGGTTTCATGTTTCAAGTTTTTGTTCATTCTTAGGTTCATGGATCATAGGTAGGAAAACCACAAATAAAAATTTTAACCAAAAAAGAAGCTCTTAAAAAGAAATATGTTCATGAACTTGAAGTGGGAATTAGTCATTGTGTTCTTAAATATTGACTCTTGCGTGGACCAAGTATTCTTCGTTCCTAAGTACTGCTTCAGGCCATTGCCTTCTTTAATAACTAAGGCATTGTTGCTGTAGTTTGAGCATGTTCTATGGAATTTTGGCAATGCATGCATCCTCTCTCTGCATCTTAGTAAAAGCATGAGTAAATATTTTTTCTTAGCTTTGGTATTTTTGTAGCTTACATTTTATATGAACCAGACTAATATAATGTAATACCAGGATTACATAATTTAAGACGTCAGGATTGCTTCCAGGACTATGAGATAAAGTCTTCCTTTATCAGGGGTTTTACAAGCAGTATTTGTTGCTCATTCAGTACCTGTAGAGGAATACCACAGAGCTATTTTCCAAATGAGAAAATGGAGTCAAAGAGGTTAAAGCCAGAGGGAATTGTTTCTTTAGAACTTGGGTAACATTTTTTCTTTATTCAGAGCTTGGTCCTTATAACTACTGATTTAGTAATGTATAGGTTTAGAAATCCCAGGAATTTCCAGTTATTCTTGTTACATACCAAATTTTTTAATATAATGAATACATTTTTTTCACCGAATACTTACTACTGTATCTTGGCACTCTAACATATAAGGAAGTAGTTTATAACACGGTCTCAGATTCCAAGGAGTTCATCATTTACTGAGAGAGAAGACCGACATATGAACTAGTTTAGGAATAATGAGTATCAAACTCACTGGTACTGTCTGGGGATAGGATATCAGAGGAGGAGGAGGTTGAGCTCCATGCAGGAGTCAGGGCTTAATAAGGATGGCAAAGATTTGGGCAGGTGGGGAGGAGAATGTGATGGAGATATTTATTCATTCATTCATTCATTCTTGGAGCAAGGATTTACTGACTACCTACTCTTATAAGCATCATACTACGTTCTGGGGTTTTATCAGTGAGTAAAACAGATATGCCAGGGAGGCTGGTTTGAATTGTGCATTACGTTAGGAATCATTTAGAAGTTTTTGTATTGTAGTATTCCATAATAAAAGCATTGTTTTTGGAATCATTTGAGAAGAGATTTCATTCTGTGTCCCTGGCAGGTTGGATTGGAGAATATGATGCAAAACCCTGGAAGAGAGTTACTTAAAAATAACTTGTAGTCTCTGCAGATTGTTAAAGCATAGTTCTAACTTGGTGTGGTTATTTTGGCATTTATTCTTTTTGTTATTTCTAAATGAGTAGAAGGGAATTAGAAGGGACTATGCCTTATGTTTTAAGGATTACTAATTTCCTCAAGATACCAAAAGCTATTTAGGGAAAAATAGATTCTGTGGGGCACCTGGGTGGCTCAGTGGGTTAAGCCTCTGCCTTTGTCTCAGGTCATGATCTCAGGGTCCTGGGGATGGAGCTCCACATCGGACTCTGCTCACCTGAGAGCCTGCTTTCCTCTCTTACTCTGCCTGCCTCTCTGCCTACTTGTGGTCTCTTTCTCTCTGTCAAATAAATAAATAAAATTTTAAAAAAAAAGAAAAAGAAAAATAGATTCTAGAGTCAAGTAAGCTTCAGAAATATTGAATTAAATAAAAATGTCTTTATGACAGAATTTCTTAGGGCAGTTCATATGCTATAATATATTTTGTGAATCTTTAATAGTGGGATATAACATGTAGTATTTCCCCCAAATTATTTGAAAGGGAAAACTCTCTTTCTCTCCCTCTCATTTTATTTTTATTCTTATTTATTTATTTATTTTTTAAAAGATTTTATTTATTTATTTGACAGACAGAGATCACAAGTAGGCAGAGAGGCAGGCAGAGAGAGAGAGAGGAGGAAG
The DNA here is from genome assembly GCF_030435805.1 of Mustela lutreola. Classification (NCBI taxonomy): domain Eukaryota; kingdom Metazoa; phylum Chordata; class Mammalia; order Carnivora; family Mustelidae; genus Mustela; species Mustela lutreola. The sequence continues at coordinate 69,377,742 of NC_081298.1, forward strand.
CAGGCTCTCCGCTGAGCCGAGAGCCCGATGCGGGGCTCGATCCCAGGACCCAGGATCACGACCTGAGCCAAAGGCAGAGGCCCTAACCCACTGAGCCACCCAGGCGCCCCTTATTTTTATTTTTTAAAAAAGATTTTATTCATTCATTTAACACAGAGAGAGAGAGAGACAGTGAGAGAGGGAGCACAAGCAGGGGAATGGAAGAGAGAGAAAGAAACAGGTTCCATGCAGGGAGCCCGACACGGGGCTCAATCCCAGGACCCCTGGACCATGACTCGAGCTGAAGGCAGATGCTTAATGACTGACCCACCTCGGTGACCCTCTCTCTCTCTTTTTTTAAAGATTAGTGTTTTTTTTTGTTTTTTTTTTTTTTTTTTTATTTGAGAGGAGGATGGGGGGCAGAAGGAGAGGGAGAGAGAACCTCAAGTGACTCCAAGCTGAGCTTGGAGCCCAGCACAGGGCTCTTTCTCATGATCCCAAGATCATGACCTGAGCAGAAGCTGAGAGTCAGATGCTGAATCCACTGAGCCACCCAGATATCTCTCTCTCTCTCTCTTTTTTTTTTTTTTTAAGATTTTATTTATTTATTTGACAGAGATCACAGGTAAGCAGAGAGGCAGGGAAGCAGGCTCCCTGCTGAACAGAGAGCCCAATGCGGGGCTCGATCCTAGGACCCTGGGATCACTACCTGAGCTAAGGGCAGAGGCTTTAACCCACTGAGCCACCCAGGCGCTCCTCCCCCCCCCCCCCCCCCCCACCGCCGCCTGGCCTTAAAGAACATCTATTACCATCTTGTGTTCCATCCAACCTAGTTAAGGGTGGCTGCTGTGGGTAACTGATAAATGCAGGTGGAAGGCACGTTTCTGATCATTAGGAGCAGCACCATATGTGAGAAGGAAAGATAATCATTTCAAGATTTATCTCATCAGGAACAGGAAAAAATTAGTTTTAGTTGCAGTTAAATATACTGTAAATTATCCCAAGTTGTCAGATAAAAATTCAAAATAGCACCCTAACTTATAGTAGGTAGTGAATAAATATGAATCAATAAAAATTTCATAATCTTAGACTGTTTCAAATCTTATGATATTTAAAGTACCTCTTTGGGAGAGAGAACTTTATATTCTACATCAGAATCTTCTACCATTTTGTCAGAAGATGTCCATTTTCCCAAATCATTGGTATGGAGAGGAGGTCAACTTCAAACCATTAGAGTGTGAGGTATGTTCCTGAGGGGAGAGGGCAACAGAATAGTAACCAGCTTTGAAATATAATAGGTAAGGCGTTAGGATCTACTCCTGTAACTGAGTTTTCTACCTTTGGACTATATGTCTTTCTAGTAAATTAAGAAGCATATTCTGTTGTCGTCTCTCATCTCCCAATTCATAGCTCCATTTGTTAATATTTAAACAGAAACTTGAAATAATTCAGACTTGTCCACAGAATGCTTTTGACTGCAAGTAACAGAAAACTGCAATCAAAATTTAAAGAATAAAGAGAAGTTATTATCTCACATATAACCAAGAAGTTTTAAGGGGGATTGATTCATTCCAGCTTGATAACATCATCAAAGACCCAGGGTTTTTTTTTTTTTTTTTCTTCATTTTTCTGCTGTGTCATCCTTGATGTGACGATGTTGGCCCCAGGCAAGCTTCCTTCATGGTTGCGAGATGGCTGCAGTTCCAGCCATCACATCTAGATGCAAAAGTGTCTAGGCGCAATATCCAGTGGCCTTGTACCTCTCTGTTTTTAAGTGTGACAACACCACCTCCTATATATTCCCGTGCTCTCAGTCCCACACTTTACTCTCTTTACTTTACATCTTTTTGGCCAGAGTTAACATCATAGCATGCCCCAACTTATCCTTGACAAGGGAAATGGATACACCATAATTATCTTAGACTAATCAGGATTCTCCAGTTGGGTTTGGGATTGGTGCCAGTCTTCCCTAAAGCTATCCAAGCATATTAAGTGTACTCGAAAAGGATATATAACCAAACCAAACTCAAACACTGTTAAAAGGAAAGATGGGGTGGGGGAATGAATTTTTAGTAGGCAACTAATGAAGTCTGCTGCTACATTCTTCTAGGCTATATCAAAAGCTTTGAAAATGCTTTCATTAGGAACAACGGCTTAATAGGAAGATAAGTAGTATATGTAGTATTTTAGCCTCATAGGAAAATGTGGGTTTTTTTTCCCTTTACTTATGCAATTCCTTCATGTAATTTTAAAAGATAAGAAGTAGTATAAGTGTGTCTGGCTATGTGGTTATATATAATTTATTACTATAAGCAAGCTTGCATTATAAAAATTTTACTCAAGAACAATGTGTATGTCTTTACACAAGAGAAAAGTTTTATAGAGCATTAAAAATAGAGATTCTGAATAAAATATAATCAACTTCTAAGTCAGAAAATGCTACTCTGAGATGTGAAATGTCTTCCTGGTTCATGGCTAATCTCTATTAAGCTAACAGAATGCCAACACTGTTTTTTATTAGGAACTCGAATTCATTTTGGAATTTGACCTCTATATTACAATATTGATGTTGTTATTGTGAGGCCAACTGGAGGGAAGTCAAATGCTCTTTCTAAATTTATTGGAATTGGTACTTAATTATTTTCATTTATTAACCAAAAAAATCCCTATTTCATTTAAATCATGTGTTATATTTTGATATACTTTTTTTGGCCTCTGAGATTAAATTAGGCTGTTTGTTTTAAACAGTCTCATTTTCTCTATCTGCCAAGCTTCCTTCTTTTGTCTCCTCCAAACTGTTACTGTCTTGTTCTGTACAAACTGCCTCTGTAGGAGTAGACCATGAAGCTGTCTGGGTCAGGGCAAACCAGTTGGACTGGACAGAAGATGGAGTCAGACTAGCTACGTCTGATTAGGATCATTAAGCCTGTGACTCTTAGAGGACTAGGGTTTCCTATTCTATAAGCAAAATTATAGAGCCAGCCATTGCTTTGAGTACATCTTTGTGCTTCTTGTATTTATCTCTGTGATCGCTCAGGCTGTGGACAGCTGATCTAGGTACATATAAATGGCTGGTTACATACTTCCTCCCCCTGTTAACCGACTTGATCCTCTCTTTCACCCTCTGCAGTCAAAGTTCCCCTCAGCCATTGGTTTGCTATAACTGGTGGCCTGTTTCAGTGACCCAACAGTTTCTTTTTCTTCATTATTTATTCAACAAAAATGCTTCCTAGGTTCAAGGCTCTGAGCACTGAGAGGAGTACAGACTTTATAAAATAGGCTCTGAAAGTCTGAATAACAGTCAAAGAGATAAGACTCAACTCAACTGTAATGCAAGGTGGAAAACCTTAAATACTATTAACTCCCTTCCCCTCCCTCAGGGAGGAGCCTGTCTGTCCGGCTCCTCCTCCTCCTCACTCCCCTCCCTTCCAGTGCCACCATGCGCTGGCCCCTCTGCCAGCTCCTCATTCTCTTCAAAGAGGTGGCCCTCATATACCCTTCTCCCTCTCCTCTTCTCGGTTCTTCTGCCATTTAGTCAAGAACATATCACCTGATTACTTTTGTATCTTGCTCTGCCATCTTTTGTCGTATCTATATGACAGTCAGTGATTCAGATCACGACATTAAACATTAAAGCAATTTGATGTTCCTGTCTATATTTGGAAACAAAAATTCTGTGCACCAAAAAACAGTGTCACTGACAGAAACTAAAGGCGGTGAGTACCCAGTGTTCCCCAGACACACAGCCCAGGTCCTCATCTCTTTTTCCTTTATGCTTTCATTAAACCAACGTTTCCATTAGCTTCAACACATAAGGGCAATAAAGCAGAGTTTCTGTCTCAGTGGCGTGTGTACTCTTGTTTTGATTAGTTACAAATTCCGCAACAGCAGAGGCTTCAGTTTTTTATCATTGTGAAAGCATAACGTTTCAGTGGGAAAGTATTTGGAGTTATGTCTTGGGATGAATGTATTCCAGTCGGCATATGATCATTTATCAGTTGTGGCCTTTCCCCAGATGGACATACCACTCTTAAATACTTGCTTGTTTTCAGCCCTCATTGCCTTCTGAACTGTGCTGGTGTGCGCTGCCAAACTCTTTGGCTCACCCATGAAAATTAAATTCCGTGGGATCCATGGCATTTTCTGGCAGAGGTTTCTTTCTCTAGAAATCTCTTCCTGTTCCCGCACCTCACTAAATTGAAATGTAATAATCAGGGTTTTGTGTGTAATATCAAAGTAACATTCCTTTAACGGATAAACCATAGTTTACTTAGTCTTTCTCTTATTAAATATATAGTTTCTCCCCAGGTTTTTAAAACATACATATTATTAGTGGTGAGTATCTTTATTTACAAAGTATTTTAACATGTAGGGTTATTTCTTGCAGATAGATTCACTTAGGTGTAATTTCTTGGTATTAGGGTATCACTAATCTTTAGTTTCTATTTGAGTATTTTCAGATTCCTTGGTAAACTGATGTTCTTGAAAAACAGTTTCCCGTTTCAACTTCCTGCTCAGGAATTTTCACTAGCTCTCTGTTGCCTCTGATCAAAAGCCCATAGCCCTTTAATTGGCCTTTCCCATTTTGTTAAAGCTTTTCCTTTTTGTTTTAACCAACTGCCTAACACCAAGCATTTACATTCCATCTAATTTTTCCACATTATAAAAAGTGGTGCAAGGCATATCCTCGTGCATTTTAGCTTTGCATGTGTTTTTGGATTATTTCTTTGGGATAAATTATCAGAAATGGAAATAGTAGGTTCAAGAATGCTAACACTCCAGAAAACATAGCCGGGCTTCTGTTAAATAAGAAGATACAACTTAAAAAATCACTAGCACGTGTAATCTTCCTGGTAGTAGGTATTCTTAATTTCTAATGCAAGATTAAGAGAATGTGAGGGGGGAAATTACCCATTTGTTTCAATTTCTGTTGCTTTTTTTTAGTAGTGAGGTTGAATATTTGCCCACATAATTCGTTGGTTAACTGTATTGTCTTCAGCTTAGCTTTCAAGGCCCTATGTAATTTGGACTTGGCCTTTTCACCTTATCTCCTATTATTCAAACCCACAAATATTTATTAAAGTCTTACAGACTACTAACAAATACATATACTCCCACCAAGCTAATCTCCCTACTGTTCCTTTGAATATGTTGTGATTTTCCTTTTTGTTGCTTTTGTTCCTGCTTTTTCTGCTCCAAAAGTGCCTGTCCCTCTCTTCTACTTACAGTCTGCTGGTTTTTCCCATCCTGTGGGGTTCAGCCTGAATCTTTTTTCCTCCAGAAGTCTTCCAAAGCCTTCCCTGACCTGACTGTGGGTTTCTTGAGAGGAGGGCCTGTGACTGATGCCCCTTTTTGCCCCACTGTCTTGTGAAGGGTCTGCCTTACGTAGGGGGCAAAGAAGTGATAGACTGACGTCACTCAGAAAGTGCATGTTGGGTTAGACAGGTCTAGGTCAAACTTCCGGCTCAGACTTTGGGTTAGTTATTTAGTTCCTGGAGCCTTCAGTTCTTTTTCTCAGCATCATCATAAATTGGAGATAGTGACAGGACCTGTCTCCAGAGTTGTTATAAGGAGTAAATGTCACAGTGCTTATAGAGGGCCTAGTGCAGTCATGCTTGGGGAGCATTTAGTGAGAACTGCCTTTCAGTTAGTTGAACGATCCAGATGGGTGATCCCAGCGCTCATTGTGCTCCCTTTCTTTAGGACTCTCCCTGGTGTACCACGGATGGTGTGTCCTCTCTTTCTCGTGTTGCTGTTGCTTCTTGTGAATTACTTATGGACTCGGAACCCAATGCCGAGTTCTGAAGGAGAGGGCTTGTCTTTTAGGTTTGTTGCATGTCCTAAAGCACCAAGTAAATCCTAATGTGTGGACTAGCTTTGGTAGCAGTGATGAACACCTCATTTGCCGTCTTTAAATAGAAACTTTACTGGACCTTTAACTAGCAGAAATTGCTTTCTCCTAGGGCCTTTTAAGAAATGTTTACTTTTGTTGCTTGTTCAGCCAAATGGAGTTAGTTATTCAGTAGAAAATGGTAAAAACACCCAAATAACACCACCAGATTTCACTTTTCCATATAGTGTTTCAAAGTGTTGCATTCATTAGTATTTGTGAGAAACCTATGGCTAATACCACAAGAAGTCATAAACTAAACCAGATTTTTCCCCGTTTTAACTTTTACATGACTTGGATTAACAACAGTGTTAGTCCCTAATTTGCACCTGGGATTTCTAAACCTTCTCAAAAAGCTGTAACAATGATTCATGTTTAGTCACCATGTGACTAGGTTATTTTCATTTATTGAAAACATAAACAACAACAACAAAAAATAGCCTGGATAAAGATCTCCATGTATTTTAACGAGTGACAGATGCTAAGATCAGAATTTCTACTTAAGTCAGGCATTTTTGACATACACCTCAAGCCTTGCAATTAAGCTTTATGCCTTTCCAAACATAACAGTTAACCAATAAACCAAAATATCGGCTTGGTCTGGCTTAGCTCAGCGGTCTTTTGATTTCTTCCAGTCTGTTTGATGTGGAGGCTTATTGAGACTTATCTACTGAACTGTTCATAGTTTGTAGGGCTGAGAGCACTGGCTATATTATATAAGATTCCATTAATGACAGGAGAGTGTAGACAGTCTCTACAGTATAGATAATTTAGTCAGTTGTGCTGGTCGTGGTTTTGTTGAAATTTTTAAGACTTTTGTCAAGTTTTTTTTATTAATACTCAATGATTTTTCCTTATTTCCAAGTTTATACTGTGAGCCTCAAAACAGATGTAGTTCAATTGGTTCAATTTAGTAGAAAGCTTTTTAACTTTCAGTAGAAATCTCTATGTAGATATGAAAGCTTTTCCAGTTATTTGGGCTGGTTTGTCCATAAAGAAAATAAAAACAGAAATATATAGTTACCAATTATAAATATTTGCTAGTGGGTGCAGGGTCAGACATCATTCCATTGTATTGTTCATGGTAGTAATAATACCAGTATTCCCAACGTTATAACCTAAAGGCTACAGAGGACTTTCATATACTTACGTCATGTAAGTATATGAATAAGATAACTGTCATTTTAAATAACACAGTTGGAATTGAGATTATTAATTTGCTGTGTGTTTCATATCTTCTACTATGAAAAAGACCTGGTGTTCAAATTCAGATAAGACTCCTAATTCTAGTTATTTTCCTGTTACATTAAAGCTTTGTGTTCTATAACGTATAGTATTTCTAAAAGTAACAAGGTTCTGCCAAACAGCTTTCCATTGATTTAATCACATCATCTTACCTAAGAAGAGAGGTAAAATTACTCACGTTTACACGGCTGGAGATGAGAAAACAAGATTGTATTGGAGGAATAATGAAACATATTCATTCCTCCTACCTCAGTTTCCCCATGTGTCAGATGAGGAAGATTCTAGCACTTAACCTTGTAGGGTCTTTGGGTGGGTCAGGTGAGTTACGCAAAGAGATTAGCAGATGCCTGGCACGGAGTAAATGATAATACAACTAGGTATCGTTAGCATTCTTTTACTCAGTAGGGTTTATTAATTCACTGCCATATGCTAGGTCGTGTGCTGGACTTTGGAAGATAAGTCAGTCAGAAGCTTTGCCCTTCAGAGTCTCACAACCAAGTCCAAACTACATGCCATTAGCATGAAGGTTCTGTATAGAAGCATGCAAAGAGAGATGTGGACACACTGAATAGAGATGAGTTTCTACTCTCAGGGGCCTTCCTATAGGAGGCAGGGCCTGAGCTTGAAGGATAAGAAGTTAGCCAAAGTAAAGAAAAGCAGCTGCGGACAGGGAGCCAGGGCAAGTGATGATGGTGGTGAAAGGTTGGTATGAACATGTTTCTTCAGGCCAGGGGTTCTTGAAGACTTTAATATGCTGGTATGTTCTATGACTCTGCAGTCACAGTGTAGTCACTCATGGAAAATACTGACTCACAGAATTTTTTTTTTAATGGAGTATCTTAGCAAGACTATGTTTTAAAGAACACACTTGAGGAACCTTGGTGTGCTGGGTGGTGAGAAATGAATTCAGGTCAGAAATGGGGTGAACAAGGAGGATGGAGCGAGGGATATTGATTAGAGTTAAGACAAATAGATTCGACAGGACTTAAAAAATGAAAGCACTGGGGAGGAAGAAAGATGGTGGGATGATTGGGCTCATTTTTAGCTTGGGATAGTGTCTGCGGCTGATGGTGCTATTTGCAGAGGCGAAGATTTAGGAGGAGAAGCATTTTGCAGGATGTGGGGAGAAGTTGATGGATGCCAAGTTCAGTTTTGGATCTGTGTTTCGAGATGCCTAAGGGACATCCAATGGGACATATTCATGAAGCAGTTCAGTAAACTGCTTCTGGAGCATAGAAGCAAGTCCTGGGCTGGATGAAGGAGTCAGCTGTGTATAGATGGCATTTTGTGCCTGGAGAGTGAATGACATAACGTAGAGGGGTGAGGTAGACTCCCAGAGGCATCACTGTTTAGGTGACCTGTGCAGGAAGAGGATCTCAGCAGAGACGGAGTATTTCAACAATCTGGTATTCTTTGGGACACGCTTGTCAGTTCCCCTGTGAGCCATGAGTATTTTGTTTTGTTTTGTTTTTTTGGAAAGTGCCTGACTCCACCCATGCAGGAAATCTACTCTGTGGGCTACTCCTTCTCCCAAGAATCTAAGTAGTTGCAGAAAGAGGCACTTCACCCACACCCTAAGCTCTCTGAGGAGAGCTGTGTGGTATCCTGCCTAACCCTTCCGAGCTCAGTGCGGGGAGGTGGAACTATCTTACATTGTTCGTTTTGTGAGTGTGTTATCTTCTTAACTGTAACTGGAGAAATAATGAAAGAGAAGTATTCCACTGGAATTAAACAAGTTCAATGGATTTTAATTTTCCTGATAAACTGTTATTAAGAAATTGTTTTGGAGATTTACTCTCTGAGTAGGATTAGCTAACCTACATTTTTCATTTGGATAAGTAGTTCTTTAATTAGCAACCAAGATTTAGGGAATAGTTTCCCATTGCTTTCTATAATGTAGGGAAGGTATGTGAAACTGCCAAATGAAGGTTTTCCTCCTGATAGTCAGGAGCAGGGAAAACAAGAGGAAATTATAATATGTTAAGGGAAAGGATTCTGTTCATCCAGTGTGCCTGCTTTTATCTTCAGTTCTGGAAGTCTCTGCCGGCAGGGTTTTCTTTCTTTTTTTTTCTTTCCTATTCTTGTCATGCCAGAAGTTGCATATTTCTGGCAAAATGTTCATTACTGGCAAGGGGTGAGCAAGAAATCCTTTGCCAGAGAATTAAGCAAGCAGAAGTCTGTCAAAACAAATATTCTAGTTTGAAAATACGGTCCTGCGGGGGAAGGGGGAGGGGTGGATAGTGGAGAAGGCCAGGGCATGTTCTATGGCTGTGTATTTATTTCATAAGAATTCTGTGTTCTGAAAGACTGTTGCTTGTAGGAATGCTAGAAGAAGCAAGATTGTGGAACATTAAATATACTGATGTGGAGGGATGGGTTTTCAGGGGATTTTTGGTTTGCTTTTGTGTTCAGTATTCAGCTCATATGATGACAAGTTTTGTTAAGAGTGAAACATTTTTGTAAGAAAGACGCTTTTTAATTTAATTCAAGAAATATTTAACAAAACTCAGGTTTACATGGAAAAACTCAGACTGAGGATACTGTCTGCACATAAACAAACAGTCATGCACATAAACACAGGATCCACTTCATAAGCACTTATTTGACTGGAAAATGCTAACTTTCTATAATTTCAGTCTTAAAAGTATTGGCTGATTGATTCAGAAAAGCAAAACTTGGTTTTTTTTCCCCCTCTAACTTTTTCTTCTACTTCTTCCTTGTTACCTTTGAAAAGTCATTTTTATGGAAAAGTAAAATTATAGATTGGATAAACATAAGGTTTTAGATTTCTTTGCTTTATAGTTGCTTAAAGCTGCTATTATAGAAGTTGCTCTTCAAGCTGGAGAAACATAGGCTGGCGTTTCTACTTTCCACTGGGATGGGGGTGGGCACTAACCGTAGTAAACCTCAAGAATGAAAACCGTTGCATGCACAAGTGGATTTTGAGGATTTCCTGACCACATATAACTATATGCAACTAACATCGTTTTTTGAGAGCATTTTTTAAAACAAAATATATCGCATTGTGTAATGTTGAAATAAATGATCATCCATAATAGGATGTATTAGTAATAAAGAAAATAATAGTAATAAAATACAAACCAGCTTATTCTTATCTCTTTTTGGCAAATTTTAGACTTGCTACCATAAGCAATTCAAGGAACACATGCCTTCTTCCGGAGCAGTGGGAGGAAACCTTCCTGTTCTTTGATCCTCCGATTTGATATACTTTAGTTACTGGAAGAGACATTAATTAATGTAAAATTTCTTTAATTTTGGTAATTCAAAAGAATAAAATGTTTTTGAGGGGTTGAAAAGATCATGGTGCACCATTGGAATTTGCCTTTTAGTAAATGTAACATTTGTTTTCTAAAGAATTATAACAACATACTTAAATTCCAGAACAGTAAGCAAAATAGCTTAAGTTCACTGACTTGAAAAAACATTCTTTTATACTGCACGGTTCTAAAATAAATACTTAAAAGAAACAGAGAGCAGGCCATTCTATCTTGGATTTCATTTTCCTTCAGATAGAACAGCTAGAACAAACATTCTTGCTAGTTAACATTGCCTGTGTTTTTATGCAGTTAATAACTGACCTGTCAATCACGCCCTATATAAATACGGTAGTTGAATGCTTTCTGCTTTAGAAGCACTTTTATTTACAAGAGCTGCCAGCCAAGATTTCCAAAGGACTCCACGGGCTGTTTGCTTTGATCTGTTTTGAGGGCTGGTCTCTTTATACCTGTTGGTTTGCTATTTATGATACCTTTGTGTAATCAGGTATGGGGAGAGCAGATGTGCAGAATAAACACGTCTTAAGGAAGCCAAGGCTCAAGAGAAATCATGTAATTATGCACCCACAACTTTAAAAAGAGAGAGAGACTATTTTCTTGAATCAACTTGGTTGCTGTTATGACAAGGAAACAGATGTTACGGTATTCACCCCAGAGAAGGAAAAGATTCTCTCTTAAGTCTGTTTATAATGAATGGAGGTGGTGTGTGTATCCCCACCCTTCAAAGGGTACTCTCCTTTAAATTTGTAAATTGCTGAGATGTTACAGCTCCTCTCCGTTGACTTATACCTTTGACCTTTTTTCATTTGCTCCTTCCCTAGGAAATGTTTACCACATGTCTCTATCCAAATAATCCTCTCTCTGTGGGAATAGTTACCTTTGCATTTTCCACTGCAAATGCCTTTTAATGTTTAAGACAGGTTTCAAAAAAAGGGTGACTTTTTGTTGTGTGTTTTTATGATTTTGATTTGGGGTTCCTGCTCCCCCACCTCTCCCCTGCACTGAGGGGAACTGAAAGCCAAATTTATCTTTGTATCCCCACAATGCCAGACACAGTACCTCTAATAGCATTAGGGTTCAATGAATGAAAGAATGGCAGAAATTAAGAGAGACCAAAGTCCCTTTGGTTTTGTTTCCAAAACGATCTACTGAGTTTAATTTCTTTCATCTTTCGATTAAATGTTGCCTTAATAATGTTATGTATATTATGTTTACATACTGCTTTTCTCTAGGAATCTGAACATTTGAATATGTTGTTAACTTTATTTTGCTTTGAAATTAAAAAGCTTCCTCTACCTTTTTTGAACTAAAATTTTTGCCATCACTCTATAATGCTTTTGGGGGAACTGAGTTAGAGAGTTTCAGGCTCTTAGAGTTGTTCACCCTATTTTGCTGGGATATTCTGTTTATACTTTTCATACTGATTTTACTGACTTTTTTGGTCGGCAACTTTCCCTCTTGTGACACTGGTAAGAATCTTAGATTTTGTGTGAAAGGTACCTGAACGCGTCCCAAAGTTTGGAAAGCAGGTCTTTTGTTAACCAGAGTTTTCTCCTTGCTTTGTTGTTGCTCAGAAGACTTTCAACACCGAGGGTCTGTAACTGGTACTATTGCTATTTGGTTCCTTGTTTATAATTTTTAAATGCTAACATCTGTATGATAATGGTTATAGTGGAAAGGGTGAAGTATAAAATGTAGCCCCAAATACCTTTGGTTCTGCCGCCTTCCCCCAGATGATCGCTTGCCAGAGTAAGATCTTTTCGTAAACTTCCAGGCAGATTAAAGCTTGGCTTTAAACTCAGTGTTCCCTTTACCCAGCTTATGGGGGTCAAAGGTGGTAAAGCCCCGAGGTTGCCTGGAGCCAGCGCAAGTGAGTGCAGTCAGACTGCCTTTGTTGAGACAGGAACCTCAGAGAGGTATAAAACCGCCAGAATTACATTTGAGCATCTTTGGGCCTTTGATTACAGAACCTCAGTTGGAAGCTGAGTGGTACAGGGCAGCCCAAGAGCAGGCCAGAGAAGCAAGTAGGAGTTACCTCGGGTCAGCCGTGCCCCCGACACCAGTGCAGAAACTGCCTCGCCAGGGATGCACACAGGGACAATTTTGAAAGTCTGCAGTCCTGCTTAGTTGGCAGATTAGCAAAGAGAAAGTCCCCTCTGATGTTTTCATTTTACATTCATCCAAGGCTCAAACCTGTAATTAAAATTTCTGAACAAAGACCCTATTAACGCACACCATCCAGATTGATAGACTAACAGCTCTTCCTTCCAGGTACATAAGGAAATCTGTAACACTTAAAGCAAAAGAAAGACCCTGGTCAGGTTTGGGGAGGGTGAAGTAAGGGAGTAGGCGGAATTAGGAATGGATTTGCCTTTCAAAGTCACTTTTCAGTGCTGTTTAAAACCGACCTTTCAATGGTTGCTGCGTTTTCTCAGGTATCAGTGATTTACTGAATGATCTAAAACGTAGTCACAGTGATACAATTTTACCCAACTATCCAGGGAAATACGCTGTTTTCTAAACTTTCAAGAGAAAAAAAGAGAAGAATTCTCTTTTTAATTCTTCTGTGTGGGCAGCATAGCCTTATGTGAAAATGTTCAAGACAGACCCAAACACAATTCATCACGTTACTCGTTTGCCAAAACTTCAAGCCACTCTCCAGTATTTGAAAAATACGGCTTAAATTCACTAGCTTGGCATTCAGGGCCTTCCACAGACCAGCCTGTTCTCTTTCAGCGGAGACTTGGTGTTCCAGCCCTTTCCATTGCCCCAGGCAGGCCTTACACATACCTGCCTCAGCTGTGTCTTCATACCATCCACTTCTCCTATACACACTGTACTCTCTTCCTCCTCCCTCAACCACCTTACTCCCCAGGAACAGTGAATCCTGACCAAGGCCAGGGTTTACTCAGACTAGTTCAGGACTTCTCTTCCGCTGCTTTTCTAAATCTGTCAGCCCCCTGGCTGCCATGCTTCTTGGGAAACTGGCCCTCCCTGAACACCCCTCTGTAGGTTCTCCCATCTTCTTTGGCCTCCACAGCAAAGTTATGCCACTTCTTTGGCTCCTACCACACCTTCAATCCTAGTTTGTTTTTGTTTTTCCATTCGTTTCTGTCTTGTTTTTTAGAGTTGATTTTTTAAGTTCCGCGAGGCTTTAGAATTGTAACTCGCATGTGCTAGTGCCCTCCAGAGCACTTAGCCCAGGACTTGCTGTGTGTTTGTCAGTGGGTTGACTGATGGATGCGTGTCGCGGGCCCAGGGTTGGACATTTTTGCAGCCTGTAGAGACAGCAGGCTATTTTCAGAACCACTAGGTACCTTTGTACCAGGTTTATTTTTTGGCTTGTGCTTGGTATTGGAGACGTTAGGTCTCGTTCTGCCCAGAAAATCTATTTTCCAAATCTGCATCATCGGACTGGTGTCACCGTCACCCCCTGGAGCGGCCTGAGCCCTGCGTTGCCGGCTCCTTCTTATGCTGACTGAGCTGACCCTGCTGGGTGTTCCTCAGATCTCATTTCAGCTTTCTGGGCTACTCTTATTTTTAATTAAAGGAAAGCTGATTTCTAAGCCCTTTCTTGCACCAAAGGCAAGTGAATATTCATTAAATGTTTACTTTCTTGACTTTAATTCACTTTAGCAAGTGATAAGTCAGGTGGGATTATGGGCTGACAGTGATCTGACAAGGTTCTCGTTCATGGTAGTTATTGACTTTTCCAGCATTAACCTCTCAGATACAGCATGAAGCCAGCATGCTAGTGTCTGAACCATATAAGGAACTGGCTTTCTTTTAATTTTGTGTTTTGAGTTTGAGGAAGATGCATGCTCTGCCAAGTTGCGACTTTCGAGAGACTTCAGCGCTTAACTCATTTGATCTGAAAATTACTGGTAAAATTACTCCTTTGGCCAAGTATTAAACCAAGGGTTAGAATAGTGAGTGCCATGGTGTGACTGACACAGCATGCTCTGAGGCTCTGAAAGCCCCGGCCAGACTTGGAGAAGAGTTTTTGAAATGCCGGTAGGAACCCGAGCACACAGTGGTCAGTCCTTCATATTTGTGTCGCGCTTTTTGACACTTCTGTAACTTACTCATTGATAAATGTCTTTTGAGCATTAGCTCGGAGCTGGGCATTGTACTGGGTTCATAGGATCTGATGGCGAGCAGCCACCAGATATTTTACTTCTTGATTCTTTTTGAATTTTTATTTCTAGTCTGTTTCCTCTGACTCGCATGTCAGCTTCTGGGGGCTGGGTCTTCGTGTCCTTCACTATTGGGTCTCCAGCACAGACAGCAGTGCCTGACACATAGCAGAAGCCCAGTAAATAGTTCTCGGTGTGTGGATCAAGTAATGCCACAAGGGAAGTAAGGGTTGCTGTAAGAGCACATGGAGGATACATGTAACCTCGGCCTGGGGGGTTCATGAAGACCCCCCAGAGCAAGATAGAGAATGTCTGAGCTGAAGGCTGTGCAGCATTTAGCTGGGAAAGGGGAGGTGAGGTGGGGGGCACTGCTCCAGTGCAGAAGTCTGGGGGTGACACCAGCCATCACAAAACATGACTGCTGTGCTGAGTACAACAGAAGGGGGCAGGAGGTGAGGTAGGGACATTGTCAGGCAACTCGAGGACATGGGAGCAAGGAAAGCATTTTAAGCACCGGTACGACAGGACTAGGTTTATTCTGGTTTGATCATTTTCACTGTGGTATAGAGAACACATTGTAGGCGCTGGATTGGAAATCAGAGCTGAAGACTGGGAGATCAGTTTGTTGGAACTGATTTGTGGTACCCAGACTTTTGGATTTCATGAACCAGGAAGAAAATTTTTTTTAAATACTGAGGCTCAGCATCATAGAATTGCTGACCTTTTCATTTTGTTCAGCAAAGACATTAAACAAACAAACAACCGAAAACCATGTCAGAATCATTTCATAAAATAAAGGACATTTTAACATACATGTCCACCAGTACACACACACATACACACACACCACACACACAGGAGAATCTCAAATAAATGTTAGCTATCTAAATGGAATACATGTCACTTAATGAGAAATTTACTACATGGCTCTGTTTTTCCCCCCTCTCTCTTTTTTCCATTTTCCTCATGATTGGGCACATATGTGATCCAGTGTTTATAAACCAGTAATCTAGCCTAGGAAAAAATGGTGGTCTGAGTTAGAATAATGATGATGGTGATTGGAAGAAGGGACCACAGTTGAGAGGAGGTAGGATTGGTAGAACTTGGTGATTTCAGAGCTCTTATTTACCTCATTTGATTCTGATGGTAACCATGTCAGGTGGTGAGGTATAATTATCCCCACTTCACAGATGAGGAAACTGAGACTCAGAAGGTAAGTGACTTACTTCACTCGCATCTGACGACAGCCCATTGCAGTGGGACTCTAAGATGTGTGGTTCCTCCACCCTGCCCTATTTGGTTGGCTCAAATTTCAGGGAAGAAAGGAAAAGGAATCATGGGCCCCCTGTGAGTCATGTCTTTTAGGACAAAACACATGATATAGTCCATCCTCAGAATGAAACAGTGTTTCAGTGATGGCTCTTTTTCCATCCTTATTTCTCAGCATCATCCATTACTGATCCATGAACTTGAGTAACCCTATTTAAATTAGGCCAGAGGAGACTAAGAGGCTTCTTTGGCCGTATTTTCATTTTTATCCTGTGTTACCCTTTGTCCTTTCTATAAATAGGCCTTGGCCACCCTATTTATGGGATTCTGTGGAGGGGGAACGGTAAGGAGGTGAAGCTCTGTATGTATGTAAGGATATTTATCTCCTACCACCTGTTTTTTTTTCCCCTTTTTCTTCCTTAATATACTTGCAGATTAAAGTAATTAGGTGCCATCTAAATTCCAAAAAGACTGGAATAGACTTTAGAGGGGACTGCTTCTTGTTGAAGGGCAAAGAAAGGAAGTGGAAATAAATAAAAAGAATAAAATTGGGCTTAAAGGAGGAGAAAATGAAGCAATAACAATTTGATTTGAACAAAAAGAAAAAATGTATTGGAACATATTTGTGGGTAGATCCCTGTAAATGGCTTTATAAACAACATTTTTGGTATACAGTCATAAAATCCTCTGACCTATGAAACACCAATTTAATGGAATTAATTAAAAAGAAGGTGGAATGCCAAAATTTACATATGAAAACTATCACCAACTGTTCCTTCAATTAGTTGTTTTTAGTTAGGCTTGATATCAATCATTTTGTAGGCTCCCTGGTTTCTGGCAAATTTGGAGACTTTCTGGAAAACTATTAGAGTGACTTTAAATTATTTCCGTACAGACTCAACTGCTAGTCAGTCTATTGTAATCACAAATGATTATATGAGAAATATGGTTTTCTTTTCCAAGGATGAAATACACTTTTTATGAAGCATCTGCAGCTATTTCTGTTCTGTTTGGTTATGGAAGTGTCTTTTTTTGCTACTAGAATGGACACATCAAAACCAAATAGTGTTTTCTTCCAATGTATGAGTGGAAGAGTGTGAGAACTGTCATGGTCTCATATCCTTCGTGTGTGGGTGTGGGTGTGTGAGTGTGGGGAGGTGTGTGTGTGTGTGAGAGAGAGAGAGGGAGAATGTTTGTTTAGACACTTGAACCGTTTTTTCCTACCAGTATGGATTCATCCATCTCATTTTAGAGCTTTCTTCTTTGGCTCTTATAGGTAATTTAGTGTGTAATTACTGCAAAATATATACATATTCAAAATACCATAGAAATTTTTTTATGTGAAACTCAGATTTCATCTGTATTTTCAAGTGCTCCCACTTAATGTATTTTTTTTTTTTTTTTTACTTTATTTATTTGACAGAGAGAGATCACAAGTAGGCAGAGAGGCAGGCAGAGAGAGAGGGAGGAGGAAGCAGGCTCCCTGCCGAGCAGAGAGCCCGTTGTGGGACTTGATCCCAGAACCCTGAGATCATGACCTGAGCTGAAGGCAGAGGCCTAACCCACTGAGCCACCCAGGCGCCCCCCACTTAATGTATTTTTAAAGGCTATTTGTGTAGCAAGAATGAAGATGACCTATGTTCTCTGGTGCTCTTGGATCTAAGAATCTCAGAGTGTGTCGACCTTAATGGTAATTTATACCGATCTCCTCTCTGTTCCTTTCATCTCTTTTTAAAGTGGGGAGAGAGACAAAGAGGTAGAGTAGTAGGAGCCAAGGCCAAAGAACAATGCACCTATAATTTGTTGAGAAGGTACAGTGTTAGATTTACCCCTTATTATCTCATTTCTCATAGGAACTCCACAGAATAGGAACTATTATTTCTGTTTTATAGAAAACAAAACAGAAAGGTGCTTAACAAGGTTGGACAAATTCAAAGCTACACTGCCTATTAAGTAGTACTGCTCTGGTCTGGCTGATTCAAACCTTTGCTCTTTCTGTATATTGTGTTTCTTCATTCCCACTCCACCACAGAGTAAATAATAAATGGGACATGGTTTCAAATTTTACTCTATGATGGAATGCAGCCTTTTCTAAAATATTATGCTGTGCATATTATAAAAAAAAATATGTTGCCATTGGAAATAGGCTTAATTTAGGCAGTTAATATTTGAACTGGGGTACCTGGGTGGTTTAGTCAGTTAAGCCTTGAGTTCTTGATTTTGGCTCGGGTTATGGTCTCAGGGTGGTGAGATCCAGCCCTGTGCCTTGTCCTCCTGGCTTTCTGCCAGCAGAGAGTCTGCTCGAGGTTCTCTCTCTCCCTGTCCCTCTGCCTCCCCCTTTCCCACTCTTTCTCTCTATATAAAGAAAATAAGTCTTTAAAAAAAAAAAAAAAGGTATATTTGAACTGCCTTAGTCTATGTGGCTTATTATTACCTT
Source organism: Mustela lutreola (assembly GCF_030435805.1). Lineage (NCBI taxonomy): Eukaryota > Metazoa > Chordata > Mammalia > Carnivora > Mustelidae > Mustela > Mustela lutreola. The sequence continues at coordinate 69,395,994 of NC_081298.1, forward strand.
TGTTAAAACTCATGGCATTATTTTTTTTTAAGAATTTATTTATTTATTTGAGAATGTTGTGTGAGCAAGAGCACACAAGCTGGGGAGCAGCAGGGAGAGAGTGAGAAGAATATTCCCCATTGAGCATGGAGCCCAATGTGGGGCTTGATCTCAGGACCTAGAGATCATGACCTGAGCCAAAGGCAGCCATTTAACCAATGGAGCCACCCAGAGGCCCCACTGTTATTTTACTTTAAATGTGATTATATCGTTGAGATGGGTATTTGACTCAATGCTGAGGAGTTTTACCGATTTTTAAGACTTTATTTGGAGGTATTTATATAGTTCAAATATTTACTGGGAAGTATCTTTGTAAGGTTAGGTAAAACATTTTACCAAATTCCCAGTTTCAACGAGCCTCTGTTGGGAAAGGTTAAATAACACTGTAGAGTAGTCTTTTGGCATTCAGGCAGTTCCTCTGCTCAAATAATGTTGAATATAATTGATGGTCTTAGTAATAAGGTCATAAAGTCAGAAAGAGTTACCACAGTGTGGTCAACATTTTGACCCTAAGGAACAGTATGTAAAAGTTGGTTAGCTGAAAGGATTTCCTGCCTCCTTAACAACTTTTCTGTGTGTGTCTCTTTTTTTTTTTTTGAAGAGTTGTAGCCAAATTGGCAAGAAGGGGAAAATCTTTTAAGTAGAACATTTTGTGTTTAGAATTTGTGTTTAGATTCATGTGATAAAAAGCCTCTGTGAATGAGTGCAAACCAGACCTGTCCTTTGAATAAAAATACCTTTCTGCTATGTTGCTTATTCAGAATGGTCTTCATTGGTGCCTTCTTCTTGTTGACCTGTCTGTAACCCATGTTTAATGCATTACAGAATTTCATGTTTCTGTTTTTAACTGGTAGAACCACTCTTTGCATTGATGTGTGTGTGTGTGTGTGTGTGTGTGTATTTGTGTGACAGGGAGAGAAGTACTACAATCATTCCAAGAAACAGCTGCCATCTAAAATTACAATCAGTATTAGAAAAAGAATAGAGCTTTAAAAAGGGGGGGGGGATGAAATAAAAGCAGACATAATATAGGGACCAGAAGAAAACTTAAAAAAGGAAAGTTAATATTCTCAGAAAAATAAGATGAAATTGATTACATGAACTCCATGAACTAAGAACAAGATGGCGTCTTTAAAGGCACAACCAGAGAATAAGAAAGAACTCCAAAATGTAAAAAATGTGATAACCCAAGTAAAAATTTTGGTACACAGGACGGAAGACAGAGTAAGTAACTCTTTCAGAGGTAAAACTAAAGAGAGCAAGAGGGATGGAATGTGGGAGGGAAAAAAAATTAAGAAAATTAGAAGACTATTTCAGGTGGTTCAACATCCACTTATGGAAGAGCTAAGAAAATTGAGGGCAGGAAATTGTCAAAGAAATAATAGTGCAGGAAACTTTCCTAGAAGTAAAGGACGTGAGTTCCAGTACAATGAGTGGAAAACAACCCACACCAAGACACATCATCATGCAATGTCTGAAATTTTGTAGAGAGGGAAAAAAACCCCGAAAATGTTAACGTACATTAAGAATACATAAGAATCAAAATGACAACAGACTTAGAGGCTAGAAGTTAATGGATCATTACCTTCAAAATTCTGATGGCATGTGATTTCCTTCTTCTTATTCGGTATTTAGCCAGACTATTGATCCATTGGAGATAATGTGGAGTTAAAATCATTAGAATGTGGAGATAAAATCATTAGAATGTACTTTTATTCGAAACAGTTTTTAAAATTAAGGGTAAGGAAAACTAGATCTTTTTCTTTGTACTTCCAGAACACAAATGAGTGAAGGCACCTAAGTATTTTGTAAAAAGCAGGTTTCTGAATATTTGTTTAACACACCCATGTCTGTCACTCCAAAACATCTGTGTATCTTGAGTGTATAATTTTAACAATTTTATATGTGTATAGGAAAGGTCCAGAATGGGGCAGGGTGAAATTTCTTTTACTGCTTATTCTGTATATTATCTGAATTTTTAAAAAGGAGTATACATTAATTGTAATCAATAGAATATAACTTAAAAGGGGGGTGAAGAGACATGACTTATTCCTTCATTTATTTTTTAAAATATAGGAAGTCCATGCTATGTCTGTCTCCTCTTCTAGGTGCTGTAGGAGATACAGTTGAAGTAGAAAACACAGCGTCAGCCTTTGAAGGGTTTTGGGTCTGGCTGTTAAAGGGGAAACACGCATGGAAGGGAATGGATCCCAGCCGTGTTGAAAGTCTGCCTCTGTGTGATCTCAATGTACAGACTACTCTCAGGGCCAAGCAGATGGCTTTCCAGAGTCTGCAAAGAGATGGCAGCCTACTTACTTCAGAGCACTTTAAAAAACCAGGATTCGTGACAACACCAAACACAAGACCCTGAACTTGGAATGTCTAATTTAATAACTTTCATTTGCATTTCTATAGAAACCAACATGCTTCCTGCTGCCAACCCCAGGAGCCAGAGGTTAAGGTTTTTAATAATAATAACAATAATGAGTTATACTTATTCCAGATTAGTTTTCTGGCTCTCCAAAAAACAAATGGCTAAGATGTCCAAAATGTTCCTTTCACAACTCTGCCAAGTGCTGGCTTCTCCTCTCTGTCTGGAGATCCAGCCAATCTGTTGAAAATTACCCCCCCCCCTTTTTTTTTGAGTACTTCCAGGCAGTTGTTCAGAGAGAAGACTAAATCCTGCAGTCTGAGATGGACAGCCACAAATGGAGGCTTTTTTCCATACTTCTGCAGCAGAAGAAAGTGACACTTTGTATTCCGAGTCTTACTTCATTTCTTCTAGGTGTGCATTTGGGAAAATGTACACTGGACATCACATCACATCATACCTAGTTGTGAACAACATTGTGTTAATTGGGAGTGTAACATTTGCCTGGTGACTGTTTTGGTGTTTTTGTTTTTGTTTTCCTTGTGAGTAAGCTTTGGCCTGAATGTTCACAAACTTACAGAAAACATGGGTTCACTGTGGGGGAAAGAAGCCTTGAGCCTAGATAAGAATTAGCCCATACCCCCTCTTCTGATTTGATTTGCGTGGGAGTTAGAGGGGTTTTGGTTTTCATTTTTGTTTTTGTTTTGGGTGCTGTGTGGAGGGTGGTTAGAGGTGTTATAATGAGTTAGTAAGATTGTCTTAATTTGAATACAGGAGGGACTTGAAACTTATTAGACCCAGTGGAAGATCTGTGGTTGTGATCTCCAAATGTACTTTGTAAGAGCAGATGGATATATTTTTAAAGATTAGTTTGGCTGGCAGTTCGCCTGCTCATCTATTCCCCTTCAAGTCAGTGGGTGGGCCTGGCTCAGTGCATGGGAGTGGAAGCTCAGGTTGGGAACCTTAATCTAACTTAAGCGGGCTGATTGGCAGTAGTGGAGAAATGGCTGTCCACCCAGTCGTGGGACACTCACTCCTGTGAAGACTGGCCTGTCTGGGCCACAGTGTCCTCTGCTCATTAAGTGGATGCCTCGCACAGGGATGCCTGGGTTCCTGCATAATAGAAACCCCGAGAAGTCTAGTGGCTAGATTGGGAAACAATTGCATTGTAGGCTTGCAGCTTACCCCCAACCTGTATTTTTTTTTTTTTAAGATTTTATTTATTTATCGACAGAGAAAGAGAGAGAGATCACAAGTAGGCAGAGAGGCAGGCAGAGAGAGAGGGGGAAGCAGACTCCCTGCCGAGCAGAGACCCTGACATGGGGTTGGATCCCAGGACCCTGGCATCATGACCTGAGCCGAAGGCAGAGGCTTTAACCCACTGAGCCACCCAGGTGCCCCCTCAACCTGTATTTTGATCTTAGGAGACTCCCTGAATTCCTCTGGGTTTCAGTTTCCTCGTCTGTGAAATTAAATGAAAAGAGTAGTAGACTTCTCTGAAAGTCTTCCTAGTTCGAATATGTTCCTTGAAGGCTGGGACTCTATTGGCACCTTTCTTTTGCTTTAATAATACAAGTTGGCAAATTAATATTATCCTTAGTGAAAATGTCTATAAGGTTTGGAGGAGGATCCTGAAAGAGTTCATTGACCAAAAGTTACAGGGATAGAAACCAAAAACACTTATTTTGAAATATTGGAGCTTATGCTAAATTAGTTTGTTATTGACACATGGAAGAAATTTCTAGGTGATTTGTTGCTAGTGTTCTGGATGAGGCAGGTTTAGCTCTGTTTGAACTATTTGCATATTTAGTGATTTGCTTAACTAGGGGTTTATTACTTACACGATGCTTTTTTAGAATTACTAAGTAATAATTTGTAAAGTAATATCTTTGTAGAGTCAAGCTGATGAGGATAGGACCCCTATGGTTGGAAAGAAGATAGCCCGTGGTGAATTGGGGAAGGATTCGTGGAGGGAGTTCTAAGAAAATCATTAAGAAGGCAGCTGGTGTTTACAAAGCCTTCCTAGGTGCTGGCACGGTCCTAGGTGTTGGGGCTGGAGCAGAAGCAAGACAGCCTTCGGTTTCAAGGAGCAACTTCCTAGTGAGAGGAGGCAGACCTGAAACATATTTAATAAAACAACAATTATTGTAGGGAATTGGTGAGCGGTGGTGGATGGTGTGTGCTTCTTTAGCTAGAGAGGTTGGAGCAGTGGGAATAATAGGAAGGAAGGAGGTGTGGAATGTAAACTTTGTCTGGCAAAGCCTTCAGACTCTAAAGTGTGCCTCTTGAGTTCATGGAGGTGTCTCGCAGCCTATACCTGCTAAGATGAAGAGGGCAGCCAGGTGCAGATCACTCCCCTCAACCCCGCTTCAACCAGAACAGTTCCGGCTTTGTTTTGTTTTGTTTTAAATATTGGGATTATATTGGGGAAAAAAATAGTTGTTGGTTGTATTAAAGATTTGGAAAACAACTGCTTGGGAATAAACCAGTTATGTTCATTCTTGCCCCTTAGTGCCTTAGCGCTTGTGTTTTGGCAGTTCAGATGGATAGTCAATAATCCCGCCTCCCCCCACCAGCCAGGAGGTCCTAATCCCTGGAACCTATAAATGTTACCTTGTAAAGACAAGAGGTCTGTATAGATGTGATTAAATTAAAGCTTTTGCTCTGGGGTGATTATCTTGGATTGTTTGGGTGGGCTCTAAGGCTGATAAGAGGAAGGCAGGGCGAGGTCTGAGAGACAGAAAAGGAGAACTCAGTGTGACCACAGAGGCAGAGATTAGAGCCACACAGCTGCAGGCCTAGGAAGGCCAGCAGCCCCCAGAAGCTAGAAGGGGCAAGAAGTAGGTTCTCCTCTAGAACCTCTGGAGGTGCCTTATTGGCACTTCGATTTTTGACCATTGATTTTTTTTTTAATAACTTTTTAAGACTTTATTTACATTTTTTAGAGAGTGGGGAGGGACTAAGGGAGAAGAAGAGAATCCTACGCAGGCTCCACCCAACCCTGACCATGACCTGAGCCAAAATCAAGGGTCAGACACTTAAGTGAGCCACCCAGGTGCCCCAAGACTTTCTTTAAAATTAAGTAATCTCTACACCCAATGTGGGGCTTGAATTTACAGCTCAGAGATTAAGAGCCACAAACTCTACTGACTGAGCCAGCCAGGTGCCCCTGGACCCCTGATACCAATTTCAATTTATGGCTTCCAGAGCTGGGAGAAAATAAATAGAGTAGTTAGGTTAGATTGTATGTTCCTTGATACCAGCATCCCTTTTAGTTAATATTACCTTTTCCACAGAGTCTAACTCGGTCCCTTGAATATCATGACTGTGGTTTAGTTACCTGCTTCTGCATATGGCAAATACCCTAAAATTTCATGGCTTAAAGTCACAACTCATTATTTCTCAGAGTTCTGTGGGTTGACTGGGTTCAGCTGGTTCAGCTTCGCCATGTGGTGTCATCTGGGATCACTCAGATGGCTGAGATATCTGAGACCTCAGCTAGGACTGGAATGACCAAGAGGGCTTCACATTCACATGTCTGCACCCTCAACAGGGAGCATAAATAACGGAGGTGGGGGATCATGGGGCCTCTCCCCAGCAGAGTTAGTCAAGTCTGAAACACCATGAATGCAGAAGCTGCCATACCTCTCAAAGCCTAAGGCAGAACTGGTGCAGCATTGCTCCACCACCTTCTGTGGATCAAAGAGGTCAAAAACTAGACCAGAGTCAGGGGAGAGAAAATAGATCCTGCCTCTTGAAGGGAGGGAGGCATGCACATATAGCAAGGGTAGTCAGAATTCTTGTTGGCCGTCTTTGTAGGCTGCCATAAACTCTTTAAAAAATGACCATTGAGTTAACTATTAGAGGCGGACTGATTCTGAGATTTTATAGATGGCAGGATTTAGAAAGACACATTCTCTAAGAAACAAATCTCTGATGTAAAGAAATCTGTATTAGCTGCCCAGATGCGACCTTGTGCACATGAGGAATGTGGGAGATGTATGTTTACTGACCGCCTGGCTGTGGAATGAAGAGGAATGTATTTCCAGGCCCAGCCTTAGGCCAGTAATTTCTACAAGGGGAATGGCAGGGCACTTCCAGAACCAAATGAGTTTCCACTTCCCCTCCATGGGTAGAGTATAGTGATGACTGATTTTGTGATTTGGGAGATTCTCCACCTGGAAATCAGCTCCCAAAGGGAAGGATTAGGAAAACTTTCAGTAAGTCCAAGAATGTCATGGCTCTCTATGGAGGATAGGAAGGGAGATGAGATTGGCAGGAGATCTGGTCAGAACCCAGACCCTTCAAAGAGAGGCCCTGAAGAAGATACTCTTCCTTTAACTTCCTTCATGGTTTGCCTGACATTTAGTAACAGGCGTTCCTGGTGGGACCCTGGCCGCGATCACAAGTGCTTGCTGAGTGTGAGATTCTGGCCCTGGGGCCTCTGACATCTGTTCAGTCCAATCACTCATTCTTTTTAAATTACCATTACGCGAGGGAGAAGTGCTGGTGTCCGGCCCACTCAGATGTGGAGAGAGGATTCTAGGAACAGAGTCAGAGATGGGCGATCCTCCTGGTGGGGTTCCAAACCCAGATTTCTTTTTTATTAGTTGTTTCTGTTTTATTAGTTTGCATTTGCTCCTCCTTTGACGTGTGTGTGTGTGTGTGTGTGTGTGTGTATGTGTGTGTGTGTGTGCACTTTGTCTTCTTTGTAAGTTTGTTTCCATTTCGGGGTACTTTTTCTTAAGATGCGCTTGCTCTTTTTATCAGCAATCACTGTGGCAAGGAGACTAAGGCCTTTGCTGGTTTCTCTCCTCTAGAGTGGTTTTATAGGCCAGAATCTGGGGATAGCTAGGTTTTAATAGTTTATTGGGTTCACATTTGAAAAACCGACTGAAAACCTCCAGCCTTCGGTGTTTGTTTCCATCTAATGAAACCAGGTTTATGGTGTTTGCTCCATGGCCTGTGAATAAGTCCTCATTTTGTTGTTGTTGTTTTGTTTTATTTTTTTAAACCAGGCACAAGCTATGCCTTCGCTGCTGTTTACTATGGAGTTCCTTTTTCTGCATGTTTTTGTTTGCCTTGGCAAGCTTTCCCTCTTTATACCTTTGTACATTACTCTCTTGGTCCCTGTTCCTGAGATGATTCAGAATGATAGGGGATCTGTATGTAGTAATTGGGGGGTGGGATACCTTATTTTAATTTGTAACACGGTTCACTGAATGCCTCTTTTCATTGCACAGTCATTTTTTATCAAGATGCTTTTGTTAAGCTCAGAAGCATTTCAATTTCCATATGTGTGGCAGATCTTAGGACAGGGTCTCTAAGAGGAATAGAAGCTTGATTCAAGTGAAGATTTTCCTAGGCTGTTGTGGATGGCAGGTGGGATTCAAAGACAGTCAAAACAATGGAAGCTCAGATGCTCTAAAAAACTAGAGCATTACCATTACTTCGGCGTTACCAAGCTTGGATGTGGAATGTGCAGACCAAGTGAAGCTCAGAATGTGGTTGGGGTAGGGACTGCCTTTCACCCATGGCTTAGCCAGGATGGGAATGAGGCATTCTGGGCTGGTGTCTGGGTTCAAATGTTCAAATGTGGGAGAGGCACAGAGAGCGTACCACACTGAGGCTTCTGCATTCAAATGGGTCTAGACTGATATGGAACAGTGTTCCTGTTACAGTGTTAAGTGTAAAAAGCAGATAAGAAAAGGATATATAAGGAGGAGAAAGGTGTAGATGGACAGACATCAGAGCAGACTAGCAGTCATCTTTAGGTAGTGAGTTTGGGGTGGACTCGAGATTTTTCTTTGCAGTGTCCTTTATTATCTAATTTTTACTCAGTAAACAAGTAGTGCTAGAGAAATTTTTAAAAAAGCTTTAAAATAAATAAACAAACAAATAGCTTTTAAAATAAAACAAATGGTGCTGGGCAGGCATTTTCATTCATTCAGTCAATCTCTGTTGCTTGCCAGCTTTGTTCATGGCGTTGTCTGGGTTCTGGGGGAGCCCACCCCTGAAAGGATCAGGCAGAGGAGTGCCCTGCGGGAGACTGGAAGCCACTCTCTGCTCCTGGTGCGGGGCAAGTGGATTCCTTCAAGGAGCTTCTGTGTTTCCCCAAGGGCCTCTCCATGGGTTGTGCCTACATAGTTCTTACTGGATAGAACTGGGGAATCAACTCATGTTTTGTAGAGTCTGACAGTCCCCAAGGTTAAAGCTGCTTTATTTTCATTCCCTGTCCCGGCTTGTTTGTTTTCACTTTTGTCTGTCTCTTTTATCCCATTCACAATATTTGGTGGTCTCCTTTTGTCTTCCTAGAAGCTTGAATTGACAGAGATTCCATTTTTCCTTTTTGGTTATCACTTCTTTTGTTTCCATAAAGTTGCAGGGCTAGTTTTTGGCCGCATAGATAAACAGGCTTGAAATCCCTGTCACTGGAGAATTTACCCCCAGGGCTTGCTATATTTGTGGAGGTGACATATCAGCCTGTTTGCTTATATGGGTGAACTAAAATTGAACTGTTTGTAAATCAGCGAGACAAGATTTCTGTATTTGTATTTAAGAAATTTCAAGTCCTGGCAGGATACTCAGTTTATTAATTCAAATCAGGATTTTGAATGTCTTTCGATACAGCTAACGATTCACGTTGAGAAAGTTTTAATTTGTTACCATCTTAGTCCTAACTCCTCTTATCCTTGTAAGAGAAATTGTGTTGAAGCTAGATGGGTGGTGTGGTGTCAGTTGGATGGGAACCAGTCACTGGGAAGAGAAAAAAGGCGTAAGGCATTGGTTGAGGTCATCTATAGTAGAATGTTTTTCTTCTCTGACTAATCTTATACATTCATGGCCAGAATGTTTACCAGTCAGCCAGCATTTATATAGAATTGTGGTTTGTATCAAGAGTGATACAGGGGCACCTGGGTGACTCGGTTGGGTGTCTGCCTTCAGCTCGGTTCATGGTCCCAGGGTCCTGGGATTGAGCCCTACCTTGGGTTCTCAGCAGAGAGCCTGGTTCTCTCTCTTCCTCTGCCTGCTGCTATGCCTGTTTGTGCTCCCTCTCTGTCAAATAAATGAATAAGATCTTTAAAAAAAAAAAAAAAAAGTGATACAAGGAAGTGTGAATGTGGTTCCTTACCTATAGATATTTACGCTCTAGTTGAGGTGCAAAGGGACATTCAGTGAATGTATGTTGGGTCACTGTATTTCTACCCTCCCTCTAGTCTGGTTCATCTGCTCTTGGCACACCTCTCTGCTGTTCAGAAACTTTCAATGCCTCTAAGATACAGGCTAAGCTGCTTAGTCTGGCATTGAAATTTCCAAAAACTTGTATGCCTTTTCTGTCTTGTATGTCTTTTCTGTCTTGTCTTGTCAGGAAGCCCTCTTTTCATCCAGCCGGTTTATCTACCCAGTTGGTTTCTGTAACTACCCACCCTCTGCATGCTATTTCCTCTCCCTTTTAATCCATTTCTCTCCATTTTTACCCAATTTTTTCAAAACATCTTGGTTTCCATGTTTGCCACAAACTGTTCCCTAACCTTTCCAGCTGCCAGTGATATCTTTCCCAATTCCACTGTTCCTGGAAGCTTTAGTTATTTGACCCTTAAAGCGGTTTGCCTTACCTAGTCCATGTGTGTGCCTTGTCTTCCTAACCAGATCTTAAGCCCCAAGAGCTGTGACTGTTTCATTGTTAGTGTCTTCCATGGGATCTAGCACTGTGCTCAGCATGAAGTATGTAAGTATTTTAAAACAATTGCTGTTTTCCTGAGAAAACTGATCATGCTATAGTTTTGATTAAGTAGAAATGATAGGTAAGATTCACATGTTCCAGGACTCATGTATGAACTAAAATGGTCCCATGTTCTTCGCCTTTTAAAATAAAGCTTTGGATTCCAGTCCTGTAGGGGCAGCCCAAAACCTATGAGCAGCCTATGAACTGTAGGCCTTCTGCTGTAGCTAAGAATCAGGAGTGAGTGAAGTTTGAATAGATGATTCTGATATCCTCCTCGGGTGGTCTCCTTTTGTCTTTTGTCTCAGTACTCTTAGATAATTCTGATATCCTCCTATGCTTTACCTCTTGAGGCTCTTTTTGATAATACGCAAGGATTGTTAATACTGAATCTCCTTCAGGCAGCACTCTGCTGTAACACATTTAGCCAAGTCTTTAGTAACCCTTGGCTGATGCAGATTTGAGATGATGCTTTTTATTTAAATTCTAGTTTATTAACATATATGGTAAAAATTGTTTTCAGGTGTAGAATTTAGTGATTGATCACTCGATGATTACCAAGGCTCATCACAAGTGCCCTCCTTAATACCCATTACCCATTCAACCCAACCCCCACCATCCTCCCTCCATCAACCCTCAGTTTGTTCTCTACAGTTAAGAATCTCTTCGAGTTGATATTTTCTTAACAGTGTCAAGGAGCCTGAGAACGCTAGAATAGAAAAGCAATTCTGGTGTGCTCAGAGTACCTAAGCAAGGTCAAAATTCTTCTTAGAAATAATTTTGGTTTTTCTTAAACCCTGAGAGATGTACAGTTGATGCTTCAAAGTCCTACACCATCAAGCATGGACACAATAATTTTAACAGAATATTTTTTTTAAAGATGTAGTCAAAGCCCACCGAATTATTAAGAACAAAACAATTACTTAAAAGATTCACCAGGGCACCTGGGTGGCTCAGTGGGTTAATTCTGTGCCTTCGGCTCAGGTCATGATCTCAGGGTCCTGGGATCGAGCCCTCCATGGGGACTCTCTGCTCAGCGGGGAGCCTGCTTCCCCCCTTCTCTCTGCCTTCCTCTCTGTCTACTTGTGATCTCTCTCTGTCAAACAAATAAATAAAATCTTTAAGAAAAAAAAAAGATTCACCAAATGTCTATAACTTCTAGTGACATACCTTCTTCATATATTCTGCAACATAAACTAGTTGGTAAATACCTGCTAAGGTAACTGAATGAGGTAATTCACTGTTTGGGACAATTAGTTTCAATTCAATTAAGACAGTGACTTTAATTTGAGGATGATAGCTCCACAGCCCTTTTCTCTGGTATATTTGTGGTCGTCAGAGCCCTTTATTTATCAAGGCAATTTCTAGACCATGGTAATGCAACCATATGTCCTGCTTATATAAGAATGCTTATGTCCTTTGACACCACCAAGAGATATTGGACCATTAAGGAGTGACTTACTGCCCTGGAAATACTGATTTCTCTAGAAGACATACCACCAGGCTTTGTGGTATAAACAGGGAGATTCTATATGGGCAAGTATACACAGGGATTGCAGTATTGAATTCATAACGGTTTTAAGTGACTCCGCTAAAAATGGAAACTGATGTTCCTGACCAGTTTTGCTTAGCGATGCTAAGGAATGTAACAATGGTCTGTAGTGGAATGGTTTTGTGATCAGTGTTTTGTAAAACACTGAACTTGCAAAGCCCAGGTTTGTCACTGTTTGTAACAATAAGGTAATGACCAAAAGGCCTGTCATTTGGGATTAAATCAATTACACTCAACAAACAGTGGATTACTCTGCAGCCATTAAGTGGAAAGAAATAGAATGGTGTGTCTGATATTGAATGATTACTCAGATATAATTAAAATGAAAAATAAAGTCAAGGGGCACAACCATATGTATAATATGCATATTTGTGGGGAAAAGGGGCTAAACTGAGAGTATGTACCTGTATAAACAAGTTTTTTGCAAGGAAAGCTGAGATGCTTTTGTGTAGTTGTCTATGCATGGGGCACTGGGAGATCTAGTATGTGGGGTTTTTTAACATTTGCACAAATGTTCAATAAATGTTCAATAGATCTGATTTAAAAGGAAGTAAGGACTTTCTCTTCTTAAAAAGAAATCGCTTTTACTGTGAAATAAGTACAAAAGAAAATGTATATAGTGTGTGTAAAGTATAAAGAGTAACTGTGCAACACATACATTTAGATCTACTACCTGGTTAAGTAACAACATTTCTTTTGAAGCCCCTTATATATTCCTTCCTAATCCCATCTCCTTTCTTTCCCCCCCTTGGAGAAGTGATTACTTTTGCCAATTTTGTTTTTATTCCTTTGCTTCTCATTTTTGTATCACTAAAATTTGTTTCACTAAGTGATGTATTACTTAGTGGTGCTTTATTATAAACTCTGTTTGCAGAGGGTTATATTATTAAATTCTTCTTTAACACACTTTTTTCACTTAACATGATGTTCCTGAAATACATCTCTGTTGATACACTGGTAGTTCATTCACACTTACTGCTCTACAGTATGCCATTGTGTGAGTGTAGAGTTGTTCACTCTACTCCTGAAGGACATATAGCTGCTGTGTGTACAGTTGCACAAGCCTTCCGGTGCCCACGTTATTAGGCCACTAGAAATAGCACTTGTGAATCACTGGCTAAATACATCTGTGGCTTTCAAGAAAATGCCAGATTATTTTAAAAGTTGTTTTAGTAATGTTTGTTTCCATCAACAGTAGGAGTTCTAGTACTTGGTATTGTCAGACTTTTCAGTCTTTGCCAGCTGATATAAAATGGTCTCTTAGTATGATTGAGCAGCTTGTATTTATTGGTCACTAATGTTTATTTTCTGTGGATTATATTTGAATAGGTTTTATCCATTTTTATGTTCAGTTGTTTGTCATTCAACTTATTGATATCACTGGAGTTCTTCATATATTCTCATACTAATTATGTAATCCTCAGTTATATGCATTACGTATTTTCTCCCCGTTTGGGGCTTGGCAAATAAAAACGTTTACTTCCATCATTTTAGAACCCTTTTATTATGGGAATTTTCAACATATGTAAGAGTGAAGAGAATAGTATAACCCTTGCATATCCATCACTGAACTTCAAGAATTACCAACATTTTGCCAATCTTATTTTGTCCATTTCTTGTCCTCCCAAGGTCACAGGCAGGCATCATGTCACTTTTCCCATAAATACTTCAGGTTGCGTGACTGATTTGATACGAGAGTTTAAAAAGAAATGCACCATGCTATTATCATGTGTAACAAAGTTAATAACTCTATAACCTTCAACTTTTCCTAATTGTCTTAGAAATGTCTTTTTATAATTAGCTTGTTAGAATCAGGATCCAAATGGGGCCCAAATGTGTTTAGCCTTTTAGTCTTTTTTATTTCATAATGTTTGATACTCTTCCTCTGCCAAAAATACTTTTTGTATGTGTATTATTTTCTGTTTTTATTTGTGCTTTTTTGTATGTGTAAAATTTTTTTTAAAAATAACTGATGTAGTTGAATATATAAATTATTATTTTTATGGAATTGCATTGAATTTGGTGAGAATTCTTCTTTATAAGATTGAATCTTTTTTAAAGAATACTGAATCTTCTTATCCATGAACGTGGCACATCTCTCCTATTTAAGGCCTATATCTTATGGCATCTCCCTGTTAAAATTATGACACAACAGTGTAGAGTGTAGAAGAAAAAGAATCTTACACCTGAAACTAATGCAACATTGTGTGTCAACTATACTTCAATTAAAAAAATAATAAATTTTTAAAAGAAAAAGAAAACCTTTGCCTCTACCTCACAACATACACAAAAATTAATTTGAGATGGATCATGGACCTCAAGATAAAAGCTAAAACTATAAAACTCCTAGAAGAAAACAGAATATCTTTGTGATGTTGGGGTAGGCAAAGATTTCTTAAGCTACAGAAAACATGAATCATAAAGAGAAAAAAACTTCTGCTCATCAGAAGACATTATTAGGAAAATAAATTGACAAGCTACAGAAAAAGAAGGTACATGTAGTGCATATATATGACAAAGGAAGCAAGCAACCTAATGTGAAAACAGGCAAAAATTTTGAATAGCTACTTTGCAAAAGACAGTATCAATAACCAAAGCACAAAGAGTGTTTAATATCATCATTAGTCATCAAGGAAATGCAAATCAAAACCACAGGAATCTACCACTAGGCTGGCTAAAGTGAATAAAGAGAAAGACAACAGCAAATGCTGGAAAGAACACAGAACCACTAAACTCTCATTTAATACTGGTGGGAGTATAAAATGCCATCATGATTTGGGGGAAACTGTCAGTTTCCTAAAATGTTAAACATACTAAAATGTTATTCTCGGATACTTATTCAAAAGAAATGAAAACATGTCCACAAAAACCTTGTGTAAGAACGTTCCTAGCAGCTTTATTCATAATAGCCTACAAATGGAAACAGCCCATATCTGTCAAGAGGAGAATGGATAAACAAACTTGTATATTCATACAGAGGAATAATACCCCACAAAAAAAGAATCAAACTATTAATACATCAGATAACATGGATAAACTTTAGGCTGCGTGAAAAAAGCCAGACCCCAAAAAATTATGTAATGTATTATTACATTTATATGAAATTGTAGAATAGACAAAACCAAATTGTAGAGTTGACTGGGAAGGGGTATGAGGAAACTCTCTGGATGATGGAAATTTTCTGAGTCTTCATAGGAATGGGTTACATGAGTGTAAGCATTTGTAAAAACTGAATAGGTCTTGTCAGAATTCAAAAGTAGTATTTATCGGATGCCCAGAACCGTAAATACCAAATCTGTGCCTCTGATAACCATACTCTAGCCCAGTGGTTTTCGGCTGGGACCATTTTACCCCTCGGGATACATTTGGCAATGTCCAGAAACATTTTTTTTTCCCCCAGAGACATTTTTGATTGTCATGACACGAAAGGGTGGGGATATTACTGGCATTTGATGGGTAGATTCGTTGGAGGCTGCTAAACATTCTACAGTCATATGACACCGCCCACAACAAAAAATGGTCTAGTCCAAAATATCAGTGGTGCCAACTTGGAGAAACCTGTTCTAGACCTTCCCTTGTTACAGAAGCTGTCAGCCTTAGCCAACCAGATGTTGACTATATGTGTAGTCCAAATCAATTGTAGAAAACTTGGCATTTGCACAGATTACATATTTCTTCCCCAACAGAACTTAATATCAAATATTTGTAAATACACATAATCTTAAATTTTTAGATAAAATTTCCATGTGTTAAGAGGACTTCCCAAATCAAAATTAAATGTTTTGTTTTGACTGATTGTTAAATTTTTAAGGTGAGGTTTGTTCTTAACTTTTTTTCATTAAATATTCAAGCAAATGACCTTGGCTATCTTCCTTTAAATAAAATTAAAAGGCTTTATTATTAGATCAAAGGAAATAAATGATAGTAATTTGTTTTTCTTCCCTTTACAGAATGACAGGCAGCGAGTTTTTTTCTCGTTTCCCGGAACTCTATCCCTTTCTTCTCCAACAGTTGGAAACTGTAGCTAATACTGTGGACAGGTAAGAAGAGAAAAGGGTGGGACACAGTGAAATCAAGGAAGTTAATTACTTCATTAATCGAGATTTTTCCCTCCAGGCAACAGTTTTTAATCAACTCCTTCCTTATAACTTAGATGGATTTTTTTAAGTGCTTTTTTATTACATCCTGTTGCCTGACTCTCTACAGTAGATTTGTACCTGAAAAGTTGCGTAAAATCCTGTTTTATTTTTGTTTTTGTATAGAGGTGGAGTGGGGAACAAGAGGGAGAGAGAGATCTTAAAGCACAGAGCCAGACGCGGGGCACTTATGCCTCAGAGATCATGACCTGAGCTAAAAGCAAGAGTCAGACACTTAACTGATTGAGCCACCCAGGAACCCCTAATACCCTGTTTTTATGATATTTTTTATATTTTTAAAATCCTGTTTTAGATTGTTTTTTCGCATTCTGTTTGCAGGAAACATATTTCAGAAAACAGCTTCTTAGAAACACAGCTTCTGAAAAGCATTTTCTTCCCATGATATTTAAAAATCTCTGTGTTTGCATACTGAGTTTGCTGTCACAGACACCAGCCATTGTTTTCTTACTGACCTGTTAGAGTTGACCATTACGAGAGTAAGCAAATAGCTGGTTGGTCTGGAAGAAGCACTGGCATGCTTGACCCTAGAAACAGAAAAGAAAGCCATTCAGAGAGCTTCCCGTCTGATCAGGGCACATAGAAAAGTTTATCACTACCCTTTCAATCACATCCTGTGCTGATAGTGGAATTTTTAGAACATGTGCTTTTTTATTCTTCTAGCCACATTTGCACTTGATAGGAATTTATACTCATTATCTGTAACGGGGAGGTAAAATTAACATCAATGAATTTTACTTCTGTTCATGATACATTCTCTCACATAAGATTAATTTGTACAGACAGGCTTTTCTGGCCCCCAAATTGACCGTTCAAGCTTTCCTAAGTGCATTTGGCTGTTGAAAAGTTTCACATTTCATACTGTGGGACTCCTTTCTGCTGTATGAATGGCTCAAATCAAAACACAGACACAAATTAACAATTAGCTTTGAGAAGAGACTCGTGTGCTGGAGCCCAATCCATGCTTGGCCAGTAGCTCTTCCTTATTTGTGCATTAGGAATATATGAAATGAATGGAGGGGAAAAAAACGAGAAAAGGGGAACGATCTTCCAATCATAGAGCATCTCACTTTATATTCATAATCATTTAATGAGAAAAATGTTTGCAGGTAACACTTTGCCTCTTAAATTATAAGTCTTTTACATGCAGTAACTTTTTTTTTTTTTTTTCCAGTGACACAGGAGAACTCAACCGCCATCCAAGCATGTTTCTCTTACTTTTGGTGCTGGGGAGACTCTACCCTTCCCCGATGGACGGCGCCTATTCTTCTCTCAGCATGGCGCCTTTCATTCCCTTCATTATGAGGTAGTGTGTGCTTCGCAGAAATAATGGGGTGGGCATGGGGGCACTATGGGGTATTTTAACTTGTTTCCACTATCATTGTTTTTTGTTTTGTTTTGTTTTTGTTTTTGTTTTTGTTGTTTGTTTGGTTTGCTTTGGGAGAGGTCTTGATGAAAGCAAGGGCCTGGGGTTTGTTGCCATTGTCCCCAACTGGTCTCCAGTGTTTCAGAAGAAAGCGCTTCTACCGTGGGCGCAGAAGCCCATAGCCATAAGCCACTGCTGAAGTCATGTGCCCTAGGCACTCTGCCTGCTAATGGATGTGTGGTGTTGATAGAGGAGATGCCTGCTGTTGAAAAGCATAGCCTGGGAATTTGCGCTGTCCCTGTGTTGAGCCTAGGCAGCCTGAGGCAGGCTTGGTCCTGGCATTATATCCCCTGTCCAAGGGTTGAAGAGGACATTTGCCCTTCTGGAGGAGTTTGCTAGTGCAAGGCCATGCTATGTGGCACAAGTTCCCTTCCTGCTCATCTTCTCTTTCAACACTGGAGCACCTGAGAAAAAGCCGTGCATACAGATTTTGGAATCAGATGATAACAGGCTTTGGTGCTCTAGAGCCTAAGAGCCACTTCCTCTGTTGCAGTTCTTGAAGTATTTGCCAACTTCTGATCAGATCACCTTTTTCACTTTCGATCAAAATCCTCAATAAATAGACGTTTAAGAAGTCTTAAAAATTTTCTTATGGAACATTTCAGAAGCCCAGTCATATTAGTTAGCTCTTGACATCCTGCTCTCATCTTGGTAAAGCAGCATTTTCATTTTTATTTATGTACCAGAAATGGAGATAGACTTAGAGCAGAACGTCAAGATTTGCCAAACTCAGAAGAATGTGTTTGTTATTTATGTGGCGTCCCAGGTTCCACTTCCTGGTTTCACAGAGCTGACTGATGCATTTTAATGTAAAAAACCATTAAACACAAGATGCTGGCATGTGATTGCTGTGGCCATTTGTTTGCCCGGAGCTCTGGCTGGGGCTGTGTTATCTCTGATCACAGAGATGACTCACTCGGATGGGGTTTTTGTTTCCTGATACACAAAGTTACCAGTCTCCTGGATCCGGCATAGGGTGATTCATTTTAGGAATTTGGGTTGTAAATTTTACTTTCAGGAGCATTTAAAAATTGTACTTTCACATATAACTGGAAAGAACTAAAAAATGTTTGAGAAGGTTGTTGGGGTGGGGAAGGAAAGACACATGCTCAGCATTACAGAAGGACATGCTTTAGAACTTCATCATCCTGTGTTGAGAACATTCACTCTGTGGAAGCTTATTACTAATCAGTCTGTTATGTGTTGCATCCTAGAAACCAGAAATTACTGCATTGAAAGTATCCTTCCGGTTATTTAGAGTCTACATATAATCAGAGTGCTCGTATTACTAATTACATGCAGAGCCCTCATTATATAACAAAGATTGCATTAATGTAGAAGATTTAAATATTGCCATAAAGCCAGTGTCCTTTGTGTATCATTTTTGTTGTTTTGTTTTAAACTCAAAAGGCACAAGGTGTCCATTATACTGTCCTTCCAAGGAAAATGCCTTGGTCAGTAGTTGCTTTCTACCCGAATAAACATTCATAGAGTCCCACCAACAGCACAAGTGCCACGATTGCTTCCTTAGAATGTCAGTAGGCTCTCTTTATTCTTCTATACCCCAGTTCATTTGTGGTATAGAACAGTGTTTCTCAATCTTCAAGAGGTAACCCTATCACTTGGGGAATCTCATAAACTTGGATTCATTAGGTCTGGAGTGGGGCCCAAGGGGTCTGCCTTTCAAACAGACTTCCAGGTAATGCTGATCCTGCTGGTCTGTAGATTATACTCTGAGTACCAGGATTAAATTTGGGATTTTAAACATAATCAGAACCCTCCCCACCCCTCAACTGCACAGAGGATTTTAACAAACTAGGCAGTAGTAGTGTTGGTCATACTTGGTACTTGGTTAGGCCATTCTAGGGGTTTATAAGAAATAGATTTTGACCCAGGAATGCAGAGAACAACAAAAAAGTACTCTGAGCAGAGATGTTGGTAGGAAGCACACCAGCGTTTTTTGAGCTTTGACTATTTGCCTGACACTGAACTGGCCGTCTTGCTTACAACGACTTAGAGAGGAGGTGTTATCACCCCCACTTTCCTGTTGAGGAAATTGAGGTTCAGAGAGCGAGTCAGTTATAGAGCTAGAATATGAACCTGAGAGCATAGGCCTGTCAAGAGTATTGGGGGAACTCTTTCCATTACACCAAAATAACCAGCTTCCTTTTATGCAGCCAAGAGCAGTGGCTACACTGAGTAGGCTGGTGGGCCATGATATTGATGAAGTTTGGAGTAAGAAGGAGCTCATCTCCAGAGTTGGTGGACCCAAGTGCTGTTTTCAGAATGTGGAAGTCATGTCCCCACCAGCAGTGGGATCTGCCCCTGCTTTGCTTTTCTAGTAGTGAGAATGACTTGATTGGAAGCAGCCATTCTCTTGGGCTTGTCTCTGCAGGATCATTGCCTGAGATATCAGGGTTGGTCTGTGACCAGCTATGTAGGAAGCCTGGCTTAACTGAAAACCCTGTGCTACCCTAAAATGTTCACAATCACTCTGGGCAGATGAACCATAAAAGTAGTGAATTTGTAAAACTGTACACGCTTGATTTACATTACTTGGGAGAAAATTATTCATGAAGGAAGTGAAGGATTGATCATAAAACCTGTCATTCCAGGCAATATTTGCGGTGCTAGAGATGGTAAAGATTGGGCTGTTTTGAGTTGGGTTAATAGCTGAAAAGATGGAGGTATGCACAAGTGGGTGGGCGGTGCTTTATTTCTATAACATTGCCAGTGTTAATTTATGTACTTGGAAGAGTCTAATCAGGCTCTTGGATATTCTGAGTTTAGTTAAATAGAAATTTTTCAGCTGGTGAGGGTAGCATGAGGGTTGCTCTGACCGTGCTGAAGTGAATTGCACAACCAGAAGATTAAAAGCCCCAGTGACAGCTTTTTATTTCCCTCTGATCTGTGTATACTTACCTGCCATTTCCTTCCTCTGTGTAAGATGTTTGTGAGTATTGTTTGTCTTTTTGTTCCTCATCCAGCATTTGGGAGTAGAAACTTCTATCTCTATTGATCTACTTTGTTGACTGAAATCTTAGAAGTTCTGATTTGGGTTCTCCAAAGTTAGGCATGTGTGCAGTTGCAGCGTCTTGGAACAGAAATGATAATGTTCATCATAGTGTTTTGTTGACAAGTTTTTTTTTAATCCAGTGTGTGTTATGTACCCAATGCTGTGCTCCATCCAGATTCATGGCCCCTTACCATACCAGTGTGATGCCTTCAGTTTCAGACCGCTTACCCTTCAGTTCAGATACCACCAACCCCAGCTGGCTCCCTGAATATACTTTCCTTGTCTAGGGCTTTCTAGAGACCAGAATATTCCTCTACACGTATCTTTGAATTCCCTTTTACAGTGGAGTTTCAAGTTTGAATTGAAGAACTACAGAAAACTAGATATGCCCCAAACCTGGGCCACAGCGTGGTGTCTTGGATAGAACAAAGGTGCTGGGTTTAAGAGACCCAGTTCTGTCTAAGCTCTGCCACTCACTGACTAGCTGTGATTCTTGGACAAGACTCTCTACCCTCTCGGAACCAGCATGGTACCCACGTATGTAAGGATATCCACGGAGAGAGAAGGCTGTTACTGACAGCAGATCTCAGCATTGAATTACTACCTGTGGGGGAAACCCTTTCACTGCCTTTTAACCATTCTTTTGGGTGGTTTTAAAAGAGTCTCTCAACCCTCATCCCCAGCCCCACCCGTTTGGGGGCTTATTTTCGTTACAAATGACTTTGAGTACATCTTTCCTCAAATCATTCATTGTTCACCTTAGAAAACTTTTCAGTGAGATCTGCTCTTGTTTACTCTGAAAAATGTTGAGGTGCTAGTAACACAATTAAATACGTGGCAGTGGAAATCACCCCTAGGGACCCATCCTGTGGACACTTCTGTCGTTGAGATATTGAAATATTTAGCCAGGAATCAAAAAAAATTTTTTTATACATTTAAAAAACATTTCATGGAACCTTTGGATTGTACCAGTCTTAAAAAGGGAGGAAGGGTAGGAGGTTCAAAAACTCAGTTAGGCCTTTTAACCCTGTGATATTGAGAAATAATATTGGCCCTTGTTTTCTTATCCTTGATAGTTACATAATTCAAGGATTACCACTTTACTCCTTGCCCAGGTTGTGGAGCTGAAGGAACTGGTTTTCCATGGTGTAGAGCTGAGGTTTTTGGGGTAGGCAATAGATGGCTTCTCCCTTTGTTTGTGATTATAATACCAGGAACTCCTCTTCAAGGCTGCATGGCCCATTTCTATCTGCTCTGTCTTCCCAGAATCCTTGTAGATAAGTTAGAGGATCAGCTTTGCCTCACAGAGAGATAAACAGGCAGAGAGAGCGGCTGAGACATTGGTGGGAAGGAAGACATGCCCTCCTCCCTTTCTCTTCACTTGAGCTCTGGCTTGTCTCTCCCTCTGAAAGGCTATATAGCATTTGTTACTTTAACCTCTTATCCTTCCATTCATCACTGCGGGATCATAAATAACTGTAATTTGTAGCTTGGTGCTTATTCTCTCCAAACAAATCTTAGCCTCTTTCCATGCAGAAGCCACTCTGGGTTTTTTGGTTGGTTTTTGTTCTTTGGTCCCCTTCTCTGCCTCACCCAGGTTTGGGCACAGAGAATGAGTTATTAACCTAGAAGTGAAAGTATTTGCAAATTGAGACATTTTGTGTCTTAGCAGATCTGCGGGTCTGTGAAGTAGTACAGCCTCCTGGTCCTACACTAGGAGCCATGTTTCATATCCCACCAGTTACTGGTTAGGTAGAGGAAGCTCATCTGGGTGTTGTGTTTTACTAGCCTTTCAGGAGTCTTGTGTTCCAGTCTGAGCTTTCACATTTACCTTTATTTTGACTTCACCTCACTGACCCTCTGTTTCCTTATCGGTCAGATTTGAGTATTGGATATTGTCTGGGTGCTCTCTGGCTTCAGGGGCCTGTGAGCTGAGTCCTTCCTGGCCCCTGAACCCTTTTGCCCTGACTGCTATCCTGCAAACTGCTCTGGAAGCCCCTCCCACAGCTACCCTGCTGCCGGCGTTAGCACCGAATTAGAGGCCTGGATTGATAAGAATGGAAGAAGGAGGGAAGGATGGAAGCGGGGAAGGGGGCAGATGTCATTTTTCTGCCGAAAGTCCTAGAACTATCTATATACAAGCCTTACAGATTTTTATGGCATGCAAGAGGAGGGCCCCTGGATGCTTCAGGCTGCCACTCTGTATATGGGGCTAATACTGCTTGCTTAAATACTTAAATATTTACATAAATATTTACTTACAAAAAATACTTACTTACATAAAAATACTTACATAAATACTTAAATAGCAGATAAAAGGCCCTTTGATTTAGTTTTTAAGAAAAGTTCTAGAGAGAAGAAGGGGTTGATGATGATAGAAAGAGGGCAGACTTTTTAAACACCTGTTTTGGCTTATCCCAACCAATTAACTGGAAGGAAGGCCCTGAAGCCAGATGTAGGGGAGCAGATTTTAAAAAAAGGCTACTGTGTTGGCCTGCTGATGAAGGCAAATCCCTGGACCCAGGCAATTTACAGCCTCAGGCACATGTGAGCCTAGAACCATGTCAGTGATTTGGGGGAAATGTGGGATGGCGGGTGTTCTGCTGGGAGCTTGCAGAAGGATTTTCGAAAGAGAAGGGACAAGGCCTATTTTACCAGTGACCAAACAATTGTATTGATACTGACTGTTTTAGACTGGGATCATTCAGGGTATTATTTGCAAAAGTTTGTTTGCTGAGGTGGAGAAGGATTCCCTAAGAGTAAGTCATGCCTGAGTCACCTCCCTGTTTTGACGGGATTACCAGGCTGATAGACAAGGACAATGCCGCTTTAGTCGACATTTGAATTACCTACCTAAATGAACCCGGACTAGAGGCATGCTTATCAGGGTTTGTATATAACATAAATATAAGTGGTGATGGAATCAACATTCAAAACAGTCTTTAAGCATGTGAGTGACAAACACAAATTCAGGCCAGTGGGCATTATTTCAGTGTGGCTGGTGAAGGAGGGGTTAAAATGGAGAAAGCAAATACAAATACTAGGAGCTTCCGTTTTATTTGTGATGGGTTCTAAAGCTAGATTCTGGGCAAGTGGTTGATTGTTGTATTATTCTGTATACTCTTTATTATTTGATAGGTCTGACATTGTCCATGATTTTAAAAATAAGATTCAGAATAGCCTTGGAAGCCTGGATGGATGGGCCGAGATGATCAAGGTGTCTTTTAATAGAGATATGTGTCATATTCTGATTTTCTAAAGAAAAGTCAAAATTATGTACATACAGGATGAGAGCTGCCTGGCTCGCTAGCAGTTTTTATGAAGAAAGTCTTGGGAAATGGCATTTCCTGGTGAGTCCTGTGGAAGTAGTGTGACACAGTTGCTGTTTCCAGATAATGAAGACTGTAGACCCCCTGAACTCTGCTGGTCAGATGAAACCTACATCATTGTGCTGCTTCTGTTATTCTGTGCTGGGCTTCCCATTTTAAGAGGGTCACTGATAAACTAATATTTATCCAGAGGAGATAACCAAGATGAGGAGGAAGCTAAACATCTGGAAACAGTTCGACTGGAAAAGACTTAGAGGCAACATGGTAGTAGTCTTTACATTCTTGAGAGGCTGCCATATGGAAGAAGGCACATAATTTCTTTCTTGCACTCCCAAGGGGAAACTGAGAGGTAGATTTCAGATTTAATATAAAGAAGAGTTTTGTGAAAGTTAGCATGCTCCATCAAGGGAATGGATAGATTTCTGTAACACTGAGCTGCCGGTCATTGAAAGTATTCAAGGAAAACTGATCACATGCTGGGCTTTCTGCAGGATGTCTGAGGTTGAGTGAGATAACCAGCAGGGCATCTTTTTGAGATGTCTTATTTTGGAACAGCTGCACAACCTAGATGTAGATTGCAAATGTACAGTGAAGGAAATGACAAGCCTGCCTCCAAAATGATAACATGTTACTTGAACATTTTTATTATGGGCTCCTCTGTCACACAAAGAAAAGAAGTTGGGGTGCCATTCTTAGCAAGGTCCATAGGGTCACAGAGGTCTGCTCCCATATGGTGCCCTCCAGCAGTTAATTCACTTAAGTTTAGCTTCTAAGTAACTTCTATAATTTCGTTCTGGAGAGTTCTGAAAACATTTTTTTGGCCTATGGGATGTTATGTCTGAAAAGCATTCCTTATTAATTTAATTATCTTTTTTGTGGTTGCTATATTTTTCTCCATTCCAGATGTTGGCTGAAACCACATTTGTTTTCCGACGAGTACAAGGAACATCTGAGTCTTTGAGAAAAGTCAGAGAGATGCTTTTCTGAAACGTGATTAAAATAGATAACTCTTTGTTGTCCAAACTTCCTGAAGGCTCTTCTTTGAACAGAGATGCCTATAGAGAGAACACAGGAGCCCCCGAGCCTAGCCCATGACAAGAAGAGACAACTGAGAATAGGTCTTTGCCGGTGCTGTTAATGTAGGACTTGTTTCCCAACCTGGCGCTCAGAAACATCCAGAACTCCACCCCTCCTGTGGTTACTGCTAAATTCTGTGAGCCTGGGAGATTGGGATTAAAGGTTAGGAATGTCCCTATACCTTCCTGATCTCCCAGCTATGGTTGGATAAAGAAGGGAACTGCCGTCCCATCAGTGTGTGGAAACTCTGACCTCTGGTTTTACTAGTGTGACTCTGATACCAGGTCAGGCTTTGGGCAGGATCATCAAGGTGCACATGTTCAGTTCTGCTCAGGGGTTTTCCAGCTGCTCCATTATCCTCTTTGCATTTAAGCCAGACCTGTGCCCACTTCTTCCTTTCATACAGATGTGTAAATGACCCTAGTCATTACCTTCCTTGGGGCTGTTTGTTGTATTAGACATACATTTTGAAATACAGCAATGAAAGTTGGTTTTGGAGTTTGGGGCCTTCCACAGGGGAGACATGGGAAGGTTGTTTCCTAATGCTGTGAAATCAGTTCGGGCAGCTACGTACTCTGTCTCCTTTCTACCATGGCCCTGCCTGCCTGCCTAGTGCTTTACGGGAAGCATTGTGCTCACCGCCTTCTGAATTTCTGACTTCTACCCAAGGGTAGCTAAGATTCAGCATGTGGAATGAAATCATGTTTCCTGCATTGTGTGGCTTTTTTGCAAAGAGAACTGGTATAAAGGATACTCTGTCATCTGTCACTGATTTTTATCTCTTAGTTCCTAGCGAAGAGCCTGGCCAACTTCATCTCTGGTGCCAGATCTCTTTAAGACCATTTTCTAAATATGTTTTTGAGCAAAAGGAATGAGGAATTCACCTCTTACGGAATGCATTGACAAAGCAAGCTAAAAAAACAAAACTTGTATGGACCAGCTTTTCTTCAATGTTATCTGTTACTTCAACAGGCCAATGCAGGTCATGTTAGAACAAGTGATTTGATCTGCAAACAGCTTCATTCTTAGGTGAAATTTTTGACAATGATGATAATCCATGGCCTGTTGCTGCCATCCACTCTAAAAGTTAGAATCCAATTAGTTAATAGATTGATGAAGTAGTTGTTAAACATCCATTGCATACCTAGCTAGTGTTAGGTCTTGGTAAGATGCAAAGTGAAGAAAGAAGGTCTTCATCCTCGGAAGAACTTGCAATCTAGTTAGTAAGATAAAACATACTGAATTTTAGCCGCCGAATTATGTGACACACTCAGGACCAAGGGCCTATAAACAAGGGGAACAGCACCGGGGCTCTTGGAGAAGTTCAGAAAGCTTTCCCAAGTAGCAAGGGGAAAAGAATAAGAGAATTCAGTCTGCTATCTTGAGGACCTTTAGAAATCCCCCATAGTGATTAGCAGCTCAGGCAAGATGAGAGAAAAGTCAGGCTGTCTACTCTGTAGATGGTTGGATCTAACAAGAGAAAGAGAGTTTTATGATTCATAACTTGGAAGTCATCATAAAGAGCTTTGCTTTCACTTGAATCAAGGGTGACCCAGGAAATTTACAAAATACGTGGTTTGCTGCCCAAAAAGAGAAACCAATGATAGAGACTCTACGCTAATTTTAAAAAGGACAGTATTTGCTCCAGGTTATACATTTAAAGCTTATGGAAATAATAAAAGTTATAGGAAAACTATTACAAACATAATAATATTTAAATTTAAAAATATTTTAATGATCTCTTTCCCTAAGGAGATTTTATTCCCTTGGTCTTAATTACTTTAGCAAGAATTGTAGCCAAAGTGCTCAGCAGGCATTTTTAATGCTGAATTGAAGGCTTTGACGGGAGCAAGCCCCAAATGCCAATGGATAGGTAGTCGTCTTATCCTACGTAGTGGGGAACATTTTAAGATAAAAAAATCTATGTCTTTCTCTTCAGGCAGCAAATGCGAATTAGGGAATAGAGTAGGAAGGCAAAGATGAATTATAGTAGGCTTAAAATGAGGACAGGGGGAAATAATGACCCAGCGTGTTTGGAATAGCTTTCCCTGACTGGCACAGCTTTTTTCCTCCCTCTCCTCTGGGCCTTGACCCTTACCGGTCTATTTATAATCTTCTAGTTAAAACAAGCTGCATTAGTCACATCAGCTGCACAAGATGCATTCACCCTCATATCTGTTTGCTTTTTCCTTCATATTTTATTTCCCTCATTCCCCTTGAGCATTGAGAGTCTGGAGGGCCCCTCTTGCCTCCCCTCCACGCGAGCGAGTTACAGGTATTCCCTTCTTCGCCGTTTATTCTTGTTCTCTACTTTCTGTTGCGAGAGCTCTTCATCACCAGCTCAACTGTCCCTTAAATATATTTGCAGGGCCTACTTTGTGTCGTTGTCCCAACCTAATGCCCTTATTTTCATCACTTCCCCTTCACGAGAGAGAATAGAGGCCAAGAGGCCTAGACTCTCCATAGAGGCGCCCACTCTGTGGCTGCGCCTACAAAGATGCAGTAGAAGTGACCTAGTCCCAGAAGCCACCAGATACTTTTCAGTGCTCATCTTTCTTCACCTTTCTCTGAAATTTGACACTCTTAAAGCACACTCCCTTCTTTGTGGCCCTCTTTCCTCTGTGGCTGTCTTTGGCTGTTACCTCTTCCCTCTCTGGTAGGACCCCTTCCTCCTGCTGCCTCCCAGATATTGGTGTGCCTCTTTGCCCTACCCTCTGCTCTCTTCATCTCCACTTTGCAAGCACTCTCTGGGGTTGCTCCTCACATACAGTGATGTCCTAGATCTAGAACTTGTCCAGAACCATAGATTCAGTGTTTTGTTGGCCAGCTCCTTCTGCCTGTCCCATAGACACCTGAAAGTTAGCAATTTCAAAACAAGCTGCCAGGTAATTCCTCCGCACCCTAAGACTTGGACATCCATCTCTTAGGGCCAACCACATCTAACATCACATTCCACCTGGCCAGCTATAATCATAGGACCTCTTGAAACATGTTCGAATCAGGAGTCAAGGTATCACAAGGGTCCTCCTGATGTCATTGACTGTGTTCATGCGTATTCAGTAACAGACAAACATTGGTTTAAAAAGTAAATGACTTTTGATATCCCTCCAGTAAATTTGAAATGATTTGCTTTGCTATTTCTCCAGTAACTGAAATGATTTGCTTTTTCTCTTGTATTGATGATCATCAATTTGAGATAGCAAGTAACAGGTGTTGGTACCTTTCTTTGGCATTGGAAAAGCCAAGGTCCAAAAGGAGTAAGCATCCTGTGTCCACAATAAAAATGTGATTCCTTAAGGAGTCAGTCTGTAAGGATTGATTTGTGTATTCATTTACACAACAGATATTTACTGCAAACCCCGGTTGTATGCAAACACAGTGGCCTACCAGACAGATAAGGTTTTTGGTGTAATGGGATATCCCTTGTGGTATGCTGCTTCTTGCTCCTTGTCTTTGCTCTGATTTTTTCCATCACATTAGTGATAAAAGATAATTATGAGCAAATACTTAACTATGGGCCAGGCACTGTTTTAGGACTTGATACATACTGACTCATTTAATCACCATGACAACACTGTGAGGTCTATAATGTTATACACCCATCCTACAGAGAGGACAGGTTGGGCAGTAGAAAGTTTAGGTACCGTAGGTCATACTCCTGGGAAGTGATAAAGCTGGGATTGGAACCAGGCAGCCTGGCTCTAGGACTTAACCTCTTTGCCACTCCGTGGCTACACTAGTCCTTAACACCACAGTATGGCTTTCTACTCATCTGTTTGTGATGCTCCATGATAAGCTAGTTCTCAGCATGCCAAAATTAACCTACGATTTTAAAGAACACACATTTGGGGGCGCCTGGGTGGCTCAGTGGATTAAAGCCTCTGCCTTCAGCTCAGGTCATGATCTCAGGGTCAGGGATCGAGCCCCACCTCAGGCTCTCTGCTCCACGGGGAGCCTGCTTCCTTCCCTCTCTCTGCCTGTCTCTTGTGATCTCTGTTTGACAAATAAACAAATAAAATCTTAAAAAAAACAAACAAACACACATTTGGACTTTACCGTGCTTTCTTGAGCTTTCCTCCCTCCACCTGCCTTGGGCATTGCCTTGCAGTAGTCACATTTTCTAATCTGAAATCAGTAGCAAAGGAAGAAAAAGCTCACAGGTAAGCCCAAGTGGTTGTGACAGGTTGCTGAATAAAACTGGCTCAGCTGAAGTTCTGAGATTCTTGAGAAATACTGAGAATTTCTTACAAAAGAAATTTTCCTTTTGACAGGAAATCATGGGTCATTGCACAGTTGCTAGTGTCTTAGCAAAGAGAAGATGTGTCTTGAGGCCCAAGGAGCATAAAGTCTTAATGAGATTATTTGTGGGCTTCTCCTTCTGCATCACTTTTAAAGTATTAGAGAGTATATATATATATATATATATATAAATTTTTTTTTAAGATTTTATTTATTTATTTGACAGAGATCACAAGTAGGCAGAGAGGCAGGCAGAGAGAGAGGAGGAAGCAGGCTTGGAGCAGAGAGCCCGATGCGGGGCTTGAGCCCAGGACCCTGGGTTCATGACCTGAGCCGAAGGCAGAGGCTTTAACCCACAGAGCCACCCAGGCGCCTCTAGAGAGTATATTTTTCATCTGTCTCTACCATCTTACGTTTCCACGGGCAAAACTTCACAGAACTTCTCAAACCTTCAGAGTTGTTGAAAGAAAAAGAAAAAAATGACAACAGATATTTATGAAAGACTTTGACACACAGTAGCTTACTTGATCACCCTCTTTTTATCCTCTTAGAAAGAAGACAGAATCCAAGACTGTCAGTTCATGTTGAAATTTTTTTAACTTGTCAATGTTTTCTTCTGTGATAATCCTAAACTTCTCTGGAAAAAACGGCCAGTCTGAATCAGTGAAGTGTTCTGATGATGGCCTATTATGAAATGAAAGTTTCGTTACTCCAAACTGCATATAGTAACTTTGGGGCACTGTTCTGATGAGGGATACCAGTCTCATCTGGTTACTATATAGTAGTTGATAACCCACCACACAAGGCCACTGAGGTGGGTTGAAATCTGCTGCCCCCCGCCTTATTTTTGCTTTCTTCGCCCACACAGTCCCACCTCCCTCCTTCATTAACCAAAGACTCTAGCCAAAACGCTCTAGGAGGCACACTGAGAGCTAGATGTGCCCCCTGGGTTGCTTTTTTTTTCTTTTGTAGCAGAGAATTCTTGGCCTGGGATGTTCTTGTCCTGGCCACCAGTCCCCAAGAGATGGCCACATGTCTCCTAACTTTAAATGAAAGCTCTCAGTCCCAGAGGTAAACTTTGGCTTGGCCTCAGTCAAAATAATCACAGAACCAAAACGAGGCGGGCCCACGTGAATGAGATTTTTCTCTTCCCTATAATGTCCAGAGCATTAACAAAAATATATGTTTGTGTGAAGGCTGTTGTGTAAATAAGCATCTCCTATTGATTATTGCAATCGTACAGGAAAAGGCCATCTGTTTGGGTAGAAACTATGGAAATATATCTAGGCAGTCAAGGAAAAGCTGAATTGTTTCAGAAGGATGTGTCACACAGACAAGAAAATAATTTACAAAGCAGTGGGTTGAAAATATTTTCGAACGCTAAACAAGTTAGTCCCTTAAGGCTGTCCTTTTGGGTGATGCGTAAGTAATGTGGGTTTGTTTTTTGCTTGACTGTTTATTCTCACCCCCCCCCCCCGAAGAATCTTTATCCTGTAAAGCCAGAATTTAAGGCTCAGCATCTTTTCAGCTGGGATGAAATGAAAAGTGAAATTCATTTAATACTAATTATAACCTGCATAAGTCTAGTGAAGAGAAACTTCAGAAATGTAATTCTTGTTTTCTAGCTGAGCTTCAGTGCTATACAATTAGTATAATTCAATCACTTCTTGCCCACTTTTCTTTTTTCTGCATGATTTAAGACATCAGAATTTAATTCATGGCCAGAATAAAAACTGGACTTAGGGAAAACTTGAAAAGGCTAGAGGGGGATTTGCCTCCTGCTGCATGGTTGAACACGTCCCAAAAGGAGCAGCTTTCGAATGCTGTGTTCTGATAGAATTCCCTGTTGAACAGTGGCCAACAGAGAGGTGTCCTCTACACCGTCCCCTTGTCTGCGCTCTGTGAACTGTCACAAGTGCCCTGAATACAACTGGGCCTCCGCAGAATTGCTTCACAGCCTAACAGAAGGGCAGCAGTGTCACAAGGCAAGCTGTGCTCTGGGATTATAAGCCCGAGGCTGTGGGTCTTGGAACACACCAGCCACCCTGCCTCAACTCTGGGTAAATATTCCCAGTTCTAAGTACGTTGGGGAATTCAAAGCCCTGCTTTTCCGGAGTCCTTCCACAACCACAGTCCATGACATGTTATGAGGTCTGGGTGGAATGGCCATATGTGGAGGGCAAGTAAGGGAATGCTTTCTACTGCTAATTCATCTGAACTCCCTGGCAGCCCCTTTGCTCTTAGGAATGCAGCCACTCACAGGGTCAGATTCTAACCCCACTGTAGTCATACATTCGGACCAGCTTTACTCCTAGGGTAGTTGAAACCTATCTGCAATGATTTCAGAAGTCCTACACAGTGCCTTCTAGCCACCCAGTTTTCTCACATGCCTTCTCCAGTTTGAGCTGAACTTGGAAGTTTCACAGGTAGATTTTCATTATTTAAGTGTATGGTTTTGATCCCTTCTAAAATGGAAATCCCACTGTGAGGCATATTACTTTTAAGTGATTTTCAGTCAGTTTTACCACAGTATGATTTAGTTTAAGATTCTTGGGTTTTGACGGGAAGAGAAATGGAAGGCTTGGGTTGAGTGAAGTGTTAAGGGATAAGGCTGGTGGGGAGAGAGGATGCAGAGCTTGGAACATAGGCAGAAAGTAAGTTGCCACCCTCAGACATGTGGCCAGGGTGAGGACTGCAGTGACTTCTTCCCGACCAGGATTTTATTCCTGTGCGTTCAGTGAAAGGGGACATCTTATTATATTTACCTCTCCCTTCTGGCAGGGAAAGACTGAGAGGTTTTCTTGTTTTGTTTTGTTTTTTTACAGCTTTGACTCTTCTTTATCCCTTCTAGATGTGGTTCCATTTCCTTTCCAAGATGAAAGCTTGTCTTTGTCCCTTCCCAGAATAGTTCCAGGCAGCAGAACACAGTGAATCCTTCCAGATAAAAGACCCTGCTGATAAAATGGCAGATTGTTATCAGAGAAGTGAAGTGAGGGGAGTCAGGGCCCTACCATTAATTACCTAGTTACAGCTCTGTTTATATCCTGTTCATTCGGGGGCATGTTTTCCTTGGACAGTTTCTTGTCTGTGTTCTGAACTGCAGTCTGATGGTTGCAAAAATCCCAAAGGTCAGGGAATAGTGGGTTCCTTATTTTCCGAAAGGCTTAATGGCAGGGAGGAGAATATCAGAGTTTCTGTCTTCCATCTGGAAGGAAATAGATAAATGCGTGGATTTGGTGGTTCATTCTTCACCTCAAGCAGGCAAACCCTGGTGTGTTGAATGAAGTCTGACTTTGAATACTTAGCCAAGAAGTTACCTGGAAACAGAATGACATTTACCTCTGTGGAGCCATGAGTATCAGCCAGTGAATGACAGAGTATCTAGACATTGAGGCCAGAGTCTAAAATGTCCTAAAACTGGTGCTTGGAAGACACACTTAATGCCACTGAACTGTACACTTAAGATTGTGTAAGTTTTATGCTATTTTTATTTTATCACAATAAAAATAAATTAATTAATGATTATATAATGCTTGCTTCCTGGCAGCTCCATTACTTTAAATACCAAAGGGTCAGGCTGCATGGTCTGCTTTATTTTGAATGGAATTGTTGTTGCATGTAAGGCATTACTGGCCCTTCTAAGAGCCATCAGGCTGTGAGCCCCGAACACCTCAACAAACACAAGATAAAGAAACTGTTTGGCCGCCATCATATGGACGTACTGGGAAATCTGGGGACTGCAAGAGCCCTTTCTTGAAAATGATGGATTCTAAACCACGACAGCCACTCTCCTTCCACAGATGTAAAAAAGGAGGGGAATAAGGTCTCTCGAAGGCTAGAATAGTAGCATCTCTTGCTCTGGTGCTCAAAGAGTGGCTCTGAAATGCTCCAGGACCAGAGGGAGGATTAGGTAAATTAACCTCCTCTTGGTATCTAGCAGCCATTAAGTGGTCAAGCACATGTTTCTTCACCAAATTAAACTCACATCTAACCTTGTGCTTTCCTGTTAGGTTCTGTCCTCAGCCCAACCCATTTTTGTTGGAAGGCTCTTGACCTGTGACTTAGCCAATTCTTTCAGCTTTCCTGGTGATGGGGTTCTTTTTGAGGACTGCACTGTTGCCTTTTTTTTTTTTTTCAATTAGACCAAGAAACTTCTTAAGCCCTGCAAACATGTTCCCTGGCTAACTAGCTGCAGTGTGAATTTCAGGGTAGAAAAAAAGAAAGAAATAGGAATATAACCCTATTCTAAATCTGAAACTTTTTTTCTTGTTAACCCAGAAGTCCTAAACTCAGAACCCTGACTAAAAGATGCTTCTTTTTTCCGTGTGCAAGTGGTGCTTATGCACTTGGCCTGACATTCTTTGAAGAAGTTGTGAGATAGTCATCAAGGTTTCAGCAGTACTTTTCTCAGATTTAGTATTTTCCGTAGAGAAGGCAAGAAAATATAGGAATCCAAGAGGACGTTAAAGTAAGTTTAAATTTTCTATAAATTTATAGAAATTAAATTTATAGAAAATTTAAACTCAAATAAAAGCTCATTTTGAGTGAAAGCAGCCAAAATAAGCCCTGACCAGTTCTTATAGGTAAGAAAAATTGGAATTTTTTAAAAAAGTATTCTTTTAGGATGTGAAAGATTTTGCCAGAAATAGCATGGGTGGTCAAAACAGTCTGGTATGAAAGACACATCTTTAAAAATCTCCACTTTCAAAAATAAATTTTCTTTGCTTTCTTCTTAACTAGTGGTTTTGTCAGAATAATCATTTAAATAATAAGTGAGATGCTTTGAAGTATCTAAGGGAGTGGAGAACTTTTCTGTGCCTTGTACGAACTGGTGATACAGATTATAAACTAAACGATGGCAAATTCCACCAGTTTACCCAGGATCCAAATACAGCAAATGTCGCCAAAGCCATAGAAATCTAATGAAATCATGATGATGAATGGAAGTGATCCAGATTGTTTAATTTTCCTTTGAAATGTACTTATTAGATCTTAGCACCCAAAAGTTAAACAGTATTGAATTTCACACATAGCACTGTATTTTAATCTTAGGTTGAAGGTTATATCCTTGGCATGATTGAAGAATGACTCATAATTTGCACTGACTTTTTTTCTTTTTCTTTCTTTTTTTGGCGGGGGGCTTTTGTTTTTGATAGGCAAGGAGGGAAGCTGAGAAGTAAGATGAGACTGAGGCTAAATTCATTAAATTCAAATGGAGATAAATAAATGTCAATAATTTTCTTGTTTCTTTTTATAACCAGGTATATACCTTCTGTAAAGATTCCTTGGAATGCTGCTTTTGCTTAAAATGCAATATAAAATATCTCTTGCCACTAAAGTTAGCAGTGGGAATTAGTGATTTTTATTTTTTTTCCAGAAAATGTATCAAACTGTGTCATAGCCCAAACCTTCAGTCCCATGTACTTGTTGGAGGATGTGGCCAGAATTCTTTATTGACATGTTCCCCATCTTAAAATACAATCACCATGAAATTAATGTATTAGGCCTCAGTCACAATCCAGGGAAGGACTTAAAGGTAATGTGATTCTCCTTATAATTAGTAACCTAATTAAATGCTGAAGGGCTTCAGTCGTAAAGTAGTGTACCTTGCTTCCAAACAAAGATAACACCACCCCTGAAATTGTATAGTTGTAACGCTAATATATTTTTAATTAGTGGTAGGGTGTGTGTGTGTGTGTGTGTGTGTGTGTCTGTGTGTCTGTGTGATCAGTTTTGTTTCATTTTTAAACTCTGCACAGTGGTCTCCATTGTGAATTCATTTGGACTATATTAAACAACAGTGTACTAACTTGGCTTCTGTTTTCTCAGTATTTGGCATGATTCAAACTGGGATAAGTTGAAATTTGCCTTTTTGCTATGGAATAAGCAAAAATAAAAGATATTAGGAAGCAGTTTAATCTACTCAAGATGGGGGAAAAATCTGTTTAACCTTAATAACCACATGGAAAATCCTACTGCTAAATGCAGATGTGTTTATTAAAGCTGGCCCAACAAATCTGGCGTTGCTCAGTTGAATGGTTTGAGTTGTCAAGTGTGCGTAAGTGTAACGAAATTGAACTTCTTTTAACATATGTTACTGCTGTTCAGTCCTATGGTGGTACAAAGCCTCATAGTTGAGGCACACTGGTTTTTGCAACTAGCACAGGCAATCGAGGCAGACAGACCTGACTTTGAATCTCAGCTTGTTCATTCACTCCTGTTTTGAGCTTGGGCAAGTCACTTAATCTCCCTAAGCCTGTCCTAGAACAGCATGTTGATTTGGAACATTGTCCCGGGGGGGGGGGGGGGGACACCAGTTTTTGTGTTTTGGCTCTTACATGATTAATCGTTAGGATTCCAGTGTTTATTGATTTGATTCTTTAAGAGAGCACAAGGAAAAGTTAATTCTAGTCATAAAAGTTCAAAGGAAATAGCTGTGCCTGTTTGATCTGAGGAAGGGAAGACTTGGGATGTTGTGTGGGTGGGGCTGGAGGCAGAGAAGGGGAAACCAGATGGGCTGTCCATAGCATAGCAACTTTTCTAAAGTATGTGAAAGGTTATTCTTTAAACCCAGCCTTATGTAGGTATAATTGGTATAAAATAAAGTGCACGTTTAATGTGTACTATTTGGTAAGTTTATACACCCATAAAACCATCGCCCCTTCAAGATAGTGAAACATACCCATCACCTATAAAAGTTGCCTTGTGCCTCTTTGTGATCTCCAGCCACCCTGCTCCCATTACCTGGCAACAGCTATTCCGTGTTCTGGAACCATAAATTAATTTGTGTTTATGTCGTTTCCATTCATATAAATGGAATCCCCCATTATGCCTTCTATTGTGTCTGCCTTTATCACTCAGCGGTGTTAATTTTGAGAGTCATCCGTGTTATTATGTGTTTCTGCTCCCTCTTATCACTGAATATATTTTATTGCACAGATGTATCACAAGTTTTTTATAGGCTCACCTCTTGCTGGACATTTGTGCTATGTCTAGTTTTGATTATTTCAAATAAAGGTGCTAGGAATAGTCCTGTACAAGTCTTTGCACTGACATATGTTTTCATTTCTCTAGCATAAACACCTAGGAGTGGAATGAGTGGGGTGTGTGGATGGCGTATGTTTCACTTTTGATGTCAAATGTTTTCCAAGGTGATTGTACCCTTTTACATTCCCACCAGCAAAGGATGAGAGTTGCAGTTGTTCCATATCCCAGGCAACTCTTGGTATGCTCAGCCTTTAACATTTTAGTCTTTCTAGTGAGTGTGTAGTAGTATCTCATTGTGGTTTTAACTTGAACTTCCCTAATGACCAAGGATGCTGAGCATCTTTACATGTGTTTATTTGCCATCCATGTATTGTCTTTGTTGGCATGTGAGTTCAGAATTTGACCCAGATTCCTATTTGCCTGGCATATAGAATCAGCAAAAAGAAATTAAGTTGAAGCAGGAAAAAGTATAATTATACTTAAGTACTTTCTGGCTGTGACACTAACATGGGCATTGGGGCAACCATAGGAGGATGCAAAACTTTCCCTGAAGGTATTTAAAAATACAGCTGTATTTAAAAATACGGCTGTTTGGATGCTGTAGGCTTGCTGATGTGTGACTCAGTTTACCTAATTGTGGTCTTCATTTGAGGAAAGAATCTTCCATGGGGTGGGTCTGTTGCTAACATCTCAGTATTCCTTGCTTTTTTCTGCTCTTTTTTCAGGCCAAAAATATGCAATTTCTTGGAATTTTTCAAAACTTTCCATGTACTTCATGGTTTTTTAAAAATCCATTCTCTCTGATTTTTAGCTCGAAATGATGCTGCAAAACAGAGGAAGGTCATTTAGGGGCATTAATTAGCTTTAGCAAAAACAAATTACAATCTCTGGAGAGTAATTAAATCCAAAGAAATGCTCAAATTTCCCTCATCCAACTCTAGCACAAATCATTGTTTTAGCTGATAGTATTGGGAAGATTCATTTAACTCTTTGTAGAGGCAAAATAATTAGCTAGGTTCTAGAGAAGAGGTTCTACATGATTAAAGGAGTTGAGTGGTTTTAGTCTGCGGAAGGGAAGAGCAAGGGGTGATTTAATGACAGGATTCCAATACAACTAATGAAGGGTTTTCCTGTGTGTCGAAGACACTGGTCATTTGTTCTCCAACTCCAGAGAGATTCAAACTAGAGAAAATTGGCTCCAAGTATAGAAAGATTGAGTGTGGGTAGTATTAGACATACACCTTTTATTATTGGCATCAGTATTATTGTGAGGTTAAGCAATGGAGCAAGTCAAGAGAGGTCATAAAGATATTTTAAAACAAAAATATAGCTCTCTGCCTGGGATGTTGAAATGTCCATTGAATTACAGGATTTGGCTATTGAAGGGGACCTTAGAGGTCCCTTACTCTAATCTCCTTTTGCAAGTGAGGCTGTGAAAAGACATTTTGTAATTTGCCTGTGGCCACATTGCTAGATGCTAATATTTTACTCTAAGGATGTTTTTAAAAGTAGCCTCTCTCCAGAGACACCAAGGGGCCCATGTGAGAGTTTCTACTTCACAGCAGCTTTCACGCCACCAAAATAGTCACTTAGAGCTGATGATCACGTATATTATTTTTTTCCAAGCCAAAGTACTGACCTGTATGTGTCGCTTCTTATCATTAAAAATGTTAACGATTTCTCTTCTTTGACATTCAGAACTTGTCTCTATATGAATGCTGTACCTTCAGTGACTATAGTTGATTTGACCAGAGGTAATCAGTGTCCATCGAGGTCAGCAGAGGACACTGCCACAACCTTGGGGTGCCTGTCGCAGCTTGATATGGGGTTCTTCATTAACTTCTGGTTGATGGCTGTGCTACAAGGACCATAATTTGGTGGATGACTTTGGGTCAGTTATTATGTCCTCCTGGTGACTAATTTGCCTTTCTTAAAGATAATATAGGGGCACCTGGGTGGCTCAGTCAGTTAAGCATCTGCCTTATGTTTCACATCATGATCCCACAGTCCTGCGATCGAGCCCCGTATGAGGCTCCTTGCTGCTTCTCCCTCTCCCTCTGCCTGCCGCTCTCCCTGCTTGTGCTCGCTTGCTCTCTCTCTCTGTCAAATAAATAAAAATCTTTTTTTAAAAAAGATCATATATTATAAAGCTTTAGGTTTTGTTTTGAAAAACACTAGTTAGAGCAGTAGGAAACATTCCTAGGCCGCCAATTCATTATGTACAGGGTCTGCAAATATGAGTTCCAGCTATTGGAATTAGTGGGATAAATTGCTTACAAAGGATTACACATGCTTTACCATAACTGAAAGAAATTGGCACAATGCAATTTATTTGATTGTGGTTACATTTCATTGGGTAACTCATCATTCTGTACATGTTCCCACTTAGGCCATCTAGAGCAAAACCTACATATGTTTATACAGTATTATATAGTTATTTTAAAGGGTTTATATGAGTACTAAAAATGTGATAAAATATTCAAAAATACCTAGCATCTTGCCCGACATCTAGCAGACACACAAGTTAATAAAACTGTACACATTTAAAAGTGTTTCTTTAGAAATTATCATCAGTGTTTGCTGAGCCCTTACTTGACTCACAGGATGTTTAGATTTTATGAGATTTTAATATCTTTTCAGATATAGTCACCTGAAAAGTCAGGTTCTGTTGGTTTGAGAAAGATTCACTCGGCACCTATAATTTGCTCCGCCAGTCTTGGGCCAGATTGAGGATGCTTGGAATGCCAGAATGAGAAACTTGTATTTAATGTGGCGATAGAGAGCTATCACGGGTTCTGAAACTTTGGAAAGCTAAAAACAAACTTTTTCAACCAGACCATGAACATTCCTTTCTGAACCTTCCCCCTAAGTATGTATATTAGATTTAAAAGAAGGTAAATTCTTTTGTGTAGTCCATTGAGTTGCCCACCCAGTCCTGTGTTTGGGAACTGGAAACCACTCATGGTAAATATGGAACCACACGCTGTAAAGTTTAATGGAGTGACTTACAACTAGAATGGGATTTGCTTCAAGAAATTGGCCTTTGAGTAGTGACTATTATCCCACAGAGACCCTGTGTGTTCAGGACTGTTTTCTGTGAGCCACTTACTATCTACAAGAAAAGAAGCAAGACGAGCTGGAGCCAGGTATTACATTCAACCCCTTTAGAAATCACTGGCTGCCTGAATGGGCTCATCTCTCAGCTTTTTGTAGAACCAGAGTAGAAACAATGTGAGGACTTTTGCTATTCAAAGGAATGTGCAGCTCTTTCCCTCTGTCTGCATGAACTGCCGCCCTCAGCTCCTGCCCCGCACACAGCTTATCATACCCGGGAGCCCTGAGGGTATATCCAGACAGATTTTCCAGCTGTCCACGGGGAGACCAGTAGACCAGTGTGCGGCTTACTGATTCAGAGTCCAAGGGAACCCTCACACATGCCCAGGGAGGGAAGACTATGCCAAGATTTCAAACTAAATCTACTGATTATTTGCTTTGTTAGGGAAGTTTTATACTGTTTGTGTTAAATATCTATATTTTTCCCCTTTATAATATTCCATTTTATTTGGGGGAAAGACTGAAAATAATGATTCCGTTTTAATCTCTAGGGCTTCCAAAGTCTTTGTATTTATGTTGCTATAAAGTCTTTTTCATGTTTTTCCCAGAGTCAGGAAAGAATCATTGTTAAGTAAAGGTACACCACATCTCATTGCTCTAGAGAGTAAAACCCCTTCTTTCCAACTGTCTAGACCATTTGGTTGGAATCTGAAAAATTCCGTTTCCAGTTGAATTCATCAAGGCAAAAAATAATGAAAGAATAAAATGAAATTTCAGATGAAATAAGAATTTTCATATTTTGTCTATATATTTTGATATCAACAAGTAACCAGGGATTTGCATTCAGCAATCAGGCACCCTTTCATTTATTTAAGTCACATTTGTAGTTCCAAATAATTAAGGAGCACCATTCAAGCAGCTCTTTGAAGTAAGCACCACACTAGACACCTTTCTCTGTCCTTGTTGGAAAATTCCCTCGCTCTATTTCCTAGCACCAAAAGGAATGGTGCGGATGCAAGTAGCTATTGTCATTGCACCCATGCCCCCGTGTTTTTGCCACATACATGGCCCAGTGCGGTGCCCAGCTCTTGCAGGGCCTGGACAGGTGTCACTGTGATAGAGGTTAATTCCCAGCTCCTGGCAGCTGCCATTTTCACCACTCAGGGGTTAACAGCGTGTCACTGATCAGCCTGCGCAGAACTTTGGTAACTTGGAGGCCGAATGAAGGTGATCTTCAGAGAACATGTCTCCCATGGCTGAGCTCTGTGGTTGAGCTGTCCCAGGTGGTTACACACTACCGTTTTCAGATGTTCTCTTGTGGTTCATTATTGTCAGCATTTCTTCATAAAAACATTTTCTTTTTTTTTCAAAAAGGTTCTACCATGTTGTTTGGAGTCAGTTTGCAAAGAGCAGTTACTGCTTTGAGCTGCCCAGCAGATAAACATTTAAACTAAGCGTTCTGCCTGCAGATATATATATATTTTGTAAAGGAAAGCTGGCAATGTGCAATTTCTAGTTTAGCTACTGTCTAGGCTCTTATTTCTCTCTCACTGCCCAAACCAAGGATTTTAAAAAATCAAACTTCAAAAGTCCTGAACCCATTATCCTTCCAAGAAACATATTTGAGTAAAGAAATCCATGAGCTGTTCAGAGGGCGAGATTACAGGAAACGCAGCTTTTAAGTGCTGGCGGTTTGAGTTGCAGGGAAAGGAACAAGGAGGTTGGGTGGTGGTAGGGCCTTTCATGAACTGAAAATTGGTATAGGAAGGACAAGTAGAGAATCTGGCAACCCTGCCGGGCACTGAACTCACCTGAGAATGGGGGAGAAGGGCTTCGGGAATGCTGCATTTACAACAAAAACATACTTACAGTCACAGGACACACAGAGTTTTTCAAACTCTGGTACAGCTTTTTTTTCCCCCCTCAGGGGTTTCTCTCTTATGTGCACATACAGGTACCCACACACACACGTACATGTTTCCTGAAAGCAAGATTCGAAAGCCCTGTTAGAGTGGCGTCATGGGGAGCAGAGTCTGTGTCATCAGGGCTGTCGCCTCTTCATCATTGGGAGCGGCCTCGTCATACCCAACGAAAACAAAAAAGAACTCTTTGGTGAACAGCATTAGAAACAGGATTGGAATGAAATTTGGGCCCTGGACCTGAAGAATAAAGGCAGTAGGCCTCACGTAAACTAGCCAGTTGCCCCAAAGAAACTCAATCTTCCATCTGTCTCTTCCAGCTCTGCTGGTGGGGAGAGGGAAGGGTAGCCCTTGGGAGCCCTTGAAGCCTGTTTGGTACAAGCAAGGCTCTGTGTCCTCAGCCAGTGTTTGAAACAGAGAACACTAGAGAGTTTGTGCATGTGGATAAAGCTCTTACGTTTGAAAGGTATCCACCTGTTCGCTTTAATAACAGTTATGCTGACCGATCGCTAACTTGAAGGCATTGCGTCTCTTGTGCTTTATCTCGTTTAGGCTTCACAACAGCGCCGTGAGGTCATTTCTCTTGCCCATTTTAGAGAAGATAAAAATTTAAGAGGTTCACTGATCTGTCCAAGGTCACACACTAGCAGGACCTAGATTTAAACGAAGGTCTTCTGGATTCCAGAATAAGTTTTTATCTCCTGTCCAATGTGCTGTATTATTCAGAAGTATGAGACCCTGTTTCTGTTAACTACCCTCGAATTTAAAAAGAAAGAAAGAAAGACCCTGTTTCTGCTCTCCAAATCATTTTGGTTTGGCCACCATGACCCTTGAGGCTGTTGTGGGGAAGGCAGAGGAGGTGTGCCCCCGGGCTCTGATAATCTAAATGTGCCATTGCAGGGGCAGGGGATGGGAAAGGAAGTGATTGCTTCCCACCAGAAGGGGTGCAGTAAGATTTTGCAAAAGAAGTGATACCTGAGCAGAGGTCAGAAGAAGAGGGGTTCCCCAAGTGTAGAGGGTGAAAGGACATTCATGCCAGTGAGAGTGAATTATGTAGGCAGAGGTGCTAAGAATGAAACAATGGTTGGTTTGACAGAACATATGCAGTTGACCCTTGGACAACTCAGGGGGTTAGGGGCTCTGATCCTCCCACCCCATACCATTGAAAATCTGCGTATTTTGACTCCCCCAAAGTTTAACTGATAGCCTCCTGTTGGCTGGAAGCTTTGTCTTGATAACAAAGTTGATTGACCCATATTTTGTATGTTATATGGATTGTATTCTGTATTCTTACAATAACGCCTAACTTTTTCTTAAAATTTTTAGTATTTCTAGGCTACATAGTTCCTCTGTGACTTTTTCAAATTGACACAAATCTCCCCCCAATTTTTCCCCCATGTATTTATTGAAAAAAATCTACATATAACTGGGCCCGAGCCGTCCAAGCCCATGTAATGCAAGGGTCAACTTTATAGCAAGATTTTTCTTTTAAAATAGTGTAGGGTTAGGTCTCTGCCTTCTCACCCAGACTGCAGAGATAACCTGCAAGGTAGGGTTATAGCACCTTTGATCAATGGATGACCGTTGCCCAAAAGCAGATAGCCTTGCG
This sequence comes from Mustela lutreola, assembly GCF_030435805.1. NCBI lineage: Eukaryota > Metazoa > Chordata > Mammalia > Carnivora > Mustelidae > Mustela > Mustela lutreola. The sequence goes on from NC_081298.1 coordinate 69,438,489, forward strand.
GTATGAGAAACGTGCCATGATGGCGGGGCTTTCTTGAGTAAATCTGGTGAAGGACTTGGGAGTAAATCTCATACAGCTTCTTTAAACTCGACCCAGCTCTCAAGATGCCAACTGCCAAGTTAGGTAGGCACATCTAGAGAAGGCTCACCAGCCTTTTTTTATCAGCAGGAGAGGTTTCAGGGCTTCTGTTTGGTACAAGGTACTGCTTGACCTGCGGCAAGTGAGGAGAGGACTGGAGCTGGGTCCGGGAATACAGAGGAACTGGGGGAGCCTTGGTTATGTCAGTAAGGGAGAGTGGAAGGGGCTATTAGCTGGACGGTGAAGTCATTCTGAGACTTCTCTGAACACTTGCACTCTGATTCTTGTGAAATGAGGCACTCACACAAGGTCAGTGGACCTTATGAAGTCCTATCAAAAATACCTCCCTCGCATTGCCTGAGAAGGTTCTCTCAGCTATTCTGTCTTGTTATAAGGATTAAATAGTGTAATACACGCAAAGATTTTAACATTAAGTCTGGCCCTCTGTAGGTGCTCAGTAAGTGTTCACTGTTACCAGCATCATCTTCATTGTTGTTGCTTCACCTTTAACCAGTGAGAGACTTAATGGCTCCAATAGCGAGTCGCACTTCAGCGTGACTAGGCTGAACTTTTCCAAAGCTTATCCAGACTGAGGATTTCGAGGCAGTTGCTTCATCAGATCTTAGAAAGAGCAGATTTTGCTTGGCGCCTGGGTGGCTCAGTCAGTTAAGCGTCTGCTTTTGGCTCAGATCATGATCCTAGAGCCTGGGATCGATCCCTGCTTTGGGCTCCCTGCTCAGTGGGGAGACCGCTTCTCCCTCTCTATCTGCCTGCTGTTTCCCCTGCTTGTGCTCTCTCTCTCTCTGACAAATAAAATCTTTAAAGAGAGAGAGAGAGACTAGATTTTGCAGATAACCCTAACTGGAATGCAGGATCTGCCACTTGCTAGTTTTATGATCTGAAGTATGTTGGGAAACCTCACTTTCCTCATCTTAAAATAGGGATGATGATAATGACATTAGAATGAAGATTTAGTGAAGTAAATGAACTAGAGTGTCTAGACTACATGGTCAGCGCCCACACACAGTAGGCATTCAGTAAACCTCAGTTCCCTTCCTTCTGTCTGGGCACACAGAAGGGCAGTTTAGGTTCATGTCGGGAAAGACACAGGTCAAACCCATTTCTGCTGGCCCCCATTGCATCCCAGCCGGACCATATTTCCCAGACCACCCACCCTCCTCTCTGCATGTCTCCCCTTAGCTCTTCGTAACAGCCTATGGTTACTTCCTAGAGCCCTAAGAAGCATTGGCTGATCGGCCTGTCTTTCCTATTCCCTGTAGGTTCCTGTGGCCTGAGTGTGGCTTTTCTTTCTGATTTCCTGGTACCTATCCCAGCGTGTGCTTGTGCTAGGCTCTCAGTAGATGTCTCCATGCCTCCTTTAGGAAGTTCGGGTGAGCAGAGACAGTTTGGGTGATGTCCAGCCACTTACCTGTGAAACCTTCCAAGAAAATTGGAACAGATTCTGAGGGTAAATATAAAGAGGGAAACACCTGTTAAAGCTCAGCCATCACTCTAGGAAACAGGGTGAAGCATGGGGAAGATCTCAGAAGACCTGTTGCCTCCTCAGAACACCACGTTCTAAACTCTTCAGGGTTCTCCGGGCTTCCTGAAGTCCCGTGGTGTGTATCATCCTCACTTGAAGGTCCTTTCTTCCCTCCAGAAAGCCATTCCAACTCCACCTCCTGCTTAGCTTCTCTGTGCTGCTCACAGCCGTGTGTGCGCCTCCATGGTACCCCTGGTCTGTGATTATAGGGTTATCGGTCTGGCTTCCCTCCAGATCAGTGATTTCCTGTGAGCCAGAGTCCTGTTCTCTGTCACCGTCTCTAAACAGAGCACAGACCTGACAGTCACACTGTGTGCAAAGGAGCAACTGGAGATTCTCGGCCAGGGTCTGGGAAGCCCTGCGCCAGGGGTTTTGGGTGTGTGTCATGAACCCCTGAAATTATATGGGAAATTGTCTGTATATGTTTGTAAATCCGTTTCTCTTTTGAGAGAGTCTACAGTATACATGTGATCCTGAAATGTTTTCATGATCATGCAAATATTAGAAACAAAAACCAAAACCACACTCATTTAGGGATTTTCTACATACTTGTAAAGCTTGTGTTTTAATTAGCTGGGAGATATCTTTATGCTCCCTGGATTTCCAGGTCTGAGGTACAGCTTGGAATAGCCCACAGGCTCCATCTTGGAGCCATGGATATGGCCCTGGCTTGGGTGCTATTGCTTATATATGCTGGAGGGTCCACCTCGCTCTTCTGAGCTTTGTTGTATGCTTCATCTGTTAATTTGGGTTTATAATGCCCTCATGTGCTGCAGAAATATTGCATGATAAAGAAATAGGGGTGTGCAGGTGTTTTATTAGTTGCCCAGGCTATTGACTGCAGGATGCAAGCTTTATGCTGACAAATGTGTCATTTCTTTTTTTTTTTTTTTAAAGATTTTATTTATTTATTTGACCGAGATCACAGATAGGCAGAGAGGCAGGCAGGGGGTGGGGAAGCAGGCTCCCTGCTGAGCAGAGAGCCCGATGCGGGGCTCTATCCCAGGACCCTGAGATCATGACCTGAGCTGAAGGCAGAGGCTTTAACCCACTGAGCCACCCAGGCATCCCCCAAATGTGTCATTTCTCATGGTGCGCAGTGCTGAGAGTGCAGTAGGTGCTCAGTAAAGATGAGATTAAAATGAATGTGGAAAGGGTTAATTGGAGTGAAAGGTTTCAAGGTTCAGGTGTCAGCATGGTCTGTACATCCTGTGGAAGGACCTTGTGTTCAGGCTTAGAACACAGCTGGGGCTGCTGACGACATGGTTTTCAAACAATAGTAAAAGTAAAATGACCATTGAGATTCCAAATCCATTTGCTTTATTTTCCAGAAGAAACTGAAGCTTAGAGAGACAGAAGCACTCCTACTTCTTTTCAGAAGGGCTTGAGTGTCCTCCTCTTTACTTTTAATGGAGACAAAAAAACAACAACAACAACAAAAAAAAAAAAAAAAAAACACAAAGAGAGAGAGAGAGAGAAAGCCCAAAACAAAACTCATTGCCTTATATCATCAATTTGTTGTCTTTTCTTCTTAAAAATGGGTCAACATTCACACCACAGTCTTAATTCTCTCATTGAAGCCCTTCAGAGGCTTGGGATCCTTAGAACATGCTGATGCTGTGCTGGACACAGGCACATTGCACTAGGGAAACTTTGTATCTCCAAAGCATCTTTGGAATGTTCTCATAGACAGGTGAGAACACTGAATATCGATTATTGCTACCACTGCTGGCTCAGCTGAGGCCCAGAGAGGTTACTGTGACTTGTCCAGGTTATAAAAGAGTGTCCAAAAGCAGGATGGAGATCCGGGTGTTCTGATTTTCCATTTTGAATAGCCACTAGAGTCTCTGTCACCAAAATGCAACTGTGCTTGATTCCGGCACATTTACTGGATCAAACTAGGAGATTCTACCCATGGGAAAGATAGATTTTAGCTTAAGATATATTCTGCTCAGGGCTAAAAAGACTGTTTTTATATCCCCTCACACTCCAGGCCACATAGACCTGGAGAAAAGCTAAATGTCATCAGATCCCTCCCTGCCCCCCAGTAATTAACAAAACAGTAACCTGGAAATGTATTTTGCTTAATGTGTGTGTGTGTGCGTGTGTGTGTGTGTGTTGACTATAATCTATTCTTCCATTTTAACAATGTGCAGTGAGAGGAGTTTAAAATTACATTTAATCATCATTTCACAATGAGTGATAATTAAATATTACTTTTAAAGTAAGCTCTTTTTTTCTGTAATTGCATTACTTTTCTAAGGGGAGATTTTGTTTTGCTCTTTAACCTGATTGTGTGCATTTGGAAAGTACCCTAGCACAGGGTATCCGAAAACAGAAAATTCTGGCACTTTTCCCACTTTCCATTCTTTCTCCTGTATGGATGCCAGATTCCTTTGGGAAATCATCATTTGCTAAAGGTCAGGAGCAAAAGGAGGGGCATTCTTTAGTGTACAGTTACTGCTAATTAGAAACTAAACATCTGTAACCATGTCAGAGTTATTTGTATTTGAAAAGAAACATTTTTATACAAGAGCCCAGTTCGGTAACATAAAATACACACTAACTCATAGTGTGTGTGTTGGAGGGGTTGGGGACAGACAGATGGGGAAGCTTCCGACAAATGACTGGGCTGAGTGAGGTCATTTGCTAATTAAATCTCAAAGCATTTTCAGAGTATTTTCTTTTCTCTGTCAAGTGAAGTTTTCTCAATCTCCACCCCCACCCACCCACCATGAGCCAAAGCAAACATTTCAATGTATTTGCCAATTAAAGATTAAACATTTAATCATTTTAAAGGAAAAATAAGTAAAAAATGGGTGATTTGGCAGAACCTAGTCAAAGACCACTGGGAAATCTCTAGCTACCCACTGTAACATTAGCTCTCAGCATTTTACAGTACCATGTAAGGTAAGCTCTTCCCCATCCGTAAAGTGTGTGGTGATTGACTTATCTCACAGACCTACACTTGTAGGAGGAAAAAAATGACACAGTGCTTGACTTACCACTCCCCATAATGAAATTGTTTGGCTCATTCCAAACAGAAATTGTATAGAAATTGTGCCTGTTCTTTTATTATCATACTAAGATAAATGTCAGTGATACTCTGGGTATTAGAAACATTTCAGTCATAGGCTTTGTCCCTCCACATGCTAAGCCTACCATGGCCCAGATCCTACCAGTAATTCTTTTTGGAATACTAAGTAATTTTGAAAACAAAGCAAGAGATTGTCTCTTTCTTTCACAGAGTCTACTATCTTCTAATCTTCCCCATCCTTGTCTCTGAGTGTAAGATATTTCTATGAGTTGAGTTACTTTTTAAATTGGGTAAAAGATCAGGAAGCCTTGTGAGTTCTAGATAAGAACTTATTTAAGCCAAGACCTACCGTATTGGGCCTTCCCCTCAAATAACACTATCTCTGTGAAGGCTCTCAAGTGCACAGTTTCAACAAAATGGTTGTGGGCTCTCAGATTCTGAGTGTTTACAAAGTTAAGAGGCCCTTAGATGACCTGCCTTTCCAATGACCTCTGTAGAATCTAAAAATACCACTTGTCTCTGACTTTCACTGATTTAAGAACTGGCTTTTATTCAAGCTCTTTGGGTGTGAGTCATCCCAGAGGCTAGGATTCAGTGACTTAAGGGTCCAACTCTTCTCTTGACAATAAGTTCAAGATCATATATTCTGTCATTTGTGGCACTACCCAGTCTAGCCAGACCCATTTCTCAGCCTGAAGTTCCAATGTTATTTCGGAGCCTCTGCTTTAGTCAGAGCACATCTACCTGTCCCTTGAGCATTTATACCCTTTCTTTATCTCACTGTTTCTGGCTGAAACAACTTCCTGGTTTCGGCCTTCTTAGAATTATGCTTGCTTTCCTGAGTTCTATCCTTCTCGATACCACGACCTACAGTCTTATCCTCACGTAGCCATAATATGACAATCACTTGCTTATCAGTTTCCCAGAACGGTCTTGCGCTTTTGGTCATCTTCTCAAATGTACAGCTCATCTTGCCAACCAGAGTATAGGCTCCCTCACAATGACTGTTTTATTTCTCTTGGCACTTATCGTTTGTTCATTTTGAGTTCCCAACGAATAGTTGTTGATTGTTGAGGAGGAAGCTGTTTTTGCTACTACCTGTTTATTGAATCATTCCCAGAGCCGATCTGCATTTATGCCTGTGATAAAACCACAGATATTAATGGTATTTACGTGAAAAGGAAAATCACCTGTAGAGCTAACAATAACCCACACATACAATCATTGGCATAAGGGAAGTATAAAAAAACACTGGGAACTCCTATCTCCCCCAGCTCAGTCGTCCCATCTGGAACTAGATAGAACATTAGCATATACAAAGGCACGAATGTGGAAATGAGTATTGAATGACCTTGTGTTTTTGTCTCCCCAGATGCGGTCACTCGCCTGTCTACCGGTCCCGTGAAATGGCAGCTCGTGCCTTGGTCCCGTTTGTTATGGTAGATGAAATCCCTGCTACCATCCAAACTCTGTTGGCCCAACTCCCCAACAACACTGACCAGTGTTTCCGGCAGAACCATATTCACGGGACACTTCTCCAGGTAAATACAGTTACTCTGTGTCAAACAGCACAGGATAAAGTTTGATTTCTCATGTACTATTAGCAGGTTAAGATTTGATACACAAGCTTTTGCTTTTTTTTTTTTTTTTTAAATTAACATATAATGTATTATTAGCCCCATGGGTACAGGTCTGTGAATCACCAGGTTTACACTTCATAGCACCAACATAACACATACCTTTCCCAATGTCCATCACCCAAGATACACAAGCTTTTAACTTTATCTGTAGAACTTTTTTCTATTGCTGAAAGAAAAGGTATTTCCTAGGTTTTTTTGTTTTTGTTTTTCATTAAAAAACATTTAAATACAGCATCACACTGTGATTCAGTCAGATCATCTTTTGCAATAAATCCTGTTTTACATAGCAAGCTTTCCCATTCGGACTTACCGCTCTGAACCACTTAGAGTTTTGTCTTTTCCATCAAGTGCCTGCAGAACGTTCTGGGCCACTCCCTGTTCAGGGTGAAGCTGTGGGCATTCCTTGAAAGAGAAGTTAGTACAAGACACAGAAGGAGAGTTATACACATCACCGGGAATTTCCCCAGCAGTGTAACACCATAGCACATGGAAAGGTCAATCCCACTTTTCTGTTTTCTCTGTGCTACAAGAAAGACTTTCTATTTTTAATAAATATACAAATATATTTATCACTTTTAACATTTCCTCTAGAAAGGACTAAAGTACAACAAATGAATGAGAAATAGACTTCTTACTGAAATTGTTTTTTTTTTTTTTTAAGATTTTATTTATTTATTTGACAGAGATCACAAGTAGTCAGAAAGGCAGGCAGAGAGAGAGGAGGAAGCAGGCTCCTCGCTGAGCAGAGAGCCCGGTGTGGGGCTCGATCCCAGGAACCTGGGATCATGGCCAAAGCCAAAGGCAGAGGCCCCAACCCACTGAGCCACCCAGGCACCCCTGAAATTGTCTATCTTAAGCCCTACCTCTTACCTAGGAAACAGATGGTACTGGTGAGATCTGCTCACGTGTCTGCCGGGGTCACTCATGATGGGTCGGCATTGGAGGGGGATTTAAGTATCAAATCTTGTGCCTGGTTTGTGAGCAGAGTTGAGAGATGGCCTTGGGATCTCAATATATGCTCTAAGCTTGAGGTCTGCACTGCCGACACGAGAGGCTAGAGTGATTCAGAGTATGGGACTCTGGAACCAGACAGGCTTGGCATCCATTTCTGATCTACTACTCACTGCCTACACTTCTGTCTCTTCATTGTTTTTATTAAGTTTTTAAATTTTAATTACAGTATAGTTAACCTATAATGCTGTGTCTTCATTTTTGAAATAAGGATAATAGTAATGTATACCTGTTATGGATTTTGTGAAGATTAAATGAACTAATGCATATCAAGTGCATAGAATAGCACCAGGTACATAATATGGTATATAGTTACTTTTGTTATTATTATCCTAGCTTTAGTGAGCCTGTTCTATAATGGACACTAATATTTTTAGTAACTGATTCCCTCTAGGTGAGAATGAATGCAAGAGAGACCTATCTTCTTGCCTTCCTTCCTTCCTTGGTCACTGTAGTTGTGGAATGCCTCCAACATACTGCTGTGTCTGTCAGAACAGTTGTTGCATTAAAGGAGTCAAAGGCCAAAAAAAGGCCTGAACTTGGGCAGTGTAGCGTGCACACGGCAAGGCCATCTGACTCATTTTGGGGAAGCCAAGGAAAGTGTCCCAGAGAAAGCAACATCTAAGTAAAGAGCAGAAAAAAACTAACCAGGCCGAAGAGGGAGGGGGAATCCTTCTGCAGAGAGAACAGCACATGGCAAGGCTCAGGGTGGGTGAGAAGTTGACCCACCTGGGAACTGCATGCTTCAGTGGGACCAAGTTCCGGATTGGCTGGTCTTGCACTGGTCTCAGGGCCTCTTTAACCACGGGCAAGTTATTGAAGATTCCAAAGAGCTTTTGTCTACCAATACTTAACTAGACTCTAAAACTGAAAATCTTACAGCACAAGAACTCACAAGCACACATTCTATTAGTCATTATTAGAGTGATGACATCATCACACACCTTGTGGCCCCAGCAGACTCCACTGTGTACTGCACGAGAAGGAGTGGCCTAGTGGTGTTTTGGAAAGAGTTTGATCTTGCAGATCTGAAAAGAGCGTGGTGACCCCCCAAGGGTCCCAGGGCAGACCCTCTGGTCTGTGTTGTATACACTGTGGGCCTTTGGTGGTCTCTTCGGGGAAGACCCTCAGGCACTCGCCTCTCTTGGTCCTCAGTATATCTCAGTGATGAAGAGGAGACGGGGTGGTATTATCTTGGTTTTAAACGTGGGATCCTGAGGCACATACAAGTTAGGTGACTTGATTCTGTCCAGTTCTGGTGCTTTGAAGGTTAGGAGCTGGTGGTAATGAGTAACAAAGAACAGGCTTTTCAAAGATGTCTAGATTCTGCAGCTGAGTTAGAAGGGGGCTCAGATTGTCAAGGAAGGAGTGGGGATCAGCCAGCGGATTTTCTTCCCTGCAGATCAACTCTTGGCTAAATTTTGTCAGAAGCGGTAAGGCTGGAATTGCTTCTTTGGCTGTCTTGCCACTTGTACAAATGGGCCTCCCAGCCTGGTTTCCCACACGCAGCCCTAACAGGTCAGGCCTTTGTCTCACCAGTCTGCCCGGCAACAAAGCATGGTCTTCTGCTCTGTCTCTGGGCTGCCTCTGATATCTCAAATTGACTTTCCTGGGACCCAAAGTGCGAAACTCCCCAGAAAGGTAAAAGCCCTGTAACTCCAGATTGGTTGTGGCTGTTGCTTTTGTTCCTGAGTGTTGGGAGGTGAAGGGCTTGTTGAAAACAGAGCAGAACAATATGGGCGTTGGGTGTTAGGTGTCATGTTCATGTTTGTCAAACAGATTCCTGTCTTTACCAAGATTGGTCTGTACCCTGGGTGAAAAAAGGAAGTCAAAGGCATGTGAAAACCCTTCTGTCGTGTCCCATTTCGGTGTCTCGTCTGTGTCGTAATAGTTCGGTTTCACTCTGTTGTTCTTTGTGAGGAAAGCTTAAGGGGTTAAGATGGGGAGGGCTTTTTTTCTCTTTCCTTTCTACAGCTTTTGGATTCCTTCTCCACATAAAGCCACCTTTGAAACCGATAAAAGGCTGCACCTGGAAAAGAGGTGTTAGGGATTGAAAGGCATGAGAATCTCCATGGGACTTTCAGAGCCAGCTAAATAAATATAAAATAGCCCCCCTCCCTTTTTTCTGAAAGGAGGAAATCATTTTGTGAAAGCAAGTTCTTTCACAGAACTTTTTCTTGAATTACACATTTTGGCTTCTTTGAAAAATATTTACATAAATATATCAAACCTCAGAGTATTTCTCTAAGATACCTTGAAAATGAGAACTATACTGATCTCTGAATTTTCTGGAACGGTTGAAGCAAGACTCAAATTATAGGACATGCATCAAAAGAAGACATGTGGGAATCAGTTTCTTAATCATTTTAAAAACCAGAGGTTTCTAATTGCAATGCTGACAGGGATAGAAGTAACACACATGAGAAAAGGTGAGATTATGCAGCCCGTTGGTAAGAGCCAATGGTAAATGACATTAAATCTCCATAAAGGCTAAATAAGAGCCATGGACATTACCTCATTTGGGAACAACACTGGCTGGCAGGGCTACCCTGTCTTTTAAGTAGAATTAACCGTCTGTTTTTGTTGCCAAAATTCTTCATGTTGGGGCCTTAACATTATTACTAGGTTACTTATCACTCCTAAGAAATCATATTGGCATTCAAAAAGTTCTCTTATGTTGAGGAAGCATTTTGGTCAACAATTACAAGGCAAGATTTATTCTGATTCTAGGGTACTTAGCTCACATTTTGGTGTTTCATAAGGAAATAGAGACCATTTTAAATAGAAACTTGAATTTTGAGGTTTTTTTCATTTTCTGTTTTACTTCTTTTTCTCATGATATAAACCTGTAAGAGGTGGTCCCTGCTGTTTCTTTACTGAAGCTCTTCTGTGAATAAAGAGGACAGTCAAGGTAATTTGGCTTCTATTGAAGCAGAAAAACCACTTTTGCATTTATATGAAACTTCTAGGCAAAGGTATTCTTTTTTTCACCAGTTAATCCACATAATACCCACAGTTCTAAATATCCCTTTGCCGGTATTAAATTTTCTCAGGTTTTGCCAGCATCATCTGTTGAACACCTTGTTTAATTCTCTTACTTCTCCACCTCCTTCCCCTACTACCCAAATTTGGAGCCTTGATTTTTGCACTTGGAGAATCCTAAATCACTTTTCTGGCCATGAAGCTGAGTGGCGGTACTGCACACTTGGGTTGACAGGAAATATTAGCCAGCATGGATTTCAGACAGCCTAGGCCCACGCATTTGGTGAGTTTGCGATAAGAGAAGTAAAATTAACATTTTTGAGCACCTCCTGTAGAATATAAATCACACATGTAAATTGCGTGTGCGATTTCATTAAAACTCTCAGCAATCCTGCCAGGTGTTGAGAAATCACTCCTGATAGTTGATGTGAATAACAATTTTTTCTGCCTCGGGAAACCAGACAAAGAATCCCATCTCCACTCTGTTTTTAATCCCTTGTCGCTCAGTTCTGAAAACCTGATTCGATGCTAGAAACAAAGTAAATCAGTGTTATAAAAACAGAGGGACAGAGGAAGTCAGTGAAGCCCTAAGGGGCTACAAGTAGTAAAAGACTTTCTGGTTTTTTTTTTTTTTTTTAAATATTTTATTTATTTATTTGACAGATATCACAAGTAGGCAGAGAGGCAGGCAGAGAGAGAGGAGGAAGCAAGCTCCCCTCGGAGTAGAGAGCCCGACGTGGGGCTCATTCCCAGAACCCTGGGATCATGACCAGAGCTGAAGGCAGAGGCTTTAACCACTGAGCCACCCAGGCGCCCCAAGACTTTCTGTTTTTTAGTGTAGTTGACACACAGTGTTGCATTAGTCTCAGGTGTACAATGTAGTGACTCACCAGCTCTACAGGTGATTGTATGCTCAGCACAAGCATAGCTCCCATCTGTCCCATTACATCGCCATTAGGAAATTATTATGTTCCCTGTGCTGTGTCTTTTATTCCCATGACTTCCTCATTCCATAACTGGAAGCCTGTACCTCCCACTCTCCTTCACCCATTGTGCCCATCTTTCCACCCCCTCCCCTCTGGCCGTGATCAGTCTCTGTATTTACAGGTCTGATTCTGCTTTTTATTTGTTTACTCATTTGTGGTTTTTGTTTTTTAGATTCCACTACAGCATTGCACCTTCCTTCTCTCCACTCATCTCTTTCTCATCATTTCTGTTTGGTCTCTTATTTAATATTCTGAACCTAAAAATACAGAATCCTCCATTGGGACCTATGTTGTAGCCAAGTTTGAAGTTGCCATACCTGCGTCATCCTTAAGGGTGTGACAAAACCTCTCAAACATGGACACCCACAGGAATTGTGGGCTCTGGGCCTGGGAGCTGCTGGGAACATGAAAAAGAGGTCAAGATTGCATTCAATTCAGCAGACTCAGACCCAGTTCTAGGTACAGGTGAAGACATGAGTTTGCCTTTAAGGCTCTTACCTCCGAGTCTGGGGAGCTGTGGGTTAGAAGCCAAGTGAGCCAGCTGAACCCTCAGGGACCAGGGAGCATATGAATAACAGAAAAGAAGATGAGGCAAAAGATAGAGCTGCCAGATAGGGCAACAGGCATGAAAGGAAACGGAGACTAAGATAACAGTCTGTTTTAGTCTAGAATGTTCTGTGTCAGGCATAGAGTTAGGATCTTTATGGGGGTGGGAACAGCTGGGCTGGGCAGGACAGCAGGAGGACAAAATTAGAGGCAGGTCTTGGCATTACCTTTGTGGAAAACAAAAGCAGAAAACCAGGAAAGAAAGAAAGTCAGGTCAATTCAGCCAGCTACTTTTCTGAAGGAAAAATTTCTTCAAGTTCAGGAAAACAGGGATAAGACCAACCTTCCTTAACTCTCTGTGGCAGAGAGTAGTGGAAACAAAAAGAAAATCAATGATAGAGGTAGTCTTAAGTATAAATTCTGTCGGCATTTTCTTAATATCAGGAAATGAATGTTTTTAGAAAATGTATTTTTTACTAGGTGCTGCCCCAAAACATAGAGTTGAATTTAAAAGAATGATCGATTCCATCTTTAAAAAAGTGACCATGTAAGACCACACCTTTTGCTTGAGAAATTCTATCTTTTTCACATTTCTTACAAGTACAAAATTGTGAAACATAAAGTAGAATGCTCCAGCAGCCCAGAAATAGAACACTGCTTGATAGATTCCATTTGGTGACTTAAGGTTGGCCTACGTCCATTGTTTATTTTATACACAGAAAATAAAATTTCAGAATGGAAAGTAAAAACAAAAGCATGAAATTACGCTGATGTTGTAAGTTATAAATGGATTGCTGGTCAGTGTGCTTTTTTTCTGGACCGAGTCATAAAGAAAATGCTCGCTCTGGTCACTAGTGGCCAGATTCATTCTCTCTCTCTTCCCGAGGACTGGTGTTCATGTGAAGGGAGAAAAATCTTAAGTTGCTAGGAAGGTCTCCAGTCCAAGAAGGGCTAAGGCAGCAATCCTCCAATGGTGTGCTCGCGAATGTGCCAAGTGTTTATTGATTCCTTTAACTCTCAGCAAGTCTGAGTGGGGCTGAGCGGGGCTGGAAGTTCTAGGCAGTCACCTGCAGCTGGGAGCCGTGGCATCTGTTTGTCCTGGGGTGCCAAAGAAAGATTATTTTCTGTGTGTGCCTTGACGTGAAAGGGATTGGGAAGCACTTTAATTTAAAAAAAAAAAAAAAAAAAGGAAAGAAGAGCTAAACCTTGTTAAATCTTACCTTTTGGCAATATATTCCTTTCTGGATCTAAGCCCAGAAAAGTCATTTTTAATTAAAATGCTACTTCTGAAGATGAATTAATCCTTTCCTTATACATATCGAAAGGCTTTTATTTGGTATGTGTTACTTAGGGAGCTTTCTCTGGGTGGAGGAGACAGCTTTTAGCTGCCAGGTCTGGAGCATTGACTGTAGTGCACTGTCACTGTCCCAGCCAAAAGTGCTACTGCTTTTTGTAGTGCTCTGTACTCCTGATATGCAGAATTTTTAGATTTATCTGAAGACGTGACCCCAGGCTTTTGTCACTGTTTGGGATTACAGTGGGGGAAGTAATAATGAAAAGAATATATATATACACACACGCACGTGCCAGTTACTGAGTCCATATATAGTGTGTGTGTGTGTGCGTGCGCGCGCGCATATTTTGAGTGCCTGTGGAGGCGCCTCTGAGTGATTGGTATTATACCCATTGTACTAATGAGAAAACTGAGGGCAGGAAGGGTTTGACTAAACCCTTCACTAAAGCTATGCAGGGATAATTTAGCAAAAGCACAGCTGGGATTCAAAGCTTTCAAGCTTGTGTGGTTAACTGCCATGTTCTACCACTTCTCCGGATGAGAGAAGGAACATTCTAAGGCTAAAGTGACACTGTCTGAGGCCTTCAAGGTGTGGAATGAAATGGAAGTTGACATCGTCTACTTATCTGTGCATTCTGCTGACTGAGTACCAACCACATGCCAAACACTGTTCTAGATACTTGGAATACATCAGGGAACAAAGGAGATAGATCCTTGCTCGCAAAGATCTCTCCTCACAGACCTTGTATGCAGGAGGTAGGGAGACAGACCAAAGAGTAAATGATATTATAATAGAATTTATTCTAATTTGTTATGGTAAATTATATCATTTATTAGAAGGTAATAACTAATATGGACAAAAAGAACAAGCAGAGTAGGATAAAGTGAATCAGGAGGTGATTAGAGAGGAATGCAGATGGCACTATTAAATGAGGTGTCAGAATAGTCATTGTTGAAAAGGTAACATTTGAGCAAATCCCATTAAGAGACAAGGAAAACCTTTTTTTTTTTTTTTTTTAAGTAAAACATAAACTTCTTTTCTCCTGAAACTAGGTTTGTTACACATGTCTGTACATTCAAGATTACCTTTAACTCTAAGGACATGCTAACAGAGGAGGCAGTGAGTAGTGAATAAACAAGGCCAGGAAGGATGCTTTTACTTTAGAAACTAGAATGTTCTATGAAGTCTCCATGCTATACAAGCAGATTACTGGGGACTGTGGGAAGTCATTTCCCAATATAAGCCAGTCAGTCTATCTTGGATCCCATGAGCTTAGGTAAAGAGGAAAGCATCTAATCGTATCTCCTGTTTTCCAGGATGATCTTTTCTGTAACTCTCTGGACTTGGGCCTTAGAGATGTGCAGTAAACAGAGAGAATGTGTACTTGTTCTTTTATTTAGCAAACACTGAGTGCTAATTAAGAGCATAAGAGTATGCCAGATGCCATGGAAGATACAAAGAAAAGGTAATGTGGAACACGTTCTTTACCCTCAAGAGGCTTATAAGCTGAGGCAGAGAACAAGCCATCCACACCACAAACAACTACACAAAAATGCATGGCCGTGGTGTGGGCCCGGCATGTGGCTGAGAGCACACAGCCGAGAGGAGAGCTCAGAGAAAGCCTCGTGGGGATATTGGGTCTGGGATAAACCTTTAAAGAATTTTCTCTTGTTGGCATAGGGACTTGACATGAGCCACAGCTCAGAGGGGGGTCATGCTGAAGGTGTCTGCGGGCGACAGTGGGTAAGCCTGTCAGGCCTGGAGCATGTTGGAGAGGTGGGCACAGGTCAGCCCTCAGAGCCCACTAACGCCAGGCCAAGCCATCTGCATGGTGTCGGGCTATGGCCTGTGTCAGGCCATGGCCTTCAAAGTGAGGTGTGCAAGATGGTAATGTGTGTGGAAGAATAGTTTGGCACGTTATCTGTCTCTCTCATCCTTTCCACTGCTTTTGTATATCAGATGTATAGTAATGTACATATCAATAGGGTAGTATGTAATTTCCAAAGAAGTAAGTATGTAAAAGCTGCACGCATATGCTTGAAGAGGTTATACCACATAAGCGGGAACATGGCCTCTGGAACCAGTTTGTCGCCACATAGATCCTAGCCCTGCTGCTTGCTAGCTGTGTTGTTTCAGGTAAGTTGATTTCTGTGCCTCCACATCCGCCTCAGTAAATGGGAAGATACCACTTTCTCATGGGTTGGTTGTGGGGGAGGTTAAATGAATTCAGACACGAGCGGTGCTCGCCATGGCCTCTGGCGTATGGTAGGCGGTCGGTGAACGTTAGCTGTCGCGGTTCCTGCTTGCTGCTGCTGCTGCTGCTGCTGTCACCACCGTCAAAGCTGGCCCCAGAAGGGGTCGATGAACCCAAAACGCAAAGACCGTTGTTGTAGATGGTGAGGGAAAGATTTTGCCCTCAGAAAAGCTGTGTTTGAGAAAAATGAGTGTTGTACATTGAACTAATGTCGTTAACAAGGTGAGGATTCCTGCTGATATGTGAGCGTGTACATAGGAGAGAAGGTAAGTTGATTTTCAGCAGTCTTGATTGTGTTCTCATGCTTCACAGAGAGCTTCCTTGGGCCTGTCAGTGTGCTCTACCTATCTGTAGGTCAGATCAAAGACTATAAGAGCTAAGATTAGTTCGGATTTTTAAGGGTCAAGTTCCTGCCTATCGAGTTGTTATTCCTTGCACCTGTTTTGTTTTGAATTACAGCCCCTCTCGCAGACCCCATCACAAACCTGATGAGTCAGGAAGGGAGCACCATCACACTGTCCCAGACAAAGGAGGCTTTCCCCACTCACAGGGGGAAATTGAAGTTCATAAAGTGAAAAGCGGATATAGGATCCTCCTAGATAGATTAATCGAGCACTTTTCTAAGTTCATTTTTCATCTCAGAAGATGCAGTTTCCATCCTCACCTAGCATTAGAGTTGGGGACTTTTTATGACTAACGAGAATTCTGAACATACTTTAAAAACACAATGTGACAAAACATCACACGGTGGACCCACCACCAGGTGTCTGTCATTTCCCAGAATCCCTATAAAATATCTGATGGTATGTGATCCTCTTACGTGCTGTGACTTGCTTGGTAGGTCTCCATCCCATGAAAGTAGTATCATTTGTTGTTTGCTTGCAGCCGTGCCAATCAAATAGGAATACCTTATTGCTTTTATCGGGGAAGCCTTTTTAAGATTGCAGAGCACATGTGCTTGTGGCATCGCCCTGGGACTTATTTAGAGCACCTAGCATGCTTTAGCTACTGAGGACTGAGCTGGCTGTTTCAAAGCACTGTGGCTGACTATAGCCAGTTTGGCAGCTGCCCAAGAAGGCTGAAGTAAAATCAGCTCATGGGCCTAAAGGAAAGTATAAATAAGTAATAAAACTCTTCCTATTTTAAGCCATATTATTGTTCATGACATTCTTCTGTTTCTCTGCACTGCATACCTCTGTCCTCTCTACCCTGTCCTTCTGTGGCAGGTCTCTCGACATCAGCTGGTAATTCTTCGTTGAGAGGACTGTGCCGTGCATTGTCATATGTGTGGTAGCATCTCCCCAGTAGCTCGCCTGGAGTACCCACCCTCCCAGCTATGACAGCAAAAGTGTCTGCAGACATTTCCGCCTGTCTCCTGGAGGGAGCAGAATCGTCCATGGTTGAGAACCTTCTTTGCATGGTACCTGTGGATTTTCGCCATCATTCTGAGTGGACATGGTGTGCTATAGCTCCTTTAAATACCAGTGGCCACGGAAGAAACCATTCCTGACCCGTGAACAAATTGTGGGTCCCTAGACTGCAGTGAGCTGTGCGTGGGAATAAGAGAAGAGGAGGGGCAACATAAAACTCAGGCTAGAAATCTCAAAGGAAGCACCTTTCTTCTCTTGGTCTCTCTTTCTCTCTGCTAGAAAAGGGTTATTAATGTGTAAGCCAACTCGCTTTCAGATCCTAGCTTTGTATGGTTTGTTTCTTGTCCCTTTCCCAACCTGCCTCTGATCCACTTGCATAATGTGGAGTTGAAACTTATTTCTGCCCTCCCCAAACTCAAGGAGCATAATGAACTTCTAGGTTCTATTTACATAGGGGAGCCTTGGAAAATAACACATAATTAGAATTTTCTCACTTCTGTTTTTTTGAAATGCTGGTGAATTTTTATTACTGAGTACACTGGCTGTCTGTTTCATCGATTCTCTCTCAGGCTAGAGGCAACAGACTGTGAGGAAAGATCTTCTCTAGGAACAGAGGTTCAGCTGAAAACTAAACCTAGAACGTCAGAATTTTAATTTTGAGTTAAACATAAAGCTTTCTCCAGATCCGCAGATACAGACCTTAAAAAGGAAAACTGGAGGATAAAAGTAGATGAGAATGCTAAAAATACAGTGATTCTATTCGCTTTATTTTCAAAAAGCTCTTAAAAATTGTGTGTGCCCCAGATGTGCAAATGAGTAGTAAATTTGTGACTTCACTGTCAAAAATGTTACAATATATAAAAAATAAGAATTTTTTAAAACACACCCTTAATACCTCTTTTAGAAATTCTTAAAGAATTCTTATGTGTGCTTTTTTTTGTCTAAAAGGATAGCTACAGGGGTACCTGGGTGGCTCAGTCGGTTAAGTGTCTGACTCCTGATTTCAGCTGGAGTCGTGATTTCATGGTGGTGGGATTGAGCCCTTGGTCACACTCCATGCTGGGCATGGAGCCTGCTTAAGATTCTCTTTGTCCCTCTCCTTCTGCTCCCCTAACCCCTCTCTCAACCCCTCTTTAAAAAAAAATAAAAAATAAAAAAAGGATAGCTATAGATGTTAAAATGAAGCCTTACTTTCTGTTATTATTAGAAAGCAGTGTTTGAAAAAAATAAGCAAATTAAATCTTAATTGAATTTCTCGTGTTAATGTTAATAACAAGAATTTTCTGTGCCTTCTCGTCACATCAAGGGAATGTGGATGTTCTGAATGTTTTGGTAAATCTTTTTTATTTTTTTTCTTCTGATGTTTGCATGGTTAATTTATCAGTCACCCTATTAATAAGTTAATTATACATCTTGACATCAAAATACAAAGAATTAGTAAGAGTACTGAACCAAGCTAATGATACTTCTTAGGGCAAACATAGGGGCAGAGGTATTCTTTTCCCCATTTTATTAAGAAACCCTTTCACCACTGTTGAATTCCTGTTTCCATTGAAATACACATTCACTGACCTCCATTTCCCATATGTCTATGACTCTGGAAAGCTACCTTTGGATAATGAATTCTAGCAAAGTTATCCATAAGCGTTTTTCCTGTCTAAATTGGTAAGAAGAAAAAATTAATCCATCTTTTGTATACTTACTTTTTTTTCAGCTTTATTAAGATACAATTGGCATATATAACATTAAGTTTGTGTGCAATGTAGTAGTTTGATGTATGTATATATTGCGAAATAATTACCATATTAAGGTTAGTTAGCACATCTGTCACCTTGATTACAATTTTGTTTTTGTGGCAAGAACTTTTAAGATCTACTCTGTTAGCAACTTTTAAATATACAGTGCAATACAGTATTGTTAAGTATAGTCACCATGCTCTTACTTCTCCAGGCCATATGCATATTATAACTAAAAGTTCCTACCCTTTGACCACCTTTACCTATTCCCCCCTCTCCTGCAACCACTACTCTGCTTTCTCTTTCTGTGAGTTTGGTTTATTTTTAGAGTCCATGTGTAATGGAGGTAATCCCATATTTGCCTTTCCCTGTCTGAGTTATCTTACTTAGCTTAATGCCGTCAGGGTCCATCCATGTTGTTGCAAATGGCAGAGTTGCCTTCTTCTTAGGGGCTAAAGAATATTCATGTATGTGTGCGGACATGTGTATATGGCACATTTTCTTTATCCATTCATCCATCAGCGGACACTTAAGTTGTTATGAAAATAGTCTTGGCTATTGTAAATAATTCTGCAGTGAACACGAGAGTGCAGATATGTCTTAAACTTAGTGATTGTATTTTTTTCAGATATGTTCCCAGAAGTGGAATTTCTAGATCATATATAGTTCTATTTTTAATTTTAATTTAATAAAGTAATCTCGACACCCAGCATAGGGCTTGAATTCACAGGCCTGAGATCAAGAGGTTGCACATTCTACCGACTGAGCTAGCCAGGCTTATTTTTAATTTTTTGAGGTAGCTCCATAGTGTTTTCCATAGTGGCTGCACCAATTTACATTCCTACCATCAGTGCACAAGGCTTCCCTTTTCTTCAAATTCTCATGGGCACTTTGTTATCTTTTTGATAACAGCCATTCTGACAAGTGTGAAGATACTATCTGATTGTGGTTTTTGATTTGCATTTCCTCCGTAATTGGCAGTGTAGAACACCTTTTCATGTACCTGTTGGTCATTTGAATGTCTTCTTTGGAGAAAATGTTCACTGAACTCCTTTGCCCATTTTTCAGTTGGATTATTTGTTTGTTCATTGTTTTGTTGGGGGTTTTTTGTTTTGAGGGTTTTTGTTTTTTGGTTTTTTTTTTTTTTTTTTTTGCTATTGAATTGTACGCGTTCCTTATATATTTTGGATATTAACCCCTAGTCAGATATGTGGTTTGCAATTATTTTCTCCCATTACATTTTTTTGATTGTATCCTTTGCTGCGAAGAGCTTTTTAATTTGATGTAGTCCCACTGGTTTATTTTTCCTTTGGTTGCTTGAACCTTTGTCCTATCCGTAAAACATAGCTGAGATCAGTGTCAAGAAGCTTATTCTCCTAGGAGTTTTATGGTTTCAGGTCTTATGTTTAAGCCTTTAATACGTTTTGAGTTCATTTTCGTGAGTGGTATAAGATAGGGATCTATTTTCATTCTTTTGCATGTTCAAATTCAGTTTTCACAGCACCATTATTGAATAGAACATCTTTTCTCCATTAAGTACTCATGGCTTCCTTTTTTAAATATGCATGGGTTGATTTCTGGGCTCTTCAGTCTGTTCTATTGATCTGTGTGTCTGTTTTTAATGTCAGTACCATACTGGTTTGATTACAGTAGCTTTGTAATATAGTTTTACATCAGGAAGTGTGATATCTACAGTTTTTCTTTTTCAGGATTGCTTTGTTTGGGGTCTTTTGTGGCACTACAATTTTAGGATTATTTTTTCTATTTCTATAAAAAAATACCATTAGAATCTTGAGGGATTATGTTGAATCTATAGAGATGGCTTTGGGTTTTTAGCAATATTAATTAATTAATGACTTTTAATAATACCATTTCTTCCAATCTATGAACACAGGGTATCTTTCCATCTATTTGTGTCATCTTCAGTTTCTTTCATCAGTGTCTTATAGTTTTCAGTGTACAGGCCTTTCATCTCCTCAGTTAAGTTTATTCTTAAGTATTTTATTGTTTTTGATGCTATTGTAAAGAGGGTTGTTTTCTTTTTTCTTTTTCAGATAATTCATTGTTAGAGTATAGAAATTCAACCAATTTTTGTATCTTGATTTTCTGTCTTGAAACTTTACTGGATTCATTTAAGTTCTAATAGTTTTTTAGCAAAATCCTTAGGATTGTCTATCTATAAGATCATGTCATCTGCAAATAGGCACAATTTTACTTCTTTTCCAATTCATATGCCTTTTGTTTCTTTTTCTTGCCTGATTGCTCTGCCTAGTACTTTTAGTACTATGTTGAATAGGAGTGCTAAGTTGGCACCCTTATCTTACTTCTAATTCTAAGGGAAAAGCTTTCAACCTTTTACTCTAAGTATGATATTAGCTATGGGCTTGTCATATATGGGCTTTATAATGTTGAGATATGGTCATTCTGTATCCAGTTCATTGAGCATTTTTGTCATGAATGGATGTTGAATTTTGTCAGATTTTTTTCTATGTCTGTCAAGAAGATCATATGGTTTTTATCACCCATTCTATTAATGTGATGTATCTTGTTGATGATTTGCACATATTGAGCCATCCTTGCATCTGAGGGATGAATCCCACTTGATTATGGTGTAAATCTTTTTTTTTTTTTTAAGATTTTATTTGTTTATTTTGACAGAGATCACAAGTAGGTGGAGAGGCAGGCAGAGAGAGAGAGAAAAAGAGAGAGAGAGAGAGAAGGAAGCAGGCTTCCTGCTGAGGAGAGAGCCCAATGTGGGGCTCCATCTCAGGACCCTGGGATCATGACCTGAGCTGAGGGCAGAAGCTTTAAGCCACTGAGCCACCCAGGTGCCCCAGGTGTAAATCTTTTTAATGTGCTGTTGAATTTGGCTTGTTAGTATTTTGTTAAATAGTTTTACATCTATATCAGGGATATTGACCTGTAGTGTTCTTGTAGTGTTCTTATCTAGCTTTGGTATCAAAGTAGTGCTGGCCTTGTAAAATGAGTTTGGGAGTGTTTCCTCCTCTTCGATTTTTAGGAGGAGTTGGAAGGATTGGCATTAATTCTTTTTTTTAAATGTTTGGTAGAATTCACCAGTGAAACAATCTGTCCTGGGCTTTTCTTTGTTGAGTTGGGAGGTTTTTGATCACTTATTCAATCTCCTTACTCATTATTACTGTTCAGAGTTCCTGCTTCCTCATTCGGTCTTGGTGGGTTTCTAGGCATGTTTCTAGGAATTTATCCATTTCTTCTAGGTTGTCCAGTTTGCTGCCATATAGTTGTAGCTAGAAATGCCTTTCATATTTCTTTGCTGTGTTTATTCCTGTGTTCCACCAGACCCTCAGATAATGCAATGCATTTATTCAACAAAATCATCCAGCTCCTAGGGGAGTTCTGTCTCCCTGGCTACCCTGAACCCCCTCCTCCATGTCCCATACACAAGCCTTTGCTCTTAGACTATTAAGTTTAACCTTTGCTCTTTTGCTTCATTTGTCTTTCCTTTCCAAATTAGTAGTCCTTTTTAATGTAATAGTTATTTTTTTAAACATTTTATTTATTTATTTGACAGACAGAGATCACAAGTAGGCAAAGAGGCCGGCAGAGAGAGAAGAGGAAGCAGACTCCCTACAGAGCAGAGAGCCCGATGTGGGACTCGATCCCAGGACCCTGGGATCATGACCTGAGCTGAAGACAGAGGCTTTAAACCACTGAGCCACCCAGGCGCCCCTAATGTAATAGTTATTGAGAGAGAAGGCTCTGGAGTTAAAATTATCTGGATTCATGTCCTGGTTCCATGGACAGCTTAGATTTCTCAGCCTTTGTTTTGTTCTCTGTAAAATATAGAAACAAGTAGTTTTGGGGGGATAGTTTAAAAACCAAAAGTGAGATAAAATGGAGTGACTAATGGCCAGATCTTCTATCTCCAGGAAAGAGCAGGGAAGAATATTTTTTAGGCACGAAGGGGATCTTCTGAAACTGTTTTCTAAAGCCTCCTTAGTCATAGCCTCTGTATGCACTGAGTTCAGGGGTCCCTCTGTGCAAGGGTGAGTGAGTTCTCGGATCTCTCTTGAATTTAGTCTGCTGCAGGGAATTCCAAGCAAGTCTCAGTCTCCATGTGTGTTATTTTTTGTTTGGGGTTTTTTGTTTTGGTTTGGATTGGGGTTTTTGTTGTTGTTGTTGTTGTTGGTTTTATTTTGTTTTTTTGTCTATTTAGCTAAATGAGGTAGACTATTGTCTTCCTGCTTTTTTTCTTTATTCCACTTTTTTTCTTAATTAGTGAAGGAGATGTATGTTATATACTTGAATTAATGGCACTCTGGAGCAGTTGTTAGGTATATACAGGTATCAGATTTTAATTCGTACCCATGTTCATAACAATAGGTAATCCTCTGTTTTCTTTAGGATCTTGGTCAATCTCCTATTTGAGATGCCTTGTTAATCTTAATAAAGTAAACTTTCTCATGAGGGGGATAGCTTTCATTAACTTTCTGAGAATTACATTTCCAAAAAAAGATCTAAAGTTGTGTAGTTATTTTTTTTATATCCAATGGATTTAACAGGTTTTTAAAATTGTGACTTTGAAAAATTTATAAGTGTCAGAAAATTCCATCACCTTTGTTAATCTTCAAAGAAATCAGTATAATTAACATCTTAAATGTGCTTTTTGACGTTTTTCTCCTTATTCACTACTTAAGCCTTTAAAAAGTATCTTTATTTCACACAGATGGTAAGACAGATTTTACTTGTAAGTTTAAGTCAGTTTATAGCAGATAGACTTTATGCTTTTCCTTTCTTCTACTACAGGATATATAGTAATTTTTATATCTAACACATTGTTTCTGAACTGCAGTTTCTTGTTTTATAATTGATTTTTTTCAAGGATGTGAGACACTTCCTAATCCAGTTAGCAAGCTGTTTTTTTCATACTGAAAAGCAATATTCATTGATCACTGATCAGTCTATTTGAGAGAAAATTCTGCCATCAGGTTTGATGTGTATTTAGAGAACAGAGATACAAGGCAGTCATTTGTTTTAAAATTTATGATTGAACATATGCTTGCATGTGTGTGTGTATATGCACTCAGAATTAAGGTGCTAGAGACTCAGGTCCATGTTCTTCAAAGAAAACCCTGATAGTAAATTACAGATGTCATATAATCCACGGCCACTGAATCAAGAGTTACCAGGTGGTAGATTTCTGAAGAAAATCAGTATCAGTGCCCTTCATTGTATAATATCTAAGCAGTGCCAAGGCTCTTGCTCAGGCTGGCACTTCTCCTCCAGACTCCAGAGGCTTATTAGAAAAAGAAGAAGGACCATAGTGTTTTGCAAATGTGTCTTTTATTTTTTTCCTTTTTTTTTTTTTTTAAGATTTTATTTATTTGACAGAGACAGATTACAAGTAGGCAGAGAGGCAGGCAGAGAGAGAGAGAGGAGGAAGCGGGCTCCCCGCTGAGCAGAGAGCCCGATGCGGGACTCGATCCCAGGACCCTGAGATCATGACCTGAGCCGAAGGCAGCGCCTTAACCCACTGAGCCACCCAGGCGCCCCCCTGAAAATGTGTCTTTAAGATTCACTTCTTCTATTGGGAATGAAATGTATGATTTACTTTGTTAATCTCCCTTTGTCCTAGCTTTTTCTTCTTTGTGGTTTCTCTAATGTTTGCTCTTTCTCCCTCCTGAAGAACAGCAGGATAGAGATGCTCAGCTCCCAGATGTCTAGTCAAATCTCAGCTATCACTGCATCGGTCACAAGTCTAATCATTTCTAAATTCACACAGAGAAGGTAGAGGTGGCCTGTATGTGTGTTGGGGGGGTGGGTAGTGGAGGCCTAAAAACATCTGCAGTTTAATGTAAAACAGAAACAAGCAGAACACCAAAAAGTCCTCCTCAGAGTTGTCTTGAAATGAGTATGTTTCATTCTTTGGGTATAGGTTTGAGGACTGACACATTTTCATGTTACTTTTTCATCCCTGGTTGAACTTTGAAAGGTGGAGCAGGTTGCTGTGGAGTGGAATGAGCACTCAATCTTAGAGGTCAAGCCCAGGCTAGAGAGCCTTGTCGCTCAAGGGCAACACCAGACCAGCCACATGGATGTGGCCACGGCCCGATAGCCCAAATCAAAATCTGCATTTTCAAGAGTTCCCCAGTTCAACTCATACGCTCATTAAAGTTTAAGAAGTACTAGTTGAAATAAGGGTTTTCCAGGATTTTGTAGTGGGCCTATAACCCAAAGTGTAAAATAATTATCCGTAACAAATAAATAAATATGGGAGAAGAGACAAATCTCCCATGCAGAAGAATTCCAGATAATTTCACGTAGCTGCTCGTCTTCCCACAAGCCTTTCTCCGGAAAGTGAGACTTCACTTCCCTTCCCTCATCCCTTGAGTGTGGGCTGCACAAGGTGACTTGCTTCCACAGATGGTGTGGGAAGAGGGAGGTGAGAAAAATAATTCCACCATGGGGAAGTCTAGCAAATACCACCTCTGAGCTCTGTGATCAGCGTAACTTCAGCAGTGATAAGTCATGATGAGTTCGTGTAATGTACCCTAGTTATGATGCAGGGAGAATGGCATGTCACCTCAGTGGTCTTCCTCCCCAAAAGCTATAATCATTGTCTAACCCACAGGGGGTTGGGGGGGGGGGGAATTGAGGGACTTATTACAAAATATCTGATTGGTACTTCTTAAAACTATTAAGATCATCAAAAACAAGGAAAATTTTCATCTGAGAAGCTGCTACAGACCAGAGGAGACTAAAGAGATAGGATAATTAAATGTAATGTGGTAGCCTGGATGGGATCCTAGAACAAAAAGGGGACATTAGCTAAAAACTAGTGAAATCTGAATAAAGTATGTGGAGTTCAGTTAACAGGAGTATACCACCTACTTCCTTAGTTGTGACAAATATATCATGGTAATGTAAGGTGGTAGCAATAGGGGAATTGTGTGAGGGATGGACTGGAATTTTGTTACATCTAAAACCCACTGCTAGGGCGCCTGGGTGGTCCAGTTGGTTAAGTGTTTGCCTTCAGCTTCGGTCATGATGTCGGGGCACTGCATCAGGCTCCCTGCTTTTCTCCCTCTTCCACTCCCCCTGCTTGTGCTCACTCTCTCTCTCTCTCTCTCACACACACACATAAATAAAATCTTTAAAAAAATAAAAATAAATAAAACTCACTGTAGTACATCACTTTCTAGTGCTCTCCGTTGGAAGAGCAGCTTTTCTCATACAATACAGTGATGGGTAGAGGTAAGCATGCTGTGTCCTCTAGATCGCCAGAGCCTCTGTGCTGGATGTCAATAATAACTGACATCGGGCTTCATTCTAGTGTGTTACTCAGGCCTTGGTCAGAACCCTTACTGTTGACTCCGAGCAGTGTTAGTTATTTTGCTTCTAAGTGGGGTAAAATTAGGCTTCATTCATTTAACACGCGGCCTTCAGTGACTGAGACTGCATGTTTAGAGTATGGATCTTTGTCATTGACTTGGGGGCATCCTCGTAAATCCCTAGCACCAGATTCATTTTGG
Organism: Mustela lutreola; assembly: GCF_030435805.1. Classification (NCBI taxonomy): domain Eukaryota; kingdom Metazoa; phylum Chordata; class Mammalia; order Carnivora; family Mustelidae; genus Mustela; species Mustela lutreola. Next base: position 69,464,478 of record NC_081298.1, read on the forward strand.
GGAAAGAGACATTAGTCTGTGTGCATTCATTCAGCTGTAGAATCCTAGAGAACATTGAAAATGAACTGAACTAATTGGAGACAGATTTTGAAGATGAGGTGGCTTTCACTTAAAAAAAAAAAAAAAAAGTTGGCTCAACTGTTTCAGGTGCGTGTAGAACACAAACCATCATCAGAAGGATCTTTTTTAAACAGGGGGGACTCTTTAGGAGTATACGCACCAGGGTCTGTGTCCTTGGCAGTCTAAACAGCAGGTCTGCGCTCCCTGAACGGTATCTTTACACACACCAAGTAAAGCGGAAGAGAGCCCCGCGGGTTGTGTTTCGAGTCCTCGGAGAGGACAGGCGGAGAGAAGGGCTGTTCTGTTTTCTGCAAGTACAACTTTAACCCTGCCGTCAATATTGGCTCTGGGGGGAGTTTCACAACGTCCCTCCAGTGTCAGGGGCCCTTTTGAGTCTGCAATGGCTTGCAGTTGGGTGGTGTTTCTCTTGTTGGGTTGTGAACACTGACACGGATTTCACAAAACTCTTGCAAAATGCTTTTGCTTGCTTGTGCTTTATTTCGTCCTTGTTCTTGGAGACCTTCCTGGCACAGGCCCTGTGCCGATTTTCCTCTGCTGTCTTACTGCCGTCAGCAGTTCTGTAACAGGATTAAAGGGATACCTCAATTCCCCAAAATAGACAGAAGTTCAAGAGGTTTACTGCCCAGCAGAGGGAAGTCAAAATAACCAGCATTATATTCTTTTGGCATACAGATTTCCAGTTTCCCACGTTGGGACCTGGTACATAGAAAATGAAAACAGTTACATTTTCCTCAGTGTCAGATTCCGTTGATGCTCACTCAATTAACTTTAACTCTTTCTCTCTCTCTCTCTTTTTAAGATTTATTTATTTGTCAGAGAGAGAGCGCACAAGCAGGGGGAACAGCAGGCAGAGGGAGAAACGGGCTCCCTCCTGAGCAAGGCGCCCGATATGGGACTCGATCCCAGGACCCTGGAATCATAACCCGAGCCCAAGGCAGACACTTAACCAACTGAGCCACTCAGGCGTCCTTTTAACTCTCTTCCCTATCGGAAAGAATGGGCTATATGGTGGATTCACCTTGGATGTCTTCCAGTGACTGAAGTACCAGGTGACCATGATAAGAGTATAAATAAGACACGGACCCCAGTGTGTTTACCATCTTAAAACTAAAAAGCATAAAGACAAGATACTGTGTTTTCTTATAGATACTTCATTCCTGGTTGGTATATACAGGTGTAATCTCGTGTGGGTTTGTTGTTGTTGTTTGTTTGTTTGTTTGTTATTAAGTAGGTTAGATGCCCAGCATAGAGCCCAACATGGTACTTGAACTCATGACCCTGAGATCAAGAATCAAATGCTTAGCCAACTGAGCCCCCCAGGTGCCCCACGCACTGTTTGTATTGCTTGGTTCTTAGAGTCTCATTGACATACTGGATTATTGTGTGGAGAGGGGATGGTATATGGAAGGAGGGTTGGGATCGAGGCAGACCTGGCTTAACATACTCCTCCATTTTCTAGATATTTGACCTAGGACAAATCACTTAAATTCTAAACTGAAGCTTAACCATTTGTTAAAATAACGGTATCACAGGCTCCTGGGTGGCTCAGTTGTTAAGTGTCGGCCTTTGGCTCAGGTCATAATCCCAGGGTTCTGGGATCGAGCCCCGCACCACCTCTCCGCTCAGTGGGAAACCTGCTTCTCCCTCTCTCCCTGCCCTATTTGTATTTACTCTCTCACTGTCTCTCTCTGTCTCTGTCAAATAAATAAAATCTTAAAAATAATAATAATAATCATAACACGTAATTTGCAAGGTCGGCATAAAGAATAGAGATGTTATAGGCACAAATTCCCAAATTGTCATAATGTAGTTTCTTAATAAATGGTGTCATTTATAACTCTAAGTTTAAAACTATGTTATGCAGATAACTTAATGTCACTGAGGAGAATAAAAAAATAAATGAAAAGCTCTTGTACAGGGTTTTGTTTTTGTTTGAACATTTGGTTTTATGGTCCCAGATTTATTTGTTGAAAAGTACATCTTATCTCTCCTGACAAAGAAACTGTCTTTGTCATATGCTAAGTTTCGGTATGCAGCTGCTTTTATTTTCTAGATTTTTAGTCTGTTCCATTGAAAACTGTGTCCCCTTATACACCAGTTGCCCATAGTAGCCCTATATAACATGTCTTTTGTTTGTTGGAGACTAATTGCCATTCATTACTTGTTCAGTACCCTGCGAACTTTAAGTCAGCGTGTCTAATTCTCCCATCTTCCATTCTGTTGATTATTTGTATTTTTTGCTGGGATCACATTAGATTTATACACCCCCTTATTAACTATACATACATCTTTATTATGCTACTGTCCAGTTTCACAACGTTGTATGCCTTTCCATTCATTTGTCTTTTATGTTCCTCACTAGCATCGTATTTTAAAGCCTTTTTTCAAGTAGAGTTTATGTTCTAGTTTTATATTTCTTATGATTGTTATTATGACCACTTCCCTTATGTTTTATCTTCTGACTTGTGCTCTTTTTATTTTTGAAAGTGACTAATTTCCACACATGCACTTTTAATAATACTGTTTGGCATCACTTATATTGTGCAGAGTCTGTGTCAAACACTGTTTTATGTACTTCATATATTTATTTATTAAATCCTCAGAACAGTCCTGGAAAGTGAGTGCTCTTTTACAATGAGAAACTGAAGCTCAGAGAAGTGAAGTAACTTACCCAGAGTCACAATGCTAGCAAGTGGCAGATAAAGGGTTTTTGAGAGCCCGCACTCCTATAAGTTCCAGACTAGACTGTACTCAGTCACCTAACCCTCATTTGTAATAACATCATTTGGAAGCCTCCTTTGTAATATCTTTTCTGTTGAATCTCTTGAGTTTTCCCCAAAGATATTGGGGATAGTGATAGGACTGAGAATCACAGAGATGTCAGTTCTTTCTCCAAATTTAAACATGGCTTTAATGCATTCCAATAAAATTTTCACTTGACAATGCAATTAAATTCATATGAAAGACCAAATAGTTAAGAGAATGGACAAAATCTTTTCTAATTGGGATTATATTGAATCTTTAGAGCAACCTAGGGGAGAATTGACACTGTTAAAGTATAATTTTCATGAAGGTAAAATCATCACTTGAAGGCAAGTATAAAATAAACATGTATAAAATAAATTATTGAACCCATTAATTAATCAGGGGACAAGAAAGAGATATAATCAGTTCAAAGAACAGCTAACAAACTAGGATATTTATAGGCAATTTAACAGAATGTTAGAGTAAGATTGCTAATTAGATATGAGACAGTTTAGTGTCCAGCAGATCATAAATCTTTGGGGTCATCTGTTCCACTAGAGAGAAATTATTATTATTGTTTGTTGTTGTTGTTGTTGTTGTTGTTGTTTTAAGTAGGCTGCATGCCCAACGTGCCGGCTTGCACTCGCAACCCTGAGATCACATGCGTCAGATACTCTACCAACTGAGCCAGCCAGGTGCCCCAGAGAGAAATCATTTTTGTCTCCACCTCACAAAAGCCTACAAATTCACAAGTAACTTCACTAAGTCTAGGACCTTTAATCAGTAGCAAAAAAGGAGAAATCCATCCTTACCCCTCCCTACGTTTCATAAATTAAGCCACGCCCATTTGTTTACATATTTTTTGTGGTTGCTTTTATACTATAATGCCACAGTTGAGTGGCTACACAGAGATCGAATGACCCAGAAAGCCTGTTATATTTATGCTCTGGCCCCATACAGAAATGTTTACTAAATACAGGGCTCCACAACATTTGGATAATGCACCTTACACATATTTTGTGAGGCTTATCCCAAGATATTTCATGTTTTTGATACTATTAAAAATGATGGAAAATTTTGAATTCTAAGTATTCATTGATAGTATTTAGAAAATACAGTTAATTTTCATATATTGACCTCATATTCTGAGACCTTGCTAAACCTGCTAGTTTTATAGCTCTGTAAAATAGACTCTTCAGTGTTTTGTTTTGCTGCATTGATAATCGTCATCTTGAAATAAAACAATTTTATTTGTCTTTCCAGTTGGCATGTCTTATATGTTTTTGCTTTATTGAATTGGCTAGGACCTCCAATATAAGTTGAGTAGAAGTAATGAGAATGGACATTCTTAATTTTTTCCAACCAAGGGGGGAAAGCATTCAGCCTATTATCGCATAGGATATTAGCTATAGGTTTTTTTCTAGATGTGCTTTATCAAGTTAAGGAATTTCCTTCTATCTCTACTTTACTAAAAATTTTTACCAGGAGTAGATGTTGAACTTTGTCAAATGTTTTTAGTGCCTCCATTGAGAGAATCAGATTTTTTTTAAATGGGTTGATATGGCAAATTACATTGATTTTCAATACTGAACAAACCTTGCATTGCCGAGTTATAAACCCATTTCTTCTTGATGTACTATCCTTTTTCTTAATTATTTGGTTTGACTGCTAACATTTTATTAAGGATTTTTATGTCTAGAAAAATTTTTTTAAGAAAGATCAACTTGCCACATAAGCATAAAACACAATATAAGGGTACATTAATATTTATAATCATTGTACATTAATAAATAGTATAGTACCTAACTCATCATTACAAAGAAAGATCAGAGGACAAAATGGAGAAACAGACCCTCATATATATGAAAGGTATATTGTAAAGGTTCTATTAGTACTGTAAAGGTCACAGTTTTCATAGGGATTCTGAAAATGTTGGGCTTTTATTTTACTCTTCGAATCACCATGTGTGATTTAAACTATACATGTATAATGTACTTTAAATAACCACGCAGACATGTCAGGGGGTTATCTCGTTCACTTCCATAGCATTTGACCTTAAACCCTCAATAGAGGTTTGTTGCATAAATGAACTAGATTAATGTTGTTTTTCAAAAATCCAAAGGATATGATAGTGTTTCCTCTTTTCTTCCATATTTTCCTACTGGTAGCTTTGGAAACGGGAGTTTCTGGGGTTATCTAAAGATTTTAAATACTTATTAGACTAATGTTCTACTTTTCATCATATTGTCAGATTGGAGGCTGAACTTTCTAAGACTTTGAGGTAAAGTTTGGATGGCCATTTTTTTGTGATAAGCTACAAGGAACAAGGAAGCTTCAGCAGAACAAGGAAGCTTCCCTCTGTCAGCTATATTGACTTGGTGGAGACTGAGGACCTGCACCCCTGCAATGTAAAATTCTCAGAGAGGTTAGAAACTCCTGACTTTGGAACTCCAGGTTTAATGGCTGCATCACTTCTCAGTTTATCCATTAAAAAAGTGAGACTTTCTCGATTACGGAAGAAGCCTCGTTAATTTGGATTTCACTATTTTAGAGTTTTGTTTTTTGTAATTCTTACATGACTACACATAAATTTATTTTTCTCCATGAATGTCCGTAACAAATTAATCTTCTGAGTTTATTCAGGGTCATCTTAACAGTTAACACTATTTGACATTTATTTGTGTTCAGTATAGTTCATGTTACTGACAAGATTAAATAATAGACCAGCAACTCTTTAAAAAACTGTTGTTATTTAAACAGATTTCTCCTGCGTTCAGACTGGTCTTTTCCCAATTATTTTGTATGCAGGAAGTGTTGCTGTTTGAGATATTTGCCATTGATATGTACACTTTTGTTTAACTGAGCACATCACCATTGTAGCCTACCAGGGAAGAAGTGTATATGATGAGGAGGTGATACCAGGCAGTTAAAAGGTGGGAGAATGTGTTTGGATGAGTGGTGACAAAAACCTAACACCTAGGGACGAGTTATCTCAACCATCAGAAATCCAGGATGAGTTGTATATCCTGGGCCTGGGTTTTATAATCCATCACTGGCTTGGGTGGTAGATATTTAAACAATGGAGAGAGTTAGCACATAAACATAGCTGCTAAAATGACAAGTGATTTCTTAGGGTACCAGGAAAAGGAATCATAGTGGACCTTTTTAGCAATTAAGTGACCAAAAAATTGTGGAGGTTTGGAAAACAGACTGAAGTGATTTGGTCCACAGTCAGTAAAACAGTTTTAGTTGGAAAAACTGTAAAGGTTTAATTCATTTTGTTTACTGAAGGATTGATGTGTTCAGGATTGAGTTAAAAAAAGAATCAAAAGAGTTTGAAAATCGGAGTCAATGCTGTTGTTTCTCCTTTATACCAAAAGATGTATATTTTGGTCGTTTATTGTCTAAATTTTTGTAAGACCATTTTTACCGTATATTTTTTAATATAAAATGGCAAATTATTTATATTTCTAGAGGTTCTCCTCCCTCTACAAAAAGTAAGTGCTGCTGTTTGTTGTATTCTGAACACTCAGATCTGCTCTTAATGTTTAAGTTAGTGTGGGAGATGGGAATTCTATCATTTAACCACCAATGCAGAGGAATGTTATAAGGGATTTTTTAGAACAAATGTGATAATTTATAATAATCTTAAATAATGAATCATTTGTTGAGCAATCTTATAAGTAAAAGCTATAATTAAGCCAGATATAAAAATTCATAAGCTTTACACTTCAGACTTGGCACTTTTAAGTTGTATTTCAGTTATTAAAAAAAACTTGATTAGGCATAGTGGTCAGGGTTTAGGAATTGTATGTGATAATTTGGGGAGTTACATACTTTATAATTTTATGGAGAGGATGTTCTTCATTTTGGAAAGTTCCTCCAGGGACTGAAGTTTGTGGTTCATTACAAACAGGGAGAATCTTTATAAACTCCGTCTTCAAATCTCTATATAGACCAGTAGGCACGATTGAAGTCCAGTGGCTGAAAAGAGTATGTTATGGTCATGATTTTCAGTGTTCACTTCAAAGCAGAAATGCAGGATTCATTAATCCTATCCTTTGATTGTGATGTTAGCTCTTTTGTTACTGTCGAGTTTACCTTGGCCCGAGTGCTGGCAGCTAAGTGGCCCAGTGAAGATGACTGGAAAACATTAACTTGTTATTGTTAGTTGACATCCTGCTAAGGTTGATGGGAAGTCGAGTTTATAAATAGCCTGGTCTATGCACTGATTTAGAAATCTGCTCAGTTTCAGGGATAGATCTCATCATACGGACCATTCATTGTTTACCTTTGAAGTTTTTTATTTCACAGAGGATGGATTCATCCCTTTGAAAAATGTAATACCAAACGAACGTAGCTGTGATTACACCCCCACTAAAATTGCTGTTTTCAGTGTTAACTTCTTGAATAAATTGGCTCCATATTGTTTGTTCAACTTTATTTTTCTGGATATCATACAAATAGTAATCTTGCACTTTTCTGAAAAGGCCCTACATTCTCTTCTATTTGCTATAATTTATATTTTAACCTAGAATGGCTTTCATGTTTTGAAGAAGTATTTTTTTTTAAAGATTTTATTTATTTGAGAGAGAGACAGTGAGAGAGAGCATGAGCGAGGAGAAGGTCAGAGGGAAAAGCAGACTCCCCATGGAGCTGGGAGCCCGATGCGGGACTCGATCCCAGGCATGATCCAGGATCATGACCTGAACTGAAGGCAGTCGTCCAACCAACTGAGCCACCCAGGCGCCCCTGAAGAAGTATGTTTTGAGGGGCGCCTGGGTGGCTCAGTGGGTTAAGCCGCTGCCTTCGGCTCAGGTCATGATCTCAGAGTCCTGGGATCGAGTCCCGCATCGGGCTCTCTGCTCAGCGGAGAGCCTGCTTCCCTCTCTCTCTCTGCCTGCCTCTCCATCTACTTGTGATTTCTCTCTGTCAAATAAATAAATAAAATCTTTAAAATTAAAAAAAAAAATGAGTAAATAAAGAAGTATGTTTTGAAAGAAGCACCCCTCACCATTTGCAGTGTGAAACTTCTGTTAGTTTCTGAGAAGTATTCCTGTGTGTCCTCGCCTGAAAGTAGGCCTGCTGCTCGAATTTTTACGCTGCACTATCAGGTGCAAATCATCAACTCTGAGATCTCCCCAGCATGACGGCGGAAAGAACACAGGGTCAAAGCAGTAATCCTGAAAGGAAGTTGACTCTGTTAGGAGAAATCTAGGCAGTCAGACAAAGCATAACAATAGTGTCAAGAAATCTGACCAAATCGCTGAATAATTGCCTTCCTCTTTCAGGTCAAGAGGCAAACCCTAAGTTTGCATTCTCATTCTCATTAACCTGATGATGAGGGAAGGATTCAATACTATCCAGGTAGACTCTAAGACACGCAGTTTTTAGGGTTTTGTTTTGTTTTTCTTTGAGTTGGGTGGTGCCTTTACTGATCAATCGGTAAAGTTTTAATTAAGTTCTAATTACATGCTCCATACTGTGGTAATTAAGCATTGGGAGACTATAATATAACAGTGTAACTTCATCCCCAGAATCTTGCAGTGTGACCGACAAAATACAAAATCTGAAACCAACAGTTTGGCATGCAGAATCACACAGTATTTAATTTTAAGTAACATTATCAGTAAATTTAAGTAGGTAGAAACTTCATAACTAAACTCTTAATAATTTAGGTCATCTGGCTACTGTGTCTTCTGACCTCTGGCTATTAGGACATTGATAAAAACAAAAACAAACAAACAAACAAAAAAGTCCAGGATCTGACAGGCTGTCACACGTTTCTCAATTTTACCTGACAGAGGAGTTACTGGAGCACTATTTAAAATATAGGTTCCCGGTCTCTTGTCATGAAAAGGTTTAGTGTGTGGATCTGAGACAGGACCCCAGAGTCTGCCTTTTTAATGTGTGGCACAAGTGATTCTTATGATCAGCCAAGTTGGGAAACCATTGGGTTGAGAGTAGTTCGGGGTCCAATGGCCAAAACTGAGTTAATATAAGAGACGAGTGATTCTTGTGTCGGGTCGAGGCAGTAACAGATTTATGCCCCAGTGATGGCTATTAGATGTTACTGGGGGATTTGCCACTGAGATCAAAGGACTGTGAAGAGCAGTAAGAAAATCTTGAAATTTCTAAGGTCAACTATTTTAATGGGCCAGAAGTGTTCTGCATTTCATTGCATCACTTATTTGTACCCCAAACCAGTTCGGCTCTAGAAGGGGTGCTTCTCCTGGTCATTCATGTGGGAGCAGGAAGGCAGACATGAGTAAGGAGGAAGCGTTTGAAATAGTAGCTTGGCAGATGTGAGGAGAGACTCTTCCAAGTTTAAAGGGCAGCTGGCAAGACTGCCCAAAGGCAGGAATGGAGGAAGCAGGAGACCAAGGGAGCTATGTGGTAACACAGTGTTTTTTGGTCAAGATCAAGGGGTGTGAAGTAAGGGTTGTGGGAAACCAGGGCAGAGATAACACTAATAACTGCGCATGGGACACATCTTCTAAGTGTCAAGGAGGTCAGCCGTGCACACTAACCCTGGGTCCTCCTTGCGAGGTCCTCACCCAGAGCAATAGAGGGAGGTTGGTTATATTGTTTCAGTTTTACATCTAGAGCCCAGGTGTTGCCGGAGGCTTTGTCCCAGGTAGTGAACTAGAGAAGAAAGTAAGAACCAGAGCCAATAGATTTTCTGTCCTGTGGTGTTAGGTTGGGTAAGAATTGGGGGGTTGGAGAAGAGCAGGAAAAGACAATCTTGTTGATTTGAGTTGGTGAACGGATCTCAGCATTGGGAAGTGGGGAAAAAAGTTATCAAAAAGTTAAAAAAGGTGGTCAGTGGGGATACCGAAAGGGGGCTGAAAATGTTGGGAAGTTTTTCAGCTGTGAGCAGAGAAAGGAACTGTTGAATGAGAAACTGAGGTGATGGTTCACAAGTGTGTGAACAGAAAAGATGTTTGTGTCTCCTTCAGGGGACATACAGATGGCATGCTGTGCTGACCATTGTAATCGTCTCAACTACATTTTCCCTAAGAAGCATAATACTTGAAAAATAGTTTGCAGTGGAGAAAGTAAAAATGAAACTTTGTCTCAGAATTAGTCTATGGTGGTGGCCTTTTCCCTTCTCCATAGTGGTAGAGAGACTAGGAAAACAGCAGACACTAGGAAGGCAGCAAAACAGATCTTTACTATCTGCTCATACGTCCGGTGTCTCAGTGTTCCTTGAGAATCATTCCTTTACAGGTAGTGTAACCTTATAGCTCGCCTCGAAGGATACATTTAGCTATTTCTAATTAGCACCTGATGCTAATTTTTTAAAGGATTACAAGGAATCAAAATGTGGTTCTAAGAGTATCTAATTAATGCAAGCTCACAATACTAATCGGTACTTGAAAGTAAATGTGTAATTCACCCAACAAGGCTTTTTAATAGATTAGGAACTCTCTAATCAGAGAATTTACAACATATCCCAGGAATAACATGACTATAATACAATAATATTGAATATCAGGGACTTGAATATAGGGAATCTTTTAAAAATTTGTTTCTTAAATTTTTGTGATAATATACACATGAAGTTTACCATCTTAACCATTTTTTAAATTTTTATTATTATTTTTTATTAACACCATCTTAAACATTTTTATGTGTTCTGTTCAGTAAGTCTGTTCACATTGTTGTGCAAGTAACCTCCAGAACTTTCTCATTTTGCAAAATTTGCAAAAATTGAAGCTTCATACGCCGTAAAACAACTCCCTACTTCTCCCTTCCCCGCTGTCTGAGTTTGACTACTCTTAACAGCTCATATAAATGAAATCAAATGCTATTTGTTTTTTAGTGACGCTTATTTCTCTTTTCATAGTATCCTCAGTATTCATCCATGTTGTAGCCTGAGTCAGGAGTTCCTTCCTTTTTATGGCTGAGTAATATTCCATTGTATGGATATGCATCCACTATCCATTCATTGGCCATTGAACACTCAGGCTGCTTCCACCTTTTGTTGTGAACAATGCTGCTACGAATATGGGTGCACAAATACCTCTTTGAGACCTTCCTTTCAGTTCTTTTAAGTATATATCCAGAAGTAGAATTGCTAGATCATATATTTTAAGAAATTCAATGTTCAGTTTTTGGAGGGACTTCAGTACTTTTTTTCCCATTGAAATGTACAGAATCTGGGGCACCTGGGTGGCTCAGTCTGTTAAGCGGCTTCCTTCGGCTCAGGTCATGATCTCAGGGTCCTGGGATCTTCTTCTTCTAATGCGCCAGCAGACTCTCTGCTCATCAAGGAGTCTGCTTCCCCCTCTCTCTCTGTCTGCTACTCCCCCTATTCTCACTCTCTCTCTCTTTTTATCTGCGTCAAATAAATAAAATCCTGAAAATAGAAGTAATGTACAGAATCTTAATTTCTAGTTTTAATTAGACAGTAAGGAACTTCACTGGGTACCTTGATGGTCTGTTTCTGGGCCTCATTTTCCTCTAATATTAAGAACTAGTGGCCATAAACTTTATACTTTCTCATTGACATTCCTCCACTGTGTCGTGGGTATCTTCCCTCCCTACCCACCCGTATACCCAGTTCTAGTAAAACAATTAAATCATCTGTTTTTCACTGAAATTTTTTGGGAGACATTAGAAGTAGGAAGACCCAGGTAGTCACAGAGGATAACTCCCAACTATGGATGCAACTCCAAATTTTGTTATCTGTGGGTTTCTCCTTATTGAAACCTCACATTCTTCAGAAAATGAGCCTTTGTTTCACCCCACCTTACTTAGATCTTTTATTAACTGAATCTCTGTGTTTATAGTTTACTAGACAGTAATTTTCATTTGTTGGTGTTTTGCTTTTTAAGTAAAATTGATTTTATCTTTTATTTAATATAGTTATCTAGAACCCACCTGACTTGCTAAATCTGTGCCAAGCTAAGAAATAAAAGAGTAAAAAACTGCTTGAGAACTGCCTATTAAATATTGCATTTTCTCTCAGTGGGCATGTGTCCTGGAGGGAACAGTGAGATGTAAGTTGGAAATGTATGATCTCTTTAGTGTCTCTGGCTATGCTGGATATGATTCAAGGCAATTTTTACTGTACGCAACGTTCACCTTAACCTCTAGCTTTAGAACCTACTCCCACCAAGGATGTGACGATATTGTACTTGAATGCTGTCTCCTCAAATAAATCATAGACTCCAAAGGAGTAGAAATTACCATAACTTGCACCCATGTTGGGCCAGGAGATGATGCCTTTTCATCTGAGCAAATGAGAATTCTGCTCCATCCTCTGACCAAGCCTTACAAGCCTGGCCCTCTGCTGATCTTCATGTTCTCAGTCAGTGGCCCTACCATTCACTCAGTTTTTCAAGGTGGAATCTGGGGATCAAGTTTTGATTCCTTCCTTTTCTTTGGCTCGACATCTAATCCACCAGGATCATCTGCTTCTCTGCTTTTCATCTCTGTACCACCACCCTTGTCCAAGCCACACTCATCTTTTGCTTAGACAATGGCATTTGTCTCTGCTTCTAATCTTGCCCCCTTTAATCTCTTTGTGTAGGACAGAAGGACCTTTTTAAAACACAGATGAGATTAACTTAATTCTCTGCTTAAAATCCAGTAGTCATTTTCCATCACACTAAATAAATCCAGACTTCTTAAAATAGTTTATAAGTGCCAAAATGACCTGACCGGCCCTGCTTCTCCAACCTCATCTCAGGCTGCTTTCCTCCTTTCTTTCAACCCTAACCTCGTGAATCTTCTTCTAATGCGCTAGCATTGTCCTGCCCCAGGGCCTTGGTACATTCTCTTCATTCTACCTGAGGAGGCTCAACTTCCTCATAATACTAACATAAGTTCAGCGTTTCCATTTGTTCTTCTAATGATAAAATGCCCACTATTCTCCAAAGTTAAAGGCAACCCTCTGGTCCAGGTGAGAAATCTTCCCCCTCTCCCATTTCAAAGATTTGTGAGTAAACATCTTTTTCATGATAGCTAAGATTCTGCCAGTTACGGAGACAATGATTTATTCTACTAAGAGTCACCATTAATTTCAAGAAGATTGGAACTAATCACTATATTGCGTTTTTTAAAGAAAAACATCAGGATTCTATAGAATTTAATTATAATTTAAGTTTTTTAAAGATTTTGTTTATTTGACAGAGAGAGACACAGTGAGAGAGGGAACACAAGCAGTGGGGAGTGAGAGAGGGAGAAGCAGGCTTCCTGCCAAGCAGGAAGCCCAATGCAGAGCTTGATCCCAGGACCATGAGATCATGACCTGATCTGAAGGTGGATGCTTAACGACTGAGCCACCCAGGCATCCCTAGGGTTTTATAGAATTTTAAGTACATACAGGCATATGCATACACAAATAAGACTACAGTGTAAGACTGTAGGCTTTGCTGTATAAATATCCAGAGATCCACATTGTGAGACAAATAGACACAGGAAAAGTGCTTTGCTTCCTTTGAATAAAATGAAAACAAACTGGCCAGATTCACCCAGGAAATGAGTTGGGTGGAGGCTAAAGTATTCGTATTCGTTAAAATGTTACCTGATTTGGGTCATTCAGGAAATACTTAGGAAAATAAGAATGTGCTTACTTAGCTTATTTTAAAGTGTTTGCCTCTCTGAAGCAGGTCAGAGGAGCTGGAAATTGTTCCTCTGGATATGTGAATTTATGGAGCGTGCTCTGTTGGGAAAGTATCAAGGATAAGCCTCTTGAGGATCATAACTAATAGAGCTAATATCTTCAAGAGTCACCAAATTATTCTTCTGAGACACTGAATGGCACAACTTGCTCTTATATATAAATCACAAATGTAGAAAATGTAGCTTATAACAAAAGGGCAAACTTGATAATAAGTGCTATACTTAAACTTCTCAAATGATTATCCTGAGGGACGATCATTAATTCATTCTTGCCGTACACTTGGTCATTATTATGAGCTGTAGTAAGATGATTAGTCAGAGAGCTCTGTTTCTGGGAATATCATCAGAGACAACTAAGATAAGTATTGCTGAGGAATAATACTGCACGAGACAGAAGTCCAGTGGCCAAGCAAAAACAATTGCTGAATAAAAAGAATATAAGTGAGTACCACAGAGGAATTAAGAAAGCGACTTAATAATACAGAGTCTGGAGAATGTGGATACCCTAGATGGATGGAGAGGGTGAGATGAATTTCCTTTCCACACCCAACACCTAGCCATGCCTGAAGTGTACAGCGAAATTAAAATCACACACAGGCATGCTATCCATTAATAAGAATACCTAGTTTTTTAAGGAGTAATTACAAAGTACTTTTCCCATCAGTTATCTTTTAGACTTCACAAGAGCCTCATGAGATGATTTGTATTATTAGCTCCATGTTATAGATGAGGAAACTAAGGCCCAGAGAGGTTAAATCATTTTCCCTGAGGTCACCAGCTAGGTCTTGACTGGCTGCAAAGCCTGTGCTCTTACAGCAGGCCAGTGTTTCTCAACTTTTGCACTATTGACACTTGGGGCTGAATGATTCTTGGTCTCAGGGGGCTGTCCTTTGCACCCACCATAGGATGTTTAGCAGCATCTCTCACCTCTACTCACGCCCCTTTTCAGTCGTGGCAACCAAAACATGTTTCTAGACATTGCCAAATGTCTCACGGGGGCAAAATCACCCCACATTTAGAATCACTGGCCTGAAGACCCAAGTTCCTCAGTAGGAACCCAGTGGGAACCAAGAGGAATGTCCTGTTGTCCCATCGCAATCAGCCTTGTACCTGGCCCCGAAGGCTTGTTTATTGGGGAAATGCATAACAGCATCTCCTAAACTTGCTTCTCACAACCTTCCGGCAACACAGGGAAAGGGGACTGGCCAAAATAGATTATGGAGAGTTACTTAGAAAGAGCCCTTGTCTCATTCAGCTGGTTACTCAGCAAATAAACCTAACAGTTCCTGGGAGAACAGTTTCATAGAGGCACCAGTGTTTGAGCTGAAGAAGGTTGAGAGGGAAGATCGAGCTTCCTGGAGATGAGCTTGGGGAATGATGAATTCATGTAGAGAACACAACATGTTGGTAGGCTGAGAGTAGCCAGCGGGCTGATGGCCCAGGCCATAAACACGCCGGCCAGAGGACTTGCATTCACCGGTTGTTTCACTCTGTAAGCCAGCAATATTCGCAAGCAGTCTTGGTGTTTACTTTCACTATTGGGTTAACTATTGCCTTGAAAGTACTGTTTATCTCAGCCCACATGGTAATTGCCTTAAATTTAAAATCAAATCAACAAACTTTCGCATTCCAGTAAGGCTCTGTAGGAGATAAAACGACATGGTTTACACAGAAAGATAAATAGCAATCAAGGCAACATAACTTAGGTGCCAAATGAGTGGTTCAGATAATACAGTGGAATGGGAGGATGGGGAGATTGCACTACCTAGAATTGTTGGGGAGAACTGCACCAAGGGGGCCAATGAGCTGAGCCTTAGTGGGTAGGTGGAAAGAATATGAAATCTGTATAATGAACTGGGGAATCACACAGCCCCCCCACCCCGCCCCGCCTCAGGTAAAAAACAGTACGTTTTAGATGCTTGTTTTAATACCATCTAGTCTCATTATTTGGGGAAATGTCTAATAGCAGATATGAAATCCATTTAGAGACTTCATCCATGGTAACTGTCCAGAGTTCATTGTCAGGAAAACTCCCGAGCGAGAAGCGTTTTTGCTTTTCTCAGGGGTTAGAGGAAGTTCGTAAGGATTGGTTTCACTGACCCTTTGCTTCCAATAGACTCACCGAATCACCCTTCTCTGAAGAAAGGTGCCCTCATAGGAAACGGGGCTCCAGATTTGGAGAGACCTTACTGCAACCCGTGTGTATGGCTTTGGGCATTACATATACCCCACAGGATGGTGGGAGGCAGTTATCAACATGGGTGACAGAGGTTTTTGCTTCTCAAGACACTGCTTGGTTTATTCCTTGAATCCCCAGCCATCTAGGAGACTTTTTTTTTTTAAGATTTTATTTATTTATTTGACAGAGAGAGAGATCACAAGTGGGCAGAGAGGCAGATGGGGGTGGGGGCGGGGAGCAGGCTCCCCGCTGAGCAGAGAGCCCAATGCGGGGCTCGATCCCAGGACCCCGAGATCATGACCTGAGCCGAAGGCAGAGGCTCAACCCACTGAGCCACCCAGCCACCCCTCAAGGGGGCTTTCATAATTCTGCATAAAATGGACACGGCAGATGTTCCTGTGCTCACTGCAGGAGGTGTTGAGTGGCAAAGGAACAAACAAACGGGGCTGGCGGGGAGGAGCCACCTGAATCTCCATTCCTAGGGGCTTAGAGGAATCCTTTTTCTCCTTCCTCCAAGTGAAAATATAAACAGTTGCTTTATAAACAGTTGTCACTTTCTGACTTATAAAGATTCACAGTCTTTTCCTTTTGTTTACTTTGATGACCTTTGAAATAAGCTGCAACCAAAGACTCAAAAAAAATTTTTTTCCATCTTCATTTTTCATAAAGAGGAGTCTCTGTTACCACAGTGTGCTAGAAGCCAGCAGACTCCCAAGGCTGGCTCTCACCCAGGCCCAGGCTCCCCAAGGCCTTCTGCCCCAAACCTCCTCACTGGGCAGCTCGGAGTAATGTGCATTCGCAGCCTAAGAGCATGCAAAAGGCCTTTTTCTGTGGGTCGGCTCTTTTTTTTTTTTTTTTTAAGACTTTATTTATTTATTTGAGGTAGGCAGAGAGAGAGAAGAGGAAGCAGGCTCCCTGCTGAGCAGAGAGCTCGATGCGGGGCTCAATCCCAGGACCCTGAGATCATGACCCGAGCTGAAGGCAGAAGCTTTAACCCACTGAGCCACCCAGGCGTCCCAAGGGTCGGCTGTTTTTATAAGGCAAATTTTACAGCTCTAAAATCTGGGAGATGCAAATTAATAGAATACTTTGTATTTCCTTTGCTCTTGCCAGGGAGCCAGCCCTAGAGAGAGAACGCTCAGGAATGCTGTTGCCCCCCAAACTCCACCCCCGTTGTCACCCCCACCTGATGAGGCCAGCCTTCTCTACCCTCAGTGAGTCTCTCCTCAATGTGAGCTGCTCTTCCACCCACATTGGGTACAGATGTGAAAAGCCCTGGGAGAGCAGGAATAGCCTTGGGAAGGTCCTAACATCTTCTTTCTCATGCTTTGAAAAGTTCCTTTTCTTTGATTTCTGTCTCTTGGTGAGAAATGCTACCCAGCCACCTGCCCCAGTAATGTAGCGGGTGAATTTTCATATTGAGTATGGCGTTGAGGGATACATGATAAAAAGAGTATTGTTGTACTATTTCTGACTCCAAAAATAATGCATTCTTTCTTTGTGGTGCTAGAACAGTCCTGTATCTTAGTTGTGGTGTTGGCTACACAACATGTGTGTCTGGGGGTTACCATTTATACAAAACATGTGTGCATGGGGTGAAACTGCCCCCCACCACAGCCACACACATGAGTACATGTCAGAACTGGCAGAAACTGAATAAGGTGTGGTCTTGTGAACAGCAATGCCAATGTCAGTGTTCTGGCTTTGAGACAATACTACAGTCATCTAAGATGTCACAGTTGGGGGAAGCCGAGTGAAGGGCACACCAACTCTACCATTTTTGCAATTGTTGCAAGGCTCTAATTACTTCAAAATGAAAAGTCAGAGAAAAGTAATGCGTTCTTACTGTAACATCTTCCAAATTCTAGAAATATGTGATATTGAATATAAAAATTCTACCCCCACTGTTAACAATTTGACATCAATAAAAATAGGATCATACTATGTTTGCAGCTTGCTTTTTCACTTATCAGTATGTCTTGGAGATGATTTCATGTCAGTCCAAATAAATTTGTAACTTACTTTTTTTTTTTAAGATTTTATTTATTTATTTGACAGAGAGAGATCACAAGTAGGCAGAGAGGCAGACAGAGAGAGAGGAGGAAGCAGGCTCCCCGCTGAGCAGAGAGCCCGATGTGGGACTCGATCCCAGGACCCTGAGATCATGACCTGAGCTGAAGGCAGCGGCTTAACCCACTGAGCCACCCAGGCGCCCCTGTAACTTACTTTTAATGCCTCTTTCTCTTCACCATATATGATGGGATACTTAAAGAAATACCCCATAATTTTTTCAACTGATCCTCTACTTGCTGTTTCTAAATTTTCCGGTTCCAGTCAGTGCTGCTGAAGATCATCCTTGGGCATCTGTATCTTTGCCCATAGTGTTTCTGTGAACTAAATTCCTAGAAGTGGGCATTGCAAGACTGGGAAAGTACCTGTTTTCCATTTTGATAGCAACCACCAGACTTCCAAGTTGCTGCTTTGTCCAGCTCTGGGGGTTACCATTTATACAGAATACCTTGTATGTGCAACAAAATGGCCCTGGTGATTAACCCCCCAGAAGAGTGTGATGATTTATACTCCCACCAATGATGAATGAGAGTGTCTGTTGTTTTACCCAGTAATTAATTGGGTCCTACCCTTAAAAAAATTATTTTAATTGCATTTCCTTAACGATTAATAAAATTAAACGTTTCTTCATGTGTTTATTGGCTATTTGTATTTCATCTGTGAATTGCTTATTTATATTCCTTGATAAATATTTGCAGTTCCCAAAGTGTGTGCCAAAGTGCTATGGGATATTTTAAATTTTTGTGAGCAGCCCAGTGACACTTGCCATCTGTGAGAAACTGTGTGAACTACTGGCTTGAAATAATTTACAGTTATCAACATTAGCTCACACTGCACTCCTTCTGATGATTCCATATATCTTTGTAAAGTTGAGTATTTGAGAGTTGCTGTGGTAGAAAGCAAGCACCATGGGAAAATCAGTATGGACCAGGAATATGGGTGGTGGAGTCCAGTGATTCCGAGGGTTGGGAAGTTGTGAAGTACCCAGCAGTCACACACATATCATTAGTAAGTAATCGTGGTTATTAAAGAATGAAATCAGAGTATTTTTTCTTTCAACGTATGTATATTATTTTTTCAGTTTCTAAGTTGTTATGGCATAAATATTTATTAGGTTGTTTGGATCTTACTACTTAGTAAATGGAACTATTAGGTATTTATTTTGGCCTAGAGGCACCATGAAAAAATTATTGAGGTGTAAGGGTGCTATGAATGGTGAAAGCTTGTAATTCCATCATATTTCATTCCATTACTTTCATTTTTGTTACTGATTTGAAAGAGGTTTATTCTTTAAAGGAATTAGCAAATGTTTTACCCCTTGTTTTTCACTTTCAAAAATTTCTAGTAATTTTTGGTATACAAAAGATTTCAGTTGTTATGTTGACATTATACGTCTTTTGTGTGTGTGTGTGTGTGACTTTGTTTCATTCTTAGAAAGCCTGTTTTTGCCTTATGATTATACAATATTTTCTTGTTTTCTTCTAGCACTTTTATAGTTTACTTTCTTTTTTTTCTTTTCTTTTTTATGTTTGATTAACTCCTCCATCCAGAATTTATTTCAGTGCAAGGCTTTGGGTAAGGATCCAGCTGTATTATTTCCATAAGACCTAGTTAGTTGTCTTTTTTTTCTCAGTTTGCCACCTTTTTTTTTTTTTTTTTTTTTTAATGTTGGTCTGGGGCGCCTCGGTGGCTCAGTGGTTAAGCCTCTGCCTTCGGCTCAGGTCATGATCTCAGGGTCCTGGGATAGAGCCCCACATCGGGCTCTCTGCTCAGCAGGGAGCCTGCTTCCTCCTCTCTCTGCCTGCCTCTCCACCTACTTGTGATCTCTGTCAAATAAATAAATAAAATCTTTAAAAAAAAATATTGGTCACCATACAGTACATCATTAGTTTTTTCACATACAGTACATCGTTAGTTTATTTTTTATTAAAGATTTTATTTATTTATTTGATAGAGATCACAAGTAGTCAGAGAGGCAGGCAGAGAGAGAGGGGGAAGCAGGCTCCCTGCCAAGCAGGAGCCTGATGCAGGGCTGGATCCCAGGACCCTGAGGTCATGACCTGAGCCAAAGGCAGAGGCTTAACCCACTGAGCCACCCAGGCTCCCCACATCGTTTGTTTTTGATGTAGTGTACCATGATTCATTGTTTGCATATAATACCCAGTGTTCCATGCAATATGTGTGCTCCTTAATACCCATCACCAGGCTAACCCATCCCCCCACCCCTCTCCTCTCAAACAAACCCTCCATTGGTTTCCCAGAGTCCATAGTCTCATGGTTTGTCTCCCCCTCTGATTTCTGTTCCCCTTCATTTTTCCCTTCCTTCTTCTGATGTCCTCCATGCTATTCCTTATGTTCCACAAATAAGTGAAACCATATGATAATTGACTTTCTCTACTTACTTCACTTAGAATAAGTAGTTCCATCCATGTTGATATAAAAGTTGAGTAGTCATCCTTTCTGATGGCTGAGTAATATTCCATTATATATATGCACCACATCTTCTTTATCCATTCATCTGTTGAAGGGCATCTCAGCTCTTTCCACATTTTGGCTATTGTGGGCGTTGCTGCTATGAACATTAGGGTGCATGTGCCCCTTCTTTTCATTACTTCTGTGTCTTTGGGGTAAATACCCAGTAGTGCAGTTGCTGGATCATAGGATAGCTCTATTTTTAACTTTGTGAGGAACCTCCGTATTGTTTTCTAAAGTGACTGCACCAGCTTGCATTACCACCAACAGTGTAAGAGGGTTCCCCCAGTTGGTTGTCTTAGACTCTTTGTTAATAAGTCTGTTTCTTCACTACTGTTTAAATGTCACTTTTACCATTCTCTGAATCTATTTCTGCAAATTTATTTCTGGACCCTCAGTCCTCTCCCTTACAGTGCTTAGTGTTCTCTCTTGGATTTTATGCATTTTATTTATTTATGTACATAACTTACTTCCTATACTGGATTATAAGCTTTTTAAACTTATTGCATCTCTATGTCCTGTAGCTGTTTTCTTTTCTCTTTCCCTCCTTCTCTCCTAAAGCCTTTTTCTAAAACTTTTATTATGGAAAAATTTGAATATACACAGATGTAGACAGAATAATATAATGAATCTCCTGTACCCGTCACTCAGCTTGAACAGTTATTGATTTATAACTAATATTGTTTCATTTACTCCACTACCAGCTTCCTTCCTCCTGTATTGCTAAAGTTAACTGTCTTGAGTGAACAAATTATCCATGTTATTTTGCAGTAATAAGTTTTCGTACCTCAAAGAGATGCTTATTGATCTCAGTATTGTCTTTAAGGAAACTCAATAGTTGAAGATCCAGATAGATAGAAAAGATAAATTGGCAAGTATAATAAAGCTTCCTAAATAAGTTAAACTGGGGTTTATTTTACAAATAAATAATTTGTCATTTAAAACATTTTATATGTAGCTTTGGGGTATCTGGGTGGCTCAGTGGGTTAAGCCTCTGCCTTCGGCTCAGGTCATGACCTCAGGGTCCTGGAATCAAGCCCCACATCGGGCTCTCTCCTCAGCAGGGAGCCTGCTTCCCCCTCTCTCTCTGCCTGCCTCTCTGCTTACTTGTGATCTCTGTCTGTCAAATAAATAAATAAAATCTTAAAAAAAAAAAAATACTTTGTATGTAGCTTTACAGAAAGGTATCTGTGTTCCAAAGTTAGTAACTCTTTGATTAGAGCAGATATTATATCCGTGTTTAGTAAATTGTTTGTTTTTCTTTAAAGATTTTATTTTTAATCAATCTCTGCACCCAGTGTGGGGCTCAGACTCACAACGCTAAGATCAACAGTCGCATGCTCCACTGACTGAGCCAGCCAGGTGCCCTAATAAATTAATGCTTTATATGCAAGCTTTTGTTGGGATGTTGGGTTATCACTGAATACCTTTGACATCTCTTTCTAAACCTCACTCTTACCCAGTAGCTTGGGACCCTTGATGCTTCTTCTGGGTGAGGGGATCCCTAATTGCACTGTAAAATTTGGAGCACCAGGCTAGAGATAATCTAAGACAAATGAATACTCACTCTCTTATTAATACTGTGTACTCCCAGTGCCTTTGCGTGGGGCACGTGTAGAGAGGTCAGGTTTAGTACCTGGCTGCTGCTGTGAACATAGGCTCTGCCCCTGCCACCCATGGCAAGGAGGCATGGAACAATTCCAAATCAATAAATGCTCCATTCATGGAGCCCCTCTCTCCACCAGACAAAGCTACATATCCTTGGGGCCCCAGGGACTGTGAAGAACAGGACATAGTCCTTGCCTTCAAAGAGCTGTACTTTGGGAAAGCTGTACTTCTCAATTGTAGGTTGAGAACCATGATGACAAGATTAAAAAAAAAAATTTTTTTTTTTAATCAAATGAAATGAGCTATTGGGTTCTGAGTAAGAAAAGAGTATGTGTTGGTGGCGGGGAGAGAGATGGCGGTTGATGAAAGCTGAGGAAGGTTTTATGGAGGGGGTGGTGTTCGCTGAGCCTTTACAGTATGAAAGGAATTTCAATAGGTAGAATTGGAGAGGGTGGTGGAGGGAGAAACAGAAGGAACATTCTGGACAGAAAAACATTTGTAAGTTGTCAGGAATGGGAAATTGTCCCATTTAGCCACAAAATAGGTATGTGAAGTGGAGGAAAAAGGAGGTAAAAACCAGAAAGGTAGGTCAAGACTTCAGTGCCTAGCAAATTCTTTAGGCGGTTGGAAGTTGTTGAAGGATTTGGAACTTGGGAGTGATACAATCAGGGCTTTAAGGAAGTTTCTCTGCAGCCATGTGTAAAATAAGCTTTGGAGGTAGGGACCAATGAGTTGTTTTCATCTTCTAGGCATAGGATCTTTGGTTCTTGTACTAGAACAGGGGAGTGTTAATAGAAAGGAGGGAAAGCATTGACACACAAAGTGACTTTTCAGGCCCCTACACACTTTGTGTTTTTGTACATTTTAGTCCTTAAAGAGATTCAGGGGCCTGTTTACTGCAATTCTCTTCCCCGAGCCAGTGTCAGCTAGGAAGTAATCACGCTTCAGAATTAGCACCCTTTTCCTGGCAGCAACAGCACAACACAGCCAAGTATCACCTTTTGGGAACTTACCAAGACCTTCTGAAGGATGTGTTCTCATCTGATAAACAAGTTGAGGTTTGGAGGCGCAACCACTTGAAATGCTTCCCAGCCTGTCCTCTAGCATTGGTGGGTAACTGTGGGTGGCACATGCCCACCAAGCCCTTTCTTGTAGGGATGACCAGGTTGAGTAGCTCAAGTGTCCCAGGGTCATGCCTCCCGTCCATGGGGCTGTTGATTAAAAAAAAAGAAGAAGAAGAAAGAAAAGAAAAAGATGCCGAGCTGTCTGTATAGATGACATAGGCAGATACCCAATGAGCACCATTGCCTGCTGGGTGGAAGTCAGAGGCTAAGAGGGATGCCCTGAGAAGCCTGTGGTCTGGATGGGGATAAGATTAATAGGCCTGAAGCAGAAAACAGTTATATCCTAACCCTTACTGTAATGATTAGGAAGGAAATAGAAGTTAGAAAACTCTTCTGTCTCTCACTTTCCCATCTCCTACCCCCCCCACCACCTATAAACACATACTAATGCAGTCCACCTTTTAAATAATTTTTGCTGTATCTCTTTCTCCGCATTTACATGATTAAGTGTGTTTCTGTGAATTAGAAAGTTGAGATTCCTCCCTCTGTCACCCCCTTCTCACACCCTTCCCCACTTTCAGCCTGACTTAAAGCCATAAAATACTTCTGCCTGCCTGCCTTTCGTTCTGTTTGTATGAATTAAGTCGACAGGATAAATATTCACATTCCCAGCTACAGGCCGAAACAATGTTTGCCTGTTCTGCCCAGTGAGTCGAGAGAAAAAGGGGGCCTGACATCACCCTATACTGTACATTCCCGGCATAGATCATTTATTTAAGTCCCTGAAAAAATACAGATGTTTTACCAGCCGAAATAAAATCCTGTGTAAACACTGGGGTTGGAAAAATGTGGCTCTGACTTAGCTGTGGGGGTTGGAGCAGCGCAGAAAGAAGCCTAGGCAAAAATGGCAGATCCAGAAATTTTATACTTGGCTGAGTGTGATAGGGACAAAAGCGTTCTCCCGAAGTCTGCATGCTGCAAATGAAGAAGAGGATATGTTTTTAGAAAAATACAGCTGCAGAAAGTGGATAGATTCGTCGATCCGCAGAGTTTGAGATTGTTAATGATTACAGTACACAGAAGCTGATTTGTATCTGACCTCTGAAATGAACGCCTCTTTTCTCTTTGGAGTTGTCCTTTTTCACAGCCTGCCTAACCTGGGCCTGTTATTGCTGGATCCTGCTGTTTCTGGAGCTCAGCTGCTGTTGATTTTATAAGGGGGAAAATTGCCTAGAAGCCATGCTTGGTGAAGAGGAAAACCCATCTCAGCGTTGCATTCCCAAACAGCCATATATCATCTTGATCTTGTCTAACACAGGTCACTATTTTAGTCTAGCAGCGTAAACCAGACATATTTTACTGGTGCGGTGCAAGTTTTTTCAGGGATCTGCCTCATGACCCTTTTCAGTCCTGTGGCATTTATTCAAAGAGCATTATATTTGCTCTTGTGAAGTCGCTTTTAAGATTTAGAGTTGCCCAAATGGGCCCTGTGCTTTACACACATGCTTGGGGGCTGCCCCGATTCTCTCTGTGGTTGGAGTGGGCAAAGAGGAACTGCTTGCAGGTTCTCTAGATTTTCCTTCAGTCCTCCAGAGATTCATCAGGGCTTGCATCTCGGGCAAGAACGCTAGCCCACTCCCCTCTGCTGCCCGGCCTCCCCTCTGAGGGCACCCCTCGTGGTCCCGTTGCCCACGACAGTCATGGGCAGGGCTGCTGGTGTGTGCCTAGTTGTTGACATGTGCTTTCTTTTTCTCCGTCTCACAACCGCCTTAGGTCAGCAAAGCTTTCTGCTGCTGCTTTTGCTGAAGACATCTCTAAGTCCGCTCTAGTCTTTCTCCAAGGGCCTGCAGAGGCCAGAGGCAACCCTCTGCCTTGCTTCGTCGCGTCCCATGGTGTTCATTCATAGAGCTTCTTTTCACTCTCGAAAGATTTCTTGCTGTGTGAGATAAGTTACCACTGACTAGAGCAGTCACCACACGGGTGTTCCTAACCAAACTCCTGAGTTCCCCTTCCCTCATTCCCAAACCTGCATGTTCCCTTGTCGTCCCTGTCTTGGACGATGGCTTTCCATCACCGACTGCCTGAGTGAAGAGGCTCTTTTCTGACCTTCAACTCCACGTCTAAATGCCAAGTTGCCAAATCCTGCTTCTCCAGCTTCTTCTTCTTCCTTTTTTTTTTTTTTTTTTAATGATTGATTGATTGATTGATTTGACAGAGAGAGATCACAAGTAGGCAGAAGGGAAGGGGGAAGCAGTCTCCCCACTGAGCAGAGAGCCCGATGCCAGGCTCCATCCCAGGACCCTGAGATCATGACCTGAACCAAAGGTAGAGGCTTAGCCCACTGAGCCACCCAGGCACCCCTAGCTTCTCAAATGGCTCTCAAGTGTATCCTTTTCCTCTCCATTCCATTCTTCTTACCATCTAGATTGGGGCTTTCACAAAATCAGAGTCCTATCAGCACCAAGCAGATGAGTGAATGAGGGGGGCTGTCATAAACACACAGCCCTCTTGGTCCAATCCTTTGTTTTTAAAGTTTTGATAGATATTTGGGTTCAATAAATACTTAACTTTCCTCCTTCTTGATTCTCCAAAAGTTAAAAAAAAAAAAAAAAAAAAGGCAAGAAAGCAGTGATAAATGACACTGATACTCCACCTTAGTCCCATGAGTAACAGGCAGTTGTGGCATGGCAGTGAACCCACCCCCACAGATGCCTGTTACCGTGTAGGAGCATGGGCCTGCGGTCCCCAGGTCTTCTAATGTTTCAGAAGAAGTTGGAAATCAGGATGATTTTGGTGTGAAATCTCCCAGTTCATAAGTGGCAGTTTAAAAATAATACTGTGCAGGTTGAAGAAAACATCTGCAGCCACTTTGGGCCCACTGCCATCCTTGGCTTTCAGCCTCTGGCTTTGACCCTGACCACCTGTAGTCTAGACTGATAGCAATCTTGGTCATCCTGCCCCTTTTTATCCAGCCTCCACAATGCCCTGACCTTTCCTTTCCAAATTCCAGATCTGATTATGTGAGCACTGTCTCTAAAGAGGCCTGTGCCGCCTGCAGAACAGAGGTCCCTTGGTGGTGCTTTTTAGATCCTCATTCCAACCTGACCCCTCTTTGCAGCTGTGTCTCCTACCGCCTTGCACACCCTTGACTTTGCTCTCGCCATACACAACTACTTGCTGTCCCCGAGCAGTCCTAATATTTTCTTTCCATTCATAGGATGTTTTAAGAACAATTTCGGGATTTACAGAAAAACTGAGCAGAGAGTTCCCACATACTCCTTTTCCTCCCTAGTTTTCTCCTGTTTTAATATCTTGCATTAGAAGGGTATGTTTGTTACAATCAATGAACCAGTATTGACCCATCATTATTAACTAAAGTCCACAATTTACATTAAGGTTTGTTGTTTTTGTTGGCAATACTGATATTTTAATACCCTTTAATATTTTTTTTTTATAATTCAGTTTCCTCTCTGCTTGCGTGGTCTTCCCTGGATTCTGACCAGATTTGTTTAAGGGCCAAATAGGAATATGACTTTTTCTGCAAAGCCTTCTCTGAATGTTTATTTTTGGAATGGGGGCTAGAAGGGAAGGGGCAGACAGAAAAAGGAAGAGAACTAACATTTTTATCAGGTGCCTAATGGGTGCCAAGTACCATATATTCCTTTAAATCTCTCTATAGCCCTATAACAGAGACTGTTATATACTGTTTACCGAGGAAGCAGAGGTTAAATAAGTTGCCCCAAGCCCCATAGCTAGTAACTGGTTCTACACCATGTCCACCTGGCTCCCAAGCCTGTGCCACCTGCTGCTCACCCTGTAGGGCTGCATTTCCACTACTGACCTAGCCTCCCTGCTCTCCCTACTGCAGCAAAGAGTGCAGTGGTGTTTCCACTCCTTAGTCGGGGTTGCAGGAGCTCACCAAACCCAAGGGCACGTGTCCTACAGGCAGCGTTGGTATACGAAGAGGCACCGCAGCGCGACGTCAATTCAGCAGACGCTTGTTGCATTCCTGCTGTGTGCCGAGCTTGGTCAAGGGTGAGGTCAAGCAGAAGAGGATGGGGATGGTGATGCTGCCATGTAGGTCGTACATCCAGACCAGGCAGGGGCGAGGAAGCTATGGATTTTCCACTTACCCGTGACTAGAGTGTAAGCTGCGGGGAACAGGTGCTCGTGTGTTCTGTGCTGACACTCCTAGGACCATGCCTGGTAGTTGTTTAGTAAATATCTGTGGACTGAATATTTGAATCATATTGCAAATTTGGGAGACCTAAAATGACACTTCCCTTCTCGGAGCTCTCACATGCATTCAGTTGGTCGCACAGTTTCAGTATCTCTGTTTGGTTCAGTGTGGTCCTGTACTGCAAGTTATTCCAGGCCTGGCCTAGTCCACGCTCCTAGCCCAGAGGTTCTCCTGGCGCAGAACTTTCGGAGAAGGGGGAACGCAGGAGGAATTGCCCTCGTAGTCTTTTCCGACTGATGGGCAGATAACCCTTCCTGGGAGCTGCCTGGGGCTCCTGGACCTGACCTTGGACCATATTTCCAGAGGCCTGGCCCCATGTCTGGACTTCACACCAAAGGATGGCCTCATTTTTCTTGGACAAATTAAAACAGACCCTCTAAATGTCAGGGGAAGATAGCCGTGTATTCAAATATAGTCATTAATTTTCTTGAAGAAAAAAAATGATCTCAAACACAGTAACCTGTTCCACACCTAGACCTACAAGACCGTCCTTTCCTCCCCTCCCTCCGTCTTCTCCCCTTCCTCCCCTTCTTGCCCACTTTTCCCTTGACTTCTGTGCCCTGCCTTCCACTTCCTCGCCCTGTCTCTCCTCCATGCTTCCTTCCACCGTGGTTCTCGTAAGTGTACCTCCCTCTGCAGTTGCCCTGTGTAAATAGATCGCTCTCTGTTCCTGGTGAATAACCAGGATCACAATTGTTGTCTGGGTTGTGCCCAAGGTGACAGAATTGATGGACCTGGAGGCTGATTTTCATAAACCAGAGCTACCAAGCGTTTCAAAAACAGCCTTGTTTTTGCCAAGCAAGGTGAGCAAATATAGGACTAAGTTTAAACATCCATCAGGAGTTATTTTTGAGGTGATTGCTTCTAAATGAGAGGCATTCGAAAATCTCACAGGTTTCTTTACAAGTAAATTCCACAGTCATGTATTTTGCTGGTGTCTGCTGATTAATTACGATTCTGTGACACCATGAAAAGCCCTGGTGGTTGGTTTTGTGCAGCTGTGGAGGAAAGTAAAGCAAGGCCCAGTGACTTTGCCAGCTCTGTCAGGAGAGCGGGGATTCGGGCAGAAGGAGCTGTTTTTTTCACTCTGGCAGTCACCACAGAAGAACAGAAGCCCCAGCCAGACCCATTTCTCCAGACTTCACGACGGGCGGTTTGGGTCCCTGCGGGGGTGTGGTGAAGTAGTGATACTTGATCTGTTGCCTCTGAAATAACAGATCCATTATTAGAGAAAGCATTTTCAGTCTCTACATTGGGACTTGTGTGCATTCTCCTACACAATTAGGTCTGTTTAGACCCCACCCCCCCAAAAAAAGTACTTACATATAGTAAAGTAATCACAATTAAAAAAAAAAATTCTCTACACAATTTGTTGTTGGTGACTGCAGACGCCTGATCCAGGAAAACTGCTAGCTCATTCTTGTTCAGGCTCTGATGATTCTGGATCTCTTTTGTCTTGGCCTCTTGCTTCTTCTCATTATTTGCCTCCCTATTTAACTCTCGCTTAGACTCCTCATCGGCTGGAGAGGAAGAGAAGAAAAAGCTAAATCTCGTCGCTTTGAAAGAGTCACCTGTAGCTCCGGTGAAGGATGCAATAGGGAAGGGAAGCAAACTGATTATTAAAATGGACTTTCCAAGTTCTCGGCGTGTTTATGCGTACTGGCTTTGCTCCGCTCACTGATTCCGCTTGGTTGAGATGAGGAGACCAAAGGAGCTCTCTGACATGCGTCCTCACACTCCTTGGCCCTGGCTAAGGTCAGAGGAGCTTATCTGTGCCTTAGTCCTCTCTCTCTGCTGCAGCTTTGGACTCCTCACAGAGTGTTGTTGGTGTCATCACTGAGTGTGAACCCAGACATGCTTACATGAGCCGTGCACACAAATACACACACGGTCATGTGTTTGCTGAATCTGCGGCCTTCATTCTAAGTGGAGGCAACTAGATGATCTGTCCTTCTCTGCCCAGTTCTCCTACATCATGTCGTGTCAGAGTGAGAGTAGCTTGTGTCTGTTTTGCTGCTTTCACTCCATGTCTTGGTGAAAAACTGTGGAAAAAAATCAAGATCGTTTATAGATATCACCATTCGTGTTTGCAAAGGCATGCATCGTCGTGGCCTGCTTCTTTGGCCAAGACTGTTCTGATAAACCCAACCCACAAACCAGTTTGGACTGTGAGACTGTTGATTTTTCCTCTGCCGTGAGATTTTGACTTGACAACGCACATTTTTTTCATGTTAGACAGGTCACAGAGAGCAAGGTGTTTGCCTTTCTTTGCTAAAATCACTTGATAGGCTGTTGGAACTAATAAGCTCTTATATCAAATGAGTGTTTGGTCACTGAGTAGTCACCCTTGTTTGGAATTGCGCAGGGGGACCCAGAGCAGAGGTAGGGACGGAGGGCTTAGGTTTCCTGCCACTTGCTACGTCCTCCCAAACCAGCTTGCTTCCTGCGTGGAGACCAGAGCCCCATTCTGCAGGTGTCTATTTCCTTTGAGGGGAATATTTTGAGGAAACCTAATGGGGAGGAACTGAACATTTAGGAAAAATATATTTTCACAGCAGGATGTTGCTTTTTTCTCCTTTTTGGTTTAGGTTTTTCATTTGTTACAAGCCTGCACAGACTCCAAGTACAGACTGAATACAGACTTTCAGCAGGAGCTGGCTGACGTTGCTGTCTGTACCAGAGCCAAACTCTGGCTGGCCAAGAGGTATGTTAAAACCCCACATGAGTAAGGAGTTATCAGGGGTTAGGGATACATTGGAGAATGGCTGTTTCTAGTTGTGGGAGTTTTAAAAAGTTATTGGCATGAGTTTTCTAAACTTATTGGAGTATTTATCTTTTTAGAACTTTGGGTTGTGGGAAAGAAAGAAAAATATTTTCTTGACAGTTTTTCTGAAACGGCTATATGGCTGTGGGACTTGTAATATGGCCTTTTATCAGTCCACCGATCAGCTTGTTTTTATTAATACCTGCCATGTGCCCAGCCCTGTGTCAAATATCATGGCGGTAAAAGGCAGTAATTGACTCAATCATGTGGTGCAAACTCTTAGGTGCCACGGCAGTTCATAGATTAGAGATTGGGGTAAGACTTGAACAGGTACAGAGAGACCAGTACAGCATGAACAAGAAAAAGACGTACAGATTGCCCTCTTTCTAGGTAGGCAGGAGAATAGCTTGAATGATCGAGGCAAAGGAGGGTGGGGACATTTGTTTTTTCATTCTCGCTGTTCTTCATTTATTCTAGAACTTAGGACATTTACTATGTGAAAGAGGGAATAAAAAGAATCTTTCATTCAAAACACAGGGAGTTCTCTTTGTAACAATATGGTCAAACCCATGTTGCAAGACTCTGATATTGGTTGCACATTGTTACTGCAAGGGCCCCCTGTATGTCCTCTGTACATTCCAGCACAAGAGGCCCACAGGCCACCACATTCCATGCCAAAGTATCTTGCATTCGATTAGAAATCAATGTATTGATTGTCTAACGTACCAGCCTTTTCGTTTTTCAAAAAATGTCCCTTCGCTCACTTTTGTTGGTTCTCCACCTTATATGCGAAGGCAGGAAACAGGCAGTACAGGCCCACAAGTCACTGTAATCCAACAAAGTCTTGTCCAACACCAGCTGCACACTGACCTTTGTGTTAGGAGATGGAAGGGATGCAAAGAGAGAGAAAAACTAGCTCTGGTTTCAAGAAACTCAAATCCAGGAGGTGAGAAAGATGTGTAAATAAATAATTGTCATCACATATGGCAAGGGAAATAAAAAGTGTGTGTAGTGAGCCCAGGAGTAGCCCAGAGGAGGGGCAGCAAAGGGCCTTCCAGAGATGAGCAACATTTCGGCAAGTGGCCAGGGCACGGAAGGCATTCTGGGCTCTGGTAATGTCAGCAGCAAAGATGTGGCTGTGTGACATGGCATGGCAAACATGGAGAGTGGTAAACAAGTCAGCTCTTCTGGAACCTAGTAGAAGGTACACGAGGCTACGGAAATCCACGGAGGCCACACAGTGAAAGCTCCTCAAGGAAACCTCTTGGTGAAAGGGAGCCATTGAAGGATTTCTCGGTGTGTGGTTGTGTGAGTCTCCACGTATTGTCTAAGCACCTATAGCTCTGGACAGATACTGATGGAGAGATGGTTAGCTCTCGTTTTTTAGACCAGTCTGTGTTTTCTCTCTCTCATGTAGAGAACAGGAGTTGACTGGCCATAAACTGATTCTCTGACTGAGCTAGTATCATTGCCTTCTGTGTGGCTAGGGGAGGTAACTCCCCTAGGCTGCCTTTCTTGGGAGAATAGGGAACTGTGATCACATTTGTGCTCTCTTCTGTTTATCAGTAGCCGGCCAGGTCCTCCTAGGTTTTGTGTGTAGGGATCAGGAAGTCAGGGCTCTCCAGGAGCCATGCTATTGAATGAAACCTCTGCTTTTAGCCAGGCTCACCCCAAGACAGAATCCTAAATTTCCTGTTCTGCAAGTGCTTTATAGGCATTTCTGCCCCTTAGACTGCTGCCCCTTCATGGGTTTCATAGAAATTCAACCTCTACTGGCTTCTCCCTTCTTGTTGGACGGAAAGGAGGAAATGGTGTCACAGGCCAACCCTCTGAATGGACCTTCATGCTATGGGGTCAGTGCCTGAAGATGGATGACCAAGCTGCCATCAGCCTCCTCTTCAGCTGGAGGGGTCCTCCTGTCCTCTTTTAACTTTCCCTCTGGTCCCTATTGCAATTTTCCTGTGAGGCTTTCAGCATCATCACTACCCCACCCCCAACACACACACACACACACACACCTTCTCTTATTTTTCTCCATGATTTTTTCAGCCCTAGAAAACAAAAGCATGAATCACCGCAGTTCACTGTGTTTCCACGAACTTCCTTGCCCAGAGTCCAGGAAAGCCACTTTTATGTTTCCAGTACAGTCCACTCTTTATGATCCAAGTGTGAACTTTATACTTTGTGGGTAGTCTGTAGGTGGTTCCTAACACCAGGCTTCCTCTTGCTCCCCACGCACTTTTACTGTGTTAATCAGGATGTGTTCAGAACCTGAAATAAAGTTTGGGTGGAAAACACACTGGCAGAGCACCATCCCTTCTAAAGCCATGTATCAGTTTCTCTGTATTATCCACGTCATTAGCATGATAACCTTGAGGTTCCTGAACAGGAAAGGAGAACACTGAACGTAAATGACGAAGTTTCAGCCTGTCCTGTGAGACATGCCTGCCTTGTCCCTGAGGTCCTTTGAGGTCATTGCCCTGGGAGGTGAGTGCGTGCACTAATACCTCCATGCTCACAGGAGCCCATTCTGGGTCCTGATGGGCCCTTCTCGAAGCCGACCACCATTTCACATTATCACCTGCCTTTCCCATGAAAGACATTGCAATGTGGAGTATTCCCAGTTCCCCTGCTCAAGAGGCTCTTTCTGTCCCTAGCAATTTACATATGAAAGACGAATAAATGTTCCTTTGTGCCTACTAAGGCTTTTCTGTATCTTTTGAGTATAAGCTATGAAACATTAATGTTACTGCCAAAAAAAAAAAAAGAAAGCTAGTTTAAATTTTAGCACCGACACCTTTTTTCTTCTACAATTTATTAGCCTGAGTTCCTTCAGTCCGCTAAGTACATACGCATTAGTGAGGGTGTCACTTATTTGTCTTTTTATTCCCAAAGAAAGTTTAAAAAAACAAAAAAGTATTGGAGCCACTGGATAATCAATTCGGTTTTGTAAATTTTGACCCTGAAATTGAGGGCACATAAAATAAAGACTTTTGTCATATATTTATGTTTTGACTTTGCAAGATTAATTGGGATTTATATGAGGTGGTTAAGCAATAGCCATGGAGTTGTGGGGAATTTTTGGTGATGAACAGCCAGCTGGCAACGTGGCCTGAGTAGAGGCCTGGGCTTCTGCTCTTACAGGCCGCTTTTCATTCCAAGATGTCAAAATCTTTATGGAAGTCAGCTCGTTAATCCTTCACGTTCCTTCCCCTTTTGCCTCCAGGCCTCCCTTCTCCGCCAGGTCAGTGTCTCTCTCACGGTGTGAGCACCGTTCCTCAGCTACTGAAGGAAAGGGAAGCCGACCTAGGCTGCAAGCGGAGTGCACATTGGGGTAGCTGACGGGCCTGGAGAGGCTGGCCGCGGGTACCCCTGGAGGGCACTCAGCAGTGCCCTGGGGAGGCTAACGGCCGGCCCCAGCTCTGCGGCCCCAGCTGGACCACAGGCCCTGCCTAAATAGGAAGGATTTTCTGAAAGCCCTGTCAGAGAGGCCTAAGAGGAGAAAAGACTTACTATTTTGATCGAGAGTTAGAATTATTACTATATTGGGCTTAAAATTTTTCAGAAATCAATTTGGTTTTAAAAGGAAGAGGTATTGTGTGTGTGTTTCCCTTCATACAAATGTGGTGAACTCACTGAACCGTCAGGCTCAGTGCAATGGATGACATGATGACCGGCAGGAAAAATATGCCCTACGAAATGTTTTTCCACTTTTTTTTTCTTCATCATCAGTGTAGCGTATGCTTATCATAGAAGGTTAGGCAAGTATGAAATTTGGAAAAGAGGAGACTGTCAGTCTGCTCTTACCAACATCCAGTGGAAGCCACTATTGTTAGTTCACGGTTTTCTATATATACTTACTTCATCTTTGCTCCTGGGCCTTTTTTTTTTTTTAACATAGTTGTGGCTTGACTATATATATAAGTTAGAGCTTCACTTTTTTTACATAACAGTATCATGAAAGTATTTGCTATTATTATTATTTTTTTAAGATTTATTTATTTGACAGAGATCACAAGTAGGCAGAGAGGCAGGCAGAGAAAGGGAAGCAGACTCCCCACTGAGCAGAGAGCCAGATGCGGGGCTCAATCCCAGGACCCTGAGATCATGACCTCAGCCAAAGGCAGAGGCTTTAACCCACTGAGCCACCCAGGCGCCCCTGCTATTATTATTATTTTTTTAAACTCTTTATGGTATAGCCACTATGAAGAAAAATAGCATGGCGTTTCCTCAAAAAATTAAATATAGCATTACCATATGACCTAGCAGTTCAATTCAGTTGGGTATAGACCCAAATGAATTGAAAGCAGAGTCTTGAAGAGATATTTGTACACCCGTGATCACAGCAGCAGTATACACAACAGCCAAAAGGAAGATGTAACCTAAGTGTCCATTGATGGATGAAGGGATCAACAATGCAGTGTATATGGACAATGTTATTATTCAGCCTTTACAAGAAAGGAAATCCTGATACAGGCTACAACATGGATGGACTTTGAGGACATCATGCTAAGTGCAAGAAGCTAGTCACAGAAAGACAAATGCCGTATAATTCCACTTCTGTAAGATACCGACAGTGGTCACATTCATGGAGACAAAATAGAATGGTGGTTGACAGGGGCTAGGGGAAAGGGAATGAGGAGATCGTGTTGAATGGGCCTAGAGTTGTACTTTCACAAGATGGAAAGAGTTCTGGAGTTTGTGACTCTGGGTATTGGCATTTATGAAGTGTGCAGATTGGCTGATGGTGAGTTTTTACTCCAGTCAGTAGTTCCTCATGCTGATGGCTGCATATTAGAATCATCTAGAGAAGTGTTAAAACTTGATGCCAGGTTCCACCTCCAGAATTTTTTATTTTTTTGATTGAGAGCGTGAGCCAGGTACTGGTAGTTTTAAAACTCTCCAGGAGATTCTAAAATGCAGTCAGATGGAGAACTACCGATGTGGTTTTGTGCATCCTTGTGTCTCCCATCGCCTTGAGAAAGAAGATGAAGGATGAGTGTTGAGTGAAATTGTAGTCGTGTTACAGGGCACCTGGACTTTTCTTGGGAGGCCATAGACTCATTCAAGAAAAATGGAATGACCATCACTCCAGCCTGCTACCCAGGAGATAACAATTGTTAACACTTTCGTTCCACAGATGTTCCAGAATGTGGGGCCACGCCACTGTGTAGTTTCATATACGAGTGAATTTCCCAGATAGATTACTTAAAAGCTGCCTTAGCAAGATATTTTAACTTATGTCCGTTGCCCTGAGAAGTGCCTATACTGGTACTCTGGGGTGGTATACTGTCTT
This sequence comes from Mustela lutreola, assembly GCF_030435805.1. Taxonomy (NCBI): domain Eukaryota; kingdom Metazoa; phylum Chordata; class Mammalia; order Carnivora; family Mustelidae; genus Mustela; species Mustela lutreola. Next base: position 69,499,629 of record NC_081298.1, read on the forward strand.
GGAAGCTTACGGCTCCTTTTTGTTTTTTGAGGAGTAGCTTGAAGAGAATAGACTCGTATTTGTATCACTTCTTTCAACAAATACTTACTGAGCCCTGCTATAAGCCAAGCTGTATTAAATACTGCAACTACCTATTAAAACCAAACTTCAGCGTAGAGAGGGCAACAAAACAGAGTCTTGTCAAATGGAATCATGGACCTCACACTTTAGAACTAGAGGGAATCCTGAAGTTGCTTGCAGTCCACTCCCATCCCCATATATATGGGAAAGTGCTGCCCAGAGCAGTTGGAGAATTTGTTGTCACACAGCCTACCGGGGCAAAGGTAAGATCCTACGGACTTAGTTCCCTGCTCCTTGTGGGGCTCCTTCTGCTGCCCCTCCCACCCCCCTGCCCTTGCCTCCATCTGTCCAGTGTTTTTATGTCAAGACTTCTGAATGTCAAAAGGTTAAGCATTTTCAAGAACAGTGCTCCTCAGACCCTAATGTGCATGTGAATCACCCCGGGAACTCCTTAACGTGCAGACTCTCATTCAGTAGGTCTGGGCTGGTGCCCAAGATCCTGCATGATCTGACGAGTTCTCGTGCAGTTCTGCTGCTGCTGGTCGCAGGACACAGTATGTATTTGAAGGCCAGGGTTCACTGTGGTCATCAGGACCACACCTGTTTGAAATACTCCCCCTTCACACCCTTGTTCTCAAAGGCTAGAGCTTGGGGACACAGGAAAAGGCTAAGACCACTAAAGGTGTCAGCCTGAAATTCTTTCCCCATCCCCCTGGGTTGCCCTGCGTGGAGGGGCTGCATGGCCCCAGCACTTTCTATGGGGAGCCCACACTCCCTTCCCCAGGCAGCCATCCCAGTGGCCTCAGTGCTGAGGGTAGGACCAGTGCTTGTTGACACGCAGAGAGTATTATCATTTTGAAAACAACAGCCTGATATTCTGGTGAGAAAAACAGGGTCTCAGGAATACAAGAACACATCCCAAGGCTATGAGGAAAGCAAGCTCGGGCAATAAGTTTTGAGTAAAACCATCCTGACGGGGAGAAGAAATGTTGGAGGGCACTAATGTTTGTTGAGGACCACCCTTTGTACTAGACCTAATGATTTGTTACCTCAAGTTGATTCTCACTTGCAAAAAGTTTCAGCTCTATGATCTCTCCACTCTCCACTCTCCATCAGTGCTCCTGACACCCACCTTTTCCCTCTTCTGTGGTCTCCTCGTCCACATCTCCATCTCTCCAGTACATGCCTCCAGCCACTTGTGCATCTCCGTCCCTGTCCACCACCTTGGTCTGTACTCTCATCGTTCTCCCTATTTTCTCTCTAAGTTCCTAGGCCCAGCTAAGCAGAGTGGTAAGCTCCTTGAAGGCCTTGGACTTAAATGTGTGAGGAAAATAGGTTTCTAGAGCAGAGCTGGGACTGGCGTTTGTACAACGATCCCAGTCCTGCCCCAGGGGTGTGGGGACCTGTGGCCAGCTGCAGAATTGCTGGTTTGGGACTCTGTTTTGCTTCACAGCTGAAGACAGCATCTATGTCCTAACCACCAGATTGATTCGCACAAGTGCCTGCACCTCCCAGGCAGAAACACCATTTCCCACCATTCCTTCGCCCTTCCCAAACCCCACACGCCTCCTGGGTCGCTCCCCTCCCTAAAGGGAGAAGAGTCCTCCTTTCGCAACTGCTTGAAATGAAGAGAGACCTCAGCCCTTTGCCACAGCTGCAGGTTGCTGTTTCACTCCCATGCCCATAGAAAAGCGTCCAGTCGAGAAGGATTGTTAAAATATTCTGATGCTCATGTGGCATTTTAAGGCTATCATGTGTGGTCCCTGCCAAAACTGTAAGGGAGACAAGTCTGAACAGGGATGGTTAGTTACATAGCAAGTTTCCAGGCATTGCTGGGGGTTGGATTTTTGCTTTTTTGGTTTGTTTCTTCTTCACTCTCTTTCTTCCCTTTTTTTTTTTTTTTTTTTTAAATATAAAAGTTTTCCCACTTCTCCCTTTGCATCCCCTCTTTTTCAACATTGCTTTTCTTTCCACCCCCAGATTTTATGGGGGAGAGAGATTCCCATTAGGACCACTCTGAGTCCTTCAGCTCAGCCTCCTTCAAGTCTCCTTGTGCCTCATGCATATTTGAAAGATGAGAGAAATGAAGTTGGTGTCTTTCAGACCCAAGCTTGTTGACATGTGTCCGCTTCTCTTTCAGACTTCTCAGAAAAATTTAAGGTCAAGATATCTCGGGATAAGATCCTGTTTGTATTTTGTAAAAACAAAGAACCATTAAGTTAGCGCATTTCAACCCAAACCGATGGACAGGGTGCCAGAGATTTTCTTCATTAGCTATTCCTTTTAAAAATATGTCAAGACTTGAAGGAATAAGGTGTCTGAGAAGAAGTGAAGCTTGAGAATATATGAGGTATTTCTTGTTGACAGGCTGGGCTTATGGAAACCAGTCAGGTAAAAGGAGTCACAAGAGATCAGTATATGGAACTGAGCCTTTGAGCAAGGTGCCCAAGATCAAAGCTTCTCCATATTACAGTGAAAAATAAAAATAGTCCTTTCATGCAACTACACATCAAGAATTCCACTGCCAACTGCTGGTGCTTTCTACTTCTTAAATATAGAAACCTGCAGACCTAACCTGGAAATGGCAATTAATTTGATAAAGGACTCAGAAATGTCTGTTTTGCCCCACTTGTAGCTGTTGGCTCATGGAGTTATTGCTGTTGGAAGATTTGGGCGATGCTGTCATTGCCCGGCTTGCAAAGGACTGCAGGCTTTAAGTGTCCTCAACACATTTTCGTAATATTGTGTAAAACACTAACATAGTGGCTTATTTTTTTTCCTTTAGCAGGTAACATGCTCCGTCTTTTGGGTAAGTCAACACATGGATCCATTCCCAAGGAATTGGAGCCAGTTCAGTTTCACAAATAGTACAAAGCAGTGTCGTGGACACAGTAGGGAGTAGAGAAATGAATGATATGGTCCCTATTTCAAAAACCACGTAAATAAGACAGGTATGGATTTAATTAACTGTAAACAAGAATCTGGTCAATTCCGAAATGAGGTCAGAGTGTGTTACAGGAGCTGGCTTGTGGGGCCAGGCTGCCGAAGGAAGTCTTCTAGGAGCAGGGAAACGTCTTTAAAGGCTGGGTGAGATGGAATTATTAGATAAGGTTAATTTTCTTAGATTGGAGAATGACTGAGTTTAGACTGATAGAAAGCCCGTGTTGCTAAATAAATTGTGAAGGTCTCACTGCCCAAGTACAAAGGAAGGAATCTTAGCACAGCGTTCAACATCATGGGAACCACTTTAGGCATTTATCATGGAGTCTCTATTGTCAGAGCTTAGTAATGGTTTAGTCTAGTTGAAAAGAGAGCTTATCCATGTGAAACAACCAACGGTGACGTCCATGAAGAAGCTGTAATTCTGTAGTACGTAGAATAAGTACAAGAACTCGGGGAACAGTGTGGACTGGAATAGTCAGGGAAGGCTTTGCTTTCTTGGAGAGTTAAATATTCGAGATGGGTCCTGGCGCATTGGTGTGATTTGGAAACACCAAATATGGTGAGAAAAGAGCGTGTCAGGATTGTGGACAGCATGTGCAAGGACACACCGAAGGGAATGCCTGGGATATATTGGGTACCTGTGAGGGCAGAGGGCTGTAGGAGACACGCTATGTTTTGGAGAGCAGTACAAGACTTGATAAGAGACCAGTTGTGGCAGGCCTTAAATGTCAGCCAGAGGAATTTGGATTTGATCCAAGAGTTAAAAGGAAGTCAGTAAGCTCAGGCTTATACTGGTAAGTACACTGCTGTCTCCACGCACACGAGATACACTGAGGAGTATATTAAATCTTTGCAGCCCCTCCCAGTGATCAACACAATTTGCAGCCCCTCCTGGTGGTAAGCAAAAGCTCCCCAGTAACCATCAACCAGATCTCTGTCTCTTGGAAGCCCCTGTTCCCTGCCTGGGCCGCTGGTGAGGGGAGTAGAGATGCTGGTTGTATGCATTTTAGACCACCTGCCTGTTGTCTTCTCAACAGTGCCAAGAGGACCACTGAGCCACAGAATTTATAGCAGGAAGGGAATTTAGAGATCTTCTAGTCCCGTGGAATCCTTTCTTCAAATAGAAGCTTAAGAGTAAGTTCAAGGGGCGCCTGGGTGGCTCAGAGTTAAGCCTCTGCCTTCAGTTCAGGTCATGATCTCAGGGTCCTGGGATCCAGCTCCGCATCTGGGCTCTCTGCTCAGCAGGGAGCCTGCTTCCCTTCCTCTCTCTCTGCCTGCCTCTCTGCGTACTTGTGATTTTTGTCTGTCAAATAAATAAAATCTTAAAAAAAAAAAAAAAGAGGAAATTCAACATGTTGAAGATAGTAGGACTGACACACGGTAGGATGGGGGCCTGGGGACCCACCTGCATGGCTCTCACCCACTGGGGGCTCTGAAAGGGACAAAAAGGAGCATCCTGACTTCCTATTTCAAAATAGGAATCTAATCCAAACTAGTATTTGTAGATGAGGAATTGGGCACAAGAGGGCAGGTAACTTCTTCCTACTTGACAGATGTGGCTGACTCTGGAGGTGGCCCAAGTTGGGCATAAATAGCAAATTTGCTTTTTGCCTCTTGATCCACTTCCTTCTTCTACTATGGCCTGATCATCCTTGTAGCAAATCCTGCCACCCCATGCCCGTGGGCTGTCCCAGCACCCTCTCTCAGGAACTGCCCTCCTTGGACAGGGACACATGCTCTATACCTTCTTGCCGTCCAACGTTTAGCTATTCAAAGTCCTCTCGCCTTAGAAATCTATTCTCAGCTAGCTGACTGCCACTGCCACTTGATCTGAGCAGCGACTCATGCTAACATCTTACTAAGTTCTAACATGTAAACAAGTTAATTCTCCTGGATCATACAACTGTTTTTTCAGTAGTGATCTTTGGAGACAGTACTCTTAACTGGTGTCAGCAACTCTGAAGGCAGGCTTTTGGGCAAGGCATAGACCTGACTGGAGTGCTTCTTTATGCCTCAGTTGGCCTCCTGCTTGTGTGCCCTCATACTGAGCTGACTCAGCCAGGGTACGTTTGTCCCTTGTGGCCAGACTTCTGCCGTCTCCCCGAGGGCTTTGGGGATCTGTAGACTGGTCTTACATAAATGGACCGAGGGAACAGCTTTAAGAAGAACCCTCCAGAGCCCCCACTCTCTTTCCTTCCTCCTTCTCAGCTGCCTGCGATACCCAGGCTTCTTTGGTGATAGAATTGGCCTACACACCTCTGGAAATAACACTTTCCCGTGCAGTATCAGGATTTTACTCCAGGGCTCCCTGCCTGAACCCAAACGCCCTGTGTTTCTGGGTGACCAGAGGAGGGGCACTTTGGGAGCGACTTGGCAGATGGAAAAGCCTCTGTCCTGTTTATGCGTCCTGCTGGAGTTGAGGAAAGGCAGAGGTTAGCAGGTCTGGGTTCTAGGGTCCCTGTTCAGCTGTAACCAACCCTGTGGGGCCAGCCTTCTCTTTGGGACTCTGTTTTTATCTGTAAAATGGGACCCTGTAAAATGACGGTGAGAAACCAATGTGGGCAAGGAAGAACTTGGTGTGAAATGAGTGTGAAAGCATAGGAGAGCTAAACAAATAGAGGAAATATCCACTGTCAGATGATTAAGTCTTTATCAACGTCATCAGCCATGTTGAAAACAGGCCTTTATGTGGGCCCTCGCAGGAGTAGCTGTGCTCTGAGCCTCACTTTTCACCAGACTGGCTGCAGGACACAACACCAGGGCATGTGGCCACAAACCAAAATACTCTCATTGTTTGGCACTGAGTCTCATTTTGCATCTGATTGTGTTTGGGACACAGAGATACAATTTGTCAAGAAAACCTTGAATCTATTCTTGGTTTTTGCCCTAATCTTGGGTGGGTCACTTGAGCTACATAAGCTATTTTGTTGACTTGTAAGAAATGGGAATAATAATGCCTATTTTTCTTCCCTCTTAAGAATTTTATAAAGATAAGGTAGGCATATTTTTTTAAGACAAAACTTTTCATAAAAGAAAGTTGATATTATTATCATCAGTATTACTATTCTTGCCAGGGCTAATTTCCAAGTGTGTGCTCTGCCAAGTTCACATTAGCACAGTTGTGTTGACTGTGGCTGTTGGAAATTCTCACCTTGTGATCTGCATACAGACTTCTCATGCAGCTTCCAGAAGTTTTCATTCACCTCACTTATTTATCCCTTTTTTATAATACTGGGGAGAAAGTGGGATTTGAAAAGAAAGGGGACTTCTGTTAGCATTTTGTATAATAACTGAAGCTATATATCCTCCAAGCCCCAAACTGTACAATAAAAGTTTTCTTGGATACTACTTTTCTCCCATAATTCCTAGCACATAGCTTATTAAGTTATTAACCAGCAATTTCTCTGGCAGCATATTAAACTTTACTTTTAAACAAGTCACAGAGGGGGGGAAACATGCATCTCTCATAAAAGGAATAAAAAACATACACCCTCTAAAACGATTTCCCCAGGCTTTGAACAAATCCCAAGCCCCACACAAGGTCTCTTTTTCCTTATTCTCTGCACATAACTTGAGTGTTAGTACATTAATGAGAAAAAGATGCCTAATAGAAAGATGGAAAAATATGAGGGCCTCTGGGGGGTGTGGGAGGCTCCCTGGGGGTCCTCTGAAAAGGCAGGTGAAACTTAATGTTGGGAAAAGGCAAAACCTTGGCCTTGAGGTTGTGGGTTTCCTCTTGAGTAGCGGTTTTACCAGGGAAGCCAAGGCGGCCATGGCCTGGGCCCTGACCTGCCAAGTGCCCTGATGTCTACACACCGTCTGGGCCTCACCGAGTCCCTACCCAGAACCCTAGTAAGGTGGCTGGGGCCCTGTTTTCACAGATTTCATTCCCCGGAACAAAAGCTGCTTTTCCAGGGGAAACCCCATGTGCTCTGTAGGCATGGTGGGGACCCTTGGCCCCTTTGTGGACAGACTCACAGCTCCTGGTCTCTTGCTTTGGCCATAGGCAACTCAGTCAATTCCCTATAAACTGGTCAGCCACCAGAGCAGGGCACAAAGATGGCTCCACTTTAAAAGGAAAATTCAAGGAGGAGTGCTACGGGGCAGCTTCTGCGTGTGGGTGTGAGTATAAACACTTGCAAAGCTCCAGACCAAGGAAGGCTGGATGGAAGTTGGAGCATACCATAAAAATGCAGCTCTGCCGTCACACCCCCTCAGGGGAGGGCAAGGTAAATGAGCAGTCCTGGGGAGCCAGCCAGACCCCGCATGCCGCTGCCAGCTGGCCTGCAGCGTAGAGCTAAATTCTGGATGTTACTGTGGGGGGAAATCACTTGTTTAAAAATATATATTCTGCAATTCATGACCATTTGGCATCTTGGTTTAAACAAATCCCCTATTGTTGCTCCAAGAATGTCATGTGATGGTTGCTTGGCTGGGGGCTGTGGTAAAAAATGGAAATCAGAAGGGAGAGAGGGGTTCTTTTTTATTTAATTTACACTTCTACATTTACATAACTTAATGTGGCCGGCATCAAAGAAGTACCTCCTAGCTCCTAACCCGCAAGAGCTCTTCCTTTTGTATCCACATGTGAAGAGAGGCAACTCTGGTTCTGTGGGCAGCTACCATTGCAGAGATGGGAACTGCCTGGGTTTGCAAAGATGGCCGTCGGGATCTCTGGGAGACCCAGGGAGGTCAACAAAATACGCTGTGTCGAGCCGGCCATTCAAATGGCCCTTTCAAATGGCCCTCGGAGGCTGTTTTCTGATGGTTAGTCAGGGAAGGTTTTCCTAGAGGACAGGCTCTGAAATGAACGTCCAATAAAGAACATGGTGTGGCTGGACATGTGCCAAGTCTGGGGTCCGTGGCAGAAAATGGGAACATGTTCTAGACTGTTTTCCCCCTCTCCTTCTCCCACCACCTTCCCTCTCTCATTCTTCTCTTGCCCCTCCCCCCACTTCTTACCTGTCTTCTCTTCCCTTGCTCCCCACCTACTTTCCTTCTCTTTTTCTGGTTTTCTTCTTAACAGCCTATTCTAGGTCTGGTGGTAGTCCCTGGGATATCACTTTATTCACTTTACTGCTGGCTCCCTGGTACGAGGCTATTAGTACTTTTTGCTCAGTGACGTGGTTGAGAACAGAAGTGGTCCGAGGAGGAGTGAGCCTGGTCGAAGCCAGGATTAGAGCCCCTGCTAGGACTCGAGCTCCCCAGTCATTCTCAGCCATCAAGCTCGTCAGCGGCACCCGTTTGATTTCCTGGTCTTCATTGGTCCCTGCATGTAGCAAGCATGTTTTCGCCATCGTATCTGCTTTACGGAGCTCTCCTGACTGGATTCCTTCTTTCCCTTCACTGGCTAAATCCTTCGGTGTCTCCAGACCCCTACTCCATGACATTCCCTCTCACTGTTTTGTGTACATTTTGTTTTTCTCTCATGTACACTCTCCAGCATACACTTACAAAACAAGGCCATAGGCTTTGCAAGGCCAGAACATTCTCCCTCTCCCTCCTGTTCTGTCCCAAGTAGGATGTTCCCCCATGGTGCTCAGTAAAGGTGTTTAGCTTAATAAAGTTAAGCCATGAGTCTAATTAGGCTTCTGGGGGGGGAGTAGTTCCCTGAGGATTAGAGAGACCTCAGACCCTGACTTGTTGAAGTCCAGATACAGTCTCTTGACTTAGAGACCTTAACAGACACTAGCTGCCTAAAACCACAACAGCTGTTTCCAGCCCTCTGAAATCGGCAATGAATGCTTCTGGAAGAATATAGTGTGTCCAGAGTGAACTCTCTGACCCTTCTAGGGAGCCCACCAACACTTCACACTCTAGTGTGTGGGGATCCTAGCTTTCCTGTATGGATTGGGCTGGTGGAGTCCCACTGGTGGCTTCAACCCTTTGGAGCTTTTGAACTCTTGAAGGTCACTCTGAAGCTCTCCCTTTGGGTGTTTCACTCATCTGCTGTCATTTCCTGTTGTCGTTCCCCTCCCACGTCCCCTTTGCAATTATTATTTTCCAGATGTGTCATGTGCCCTGCTCTTTGGACATGCTGCTGCTTCTGCTGGGGTCACTCTGCCCATGTTCTGTATCCCACACTCCTCACTCTCCCGCTCTTTGCCAAGTCACTTCCTAACTTAGCAGGTCCCTCTTCAACCATGCTTAATTTTTAGCCTGTCGAACCCCTCCTTTGGGCCGCCCCTCATACTCTGGTATAATTGCTTGCATGTTTCTCCTGCTAACTTGCCGGCTTTCAAGATTTTTTGACAGCCACTCGAAACAAATATTTTACATATGACCTATGTAAAATATGTGTGTGTGCTGTCTGTGTGTATATATGTACACACATGTGAAGTCTTGCCCAGTTTGGAATGGTGATACTATCTGTATAAGATATGAACAGTCTATAAGAAAAAGTGCAATAGGGGAATTTACTCAAGTTGTAGCACATTTAATTTCAGGAATGTTTGCTTTTAGTATATCCACCATCACTTTGGATACCAAGCATAGCCCTGGTAATACCATTCAGTATAGAGCAGGCTGGCTTATTACCTGGAAAAGAAAAAGAAAGGAGTTAGAACAAATCTACCAATGTTTTTGCTTAAAATCATTGCATTTCATAAATTATTTGCCTCTAACAAGATAATTTATTAAAAATAATTTATTAAAGATAATTTATGAAAACTTGATCCTGGGCAAGGACTTTATAGCAACAAGTAAAGGAAACAGTGCTTCCCTTTACCACTTTGATGCCTCTGATTCTATTTTCCTCCTCCCTCCCTCCTCACCTTCCTCTCTTCCTCCCTCTCTCTGCCTTTCTTTTCCTCCTCTGTTCCCTCCCTCCTTTGTGGCCCCAGATCCTCTGTGTTCCCCACCACCACCTCCCTCCTCCTCTCCTTCCCCTCCATTCCTTTCTCTCTGTTACGCTGGTCACCACTCACTAGTTGATTTCATAGTCAACAAAATGGGTCATAACCTGCGGTTTGAAAAAACACTATTCAGGACTCTAAGTTCCTTGAGGGCAGTGACTATGTCACTGAATCATTTTATCTTCATATTTCTAAACTCTGGCACTATTCCTAGCTCTCAGTAGCCTCTCAGTAAATGTTTTCCGAATGAATGGACCTCAGTTAAGCAGCTCTACAGCCACTGGGATTCCGGAAGGGACGGGAGAAGTGAATAATTTATCACAGACTTCCCAGGAACTCCTGCTGTCCTCCAGACACTAGGGCCATTGAGGATGTGTCTGGGAAGCCCTACTCTCTGCCCTGCCTTCTCCCTCCTCCCAGTTCCCCAGGAGAGAGGGCAGGAGGTTTAATGAAGTTCGGAGATTTCCCAAGGCAGCAGTGGATTCATCAGGTTCTCAGGTGGACATTTGTCAAGGGACGAATGTTTAAAAAAATATGGAAGAAAGCAAGATTCTTAACAAGCCTTTTGTTTGATTTTATATGTGTAAACTTTGTCCTCCTAGTAACTGAATACTTGCTGCTCTTTCTATGGCTGTGGTTCTGCCGTTTTTCAGCCCATCTGTAAGACCCTGACCACTTTGGACTTTTTTTTTCTTTGAACACTCTAGATCTCTATTATACTGTGCCCCATGCCAGGATTTTTCCATTAGGGGGTAGGAAAAAAAAATTCCCAAGCCCACCAAAACCCCGTGGGTTGGTTTCCTGTCCAGCTGGCATGCTGTTCCCCAGGATTTTATTCCCCTCATCAAAGTAGCTTGACAGACCAAGAACAAACCTCTGGCTCACCCTGAACTCACAGTGTACCATTTCCAAGTCTGAACAAACATCAAATAATGGTGAGAAAGAAAGAAAGAGAACAAAATGATTTTCCTGACCTAGAAGCCAGTTTAGAGTGAGGCCCAACTCTGACTCCAGACAGGGTGGTTATGTGGCTGTGGCCATGGCTCTGGCTGTAGCCGTCCTTGAGGGTAGAGCCATGAACAGTGGGCTTCAAGCCAGGATTTCTGGCTTGGTTGGTCTCAGAGGAGAAGCCGCAGATGGAGTCCTCTATGGCCCCAGATCCTCTGTTTCCTGGACTCAAGAACAGCAGCCCTCGAGGGAGAATCCCACAGTCTCCTTGACTGCATCAGACTTAGCCCAGAGCCTCTCCATTATGGGGGTAGTCAAAGTGGGCCTCAGAGTGTCGCAGGAGGCCAACAAGGTCACCAGCCTATGCCAGATCCAAAAAGAGATGCAGAACCCTTCAGCCAGGCAGGGGTCTCTTAAGATTGCCAACCTTTCCTTGATTGATTTAGAAATCCTAAAAAATATGCTAACTTAGCTAAAAATCTCATGGAAACTAGGCTCCTCCTCAGAGTTGATAGTCAAACCAGCTTCCCCAAAACTTCCCTTTATGGTTCTGTATGGCTCTACCAACAGGAAAACATCCAGGGTGAGGCTATGACTCTGAGGCCACATGGGAGCAGACAGTGCATTTTTACACTAAGCAGCACCCAGTTAGCATGAGGCAGCCCATCTCCTGAAGGCCTGGCCTGCCTTCTTCTTGTTGCTACTTTTCAGCACATTCTCTCATCTTCCCCTCCTGATCTCCCTAGGTCCATAGTCAGGCCAAACTGATTCATTCCCATATTTTATTGACCCCTCTCAAAACGCCCTGCCCTATCAACTTTGTGTGGCTAAAATCTTCCCATCATTCACGGCCCAGTTGGAATTACATCTCCATAAACCTTTCCCATCGCTCCAGTCCCACCTCTTCACTCCTTACATCCTGTCCCGAGGTTTGCCCTTATTTTTGTCTCCATAACTGCATAGAATTCTCTGAGGTCAGAAATCATCTCATGGACCTCATTTCCCAGCACTTAGCTCAGAGCTGGGTGCTCAAGGGGTTCCGTCTGCTCTTCGCAAGCCACTTACTCAGCTCCGTGCTGGATTGCTGACAGTTCATGAACCCCGCAACACTGGCTTTTCTCGCATTCTTGCTTGAGTGGCCCTTCCTTTGGCAGAGGGAAGTCCTACCTGTTACACAGTAAAAATGCCAGAATTGCAAATTATATCATTAAAGAAGTTTTCATAAAGTGTGGACCTTTCATAGGGAGTAGACAGATAAGGACAGGGAGTTAGGGTTGTGAGACCTGGGGAAAATGAGATAGAAATGAAAAATAAGGGTAGGTTTGGGAAGAAAAATTCCAAATAGATGAAAGTTTTAAGCAACAACAAAATGGAATTATAATTATATATATTTTTTTAAAACTACAATTATATATATAATTTTTACAATTATATATTATATTTACATATCATTTACATATATTTAACATATAATTTACATTTACATATAATGTACAATTTTTTATATATTTTATATTTATATATATATTATATATTTATATTTATGTTTATATATATATATATATATATATATATATATATATATAAAATCTTGAAGAAGGTATAGACTTTGTAAGCATGATACAAAATCCAGGAGACACAAATAAAAATACCAGTGTATTTGGCTGCATTGAACTAAGCATTTTTGACTTGTAAAAAATTTATAAAGTTGAAAGACAAATGATAAACTGCAAAAATATTAAAAACAAATAAATAAAAGGAGAAGCTGGATGGCTCAGTCATTAAGCGTCTGCCTTTGGCTCAGGTCATGATCACAGGGTCCTGGATTTGAGCCCCGCATCCAGCTCCCTGCTCTGTGGGAAGTCTGCTTCTCTCTCTCCCACTCCCCCTGCTTGTGTTCCCTCTCTCATTGTGTCTCTCTCTGTCAAATAAATAAAATCTTTTTAAAATAAATAAATAAGTAATAAAAAATAGACTGCAAAAATATTTGTAGCACATGTGACAAAGAGTAGATTTCCTTAATATACAGAGAGCTCCCACAAATCAATAAGAAAAAGACCAACAATGTTAATGGACAGGGGAACTGAATACATTTCACAGAGAAGGAAGTTGAGGTATCTTTTGTGAAAAGCATATGAAGTGATGATCAACCTCACTTATAACAAAATAATCACAACATAAAAATGATAAGATACTGTTTTTCACCTATCATTTTGATAAAAGTCAAAAAGTTTAATAGTACACTGTGTTGGTCAGGTTGTGGGAGACTGGAATTCTTTGGCATGCTGTTGGTGAAAATGTATTATCTCTTTGGAGAGCATCTTGTTAAAAACAATCATAATTGTTTGCAAATACCTTGATCTGTCTATTCAGCTTCTAGGAATTTCTCCCCTGAGTACTCATTTATATGCAAAAAACTGATGTATATGTACATTCTTTATTGTTTTTAGCTAAATATCTTAAATAATCTGAATTCTTTCAAAAGGGGATTGGTACCTCCGTGGCATGGAACAGTCTACAATCTTTGAAAGAGAGGCAGATCTGTTTTTAATGGCATGATGTCAAAAACGTGTAAGTGAGAAAAAGTAATGCCTAGAACTTAGTATATAGTAAACTACTCTTTGGGTAAAAATAAGCAAGTGGGTAGCTATAGATAGATGCTTGTAAATGAACAGAATGTGTCTGGAAGGCCATACTGAGAAGTAGTAATAGTAGTGGCCTCCGGGAACAGAAGGTGAACAGAGGGCAGTGAGAACTCCATTCTCACAGCATGCCCTTTTGTACGGACTTATTTTTATACCATGTGCACATGTTACCTATTTTTTAAAGCTTATTTAAAAAAAAAATAACTAGGTGCAGGTATGAAATTGGGCCAAACATGAGGTATGTGTATAAACCAGGAGTTACGGTAGGGTAGGAGTTGAAGCAAGCAAGTGACTAGAGAGGAAGCAAGTCAGCAGGACAGAAATGAGGCGGGTCAGCAAGAGAGAGACCTAGACACATGGCAATTTTGTGTTTTCTTTTAAGTCAAAAGTATCTGATTTCCTTTTCATACGAGAGCATATGCCGGGCCTCAATATGGCCAGTTCAGGATAGAATAGGAATAAACTTAAGGGAAATGGTAATAAGACTGTTCAAATGCAGGGAATGAAGAGGATGGGCTTAGGGGTCAAGTAAATGGAATGTCACCAGCCAGAACATTTGTGCCATTCCCTCATCTTAGGCAGGAAGCAGAGAAGGCAGGGAGCGAACACCTGATGGGGCGTCTGCCGTGGCCCATAAGCGAGGTGCGCATTCCACTTGTGCCACATCAGAAGTCACCGTGACTCACCATGCCATAATTAGGGTTTCCATTGTCCCAATCAGGAATAGGACTCAGGTCACAGAAATAAGCGGCAAAGCCAAGATTCAAATCCAAAATGTCCCTTCTCTTTTTACTGCTTGTCCTCTTTTACTACGTGCACATCAGGGAGGGTGGGGCCCCTTTCAGTCAGTCCGTGTGACCCAAGGCTCAAAGCCAGGGGGACCTTCAGCACCGTTTTCCAAAGAAAGTCTTCATTCTTCCTTTTTTTATCCAGAACCCTAAATCCAAGCCCACTTACTTTTTCCAGCATGTGGTTCAAAGAGTAAAGTGAACTCCATTTATTGAAAAAAGAAAAACTTGCACTTATTGGGAAAGGAATGTCTGTCGCCAGGCTTGTTAGCACTCCCGTGTGTTTGGTTTTTCCACCGTTTTTTTCAGTCTGTAGGTATGGTTTGTCCTACGCCAGTGCAATTCTCCTCTAGAATGCTCAGTGAGTGACACTTGTAACCCAAGATCACCTCCACCCCGCCAGATCTGTCCACTAAAGAGGAAAAATAATAGAACCTTAACTCCCCCCACCAATCTCCTCGTTTTCAAATAACTGGGATAGGATACCGAGTTTTGTTTGTATTCAGTTTGTTTTATTTGGAACCAGAGCATAGAGTTTTATCTGTTTTTGTGCATGTGTATCCCCAACCTCCACCTTGTGCTCTAGGATTTCATTTCCTCATTTGACTTACTGACGTGTTTCTACTATTGGCGATTATCTGTCTTTTTTAGCATTGGCCATAACTCCCTAAGCCTCATGAGACACCTTTTTCTCATCTGTGACCCAGACCTCAGGGAGAGAAAAATACCAGCTTATCTCCTGTTCTTTACCTTTCTAGGCAAAATCCGTGTTTGGTGACCAGAGCTGTATATATTGACATTCTCTTCCTGTTGCCTCGCTGCCTTGACAAGCCCACGAAAGGCACCCAGCCAGGTATGTTTCATAGTTATATCATATTTTGGAATGATTATGGATCTCTGAACTATAGGTGGGGCTTTGAGTGGGTCTGCCACACACTCCCCCAAGCTTCTACTTTTGTAAATCTAACCACACATCAGAATTCAGCATGGTGTCATACAGTTCCTTCATGCACGCTTTTCAAGGAAACTTATCCTTGTTAAGTTGGAAGTTTGCCATTTATTTTCTGTTTCGTCGTTCAGGAGGGAGTTTGGACTCTGAGTACTCAAATACCCTCTGTGTTTCAGAGACCTTGGCTTTTTTCCTCTTCCATTCATTTTCTTTAAAATTCAAAGAAAGCAGAGAGTCCATTCTGCTTTATTCCGCAGAGCCAACTGAACTGGGCTCATTTGATCCTGGAGTCTGGATACCAAAGACTCAGTCCCAAATCCGCCCTCACTGCCTTAAGCTCTGTCTTGAGATTCGTTCCTTGGTCATACGCGTTTCCGGTATGGGCCGCCAAATCCATATATAATTGTTCTATTTTAATGATGATTCACAGAGTATTTTTATTATTAACATATAATGTATTATTTGTTTCAGGGGTACAGGTCTGTGATTCATCAGTCTTAAACAATTCACAGCACTCACCATAGCACATGCCCTCCCCAATGTCCATCACCCAGCCACCTAATCCCTAACCCCCCAACCCCCAGCAACCCTCAGTTTGTTTCCTGAGATTAAGAGTCTCTTATGGTTTGTCTCTCTCCTGATCCCATCTTGTTTCATTTTTTCCCTCCTTTCCCCCTACAAACCCCCACCCTGCCTCTCAAATTCCTCATATCAGAAAGATCATATGATAATTGTCCTTCTCTGATTGACTTATTTCCTCAGCATAATACCCTCTAGTTCCATCCACATCACTGCAAATGGCAAGATTTCAGTTTTTGATGGCTGTGTAGTATTCCATTTTGTGTATATACACACACACACACACACACACACACACCCCACACACATATATATATACACCACATCTTTATCCATTCATCTGTTGATGGACATTTAGGTTCTTTCCATAGTTTGACTATTGTGGACATTGCTGCTTTAAACATTCGGGTGCATGTGGCCCCTTCGGATCACTGTATTTGTATCTTTAGGGTAAATACCCAGTAGTACAATTGCTGGGTCATACAGTAGCTCTATTTTCAACTTTTTGAGGAACCTCTATACTGTTTTCCAGAATGGCTGCACCAGCTTGCATTCCCACCAACAGTGTAGGAAGGTTCCACTTTTTCCC
Organism: Mustela lutreola; assembly: GCF_030435805.1. NCBI lineage: Eukaryota > Metazoa > Chordata > Mammalia > Carnivora > Mustelidae > Mustela > Mustela lutreola. The sequence goes on from NC_081298.1 coordinate 69,515,984, forward strand.
CATCCTCGCCAACATCTGTCATTTCCTGACTTGTTAATTTTAGCCATTCTGAATGGTATAGGGTAGTATCTCACTTTGGTCTTGATTTGTATTTCCCTGATGCCAAGTGATGTGGAGCACTTTTTCATGTGACTGGCAACCATCTGGATGTCTTCTTTGCAGAAATGTCTGTTATGTCTTCTGCCCATTTCTTGATTGGATTATTTGTTCTTTGGGTGTTGAGTTTGATAAGTTCTTTATAGATTTTAGATACTAACCCTCTATCTGATACATCATTTGCAAATATCTTCTCCCATTCTGTCAGTTGTCTTTGGTTTTATTGACTGTTTTTCTTGCTGTGCAAAAGCTTTTGATCTTGATGAAGTCCCAATAGTTCATTTTTGCCCTTGCTTCCCTTGCCTTTGGTGACATTTCTAGGAAGATGTTGCTGCAACTGAGGTTGAAGAAGTTGCTGCCTGTGTTCTCCTCAAGGATTTTGATGGATTCCTATCTCATATTTAGGTCTTTCAGCCATTTTGAGTCTATTTTTGTGTGTGGTGTAAGGAGATGGTCCAGTTTCATTCTTCTGCATGTGGCTATCCAATTTTCCCGACACCATTTGTTGAAGAAGACTGTCTTTTTTCCATTGGATATTCTTTCCTGCTTGTCAAATATTAGTTGACCATAGAGCTGAGGGTCCATTTCTGGGCTCTCTGTACTATTCCATTGACCTATGTGTCTGTTTTGGGACCAGTACCATACGGTCTTGATGATGACAGCTTTGTGATAGAGCTTGAAGTCTGGAATTGTGATGCTGCCAACTTTGGTTTTCTTTTTCAACACTCCTCTGGCTATTCAGGGTGTTTTCTGGTTCCATATAAATTTTAGGATTATTCCTTCCATTTCTTTGAAAAAAATTGATGGTATTTTGATGGGGATTGCACTGAATGTGTAGATTGCTTTAGGTAGCATAGACATTTTCACAATATTTGTTCTTCCAATCCATGAGCATGGAACATTTTTCCATTTCTTTGTGCCTTCCTCGTTTCTTTCATGAGTACTTCATAGTTTTCTGAGTACAGATTCTTTGCCTCTTTGGTTAGGTTTATTCCTAGGTATCTTATGGTTTGGGGTACAACTATAAATGGGATCAACTCCTTAATTTCTCTTTCTTCCTTCTTGCTGTTGGTGTATAGAAATGCAACTGATTTCACAGAGTGATTTTCTTCAAATGGAAAAGGGCAACTTCAAATTTAAAAAAAAATTTTTTTTTTAATGTGTTTATATAAGAGGCTGCAGGAAGTGCTATACATGAGCTCCAGGCCACAGACTGAAACTGATTTTCAGCAACACAAACTGGAATGCAGGGTAATGAGGCTGCAACTGGTTAAAATCAGGCTCTTCTAATTGATTAGGCCTGTCGAAAGGAGGCTACAATTACAAAGTCACATTCTGAGTACAAGCAGGCCAGGCCTTTCCCCTGTTACATTTAGTCTGTCAATGATTTGTTGTCTTCAGTAAATATATTCAGGCTGTCAGAGTCCAGCTCTGTCCATATGGAACCCTGTTCCCAAATTCAAACCAATTTAAAGTGCTTTGAGGGGGAGGTGCGAAACCACCTCACCCGGATCGATGACTATTAGCCCACAGAGCCCCTGTGGCCACGCAGAGGTAAGAAGAACACACCTAGACTTTCATCAGCTCCCCAGCCTTGCAGAGGGCGGCCATTGTATCCATTTGGTAGAATAAGTTCATATAGTTTTGTAGCTGTCAAACGGTCCTAGTTTATGCCTCATCCCAGCCTAATTACTAATAGTGTTCCCCTTTACCCTTGGAAGTGTCCAGGTTTGCTCCCCCATTATAGATCACCCCCACTGTAAGGGACCTCAGGGTAGCGCCACTGTATTTTACACTTGAACTAACTGGGGTATGGAGGTGTTACTGGGTGGTGGCTCAGTGGGTTAAAGCCTCTGCCTTCGGCTCATGTCATGATTCCAGGGTCCTGGGATCGAGCCCCACATCGGGCTCTCTGCTCAGCAGGGAGCCTGCTTCCTCATCTCTCTCTGCCTGCCTCTCTGCCGACTTGTGCTTTCAAATAAATAAATAAAATCTTTAAAAAAAAATTTTTTTTTAATCAGGTTTACCAGGGAGGTTAGTTCAGGTTTCCTCTATTTTTGTATTTCAATTCCAAATTCTCTATAGCTTGACAGTACTTCTCTGCTTAGTAGCTAAAGGACTTTGGCCTGGAAAGAGTTGCTCACGACTCATGAGTCCCGGCTTTGGGATCCTCTCAGAGTTGTGTGGTTGAACGTAATCATCAATTTATTTGAACCAAGTTTTCCTTAACGTACTAGTACCTTTATTCCTTGTCCAGAGGAGTTAACCCTTGAGTGTTGTGGGCAAAAGGCATGTTTGGTGGATTCTCTGTTCTCCAGCCACCTGCCCTTTACTGATGCTTGGGCTCCTCCGTGAAGACGTTGGCCTTTTTGAACCATCCTTTCTTCCAAAGTCTTGTGTTACAGAAGACTTTGTACCCCAGTTAAAAGTGGATACAGCTGTCATTTATTTTGCTCAGCTGTGTTGTACTTGCATCAATGCATCATTCCTCTTACAGAGTCTTTTTTTTTTTTTTTAAGATTTTATTTATATATTTGACAGAGAGAGAGATCACAAGTAGGCAGAGAGGCAGGCAGAGAGAGAGAGGGAAGCAGGCTGCCCGCCAAACAGAGAGCCCGATGCGGGGCTCGATCCCAGGACCCTGAGATCATGACCTGAGCTGAAGGCAGAGGCTTAACCCACTGAGCCACCCAGGTGCCCCTCTTACAGAGTCTTTACTCTGCCGAGGAGGATGCGACAGAGTGGGTGCTCTTGCCTTTATTCTAGTATGACAGCCATCACTTGAAATACTTTATCGCACCCTGCCCAGTGTGGCAGTCACTAGCCACGTGTGGCTCCCAGGCTCTTGGGATGTGGCCGATCCAAATGGGAATGTTTTGGAAGGATAAAATACACACCCAATTTCAAAGAGTTAGTATGAAAACAATTTCTCACTCACTTTTTATGTTGATTACATGTTGGAATGATTATTTTTGATATATCACATTAAATGAAATATATTATTAAAATGAACTTCACCTATTTCTTTGTATTTTTTTAAAGTGTGGCTGCTGGAAAATAAAAAATTATATATGTGGCTCATATTCTCTTCCTATCAGACAAGTAAGGATGTTATCCCGTCCTTCAGGATTTGCCCATATAAACCACATATATGTGTGTCTATCTGTATGAATGTTATACAATCATATAATGCATCCACACAAACCATGGTAACAAAATGTCCATCTCCATTATTAGCTCACAAAACTCAGAATAGGGAGTGTATCATTCAGGCTCAAAGCCATAACCCTCATTTTGAATCCCAGATCTGCCGTTTAGCTCTGTGACCTCAGGCAATTCATTGAACCTTTCAGAGACAGTTTTTCTCAATTGTAATTGGGAGTGATGACAGGATCTGTATCTTAGAGTGGTTGTTGACGAATTTGTGTAAATTCCTACATAAGGGACGTGCTTTGCATCGCACAGAGTAAGTGCTCAGTAAATATTAGGTACTATTAATATTATTATTATCCTCATTATCATTAGCTAGAAACCAGGCATCTAATCCAGTCCCCTGCAACCCCACACATTCATAATTCTCTTCAAACATCTTCAAGAAAGAAGAAATGTCTGCTTTCCTAGGAAAATACTGAAAGATGGCATAGCTGTCATGGAATGTCAGGAAATCCATTTGATTAAGGATTCTCCTGCCTCTCTGACTGATTCCAAAAAAGGATCATTTTTGTTGTTCGTCTATTTTTTCATTCATCAGAAATGACATGCTAACATCAGACACATTGAGCACCTATAGCTGGAGACACACATACATGGGTTTTGGGCTTATAAGTAGGGGAGTAAGGGATTACAGGTGCCGTAAAGGAAATGTTTATGGGATACATTGAAGGTCATTTCTACTTGGGAAGACAGGACGGCTTCATAGAGGAGAAGGTGGTTGAGCAGAGTTTTGAGGCTGAGTAGAGATTCAGCACATAGGCAAGGTGAAGGTGGGCATCATAGAGAGAGGGAGGAGCATGGCCAGAGGCACAGAGGCACAAGTCAGCACAGCCTTCAGAGAGCAAGGGCAGTGACCAGTGTCGGGTTCAAGACCAGGCAGGTGTGACAGTCACAGAAGCAGGAACTCAATCATGAAGGACCTCCAAGGCCAATTCAAGGAGCGTGTACTTGACCTCGTAGACAAAGCAGGTTATTAAAGGATATAAGACAGAGAGTCACACCATGTGGTTTTTAAGACAAGGTGACATTTCCTTCTATGCCCTCACCCTCGTAGAATTCTTAGAACCTTAGGAACTAAGTTCCCATGGTCGCCAAAAAAGAATGTAACAGAAAATCCATTTATGGAATGTCAGGGGGATTTGTCCAGACATTGTGATTGTCAGCCCTGGGGGTCTGGCAGGTGGGAGTGGGGAGTAGAGAACCAGACTGAAGATAAAGGCAGCAGAATGCTAAAAATAGCTGTCTTCTAATGGTGCCATCATGGGGGTGTCCTCCTCTTTCTTCCATTTTACAGATCTTAAACACCATAATTCTGTTTTATTCATATGGGAGTACGTATGTATACTTCAACAGTGAATGGATCTAACTATGAATCTCGAAGGTGATTCATTATTCTAAAAGAAGTAGTATCCATTTCAGGGAAACATTTTTGGTTGAAGGAGGATTGGTCCATCTCCTCTCAAACACTGTTCTGTTTGTGACCTTGGAAGGCTGTTTCCCCGTCTAAACTGTCTCAGAATCACGTTGAGGGGCTAGGGAAATAAGGAGAAAAACAGTGGAGTGGAAAGGCAGGGAAGATGATTAGAAAAGCTTAAGATAATGATGTGTTTTGTGTGATTCAGACTTTTATCTTAGTGCTTCCTTATCCTTTGAGGTTTCCTGAGCCATTAACTAGGTTTTACAAATTCCAGATCTGGGGGTTTTGTTTTGAGTTCCAAAGTGATTTAAACCCGCAGGACTCTCTGTCCCCTGTATTTTTTTTCCTCTTCTGAATCCAGCTGTCATCGTTCATATACATCAGTTTCCTGCTGGAAAGAAAATTATAGTCTCTGAGTGGAGTTGGGGGATGAGGAAGAGGAGACCTAACAGCACGAGCACTCTAGGGCTGCCTTGCAGGCCTGGGCAGGGACCTGGAGACACAGAGCTTTCCCTCTCATTGGAGGCCCGCCTACCCTTTGTCGCTCTCAGCTTGGACACGTTCCATCCGACTCCACAGCGTACAAGTGATCTCAAAAGGCTTTTTCCCTGCCCCTGAAATGTATATAGGGTGCCCAGCATACTCTCCTTCTCAAGAAACATGTTCAATACCCTCTTCCTTGTAGGGGTCATAGTAATTATGACCGACAGTTAACTGAGCACTGTTAAAATAAGTCCATGGCAAGCATTGTGCCAAGCATTTTGCATGCATCAGTAAGGGAGGTTCTTATGGTCCCGCATGTCAGATGGGAGGAAACCCAAGGCAAGGAGACAACTGACCAAGTGTCACATGCATAATAGGAGAGCAGAGGCTGAGCTCTCTGGGCACGTACCCCATGGCCCCAGAGCACAATCAAGGCCAGAATCCGGAAAACCACTACCTCGGGGAGGGTGCCCTAGAACCCTCTTGGTTGTTCCAACTTCCCATTGCTCTTCCTCTCCTATAGAACCCCCAGCCCTCAGAGCAGGATCCCCTTCAGAGGAGCCTTCCAGACCACATGTTTTCATGGGGCACTTTCTTGCCTGCATTTCTGTCTCCTGTGCCCCAGAGTGTGGAACAGCATGAGCATGGACCTGGGACAGAAGCAGTTACTAGAAAGAGAGCGCCTGACTGCTCCCAGGCAGCCGCCTGCCCTTTCTCTCTTTGCAGGTGGACCCACGGCCATGGCACAAAATACTTCCCGGTACTAAGCTGCTGGCGGCTGCGTTTTGTGGTTTCTTCATTAGCTGGAATTTATAGTTCAGATCTCATCATTCTGCCAAGTGCAATAAACATTCTGTTTTACTAGAATGTAGCTATTATTGTTATTATTTTTCTTCTCAGTGCCTTAAACGTGAGTGACCAACTTGAGAGCGTGAAGTCAGAATCCCTAAACAGTTGGAATGCCAAGTCAATGTGCTCTGTAGATCAGTCTCAGATTAGAAGACAGGCTCTCATTTATTACACTCGTATTTATATAATGGAAGTTAGGTAATAGAAACACTCCCAAAGGCCAGCTCCGATGTTGATGATGGTTAAATGGTAAAACCTGGGACAAGTATCCAACAATGCCTTGTGTTTGTACTGCCTTGAACATGAATAATATATGTGTGACATGAATAAATATAAGGTCAATGATTTTTATGACATACTAACTTCCTTTACCTAAGTTCCTGGGAAATACAGTTAGTTACAGAGAATGAAAACATTGGCAACTTACAAACACCTGCTTTGATTATTTGGTCTAATTAGGTTAAATTTAACCAATCCCATCTGAACAAATTGAAAACAATTCTTATCTGTTCCCTTGGTCATGTACTTTTATCGGTGTTGGATGCAGATGTGTTTAATATGACATGGTAGATGCTGTTCTCTCAGCTCTGGGTGGAAGATAAAAGGGAATTGAGAACATATTTTTAGAGTCTTCTGGGGACTTTTTATTTCTGGGCCCGCAGCTATGAAATTTCAAGGAAAAAAAAACAGGCTTTGTTGTCAATAAATTAGTTGCTTTTCTCCAAAACACTGAGACTGTCATCTGAATGGTTGCTTTTGCCAAAAGTGTCTTTCCCAGGGAACAGTGAGCGCCCAAAATAAGCAGATGATTCTAGCTGCCTTTCGGAAGTTAGAATAATACAGGATGTGTTATTAGATTGCTAGGTTTGTGTGGTGTTTACAAGCCTGCTGCTGAGGACATAGGCCTACAGTTCTTAGAATTGTAGAAGTTAGAGACCATGTAATCAGTAGGTAGAATGGAAACGATAGCAAGGTCACACAGCTGGTAAGTGAAGTAGTCAAGCTTCCTTGGCTCCTGGTCCATTGCTTATTTCCATGACCAAAATTAAGAGCCTCTAGCAATATAAGTTGGGCCAAGTGTCTGGATCTATAAAGGAACCATGTCATGAAACTGGCTTACCCACATTTCCACCCCAGGAGTAAAATACTATTCAGTATTTCATGATCCCAATACTGGGATCTCAGAACATCTGTGATTTCGGTTTTTCTCTGTGTTTTGTCTTGCCCCACTCTAGCAGTCCTCAACACAGATAATCTGAAACTAGTTACCCGTGTCAATTAAATTAGTTAAGCAAGTTGTTTTAGAAAGCTTATTCTAGACATCTCAAATAAATGGAATCCTACAATGTGTGGCCTTCCATGTCTGGCTTCTTTCACTTAATGTTTTCAAGGTTCATCCTTGTATCATGAATCAATGCTCTGTTCTTTTTTATGGCAGAATAGTAGTCCATTGGATCAATATACCACCTTTTATTTATTCATCAGTTGATGGACATTTGTGTTGTTTCTACTTTTGGGCTGTTATGAATAATACCATCATAAGGATTCATGGACAAGTGTTTGTGGCGATGTAGGTTTTGAGTTCTTGGGTATTGACCTAGGAGTAGAATTGCTGGGTATATGCCAAACCTAGGTCGAACTTTTTGAGGAAGTGGCAGACTATTTCCAAATAGACTGCATCATTTGGCATTCCTACCAGCAATGTATGAGGATTCCAATTTCTCCACATCCTAGACAGCATTTGTTAATTGCCCATCTTTATTTTTTATTGCCATCCTGTTGGGCATGAAGCAGTATTGCATTGTGCTTTTTGACTTGTGTTTCCCTTATGGCTAGTGATGTCAAACATCTGTTCTACTGCTAACTGGCCCTTTGTTTATATATCATCTTTAGGGAAATGTCTGTTCAGATCCTTTGCCCATTTTTAACTTGGGTTATATATTTTTTTCATTCGTGAGTTATAAGAGATCTTTAAATATTCTGGATATTAATACCTTATCAGATATATAATATACAACTATTTTCTCCCATTCTGTGGGTTGTCTTCTCACCTTCTTGATAATGTCTTTTGATGTATAGGAGTTTTTAGTTTTGCTTACATCCAGTTTATCTTTCTCTTTTGTTGCTTATGCTTTTGACATCAAATCTAAGAAACCATTGCCTAATACAAGGTCACAAAGATTGGTACACATGTTTTTTGTAGTTTTATCTCTTAACATTTAGGTTTCTGATCCAGTTTTTTTTTTTTAAACTGAGACTATAAATAGGCCCTAATTTTTAAAGGATTATTTATTTATTTATTTGACAGAGAGAGAGAGAGAGAGAGAGAGAGATCACAAGTAGGCAGAGAGGCAGGCAGGGAGAGGGAGAAGCAGGCTCCCTGCTGAGCAGAGAGCCTGATGCGGGGCTCGATCCCAGGACCCTGAGATCTTGACCTTAGCTGAAGGCAGCGGCTTAACCCACTGAGCCACCCAGGTGCCCCTCTGATCCAGTTTTTAAAGATTTATTTATTTATTTATTTGAGAGGGAGAAGGTGTGGTGGGGAGGGGCAGAGGAAGAGAGTCTCAAGCAGACTCCGAGCTGAGCACAGAGCCTGACACAGGGCTTGATCTCACAACCTGAGCCAAAATCTAGTGTCGGACACTCAACTGACTGTGGCACCCCAATTTCTGATCCATTTTGAGTGAATTTTTGTATTTGGTGTGAGGTACAGATCCAACCTCATCCTTTTGCATGTGCCTAATGCATTTGTCCCAGCACTATTTGTTGGAAATAATTATGCTTTCCTTGTTGAACAGTCTTAGTATCCTGGTCAAATAATCAACTGACCATAAATATATGGATTTATTTGACCTCTATGACTGTCCTTATGCCAGAACCATACTATCTTGATTATCATAGCTTTCTAGTAGCTTTTGAAATTAGATCGTAAACCCTCCAACTCTGTTGTTCTATTTCAAGATGATTTTGGCTAGGTTGCTTATATTGTCATACAAATCTTAAGAACAGTTTGTCAACTACTGCAAAGAGGAAAGAAAAGCCAGCTAGGATCATGATAGGTATTGTATTAAATCTGTAGGTCAATTTAAGGAGCATTGTCATTATAACAATATTATGTTTTCAGGAATTCAGATGAGAACACAGGATGTCCTTCCATTTATTTAGATCTGTTTTCTAGTTTTCAGTGTACACAGCATGAACATCTTTCATTAAACAATTTATTCCTATTTTATTCTTTCTGATGCTGGTGTAAATGAAATTATTTTCTTAATTTGGTGGTTTGGGTGGTTTGTTGCTACTATATAGAAGTACAATTGATATTTGTATATTAATCTTCTATCCTGCAACCTTACTGAAGTCATTTATTAGGGGTTTTTTGTGGACTCCTGGGGATTTTCTATATATGAGATCATGTCATATGCAACATAGTTTGTACTTCTTCCTTTCCAATCTGGCTGCTTTTTATTTATTTTTCCAATTGCCTAATTACCCTGGCTAGAACCTCCTGTACAGTGTTAAATAAAAATGGCAAGAGCAGACATTCTTGTCTTTTTCTTGATCTTCTGGAGAGTAGTTTCCATCTTTCACCATCCAGTATATCGTCAGCTGTGTGGGTTTTTCATAGATACTCTTTATCAGGTTGTAGAAGTTTCCTTATTTCTAGTTTGTTGAGTGTTTTTACTGTGAAAGGGTGTTAGATTTTGTCGTCTTCTTTTTCTGTATCTATTATGATGATCATGTGGGGGGGGTTGCCTTTATTCACATGATATGACCCATTACTTTTTATTGCTCTGTAGTATTCCATTATATACATGGTTTGTTTTTATTAACTCATCAGTTGAAATACATTTGGGCTTTTCTACTTTTTAGAGATTGTGACTGTATGGCTCTGAGCATTCTTACTGAAGTGTTTGTGTGGTCATGTTTTTATACCTCTTAAGTAAAGCCTAAAAAAGTGATCACTGGGTCATAGGATAAGGATTACAAGGAATTCCTAAACCTGTTTTCCAAAGGGGCTTACCACTTTGCATCCCCACCAGTGCTGTAATAAGAGATCTAGTTGTGCTATATCCTCACCTAGACTTGGTGCTGTCCCTCTAGTAGCTATTCAAGTGAGTGTAGCGGAATCTCATTGTGATTTTTTTTTTATTTATTTTTTTTTCCTACTTTTTTTTTTTTTTTAAATTTTTTATTTTTTATAAACATATATTTTTTATATACATATATTTTTATCCCCAGGTCTGTGAATCACCAGGTTTACACACTTCACAGCACTCACCAAATCACATACCCTCCCCAATGTCCATAATCCCACCCCCTTCTCCCCAACCCCCTCCCCCCGGCAACCCTCAGTTTGTTTTGTGAGATTAAGAGTCATTTATGGTTTGTCTCCCTCCCAATCCCATCTTGTTTCATTTATTCTTCTACCCACTTAAGCCTCCATGTTGCATCACCACTTCCTCATATCAGGGAGATCATATGATAGTTGTCTTTCTCTGCTTGACTTATTTCGCTAAGCATGATACGCTCTAGTTCCATCCACGTTGTTGCAAATGGCAAGATTTCATTTCTTTTGATGGCTGCATAGTATTCCATTGTGTATATATACCACATCTTCTTGATCCATTCATCTGTTGATGGACATCTAGGTTCTTTCCATAGTTTGGCTATTGTGGACATTGCTGCTATAAACATTCGGGTGCATGTGCCCCTTTGGATCACTACATTTGTATCTTTAGGGTAAATACCCAATAGTGCAATTGCTGGGTCATAGGGCAGTTCTATTTTCAACATTTTGAGGAACCTCCATGCTGTTTTCCAGAGTGGCTGCACCAGCTTGCATTCCCACCAACAGTGTAGGAGGGTTCCCCTTTCTCCGCATCCTCGCCAGCATCTGTCACTTCCTGACTTGTTGATTTTAGCCATTCTGACTGGTGTGAGGTGATATCTCATTGTGGTTTTGATTTGTATTTCCCTGATGCCGAGTGATATGGAGCACTTTTTCATGTGTCTGTTCGCCATCTGGATGTCTTCTTTGCAGAAATGTCTGTTCATGTCTTCTGCCCATTTCTTGATTGGATTATTTGTTCTTTGGGTGTTGAGTTTGCTAAGTTCTTTATAGATTCTGGACACTAGTCCTTTATCTGATATGTCGTTTGCAAATATCTTCTCCCATTCTGTCAGTTGTCTTTTGATTTTGTTAACTGTTTCCTTTGCTGTGCAAAAGCTTTTGATCTTGATGAAATCCCAGTAGTTCATTTTTTCCCTTGCTTCCCTTGCCTTTTGCTTTGTTCCTAGGAAGATGTTGCTGCGGCAGAGGTCGAAGAGGTTGCTGCCCGTGTTCTCCTCAAGGATTTTGATGGATTCCTTTCGTACATTGAGGTCCTTCATCCATTTTGAGTCTATTTTTGTGTGTGGTGTAAGGAAATGGTCCAATTTCATTTTTCTGCATGTGGCTGTCCAATTTTCCCAGCACCATTTATTGAAAAGGCTGTCTTTTTTCCATTGGACATTCTTTCCTGCTTTGTCGAAGATTAGTTGACCATAGATTTGAGGGTCTATTTCTGGGCTCTCTATTCTGTTCCATTGATCTATGTGTCTGTTTTTGTGCCAGTACCATGCTGTCTTGATGATGACAGCTTTGTAATAGAGCTTGAAGTCCGGAATTGTGATGCCACCAACGTTGGCTTTCTTTTTCAATATCCCTTTGGCTATTCGAGGTCTTTTCTGGTTCCATATAAATTTTAGAATTATTTGTTCCATTTCTTTGAAAAAGATGGATGGTACTTTGATAGGAATTGCATTAAATGTGTAGATTGCTTTAGGTAGCATAGACATTTTCACAATATTTATTCTTCCAATCCAGGAGCATGGAACATTTTTCCATTTCTTTGTGTCTTCCTCAATTTCTTTCATGAGTACTTTATAGTTTTCTGAGTATAGATTCTGTGTCTCTTTGGTTAGGTTTATTCCTAGGTATCTTATGGTTTTGGATGCAATTGTAAATGGGATTGACTCCTTAATATCTCTTTCTTCTGTCTTGCTCTTGGTGTAGAGAAATGCAACTGATTTCTGTGCATTGATTTTATATCCTGACACTTTACTGAATTCCTGTATAAGTTCTAGCAGTTTTGGAGTGGAGTCTTTTGGGTTTTCCACATATAGTATCATATCATCTGCGAAGAGTGATAATTTGACTTCTTCTTTGCCGATTTGGATGCCTTTAATTTCCTTTTGTTGTCTGATTGCTGAGGCTAGGACCTCTAGTACGATGTTGAATAGCAGTGGTGATAATGGACATCCCTGCCGTGTTCCTGACCTTAGCGGAAAAGCTTTCAGTTTTTCTCCATTGAGAATGATATTTGCGGTGGGTTTTTCATAGATGGCTTTGATGATATTGAGGTATGTGCCCTCTATCCCTACACTTTGAAGAATTTTGATCAGGAAGGGATGTTGTACTTTGTCAAATGCTTTTTCAGCATCTATTGAGAGTATCATATGGTTCTTGTTCTTATTTTTATTGATGTGTTGTATCACATTGACTGATTTGCGGATGTTGAACCAACCTTGCAGCCCTGGAATAAATCCCACTTGGTCGTGGTGAATAATCTTTTTAATGTACTGTTGAATCCGATTGGCTAGTATTTTGTTGAGTATTTTCGCATCTGTGTTCATCAAGGATATCGGTCTATAGCTCTCTTTTTTGGTGGGATCCTTGTCTGGTTTTGGGATCAAGGTGATGCTGGCCTCAAAATGAGTTTGGAAGTTTTCCTTCCATTTCTATTTTTTGGAACAGTTTCAGGAGAATAGGAATTAGTTCTTCTTTAAATGTTTGGTAGAATTCCCCCGGGAAGCCGTCTGGCCCTGGGCTTTTGTTTGTTTGGAGATTTTTAATGACTGTTTCAATCTCCTTACTGGTTATGGGTCTGTTCAGGCTTTCTATTTCTTCATGGTTCAGTTGTGGTAGTTTATATGTTTCTAGGAATGCATCCATTTCTTCCAGATTGTCAAATTTATTGCCGTAGAGTTGCTCATAGTATGTTCTTATAATAGTTTGTATTTCCTTGGTGTTAGTTGTGATCTCTCCTCTTTCATTCATGATTTTATTTATTTGGGTCCTTTCTCTTTTCTTTTTGATAAGTCGGGCCAGGGGTTTATCAATTTTATTAATTCTTTCAAAGAACCAGCTCCTAGTTTCGTTGATTTGTTCTATTGTTTTTTTGGTTTCTATTTCATTGATTTCTGCTCTGATCTTTATGATTTCTCTTCTCCTGCTGGGCTTAGGGTTTCTTTCTTGTTCTTTCTCCAGCTCCTTTAGGTGTAGGGTTAGGTTGTGTACCTGAGACCTTTCTTGTTTCTTGAGAAAGGCTTGTACCGCTATATATTTTCCTCTCAGGACTGCCTTTGTTGTGTCCCACAGATTTTGAACCGTTGTATTTTCATTATCATTTGTTTCCATGATTTTTTTCAATTCTTCTTTAATTTCCCGGTTGACCCATTAATTCTTTAGAAGGATACTGTTTAGTCTCCATGTATTTGGGTTCTTTCCAAACTTCCTTTTGTGGTTGAGTTCTAGCTTTAGAGCATTGTGGTCTGAAAATATGCAGGGAATGATCCCAATCTTTTGATACCGGTTGAGTCCTGATTTAGGACCGAGGATGTGATCTATTCTGGAGAATGTTCCATGTGCACTAGAGAAGAATGTGTATTCTGTTGCTTTGGGATGAAATATTCTGAATATATCTGTGATGTCCATCTGGTCCAGTGTGTCATTTAAGGCCTTTATTTCCTTGCTGATCTTTTGCTTGGATGACCTGTCCATTTCAGTGAGGGGAGTGTTAAAGTCCCCTACTATTATTGTATTGTTGTTGATGTGTTTCTTTGATTTTGTTATTAATTGGTTTATATAGTTGGCTGCTCCCACGTTGGGGGCATAGATATTTAAAATTGTTAAATCTTCTTGTTGGACAGACCCTTTGAGTATGATATAGTGTCCTTCCTCATCTCTTATTACAGTCTTTGGCTTAAAATCTAATTGATCTGATATAAGGATTGCCACTCCTGCTTTCTTCTGATGTCCATTAGCATGGTAAATTCTTTTCCACCCCCTCACTTTAAATCTGGAGGTGTCTTCGGGCTTAAAATGTGTTTCTTGGAGGCAACATATAGATGGGTTTTGTTTTTTTATCCATTCTGATACCCTGTGTCTTTTGACAGGGGCATTTAGCCCATTCACATTCAGGGTAAGTATTGAGAGATATGAATTTAGTGCCATTGTATTGCCTGTAAGGTGACTGTTATTGTATATGGTCTCTGTTCCTTTCTGATCTACCACTTGTAGGCTCTCTCTTTGCTTAGAGGACCCCTTTCAATATTTCCTGTAGAGCTGGTTTGGTATTTGCAAATTCTTTCAGTTGTTGTTTGTCCTGGAAGCTTTTAATCTCTCCTTCTATTTTCAATGATAGCCTAGCTGGATATAGTATTCTTGGCTGCATGTTTTTCTCGTTTAGTGCTCTGAAAATATCATGCCAGCTCTTTCTGGCCTGCCAGGTCTCTGTGGATAAGTCAGCTGCCAATCTAATATTTTTACCATTGTATGTTACACACTTCTTTTCCCGGGCTGCTTTCAGGATTTTCTCTTTGTCATTGAGACTTGTAAATTTTACTATTAGGTGACGGGGTGTGGGCCTATTCTTATTGATTTTGAGGGGCATTCTCTGAACCTCCTGAATTTTGATGCTCGTTCCCTTTGCCATATTGGGGAAATTCTCCCCAATAATTCTCTCCAGTATACCTTCTGCTCCCCTCTCACTTTCTTCTTCTTCTGGAATCCCAATTATTCTAATGTTGTTTCGTCTTATGGTGTCACTTATTTCTCGAATTCTCCCCTCGTGGTCCAGTAGCTGTTTGTCCCTCTTTTGATCAGCTTCTTTATTCTCTGTCATTTGGTCTTCTATATCACTAATTCTTTCTTCTGCCTCATTTATCCTAGCAGTGAGAGCCTCCATTTTTGATTGCACCTCATTAATAGCTTTTTTGATTTCAACTTGGTTAGATTTTAGTTCTTTTATTTCTCCAGAAAGGGCTTTTATATCTCTCGAGAGGGTTTCTCTAATATCTTCCATGCCTTTTTCGAGCCCGGCTAGAACCTTGAGAATTGTCATTCTGAACTCTAGATCTGACATATTACCGATGTCTGTATTGATTAGGTCCCTAGCCTTCGGTACTGCCTCTTGTTCTTTTTTTTGTGGTGAATTTTTACGTCTTGTCATTTTGTCCAGATAAGAGTAAATGAAGGGGCAAGTAAAATACTAAAAGGGTGGCAACAACCCCAGGAAAATATGCTTTAGCCAAATTAGAAGAGATCCAAAATCGTGAGTGGGGAGAAAGGGGATAAAAAGAGGTTCAAAAAGGAAGAAAGAAAAAAGAAAAAAAAAAAAAAAAGAAAAGAAAAGAAAAGAATTTTTTTTAAAAAAGAAAACACCTAAGAAAAATGTAAAAATATATATATATATATATTAGATAAACTAGTAAAAATTCGTTAAAAAAGAAAAAGGTAACAGTTAAAAAAAAAAAATTTTACCCGAAGGCAAGAAAAAAGAAAAGAAAAAAAAAATGAAAAAGAAAAAATTAAATTAACTGCAAGACTAAAACAAATCACAGGAAAAAAGCCATGAGTTCCGTGCTTGGCTTTCTCCTCCTCTGGAATTCTGCTGCTCTCCTTGGTATTGAAACTGCACTCCTTGGTAGGTGAACTTGGTCTCGGCTGGATTTCTTGTTGATCTTCTGGGGGAGGGGCCTGTTATAGTGATTCTCAAGTGTCTTTGCCCCAGGCGGAATTACACCGCCCTTACCCGGGGCCGGGGTGAGTAATCCGCTCGGGTTTGCTTTCAGGAGCTTTTGTTCCCTGAGCGCTTTCCGTAGAGTTCCGGAGGACGGGAATACAAATGGCGGCCTCCTGGTCTCCGGCCCGGAGGAGCCGAGAGCCCAGGGCCCCACTCCTCAGTGCGCCCTCAGAGAACAGCGCCCAGTTACTCCCGTCTGCCTGACCTCCGGCCGCGCTCCGAGCTCACCGAGCCTGCGACCGGTTCAAGGTAACACGGAGCTGCGAGCTTACTGTCGGCTCTGTCCGGCTTTCCCGTTCCAATACCCGCAAGCTCTGCGACACTCAGACACCCCCGATCCTTCTGTGACCCTGCGGGACCTGAGGCCACGCTGACCCCGCGTGGGCTTCGCCCCGGTTTAGCCTGTGGAGCGATGTCCCTCAGCGGAACAGACTTTTAAAAGTCCTGATTTTGTGCGCGGTTGCTCCGCCGCTTGCCGGGAGCCGGCCCCTCCCCCCGGGGTCTATCTTCCCGTCGCTTTGGATTCACTTCTCCGCCGGTCCTACCTTTCAGAAAGTGGTTGTTTTTCTGTTTCCAGAATTGCTGTTCTTCTTCTCTTCGATCTGCCGATGGATTTTCAGGTGTTTGCAATCTTTAGATAAGCTATCTAGCTGATCTCCGGCTAGCTGAAGCAGTCTCAGCTTGCTACTTCTCCGCCATCTTGACTCCCTGATCTCATATTCTCTTTATATTTATATTCTCTTTATATTTTATATTCTCACCAGTTCTGTATGAAGGTTCTATAATTTCTTGACCTTTTTTTTTTCCAGAGAGCCTGCTTCTCTCTCTCCCTCTGTTGCTCCCCCAGCTTGCGTGCTCTCTCCCTTGGATTAAACTCAGTTGTCCAACATCAGCTCTTCCCTTAGTCTCTGATCACCGTCAGCTTCCCCGGCGTCAGGCTCCCCGTCCGCCTCACCGGAGCGAACACACCGGCCGCGCTTCCTCCGCCGGGGCGCTGTGCCGTGATTTTTTTTTTAAAGATTTTATTTATTTATTTGATAGAGAGAGATCACAAGTAGATGGAGAGGCAGGCAGAGAGAGAGGGAAGCAGGCTCCCTGTGGAGCAGAGAGCCCGATGCAGGACCCTGAGATCATGACCTGAGCCGAAGGCAGTGGCTTAACCCACTGAGCCACCCAAGTGCCCCTCATTGTGATTTTAATTTGCATTTCCCGAGTGACTAGTTATATTGAGCATCTTTTCAATTACCATATTTGCTGTACGTATATATTTTGGGTAAAGTGTTTATTCAGATCTCTTGCACATTTCCTTTTAAAATTGAGGTGTTGGGAGGCACCTGGGGTGTTCAGTCAGTTAAACATCTGCCTTCGGCTCCGGTCATGATCCCAGGGTCCTGGGATTGAGCCCTGCATTGGTCTCCCTGGCCAGCAGGAAGCCTGCTTCTCCCTCTCCCTCTGTCCCTCCCCACCACTCATGTGCTCTCTCTGTCTCTCTTTCTCAAATAAATAAATAAAATCTTTTTTAAAAAGAGAAAGTGAGTTGTTTATCTTATTGTTGAGTCTTATTATTGAAAGTGCTTTATTCTGTGTATAGTCCTTTATTATTATTATTTTTTTAATGTGAGGTGGGGTTTTTTTTAAGATTTTATTTTATTATTTATTTGACAGACAGAGATCACAAGTAGGCAGAGAGGCAGGCAGGGTGGGGAGGAAGCAGGCTCCCTGCATCCCAGGACCTTGGGATCATGACCCGAGTAGAAGGCAGAGGCTTTAACCCACTGAGCCACCTGGCACCCCTGGGTATAGTCCTTTATGCAAAGAAATACTTTGCAGATATTTTCTACCTTTTGTTTATCTTTTCATTTTCTTAACAATGTCTTCTGAAGAACAAACATTTTTAATTTTGATGAAGTCCAATTTATCAATTTTTTCTTTATTTTATGCTTCTTGTGCTTTAATAAAGAAATTCTTCCCTATCCCAAGATCACAAAGATGTCTTCTTCTACAATTTTATAATTAAGGTTTTACATTTATATCTTTGACATTAGGCTAATTTTCATGTATCTCACAAGGTTGAAGTTCTCTTTTTCATTTCTTCCATACAAACAACCAATTATTCCAGCCCTAGTATTTCTTCAAATATTTTTTCCAGCCCTTTCCCTTTTTCTTCTCTTTCTGGGATTTCGCTCTATGTATATTAGGTGACTAGAAGTTGTCCCACACATCACTGACATTCTGGGTTTTTTTTTTTCTATCTGTGTGTCTTTTTTTTTTTTTAGAATGCAGCTGCTTTCCTCAGACAAGGTAGCAGGCGGCATTTTATTTTATTTTTTAAGATTTATTTATTTGACAGACAAAGATCGCACATAGGCAGAGGGGCAGGCAGAGAGAGAGGAGAAAGAAGGCTCCCTGCTGAGCAGAGAGTCTGATGCAGGGCTGGATCGATCCCAGGACCCTGGGATCATGACCTGAGCCGAAGGCAGAGGCTTAACCCACTGAGCCACCCAGGCACCCCTGTGTGTCATTTTTTGGTAGCTTCTAATCTATGTCTCTAAATTCACTAATCTTTTGCAGTGTCTAATCTGCTGCTAATTTCATCTAGTGTATTTTTTTAAAGCCAGGTGTTATCTTATTCATCTCTGTAAATTTGATTTGTGTCCCTCTAATATCTTTCATATTTCTCTTCATCATGTTCCATTTTCCTCTAGATTCTTGACCAAACATAGCATGTTTATAGCAGCTGTTATTATATCCTTGTCTCTGCTTCCATTATTCTTGTTATTTTGGGGTCTTTTTATTAATTTTTCTCCTACTTATGAGTCCTAATTTCCCTCCTTTTTGGATGCTGATAATTTTTTTTATTAGGTGCCAGACAATAATAATTTTATGTTGTTGAGCATTGGATTTCTTTTATTCCTTTAAAATGTTGGACTTGGGGAGCACCTGACTGGCTCAGTCAATAGAAAATCACTTCCAGGGGTGCCTGGGTGGCTCAGTCGGTTAAGCTCTTGCCTTTGGCAGGCTATGATCTCGGGGTCCTGGGATTGCGTCTACCCCCCTCCCTCCCCGCTTGTGTTCTCTTTCTCTGTCTCAAAAAACAAATAAAAAAAAATTTTTTTTTTTAATTAAAACTTGGAAAGTCACGTTTCCAAGATAGGAAAAATCCAACTTTGGAAGGAAAGCAGCTAGCAGGGGTTAAAATTGATAGCAAAAACAAGGAAGTGAGTGGTCCTCTCATCCAGAGCAAGAGACAGAGCTCCTGCTGGTCCCACGGACAGGTACCCTCACTTCCGGGCTGACCTCCAGGGCTCCTCTGGCACAAGGTACTTAACTCCTCCCTCCATGCCAGGGCTGCATTCCACCTGAAATAGCATTCCCCAGGTTCTGTTGGGTTGGCCAACTACATACTGCACCTCGCAGCATCATTCCTACAGGTGTTAGTGTGAGTCCAGTAGTGCCGGAAAGCTCCGCAGCCTTTCAGTCAGTCTCTGCCGCAACTGTAACCTGTAGTGCCCCAGGGGACTGAGACGGGTGCTCCTCGCTTCTCTCTTATCACAGGGGTAAGCCCCAGGTATTTAAAGGAGTGCTCCCAGCCAGCTCTGACCTCTCACGTTGGTTTCACAGCTGAATCTCATCGCCTAAGGGTAGCCCCCCTTAGGGCTTCTGGGGGGAAAGGCAAATCTAAACAGGGGTATCTACGGTGTGGTGCTACGGAAATTCCTGATTTCCCAATCTCATCCTGAATAGCCTGTCACTGACAGAAAACCAGAAGCACTATTTGCTCAGAAGTAACTTTATGTTTGTGTCTTCGTGTTTTCATGTGTTTATCCTCAAGTATTTCCTGACGTCCCCCCTGTGTTGGACAGAGACCAGGATGGGACGGTGGGTGGAGTCCAGAAGTAAAAGCTGGCCCCACCCGGTGCCTGGTGAGCTCATTTTTAGCCGGCCCAAATCCTTTCAGGGCTCCCACCCAGAGCAGGCTCCCAAGCCCAGGGACTATGTTATTTCTTGGGGTGACAAGATGGTTTTCAGAGGGTCTTCTCAGAAGCTCATCCTCCTTCATCAGCAGCAGATAAGGAATTCTGTGCTTGAAAAATACACGCCTTTGAGAATACGCTGGGGGCAAGGGAAAGAAGGAATATTTTCCAAGGGAAGTGTATCGGGGCCACAGGGCACGAAGGGGTGCAGAGCCCTGGAAACAGAAGGAGGCAAGAAATAAGCAGCCAACACCAGTTCAGCATGCTTCTCAAGGCAGTTAGTTTCCAGATCCTTCCACCAGGTCATCCTACATGTTTGTTGTTGGAGGGGCACCTGGGGTCAGGATTACAGTGTATTGGGAGGGACAGAGGATTAAATAGAAGAATGGAATTTCCCTTCGATAAGGAGAAGCCAACATTTATTAAATCAGTTGATTTGTTGTTGTTGTTGTTGAAGTTCCTATGGTTTCCTTTTCTCCCCAAGTATATTTTTTTCTACTGACAAATTGCATAACAGGACATTAATATTCACAGAGCGAACAAATTATCATCCGTGATTATTTTTAGAACCAGTTTATCAACTGTTTGAGCTAAGAACTTTTGTTGGATCTGATTACAGATCTCTCTGACTGGAGCTACACTTCTTTGAAACAGAAAAAACTGGCTACTTAGCTCTGCATTAAAAGTGAGATCTGCTTTATATTTTCTCATCCCGTACTCTTTTAAGGAGGGTTGAGATTCTGGGAGAAAGGGAGGGGATCCAGGAAACTTCAGAACAATTACATCTGCAAAGTTTTCTTGACCTACTGGTGTCAGACAATTCAGAGCCTTTTGAATATGTGAAAGAGAAATGCAACCATTTGTTCATTCATTCATTCATTCATTCAGTTGAGGCAGAGGGAGCATGTGCAAGGTCAGGCAGGATGGAGAAGCTTAGGCTGACTCTCAGTGGCAAGTGAGCATGATCAATATCATGGCCATTTACACAGCATCCTAGCAAGTGACTTAGTCCATAGCAGGGGAACTATCCTTTTCTGTTTGGCTGGACTTTTCAGTCCTGGGAAGGATCCTTCCCCCTCTTTGTGGGTACCCACTGCTACTTAGAAGTTGAACAACTTCATGGTGATGCCTGGGACTTTGGCTTCCCCTGTAGCCACCTCTGTGGAGCCAAGAAAATGCTGTCTTTGGGCCTGCACACTTACTCCCTCTTGTCCAGTTCAGCACAAAATCAGGCTCTCTGGATTCATGACTTAATAGCGAAGGCCAGGAGCTTTTGGATGAACACTAGATGAAGGGGTTGACTTTATGATTAGGGGCTGTGATGTATAGAGACGAACACCACTAACCCCTAGAGTCACACACATGCCACACAGCAAAGCGTTTACACTGCCAGGAGCACAGAGGCACTCAGGTGGGCTCAGGAGGGTCTTAAAATGCGATTCCTGTTAGCGGCCTCAGCATCACCTGGGAGTCTGTTAGAAATGTGATCTGGGGGGCCCTGCCCCAGACCCACTGAATTTGGACCTCTGCAAGAGAGCACACTCAAGTCTGAGCCCCTCTGGTCTGAGATAGCAGCACAACTGCCCTTCTATAAATATGCTCGGTGATGACGGTGCCGGGTGAAACTGCCCTCTCTTTTAATTGTTATTTTCCTATCTCTCTCATGCTGAGTACCTCAAGTTAAATTCACCTAAATTAAACGCTCTTTTTTTTATAATTTTTTTAAATTTTTTTTTTTATTGGACAGATAGGAATCACAAGTAGACAGAGAAGCAGGCGGAGAAATGGGGAAGTAGACTCCCTGCTGAGCAGACAGCCCGATGCGAGGCTCGATCCCAGGACCCTGAGACCATGACCTGAGCCAAAGGCAGAGGCTTAACCCACTGAGCCACCCAGGCGCCCCTAAATTAAACGCTCTTAACAACGAAACTCCACTGTATCCATAATTGTGTGGCAATGATCTCATCCTACTTTTCCCCCCACCCCAGAATGTCCTTATTAAGGCTAGATAGATTAACATGCATCTTTTAAGATTATGTTTGTTTGCTTGCTTTTTTTAAAAAGAAGAAATTTTAACCCATCTATATGACAAGCTCAGAAAATCAACGATGAATGACCCACAGGCCTGCCCTTTGGGGCTGTGCTCCTCCTCTGGGGAGAAGACGGACTTCCCTAAGTAATAAAACAGGATTTGTGACATAGGACGCTGCCCCTGCTCCAAACATGTGCGGCTTTTAAATCCTTTTTCAGCAGCTGGGTTGATGTTCACACTGTACATTGGTTGGTTAGGGAGTGGCGGCTTTGAAAAATCAGTTAGTTTAGCAATCACCGTTCAGGTTGCAGACATTAACACTGCAATCTGCAGCTCGCCAGAAAACCAAGAACTGCTAAAATAGTACATTCAAGATTATGGGAGGGAACCGTGTGAATGGGCCAGTGTAGTCCTTCACACAGACACTCTGCTCACTGCCCCGAGGGACCCAGAGGAGTCCCTGCGGTTCTTCTGTAGAAGACCTCTGTTCGGGGTAGTCGTGTTGTCCAACCAGAGCACACTCAGGAAACTGTTACCAGCTTCCCCAAAACTGCAGTTCCCTTATGCCAGTCCCTGGTGACGCTTTCACAGTCAAACTATTACCCAATGGTACTATGGCAGACTTCTTAAAGCCAGATGTCTTTAAAGAATTACGCTTTTAGGATAACACTATGGATTTACTACCTTTTTTGGTGTAAAGATAGCCTTTCTTTCATGAAAATGATAATAGATGGTGGGTTTTTAACATACTTCCTTGACAAGATAAAAAGTTGGCAACGTGTCACATTCTGTCTCAGTGCTTTTGACATTTTTGTGGTCCTTGGATTCCAAACTATTTCTCCATTGAATGAGGACTTAACATAGTAGGAGGTATTGTCCTTCCAAGTGAACTCAGCCATTAAGCCATTCCTTTGAAGGCTGGAAACACACTCTAAAGAAACAAAAAGTTAATTTAAAAAATGAAATCAAATTAATGTTTTAAATCATTCATACTTACTTGGGTAACTAAAATGACCACACGGATGAGAAGAAATTCCAATCAATAAGTTTGAAAAAATCATCTAATTCCTGAAAAATAAGATGAGGCCATTAAAGGAGGGACTTGATTCTTTCATTGGAACACTTGGCTTTCCAAGAAAGATGGGAAAGAAGAAACCCAAAGCAATGGAAACTGAAATTGCAAACAGAAATGTTATCTTCCAGAGAAAAGAGGTTCTAAACCTCAGACTAGGGAGCCCCATAGAAGACCTGATTTCAGTTTTTTTGCATGCCATAGACAAGTTACTGAGGGAAATGGAAATAAACACCCCATGTTGATCTGGACTTGGAAATGCATTTGGTAGGGCAAGACCCAAAACAGTGCTTGGCCAGGAAGAAGTCCGGATAGTGAAAACCATTTGGTGAACTCTGTCTACCGGCTGCTGGTAAAGCAATGGCTGTCAAGCCCAGGAGAATCACACTAGAATCACCCGGTCCTTTAAAACCAGGCTCACCCCAAACTTGCTGTCCAGTGTCCCTTGCCATAGTTGCTTTTCTGAAGCTCTAGTCACTGCAGCTGCTCGTGTGAAAGTGTTGGTTACCTCTGACTGCAGCCTCCTGTTCCGGCTCGAGAGCCCCTTGCTATAGGCTCAGGAGGAAAGGTGCTCTGTGGTCCCTGCGTCCATGGGAACGGAGCCTGGTCAGTTTCACTGCCACATCCTAAACCGAGAACAGAGCCTGCGCCTAGGGAGTTAGCCTTGAGGCCTGACTGCCTGCCAGGTGCCTTTATTCTAGGGCTTATTCATTCTTTTCAATTCTTCTTGGTTTTTTCCTCCTCTGACCTTTTTATTTGTAAGAGAAAAGGGATGTAGGGGAGTTTTCTAGTTCTTCACGATAATGAACCACGGGGCTGGAATCAGCTGTGCTCTACTTGGGATTGCAAACCCCTAGCTCCAGAAACCCTACAAGCGCCTTTGAAGGTCATGTCTTAGGAGCCTGGTTCTCAGCTGAGGTACAGAGCAGAATTAGCTGTTGGCTTCTTAAGACTACAGGTGTCTGTGCCCACCTCAAGCCAACTGACTCCGAGTATGCAAGCATGGGATTCAGGTGTGTGTGGTTTTAAGAAGCTCTGATTACCAAACATCCTTGGCCCAGCAGCGGCAGCAGCACCTGGGAGCTTAGTAGAAATGCAAACTCAGCCTCTCCTCCCCAGGCCTGCTGAATCAGACACGTGGAGGGTGAGGCCTGGGCAGTGGTCTGTGGGTTAGCAAGGCCTCCAGGTGAGCCTGAGGCTCACTCCAGTTTCAGAGCCTCTGCTTTAGGTCATCTCTTTGGGTCTAAGCAGCAGTTAGGAGAAAGTGTCTAAATGCGTGTCATTTGATTATTTCTTAGCTTGTAGCTCTGACAGCTCTGACCTCACAGCTCCTCTGCTAATTCACACTAATCCGCAAACTTTTCCGCTGGTCAATTTTTGACTCTCTCTTTTTTTCTTAAGATGTAATTTATTTATTAGAGAGTGAGAGCACAAGCTGGGGGGGGAGCAGAGGGAGAGAGGGAGAAGAGGGTTTGATCCCAGGACTTCGGGATCATGACCTGAGCCAAAGGCAGACACTGAACCAACTGGGCCACCAAGCGCCCTACTCTTTGTCTCTTAAATTTCCCTGGAGCATTTGCTGATTCCTCCCCCGGTCAGGCACCACTGGGCAGTCTGCAGGACCCATCTTAAATTTTTTCCCTCCTGAAAGCTTTTATTTTGTCTTTTCCCATAGAAAAAATAAGTGCCTATCACATTCATTTCGGTCCTTCTTATGGCTCATGTATTCTCTTTACCTCCCATCCCCTGCACCCTTGGGCAGATAACTTAACCTCTCTGTTCTCTTGTCTGTAAAATGGAAATACTACTAGTACCTACTTCTTCAAATGAGGTTAACACTTGTTGAGGTGCTTAGAATAGTACTCAAGTGTCAATTCTAGAAGTAATCGGGGCACCTGGGTGGCTCAGTGGGTTAAGGCCTCTGCCTTCAGCTTGGGTCATGATCCCGGGTCCTGGGATCGAGCCCCGCATTGGGCTCTCTGCTCCATGGGGAGCCTGCTTCCTCTTCTCTCTCTGCCTTGCCTTTCTGCCTACTTGTGATCTCTGTCTGTCAAATAGATAAATAAAATCTTAAATAAATAAATAAAATCTTAAAAAATTCTAGAAGTAATCGTTCCTAGCACTGAATAATGGGTATACAACATTCTGTAGTGCACAGCACATAAACCTAGCTTTTCTCACTAACAATTTTAGGGCCCTAAGCATTTTGCACTTTTGTAGCTGTCTTTATCCTCCCAAAAAGGTTTGTTTTAAAGCTTTTTGATAGCAAGTAATTTTTTTTTCTCAACTCTGAATCTCCTTCTCCCAAAGTACCTAACGTATGCTCAGTAAATGCTTATGACATTGTGCTGAGCTCCACTGGCAATGTAGGCTAAGAAGTCCCAAAGGAGCCCTTCCCAAGCCTGTCCCCCATCTTTCTTTGGGCCAATACCTTCAGTCCCTGGGTTCTTGATGATGTCATCCTTCCTCAAGGCCCTAGAGGAAGAAGATGGGTCTGGGTGCCTGGCTCTTGAGTTCAGCAAATAATGCCCTCTGCCTGGAATATTTTTAGATAACAGGTTCCTCTGAAAATCATCCAGAATGGCCTAGACAGTTCTTCCTGTTTGTCATAACATTCTGAAGAACAGATCTCTGAGCCATGTTTCTGACTCCTTGCCAAACAAATGAAATTCCTACTTAAGGCAGTGTTATCTTGAGGCAGCAATGGATAGGAAGAGTAGGAAGTGGTACGTGGAGACCACATGGTGTCATGGTGTCATTACTAAATTGTACTGGGACAGGTGACGCAGAGGTTGAGGACCCCAACTATCTGGGGCTTCCTTGCTTCTTTGTAAAAATAGCTGCCCTCCTACTTGAACTTAGACTTCCGCAAACTCTGAGTTAAGAGCAGAAGTGCGTCTGCAGCCACAGTCGGCAGATGGTGGATGGGGTCCTCCAGGGTGCCCAGTCGTACTGGAGCATGAGCCCCCACCTTGCCTCTTAGGGCAAACTTCTTTTGTAACAATTTGATGTGTAACATGAATATTCTATGTTTTTGATTCCTGGACTATTGCAAGCCTATGAGATTTTGCAATTTCAAGTAAGTTTTTTTTATTACCATTATCTTTTACATTTCTGTTATGTTTATGATAGTTTTCTAGAAGGCAGTAGTGTTCACCGAGTTATGAGATATGTAAATTTCAGCAAGGCCTCTGATGAGGTCTATTATGATGTTTTTGTAGATGAAATTCCATGCACAGACGGTCAAGTTAGGAGGATTTGTAACTGGTAATGAATTGGTGAGAGTTTGGAATAGGCAGGGGATGGGGCTTCTTCTAACTGCTTCTGCTGCTTCTAACATTCAGCGACGCCTTCTGCCCTCCACACTGGCCCAGTGCACAGTTTCAGTAAGTACTTGATTACAGGCATTTACGACATGCTTGTCACATTGAGGTTTACACAACTTCTGTTGGATGATGAATATGTTGGTTGTATGGTTGTATGGGTTCTGGGAGGTGCTCAAGACTCCTTCCCTGGTTAGTTACCCAGTACTGCCCATTTTACTCCCTCACTGGCTTCTCAAATCCATCTTCTTCTCCCTATCCCTTCCTTCCCTCATCATTTCTCTCCTAGACTACTGCCTGACCTTGTTGCTTGAAGTAACCCCCCCAGTAGCATTCCCTTGCCTCCAGAAGAACGTCTAGGCCCCTACGCATGACCTAGGAGGTTCTGAATGCCCTGGCCACAATGCTTCTCTAGCTTCATCTCCTGCTGTTCCCCACCTTGAACTCCATGCTATAGTCCTGTCAGATTGCCTGTCACTCCCCACATAGTCCATTCTGGTTCATGCCTTTGGACCTTTGCTCTGCCTTTGGTGGCTCCAACACATTGTCCCCTCCTTTCCCCTTAAAGACTCAGATTATTGTTTACCACACTGTATTGGAATTACCTGCTCATTTCTCACTCTCAGACTAGACTAGAAACTCCTTAAGGACAGCGTTCTCATTTTGTTTAGCTCCCAGGACATAGTAAGCAGGAAATGTGTTGTTTTGATCCCAAGTGAGAATATGAAAAGATCTTGGCAATCTAAAAGGGAAACCATAAAACTTAACAGGGAGATAAAATTTAACAGCGGTTTTACTTGGGTTTAAAACAAGCAAACAAAGAAAACAAGTCCCGATCTAAGGACTGAGTACAAGGTGGGAGGAAGATGACTCACCACGCTCAGTAGACCATGTAAAAAAAGAAAGACTGTGGTTTCAGTTGACTTTAAGCTCCATGAGTCAACAGTGTGATGCAACTCCAGTCACCCAGTGTCAGAACAGGGAAAGTCATCATCCTGTGGTCATACCACGCGGGAGAGTCATGTTCCACTCTATGGCACCGGACCCTAAGAGGGGGGAAGGATATCCAAAGGAGGGCAGCTAGAATATCGAGAGAAGACAAACCCCACCATATGGGGAATTGTTGGAGGAAGTAGGGGTGTTTCATCTGGAGAAGATGGGGGCTATCATGCCTAGGCTCACTGAGAACCTCCAAATGCAGAATTAGGCCAATGAGTAGATTGTCTCAAAAGAGGGTGGTGACACTTAGATAGCCTAACAATGGAATAGGCAATCTGTCTTGTGAGCTCCAAGTCACTGTAAGGGCAGAACAGGAACCTTCAAGGAAGGGTGCTGTAGAGGGATCTGAGCCCCTAAAGGAAGTTTGGACTAGATGTCCTTTTATCCTGCTCAACTCTGAGGCTAAGTGATTCAGGAGGTCCCTGAGTTCATACCTATGAAGTGCTGGGGACGGGTGCCAGGAGCACTTTTCCTGATAGCAAAGCCTTTTGTCCCTCCAGGGGAAACATTATGAATTACTGAATAGAAATTGCTTCTGGGCAAATGTAGTAAGTGACTAGCCCATTTAGGTTCAGACTTCTGGTTCATGCCTTCAGCTTCTGAAGCTGTGTGGACTGGTCACTTACCGCATCATTCCCGTGAAATCTGCTCAGGAAAGGCATCTGGTGGTCCCCATCCGCATACCCAGCGCCTTGCATTCTTCACTGCCCTTTTGTGGGACTTTGAAGTGATCACCTCTTTCCCTTACTTGTTTGCTTTTTCAGCTGTGGAGCGTCTTGGCTTCTGGGAGGACGTCAGGAGGATCATCTCACAATCTGAGCTGATAACGGGATTCCCCTATTCCTTCACGGCACCGGGCCTGCCCCAGTACCTGCAGAGCCTCACCAAATTGGCCATCGCCACAGTGTGGGCGGTGGCAGCCCAGGCTGGAGAGCAGGCAGAGGCCATTCCCATCTCCTTCTCTCAGCTGCTGGAGTCCTCTTTCCCTGAAGTGCGCCTGCTGACATTGGATGCCCTGCTAGAAAGGTTCTCGACAGCAGGCTCTGGATTAGGAGAGAAGGGACTGCCACCCTTGCTGTGCAATGTGGGAGGGACATTCTTGACATTGGCTATGAAGGAAAAGCACCCAGAATGCTTCTGCAAGGTAAAGTCTCTGGTGTGCGGACCCTTCCCTTCCACTCCCCACACTCTTTGGCAAGCTGACAGTAGCAAGATCACGTAGGCGGGATTGGGTTGGGCTTCCCCAGGAGCAGTAGTAAGGAGATGCCACATCCAGTGGGCAAGGACTCTCTTCATACAGTGCTTTTCATGGCTTTGTGCACGGAAGGGCACTAAAAACGGTCATGACAATGGTAACAATGATGGCAGTAAGCCAAGATAAAGACTGAGAGTAAGCCACTCAGCACTTCAAGAAACGCAGCACTGAAAATTGGCTGTAGAACGTGGCAGAGGGTAGTCTTTGTCAACATGGGTGTGTGGGGACAGGTGGCCACCTGGAAAGCATCATCAAAAGGAAAAGGCACTGGCCGAGGAATCAGGGCACCCAAACTTTGATCCCAGGTCAATAAGTTCCCTTGGGTTTGTCACTGCTCCACCCTGTCTTGGTTCCCAAAAATATTAAGGGAGAAATAAGAAGTCAATGAAGCTTTCTGAAAGCTACACCCCTTTCTTGGTACAAGTGATGATTATTTGGCTTCTGGAGACTTTTTCCTGAGTATTTTTTTTTTTCCCATGGATCTGACACGCACAGATACTGAAAATTCTCCATTGCGTAGACCCCAGTGAGTGGCTTCCCCAGACCGAGCACTGTATCCACCTCACCCCAAAGGAGTTCCTGATCTGGACAATGGATATTGCTTCCAATGAAAGGTTTGCCCCCTTTGCTCCCTCTGCAGCCTTCGCCGACATGTGGTCCTTCCCAGCAGTCAGTTAAATAGTGGACTGAGGCATAGTCCTTACCTAAGGGCTTAGGTCCTGTGTTTCCTTCTAAATCTCAGCCTAGGAGCATGTTCTTAGCTCAAGCTATAGAATGAGGTCAGAGTTTTCACATTAATAACCAAGAGGTAATTACTTCTGGAAGCATCTGTATGGCCTTGACATGAGCATTTCCACCATTCACAATGGCATGGATTACAGACTATCAACAAGAACCCATCCGTATGCAAAGTACACTTGGTTTTATTTTCTGTGTGTTTTTGGCTTACTTTTCCTAGGTCTGAAATTCAAAGTGTAGCTCTGAGACTTGCCTCCAGAGTGATCACCCACCAGCTGCAGACATGTGAGGAGGTAAGGGTGGCCTGTGGGCCAAGATCTGGGGTCTTTGTGTTCTTGTTTACCAGGAAGGTGTCAGTGAAAGTGAACTGTCTCAGCAAGCAGAATCAGTAGGGCTGGATGTGTCCCCTCTGCAAAAGTGTTATTCCTGTGGATGTTTCACTTTGGGTATAACTTCTGTAGAATTTTCTGAGCACCACCATCAGCATTTCTTTTCTCTTGTTCTGGGCACGCTTGATTTGAGTCCATGAGGGAAACACAACCTCTTCTCCTATAATACACACACACACAAACACACACACACACACCCAAACCCTTTGTTTTTTCCTATTTTTCTAGCTAGACTCTTTTTCAAAAAAAAGTGAGTGAGCAAGTCACTAGGGTTGCATCTTGGGCAACGAAGTATGAAATACATCCCTAAGGCTTCAGTGTTCCCCCTGGAACATGGCCCAGCTGGCTTTGTATGGAGACCCGGATGTACCCCTTCATCTCATGTGTCCTTTGGGGGAGAGGTGGAACCAAAGTAACCGAGACAGCTTCTGGGAAGATGCCTTAGGAAAAATACAAGTGCACTTGGGGCATATGAGAAAGCTGCCCCCAGCAGAGAATTATTAGAAGTAGAAGGCCGCTGCCTTCAGCTCAGGTCATGATCTCAGAGTCCTGGGATCGAGTCCCGCATCGGGCTCTCTGCTCAGCGGAGAGCCTGCTTCCCTCTCTCTCTCTGCCTGCCTCTCTATCTACTTGTGATTTCTCTCTGTCGAATAAATAAATAAAATCTTAAAAAAAAAAAAAAAAAAAAAAAAGATTTAAAAAAAAAAAAAAAAAAAAAAAAAAAAGAAGTAGAAGGCAATCGGTACTACAGTAAAGTTACCGGACGCTCTTGGTTATACGTGCCATCGCTGTGATGGTGACAGCGTGACATCCCGGGTTCCAATTCCTTATGGTGAAGCAGCACTATCAGAGGTGTGGGAGACCGGGAGAGGAACAGAGATGGAGGGACAGTGTCACAAGCAAGGAGGAGCATTAGACAGTGACGTTAAATGCCCCACTGTGGAGGAGACCAGAGAAATCCAGAGGAGGAAGGGAGTGTGGAGCTGCTAAGGAGAAGACTTCACAGAGGAGGTCGTCGTATTCAGAGAGTGGCGGCTGGGCAGAGGGGACAGAGGGTGAGAGCTCAGCAGATGCACAGTTGCCGTGGATCATTCAGAGGCAGGCAGGGGCGCCCGAAGCTGGCTGGTCACTAGGAGAAACAAGAGCCAGAAAAAAAGCCAGTGGTGTGCGCCAGGGGCTTGAAGGGGAGAGATTTATAGGAAGGGAGAGGATTTGCTGAAAAAAACTGCAGCCCAGTTTCTTTATTGGAAAGAAACAATTCCAATAAAGCAGTCTTAGGGAAGCCTATCCCATCCGCTGAAAGATGTCTTTCTCATCTACAGGTGTGTCTTAACCACTAGTCATGTTCATCTTAAAGGCACTGCTTGGTACTTGAATGAAGCAGTATTTGATAAAAATTAGGAATTTTCTAGGGAGAGGAAAAGTAACAAAACCATAGAGAAGTGCATAAAAGACCAGGAAGACCTGGGAGTTGGCCTCTTCCTCAGGGTCCCAGCTGCTCCTCAGTTCAGTTCCACAGAGGCCTATCAGTGGTTATTTTGAACAATTAAAGAGGCTTCTTCGATAGGGGAAGGAAAGTACATTTGGAACAATAATCCCCTTTCTAGAATACATAGAAAGCCAGGGTTTGAAAGACAGAAAACAGTCCAGATGTCCTTCAACTGAGGAATAGGTAAACAAAATGTATGTCCATTCAAGAAAATATTAGTCACAAAGAATACTGATGCTGCTAAGTCTGTAGCATGCACGAACCTTACAAACCTGCTGAATGAAACAAGCCAGTCATTAAAGACCACATACTGCGTAGTTCAGTTTCTGTGGAATGTCGAGAATAGGCAAATCCGTAGAGGCAGAAAGTAGGTAAGTGGTTTAGGGCTGGGGGTGGGGCGCTGGTAACTAAAGGGGACAGGAGTTCTCTTCTTGGTGATGAAAATGTTCTAAAATTGACTGTGGTGATGGTTGTACAAACCTGTGAACATACTAAAAACTCGACTATGTACTTTACATGGGTGAATTGTGTGGTGTGTGAATTGTATCTCAAAAAAAAAAAAACTGTTACTATAAAAAAATAGAACTTTCTTTGAACGATAATGTTAGAGTGCTGCTTTAAATGTTTTAGTGAAACTATCAATACAGTGGCTTAAACTAGATCACAGCAGTCAAAGCAGATAATGATGACATGACAGTATTGGGTCCCTAGACCTTTGTACCTTATTCTGCTGTTTTCAAACTGGCTTCAATCTTATGGTCCCAAATGGTTGCTCTGACTTCCACCATCTTGTCCTTATTCAGCTAGCAGGAAAGAGCGACTCGGGAAGTAAAGGTCACACTTGTTTTCTAAGGCATGACCCAAAAATAATACACCGTTAGTCAGAACTTAACCAGTATTACTCCCAAGTGCAAAGGGGCCTGGGAAATGTAGTCTATATGCCCAGCCCAAAATTTGAGGTTCTGTTACTAGAAATAGAAGGGGCATCTGGCTCTGGGAGACAACAGTATTATTTGCTGCCGTACCGTTTGCACAAAAGGCTTGTCTTTACTGAAGCTGTCCAACACACCAACCTTCTGATATTCTGATGTGCATCACAAAGACTCCAGGAACTTTCTTGCTAGTTCTAGTGACTCAGTATTACTGAAAGACTGGTCGCACTTTCTTCCCTGGGCTTGTTTATTTCTCCCTAGCTGGGTTGGAAAAGCAACTAAAAAACTTTTCTTCCCCTGTGCTAAGAACTAATTTGCACATCCAGTGTGGTGTAGGTGGCTCGGACCTAATTCCATGTCAGCCCCTAACTGCATCGCGGACCTGCCATACGCTTTGTGCTTTCAGACCAAGGACTTGGTGACCCCCACACTGAAGCGATGGGTTCAGCTGGTTGCCACCTCCTGTGGAGAGTACCTTCCCACAGACTCCAGGCTGGCCGCTGCTGAAGCCCTCACTAGCACCGCACCGTTCTTGCTTACCAGCCCCCGTCCTGTTCTTGGTAAGTGCACCGAGCCCAGGGAGCAGTCCAAGGTCCATTGAGCCCAGGGAGCTAAAAGCATGAATAGATTACTCCAGGATAAAAACTGGGGGAAGGTGAAAACTGACCATGTGCTCTGTACCTTTGCATTTCTCAAATGTCTTCCCCCAACCCTCCCAATTCCTCCTTTTTCACAACAGCCTCTTAACTGGCCTCCTTTCTTTCCATCTTACCCCCAAAGCCATTCTCCTTAAGCTTCCAAAAGCCTGTGTGGTCTTTCTGAAATACAGAAGTGATCATTTCACACCACTGCTTAAAGCCTTTGAGTGGGTTTCCGTTGCCTTCAGGATAAAATCAAAACCCCCTTTCATATGGCTCTGTGCCCTGCCCAGCCCTCCCTGCTCCTCAACCACCACTCCCCAGCACAAGGCTCCATGCATGCTTGGTGGGGAACAGTTCTCGAAACAGACTGCTGCTTGAATGACTTCTGTTTGTCTTTCAAGACTCAGCCTAACTATCCCCTCTTCTAGGAAGCCTGTTCCGTTGATCTTGGTGAGAAAGGGATGGGACAGGCTGAAGCCAGGGCATTGGAGAAGAAGAAAGGACAGGCTCAAAAGGTGTTTAGGAAGTAAATCAATAAGACTTGGAAGTTAACATGAAAGGAAGATTCAACAAATAAGAATAAGCCGTGGTCCCTGCATCCACAGAGCTATCGGTAGAGTTGTGGGGAAAGGATTTACAGAATGAAGGAGAGAACTGTTTTTGTAGGTGGTGAGCTTCACATTTTAAGCATTAGCACAGTTCAGACCAATTAAATGTCTCGTGCGCCTGGATTCCTCTGGGAAACAAAGTTGTCTTTTTTTTTTTTTAAAGATTTTATTTATTTATTTGACAGAGAGAGATCACAAGTAGATGGAGAGGCAGGCAGAGAGAGAGAGAGAAGCAGGCTCCCCGCTGAGCAGAGAGCCCGATGCGGGACTCAATCCCAGGACCCTGAGATCATGACCTGAGCCGAAGGCAGCGGCTTAATCCACTGAGCCACCCAGGCGCCCCAAAGTTGTCTTTGATAATCCTTTTAATTCTTTCTTCTAAGCGACTTCCAAGCATTTTTCTTGTGCCCAAAGGAGGACTGGAAGGGCCTTCGGTGATGGTGACTTAATCACCTGACCCAGAGGGGTAAGAGCAAAACTTCACCAAAAACTTTGGTGAAGCTTCTCTCGTGAGAATATCATTTGCGGCATTTTCTGGGTGACTCTGACTACTATAACACTAGCTCACAGCAGGCAAAACGTGTGTGGAATAACCTAGAATACTGAGTAAAATGGAGTACTGGGTAAAAGCCATTGGTTCCTGATTAATTTCTGGAGCTGGTTACAGCATTCTAGGCAATAAGGAAAGAGGTCAGTGGTGGCTGGTGGCTGTGAAGAGAAGGTACAGAACTGAGAGACAATGGACATAAAAGTTCATGGGGACAAACCAAGGACAGAGCGAAGTCATTTAAGGAAAAAGAGAAATCAAAATAGACTAAAGAGGGAAGATTGAGGAGCTCAAGGGGTATAAATGACCCAAGTTAAGGAAGAAAATACTAAAAAAGGAAAATATTCAACCCTAGAGAACAATTAGAATGGACAGTCTCTGAAAGACTGCGTAAAATGTAAAGCCAGATTTATAACAGAAAAGAGAAAGCGAAACCCCAGAGAGAATGTTGCTGTTCCTGGTATGACTAATGCATCTGTGTCTCTGGTCCCAGGTTCTCTGTGAGCAGACGAGGGAGAGGACAGTCAAAGGGGAGTTCTTAGGACAGGGCAGGTCCCCCATTGAAAGGCTAGGGGTGGTGAGTGGTGGTCTTCTGTGGGCCTCCCACTGTGCCCCTGCCCAAGCCTGGGCCCATCCCCTGTACAGCACACATGCTTTCTATGAGGCCCTGCCTACCTGTCCCCTCCCTCCTGAAGTCTGCCTCTGACACACTGGTCCACTATGATCTTTCCCTGCTGTGAGGCACAGCCGGCCATTTCTGCCCCTGACTCCTCCTTGCCTTGTGTCTTCGACTTGATATTCCTTGCTGTTGTTCAGGCACATGTACTGTCTTTTCCTGTCCCATTGTCCACAGCAGCGCCTAGGACCACACAAAGCTCCTGCCAGGACAGATGGTGGTCAGAGGGTGGCCCTCACATGGACGTGGCATGGGCTATTCCACGTGGTTCCCTGCCCTTTTCAGAACCTACTCCCCCCACCCCCATAAAGTGTAATCTTGATTGAAACTTTGCTTTCAGAATTTATAAGCTCAAGCAGTCACTCAAATCAACACTGGGCTCATTTCCCCAAAGCATTCTTGATGCATACAGTTTCATTCCTGAGAATCGTGAGTCACTGTGGACAGCTGGGCCCGTTGTGGACAGCTTAGTCAGCTGGGCCACACCTTCCAGTGGGCCTTGCCTAGGGCTGCTTGCCTCCAGAAGCCTTCCCCCTGCATCCCAAAAGACATTTCCAAACCTGACCCCTTAGGGCCCTCTCTCTTCCAGTGTTAGTCTGACTGCCAACCAAGTCTTCCTCTCTTGAAATACCCACGAAGAAAGAAATGGCTTTTGCTCATTAACCACTGCTCTCGTCCATCACGGATTGATTGATTGATTTTTAAAGATTTTTATTTATTTGTGTTTGAGACAGAGCATGAACATGGAGGAGAGACAGATGGAGAGAGAGAGAAGCGGGCTCCCCGCTGAGCAGGGAGTTTGACCTGGGACTCAATCCCAGGACCCCGAGATCATGACTTGAGCCAAAGGCAGACGCTTGACCAACTGAGCCACCCAGGCGCCCCTCACCCCCAGCCCCAGGATTTAAAGCAGTATCTGTACCTGCTTGTAAATTGAACCGTAGGTAATTTGAATTCCTTTTGGTCTTCTCAGGATTGCAGGATACTCTTACTCTCTGGAGATGTGTCCTCAACCTCCTGCAGAGTGAGGAGCCGGCCGTCAGAGATGCAGCCACGGGAACGGTGGTAACCGCCATGTCACAGGGAAACACCTGTCAAGCAACAGGTATGGCGCTCTTACTGTTCGGCTATGCCTTATGGCTCTTGGACAGTACCTGTATGCTTTTTCTGTGCATAGCCAGAGAGTGAATATTTTAGCCGTTGTTGGCCATTCGGTTTCTGTCTCCTCTCTGCTGTTTTAGTGGGAAAACAGCCCTAAACACTAGGTAAACATGGGCGTGACTGTGTTCTGATAAAACTTTATGGACAAGAACAGGCAGCTGTCCAGATTTGATCTGCTAGCCATAGTTTGCTGACCTCTGACGCCTAGGACGTCATGGAGGAAAATCGTCTTCAAAGATAGAAATCTAATAAGCAGTGTTGTTAGCTGATTACATTGTCATCCGTTTTAAATAAGGCTCAGTCGTGATTATCTGTGTGGTTACATAACCTGGGAATCATAGATCCAGCATTTTCTACTTCTGTTAGTTTTCACATGTGACAGAAACAGATGACTGTGAGTCACGTTAGCTGGGAGGAGAAGCAGGGTCACACCTCTGGACAAGTAGCCAGCTGGGAGGTTGTCTGCTCTGGTGGACGTGGATTCTCTGCACTCGGGTTGTCGGAAGGACTTTTGGGTCAGCCATCCCAAAGAGAAGCCAGAACACCACCTGGAGGCAAGAGATCCCAGGCTGAGCACACTAGACCGCAAAATAGGAGTGGGAGGAGCCATACAGGGTTTGTAACTGACTCGGGGCTCCTCGTCCCAGTGGCTGGGGGTCCTGGAGGCTCCCCTTGGAATATGAACTTCCTCATTCTAGAGTCCTCTGTTGTCATGGCGTAGGTGCAAGAAGCTGAATTTTTAATAATCTCTTGGTGATGCTGCTCCAAAGCAGGTTTGGTTGGGACCTGCTTTGCCTCTCGTGGGAAGACATACAGCTTGATTCTGGGAGTCATGTGCAAGAAGCCCTCTCCCCCCGCCCCCCACCTCCACCTTCCTGGCCTGTCAGAGTTCCTGGATCTGTAATTCTGCCAGGAGTGATTCATTCCTTTTTCCAATTGCGTGTTTCCCTTAGAAGGACACACAGAATGCCCAGCAAGTGCTCAGTAAATATTTGGTGGTAGAATACAGTACTCACGAGATTTCTCTAGGACCCTCTGCACCAAACATGGGAAGGGGGACAGCATACCGGAATTCACCAATGGACTTATTCCCTCCTAATCTTGAGAGTTGTTACCCGACTACTTTTCTTTCTTTCAGGATTTCTCCAAGTTCACTTACAGTAAAAGTATATTACCATGGTCTTCCTCCTTCTAGTTTGAATTTTTCCTCAAGAAATACAAACTAGTAATTACATATGGAATGCCTTTCACATGTAAAAATCCGTGTGTAAAAGCCTCTGAGGGAAATAAATATAAAAGGCTACCTGTTTTTGTATTCCCCACTTTGGCCTATAGAAAGAGGATCTAAGGTGTGAAAAAGACAAGGATTCTACAACAGTGAAATGTAGTGTGTTACCCTGGACCAGAGTTCCTGTGCCAGAGAGATGAAAAGCCCTACAGGAAATTTCTGGAACAACTGACAATATTGAAATATTATCTGTAGACTAAAATCAATATTAAATTTCCTGAATTTGATAACTGTACTGTGTTTTGTAAGAGAATATTTTGTTCTCTGGAAATACAGAACTGAAATATTAAGGGACCAAAGGGGGATGCCCCCTGCTACATACTCTTCAATCGTTCAGGAAAAATAATCGTGTGAGTGTCAATAGTAAACCCAGATATGGAGTTACTGTACTTGCATCTTTTCTGTATATTTGAAATTCTTTCAGAATTTAAAAAAAGTTTGTTGTTGTTGTTTTTTTAAATCCAATTCCACCACTTGAAAACAGCAACACAGGATATATTGCCAGACCATCTAACTGATTTCCCAACAATTCAGCCCCTGCTGTGACTCCTCTCCCCTAAGTTATATGAAAACATCCTGCCCATTTTAACTCATTTTGAGTGAATTTTCACGTCCCCAAAAATCAAACCCAAGCCAGGTTCCTCAAAGGTTTCAGCAACGTAATGTCACTCACTCAGCACTTCCTCATGGGTTCCTTGTTCGGCTTGGTAGCAACGCTGGGGCAGAAATCCCTAATACAGCTTGATTTGCTCAAGCGAAAAATACACATCTTTCTATCTGGGACTGAAAAGTAGCTGAAGGTAGAGGTACACCTCTGATTTTTTACTTTATTCAGAAGTTCAGCCAGCTGAGAACAATATTGTCTTGTTTTGACATTTCTTGAGGATATCAAGCCACTGGTGGTAACTTTTCTCGTTCCTCCAGCACGCAGGGATTTGGTAGACTGTATTACTAATGGCTTGCTCTGTGGTGTTCAAAGTTATGACTATGGAGTCTTGAATAGCTCGAAAATACAAGTCCTTAATTTTGTCCCCACATCAATGGCCTAATGAATGCCATGGTAAAATATTACTATTAAATCGTGGTAATATTCAATGTCTTCTTTGAGAAGGCTAAATATTGTAAAAAAAAAAAAAATAATAATTCTCACTTTTCCTCCTAAGAATATAATAAAACACAAGGACTCCCTGCTTCTGAGACCCCATCGACCCCATCCTATAAACAAGGGCTGGATGTGGCCAGAGAGCTTTGCATGTACGTTATCTGATAGTGTGCTGGGTGTGTGGGGACATGCAAGGTGCATCTTGATTTATGTGGTCTAAGGAGGTCCCTGAGAGTGGAGTTGGCCCAAAAGGCGGGGTAAATGGGGCACAGATGGGAGCATTTCAATGCAGAAGAAGCAGCTAGAGCAGGAACTTGGAGTCAGGGAGAACTTGGGAGCTGCCTGGGGGTCTGAGGGGCCAGAACACAGGGGACCCTGAGGCCAGGGGAATGGGGTGGAAGATAAAGCTGGAAAGGCAGGGGCATGCACTCTTGGGGTGATTCTGAACCCCAAGTTAAGGACCTCCTTCTGTAGGTGATGGGAGGCTGGAGAGGTTTTTAAATGGGGGAGCAGTGTTTTCGGGCCGCAAGTTTGAGGGGCTTTTCCCAGCAGCAGTGTGTATGATGGCCTGGGTCAGGGGAGGGAGGGAGATCTTGGCGCAGAGACCAGCCGGGACTGGGTCGCAAGCCACTGGCAGTAGAGACAGGATGGCAGGCAGACTGTGGGTGCTGGTGGGAGGTGGGAGAGAAGGGAAAGCAGAGAAGGCTTCAAGGCCTCAGACCTGCGAGGTAACTGGAGAAATGCCTAGTCGTGCCTCTGGCACCAATGTAACAGTTGAGCCTCACCTTCTAGGAAGTGAAACTACCAAGAGTCAGGAAGCATGCTTAGAGGCCACAGGGCACTGTGATCAGGGACAGAGACTTCCTTAGGCCATGGGGAACTAGGTAATGGAAATGAGAAGACTAAAGGGGGCCTTCCTCTGCTGTGGGAGCAGAATGCACTGGCCTGCCCAGCACACTGCTCAGTGACCCTGGGCCACAGCTCCAGTACTAGAAAACACGGAAGGGGCAAGCGTCAAACCAGTCGTTCAGACTGTGTCCCCAGCATGTCACTTTGTGCGCAGCTGGCTTCAGCTATGGATTTGTGGCATCCATTGGGTAATGATTCTGGGCTGCCTGGAGACAGCCCCGTGCCTCAGTAGCCCTCGTGACGGTGGATTTGTTGTCCACATTTTTTGCCTGCTGACCTCGTGCATGTGCTTCATCCCACCCAGTCACCTGGAAGGAGAAACCCGCAGCCCATCAGTGATTCTCAGGCACCCCCAAGGCTTCCTCAGCTTTGCAAGCACGACCTACCCCACCTCCCTACTCCTAGGTCAGCCACCGAGAGGGACAGCAGAAATGGCTTTTCTGGACTCAGGAATGGGGGACTGAAATTTGCAGCTAGGACAAGAAAGGGTACAGGCAGGTCTCAGGTGGGGCTCCCCCTTCTCCTTTCCCTGTCCTGACCTTACTGTCCTTGCCAGAGCAGGAGACATCAGCTCAGCGGCCCCTGCTTTGCTGGGCTCCTGACTCTTACCCAAGCAGCTCACTTACGTCGGTCCCGTTCACATCAGGATTCCCGTTGGGTTCCACTCAGGCTTCCATTGGGCGTGGGGTGGTGGTGTAGGGGACCAACCTGGACAATATGTACATTTAAGTCACTAAATTTGTATGATTCTCAAGTTAGGCTGACAGAGTTCTGGGTAAAAGCAGCAGGGGAGAAATGTGAAGGGCTTCAGACCCCACACCCATCGGTATGGCAAGAGTGTCTATGCTCGGCACAGGGACCCCCGGAGACGCCAGATTCACAGCAGAGCTTACCAGGGAAGCGAAAGAGCGGGACAGGAGCAGAAGGTAGAAAAGTTGAGACTCAGACGTTAGAGTATAGGGCTATTGGCGGGTAGTTTGATGGGCAGAATTACAAGTCATCTGGCCTAAGGCACGGTGGAGAAGACCTAACGTCTGCCCCATTTCCCCCAAACCATGTTCATCCCCCAGCACCCATACCCCTGCCTGCTCGCACACATGCATCCATGCACAGCTGCTTCCCATGCAGAGCCCAGGAGTTGGCACGACAGCGCTGACACATCTCAGAGGTTCCAAGCCTTGAGCAAGCCGGGAGGGAGGCTGGGTCACTTTGACATTACACAGTGGCCCTGCAGTGACGGCTGGTCAGCAAAGCCCCAGAGCCGTGGGGCTTGAGCTGTGCTCTTGGGAATTCCCAGGTGGTCCTGGAAGATGAGCCCTCAGAATGGCCTCCCTCTTCCCTCTGCCTCCCTCCAGCTTCTTCCTAACCTGGCCACAGGCACTGTCCCCACACTGTGTCTCCCGTGCTGTGGTGCCAGAGCCTGTCCCACGTAGAGGTCTTTCTGCTCCGCGAGTGTCACCTGATGTGTATGTACCAAGGACATTTTTCTGGAGCAGAATGGCCCAAATTAGAGAACCACTACAGGAGAATGAACTTGCACACCTTCTCCAGGCTTGACCTGCCTCTATCATTGCTTTTGGGCTGTTTTAAAATTCTGAATTGTTTTTCTCAATCCCCCTTTCATGCCTGCCTAGATGGTCCACAGCTTTTTCTCTTACCGTTTAAGTATGAGGGCAAAACTGGTGACATCAAGCATATTTGTTTAAGAAATAGTTATAAATTGCCTGTCCTCCAGGCTTGTTTCATGCGCTGGTGTAAGCCGCCATTAGCTCTCTCCTGGACTTCTGCAAAACGACCCTCTAGGCCTTCCTGCCTCTGCTCTTACCTACCTGCCATCCCTTGCCCAGGAGGCCAGTAATGGGCTCTTTTCAGGGAGTAAGTCAGATGACATTGCCATCACACTGAGAGCTCTCCCTTGGCTTCCCTTCTTTCTCAGAATAAAAGCCAGCTCCTAAAGTGACATATAAAGCTGTATCAGACCTCATCCCTGCCTCTCCAACCCCATCTGCTGTGCTCGCTCCCTATCTTTCTCTGCTCCAGCCACTCCAGCTTCCCTCAGGTTTTTTTAACTTGCCAGGCTCATGCCAGCCTTAGGCCCTTTGCACTAGCCACTTCCACCTCTTGGAATGGTTTTCCCTGGTCCCACCCAGCTAACCTTCCTGTGGTTTCAATCTCTGTTTTAGTGTCATCTCCGCAGAGAGCCGGCCTGACCACCCAGCTTAGAGTAGCCACCCATTCATTCATCTGCTGGTTTAACACTCCGTGTAGTCCTTTCACAGTCTTATTTTACTGTCTGTTTACTTTGTTCTTAGTGGCCCTCTACCAGAATAGAAGCTCCAAGAGGGCAAGATTTTTGTCTCTTCTGCTTGCTGCTATATTCCCAGAACCTGGCACGTAACAGATGCGCCGCAAAAAAATCACTGCTGGGATGATCAGTTGGATGAAGGAATGAACGAATGTGTTCTTCACAGTAGTTAAACACAGTAGAGAGATCAGTGTTTTTAGAATCAACCTAAGACAAGGGAGGTAGAGCTCTTTGGATTCTCTTTGTGATGAAATTGCCTCGAGGTGGCGGGTCCTTGTTGCTGCGAGCTCGTCTGGTACCTCAGGCCCCAGGTCTTCCCAGAGACAGTAATTTAATAAGGAATGGATGGAGCACCTGCTGAGGCAGGGATGTGACCAGCCAGGGGAGAGTGCTAGTTGATCCTCGGGCCTGTCAGGGGCCTGCCTGACCCCCGTCAGGGGACGGGTGCCAGTGCCAAATGGAACCATCTGGAATGCCTAGAGTTGGTGGCAGCCTCTCTGAGGACAGAGGCCCCTTCCTCCTGGGGCCTCTTCTGGTGGTCTCCTCCAGTGGCAGGACGAGGGTGATGCAGAATATCACCCAGCAGGGCACTCTTGGCTTCTTCCAATTCTCACAGCCACTCTGAGATATTTTACTTTTGCCTCCATTTTAAATACAAATCAGCTGAAGGTCAGGGACTTGAAGCAGTGGACCCCGGGTCCCATGGAAGACAAGTGTCGAGCGGTGATGGAGCCCAGGGTCCAGAGGGACAAAGGCCTTGAACATTCAGCACTTCCTCTGACACAAGAAGGGGACTCAAAACCCAGCCCTCTAGGTTTAGAGCTGAGAAATTAACTGAAGAGGGATGCTGAAGGTCTTCTAAATTCACTGTTGTGTTTGAAAAGAAGACATGAGAATCAACCCAGGAAAATGTCTTGGGGACCCAAGAGCTCAGATAAAGCTTGCCCTGAGGAGGGCAGTGGGAGTAGGGGTGGTGAGGGTGGGACTGTGGGAGGTAGCAGGAGGTCCTACTTCAAGGCTGATTTGTACCCCCTTCCCAAGGATCCTCAAGGGAGGAGATCGCGGGACTTGAGGGTTTTAGATGTGGAAACCAAAGGCGAGGGAAGGTAAATTATTTCCCAAGTGTCACATAATTAGTGAGAAAAAGTGAACCCAGGTTCACTGAGACACAGAGCAGCGCTCCTTTCTACTGCTCCTCAGGCCTCAACTTCGAGAAGTGACAGAAATGTGGGGGCACCCTTGAGAATAATCTGGACTGCCGGGATGGGGTCAGGGGATGAGGTAGGAGCTGTGCAGTAGGCACAGAGGAGAGGGAACGCTGCCTTGGAAAGAGGGCCTGGAGGAACTCCAGCATCAGAGGGGTGGGAAGAACAGAGTGTTCTACGAAACCAGGCATCTCCCAGCAGTAAAACCACACCCTGCAGTGAGCCCTGACCCCTCAGCCTTGCTTTCTCCTGGGCCTCCCTCTCAAGGCCTCTGGGTGTCCATCCGTATTGTCAGTAGGGGAGGAAACACAACAAGGTGGGAACTGCAGTTTTAACTCCCAGGTGAACCCCTGGCAGCTCGCCAGCGGAGGGTGAAGGGAAACAGGGAAACAGCTGTTGGAGGAGGGAGGCTGTCAGGAGCCGGTTCTCTCTTCTCCCAGCGCAGCCTCACTCACCACACACCAAAATGCCTTCCCCGTCACTGCGTCCCTGGAAGCCTGGTCGTGACGTTCACCTGCATCCTGGCGAATGCGTCACTGGCAGCTGGCCCCTGACGTGCAAACGCAGATGCTAATGCTCCTGTCTTATGCTCCTGTCTTAAATCTGGGAGCAGGTTGCCCCCGCCGCTGAGTACCCTGGCCAGGCCTGGTTGCTGGGGTGATGGGATTGTTTCCATGACCTCCCGATGACTAAGCCCAGAGAGACAACAGTGGGTTTCTCTCGAGGAAATGAGGGTCAGTTCTGCATCATTTTGCCTCCACTGTTGCTGCTCCTGAAAGCCAAGCTCCCTGGGCCCAAGGTGACTGACCCAGAGGGTGATGATAAGCCCACAGTCTGAGGCTTAGGCCCTCTGACACTGATGTGCTTTGTCAGGGCAAGCCCAGAGCCTGGCCATCCTTATTCTGCTGGTCTGGCCTCAGTTCTGATCTCTGTGCTTTCCTTTTCCAACATCAGGGGCCTAAATTTTCCTCAGGCCCCACCACGGTGCAGGATTCCTTTTCCAATGGTTGCAAACAGTCGTCCTTTTGGACCCTAAGCCAGTCTCAGGAGTTAGCATTACCTCTGTGTCAGGGTGACCAGATGGATCCCCATCTTCATCCCCAGACCGGCCAGC
The DNA here is from genome assembly GCF_030435805.1 of Mustela lutreola. NCBI lineage: Eukaryota > Metazoa > Chordata > Mammalia > Carnivora > Mustelidae > Mustela > Mustela lutreola. The sequence goes on from NC_081298.1 coordinate 69,559,646, forward strand.
CGCACCTCCTTCTTCCCACCCCACCTCCTCAGGGAGTGCCCTCCCTCCACACCTTTCATCCACACCAACCCGGGCACATGACCCCTTTTCCCGCCCAGATCTAGTCACCTGCAGACTGGCCAGAGGATGACCTCCTTCTTCCTCTGGTCCCCAAAACCAAATGAGGGTCAGACCTAACTGCCCAAGTAAGTACATCTGGGCACTGTAGCAGCCCTTCATTCTTCAGCATCCTGCTGTGATCCCAAGAGAAACAAAGGGTAACATCAGAGGAAAGCTCTCATTCTGCCCACGAAACCCCAAAGTTTGGTTCTCAAGTCTCTGAGCTTGACTGCCCAGGCTTCCTTGCTCCAGCGGCTCTCCTTTGAGCACAGGAATCCACCGGGCAGAAGCTCCTGCAGGCAGAACAGAATGGGAGGTGGCTCTGGTGGTGACAGGAAGTAGTCTTACCTGCACACGTGCAATGTGTGTGAGTACCTTTGGATACACGTGTGGGCCGGTGTGTTGTAAATCTGGACGCCTTTCAGGGGGGCTCTCTGTAAAGAAGACGCAGAAGCAGTTTGGATGTGAACATGTACACCGATGTCATGAGGAGATGGGATTGCGAGGAGATACGCTTTGGCCGGTCATTCAGACATCATCTAACTGAGTGCGAAATCCTTGTGTTGTTTGGTAATCCAGGTGTTGAAAAGTGGTTTCTTGTAAAGCTGGTCTGGGAAAGCAAAGGCAGAGAGCATCAAGTGAGAATTGGAGACAAAGGTTGGCCTTGACTGCAGCTTGCCTCCCCCTACACTCCCCTTCACCACTCACCCCCACCTCCAGCCAAAATACTCAAGTTAATAGAGTACCACCAAGGGTCTTACTTTGGAGTCTTATCTTAAGATAGACTTTCTGAAGTATTTTCTTGGGATCTCAAGCATGAAGCCGCTGGTGTTTTTAGTCAGGGTATAGATCTGGCACCTGAAAGACTTGGAGACCCAAGTTAAAAGTGGTTTAAAGGAGGTAGCAGCTTGGGGCACCTGGGTGGCTCAGTGGGTTGAGCTTCTGCCTTCAGCTCAGGTCATGATCTCAGGGTCCTGGGATTAAGCCCCGCATCGGGCTCTCTGCTCAGCGGGGAGCCTGCTTGTCCCTCCACTGCCTGCCTCTGCCTACTCATGATCTCTCTCTCTGTCAAATAAATAAATAAATCTTAAAAAAAAAAAAAAAAAAAAAGAGGTAGCAGCTTCTTTCGCCCTCCTCACATAAAAGGCTCATGAGGTGCCCGGGGGCCTCCATCAGTTAAGCACCGACTCTTGGTTGCAGCTCAAGTCATGATCTCAGGGTCATGAGATCAAGCCCCACATCAGGCTCCACACTCAGCTTGGAGCCTGCTTAAGATTCCCTCTCTCTCCTGCTCCCTCTGCCCCTCCCACCCCCTACTCCCACTGGCGCATGCAGGTTCTCTCTCTCAAAAAAAAGAAAAGGCTCAGTATGCTGCTGTGGTGGTCTGCAATCACCAGGGAACCCCCCCACCTTCTTTCTTGGTGTTCTGCCATTTTCGGGTGGCTCCGTCCCCCTCAGGATCCGAGTTGGCAGTTGCCCTTCCACTGCAAAGCCGCAGTCCAGTGAGTGGGGAGGAGGGAAGGGAACGCCCACCTAGACATTACAGATACCAGCTCCGGGGGTGTCTCATCACCCAGGGCTTAGTCACGGGCCACAATGCTCAGCAAAGGAAGCTCACGGATGGGAGCTAAGTGGACATGTATGCAGCCGAGAGATCTATTTTCTGTGCAAGGAGGGACGAATGGATTGGGGGAGATAGGACCTTCACTTCTAGCCATTTCCCACCTTCTTACTTTCACACAGGCACTCATTAGTGAGTTTCTGGAGAGTTTTGGCTGCTTGCTAACAGCTGGGGACTCGGATAAATCCAGTAGAGCCTCTGGCCTTAGCTGTTGGGCCTCTGCCCTCTCAGCTTTTATCCCAGCTAAAGTCAACAGGTTTCCCTTTATTGACATCCATATTATTTTTAGTAGCTCTCAGAACCATTTTATAAGAAAAGGCAGTAGTTGGTAGTCAACAATAAGAATTTTCATTCCCATTTGTTTACCAACTTGACAAGTTTAGTTGCTTATCCCCATTACGTTTCTTCAGACCACACACAACACCCAAAATGCAAAAAAACACACACAGAAAACAAAAAACTTCATTAGAAAACAAGACACCAGGCTTTGCGGTTGCATTACCCAGAGCCAGAAGTTACTAGAAAGATACCTATTTAATGGGGAGGTGGGGGAGAGCACACTTAGAAGAGACCCAAGAACGGGACCGCGGAGGAGAGAGCCCCGAGGCCATCTCTTCCCACACTCCCTGCGCCTTCTCTCTCTGTGCTTCAACCCATATTGGCCCTGTGCCTAATGTGTCATCTACTTAACAGAAATGTTGCTCATTCCAGAGGCCCGGCCCCCAAGCGGCCCCCAGGCCCTCTTTTCTCACAAAGCCTCCAGGCCTTTGTCTCTCTCTGTCTCTGTCTCTCTATCTATCTTTTGGTCAGATCCACACTGTTTAGCTCTTCTGCTGTTTCTTGGTTAGGATCCCACCCACACTGTAATCTGAAAGGCTGGTTCTCCATCACAGTGAAGCTGGATGTGTTAAATTCTCGGCTAACTCACGTCAGGCTGACCTATTGCTCTTAAAGCATGGTTTTGGATGGATGTGTGCCTGGGATTTGAGGTGAGCAGCTACGTTTGGGTGGGAGGCCCCTGCCCAGCCTCATGGGGAGCCCCCAGAGTGCCCAGTGATCCAGCTCTGGGCCTTCAGAGTCAGGCTAAATTGGGATGGGTTGGGGACACCTGGGTGGCTCAGTCAGTTGAGCATCCGACTCTTGATTTCAGCTTAGTGCTTGATCTCAGGGTTGTGAGTTCAAGCCCCACTGGACATTGAGCCTGCTTAAAAAAATAATAAATCATTAATTAATTAGGATGGGTTGGCAGGGGCTCCCCAAGCAATGCGGTCCCATTATACCAGAAAATGAAATTCGCCTCTTCTTTTAAAAGCCTGTCACGGGGCGCCTGGGTGGCTCAGTGGGTTAAGCCGCTGCCTTCGGCTCAGGTCATGATCTCAGAGTCCTGGGATCGAGTCCCGCATCGGGCTCTCTGCTCAGCAGGGAGCCTGCTTCCCTCTCTCTCTCTCTCTCTGTCTGCCTCTCCATCTACTTGTTTTTCACATCTACTTGTGATTTCTCTGTCAAATAAATAAATAAAATCTTTAAAAAAAATAAAAATAAAAAAAAATAAAAGCCTGTCATAAGAACACAGTGGTCTGCCTCCAAGTCTCAAGTGCGTTAATTTGTTTCAAAAGTAGAAGAAAAAAAAAATCATATTCTTGCCCCGTCCTCCTTAATCTGTTCCAAATGAGAGCTTTGAGAAGGAAAACTCTGCAGGACTTACTCTGTTGAGCAAATTGATTTCTGCTGTGGAGGGAAGCTTGCATGGGGACTGGAGGTAGGAAAATATATGGAACCTGACATAAAAGATTTGGTTTTTGTTTGGAAAAGGATTCGGGTTGTTTTTGGGTTTTGAGTTACAGCTTGGGTGTGTTTGAAGAAGCAGAAGTGAGCAGCACCTCGACCCACAGCCTTTGTGGACTTTTCATTCAGCTCCTCCTTCCTGGGCTGGTGCCTGTGAAAGATGCCTTGCTTGGCAGCGTGGCCAGGAAACCTTGCTTCATAAATAACTCTCCAGGGGAGACAGGAGTGATAACAGACGTTTTAAGTGGGAGCCGAGCTGCCTTCAGCACAGGGGGGTGTGCACAAGTCTGGCTCTGGAATTCTCCTTGCCAGGGCAAGTGAGCCCTCTTCAAGTTTTCAATTGGGTTGCTCTCGTTTTATTATTTCTCTAACCTCTCTAACCAGCGGGGTGGCCGAGGCTCTGCTTCTGCGTTCTGTTTTTATTTTTCACACTCTATTTTTGTACTTTGAAACTGCGGTTATAAAGTATACACTCAGAAATGTTGGCTCTGCACCCACAAGACACAGGAGGCTATCCAGATGCACAGTGTGGGGACTGCTCCCAGTAGGGCTCTGCCACCACCCCTGGCCTCTCCGGGAGGGACGGGAGGGATGGGAATGATCGGGGACAGCATTTGCTGTAAGTCACTGGTCCGGTAAGGAGCAGAAATCTGCCCAAGATTTGTAGATTTGACCCTGAGAAACTGTCAGGACTGTTTTTCTAGTGGCTTCCCAAGCACACACACAATAAGAGGTCAGAACACTGCGAAGCAGAATTCCCAGGTTCCTGTAAAGGGTTCATTCATCTCCTTGTGTACAGTTGTCCCGGCCCCTATCGTCCCTCACCATTGGCGAAGGCACGTAAAAACAGTGCCGGCAAAGCAGCCATGTTTATTTGATTGCCCCCGTTCGGTGGAAATGGTCATCACATTCTTGTTACCGTGGAACTTACACAACAGGCATAAAAAGTCTTTCCAAGTGCTGACTTCCTCCTCATGTTCTTCCCTGGCCAATTCCAGCCCCTTCTGTTATCTTTTTTCCTTCTTTTCCTTCAGGCTCCTCTCTGCCCTTCCCTTCCTCCAACCAGAATAGATCTAGGAATCTCCTGACATTTCCACCTTGGCTGCGAGCAGCACTGGTTCTTTTTGAATAGACTCGTCCATAAATCTTAGATGGTTTCTCATCTTTGAAAAAGCCGCTTCTATCAGCAAGTCATTATTCACATGTACAGGGCAGGGGAAAGTTCACCAAATTTCAAACTTCCATTTCTTTTCACTCCATTTTATGACATCTACTCCCCAGAAACCACAGAAATTTAAAAATACCAGTCCCAACAGGCAAAGTGCCCCCTGACATTAGCTTATAAGAATGAGGGCTGGCCACCTGGGGATGGGAGAGGGAGGGGAGATTGGCCTAGATCAGAGCTAATAATTTCCAAGTCTCAGAGAACTGAAAGTCCACTGTTCTCATTCTTGAGTGGTGGATTCGGTGGGTAGGGAGATCTGGGAAGATGGGTGATATTTATAAGGAAAGGCCTAATGTAGCTGTCACTATAAATTAAAAATAAGGAATAGAGTATAATATAGCTAATGGGCTAAAATATACTTTAATTCCACGTGATATCAGCTAGAAGAGAGCTGAAGGGAAGGGTCTGTTTGGAGCAGATGAGAAGAGAAAGGAGGTAGAGGGGACAAAGAAACAGATTTCCAAAGCCCGGCTCTTTCTTTCTACTTTGTCATGCTCAACAAGTTGGCATTTGACCTCATGCTTGTTCTCATGGTTACAAGATTATGGTTCCTCATTCAGTCATCACCCTAACATTCTAGGTAGGAAGAAGGAGGAAGAACATAAAATTCTCTTATCTCAAGCTAATTTTCATCCAGGAAGAAAAAATGTCCTCTAAAGCCCAGCTCTGTACATCTCCTCGGCCTGGTCTGTGTAGGTGGCCATCTGGGCTACAAAGGTATGAGAAGGGGCTAGACCCATCACCTCCGAGCGCAGGCACGGCTCCCGGGATAAAACTGGACTTATGCTAAGGGAGAGAGGTGGCTACCACGAGAGGGCTGAGTGTGTGCCCAGGGCGTGCCGTGACATGCCTGAGGAACTATGGAAGCAGCCCTCAGAAGGAGTGGAGAATGGGAGTGGGAGGCAGGTAGAAGGAGAGCAAAACTGGAGAGGTGAGGGCCAGCCACTTCACGGGCCTGAAATGCCTGCTGAGGACTTGGCCATTAGTAAGAATCCAGATCACCACACATCACCCAGAGGAGGGGAAGGGACACCACTGGTGTCCCACACTCCAGTCTCATGACATGAGGACATCTGCGGATCTCATGACATGAGCTTTGGATTCAATACGTTTAGAAAGGGCACGAGATTCTGCATCTCTTACCAGCTCCCAGATGATGTCGATGCAGCTGGTCAAAGGACCCGACCCAGAGCAGAAAGACCCTAAAGGAAATCTCTTCAGAAATAATTGCACAGAGCTACCTGGCTGGTTCAGTCAGAGGAGCACGAGACTCTTCATCTCAGAGCTGTGAGTTCAAGCCCCGTGTTAGGTATAGAAATTATGTAAGGGTAGAGTCTTTAAAAAAGAGAAAGAGAGAGACAAATGCCCACATGTGTTTGTTAAGCATTTTAATGCGATGACTAATAACACTGTAATAGGAATTGAGACCCAAATATTTAAGGAAAAATGACCATAACTTAAATTGAGCTTTTCCCACAAAGTGTGGGGAGCAAAATCTGATGTATCTTTTGGGAGTCCTGGTGTCTATAGGTACCAGAAAAGCCAAAATAGAGGAAGTTTCTCTCTCTCAATTTTATGTAGTCTCTAAGGAGGAGTCAGGCTAATCAGAGGCTCTCAGTCATTAGGCCCCCGGCCCAGGCTTCCTGTGAATCTCTGCTTCGCTATCCTGACATGCGGCTTCTATGCTCAAGGACACCCCCTGATCCCAGGTGGCTGCTAGAAGCATTCACCAGCCCATCCTCAATACCCATGAGAAGAAGGGGAAGAAAAGAGAGCAGTGAAGAGCTCCAACCCTCTCCCTTTGAGGAGGCCCTCCCAAAGTCCCACAGTGCACTTCTGTATTCCTGTCCCTGGCTACAGCTTAGTGACGTGGTCCTGTTTAGCTGCAAGATGTGCCAAGAAATGTGTTCTCTTGGCGAGGGCACATCACCTAGAGTTCTCCTACTAAGGAAGGAGCTCATCTAAGCTACCTGCCACATTGATACAAGAGTTACACCTGAAATGATAGGAATGGTCGAAAACAAAGGGACAAACAGAACTATGCCAGGCGAATTACAACAAAAAGAAAGAGATGGCAGTAGGAGAATTGGGCAGACTAAAATTTTGGACAAAAAAGTAGAAAGCTGTACAGAAAGGGGAGGATTGGACAGTGATGGTGATGAAAGGGTATGATCCACAAAGAACATGTGACAGGTATGAACCTTTGTACAGCAGGCCAATAACATCCAAACCTGCCCTCCCACCTCCAAAAAACACTGTAAGACATATTAGGGGGAAATTGTTAACATTACCACTGTAGTGGGATACCTGAACCTACCTTTCCCAGATTTATGAGGCCAAGCAGACCAAACATAAATAAGGTTATAAAGGACATGAATGCCATATTTAAAAGCTTAAATGTGTGTCACTCTGCAGACAGAGCATCCATTTCAAATAGGTATAAAACATGTACAAAAATGGATTACATCTTGGGCCCCTAAGAAAAATCTCAGTTCCAAAAGGTAGGAATCTTTTAGGTCATATTCTAACCAAATTGCAAGCAAACTAGACATTTAAAATAAAAATATAACAACAAAAGCACCACTTGGATATTTATACACAATTTAAATAAGTTCTGCCAGTGACAGAACAAAAATTAAAAGACTCCTTTCAGACCCAAACAGATGAAAAGGCTGTCAGTGTTTGAGCAGATGAACCTGTCCTCAGAGGACATCCTTGCAGTATCTTAGACAAGCAGAGTGTCCTCTATAATATACAGAAAGGGACGCCTGGGTGGCTCAGTTGATTAAGCGGCTGCCTTGGGCTCATTTCATGATCCCAGAGTCCTAGGATCAAGCCCCACATCAGGTTCCTTGCTTGGTGGGGAGCCTGCTTCTCCCTCTGTCTGCATCTCTCCTGCTTGAGTACTCTCTCTCTCTCTCTCACACACACACACACAAAATAAATAAAAATCTTAAAAAATAATAATAATATACAGGCAAATCTCTCAAAATCAATTAAGTGAAGATAGTGGAAATAGAGGCAAGAGATAAAAACCCAGCACTTTGTGGAATTAAACACAGTGGAGAATAGTACACTTAGGACAGAACATGCTCATCCTGGCTAATGATAAAGAAACACCAACCAACAACAGCATCTGGTCGTTCTCCCCACGTCTTCCTGCGGCCATAAATTGGGGCATTTTTGGAGGGAGCTTAATGGACTCTTTAGAGATTTTTTAATGTTTTTGCCAGTTGATTCAGGTAATTCCAGAGGAATTTATCTTCCAGTACTATGCACACATGGGCAAAAATATGTGAACAACTCGAAGGATTAAAGAAACCTTGATACACGCACACACCATGAGGCGGTTATAAATAATGGAGTAGATCTGTGTGAGCTGAGGTGAAAGGGACCCATGGCATGGCATTATCTGAAAAAATAATTATTATTTTAAATAAATACATAATTTTTTTAAGTCTAGGTGGCCATATGTTATGAATTGCAGTCTCTGGGCCACAGGGCCCTGGCATGGGGCAGAAGTGAGTGAGTCTGCTGGGTGCACAATCTCAGTAAAGAGCAGGGGCTGTAGTGAGTGAAAGAGCACGTGCCTTCTCAGTTGTGATTTGTAACCTTGTCGCCACCTGCCCAGAGGCCCTGGATCAGGACTCAGGCTTGGCAACTCTTTCTGCTTCAACCCTGAGATGACCTCTCGGCCCCTTTGCAAGGGCAGCAGCGATAGCCCCCGCCAACATCACCCTGCGTCCTCGTAACAAGCGTTGTGTGAACCTGGAGCTTCTGGTCTGGTCCAGGGCAGTCTCATTACCCCTGTCCCATGAACCTGGTGGCATGGGCTCAGTCCTGTCATTCGGAAAGTTACAGTGATTAAAATTGAGCTTAAGATTTTATTCTTAGGGGACACCTGGGTGGCTCCATTGGTTAAGTGTCCCACTCTTGATCTCAGCTCAGGTTCTGATAGGGTTGTGAGTTCAAGCCCTACTTAAAAAAAAAAAAAAAAAAAAAAAAAAAAAGGCTTTTTTTCTTCTTTTTTTAGCATCCAGAACTGTTAGACTATGTTTTGTTTTGGTTTTACTTGTTCCTTAGTGTCTGCAAACTTGCGCTTCACCTAAGGACCTCCAGAATCTTCCAGAACCCTCAGAAGTCCCCACACCGGCCATGTTACCCACAATCCCAATGTATCTCTATGTAGAGGTACTCTTTTTAGTCTCTGTAACCCTTGGCAGGGAGAGGGGCCAACAGCCTCAGATGTACTGGAGGAGAAGACTAGCAAGAAATAACTCAAGGAGGAGAAAGCTTAAGGATTGATATCTTCCAGTTGCCAATTTCTATCCTACTAGCAAAACCTCTATGCTGCTTCACTGCTCATTTTTAAAAGTGGTCTTCAACTTTATTTCCCCACCCTTACTCTCAGTTTAAATACTAGCCTGGCCAGTGGGGCTTTGGTCCAAAGAGTGGTTTGACCTCCAGTGTAGGATTCCCAGATTTAGCAGATAAATACTCAAATTCATAAATCTGAATTTCAGATGGACCACAAATGCTATTTTCTGTGTAAGTATGCCCCATGTAATATTTGGGATATACTTATGATAAAAAGTTATCCATTATTTATCTAAAGTTCAAATTTAACTGGGTTTCCTCCAGTGGGCTTTTGCACATTCCAAGACGGGGCGTCTGCAAGTTTAAGGATAAATATCAGCAGGAGTTTAAGTAATCGGTACCTACAAGTCCCCTCACACCCAGAACCTCCTAAACGCCCCCATCCCCCTGTTTGTGCCTCTCCCTCCTCTCATTCGCTGCCCTGCTTCTGAGCTTCACCTCCCTTCCTGCCTCCTGTCTTCCTCTCTTTTAGTCTGTGGCTTTCCCCTGCCCTCACTTCTCCCCCTTTCTTCCTCATTTTGCTCTCGCTGGCCCATAACATGTCATTAAAGTTTACGTATTTGAGTGTTGGTTATAATGACTAAATAAGGTTTTATGTTCCTTGCTGTAATTTAAATAGCAGGTGAATTTAACTGTGTGTTTTTCATTTTCCTTTTAGTGATAGGTGGCCTTAAGTTCATTTTTAACTGTGTGAATCATTGACCTTCATTCACCTTGAGTGAGAAAAAAGCTCTCCCATTTCCAGAATGAATTCACATGCATCTTCCTAAGATAGAAGCCAGCAGGGAAGGCGGGAGTGGGAGAGACTGAAGTAGGGACCAAAGGAATCCTGTGAAATTGACCCAGTCAGTGGAGAAGGAGCTCAGAAGTCTCTTGTACTTGCCTAAAGCTTAGCCTTTGGCATTGGGTCCAGTTGCCCTGAGCAGCGTACAGAGCAGAGGAGGGCTCTCTCCTCTTTGTGACTGATCACGGGACTCATTCCCAGCAAGAGGCCACCTCTGATAGCGAAGACCATGGTTTGCAGCTAATAACTAGGGCCCCAGTGGCCTTCTGCTTCCATTCCCTGCCTCTCCCGATGAAGCATACTCTTGAAGGCAACCTCATTCTGGTTTCCTCCCCAAAACAGTTTGGGGGTGGGGCAATTCTCTGAGCTTCCACCAAGTCAGAACCTGTTTTCTAGTCACAGCTCTGGGCTCCTCTGATGTCTATATTTCTCCCATTCTCTCCCTGCCCTTGTTTCTCTATCCCTACTCTCCCCTAACCCTGCTCTCCCCCACCCAGCATGACCTGGAAGGTGCCTTCCTATGTGGGAAGCAGACCTGTAAATGACAGTGCCATTTGGGAGAGAGAATAGTGATCTGGTAGTCAGGGAATGGCCTCTATCCTGAACTAGTTGCTTCTACTCACTTGGCCTCAGTTTTGTCATCTGTAAAATGGGAGTGATCACATGTCTCACAGAAAAGCTGTATTAAAATATGAATACAGGGGCGCCTGGGTGGCTCAGGGGGTTAAAGCCTCTGCCTTTGGCTCAGGTCATGATCCCAGGGTCCTGGCATCGAACCCCACATTGGGCGCTCTGCTTAGCAGAGAACCTGCTTCCTCCTCTCTCTCTCTCTCTCTCTCTGCCTGCCACTCTACCTACTTGTGATCTCTATCTGTCAAATAAATAAATAAAATCTTTTTTTAAAAAAACCTTTTAAAATAGGAATACAGTGAATGTCAAAAAGTGAGCAAGTTTCCGTCCCCAATCCAAATGCTAAGTGATATTTTCTCAATGCTGGAAAGCCAGTAACTCACTGTTGGCTATAGAATCCTTTTCATTCATCCGATTAGAGAACCTCAGCATTTCATTTGGAAGGTGTCTTTTTATTCCTTCTGTCTTGGACTCATAAACATCTGGATGTTCTTTCCTATCTCCCCTTTCAGGCAGGGGAAAATTTAAAAGAAGCTAAAGGAATAGATCTGTTGCCATTTCATCATATATTTCAGTAGAAAGGAGTCTGGCTCTTGGAAAAATTTGCCCTAACAGTTCAAGACCGAGTGGAGGTGTCTTTTCGTCTGTGGAGGAGGCAGCTGCACGAGTGGGAGGTTGATGCTGGCCAAATGGCGGCCCAAAGAATTTTGGATCAGATCTCTCTGCTTTGATGGAAATAAAATAACAAAGCCTCACCCACCCCGAAGCCTGTTGCCTTTTGCTGAGCAAAATCCTGTCAGCCCTCTAGTTCGGAGGTATTTTATCCCAGCTGGAAACCTGGTAATGAGGGAGACCGAAGAATCTGGGCTTCCCAGAATGTGTGGGAAACTGAATAGGAGAGGCCACAGCATTCCGACTCCGATACTTGGCTAGACCTTGTGCATTCCCTTGGTTACAGCCATGTGGGGCTCCGAAAGGCAGAGATTTACCCAGAGCCTTGTCTCCGTTGCTGTGGGGCCGGAACCCCCGGTCACCTGGGAGTTCTGTGCAGTCCTCACCGAAGCTCGCTACCCCACAGGGGTGAGAAACAATACATATCAGCCACGCCCGTGGAAGTGCAGGTCAGGGAGAAAAGGCAGGAGCAGGATCAAAGCCTCTTGTAACCCAAGAATTCCTCAGCACCTCGAGTCCCTTAATAATTATGGTTTGGAGATTTGCCAGAAAGCAAAACCACTTAGCATGCCGTATTTAACAATGAACAGCCCTCTGTGTTCATAACAGTCACTGTGCAGAGCAAATAGGCACCTTGAACAACAGAGAGGGTATTTATATGTGTATGTAAAATAACCCACACAGCCTTAAACCCGGAAGCATGTCTGCGGGAAAGAGTGTGGCGCTCCCTTCTGCACTGGGGTACCTGTTTCCCCAGTAAGTAGGAGAAGGTCTACATGCCCTGCTCTAGTCCCCACTGCCCGCATCTCAAACGAACTAACAACAAGAGCCAAAAAAACCTTTGTTTAACCCAGAATTTTCCAAACTTACTTAATAGCCAGATCTTTTCTTTTAACCTTTGGTTGGTTTTGGAGTTTGGAATTTTTCTGTTTCATTTTGTTTTCAGTATCTCTTAGCATTCTAAAAAGCCAGTTTCCTAAGAAAAATGTTTGGGCAAAGGATAGGCAAAGGAGGGTCCATCAGAAGCAGGGATTTTAGACTGGGGGAGGGGAGGTGTTGGGGGGGTACAAATCCCAAACCCTGAGGGTTGATGGATGTGATGGCTGGAACCCAGCTCTGTACCTCAGTTTGGAGCACCCGACCCTGACTGGGCCCTGTTTCTCCATGTCATTTTTTTGTTCGTTTGGTTGTATATTCAACAAACATTTGTCATTGGGAGAAATTGAAGAAGAGAGGCCTTTTGGAGGAAGCTTCATTAGAAGTGAACCTTAAAGGGTGGGTATGATTTCAGTGAGGAAAGATGGGGAACGTTCCAGAAAGACAGGGGCGGCCAAGTATGAGGTCTGCTCAGAAAAAGAAGACATGAGTATAGTACAAGCCTCAAGTGCACAGATAGGGTGGGGTCAGATGGGGCTGGGATACAGTGCAGGACCCCTGGATCAAGTAGGTCTCTTTCACATGCAAAGGTCAAACAGAGTCTGACCCAACCCCCTTCAGTACCCGGGGGCATATTGAGTCATATTATAACTGAGAATTCTGGGGCTAGGGCTGGATTCCGATGTGCTGTCATTCAGGGGTTTAAACAGTGGCCCAAGGACCTGGTTTCTTGCCATTTCTCCCCTCTGTTCTTTGGTTGGTTCTATTATCAGGTAAGCTCTCACTGCCCTTGGAGTTGTAAGATGGGCGCAGCAGCTCTAGCCTTCACATCATCTATTTAAGGCATGTGTCAAACAGTCCCTTTACTTTTAAATGCTTTCTTAATGGTTCAGTTGGGTCCCAGGCACATCCTGGAATTAATCTCTGAGTCAGGGAACATGGTGCCCTGATTGGCTTAGAACTGGGGCAGGTACCCATGCCTGGAGTTGAGAGTAGGACTGGCCCCAGCGGAACCACACAGACTAAAAGATATGGAGGGGCTGGCTCTAGAGGAAGAGTGGGGTCCAGTTCTCTGGGGATTAATGGAAGCTAGGCCACAAAAACGACAGATATCCACTAAAACCTGGAGTACCAATCCAGAGAATCTGGATTTCATTTGCAGGAGAGAACCAGTAAAAATTTCTGAACAAAACAGTGATCAGAACTATGCATTAAGATTAATCCAACTACAGTTTAATAATTGCCATGTGCTTGGCCCATGGTAAGATCTCAATAAATCTGCATTGAATGAGGGAGATAAATGGATGGATTGGGGATGGGGAAAGAGAGAAATGTCATTGTAGGAGGCTATTGTAATAGTTTCAAAGGGGAGCTAGCAAAGAAACTAACGAAGACTGATCAAGAAAATCAAGAGGTTCTGTTGTCATGAAAGCCACAGAAGGAAAAGCTATCAGGAGGACAAGGTTGGTGAGTCATGCCAAATACCATCAAAAGGCCAGGGAAAGGAGGATGGGGACTGAGAAAATATCAGAAGGCAGAATTGAAAGAGGAGGTCCAGTAGGACGGTCAGAAGCCAACTTCAAGGAGTTCAGAAGTAAGAAGCTACGTATAACATCATCCACCTTCTCTTCCCCCACTCCCCTTCTGGCTCCAAACTCAGCAAAAAAAAAAAAACAAAGCCCAACAACAACAACAAAAAAACCTCATTCACCTCCATACATTCTTCACAAAGCACCTGATGCCATCCCTATGACCTTTATCCAGCCATGATGTCCTTTTCTCTCATGTGTCTTTAGGCTCTCCTCCCTCTTCAGGGCTATCTCTCATATAAATATTGACATTACTCTCTTGTCCTAAGATGATATTTCTTAGGCCCTGTTCTGCCTTAAGTTCATGTTTCAAAAGAACCATTAGAGAAATTTTGAAATTGGGGAGGACAGAAGTTTGAGCTTAGGTTGAATATCCTTTGTGGAAGACAAGATTATCTGTAAGAATGAGTGGTTAGGGAGTGGGATATAGGGACAGAGAAAGGGTTGGAACAGTTCATTTAAGGTTCAGTTGGGGGTCACCAAAAGATGAATCAAAGAATTTTCAGGGGCCAGTGGGAGGCCAGCTAAGATGGAATAGCTTAAGTTTATGGAGAGCCTGATCAGCATACTGCCTCTCTTCGACTGAAATCAGTGGCCCGGAGTAGAGTGGTGGATTGGGTTTGAGGAGAGGTGGTTATGAAGCACTGTTCAGCCTGGTCTCAGGTCAAGTTGACATGGAGGTTGGGGGCTAGAAGAGCATCTCAGACCCAGAGAGCCCAGGGTATATAAAGAAAGGCAAGTGATGGTCTAAGAGAAAAGGTAGGGTCAAAGATGTGGTCAGGATTCATGTCAGGGGATTGTCCCAGAGAAGAAGTAGAAGGTTCAACAGTTAGGTTGGGGATATTAGAGAGGCCATATGGTGTATGACGTGGTGTGTAGACTATGTGATTTAACACATCCTAACCTGTGTCTCCACTTGCCTTGTTTATAAAGTGAGGCTCAAAAAATCTCAAAAGGCCATTGTAATTAATACATATGAAGTACTTAGGATAGTGCCTGTGTGTAGTAAGTGCTCAGTGAATGTTGGCGATGGGGATGTTTGTTTAAAAGAGATGGAAAAGGGGGCACCTGGGCAGCTCAGTCCATTAAGTATCTGACTCTTGATCTCAGCTCAGGTCTTGATCTCAGGGTCATGAATTCAAGCCCCTCGTCAGGCTCCATGCTGTGCGTGGAGCCTACTTTAAAAAACAAAGCAGGATAGTGAGTGCTGTGAAATGTGTAAGCCTGATGATTCACAGAGCTGTACCCCTGGGGCAAATAATACATTTTATGTTAATAAAAATAATTAAAAAGAAAAAAAAGCAGGGGCACATGGGTGGGTGAGTCAGTTGAATGTCTGACTCTAGGTTTCAGCTCAGATCATGGTCTCATGGGTCATGAGATCAACCTTGAGTCGACTTGAAGCTTCTCTCTCTCTCTGCCCCCTCTCACTCTCTCTCATTCTCTCTCTCTCTCAAATAATAAATCTTGAAAGAAATACAAAACAAACAAAAAGTGATGAGAAGGCTTAGAACTTGAGATGTTGAGGGGCCTCTGGGCGGTTAAGCCCAGTTGGTTAAGCATCTGCCTTTGGCTCAGGTCATGATCCTAGAGTCCTGGGATTGAGCCCTGCATTCGACTCCATTGCTTGCACGCTGTCTCTCTCAAATAAATAGATAAATAAATAATCCTTAAAAAAAAAAAAAAAAAAAAAAAGAACTTGAGATCTTGAAGTTGAAACAATTCTGAGTAATGCCAGGTTTTCAGATGCCATCATGCTTGTTGGGAGTGAAATTGGAGATTGAAAGTAATGGAATTGAGGAGGCTGAAGAATGTGAACCCAGATTCTGGGAGGGGCATGTTTATGGGCGTGGAGGTCAGCAGTGCGCTGGTGAAACCCTGCGTCACTGAGAAAGTCCAGGTCTCTAGCTGACATTAACAAAAATGGGGACGTAGCAACCTATGGGCTTTAAGGCAAGAGAGATTCTTGAGAGGAGAGAGCCATGTCTAGAAGTGGTGGAAGGAGGTGCTGATCTGTCTGAGTCAGAGACCAAGGGAAAGGGAATAGCCTACTGAAAAGTGAGTAGTATTCTGCCAGGAGGATCAAGAAAGGAGCCAAGAATGAAAAAAGTGGAGAATTGGCTCACAGAGAACAGATTTTGATTGAGAAGAGATGTTTTTCATAAAGCTTTTAAGAAAATCCATTCTCCAAGCCTGAGGGCAAATCTGAAGAGGGCTTGAGCTAAGGGAGGACGTGGGAAGGAGGTTTGGGAGTAGATTCCCGGAAAAGCCGGTAGATGGGGGCTCTGCTCCCTCACCTTGACTGTAGGATGTGCAGCCTCAGACACAAAGGCTTAGGGCTGTGTGCTGGTGCTAGGCACATCCCAACCAGCCACCCACCTGTCCGCCCCCCCCCACCCACTTCTCCAGCTCCATGGGCATGCAGTGCCCTGTGTGGGTGCTGCTAGGTGCTCTGAGGGCAGAGGACTGGGAAAACTGGGATTCGGAGCCCCTGCTTTCAGAGAGCAGACAAATGGCTTTCAAGGGAGGGGAACAGGACACCAGCAAGCTCCGTGGCTGCCTTTTCTTCCAAAAGCACCTCTCAGTACTGTAATTGTATTCGGACATTTTTTTTGCATGACGTCAGGGAATGGCCTTCCTTAAAAGCGCTCATGAAAAAGCACAACTATAAAACAGACTCGGGCAATGAAATGGAAACCAGACAAGTGGGTCTGTGTAATTTGGGTAAAGAGATTTCCCCTTATGGCTTTGTGATCTGATCCCTGCTCTCTGCATAAAATTCCATTTCACGGCGTCCACTTACATAGGCGTCTTACCTTGCAGGTGCTTTCAGACATATGTCTTGCTTTATTACCAAATGAGCAGGGAAGCAAGGGCTTCCTCCTCAGTGGCTGTTCAGACCACCCTCCTAGGCTTGTCACCTTTCTAGTACCCCAGGTCCTAAATCTCTCATCTTCGTATGAGCCCAGCTCCAGCAGTGGGAGGGAGGCCAGTCCCACGTACACTTCCTTTAACCCCCATGTGTGCCTTTATCCGTGCACCCCTCACACCCCTGCTCAGGGTCAGTCTTGGGGAAGTGTGTGCCAGGCAACACTACTCACTGAAGAGGCCCATTTTTTTTTTTTTTTTTTTTAGGAGGCCCATTCTTACCTACCCTCTTTGCTCCAAGCCACAGGGGCACAGAATCGAATTATCTGCCATCTTGTGTTCTCGGCACGCTCTCTGGCTCCAACCCCAAGGAAATCCTTTCTTGTTTGGATTTCTGTTTTGTACTGAGGTGACATTCACTTAACATAAAATTAACCATCCTAGGGATAAAGTCAGTGGTGTTTGGTACATTCATAGTATTGTGCAACCGTCCCCCTCCATCATAGTTCCAGAGCATTTTCCTCATGCTCCCTCACCCCCTAAGAACACCCATGTCCATTAAGGAGGCACTGGCTGCCTTCCTTTTCCCTCCCAGCCCCTGGCAACCACCAGTCTGCTCTTTGTCTCTCACTCTTCCCATTTTGGGTATTTTGTGTCAATGGGAGCATAGGATATTGGTGTGCCTGGCCTTTTTCGTTAGGTGTAGAGTCCACAAGGTTCCTCCGTGGGGTATGTGGTAACGTGTAATAACTTACGACTCAGTAATAACTCTGTTATACGGCTGTGCCGTATTGGGTTGATCCCTCATCTGTTGATGGACATTGGGTTGTTTCCACCTTTTGGCTGTGGTGTACAGTGCTGCTGTGAACACGGATGTACAGGTCTTTGTTTGAATACCTGGTTTCACTTCTTCTGGATCTATACCTAGGAGTGGAATTGCTGGATTATGTGGTAATTCTGCGTTGAGCTTTTTGAGGAACTGGAGGGCTTTTCTTCTTTTTCTTTTTCTTTTTTTAAAGTAAGCTTTCTGTCCAACGTGGGCCTTGAACTTGTGACTCTCAAGATCAAGAGTCACATGCTGTAGTTATAAGCCATCCGGGTGTCCCTAGAAGTCCCTTCTCAAAGGGCAATCTCCTAGGTCCACTCTGTCAAGGAATAGTAGGTATATACCACCCAGCCCCAGCCCTCAAGACATGTTGACCTCATTCTGCTACCTCTGGAAAGAAACTGAAGGAATAAGACTGAGGAGCCCGGAGTCTCTCTCGAAGTGAATAAGGTCACCAAAGAGATGCTGGTAATCAGAAGAAAGACAGTCTGGGGAAGGGATTAGGTGCTAAGGGTTTTGAGGGCCACTAGAAGATTGGACTAAAGCAGGGGAAGAATTTAGTGAGAAGGGAACTCAGTTGCCCAGAATAAAGGAAGGCGTGAATCTAAAACCCCCCGTGGCTGGTAGGGTCACTCCCCTGGTGATAGAGGAGTGACGGAAGGGAGTTATAGACTGGTTTATCCTTGTAGTGATGGGGCAGTGGAGCTGGGCAGAAAGAGCCCTTCAGGCTGAGCAGTTAGGGCACTCAGCCTCGAGGGTCCATCGAAGGGCTTTTATGAGAGGAGGCTTTAGAAGGATCACCCTGACTACAGGGTGGAGGGTGGCTTGGAGGGGAGGAAGACAAAACTAGAGCCAGGAAGGGTGGTTAGAAGGTTACCATTGCTCTTGAAGGAAGACTGGTGAGGGTGGTCCCTAGGAAGTGGCAGTGCAGAGGAAGAGGCGGAGTGCCATCATCCAGGCAGCCGAGGACCAGATGCTTCTGAGAAGACAGGGCAGCCAGTAGCCCGGGGGGGGGGGGCTGCCGAGATGCCCAGGAGCTCCAGAGCACTGCTCCCGCCGCAGAATCCAGTCAGGGAAGAGGCGGGAGGGGTGAGTCTAGAGACAGGGAGGTTGGGGAAGCAGACCAGGCTACCCCTTCTTGACAGATGACTGAAGTCTGAAATGCTAGCCAAATAATACAGTTTTTGTCTGGATTATACCAACACTAATTAATTTTCATCAAGAAATTATTTGTAACTCTGTCAAGCCAATTGAATTCCTTGTCTCCTTGTGTGACAGAATTATCTTTCTTCATTTCCCTGACTCCTAATTTCTAGTCTTCAGGTATACTTCAGGACCATCCATACCACTATCTTCCATAGTACACTAGTGTGTTGGCAGAGCCCAGCAAACCCCCATCTTGTGCTCTGTATCGTGTGTCTCATGCATTACGTGAACGACTGTTCTGGGGAGTCCTGGCTTCTGGCTGGCACAGCACTTCATGCTCACGACAGCTTTGCTGAAATGAATCAGTCATTTGGTTTCTTCCTCTCCACCACCTAAAGCCCCAAATAAACTGAGAGGGTTGAGAACAGGAGCAGGGGTTGGAGGTCGGGGTGGGGGTAGGGGAGGATTAAGGCAGGTGGGTAGTGGCTCTGAGGGTCAGAGAAACTTAGGAACAATTCTGAAGGAGCTAGTCAGTTTTCAGAGCTCAGGTGGAGGAGAAATTTCTTCTAAGAGAAAGAAGTGGAATAAACTAAAGAAAACTGGAATGACTTCAAGGAAAGGGGAAAGAGAAATGCTAAGATCCAAGCTGGTCACTAAGGAACGTAGAATGTAGAGCCCTTGAACTCTGCCCAGGCAGAGGAAGAAGAGGCTGATGGCAGGAGACATCAAGTTGCCCAGCTGCCCACCTCCCACCCCCAGGAGGGCTTCTCAGTCTGTAGGCACCCCCATTTTACCCCATTACACTGGCTCATTGGCAGGTTCAGGAAGATGTGGGGAAAGGGCTCTGATTGCCCCTTCCAGGAGGAGTGCTTTGGGGTGGGTGACCTAGCAGAAAGGAATAAGTACAAGGTGCTTACCATCCATGAAGAGGAGGAGGTAACTGAACACTTGGGGAGGCTTGGCAGAGCGAGATCACCCGGGAGCAGGGCAGAGCGCAGGGAGGATATGCTGGAGAGCATAGGGCTCATCTGCGGGGAGGGGCTGACTTTGCACCTTGCATGAGGGCATCACGGAGGGCCAGATGCTGTTGTCCAGAGCATCTCCAGTCTGAACCCAACTCACTCCTTCCCCTGTGACCTCGTCACACACCAGGCCTTTGTTAGCCTGCCATGGAGTAGCCATGAACAAAGCTCACGTGCACCTTACCCTTCCCCGCTGGGCTTCGGAGGTAGCCACAAGGAACAGGACAGTGAGTTGCACACAAAACCAGAACAACTGAGAACCCTGAAAGGTCTAAGTAGGTGGGAGGTGCTCCTCTTCTCCCCAGGCTCAATGGCCCAGGAGAACCCGGGTTTTTTCACCGCCATTGTTGCCTGAGAGTGACGTCGATTTTGATCCATTCCTCATTCTTTGGTGTGGTTGGAAGTGAACAGTTGCAAGCATTTTTATAAGCCTGGAGCTGAATGTGCTACTCACCAGCTGTAATTTATTCGATTGCCCCCTTTTCAGTGAAGTGTGGCCCTCCCAAGTGAGAAGTGCACACTTTTAACTCCTATTAACATGTTATTATTCATGTTAGCTGTATCCATTTTTAAAATTAGTGGAAAATCTACATCTATTTACCCAGTGATTTGAGGTGGGCCCACATTTTTTAAATCATAGCTTTTTTAACCTTAAAAATAATTTTTTTAAATATATCTTTTCTTTAAAATGAAAACAAAAGCTCCACCGGATGTTTTCTGGTTTCATGATGGGTCACCAGGAAAATGTTGACGTTGGGCATCTGACTACGTCATAGACTCCCCTGACTCCATCTTGGGGAGTTGGGTCCACAGGAACTTTGGGGAATCCAGGCCACTTGTTCCTATGAAAAGGGCTAGAAAACTAAGGAAAAGCAAATTACTAATATTTGAAAGGTTTTCCCCAGACTATTTTTAGAATTCAAGTGGTGTTTTTATCCTTTCCCTTCAGACTTGGAAGAATGTTTGCACCTCCAGACAGAAAGGGCTCTGTGGTTAGCTGTCTACCTCAAGTGGCTGTTTGTCACCTGTTGCCACCTCTCTGCCCAGAGAGCTGAGGAGGAGGCAGGGAGCTAGGGATTGCCTTGCAGAAAAACGTTGAGAGGAGATACGCTTCTTCTCTTCTGCCCCAATTAGAGACATAGGCCCCTATTGCCGGGGCCTATGAGCTGAGGAGTCCATCCATCTACCTTCCAAACTGTTGCTTGGCAAGGACTTCACTGCAGGGACTTCATACAGTTGTGTAAGGTTGCGGACTGTTTCAGGGGTAAGACAGGGCTCCTCCGTGTCAGCCCTGTTGACATTTGGGGGAGGTATCGTGTGCCTTGTAAGGTGGTTCACAGCACCCCGGGCCTCCACCCACTCCATCCCAGCAGCCTGGCCTCCTCTGACTCGTGACATCCAGAAATGTGTCCAGATGTTGACATCTGCAGGGCAGTATTATCTCTGGTTGAGGTTGGGAACCATCAGGTGAAGGGAAGCCGACGTGATGTTGGGGCCCCAGAGACTAGCTGAGAGCAGAGGGAATGGGGTTTCCTGCACCCAGGGAGAACTGAATGGGGTGGCGCAGCCATGGCCAGAACCTTGGCGACTCACAGGGGAGGTTCAGCAAAGAAGTATTCAGCTTCTCTCTCTTTCTGTCCTCCAGATTCTCAGCATTCCCTCCCCGTTAGATGAAGCCTGCTGGAAACCGGGTGACAGGGAACCTGTGTGGCACAGGCCATCAGGGTCAGCGCCAGGGGCACTGAGTAGGGTGCAGAAGGACAAAGAATGGATGAAGGCACAAAGACAAACAATCGGTCTGCTCATCCGTCTGTGTGATCATCCAACCTGTATGGGCAGCTCCGCGCAATGGTCAAGAATGTAGGCTTCTGTGCGGCCCCTACCACTTCACCTGTGTGATATTGAACGAGTGACTTCTCTAACCCTCAGTAACCTCAGGTGCAGAAGGACAGCAATAATTCTGTCTACATGTGACCTGAGGCTTGCAATCTTGGAGGTTTCCTACTGGGGAAACACATCCTAGTTGACTGCTCAGTACGTGGCTTTAACCAAGTAGATGGTATCAGCTGCATGCCCAGTGCTGTTTTATGGACAATGCTGGGAAAAGCAAAGACATAGGGCTCCACCACAGAATGCCGTCTCTCACCGTCTGTCAGCACACTGAGTGCTGTGCAGGTATGAGCAGAGAAAGGTCATAGCGGGCTGGAAAAATCTAGACCACAGGACTGAGTTGGGCCCTGAGGGATGAGTAGGCCTGGCTAAGTCATGAAGACAGGAACTGTCAGGTGGTAGGGATGGTGAGTAACCTGGAGCTGTAAGACTTGGAGGGAAGTTGGCACCTGGGTGGCTCCATTGGTTAAGCATCTGCCTTCATCTCAGGTCATGGTCTCGAGGTCCTGGGATTAAGCCCCGCATCAGGCTCCCTGCTCAGTGGGGAGGGTGCTTCTCCCTCTCCCTTGGCCTGCCATCCTGCCTACTTGTGCTCTCTATCTCTCTGTCACATAAATAAATAAAAATCTTAAAAAAAAAAAAAAAAAAAAAAGAATTGGAGGGAAGGAGAAGGCCCAGAGAGAGCTCCAGGGGGAGACTGGTGATCAGACAGCTTTGGTAAAGGGTCTTGGTGCTCTCTTCCCTCCCACCCACTGTCGCCTTCCTCAGTATTCGGGTGTAGGAGTCATAAACTCAAACGGCTATAGGAGTGAGGTCGGAGGCAGTAGGATACATCTATGCCTCCTACAGGGCATGGCCACTGCTTGGCTCCAGGCATCTATTAACATGCCAGAGTGCATCCCTGGGACACCAGGTACTAATTCTCTGAATTTTCAAAAGATGCTAGAAATGTGGATTCTTATGAGAAATCTCCTGACTTTTTTTTTTTTTTTTGAAGATTGTATTTATTTGACAGAGAGAGACACAGCAAGAGAGGGAACACAGGCAGGGGGAGTGGGAGAAGGAGAAGCAGGCTCCTGGCTAAGCAGGGAGCCCAGTGTGGGGCTCGATCCCAGGACCCTGGGATCATGACCTGAACCGAAGGCAGATGTTTAACACCTGAGCCACCAGGCGTCCCGAGAAATCTTCTGACTTTTAAAAAACCATGCAAGCCATAGCAGACTTGTGTGCAGACCCAACAATCCATTTGGAGACAGATGTTTCTGAGGGGCCCTCTGGGGCCTTAGAATCCTTGAGCTGTGTGTTTGGTTGGGTTCTGCCTCCTGCGTACTTATTTTTAAGCAATAGCTCCCAGGGCTTTAAAAAAGAAGAAGTAGAAGAAGAAGGAAAAGGAGGGGTTCACCTGAGCCAGGTGAAGTCGGAGTTCCCCTCCAGACCTAACAGCGCTGATAGGTTAGGGAGCAGGAGGGAAGGACAGCCCAGAGGCACTGGCTTGGAGCTCTGAGTGGGTGGGCCCAAGGCTCAGTGCTGTCAGCGCCCCGGCATCTGAGCCAGTGTCCGCGGAGACTGAGGCTGGAGCTGCCCTTTAAGAGCACTGACCAGAGCATTTGGTTCTTGGACAAAATTTTTTTAAATACTCAGCCAAAGAACAGAGACTAATATCATGAATACCATGTTCCCCTGCCCAGCCTTGCTTCTGT
Organism: Mustela lutreola; assembly: GCF_030435805.1. NCBI lineage: Eukaryota > Metazoa > Chordata > Mammalia > Carnivora > Mustelidae > Mustela > Mustela lutreola. The sequence goes on from NC_081298.1 coordinate 69,582,756, forward strand.
GTTCTTCAAAACTGGAGAAGCCACCCCTTTTCTTTCCTTAGGGCAGTGACCTTTGGGAGAACCTGAAGTCCTGGCACTGATTGCCATGCCAGGAAATCCCACCTCTGAGTCCTGACTGTGCTGGCCCTGAGGAGCGGAGAGCCATGGGCTCCGGGAAAGGCAGGGGGCAGAGGGGCCCTGGCAGCCTCAGGAAGAGGCAAACGGCAGTCAGCAGCTGAACCAAGCGGCCGTCTACACTTGTTTCTCATGACCAAATAAAATACAGTCTCTTGCTCTGCTGAGGGGAAGTGAAGAAGTCTGTGGAGAAGACCAAAAATAATGAAGTTGTCCGGAAGCAGCCTAGTGTAACCTTAAAATATTTTCTCTCAGCAAAAAAGAAGACCCAGTAATACTACCTTATTCAGACACTGCCTTTGCCTCCCTGGGCCTGCTCCAGCCTGTCGGGCCCTCCAGCTTCACCTCCAGTTCCTCTGGCAGGAGCCCCTCCTCAGAGGCAGGCCCGAGCTCCCTGCTCCTCCCTTTTGTCCCAGCTCTGCGAAGCCCCTTATCCTCGGCCTGCCCATTTTCCCTCCATAAAGCTCCCACCTCCCATTCCCCACATTTTTTTTCCTTTTCTGCTCATTCATTACTGCTACTCATGATATTATCAGTCCCTGTCATACACCGTCTTGGATTATTTCCTGACCCTTCGTTTGTGTCAGCTCACCACTGACCACACTCTCCTCTCTCAGAGAGAAGGGACTGGAGTTTTCCTCGTGTTTCTCATAGTACCGCTCTCCCCTCCACACACACACACACAGCAGGTGACAATAAGTACCATGGGCAGATAGAAGCTTGAATTGATGGGTGAGTGTGTGGACAGGGAGATGGTGGGATGGCGAGTTTGAGGGAGTTCCACAGATGCCTAGAACAGGATGCTCCTGAGCTAGGGGCAGGAAATACTCAACCCATCTCCATTTCCTCAGCATTTACTGTGCTGACTTGGCCCCTCTTGGAAAGGAGACTTGACCAATGGCCTTGGTCTAGAAGGCCTCTCTCCCATAATAACTCTAGAGTCAGACATTGCATTTTGAATCCATAGTCTCAAGCTCAAGGTTGGCACCCAGAACAAGTCGACATTGGCATTTTTATTTTCATCAGTGTGATTGAAGACAACCTCAAAGCCTGGGACTTGAGGTGTGCCCAGCCCTGTGTGGAGCTTGCCTCTAACTGCCAACCCCAAGGGGGGCCTCGTCACAGAAGTGGGAAAGAACATGGGCGGCAGGGCTGTGAGACTCCCCATGCTCGCCTCAGGAGTCTCAGCCTGTATCTTCTGGCAGCCAGGTATCTGCCTTGGCAGAAGAGCCCCATGCTGGGGGGTGGGGGACAGTAGCAAGAGGATGTCCACACTGTATCGGCCCCGAAGCCCTACCACCCAGGTGATCCATTCACAAGGGGAGACGTCAAGGATTAACTAGTTCTAAATGCAGATTCGTTGGGTTTCCAACTCACTTCCTATTGACCGAATGCTAATCCCCCTTGTGTAGGCCTAGCACAGACAAGAGTATGTACCAGCACTCCTCACTCACCTGAAGCCCACTCACAGGGGTCTAGGGTGTATTTCACTCTAGCCTTAGCCAGTAGCGATTGGCAGGCAATGATTTATTCGAGCACACTGACTTCCTCCCTCCCCTGATTCCTGCAGCTCTTGGGATCCACACCACTCCATTGAGCACCGGATGTCTCATTGCTTCCAGAGGCTTCATCCCTCCAGTCTTCTAGCTTCACGTCACCTTCTCCTCCATAGGTTTCCGGTGTCTTTCTGCTCGCTCTCTTTAGGACATTCGTGATGGCATCTAGGCACCACCCAGATCATCTAAGACAATTTCCTCATCTCAGGACCATTAACTAAATCACATCTGCAAAGACTTTTTCCAAATAAGGTAACATTCACAGGTTCCAGAGGCCAGGAGCCATTTTTCAGCCTGCCACATTCCCCCTTCCCCCTGGCCCAAGATAATTCACATGCCACAAAATTCACCAAATTAAAGCCTACAGATATACACATTTTAGTATATCACAGGGTTATCCAGCCATCACCACTGTGTAATTCCAGAACATTTTTGTCAACCCAAAAAAGAAGCGCTGTTTCTATCAGCAGTCATTCCTCCATCTCCCCATTCTCCAACCTCTAGCAGCCATTAATCCACTTTTTGTCTCTGTGATTCACCTGATCTGGATATTTCACATAGGTGGAATTATACAATACATGGTCTTTTGTGTCTGGCTTCTTTTCACTCAGCATGTTTCCAAGGTTTGTCTGTGGTGTAGCATGTATCTGTACTTCATTCCATTTTACAGCTAAGTAATATTCCACTGTACGGTTATACATTTTATTTATCCATCCCTTGGTTGATAGATGTCTTGACTGCTTCTGCGTATTGGCTAGTATGAAAATTCACAAATACAAATGTTTGTGTGGACATACGGTTTTTATTTCTCTTCAGTGTATGTGCCTAGGAGTGAGCAAAACTTCGAAACTGTTTCCCAAACTGGCTGCACCATTTTACATCCCAACCAGCAGTGTCTGAGAATTCCAACTTCTCCACATTTTCACCAAAACTTTTTATCTGTCTTTTGTATTGTGGGTCTAATGGTTATGAAGCGGTATCTCGCTGTGGTTTTGATTTGTATTTTCCTGATGGTTAATGGTGCTGAGTATCTTTTCCTGTTTTTATTGGTCATTTGTGGATCTCCTCTGGAGAAATGTCTATTCAGATCCTTTGCACATGTTTTCATTGGGTTATCTTTTTATTATTTCATTTTAAAAGTGCTTTATGTATTCTAAATATATGTCCCTTGTCAGATATGGGGTTTGCAGATATATTCTCCATCTCCGTGAGTTGTCTTCTCTTTATTAATGATATCCTTTGGAGCACAAAAGTTTACGGTTCTGGTGGAGTCTGACCTTTCTTTTCTTGCTTGGGCTTCTGATATCTTACTTAAGAAATTACTGCCTAATCCAAGATCTTAGAGCTTCACTTCAGTATTTTCTTCTATGTGTTTTAAGATTTATTTATTTGACAGAGAGAGATCACAAGTAGGCAGAGAGGCAGGCAGAGAGAGAGAGAGGAGGAAGCAGGCTCCCTGCCAAGCAGAGAGCCTGATGTGGGACTCGATCCCAGGACCCTGAGATCATGACCTGAGCCAAAGGCAGAGGCTTAACCCACTGAGCCACCCAGGCGCCCCTCTTCTACGTGTTTTATAGTTTTAGCTCTTAATGATCCATCTTGAGTCCGTTGTTGTACCTGCTGTAAAGTAGGCCCAAGTTCATTGTTTTGCCTGTGGATGAATACCCAGGTGTCCTACCTCCATTGATTGAAAAAACTGTTCTTTCCCTACCGTTAATTGTTTTGGCACTCTTGCCAAAAAACAAAAAAACAATGGAATGTAAGTGTGAGGGTTTATTTCTGGACTCTCAGTTCTATTCCGTGGATTTGTATATTTGTCCTTATGCCAGCACCACACTGTCTTGATTACTGTCACTTTGTAGTTAGGTTTTAAAATCGGGAAGTGTGAGTCTTCCAGTTCTGTTGTGTTTTTCCAAACTGTTTAGCTGTTCTGGACATGCAACAGATTCTTCAGACACACTGGTGGTTTGGTCACTTGCTTTCTTGTTTCGCTGATGGACTGGCCAGCGCATGAGAGCCTAGTTGGCTTGTGTGCTGAGCTAAAAAAAGACTCCTCTCCTACTCTTCTGCCTCCCTTCACAGGGCATGTGGCCAGTAGCGATCTGGGTTGTTCTAGCCAAGCCATCCTAGTTCAAGGCAAAGTAATAAAAGAGGAAACTTGGTGGGGTGCATCTGGCCCCTCAAGTAGATTTAAATAGAACTTATTACCCCCTTCCCCATCCCGCTTTCTTTCCCCTTCCTTTTTCATCTGGCAGAATCAGTATTTGGATGGCTCTAATTCTCTCTGGATCTACTCCTAGCCAAGTCACACCAACACTCCTCTGTGTCTCTGTCATGCCCGTCACTCACCTGCCACTTCCTAAGCACAATTCATGACAAATTGGTACAGGATGGGAGACATCTGTTCTGGCAGGTGGGGCAAGTGCAGCAGGCCTTCCTGGTGGCATCATGAGTACAAGTGATAAAGCCAAGTGTGACTTCTTCATCTCCATGGGCTGTTTCTGCATGGCTTCCCCATGGGGTGGGGGCAGCGTCTGGGCTGAGGCAGACTTAGCTCACTGCTGCCACTGCTGACTGTGCAAACTTGGATCCATTCCCCATGAGCATAGCTTCCTCATTGGTTAAATAAGGATACCTCCCTGCTCGTGTGGGAGCAATAAGGGTTAGATAGGCCAGTGTTCATTATTATCACCAGTAACCCTAGGTAACCATTTAGTGAATGCTTTCTTTATGGCAGTCCCTATGTTAGTGTTCAAATTAAGTCAAATTGGGGGCAAAGGAAAAGATTTCATGATCTCCGGAGCCACACACTAGAATGTTCTGAGCATCTGCTATGTGTTTAATCCTATGCTAATCTTCATGTATATTTTCAATTCTTTTAGGTGTGAAAGATGCTAATTAATTGTACCATCTCCCCATACAGATTCTAAACGATCTGAGAACTACACAGAGGAGTTAGGTAGAGATAAAAATAGAGATTATACTGTAGGTAAGGGCCGGACTAACACGTGCCCCAGACCGAGAGCCAAAATGCACATTTGCTCGCTGCTTCTCTCTCATCCCTCTCTTCTTTCTCTGTTGCTTGGGTTAAATCCTGGTTCCAGGAAGCAAGAGGCAGCAGGCTGGGGAGCAGAGGCACCAAGGGGCAGAGTCCTGGAAGATTGATTCGGGGATGGTGACATCAATCTTGGGGCTGCTTCCATGAGTCCAGGCTCTGCTGGGTGGGCTTCAGGTAGTACTGGGCCCGCTTCAGGGTCACTAGCCCGGCTTATCTCACTGGGGAGACCTGTATGTCTGGAATGTTGATGCTAATTCAAATCTGCTCTGGAGGTACCATGAAACATTGTGCCCATTCTGAGTATTTATAGTCACTCAAAGCACTGGGACTATATACAAGTAACTTAATCTGAGCCCAGGGTTCTGCACCTGTGAAGTAGGGATGACAATACCCAGCCCATGGAATGTCAAAGGAGTGGATAGAAAGTAGTTGGTTAGGGCCTGGCACATAATGGGCCCTGGGGTGGGGGCAGGGGCATCCTACTTGGACCGGTTCAGTACCCTGAGAGCTCAAGCTTTCAGTCCAGACTCTGAGCCTTCTCTCTGTGTGCTGAGCAAGTCTCTGTGAGGGCCAGTGGTCCAGGCCAGGTCTGTGTGCTGGAGATGGGGATTAGGGAACAATGAAGCTTCAGTAGAAGTGGGTCATCAAAAGGCAGGCCTTGGTGCATGGAGGGATCCAAAGAGGTTCATTTGGTGGTAGTATTGCAGTCCTATGTCTCAGACCTCTTCCAGGTTGCAGGTAGGAGGCCTCCAGTTGTTAGCGGAAGTGTCAACACCCAGAGCCTCTCTTCAAACCTATATTTAGGACCGTCTAAGGCAAATGATGAAGTAAGCAATGGTTTCCCCAAGGCACCCGCTTCCTCTTTCTGCACCCCATTCTACTCTTTCCGCACCCTTTCCTAGCCAGCGAGTAAGACAAGGATCTGAAAAATGAATTCGAAGACAAGAGGGTAGCAGATATGAGCCAAATCCAGCTTGCCACCTGCTGCCATACAGCCTATGAACTACAAGTGGTTTTTTTTTTTTAAAGATTTCATTTATTTATTTGACAGAGAGAGAGATTACAAGTAGGCAGAGATGTGGGTGGAGAGAGAGAGGGAAGCAGGCTCCCTGCTGAGCAGAGAGCCCAATGTGGGACTCCATCCCAGGACCCTGAGATCATGACCCAAGCCGAAGGCAGAGGCTTAACCCACTGAGCCACCCAGGCACCCCTACAAGTACTTTTTAGCACTTTTTAGTAAATGGTTGTGGGGAGAAAATCAAAAGAAGAATATTTTATGACAAGTGAAAAATACATGAAATTCAAATTTTACTGGAACTTAAATAAAGTTTCCCTATTGCCTGTGTCTGCTTTCAGCAGAGTTGAGGAGTTGTGAAAGGGACCTGAAGACCCCCCAGAGTCTAAAATATTTATTCTCTGACCTGTTAAGAAAAAGTTTGCTGGGGCTCCTGAGTGGCTCAGTGGGTTAAAGCCTCTGCCTCCAGCTCAGGTCATGATCCCGGGGTCCTAGGATCGAGCCCAACATCGGGCTCTCTGCTCTGCAAGGAGCCTGCTTCTTCCTTTCTCTCTCTCTGCCAGGCTCTCTGGCTACTTGTGATCTCTGTCTGTCATATAAATAAATAAAATCTTTAAGAAAAAAGAAAAAGTTTGCTGATGCCCTTCTCTAAAATGGTAAAATGGCAAGAGGTTTATGTGTCACATGGCCAGCGGGATTTGCTTTCAGAGGGAGGGGCAGACCAGTGGCATTCAGGCATTGTGACAGGCCTGCAGAAGAGACACAGGGTGGGAAGCTGTCCTGAGGTCCTTCCAGTTACAGTAGATGGACTGACGGGAGCTAAATGTCTCATCCTACAGGTGGAATTGCTTCTGATCACACAGGGATGGGGGGGGCATGAAAATGGTGAGGTTCGGGCCTCTGACTCCTTCCAGCAGAATGAAATGGACTAATGACCTCTGAGGAGCCTAGACACCTCCCTGCAGGCTGGTAGCAGTGATTTGACCTGAGACCCTTAATGTTCCTGGAGTCCTGCAGAGCCTCCCCAGGATGGCCCTGAGCAGCACATTGACCGCTCGCCTCTCTCTCTCTCTCTCTCTCTCTTTTTCTCGTTTCCACAGAATTTGCCTTCTGTCAGGTGGATGCTTCAATTGCACTGACTCTGGCCCTGGCTGTGCTGTGTGACATGCTCCAGCAGTGGGATCAGCTGGCCCCTGGACTCCCAGTCCTGCTTGGATGGCTATTGGGAGAGGGTGATGATTCTGCGTTCCATGTGGAAAGCACCCATCAGGTAACCCCAGGGTCTCAGGGCCATGGCGGTGGGATCAGAGCGGTGGCCCAAATCCACTAGATCAGCGCGGCAGGCTTGCTGCAGCTTCCAGTGGCTGCTGAAAGTGTGCTTCTGAGTGCTCACATACAGATCAATAACCAATTAGGAAAGTCTCCAAATGACCACAGCAGCTGGCTAGATGCTACTGGGGGAGAGGGGATAGCTCTTATGCTTACTTTTGAGGTTCCAGTGGTAAGTCTTGAGATCACAAGGGGAAAGGACTTTGAAAGAGCCTCCTGGGTTTCTGAAGCCCATGGGCAGACCCCACTGCCTTCACTATCCGACGGCCTAGCTAAAGCCAATAGCCTTGGCTGTTCCACACCCAGGACACCCCTTGATTGCCTGGCCCTGGTGGCCAAGGGAGCTGTCATCCTGAACTCCGCAGGAAGGTGGTGATCAGGAAGACCGTTCTCGGCAGTCTACCATCCCAGGGCCCTGCACAGACAGTGGACTGAAACACAACCCCAGTCTTCATGGGAAAAAGGCTGTTTACTTAGCCTGGATCCTCAGCCTGAGAGATAGGCTTCCGGTTTCCCGCACATCTAGAGGCACAGGAGGTGTTCCTAGGAAACATAAGCAGAAGGTGACATCCTTGCATGCTCCCCTTGGCCTTGCTACGGCTCCATGAGACCTCTCCCCAAAAACCTAATACATTGATCCGGAGCCCCAATTTTTGCAACAGTTGCCCAAGGGACACCTTAAGATCTCCTGGTCTGGAGGCCAGGAAGGATTACAATTGCCATCCCACAGTATTATATATATTTTAAAAGCTGCTGCCAAAGGATCTGGCTTCCAATCAGCCTGAAAGCAGGTGCTAAATGAGATTCCTCCCCTTGGGACACAGACAGGTCTTGGCACATCCTCAACAATGGAGCCATATTAAGAATAAATCAGGCTGTTCAGACAATCAGAAGGGTTCAAGAGACAACCAAGAGCTAGGGCAAAGTTGAAGGAGAAGTTTCATCACCCATTAGGCCAAGAGACCAAGAGAGGTGGCTTCTTTGCCTAATACACAAAGCAAACACAGAGTCAAGCAAAATGAGGAAACAGAAATATGTTCCAGAAAAAGACCTTAATGGTAATGGAGGTAAGGAATCTATCTGATAAAGAATTCAAAGTAGTGTCCATAAAGAAGCTCACTGGGGCTCCTGGGTGACTCAGTCAGTTAAGTGTCTGCCTTCAGCTCAGGTCATGCTCTCAGGGTACTGGGATCAAGCCCCACATCGGGCTCTCTGCTCAGCGTGGAGTCTGCTTCTTCCTCTCACTCTCCCTTTGTACTCTCCCTCTCTCTCAAATAAATAAATAAAATCTTTAAAAAAAAAAAAAGTTCACTGAACTTGGGAAAAGAAAGGATGGACACAGTGAGAACTGCAACAAGGAGGAAATATACATAAATACCAAATAGAAGGCACAGAGCCAAAAAATACAATAACTGACCTAAGAAACATTAGAAGGGCTCAATAGCAGACTGGATGAAACAGAAGAATGGCTCAGTGAGCTGGAAGACAAAGCAATGGAGCTCATCCAGACAGAGCAGCAAAAAGGAAAGCAAATTTTATAAAGAAGTTAGGGGTGCCTGGGTGGCTTGGGTTGAAGTCTCTGCCTTCGGCTCAGGTCATGATCCCAGGGTCCTAGGATTGAGCCCCGCATCAGGCTCTCTGCTCAGCAGGGAGCCTGCTTCCCTTCCTCTCTCTCTGCCTGCCTCTCTGCCTACTTGTGATCTCTGTCTGTCAAATAAATAAATAAAATATTTTAAAAATAAATAAATAAAAATAAAAAGAAGTTAGCTTAAGAGAGCTATTGGACAGCATCAGGTGGAATGACATTCACACCATAGGGGTCCCAGGAGGAGAAGAGAGAAAGGGGCAGAAAACTAAATTGAAGAAACAATGGCTGAAAACTTCCCTAGCCTGGAAAAGGAAACAAATCCAGGCCCGGGAAAGCCCAAAGAATTCCAAAGAAGATGAACCTAAAGAGATCCACACCAAGACACATCATAGTTAAAATGTCAGAAGTTAAAGAGAGAATCTTAAAAGTGGCAAGAGAAAAACAAATTATTATGTACAGGGGAATCCCTGTATGGCTATGGGCAGGTTTCTGAGCAATTATTTTGCAGGCCAGAAGGGAGTGGCATGACTTACTCAAAACCTTCCAAACAAGAATACTGTACCTGGCAAGGTTATCATTCAGAAAGGAAGGAAAAATAAAAAGTTTCCCAGACAAGCAAAAACTAAAGGAGCTCGTCACCACTAACCTGGGCTTAGAAATGTTCAAGGACTCATTTAAGTTGAAAAAAAAATGTCACAAATGAAGATGGGATAAGAGGAACCCTGACTGCAGCCCCATCCAACACCTGTGACCAATAGGAGGTAGCTATGATAGAAGGGTAGTCACCCTTCTTCCCTAAAAGCAGTTAGGGTTACTTCTTCAAAGGGAGAATGATGAAGGACAGCTGGAAAGCAGGCAGACAGGGACAACCCCCACCCCACCCCCAGCCCTAAGAGGAAAGCACCCTTAAAAGAATTTTATACTACCCTGGAAGGAGCCCTCCACCATTTGCATATGATAAGACAGGTGACAAAAATCTGACTAGATGACAAGCAGGAGGGTTAATTGGATTAAAACATACTAGCATGTTAGCATACTAACAATCCCATAAAAACCCCTAGACTTAGAAACTCCAGTGGCAACCCCCTTAGGTCCCCTTCTTCCTTGGGAGCTTTGTAACTATCACTTTGCCATTGGTCAATAAACCTTGCTTTGCTGCCCACCAAAAAAAAAAGAAAGAAAGAAAGAAAAGAAATGTTACTAAATAATAACAAGAAAACATATGAAAGTAAAAATCCCACTGGAAAAGGTAAATGTATAATAAAGGTAGTAGATAAATCACTTACAAAGCTACTTTGAAGGTTAAAAAGAAAAAATTTAGTAAAATGTACTAAAACTAAATAATTAAGGGAAGTGTGAAAAGATGTAAAATGTGACATCAAAAACAAAAAATAGAGGGGGCACCTGGGTGGCTCAGTGGGTTAAGCCTCTGCCTTTGGCTCGGGTCATGATCTCAGGGTTCTGGGATCGAGCTCCACATCAGGCTTTCTGCTCAGCAGGGAGCCTGCTGTCCCCCCTCTCTCTGCCTCTCTGCCTACTTGTGGTCTCTGTCTGTCAAATAAATAGATAAAATCTTTGAGGAGAAATTAATTTTAAAAAAATAGAGGGAGTAATAATTTGTATTCTGGGATATGTTCAAATTGAAGATGCTATCAATTAAAATAGACTGTTATATATATAGGATAACATGTGAACCTTATAATAAACACAAAGCAAAAACTTACTATAAACACAGAAAATGAGAAAGGAATCTAAACACTGAAAAAGTCATCAAATCACAAGAGAAGAAGAAAGGAACATGCAGGCCCTACAAAATAGCCAGCAAATAGTTAACAAAATGGCAATAAGCAGATACCTATCAATAATTACTTTAAATGTAAATGGACTAATTCTCCAATCAAAAGACATAGAGTGGAGGTACCTGGGTGGCTCAGTGAGTTAAGCATCTGCCTTCAGCTCAGGTCATGATCCCAGGGTCCTGAGATCAAGCCCTGCATTGGGCTCTCTGCTCAGCAGGGAGCCTGCTTAACCCTCTCTCTCTGCCTGCCTCTCTGCCTACTTGTGATCTCTGTCAAATAAATAAATAAAATCTTTTTTTTTTAAGTGTTTAAAAAAAAAGACATAGAGTGGCTAAATTAATTTTTAAAAAAAAGATACATTTGTATACTGCCTGCAAGAGACATCAGAAGTAAGGACACATGCAGCCCAAAAGTGAAGCAATAGAGAATTACATTCCATGCAAATGGAAACAAAAAGAAAGCTGCTATAGCTATAATCCTATCAGACAAAATAGACTTTAGAACAAAAACCGCAATAAAAGAGAAAGAGGGCCACCATATTGATAAAAGGGTCAATCCAACAAGAATATATGACATTTATGAATTTATACACCCAACAGACCTAAAGGGAGAAATTATGAGTAATGTAGTAATAGTAAGGGACTTTAATATCCCACTTACATGAATGGATGGGTCATCCAATCAAAATAAATAAATAAGGGAATGTTGGCCTTACACAATACAATAGATCATATGGATTTTAATAGATATATACAGAACATCCCATCTAAAGCAGGAGAATACACATTCTTCTCAAATGTGCATGGAACATTCTCCAGGATAGAACACATGTTAGGCCACAAAACAAGTCTCAATAAATACAAGAAGAAAACTGGAAAAACTAAAAATACATGGAAATTAAGCAATATGTTCTGAACAACTGTTGGGTCATAGAAGAAATCAAAGGAGAAATTTAAACACCCAGAAACAAATGAAAACAGAAACAGAACATACCAAAATCAATGGGATGCAGAAAAAGTAGTTCTAAGATGGAAGTTCAAGTGATAATTGCCCATTATCAAGAAACAAGAGAAATCTCAACAACCTAACTTTCTACCTCAAGGAATCAGAAAAAGAAGAACAAACAAGATCCAAAATTAGGAGGAGGAAAGAAAGAATAAAGATCACAGTGGAAATAAATGAAATAGAAACTAAAAAGAAAATAGAAAACATCAATGAAGTTAAAATCTTGTTCTTTGAAACATAAAATAGACAACACTTTAGCTAGACTGACTAAGAAAAAGAGGGCTCAAGTAAACAAAATGTGAAATGAAGAGGAGAGGTTACAACTGATACCACAGAAATACAAAGATCAGAAGAGACTACTGTGAATTGGATGTCTATGCTAAGGTTGTGTCTTGGGGCAGGTGGAAGGAGGATAGGAGGTGTATATAGGAAGACAGGGAAGCACTTCCCTCTCACTCTGTACTTCTGAAACAAACATTTCACTAAATAATACTTTCTAACACATGGTGCTGATGTTTCTGAACCTTTGTCTTATTTTTAACTGGTTGTAATCTATATTGATTTCATGACCTCTTAAAGGTTACAACTTGCGGTATAAGAACCGCTCTCCCGTGGACCTACCTACTTGGTCAGTGAATGCAGTTGATTAGCAATTAGTGTGTTTTTTGTGTGTAAAGGTTATGGAGAAACACCTTTGAAAAAAAAATATTATGATTCTAAAAACTGGTTGATAAAACGGAGGCTTTAGGGGAATTTCTTTACATTTTCTCCTCTGTTAAACTGAGCCTTAAGAGGACAGGGGCTACTCATTTATCACTGTGTTGACCAATACCTAACACAGTGCTTTGCTCATGGTGGATGCTTAATAAATGAATGAATGAATGGTTGGTGAATGTTACTAGAGTACTATTATTCAAATCCATTTTTTCTGAAATACTGGAAGGTATTTCTAAGCTATTTCTTATTTGTAATGAATTTAGAGAGAAATAAATTTGTGAAGGATTAAAAAAAAGAGAGAGAGACTACTGTGAGCAATTATATGCCAACAAACTGGATGACCAAAAAAGAATGGATAAATTTCTAAAAACTTATAATCTTCCAAGACCGATTCATAAAGAAATAGAAAATCTGAATAGACCAGTTACTGGGAGTCAATTAAAAACCTCCCAGTAGGGGCACCAGGGTGGCTCAGCGGGTTAAAGCCTCTGCCTTCGGCTCAGGTCATGATCCCAAGGCCCTGGGATCAAGCCCCACATCAGGCTCTCTGCTCAGCAGGGAGCCTGCTTCCCTCTCTTTCTCTCTGCCTGCCTCTCAGCTGACTTGTGATCTCTGTCTGTCAAATAAATAAATAAAATCTTAAAAAAAAAAAAACCCTCCCAATTGTCGGGGACTGCCTCCAGCCGGGAAAGTCCCCGCCATTACAAGAAGGTGCTTGGCTCACTGCTAGCAAAGTACGCTGCAAGTATACGATGAACTTTCTGGTGAAGCCCGCCTAAAGGAGGACATAGTTATTGGCTGTATCAAATTTAATCAGCATAGTAACAGGACTCTCATTGGCTCTCCCCATTGCTTGACCCCTTATTGGTCACCCTGCTGTATATAAGCTAAGGAAGTTGATTAAATAAACGGAAATGAAGCATTAACACCATACCAGGCTCATTGTCGTCCTTGCGGGCCGAGGGCGACACCCAATAAATAAAAAATAAAAGGGGGGCAAGCCACACACAATAAAAATCCAAGACCAGAAGTCTTCGCTGGTAAATTCTACAAAACATTCAAGGATTTAATAGCTACCCTTCCAAACTCTTCCAAAAAATTGAAGAGGAGGGAATGCTTCCAAATTGATTTATAAAGCTAGCACTACCCTGATACCAAAACCAGGTAAGGACACCACCAAAAAAAAAAAAAAAAAAGAAAGAAAGAAAGAAAGAAAGAAAAGAAAGAATGAAAGAAAATTATAGGCCAATATCCCTGGTGAACATAGATGCAAAATCCTCAACAAGCTATTAGCAAATTGAGTTCAACAACACATTAAAAGTATCATATACCATAATTCAGTGGGATTTATTCCAGGAATGCAAGGATGATTCAACATCTACAAATCAGTCAATGTGATACACAGTATTTATTCCAGGAATGCAAGGATGGTTCAACATCTACAAATCAGTCAATGTGATATACAGTATTAACAAAATGAAAGACAATCATGATCATCACAATAGATGCAGAAAAGCATTTGACAAAATTCAACATCCATTTATGGTAAAAACAAAACCCTTAATGAAGTGAGTGTAGACGGTACATATCTTAACATAATGAAAGCCATATATGACAACCCCAATGGATAAAAGCTGAAAATACTCAGTGGATAAAAGCTGGAAGCTTTTCCTCTAAGATCAGGAACAAGACAAAGATCCCTACTCTCACCACTTTTATGCAACAGAGTCTTGAAAATGCTAGCCACAGCAATTATGCAAGAAAAAGAAATAAAAGGCATATAAATTGGAAAGGAAGAAGTAAAATTGTCACTATTTGCGGATGACATGACACTATATTTAGAAAACCCTAAAGACTCTACCAAAAAGCCTTTTAGAACTAATAAATGAATTCAGCAATAAAGTTGCAGGATAAAAAATCAATGTACAAAAATCTGGTGCATTTCTATACATAAATAACAAACTGTTAGAAAATGAAATCAAGAAAACAGTCCTAACTATAGTTGCATAAAAAATAAAAAATTAAAACCCTAGGAATATACTTAACTAAGGAAGCAAAAGACCTTATTAAACTGTGAGATACTGATGAAAGAAATTAAAGAAGACACAAATAAATGGAAAGATATTCCCTGATCTTGGATTGGAAGAATTGATATTGTTAAAATATCCATCTGTCCAGGGGCACCTGGGTGGCTCAGTGGGTTAAAGCCTCTGCCTTCGGCTCAGGTCATGATCTCGGGGTCCTGGGATCGAGCCCCGCATCCGGCTCTTTGCTAGACAGGGAGCCTGCTTCCTTCTCTCTCTCTGCCTGCCTCTCTGCCTACTTGTGATCTCTGTCAAATAAATAAATAACATCTTTAAAAAAAAAAACTGTATTAAAAAATATATATATATATCCATCTGTCCAAAGAAGTCTATAGATTCAATGCAAATCCTATTAAAATTCCAATGGTATTTTTCACAGAACTAGAACATTTATTCTAAAATTTATATGGAATCACCAAAGACCCCAAACAGGGGCGCCTGGAAGGCTCAGTGGGTTAAAGCCTCTGCCTTCACTCAGGTCGGGATCCTGGGGTCCTGGGATCGAGCCCCGCATCAGGCTCTCTGCTCAGAGGGGAGCCTGCTTCCCTTCCTCTCTCTCTGCCTGCCCCTCTGCCTACATGTGATCTCTGTCTGTCAAATAAATAAAATCTTAAAAAAAAAAAAAAAAGAAAAAGAAAAAGAAAATACCCCAAACAGCCAAAATGGTCTTGAGAAAGAACAACAAAGTCAGAGGTATAATGTGTCTTGACTTCAAACTATACTACAAAGCTATAGTAATCTAAACAGTATGTCATTGACACAAAAACAGATATAGAGATCAGTGGAACCGAATAGAGAGCCCAGAAGTAAACCCACATATATATATGGTCAATTAATTTTTGACAAAGGAAGCAAGAATATACAATGAGGAATTAATAGTCTCTTCTATAAATGGTATTGGGAAAACTGGAAAGTTACATGCAAAAGAATAAACCTGGACCACTTTCTTACGCCATTTACAAATATTAACTCGAAATGGCTTAAAGCCTTGAATGTAAGACCTGAAACTATAAAACTTCTAGAAGAAAACATAGATGGTAAGCTCCTTGACATCAGTCCTAGTGATGTTTTTGTGCATCTGACTCCAAAGGTAAGGGAAACAAAGCAAAAATAAACAAGTGGGACTAAATCAAACTAAAAAGCCTCTGTGCACTGAAGGAAACCATCAACAAAATGAAAACAGAACCTACTGAAGGGTGACTGGGTGGCTCAGTTGGTGGGCCTCTGTCTTTGGTTTGGGTCATGATCCCAGGGTCCTGGGATTGAGTCCCACATCGGGCTGCTGGCTCAGTGGGGAGGCTGCTTCTCCCTCTGTCTTTTCCCTCTGCTTCTGCTCTCTCTCTCAAATAAATAATTTAAAAAAAAGAAAAAGAAAACAACCTACCTAGTGGGAGAAGATATTTGCGTATGATTTATATGTCCAATAAGGGGTTAATATCCAAAAAATATAGAGAACTCATACAACCCAATAATACCAGAGAAATCTGATTTAAAAATGGGCAGAGGGGCGCCTGGGTGGCTCAGTGGGTTAAGCCGCTGCCTTCGGCTCAGGTCATGATCTCAGGGTCCTGGGATCGAGTCCCACATCGGGCTCTCTGCTCAGCAGGGAGCCTGCTTCCTCCTCCTCTCTCTCTCTCTCTGCCTGCCTCTCTGCCTACTTGTGATCTCTCTCTGTCAAATAAATAAATAAAATCTTTAAAAAAAATAAAAATAAAAATGGGCAGAGGATCTGAATAGACATTTTCCCAAAGGAGACATACAGATGGACAACAGGCACCTGGAAAGACGCTCAACATCACTAATCATCAGGGAAATGCAAACCAAAGCCACAATGAAGTATCACCTAACACCAGTCAGAATATCTAGTATCAAAAAGACAAGAAGTAGGTGTTAGTGAGGATATAGAGGAAGAACTCTCATGTCTTGTTGGTGGGAATGTAAATCTGTGCAGCCACTATGGAAAACAGTATGAAGGTTCCTCATAAAATTAAAAATAGAACAGGAGATCTAGCAATTTCATAGCCTGGGCTCTATCCAAAGAAAAAGGAAACACTAATTTGAAAAGATACATGCACCACTGTGTTCACAGCAGCTTTATTTCCAGTAGCCAAGACATGGAATCAATTTAACATGTCCTTCAATGGATGAGTACATAAAGGTGTGTGTGTGTGTGTACACATGCATGCATTGTGTGTATATTATGTGTGTGTTATCTATGTACAGGAATACTACTCAGCCATGAAGAAGAATGGACTGTTACCATTTGAGACAACACAAATAGAACTCAATGGTATAATACTAAGAGAAATAAGTCAGAGAAAGACAAATAGCACCTGATTTCACTTAATATATGGAATCTAAAAAACAAACAAGCAAAATTAAACCTAATCCAGACTCACAGAGAACAGTTTAGTGGTTTCTGGAGGAGAGGGGGTGGTTAAGGTCATGTGAAATGGGTAAGGGATATCAAGAAGAACAGACTCCCAGTTATAAGATGAATAAGTCATGGGGACGAATGTATAGCATGTGGACTATATGCAATACGGTTATATTAACTTTGTAAGGCGACAGATGGTAACTAAGTGTGGTGATCATTTCACAATGGATACAAATGTTGTACACCTGAGACTAGTATAATATTGTATATCAGTGATACCTCAATAGAAAAGAAAAAGAAAGAGGCCCCTTGGAAGTTGACGGTTTAATTATGGAGAATGCTTATTAGTCCGCACTGGAAGGGCTACAGGTTCCCCATGGTTAAGTCGGAAGGTGAAACATTCCCAGAGAATCAGGATCCTACCAGGGTATTTGCTGCTTACAGTCAACAGACAGGAAAACTGAGGACCAAGACTAGCAGCAGAAGCATCTCGTCAACTGAAATTTGTTTCCATCCACCAGTGTCTGACTCAGCTGGTTCTCTCTGACATACCCAGCAAGCCAAGAGTTCAAAAAGCAGCCTGTTTATGGGAAATTTGGAGACAAGATAAATTGTCTGTGATAAAATAACCTTGAAAACTCCTGGCATTATAGCAGTTTGGTTTCGTACTCAGCAGGGTCTCGCGTTTGGTAATTCTTTTTTGCTCTTTGCTCTGCCACTGAGATTTCTCTTCCTTCCCGCCCCCACCCTCTGGTTTCTAGATGCACCTTTGGGTCCAGGGGCCACACCCATGTTGAGGTTCCCTTTTCAGCAGCAGGCACCCAGAAATCTTGGCTCAGAACCGCAGACACATCTTTATCAAAGGTCATGTTAAGTCTGGGGAAGAAAATCCCTCCCCAGTAGAGAAGTACAGCAAATAAAAATAGAAGGTGACCTTCCAGACTGCCAGTGGCAAGTGTATGTGGGTGCTGACAGGTGAGAGTGGGCCCTCCCCAGAGAGGGGGAGGGGACACCCCTCCTCCATATCCAGCAGGACTCTGGTCTGGATGGGAGCTTTTCGACATTCCCTGCAATGTTGACCCTGAGCTTTGTCATTTGATTTAGGTGGAAGACTACCTGTTTGAAAAAGCAGAGGTCAACTTTTGGGCTGAGACCCTAATCTTCGTGAAATACCTCTCTGAGCACCTCTTCCGGCTCCTCTCCAAGTCCAGCTGCCATCCCCTCAGCCCTGAAAGCCTCCAGCATCTTCGTAGGACAGCGTCAGAGCAGGGCCACCTCCTCTCCCGGCTCTTCAGAGAGCTGCCACCAGCTGCTCAATTTTTGAAGACAGTGGAATTCACGAGACTGCGCATTCAGGAGGAAAGGACTTTGGCTTGCCTGAGGCTTCTGGCTCTTGTGGAAGGAAAGGGAAGGGAAGACAGCCCCATTCTCGGTGCTTCCGACTCTCCTGCAGAAGCAAATCAGTTCACTCTTGCAAGAACAGAAACGGCTTGTTGAAGAAAGAAGACTTGGGGGTGGGCTAAGGGTGGACGGTTTCCCCACTGCATCTGCAGGGAACACGTTGAACATCAATGCAAATATTTCCTTCCCTTGGTGAAGCTAGTCTTCTGTCCCTTCCTACAGAGGAATTTTTCTTCAGTTCCCCCATTCAGGGCAGCCCAGTTTATGGCAGCTACTGTAGGAAGTGAGGCTACCACATTGAATATTGACTCTGTTCCCAGGTGCAGGCCACCTGCAGACCTGAATTCACTTTTGTCTTCTTCCATGACCTCTAACGTCCAGGCATAGCCAGCCGGCATTTTCTGTTAACTGTACAAAACTGGTTCGTAACTCGTGATTTTTCTTTCCTTTTTTCCATTGGATAGAAGAGCCGGATTCGTTGGCAAACAGCTTATGTGTCAGAATTCCAAATTTTATTCTATTTTAGCTAAGGCAGAAGTAGGTTCCAAATGTTGGATACGGGGAGAATTCTAGATCAACTGCAAAGAAATAGTTTTGTTTTTGCTATTTACATGTGCGAGTCCTGCAGTGACCTGCACATGCCGTTTGAATTATTAAAAGAGCTCCTACCTACCAAAAGTGTTTAAACTAATGCCAGGAAACCTGATTTTGCCACCCACTAAAAGCACAGACCCTTGGCTGTCAGAAGGAAGCCCAGAGAAGGTAAAACCAGAATAAATGATTTATTCACTTCCTACACTGTTCACTGTCATTTTCTCAGTGGCAATAATAAGATTCTCATTTAAGATGTCAGAAAACACATTTATCCACTTCAGTGTTTGAATCTAGACCTACCTTAACGGGTTTTCTGCCTTAGGGAAGACCCGTGCAGCCCTCTTCCTCTGATACCCAGCAGGTGTCGCTCTTGCACACATTTTGCTACTAGTCCAGCCTTTCCATGGCTTGCCATTTTCTACCAATAATCTCAGAATATGCGTTGCCCACAGACGGCTGTCTTGAAATTCATAGTTTGGATTGGTCATAGGCTCATCCATATTCGTTTTTCATCCTGGTTATCCGAAAAAGCCATTTTAGTAGTAGTATGTAAAGTTGGTCTAGGTTTTAGGGTCTGTAAATATTTTTAAATACTTCTCAGATATAACAGTCACTTGGAAATACGTTAAAGGGGCAGCTTAGAGGTGAGAGGGTTTGATGTCATTTTTTCCTGCAGAAAGGCTCCTATCCAAATTTGTTTCTCTTTAAAAGTAAACCACCTTGGGGCGCCTGGGTGGCTCAGTGGGTTAAAGCCTCTGCCTTCAGCAGGTCATGGTCTTGGGGTCCTGGTCTCGAGCCCCACATCGGGCTCTCTGCTCAAGCAGGGAGGCTGCTTCCTCCTCTCGCTCTCTCTCTGCCTAATTGTGATCTCTGTCAAATAAATAAATAAATAAATATTTTTTTTAAAAAAGGAAACCACCTAACACTAAAAACACAGCCATACTAGAAGTATAGAGAAAGGACCCATAGGGAAAAGGCAGGGAATGAATTAAACTTAGAGTCCAAAACTTTGTCCTAAAGAGAAGAGGAAATTCTCTGGGTGGTTTTGCACTATTCAGCTCAACGTGTGTTTTTTGTGATCCTGAATTAATTATCTGGTTGGGCATCTGTGTAGCCCACACATGAGGGAAAGTGGCCAGTCTAACATTTCTTTTTGTTCTGAGAAAGGCGACCTGACTGGGTGAGAAGTCAGGGAATCGTTGGCATGATGCAGTGATGACCATGGTTCAGTAACTGTGAAACTGACCCCGGCAAAGCCAAGCTCACTGGAAAAGCCCAGCATTCCTTTTTTCTCCATTTAAATGAAATAAAAGCAGTTATATAATAAGAAATACTTTCTACTAGCAGGTACTCCATACCAAAGCACATAAGCATGGTGTATTTATTACATGTTATCTCCAAGATCCTTCTACCCAGCCTGCAAAATGGGTGCTCTCATAGCTCCCGACTGGGAATTACCCCAGATTTTTATACTGGCTGGCTGTGGCCAGCCTGGGAGGACAGGAAGGATAGATATTTCTCCTGGTTTCAAATCCGAAATCTTGTTACTGACCTACAATAGTGGTGGCTAAGGAAATGGCAGTTCACACTTGCCTGATGCATTCCCAGGGGAATCTTAGAGTACTGTTATGGGGGCAGGGGGAGCTACCCTGGAACTCCTGTGTTTGGGGTCATTTCAACAAAGAACAAAACAGAACAGTTGGGGGTCTTGGGCTGTGAGTGTCAGCCACCCGTTGCCCAGAGCTGCCTGGGGACCAGTGTAGCACTGGGTGCAGCCATCCCCAGAGAGAAGGTGTCACCTCTTCTGTCCAAGATTCGGTGCCCCTCAGGTCTGCAGGCATGATTCGGTGATTTCCCTTCCCATCCAGCCACAACCCCTTTTTATGCTTTGTCAACTTGTTTTAATAAATAATAGGGGTTATACTTACTCATCTTTTATACACCTTAACAGATAACTCCTGTGCGCCTTGACAAAGGGGAGAGGTGATTAAAGCAGGAATTATCTTAGTTTTACAAGGAAACAAGTACCAAAGAGATTATGTGATTTGCCCAGGATCACAGGGCTTGGAAGGGGCAGGGCTTGAACTCGAGCCCTGTGTTTTAGATCTTAGAGGCCTTGCAGCCCTACCGGGGGGGGGGGGGGGGGGGGGTCGCTCAAGCTCTCCTGGTGGGTGGTGGGAGTTTCAGCAAGGGGAACTGCGTGCAAACTGAGCTCTGAAGGGTCAGTTTCATGAGTGACAGGCCTGGCTCCTTTCCTTCCAGGTTAACGTGTGGAAATGACCACGAGGAAACAAGAAATAAGATCAATTTTGGAAAGGCGCGTAGGTTGCTTCCTTCCCTAGAGGGAACTGAGCCTTCCAACTTACACCCAATTGCTACTGAGGCTGCCAGGTGTGCGAAATCACGTCCGCTCCAGCTTTTTGGCAGCGTGTTTAAATGCGGAGTGATAAAATGCCCTGGACCAGCCCCCCAGATCTCTCCGAAAGGGGGTGTCAGCCGCTTTAGCCTAACTGGGCGCTAGGGGGGGGTGTCTGCCCCGCACCCAGAGGGTGCCTGTTAGCGAAGACTTTCCTAGCGCAGACTTTTTGGGGTGTGGGACTGGTGAGAGGAGTAAAGTGGGGCGAGCCCACCCCGAGCGTCCTCTGTGCCCAGACCTGCCTGGCCGCTGGCCTGCCTCAGCCACAGCCTGCGGCGCACAACGAACTAAGGCAGGGCGCGGCGCCCCTAACGGACTGGGAGAGAAGGGACCTGGATGGCGCGCCGGGCCAAGGTGGGCGGGCAGCCTCAGCCGGCAGCTGCACCCCATCCCCCGGGAGGGCTGGGGAAGGCCGGGCCGCCGAGCGGACGAACGGGGTGGCGGGAAGTCGCCTCCATGCTTGCGCAGCTCTCCCGGCCTTTCCTCCCGTCCTCCCAGCCGGCTCCCCCGCCCGGGACGCTCCGCGCCATTCCGCGCCTTTGGCCCTAGCTCAAGATCTTGTGATGTGATTAGCAAAGCCAGCGCCTTGTCCTCACTCAGCCCAGCTCGGCAGGCCCCGGCGCTGAATCCCTGTTTACTGCAGCCTGGGCGGAGAGGGGGGCGGAGAAACGGGCCCAGGCTCCTCCGGGTGAGACTGCCGCGGCAGCCGCCCGCGTGGCCACTCCCGCCCCCACCCCCACCCCCACCGCGTCTCCACGTGCAGTCGGGACGGAGCCACCACCCACCGGACGCAGGCCTTGAGCCCCCGCTACCCACCCGCCGGCCAGAGCACTCTTTGCGAGCCAGCCGGCTGCGCGGATGGTTGCAATATTCTCGCATTTTGCAATTCCCGCGCCCAGTCTAGAACCGAGAGTAAGAGATTAAAGCTCCGCAATTTCGCCTAGCAGGATCGGGCGGGGAGAGACACGTCCAGGGCTGCAGAATCCTGGCCACGTTCAATGTGCAGGGGATTTCCAACAGTGCAGCCCCAGAGAAGGGGAGCCTTATCTTCCCGCCGCCAACCAGCAGCACCCATCGAGGACCAGCTCTCCACGCCGCCGCAGGCGCTACAGCAGCCTGCCCCGTCCAGAGGCCTCCCGCCCCCTCCTCCGGAGGAAAAAAAAATTGGCGGCGGCCAATGGGAGGCCACGAAGGAGCTTGACGTCCGCGAGCCGGCGGGCGGCGTTGCCTGGAGACCCCGGCGGGGTCAGCGTTCTGTCCCCTCCCCCGACACGCCCTCGCGGCCGCTGCCGCGCTCGCCCGCCCTATATAGGGCGCGCGCTCGCAGGCCGCCGAGTTCCAGCAGTCTGCGAGCTGTCGCCGGCTCCGCGCAAGGGGGGGGGGGGCGGGCCGGGCACCCCCGGGACGCGGAGGAGCACTGTTTGCTTCTCTGTCGTCTTTCCCCCCACTCCGCACTCCCGGGCACCCTCAAGCCAGGCCGCACTGCTTCCCTTTTCCTCTTGTCTCGTCCCCCGGCAAACTTGCGGTCCCTCCCCCGCCGGTCACCCGTTATTCGTCGTGGCTCGAGCCCGGCCTTGCTTCCCCGAGGGCTCCTCCGGACCTCCCTGCCTGCAACTCCGACCATTTCAGGATCCAGAAACATGTCGACCACACTTCTGTCCGCCTTCTACGATATCGACTTCTTGTGCAAGGTACGCGCGGGAGCAAGGAGGGAGGAAGGCGGGCAGGCAGGAAGCCCCTCGAGTTTTCAGGCTTTGCCTCTGCCTTCCGCCTTTGGGGCACCCTTCCCCACCTTGACTTTGGGGTCGGGAAAAGTCCTGGAGTTCGCAGTGGTGTGTGCTCGTGCCTTGTGGGCGGGGAGAAGGGGAGCAGGGAGGGAGGGCGGGCAGGAGGGAGTCGCTGTCGCTGTTTAGTTTCTCCCGCGCCGACCGCGGCCACGCTGCCCGGGGCTTCCCGGACCGGCTTTGCGCCGCCCAAGCTGGCGGCCCACGGGCTGAGGATCACATGTCGAAACCGAGCGCGGCCTGGGGTGGGAGTCGGCTCCTCCCAACGCGAACTTGATTCTTTTCGCGCGTGTACGGGTGGAGGGTGGGGGCCGGATCGAAATCTGCAGAAAGGAAGAAGAATCAGAAGGCTGAAGTTCTGCAGCTCGCCCCAACTCTTCCTTTACATATTTCATCCCGTCCTCGCCCCCCTCCTTTTGGCAGACGGAGAAATCCCTGGCCAACCTCAATCTGAACATGCTGGACAAGAAGGCGGTGGGGACGCCCGTGGCCAACGCCCCTAGCTCGGGCTTCACGCCGGGCTTTCTCCGACGGCACTCGGCCAGCAACCTGCACGCGCTCGCCCACCCCGCGCCCAGCCCGGGCAG
This sequence comes from Mustela lutreola, assembly GCF_030435805.1. Taxonomy (NCBI): domain Eukaryota; kingdom Metazoa; phylum Chordata; class Mammalia; order Carnivora; family Mustelidae; genus Mustela; species Mustela lutreola. The sequence continues at coordinate 69,606,180 of NC_081298.1, forward strand.
CTGCTCGCCTAAGTTCCCGGGCGCGGCTAACAGCAGCAGCTGTGGCAGCGGGGCGGCGGGCGGCCCGACCTCCTATGGCACCCTCAAGGAGCCGTCAGGGGGCGGAGGGACGGCCCTGCTGAACAAGGAGAACAAATTTCGGGACCGCTCGTTCAGCGAGAACGGCGAGCGCAGCCAGCACCTCTTGCACCTGCAGCAGCAGCAGCAGCAGCAGAAGGGGGGCGGCGGCTCCCAGATCAACTCCACGCGCTACAAGACTGAGCTGTGCCGGCCCTTCGAGGAGAGTGGCACGTGCAAGTATGGCGAGAAGTGCCAGTTCGCGCACGGCTTCCACGAGCTACGCAGCCTGACCCGGCACCCCAAGTACAAGACCGAGCTGTGCCGCACCTTCCACACCATCGGCTTCTGCCCCTACGGGCCACGCTGCCACTTCATCCATAACGCAGACGAGCGGAGGCCCGCGCCGTCTGGGGGCGCCTCTGGGGACCTGCGCGCCTTCAGCGCGCGGGACGCGCTGCACCTGGGCTTCCCCCGGGAGCCGCGGCCCAAGCTGCATCACAGCCTCAGCTTCTCGGGCTTCCCGTCGGGCCACCACCAGCCCCCGGGGGGCCTCGAGTCGCCGCTGCTGCTCGACAGCCCCACGTCGCGCACGCCGCCGCCGCCACCCTCTTGCTCCTCGGCCTCGTCCTGCTCCTCTTCCGCTTCGTCCTGCTCGTCCGCCTCCGCAGCCTCCACGCCCTCTGGCGCTCCGACGTGCTGTGCCTCGGCTGCGGCTGCGGCCGCGGCGGCGCTGCTGTACGGCACAGGGGGCGCCGAGGACCTGCTGGCGCCCGGCGCCCCGTGCGCTGCCTGCTCGTCTGCCTCGTGCGCCAACAACGCCTTTGCGTTCGGCCCGGAGCTGAGCAGCCTAATCACGCCGCTTGCCATCCAGACCCACAACTTCGCCGCCGTGGCCGCCGCCTACTATCGCAGCCAGCAGCAGCAGCAGCAGCAGCAGCAGCAACAGGGCCTGACGCCCCCCGCGCAGCCCCCGGCGCCGCCCAGCGCGCCCCTCCCTGCCAGTGCCACCGCGCCGCCCTCGCCACCCTTCAATTTCCAGCTGCCGCGCCGCCTGTCCGATTCGCCGGTCTTCGACGCGCCCCCTAGCACCCCGGACTCGCTGTCGGACCGTGACAGCTACTTGAGCGGCTCATTGAGCTCGGGCAGTCTCAGCGGCTCGGAGTCCCCCAGCCTCGACCCTGGCCGCCGCCTGCCCATCTTCAGCCGCCTCTCCATCTCTGACGATTGAGGCAAGAGGGCGCCAGCGAGGAGGAGGAAGGGGGAAGGCTGTTCTGGGGGTTGGAGGGCGCCCCTGCCACCTGGAGCCCTGTTAAGAGCAGGGAGGGGCGCGGGAGCTCTGGGGGCTGACAGTCCATGAGCAGAGACTGCGGGCCGCACCGAGCACTTGGACTCGAACTTGTGTGCCGGGAGGGACCCCACCCTCCCCTTTCGGTTTCCTCTTTTTGTTTCTTGTTTTTATTATTTTTATTATTATTATGAAGTTTCATTCTTGTTGAGCAAAAAAAAAAGCCAACGAACTTTTGTATTTGATGAACAAAATACTCACAACAGGGCAGTTGTGATGCGAACAGAACAAAAAACCAAACACTTAAAACTTTTTTAGGTCTCCTAGGAGTTTGGGACTTTAGGGGAAAAAAAAAAAATCAACCCAACACCAGCAGCTACCAACCACCATTCCGTATCTTCACTTGAAAAGCATTAGTTACAGTCCAGATGTGGGAACTCTTATGTGAACATGAGAGAAGTTCTTAATTGTCGTTTGTCTTCAGACCAGTGTAAACAAACAGCCAGCCACCACCTTGCTAAACCTCTAAGCTTCTGGAATCCAATATTCTACCAGGAATATGCCTTGACTGTAGTCCTCCGCTCCATAGGTTTTTGTTTGACACAAAGTTCTTTATGTCTGGAAAAAAAACCTGCATTCCAAAGTTTCCTACTGGTTACTGGTTTTGTTGCCACCACTTAGTGGATGTTTAATTTTAAAACCATTTTGTCTGCTCTTTCTGGAAGCCTTGGGCAGAGCTTAGTTCCTAATCGTTTGGGGGAATAACTGCTGAATTTTTAGCTGTTTTGAGTTGATTTCGCACCACTGCACCACAACTCAATATGAAAAAACTATTTAACTTATTTATTATCTTGTGAAAAGTATACATTGAAATTTTTGTTCATACTGTATTTATCAAGTATGATGAAAAGCAATAGATATATATTCTTTTATTATGTTAAATTATAATTGCCATTATTAATCGGCAAAATGTGGAGTGTATGTTCTTTTCACAGTAATATATGCCTTTTGTAACTTCACTTGGTTATTTTATTGTAAATGAGTAAAAAAAATCTTAATTTAAGAGATTGTATGTAATATTTATTTCATTAATTTCTTTCCTTGTTTACGTAAATTTTGAAAGATTGCATGATTTCTTTATAGAAATCTATCCTGATGCTGTGGAAGTAGTTTGAGGAATATCTTATGAGTTTTCTTAGAATGTATAATGGTTGTAGCCCATCCAACTTTTAAAGAAAGAAAAGTTGACCACATACTTTGCAAGCAGGCTTAAATGTGGCATGCTTTTTGTCATTCCAGCTTTTTAAATTAGCAAGAAGAAAAATTTTGTTTTTGTTTATCCCACCAATTCTACTGTGACATACTCTGCGTTTAAAGACATGTAGCAATAATGGGGTGGGGGGGGGTTAGTCTCACAGTGCCTTTGGAAAGGGCCAGAACTTGCCTTAAATCTTCCTCAACCAAATAAGTATTTTTCTATCAGTGCTTGAGAGCATTTGAATGTAGGATGGGTTCAACTGCACAAAAGGAGAAAATATTTACCACTTGCTTACATAAGATCTAAAGTGAAAAGGCCACCTCTTAGTGCTAAGAATGGTATGTAGTACATGAATATGCCTTGTTTTTTCATTACAGAAAATTCCAAAAGTTGTACTTTTTTTTTTTTTTTTTTTTTTTTTTTTGCGTGTGTAGAAAGGCAGGAATGCTTTCCTGGACAGCGGATGAATGAGCAGTAGCTTTAGTTTGTACGTAGGTACAGTTGGAGCACTATGTATGTATGTACTCGGGACTACTTTGACAGAAGTAGGTTTTTGAATGTAACAAGATAAGTCAACTTGAGTTGTAATATATTTTGGGGAATCAGTTCACTACAAATTGTGACTGTAAACATTGTACTGTAAATGTTTTGTAGTTTTCCCCCAATAAAATTTTTGGGAAAAAACAAATATGTAAGATCAATTTCTCTTGGGCGCCTGGGTGGCTCAGTGGGTTAAGCCGCTGCCTTTGGCTCAGGTCATGATCTCAGGGTCCAGGGATCGATTCCCACATCGGGCTCTCTGCTCAGCAGGGAGCCTGCTTCCTCCTCTCTCTCTCTCTCTCTCTCTCTGCCTGCGTCTCTGCCTACTTGTGATCTCTCTCTGTCAAATAAATAAATAAAATCTTTAAAAAAAAAAAAAAAAAGATCAATTTCTCTTTACTTTTTTTTTTTTTTAAACATCAAGTGTTTTCACTCCTTGTCACTTGGTCAGGCAACGCCGAGCCCTCAGAGGGGTGGGGGGCGGTGGGGCTAAGATCTGGGGAGCTGGCAAAGTTAGGGTTCAGAAGGGCCTGCCCCTATGTATTTTAGTGCAAGTTCTTTAGCCGAAAGTAATTATTTGTACTGTCAAGGGCATTAGTTAGCTGTTCCCCTTGGTAATAAGATGCATCCCCCTGTTGGCTGACCGGCTGGTGGCAGGCCCTGGCTGAAGCTCTGGAGGGGTGTGGCCCGCCTGTGAGTCACCAAGTGGGTCACGTGTTTGCAGTGGCAGCTGAAGTTCCCATTTTTTTTTCCCTGTTGGGACGCCGGGGAACGGTCCGGCTAGGGGTGGGGAAAGCAGGAGGGTATCGCCAGCCCCAGGCCTGCAGGCCTCTAGAATGCTCCACTGCAAAAGAGGCCCAGCCTTTTTCGGGCTGGAAAAGGAAGAGTTTGGCCTGGACTTCGGGAAGCCTGGTTCTGTGTCCTTGTCTGGAGAGGAAGGAAAAGGGAGGAAGATGAAACAGGTCAAGCTTACATCTGGGCTATCTGGGTAATGTTTGTTTATGCGGACAGCTTCCTCTGGGAGTGAGCGCACTAGGTATTTATGCAGGAGGATTAGTGTCTGCTTCGGGCGACTGTTAAGTGGCCAGAAAGTAAATGCAACCCAGGCCTCCAGAAGAAGGAAGAAAAAAAGAAACAGCACCAATTTGTCTGCCGGTTGGCACAAATGAACAAAACCTTGGTATGGTTTGGGGTTTTTGTTTTTGCTTTTTTTTCCTACCATCACTTTCAAGACTTCAAAATCAGGTTCATAAATCAACTCATGTTTTTCCCTTCTCCCATGCTCCCCCCACAACCCCCAGTTCAGACACTTTTTTCCAAAGTAGGTAAAAGATTTAGCAATAGTTTGTTTTCTTATCTACAACAGCTGGGCCCTATCAACCACTGCTTGCTCCTCACTGCGGGGTCTCCTGCGTCTCCCAGCTGAGTCGTGCGGGTGGGGGGTTGGGGTGGGGTCTGGAGCCTGCGGGGCCTCGGGCCTCGGGCAGCTGTTTCGCGTTAGCGATGATTGCGCTGGTGTTAACTGGAGCGTTTTGGTGCTTGGCTGCCGAAGGCGATGGGGAACAGTTTCAAAGTTCTCCCAGATGCCGGGCCCCTGGCTAAAGGCCTGGGCCGTGGGGGAGGGGAAGCCTGGAGCCCAGGAGGGCTTCCAGGGCCTCTCCACCATAAAGAATGTGCAGTGGGGAGGAAAAGTCTGAAATGCAGTGCTATTTAGGCCAAGCTGCATTTCAAAGGCCTTGTTTCCACCTCATTCCAAAACTTATTTTTCTAAACAAGTACTGTTGATCAGCTGGAATGTCAGACTTGTTGGGGTAAGCCACATTCATTTTTTAAAAATTGGTTTGTTTGAAAGCCCAAGTGCTAGGATCTGATGTTTTGTGTTTGAGACCCAGTGGAGCATGGCAAGCTGGGGGGGGGGGGGGGGGATCATTCAGAAATTTCCTCTTGCTGCAGATCAATGGAGGGTATGGAGGGTATATATAGGTCATTGTCTTTCTGCAGCAGCTGGAATGAGCAGCACACAAAACTCTTCTGCTATTGCTTGATCACCCTTAGGAAAGTCTTCTTGTAAGGGAAGGAGACTAGAAGTAAAAATTGCAAGCAAGTAAGGACAAGCCGGGATTCCTGTCACGGGCTGGGGAGCAGAACTGAAGCTTACTGGGTCCAAGTCTGTGTCACACTCAAGATAAAATTCTTTCGCAGCCAGTTGTGAAAATGAGCCCAGGATGGGAGGGAGTTGAACATGTCTTCTCTATTATTTTTTTTTTCTTAAGACTTTGTTTATGTATTAGAGTGATGAGAGAGAGAGCACAAGCTGGCGGGGTGGGGGGAGCAGACTCCCTGCTGAGCAGGGAGCCCAATGCAGGGCTCGATCCAGGACCCTGAGATCATGACCCGAGCTGAAGGCAGATGCTTAACCCACTGAACCACCCAGGGGTCCTGAGAATGTCTTAATAGTGGGGACGCCTGGTGGCTCAGTGGGTTAATCATCTGCCTTCGGCTCAGGTTATGATCCCAGGGTCCTGGGATCGAGCCCTGTGTTGGGCTCCCTGCTCAGTGGGGAATCTCCTTCTCCCTCTACACTTACCCCCTGCTCATGATCTCTCTGTCTCAGTCTCGCTGTCAGATAAATAAATTCTTTTTAAAAAAAGAATGTCTCAGTAGTGGCTTTGCCACTGGCTGCTTGAAAACAAAGATATTTTTTCAAGCAGCCCAATTAGTATGTGCCACCTTCTAGATTATTTCAGAGAAGGAATGCATACATGGACATACTTGCTGCTCCTCACTCAGTCCAAATCTACTACTGAGTATACAAAGGGAAAAACAATAACAACACACACAGAAAGACTGAAAAAGCCAAAGCCCAGCACCCACCGGTGGGAAGAAACTGTGGGCAGCAGGGGTTGCAAGTCCCCCACCATAGCTCAGGAGCCTGGATGAAAGGTCCAGGCCTGGGAGGGCCCAGAGAAGGAAGGACAGAGAGGCACAGCTCTTGGCCCCAGGTCTGTCCCAGCAAGAGGATGCTGGGTATTAAAATCTGCTTGGGGTCCAAGAACACCCCCCCCCACCTTGGGCTGGACTTGTTCAAGGAGGAAACCCTAGAGAGCATTTGAACAAGGAGAACCATCCCCGGGCACTTGCTGTCCCCCAGTTTTGCTGATGGTGACTAGCCAAGTCCTTGGCCTGGTGACTTGGGGCAGCTAAGTTAAGTGGGCCCCTGGAGGCTGAGCCACAGCCAGGGTCCCCTTCTGTCAGAAGACCGGAGCCACTGTCCATTGTTGTTACCCCATTTCATTGTTTGGTTTTTGCCATGCACACTGCGGGTTGTGCTGAGCTGTGACCATCCAGGACAGTTCCAGTTCCCTGGGGTTGGCAAGGCCCAGGAGGAAGGGAGGAAAAAAGGGAGGGGCTGCGGAGGGGGCCCAGGAGGAGCCCCGTGGGCAGGAGCTGGGTGAGGGGCCCCGCAGCAGGAAGCCCTCAGCCCCTCCAGGGTTCCCCAACCCCACACCACTCCCCTCTCCCCAGCTCTCCACTCCACCTAGGTGGGTTCTCCAACCTCTTCTGACCATGTTGCTAAACCTGGAAAGCACATGAGTGTGTCTGTGTCTAAGGGTGTGTCTGTGTGTGGAGAGAGGTCTGGGGGTCCATATGGAGGTAGAGTATGTGTGTGCATATCTGTGTCCTTGCATGGCTAGCTAGGTGTGCTCATGTTCGACGGAATCATTCTGTATGTGGGTGTTCTGGGGTCTGTGTTTGTGTACTCTTGCCGCAGGGAGTACTGGCTAGCAGGGCTGCTACGTGCGTGGCGTATGTATGTCCGTAGAGTCTGAGTGTGGGTATGGGTTTAGGTGTGTTTGTTGCTGCGTGTGTGTGTGTGTGTGTGTGTGTGTGTGTGTAGGTATGTGTGGGTAGAGGTGTTTGTAGGTGTGGGGGGATACGGGTGTGTCTTGCTGTGTGTGTGCATGTGTGTAGGTATGTTCAAAGGTCTGTGTATGGGTAGAGGTCTGGGTTTAGTGTGTCTGTTGCTCTGTGTGTGTGTGTAGGTATGTGTGGGTGTCTTTTTGTGTATGGATATGTGGAGAGTATGTGTTGATGTGGGTGTGTCTGTTGCTGTGTGTATGTGTAGGTATGTGGGGGGGGTGTTTGTGTGAGTGCATGTGTGTAGGTATGTTCAAGGGTCTGTATGGGTAGAGGTCTGGGTTTGGTGTGTCTGTTGCTGTGGGTGTGTAGGGGTGGGGGGGTATGTGTAAGTGTGTGTGTGTGAGTTTGTGTGTGGTGGTGTGGAGGGTTATGTGGGGGTAGGGGGGTGTCCGTTGCTCTGTGTGTAGGTATGTGTGTTTGTGCGCGTGCATGTGTGTGTAGGTACGTTCAAGGGTCTGTGTATGGGTAGAGGTCTGGTTTGGTGTGTCTGCTGCTGTGTGTGTGTGTGTGTGTGTGTGTGTTTGTGGGTGAGGGTGTGTCTGTTGCTGTGGGTGAGTGTGTCTGCGAGCTGTTGCTGTGTGGTTAGGTATGTGGCTCTGTGGGGCGTGAGGAAGATTCCGTGGGTGTTGCTGTATGTTTGGGTCTGGACAAGCATGTGTGGGGGTGAGGGTGTTAACAACACCTACAGAGGAAATGCAGCCCTTTTTAGCAGGCCTCCTTCAAGTTAAAAACTGCTTTCAAAACCCGGAAATGGTGGCCAAGCTGTCATCTGTTTCCTCTGGGGCGCTGGGCGGAACAGGGCTGAGCTGGGAAGGTGGCAGACAGGCCTCCAAGTCGGCAGGGACCCCAGACCCTCCTTACTGCATTGCACACCTGCCAAGGACAGGCCGCCTGAGCCTCACTGCGGGGACATATTTAGAAACCATTCTCTAGTTGGAGGGGGTGGGGACCCCTTTATTTTCCTCAGTACAGAAATAGCTCTCATCAGATAGGAGTTCTGGAGCCCTCTGTGGTGAGAGGCAGCTCTGAAATAGAAGGAAAGATATTAAGGATTTTAGACAAGAAAACTCCTGAGCTCGCTGAAACCGAGTTTAAAATATTTCTCTAAAAATAAGCTTTGTTTTCCTTGTGGATTCCTCTGGCAATCGGGCCCTTGTGTCAGGGTGCTTAGCTGGCCTGTGAAGCCAGGCGGAATTTTTTTTTAAAAGCAAGTGTTTCCCAGCCGTGGCCTTGGAAATTTCTCTGTTTTCCATTTATTAAACTCCTAGTTTCCAGCTAATTAAAATTATTTTTAAATAAAACTCCATAGCCCAGCAATATTTGATGAGACACAGAATTCCCAAAGACCCTTTTTCAAGAGGCCTGGCTAAGCAGTGGGATGACCTGGGACCCCTCCCCTGGGTCAGTTTTATGGGAGAGAGGGGTGCTTGGAAATGCAGGTCCAGGGCCTTATATTACCAAATCCCAGCACCCTCACAGGGACAGGTGAGAGGCTGCTTGCAAGGCTGTCTCTGAGCCCTGCACCCCCTGAGAAGAAGGCGTAGGGTCATTGGGAAGCTGTTTGTCTGCCTGCAACACGGAGCACAGGCGGCGGGGACGCTGGGCTGATGGATGTGGCAGGTGGTCCTGCACTAACTGGTGGCAGCTTCCTGGCCCGACTGCTGGTGAAGTTTCCAGTCCAGTCAGGCCAGAGTGCCAGGACTTTACTGGGTACCTATAGGGTCCCCAGACTCCCAAGGCAGCATGTTATGAAGCTGAAACCCAGGTCACCAGTGAGCAGGTGTCACCAAGGACCAGATCGGGTGGGAGGCAAATTCAGCCAGCAAGTCTGTCCCCTCACTGCCCTGAGATCCAGTCCAGACATCAGAGGGCTGGGGCGCTGGGGCTGCTGGCTGAGACCCTTCAACTGTCCCACAGGTGGATTGTCTAGTAAATGCCTACCCTGGGGTAACAGAGATGGGCTGACCGATGTCGTCTCCTGCCTTTGTGGAGTGTCCCCACCTTTCAGGTTCGTTTCTGAAGTAGCATGAACCAGCTTTCATTCCTTCGTAGAACAGGATAACATCTTATCTTATATGGATCTGCCACTCTTGGGTTCTCCCCTAATCAGTTGATAGACATTTGAGTGGTTCCAGCTTCTTGCCTCTTGTTAAATAATGCTGCTACTGTCACCTGTGTCCAAGTCTGTCTCTGTGTGTATGTGTGTGTGTGAACATGTTTGCAGTTCTTTGCATTATATACCTAGAAGTAGAATTGCCAGATCATATAGTTACTCTATGTTTAACTTTTTGAGGAACTGTTGTACTATTTTCCAAAGTGATACATTGGTTTTCTGAACTGTTTTTTTTTTTTTTTAAGATTTTTTTTTTTAAGATTTATATTTATTTACTAGAGAGAGAGAGAAAGAGAGAGAATGCAAGCTCAAACAGGAGTGGAGGGGAGGAGCAAAAGCAGAGGGAGAAGCAGACTCCCTGAGCAAGGAGCCTGACTTGGGGCTCAATCCCAGGACCCTGAGATCATGACTTGAGCCAAAGGTTGACACCTAACCAACTGAGCCACCCAGGTGCCCCCGGAACTGTTTTATTCATGTTAGTTTCCCCCTCTCAACCTCATGCAGCCTTCATGAGGTCCACATAAAAAAACTTGTACACTGTTCACAATAGCCAGAAATGGAAACAACCCAAATGTCCATCAACAGATAAGTAAGTCAACAAAATATGGCCAATCCTTAGAACAGTATTTAGTCATAGAAAAGAATGAAGTACTGACACATGGATGCACCTTACAAACAATATATTCAGGGTGCCTGGATGGCTCAGTCCATTAAGCGTCTGCCTTCAGCTCAGGTCATGATCCCAGGGTCCTGGGATAGAGTCCCATGTCCAGCTCCCTGCTTAGCGGGGAACCTGCTTCTTCCCCTCCCTTTGCCTCTTCCCACTGCTCATTCTCCTCTCTCTCTCAAATTAATAAAATCTTTAAAACAACAACAATATAATGTTTAGTGAAAGGAGTCAGACACAAAAAGCCGTACATTGTATGAGTTCACTTACATGAAATTTTCAGAATAGGCAAAACTATAGAGACAGAAAGTAGGCTGGCAGTGGCCAGGAGCCAGGGGACCAATGGGGAATGACTGCTGGTAGATGTGTTTCTTTTGGGGTTGATGGAGATATTCCAGAATGATGATAATGATGACGGTTACACAGCCTCATGGACATATTAAAATTTGTGTGGGTGTATATTTAAACTGGTGAGCTTTAGTGTATGTGAATGATATCTTTGCTTTTAGAAAGTGTATACCCACAAGCTGAAATCGAGGCTGCAAAAGGAAAGGACAGGAAGAAAGCCTCAATCAGGGAAACCAACCTCACTTAGGGTCCAGGAAGCCCTTACAAATGTAAGAAGGGCAAAGGGTAAGTAACACTTAATAAGGTAAAGGGGGCCAGTGAAAGAGTTTCCAAGTAAAAGGAGTTAGTGCAAAGGCCCTGTGGTTAGAGGGAACATTGTTCCAGAGAGGGAAGGAAAGAAGGATATGGTTCTAGGGGGTAGAGAACAGAGGGAGGTGGCACAGGCTGGGGCTGGGGCAGTGGGCTCAGCCCTCAGAAGATCTTGCCTGCTTTCTGCTTCCCACCAATTCCTCTATTAGGACAACATATTTTTGGTTCAATGATTTCTACACTCGTGTTTTCTCATATTATCCTAATGCACTTCACAATGCCTGTATCATTCACTTCCATTCATCTCATTACGGGGATGTTTTATCATCTCCCATCACAAGACTGAGTACAGTATAGGAGGATATTTTGAGAGACCACGTTCATGTAACTTTTATTACAGTTTAGTGTTATAATTGTTCTATCTTACTATTCGTTATTGTTCATCTCTTAGTGTGCCTAATTCATAAGTGAAACTTTATCATATGTATGTATAAATAGGAAAAAACATAGTATATGCAGGGTATGATTTGTGGTTTCAGACATCTCTGAGGGTCTTGGAACATATCCCCTGCAATAAGAGGGGGGCCACCGTATTACCATCATGCTTCATCACCTTCTGTTTTGCCTCCTCCCCTTCTCAGGCCCGGCCCGCAGGTCTCCTGGTAGGAATGCCTTAAAGATTCTAGTAGTTACTATTTATGGAGCTTCTGTCATATACTAAAGCTTTACATATGTTAAAGACAGTCCTTTATATCTACCCAAGACGAGGTACTGTTACTATTCCCATTTCGCAGAGGAGAAAACTGAGCTCAGAGGAATCGTCATATGCCTGAAACTGGGAAGGCTGGAGCAGAATTCTAAAGAATCTAAACTGTTGCTCCTTCATATCACCTGGGGCTACTTCTCTGACTCCTCTCTACCTGTCTTTTCTCATACTGCCTATGAACCCGTATTTCCAAGAAGACTGTATCCTGCCTCACCTGTGCTTTTAAAACACTGTTAGTTCAAGTCACCCTTCAGCTCAAAATCCGCACTCAGAATAAAATCTCAATCTCAAGGAGGCTTCAAGGTCCTCCATTATCCATCCCTCCCCACCAGCTCCCTTCCCTGACCCCTTTACTTTCTGGTCTATGCTCTCCCTTACCCTCATCCTGCACCAACCACACAAGCCTCCTGGCTGGTCCTCAATCATGCTGCGCCTGCTCTCTGTCTCAGGGCCTTTGCACTTGCTGTTCCCTCCACCCATGCTCTTCCACATAACACATTTCCTTCAGTTTTCTGCCGTCACCTTTTCAGAGGGCCGCCCAGACCACCCTAAAACAACAGCCCATCTGGCATTCCTTCCCTCTCATCTGGTTTTATATTTTCCCTAGCATTTGTCATCCTTTGATATACTTTAAATGCCATTGTTTATGAACATACTGTCCTTCCTTTTCTGACTCGAAGCTTCATGAAGGCAGACATTGTCCCCAGAGCAGGGGAAACCCTGAAGGATTTTAAGCTAGGGAGTAAGAGAACCACATTCACATTTTTTTTAAGTTCACTCATTTATAATCTCTACATCAAATGTGGGGCTTAAACTCACAACCCCAAAATCAAGAGTCACATGCTTTACCAACTGAGCCTATCGGGTTCCCCAACCACATCCACATTTTTAAAGGATTTCCCTTGCGTGGAAAGTAGACTGGGAAAAAAAAAAAAAAAAAAAAAAAAATATATATATATATATATATATATATATATATATATATATATATATAAATAACTTACAAAAACATTTATAATGCTAAAAAGATTTAAAAACTCATGACTTAGGGGCACCTGGGTGGCTCAGTGGGTTAAAGCCTCTGCCTTAGGCTGAAGTCCTGATCCCAGGGTTCTGGGATCGAGCCCCACATCCATCCATCCATCCATCCATCCATCCGGCTCTCTGCTCAGCAGGGAGCCTGCTTCCCTTCCTCTCTCTCTGCCTGCCTCTCTGCCTACCTGTGATCTCTGTCAAATAAATAAATAAAACCTTAAAAAAAAAACCTACTCATGACTTAGTGTATCCCTTTCATTCCACAGATGAGAAAACTAAGGCTTACAGGTGGGGGACCCTCTGGAGACTTTCCAATTTCTGGCTTTCCACAAGAGCCCTGGATAAAGAAACCACCCAGGACACTGTCCTCCCTAGGTATGTTCTGTACCAGTAGGGCTGTTGGTAAAAATGTAAATATCAACTCTCATCAAAGCAGACCTAAATCGCTCTGGGCTGAGAGGCTGGGAGCAGCTGGTTTCTGGATGTTCTGTCCCTCCAGCTCTCAGGGAAGGCCTGAGGATCCATGGGGTGGCCGTGGCCAAGAGCTTACAAAGCACAGCCCTGTGAGCCCAGAGCTGCCTCAGGGGCTAGGACAAGGGAAGGCTCCAGGCAACTGTCACCACCACTCTGCGAGGGGTCTAGTGACATGGGGTTACAAGCAGAGGCTCCCACAGACCTCCCTTCAAACTTCATCCCACTGCCACTCCCTCCCTGTGGAATCCTGAGCAGACCTCTGAGCCTCAGTCACCTCATCTGTGAAATGGGAATGATGGCACAATCCTGCGGCGCAAAGCCTGGGCAAGCGTCAAATACGATTCCACATGTAAAGTGTCTAGGAGAGGGCCTGGTTCAGGGTCCCCCCAGTGAAACTGTGACAACGAGCAGAGTGGTCCCCAATCCGGGCTGCCTGGTTGGTTCAAAGCCAAGCTTTGCTGCTGCCCATTGTGAGACCAGGAGCCGGCTGCCAAGGCTCTCTGTGCTTGATGTCATCGTTTACAAAATATCGGGCCTATTTCCCAGGGCTCTCATGAAGCTTACGTGAGTCGGCTCCTGTAGTGAGAAGAGAACCTGGCACACCAAAAATGCGACGTCAGGGAGGGGGGTGGCGAGGCGAGCAAAATGGGTGAACAGGGGCGAGAGGTACAAGCTTCCAGTTATGGAATGAATATGTCAGGGTATAAAAGGGAATATAGTCAACAGTATCGTAACTATGTCTTGTGGTGACATATGGTAGTTACACTTGTAAGCAGAGTATAACATACAGAGATCACTATGTTGTACACCTGAAACTAATGTAGCATTGTGTGTCAACTAGACTTCTGATACCCAATTGAATACATACATACTATATACATACATACCTACATAAATGCAATGTAACAAATTGTTACTGAATCTCTTAGTTTTTTCCACACTTAAACAATAGGCACCAAATCTGAGGGGGGGTCAGGAAGGCCCCTTAGTATGCCTCTGCCAAACTCTCCCAACCACACAAGCCTTAAGATAAGAGCGGTAACTGCCTTTCTTCAGAAATTCTAGATACATCTGTCCTGTCCAAAATGGCAGGCACTAGCCACATATGACTACTTAAATTTAATTTCTATACATTAATGAAAATTTAAAGCTCACTTCCTCAGTCGACTAGTCACATTTCAAGTGCCCGACAGCCACAGGCTTTTCCAAAGCCAGTCCTGGAACATACCCATGATGCCCTTGAGAGTTCTCCGTCAGCCAAGAGTCCAGAATATTCTAAAACTACCTCTCTGTCCAGTAGACTACCTGTGCCAGTGGAGAAGAAATGAAGGGACCACTCGCTGCGTGTGGCATCTCACCGCCCTCCCTTACAGCCTGGCACATGCCTCCTCTCAGACACCCCAGGGACATGGACCCCTCCAGTGGTCCCTGTCTCCACAGCGGTGACACCCCACCCATCCAGTCACTGATGCCAGAACTTAGTGTCCTGCTGGGGTCTTTCTCTAGTTCCCTCCACCCCTTTCCTCATCGGTTGCTTGAAGCTCATGACTCTGCTTTCTCACCAGAGCCAGACACTGACCCCTCTCTCTTATCTTTACTGCCTTGGCAGCTCAGGCTCCTCCTCTCGCCTGGACAGCGATGAAGCTGGAGCGTTCCCCCACCCCCACCCTGCCCCGCCCGCCCCCACTGCTCCTTCTCCTAGCCACCATTCATTGTTCTGAGTCAGCTTCTCAAACACGTAGCCTGGGTGGCTCAGTCAGTTAAGCATCTGACTCTTGGTTTTGGCTCAGGTCATGATCTCAGGGGTCATGGGATTGAGCCCCACATTGGGCTCCCTGCTCAACAGAGTCCGCTTGAGAGTCTCTCCCTCTCCCTCTGCTCCTCTCTCTCTTTCCCTCAATAAATATTTAAAAATAAAATAGGGACGCCTGGGTGGCTCAGTCAGTTAAGCGTCTGCCTTCAGCTCAGATCATGATCCCTGGGTCCTGGGATCGAGCCCCATATTAGGCTCTCTGCTCAGCAGAGAGTCTGCTTCTCCCTCTCCCACTCCCCCTGCTTGGGCTTGCTCGCTCTCTCTCAAATAAATAAATAAAATCTTTTAAAAAAAAATAAATCAGGCAATTGTGCCCCTCCTGCCCTAAGTCCCTGCAGGGCACCCTCACCCCCAGTTCAAATCCAGGCTTCCAAACGCGCTTTGTGAGTCTCTGCCTTGACGCTGGCTGCCCCTCACCTGCCCTGGGTCTCCCTCACCTGCTGGTGAGTGCTGGTGGCTGATGATTGCTAATGGGCCTCCCCTCTGCCCATGCTGCTGTCTGGCTGCCTGGAAAACACTGCAAGGTCCCTCGACTTCCTCTGCCTTCCCTAAGTCTCAGCCTCAGATCTGGCCCCTCCACCATCCATCCCAGCTCCTCGGGGCCCTGAAAAAACCTTTGCTGGATTACAGAGCATACTGTCCCACACCAGCTGGTTAGGGCCCTGTGGGCTCTCTAGCCTGGAAGTTCCTTCGGAGCGCGAGTGTCATCATGTTCCTCGTTGCATGTTCCAGCCTGGCTTCTAGAAAGGCCTCAGTAACTGCGGCACAGGCAGAGGCCCCTGTGAGAGTGGCGCTGTTCTCTCCCACTTGACAGATGAGAAAAACACAGCTCTGGGAAATGGAGACCATCGCTCAAGGTCAACCAGCTCCTGAATGGTGGGGCCGTGATGCCACTCCACTCCCACTCCTTCCCCACGGGTGCCCCAGCCCTTTTGGCATCTGGAAAAGTCCCTTCTCACCTTCCTCGTCAGTACAGCTGACTACTCTGTAAGGTCTTTGCGTGAGGAGCTCCAGAGACTTGATTGTGAGCTTATAGCTATAAATACTGACTCACACGTTCATGCATTGTGTCAGTTCCCAGAATCAGGTCTTGCTGGGCCTCCTATCCATTGGCCCACTCTCCACACTCAGTGGGCCAACATCTTCTCTCCACGGTGACACGGTCCTCCATGGCACAAGAGCCCTAGTGATGGCCGCCAAGATTCCACATGAGTGCAGTTCTGTGGACGATGGCAGCACAAACCTCCTTCTACTCAGACCCTTGTGTATCTCCATCAGATGAACCCTGAAGGGCAGCACAGCTGAGTTGATCTCCCATCACGCTATGCCTCGGAGGCCATTTCCACCCCTTTGCTCCCAGTGTGCCTGTTCCAGATTTCTGGAGTTCTCCATGACAGAGGCTGCCGCTGGGGTCCGGTTTCTCTCTGTCTCCCCATCTCCCCACACCTCCAGGCTCTTAGAGGGCAACCTGTGACTGGTCCCGCTCTGGGGCTGATGCTAAAGACTGAAGCTTCCCCGCTCCCAGGAGCCTCGGAGCAGGCCTGGGTCAGTCCCACTGGGGCTTGAGCGCCAGGAGCTGGGAAAACTCTCCCCTTAAACCAGGGATGGGGGGAGGCCCCACTGGCGGGTTTGTTGGTGGAGACAGCAAAAAGTGCCCCGAAACAACAGTCTTGCCAGCTGAGGGTGTCAGACTGCAGGTATGTCTCTTCGAGAGCGTGTGGGTGAGTGTGTGTGCACACCTCACTCCGTGCCAGTGTGAGTGTGTGTTTTAGGGGCAGTTGTGTGAGGTGTTATGTAATGGAGGCCCTCCCTGGGGCCAACAAACCGCAGTGGTATAACCGCCGGCAGGCCAGGCCACCAGAAGGAAAGGAGGGAAAATGTAAACACCATTCTGGGCCTTTCCCTCGCCTGCCACGAACAGGCCCTGACAGAATGGTTCTTCCTGCCCTCCATCCCTGCTGCTGTAGCCCTGGGGGCTGGCCTGGGAGGGGGTGATAATGGAGGCTGAGGAGCCCAGACCAGGGGTCTGTCCTGGGTCTGTCACAGGCCATGCGTCCCCCACAAATGAGGCATGCTGCCTTCCTTACCCCCAGAGTTGCTTTCTCTTTAAGGCCTTTGGAGGCTCTCCGCGTCCCAGAGGCCTCTGCCCGGCAGTAGAGCCCCTTGCCCTGCAGTGAGCCAGTGCAGACTCACCAGCAGACTCACCACTCACGTGCATGCTCACACTCTGTCCTCTGAGCCAGCCGTCTCTGCCTGTCTGTCTCTCACGTACACGCAAAGATGCATCTCTCCCTGCCTTCAACACCTCACCCAGGCCAGACACCTGCCTTCCAGCTGGGTCCCAGCAGCTCAGCCCTTCTGCACCACACCGAGGCCCCCTCTTCCAGGAAGCCTTCCCTGCCTGCTACCGGCCATGGTCCTCTCTTCCTGCTCTGAGATCCTGAGGTGCCTCTGGACATACAACCTGACATCCGGCCACGCACAGTCATCCCCACATTGTTCTCTGGCTGTTCACTTTAATATTAATGGTCACAATTTATGCAGCACATTCTCTGCCAAACCTAGTCCCTTAAGGTGCCCTTGTTATGACGAGGTCACCCTCACATCAGCCCTAGAAGGTGGCATCTGACCAACGTCACGTGGGAACCTGTTCTGCCTCCTACCTCCCCCAGCAGAAAGCCGGCTGGGCACCCACAAGATGCTCAAATAAAGACTGGGGCTTTCCTCTGTGGCTGCCATGTCACCAGTGTCTTTAACTGCTTGCTGACTGAGTAACTGGCTGCATAGAACGAACGGAATGGAATCTTTTCCTCGGAACTATGGGGCCTGATATGTTCAGAGCAGGGTTTTTCTGGAATCACACAAACCTGTGACTTTACACAATGCACGAACCCTCGTAAGCCCCACTTTTCTCATCTGAAGAACAGGAACGGCCATCATGCCTTCATGCAAGGTTACAGAGAGGATTACATGTGGTGCTGTCCCACCTGCAAGCTTGTACGTGCGGGGGGGCCTCGCTCTGCGCCTGACCTGTGTTTAGTGGTCTGCAGACACCAGCTGCCAGTACTGCAGGGGCAAGCCTCTTTCCCCCATTGTACAGGTGAAGAACTGAGGCCCAGAGAGACAGCTTTGCTCAGATATTGGAGGGGCTGGATTGCAAATGAAAAAAAAAAAAGATTCCTGGCCCAGACCCATTGAAGAGACAGACCAGCATTTTTCATCCAGGTCTGTGTGGGGAGAGGTTGTGAAGATATCTTTCTGGACTTTTTTTTTTTTTTTAAGATTTCATTTATTTACTTGACAGAGAGAGATAGCAAGAGAGGGAACCAGAAGCAGGGGGAGTATGAGAGGGAGAAGCAGGCTCAGCAGGGAGCCTGATGTGGAGCTCTATCCCAGGACTCCCCGACCATGACCCGAGCAGAAGGCAGACACACAGTGATTGAGCCACCCAGGCAACCCATCTTTCTAGACTTTAAAGAAATTTCAGCTCAAGGGCAGTGTCCTCTAGGAAAAATGTGCATTCTCATTTTTCCACTCCAATGAGGGAAGAGGTTAACCAAGGAGGGCTTCCAGGAAGAGGTGGACTTCAGACCAACACTATCCCTTAAAGGAGGAAGATGCCATGGGCACAGGCTGCAGTTACTTGGAGGTGCTTTTGACCTGGGCCTCCGTAAGGCTCTGTCTGTGCTGAATTTTTCTCTGGTGGTAGAGACGGAGCCTGGCTCTAACTGGGCAAGGGGCCACTAGAATGGGCCATCCTCCCATCCTGACTCAATTGAGCTTCAGGCCCTTTGGGAAATGTGGGCAGGAGTCATGGCAGAAGCAGGTATGGATGGTCTCAGTGAGTCTTGGGAGGCCGGGACTCCTGATACCACTGACTTTGCCCAGGCACACGAGATAAGGCCTGTATCTTTGTCTTTTGACCTTCAGGGCCTTTTGCTCCAAGATCAACCCAGCCAGGTCTGTGGCAGGAGAGCACTCGGTTGGAGGAGGGAGCTGGTAACCTGGGTGGGCTGGTCAGCTCCCGGAAAGCCAGCTTCTGACTCAGACCCTACCGCCAAGGCTCCAGTGGGCTGGAGGTTTCCAGTGGGCTTCCAGTGGGCTGGGAGGTTCAGGGCCCTACTGACCTTGGGGTCCTTCCCTAAGAACCCTTTGGAAAAGTTGTCACCAAGCCGGCTGTGTGTCCTTGTGAATGCCCTGAAGGGAGGGGAAAGAGAAAATTATCTTCACTAAGGTAGAAACTCACACCAGGGCACCAGGTGAGTAAAAACCAGAAAGCTAGAAAGCAAAGATGACTCAGGAGACAGTGATGATACTGGCCGAAGTGAAAGACAGGGCAGGGCAGCAGGAAGGAAGGGGGAGCCCAAGTGAAGGCGAGGGGCCGACGGCTGGCCCCCCCACTCCCCCACCCCACAGCAGAAGCCTCCTGCCCACTCCTCCTGGCCCTTGAGGGCCCAAGGACCCAGGATCTCCTCTCCTGCTTCCCTCTGTTCCCCTAGAATGCTGGGACCATGCAGTCACCCACCCTTGGGGGACAGGATGTCCATGGCCCAGCAGTAAAGTTGTCTGTTGTATGAGAATTAAATGCATAAAATATACCACACCTGGCACACAATGATGCTAAATAATATCGGGGCCTCCTCTGGGCCCTCCTTGGGAACTGTCCCTACAAGCCTTCCTGTGGTCACTCCTTCTAGCAAGTCCACAGAGAGTCCCCCTGGCACTGGGGCGCCATGGAGGAGGAGGAATGCCGAGGGTCTTGAGACCCCCCCGCCCTGGCCTGGGATGGAGGTGGGTAACCCATGGACACTCCATCATGGTCATGCCCTCCAGAAGCAAATCGCTGTTCACCCGCTATTTCCGGGCACAGCTTCTGGAGCCCGACTGACTCGTGCCAGCCCAGTTTTCCCTCTTACCAGCTGTGTGACCTGGGGCAAGTTCCTCAATCCCTCTGTGCCTCTGTTTCCTCATCTATTATTCTCCTGTCCCCTGAAGGTCCCAGGGAAGTTTTGTCTCATCAAATAGCATCAGTTTTCCAGCAGGGCCTATAGGAGGCCCATTCTTCAGACCGTGCCACCTTTTAAAAATCTCCACCTCCACCTTAAGAGAGGGTCCGCCCCATGTTAAAGAGACAAAAATTGAGTTTCAGAGAAAGCAGACAGCCTCACCCAGGGCCATCCGGCCTCTCTGCCTCCAGGAGCTTCTCTGCCTATGTTGGGCTCATTGCAACTCTGAATTCTGGGTTCTGAGATGGGGAACAGAGGTTCTGGCCCAGGGATGATTAGAAAAGAGGTGAGTGAACATTTCAGATGCGCTAACAAGAGACTGGACACTGCGTAGAGGCCTATTCAAAGAAAACTTGCCCCCCACCCCATGCATCTATGAGGTGGTATGTTACACATGGCCCAAGAATGGGCCGGGGCCACGCATGTTGATCAGAGATATTGAGCTGTGAACTTAAGTTAAAAGAGCAAGGGAAGATCCACGTGACAGTTCAGCCTTCTTTCCTGCACATTCTCTTTAACAGACACACCTGCTTATACGTGCTAGAGTGGACGAAACCTTTTTGTCTGTTACCTGGTTGCTTTCAGACAGAGGCTGGGAAGAAGATGAAGGGAGGGCGTGTTTTATTTTAAATGTTTCTCCTTTGTTTGACTTACCCACCACATGCATATGTTATTCATTTTTTAAATTAGTTTTTTAATCCAACAGATGTGATCGGAGCACTTGGGATATGAACCATTCTGCTCTTTGTCTGGAGTGTCAAAAATATATATATACTGGGGCGCCTGGGTGGCTCAGGGGGTTAAGCCTCTGTCTTTGGCTCAGGTCATGATCTCAGGGTCCTGGGATCGAGCCCCGCGTCGGCTCTCTGCTCAGCAGGGAGCCTGCTTCCTCCCTCTCTCTCTGCCTGCCTCTGCCTGCTTGTGATCTATGTCTGTCAAATAGATAAATAAAATCTTAAAAATATATATATATATATATATATATATATATATATACTGAGAGTTGGGAGGGAGTAGTGTTGTATGGGGTCTTGGCTGTGGAGGGCAGGGCCTGGCTGGGAGCAAGAGGCTGAAGGGCCCATGGACCCCAGAAAGAGGAGGGTGGGAGGGGACTCTGCTGACCGACTCTCCCTTTCCACTCCCAGCTGGCTCAGGAGGACTTTGAGGGGTCCAGGCCAGCACTTGATGCTTTGGAGCCCTCTCTCCTGTTGTTTGAGCTAATGCTTTCAAGTGCAAAAAATCCTTTTCTGTGGGGACAAGAACCAGGACCTTTGTCTGTTTGTCTGGGTTTTGCCTGCAATTTGCATGAGGCACCACAGCCTGTCCTACTTTCTGAACCTCTGGTCCTAGTTCCCCCACCCCCACCCCATCCCAAAGTTGGAAGTGCAGTGTGATCTGTAGCCAGGAGCTCTCTGCTCCCTACTTTGCAATCACAGCTGGCTCAGCACCTGGTTTTACTCACCACTGACTGCCATGCCAAGCCATTACCCACATCCTAGAGGGCAGAGACCCTCCCCCCATCCCCGGCCCATACCTCCCTCAAGTGGGAAGAATGCCGTGAGCTCCATTTCATAGCCTGAGAAACTGAGGTCCAGGTTGGTTAAGTGACTTGCCAAGGCCGATGGCAAGCTAGTGACATAACAGAGCCTGAGATTAAGGCCTATCTCCAATCCTGGGTGCTCAACCCTTTAGGATGAGCTGAAAAAAAGGAAAAAAAGGAATTTAATATGATCTCAGGATTATTTAAAGAAAGATCTGTCTTTCAAGTGACCCATCTCAACATCATATGTTAGGAGGGAATTGTGGATTTAAACAACGAGATACCACCGCACACCTGTTAGAATGGAGAAAATCCAAAATACTGGCAACACCAAATGCTGGCGAGGATACAGAGAAACAATAACTCTCATTCATTGCTGGTGGGAATGCAAAATGGTACAGCTACTTTGGAACGCAGTTTGGCCGCTTTTTACGAAACTAAACAAACATACTGTTTATGATATAGCAGTTGCATTCCTTGGTATTTACCCAAAGGAATTGAAAACTTCTGTCTGCACAAAAAGCTGCACATGGATGTTTACTGCAGCTTGCCGTAGCTTGGAAGCAACCGTGATGTCCTTCGGTAGGTGAATGGGGAAGTAAGCTGTGGCACATCTAGACAATGACATAGTGCTTAAAAGAAAAATCTCTCAAGCCATGAAAAGACATGGATGCAAAGACAGAAGAGTGTGTGAAAAGCCCACATACCATTTAATTCCAACCATTTGACATTCTGGAAAAGGCAAAATTATGGCAACGGTTAAAAAAAAAAAATCTGTGGTTGCCTGGGTACAAGGAAGACAGAAGGATGAATGGGCAGAGCACGGAGGATTGGCGGGCAGAGGGAGGCTAGAGGGGCAGAATATACAGCACCAAGAATGAGCACTCCTGTGAACTATGGACCCACGTTAATAACGATGTATCAGTGTAGGCTCTTTCCTTGTGACAAATGTACCACTCAAGGACGCCTGGGTGGCTCAGGGGATTAAGCCCTAAACTAAGTTGGGCTCCAACCCCAAGTCAGGCTCCAGCCCCAAGTTGGTCTCCCTGCTCAGTGGAGAGCCGCCTTCTCCCTCTGCCTCTGCCTACTTGTGCTCTCTGTTTCTCTGTCAAATAAACAAATAAAATCTTAAAAAAAAAAAAAAAAATGTACCCCTCTGGTGGGGGATGTTAATAGTGGGGGAGAAAGGGGTAGATGGGAAAAGTCTGTACTTACCGCTCAATTTTGCTGTGAACCTAAAACTGCTCTAAAAAATAAAGCCTGTGGGGCACCCGTGTAGCCCAGTTGGTTAAGCATCTGCCTTCGGCTCAGGTCATCAGGGTCCTGGGATGGAGTCCCCCATCAGGCTCTCTGCTCAGCAGGGAACCTGCTTCTCTCTTTCTCCCTCTGCCCCTTCCCCCTGCTTGTGCATGCTCGCTCACTCTCTCTCTGACAAATAAATAAAATCTTAAAAAAATAAAAGTAAGGGGCATCTGGGTGGCTCAGATATTAAGCATCTGCCTTCAGCTCAGGTCATGATCCTGGGGTCCTGGGATTGAGGCCCACATCAGACTCCCTGCTCAGCGGGAAGCCTGCTTCTCCCTCTCCCACTCCCCCTGCTTCTGTTCCCTCTTTCGCTATGTCTCTGTCAAATAAATAAATAAAATCTTTTTAATGAAGAAATAAATAAAGTCTCTTAAAAAGGGAAAAGAGTGACCCAGGTGTGAGAGGGGCAAAATACCCTCTCCACAGTGTCTCCCATAGGACACTGAGGCAGGAGGACTGGGCCTGTGGTGGGCTCCAGAGCCAGGCGGTGGGGTGAGCAGGCCTGTCTCTGTCCCTCCCTCCTCCCCACATGTTTCCTGGAGGAGCCTCAGAGATCCCCAGCCGTTGGCCCTCTTCTCCCCAGCTTCCTGTTTGGGTTCCAGAGAGGCGTTTGGGCCGTTTGTGCAGCTGAACTGGGAGCTGGTTGGGCTGGTGGGAGGAAAGATATTTGTCTTTTGTCTTGCCAGGGTGCAGGTCGGGGGGCGGGGGGGGGGGTGGCAGGCTTGGAGTGGGGCTGCTGTGAGTCGGTTGGAGCCTCTGCTTGTGGTCTCTTGGATACTCAGCTTATGACCTGGAGGCCTCTGAGAGGTCAGTTAGCTCAGCCCCCTGCCTTGGTACAGGACATACTGGGCCAGACGGCAGAGGTCTCCACCATTGCTGGGCCCAAATCCAGCCCACGCAGGCGGACCTTCTCACTGTGTGACTCAAGCAGGCCACTTACCCAGACGAGGCCCAGCTTCGTCACCTGTGAATGCCCACTCCGACAATGCATTCGTTCAGAAGTTGCAAGGCACATGTTGGAAGGGAAGAAATCCCACCTTGTCTCAAGCTCCTACCTGCCCTTCACCTTCTGCCCCAGGCTGGCTGCCCTGCCACACCCATGAGCATGACTCCAGCTGCAGGCCTGCCAAGGTCACAGCCCCATCCTCGGGAAGCGCCCCCCAGCCCAACAGATGAGGCTAGAAGCATACTGAGGCAAGTACTTTCAGCAGAACAGCATGGGGAAGGCCAGGGGGTCCTGCAGATCAGGGATCCTAAGATTTCCTGGGAAAAGAGACTCTCATGTCAGAAGTTCAAGGATGAGTTGCCTGGCAAAGAAAAGCAGGATGGTATTTCCAGGAGCAGAGGCCCAGAGGCAGGCAGCTACCTGATGTGGGCAGGGTTGTGGTGGAAGATGGTGCTGGGAGGAGAGGCAGAGGTAGGCTGGGGCTGTCTAGCCTGCTCCAGCCACCTCCTCTCCTCTAGTCTCTGGGGCCCAAGACTGTCCTGGGGCTTCAGGAGGACCCCAGGCTCCTGCAGGGCCTTCTGGCCCCATGTCCACATACATAGCAATTGGGCTCCTTCTGGCCCTGCCCCCTGCTTCAGGGAGGGGTGGGGCTTGACTCATAAGGCCCTGGGGAGGTCAGACCACAGGTCCTTAGGCCAGGGAAGGGGAGCAGGAAGACTGCCCGTCCAGGCTCCTTCAGCCAAAGGGACATACTCAGCCCATTCAGTGAGACTGTTTGCAGACAAAAAGGTGCTGCCCCAGACCCCTCAATGGGGCATGTAGGTAGAGGCTTCTCTTGGACATGCAAGGAGAGATGCCTTTGCAGAGAGAGCTCAACAGGGTGGGGCCTGGGGGCCTGGGAGGGGCCTCTGGCCAGAGAAAAGATAGGTACCCCTCTTCCCACCCCTGAAGCACCCCAAATCTCCTCCTCTCTTGTTCCCAGCAAGGGTTGAAAGGAGGACAAAAGTGAGATTCAAAAATGCGGGCTTGCCCCACCCCCACTCTGCCCTGACTACAAACTCCCTAGTGAGATTAAGGTCTTCCTGAGCCAGAGGCTTGGCCTCCCCCATCAGATTAGGGCCTTCTGAAATAGAAGCCAGGTTTCCTTCTCATACAGAGCCAGAGGTTCTGCCTCCTTCTGTTCTTCAGGCTCCCTCCCCCTCACTGAGCCATTTTCCCAGGGGACATAAGGCCTTGCCCGGTGAGGTGCAAAGGATCTCCTATGCTTCCTCGTGAGCCAGTTGTTCTAGCCCTCCCAGCCCAGACCTTCTCCAGGGTCAGAGAGGGCTCCCAAGAGAGGCGTGACAGAGGGGGGCAGGTGAGAGGACAGGAAGGCAGGACCAGGTAGCACATCTGGGAAACTCAGTGTAAAACGAAAATTCAGGGCTCCTTGCTTAAAATTTTAAATTTCAGGGACGCCTGGGTGGCTCAGGTGGTTAAGCAGCTGCCTTCGGCTCAGGTCATGATCCCAGCGTCCTGGGATCGAGTCCCGCATCGGGCTCCTTGCTCGGCAGAGAGCCTGCTTCTCCCTCTGCCTCTGCCTGCCTATCTGTCTGCCTGTGCTCGCTCGCTCTCTCTCCCTCTGTCTCTGACAAATAAATAAAATCTTTAAAAAAATTTTTTTTAAATTTCAGGATGGCATTGACAGAACATTCAACCAATGATGCACGGGGCCCTTCTATGCCCTGTCAAGACATGTGTCCATGAACCTGGCCTGTGGGAGGACCGGACGTTCCAGGAGGGGGCACTTCGTGGGGGAAAGGACAAGAGGCTGGAGCAAGCATCCAAGGGGCTTGGAGGAACTGGGCCTGCTGGTATGTTGAAAAGAGGGAAAGGGGAGGCGGATTACTTGAGATGGTACCGGATTCATAAGGATCCTGAACCGTCGGATTTGAACTTGATCCTAGAGATAGATGTTTCCTGAGCCACAGGGAACCGGGAGGGGCAGGGTGGAAGAGAATATCATAACTTGGGAGGGGGGGGGGGCATGGAAATCATCTGCTCATGGATGATTTGCTGAAGAGGAAACCTAAAGCCCAGGGAGGGACAGAGGCCGACCCAAGGTCACCCAGCCAGGGTTGCAGTCAGGCCAGGACTCTGGCTCACCTAGAACCTGTTTTGGGGTTCTGTGGGAAACACATGTGATGTGCAGGGTAGAAGGGCAGATTGTGGCAGGCCACCAATGTCTGTTTCACCTGAAAGGCAGGATCCATCTTCCCCAACACCCTCAGTCCTGGGGCCATACTCCCTTGGGTACCACTTTCCTCTGGTCCTGCCTTAGTGACTCTTAAAATTTCCCCTTTCTCAGTGTCCATCCTCTTGTTTCTTCCCACCTACCATATCTGGCCTCCAGGAGTAGGCCTCACCATGCACCTGGACTTTCGGAGACTCAGAACCCGCTAGCCCCGGGCCTGGCCAAGCAGCACACACGGAGGGATGCACAGGGCAGGTGTCCCTGCCACAGCAAAGCAGTCAAGGTCTATGAGGTCTTGTAGACGGCTGCTTCCCCACCTACTCCCTCTACACTGTCTCTCCCCGCCCCTCAGCTCAATGCTCTGCCCTCTCTCTACTCTCCTGAACTCGGGACCCACACCCTGAGACCCACCCAAGGCATTTGGGAACCTCACTGAGGCCTGTGCTCCCTGGGCCTGCAAACCCGTTACTTTTCTGTGTTCTTTGGGAAAATGGAGACCTTCCAAAGCAGCCCATACAAATATATGCAAAAGAGATGCAAATTAAAATAGAGTGTCACCTCCCATTTAATACCAGGGTGGACACTGGATGCAGCTGGCCTCCTCCCTGCACAGTTTGCTATGTTTATGTTTGTGAGTGTGTGTCTGTGACCAGGCTGCGATGTGAGAGGGAGAGTCAGAATGCAGAGCCAAAAGACATTGCGGAGGGGCCCAGCCTGGGGACTGGGGGCTGGGGATCTGTGTCTCTGAGCCGGAGGGAAGGTGCAAGGGAGGCCTGAATCAAAGGATGGTTTTGTTTTGTTTTAAAGATTTTATTTATTTATTTGACAGAGAAAGTGAGAGACACAGGCAGACAGAGCAGCAGAGGGAGAGGGAGAAGCAGGCTCCACACTGAGCAGGGAGCCCGATGTGGGGCTCGATCCCAGGATTCTGGGATCACGACCCAAGCCGAAGGCAGTCTCTTAACCAACTGAGCCACCCAGGCGCCCCCAAAGGATGGTATTTTATGGCTGTGATGTGCATGGGGGCTTCCAAGCCTCTGGGAAAACTTCAGGGTCACTGTCCAAGATGGGCGAAGGCAAGAGTCTGAGGAGCGGTGGCCTAGGGAGGGGCGCAAAGGGGAACAGCTTGCAGCTGCCTGGGTGAGCCCGGGGTGGCTCAGCTTGGAGCCTAAGACACAGGCTGCTGCCCCCAAAGGAGACCTCCCAGGTGTTGGCCTGGAAGTCCCCACTGGTGCAAACTAGAGGCCATCCCGGCATTCTGCAATCCCACTGTCCTGAGGAACTCATGTGGGAGCCACACAGCCAACAAGGCACTTGACCTCTGGGGGCCTGGGTTTCCTCATCTGTAAACACCAGCCACGGTGTGAGGAAACCATTGTGCAATGTTGAGTGTAAGCAGTCCGGGTCTGGTAAGATGATTTATAACCTGCAGAAAGAAGGAAGGCTGTGGGTCCTTCTAGAAGTCTCTGTGAAAAGCGTTACCAAAACATCTTAAAGGGGTGAGCCCCGTTTTAGAACGGACTTGGAAATCCCCATTCAGAGCTCCTGAGTCCCCATGTGGAGGCTCCTTGGGTCACATCCTCGACCCTGAGGAGACAGGGAGCCCTTTGCCTGGGAGAGTCCCACACAGAGGTGTCCCTGTGAGATTAAGAATACAAGTACCGATGTAGGTGGGAGAAAGTTAAAAGGAGAAAGGAAACAGGCCGTCAGTAAATGATTTGAAGAGCTGGATGCCAGGTTCTGGCAGCTGTAAGAAGAGCAGCATCCGAGGTTCTTCTAAATTTTACACAAATGTGGGGTCACCTGGGCCAGCCTCTGCCATCTTCTGGTGGTTTGAACCTGGCTGAGTCCCTTTACCTTACCCGGCCTCAGTTTGGCCATCCGACCATTGGGGATGATGATGCCTGTCCCCAGGCTTGCAGTCGGAATGCAGGTCCACAGGACACATGGGAAGGGTAATTGAAGTCCATGTGGTGCTTGGCAGGCACGCTCGCTCGGGGGTTCCCCGTGAGCAGAAACTGAGAGCTTTTCAGTGGAGTTGTTACTTGAACCAAGAATTCAGTTTTTCTAGAAAAAGACGCAGCGAGCTATGCGTCATAGATCTGTGGTTCTTGCAGTGGGGAAGCTGACCATGGGCTTGCTCACCAGAGGGCAGGCCTCAGGCTTGGGTGTGATTGAGTTGTCCCTGCCCCCAGCCCGGGGAGAGCCACATGGGCTACACGTTGAACTTCAAAGGGCCGTTCTAACAGACGCAGCCCGCTTCCTGCAGCTGTACAACAGCCCACACCAGTTCTGAATCACCCAGGGCAGAGGAGAGCTGGAGGAGCAGGGCCACACAGTGCTTAGGGCCAGGTTAGTCGGACAGGCTTCCTGGAGGCGGCCCCCAGATTCTGACTGCTCAGAGAGAAAAATGGGTTGGGTGGGGAGGGTGCCACTCCTTCGTGATTCTTCCACGAACTCAACCTCTGTAGCCCCAGGTGCTGGGGCCTGGTATCTGTAGATCCAGAGAGATCTTTAGGCAGAGGAAGGAGTTGGGAGAGGAGATAAAAACACTGATAAATGAGATCACATGTAGGAATGTAACCTACTGACCCAGGCTGTCCTCCAAGTCCCAGGAACACCCAGTGGTTAGTGGCGGGCAAGTCTTCCTCGTCCAGAAAGCCCACCAGGAGTGCTCCCAGTGGTGAGGTTCGCAGATGCCAAGCTGTAGAAAACCTTTTTGGGTCTGTGCTGTGGGTATGGGAGGGTATAATCGGGTGGTCATGGGTCTGGAAAAGACGGGCTGGGGCGGGGGTGGGTACATGGGGAGGTGGAGGCCAGAAGCAAGGGGCTTAGAGCCGGGCATGGGTCTAGCCCCCAGCAGGTGGGAGGTATTTTTAGGTAGGCTCAGGTGCAGACAGAGACATTACGCCATGGGCCGACAGGTGGTTAATATTTAATCCCTTCCTTAATCATTAACTCCAAGGCTGGCTCAGGAGGAACGAGACTGTTGTCAAATCAGTAACCATGGCCCGGGAACAATGTCCACAGATCTCATGGCCTCTGCCTCTGGGAGTGCTGGCTGGGTGGGGTCACCCCTGGCCCTAGGGGCCCTGGTTCGTGTCCTGCCCGAGGTGACCTCAAGACATGAAGAGGGTATGAGAAGGTCAGGAAGAACCCCGTCTGGGTCTGGATCGCCCTCCGACCCTGGAGGCACTTCTGGGTGGGGAGCGGTGTTCATTCAAGCATGAGGATGGCAGGCCCTGCTTCCTGGCTGTGTGACCTTGAGTGAATCCTGTCACCTCCCTGAGCCTCAGTTTCCTCATCAGTGCCAGGAGGCGAAATATTCTTATCTTGAAGAGATTCGAATGAGATATGGGTATACAGGGAAGTATTGTATAAGAGGAAGATTGGGACAGCGAACAAATTAGCAAAGTACAGGTAGAAAGGTAGAGTAGAAGAATTTAAAGATGAGGGGCTCCTGGGTGCCTCAGTCCGTTAAATGTCTGCCTCGGTCCTGGGATGGAGCCCCACTTCAGGCTCCCTGCTCAATGGGGAGTCTGATTCTCCCTCTCCCTCTGCCCCTCCCCACCACTCATGCTCTCTCTCTCTCACTCACTCTCTCAAATAAATAAATACAATCTTAAAAAAAAAAAAAAAAAAGTTGAAAGAGAAAAGCTAGCAAGCTCTGGCTTCTATTCACTTAAATGCCGTTCCTTTCAACACCGTGGTTTTGATCCAGGTCTGTGAGTGTGTACAGGGAAGCCTGGGTTCCCCGCCCTCACCTGGGTTTCTGGGGTGATTTGAAAAGGAGTTAGCCTTGCCTTCAGGGAGCAAGGGTGACCAAACTCCAGGCCTGAACCAGAATGAGATGGGTAGTGTTTGTCATGTAGGTCAGTAGGTCAGGGCTGCAGGACGCTCCGGGAGCTGGTGGGGAGAGGACAGCATGAGCTGGAGGGCCAGAGCAGGCAGGTTTCAGGGGTGAGGCTGGGCAGGGGAGCACCCTGAGGGATGAGCAGGAGTCAGGGTTGCTGGGGAAGGGGGCTCTCCTGCATGGGTTCTCCCACGTAGCTGGGAGCATTCAAGCACATAAGCAGACTGTGGGAGAGCATCCCTGAATCACACACTCTCTCTCTCTCTCTCTTTCACACACACACACACACACACACACACACACACACACACACACACACGTGCACACACACATACACACATGCATGCACCCTCAGGCCGGAATGAGCCTCCTCCCCCGGCCCCAGCCCTGAGCCCTGCTGACACCCAGTTCATCAAGAAACCCCAGGGTCCACTCCAAAGCACAGTTGCTTTTCCCATTCCCTCTGGTTCCCTCCTTCCCTCCCTCTTCCCCACCAGGTGCAGCGGGAGCTCCATGTGCTTGTGAGGGTCGGGATGGGGATCCAGACACATCCCCCAGAGGGGACAGGAAACAGGTGGGAAGGGGACCGAAGGATTAGTCTCATGCAGGCCTGAGAACAGCAGGCATGGCTTCTTAGGGTGGTGGGAATGGAGCTGGCCTTCAGGAGGGAGGGACTAGAGGATAGAGAGAGGTCCTGGGGTGGGGTCTCTCCCAGCAGCCCCTCTGGCTGCCCCACCCATATCTCATGCTCAGGCTGGGCCCAGGCCCCTGGAGCCAAAAAGAAACCAGGCAGAAACTCCTGAGAAATTAGGTTGAGAGCTAACAGAAACAGAACTCTATGCATCCCTGTGCTCCCTCCCAGAGGGGCCTCTAGAGCTATGTAGGGGTCTGAGGTAAGGGTCCTTCTCTGTGTTCTCTAAGCACAGAGTAAGACTTCCCTAGGAAGCCAGTCCTGATCCGTGGTCACTGCCACTGAGGGACTTCTAGTCTAGTCTAGCTAGAACAGGACATAAAAGATTCAGTGCCACCCAGTGTATGAGGGAACCCTAACAGAGATATAAACACCACTAGGGGCCGACCATTGGTGGTGTACAGAGCCCAGGCTATGTATCCAAACTGTCACATCTTGACTCTGTCCTTTTCCAGCTGTGTGACCTTGGGCCTGTTACCTAACCTCTCTGTGCCTCAGCTTCTTTTCTATAGCGTGGGGATAATAATAGTAAAGTACTTGCTGTTTGTGGTTGTGGTAAGGGTTAAGTGAGGCAGGGCCCAGTACAGTGCCTGGCACAGGATAAACGCTGAAGCAATTTGAAGAAGGGTCTCCTTCTTCAAATGTGTTTTGGACTCACACATTCAGCGAAGCTTCCTGGAGGAGGAGACATGTAAGCAGGCCCTTGAAGGACCAGCTTCCACAGATCCAGGTGAAGGACAGGTGTACATTCCCGACAGAGACAAACATGTTTTGGAACCACGAGGAATTCCATGTGGCCTCAGCCACTGTCTGAGGATAGAAGTGGGGTTGGGGTCCGGGAGTAGTTGGGGAAGGTTTAGAAGGTCAGGACACCCTGGAATAATGGGAAAAACAGCACCAAGGCTGAGCTTTGGCAGCAAAGAGCTGGCCTGGGTGGTGAGGATAAGCCCAGGCAGAAGGCCTTCTGCAGGAAAGGGGCCCTGTGCTTGGGTAGTCTGGGAGGCTGGCCTGAGGTCAGCAGGGGAGTAGAAGGGCTAAATCTCCATCCATGGGTCTTTCTCCCCTGGGAGAGACTATAAACACAGCCTCCTTGGGTTTGTGGCACAGGAGCCTTTGGTCATGCTCTCAGTGACCTTGGGCAGGTCACTTCATTTCTCTTGCCTCCATTTTATTTTCATCTGCAAATGATCCTAGGAACTCACCCTCCCGATGGAGTATGTGACCCCAAGGAGAGGGCTGCTGCTTTTCTGGCCAAGGTTGGGCCATGGGTCGGGCAGAGGAGTTGGGCAGGGAAGGACCCAGGCCATGGCTTTACCTCTGTCTTCCTGGGGTGGCCTCTCAGTTTATCTGAGTCTGGGCAGGGCAGGGGTGGGCTAGGAGGAGATACTCCTTCAGTGTCCAGATAGTGTATGGGCGTGATAAAGGGTGCAAGGCCAGCAACTGGCTTAGAGAGGGTGGGACAAGCAAGGCTGTCACTGGCCTGACCCTCGCCCCACCCCCACGGCCCCCTCCAGCCCAGGGGTTTGGCCCTAGTCTTCCGCCATCCTGACCACCCCCCCCCCCCGCCCCAGTGGGGCAGGAGGAGGGAGAAGAGGCCACGGGAACTGGCATTTGAAGTTTGGTGGTGGCCTTTGTATGTGTTTCATGGGACTGATGGGGACAGAGGCCAGGCTGGGGGTGGGGGTGGGGCTGGAAGTAGGGGACAAGTTGGGTGACTAACTTGCCCAGGGCCTTTCCAGTTTTGACATCAAAAGCCTGTCCTGGGAAATTCCCTCAGTCTAGATGGTTTGCCTGGGACTCTTCAGGTTCTTAAAACTGAAAGTTCCTTATTCTGGGAAACCTCCAGGAAACGGGGAGAGTCGGCCACCTGGGAGAGAAGGAGAGAGTCAGGTGCGCGGCTCCGGTGGGGGAGCACACAGCTCTTTCCCTGGGGGCCCAGAGGCCCGTTTCGTAGCTGCCTCTCTTCATCCTCAGCACACACGCCTGTCGAGGATGCCCCTGAGGTCTGACCTCGAGTCCATGAGTCCGGCAGAACCGCTTCACTAGACGGCCTCTTCACCAAGCAGAGGGAGGCCTGGGAAGAGAGTTTGAACGACAATCTTTGAGGTCTGCTGCTCTGCGAGGAGCTTCAGAGGTGGAGTTGGGGCCCAGAACCACTCACTGCTGATCGCCAGTACAGCACTACAGGCATAAGCAGGCGTCGGATCTCTGAAGTCAGAAATTGCTGAAAACCAAAGGGAGGGCACCTGGTTTTGGGGTCAAGTCAGAAGGCTCTGCTCAGAGCCTCAGCCCTCTCCCCACTTTCAGTACCCCTGCTAACTTGGCCTCTCCTGCACGGGTTTCTGAGGGCCAGAGCACATTCTGGGCACAGGACAAGAAAGCTGTCAGGTGTGTGGGGGAATAATTAGGGACACCCCCACAGAGAGGTCTCAAGGCAGGACAGGGATATCCCGCAGCTTGCCATTCAGTCTTAGGCTTGGTTTTATCCCACACTCACCCTGGAAAAAGGAAGAACTTTCCATACCTGGGATATGGAAATCCCAGAGACCCTTTTGCCCAACACACCTGTCCTCGGAAGGGCTCTGGCCAGTCAAAATAGGGCCAAAGCCCAGGCCAGAGCATCCTGAAGGGAAAGGCCTTGGACCTTGGGGGATGGGTGTAAAGGGATAAGAGAGGAAAATAGCCTCGGAGGCATCCCTTCACAGAGCTCCCTGAAGGTTGACTCAGCCAAAGAAGGTAACTGAGAGACTCCACTGGGCTTTGGGGAAATGTCTGTACCAGATGCTCCCAGAGCAACTATTTCGAGACTTGAAAGAAAGTCTACCCCGCCTCCCCTTTCAGGGATCCCGGGTTTTTTGTGGGGCGAAGTCTGTCAGTGGAGCCAGCTGTGGTCTTGCGATTGACATCAGGGTAAATGGGCCACATCAGCTGACCACGTTCTAACTCTAGGCTCTGTTGCTTCTGGAGTCTTCCCTGCCTCATTTTACCTCATTATCACACAGGATCACTTTGGCCTGTTCACTTACACAGAGGCCACCCCAGCCCCCATCCCTATCATGGTCCCTGTCTGATAACCTCTGAACCACCAAGGCCTCCCAGGTAGCGCACTCTGCAGATGTCTGGAAGGTGAATGTGTGGTAGGCCCGGGGACCCGCAACGGTGACCATGAAGTTCCTGACAGGCGGGGGCTCGAGGAGGGGCCCAGAGGCCAGTCTAGGTGTTGGGGGGGGGGGGACAGCAACAGTGTGCAGGGTGGGCCCATTCGGAGCCCTTTGTGTCTCTAACTCAGCTCTCCCCTCCCACCCACGTCAGACTCCACCACGAGACCAAACTGTGTGAGCAAATGGTGCTGATGGTCCCGGGGCTGCGACGGAATCTTCCCAGACAGGCTGGCCAAAGGGGCCAGTCGCTGACTTGTGAGGTCTGCAGGGAGCCGCAGGGAAGTGGGGGGGTCGAAGCCGGTGGAACAGAGGCGGGTAGGGCTACCACAGGGCGGCGTGGCCAAGGGGAAAGGTGCTGAGGGCCGGGGAGCCAGGCCTCATTGGCCTTTGAAGGGCAGGTCTTCCTGGGGAGGACACTTTAATCGCCCCCAATTAAACCATTGCCGGAAACTTTTAACAGCCCCATACGGCCTTTCAAGGACCGCCCTTTTGTTAGGCAGCCAAGCTGTTATGCAAAAAGAGAGGGGGCTGGGGCCTCTGACCACTCACCCCAGGCCCCCAAGGCCAGCCAGCCCCAAACTCCAGTCAGCCTCCAAAGAGGGTGCTTGTTTGCGAATCAAAGGCTGGAGAACCTGCTTTGATCTGGGGAAACCCAGCCCTTCCTGGTCTCCTCAGCTTCAGTCCCCCCGCTGAGGGTGGGGGGCCTTGGGGGCTCTCAGTCCCACTTTCCAGATCTTCGGCCTTCCAAGCTGATCCCTGGGGTCCTGGGAGACTGTCCCTGCCTCTCACTTCCGGAAGCAGGTCTGCTGGGCTGGTAGAAACTCTCACTGCTCCCACTGTGCCCTTGGAGCAAAGAAACTGTGGTTTTGCCTTTGCAGGATGCTCTAGGGCCTTCTAGGCCCTGGTGTCAGAGTGCAGCCCCCAGATGGGCATCATCTGAGAGCTCCTTAGAAATGCAGACTCTCGGGCTGCATCCCAGACCTACTGGATCAGAATGCTTTTCAACAACCTCCCCAAGAGAAGTTTGAGAACTGCTCTAGTATCTTCCCCTTTTCAGATCTCCCCCACCTTCCTTCCCCCCAAAAGCAAGATAAAGTATAGAAATGGTATTAACCATGGGAGGTTATGGGCAATATAGCCCTCTGCTTTCTAAACTTTATACAACATATAATTTCTAAAAATGTCAACAAACAAAGCACTTTCTGTAAATAGCAGCTTCTAGAGGACCCCAAATGGCAGGTTTCCATTTGGTCATTCGGTTAACATCAAAACCTTCCACACTTGATTTCCACATCTGCTCCCTCATTTCGTCCTCAGAATTGCCTGAGGAAAACAGGACTAGCATCCTCATTATATAAAAGAGGAAACTGAAGCCCAAGTGGGTTTGTGGAGGTAGTGACCAGAATTGTGAGGGAAGAAGGAGGAATTCAGAAAACCCCATTCAGGGCCTCCCTACTCTAGGTCCAGCAGGGCTGCCACAGACAGTTGTGAAGTATGTGCACTGCACAAAGGTGCCTGGCCTGAGGTGGGAGTGAGGGCTGAAGTGTAGCTCTTACTCCACTCACCAGGGGTGTCCTGGTGTGGGCAGAGTCCCATGCACTAGAGGTAGGGGAGCCTTTTTCTAATTTACATGAAAGACCCACACCGGCCAGCAAAAGCTGGGAGTCTCCAGAATTCCCCATTTCACTCCTCTTCCTCCTCCCAAGAGCCTCAGATCATCAAGCACATGCCAGTCTTTAGGGTTAGTGGTTTCTTTCATGATTCCATTTAGTTCCTAGGACAACTCTTGGACTCATTCTTCTGGATAAGAACCATTCCTTCTGCTTCTTTCCTTGAAGCTGGTTCCTTGCAAAATCAAATAAGACCCAAGCATACTCCAGATGAGTCAGATCCTGTTGGAACAAAGGTCTCCTGAGGCCCACCCTGGGATGGACAGCTTGGCTCAGCCCTGGGGGATGCCAGTAGAGGTTGGCTGAGGGAGATTTTCTGGATGTTCTCGGGCCTTGAAATTTCAGTCCCATCTGGGGCAAGTCTTGGGTGCCTGGGGGATGAGAGAGGGCCAAAACCCACCTTGCTTTCCCTCGAAGATTCCATGGCAGGCTCAGCCTAACAGAAAGATGGCAAGCCCTAGAGGCAGGCAGGTGTTTAGGACTCCTGGAGCTGTAAGGTAAGGTAACAACAAAATAAGGCAGGCTGGTGGTGCCTTTTAAGGCAAGCAGGGGTTGGCAAAACTTCTACCAAGAGACAAATAGTAAAAATTTTAGGCTGGTCTCTTTCATAACTCCTCAGCTCAGCCACTGCAGTGAGAAAACAAGCCATAGACAGTATCTACACGAATGGGTGTGACGGTGTTCCAATAAAACTTTATTGATGGATGATGAAATTTTAATTTTGTGTGGTTTTCCCACGTGCCAAAATTTTTACCCTTTTTGGCGATCTTTTTTCCCAGCCACATAAAAACCCTCGTAGTTCTGAAGCTGCTCAGAAGCTTTGATCTTGGCAGAATTTGACCGGTGGGGGCCACCAGTTGGCTGACCCCCGGTGTAGAGCAAGGGTTTTGAGGTGGGTCATTGGTCAGATTCAAGCCCTGGTTATCTGGTTACCTGGTTACCAACGGTGTAACTCCAGGCAAGTCACTGAATCTCAAGGAGCCTGCTTCCTCTCTGTGTAATGGGGGTGGTGCTTGAAGAAGTATGGAAGGCCACTTCCTAATCTCAGTGACTGACAGGCAGCAGGTGCTCTTGAAATGTAAGCAGTGAATATGGCAGCAGGCCCTTGGAGGTCAGTGGGAGGGGATCGTGAGGCTGGAAAGGTCAGGGATCCTTCCTGGAGGAGGTCTGGGGTTAGCTGGGCCTTGGCTGATAGGAGAAGTATGATTGTAGAAGGAGGCGAAAGGTTGAGAGATCAGGCTGGGAAACTGGTCCCAGTCCTAGGGTCCAGGATGGCCGCTGAAGGCTCTGAAGAGGGGACCCTTCAAGGGCAGCTGGTCCGCCTGCAAGGCCTGCTTGAGTTGGGGGGAACGGTCTGTGGGCAAACACCATGGGCATGGGAGGCGGGTGATGGAGTGACTGGTAAGTCCTGGCGACTGGGAAAGGGCTGCTTCTGAGGGGAGTGTCAGATCAATAGGCGGTTGTGTTTTGTTTTTAATCACCAGTAGGGACCAAATTAGCCCCTTTCTTTTCTTTCCTTCTTCCTTCCTTTCTTTCTTTCTTCTTCTTCTTCTTCTTCTTCTTCTTCTTCTTCTTCTTCTTCTTCTTCTTCTTCTTCTTCTTCTTCTTCTTCTTCTTCTTCTTCTTCTTCTTCTTCTTCTTCTTCTTCTTCTTCTTCTTCTTCTTCTTCTTCTTCTTCTTCTTCTTCTTCTTCTTCTTCTTCTTCTTCTTCTTCTTCTTCTTCTTCTTCTTCTTCTTCTTCTTCTTCTTCTTCTTCTTCTTCTTCTTCTTCTTCTTCTTCTTCTTCTTCTTCTTCTTCTTTTTTTTTTTTTTTTTTTAAGATTTATTTGAGAGAGAGGGAGCACATGCCGGCAATGGCAGAGGGAGAAGCAGACTTCCCGCTGAGCAGGGAGCCCAAGGCGGGATTCCATTCCAGAACCACGAGATCATGACCTGAGCAGAAGGCAATGCTTAACTGTCTGAGCCACCCAGGCGCCCCAATTAGCCCCTTTCTTGAGTCCAAGTGCATTTCCAGGTTAATTTGAGGGGGCCACCTACTGATTGCTAGTAGCAGGCCTTCCCCCGCCCCATAAGGCCCCCTCACGTCGCTGTAGGTGCCAGTCCCTTTGCTGCCTCGAGCTGAGTTGTGCAGGGGCGGGCTCCCCAACGAGGCTGAGCTGCTGAGAGCTCTTCCCTGAGCTGCTGTTAACTTGGGATCAGAGAGAATACGAGTAAGTCCCTCTGTGGTGGCGGAAACATCAGGACACAAGCCTCAGAGCCGTGTTCCCTGTCACATAAGGGAAGTCAGAGGATCCATGAAAAAAGAAGTTACTTAACCGGAAGCTGAGAGGTGAGGCTCAGGGAGTCCCCCAAAGGACCGCATCCTGGCCTTTGTGCGGGCTGGGAGAGTCCCCTCTTCCTCTGTCTGTCAGAGATATCCTGAATCCTTTTGAATAAGCTCCTCTTGTTCTTCAACTTCTCTGAGTTTCTATCACTTGCAAATGAAGAGAATCGCCGCTGAATGTGTTCTCATAGCTTTCCCACCCATCATTACCATATGCTGGGGTGCTGGCTGTAAGTGCCGGCATCCGTTGCTTAATATACAATCCCCAGTCCTGCTGGGAGCAGCAGCCCCTGTTCCATTTTGGAGCTGATCAAACGGAGGCTCCAGTTTCCCCGACGCTTAACTGGGCGCCCCTCAGGCCTTAGGCTTGGTGCTCTTTGACTAGCATAGATTCCTCTCTTCTAGGCAATCCTGTCCATTCCCGGGTCGGAATGATCCCATGCCCACAACTTCTCAATCTGGAACTTAAGACTGATGTATCTAGCTGCCTACTTGATACAGATATTTCTATTTCTATTTCTTTCTTCCTTTTTTTTTTTTTTTTTTTAAGTAATCTCTACGCCCAACGTGGGATTCGAATTCATGACCCTGAGATTAAGAGCCACAGGTTTTACAGACTGACCCAGTCAAGCACCCCTTTTAAAAATTTTTTATGTTTAGGGGTGCCTGGGTAGTTCAGCCGGTTAAACATTTGACTTTGGCTCAGGTCATGATCTCGGGGTCCTGGGATGGATGGAGCCCAGTGT
This sequence comes from Mustela lutreola, assembly GCF_030435805.1. Classification (NCBI taxonomy): domain Eukaryota; kingdom Metazoa; phylum Chordata; class Mammalia; order Carnivora; family Mustelidae; genus Mustela; species Mustela lutreola. Next base: position 69,644,243 of record NC_081298.1, read on the forward strand.
TGGGCTCCCCTCAGCAGGGAGACTGCTTGTCTTTCTCCCTCTGCCCTTCCCCCCACCCCAGTCATGCTCTCTCTGTCAAATAAATGAAATTTTTAAAATCTTTAAAGAAATATATTTTTTAAAGATTTTATTTATTTATTTATTTGATGGAAAGACAGAGATCTCAAGTAGGCAGAGAGGCAGGCAGAGAGAAACTGGGAAGCAGGCTCCCCACTGAGCAGAGAGCCCGACATGGGTCTCCATCCCAGGACTCTGAGACCATGACCAGAACCGAAGGCAGAGGTTTGGCCCACTGAGCCACCGAGGTGCCCCAAGAAATATTTTTAATTAAAACAAATTTTAAATGTCTTTTAGACATAGATATCTAAAATTAAACTCCTGCTTTCTTCCCTCCCCTCAAATCTGCCTCTTCCCTGGGACCTCCTCTTTCTGGAACTAGCCTTAACCTCCACCAGCTTCCCATGACAGAAACCTGAGAGTCCTTTTTTTGACATATTTTCCTTCAGCCTCCACACCTCCCCTATCGCCAATTCCTATTCTATCTACTCCTTAAACCCCGGCTGTGCCCCCCTCTTCTCCACCTCTGCTCTCTCTCATCCAGCTCTCTCTTGAAAGATAGCCTCTTCCCTGATCTCCCAGAATGTGCTTCCAATATCCAATCAGCTGCTGGAGACATTTTTCAAGGTGCTCTTATCACGCCCATTCCTTAAAACTACTAGGTTTTCATCCTAGTCCTACTTAAAGACTAGGCTCTAGTCCAAAACCTTTCCCAAAACCTGTGTGGTCCCATCAGACCTGGTTGTTTCTACCCTCCAACTTCAGTTTGAGGACTCCTTTCAGGTACCAAAATCTTGTGACCTCAGGGCCTTTGTACTTGTGCTATTTCTGCTGTTTATACATGGTTTCCTCCCTCTACCTCTCCAGTTCTTTTCATTCTTAGATATCCTTCATGTCTTGGCTTAAATCTCAGGAATACCTTCTCTTGAGTCCTCCAGAAAATATTAGTTCATAGCACCCTTCATTCTTCTGTAGCACTCAATAAGAATAGGTTTGGATATACATTTAATAGTTGCCTCTCTAGCTAGACTATGACTCTTTATTCCATTCCATTGTGTACCTGCGGCACCCCATACAGTGTCTGGCACAGAGCAGGTGCTCAGGGATATTTGCTGAATGAGTGACTGAATGACAGAGGCTTGGAGAAGACCCATGACTTGTGACCAAGCGTCCTAGTGCTGGTGATAGAGGAGAGTGGATGTCAGCCCCAATCTCTTGGGCACTATTAACACTGCAATATTGGCAGCACTAGGGAACCAGGAAGGAAGAGGCTAAGAAGCCAGCCTTGGGCCCTTAGACTCATGGGAAAGGATGCAGGAAGCAGGGTGGGGTCAAGGGTGGAGGTGGGCATCCACTGCCAAATGGAGTCAGACTGGAGGTAAGGAGATTCTCAGGTCCCAGATAAGGACAGGGGTGGAGGGTGGGTTACCAGTGCCCCACTGATGGAGCCCTGGTTCTGCACCCAGGCACCTCACTACGAGCTTTGCCTGTGTTGCCTCATTGGACCCCTGCTGGCCATACAAGGCAGGATTATTATCTCTTGTTATAGACAAGGAAATGGAGCTTTAGAGGAGAGGAAGTAACTTGCCCAAAGTCTCCCAGCTAGTAAGTGTCAGAATCAAGATCTGAATCTGGAAACTGAGCCCAAGAAGTAAGCCCTTGCGGAAAATCAGCCCAGAAAAGAAAATGGTAGGACAGGTCCCACGTAGGACTGCTGGGATTTCAGGGAGAGCTTGCAGCCCTCCCCGCCCCATCCCTTCACACCAACACCTCCCCCCCCCCCCCCCCCCCCCCCGCCCCGCCGTGGGCTCTCCATCCCTGCAGGTATCTTTATGAAATTCCAAAAGCTCTTGCAAGAAACCAAGAAGCCTCACTGTGTAACCAACCCCTCAGGTGGTCAGACCCTCCCTGGCTGGCGCCTACCTTCCCCAAGGATTTCCACCCCCCTACAGCTTCCATTTGAAAAGGAGCTTGGGGTCTTAGTGCCTATCCTGCTGGGGCCCATCAATGCCCTCAGCTCAGGGATGCAGAGTGAGGGAGCTGGCCTGCTGGAGGAAGTGGGGCTGGGGCTGGGAAATTCTCTCAGAGCCTGGCCTTGGGTGTTGGGCATATTTTATGTAACATTACTTACAGACCACCTTCCCAACCCAGTTAACACCTCTTATATTTAACTCTTAAAAAATCAACATTATTTATATAACTCTTTATATATATGAACTCGTCACTGCTCACAACAACTCTATCAGGTAGATTCAGTTATCCCAACATTCTGCAAACAGGGAGGTGGAAGCAGGTAGGATCAGTGCCCAAGGTCACCAGCAGTAAGTGGCAGAGCTGGGATCTGAACCCAAGCACTGGGCTCTGGATGTCATGCTCTGAAATCCCTCCCCTCCAGTGGGGAGTCTCTCTGGGGGAGGGGAGTATCTCGCACCCCACCAGGCCTCCGTGGCCTCAGGAGATAAATGGGTGCCTCCTTTTCTCACTTGCCCAGAGTTTGTTTACCTCGGGGGAGCAAGTGGCTGCCCCCAAACAAAAGGGATGCGGGGGAAGATAACCCAATCTTTTGGGGCGGGCCTGGCCGTTGGGAGGGCCGGGATTGAACCCAGCCTGGACTTCGAGAAATTGCCAGGGTTTGGCTGTCTGCTGTTTGTTGCAAAACAATGAGTCAGCCCTGTGGGGAGGGGAGTGGTAGGCTGGGGGGATGGGGGTAGAGGGGCCTCTCCCCCTCCAGGCCTGCCTCTGGCCTTTCCCATGGTGGGTTCTGCCCACCCCCAGTCTCCCAGGCCTTAGAAGGTTCACCAGTTTCCTTTTTTGTTGTTTGGCTGTGATAGGAAAAGTATTGAAAAATAGAAAGTGCCCTAGACAGGAAAACACTCTGAAAGCTGAAACCTGAAACCCTTGGGCCTGGGCCAACACCCCACTGGGGGGTGGTCAGCCAGCCAGGGTCCCATCCCTGGGCTCCTTCCCAGGCACCTGCGCATGGTGGCTTTTTAAGCCCTGCTCAGGAGAGAGGAGAACTAGGAAGACTAGGGGTGAGTGGTGACCGACTCAAGGTCACACCTGGTGCTGACGGCCAGGAGGGTGGGACAGATCCCACGGGAAGGTCTCGGGAACCAGGTTACCTGATGGGAAAAGCCTGGAGACATAGATCTTTTTTTTAAAGTGGGCTCTGCCAAGGGACCACGCCCTTCCATCCCTATGTGAGAAGAGCCCCCACCCGGGGCACATCGAGTGTGGGGCCATTTCTGCCTCGGCTCTCACTGGAGGAGCCCCTTTCAGATCCCATCTTCCCATGGTGGATGTCACAAGCCGCTCCATTCTCCTTCTGGCCCTGCCTCCTTCGCCTCCAGACCCTTTTCTCCTGCTTATCCAAGAAAGACAGTGTTTTCTCCTTGTTAGAAGGGGACAGAGGGAATTTGCTGAAGATCACAGGGTAAATTCAGGAATTCATTCATCAAAATCTTGCTGGGGTGCTGCTGAGCCAGGCTCCGCAGAGACCCGGTAAGGGGGCGGGGTGCACTCTCCTGGAGGCCAAACCAGAAACGGCTCTATCATAATGCGTTGATCCAGACTTATGGGCCATGCACACAGCGGGGTGGCAGAGGGTTCTGACCCAAGCTCAGTGACCAGGAAGACTTCCTGGAGGAGGCAGATAGAACGGGCATTAGAGACAGTAAGAGTGTGCTCGGGACAGAGGAGGGTATTCTGGGCTGTGAAGAAACCAAATCCTTCAGTGCTGGTCTACCAGCGTTACTGAGCTCTTCCAGCGGCGAAACGCCGAGCTGGGACCTGGGAGAGGATGCGGGGTAGCTGTTACAAGGTGCCTGCCCTCCAAAAGCTTCCTGGGCCTGTGGGAAGACACACTACCATCATCATAAAGCTGAGGAAAGCCAGCAAGTGCTATGTGTCCCTACGCAGGGTGCACCTCATTTAACCCACACCACCCCTAGACAGTGGCTGTTCATCCACAGCCGCCAACTGAACACCTACCTACTAAGTACAGGAACTGTCAACGGCCCTGGGGTACACGAGGAAGCCCGGAGCCAGGAGGCTCAGGAATCCACAGTCGGCAATGTCACCTGCACATTTCTCCCTCTGACCTCCCACAGCTCCAAGAAGGGAGGAGTTCCCATCGAGAGTCTCTCTCTCTCTCTCTTTTTTCCCAAAGATTATTTCTTTATTTGACAGACAGATCACAAGTAGGCAGAGGCAGGCAGAGAGAGAGAGAGAGAGAGAGGAGGAAGCAGGCTCCCTGCTGAGCAGAGAGCCTGATGTGGGGCTCGATCCCAAGACCCTGGGATTATGACCTGAGCCGAAGGCAGAGGCTTAACCCACTGAGCCACCCAGGCACCCCCATCGAGAGTCTCTTGTAACTGTTTAGAACAACCGTCTGCCACCGCTGTCTCTCCCTGGTCCCTGGGACACTCTTGAGACTCGTCTGTTTTCATGCATTCCCCCCCAGGACGAGATACATTACTGAGTACATGACTAAGTGCTCATTTCGTGTTTGCAGAGGCTGGTCTCAATGGGAAGAAACCATTCTCCAGCTACAGTCGGACCTTGAATCTTGAACCCAGACCGCAAATTCCTTAATCGACCCCGGCAATGTTCAAATGGTCCCACTGGCTCCAGAGGCCCTGTGCGAGTGTGAGGCTGGCTGACCTGCCGCTTCGGTGAGGCCAGAGCCTTTGGTTCCTGATAGCATTGCTGAGCCTTTAAGGCCGCGGACTGACACGCAGGGGTCGGATCTTTGAAGCTGTCGGTCACCCCAAGGGAGCCAGTTCCAAGACATCTGGAACTGGCTTCTGCATTGGGTGTGAATGGAAGGGCCCTGGCCAGGATGGGGTAGGCATCCTGCAGGACCTGCAACCCCAGGCTTCTCCCAATTTTGAAGCTTGTGGCTGCTGAGTTACAGAGGTTTTTGACTCTTAAGGGAGCGACCCAGTGAGGCTAACACCGCCTCAGTGGGGAACCACAGGGCCGGAAGCTCAGGAGTTGGAAATGGGGCAGGGCCTGGGGGCCCTAAGTGGGAGCTGACTGTGCGGGTCGACAGTGCCAGTGTGCATCCTGGGAGCTGCTTTTTATTTCTTGGACTTGGGTGTTTTTATTTCCTCTTTGTCCCTCCTTAGGATTTACTGAAGCCCTCTGGAAAGTTTTAGCTGCTTCAGCTGTGTGTGTCAGAATGGGGTAGTGAGGCCACGAATGGGGAAGGGTTGCAGGAGTGAGGCCGAGGCGCGCCGAGCAGGACCATGAGACAGGGAGGCTGAAGCTTTTAGTTTCACGAGGAGTGCTCTCTCTTCCCCTTCCAGGCCCTGTCCGAGTAGCAGGGCTGCCCAGAGCATGACAGGGGACTGTTTCTTCCTTTTATTTCTGGCAAAAGCTACAGGAGGGGAGTTCCCCTTCTCTGTTTGTTTTGATTCTGTTGTTTTCTTAAAGAGAGGAAGGAAAACCATCATCACTTTTTTCGGTTTTGTGAACAAAGGCAAGCAGAGAGGATGTTCGTGGGGCCAGGACTGTGGGGGTTGGGCCTCAGACCCCTTCCTCCTCCGCCCCCCCCCACCCCAGGCCTCTCTGCCCCAGCTCTGAGCCCCTAGAACCACGTGGTGTCAAGTTTAGGTGCTGGTTCTGCCTTTTAATAGCCTTTAGCCTCTCTGAAGTGTGACTGTAGAAACGGGAATTGTCAGATCCGCTTTGTGGGACTGTTGAGATTAAAAACAAAAGAAAATACTAACTCGCAAAAACACAGTCCCAGACACATGGTAAATGCCCCAGAAATGTTTTCCTTTGCTTCCTTCCATAGTTACAGTTGGAGGGATCTTTTCCTTTGGTCCAGTAGTGTGGAAAACCGGGACCTTCCCCACTGGAAAAGTCCGCCCCCCCCCCCGCCCCCGCGTTTGGATCCTCAGGGGTCCAGCCCCTGCAGCTCAGCCCTCCTTCTTTGGTGAGATGTGGGGTGCTGCCCTGATAAAAGGAGTGCCTCACCCCACTTAGTAGGGCCCTGGGCCCTAGTTTGCTCTGAAACTTGCCCAGGATGTGCCACCTCTCTGGGCACTGGTGTCTCAATCTGTAAAGTGGTTTCTGAATTTTTTGAACACAAGCGTTCTTTCAGAGAACTGAAACATTTTGCAGACCGTTTCCCTGCTGCCTGTGATGGCAGTGGTACTTTTAAAATCCTCCGACTGAAGAAAAAAATAGAAATGACCTTGGGTGTTTTTATTTCCTCTTTGTCCCTTTCCCTTTTATTTCCTCTTTGTCCCTCCTTAGGATTTACTAAGTATACATTTGGTATACATTTGGTCTCGCTTTTAAATGAATGCATGTTTTATTTAACAGCTTCTACACACGTTCAAAAATGTGGCCCCTTAATGTGGGAAATGCTAGCATGTAAGAGGATGTTGACATGTGCGGGAGCTTGAGGCTCCAGTGTGCGAGGGCACAGACAGGCCTGGGGTTGAATGCTGCCTCGTTGGCCCTCTTGAGTCTGACCCAGAGACCCCGGGACACCTACCTAGCAGGCCGTCGCAGGCCCAGACGCAAAAGCCCAACAGTGTCCGACCAGAAGGCCCATTGTGTTGTGGCTTTTCTTCCACGTGTAGATGCTGCCTGGGCTGGAATCCTCTCTCTGCCACTAATTAGCCAGCTCTGGGACTTGGGCACATGCTACTTTGCCCCTCTGGGCCCCAGTATGTCACCTGTAAAATGGGGCTGACAGTACTGGTGAGTTTCTGTAAAAATGAAGTGAGATTATCAAGCCCAGGGCTCCCCAGCCCCGGCACAGTTGGTGCTGAAGAAATGTTCCATTTAAAAACAAATAAAAACAAAGCCCACAAGTACCACTGATCACTTTCTTGCAGTTGTCACTTGCCATTGTTTGGGCTGGTGCTGTCCCCTTCAGGGATGGTGGTCTCCCTGTCCTCTCAGGGGACCGTCCTGGCTCTTGCAGTTGCCTTGCCGCACCCCCTCTCCCCGGCCCAACCTCCTTCAGGACAGAGCTCATCCCCCCTGTGTGGCTGCCTGGCCAGGCCTCCCCTTCTGTAGCTTTGCCCAGCCCAGCCCCCAAGGCCAGCCCCAGCCCCTTCCACCCCAGGCCTGGCCTCTGCTCTGAGGACAGGGAGCGTTGGTTCCAGACCACATGAGGGAAGGTGCGAGGAAAAGCCATAAAATCGAAGCCTGAGAGGGATGTTTGTTAAAGTGGGACAGGTCTGTGGCCGGGGACGTGGAGTGAGTGTGCAGAGACTGAGCGGAAGCGGCTGTTTCAGGGGAGAGGGATGAGCACCGAGGAGCTGGCCTGGGCAGGGCAGGAAGGAGGCCCACTAACACTTGGGCCCTGACCGCGCTTCCTCTGGCACCTCGGCCAGGGTGCACACAGGCGCGTTTGTCCCGCTTTCACTGTGGGGCTGTGTTTGAAGCCGCCCCTGCCCCCCAGCCCCAGGTGGGCGGTATAGCCTGGGCACAAATGCCCTTTATGGATGGCTGTGCTAGAGGAAGACGGCACCTCCTTGGACCAGAACCACCCCCCCAGAATTCAGAATTGACCCTGGAGCTGCCTCCCTCCTGCTGATGCAGGCTCGTGGGGAGCCTGGTTGTGGGGGACAGAGGGGCATGGCTTTGCCCCCACAGCCAGTCATGGGGGTACATCCCAGGAAAAGGCAGCCAGGTTTGGAAGGTCAAGGGTTCCTCAGGGACGCTCCCCTCCGGGGCCCATGCCCTGTGTGTGCGTGTGCGCGTGTGTGATGGTCCCTACATCCTTCCTGCTGCCACGCCCTGGGGCTGAAGTAAGGGATTTTCATGTCCTTGAGAGGTCTAGAGGGAGAGTGTGCCCAAGGGAGGCCTCCAGAGGAGAGGGAAGGAAGGCACACCATGGTTATCCCTCCTCACCCTCCCTCATCCATCCCAGGACCAGTGAGCGAGCGGGATGTCATTGAGGGTCCAGGACAATCTGGGCACCTCTTCCAAAGAGCCCAGTCCATGTGAGGCTGGGATCGAATCCTCTGAGGCGCCCCGGTGCTCTTCCTGCTGCCAGTGGGTGACAGAAGTCACACATCCCACAGACAGGCCCTTCAGTCAGGCCCCACTGAACTTCTCTCCCCCACTCACAGCTCCTCAAGCCCCCTCCCCCGCCTGCCCTGTCTTTTTGCTCATTTGATCCATTGACTAGTGCAGGCAGGTGCTGCCTGCCTGTCAGCGCCCCCTAGAGACGGCCCAAGAATCTTCACACACTCCCCACCTTTCCACCCCTGGTGTTGGGGGAGGAGCCAACTGAACTATTTCTCGAGAGTGCAGGGTGTGCGGGACAGGACAAGGGAGCGTGGATGCTGAGCCCTATTTCCTATGGCCACACTCCAGGCTTACCTGGGGTACAGATAACCCCTTTCTGTAGATACCACTGTGTCTCTTCTATGTAGGGGGATGCTCAGGAGACAGAAGTCCTCCCTTGTGGGGCTCGAAATCTGCTTGGAGCAGGTTCAGATGGGAGGGGCTCGTCGGTGGGGGACAGAGCTGCATGCTGGGGGAGGGGCACCTTCTCTGCAGTGCCTGAGCTGAGTCCTTCTGCTGGTGGCCGGGGCGGGGGAGGGGGGCTGTGCTTTTGGTGCCCCCTTCTCTCTGGCTGGGCCCAGGTGAGGGACGGCAGGAAGGAGTGAGAGGGCAAGGCCCTGCCTTCTCTCTTCTCAGAGGCCAAATGCTCAGGTTGATAAACTTCCCTACCCCCGGAATAGCCTCTGTGAATGGGACCTCGCCACCGCCATGGCCACGAGTGCTGACCTTGGGTTTCTCTCTGGCCCTCTGACCAGGCAGAGGGAAATGTACCTGAAGAGTATGACACCAGCCTCAGTCACAAACCCAAGTCCTAAAGTCCCTTCACGTCCTGCAGGACCAGAGACAAGTCAGGAGGTCCAGGCACAGACACCCTCAACGCCCACACAAACACAGACAGAAACACTTCCTCCACGCCCAGCACCCACCCCCTTCACAACACGGATATCCATGCGGACACACCTCAGGCACAAATACACTCTCCCCACCCACGCCCTGCCCCTCAGTGGTAGAGACTTAGAGCACAGACACCTGTGCATGGCTCATAGCCCAGGAGCCCAGAGTCCTGCCCCCATGGAAATTTCCTCCAACCACAACCTCACAGACACAGGCATGCTGTGCTTTCTCGCAGATACCCTTTCTTGACCTCAACCACACAGATGAGCTCACAAATTCAGACACCGAGCACATCAGAGTCTGCAGCACCTGTGTGCTCACACGCCTCAGCACGTGCTCTGTACATACACACGTGGAACGGAACCCCAAGCCAAGCCTCTCACGTTCCCCCCAGTGCTGGAAGGCTGGATTGGGGGCTTGTGCAGATGGACAGCTTATTTACAGTGCATGGGTTTTGAAAGGTGTGTGTGTGCGCGAGAGAGAGAAGGCACAAGGTGTCAGGTGAGAAAAGTGGAGAGGAAGAGAAGGAAGGAAAAGCTTTGTGACTCACTTCCAGCTGTAACAATGCTACATCTCAGCCCCTCCAGACGGCGGGGGGTGTTGTGTGTGGGGGGTGGGAGGATGGTGGAGGGGAGGGACCCATTTGTCAATCCAGGCTCTGCTTGGTTGTGGGGCCATAAAGTGAGGTCCTATCCTGCCGGACAGAGGAGGTGGGACACCATCCAGAGAGGATGGCTCTTCCTCTGTCTGCACCTGGGCCTGCGGGGGAGGGGGGGCGTGAACTCCACATCCCACATCCCCAACACCTGGCTTGTCTCCAGTACCCTTCTTCCCCATCCCTGACCAAACAAAACCCCAGAGCCTTCTGTGTCTGCACCGCAGCTCCGGGGCTCAGCCATCCCTAATCAACAGCCGGGCCTACAGTTCCTGTCACTAGGATCCCACATTCGCCACCCAATTGCACCCCACGAGTCCCTCCAGACGTGTCTTCCAGGTATGTCTGCTGCCTGCCATGCCCCTCGGTGCTCCCGTACTCCTCACCGCCATCCTTGAGGCCCCAACTTCTTCCGTGATGCTGCCTCCCAGCCCTGAGCTCTTCCTGCTGCAAACCATGGTTTCTAGTCCTAGTTGGGAGCTAGTGAACCACCTCCTCCTCCCAGTCAGACTATGAGTTCCTAAAGATCAGGCTCTGGAGTTTCTTCTGCCTCCAGAACCCTGTCCCCACCCCCAACCAGGGGGGCCCTGGACAGCAGCAGGGGCCCAGCAAGGCCTTGAGCCATGGTGGAAGGGGGTGGAAGAAGGGTCGAAAGACAAGGACCTCTGCCCAACAAGGTAACCGGTTTCGCTCTGGACTTGATTCTCCTGGCCAGCGCTCCATTCTGCTGGGAGTGAAGAGGGAGGATTTCTCACCGGGAACCCCACTTCCGGATCCAGGGCCTCATCTGCTGCACGCCTGTTTAGCACTGTGACATGGGGGCTCTCATTAGCCTCTGCTTACTGAGGCTTCTAGGAGCTGGGGAGTTTCCCTGGCCACCCAGCTGGTAAACAGCAGAGCCCTGGAGCCTCTGCCCTCCCCCCCCTCACAATACCTTCCTGCCCCTCAGCAGTCCAGCCTCTGTCCCCAGTTTGCCCTCTGAATGTTGCTGGTCTCTGACCTTGAACTTTTGGCTCTGCTTTGACTGCCTGAAACGCTGCCTGTTTCTTCCCTTATCTTTCCCCTAAGCTCCCACCCCTTTGCCTGAGTGTGTCTCCTCTAACTTGCCGGGGGGGGGGGGAATGACGTGGGCCCCCTGATTGAGGGTGTTTCTTTATGATCTCGATCTCACTGGGAGCCAGGCTCAGCACGCACACTTCAGTGAGGAAGGTTTTTCTGAAGTCTGGACGGGAAGCTAGACAGAGACCTGTCTCCTTTCTCGGTACCAGCAGGGACAGTGCTCGTAAGAGACGCTCCCTGTCTGCTTGTAGCTTCCTTTCTGGCATGCTGTCTTGTACACACACATACACACAAACACACCATAGCCGACTTGCCTCCCCAGAGCCTACACAATCCCTGTTCTAAATGATGATGGGGAAAAAAAACAGGTAATGGGCTCTGGGAAATGCATGGGACTGACTCCTTATGGCACAGACTCAAGTGTGTGATCCCAGCCCACAGATAGCATGTAATTATTTGGTAAGAAATTGAATTCCAACCCCAAGCCAGCTGTCCCTGTTTTGTTTTTTTTTTTTTTTTTCTTTTTTCCCCCTCTCTCCTCTGCTGCTTGCCAGACCCACAGTGCCTCAGTGTCAGATGTGAAATGTGGTTGCGATTTTCGTGCCTAACCAAAGTCAAAGCTGATTCCTCACTGAAGTTCATTTTAGCTGGAAGATAAAGACTGACCCAGATTCTTGTGTGTGGGTGTAATGGGGGGAGGGGGTTCCAGAGCAGAGGCAAGGTGGAGGGAACAGGCTGGCAGGACTGCACTAAACTAATCCTTGAAGGTGAGTGTGGCTAACTGACTTTCTTTGGCCAATGAAATGTAAGTAGAACTGACACCTGTCACTTCCAGGTGACAAGAATGAAAGCTGAGGTGAACTCTCCCCTTCTGGCCCACCATGGTTAATGGTGAACGGTGGTGTTGCGGTGGCAGGTGGGAAGGGGGAACCTGGAGTGAGGAAGACACCCTCCAGAACACCTCAGGTGACCTGCGACAGTCACTTGGCCTGAGAGAAAAACATGTTTACTGTGTTAAACCACTGAAATGTTGGGGTGTTTGTTACTACAGCACAAAGTAGCTGATCGACTCTTGATAATGGACCTGCCTTATAGGGTTGATGAGGGGATTCAGAAAACAATATACGCCAAGAGCTTAGCACAGTGCCCCCCAGCATGCTGCCCCCTCTTCTTCCTCGTCGTGCTCCGCTTCCTCTTCTGCTGTTATTTCCCTTTTTATGCTTTGCACCAAGTCACAGCAGTTGAGTCCGACCCACTAAGTGTCTGGAATGGGGTGACAAGTATCTATGCAGGGAACTGTCACCTGCTGCACTGCCAGGAGTCCCAAGCTCGGTGAGCCCAGGGGAGGGAGTAATAGGTTTATTGACCTTCTCAAAAGTAAGGTCTGATTTGGGGTGGGGGGTGTTTGATTTCTTTGGGCCAAGGAAAGGGAATAAGGTAATGTTCTAACTGTGAGAACCTCTGCCCTTGTCTGGGATGCGCCAGACACTGAATCGGGCACACCGGCCCTACTGTCAGAGTGACAATAACACCCATGGTGTGTGTGCTATTATATGTCCATTTTACAGATTAGAAAATCAAGGCCAGCGAGGGTGCCCAAGTCGGGCAGAGTGTGTACAAGGATGAAGAGGTGTGGTGACTCTTAATTGGCCTTCAGTTTAGTGCCTCTCAAAGAGCCACAGGATACACTCCAAGGACAGTGTTATAAGAATGTAATCCATACTCCACTCTGTGGCCTGCGAGACATTTCCAAAACACAGCTCTGGCAAAGTCATACAGCTGCTCATGAACCCACTGCTTGCCTGCCTGCTTGCTTGCTTGCTTTAAGAGCGAGAGAGAGAAAGCAAGAGCAAGTGAATGAGTACAACAGGAGGAGGGACAGAGGGAGAGGGAGAAGCAGTCTCCCTGGCTGGCTGAGCAGGGAGCCTGATTCGGGACTCATCCTAGGACCCCGGGATCATGACCTGAGCTGAAGGCAGACACCCATCCACCTGATAGGCACCCCTCCCCACTGCCTTCCGGACAAGGGCTGCAGTGTGGCCAGCTGCTTTGAGCCCCTCCTGATCTTTCCAGCATTGTCTCTGGCTGTTCCCAGAGCTCTTCTCCGTGTCTGAACATTTCCTGCCATTTTCTGCCTCTTGGATCTTGCTCCAGCATTAGTCTGGAGTGTCCTTCCCCAATATATTCACTTGCCTAAGGCCTACTTTTCCTTCACAGTTCAGCATACTGCCTACCTTCTCTCTCTGCCCCAGGGGCTCTTGCTAGAATCAAGCCTTAGGGAGCAGCTCTGAAGCTGACTTGATCTGATTTGAATGTTGGGATGAGAAAAGATGGTTCCCTTGGGCTGCAGGTATTTGCTACTATTTTATGTAGATTTTTAGTAGTATGTGTAAATGAGGTTTGGGTGTGTATAAATATATCAAAGGTGTGTGCCTGGAGTTCTGTTTTACTGATAGCAGTAGATGGTCAAACAGGCTTGGAGATTGCTGTCACAGAGGCTATGAGAAATTGTGGAGGTTTGCCATGTACCCGCTGTGTGGCTTAGGAAAGTTACTTGACTTTTCTGAGCCCTAGTGATCTTGTCTGTAAAATGGGGATTATCTTTGTTTCTAGGCCACTGCTGGCTGCATCCGAGCTGTTGGTGGGTCCTGATAGGAGAGATGGAGGAGGGAGGGGTGGAGGGATGACTCTGTGGCATAGGCAGGCTGGGCTGAGACAATCCCAGGGGTGTTTGATAAAAGCTGGGGGCTCTTTGGCCAAATAAATGTTATAAGAAAAAGCAGTCTCCAGGGAAGGGCTCCCTCCTGATCCTCACTTAAGGGCCAAAGTCCCCAGAGGCCAGTCTGGAGGCTCCTTTTATGTGACTGTAAAGTAATCCAGGCTCTGGCAGGGTCGAGCCTGGGCGGGCACTGACGCGCAGGGCGGCATTGATGTGGTCAATGATTACCTTTTATGCCTGGTCATAAAGGCAACCGCCCAGCTCTCTGGACAATGCCCCCTCCAGACAATGCCCGGGGAGTGTGGTTGCATGAGTGCGCATGCGCGCACACACACACATAGGCACCTGTCTCTGCCAGAGATCTCTGTGAATGTCTATGCAGGGTATCTTCGTCTTCCCTGGGTGGTCCCTGGAGACTTGGCCCAGAAGCGAAGGGGGTATGGGTGGCTGTATGTGGGGCCCAGTGAGCTGCAAGACACAAAAGAGCTGCCTTCAGAGCCTTGGAGCTTGTCCCAGGCAGGTGTATGCAAGAGGGGGGTGGCGTGGTCAGACTTAGGGACCAGGTGCCAGTGGGAATGAGGGTATCCTAGAACAGATTTAAGTCCATTACCATCCCACAGGTGTGGCAGTTGAAGTCTGGGTACGCAGTGCCTTGCCCCGGGTCCCGAGGAAAGAGACAGCCACCGAGTCAGAGGTAGGACCCAGGTCGTCTCTGTTATGACCAGACCAAGGGGTAACAGTTGTGAATGTCAGGTGTCAGAAAAGGATTGGGGTCACCCTGAGGCTCCTGTTGTGGAGAGACCAAGGATGAGCCCCTTGGGGGGCCCTGCAGGGCCTGCTGTCCTGATGGGTCCACATACCCACCCTTCAGGAGGGATGGCGGGCTGTGAGGGGGCAGGGCTGGAGCATGGGCAGCCCAGTTAACATCCTGCCTCTTGGGAACTGCCTCTTGGAACTTTGTCCCAGATAGAGAGGCTGGAGAGGAAGGGGTTTCGACCTCTGGTAGAGAGGGTTCTGGCACGGCAGGTGGCTAGGGCATCCCTGCGGGTGCATGAGGCTGGAGATCCAGGCTGGAGATAGGGAGGTCTGGGTTCCTGCAGCCTTCCTCATCCTGGTAGCACTCTCCTTCCCCGACAGAGGGGAGAACCCTGCACTGTCTTCTTGGTGGGCATGGTAGAGATCAAACCATGACTCCAGAGGACAACTCTCAGACAAGCTGACATTTGGGTTGCTATCTGGAGGGAAAAGGGCTGTTATCCATAACAGTGATCATAAATGCTTCGTGGAATCAGAGTGGAGTTGCTTTGAGCCCTCGCCAAAATGCTCCAATCAACCTTTGGCTCTGATAAAGATAAGTGGACCCAAGGTGATAACACACAAACCAGAAACTGTCAACAGGTGCTAATTAGGGCGCTGGGAGCCGAGCCACACCCACTGCACCTGACGTGGGGAGAAGGCTCAGGTAGGGGCGCTCCATCTGGGTCAGGGAGGATATGGGCCCCTGCCTGGACCTCAGCCTAATGACCTTTTTTGTTCCCTTCTCCTTCTAACGACTACCCTCCCCAACCCCTGCTTACATGATATTACATAACACAAAAGAACAAAATCTATTTGAACATTGTGCAATATAACACGATCAGCATGATGTCACAGTGGAAAGAGTCTTGAACTGGGAGCTGGGAGACCTCATTTGATCCATGCTCTGTATAAGCTGGAGTGTTGTGGGTTTTTTTTTTTTTTTTTAAGATTTTATTTTTTAAAGTAATCTTGGAGCACCTGGGTGGCTCAGTCAGTTGAGCATCCGACTCTTGGTTTCAACACAGGTCATGATCTCAGGGTCCTGGGATCAAGCCCTGCATGGAGCTCCCTGCTGGGTTTGGAGCCTGCCTGAGATTCTCTCTCCCTCTCCCTCTGCCATTAGCCCCCAACTTCTTGTCTCTCTCTCAAAAAACGTTAATAAAATAAAATAAAATAAAAATAAAACGTAATCTCTATACCCAACGTGGGCCTTCAGTGCGCAACGCTGAGGCCAAGAGTCACACTCTCTACCGACTGAGTCAGCCAGGTGCCCCAGTGTCATTTCTCTTGGAACTTAAGTCAGTCCCCTTTATAAAATGGGGAGTAGAAAGAGGGCAGTTATCCAGTAATCCCCTGCTAGGGTCCCCTCTCAGTCTAAAGTTCATTCTCTTCGGCCACAAACACTGTAATCTGCGGAGTGCAGAAAACATCACAGGTGCCACCCAGCAACGCCCGGGTGTGGGTGACACTCGACAGAATCACAAATCTATCTGCAGAAGGGGAGCCGTGCGGAGGGCTGCAAGTTGTGGACAGTTCTCAGGGCTCCTGGAATCCCTCTGCCTATCGGAGCTAGAGGTCGGCGTGCCTGCTGCCTGCGCTCAGCGGGGCACTTGGAGTCTATTTTTAACTTGGTGCCCCGTAAATAAATGTGGCACTGGGCCCAATGCTTCATTCCACTCCCTGCCCTCCCACCACCGTACACACACACACACACACACACACACACACTCTGAAGTGGCTGCTCAGAGCCACTTGGGAGGTGTCACAGGGTGCTGAGCTCTCCCCTCCAGCTGGTGGAGTTGCTGGGGTCCCACTGCTCTCCAAGGCGCAGACCACACAGTTTCTGTTTCCCACCAGCAAAGCCCAGCCTGAGAGCAGGGCAGGGAGCTGCCATTTTCCCTGGAAACTGGTGGAAGAGGTGCAGACAGGGTTGCACAGGGGTAAATGCAGGGGTGAAGACAGGGGGCAGACAGGGGCTGGGAGGAAGATGAGGGGGTTCCTGACCAGCTATCCTTCTCCAGGCAGCAGAGAGTTGCCTGTGCTGCCCCTCATCAGGCTCAGTGCTGGACGTCGAGGCAGGGGACTAACTGAGACCCTCAGTGGGGTCAGGGCAGAGGAGAAGGGCAAACAACAATGCCTGAGGGGGCCAGAAGTCACTACAGGGACAGTGGCTCTCGGCTGGGAGTGGCTTCTCCTGCCCTGGGGTGTGGTAAGGAGGGCAGGGGAAGGTACCAAGGTGAACCTTGAAAGATGGGCGGGAAGGCAGCATTCCTCAACCTCTCTCAGCTGCAGTTTTCTCATCTGAACAATGGGTATCACTTATGGCACTTTCTTGGGAGCATCAAGTGACTGAAAGGACGGGAAGCCTTACAGTAGGGCCTGGCTAATACTTAAGTGTTGACTGCTGACTTTATGGTCAGGAAGATAAAGAAGGAGGGCATTTGGGGCATGGATATGGGGGCAGAAACAGAAGAGAACAAAAGGCCCGGAACCTAAACAAGCCGGCCGTCCTGGGGGGCTTTGTGGAGTCACACAAGGACCTCTGTGTGCTGGGGCAGGAGTGGGGACAGGGAGGGCGTGGGCCTGGCCACTGCAACTGTTGCTTAGTCTAGCCAGAGGACAGTGGGGCCCAAGGGGGCAGACCCAGAAGGGGAAATCCCCAGACTGGACCATTAGGCCTGGTCTTACCTTCCAGGGCTTGAGTCAGGGGCCCATGGCTTTGTGGGGCTTGGATACTCTTTCCATCCAAGGCTAGTGTTGGGGAGGGGTTTTTAGAGGAGGGGGGAGGGATGGAGGGACGGAGGGACGGAGAGAGGGAGAGAGAGTTAGAGCTGTAGGGTTGAGGGCATATGCTATGGATCAAGGTCCCCAGGCAGCAAGAAGCTGTGACCATACTGGGGAAGGATCAAGAAGCATGGGCCCCTCCCCCACACTGGGCTGCTCTGCTCTCCAGTAGCATGAGGCGCTCAGGCTTCTGGCATACCAGCCTAGCCCAATGCTCACAGGCTGGCCTCGGCCTCACACCTGCACTGTTTCACCTTCGGTCATAGTGTGGCTATGTGTCATAGTGTGTCATAGTGTGTGTGTGTGTGTACATGTGGGATTTCTAGACCAAAGAACACTTAGAACCTAAAGGTCAGGTCAGTGCGGATCAAGGGCCTGGCCCATCTCCTCAGACCTTGGCACCCAGGCAGCTCCTTCCCACCCAAATCTACTGGGCCTTGGGGGCAGCCGGAGCTGACAGGCCTCTGACTCAGGCTGGCGAGGAGGAGGGGCTGGGAGTGCTGCGCCAAGGAGGGGCCCAGGGAGTCATCTGCTGAGTGACAGGCCCCATGCAGCCCCAGGCTGGGGGCAGCGTTGCTGGGCTTTCCTGCCCCTGAAACAATCTCCAGGGCTGAGGCCAAGGGTCAGGACACAGGCGAGGATGGGATCCGGAGGAGCCCTGAGTAGCAGCAGCAGCAGCAGGACATCCTGGAAGTGAAGCCAGGGCTGACAGCCGACCGTGTTGCCCACCACGCGTGGGAAGGCTATGGCTGCCCATCAGGGCTGGGCTCTGCGGTATCCCGGCCCTCTGCTAATGGGGTGAGACTGAGTAGAGCTAGTGAAAACCAAGTACTGGAGGCCAGAGCTCCTCTGAGCATCCAGAAGCAAGCCCGGGAGACACACAGGGAGAGGGAAGGGCGCTCTCTGTATCTCATGTCTGACGAAGCCCCTGCCATGGAGACGGGACGAGGAATAGCCCTGATGCACCAGGGCCACTCCACGCTTCCTGGGCCCAAGATGCAGCCTCTGTAGGCTGTGGGTGGGACCCTTCTCAGTTTATCCCAAATGCAGCCACAGAAGCCCCATGGAAAAATCTCCCCTAAAGGAAGCCATCTTGGAGCTTTCCAGGAATGTTGGCCTGGGGTGGAACTGGGGTGAGGGGAGAGGAGGGGCATGGGGTGGTTATGTTCCAGAATAGATTTGGACCCAAACCCAAGAGCATCGTGTTCCCACGGGCCTGAAGGCTGGCCATAAAGGAAACGGGAGGTCACAGGGATGTGCCTGGTGGCACCAGGACAAGGCTGGCTGTGTGTGCGTATGTGTGTGTGAAGGGGGGAAGGGGGAAGAGAGAGACAGACAGACAGGGCTGGGAATGACCTGAAATGTCCCATGTTCAGGACCCTAATGCCAAAGGCAGCCTAGACCAAGTAATCTCCTTTCTTTTTTTAAAAAAAATTTATTATTTTTTTTAAATAAACTCTACCCCCAATGTGGGGCTCAAACTCATGGCCCTGAATCGAGAGTTCCATGCTCTACTGACTGAGTCAGCCAGGTACCCTATCATCTTTTATTTTTATTTATTTTTAAAAATATTTTATTTATTTATTCCACAGAATACAAGCAGGGGAGCAGTAAACAGAGAGGAAGAAGCAGGCTCCCACTCAGCAGGAAGCCCAATGCAGATGTAGGGCTCAATCCCAGGACCTCAAGATCATGACCCCAGCTGAAGACAGGCTCTCAACTGACTGAGCCACCCAGTCTAGGCACCCCTCATCTTTTATTTTTTTAAAAATAAGTTTAGGGATGCCTGGATGGCTTAGTTGGTTAAGCGTCTGCCTTCAGCTGGGGTTGTGGTCCCGGGGTCCTGGGACATTGCATTGGGCTCCGTTGCATTGGTCCTGCTCAGCCGGGAGTCTGCTTCTCCCTCTCCATCTGTCCTTCCCTCTGCTCGTGCTCTTTCTCTCTCTCAACTAAATAAATAAACTCTTTTTAAAAAATACCTTTAAGAGGAGACAAAGTATAGCTCCGTGGTGGAGAGCATGGCCTGGGCCAGACAGCCAGGGTT
Organism: Mustela lutreola; assembly: GCF_030435805.1. Classification (NCBI taxonomy): domain Eukaryota; kingdom Metazoa; phylum Chordata; class Mammalia; order Carnivora; family Mustelidae; genus Mustela; species Mustela lutreola. The sequence goes on from NC_081298.1 coordinate 69,663,290, forward strand.
TGAACCTGGGCCATGCTGCCCCCTCCAAGCTGCTATGATTTCAGGTAAGTTGGTTTATCCGTCTCTGTGTCTCTGTTTCCACAACTGTAAAATTGGCATCAGAATTGTATCTTATCTCAGAGAGTCACTGCAAAGATGAAGTGAGCAAAAATCAATAAAGTGCTTTGGAATTGGCCTTACACAGACTGCACATGTACCCAGGTTTGGTGCTTGCCGAAGAAGTGAAACCCCATGCCAGTCCATCAACGTCAGGCCCAGATCCAGGCCAGTGCTGAGCTCTGACCAGCTGGGCCCACACAGGGTGGGGCAGGGTGGCCCGTGTCAGCACATCCAAAGTTCCCAGACCTGCTGAGCTGGCAGAGAGCCTGCCCTGGCACTCCCTGGCCCTGAAGAAAGACCTAGAAAAGTGCCCGGGGCTTCCCAAGGTGTCCATGGGTGGAGGGGACAGAGGACTGAGCCCAGGCCTTGGCTGAAGACTCCATCCCTGGATTGCTGACCTGTCCTGGCCTTGTTGTAGGGCTGGGACTGGCCGATGGGTCAGTCGGGCGTCTTGTCTATGGGAAGGGGAAGTTCCGAGGGTTCAGGACTCACTCCATGGGGCCTGGGGTGACAAATGTGTGCTTAGAGGGGCTCACAGCCCTATAGCCCCTGGGTGCTGCCATACTCTGACTAGAATTCCATACCAGCAAGTCCACAGCAGCCCATCCGGAAATAATTCTTAGCTGCCTTGTATTCCTGATGATTTCATCCAACTACACAGGCAGTCCACCAATGGCACTTACCAGGGTCCCGCTGGGTGTCACACCAGTGAACTTCAGGGATACAGAGATCTCTGTCTTGGATGCCAGGACCCGTACATGGGGTCCAGGATCGAGTGGGGAAAGGGGTTCCTGGTTGCAGGAACAGTGTGGACCAAGGTTTATCAGACCAAGAGACTTGAGATTGAGCTGTGCCATATGGCTGGAGGGAGGGTGAGGACAGGAAAGGCCCTGGGGTTCCCGGCTTTCTCTGGAAACAGCCATTGAAGGCAAGACTTCAAATGTCCAGAGGGTGAGGAGGTGTTCCTGACATCCCCCAGGGTTGGGTCCTGGAGCTGTTCAAGGACTCTTTGCCCATTAATGACAGTGTAGCATCGGCGTGTGGTGGGGGCTACAGGTTGCCTTGTAGGCTGCAGACCACACAAGTGCCACATTTGGAGTTGTGCAACGCAGTGGCCCTGTGACATCTGGGGGCATGGTGTCTGGGTGTCGGTGAATGGGTGCTTACCTGTGTCTGAATCAGCATGTGCCTGTGGGATGTGATATAGCCTGCAGCCATGTGTGTGTGTGCACGTGTGTGCACGCACGTGTGTACATACCATGACTGGGGTGCTATCCAGCAGCTGGGGGGCTATTTTTGGAGGTGTTAGCCGGTAGAGACGGCTTCCGCAGGTGAGAACACCTGCTCAGGTGAGAACACCTGGAGGTGATTCCACATCTGGGCTTGTATCTCGCTGGAAGGTGTGTCTCTGGGCATCAAGCCAAGCAGGTGTTGGCCTCCCTAAGAGCCTGGCATGGGGAGGAGACAAGGAAGGGGGCAGTGGGGTGTGTCTCTTCGGGGGCTTCAGAGAGACTGAGTGAGGGATGTCCAGTGGCCACCTGCCCATTTCTAGCTTTCCATTAGGCTATCCAACCTCCCATGTCTTTCGGTTCATCGGCTAAGCTGTCCATTTGTCCATCCATTGGCCATCTGTGTGTTCTTGGTTCTCCCCTCAGATCAGCCTGCTTCCCTCAGGTACCTCACTCTCAATTCCTCTGATGCAGGCAAGCCTCACCTTGACCTTTGCTAGCTCTTGGGGTCACAGCACACTCTCCTCACCCTGGGTGCATGGCCTGCTCAGCTGGCCTCCACTTCACCCTGCAGGTGTCACAAGGTCCCAGCACAGACATGGCACTTGCCAGTCCTGGAAGCAGAGATGCACAGACGCCCCCTCCAGCCCTCTTTCCAGAAGGTTCTCCCATCACTGGCCTACACAAGCCTCCTCTCCTCTAGGGAGTCTTCTCTGAGCACGTTGCTCTGCTCCTGGTCCCTCAGGCCTTCCTCTGCCTCAGCCATGTGCAGGCTGTGGGGAGCCTGGCCAGAGCCTTGAGGGAGCAGAGCCGAGAGCTCCCAGATCGAGAGGGGGCAGCCTAAAATGGGGCGCTCCCTTGGTGCAGGGGATGGGGGAGGGCCATGGGGCAGGTCCCATGTCCCCTGCCCCAGGGATTTCCCTGGATGTGGTCTAGCCAGACCTCCCCAACCCTGAACCCCAGCACAGTGCTAGGGCTCCCCCCGGGAGGTCTCTCCTATAGAGAATGGGGATTCTTACACCCTTCAGAACAGGGTCCTTAGACGCTGCTTCCCTGGTTCCACCACCCTCCTCAGGCCTGAGTTCTCCCCCTGGCCCAGACTGTGGGTGGGGTGCATTGGCCCGGCCAGGGAAGGACCAGCTTCATGGTGCTGCTCTTTCCAGAACCTAGTAGAACTAGAACACTGGGAGGGGGATGAGGTAAAGGTGGGGTTTATCAGTTATAGAATATGTGTGTAAATGCGTGTGTGTGTGCGTGCACACATGCATTCATAGAGAGAAGACACTCCCTGAGCTCCTGGAGTGTGCCGCCCAGTGTTGCAGGCATTGAAGAAAGAGCTGGGGATAAGACCGACTGGGGTACTGCCCTTGGGAGGCTGGTGTTCTAGAAGGGGAGACCCACGAGCTGCTGGGGCAGTGTCAGAGAGTGGTGGGGCTGTGAGGGTGGTAACAGCGTGTGTGTGTGTGTGTGTGTGTGTGTGTGTGAATAAGGGGTCTATAAGGGATTAGGGTCAGGCCCAAGCAAGTACGTGTGCATGTGAACTAGAGTGTGTGCCTTTGGGGATATCTGTGGTCCCCTGGGGTCTGGGCTTGGCAGCTGGCATGTGTCCATGCAGGCCCGGAACTGGCGCGTGTACACACACACCAGCCACACCTGGCTGACTCCCAGGCTTCGGGGCTCTAATTTTAGAAGTGACAGCTTATAGATCCCTCTGCACACCTGCTCAGGTGCCCAGCCGCCAGGGAGGGCCCAGCTGGCCTGTTGGGGAGAGAACCTGTCTCAGCCAGCACCACCCACACCGGCCCGTGCTTCAAACTGAGCAGCCTCTGGCCTGTAGTTCAACAGGGTGGGCTGGGCCTGGGGCTCTGACAGTTGATGGGGAATCACATTCCCCAAGCCCTACACAGGTGGCCCCACCTCCCAGCTCCCAGGAATGCCCCACCTCTGCCCTCCTTTGCAGGAGGCCCAGCTCTGGAACCCTCCAGAACGCTGCTGGCCTACCATGCCCTGCACAGTCACCATGAAAGGTGGGCCAGGCTGGGCTGAAAGTGGGGGGAGAAGAGGGAAGTCAGGTGGGGCCCTCTAACACCTCTTCCCTCCAACGGGCTTCTTTCCAGGCCTGCGGGTAGAAGGTGCTGCCTCGGTGTCCCTCTCCCTGCCTCTGATGACTCCTCATCCTCCCCTTGGTACCACCTCCCATGCTTGTTCTGGGCCCTCCCCAGCTACTACCTTCAGTGGCTTCCTACTTACCAGGGCAAGCTCAAAGTTCTTCCAGGCTGGTGCACAGTCTTTCCTGCACTACAACCATCTCCAACTCCCCCAGAAACACCCTCTCAACTAGGCTCCGGCTCTGCCTCCGGCTTCTGTGCACTCTGCTTTCCCTCCAGGGCAGCTAAAGGGCATGAATGAAAAGGCCATGTTCAGAACTGAGTGTCTTACTCACTTCATTTCATCCCATCTGTGTAATGTCCCTGTGAGCTAGGTTTTCCTGCCAGACAGAGCTCGGAGGAGGGCAGCACTTTGCTCAAGGCGCAGAGCAGTCCCAGTACGAGTGGGATTCAAAACTGCTTATCTGTCTCCACTGGGCCATTCGGTTCAACTGGAATGTAAAAGATCCTTACTGGGGGTAAGAGCACAAAATCCTACGCCAGCAACTGGAGACAGTATTAGGGGAGGGGACATACACACAAACACACGCACAGGGGGCAGACGGGGAGGAGGGGAGAGGTGTTGAATTGCTCACCTCCCAGTCTTAAAACCTTCACACTTATGACTTAGACACCCAGTTGGTCCCTTTCAAGGAATGAGCTCTATTTCCCTTTAAAAGGGGGTAAGAGTAGGAAAGAAAAAAACACATTTTGTTCTGATGTTTCAAGAAGTCATTTGGGGACAATTTGTCCTTTTTTCTTACTATCTCTGTCCCCCCATTCCTCCACCCCCACCCCAGGCTGGTCCTGGGACCACAGATTGCATCGCCTCACCCCATCCTTCCCACCCGGGTTCTACTACCTCCTTGGCTTTCTAAAATCCCAGCTCTAATGCTGAGGCCCTAGGCTAGGGCCGGGGGTGACTCAGGAGATAGTTTCCTGACTAGCCCAAGACTCAGATCTGACCCCCTCTACTGTCTAACTCCACAAGGACAGAGACCTTGCCTGTCTGGTTCACAGGCCTGCAGATTCTTTTTTTTTTTTTTTTTTTTTAAGATTTTATTTATTTATTTGACAGAGAGAGATTACAAGCAGGCAGAGAGGCAGGCAAAAGGGCCAGGAAAGCATGCTCCCCGCTGAGCAGAGAGCCAGATGTGGGGCTCAATCCTAGGACCCTGAGATCATGACCTGAGCTGAAGGCAGAGGCTTAACCCACTGAGCCACCCAGGGCTGGCAGGCTTTTTAAATTCAAATTAAATTCATCCTTACTTCTGGAGATCCCACCGAATTCAGAGGAAACATACTAAGATTCACACTGATCCCACACCAAATGTAATTTTAAGGACATTAAAAAAAAAATGATTTTATTTATTTATTTGAGAGAGAGAGAGGGAGAGAGCCAGAGAGAACACAAGCAGGGGAAGCAGCAGGCAGAGGGAGAAGCAGACCCCCTGCTGAGCAGGGAGCCCCATGCAGGGCTCCATCCCAAGACTCTGGGATCATGACCTGAGCTGAAGGCAGATGCTTAACTGACTGACCCACCCAGGTGCTCTATGGGCATTTTTAAAAAAGTATATTGAAATGATTATGATTGTGAAATTATCCAACCAGAGTCCATGCATTTAATTTAAAACTGACTTTAGGGGTTCCTGGGTGGCTCAGTCATTAAGTTTGTGCTTTCGGCTCAGGTCGTGGTCCCGGGGTTCTGGGATTGAGCCCCATATTGCACTCCCTGCTTGGTAGGAAGCCTGCTTCTCCCTCTCCCACTCGCCCTGCTTATGTTCCCTCTCTAGCTGTGTTTCTCTCTGGCAAATAAAGAAATAAAATCTTTAAAAACAAAATAAAAATAAAACCAACTCTAATTTCTTCAAAAGCATCAAGCATACTTGGAAATTCTTTGTAATGAGAACATCTAAATCAACAAATTGCTTTTAAATGTAATGAAATGTTCCCGTGTTCCAGGTTTTCCAGCTAACAAGTTTGCCATAAGATTTTGTTTGGGTGACATTAAATAATATCATTAGAGTTTCCATTTTCTAGCTTTTAAAAAATATTTTGAAGCCAGGTGCCTGGGTGGCTCAGTTGGTTAAGCACCTGCCTTCAGTTCAGGTCATGATCTCAGGGTTCTGGGATGGAGCCCCACAGTGGGCTCCCTTCTACTTCTCCCTTGATGCTCCCCTCCTCATGCTTTCTCTCTCTCACACATAAATAAATAAAATTGTAAAAAAAAAAAAAAAAAGTATTTTGAAGCCAATACATGCTCCCACCCCAGATCCCAAACCTTTCTGTAGGCCCTGAAGACATTTTGTAGGTCCCAGACACTTTGCTTATGTGACTGCAAGGATGGGCAGCCTTGGGCCCATTAGCTCCTTAAATACTGTTGGAGAGAAGTAAGTGAAAGGAATACAATGGTTTGGAAACATAATGAAGACAGCAAATTAAAAAGAGATATTATTTTGGGGGCCCTTGGGTGGCTCAGTGGGTTAAAGTCTCTGCCTTCGGCTCAGGTCATGATCCCAGGGTCCTGGGATTAAGGCCCCCACCATGGGCTCTCTGCTCAGCAGGGAGCCTGCTTTCCCCTCTCTCTCTCTGCCTGCCTCTCTGCCTACTTGTGATCTCTCTCTGTGTGTCAAATAAATAAATAAAAATCATCCTTTAGATTGGCAAAGACCAAAAAGCAATGTTTTGTTTGGTTTTGCTAAGATTTTGTTTTTAAGTAATCTCTGTACCCAATGTGCGGCTTAAATCCAGAACTCTGAGCTCAAGAGCCAGCTGGGCGCCCCATCGGAAAGTGTTTTGATACAAGTTGGTGCAATTTTTTTGAGGACTGCTGGCTGATATCTATCCAAATGCAAAGTGCACAGCCTCTTCGCCCAGGAATTATGCTTCAGGGAATCTGGGTCCTTAATATACGAAGCTATATGGAGAAATACTTCTGTGGCCATGAAAGACTGGGAAGGGACTAGAGGTCAACGGACAGAGGACTGATAAAAATGGTAGGATGGCTCCATCCTGGAACTGTTTACAGTCGTGGAAGAATGCATGGAAGTATTGATCAGAGCAAAAACCTCAGCACAATGTTGAGGAAAAAGAAATCAGGGTGCAGAACGGTGTGTAGGTGCATTATTTTTGTGTGTGTAAGAAGGCAAACAATATATATATACGTGGATTTATACACTAGGAAGCACCTAGGAATTACTGGAAGGAGACTGGGAAGAATGATTGTTTCTGAGAGGGGAACTTGGAGGATGGAGGGAGAGTTGTTTTTTGCTTATGCTATGTTTAATTTTTATTTATTTATAATTTTTTAAGATTTTATTTATTTGTCAGAGAGAGAGCATAAGCAGAGGGAGAGGCAGGCAGAGTGAGAAGCAGACTCCCCGCTGTACAAGGAGCCCAAAATGGAGCTCCATCCCAGGACCCTGGGATCATGACCTGAGCCAAAGGCAGATGCTTGACTGACTGAGCCACTCAGGCATCCCTGCCCTGTTTAATCTTTTCTTAAAGATTTTATTTGGGGGGCACCTGGCTGGCTCCATCAGCAGAGAATGTGACTCTTGATACTGGGGTTGTGAGTTCAAGCCCCATGTCTCTATACCCAATGTACACCAGACGTGGGGCTCGAACTCACAACCCCAAGATCAAGAGGGCACACTCCACCCACTGAGCCCACCAGGCACCCCTACGTTCAATGTTTTTTGTTTTTGTTTTTTTTAAATAATTGGTACATTTTCTCTTTTTTTAATTGAAAAATAATCTAGTTTACAGACAGATGCCTGTGGAATAAATGAAGTAAAACAAACAAAGACATGAATGAATAAATTCTAAGTTACATGGAGGAAGGAATTGCCCTGTAGCCTGGAGCCCCAGGGGCTTTGGCCACCCAGTGAAGGAGACCCACAGAAAAGGCAGAAAACCCCAGTCTATTCTGCAGAGGGAGGTGGGGGAGAGGAGGGGTCTGGAGGTCTCCTCCAGGAGGGCCTGAAGGATGGAAAAGGTTGGACAGATGGGGAGGAGGTGGGGGTAGGTTGTCTTTTGTCCTGGGAGGGCTGCCTCTCTATCCCTGTCACTACCCCCCAGCTCCTCCCTAGAGACTACATTTATTTCAAGCCTGGGAAGTCCCAGCCCTTAGATGATGCCTGGCATATAATCTGTGACAATAAATAGTGGTTGACTGAATGGATGGAATCACTTGTTGGTTAATCTCTAGACCACAGTGTTAGTCATTCCTGTCTCTTCCCCAAACACCTCTTTGCCACTGAACAACAACAATAGCAAATGATTCTCGTGGAGCTGCTGTGTACTGATGTGCAAGCTGCCCACTGCACAACTCCAGGAAGAGCCATTTTCATAGACTGGCACATGAGTAATGCCTTCTGAAGTTACAGGACATGGTGTACCTGCAAAACACTTTTTCTTCTTTCAAACCCAGGGGAACTGAAAGCACACTGAGAGTAGGAGAGGAAAGGGGTGGGGACTCTTCTAATCCAGGCACTACAGGGTTTTCTCCCCCACATCCCCCTCCAATTCCTAAGGCCCCTCCCTTCCTTTTTTCCTCTCTTATTTGAGTTTAAGGTGACTTAGCCAAATCTGGCCAATTACTCTGTTCCTCAACTACAGAGTTTGGAGTTTGCCCTGTAATCTTGGGCAAGTTCCAGAACACTTCTGGGTCTCAGTTTCCCACCTAAGAAATGAGTACATGTGTAAGGAGAAGCTCATGGGGATAAAAGTTTGAGGGAATGCATCCTTGTGGGATATGGCACTCTCTGAGGGGACAAGTCCTCACTTTCTGCCCAGTTCTGCTTTGCCTTCCACATCTTTGGGCCTTTTATTTAGCATAGGGAGCAATATCCTGGAACAAAAGGAACCCGTGCAGGGAGTGGGAGCCCTTGTCAAGTCCTGACTCTGATGATAGCCACAGTGTGCTAGTAGCAAGCCCCAGCTCCTGCCTGAGCCTCGATTTCCTTCTCTGTAGAACGGGTGCTTAGGCCAAGTCAGCGAGTGCCAAAATGCTGGACAGAGTCTGCCGTGGCCTTTCCTTTTTCTCTTTAATTTCTGTCATTTGTGTTTCATTCTTTCTGATTGCAAGCGTCACATGTATTTGTGCAAGTTCAAAACCAACACTTCTGAAAAATCACTGCTAACTTTTTTTTTTCGGTCACTTTTAATTCTGATATAATTTCAAATGTATAAATAGTCACAAGAAGAGTGCAAAGATTCTGGTAGACCTTTTCCTCAGATTTATCACTTGTTAACATTTTATCCCTTTGTTGCTCTTTTCTCTGTCTGAATCCCTGTGTGTGTGTGTGTGTGTGTGTGTGTGTGTCTACAATTTCTTCCCAAACTATGTGAGAGTGAAGTGCAGGTCTTATGCTGTTTTACCTCTCAAGGCTTCAGGGTGCATTTCTCAAGAACAAGGATGCTCTCTTCCAGTGTGGGACTTATAAAACTCCTGCAGTTAACAAAATCAGGAAACTCAACATTGCTACAACCCTGTTATCCCCAACCACTGGGTCCATGTTCAAAGTCAATTGTGTCAGACTTTTCATAGGTTTCGAGCCAAAATAGGAAAATCTGGACAAGTTTTTCTTTTTCTTTCTTTCTTTTTTTCTTTCTTCCTTTTTTTAAAAGATCTTATTTATTTATTTGACAGACAGAGATCACATGCAGGCAGACAGGCAGGTAGAGAGAGAGAGGAGGAAGCAGGCTCCCTTCAGAGCAGAGAGCCCGATGCAGGGCTTGATCCCAGGACCCTGAGATCATGACCTGAGCCAAAGGCAGAGGTTTAACCCATTGAGCCACCCAGATGCCCCTGGACGAGTTTTTCTTAAAGCCAACATGTATTTAGCTTTGAGGACTGTGCTTACCTCTAAAATCAGGCTCTCCCCTGCGGTTTTGCTTTTACTGGTGCTTAGGCTGCCCCCTCTTAATGATGGTGATAGCAGAGAGTGGGCTGTTACTTGCTTCTGAGATTCTTACTTGGCAAAATAAGAAATGGGCGATCTTCTGCTAGTCCTTCGCTTTCTTTTGCAGGGATCCCAAGGTGTGGTTCCCCCACCAGGGCTAATGCTCCTTGATTCCAGGTGAGTCAGATCACCAGAGACTTTCCCTGGAGCCCAGCTGAGAGCACAGCCGCTCCCAACTCTGGAAGCCAGCATATGATAGACAACCCCAGGCCCTATCCCTCCGGAGCAAATGCTCTCACTCAGCAGAGTGCACCTTTCCCCTTTTTGTGGCTCTCCGGCATCTGTATGGAGCATCCCGTAACTTGGGAGCCCAGCACGGGAGGCAGAGCCGTCCTCTGGGTCCAGAAACCAGAGCTCACCCTCCCAGCCTCCTTTGCGGCTGCACTGCAGCCATGTGACCAGGTTCGGCCAATCAGATACACCCTCCCATGAACTCTGACTCTCAAGCAGGTGATGCAAAGCATCAGTGATACGATGTATCTGACAGAATTGGGGGTGGCAGCGGCAGCAGGAAGAGTTTTCAGGGGGCAGTGGAGCCACAGAGCTAGTGCCCTTGTGGTCCTCCCTGCTCTGGCCTGGAGCTGTGATTTGGGCTGAGGTTCTGGCTGCAGTCCAGCCCCCGCCCCCCCCCCCCCCGACTCCTGCACTTGGCTCTGCAGCAGGCTTGAGGAGTCCCTGCGCTTTCCATTGCTCGCAAGCAGGAGCCCTGACCAGTAAATACGGATAAGTCAGTCTCATGGGAATGGAAAGGTGCTGAAACCTGGAGTGTGGACACATCGGGACTTGGGCCGTGATCCCGTGGAGATAGGCAGCCATGGAGGAATCCGGTTTCCTGATCAGGAATGTGGATGGGACACCCTGTCTAGGTATCAGGTGGGACAGTCCAGGCAGGCAGTGCTGTGGGTGAGGGGCCTTAGGACTGTGAGAGCAGAGAGCCTGGAGCCTGAGAAAGGGGCTGGGAGGAGGGAGATGAGCTCAAGGAGGGTGGGAATGCCTTTGTAGGAGGAGAGAGCTAAGCTGGGTCATACGGTTCCATCCACCCACGATATTTTTTGACCTGCTTGGATATGTCACACAGTGTATTGGTTAATAAAACAGTCTGGGGGTGGATATTGTTATCCTCATTGTACGTATAGAGAAAGATGAATTAATTGGTACGAGATCAGAAAAACAGAAGGGGACAGAGCCAGAATTTACACCTGGGCCTAACTCTAACAATGAGGCTCTTAAGAAACTAAACAGATGCTCAGATGAGGGACCAATGCCTCTGCCTCTGTCCCTGAGTTTTTATATGTTTCCGGCATGTACTTTAAGTAACATATACTCCTTGTAAGTACTTTGTGAGGGAGTTTGGACAAGTAATGGAATCTGGGGGCCTGGTTCAGTTCGTAAACACCAATCCTCCCCTCCTCCCCCACCAGGAAAAGAAATTCAGATCCAAAAAAATGAGCTGCAGCACTCAGGCTTGGTTGTGGTTGCCTCCCAGCTGCCCCGTCGCCTCCTGCTCCCCTCCCCCCCCCACCAGTACACCCTGAGCTCAGGTTTGTTCTAGGTGTTTGTCCATCTCATTCTGGACTCAGGGTTAGTACTGTGGCACTAATAGTGGAACTATCCCCCTTTCTTGGGTTAGATTCAGGCATGAGATGTGGCTCAATTCTGGCCAGTGAGCAGTGAGGGACCACTCTCTTAGGAGCTTCAGGGAAAATTTTTCCTGAGTCTTAAAAGGGGACAGAGGGTGAGGTGTATCCTGAGTTTGGCTTGTTTTTTTGTTTGTTTGTTTTAATTTGTTTTACCGTTATGGACATTGTGTGACAATGTGATGTCTGGGGTAGTGGCAGCCATCTTGTGACCATGAGGAGAGCTAGCCAAGGACAAGGCAATATGCTGAGAATGGCAGAGGGGAAGGAAAAGAGGAAATAGCCTGAGTCCTTGATGATGATGTTGAGCTGCAGCTCTGCTGAAGTTACCCTTCCTCTGGAATTTTTCTTCTGTGAGATAATACACTTTCCTTATTGTCTAAGCCAACTGAATAAAAATTCTGTTTCTGGCCACCAAAAACATCTTTACTAGTACATGAACCGTGGAATCAAAAGAATAAACACCTGACATAATAATACAATATGGTTATAGCTGATGTCAGGGACAACAGCCATTGGTGAAATGAGGAAAGTCTGATTTCTTGACCACAAGAGATCCTAGAATGTCTTTCTTTCTCTGCAACATGAATTGCATAGGCCCTGCATTCTGCATCTTGTCCAGGCATGTGGGAGGGCTTCTATCAGAGGAGAGGTCCACTCCTGGCCAGCTGAACTTCTGACTCCCATTTCCTGTAGGGTCAGCAGAGGAAAGCAGTTTTATTTACTGAATCAGGATGGAAAACAGATGTCCAAGCACCCCACTGGGCCCAGGCTCACCCTGGACAGAGGCTAGGCCTGTTCTCAGTCCTGACCCACCCACCAGTTCCCTGTTCCCCATATCGAGTCCAGATGTGGCTTCTTCCAAGCTCTAATAATAATTTTGATTTGTTGCAGTTAAGTAACCTTTGCCCCCCCACCTCAAACCTAAACTCTCCAAGGAGAAAAATAGGAGTTATATTATGAAACATTTGTAAGGAAGCCTGGGTGGGACACAGAGGAATATGCATTTGAGAAGCAGACTGATGTGGGTTCAACCGCAGTCCCGAATCACACTAATGGAATGATTGCAACCATTGTATCGGTCAACAGCCGCCGTGTAACAAGCCACCGCAAAAAACTCAGTGGCTTAAAACAGTACCTGTTTATTTGCTCATAGTTCTAAATTTGGGCTGGGCTTGGTGGGACAGCTCATTTGTTCTCCACATAGTGTGTGTTTTGGAAGTGAAGTCAGATGGGACAATGCAGCATACACACAAGTGAAGGAGACCTGTACAATTCATGTGTCTGCCCTGTTCTCTGCTTCCCTGTCCCTATGTGGACTCTTTCCCTTTTCCTTTCAGTTCTTCCTCACTCATCAGCTAGTTGAAGGTAGAAGATGTTGGTGGCATGTGTACATGCCACGAAGAGAAGCCCTTCCCATAAGGAGCCTGCAGTGATCTCTGAAAATGGTCCCCTATTGGCTTGACCCAGAAAACTCCACAAAATCACATAAATGGGGAGAGTCAGATCTCTCAAATCAAGAACATTCGAGAAACTGCCCAGGCCATCCTGGATATGCATTTGTGAAAACTCATCGTGTGTATGAAAGATGTCACTTACAGAAACAGTGTGTGCTGCTCTGTAAATAAATGCAGGATCAGATTTCTCCCAAAGCAGGAGAGGAGACTGCACAGAAGAAAAAGCTATCCCAAAAGAAACTGAAGAGACAAAGGCTTATGACTGAGAATAAGTTGAACATAAAATAAATGCAAATAAAATAAAGACATTAAAAAAAAAAGAACTAAAGCTGAGTTAGTTTTATGCAGTATTTTGTGCAGTGTTTCCAGAGATCTGGTAACAACCAAGTACATATATGCATATGAGCCATGGACTATGAATTGCATAATATTCGTGATTCCACATATGAGCTAAATGCTCTTACATTTGCATTTGAAATTGACAATAATGTAAAGCTGAACATTAAAATTCATGCTAATATGTAAATTAAAATTTTTTTTTCTTAGAACAACATTAAGTAGCAAATAAAAAATTCCATGATGTTGGGAGGGTGTGGGGGGATGGGCTAACAGGGTGATGGGCATTAAGGAGGGCACGTGATGTAACAAGCGCTGGGTGTTCTATGAGACTGATGAATCACTGACCTCTACCTCTGAAACTAATAATACACTACATGTTAATTAAATTGAATTTAAATAAAAAAATTTAAGAATACCATGATGATTTGAGGGAGACACTATGGAAGAAAGGAGAGCTTTCTATTTTAGTATTTTTTTTTTAAGATTTTATTTATTTATTTGACAGAGAGAGAGATCACAAATAGGCAGAGAGACAGACAGAGAGAGAGATGAGGAGAAGCAGGCTCCCTGCTGAGCAGAGAGCCCGATGCGGGGCTCAATCCCAGAACCCTGGGATCACGACCTGAGCCGAAAGCAGAGGCTTTAACCCACTGAGCCACCCAGGCATCCCGAGAGAGAGAATCTTAAGCAGGGTCCAGTGCAGAGCACGGCCACGGGGCTCAATCTACTGACCAGGAGATCATGACCTGAGCTAAAATCAAGAACGGAGCTCTTAACCAACTGAGCCACCCAGGTGCCTCTCTCTGGGTCTTCCTAATTGTCCCTTGATCTCCATCTGTGACCCACTGCCACCTTTCGTTCTGTGTTCTCTTTATGTCTCTTAGACACATCTTCATCCTGCACCCCCCCCCATTTCCAAAGGGCCCATGTACTTCCGGTGCCCAGGGGAACCAATCCGTGTCTATGAGAGAGTGTGAGTTTGTGTGAGACTCTTGTCATGCTCACGTGCCTTACGTGACCGTGAATGTCCCCGGTGTCTGAGTGTTACTTTGGCTGTGTGAGAGTGTCCATGCGTGTCCCTGGCTCTCAGAACCTAAGTGAGTGGGGGCTGCGGGGCCTGAGTGTGTGTGAGCATGTGAGGTGCACAGGTGTGTGTGCAAACACACACATGTGCACATGGAGGTGTTCTCTCTCCCCTCCACCCATTCAGTTTTGCTCCCATCCTAAAACACACAGGCCATGCCCACCTCCTCCCCTCACTGATTGCCAGCCTCCCACTGCCCCGCAGGAGCGCTCCAGGCTCCAGTCCTCTGCTGGTGGTCCGCCTGTTTTAGAGGGGAATCCATTTCCTAGACTTCGGGGCAGGGTGCGCCTGTGTGCGTACCCCTGCCTTAGTCAACCTTCAGCTGTTCTCCCCCAGATCACTGGGCCCCTCCCTCCACCTCCCCTTCGGGTTTCTTTAATGGAGGGAGGGACACTGACCTCCGAAGCGTCTGGCCAGAGGGCCTGGTGGCCTCCAGCTGGCCGAGGCAGGTGGGGCAGAGTGATTGCACCCTCAGGCTTCCTTCTGCCCTGAGGGTGGCCCACTGACCCTCCCGGTGGGAAGCTGGAAGTCCGCACTACATTCTTTCAGTGCTCTCGCAGGGGCCACTGGTTGGAGCCTTGGGACCCCAAAGACTTGTCCGCACTTAGGGAGGCCTGTGGGCCCCAGGGCAAGTTGGCCTCTTCTGCTCCCACTCTCCCTTTAGGAACCCCAGGGTCCTCAGGCCTCCTCCATAGCTCCCGCCTCAGGGCATTCCTACGCTCCTCCTGGTCTAAGCCCTTTTCCTTTTCTGATCCCTTCTTCCCCAGACATTGGCTCCTCGGAGAGCCCTTTGGCTTCTCCTACAGGTACCAGATGATCCTTTTCTTTAACTCACTGGAAACTGGACCCTTGCCTGGAGCAAGGTGAGGAGGTGCCTAGAGGCATGGGGTCACTTCCATCCTCCAGGTCAGCCTTCCGTTCCCTGGCCCTGTCCCAGGCACACTCCAGCCTCGGGGTCTTTATTCTAGTCCTTTCTTCCGTCTGGAATGTTTTTCCCCAGACCTGCTTGGCTTTTCCCTCTCTAAGCATTTGTCAACCTATCATCTTGCCAATGGGGCCTACCTGGTCCACCCAATCTCATACTGTGGCCTGTGAGCAGGCACCACCCACCCATCCCCACCTCCTAGCACCCTCCTGACCATCTCCTGGCCCTGCTCTGCCTCCTCGAGGTCTCATCACACCCATCACCTGCTTGCACACAACAGAGTCTATGCTGTCTACTGAGTGTCCCCTCTGAGAATGTTGGCCCTGGGAGGGCAGGGATCTCTGTGGTATTCCCCATTATTTCCCAAGTGCCTGGAACCATGTGGGGCCATCTGAGGTGCTCCACAGACACTTGCTGTGGTTGGTGGCATGGCTGCTGAGAGCAAAAAGAACTTGTGGGAGAAGTGGCTGCTCCTCCCCCAGGGCCTATGGTCAGAGGGCTGGACTCTGTGCCTGCCCAGTGGGGAAGATCCAGCTCCCTCTACCCCATCCACCTTCCTGGGACAGGGGAGGCCACTGGGCCAAGGAGCCCCCCCACCCCCCACCCCCGCCCATGCTGGCCCCAGACATGCGTATTGGCATACAATTGCACAGCCGGCCTCTGTGGCCCCACCACCTACCACCCGCTGACGTGGCTGCGGTTTTGAGGCCCCAGAGGTGCAGATTAGAGACAGTGTCCTGTTTTCTGCGGTTGCAGAGGCAGGTGGGGGTGGGGGACAGGCTCCCCTGCAAACAAGCACACGCAGAGGCCCCTTGTCCTCCCCTTCCTCCACACCCATGCACACGCGGGGACACACACACAGGGGACGGCCAGGTGGCCCAGTAGACGGGCTGCTCTTAGGTCTCAGCACCAGACCTTGCACCCGGCCCTGTTGCAGCTGGGGAGAGGGGTCAGAGGAAGAGGCTGAGAGCTCCCTCCCCCACATGGGAGCTGCAACCTTTAATGCTTTGTGCCCACCCAGCCTGGCTACGCAGCCACATTCACCAGTTCTTTCTTTTGGGGAAAGAAAAGAACCTCTTTTGGCTTCTCCTGTCAAAACCACATCCCTGGAGCAGGGGCCTGCATTCATCACTTTGTGGGGTGTTGCTCTTGGGCTCCATAACACCCACAGTGGCTAGACTGCCATGGTCCCCCAGCACCTGCCAGGTCCAGCACCCTCTCCCCACCACCCCCCAACCTCCCACCCTCTGTGCACCTGCACCTTTGCTGCTCTAGGAATCCCCACTGGGAGGGGGAGATGAGTGTGGCCTCCAGAACCAGGCCTCCTGGGTTGAATGTTAGCTCTGTAAGACCTTAGGCAAGTCACTTCAGCTCTCTGAGCCCCAATTTCCTCCCTGGCAGAGCTGTTGTAAAGATGAAGTAGGTTCATATATGCAAAGTGCTTAGCCCAGCACCTGTTGTGCAGGGAAGTCGTCAGATGTGAGCTATGCTCTGATGGTTTCCTGCCTTGGAGCCAGGAGGGCCTGAGAAATGGCCTGGGTTGGGACTTGTGACCCAGGGCTGGCGCCCCAGACTGAGCCAGTGGCTTTCAGACCCACCAGGAGCTTGTTGGAGACGCTAGAGGGCCAGGCAGCAGCTGGGCCTGGGAAAGGGGCTCACACCTCAGCCTGCAGCCACCCGGAGGACAGCAATTCCCCAATCTCCCACCCTCAGGCTTATCGCCCCCAGCGGCCTCCCCCCCCTCCCCCCCCCCCCCCCCCCCCCGTTCTCTAAGCCCCCTGGCCTTGGAGGGCGCCCCTCAGGCTATCTCCCGCAGTAGGAATGCCTGTCAACCTGCTCTCTGAGCCCCTACGGCTCCAGCTTCCCAGGGCCTTAGGCTCCTCAAGCAGGAGAGGGGATAAAACTACACCAGGGGTTGAATGTCAGGGGAGGTCATGGATGCAGAGTGCATGGCCCTGGCAGCCAGTCACAGCTACCTCCCCTGGCTGGCAGGTCCTGCTTTTGCCGGGCTCCCAGAGGTGTCCAGGAACCCCGACTCACGGCAGGCCTCATGAGAAGTTCTTGCTGAGTGGGGGCTGGAAGGAACTGGGAGTCCTGGGAACTGACCAAGGGGTCCTGATGCCTGAAGCCTTAGGGTCGGTGCTCACCCCAAACGGAGCTTCACTGAAGGAGGAAGGAAGAGAGGACTGGCTGAGTACACCCTGGGCCCCAGAGGAAGTTGACAGTTCAAGGGCCCGCACCATACCACAGCTCCCCGCCCCGCCGCCTCCCCTGCTGACTGACATTGGTGGGGAGTCCAAGACCCTGCCTGCTGCCCCCACCCGTCCCCCACTCAGGCCCTGGATCTGTGAGGTAGGGTCCCAGCCTGGGGGCTCCCACAGGTATTCTCTGCACAGCTGGGTAGCCAACAGAGCCTCATGTCTTCAGGTCTGCATTGCTTTCTCCAGTCTCATTTAATGAAGGGCAACCCCGTCAACAGCACCTCTTTACTCCCCAACACTGCCTCACATCTCTCAAGTGTGGCCCTGGAAGATATCTATTAAGCACCTACTGTATACAAGGGGGTTTCATCTCCACAAGCTCATTTAATCCTTCACAATACCCTGAAGTGAATATTTTATGGATAAGGAAAACAGGTCAGAGAGGCCAAGTAACCTGCCTGAGGTCACACAGCTTGTAGGTGACCCAGCTGGCCTTCCAAGGCAGGCTCCTGTCATGAAGTTCCCTATGCCTACAGGTGACAGACTTCATGCTGGAGAAGCCCTTGGAAGGCCAGTGCAGCTAGGTCTCTTGTTTGTCAAGGAGGAAGTGGACACCCAGCATTGGGAAGTGAGTGCCTTAGGCAGTGCCCGAGGCTGCTGCTGGCAGAACCAGGCAGGATTGGGGAACTTTCTTTTGGCATTGGATGCCTGGTGGGAGGGGCTCTGCCAGGAAAGCTTCTTCCTTCACCGCCTCCAGATCTCCCCTCAGAGGCCAACTCCTTAGAGAAGTCTTTCCAGACAGTCCTAGATGAAGGAAGTTTCTATCATCCTTTACCTACTGGCCTGGCTTCATTTTTCTTCATGGCACTTACTGTCCCTTGCAGTTTTATGAATCACATTATTTATTTCTTGTTCTCTCACCCCTCCCCCAATTAGAATGTGAGCTCCTTGAGCTTGGAGAGGGTCTGTCTTGTTCCCATGCATGGGACAGTAGTACCTGGCGCAAACTCAACAATTTTTGTGAGGAGTGAATGAATGAACGGAGTCAGGTGGCTCAGAAAGATGCTTCTGTTTTATGGGGGAAAGTTTGGTGTGAAGATGAACTTATTAAAGGCAAACTAGATACGTAATTCTAGATGCAAGAAGGGAGTGAGAAGTAATTTAGAGAAGAGAAGGGGCAGGCCAGCATGTACGGATACAAGGTTTGGCACACACGCTGTAAAGTGGGGAGAACCCCCTCCCCAGTTGTGCAGTTCTCAACTTGGACAACAATACATGACGACCCTGGGGGTGGGAAGAACACAAAAGTTTTGGCCCCCTCAGCAGACCCAAGGGGGTGAGGGAGTGATGAGTCGAGGCAGCTCTACAGGTGCCTGCCGCAGGAGGAACAGGCTGTACCCAGCATGAGGACGCCACGTGGTCGCGGTTAACAGTTTGCCATCCGGTGGCATTGTCTCCACAGATAGTTGGGGGGGTGTGGGTAGTGCGGGAGCGATTGTTCTGCTGTTAGCAATCTCTAGTACCTGGAGGACCCAGGGGGACACGCGTGGGGAAATCACCCCGACACACCCCACAAGCACACACCAAAGGCTGCGGACAGAGATGATCACAATAGCGGGAGGGAGGGAGGGAGGGCTGTTTCCTGAGCCAGCAGTGAACTCTGAAGGCGGAGGACATTGTGTTCTGAGACTTCTCCATTGAGCAGAGGACTCGGTGAAGAGCCTGTCCCGGCCGCCTTCTTCCTCCCCAGTCGTACAGACTGGGCACAACAACAATCACCCCGTGATTGTGGGGCCTGTCCTTGATGAGTCACCTTGCCCACAGCAAACCTTTTGGGGTGATGTTATCGGCCCTGATGCTTACTTAATTCCCTGGTTGACATCACCACCGCCCTGTCTCCTTCTCGGCACTGCAGCCCGCGGGCTGGCACATCCTGGAAGGGAAGGCGGTGAAGGTCTCTTGCCAGAAGCTACAAGAGCGGGTAAATCAGGACCCTCAGTCACGTGGCTATTAGCCTCAAGGTGCTTGTCCTAGTTTCTTGATTCGCTGGGCAGGGGCCTTAGTTTACCTCTTAGGAAATACTCTCTTGAGTCTGTATCCTTGGGGTGTGGTCCCCCAGTCCAGCCCTCTGCTGGCTCAGGCATGTGTTTCTAAGTTCTGTCTCCTGCAGGGCTCTCTGCCTCCGAGCCTCCATGATGGGTCTTTGGGTTCCCAGGCTCTCCAGGGCTCCACTAGGTTGCCCTGCTGGCCTTCTTCCTGCCTCCCTGTCCAGACCCTCTGTCCTGGGACCCAGCTCCCTTGGAAACCTTGGCTCCTTGCTGCTGCCCCAATCCCACCCAGGGGGGCTGCCTCCTGGGAGCAGAAGCCTGTCTTCCTCCTCCCCTTCCTCCTCCTCTATCCCTGCCTAGTATTCTCTCTGGCCTCCCTTCTCTGTCACCCTTCTCAGGGCCTCCCTGTGCTCAGTGGCACAAGGAAGGAGCCTTGGAGTCGGCAGAGTCCTAGCAGGGAGGACCAGAGACACAGGCTGTTTTGTGTCAGCCTCAGCCTGGTCTCCGCTGGCCAGTGGGTGCTGAAAAGGAAGGGTTGGGTCCGGCCACCCACTGGCCCCTCCCCACCATCTGAGGTGGATAGTCCAGGGGTGAGAAGGGTTAGGCAGGGAGGTGCCGGAGTCTCTCTGCTCAGGCCTCAGGGGCAGGACCTCAGTCCTTGATGGGATGCTGCCCGAGCTTGGCAGGGAGGGAGGCAGTGTGGGGAAGTGGGTGGGGCCAGGCAGGCCCTTTGAACTGCCCAAGCAGCATCCTCTGTGGCCCCAGGAGACAGTCCCCAAATGTCACTGCCTGAGGCCAGGGCAGGGGGAGGGGGAGGTTGCTCAACACCAGTCTCTCTTATGCTAGCTGGGTGACCAAAATGAACGTTCTTAGAAGGAAAAAGGAAAAACAAACAGAAAACCCCAAAACCTACCACTGAGGTCATTCCTCTTACCCCCAGCTGCTGCTGAGCAGATCCTGAGAGCAGATAGCATACCTGGGCCATGGCTGGCTCTCCCCGACTCATCCTCGTGGACACAAGGCCATTAGTTGACCTGGCTGTTCCACACCCAAGCACTGGCTGTTCCAAGTAAGAAGGGGTGAGCCCAGAGGGAGGCACGGAGGAGCAAGCCCAGGCTCAGCCCTACGCACCCCAGTTTCTTTGGACCTTTCCCCACCTGTCAAATGGAGGAAACCATTGAGGACTCAATGAGATAATAAATGTGAAAGTGCTTAGCAGTGTTCACTAGCCAGCCAAGAGGTGGGTGGGGGTGGGAAGTCCTGCAGAGAAGGGAAAATGGAGTCAGGAAGAGTTTCAGAGAAGAGGCCACACCTCAATAATTTAAGAACATTAAATCGGTTGACTCCATCTGCTCTCAAATCTTTTAGCTTCCCTTTAAGCCTTGAGTTGAGTTCTTATTCATGCTGTCAGGTAATTGCACACCTTGAGAGTGATGGGTACCACTGCTGAACTTAGCCTGTAGTCACCTAAGACCCCCGGATCCTTTTTTAAGTTTGAGAATACAGAAGCCTCAGTGCAGTCTATTGGGTGTTCTGCGGTAGTCCTTCCCTCCTAGGCCACAGTGTGAGCTTAGATTCTAGTCAACTGAGACTGCTTTCCTCAGTTGGAGAGTACGGCCTGATTCTGGCTGTAGCATGAGGTTGTACCCTCTTTAATCCTGAACCCGAAGCTCACTTCCACTTACATATCCATACATATCTCAGACTCATTTATGCTAGACAACTTGTCTTTCTCAGTAGCCCTCTCTCCGCTTGGGTGCTAAATCGTAGTTCACGGTCAGACTCCTCACCACGCAAGCCGGAGGCTTAGTCATCCTTGACCGCTGCCTTCTGTCCACCACATCTGATTAGGTCTCTCATCTGGTAGATTCTAACACTTTGGTATCTTGAGTTTTTCCTCTTCCCCTCTTCTGCCCCATTTCTGTACTAGTTTAGATACTCATCTCTTCCCTTAAGAACAGGCAGTAGAATCAGTCACACCTCCTGGGCCATCCTCCCCATGGATGCCACGGGGCGGGGGGCTCTGCTGATGCAGTGGAACCCTTCCCTCCGCCGTGGCACCTGCCAGTCTTCCTGGCTTCAGGCCCCCGCACTGCGGGATATGGACCGACAGGACAGACGTGTGGATTTTGGGAAGTGCTTGCTTAGTTAGGTTTGCTCAAGCTGCTGATAATGCCCTTCGCTTCCTTGTCAGCCTAGAGAGTAACCTCCTCCTCCAGGAAGCCTCCCAGACTGCACATGTACATGTGGGTTGCTCCTTCCCCAGTGCCCAGCTCTACTCTGTTCATTGCATAGTGAGTGTGCACCGCCCTGCAGTGCTCCCCAACCACAGACTCATCTTGATCCTCTCTCTTCCTGGACCCTGATTCCACCAAGAGAACACGTGCCAGGCAGGCCTGGGTGGTATTTGGTTCTGCCCCTTTCCCACTGGGGACTTCAGACAGTTATTTATCTCTGAACTTTCCTTCCCTTATCTGTCAAATGGATTAATACCATTACGGGCTTCTCAGGATGGGTCACTGAGTCAGTCATTGCTTGGCCCAGAGCCTGGCACACCATAACCGTGTAGCAAATGGTACAGATGGTTTCCACTGTTGTTACTAATTAGCAGGACAAGGGAAAAAGTGCTGACAACTCAGCCCTCCCATCCCTTCCCTAGAGTTCTCCTTTAGCTCAGCCCCACGCCTCTGCTCATCCCCTTTCTGGCTGTCTGCTCTCCCCACCTTGACAAGGTCTTGGGCAAGGTTGCCTGGTCCCCTTTTCCCCACGGTTCCTCCCAGGACAGTCCCTTCCTCCCACCCCCATCCCCCGGCCACTGCCCAGTGCTGTCCACACGGGGCTGCAGTGCTCAGTGTCAGACTATTGTCAGCCCTTTCTCAGCGTGGCCTGCTCCGTTCACGTCCCGTACTGCAGGTGCCGTGGCTTGTTTAACAAGGCCCCGGAAATGTGCCCCCAGCCACACAGGGAATGCTGTGCTGAACCGGCAGGCTGGTACAGCGGGTCATCTGTACCAAGCCCTGCCCCCGTCCCTTCCTGTCTTTCTTGCCTCTGTATGGCTCAGCTTCCTCATCAGCAAAATGGGCACAATAATTCCTTCTCCTTCTTCGTCATCTGGAGGAAGGGAGAAGAATGGGGTCAGCCTGGGAAGATGTGAGGAGCTGGAGATCCTGCTGTGCTCAAGGCAGGCAAGCCTGGCTGAGGTGTTTGGGTGGTAGGGCACTGGGACACAACAGGAGGTGAGGGAGGTAGGTTCCGCCTGCACCTTTCCAGCGGTCCTACACCTGTGCCTGAGTCCACAGTGCCCCCTGCTGGCGAGTCATCCCAGAAGCTCCCTGTGGGCAGCACCAGCCCCACCCTTGGGCTTTTCCCTAAGGTGACCACCAGGATTGCCTGGCCTCTGTCCTCAGGGAGCTCAGGCTGAGGGTCAACATGCACCCATGGCTCAGGAAGCCCAGGCTGGTGGTGGGGAGCCAGCGCCTCTGTCTGAGAAGGGAGCTTCCTAGGCCAGTGAATTCGCCATTCTTCTCCCATTAAATCACCGAAATCTCTTCAGGAGAGAAAGGTCGGCAGTTCGGCAGCGAGTCGGAAATGGTGTGTTCAAAGCCCCGCCCCTAGCCCTTGATTAAGGCTCCCTCCCACCGCCCGCTACCTCCAACCATGGACCCTCTGGGGACACTTCAGTGGAGGGTAGACGCTGAGAGACAAAGAGGGGCGCTGGTCCCCTACTTGCACTTGGGCTGGACCCCTCATCAGCAGCCTCACCATCCAGACACAGTCCTCCCAGCACTGCAGAGCCCACGGCTGCCCGCCTTCTTACCAGGCCTTATCTCCCCAGCAGCAGCTTCCTTGTCTCAGCATCTCCTTTGCCTGATTCTGTGATGGGTGCTGCCGACTCACGGAGAAGCAACCCCCTCACTGGCCTTCCAGAACAGACATGCCACTGTTTCCCACATCTGCCCCTGCCCCTTCCTTGCCAGCATCTTCCCTGCTTGGTCCTTGAGGGCCCGCTCTGGAGGAAGGCAGCCCTCCATAACGTCCCCCAGATTGAGATCCAACAGGCTGTGGCCACCTCTCCCTGGAAATTCTCCCCCACTCCCCACCCTGGATTCTGCTCACTCTTTTTAAGACTTTTCTCTCAAACTGTGATCTTCCCAGACTGCCTATATAAGGTCAAGATGGCATTCCTCCTCCAGGAAGCCTTCCTGGATGGATCCCAGCTTCAATTCCCCCGCCCCGCTGATGTCAACCTTGTGTACAATCCACTTTGTCCTGGGTACATTTGCTGTTCTATCTGCCCCACAGGTGCTCCAGGAAATACTTATGTCACCTCTTTCCCTGTACCGCTGACAAGATCATACCTGCTCCTTGAAGCCCACATAAACCAGTGGTTCTCCGCCAGGCATGGTTTTGCCCCCAGGAAACATTTGGCAATGTCTGGAGATAATTCTGGTTGTCATGACTAGAGGAGGGTGCCACTGGTGTGTCTGGTGGGTAGAGACCAGGGATCCTGCAAACCAACCTACAACACAGCCCCGCAACAGCCCCATGACAGCCCCGTGGCAAAGAAATAGCCAGCCTAAAATGTCAATAGTGTTGAGGTTGAGAAACCCTGATTTAAATGAATTCACAGACTAGGTATTAAAATAGTGGCCACAAAGTGGGTAATGGCAGTAGGGGAAGGGGACAGAGCTGGCATTTCAGAACAGCCTCCCCTCCACGTGGCCTTTTCAGTCCCCTGAGCCTCCCTACTGCTTGGTCAAGCCTTCTGTAAGAGGAGGCTGATCTTAGCCAGAGGAGGAGGAGCTGGAGCCTGTCTAGAGGACCCATGGGGAAGTGGGTGCTGTGTGGGGAAACCCTTTGGGAGCAAGGGGTAGCTTGGTCTCAGGTTAGTTATCTATAAAATGCGGATGAGTGTTCCCTTCCAGTCCTAATGATCAGAGGTTCTCAACTGCCTCTGGCTTTGCACAAGTCCTTCCCTGCAGCACCCCCGCCCCGCCCCCCATGCTGCCCGGCAAGAGACCTCCCTCAGGGCTGAGGGTGGAGTACCAGCCATCAGCCCCTTAAACAGATTGGGGGGGTATTGTGGCTTTAATTGCCCTCCCAGGAAACAGCTGTAAGCACAAGAATGCTTTGATAGGCTTCATCAAAGCTGCTCCATATCGCCTGGGGACTGCCTGGGTGGGGGGCATGCAGGAGCCTTCAGCTGGGAACAGCTGTTATCCAGGCCCCCATGCAGAGGTAGAGGCTATGAAAGGTGCCCCTGACTTTGGTGGGGTTAAGAATGTCCCAAGACTGGTTACCCCGAGGCAGGCCTCTCTAGAAGCTCTTCGGGGTCCTTCTCTGTACCCTCCTGGGTGGGCTTAGGTGACCCATGGCCCTTGGCCTTTGAGGGGTGGCAGCTTTCCTCTCATGAAGAGTTCTTTCACAGGAGCAGCCCGAGTCTGATTCCCTGGGACAGGGGTCCACAAGGGGGGGTGGGCCAAGTCATCCCTTCCAGCCCCCTTCATCCCACAGGGCCTCTGGGCATCTGGTGAGTGGGGAGAAAGGGGCCCCTGAGCGAGTGTCTCCCCAGAGCTCACAGATCTGCCTCACAAGGATCCAAACCTGTCAGGAAAAGGCTTGGTCTTTGAGGACAACAAGCAGGAACCAAAACTAACTTGAAACCTCTGCCAGACAGCAGCCCTTCAGGACTTTCCACCATGAAAACGTTGCACTCAGCAGCCCCGCCCAGCGTACACACCGCAGGCCACACACACACCCAGCTGAGCGCAAATCAGGCTCACTGGCTCAAGGCAGAGGGGACACAGCCAATTTCAGCTGCACCCCCGGCCCTGCTGTATCTGGGTGCTCATCCTGAGCCCCAGATGTCCCAGGCAGTTCTGCGAAAATTTCTCCCAACTGTGCTTCCACCGGTGGCTAAAAAAACACCCAACGACTGCCCTGAAAGCATTCCCAAAGATTTTTGTTTCTTCCCATCTGGCTAATGCAACCGATTACCCGACGGCTAGGTTCGGGAGAGCTGTCACCCCCAAGGGTGATAGCCATGATGGTGGTGGTGGCAGCGACAGCCTCGATCGCCAGCACTGAGTGCGTGCTAACTACCCCCAGGGACTGTGTGCTCCGTGCCTTGCTGACACCACCTCATTCAACCCTCAAAGCCACCCATCAGGTAGCTGCTGTTATTATGCCCATTTACAGGTCAGAAGACTGAGGTGCTGAGGAGCAAAAAACGTCTGTAGAGACAACAGCGTCAGAACTGGGGAGAAAACAGGTAGAAACATGATGGGCTGTGGGTCAGTGCCTGGGTGGGCTGTGTCTGCCTTGGGACCCCTTGGGAGGACACCTCCCCCCAAGTGTGGTCCCACCCACACGTCCTGAACCACCTCTTAGCTCTTAGGTTAAACATTACCCTCTGATGTCCTTCTCCGATAGTGTGGAGTGTGTGGTCAGACCAGGGGCCCTGGGGCCTAGGGCCTGGGTTCTGGGCAGAAGGTCCGAGGGGAGGGCTGCAGGCGGAGCTGGGAACTGCTGAGCTGGAAGCCCTGGTTCTTTCTTTCTTTCTTTTTTTTTTTTTTTTTAATTTAAGTGTGGGAAGGACTCACCCAATACAAACACAAACGCAGATGTGAAGGTACATAAGCAACTTGATAAGAGTATTGTCACAGGAATTAGGACATTATCATGAGGACAGTTTGGAATTCATAAATGAGGCCTTCTCAGAAGATATCAATGCTAGCCCCAGTTAGACTGATTGTTAAAACATAAGGCTGAGCTAATCCAGAATATCTACATTCCAGATATTTGATTCTAGAATTAATCTTGAACTCCCTGTGAATCGACGCTTTTATTATTTTTATTTTTCTCCAGTTTGAGTGAGATATAATTGTATTAGCTTCACGCTGTGTTTAAGTTTAAGGTGCACCCAATGATTTGAAATCTGGAGAGATTGCAGAATGGCTATGACAATAGGGCTAGTTGATATTCATTACCTTACATAGCTGCATATTTTTTTTTTCTTGTGGTAAGAACAATCTCTCCCATGTTTCTATGAGTTCTGGTTTTGTTTTGTTTGTTTTTCTTCAGATTCTACCTATAAGTGAGACCATGCAGTGTTTGTCTTTCTCTGTGTGGCTTTCTCTGCCGGGCCCTAGTTCTGAGAGCTGTGGGCACCTTTGGAGGGAGGTTGGGAAGGAGGAGGGTGTGTCTAAGCCAGAGCCAGGCTTTGTCTTAGATAGGACAAGAGTGCTTAAGGAGAAAAGGCAGGGGTGAGGGAGGGGGAAGCATGAGGAACTTTCTGGAAATCTGTGCCTTTTGCCTTCTTTCTGAACTTCCCTTCTCCTCCCCTCACCCCTCCTCCCACCAAAAGCCAGGATCCAATTTCCTCTTTTTCTCAAAATACAACTCAAAACAGATTTAATCTCTGGGGATTGTTCTGAGAAGGAAACCTGTAGAGGCAAGTTGTCTCTGAACTCACAAGAGAAATATATATATATCTCGAACATCTGAAAATAAAAAGTCCATGTGGTGTGTGAGGCCACTTGAACTTCTGGCTGCCGGCCACCTGTGTCCTGCCTGCAATAGAAACCAGCAAGGGCCCCATCTTGGGGTTGGCGGATCTCTCCTGTTCCCACCCCATGGGGACTTTTCAGAAATAACCACAGGGCAACTCTAAATCGGGTGAGGGACCAGCACCCCATGACCCATGGTGGAGGTTAAGATTGCAGATTCCTGGGCTTCCTTCCAGCTGAATACACTGGAATTTTCTAGAAGCCCTGAAGTTGCAGACAACCTGAGCAAGTTCGGTCTGCTAGCCAGTGGCCCCACTCGCTCTGGTGGGTGCTGGGAGCCTCTCTCACACACTGCTTCGGAGACCAGCCTCTGCAATGGAACTTTCGAGCTCTCGAGAACTGCCACCTAATGTTTCAGTCATTCTGAAGTGAGGTCACATGTAATGGAATGGGTGTTGTTCGGTGTGTGAAACATGTGACCCCCCTCTGGTGCCAGGTGTACTGAGGGCACAGGGCGACCCAGTAGGACACGCTGGAGTCACCTGAAAGGTGGTGTTCCAGCCCATATTTGAGTGCTACAGGAATGATGCTCCCTGAACCCTTTCCTCCCATCACTCATGGCCACAGACGCGAAACAGATGGTCCCACAGAAAACCTGGGCCTTCTCGCCCTCTGGCACATGCTGTCTCCAATCCACCATGGGCCCCCTACCTGTGTCTGTGGGCCTCCCTACTGGGAGTCACCAGGCCAGCATTTCCAAAACTGTTTTTTGACAACATTAGTATGTCAAGGAATGTAATAAAACATCTTCCCACAAACATACAAAATTAGCAATATTTTCCTATAAAATGCATTTGGAAAAAATGTGCATGAAAAGTGATGAAATTATGAATGCTCTTAGCATCATATGATGCTTGCTTCTACGCCAGCTTGCTGGGCCTTCAGACTTGAACAAGGACGGCAGCTCTGCAGGTTCTAGACTTGCTAGTCTCTCTGTAAGTTGATTCCTTATAATATATTTCTTTAGGGGTAGATATAGTTAGATAGATCCTATTGGGTTTGTTTTGTTTTGTTTTGTTTTGTTGCATTAACCAGTACAAAATGAGGCTCTCTCTACTCAGAGATGCCAGGAATTCCCTCCGGGGCTTGCTTGTCACAATAAGCAGTGCTGGATGGTGAGATCTTTGAGGACAAGAGTCAGGACTGGTGTTCTCTCCTGTGTTGGTAGACTGTGACATTGGGGGACCCCACATGTGACTTGCTCGAGCATGTGACTTGCTTTGGCCCATGTGACATTAGAAGTGTGATGCAAGCATAGATCTGACCAATGCTTGCTTCTCCTCTTGGGGCTTGTTCTCTTGAGCCGAAGGCCATCGCTTAACCAACTGAGCCACCCAGGCGCCCCACTCTTGGAACATTCTTGGGGAAGCTAGCCATCCAGTTGTAAAGAAGCGTGGGTAGACAGATAGATGATGGTACAGCACTTGGAGAGAGAGCAGCCTCGTGGAGGAGCTGAGGCACCAGACTCTATAGAGGGTCTTCTTGAACTTTCCAGTTGAGGCCAGCTGAGAAGAACCATCCCACAGAGCCTGGACCAAATTCTGACCCATAAAATCATGAGAAATAAATAAACTGTTGCAGTTTTCAGCCACCAAGTTTTGGGGTAGTTTGTTACATGGCAATAGATAACTGAGATGCTTATAGTAGGTGTGTAATAAATGGGTATGGAATGAGGGAATGGCAAACCACAGTGTTGGCTCTGGTGGTAGTCCTTTGCACTGGTCCTATACACTCATGAAACCTTGATCACACATACCACCTTGTGATCTTGGAATGACTAATTCTTGGAATGACTAATTATATGTATCCATTTGACTGGAGGCCATGGGATCCCCAGATGGTAGGTCAAACATTATTCTGGGTGTTTCTATAACAGTATTTTTGAATGAAATCGGTAGACCAGTAAAGTAGATTGTCCTCCATAGTGGGGAGGGGGGACCAGTCAGTGGAAGACTTACATAGAACCGAAGGTTGACCTTCCCCAGAGGAGGAGAGAATTCTCTTGCCTGACAGTTTTGGAAGTGGGGCATTGGCTTTTCCTGCTTCTATGCCAGCTTGCTGGGCCTTCAGACTTGAACAAGGACAGCAGCTCTGCAGGTTCTAGACTTGCTAGTCTCTCTGTAAGTTGATTCCTTATAATATATTTCTTTAGGGGTAGATATAGTTAGATAGATCCTATTAGGTTTGTTTTTTGGTTTTGTTTTGTTTTGTTGTTGCTGTTGTTGTTTTTGAGAATCGTGGAAAGTGCAATAGCAAGAACAGGTGTTGCTATAACAAATAGCTAAAAATGTGGACACAATGTTAGAACTGGGTGATAAGGAAAGGCTGAAAGAGTTTTGAGACCTGTGCTTGAAAAATCCTAATCACCTTGAGGGGA
This sequence comes from Mustela lutreola, assembly GCF_030435805.1. NCBI lineage: Eukaryota > Metazoa > Chordata > Mammalia > Carnivora > Mustelidae > Mustela > Mustela lutreola. Next base: position 69,692,367 of record NC_081298.1, read on the forward strand.
CATTTGGCAGGAATATGGACATCAAAGTCCATTCTGACGAGGGCTTTGGAAGGGGAAAAACTGCAGAGAATATAGCATTGTGGTAACTAGCATGTTGATGGAGTATGACTAGTAGAGATGCTTCTGGTAAGATCTCAGGTGGAAATGCCCAAGGTGCTCTTGGAAGCAGAAGGAAAGGCAATCCTTGTTATAAAGTAGCAAAGGATTTGACTGACTTATGTTCCAGGGTTTTGCGGAAGGCAGATCTTGTGTCACCCAGAGCATTTTTTTTCTAAGCAAAGTGTTAGAAGGGCGGCCTGATCCTTCCTTACCACTGATAAAAAAATGTGAGAGATGGGGATGGGGGGTGAGGGGGAGGAATTGAAAGAATATTTTCAGCAAAAGGAAACCAGAACTTGAAGATTTGGAAAATCCTCAGCCTATCCATATTGCAAAACATGAGAAAGTGTGTTCTGGAGAAACACCAAAGATTTGGCTGGATGATTATTCTGTAAAGATGACCCACGAATTAATCAGCTGCCTCTGCTGAAGCCAGAAATAGGATTGGGACTATGGCAGCAAGGCACAGCCTGTGGGGACAGAAGGGGCCAGAGGAAATGGAATGAAGGAAGCCGCTCAGATTTCTGATCTACAGGACAGGGCACTAGAGGATCCGATCTCGAACATGGTTGTCCTTCCAGAAGACGAAAAGTGACCATGAAAGCTATTTAGAGATCATAAGAGCTGTCACTCTTACCATAGGTCCAGGGGATGCCACTATCTCTTGGCTTCAGGGTGAGGGGTCCCTCCTCAGAGTGAGGGGGACAGGAGGCCCGCCCAGAGCGGAGGGGGCAGGGTCATTGCTGAGGGCCACAGAGGTAATGCTGCTGCCCCAGGGGGCACAGAGGGCAGAGCACTAAACTAAACAAGTTTGACCTGGAGCCTTAAGACTTGCTTAGTACCCTTCCTTCTTCTCAATTCTCCCTTTTGGGTGGGAATGTCTGTCTTTTGCCTGTCCCGCCTTAAGACTTGCTTAGTACCCTTCCTTCTTCTCAATTCTCCCTTTTGGGTGGGAATGTCTGTCTTTTGCCTGTCCCGCCATTGTGATCCAGAAGCACAGAACATGTCTGGTCTCACAGGTTCGAAGCTAGAGAGGAATTCTGCTTTGGGATGAATCATACCTCCAGCCTCACCCAGCCCTGATTTAGATGACGTTTAGGGAGACTTCTGACTTGGTGATGGACGGGTTGACTCTGGGGCTGTTGAATGGTGTATTTTTTAAAGATTTTATTTATTTTTTATTTGTCAGAGAGAGAGAGAGAGCACAAGCAGGGGGAGCAGCAGGCAGAGGGAGAAGCAAACTCCCCGCTGAGCAGGAAGCCTGATGCTGGACTTGATCCCCGGACCCTGGGATCATGACCTGAGCCGAAGGCAGACGCCCAACAACTGAGCCACCCAGGCATTGCAGAGTGAATGTATTTTGCACGGGAGAACGATGTGAATTTGGGGAGCAAGATGGCAGAATGTTATGAACTGAATTGTGTCCCCCTAAATTGAAGACTTAACTAACCATGGGACTGTATTTGAGATGGGGCCTTGAAGGAGTAAAGATTAAATGGGGTCACAAGGGTGGGCCTTCTCTAACAGTACTGGTATCTTTGTTTTTTGGTTTTTTTTAAAGAGTATTTATTTATTTATTTATTTGACAGAGACACAGCAATAGAGAGGGAACACAAGCAAACGGAGTGGGAGAGGGAGAAGCAGGCTTTCCGCTGAGCAGGGAGCTGGATGTGGGGTCGGATCCCAGAATCCTGGGATCATGACTTGAGCCGAAGGCAGATGCCTAACAACTGAACCACCTGGATGCCCCTCCTGGTGCCTTTATAAGAAAGGACAACAGATTTCTCCCTCTCTCTCCTTGGGTGCACACAGGGAAGGCTACATGAGGGCCCAGCAAGAATGTGTGTTTGCAAGCTGAGGAGACAGGTCTCACTGGAAGCCACATCTGCCAGCACCTTAACTTGGGCCTTTCAGCCTCTAGAACTATGACAGAATACATTCCTGTTGATTAAGCCACCCAGTCTATGGTCTCTTGCCATGGTGGGCTGAGCAGACGAATACAATTCCTCACAACTTTGGTGAGGGAGGAGCCAGGCGCACTTGGATTTCAAGTTCCACTTTCATGGATTGCCTCACTCGGCCAATACAGAAGTTCTGCTATGGGTCAGACATGGTGCAGGCACTGGCTTCAATGGTGAGCAAAATGGTCGCCCTTCCTGTCCTCACAGAGCTTAAGAAAGTCATGGAAAGGAGACGCATGTTCACCAAATAACAGCTCAAATAGAGAGAGATTAGTAACGGTGTTGAGGACTGTAAGGGGATGTCACCTCGTCAAGGTGGTCAGGGACAAGTTTTCAAAGAAGTGACGCTGGACCTGAGACATGAAGGGTGATCAAGACTACACTAGGTGAAGTGGGGAAGGAAAAGTATCGCACACAGAAGGAACAGCATATGCAAAGGCCGCTCCCACCAAGGAGGGAGTTGGTGAGCGTTCAGGGACCAAGGAGAATTCTGCCCTGCCTGGAATGGAGAGGAGACGGGTGGGCAGATGGCATCCAAGATGAGGCTGGCTCTCTCCTGCTGGCTGGACCACAGCAAGGTTTTGTCACAGGAGCAGTAGGAAGCCACTGATCTCTCTTAACCTGGGATTTGGCATGGTCAGATTTGCATTTCTAGAAGATGCTTGTGGAGGGTGAGACCGCTGAGGGGGTTAACGCAGAAGTCCCGGAGAGGTGTGCAGAGGTCTTGGACCAGACTGGTGGCTACAGACATGGAAGGAAGGGCTGGATTGGGCAGCTGTCTGGGGAGGCGAGGGGTAAAGTAACTGGGCTTTGGGAGATGTGGGCAAGCAAGGAGTCAGCCATAACCTGAGTTCTCGGATTTGAGCTCCTGGGTGGGTGGTGGTGCCACTCACAAGGGAGAGAAGATGGGGAGGACCAAGTCAGGAGTGGAGGCAACTACTTACCTAATTGGGTGAACTTAAGCAGGTTACTTTGAAACCTCTGTGTGCCTCAGTTTCCCTACCTCAGTACTAAACGTGAGGTAATGTATGAAGAGACCCGCTCAGCGTAGCCGCTCCTGTAGGTTGGGGCTTCCCGCCTTTCCCTCTGTGAGGTGGCCTGGCCAGAGGCTACTGTTCCCATTTTAAGGATGGGGAAACTGAATCTCGGTAAGGCTGGAGTCTCGCCCAAAGTCACACACTGTTGGATCCAGGCTTCCAGAAAGGTCATGGGAAGAGCCTTCCTGCATTGCCAGGCTGCTTTCCATAGCAGCACGCAGATCTCCGGAGCAGAAAGCGTGCACTCATCAGCAGCTGTCATCCCTGGAAGCCTGGGATGGGGCAGGAAGAGAGGAGAAAGTTCAGGTGGGAAAAGGGGGGGTGGGGGAAAGGGGATGAGGGAGCGCTGTCGTGAGGGCAGGCCCACAGTCCCTAGAGAGACAGGCCGTTAAACACTAAATTCATAGAGGAGCCAAACTCCAACACGCAGGCTGGTCACAAGGTTTAGTCTTTACTCACATGAAGTCCAAGGTGGGTACTCTGACTGGCAAGAAGCCTGCCTCTAAGGGGAGATCTGGGCACTCCAGCTCCTTCTGTCCCCAGGATTCCGCCATCTCCTAGGCCACGTGATCGCGGCAGCAGGGGAAAGAGAGGTAGATGAGGCACATGTGTTTCTTCATGTCCTCAGCCCACAGGAGAGACGCATGGCTTCGGCTCACACTCCGTTGGCCGCCCTTGATGACGAAGGAGGTGGAAGTGTAGTCCAGCTCGGTGCCCAGGAAGAGGAGGACATGAGTTTGGTGACCAGTTACCCAGGCCTGCTACAGTAGGTCAGGGCTAAGCTCAGTCAAGGGGGCAGGGTGCACCCAGGCTCTGCTGGAATTTCCCACGCGGACCAGCTCCAGGTAAGTAAGTTGAAGGAAGCAGGATTGATTCCAGGGCACTGGCTGACCATTAGCAAGGTTAAGGGCTATGAAAACTGTCTCTAGCCGAGGCCAACGGGAAACCTGTCCTGAAGGCCTCAGGAGAGCAGGCTGTGAGGAGTTTGTGAGAGAAACCACCTGGACTGCACCTACCACAGCATTTGTGGGCTGGCAGAGAGAGGAACCTTGTGAACTGTAACTGGGCGGCCTTGACGAGAGGGAAGCCTCCCTGAGAAGGGACATTTGGACAGAGACGCAAAGATGCTGAATCATAAGGACACCTGTCCGAGGGCAACGGGAGCAGCAAGTCCCAACCCCCTGTGGTAGGAGCAGGCCTGCAGTGTTGAGGACCCCGCTGCAATAATCTGGGCTAAACGAGAGACAAAGGTGGTGACAGTGAGCAGGGGCAGGGGGAGAAGTGGTTAGATTCTTGATCTATTTTGTATGCTTATCCCTCCTTACCTCACTTCCTTCCTTTTTTCAGTTTTCTCATGAAGACACACTGAGGTGTTTCCACATCCGTGCCCTCTTCTAGACTGTACACCCTTTGAGGGTAAGGCCTGGGCCTGGCTTCTCTCCCTAGCCTCACACCTGGCCCGGAGAGGGCCCAGTGCCAGCGCCCAGCAAACAAGCCTGTGGAGAGACAGCACGTCCTCCTGAGTCATCAGATTTCACGGGGCTGAGCCGAAGCCCTGCTTGTCAGCATGTTGCTCACTGATGGGAAAAGCTTTCCTGTGGTCTAGACACTCCTGACTCCAGTCTAAAGAGACCTTCTAAAGAAGGTCAGTGTGTCCAGTGGAAGGAGATGGGGCTTTCCCTCCCTGAGCTCACAGACCTACCTGCTGGGAAGACAGCTTCACGGGTTCTATTTTTTCCTGGATGTTCCCACCTGCTGACTTCCCCAGATGTGACAGGATACACAGAGAGCTGTGTCCAGCAGGGATCCTGGGCCCCAAGCAGTCTGGCCCTGGGCTCCCACACTGCTGGGCTCTGCACTGCTCGCTCACTGGCTTGTGGGTGGGATCCCCAGTGGCTTTGCGGGGCGGCGGGGGGGGTGGTGGTGCCTTGAGCGTGGTTGTGGCAGGCTTTGTTTAATCTGGGCCCTTCCCTGCAACACCTCTGCCTCCCCCGCCCCCGACTTGTACAGGAACTTGGGTACAGCTGATGTTTACAACCCAGCAGCCCATGGACTTGAGAGGGCTTCGAGAAGCCCTACAGCCTTAAATTCAGCACGTTGCTATAGGCTTCCAGCTTTCTCCAAAATCGCATTCTGAGAGTCATGGGTTTCCTGTGCTCTCATGCCACAAATTAATCGCCATTTCACTTTTCATCCCTTATCCTGTGTGCAGGGGCTCACGGTGTAGTGGTTACAAAACCCGTGAGCTCTGGAACCGGACAGACCTGAGTGGGCATCAGAGCTTCCATTCTTCCTCGAGAAGCTCTCTGGGCTTCAGTTTTTTCATCTGTAAAATGAGCACAGTCATAGTATCTCCCCAGGAGCTCAGCTGTGACGATGAACTAGGGTATGACTTCGTGCCTGGACCCACGATCATGCAAAGCTATCCTTGTCCTTAATCATAACTCCCAGCGAGGCAGGGCTCAGGGCTGGTGCGCATCCCTGCGGGCTCCGAATCCTGCCCCTCTTTCCACCAGCCTCTCAGTCCAGTTCCACGTTGGGCCAGAGCAAAATGGGAAAGCTGTGCGCGTTCCGGGCCTCTGGGGGAGTCTTCGAGTGGCTGAATCTGTGAATGATTCTTCTGCAGGTGCCAGGACCCGACCGCCCCATCCTCGCCCAGCGCCAGAGTCTGCCTGCCAGACCCTTGTCAGCGGTTACAACCAGCAGCTGCCTCCCGCTGCCCGAGTTTTATCAAAAGCTCAGTTGAGAGAAATAAAGTTCATGGGGGTTATTTAAAGGCCATGCATTCCATCCATTCTTCCAGATGAGACTTATCCCTGAATCGAGTCGGGCTCTCATGAAGCTGAGTTGCTCTTGGACCACATGATTTAGCTGCCACAAAATCTTTATTATGTCCCTCCCTTATGATGGGGCTTTGTGGAAAAATGGCTGGAGGAGGCAGGCTGCTGCGTTTATTTTGGGATGCTGCTGTCGCTAGTTCCTGCTGCCCCAGTCCGTGCTCTCTGTAAGACCTAGAGGGAAATATATTTTAGGTCCTCGTTCCTGGCAAAGCTCTGTATCCTCAGAGCAATCGGTGGGCTTCTGACCTCTGGGCAAGGGGACTTGGGAAACGGACCCCCATTCTCATTTTACTTGGGCTGCCTGGAAGCTCGGATGCGGGGTTCAACTAGAAGAACCCTCAGGGATCTCTTGACCTGGGACGCAAGGGAGATGACTTCTATCCAGACACTGATTTCTGACAGATGGGATTGTCAGGAGTTACTATGATTGTTTCGTATGTGTCTCGTTCGTTGCTTCCGGCTTGAGTGGGACCAGAGTGGGACCGGAGTTCCTGGAAAGCAACACAGGGAGAGCTGGTTGGGGTGGGTGGGAGAAGCACCAGGAAGGAGGACACAAAAGTCTGAAAATGGCACAAGCTTGGCGGCGGCGGGGGGCGGGGGGGAAAGTGGTTTCTAGGCCGCCGTGGAGGTGAGGGAGGTCTGGTCTTCCTGAACCAGAGGGTGCGAATAGGGATTTTTCCATGAATTTGAGAAGAGAACTGCAGCCCTTGCTCAATTTGAAGTTCTCCCCGAAGCCCCCTCTGGCTTTCTGGGTATTTCTGTGATGTTGTGAAACACTGAAACTGGCAGTGTCTCCTTTCTCTTCCTCTTCCCTCCCTACCCGAGGCCCTCCCACCGCCTTTTCCCGTTCCCTTCCTTGCCCCCTCTCCAGTGACCACGGTCCTCGGTCCCTCCCCGGGTCCTACTGTGGCTGTGCTGCTGCTGGAGCAAACAGAGGCGGCGAGGACTTTGGACCCCCCGTGGGAAAGCCAACACTAACTGAACGCTCTACGCTGAGCCACACATTTAGGAACCGACATGACCGTCATTTATCTGATTTATGTTCGGGGGTTCTGTGCCGCAGCAGCTGGTGGCACATTTCCCGTGCTGTCTCGGCCAGACCCCCTCACCTAACCTGTTTGCGTGTCTATCTCGGACAGGCTTCTCAGCTCCCGTGCTATTGATGTGAGGGGGAGGGGCAGAAACTCTTTGCTGTGGGGCCTGTCCTGTGCCTTGTAGGATAGCTGGCAGCATGCTTGGCTTCTGCCCGCTGGATGCCAGGAGCAGCCTCCACCCCGTGACAGTCAAAAAGGTCTCCAGACGTTGCCAAATGTCCCCTAGTAGAGATGGCAGGGCACTGACCCCGGGCTGGGAATGGCCATCCCTTCCGCCATTCCTCGCTGACATCCGTCCTGGACAGAAACCTCTCTGGTGTCCCGACTCCGTATCCAGTTTGTGCTTCTTCCTGCCGCTCTGTTCAATGCCTGCTCACCTTCTGGGCCCACTTTTCTCTTGGGGTCGCCATCTGCTTCTGACTAGCAGAGGGCAGTCCTTGCACATTCCAGGTGTCAGCGCCATGTTGGTTTCGACTTCTGTGACCTTATCCCTTTTTGTCAGCTGTCACCGTGCAACTGAGGACTCGCAGGCCCAGAGTGTAGGATGCTAGTGTGTGGCAGAGGACCTAGGACACTAGCCCAGGCCTCTGGCCCTGGAGCCCAGGCCGTTGAACGCCCCCCCCCCCCCATCCTGCCTCCAGCCATATCCCTTCTTTCTGAATATGCCTATGCCTCTTCCTGAATGTGCCTGCAGATCTGGCACAGAAGCCCAGCGTGGGCAGGGAGGTGGCTTGCTGGAGGTCACATGGCGCCACCTGGACCCCTTTGATGGGATGCCAAGTGTCTTGGATGTTGGATTGGCCTTTATTCGGGTCTAGAAATGGCCAAGTGATGTTGCCTAAATGTCTGACAGGAGCCACCGGCTCTGGTGAGTGGAGCAGGTACAGCGAGGGCTCTTTGCTAGCTCTGCCTGTGGAGAGGATTGGCAGGGCTCACAGACTCGGAAGGGGCAAATTTCTGGCTGTGCACTTACCGTCCCGGGTCTCTATGTGATACCCTCCGTGCCTTGAGTGCCGGAGGAAGAGCACATTTTACCAGGCCCCCTCCGATGATTGATGAAGGGGGGACAGAGGGCACGGTGGAGGGGCTTTGTTCCCTAAATGCCATTCACATGACTCTGACCTCAGGGCTCTTCCCCTTTCTCTTGTCTTTCTCCTTCACTGCATTCGGCTCTGCTACAGTTTCCCTTCTCTGTTTTTCTTTTCTCAATTCACACAAAGCCCTCAGAGGGCTGGAGCAGCCCCCCCCTGGGGCCCCCTGCCTCTGACTGAGGTTGGTTTCCAGTTCCTGGACTGCGGTCCTGGGGGCCGTGTGCCCTGGAGTGCATGTGGAGGCCTCGGGGGACCTGGAAGGGAGCAGGAAGGTGCTTCTGGCTTAGAGCTTCATCTTCAGTTTCTAGAAGACTTGTCTGCAATGATTCTAAACTGACTGCTGGGTCAGAATTGCCTGGGTAACTTTCCAAACAGTCGAATAACCAGGATCCGACCTGAGATTCTGATCTCCTTGTTCTGGAGCGAGGCCTGGTGACTGATATGATGTGAAATCTCCCCATATGATTCTGATGAGTGACCAGGAGTGAAAGCCACTGTTTTAGTGAGGGTTGAGTGTCAGAGAGAGAGCACGGGATGGAGTTTAGGAGATCTGGGTCCCAGTCAGACAGCCCTCAGCCAGCCTTGTGTCCCTGGGCAAAGCCCCTTCTCTCTCGGGCAAGAGTACCCCAAGGAGAGATGACAGATCTATGGCATTTTAGACTCGGAAGGGGCCCAGAAAACCAGCCAATGCATCCTTTCATTCTAGAAACCTGAAGCCTCTGTGTGTGGACATGTGGGGGCAGTGTGTAAGTGGACGGCCAGGGGTCCCACGGGGCTCTGCCAGGTCAGATCTGCAGGCAAGGATTGGGCTGTCTCCTCCCACTGATTACACTCCGCAGGGCCCCTCAGGAAGTTCTCTCTAGATTAGACCTTCGGGGAGATTGTGTCCCTGAGAGCGAGTACCAGTGGGTCTCCCCACTGTTTACTGGGGGAGGAGGCTAGCCTTCCAGAGCCTGGGTGGGGGAAGCAATGGCTAGAGCCAAAGGGTGTTGCTCTCAGCCTCGATTTGCAAGAGAACTTTTGCAGAGCTGCTGACTTTTTGCAGCTGTTTTGTGGGGCCCATGGACTGAAAGGGGAAGTTTGGCTGCATTTAGAAAGTTGTCCACAAAGAGGAATGGCGGGGGTGGGGGTGAGGAGGGTGGCTGCGTTGCAGAGCGGGAGGAGGAAGGTGGGTGATCTGGGAGAGATGCCAGCAAGGGCCTGAAGACAAGGGTTTGATTTGGGCCCACATGGTGTCACTTTGGAAGCTTTGGGGGTTGGGGGGGGTAGTTGGGGATAAAGCGAAGGAGACAGAAAAAGGAAAGAAAAGAAAAAAGAAAAGAAAAGAAAAGAAAAGGAGGGGGCGGGGAGAATGAATTCCCAGCCCGGGAGTCTGGCTCTTTCTTAGATTGGAAGCAAACACTGAGTGTGCTGGGAGCATGGCCAGCCCTGCCCCCAAGGCCCAGTGAATGGTTTCCTCTAAAGGGCTACAGGGAGATGGTGAGAAGTGCAGAGACAGAGAGAGAAGCTTTGTCAAGATGGCTCAGCCCCACAGTGGGGTATGCTCCCCGCTCCCCCCAAGGTGCGTAGAGATCTCTGGGCAGCTTGAGTCCTTCGGTCCCTGAGGCCAGGAATGCATCTGACCCCTCCCTGGACTGACCGGCTCCATGGCAGCAGCAGGAACAATACTGCACAAGGCTCCCAGCCCCAGGCTTGGACTCCTGGAAGAGTTCCAGGGCCTTGGCTTTCTGTCCCTGCTAGTAGTCCCACTATCCAGTAACGAGTGTCCCAACCCCAGAAACCAGGAAGAAAACCAGAGCTCCCGATGACCATTCTGGTCATACTCCCCCTGCCCCCACCAAGCCCGCTGTTCCCTCTCAATCTCTGGCACCCTCAGGATGCCACACTCTGCTGTCCCCACGCTGCCTTGTCCATGTGTGTATGTGAAGCTGCAGCGAGGGGGTGGGGTTGGGGGGCTCCGACTTTGGCCCAGAGTTCTCTTACAGAAGGTCCTGCCCCCACAGGAAATTTGTCGAACAAAGCTTCTTGTCCCAAGTGACTCCAACTGATGGGACCATGAGAAGAGGACTCAGCAGCAGAGACTCTCCGTCTTAACACAGACCATGTCACACAGGCCACAGAGACAGTGCCAATGCCTTTTCAGGGACACGGCAGAGTCAGCAGCCTGAGGGACTGGCTTTGAGGATGGGTGGAAAGGGGGAGCCGATAGGGGCAGCCTAAGTCACAGGGTCCCCCGGGGGAACTCTGCTGTCTTGATGGTGAGCATCCAAGGTCAGAAGCACAACTCTCAAAGAGTTTGCTCAGTATGCCCTTGGCACAGCAGGCAACTTGACTCAGCTCAACAAGACTTTTAGTGAGTGTTTCATGGGTGTCTAGAGCACCAGATTTGGGCACTCCACTGTGCTAAACGCTAGGGATGTGGGAGAGTGCAAACCAGACACAGTCCAGGGCACAGGCACTTGAGAAGGGCCCATGTGGGTCCGTGCTCCTCCTGAGCCCATGAAGGCACCCACTGGGGGAAGGAGAAGGGGGCTCGGCCCTTCCCCCTGTGGTCTTATTGGAGACAAGAGACAAGAGTCACCCACATGAAATACTCAGAGAACAAGGCACCGTCAAAATAGATGCAATCCTGTTTCTTCTAACCACACATTGAATTGTACATGGCCAAGTTTAGGCCGTGTATGTATGTGCTCTGGGTGGACCCTACCAGGCTGCCCCACTGGAGGTGAGGCACTTTCCAAGCTTTATAGAAGGATGGAAAAATCTGATTAGGGGGGTCTGACTGCTGACCTTGAAAAAAATCACATGAGTGTGCTGGCCTGGGAAGTTTGTCTGGACTCGGCCATCTTTCCTGTCTTTTCTTTCCCTTGGCCAGCCCCTCTCTTTCTCCTACCATTGCACTCAGAGCTGGAAACCTTCCATGGCCAATGGGCAGACGCCAGGTTTGGCTGAATGCTTATGGTTCACAAAGCCCGGTGCTAGCTGCAGTTGGATTATACAGAGCACAGGCCTTACCCTTAAGGACTTTTCAAACCAACTTGGGTTCACAAACCACTATAACGGAAGATAGTGAAAGCCACTTGTCATGCACCTGAGTGGGAGCGGGAACCACAGGAGACTTGACGCCAAGCCCTGGGTATGGAATTTGAAATACAGATGCTGTGCTGTGTGTGCGCGCTTAAATCTCAAACTTCAGAGAAATTATAAGAATGTTACAAGTAATTTCTGTAAGCCTTTTCTCACCGATTATTTACATTTTGTGGACTCATCTGAGAACGCGTCAGAGGCATGTTTGCTCCTTTGTCCTTCAATACTTCAGTGTGTATTTCAAGGACATTGTTTGACAGCTAGTGGTTCCCTTATGGCTGAGCCTTATTTCCAGACCCCATCGGATCACTCTACACCCAGACCCCATTGGATTACTGAATGGCAGACAGCCTCTTTTTCTGCTTGGTGCCCCTGCTGGTGGTCTGGCCGGTCAGGGCTGCCTCAGTCACAGGGCCCCCAGGGAAGGTCTACTGGCCATGCCTGAGTTGACCTGCAACCAGATAGCCTGTCAGTCCCCTGAGAGGCCTGGCCAGGTCTTGGCTGAGCTGCTCTCTTCTCCTTCACTTTGCTTTTGAGTTTTCTGTACATTCTCCCAGCCACAGATGTGAACACTGGAGGACACTGGCTTTCTAGTGTGCAACATGGCCCCGCGGAAGCGGAGGGAGCTTGGTTGGGCACCCCCTCCGGGCCTTGGAGGCCAGCCCGGGCTCTTCTGCAAATACAGGGAGGCTTCCTTTCCCTCCTTCGCAGGACAAGGCCCTATGGCTTGGTCTGTGGCCCTGCTCAGGACTGGCAGTCTTAGGCTCAGAGAACATTTTCCAAAGAACAGCTGAGGGACAGAACGTCTCCATGAGGTGGACTGGGATGGGCAGGGCTCTGGAAAGGCCCTGCTTGTTCTGGGAGGTGTTCAGGATGCTGAGGTTTTGGAAATCCATGCTGGTTGTTCATGACTGCTCTCGGCTTCGGGAGGAGGAATGAACGGGGGCGTGTTGGCACATGGTGGCTGGTGGCAAAGGGGAAGCCCAGCACTGCTGAGCTGGGGACCAGGCCCTCTGAGAGGCCTGGGGAGGGCGCTGAGCTTTGAGGGGGAACAAAGGGCTCACCCCTGGAGTCATGAGAAGCTACTCACGTCCAGTGAGCCTTGGCTGGAGCTCTACCGACCCTGGGCCTAGACACAAAACCAATGTGATCTCTGGACCAGCACTCAAGCGTGCCTGGGATGGAGTGGGTTGGAGAAACCTCAGTGAACCCATGAAACAGAGCATGTTGGAGGCATTCAATGAGGCAGATCAGTCTCATGCAAGGAGAGGCCAGAGAAAGGAGAGAACAGACGGGGCCTGCACAGTCAAGAACCGCTCTGGGGAGGAGGTAAATCCTCCCTTTCCAGCTGCCTCTCCCTTCTGTTCTGCTTTTGCACACAGCCAGCACACCCAGTTCCAGCCCTGCTCTGTCATCGCGGACGAGCCGGTTTACCTCCTTGGGCCTGTTTCCTTCTCTGTGAAATGGGAAGTGGGGCGATTGCACTGGCTCCCCGGGGCATGCTGAGAGGGAATCCGGCATGGGTGGGCTTCCGAGGTGCTCGGAGACTTAGGAAAAGTAGCCCCGGCCCAGGCCTAGGTATTGTTTGGAGTGAGCTCCCCGGTGGTGCCTGGAAGGGAAGCCAGGTGACCAGGGGGTCTTCACATCCGAGCTCCCTGACTTCACCTCAGGCTCGGCAGAGGAAGATGCGGGCCTTTATTTCATGGACTCATTCTGCCTGTTATCTGGGATGGCCTAGTACAGGTGGGGGCACCCTGCCCCCCCCCACCCCCCAAGCCCCCCCCCCCCCCCGCCGGCCAGCCAGCCAGCCACCGGCCCCTCCCACTCGGGAGATGTGCCACGCTCAGGAGGCGCCAGAACGCACCCCCTTCTCCTTCCCTAAGAACTAGTCTCAATGCACCCATTACCATTTCCATGGCGCCCTTCTCCAGGGCCCCATGGAAATCTCAGAGGCTTTCTGAGGACTTGTGCAGACTTCAGAAAAGACCCCGGGCCCCCTGCCCACCCCAGGCTAGCTGGCCGGCTCTAATCCCGCTCGCTCGGGGCGCAGAGACAGAGCTCCCTCTCTCCTCGAGGCCTGGGCGCTCACTCTCCCACAGAGCTGACGTTTCTCTGCGGCCCAGCTGGCTGCAGTTTTTAGAAATAACAATATCCCCGGGGGGGAGGAGCGGCGGGGTGAATGGGCGCCTTTGTCCGGGGCCCTGTGAAACCCGATTAATTATGCGCTGCGGAGCGCGGGCAGCGCGGAGGCCCGGCCCCCGGCGGCTGAAAGGCCCGGGCTTGGGAGCCCGGCCCCGGCTCCGCGCGGCCGCACAAAGGGCCGAGAATCAGAAAACCGCCAATTACCCCGCATTTTGTATTTGCCCTTGTCTCGCTGACACTGCGGACGGCCCTCCCCGGGCGGCTGCACTTTGAGGGTTTTCAAGCCCTTTTTTGGTTACCAGGGGCGACTGGGCAGAGGGCCGGGGGTTTGGGGAGAGCGGGAGACTTGGGTGGGATCGCGGGCGGCTGGGGCGCTTGGGGTGGGGGGGAATCGGCCCTGGGGACATGGGTCTCCAATCGAAGGCTCTCGCTGAAGCTAGAGGCTGTGGAGAATGCAGATTCTCGGGCTCCACTCCAGAGGCCTCCCTGACTCAGTCGGTCTGGGTGCCCAGGCTGCATTTTAACAGGCAGTCCAGATGATCTGATTTTTTTTTTTTTTAATTGAAGTAGAATAATAAGTGCCCAGATCTTACCTGTTGCGGGTTTATGCGTTTTGACAAACGTAACCTACATCCTATGAAATTATAGTGCAAATCTAACATTCGAGAAACTTCCATGGATCCTCTTTCCGAGGCTCCCTCCTGCCGCCCGGCACCTGTCCCTGGCCTCCAAGAGACCACTGTTCTGACTTTTGTCATCATGTTAAGTTTCACCTGCTTGGAGATTGTGATAAGTGGAGTCATATGGCATTCATTCCTGTTTCTGACCTCTCGCTCAGCCTAAATGTTTTTGATGTCCACCAATGTTGCCTGTATCAGTAGTTTGGTTTCTTTGTGTTTATCGGTTCACCTGTTGATGGACACCTGGACTGCTTCCAATTTGGGGTTGTTATAAATAAAGCTGCTATGATCATTTGGTAGGAGTCCCTTTTGTGGACATATGTTTTATGTCTGGGTAGTAGATATCTAGGAGTGGAATTGCCAGGTCATAGGGGAGGGACTTAGCTTTAGTGGGTACTCCCAAAAGACTTTCTAAAGTGGGCATACAATTTTGCATCCCCACCAACAAAGTCTGAGAGTTCCAGTTGCTCTCCTTCCCAGTCAGCGCTTGGTGTTGCCCATCTTTGTCATCAGAGCCCTTCTGTTGGTGTGTGTGCTGATAGCTCATGGTAGTTTCCAAGCAAGGGGATTTTAATTGTCGATCTCCTGTGACCACACTTGGGGGGAAAACTCCTGTCTGGTGTAGTTCTTGCCCTTGCTGGCGAGTACCAGAGGGTAAATGACCCCCAAGCCCATTGCTCATTGGGCAGAGACCAGATGATTACACAGGACTCCTAATTACCAAGCAAATGCTCTCTTCTTGCTATGATGCTGTCCCCTTGGCTTACACCTAGTGGGCCTGTGCATGTGTGCTTCTGTGCGTGTGTGTGAAGTGTGGGTCTTGTTCTGCCCAGGACCATTCCGAAAGGATGTGGAAGGGCTTTTCTTTTCTTTTCATGTTTATTTATTTTTTAGTAATCTCTGCACTCAGGGTAGAGTTTGAACTCACAAGCCTGAGATCAAGAGTACCATGCTCTTCTGACTGAGCCAGCCAGGTGCCCTTGGAAGGGCATTTCTGAAGGGTTTCTCTCTGCTACCCAAGTAGTAGCATCCGTGGGACTCAGGAGCCAAGAAACTGGGCCCAGGTAGGTGTAGACGCATGCACACCCAGGGACAAGGGTAGAGGCTGGAATCTAGCTGTCCTGGACACTGACTTCAAGGGCACAGACCAATCCTGAGAGTTCCTTTGCTTTGGTCAGCCATAGAGAGGCTTAGGTATTTTCTGATCAGGCACAGAGGAGGTGCTGGGTGACAGGAACGAGGAGGAAGGAGTCCTGGGCTTCCAAAATCTTTCTTTACCTGTAAACATTCTCCTAAAGGTGATTTTTAAGACCCTCCAGCACTTGGCCTGACCTAGCCTTGTAGCCCTATATTAGGTTGCTTCCTTTTTACATCTCATGCTCCAGCAGTGTTGGATGCCTACCCATCCATTGTTCGCCTTCCACCTTTTTTTTTTTTTTTTTTTTTAAGATTTTGTTTAGGGGCGCCTGGGTGGCTCAGTGGGTTAAAGCCTCTGCCTTCGGCTCAGGTCATGATCCCAGGGTCCTGGGATTGAGTGCTGCATTGGGCTGTCTGCTCCACGGAGAGCCTCTTTCCTCCTCTCTCTCTCTGCCTACTTGTGATCTCTGTGTGTCAAATAAATAAATAAAATCCTGACTCTGGGCCAGTGAGTTGTGACTCTGCCGGCCAGTAGGGTATGGCAGACGAGAAGCTTTGGGGATACTGAGTCATAGTACTCTCACCTGGCTTTCTCTCTTTGGGGAGATGCTCACCCAAAAAGATGGAAACCCCCCCCCCCCTTGCTATATAAGAAGCCCAAACCAGCCGGCTTGGAGAGACCAATGAGAAAACCACGTGGAGAGGCACTTAGGACCCAAACTAGAGTCAGCACCAGTCACCAGATTTGCAAGTGAGTGAGCCTTCAGTGAGTTCAAAGCCCTGACGTGGATGCTTCTGGATGCTTGGGGCTGAGGCCCCAGACAACACAGGACAGAGACAAGCTCTTCCTGCTGTGTCCTGTCCAGATTCCTGACCCAGAGACTCTGCAAACATAATAAGTAGTTGTTTGCTGTGTGGCCACAATAGCTGGAAAGCACACAGCACTGGTGTTCCTTGTATCCTCTCAATCTTATTTCATGATCCCCGTGCCCTACTCCCAATTCTCAATTTACCTCTTCCCCCACCCTCACCTCCCTCTGAGCTACCCTGGGATTTCGTCCTCAGCTCCCTCAGTATACCTGCTCATCCTAGCCTTCCCAGTGCTGTCCTATGACTTCACGTCTGGATGTTTGCATCCCCCGTAAATGGCTTCCTGAGAGCTGGAACGGCATATGTTTCCTCTCTGGACTTCTAAGAGCCGAAGTGTTTGCTGAAAAATGGCACGGGAGGGAGCGGGGCCTGAATTAAGGAAGTCACCATTCTGCTTCCCACTCCCTGCTCTCCTTTCTTCAGGGCCAGACCTCAAGCAAGAGAGACAAAAAGGACAAGAGATGGTCTTTATTTCCAGAGGATTTCAGTTTAATGAAGGAAAGAGTAAGAGAAAGACTAGAAGAAACTAGTGTATGGTTAAATGAGAGTCACAGTCCCCAGAATGGGGAGAGACCTGCATGGAATTCGGTGGTCAGGGCTGGCTTCCTGGAGAGGGCAAGGCCTTAGATGTAAGAGCAGAGCTCTGAAACAAGTCCTCCTTTGATAGGACTCTCGGCTTGCTCTCCCCCCCACCTCCACTCGCTGGGGCCCCTGCTGAAGTGGGGTGTGTGTGTGTGTGTGTGCACGCGTGCACGCGTGCACGCGTGTGTGCTTGCACAGGCATGCATTGACACATCTCTCTCTGGGGATAGTGTCTCGAGGACAAGCCTGGTCCTAACCATCTCCTTTCTCCTCCATCTTGCCGGAGGAATGGGAGAAGTCACGTGGAGTGGGTGCCCAGACAGCTAAATGGACACCCGGCGACACGAGTGAAACTTAAAAGCATAGTGTTGGCCAAGAAAGCAAGAAACAGAATAAAATCCCCAGCACCATGTCATTTCTGTGAGCTACAAATACACAGTGCCTGCTGGGGGTCACTGCTCTTCTTGCTGGGAGAGCTGTGGAGATGGTGGCTGTGGCCTTTGAGCTCGTGGAGGTGGGGGGAGCCGAGCTGGGGCCACGGCCCACCCAGCCATGGAAGCTGCAGAATTTGCAGGCTGTTCTGTTTTGCCAGCCATGGAGCATGTGGAGCCTCAAACAAAATATTTCTCAAAATCTACCAGAATCTGCTGTCAGCAGTGGCTATTACAGAGGTCGATTTGAACCCCAAATTGCAAAATGGGAAACAGCATTAGTACTGAGTATAATTATAAGCAATAAAGGAAACAAATGAGATACTCATTGACAAAGGATATTTTAAAATTTCCATGATGCTCCCAGACAAGGGAGGATCTCTTAAATAGCAGTCCCAATCAATAAAGCTAACAATTTATTAGAAGGTCAAACTAAAGAATGAAGGAAATGTATGATGGCTTTTAAGTTCTTATTAGTTTATGGATATAAGTACCAGACTTTTATAATAAAGTGCTTCGAAGCTAAAACAACACCAACAACAACCCTCAACTAAAAATACATGTGCACAGAAGGGCAATGTATGCTCTAGAAGAACACATACAAAGACTTTAATGTGGTTGCCTTAAGGGGTGGGTGCACTGGGGTAGTGAACAAGGATCGGAGGGATAGAATAGAACGAAAGAGGGCCTTTGTGCAGAAGGAACAGTGACAAGAGTGTGCCATTGAGAGAATGATTGGCTCAACTTGTGCACCGAGGTCCAGACAGAAAGAAAAGTCAAAACTAAAATCACTCTTGGAAATGATCCTCCCAACTTTAGGATGGCATTCATATCTGCGCGTGCATGAGGGAGCAGGAATATGGGCAGGGATTTAGCTGTAGCAGTAATGCTATATTTCTTTAAAAAAGGTAAGGAAATCTGAAGCAAAATGGCAAACTGTTAACATCTGTTGAACTGGGGAGTGGTTATGTGAATTTCTGTTCAATTATTATTATTTTAAGTAAGCACCTCACTCAAGGTAGGGCTTGAGCTCACAACCCTAAGATCAAGAGTCCCATGCTCTACTGATTGAGCCAGCCAATACCACTCTGTTTGATTTTATGTCTGTATGTATGTAGGCTCAATGCCCAGCATGGAGTCCAACGTGGGGCTTGAACTCACAACCCTGAGATCAAGACCTGAGCTGACATCAAGAGCCAGGCATTTAACCCACAGAGCCACCCAGGCACCTGCATTTGATTATTTTAAAATGTGTGATAATTTAAAAAAATTTTTTTAAGAAGTTGTTGTGCAAGACACGGAAGATAATTTTGTGACTTTTGCCTAGACTGGCCACTGAATGGTTTTATAGAGCTGTTTAGCTGTTCTGGTCTGTCAGTGACCCAAGTCCCAATAAGGAGAAGAACATGAAGAATTGATTTTAAAAGCTAAAAGTGCTCGTAAATAAGATCTTCGTGAACGGAGAATGCCCTTGCCTGCAATGCATGGAGCGAGCAGCCACAGGAACCTTTGTTTTGGAATGGTTGGACCGATCAGCCATTGACCTTGGGGATGGCAAATCCTAGCTTGTCATTGTACAGAGCTGCCGCAGGTGACTCTGGGAGGGCTGTGTGGCTCAAAGTTAAGGCCTGGGCTCTGGGAACTCCCCAAAACAGTGAGGAGCTCAGCAACTCAATCTATGCTATAGCCTAGACTTGATGACTGTTCCCATCCCCGGCCATAGCTATGGGTCTGGAGGGAATAGCTGAATCCAGCTGGGTCAATCAGATTCTTTCTCTTAAGATTCCAGGATTTTGAACCAAGAGGTAGAGACTGGCCGCTGTGGGGATGAGGCTGCTTTAATGGAGGTGTTCTAAGGAGGATGTTCATTGACTCCAGATGCTGAGGTCCTTGGAACCGTCCTGCCTCTGGTCTTTCCTGAGGCTAAGTTGTTCAATCCTTTCTTGAAATTTAATACGTTTATTATTATTATTATTTGCCAGGGTTGATGTCTATTACTTGTCCTATGGAGTAGGTTAATATAATATTTTATTATATCTTCCAGCTGTCTCCTAGTGCTGCTTCTAATACATATGGTAACTTTATTAAGTTAGAAAAAGGTGCCCCGCTGGACAGACAAATTAGAAAAGGCTGTTGTTTGCTCCAGGCAGCTATAGTCCCTCACTGGGGTGAAATGTTCGGCCAGTGGAATGTGGGGCTGGGTTACAAGGCCCCTTGGAGCAACATAAAGACTACATAACCATTTGCTGTGGCCCTACCTGCCTGCCCACCGTTTGTATCCTGGCTGATTTGTCCTCTGCACCAAAGGTGTCATTAACAGTATGAAACGTTGCTTCAGATAAGATTTATTGGAAATGTTGGTCTATCATGTAAGCCCTATTTAGGACTTTAATGCTCATGATCCAAAATATCATTTTTAATCTCTCTGTGTTGAAATCTATAGAAAGTCAAGCCTTAAAGAAAATTTAGGAATACTCCATGGCCTGGTAAAGTCAACAGAAGCCTCATCTTCTTTGATGAGTAATCTGCACAGACCTTCCACCAAACAGCCTGGCAGATATTCTTGAAATGTCAAGGGGCACTTCTCTTTCCCCCATGGGAATGCACTTAGCAAGATCAAGTGCATAGGAGCTAGTGGTCAAGGAGGTGTCTAGAGCTGTGGCAGGAGTGACATGGAAACCACAAGGCACCGGTGGCCACAGGAAGCCAGCCATTTCCGGGAGGAGACAATGCCTTGAAGAGAGGCTGCCCCAGCTCTGATTTGCTTATTCATTTTCATCCAGCCATCCTGTATGTGACATGAGTCCCATGACCTTTCTGAGAGCAAGCTGAGTATAGAAAACATGTCAGGAGCTTTCCCAGGACAGGGCACCTAACCACTCCTGGAGACTGTGCCGTCAGCTGCCATGTTTACGAGTAGAGCAGGCAGTGTAGACTAGCAGTTAAGAATGTGAGTCTGGACTCAGAATGCCTGGGTTCAAACTTCAACTCTGTCATTTTCCAGCTGTGTGACCTTAGACAGGTTACTCAACCTCTTGATGATGGTTTCAAAACATGCCCACAATCCTTTGATTCTCCTCCCCTCGCTCCCATCCCTGGAGTTTACACCCCTGCCCCTTGAACCTGGGTAGAGGCTTGGGAGTGCCTAGACAAACAGAGTGCAGCAAAAGTGACATGTGTCATTTCCGGGGCTGGATTAGAAAAGACCATGCAGCTTCTGATGTCTCCTTTTGGGACACTTATGCTGGGAGCCTTCAGATTTCATTTATAACAAAATCCAGCCACCCTGAGTTTGCTTGTGGAAAGACTTCAAGCACAGAAAGAGAGCCGTGAGGAGCCCCAGAAGGGCCTGAAAACTCATGGAGAGGTCCCGAGTGAGAGCTGCCTGGCTTATTTGCAGTCAGCTCCCAAATTCATGAGCAAAATAAATGCTTGTTATTAGTTTGGGGTCATTGTATTGGGATGGATGGTTATAATGCAGTAGACAGCTGATCCAGGCTTTTCCTGACCTGGAGGGGGACAGCTGCCATAAGAGAACCCAAATCTCTGGCTTAGAACTGGGAGGTGGGCAGAAATTGTAAGGGTTTGAAGATATTGGAAGGGGAAGCCTGATGGCCCCTAAAGAGGTTACTCGTGAGGACGATATTGGAAGCAGGAGCCAAGGGGACCCTTATGATGCAGGGGAGGGAAATTTAGCTGCACTGTCACTTGGAGTGATGTAGACAACAGAGAAGGTACCTAATAACCTCATGGTTTGGGCTAAGGAGATTTTTAAGCAGAATATCAAAAATGCCAGTTGGATTATTTTAGATGTATATGATGAAGATAGAGAAAGATGAGTTAAAGAGGAAAGTTTGGGGACCCCTGGGTGGTTCAGTCAGTTGAGTGTCTGCTTTTGATTTCAGCTCAGGTCATGATCTCAGTGTCATGACATAGATCCCCAAGTCAGGCTCGTCTACTGGGTGTGGAGCCTGCTTAAGATTCTCTCTCTCCCTCTCCCTCTGCCCCTGCCCCCACTCATGCTTGAGCCCCCTCTCTGAAAAAGGAAATGCCTTTTTCAAAAAAGGAAAATTTGGGGGGTGCCTGAGTGGCTCAGTGGGTTAAGCCTCTACCTTCAGTTCCAGTCATGATCTCAGGGTCCTGGGATCGAGCCCTGCATGGGGCTCTCAGCTCAGCGGGGAGCCTGCTTCCCTTCCTTTCTCCGCCTGCCTCTCTGCCTACTTGTAATCTCTGTCTGTCAAATAAATAAATAAAATTTTTAAAATTAAAAAAAGGAACATTTAGTTTTCAAGCAATTATATAGATTGTATATAAAATATTGTATAGAAATTATTAAAATTGTATTGAATTGTATAGAAATTATATAGAAAATATTAAATTGTATAGAAATTGTATAGAAAATATTAGAAAGCCAGGGATTTTTCTGGGTTTGAAAGTAAATATGGTTTCTCATTCTCAGCCTCCCTAAATGGCAAAAAATTCTCAAAGTCTGAAAGGTCCTCAAAACAAAGACAAAATCCAGGGTGGGACTATAAGAGCCTTTGTTAAAACCTCAGAAAATCAGATGCTTCATAAAATCTTTCAGGTAGACAAAGACCACTGAGTATTTTAAGAGCATGCCTCACAGATTCTGTTTACTAAATAACCAGGCTTCTAAGGATTTTAAGGGGACTGTCCCTCAACAACTTCACCAAAGGCCCATGGTAGAGAAGAGCTGATTTTTTAAAAAGATTTTATTTATTTATTTGACAGAGACAGACACAGTGAGAGAGGGAACACAAGCAGGGGGGGGAATAGGAGAGGTAGAGGGGAAGCAGGCTTCCTGCTGAGCTGGGAGCCCGATGCGGGGCTTGATTCCAGGACCCTGGGATCAAGAGCTGAGCCACCCAGGTTGCCCTGAGAAGAGCAGATCTTTTTATTTTTTTTTTTTAATTTTTTATTTATTTGTTTATTTGACAGCTAGATCACAAGTAGGCAGAGAGGCAGGCAGAGAGAGGAAGGGAAGCAGGCTCCCTGCTGAGCAGAGAGCCTGACTCGGGGCTCAATCCCAGGACCCTGGGATTATGACCTGAGCTGAAGGCAGAGGCTTTAACCCACTGGGCCACCCAGGTGCCCCGAGAAGAGCTGATTTTGATGAGGTTTGTACTATAGCTTTTGGTTCATGGAGCAAAGCTCAATAGGATCCATAGAAAACCTACAAAGTCTTAAAACTAATTGTATTGTCAGAAGCACCATCAGCTTGGACTGAATGGTACAGAGTAGAACAAAATGAAAAAAGCTCCATAATTTTTTGGACTTTGGACCCCCAAGAAGGAAGCATGCTGAGAAAGCTACTCAGTTGTAAACACCAGCAGGTTTTTATAGCAAAGGAAGGGTGATTCAGAAGGTAGAACCAAGAGCCCAGAAAACAGAACCACTGGGAGACATTCCCAGGCAATAGGACTGAACCCTATCCAGAAAAAATGGCACTATGTGCCTGTTTGGATTTCACAGTGACCATGGACTGGTGACTCCTGTGTTCCTCCCCCATGACATTTGAAAGGGAATGTGTACAGTGATTGTCCTAGACCCTGACCAGTGTTGGGTGTATATGGAACAGATAACTTTTTTCTTAGTTGACAAGTCTTTAAATAAAGAGGGGCAGTGCTCAAGCAGCTGTGCTGAGAAATTGCATTTGAGGAAACTTTTCCATTACTGGTTTAGATGGTGGCATCCCAGTTCTCTCGCTTCAGTCCGACGCCATCATAGATTAGACTTTTGGGACTCGCTGGAAGAGCGTAAGTGTGTGCTGCATGTGAGAAGAATGCCTGCACTGGTACACCATCACTTTGGCCATGTTCTGCTGGCTGGGGTGACTTACAGTCCTGGACGAGATTCAGCATGGGAGGGCACTCTGCAAGGGAATAGGTCTCAGGAGCCATGGCTTCCTGCGGCCATCTTTGGAGACTAGCTACCACCGAAAAAATCCTTTTCCCTTTTTCCTTTATTCAACAAATATTCTCTGTCAAGCACACGGTTCCTTCTTGAATAGAGTACACTGAAACAACATGTCCCTTTTGTTTGCTGTGGGAAAGCAACCACCGAGAAGCTCTGTGAAGGGTAAGTAATGTTCAAAAAGTGCTTACCACATAGGGCACCTGGCTGGCTCGGTCGGTAGGAGTGTGCGACTTCTGATCTCAGGGTTGTGGGTTTGAGCTCCATGTTGGGTGTTGAGCCCCATGTTGGGTATTTTGAAGATAAAATCTTTAAATAAAAAATGTATTTACTACATACCTGACCCCAAGCTTGGGGTCTCATGAGGTTGCAGTCAGGCTGTGTCTGAGGTAAAGTCTTTGTCACTCACGTAGCTGGGGTTCCTCGAGCATCTCTCTCTGTGTGGCCTCTCCATGTGAGATCGGCAATATGGCAGCTTCGGAACAGCCAGACTTCTCCTATCAATTCAGGGATCTAAAGCCACATGTCCTGAGAGAGAGCAAGACAGAAGCCATGTTCCCTTTTCTAACCCAGCCTTGGAAGTCCCGCAATGTCATTTTTACGAAACTCTGTTAAGGCAGTCACAAAGGCTTACCGGGTACAGAAGGAGGGGACATCTCTTCCATTTCTCGATAGGAAATATGTCAACAAATTTGACCCATGTTTGAAACCAGCGCAGTATATCCCTTGGGGCTGGCTGTCCTTCCCTCTTCACCCCAAGTCCTCCCCGGACAGCAGCCTTGGCTAACACTGTCCTAGCGCCTTGCATGATGGGGGCCACTGCCATGCTTGGTCTGGGGCTGATTCCAGGATGGGACTGGGACACCGTGCTAACCTCCTGCTCTGGAGAGGGCTGGGCTGTGGGATCCTATGAGCCGTTGGGGGCTGGTGAGTGGGAAGGGGGTCTTTCAACCCCCCTACAAAGAATCTGGGCCTTTGGGTGGGCCACAGCATTTTCAGAAAAAATGAGTAAGGGGAGAATGTCCTTGGCACGATGGGCCTGGTTCCTGGAAGGAAATGGGGGGAGAGTTGGTACTGAGGGCGTCCAAGTGGGGCCGAAATAGAGAGCTTGTTCTGCTCATAAGCTTGCTATTTGAGGACCTGGAGCCATGACGTCCCCCCGAGTTTCCATTCTCTGCGCTGCAGCTGCTGGTTATGTGGTTCATTCAAAATGCTTTGCAGGAAGCAGCAGGCTCCACATTCCAGGGCTTTTAGTCATTTTTTTCTCTCAGAGCTCTGGGGCTGGGATTAGAACGTTCTTCAAACCACACTGTCCTCGGCTGGAATCCCAAGAGGAAGTGGGGGGGTCCCTGGGGGATGAGAACACAGGCCCAAATTCAGGGGCAGGATGAAAAAAGATTAAGGCCAGCATAAGTAAACTCCTAGAGAGATCACCCGAGCTGAGGCCTGGGTTTGGTGAGGGCTGGAAGCCTGTGGGTGGTGACTCTTGACCTGCCAGTCACGGGGCAAGGAAGTTGCAGTTTCTGGCACGTGCGTGTGTGCATGCGTGCGTGCGTGCGAGAGATAGAATGGGATTGGTGGTGGCATTTCATTCTGAGGGTCTCACATGCTCGCCCCTCACTTTGCTCACTGCCCTTGGGCTGAGGGAGAGTGTGACATGGGGCTTCATTTGCTGCAGGGGTGAGTGTTGGGCTCTGGGGCAGGAAGAGCAGCACTTTAGTAAATGGACCCCACAGAAACTTGAACCTGGAGAAACCACATCAAATGTGTGCAGAGAGTCTATTATACTGCTGGCATTGGGAACACAAAGGGTATATAAAACAGACTCCCTCTCGCCCTTGTAATAAGACCTGGGAGATAGGGCCTGGAAGGTCTCCAGGTTAAGGGGGCGGGGAGTGGTAGACAGCAGATTCTGGTGGGCAGAGAGGAGGCAAGTGTGGACATTACCATAGATCACACATGGTGGGGCAGAGCAGAGGCAGGAGAAGGGAGAGGCAGAGCACAGGCACAGGGCAGCTGAGTATCTGGAAGGGAGAAGGGGACACCAGCAAATTCCCAGAGGTCCTGAGGCAGGAATCCCTTCTCAGGTCTTGAAAAGCCCCAGAGGCTAGTCCAAGAATAGGAAGGGGGAGACGCTCTTTCCTCTGAGCGTGGGGAGCGGAAGGAAGGAGTCTCATCCAGCACTTGGACAAAAAATGCCATCATGCTTTTGCTCCCTGTGGTAGGGAGAACTACAAACTTGCCCCCCCCACCCCGGTTTCCCACCCTAATCTCTGAGCAGGATGAAATACCAGGCGCCTGATTCTATAACATTATATGGCAAAGGGATTTGAAGACCTAATTAAGGTTCTGGATCCCTTGACTTGGGGTTAATCAAAAGGGAGATTTTCTGGGGAGTGGGGTGTACCTGATCTAATCACACGAGCCCTTTAGAAGCGGAGAGTTTTCTCTGGCTGGTGGCAGGAGAGGAGGTCATGGATTTTAAGTGTAAGAGGGGATTCCGTGCACCACTGATGACTTAAAGGTGCAGGGGACCATGTGGAAGGGAAGGGCCCGGCAGCTTCTAGGATCCTAGAGGGGCTCAGGGGACAAGCAGCTGCCGGAGCAGAGTTCTGCTCAAACTGGAATGAGCTCAGGAGC
Source organism: Mustela lutreola (assembly GCF_030435805.1). Taxonomy (NCBI): domain Eukaryota; kingdom Metazoa; phylum Chordata; class Mammalia; order Carnivora; family Mustelidae; genus Mustela; species Mustela lutreola. The sequence goes on from NC_081298.1 coordinate 69,717,992, forward strand.
AGATGCTTCCCCAGGGCTTCTAGACGCGGGCCTTGATTTGGGCCTTGTGAGACCCCAAGCAGAGAATCCAGCAGAGCCCTTCTCGAATTCCGATCTTTGGAACTGTGAGATGATAAACAGGGTCTGTTTTAAGCTGCTGACTTTGTGCTAATTTGTTATGAAGCAAGAGAGAACGAAGCCACTGTCCCTTTCTTGTTTCATCCAAGAAAGTCCATGAGGAGGGTAGGATGACCCCCTCTTGCAGACGGGGCTGGCTGGGTGAGCCGCTCTGTTTGCACGTGTCCAGACTGGAGCTCAAGTCTGTGCTCCACCGAACCTCGGGCACTCAGCCTTGGCCAACGGGGTCTCATCCTCCCACTCAAGACAGAGGAAGAGGGCTGCCTCTTCCACTTCACTTTACAGAAGTACCCAGGCTGCCAAGCTGTCCCAGCCCTGCATTCCCCGCAGAAGAGCAGAGCTCCGGCAGAAACAAGAGAAGGGCCATGACCTCCCCCTCCCCCTGCGTCTCAGATGACAAGTCTGGGCTCTGTCAAGGCAAGAGACAGGGGCTGGGACACAAGGAGCCATAGAGTTTGGTTGCGCCCCTCCCCACCCCCAAAAGAACATTCTCTGATTAACTGGTGTGGGGACTTTTAAATTTTATCCTTCCTTTCTTAATCATTTGTTGGACCCATAATTGGGGACCCCCGGGAGCCCAGAAATATTTGCAAGAAGGAAGGTTATGTTTCTGCTAAAAAGCCCTAATGAAGGTTTTCTCATTTTCACATGAGGCCTTTTCTAAAAATCTCTGATTCTTCCCAGGGGTGTCCAGCTCCTTCCCCAAAGCCACTGGCAGGGTGGGGCTTTGAAAGTGGGGGTTTTGGGTCTGGCAGACATGGGATCTCAGTTCTGTCACTTCCCCACCTGAGGGGAGGGTGGGGGGCAGGCAACCTCGCACGCAGGCCTTGGTTTCTTCAGAGAGACCGTTTCTGAGACGCAGTGGGCCCGCAAATACACACGAGAAGGAACGAGTCAGCATTGCTTTCCTTATCTGTGGCTTTACCACAACACGATAGCTCCCTTGGAAATATTTTTTGACAACTAGAAGATATTTTTTGTTCTGATGACAGGCAGGCCTGGTCGGCCAGCAGCAAAAATCTTCTGTCAGCAAAGTTTGCCTGTGTACTCCGCCTTCTCCAAGCCACTTCCTCGATCTGTATCCCGTTTCCTTCTTTCGGGCTCTGCCTGGCCAGATTCCAGGGACCTGGGGGTGGACACACTGAGAAGCCTTTGAAAAACTCTCACAGTTCAGTATTTGGGAGGGAGGGCAATCTCTCACCTTGCGGGGATCCATCTAATGGTGGAATCCCAGGCATGGGGGAAAGACGGGCAGCTGGAGGACACTTTGGGGTGGGGTGGAAGTGCTGCCAGGTCCCTCCAGATGTCTGTCTGGTGGTGACTATGAGGATTGGTTAGGCAAGGCTTCTTCCTGCTTGGTTTCTCTCAACGGCATGTTTGGAGTTTGGAGATTTGATCTAAATCTTCTTAGATGTAGGTTTTGCTGTCAAGGAATCTCCAGGGGGAAAATCTGCTCCATTGAAACTTTGAAAAGTTTCCATTGTGAGGGCTGAGCAGGTCCTGAGAACAGAGCACGGGCTTGTCACATGTTTGGGAGGGGACGAGAGGTAAGAGGAGCTTCAGGGTCTGGGCCTGGGACCCTTGGCCCCCAGGACAGGGAGGAATATCAAGGGATGGAGGAGTGGGGTGACCGTGTTCATTCTTTCCTGCTGAAGACGTGCCAGGTGGGCCTCGGTGACGTGGGGCCGGCTGCCCAGGCTGGGATACCGAGGCTGGGGCCAGGCACTGCCCTCAGCTGCCTCCGCCCTCCTCCCCCCCCGGCTGTGGGCTCAAAGCTGAGCCAAGCATAAAACAGACAGCCTCTCTCCGCCTCTCTGTTCCCACCCCCATCCTGACGGAGTCTGGTTTTCATCACCCATTAATCACTGAAGCTTCCCACAGCCTGTGTCTGTCTGTCCACACTCACCAGCCCCCTGGGCCCTGGGGGGATGGATAGACAGACAGGCAGATGGTCTCTGACTTGGGGAAATTTAGGGTCATCTTTCTGTACTCCGGGCCAGGGAGAGGCTCACTTCCTGAGCTTGTTAGGTCATCCCCACCCCCCAGTCCACCCCGAGGCTGCCAGCCCAGCCCACCTCGCCCTGGCAGCAGGCGATGGGGGCCATTAGCTGTCCCGTTCACCAGGAAGGAAATGGGTTAGAGGGCTGAGGAATTCTAATGAAGCTTCCCCAGCTGGCAGGCCGGCTGGCGGATGAGAGCTGGCATCTCCAGCCCCGCTAGAGTGGGTGCCAGGCCTGTTGGGCCTGGCCTCCTGGGTGCCCACCTGCCGCTGTGGGAACCCCAGCTTTAGGCTGCCCTGCAAACCCCCTGAAGATTCGCAGTTGCTGGTCCAGCCTAGCTCTCTCTGGCCCTGTGCTCATTCTCTCCTTCTAGTTCAGCCTCCTGGCAACAACTCCCCTGAAGGAGGCGGCCCTCTGGGCTGGGATTGCCACGGGGGCCCCGCCCATGCCGACTGCCCTTGCACCCACTTCCCACCCCCCACTGGAGAGAGGTAGGTTCCGATCTGGGTCTGCCCTGACCCACTGTGTGGCTTGGGTAACTCACAACCTCTCTGGGCCTCAGCGCCCTTGACCATGACAGTCATAGTCACAGGGCCTGGCCCCTAGGAAGCCCCTAGATGCCCCAGTTGCCCATGCCTGCCAACTCACTTGGGGTATGGGCTGAGGGTTGGTGGGCAGCCCAGCGTAGGGCTGGGAGTGGCAGTGGTGAATGGCAGGCAGCCAGGGGCTCCCCAGCGGTGGTCACGTCAGAGAGCTGGGTCAGTCTGAAAACCTGGAAGTGACACCAAGTTAGTCCTTCCTTCCTGGCCCAGCCTTTTGTGCTCTCCCAGAGCTACGTCTGCAGATCCCAGGGATCCCCAGCTCTGGCTACACTTCCAGCCCTTTCCCAGGACAGGCCTCTGCCCTGGTGGGTGGTTGCAGCACCCTCCAACCCCCCAGCTGGTTTCCACTGGTGCTGGAGACTCACATGGAGGTCTGCTCCCCACGTTGCCACACAAGATCTCCAGCAGGCATGGCATCCCTGGGATGGCAGAGCCCACCAGAATGAGGATTCTGAAGCTGTGGGACTGCTTCCCACAAATCTAACATGCGCATCTGCATATCACTGCAGAACGGTTTTCATTCATTTGCATTTCAGTCCCCTGTCACACCACCCCACCCCGTACTATTTCTTTTTCCACCTCTAGTTGGACTAAATAACCAGCAACTCCAAGATTGTAGTGTCTACACCCTCCACCCAATTCCATCCATTTCAAGTGTGTTTTGAGTACCCGGTGTCTGCCCAGGCCTGTGTCTGAGCTGTCAGGGGATGGAAGCCAGGGAAAAGAGAGTTCTTGCTGTCACAGACTAGCTGGGGTAACAAAATTCGCTTTCCGGGGAAAGCATTCACCAGAGTCCTCTTGGGTGTGAAGCTGATGAGGGTGTTGGGGGTGCTGGGAGCAGGGCTGGGAACTTGGAGGGGCTGGAAGAGCACAGACAGTGAGCTCCAGGGTCCCTGGCAAGGGGCTTCATACATGCTGGCCTCTGTGTTGGACAGGGGTCCCTGATAGCCAGAAGGGTGAGTTCTCTTACCGAGCCTTGGGCTCCATGGCTGTGTTGGGAGCAGGCCCTACACAGGGTCGCCCTGGGTTGTACCATTCCCTGCTCTTGGCCTGCATGGACTGGACAGAGCATGGGGCCAGAGCCAAAGACAGCCTTGAGAGAGGTAGCTGATGTGAGAGCTCTGGGCAGGCAGGAACAGCTGCCCCACCCAGTCCAATCCCCAGCCAGAGGACAGGGTGAGGGCATCGAGGTACAGAGGGGTGAGGTCCCCATAGGATGAGGAGGAGCTGGGACATCAACCCGGTGGTCAGATTCCTTGGTCTGATTCTTCCACCACCACCCTCTACGGCCTCTGGTGAAGTGATGGTGAAGGGAATTGGACTGGGCTCCTGAGAGGAGTTAACAGAGAGGGGCTGGTCAGGCTGGGCTGTGCAGTCTGCCTGTCTGAGTTCAAATTCCGCCTCCACCCATTACCAGCTGTGTGACTTCAGGGAATCCCCTTGATTCCTCACCAAAGGTTTTCTCCTCTGTGGGGTGAGCCTAGTGACACCACCTACCTCGTGGGCACCTGACTTGCTTGGCACAGCGTCCGAGAGCTGTGCAGTAAGTGGGCTCCCCATGTCTGCCGTGGGGTGGGGATTGAGGAGGAGGATTGCAGGTGGCTTGCTGTGAGCTATGTAAGGAGATGACTGGAGTAGGCACTGTCTAGGAAAGGAGAAGGGGACAGGGGCTGAGCCTGGAGGATGGGGGAGCCCCAGTGCTTGGGGCCATTGGTCCCTGGTGTCCTCCATTCTTCCAGAGAGCCCAATGTGGCATACGTGTCCAGAGCTGCCCAAGGTTTGGCAACTGTCTTTACTGACCTACCAAGTCACTCACATGGATGCTGGGGCTCCAGTGGTAGGAGGGGGCCATGCCCTTTGATTCCTAGGTCCTGAAAAAGCCACCAGCTGCCCGTGGTCAGTCTTTAAGGCCCGCAGTGTGACGAGATTTTGAGTTGCCTGTCACGGTGCTTGAAAGCAGTGTCTTAAGGTTAAGTGTTGCCTTTTCAGGGTTTCTTTAAAAAAGGTCTGCGGAGGACAAGGACTTAGCTTCTCCACACCACTGTGAAAAGATAACCAGCTGCCCGCTGTCTGGGCAGGAAGACCAGGCTATCCGTAAGGAGGGGTGTGGGGGTGCTGAACAGGAGCAAGAGAGAAGAATGAGGAGGGGCTGGGGTCTATGAAGGTCAAACCAGAGGACTCTCTGACAAGGAAACACAACATGCAGAGACAGATGCACACCTAGACGCAGGTTCTGGCACACTCACAGACCCACGGACCAGCATCAGGAGGCGGGTGGGGGGCCAGCATGCAGTTTTTTAAATTTATTTGACAGAGAGAGAGAGATCACAAGCAGGCAGAGAGGCAAGCAGAGAGAGATGGGGAAGCAGACCTTGATCCCAGGACCCTGAGATTACGACCAAAGCCGAAGGCAGAGAGGCCTAACCCACTGAGCCACCCAGGCGGCCTGGAATGCTTTTTAAGAGATTCTTTCTCGGAGTTTAGTTTATGATAAAGCAAGGCACAACAAGTTAGCTCTCTCCTTATACCTTTTAGCTAAGCACACCTGAAAGATTCATCCATACTATTCACTAGGACTAAAATAGAGGTTCGGTGCTCAGTCCCTTCTTTGCCCCAAAGCTGTTGGAAGGGCAGAAATGTGGGGAAGATAGGTGATCCGAGACTGGCTTCCACCTTGGGTCCCAAACCAAGTGCATGGGCATTACCCCTGTACACAGACCCACAGAAGGGTACGCTGACCTGGTCTGGCACATGTGGGGTAGTTCACTCCCTGCTGCTTAATGGCAACCCATCCTCAGTCAGGTCTCTCGGTTTTTCTGGAGAGAATGCTCTAGGCCTTCTCTTTTCCACTATTGGCTTCATGGTCTTCTTGCAAGGTCTCATGCCTGACCTTCCTCCTGCAAACCCTGTGAGCTCCCTTCAGAACACCTCCTTCTGGTGTGGCTGAGACTCCTTATGACTTGGGCCACTCCCCTTGTATAACACAGTAGAGTCAAGAGAGCTTAGGGGAACAGTTGGGTGGACTGCCACATATGTGTCTGTGCCCACAAAACCACCAGATTAAGGTATTCAACATCATAGTTCCACGGAAGATCTCTCATGTCCCTCGTCAGTACATACCACCCCTAGAGGTGACCAGTAGTCTACCTTCTATCCCTATAGAATCAGTTAGCCTGTTCCTCCCCTTCGATCAGTGGTACCATATGGCCTTTTTGTGTCTGGCTTATTTTACTCAATGCTTGGGAGATCCGTCCATGCTGCTGTGTGGAGCAGAAGTTCTTTGTTGGGTTTTCTCCCCATGTAAGTGTTCCCTCACCTGAGCACCTTGCAGTCTGTCTCGGTATTATCCTATTGGGGGATAGTTGGGTTGTCCAATTCGAAGTGCTGTGAATTAAGCATTCATGAGCATGTGTATTCATAGACAAGTGCCCTCTAGTCTCCCGGGTGGAGAGCCAGGAGCAGACTTGCTGGGTGGTTTTTGAGAGTTTTGAGAGATCACAGTCCTTACTTCCAAGTGGCGAGGCCATGGGACACAGCAGTGTTAACCAAATAGGCTGTCCTTTCTCCCAGTGCCCTCCCACCTCCCTCATGCTGATTCTTGGGAAGGTCTTATGCACTGTCAGGCATGAGGAACTGGATGAGCCACCCAAAGGGCTCTGACCTTTGAAGAGTCACATGAAGAGGGTTTCAGTGCTGTAGAGGGCATAGCGGACTGGAGGCTGGAAAGGAGGTCAGGAAAGGGTGGGGTCTCAGGCAGCCAGGCAGGAAGGATGTGATTGCATTACCCAAGGTGCCAGGAGAAGTCAAGCTCCAAGGTTAGCCACCTGTCCAAAGTCACATAGACAGTATTCGGCTAGGAGGGTTGTCAACCCATTTGGGCTTCACTTCAGCCCAGAGCTCTTGGCGACCACAGCAGGCTGCCTTCTCTATGGGGGAGGCATTTAGGGACATTCAGGATCAGGGTCATGGTGCTTCTGAGTGCTCCACCCTGAGATCCGACTCAAGCAACCCTTTCTTGGGCTTCCCCTGCTTGCCAACCCGCCCTGCCTCTGGCCCAATCTCTTCCCAGGAAGACATTCACAGGCCTTGCATTGCCTGAGTCATAGCCATGGGCTGAAGGAAAGACAGACAGAGCCTGGGGGCTGGCATTGCCCAAGACCCTGTGCCAGGACCTGCAGCTGAGCCATCTGTGGGTGAGTGGGGGCAGCTCCCAGAGAACATTCCTGGTAAACCGTTTGCCCAGCAGAATCATCTCTGGCTTTCTTGGCCAGCACAGCGTATTAGGGCTGAGGTTAGCAAGGCTGGTGGGATGGCTTTGGGCATCTGCTGAGGCCTTGGCAGGTCAGAAGAAGGGCTGCCCTGGCTTCCTGGGAACTGACAATGGCCATCTCCATTGGCAGGTTCCAGTACAGGGTGTGGTTCATGGTGTGGTGACTTCAAGCTTTGGAATTAGGTATTCTCTGACTTTGTTGTTCTCCAAGAAGAAGAGAGGCTGGGTGTGTGTGCATGTGTGTGTGTGTGTGTGTGTCCATCTACTATTACCATTCATTCAGTCAGTAGTTACTGATGGCTTATTATGTGCCTTTAGGCACTCTGCAATGAATAAAAGAGACAAGGTCCCCTTCCTCAAAGGAACAGATATCTCCAAGTGATTCTGTGTATACCTAAAGGTGTGTATCTGCTGGAAAATGTAATTGCCTCTGCATGTGTGTGTGTGTGTGTGTGTGTGTGTGTGTGTCTGTGCCTGGACATATGTGTCTGAGCATGTGTATATGAAGGGGAGAGAATTACTCATCCACTCAGAAGACTGTTCAAGAAAGACCTTTCCCAGAGCAGTTACATTTTCATAAATAAAAACAATCAGATAATGAGTTCATTTCCGATCTCAAGTTCGATGCCAACATTCCAGTGAAACAAGACCCGCTGGCAGGCTGCAGCTCTCTGTGTGGCTTGGATTAGCTGGGGGAAAGTACAGGGGTGAGACCCGCCACTTGCAGGCTGCAGGGCAGGGGTGGAGCAGGGTGACCTATAACCAAAAGGGCAGCTGCTTGTGTCTAGGGCTGAGAAGTTTCTCAACCTTGCATGGGCATCAGGAGAGCCCCACCAGCCCACCCAAGGCCTGAACTCCTCCACTCGTTCCTTCAGGAGGAGGGATGGGAAGGGTTGGTGGAATTGGGGGTGGCCCACCAGGCCGCCATGAGTTACTGAAGGCACCCAGGCCAGAGCCCACCGATACCTGCAAGAAGAGCACATAGCAGAGTACAGAAAGAGGCTGTGGGTTAGAGCCTAGAGGGGAGAAGGAGAGGGGTCACACCCAGACCACAGCGCCTGCTTCTGCCTGAATCCACAAGTGGAGAGTTGAGGAGACATCTTGGCTGGCTTTCCCAGCCTTGCACGTCGCCTTCCCCCATCCAGTGGCTTGGATCCCCTCCTCTACCTTTCCCTGTGTTCCTGCCAGGCAGAGCCTCCCCTACTCTGCCCTCTGTGGCCTTCGCGTAGGCTGGTGCATCTCTTTGGAATGCTCTTTCCCCAAGCTGACATGTCCAGAACTATGCATCCTTTAAGATCCAAATGTATGCCTCTGTGAAATCTTCCCTAATTCGGCTGGCTGGAAGCATTTCTTTCCCCTCAGCAGTTACCACCTTCCAACTGTCTCCTATTTTTCCTCCCTGCGTCCACGTTCCAGGAGGAGCAGGCTTTGTGCTGGACAACGCTGATTTTCTCCTACAAGTCCCGGCCAGCTTGAAGGTGGGCTGCTCCTGGAGGCTGGCCGGAAAGGTGAACTGAGCCAAACTCAGTAGCCTGCTCTCTCAGGGGGAAACAGAACAGTTGTGAATTTAAGACCCAGTGCCACTAAGAACGCCTTGGCCGCTGGACTGGGGCTGAGAGATGGGCATCTAGCGGGGACACGGCAGGAAAAGGAGAGGGATTTTCCTAGGAGGCATGACTTAGACCCTAAATCAAAATGTCTGGGAGACATCGGGAATGATGCTGGGGTGGGGGAACTGCTGAGAATCGATTCAGAGGCAGAGGCTGATTGCTGGAAAGAAAGAAAAATTTCAGAGGCCGTCTGTCTATCCATCCATCCATCCGCCCCTCCGTCCATCCATCCACCCCATCCACCCGTCTATCCATCTGCTATTTATTCACTCATTCATGCATTCAACAAGCCACACCACGCACCTTCACATAACCTATGCTATTCGTCTGCACCTCAGAGCATCTGGGTGAGGAACGCCTCATTACCTCCAAGGGGGAATCTGAACCTCAGAGAAGTCAAAGTCCGTGTTCAGGGTCACACAGCTGCTGAGGGCCTGTGCCGAATTTACACTCAGGTCAGCCTGCTTCTCCAGAGCCGGAGCGCTTCCCACGTCAGTGAGGAACAAATGGCTTATTTCTCAGTCTCTCCACAGCTTCAGGCTGAGCTGGATCATGACCCTCCAGCAGGATGATTCAGCCTTGTTCTTTGTCTGGAAGTTCAGCCTGCATCCCCAGCAGGGCCCCCACCACAGTTTTGCTATAAACCAGCTGTCTTCATCTTTTAAAATACTCACTGACAAGGCCATTTGTAGGGGCAGTGTCCTAACCCAAAGGAGCAAAGCTCCAGGAGTGGAATTGCTTGTGTAGTGGAAAGTTTTGCTGGGGACAGGGCTTCCTATTTGCTAAGAGGTAGGACAGTCCTGGTGAGAGCCCATGGTGGGCTAAAGAGGGAGATAGGGATGAAATGGTCTAAAAATCACCTGGGAGGTTGTTGAAAATGCATATTCCGGTCTCCTTCCCTATAGCATCTGATTGAACAATCTGGGTGTGCCTGGAAATCTGAATTTTTAAGCAAGCCCTAAAGGTTTTGATGTGAGTGGTCAGTGGACTAACAAGAAATCCCCAAATGGGTTTTCTGGGACACAGAAATCCCAAAACAAGCCTTTCCTTAATGCACCTGAAGCTCACACCACTGTCTTGCTTTGATTCATGACACAGCTGACTGGCATTAGGCTAAGTACCCGAAACCCTACAGTTTTTTGCACGCCCCTAGGCAGGTGGTTTTTTGGACCCCCCAAAATAGATCCTAACACTAAACTCTCTTCACACTCACCTCTTAAATGTGTCCTTTCCATCCAGCCAGAGCAAACTTTTGGATTTTATTATTCCGCGTATTTCCTATGCTGCTCAGCTGGGATGGTCTGCAGATTGGAGAATTCTCCCACCCACAGCCTCATCCCTGACAAACATGGTGAAGGGGCCAGGCCCAAGCTAGATAGGAAGCGCTCTCCTCGCTGCCATGGGCCACAAGGCCTGTCCCCTGAGGGCTTCCCCTCCTGAGGTCCCGGCCTGCCTCAGCCTCCATGCTGCCGTTGGCCCTCTCCAATATCTAGGCGGGCAGGAGACTTACGTCCATGTTTGTGACCCAGAAGATGAGTGGGGGGAGGTGGAGGGAGGGGAGAGGGAGGGGGGACACTTGTGAGAATTCGGTTTTCCTCAAGGAAAGAAAGAGGCTCCAATAAGAGGCCAACACAATTAGCCAGAAGCCTTGGAATGAAATTCCTCCTTCCCCCCTGGTGGAGGGGGCTGAGCCTTGGGCTTCCTAAGGGAAAACTCGGGCCCCTGAGCTGGTTACAGGCGATGTGGGGAAAAAGCGAAAGAGAGGGGGCTTTGGTGACTTCAGTGTTGGGGACCTGGCCAAGACAGAGCTTGGAAATTTGATCGGAGAGTGTAGAATGCCAGACACTTCCCACATTTCTCACAGGGCTTTCTTACGGGAACTGGGGATTCTTCTGAGGATCCTTCTAAGGATTTTAAGCGTGTCTGCCAATCTAATGGTGCGGGTGGGGTCAGGAAGCAAGCGTTTCCATGCCTTAGGTGTTCTGGCCAGGTGGGTCTCTGAAACCACCAGCAGCTGCCTGAAGGGAAAGGTGGGTGGGTGTTGGGGAAGAGGTGGAAGGACCCCCACCCCCCGCAGCACCCCCAGAGCACTCCACTGGGCTGGCGAGGTGCAGTGCTGGGTATTCCTGGGAAAGCAGGCAGTTCTTCCCATTTCTGGTTCTGGAGCTTCTTCCCTGGGTTCAGGTCGTCCGTCAGCCCTGTGGAACTGTCTCATGCTCCTTGAGGGCAGCTGTCTCAGGACTGACCCCTCTCTCTCTGACTGCCACCCCTGTGGCCTCCGGCTCCCTGACTTGTGCTCTTACAGGCGCAGGAGTGAGAGTGGTCACCTCTTAGCCATTCCTTGAGGGGGGCAGACGCCCTCCCGACACTTCAGCCCAGAGTCTGGGAGCACTGTGCCATCCAGGCCTGCCCCTGTCAGGAGCGAGAGGCAGCAGCTCCTGCGGCAGCAGAAGTTTTGGTCTGTGAAAAGGAGAGAACACCGATGTAGCTGAGGGAGGAGGAAAACGGAGACGGCATCAGGCTTTGTGGGTGTAGGGATCCGCAGCTACACAAGTGGGCCTCAGGCACGCGGCTCCGAGCCCAGGCTGTGCCTGTCCCAAGGAGACAGGAGAGGCCTCTCACCTCAGTTTTCCATGAGGTGGAAATGGGGAGCTGAGGAGAGACATGAACAGCAACCAAACCTTCTTTATGAAAGTCAGGGCCTTACGTCGTGAGCTGTCTTTGGAGGGCTTCTCTCTCTTGTGGATAGACTGCCTAGTGAAGTGCCAGGGGTTTGAGAGGCGACAGGATAAACACGACTCATCTTCACAAGGTCAGGTTTACCAGATTATGGAAGGAAAAACAATCACCATTTTTCTATCGAAATAGCCACGTATGTTATGAAGCAGGAAGCATCGTTCACATTAATTTTTAAGGAAACACATTTCAAACGAAGCTTAAACTTGGAGCCCCCTTTAAGCTCTGACTCTCAGATGTTCATTCTCTACTCCCTTCAGACAAATACTCCAGCCCTTTGTGCCTCAGTTTCTTCCTCTGAGAAATGGGATAACAGTACTCCTGTACTTGACAAGGAGTTTGTGAGGGCGAGTGGAGGTGGGGATGTGACGAAGAGCTGGACAGAAACAGGCATTTCCTCCTTCTATGCCAGCAGTTCTCAGGCAAGTGCTGCTGTCCCAAGAGAAAACTCTCATTTAATGGTTCACTGGGCTTCCCCCGGCAGAGCTGGGTGTGACAACCTCTGTCTCCTGGCCATGTGCCTGGTCACCCAGATCTCAATGACCCTGGAGACTTCCTGCCTCAGCCCTCTCCATCATGGAGACAGCCTGGTTCAGGACACAGAGATCTGGACAGGGCTGGGGACCCTCCAATACCCATCTCTAACCCCTTCCTCCATCACTGACTCTGGAGAAGCCAGAGGGAGAGGAGTTTGGGGAAAGGGATGACGTATTCCTTCTTCCTGTGGCTCAGAGTCCCCGGAGCATTTCCAGTGCTACTCATAGGAAGGAGGCTGTGAACTGCCAAGCCATGGGCTGGATCTGGACCTTACCTATGATGGTGTGGCCCCCAGCGTACTTAAAAACCTGGAAAACCCACCTAAAAAGCTGAATTTATTTTTCTTGAAAAGCTCAGGCCCGACCAGTTCGGCCCATAAGACACTAATAGGCCAGAGTAAGCAATTGCAGCCACATTTACAGCAGGTTTTGCCACAGTCGCCGCTGCCCTTAATGCCTCACCCCAGGTCCACCTGTCTACTTCTCCCATTCCCATCAGCTGCCGGCAGAGTGTGCGCTCTGACTGCATCTCCCATGATGCGAGCCGTTTGGTCAGCTGGAGCACGACACCGACTGCCCAGAGAGGGCTCTTCATTTAAAATTGGAGCACTTTCTACTCTCTGGAGTGGCTAGTGAGAGCAAGGTGACAGGGGAAGATTCCAGGTCCTCCTCTTCCTGTCCCCACGGGTCACTCTCAGCCCCACATGCTGCCCTGAGCATTGCAGGGGGGCCTGGGGGCTGCGAGTGTAGATCCCTAAGGGAGGTACCATTCTGGGGCAGGAGGGGGCTGCTGGAAAAGAAACCAAATGGTCTCATTTTCCGCTATTCGAATTCCTGACTTTAGTGACCAGTCTCCTGCACTGTCTGGGGCGGGGAGGTGGGGTGGAGTGGGGGAGCTGGTTGTCAGTACTGACACAACCCTGCATGAATGTCCCAGAACAGCTTTCCTGATGGGAGTGGACCTCCAGGTCAGGCTGGGGGTCTGCACTTCCCAAACCTCTCAGGTGGAGGGTGACCGCTCGGGGGAGGTCAGGGCCAACTTTGTCATTCATCCATCTATCCATCCATTCATTCATTGGACTCATACTTGTGGAGTGCCCACTCAGGGCCAGCAAATGTGTGAGGCACGACTTCAGACTGTGTGACCCTGAGCAAGTCACTATCTCCTCACTGGCGGCCCCTGTGTGTAAAGTCAGGTCATTCTAGCTTTTGCCCTCAGTGCTCTTAGGAAGACGAAATGACACGATGCTGTCCTGGCACGGACTTGGTATACAGGAAGCGCTCAATCAATGTTATCCATGTCCAAGGTGCTACTACTCCTAAGGCCGGTCAGCTCCCTGCCCTCTGGGGAGTCTTGTTCCCTCTGGCCTCTCCCCTCCGCCTCCCCCCGCTCTCTTCCCGCACCCGAGGCTGGACCCCAAAGCCGGCCCGCCAGGTGCACAGAGGCCCCATTCTCCGGACGCCCCTCGCCCCTCTGGGGGACCCTGCCCGCTGACCCCGTGACCCTGCGTTCGCGCGGGCAAAGAGGGGCCTTTTGTTCCCCGGCCGCCCGCAGGGGCCGCGGGGCTCCCGCCCTAATCCGGCTAATTACCGTCCACATGGCGGCTGCGCGCGCTCGCCCACCGCTTTCCCACGGCCGCGAAGAAAGCCCCTCAGTGCGGCGCCAGAACAGAGGCCGATTCAGCCGCAGGCCCGCGCCCCTCCGCCGCCCCCTCGCTGCGGCGTCTTCGCTCTCGTCCCCTGGCTCTCTCCGCCTGTCGTCCGGGGCTGGCTCTCGGGCCCTTTCTCTGTCCTCTGTCTTCCTCCGTGGGTCTCTGCCTCTCTGTCTCCCCCTCTGCCTGTCCCCTCGGAGGCCTTCTGGCTGTTTCTCTGCTCCCTGTATCTCCTCCACGCCAGGGTTCAACGTGTCTGCTCACCTTGGGTCTACTGGGGGCCGCAGCTGCCTCAAGCCTTCTCTTCTCTCCTTCCTGGGGACCCTCAGTCCTGGCCCTTTCAAGTGTAAGGAGACCAAGGATGTTCTGGGCCCAAGCCATGGCTCTTGCATGGTGTGGGGGGAGCTCTGGGCTCTTTCTGGTGGGAGGCAGCTCCAAGACAGTGAGAAACTTAGGACCTGCCCAGTACTGGACCAGGGAAGGTGTGGTGCGGCTCCTACAGCTTTGTGTGAGGAGGGGTTGCTGAGTGGACCCAGGGTGCTTTGCCACCAAGACAGAGCAATTCTGAAGCAACCCTAGCCTTAGGCGCAGCCACCATCCCCAGTGGGGTTGACTGCAGAGAGGGTCTAGGTTGTCCTTGGCATGGGTCTGGACCAGCCAGTGTGGACAACTGCTCTTCAAGAATTTGTTGGGAGTACATGTCCAAAGGGTTCTGGGCAGGCCACGGAATGTGGGCCAAAAGGAATTAAGGCCCAAGAAATTCATTCATTCATTCATTCATTCGACAAAGATTTATTGAGTGCTTACAGTGTGCCAGAAACTGTTCTAGGCCACAAGGGAGAACGTGGTGAATAAAATAAAGATCTTGTGCTACATTCTGTTGGGGTAGGCTGCAGGTAAACAAATAATGAAAACGGATAGCTGTCAGATGGCAGGAATGGCTATGGAAAAATGCTAAACCAGGAAGGTGCACTGGGAGCTAGGAATAGGGGGAGCAGAGGAGGCCTCCGGGAGTTGATAGCACTTGAGCAGAGACTTGAAGTGAGGTCAAAGTGCTGCTGGGCTTGCTGATAAGTTCCTGCCACAGATGCCAGGGGACGCTTCCCCTGCCTTCAGTACCCCTCACTGAGAGATGCTGAGACCCACTGTCTCCTGGTGGAGGTACCCAGCTCACCAGGGGACAGTGGTTGGGAAGGGCCTGGCTGGAGGATATATGCTACAGAAAAGTTATTACTGTTCCTCGTTTCTCTTGCCTTGTTCTCACCACTGTTAGGGGTTTCTTGACAATGGTGACCTTTGAATGAACAGACCACAGATAAACCACACAGCCCCATGGGAGGGATCCTGGCCAGGGCCTGGTGGGCTGTATCCCAGGGAAAAGGAGGGCCCGCCTGTCTGCTGAAAAACCAAGGCCTTCTTTACATCCCAGTAATTAAGGAAAAGGGATGAGTGCGTTTTGGGAGCTCATAAATTACAGGACGACACAGTGTTGTGGGTATTCAGATCAGGGGGATAAGAAAGAAGAAAAGGTGGGGAAAATGCCCCCAGGGGACTCATGTTGGTCTCAGCCAAAGAAGGAGAACCTGTGGAGGAGAGGCAGGACAGACAGATATACTGTAGGACCCACAGTTGCTCACAGCTGGGAACTCGGCCCCTGAGGGAGTCTGGAGCCCCAGCTAGAGCATGCTTTTGTGAGTGTGTTTGCAAAATGTGGTATATGTGGTGTGTGTGTGGCATCTGCCTGGAGGGAGAAGGCCTGTATGACCCTTCTCAGCCTCTCCTACCTGCTCACCCATGCCCACATGAATTGTCCACCCTGGCAGAGCCTGGTCCTGGCTGAACTCCCACTGAGTCAGCTTTTCGAGTGGGGGGCAATGGTCGGTGGATGGTGAACAACCCCTCTTTCCACCAAACCAAAGTGGGGCTGGCCAGGTTTAGGGACCCAAATACTGTCCACCCTGGACCTCCTTCCCATGGGCCATGTTGCTCTGGACTTTGGAAGGAGGCAGGATCAAGTGCAGGAAAACCCAGCTAAGACTGGGAGCCAGGAGGTTTCTTCATAACCTGCCCCTCACTAACTGGGAGGCCGTGAGTGCACTATTGGACCTCTCTGGGCCTTAGCTTCCTCACTGGGAAAGTGGGGTTAATAATAACCCCTCCTTATAGGGTTACAGTAAAGATAAAATGAAGTGAGGATGCCAATGTACTGTCAGCTAGCAACTTCCATGCTTTCTAGATCCATATATTTTCATTTTGACCCATTACCCACACGAGTATTGAAACAAAAGTTTATTCTTCCCTTATTTTGTTGAATGCATTGATCTGTTCTATCTTACATTATTTCATTCTATTTTTAAATGGTTGTAAGTCGGGGCGCCAGGGTGGCTCATCCAGTTAAGCATCCAACTCTTCATTTCGGCTCAGGTCGTCGTCTCCGGGTCATGAGATTGAGCCCCACATTGGGCTCCATGCTGGCTGTGGATTTTCTTAAGATTTTCTCTCTGCTTCTTCCCCTGCCCCTCCTTGCCTCTCTCTCTCTCTCTCTCTCTCTCAAAACAAACAAACAAACAAAGAACAACAACAACAACAAAAAAACCAAAAAAGATTTATTTTAAAAAGTTAAAAAAATGAAAGGTGTCAAGTCATGACCCCTTGGGTCTCAAATTAAGTTTGAAAAACACTGCCATAGGGGCACCTGGGTGGCTCAGTGGATTAAGCCGCTGCCTTCAGCTCAGGTCATGATCTCAGTGTCCTGGGATCGAGCCCCGCATCGGGCTCTTTGCTCAGCGGGAGCCTGCTTCTCTCTCTCTCTCTGCCTGACTCTCCACCTACTTGTGATCTCTCTCTCTGTCAAATAAATAAATAAAATCTTTAAAAAAAAAAAAAAAGAAAAAAAAAAAAAGAAAGAAAAAAAAAAAAAGAAAAACACTGCCATAAACCATGGAATGGAATACAAAAGCATTTGTGATTTCATGTATATTGGAATTGGACAAGTAGGTAAATGGATGGTGGGTGGTAAGAGCCATGCCTCTCACTGAAGGAGTGGGTAGCAGGAGGTTACAGACAAGCGAAGGGAGAAGGCTAAAATGACCCTCATGAAAATGGATAGGAGTTGTAGACATTAGTATAAAGTCAGACTTACCTTAATATAGACACAGGTGGTTACACATAAAAATACAGATTTATGTGTATCTGATAGTATGATGGACACACAGGTGAGGGAGCTCACATATATTTCCCTGTTCTATCACCTGGGAGGGCCTGGAAGCAAGGATACCCTGGGAACAACAAGCACACTCCATGCCCAGATCTTGGTTTCTAATACCCTTTTCTGATAAAAGGAACCAGAGTTCCTTGCAGAGATGTCTGATGCTAGGATGGAGGCAAGACATACACAAGATGAACCCAGAGCATCTTTCCTTAAAAAAAAAAAAAAAAAAAATCAGAGGGACGTGGAGCCAACTGAAAGAGCTGCAGTAACCAAAGCTGGAACAATTTGAACAATAAAATTAATACAGTAGTATCTGATTATTATCCAAAGTAGAAAATAAATATTCATGAATGGGTGTTGGGGGGAGTGAGGCAAAACTCCAGTGCAGAAGAATTTCAAGTGATTGGTGTGGACCCTTTGTCCTCAAGGAAGAGCATAGCTCCCTGCTCTTCAAACATGGGCTAGGCATGGTATCGTCCTTCCAGACAGGGCGTTCTGGAAACACCGCCTTGGGCAGGTGACCGTGGTAGGCACGGACAGTGGTAAGAAATGTCAGTAGAACCTACCCAGGATGCAATGGGATCAAAATGGCACTTTATCTCTCGGGTCTTCTTCCCCTAGACCCGTAACTCCAGTCTAATGTGGGACTGGACAAGTCCCAGTTGAGAGATGTTCTACAAAGTGCCTGACACATACTCCTCAAAACTGTCCAGATGATCAAAAGCAAGGCAAGTCTGAAGAACTGTCACCACCAGGAGACACCATAATGTGGTGTCCTGGAAAAGAAAAAGGATGTTAGAAGGAAAAAAAAAAGTAAGGAAACCTAAAGAAAGTATGGACTTATACTTTAATGATAACATCAGCGATATTGTAAGGTTAATAATAATGTATCAGTATTGGTTTCTTCTTTGTGACAAACATCCCATCCCCACACAAGATGATGGTAATAGGGGAAATCGGGGGTGGAGAATATGGGAACTCGGTGTTATCTTCATACTTTTTCTGCATCTCAAAGTATTCGAAAATAAAAATTTTGCTTAAAAAAAAATTGACGGGGGGCGCCTGGGTGGCTCAGTGGGTTAAAGTCTCTGCCTTCAGCTCAGGTCATGATCCCAGGGTCCTGGGATCGAGCCCCGCATCGTGCTCTCTGTTTAGCAGGGAGCCTGCTTCCTCCTCTCTCTCTCTCTCTCTCTCTGCCTGCCTCTCTGCCTACTTGTGATCTCTGTCTGTCAAATAAATAAGTAAAATCTTAAAAAAAAAAATTGTGGGGCGCCTGGGTGGCTCTGTGGGTTAAAGCCTCTGCCTTCAGCTTGGGTCATGATCCCAGGGTCCTGGATCGCGCCCCGCATCAGGCTCTCTGCACAGCAGGGAGCCTGCTTCCTCTTCTCTCTCTCTGCTGCTTCTCTGCCTGCTTGTGATCTCGGTGTCAAACAAATAAATAAAATTAAAAAAAAAAAAATCGAAGGTGTGGTGCAGGTAAGTATTCCCAGCTTTCAGCTGAGATAGGTGGAATTGAGAGAATGCCTCTGGGAAGGTTTCTAGGAAGTACAGGGAGGATTTCGGGAACTGGCCAGGGTTGAGAGACAGCTTGGGAGGCAGGGCTGTGAGGAAGGTCTGTACAGGTCCCAGCCTGAGAGGAGGCCCCGGAAGGAGAGGATACCTTGGGATGAGGTGTTTTGGAGCCCTGCCCTGATCTGGCGGGGCTTCTGGAGAAGATGAGAGGGTGAGGAGTGAAAGCCTGGCCCCTTGTCCTCCTACCACTTCCCAGCTGACCTCGTCGTACTTCTGAGTCCAGCCCCGCTCTCCCGGGGGCAGCCCACCAGAGGAGTGAATGGTTCAGCTCTGGAATCAGAGAAGCTCTGTCACTGAGATGAGAGCGCTTATAGATACATATAGATGAGAGTGCTCATCTATAATGAGCGGTGAGAAAATGTGTGAAAGGGAAATTGAGATAACGCCCAGGAGGGCCAAGAGCTGGTGCACACTGGAGACTTCACTGGTTCATGTGCTGTGGTCCATTTGCCTTCCCTCTGATCTGCCCTGAGCAAAAGTTAACAGTCAACAGCTTCTCTTTCATTCCTAGGATCCTGTCCTTCCACTGGATGCCAGACCCAAAGTGACAGTTTTAAAACAAGATCCCCAAATCCTTCCATTTGGAGATGAGGTTTCTGTCCTCTCCTCTTGCACCTGGAAAGGATGGATGGCTGCTTCAGCCAACAGACAGTGGTGGAAGTGAGGCCATGCCAGTTTCTGGGTCTAGACTTTAAGAAACTTGGGCTTGATGGTGGCTCAATCAGTTAAGCGTCTGCCTTCGGCTCAGGTAATGATTCCAGTGTCCTGGGATTGAGTCCCACATCAGGTTCCTTGCTCAGTGGGGAGCCTGCTTCTCCTTCTGCATTTCCCTCTGCTCATGTGCTCTCTCTCTCTCAAATAAATAAATAAAATCTTAAAAAAAAAAACAAAAACACCTGTCAGTTTCTACTTCCGGTTTCTTGCAACTCTCACTCTTGGAACCTAGCCACCATGCTGTAAGGAAGCCTGAATGGCCATGGAGGGGCCCATACAAAAAGGAACACGGCCCCTGGCTCTCTGTCTGGCTGGCCTCCCAGCCAGCAGCCAGCTCTCACTTGCTAACCATGTGAGTCATGGGACTAAGGGATCCTTCGGTCCTGAGTGTCCACCTTGTGGAACAGCATCTGACCCTTTCCCACCACGCCCTGCCCAGACTGTAGATTCGTGGGCTAGATAGCTGGTTGGTGCTGCTTTAAGCCTCTAACTTTGTGTATTGCACAACCATAATAACCTCAATATCCAATAACCGGACCTTCCTCCCTGAGAGTTGGGTGTGGTGTGGCAGTCTAGTACATAGACTCTGGAACCAGACTGCCTGAGTTCAAATCCTGACTCTACCACATACCAGTTGTGTGACTCTTGGCAAGTTACTCACTCTCTGTGCCTCAGTTACTTCATCTGTAAAATGGGGATAGTGACAGTAGACGTAAAGATCAAATAAGCATAAAACCCAAAGAAAAGCACATGGCACGATTATGCCACCAACATGAGATGCCAGACCTCCTCCCTACTTTGGAGGCTTATTGTTCAAAGTCATTCTTGCCTGGCCACTTGGGTCCCAGCCAGACTTCACAGGTGCCACCAGACTGTCCTTCTGGACCATGAGTTCTTGCTCTGTCTATGCCATGCTCACTCTAATGGCATTTGGAACCTAGCTGTCCTGGTTGCCTGGTTCTTCCTACACCTTTCTGATTCCGAGTGCCTGCTTTTGGCTGGGCTGTTGAGGGAATAAGAAAGAGCTGTCAGGAGCATATAGAGTCCCCCACAATCGGAGGTGGGGATGACATACTGACGGCGAAAGTCTTTAGTTGATAAGCGTCACTTGGAAACAGAAGCGTATCGTCCGCGCATCTCACAGGAAGACATTGATCTGATGCTGAAATAAGTCCAGACAGAATGGGACACAATGTGGGTGAACCTTGCCGCAGCCAGCCAGTTTTCTTTCACCAAGTCTTTCTCTGGAACTGCCTGATGGCAGGCAGCAGACTCCGGAGGAGGCTACTGTTTTGTCTTAATTAAATTTAGCCAGAGAAAAGCGAACATGGCTTTCTCACATATATCTTCATGTAGGTTCTGAGAACCTGGAAATGCTTTGTGTCCTCCTGGTGGCGTCCCAGGACTCACATGACACTAGTTCCAGGAGCTCCCTCCGCGGCAGGAATGCAAAGGCTCCTTCATTAGAGCTTTTCAGACCAAGGTGGGCACTGAGGGAGGGTTTGAAACTTGCCTGGAGTGCAGGGAAATTTCTTTGAAATTCCTTTGAAAAGAGGCATTGCTGCCCCAGCCATAGGAGCAGGGAGCAGGGATTTGATAGGGCACAGGAAAAGCAGCCTGAATTCTAGAACTTGCTGGTCCTAATGCCCTACTTAAGGATGATCATGTGACCCTTCAGCACATCTCCTACTGAGCCTTCCCTGGGGCCTTTAATTCCACCATGGTGCCTGGAAGAGGGACCCACTTCTTAATACCTGGAGAGTCCTGTTGATGATGTGGACCTGCAGGAATGGAATTTGGAAGCTGTAACCCTCCCTCCATGCCCTCAGGGGAGACAAAGAGTGGGGAGGATTGAGAGCCTGCTCCGGAGGAAGAGGGTCTGGGTGCATGCGGGGGGGCCGCCGAGCACTCCCCACAGGCAAGATGGGTTCGGCTTGCTCCGCTCTCGGACAGGCTAGACGGGAAGCAAGAGGCTCCTGGTTTCCAGCAGGACTGGGTCTGACTGCAGGGAGAGACAGGCCCAGCTGGGGAAGGTGGCTGTGCAAAGTAGTCTGCTAGAGTTCTACCTGGGACCATCTGCCTCCCCCAGGAAGGAACTGCCAAGAGTCCCATTTCTGGAGGCGATCAGGATGTGTTGAATAGGGGCGATGTGTGGGAGAACCCCGAGTCTGGGTTGGCACTGGGCCACTGACTGTGGCGATAACGTCAGGCAGATTCCTTAGCCTCTTCGAGTCCCATTTATAGAACAGGGACCGTATTGCACACTCATGCACACACATACCGCCACCACCACACCACCGTTTCCAGAGCAAAGATTTTTTTTTTTTTTTTTTTTTTTTGCTTGGAAAGTTCTTTGCTGTGTCAGTGTGTCCCGTGGAGTCACCAAGAGGAGTGAGAATAGGACACATTCCCCACATCTAATGGATCTCAGAGCCCTTTCTGGAGAGAGAAGTCTCTTTCAGCACTAATGATCAATTCAGCAGTCCTTGACCCAGGCTGATGGCACGACATTGAACGGAGGGGCAGGCTTCTGCATCCCAGGACCCTTGTGGCCCTCAGCCTCCAAGGCCTTCCGGGTCCCTCCGCGGCCATGGTGGCCAGGTGGCCCTGGTCTCCCTCACGGGTCTGGTGTGCCGCTGGCTGGAGGCCCAGAATCTGTCGGCAGCTTCATTGACATGCTGCCCCAGCTCTGCCCTAGTTCAGGATTGCTGAGCCTTAAGGCACACACTCTGGCCTTTTCCTGCTTTCTCTCTCACCCTGGAAACAAGTCTCTGTCTCTGGGGACCCAGAGAGGACAGCAGGCTTGTCCCCTAGGAGCTCACCTCCCGGGTCTTGTTGGCTGAGGTGTGGAGAAGCCCTGCAGAACCGGGCAAGGCATAAGGGGTGGGAGCCCGAGCAAGCCCACCATGACCAAGGGGCTGTTTCCGAAATGCAGCGCCTTAGAAGGGGTATTTTTTGGTCTCTTCTGGTGACGGTGTTTTTTTAAAAAATTTTCACCACAGTGTCAGATATGTTAGCCTGGTTTGGGTACTGCCTTCTGGCAATTTGTGGGGTTCAGCCCTATGACTCTGGCCCAGCCCCAACCCCAAGATGAGGAGAGGAAGCAGCAGCTTGTCCTCGCAGACTCCAAGCCGGTGCAGTGCCCCTCGCTGAGCCCAGGAGGGGAGGACAAAGTAGATGGCCCTTTGCGGCATCTCTCAGCTCCCCTAGGCATTTCCTGAGCCCAGAATCCCTGTCCCACCCCTCTGTCAGTGATGCACTGGACGGAACAACCAAGTGAGGCTGGCAACCATGCTTAGATTCCTTGCCTTGGAGACTCCATAATACTCTCTTTCCTGAAATACCCACTTAGCTACGTAGCACAGACAGCATGAAATTCGGGGGAGGCACAGGTCTGTGACCCCTCGTTAGAGGCCCCTGCTCTAGAAGTGGGGGTATTCAGCTTGGGGTCTGGCCCTGGCTCTCTGCTGCCCTTTCATGACCTCTTCCCTGGGCCTCCATGTGCTCATGTGGAGACCAGGATCTTTCGCTTCCCAGACGGGAACTAGAGGAAAACTGACTGTGTCCTGGGGGCTCCCCACCTGAATGGGGTGGGTGTGGGGGCGGCTGCGGGTGTCCCGTCCAGATCCCTTTCCCCGGGGGGCTGTGAGACTTGACTGCTGAGGCTCAACGCTGCCCGCTTCTCTGGAGAACGGTGCCAGCCCAGCCACCGGGGTACCCCTCTCTGAGAGTCGGCCCCCAGCTCCGGCCTGCGGCCACTGACTAAAGCAGGATGGTACACGCCAAGCTAATGCTGCCTGCATGTCCCAGCTCCACAGCTCCTGTGGGATTCCTGGGATCCAGCAGGAGCTAGAGGCTACATCCTGGCTTTCGTTCCACCCCCTCCCCATCCTGCTTTCCTCATCGCCTGGCTCCTGAGAATGCTCCCCGTTAAACCTTTCCACAGGGGTCCCCATTTCAGGCTCTACTTGCAGGAAACTAACGAGTGACAGAGGCCTGGCCTACATCAACTCTGAGGGCACCAGGTGCCCGGAGCCTTTGGCTGTGTGGCATGGGAACGAAGCTGGTCAGGCAGGGTGGTCCTTAGCGGCAGGAGCTCAGAGCAGACGGTGGGAAGGTGTGGGGAACTCAGGAGCTGGGGGCTCCAGTCTGGGTGCCGAGGCAGGCCATGGTGAGGGCTGCTCATACTACCTTTTTTCTTCCCTTGGCCCCATCCTGAGCTTGGCCTCTAGGAGCCACATATTGTTAGTCCTGTCTTATAGATGTGGCAGCTGAGACCAGAGAGTCCCCTCTTCTCTAGGCCTTTGTCTCAGGGAAGCTGGGTCCTCTGCCCACGCCAGAGCCCATGTCCAGCTCACTATCCCCTGCAGACGCCTAGTCTCTGCCCTGGCGGTTGGCACAGGCCGGACCCTTGGCAGGAAAGAACCCAGGAGAAATAGAGGGCTGGGTCTCCCCCTGGCGTGGAGAAAGGGCTTGACTGTGTGGGAATGGCTGGAACAGCTGGCCTGACCCATGCAGCTGGCAGCTGAATTGTGAAGCTGGGGAAGTGGGCTTCCTGCAACCTTCCTTCCCCTTCCCTGCTGGGAGGAATGGGTCTCATCACCTCCCTCCCTCGGGCTGCCTGCCACTCCCTGGGTGGATGGGCAGGTGGGCCAGCACTGAATACAAAGGCACTGAATACAAATGGGGGCATTTCAGGCCCTGCTTGTTGGCCAAGCGGGGGACTTCTTGGGGCTCCCCCCCATCACTTCAGGGAAACCCTGCCTGATCTCAAAGAGGAGGGAGGGCCTGGACACCCGGGCCATTCTCGCCTCCTCCCCCAAGCCGCTGCATCCACCCCTGCCTACCTCCACATGGAGACAGCCCCTGGGCATTTAGGGAAGGGAAATCTGGAAGCCATTCAGAGAGAAGCCAGCGCCCAGCTGAAGGGCTGAGGAGGAGGAGGAAGTGCTGGGTGCTGTCCTCACCCACGGAAGCTCCCATGTTAGACCAGGCCTCCTCGGTGTTCCTGGGCCAGTGGCCCCCGGTCCCTTACTTCTGGTGTTCTGCCTGGGGCTGGCGGGGGTTGGGGGGTGGTGGTGGTGCAGCTGGGCGCCACCAGCACCAGCAGACACACTGGCCCCAACGGCCGCTCTGATAAGCCTGGGCTCAGCTGGCGGAAGGAGGCTGGTGGCCCCACGGCCTCCGGTGGCCTGGCCCTGAGAGCTGCGGCCATTGTGCTTCCAGCGTGTTTACCCCAAACCTTCCTTCCTCTTGCTGCCAGGAGTCTGGAAAGCCTTGGCTCTCTGGGCTCCCAGGAGGGGGTGGTGGCGTGCGTTTGAACAGGGAGTGACTTCTAGGTTGGTGAAAGCCTCAAAGCCACCGGCACATAGGGTCAGTGGAAGGGGAAGACGGGGCAGCTCTTCTGGGGAGAGAGCCTAGCGACGTGGCTCTCACAGCTTGAAGACGGACATGCTTCTGACCCAGCAATCTACTGCTGGGAAACGGTGGTCAGGAAGTAATGGAAAGTTCACACGAGGCATGTGCCTAAGGACACTCCCGTCAGCCCTGCTTACAACTGATACCAGCTGATGGGAGATGGTACAATCACACAGTGGAGAGCCTGGCAGCAACGTACACAGTGACGGAACCATCAGTATAGCTGCCATGATCATTGTAGGACAGGCCCTAGACATGAGCACACCTTTCTTTCAGGTATATACCCAGGGTAGTTTGCTGGCTCAGAGGATATGAGTATGTACAACCCGAGCTGATGTTGCTGAACAGGGAGGGAAGGTTCTAGCACGTTTCATCTCCACCACCAGTGCCTGGGAGCCCCAGTGGTCCTTCACCAACACTTATTATTGTCAGCCTGCTTGTTGGCCTCCTTGGCCTGCTTCGTGTGAGCTTCTCTAATGCATATGAAAAGGGGTTGCGTTGGAGCTTTAATCTGCATTTCTGAATATATGTCAACAGAAAAATGGATAACAAAGTGGGGCATATTTATAAGGTAGAAATATACATAGCGATGAAAAAGAATGATCTATAGCTACATGGGTGAACCTCAAAGAAACTCCTTCCTTCCTTTCTTCCTTTCTTCTTCCTCTTCCTCCTCTTCCTCCTTCTCTAGGCAGTTCTAACAGGGAAACTTGTTTCTTTTTCTCTTTTCCGTGGATGAGATTCTTGGCAGCAAGAAGGAGGACATAATTTGAACTCAGGTTGGGGTCCTGGTCCTGACGCTGCCACCTCGTGGAAGGATGACCTTGGGACCGTCACTTGTCCTCTCTGAGTCATAGATTCATCACCTGCGAGATGGGACTGCTAACACCTGCCATGCTAGGTTGCTCGCAGAATCAATGAAGCAAATGATTAGAAATATGTTGGTAAATTGCCAAAGAACAAGAGGATGGTGCTTGCCTGAGGAGAGTCTCCACCTAGGATGAGGACAGAGAGACATGCATTAATCGGTGTGAGGACAACTGTACAACCACCGACATTAGCACTCCAGGTGCACTCCTGAGTCCTTTCCACATGCTGTCTCTTTGAATCATCATCACAAGCCGGGGAGCCTCGTTCTCAGACAGGGGCCTGCCCGCTAGAAGCATGGACAAGCCAATTCAGCCCTGTAGGGTTGCAAGGGTGGGGAGGGGACGCTGGCCTCAGGGAGGGGCCTCTTAGCTACTGGAGGGAGGGTCAAACCTCCCGGCCTCCCTTCCAGGCTAGTTCTCTGCAGCCCCACCGCCTCCCCATCCCCTCACTGTGGCTCCATGCTGTCCCTCCTGCCCTCTCTCTGGGAAACCTTGAAGGGGCTATCTGTGCTGGGCTCCCAGATTCCCAGAATCCACAGTCAGAGGGTTCCCCTCCCTAAGCCCCCATCCCCCTTGGCCCCCTACCCCGGTTCACCCTACCCCACCTCCTCTCACATACTTTCACAGCTTAAAGGACCTTGGAGCTGCCCTTTATGCACAGACCAGAAAGCTGAAAAGTCCAAGGACTGGTCCAAGGTCGTTCAGCTGGTCCTGGCTGAACTTGGCGACCCAGACTTCCTGGGTCCCCATCCCACATTTTTCCCACCACATGCCTCCTGGGGGCTGCCGTGAGGCTGACCAGGCTGAGCTCTGCGCTCTGTGGGCTCTGGGGTCCGCAAAAGACCAAGACAGTCCTTCCAGTCTCTGGGGTTGAGCCAGGTGGAAGCAACAGGACCTGAGGCTTTTCCCACCAATAAAGCACCTTTTTTCCACTTCTGCCTTTGGTTGCTCTATTTTCTTCCTTCCTTGTCTGCAGTCATTTTAGCCTCTCTGTGTTGGATTTCTGCAACCCCCCTGGTGGCCGTGGCTGTGCCAGGGGCGCCATTATGCTGTTTGTCATCTCATGGTGGGGTGGGGGAGGGGGCAGCGCGTGTATGTGATGAGAATGTGTGGTGGCACATTGGTCGGTGTAGGCATCTGTCCATCTGGCTGTGATGTGACTCAAATGCTGAGGCTCATAGGCCCTCTCTAGCCCTCCCTAGCTCTCAGCAGCTGTATCCCGACCCCTGGGAAAGAATGTCCCTGGCAGCCACAATGCCCGCCCCAGGCTGGAAGCCGCAGCACAGGTGGGGACACTGTGTCCAACTGGCCCTGTGACAGGGCCGCCCAGGAGAAGCCTCCCCTCCAGGGTCCCCCATTAGTGCTGCCTGCAGCAGCTGTCGCCCTGAGACAGGACTGGCCTGAGAGGAAGTGCCTGGAGGCCGGGGAACCAGTCCATGGGAAACTTGCTCTGTTTTGCCTCGTGCTCTGTTGAGGGGAGAGGGGTTGGCCAGGAACCTCCCCCCATGGAGGCCTGCGCTCCATCACCTATGCGTCCCTTGTGCCCCCTCAACAGATATGTCCTCAGCACCCACAATGTGCCGGGAGCTGGGGTCATGCCAAGGAGCTTGAGTGTGAACAAGTGAAGTTTCCACAGGAGGCCTGTGCTATCTGGGAGGAAGGGCTTCTTCTGGAGAAGAGTGCTGTGGGAATGAAAGGTCCAAAGTCCATTGCACTAAGGGGATAAAACCCAGACACCTTTCACTCTCGTATCAGAGTGATGAGAAAAGCCCAGAAACACAGTTTGGGTGACTTAGAGTAAGCCCATGTGTGTTTTGGGGAAGGCAGGGGACATCTGCAACTGGCCTTCAAGGATGGGCCGGAGGCAGCAGGGAGGGTGGAAAGGGCTTCTGGAAAAGGCATAGCAAGAGCAAGAGTGGCCATTGGGAGAAGGCACTTCCAGTTTAGCTGTGGGACCCTTGGTGAGGCCAGCATATGGATGGACATCTGTTTGTGAGTGGCAGTGATTCTGGGGAGGGGGCCTTGGTAAGAGGTAGTGGGGCTGAAGGCTTCAGGCAGGAGGGGACGGCTGAGATGGGGGAGAAGGGAAGATGACATTCACGAACCCTGGAAGGTTCTCCACTCGCTGCCTTGATCCTGAAGGCCCAAGGCGCAGGGCTGGGGGGCACGGTTGTGCTGTCACCGAGAGAGCAGGGACCCTCGGCTCGTGCTAGTGAGGGTGCACAGGGCTTAGACCAGGGAAACAGGTTGGTGCCTCCAGGGAAACTCAAGCCTGGCCTCACCTTCCTCTGGCCCTTCTTCTTCAGCCTCAGGGGAGGCCCTCGTCCCCGTATCAGTCACATCTGTTGGAGCACAGAGCTGAGCAGAGGGCTCATTTTGCTAGGAATTGTGCCGTGTGATCTCACATGAATCACTCCCCGTTCTTGGACTGTTGGTGTTGTCATCTATACACTGAGGGGCTTGGGCTCTGTGGGATCTCACGTCGTTCCCACCTTAGTTGCCAGCTCTGGTTACCTGGTAAGGCTCTGGAGGATTGTGACCCCAAGTCCAGGCTGGGAGGGATTGATCCATTAGTAATGTCTTGATCTATCAGTAATGTCTTGATCCATCAGTAATGCCTTGATCCATCAGTAATGTCTGCTGTGGTCTCCTGGTGTTGGCGATAGTACACATGCCTTCCTACCTCCCGTCTTTACTATCTCAATGGCCATGTTTTAATGGGGGGGGGGGGTGTGCAGAGAGGTGGGGAAGAGAACCAACCTTCTGTGAGAAGTAGTTCTCCAAGGATTTGTGACAACTCTTGTGTGTGTTCCCCCAGGGCAAACATCTAGAAGAAGACAGGTGTCCCCAAGCATCTCCCACTTGTCTGTGAACAGACAAAAGCATGACCACAGTTTTGTAAGCAAGAAGAGAGAGGGTAAACAAGCCCAAATCTGATTTACTGGCTCATTTGTTTTTCTGGAATTTTGGATAAATTTGCACCTGGTTGCATTTCTGTACAGCCAATATGAAGAAAATTTCCGTCACTGTTGTTGCTTTGTTTTTTGCTGAAAGAGAAAAAAGAAATCCATAAATATTGTCAAGAAAGGAAAGAAGAGACCAGGAAAAGTTGATGGGTTATATAATTGGGCTTACAAAGAAACTAAAATCTTGAGAACTTTAATCAGAAAATAGGATATGTTGGTCACATCCTTGTGTATGTTAGCATTCATACATTTGTGAATGTGGCATATGTGTGCAGTGCATGTATTTCACATGTGTGATATAAATGTGGCACAGATCTGTGTATAGTGTGTGTGTGTATGTGTGTGTGTGCATGCATGTGTCTGTGCAGTAGGGATGTCTGTAGAGCATAGAAATGTATGTTTGTATTCTGTGTCTGTGCTGTGTGAGGAATTATGCTGTGTGCATACTGAATACAGTAGATCTCAGAATGGTGTATATGTGGGTAGGGTATGTGTATGTCATATATGTGTGCGGGACCCATGACACGTGCATGCCAGGTAAGCACATGGCATTCTTGCTCTGGGACATGCTGGCCTTGAGCAGGGTTTGTTGATGATGTCACGTAACATCAGAGTTTGAAATACCTCCCTGTGGAGCCCAACAGAGACTGAGAGCCAAAAATCATGAGTCTTTTTTGGTGTTTGCTCTTCCGAGAGGAAATTGGGAATTGCTGGGGCCTGTTTTACCTACTGAAATCCAGATGATCAGAAAAGTGACTGTAGTCCCGGGGAAACCCAGTGGCCAGCTCAAGAAGGTGGGCTTAAAAAGCTTACCGTTCGCAGTTTCCAAAAAAAATTGTTCACCAAACTTTTCAGACTTTTTCTCCCCTTTAACAAAGATTGGAAAGGGTTCCCAGTGGCCTTTTCTGAGGGAAATCGAGCAATTTCCATGATGAATTTGGGACACTATTTCCCCCCCTTTAAAGAAGTAAATCCTGGGGTAGCAAAGGGAAGGTTAACAGACATCTAGAGCTTTCTGCACAACTGTTGATAGCAAGGGTCGTGTGTCCCCCAGCATATTGGAGGCCACAAAATGCAGCCAATCTATTTCTTTTGACTGTATTCAGGCAAACGTCCCAGAGGATTTCATTCCCTCAGGTCTGGGGGGGGTGGGTAGGAGCAGAGTGGGGAGTAAAGACCCCTTTCCCTTGTGCCCTTGCAAAAGTAAAGGCACCTTCACATCAAGAAGGGTTATGGATAGAAATGTAGTGATCCGAAGGGACACCTACACCCGAATGTTTATAGCAGCAACGTCCAACAATAGCCACACTATGGAAAGAACCTAGATGTCCATCAACAGATAAATGGATAAAGAAGATGTGAGATATAAATATATATGTATATCTCACATATATATATAGAGAGAAAGATATATATATATATAATGCATATATATATACATACATGATAATATATTGCATATATATAGATATATATATAATGGAATACTATGCAGCCATCAAAAGAAATGAAATCTTGCCATTTGTGACGATGTGGGTGGAACCAGAGGGTATTATGCTGAATGAAATAAGTCAATCAGAGAAAGACAATTATCATATGATCTCCCTGATATGAGGAATTTGGGAGGCAATGTGGGGGGCTTGCGGGGCAGGGAAGGAAAAGAG
Organism: Mustela lutreola; assembly: GCF_030435805.1. Lineage (NCBI taxonomy): Eukaryota > Metazoa > Chordata > Mammalia > Carnivora > Mustelidae > Mustela > Mustela lutreola. The sequence continues at coordinate 69,747,929 of NC_081298.1, forward strand.
GAAACAAGATGGGATTGGGAGGGAGACAAACCATAAGAGACTCTTAATCTCATGAAACAAACTGAGGGTTGCCAGAGGTTATGGACACTGGGGAGGGTATGTGCTATGGTAAGTGCTGTGAAGTGTGTAAGCCTGAAGATTCACAGACCCATACCCCTGAGGATAATAATACATTATATGTTAATAAAAAATTAAAAATTAAAAAAAAAGAAGATTTATGGAGCAGAGCCCTTCCTGCTCCATAGGACTGTGCTGTGAGTCCTGTAACAACAGTCATGAATGTTTCTGCTGAGTGGAAGGGACAGTCCCTAGGGGCAAGGTTGTTCCTGGCACAGGGCCTGCTACCTAGTAGGTGTCCAGTAGATAGCTATTGAATGAATGAGTGGCCCAGGAGGTGAGCATCCAAGAGAAACAGCCTGGTTTCCCCCCATTGCCAAGCAGAGCTTCCAGGGCAGGGCTGGGGGTGGACGGGACCGCTTGTCCAGCTGTTGGATTTCTCCCCTCCTCTTTTCCGGCCCCTCTCCCAGAATCTCAGCTGGTTCCCACGCCCTCAGTTGGGGAGCTTCTGCTGTCATTGTTCAGCTGTTATCAGTGCCTGGCCTCTGCTCGCCTAGATCTTTCATTGGACCAGGAAAAGGGGAAGGACAAGGCAGAGTAGGAAGGGGAAGCTTCAGGGACTGATGTGGGAAAGAATCACAGTCAGAATGGGCTGATCTGGTGCAGCCTCAGGTGAGAAGCCAAGGTTTGGGGAGGGAGGAGGACGTTCCCAAGGTTACACGGATGGTGCAGAATAATAAGGATCATCAGAATTATGGTAGAAGTAATATCGACCACATTATGAGATAATATGTTGCAAACTAGACTTTACCCAATATCTTATTGTACTCCTTAGCTCTGCCCACTTCTTGTAACTAGTTTGCCTTGAGACTCATACGGAGAATTTGCGTGGCCCCTGGGTTTACTGAGGGGACCCAATGACTATCAGCTTTAGGACTCCAGGTGGGAAGCCTGGCCCTGACCTCATAGCATTGGTGCCTCAGGGAATAGGCTAGACTTCTTGGATTTTGAGTTTCATAAGCCAGACTATAGGACTTCCAAAATAAGAAGTGATCGTTGGGGGGTGCCTGGGTGGCTCAGTGGGTTGAACCTCTGTCTTTGGTTCAGGTCATGATCTCAGGGTCCTGGGATCGAGCCCCGCATTGGGCTCTTTGCTCAGCGGGGAGCCTGCTTCCCCCTCTCCCTCTGCCTGCCTCTCTGTTTACTTGTGATCTCTGTCTGTCAAATAAATAAATAAAATCTTTAAAAAAAAAAAAGTGATCATTGAAATTTAAAACTCAGTGGGATAAACAGAGCCAGAGAAGGAGATCTGAGAATTTACCCAGAATGCAGCACAAAGAGGTAAATAGTGGAAAATAGGGAGAGGGAGAGAGGATAGAAGGAGAAGGTCTAACCGATGCCAAGTAGAATCCCAGGAAGAGAGATTGGAAAGAATGAGGGGCAATATTCAGAGAGACGATGGCTAAGGAATTCTAGAACTGAAGACAGAAGTGAGTTTTCATAGAGCAGAATCACACCAAGCTCTGGGGCATAGCACGGGGCAACTCCAGGTCATAAAGAGAAGCCTTCCTGAGCTCCTTGCTTCCCAAATCCTTCTCTTCTGCTCTCTGACAGGCCGAACCACTGTGACTTTGCATTTGCACTGGTACTGCTTCCACTCACCATTCTTTGGTGGGCAAGTTTTGCCTCAACCATGAACCTGGGAGCTTTCTGAAGGTGGGAGCCCTTCCCCGAACCCCAGTCCTGGGGAAGGATGGCAAAATACCTAGTCGGAGATAGTCCTGGGCCCATGGCTCAACTCCTCCTGTCTCAGTTTCTTCATCTGTAAAATGGAATTAGAAATACTTGGACAGGGCATTCTGAGATTTACATGTGGGGTGATTTCCTCCCACACTGTGTCCCTGTTCTGTTTAATCTATAATAGCATTTTAATGCCACTATTTTTATTTCTAGATTCTACCCCCCACCCCTGGTCAATTCTGCCTCTTCTTTTCTTTTTCTTCATATATTCATGGGAAAAAAAAAAAAAAGTAAAAATTAAAAAAAAAAAAAGAAAGGGCGCCTGGGTGGTTCAGTCAGTTAAGCGTCTGCCTTCAACTCAGGTCATGATCTCAAGGTCCTAGAATCAGGCTCTCTGCTCAGTGGGGAGCCTGCTTCTCCCTCTCCCTTTGCTGCTCCCCTAGCTTGTGTGTACTCTTTCTCTCTCTCTTTGTCAAATAAGTAAATTAAATCTTAAAAAAAAAAAGTAAAAGCGTATATTCATGAAGAACCATAAAGTGTTGGCTCTCAGATCTAGTTTTAGCAGCAGAGGCCTTTCATCAAATAAGAATATATTGTTGGAGACCCAGTTCCAGCAGAATAAAGGAACCGCTGGTTGAATTGGGGTGGGTGGGGTGGGATGGAGACCCAGAGTTCAGCTGACTCATTTCCCCCTTTCCCTCATACCACCCCTGTGGCACCATGGCTGGAACAAAGTTAGAAAACCACCCTCAAAAGCTTTAAAGCGGCATTCCCCAAAATGTGTATCTGGGAACCCTACTTCATAGTGTCCCATGACAAAGGGGTTCTGTGGTTGAATACATTTGAGAAACACTGGATTAACCAAAGCACATTGAGTCTCTGAAAGATTTCTTTGAGAATTTAACACTTACACTGAGCCCTAGGAGTCTTAAAGAGGGTAACTGATGTGCTGAGTTCTGCAAAACTACCATTTTATCCAAGAATTACCCCGTAGGGGCGCCTGTGTGGCTCAGTCTATTAAGTGTCTGCCTTTGGCCCAGGTCATGACCCTGGGGTCCTGGGATCGAGCCCTACATCAGGATCTCTGCTCAGTGGGGAGTCTCTCTCTCCCTCTGCCTGCTGCTCCCTCTGCTTGTTCTCTCTTTAACAAATAAATAAATAAAATCTTAAAAAAAAAAAAAAAAGAATTATCCCTGTAGGCTGGTGTTGTGTAGAACACACCAGGAAAATGCTATACTGGATAATAGTAATAATAACAGTAATTTTTCCTATGTCCCCCTTCAAGATCTATAAGACTAGACACTAAAGTAAGAGGAGAGGCAATTATTACTTTGGATTGAATACGAGCTTTAGTCTTTTCTGACCCCCGCCCCCGCCCACCACCCCGCCATTTAGAAAAGACCTGTGGGAAACCCAGCAATTTCCAGGCCTTCTTTCTTCCCATCTCTGTTCTGCAGCCACAAACACAGCCTGCCTGGGCATGGACTTGGGTGAGGCCCTGTTTCACTGGTCAGTTCTTTTGACACCTCATACTGGGGCCCACTTTTGTCCCAGGGCTGAGCTGGCCCTTTGGTCCAGGCAGCAGGCCCCAGAGCTCTGGCTTCGCCCGTGAGAGCTATGGGAAACCTGGTTCCCACTTGCCCACCCCCTTCCCGGCAGCCCAAAAGGCTGCCCAGGCTTTTCTTTCCTCTTCTTACTGGCAGGAAGAATTTCTGGAAGTGCGGCTGGGCCGGTGACAATGAGGCAGGATGCCCATCCCCCTTACCAGCCCAGCCCAGCAGGCAAGAGCCCCTCCCAGGGCTGGGGCTCACAGATGTAAGCCTCCCTGCCTGCCCAGCCCCACCTTGGGCTCGTGGGAACAGGACAGACCCCTGCACAGGGCTGGGAAGCAGGGGCTGGTGCACTGGAGCGTCTCTCCAGAGGCAGAATCCCACAGTGGGTCTGCCGAATCTCTCTCCCACAGTTTTTTCCTCTTCCTTTCATACCTTGAACAGACAGCAAGGGGTGGGTCTGTGGGCAGATCTGTCTCTGGGGGTCTAGAGTCCAGTCAGGTGGTCCAACACACAATTTTGAGAATGTTGATGAAACCTCTTCAGGCTTTGACGGGCACGGAGGCTGTGGAAAGGTCTAGTTTGGACTGGGAATGAAGGACCATCTGCCCCTAGGGCCTAGGGCCTCAGGGCAGCCGCCCCTACTCCCCACCCAGTAGGTCCGCTGGCTTACTTTGTTTCTCTTTTTGGTGCCCTTGTTACTATGGCTACAGCCACATCACTCAGCCATCCTTCCTTAGGGGAAGTTGAGCAGGAGTTTTCGAATTTTAAAAAAGTTGTTATTGTCTGGGATGCCTGGGTGGCTCAGTTGGTTAATCATCTGCCTTTGGCTCAGGTCATGATCCCAGAGTCCTGGGATCGAGCCCCGAATCGGGCTCCCTGCTCAGTGAAGAGCCTGCTCCTCCCTCTCCCTTTGCCTGCTGCTCTATCTGCTTGTGTACTCTCTCTCTCTCTATCTCTCTGTCAAATTAAAAAAAAAAAAAAAAAAAAGTTGTTATTGTCTGAGGGGAAGCAGCCAAAAAAAAAAAAAAAAAAAGATGCTGCTACCCTCTGACTGGAGCACGATGGTGCAGAGACCCTGCCCCATCCCCCAGGCCTGAGCAGCCCTGAAGAGCCCAAGGAAGGTCTCATGATGTTACAGGGATCAGTGTCCCTTCAGGCCTGTAATTCTCCGACTCCCTGCGACCCCATGTACATACCAGGCTTCTTGTCCGTGCCTCACCTTGGCTCAGGTGTTTTCCTGAGCCTGGAGCACCCGTTCCATCCCTCTACTTAACCAGTTGTCACTGTCCTTCCTAGCCCAGGACTGGTCCTGCCTCCCAGCAGCCTGCCCTGACTGCCCCACCCCACGCTGACCTCTCCTCCCTCTTCCCTGCCCTGCGGTCCCTCTGTGGCCATGTGCCTGTCACTTCGTGGGGACCGACACCTCCATGCTCAGCCCCACACAAACATAGCAGTTGGGGAGGAGGGCCAGCACGGCAGAATGATGGATGAGGCTGTCGTGGCTCCCTTCCCCGCTGTGGCTGTGGTTAGGAGATCTCCCCTAGAAGAAGGCTGATATTTTCCAGGAATTTCCTGAGGGGAGGGGACCAAGCATTCCGGAATGAGAGCCAGCTGTGGAGTTGAGGCCTGGGGGTGAGGAGCAGGGCTCTGGGCTTCCTGGCTGAGTCAGTGACCATCTCCAGGTAATTTATGGGCTGAGTCAGGCCTGGGGGCCATGGAGGTAGGGAGAGCATGGGGGCGAGGGTGAGGGAAGGTTATGGGGCAGGGAGCCTTTTGGCAGCCTGTCAAGGGGAGGGCAGCCTGACTGGCTGGAAGGGAGTCTGGCTGAGTCAGGCACAGACCCCCTTCTCCTCAACCAGCTTTGCTCCCTTGCCTGGAGTCTACCAAAGCAGCAAGACCGAAGAAGGAGCCGGAAGATGGACAGAAAGCTGCAGAAGGGGAGAAGCCTCTGGCTGACCTTGGGGGCTCAGGAAGACAGAGGAGGCCAGGCTGGAAGTGAGTGGGCTTGGATAGGCCTCAGGGCTGAGCTGGGGCTGAGGAGAGCTCCTGGCTCTAGCATCCAGGCCTGGGAGCAGCCTGCTCCTCCTTCCTTCCTGGGCCTGTCCCCTTTCTCAGCTGAAGAAGCCCATCTGGCTTCCATTCAGCTTCTGCTGTGGACCTGCCGGGTGACATGGGCTGGGGGCCTCCTCCTTTCTGAGGCTCCAGTCCTCACTTGGACAGGATTGGCCGGCTCCTCTAAGCCCTGAGTGGGGCTACTCGGCCGCACTTGGGGAGTCCAGTCCGATGGTGGTAGCCTGCAAAGCAAGGCTCAGCAGAAGCCGGTCTGGGAGAACTGCCACCTAAGGCCCACTGGAGGCCCTGACCTGGAATGGCAATGGGGCTGGGATAGGAGAGGGACTGGGGGAGGCTGTGCCTGGTTACTGTCCTCTCCAGGCCGGAGGAGCTGGGGGGAGTGGGCAGCACAGCATGTGTCGTCACACACATACACCCCACACACCCTCAATTCCCAAGGAAAACCCATGTCTGTCCGTCTCACCCAGCGCTGAGCCTGGGGTCCCACGGGAAGACAGGTTCCGACACGTGCTCCAGGGAGGACCCCTCTCCTGCTGACAGAGCGAGGCAGAAGTGTCCCCTGGGTTGGGGCGCCTGGGTGGCTCAGTGGGTTAAAGCCTCTGCCTTCGGCTCAGGTCATGATCCCAGAGTCCTGGGATCGAGCCCCACATCGGGCTCTCTGCTCAGCAGGGAGCCTGCTTCCTTCTCTCTCTCTGCCTGCCTCTCTGCCTACTTGTGATTTCTGTCTGTCAAATAAATAAATAAAATCTTTAAAAAAAAAAAAAAAAAAAAAAAGAAGTGTCCCCTGGGGGATGGGACCCAACTTTCCATGTCATCCGTGCGTATCTGTCGCATCATCGTATCTGTGGTGGTGGCAGAATCGTCCCACGGCAGAGTCCAAGCAGGGCAGGCTGCTGTGGGGTTGGGGCTCCACTGGCCCTGGCCTCAGCATCTCAGAGGGGATCCCAGATATTTGGGTGTCTTAATCTGGCTCTGTATGCTCCATGAGAACTTTGCAACCAGACAAGAGATTTGAAGAAGAATTTGGGGGATTGTGATACCATATTAAAGACACACACACACACACACACAGAAAATCCACATTTTCTATATGACAGAAGAACTGCTTTTCTTGCTAAGAATAGTCATGATGAAATTGAGTCCGGACAGAAGAGGGCGGAGCACATATGCAGGTCAGTGACAGTAGCTTGACCCCAGACCAGTCCCGCCCCATCGCCACCTGGTCCTGTCAGGCCCCTGTGCTGAGAGAGGTGGTTGGGTTCTAGAATAAGTTGGAATCCAGCTGACAGGATTCTCTGGATGATGGGGCATAGGATCTAAGAGAAAAGGCATAGGGACCACTCCGAGGTTTTGGTCAGAGCGACAGAAGGGCTGAAGTCACCACAGACTGAGACGAAGAATGCATTTTGTTGTACATTTAACAGATTGCTTTTATTATGAAAGTCCAGGAATTGGGAATGGCTGGAACTGAGCAGGGCATCTGTCGGGTCCCTGCCCACAGGGACCTCTGGTTCATCACACCACCCACCGCAGGCCTAGGGGCTCCCAAGAGGCCCTGGTACAGAAAGAGGGAGGCTTACCTTCTTGCGTCTGGTATGGGGAAGAGAAGTGGTGGTGGGAAAGGGTCTGACCCTCCCGAGTCCGCTAGGCTGGCCCACGAGACCCAGAGCCCAGGAAGGCGGTGGCGTGTGTGGGCTTCTGTCTAAACAGACCCACCTTTGGCCTACAGAGGCCCTTTCTCCTCAGACCTGGTGTGCTGTTGCGGCCAGCACGTTCTAGAGGAAGCGTCCACAGGAGCCCGAGACTATACTTGGATTCTCTGGCCACAAACCCCTGCAGGCCTGTCCGGCCAGAGACGTGCCTGTGCATCCCAGCAAGCAAGTGCCTGGGGACTCATGGCCAGAGAGGTTGTGAGGATGGCTTTGTGAGGCCATTCAGGTTGGCCCTGCCAAGTCTCCCTGCCAGGAGAGGCCAGTTTGGCTGCCAAGCCTCCTGAACTTATGTTACCTGAGAAAGCAGCCTTGAAGCCATCTGTTTCCCCTTGCTTCGCAGGCCGGGGGCCTGCCTGACCCAGGGGCCAAATGCCCTGTCTCCTCACATCAGCAGAGATGAGGGATAAGAAGACAGCTCTGTGGAAAGAGTCGGGAGAACCAGTTTTTGTGAGAATATAGGTTCCTGGGCACCTCTCCGGCCCTGCAGAATCTGAATATTTACCCAGCTCCCCTGGTGATCTGGTGGGGGTCAGGGGTCAGGAGCCCTGGCATAGAAGAGGTATGCTCTGCACACTATCTGGGGAGACACCACAGCTGAGGAGAGTCTGAGATATGTCACACAGTTCGGGGGGCAGGGGATGTGATGAGGACGTGTGCTCTGGTTGTCTGAAGACAAGAGAACTTGGATCTTTGTGGGGTCTCAAGGGGGCCATTTGAGTGGTTGGAGCTGGGATTAGGGTGGGCCCCAGGTGGGGAATGGGGCCTCCTCGGGGCCATATAGGGCATACCCTGGAGCTAGTCTGTATCCCGTGACCTGCTCTTTCTCCCTGTAAACTCTTAACCCCGAGCTGGAGGGGATCCCCAAGGGTAGGGCTCACCTGCCCAGACTACATTGAATAAATAAATGTGCTCTGCCCAGATTTTATCTCTTCAGGATTCCGGAGCACAAGACAAATGGCCTCAACGTCTGGCAGGGAGGTGTCATTCATCCTCTGGGGTGAGCCTCAAGCCTGGGGATGGGGTGGGGAGCGGAGAGAGGTAGATGCAGACAGTCCCCACGTGGGACATGCAGACTTGGTGGCCAGTGGGCCCTGGAGCTCGATGTGCCAGGCTCAGTCCTAAGACCCTCAGAATGACCCACCTTCCCAGGGAGTGTACAGGGATGGAAACCAAACCCAGTATCCTTTAATTTAAGGAGTCTATTTCTGAGGCTTATTCTGGGGAAATATACAAGGATGTGTAAAGATTTAGCTATAGGGTTGTATTTCTCTGCTCTGTGCTATTTATAAGCCTGAAAAACTGGAAGCAACTTAAACGTTCAATAAGAGGGGATTGGTTAAATGAATTCTGAACCATTCAGAAAATAAAACACAATGCAGTCTTTAAAAGAGGATGCTTAAGGGGCGCCTGAGTGGCTAAGATGTTTGAGCCTCCTACTCTTGATTTCGACTTGGGTCATGATCTCAGGGTCCTGGGATTGACCACCCTTGTTGGGCTCCGTGCTCTGTTCAGAGTTGGCTTGGGATTCTGTCTCCCTCTCCCTCTCCCTCTGACCCCCTGATCCCTTGCACACTCCCTCATATAAATTAATTAATTAAAAAAAATGATGCTTAAGAACACTTCAGGACTTGGAAATAAGTCTATAGCATAGAAGGCAGAAAAATAAAAAGCTAATAAATAAATAAATAAATAAATAAATAAATAAATAAAATAATGTGGTTTGGAAATATATTGATTCATCAAAAATGTTGTAATATCATACCCCAAAACACTGGCTGATTATAAGATAAAAGGTAATTTTAGGTTTTTGTTTTTAATTTTATTTTGCTTATCTGTTTTTTTAATGTGTTCTAGGAGAGTCATTTGTAATATGAATAGATTCATCATAAAAACTATGTAAAAATTTAAAAATTAGAATATCCCATAATCATCACACTGAATGGAAATAAACATTATTGCGGTATATACACACATTTCAATAAAATCAGGAAAATATTGTGTGTATATGTGTGTATATACACTCATATACACACATAAAATTCTGATTTTATATGTAGATATAAAGTCATTTGCACACACATAAATATATAAAATTCTGATTTTATTCCATTTAAATTGCATTTTAAGAATTTTCCTGGATCATTAAAGTAGTCTTTGAGGGGCACCTGGGTGGCTCAGTGGTTAAAGCCTCTGCCTTCGGCTCAGGTCATGATCCTAGGGTCCTGGGCTCAGCAGGGAGCCTGCCTCCTCCTCCTCTCTCTCTCTGCCTGCCTCTCTGCCTACTTGTGATCTGTCTGTAAAATAAATAAAAATCTTAAAAAAAAATAAAGTAGTCTTTGAGAACAAATTTTAAATGGCTTCATGTTATCCCATTGACTGGCACACAGATTCTCAAACAAATCTCCTGTTGATATTTAAGTTACTTCTAAATTGTTTGCTATTAGAAAGAATAAATAACATCATTATACATATATCTTAGCATACACCTCTGGTTATTTCTTTAGGATACATTTCTAGGAATAGAATTGCCAAGTCAAGGATGTGAATGTCTACAGGGTTCTTGGTGTCTCCAATCAAAGCATACTTGTTAAATCGCATGAATTGGAACAAAAGTAGTAAAAAAAAAAAAAAACAAAACCCTCCAGAGCAGCATTTTACCATGTTCACTACAAGTTCTGAGACCAGTGGAAGATTCCAGCGGGCCAGGTGCACTCCCTCCATCCACCCTGTGGGACTGTCCTTTGGAGCCCGAGCAGAGCTAAAGCGAGCGGTCCTTGGTGCTCCCTGGCTAGCCCCAGCCCCTGCTGCTGCTACACAGTTACTTTACTCAGCATCTCAGAAACACCCCATGGGGATCCCTGACAAGCCAAGCAGATGGCGACCGCTAGAAAGCCCCTCTCTGAGCATTTCCTCTCGGCCCATTGCCATGGTCCCCTGGGGATTATACAGGGTAAGGGTCACCCACCCCCTCCTCATATGGGGCCTCTGAGGCCTAGAAGCCAGCAGGATGCAAGAGATAGGACGGGACTGGGGATTTGGAGACATGGCTCTAGGTCTCTCTCCACCAACCAATGTTGCCCATTGGGGCGCATCCCAAGGAGGGATGCCTTGCAAGGAGGCTGGGAGCTAGAATTCTAGCAGGAGCTAGAATCCTTTTCAACAAAGATTTATTGAGCATCTCTTTTGTATCTATCAGTCACTGAGAAAATAGCATTAACCCAACAGGCAAAGCTACTGCCCTCAAGAAACAGCATGCTAGTGGAGAAAACAGGTAATAAACTCCCAAAAATCATGTCCGATGGGGTCAAGAGGTGAGAAGAAAACAAAGAAGGCTAACATGGATAGAAAGTGACACAGAAGGGTGAGAGACCTTGAGGTAGGATAATCCACAGAGATCTCTCTGTGTTGATATTTAAGCAAAGGCCTGAATGAACAGAAGGAATAAGCCCTGTGGGTTACCTGGAGGAAGCCCTTCGGGGCAGAGGGAACAGCAAGTACAAAGGTCCTGAGGCAGGAGAAAGATTGTTATGTTTTGAGTAGACATCAGAAGCTTATATGGCTGGAACAGAGTGAACCAGGGACAATGTAGGGGCTGAGGCCACAGAGCTAGCAGCGTCCCCATTAGCTGCGGAAGCTCCCCCTGGGCCGCAGGCATTATGCAGGAAACTGTCATCTCTTGTCATGGACCTTCAAGGTTGGGGGGCCTTGCTGTGGTGGAAGATGAGAGAATAGCAGAGGGCTAAGGCAGGCTTCTCAAGGCTGTGAGGAAGGAGGGTACGTTCTAGAGCTCTGTCCCACGGTGCTGAGTACTGAGTGTCCAGGGTTGACCAGGGCACAGCGCTGCCTCCTAGAGGGTCACAAACTCCTGAGGCCAACAGATGGGCGGAGCTAACAAGCTGGCAAGGAAATCACGTCACTTGTGGCCACACAGCTCAACCCGGAGGACGACATGCTAAGTAAAATAAGAGAGGCCGAGGAAGACAAATATTGCAGATCTTACTTAGATGTGGAATCGTTAAAGTCCAACTCATAAAAGCCGAGGGCTGTGGGGCAGGGAAATGGAGAGATGCCGGTCAAAGGGTACTAACATTTGGTTGCAAGATGAATAGGTTCTGGAGATCTAACATACAGCCTGGTGACTATAGTTAATAATTCTATATGACATATGCTTGAAATTTGCTAAGAGAGGAGATCTCAGTTGTTTTCACACACACACACACAAGGAGACTGTTTGAGGTGATGGATATGTTAATTAGCTTTGTTGCGATCGTTTCACAATGTTTACACGTCTGCAAACATTACACTGTATGCCTAAATATATGTAACTTTTATTTGTTCAATTATATCTCAGTAAACCTGGAGAAAGGAAGAAAGAAGGAAAGAAAGAAAAGACAAGAAACTGCATCCCTACCTCACAGAGTTGTTGAGAAGAAGAAATAAGATGATTTCCAAAAAAGCTGGTTGGGGTGTGGCACAGTCAAGCATCTGATCATGATCTCAGGGTCATGAGCTCGAGCCCCATGTTGGGCTCCGAGCTCAGCAAGGAGTCTACTAAAGTTTCTCTCTCCCTCCCCCTCTGCCCGTCCCTGTGGTCTCTCTCAAATAAATAAATAAATCTTATATAAATAAATAATATAATAAAACCTGGTCATAGAACATTTTATTTTATTTAAGATTTTATTTATTTCTTTGACACAGAGAGAGAGGTCACAAGTAGGCAGAGAGGCAGGCAGAGAGAGAGAGAGGAGGAAGCAGGCTCTCCACTGAGCAGAGATCCCGATGCGGGGCTCAATCCCAGGACCCTGGGATCACGACCTGAGCTGAAGGCAGAGGCTTTAACTCACTGAGCCACCCAGGTGCTCCCATAGAACATTTTATGAAAAATAAGTGCTACACAAGAACTTTCTGTACTTTAAGCTTAATTTTGCTATGAACCTAAAACCACTCTCAAGAATAAAGTTCATTAATCAAAAGCAAAATGAAACTAAAAATCAAGCATATGGCATGACAGACTGGGAAGACTTCCTGGAGGAGGTGACATTTGAGCTGGGCCTTGAAAAATGAAAGGTGGTCAACAGGCAGGGAAAGTGAAAAATGCACTTCAGAGAGAAATACTGACTTGCTGAGGGACCCTCTGGCCCCTAGATATTGGGGTGTGGAGCCCACGGCCTTGATTTGGGATTATCACTGGGACAGGACCAGTCCTGGAAAGCAGACAATGGGAAGAGAAGATTGAGAAGAGGATGCTGGGGCACACAGTCACACTGCCAGTGAGGCAGGGGGGCACTGGGGAAGGAGGGGGACAACACACGCGGGAAATTTGAACTAGAAGGAGGGGAGGACAGATGCTTCTAGAGGAAGACCCAGCCTGGCTGGAGACAAGTTCCTTTTAGGATTTTATTTTTGTCTGATCCTGTTGTGTCTCCTTCCCTCCCTTCTCCCCCAAGCCCAATGGGGAGATTAAGAAACGTACTTCACATGGTCAGTTCTATAAAGTATGGCTTCCCCTCACCATGACACCCACCTGCCATGGTGCCTTCCAAGCTACGTGAGTCGAAATCCACCTTTATAAAAAGATTGGTTCTCTTTGTATTTCCTACAACCAGCATTGTTCAAGTTTAGGGAGCGACGCCCAGTTTAGAAAGGTAAAGATTTCGTTCCCAGCCTCCTCCTTCCATTCAGCCTTCTGAAAAGTTTTCTTGTTGTGCAACTGATTTTAGTTCTTCTACAGATTTTATGGGTAACTTCATTTTTTCCCCAGCTTGACGGAGAGATCATTGACAAGGGATCTACATTTTTCAACCACAAGGAAAAGAAATGCAGAGCTACCAAGAATAATATTTTATTGACTTGGAACCAGTTTCGGAATTTATATTTTTAACCAACTACCCAGGTGATTTTGATGATCAGACAGTTTGAGGGTTTTTTTTTTTTTTCCTCTTTCTCTTCCCTTTAGTAAACTGTTTTTCAACTTTGTTTTTCAGTGAAAACCATTTCCTCCTCACCATGGACTCCATCCAGAGGCTGCACCCATCTCTCCCACGTCAACAGTCCTGTGTCCTTGGCAGAGGACAGTGCTCTCATTCTGGGCCTTTCCCTTCTTCCTCGGCCAAAGCCTTGCTCCTGCACCTCCCCACAGCTAATAAGAAGGCTGAGTTCCCCCAGCGCGAGGCGAGCTCCCCCCTGCCACCCCCACGCTGTCCCTCGCTGTCCCTCACAGGAATGAGCCAAGTCTGTGGGGGCCACTGTCGTCTTCACAGGCAGCACTCCTGCCTTCACACGTTCCCAGAGCAGCTAGCTCTGTCCCAGGCCTCAGGACATCCCTAGGGTGGATTGAGATCCAGGCACAAACGCCATCCAAAGCCACATGGTTATGAGGGAACCTGCAGAAATGCAAGACTGGGTGTTTCTGGACATGGGGTAAAGAGAGTCTCCCCATGGGAAGGCATGGATTGATCTGGGACAAAAGGCACTTGTTGGCCCGGGAAGGAAGAGTTTGGGGGGGAGCGCCCGGCTACGTGGAGGGGGGTGGGCCTGTTTCTCTCGTCAGCTGGGATCAGCCCCTCCAGCCGGAAGCCACCTGGCTCAACTCTAGGAGACGTGGAGAATGAATTTCAGAGTCATTTCCACTGGGCCGGGCACTGGAACAGCTGCAGGAGGGGACACAGCTGGCGTGTCCCCACCCCTTCCAGCAGAGCTGCTCTGGAGAAGAGCCATCCCTACCCCTGGGAAGGGAGACTGTCCCGCTTGCTGGGTCCCAGGGGCCAGGGATAGTATCTCTCAGCCAACCCTCCATTTTCGAGGGCACAGTGTGGGCTTTATTAAAATAAAATCCTATCACTGCTTATTCTAATGGGTGCCTAAACTTGGCTAAACCTCAGATGCTTATTAAAAAAAATAATGATTAGTTTAAAATAATGAGTTTGGGGATCCATCCCAGACCTAATCAATCAGAATCTCTTTAGGTTGGGCTCGGGCTAGAAACCACAGGAATCCGTTTAATCAGACTGTCCTCCAGTCCAAAAGTCTGAACCCACAGAATGGGAGCATGGTGAGGGAATGGTGGGGGTTCAATGATGGAGAATCCTACGAAGAGTCACCATTCCCAGGGATCTCTGCGTGCCAGCCAGGGCACTAAAGCGTTGTCACACAGTTATCTTACTTAGTGGTCCAAACACACCCACAAGGTATGTCCAATTATTTATTTTTTTTCTGAAGATTTTATTTATTTATTTGAGACAGAGAGAGAACATGAGTGAGGGGCAGGGGCAGAGGGAGAGGTAGCAGCAGGCTCCTCACTGAATGGGGATCCTGATGCGAGGCTTGATCCCAGGACTCCAGGATCATGACTTGAGCTGAAGGCAGATGCTTAAATGACTGAATCACCCAAGGTAGTCAGGTTACTGTCCCCATTTTGCTGATGAGGAAACGGGAGCTCCATAGGTCATATGCTCCAGAAGAGGCAGAGCCAGGGCTCTGATCCAGATCTCTCTCTGAACATCTCTGCCATGGAAGGAATCCTGGGAAACATGGGCACCCCCTTGGGAGTTAGGCCAGTATGAGACTAAACTGTGACATGAACACAATGTGCTTTCTGGGCACTTGTGTCTGGTGGGATCAGGTACCCCGTGTTCTTTCCCTCGTGTCTGTTCACCAAGCCCTTGTGGACACAGAGGGGGCCACGACATGACCACCCTCAGGACAGGATGGCTCATGGAAAGAGCATTGAGCTAAAAGCAGGGGAGGGGACTTCCACTCCCAGCGCTACTCTACTCCTGCTCTCCTACTAATGCGAAAGTGGCCTCAGCATCCCCTCGGCAGAGAGAGGGCTGGACTGGGCAAACTGTAGGGGCCCATCTGCTTTTCAAAAGCAGTCTGCAGAGCCCAGCACCATCTCCCTAATGCTGTCCCTTTCCCACTCTCAGCCCCTCTAGGGCAGTGGCCTTTTCTTGTCTATAGGATAAGATCAGTCCTTCATCTAGATACCACAAGCCTCTCTGTGGGGAGCATCAAGGAGGGGATTTAGCCTCCCCAGACTTTACAGAAGACTTCCCGGAGGAGGTGGCACCTAAGTCAGCTATCCAGGAGAGGAGTAAAAAAATAGCAAGCAGTGGGAATAGCAGGAGCCGAACCGTGGCTGCCTCTCCCGTGCCTGGTATGTGCAGGGGGACTCAGGGTTTGGAGGTGTGTAATGCAGCACCACCAGCCCCAAGAAGCTCTCCTGATACTTTAGGCAGCCTCCTTTGGCTTCCCCAGGGCTCTGGGGGGAATTCCAGACACCAGTGCCCAGCACACCACTTGGAAGGGGGTGTTTGCAAGGCTGTCTCCCCACTGGCTTTTCACAGGCAGGGGGGACTGACCACTTCTAGCACTGCATCTTGTGTCTGACATATGTCAGGGAAAGGAAGGAAGGAAGGAGGGAAGGAAGGTCTGGCTCAAAGTGGCACTTCACTTGGGAGGCCTCTGAGGGCACTGGCCTGACCCACTGGGTCCCCTGGGACTGCTGGGGCTGGCTCAGCTTTGTCCCTCTCTCAACTTTTTAAGTCCTGGTTGTGACTGGGGTGGCCTGAGCTCTGGGAGGTGAGTCCGGTGAGGACAACGGAAGGGGTGGGTTCCCCCATCTCTGCCTCTACCACTCAGGCATTTTGGAAACTGACCCAGAGTCCTTGAGTTGGGTCCAAGATTCTTGTCTCCACATCACAGGTGGACAGTCGAAGACCCCGCCTTGCAGAAAGGTACAATTCAGATCTTAAACTCCGTTGGAGCTGGAGGAATTCTTCATGGGTTAAGGATGGCCCTCAGGTATAGATCCCCTTGGGTTGCCAGACGTGGGGTAGACAGAGCTTCCTTTCTGACAAAGCAGACAAGACAGAGTAAGTCCCAGAGACTCAAGAATGAGTGGAGAGGTGGGCCAGGCCTCGGTCCTGGCATCAGAGTGAAAAAGGCCAATGGAGACAGACCCTCTGAGCTACAACTAAGGGCCACATGCTGAACAATGGCTCCCAAACATGGCCAGGTAATCCCCAGAACCCGAGAATGCTCTTACGGCAAGAGGAACTTTGCAGGTGTGATGAAATTAAGGCTCCTGAGAAAGGGCTCAGCCAGGGGGGGTGGAGGAGGGCCACAAAGTAATGACAAGCACAGGAGACACAGGAGGCTCAGAACAGAAGAAAGCTTTGTGTTGACAGAGCAGAGACCAGAGTGAGGCCCTCTGAAGACGAAGGAAGGGGCCACAAGCCAAAGGTTGCAGGCAGCCTCTCAAAGCTGAGCTCGGCAAGGGGACCGAGAGTCTTCTAGAGCCTCTGGGACAATCCGGCCCCGCCAACCCCTTGACAGTTACCCCGCTCAGACTGATTCTGGACATCTCACCTACAGAACTCTAAGAGAATCCGTTTGTTTTGTTTTAAGCCACTTAGTCTGTGTTGATTTGTTCCAGCAACCACAGGAAATCAAGCTTGCCTGGAGACACATGACTGAGTCTGTGCTCCCCTCCTGCGGCCCAGCTCTATGGATTCCTTGCCCCATTCTGGACGGAACTGGACAAACCGTGCAGGTGAGGCGGCGAGGGGCCCAAATAGCACCCTTGGTGAGATCCCAGGCCTCTGAGAGGGGTGTGTGTGTGTGTGTGTGTGTGTGTGTGTGTGTGTGTTAGAGAGACGGGAAGAACACGCCTTCCCCCTACATCCGGGGATTTTCTGGGCAGACGATTCTCCAAAGGCATGTCAACATTTTTCTCTTCAGGAAAAAAGAACTCAATCTCTATCCAAAAAGAGTCACAGTTCTGTACATGCACCCATGTGGATGGACTTGGGGGGTCCTAGACAGAAATGAACTACCCCACCTACTCCGGGGTTCTTTAATTTTTCCCTGGGCAGGGAGCAAAGCTGAGGAGGGCTGGACTCCACCAGCCAGAGGGGACTGTGGACACACTGGGACTACTGGGATGGGACAGAGGGCACCCCGTCCCAGAGAATGTTGAGATTGCCCAGCACATCCCCATCACCTGTTTTTCTCTTTTCTCCTTACAAGACCAAGTGTAGATACCTAGGCACAAATCACACGTGCACCTGCAGACCCATGGGGTCATGTGCAGCGCCAGCACGTGCAAAAAGGAAATGAGCAAACACACACATATAACCCAACTACGCAGTAGACATATACACAAGCTTTTGTGCACACGCCTTGGCAGATACATACAAACCCAGATACACGCCCTTGACACACTTACAGACACCCACGCTGGTGCACAGAAGTGCGGACACAGCCATGCAGAAGGAAAGACCACCCACGGATATGGACACCTGGATGCCCTGGAGCAGAGTGCAAGGCCCAGAGCTCCCTGTACCTTGGTTAAGGGAGGGCGACCAGAGTCCCTTCCCCACCCAACCCTCCTGAGCTCTGCTCTGGAGCCCTCTGCTGGGGAGGCCAGGAACAGACTGCCAGGTCCTGGAGCTGTGCCCGCTTGCATTGGGGGTTTGGAGGGAAGGGAAATGATGGGGGGTAAAGGGACCAACGGGGGCCAGCCCCAGGGCGCTGGATATCTCACCTCCACTTGAATCAAATGACCTTCTGCAGCCTCTGATACAGGGCTGAAGGAGGGATTTCTCCTGAAAAAATCCCCCTGGGCTCTGGCCTCTTTCTTCCAGACCCCAGGCTCGCTCTGTCCTGTCCGTGGGCAGTGCTAGTGGGCCTGCCTGTGCAGGAAAGACCCTGGTCTGGCTGCATCCCGCGCCCCCCCCCAAGCCTACTTCACCTTCTCCCACCCTGGGAGCCCACACCGGCTGTGCTCGCCCCACCCTGTGCCATCGGGCAGTGCTGCTGGGCCCCCAGCTTCCTCGCACCCACTGGGTTGCTTTTCACAATTCCCTGTTCAAACCTCCGCCTCCTGACTCTGCTCAGAGGGCCCATTCTTCGCTCTCAGTGGCTTTTTCTTTCCATTTTCTCCTAGGGCAGGGGAGGAAGTGAAGAAGATCTGGGCTTTGGAATAACATGGGTGAGCCTGAATTCAGATCTCAACTCCAAGGTGGGACTTACAGCTGTGGGCATCTTGGGCGGCTGGCTTAAACTCCCTCAGCCTCAGTTTTGGCAGGTAGAATGGAGATCATGTGACTTGTATGGCAGGGTGAGAGCATGCTCAGCATCCAGCACTAGAGTTGGTTTAAGGAGTCTGGCAGGGGGATGCCTAGGTGTCTCAGTCAGTTAAGCATCAGCCTTTAGCTTGGGTCATGGTCCCAGGATCCTGGGATGGACTCCCTCATGGGGCTTCTTGCTCAGCAGGGAGCCTGCTCCTTCCTCTGTCTGCAGCTCCCCCTGCTTGTGCTGTCTCTCTCTGACAAACAGATAAGTAAATAATCTTTCCAAAAAAGTTGGGGAGGGGGTAGGGGCGCCTGGGTGGCTCAGTGGATTAAGCCTCTGCTTTCAGCTCAGGTCATGATCTCCAGGTCTTGGGATCGAGCCCCGCATCGGGCTCTCTGCTCAACAGGGAGCCTGCTTTCCCCTTTCTCTCTGCCTGCCTCTGCCTACTTGTGATCTCTGTCATATGAATAAATAAAAATTTTTTTAAAAGTTGGGGGGTGATCAGGCAGCCATGCAGCTAATTAGGGTGCCATCTTTACAAGGCACCTAGACACCATTGGAAATGTAAGGAGACAAAGAAAACCATGCCTGGAACTCCTCTAAAGAATAGTTGCATACTCTGTTTTAATGAGCTACTTCAGTGAGGTGGTGGGTGGACCTCAAAAAGAGTAAGCTAGAATAACAGCAGTTGGTCTCTAAGCTGTTTCCTAAGGGGGGTGGGGTGGGGTTTCTAAAAAGATTTTTTTTTTTTTTTGGTCTAATTGTAGCGTGCAAGTTTGGGGTCAGAGCTGAACCACTCAGGGAAGATAGAGTATTGCCAACGGGGATCCCCTTCTCCGTCCATGCCCCTCTTCTTCTAAGCAGAGGCCAATTCCACTGCATTCAAATTGAACTGATAGTAAAAAAAAAAATATCACTTTGAGGGGACATAAAATTAATAGCCTGCTTGGGGCACCCACATGTTTCCCCACTGGGTCCTTCCTGATGTGTGGCAGGTGCTTGATAAGTGTTGGTTGGGTGTGTCTCTCCAGTCCTCGGTCTTAAGACTTCTCTCCAGCACCCTGCACTCGGCTCAGCTCTTCTCACATTCTCTCTACCTGGTCTTTGTGCCCACAGCATCGCTGAGTTCTTCACTCCACACCCTTTCCTGTAACCCACTGGCCCAACCCACTCTGGAAGCCACAAGGCTTCTTGGGGGGGGGGGCGGGTGTCAAGATTTCCATATCTTGGGAAATCAGATATTTCTCCTGTATCAGCCTGTCTAAAACAATAGTAAGCAGCCACCATCTTGCCCTGGAAAGTATCTCATGATCTTAAATGTCTACAATCAGGCAGTCCCAGCTTACCAATGAGTTAAATTTCAAAACTTCGTTTCTGTGAAATGGAATGGCTTTCCAGACAATGAGCCAATAGTAAACTGAGGATTTAGGCACGAACAGGGCTGTTTTCCAGGTCAGGTGGTAAATGCCCATCAGAAAACTGGGCTGCCACAAGCAGAAAAAAAAGACTACTGTTGCAAGACCTGTAGGTAGAAATGGAAAAACAATAATGCTGATCTAGAAAAGTCTGTTTATTTTCTCTTGAAAGCTGGTGCTTGAGGGAAAGCAGGTTTCTTAACAGGAGTATATGGAGATGGGTGGGACGTTCTGAGGGAGCTTCGAGCTGTACTTCAAGGGCTTTAGAGGCTGAAAGCCTTTGTTCTTCGTCATTCTAATTAATCTTTCTGACAGGCAGTCTGCCTTTTTCTTGACACAGGGGCAGGCCTGGCTCCATCCTGACACTCAGCCGGGATTGTTTGAGCAGACAGAGTAAACGGTAGGGAAAGGAGCTCCTGAGGTAACTGGGGTAGAGCTGTTAGAAAGGAGATGAAAGAAACAGATTCAAGGGTGTGTGATTTGGGTTTTCAGGAAGGCCTGAGGGAAAATGAGCTGAACTGAACTGTGGTAAAAACAAAACAAACAAAGAAACAAACAAAGAAACACCCCCAAAGAACAAAAGCAGAGAGAAAAATGGAGATTAGGGCACCTTATGTGTCCCTATCACCACAAAACCCCCAAAAGAAAAAAAAGGAAGTGGAGGAGAGGTGGGGAGCCCGACAGTTCCGAGGCTGGCCACCAGGTGACACCACAGGCCCAGGACAGCTTTGTTGCTGTCTGTTGAGGGGTAGGGGACTCAGGAGACCCAGGGAACTGGGGGCGGGAGAGGGTGGTCGTGTCACAGGTTCAGAAACACAAGGCATTCTCAGATTTGGTCCTCATCCACATTCCTGTCCTTCCTCAGCCTCCACCCCATCTGGCCTGAGGAGTCAATGCTGGTCTACAAGGTGGGGTGGGGGTGGGTGAGTGCCCAGAGGGACCAGGGCCAGGGGATGAGTGAAGAGAAGGGGGGGCGCTCAGGAAGGTCTTGGACAGAACCTTGATAGCATGAAGGGACAGAAAACAATGAACCTTTATTGAGAGTCCGCCCCCACTCACAGGTCCTGACGCAGGAAGACCCAGAGGGGGATTCATCAGCCCCACCCACGGCGCTGCCCACAGACTCAGGTGATTCAGAGTTTAGGTTTGGCTGATAACAGCCCAGACCAGCTGAGAAAGGGCCCTTTGTGAGGGTTGCCCTCCTGAGGCCCCCTCCTCACAGCTGCACGGGCTCCTTACAGGAAACAGGACTGACTGGAAAATGCAAAGAAACCCAGCAGCCAATGCTGTGAGGTGCTATGTGAGAACTTTAAGATGCTTTAAGGCAAATGTGCAGGAGAAAGATAGGGCTTGTCTGGAGACCGCATACTTTTCTTCCAGGTTGTCAATCTCAGTTGTGTCTACCTTCCATCCCTCCCAGGGAGGGAAAAAAAAAAAAAAAAAACCAACATCACTTTCAGAACTGTGATAAGTCAGGACCCTGGGTTGCAGATGGCCCAAACCCACATTGAATTAGCTTGAAGAAAAGGTGGTATATGACCAGCCAGCTCCATCAGGGCAAGGATGAAAGGTAGGCCCCAGGGAAGTCTAGAAGAAGGCCCAATCCCCCTGCCCAGTGATTCTCTCCTCCCTGTGTCTCTCAGAGGCTGGCGGCCCCATTTCTTCAGCAGACAGGCTTCGCCTTGCTCTCCTTGGGCAGCTCAGGATTGCTTTCTCATGGTCTCACCACCAGAAAGAAAATTGCACCCTTCTACCAGATTTGGATAGGAAAAAGTCCCAAGGAAGAACTCTGATTGGCTCTGCTTGAGTCATGTGCCCAGTCTTGGACCAATGGCTGAGGCCAGGGTGATGCATTACTATGATTTTCTCAGACTGAGTCACTCGCCTAACCCTGTGACCAGGGACAGGACAGACAGACATAGGAATACCGTGCACTTGGGGTCTCATGTGGCAGAACTGCTAGTTGGCTCCCCATCACAATATTTTCCTTTTCTCCAATAGAACAAAAAATGTATACTGGATACATGGCTGCCTGTAATAAAAACTACATTTCCCAGGCTCCCTTGCAGCAAAGGCTAGCCACTATCCAAGAGCTCTGACCAGTAGGGTGTGAGCAAAGCAAGGTGGGTACTTCCAGAGGCTGTTCTTAAAAAGATGGGAGCAGTCCCTCTTGATCCTTTCCCCTGCTACTTCCCATATTCTGGAAGCTCTTGTGCTGGTGAACCACCTTGGATCCTCTGGCGAGAACAGGACGATAGAGACGGCACCATAGCAAGTTAGTTAGGAGGAGCCTGAATCCTTAGTACAATTTTGGCCCAAAACTGTTTACGCCTGGACTGCTACATAAGAGGAAACGAACATCTATCCTGTTTGAGCTGCTCTTATTTTGAGTCTCTGTTAACATCTAAGTATTTGAAGTAACGTGTCTTCGGACCTTTTCTTGGTACCCACACTGGGTCCAGCACTGAATTTTTCCCCTGACCTAGATTCTTCCATCCAAACCCAGAAAAACATTGCCTGTGACCAGCCCATACTTTGCTGAGAATGTGACAAGACACATTGTGGGGCCAGATCTGCTCTTCCTGCCTACAAAGTTATTTTTTATTTCTCCCTAGAGTCTGACTCCATTTTCAAGGGCCATGTTCCAAAGTGTTTTGCATGTGGGTTAGACCAGAATGTGTTGGCCCAGGGGGTTCCTATAGAGGGGAGGTTATGGCTCCCTCATCAGACTGGGGGCTTCTGAGAGCTAGAGTCACAGATAAATATAGTCACTGCCTCTCCCTGTCTCCTTGGAGCTGCGGCCCTGCTTTAGGGTGGGTGAGAACAGCAGATAGCCCATGTCCCCCTGAGGTGGAGAACTGGGGGCACAGAGTTACTGAGAGCAAACCAATGGAGGCACAGGAAAAACTGCCCCTAACTGCCTCCTCTCCTTCCACATGGGAGCGTTCCATCCTTGGGCTCCTACTTGGAACTCCAATAGCCCATGGTCCCAAGGGAGGGAAAAGAAAGCATCAGTTTGGAGGGTTCTGGGCTTCTGTGATGGCGAAGAGGTAGTAGCTGGTCATATTTGAGGTTAAGGTAGGAGCTGAGGCACAGAAAATAATCAGAGGACTTTGTGTCTGACGATCCCCCACCCTCATGCCAAGCTTTTATACTTGAAGGATAATGGAGGTGAGCCATTGTGGGAAGTCCAGAAGGAAACACTGTCTCAGACTATAGAGAAACAGGCAGGGGCTGGGCTGGGCTCTTTCACTTTCTTCTGTACTGATTATGCTTAAGAACAATGGCGGGCAGGCCCATGTCTTTCTCACAGCGGTCGTTGGCTCCCAAGCGGCTGGCTTTACCCCTTCTTCCTTTCCTCCAAACCTCCTCCCTCAGAGAGGCCTCCCTGAAAGCCAAGATGGAGTCTCTACCATCATACTAGGTCAGAAAACTTCTCATAGGGCAAGTTGGACTAGCCCTGGGCATGGGAACCAGCAGACTCTACATGAACAGGCAGGAAGATGGTTTGAGGTCTTCAGGCTGCATCTCTGGACCCCCTTACAGGCGGAAGCAAGACTTCTGGTCCCACATCCTAATCCAGGGTGTTCACACTGGTTTCTCCTGACCCCGGCATTGGACCCAAGGAAAAATACTAACTTTTGGTTCCCCATCACCACCCCCATGAGGTACATCAAGATTGAGGGACAAACAGGACTGATGACACAGTGGCATGGGGGGCATGAGGCTGAGCAATGACCCTCCTCCTAGCTTGGGAGGGATAGCCAAGGCTGGCCTTCCGTGAGAGCTAGGGTCTCCCTTCCCACCACAGCTTGCCTGTCTCCCTAGAGCCCCGCCTGCCTGCTGGCCTCGCCTGCCATCCCCCTCCTCTTCTCTTGAACAGCATGCTCTGGAGCCCTTGCACCAGTCAGCACACTCCCCTGCTTTCAAACTCTTCTTGGAAGGTTTCCTCCTCTTCTGGTCTTGAGCCACGATCTCCCTGCAGCCCTCTCAAGGGAGGCTGTTTATTCTCATATTCTCTGCACCTGAGGGCTGACAGGTGGAGTCTGTCTTTATTATTCCTCATGGTCATTTCCAGCCCCTCAAAAAACCCTGCACCTTGGGCCCTTCTGCTCCCAGTTTCACCCTCCTCCCTCCTCATCCTTGTCATCTCCCAGACTCTTGGTGTGCTCCCTCACCCCTGGAAGACCCCCAGGTCCAACTTCTTCATCTTTTTCTCCACTCCCCAGCCTGCCATTATCCTCATCAGCAACCTCAAACATATCCACACCCTGACCTCTCGCTTCCTTCACCTTCATCTCCAATAATTGCTGCCTTTGTTCTCCATCACATTTATCCCTGAAGACTTTATGGTCGCCCAAAGCCTCACCACTTCTGAAATCAGAAATTCTACCTCCCACTCTCCCTCATCATCTCTGAGCCTCTCAGCTCCCTGGCCCAAGAGCCCCTAAATAGTTCTCTGGCTTCAGAGAACTCTCCAGTTTGCCAATTCCTTCACTTTCTCTCTATTAATCTGTAGTCCCCTAGTGCCTTCACTTTCTTTTCCCAGATTCCCTGGCTCGTGGATGAATAAACTGTGGTATATTCACACAATGGAATATCATACAGCAGTAAGTAAAGAGCCACGGCAACATAAAGCAAATGGATACATCTTAGCAATACACAATTAACTGAAAAATGTTAATCCCCAGAGATCACATAGAGAATGATAATTTTTTATTGAGGTTACAGTTAATAGAAAATATATGTATATCATATTTGGAAATATACACAGGCATAATAAAACTATATAAAAAGGAAAGCAAGAGAATGTGGTATACAGGATTCAGGATGATAGTGACTGTGGGTAGGGGCGGCAGGGGGATGGGATAGGGAGAGGAACCATATGTAGGATGTGGGTCATTGCCAAGGCTTTTGTTCGGGTGGTGATATTGCAGGTGCCTATTACATCATTCCAAATAACTAATTAAATAAAAATAAACCATGCGTGGATCTTTGGTGAGTGTGTCAGGGAACCAGTGCTGTGTGGAGCCAATAAATCCAATAAAATAAAGATTCCATGTGTTATCATGACATTACTTGCTTGCAAATATATTGAATCTCTCTCATCCTCCCACCACCGAATCCACAAAGATCTCTGGGTCTACACCAATTTTTCTTATTCCTCCTGTCACAATGGAACAAGCATCCCAGCTTCTTTCGCCCAAGAAGAATCTCATCCCCTATTCCCCAGATCCTGTCCCTTCTCATCTCCTCAAGGATTTTGCTCCTTGGCTAAACCCCCAGTCTCTGCTTATCAATCCCTGTCGCGAATCGGTCATTTCCAGGAGCATAGAAACATCCTGTAGTCTCTCCCATCTTAAAAACAGACAAACTGTGCTCGCTTCGGCAGCACATATACTAAAATTGGAATGATACAGGGCGCCTGGGTGGCTCAGTGGGTTGAGCCGCTGCCTTCGGCTCGGGTCATGATCTCAGGGTCCTGGGATCGAGCCCCATATCGGGCTCTCTGCTCAGCGGGGAGCCTGCTTCCTCCTCTCTCTCTCTGCCTGCCTGTAATCTCTCTCTCTGTCAAATAAATAAATAAATCTTTAAAAAAAAAAAAATAAATAAAATTGGAATGATACAGAGAAGATTAGCATGGCCCCTGCGCAAGGATGACACACAAATTCGTGGAGCGTTCCATATTTTTTAAAAGAAGGGCCATATGTACCCCAATGTTTATAGCAGCAATGGCCATGGTTGCCAAACTGTGGAAAGAACCAAGATCCCCTTCAACGGACGAATGGATAAGGACGATGTGGTCCATATACACTATGGAGTATTATGCCTCCATCAGAAAGGATGAATACCCAACTTTTGTATCAACATGGACGGGACTGGAAGAGCTTATGCTGAGTGAAATAAGTCAAGCAGAGAGAGTCAATTATAATATGGTTTCACTTATTTGTGGAGCATAACAAATAGCATGGAGGACAAGGGGAGTTAGAGAGAAGGGAGTTGAGGGAAATTGGAAGGGGAGGTGAACCATGAGAGACTATGGACTCTGAAAAACAATCTGAGGGGTCTAAAGGGGCAGGGGGTGGGAGGTTGGGGGAACCAGGTGGTGGGTATTGGAGAGGGCACGGATTGCATGGAGCACTGGGTGTGGTGCAAAAACAATGAATACTGTTATGCTGAAAATAAATTTTAAAAATTAAAAAAAAAACCAGACAAACTTCCTGTATTAGTCAGGTTAACTGTTAGGCTGCTATAACAAAGAAGTCCCCAAAGATGGTGTATCAAGTAAGGAGAAGTTTCACTCCTGCATGAAAAGGCTAGGAAGGCAGGGTAGGGGAGATATGGTCGCTCTGCCCCACTGTAGCTCTGCCATCCTTAAGTCCCAGTTCCCCCTCAGGATGGAGGCTCTGGGGCTTGTCAGCACTGCAACCTCCCAGCTGGAAGGAGAGGGAAAAGGGGAAGGAGAAGAGAGTCCCAATTCCACTGAAGGGCACAGCCTGAAAGTGCCATGCATCATGTCCATTCACATTGCATTGCCCTCAGACTTGATCAAAATGCACACCAAGTTGCAAAGGAAGTTAGGAAGTATAGTCTTTTGCTGGGCAGCAATGTGTCCACATAAACATCCCATTACTATTCAAGAAGAGGAGAGTGACTGTCAAAGAAAAGCTATCGTTCCCTGCCATAGCCTGCATCTCTGGCCACACAAGTAAACACAATAAACTCTTTTCCCCACACAGAACATGTTAATCTCCTGCCCATGCCCTAGACCCATTAGGTCCCATCCATTTTTTTAAAGATGTTTATTTATTTGAGAGAGAGACAGAAAAAGCACGAGTGGTGGGCAGGCATAGAGGGAGAGGGAGAAGCAGACTTCCTGCTGAGCAAGTGCCTGACTCAGGGTTTGATCCCAGGACTCCAAGACTGTGACCATGACTTGAGCCACCTAGGCACCCCAGTCCTGTCCCTTATTGCAACCCGCTCAGAGCCCAGGCCCTCTTGGTGACTGTCAGATCTTGGTATGAAATTCAGGTATCAGTCTAGTGACATATAAACAAAAAGCAAGTTACCTGTTTGCTCCTTCCACCAGCAAGATGCATATGCAAGAGGAGGTAAGAACAGGAGAACTACAATTAAAACTGCCTGGTGGAAAGGAAAAATTAGAAAACTCGAAGCAGGAGCATAGCAATTAGTAGATTCCCCCGGGGCAAGAATTCCAAAGGTTCCTGCATCCCTGAGGAGTATGATCCTTCTTACTGATTACCTGAAACTAATTCCTATATCTATTATTCTCCGTGGCCCCTGGCTTTGCCTTCTGCAAGTTCCTTCCTTGTCTCTAGGGCCTCATCTGAAGAGGGCCTTGGGGAATATGTTCTTCTGGGGGGAAGTGAGGATATAGCTTTCACAACATTTCCTGGGGCTGCAGGTTTGGGAGCTCATGGTATTATTTACGCATTGAGCAATCCCAAAGTTGCACAGAGTAGGCTTGCAGATGTTGGTCAATTAATTCCTTGCAAAACCTTATTGTAACACTACAAAAATAAAATACAGAAAATAATTTTGTTTACAATCATATATAATAGTATAAAATAGGAGTACATTGAACAAAAGAAGTTCCAGGCTTGTACATTGAAAACTACAAAATATCTTTAAAATAAATTAAAGAAGACCAGGGGCATCTGGGCGGCTCAGTTGATTAGCTGTCTGACTCTTGGTTTTGGCTCAGGTCATGATCTCAGGGTCTTTTTCTTTTTGTTTATTTGTTTTAGATATGACACCAAGAGCACAGGAAGGAAGGAAGGAAGGAAGAAGAAATAAGGATGGAAGGGAGGGAGGGAGGGAAAGGGGGGGAGAAGGAAGGAAAGAAGGAAAAAAGGAAGGAAGAGGGGCGCCTGGGTGGCTCAGTGGGTTAAAGCCTCTGCCTTTGGCTCAGGTCATGATCCCAGGGTCCTGGGATTGAGCCCCGCATTGGGCTCTCTGCTCATTGGGGAACCTGCTTCCCCCTCTCTCTCTGCCTGCCTCTCTGCCTACTTGTGATCTCTGTCTGTCAAATAAAAAATTAAAAAATCTTTAAAAAAAAAAAAAAAGGAAGAAAGGAAGAAAGAGAGAGACAGAGAAAGAGAAAGAAAGAATGAGAAAGAAAGATGGGGTGGCTGGGTGGCTTAGTCATTTAAGCATTAGCCTTAGGTTCAGATTATGGTCCTGGGGGTCTGGGATTGAGTCCTGAGTCAGGGTCCCTGCTCAGTGGGGAGCCTGCTTCTTCCTTTCCCTCTGCAATTCCCCCAGCTTGTGCTCTCTGACTCTCTTTGTCAAATAAATAAATAAAGATCTTAAAAGGAAAGAAAGAAAGAAGAGAGAAGGAGGGAGGGAGGGAGGAAGAAAGAAAGAAAATCATTGGCTTTCATCAACATTAAAACCTTTGTGTTTCAGGGGTGCCTGGGTGGCTCAGTGGGTTAAAGCCTCTGCCTTCGGCTCAGGTCATGATCTCAGGGTCCGGGGATCGAGTCTCGCATCGGGCTCTCTGCTCAGCGGGAAGCCTGCTTCCTCCTCTCTCTCTGCCTGCCTCTCCACCTATGTGATCTCTCTCTCTCAAATAAAAAAATAAAATCTTAAAAAACAAAAACAAAAACCTTTGTGTTTCAGAGAACACTACCAAGAAAGTAAAAAGACATCCCATAGATTGGAAGAAAAAATGTTGGCAGATTCTATATTTGATAAGGGACTTGAATTTAGAATATATATAGAACTCTTACAATTCAACAATAAGAACAAATAATCTGATTTAAAAGTGGAAAAAGAATTTGAATAGATATTTCTTTAAAGAAGACATACAAATGGCCAATAAGCGCATGAAAAAGAACCCAACATAATTAGACGAGGAGGACATTCAAATAAAACCACAGTGAGATACTATGGTTGAAAAACAGTTTGGCAGTTTTTCAAAAATTTAAATACAGGATTACCTTGTGACCCTGCAATTCCACTACTAGATATGTATGAGAGAGAACTGAAAATATACATCTACATAAAATTTTGCACATGGATATTTATAGCAAGATTATTTATAATAGCCAAAAGGTGGAAACAACCTAAAATTCTATCAGTAGTTGAATGGATAAACAAAATGTGATATATCTATATAGTGACACAAAAAAGAATGAAATACTGGTACGTGTTACTGGTTGGCTGAAACTAGAAAACATTACGCTAACTGAAAGAAGCCAGACACAAATGGCCACATCTTGTATGATTTCTGTTTACATGAAACGTCCAGAAATAGGCAGATCCATGGAGACAGAAAGTAGATTAGTGGTTGCCAGCACTTGGGGGAGAGAGGAATGGGGATGTCTGCCAGTGGGTACAGGGTTTCTTTTGGGAGGGATAGGAATGTTCTAGAACTAGCTGGTGGTGATGGTTGCACAACTCTGTGAATATACTAAAAGCCACTGAATTGTACACTTCAAAACGGTGAACTTTATCACATATAAATTGGATCTCAATAAAACTATTTTAAGAAAATTAGTTTAGTTCCAGTCTGTTCCATGCACCCGTAATCCCGCCCAGAAAGCTGATCTAGACCCAGTTCTTAAGCCTGAAGACACATTTCTGCATCTTTACTTACCAGCCGGCACACCAAGTGCATCCTACCCTCTCTTAACTTAATGGTGGTTCATGGGGTTACTGAACACAGTAGGCCCAAGGGGAGAAGCAGCACCTTTCATGGGATCTGGACCACTGGACTGGCTCTCATCTGGAGGGGCGTTCTTCACTGAGCTGCTCGGGAAAGGCTCAGACCACAGTCTTATCTCCTGGGGAAGCCGCCTCTTGAGGGGCCCCTCATGTCATCGCTGCAGTTCGGGGTACAAGAGCAGTTGGCTTTCTCAGCACATGGAAGCTTCCAATACTCCAGTATCTTCACCAGCTTAGACACCCAGCCACAGGCAGGACAGGTCTGCATGAACAGAGCTTCATCCCCTTTCCCCTCTGCTGGCAGACGGCTGTCTCTATTCTGAGCCCATGTCTCACAAAGGCCTTGCTAAATGTGCGGGGAAGACTCTCCCCACCGGCCTTTGCACCTTTTCCAACCCCTTCGCTCTAGGATGAGAGGCTCTGTAGACACGTGACTGGACCACAGAAGATGGTGTTTCCAGTTGTTCTGCATGACACGGTCCTCAGCTTTGCCACCTGAGGTATCGGCCAGCTGCCCAGTGCCTTGTGCTCACAGTTTTGCCATGTCAACATTCTACGTCTTAATAACGAATTCTACGTCCTCAGAACGTGTTTAGACGGTAAAGAGTTCAAACTCCACTGCAGGTTTGTTTCTGTACGGTGGGAGTTGAGGGTTCAGGGCTAACATAGTCGTTAGTGGATTTGGAGAACTCAGGCTTCTTGTACTATTCACGTCACTGTGGTCCCCAGGCTGCTCCCATCACAGCATAAGACAGCTTCTACCCTGAGTTGGATTGCTCAGGAGCAGACTCTGAGGCAGACATTTGCAGACAGGTGTTTTAGGGATGATCTTGGGATGAACCCTCGTGGAAGGGAGGATGGAAGCAAGACTGGGCGAAGGTGATGCAGCCCCAGCACAGGAGCCAGCCAGCCTCTCGGGAGCACTTGGAGTTGGGATGCCTCCATAGAGGCCAAGAGCTGGGCTTGTCATCCCACCCCATTGGATGCAGACCCCCATTGGGTCCCTCAGGGAGGAGGCATAAATTTGGACAAAGTGCTTTCTAGGGAAAGACTCAACTGAACTGTGTGTGAGCAGACAACACTCTTGGTGATGGGGGAGGAGGTGTTTTGGTTTTGGACCGGGTACTGGGTAGGCTCCACCGGTGTCCACTGCCATGCTGGGCACTGGAGCTCCAAAGTCTCTCACCATCCAGTGGCCATGGAGAGCCCCACAACACTCGTGTGCACGTCTCTTCAACCAGACTTAGCCTCGTGGTTACACTTAACCTGGAAGGGTTAACACTTAACCTGGAAGGGCCATGTGCCCAGCTAAAAACTCGAGAAAGAAAACAAAAGAGAATATTGGAATCATTTGCGAGTTCTGGGCACATATCCCTTGATTCCATGTCCCTCTCTGGCCATTGTCCCCTTTGGTTGTCCCTCCCGAGCCCCTGGCTTCCTCCACCTTGGCTTCCCCAAAGATGTACTGTCTCCCCTCTTCCCATATTGCAGCTCAGGCCAGAAACCTCCTCCCTTTCCACCCAGCCTCCCTACCCTCACCTTCAGAGTCCACCAACCAGTCAACTTGGAATCAGTTCCTTTTCTCCATCGTCTCCTCTGCTAGCCTGTTGCGCGCCCCCCCCATCACCTCTTTCTGTGCTATTCGGAGGATACCACCACCTCCCTCCCAGCCCCGGCTCAATGTGTTCACTCTCCCTCCTGCTGCTCCTTTGCACACGGCAAGCAGAGGCAAGCAGCGTATAACACAATGATCAGAGGTGTACATGGAACAAATGGGCCCCACTGCAAAGTATCCAATGTTTATTCCCACTGAGTGAGTCCCATATCAGCCCTCCCCCATCACTTACCACGACACTGGCCACCAGAAGGCTTGTTGAGTACCTGTGTCCTCCTCTAAACTGGAAGCCCTGGGATAGCAGGGGTCTGCCAGTTACATATCCCAGCAAGTCCTTGCTGCCGTCTGGGGCACACAGCCCTGGGGTGGGGGGGGGGTGGCTGGTGAAACCAGGAGGGTGCTCTTGGAACAGGTGGGAGTGGGTTTGGGGCTGCTGGCTTCCCCTACCACACCTTAGCTTTCCCAGAGAGGATAAGTCCTAGATGGGAAGGGGACCGCAGAGCCTCCCCCTGAGCTCCCCCCATGGGACAAGACCCAGGGAGAAAGAGGAAGATGGGAAGAGAGGGTGGGCCCAAGTAGGGAGGGAGCCTAAGAAAGAAAGGGGAGGGGGGGACCTTCCTTTCCGAATGGGTTCCGGGGGCTCCCACAACACACTCACTCAGAAGTATGGGAACCCAAGGCCACCTGCCTCATGCTGAAGCTTTCTCAGTCAACCCAGGACCCCTGGGAGGAGAAGTGTTGGACACCCAGGCGGGAGCCCCCAGTTAAGAGCCCCCATAGTCTGTGGTGACTGCCCCCCCCCATCCTAGGTCAATGTTTAGCGGTGGCCGGAGCCCAGGAATACTTTATCGGGACACGCAATTCCAGGGGTGGGGTTGCAGCCTTGGCATTGGCAAGGGCTCGGTGGCAGGAGATAAGAAGGCGGCACCAGGAAGGGTTGTGTGTGTGCTAAACCGCGGTCTCCCAGTGTACCCCCGGGGCCAGCTCACAAGGCCTCCATTGTTGGGGTCTGGCTCCCAGCCCATTGCCAGCTAGATAGGAGCTGCTGTTCTGACAAGGCGAGAAAAGCACACCCAAGTTTGTCCAGATGCTGTTAGCCCATCCTTATCAGGCCCAGGGACAGGAGCTAGCAAAGCTAGTGTTGATTCCAAGGAAAAAAGGAATGGAGTATTAACAAACACGGCAAAAGTCAGTCTCGGCAGCAGGAGTGGGAGTCAGCTCTGGGTTTTGTAACAAGCAGCTGGAGGCAGGAGTGGGACCCTCCGGAGTGTCCAGTGGGTTGGGAGGAGGTCCCACAGTGTGCCCAGGCCCATGCTGGGTGTTGTGGGGTAGGGACAAAGCCAGGCATGAACAGTCTGCTTCCTAGTTGGGAAATTCCTAGTTCATTTCTTTTTTATTGTTGTTGTCTTTTCTTTTCTTTTCTTATCTTTTCTTCTTCTTCTTCTTCTTCTTTTTATTTATTTTTTTTTTTTAAGAGAGGAAGGGGCAGAGGGAGAAGGAGGGAGAGAATCTTAAGCAGGTTCCACATTCAGCTCAGAGCCCTGCGTAGGGCTGGATCTCACAACCCTGAGATCCTGACCCGAGGTGAAATTAAGAGTTGGATGGTTAATGGACAGAGCCAACCCAGGTGCCCTGAAACAGTTCATTTCTTCACCGAAAATATTTGAGTGCAGGCTTTCTGTAGGTGCTGGGGATTCCCCGGGTGATGTCCTTGTGGAATGAAAATGAAGGGTCCAGAAGACCGGGAGCCAGGGAAGCAAATGGTGGGCCAGACAGAGCAAGGGGGAGATGGCTCTGGGGTGATGGGTCGGGAGAGGCACAGAGGGCTAGGCACCACTCGGGGGTCTGGTGAGGAGTGACGCAGATTTTAGCAGGAGACCTGGTGTGAACCCAGCTCCTTCCTCTGCTGGCTGGTTCTGGGAGAGGAACTTTTTCTTGGTGAGCCACAGTTTACTCACCTGAAAACTGGGGATGATGAGAGAAACTACCCAAAGGGGTTACCACTGAGGATGGAAAGAGAAAAGGAGGGTAGGTGCTGAGCACAGAGTGAGCCCTTGTTCCCCCGGCCACACAGGTGGGGCTGCTGTCCAACGGGGTAGGTGGCGAGGAAAAGGTGGGACGGGCCTAAGCAGGGGTGGTGGGCCAGGATTGGGTTAGCAGGTCAGGATCGGGCAGGAAGGCAGCGCCAGAGGAGGAGCGTGAGCGAAGGAGCAGCCACCCAGAGGAGACTGCCCGGGGCGAGATGGTCCGCGGCGTCGTCCCCATCTCCCCCATTATAAGGCGGTAACCGGGATCACCATAGAAACTGCCATTTGGGGCATGCCTTAAAATAGAGATTTGGAAGAAAAGAGCAGTTTGAGGATGAAAAGTCCCTAGAAAATGTTAATTCGTAGAATCTGAGGTCCTCAGAGCAATGAGTAAAGAAACCCATTCAGCGAGGATCAGAGGCCGGTGGCCGGGGAGACCCACTGATTAGAAAGGGCCGCGAGGTGAACTCCTGTCCCAGGCATGTATGCCGTGCGCCTGCGCAGGCCTGAAACGGAGCTGCTGTAAGCGGGCGAGGCTGGGGAGAAACAGAGAGGCTCATTAATCGCCTCCGGCCGTCAGAACAGAACACCAACACACTGGGTGGCTCGAACAACAGCCATTTATCTCTGCCCGTTCTGGAGGCTGGAAATCCAAGATCAAGGTGCCAGCTGATTCGGCTCCTACTGAGAGAGGCTCCCTTCATGGCTCGTGCACCACGGCCTGCGTGGTCTTTCCTCCGGGCAGGGACCGAACAGGAGAAATCCATCTCTGACGTCTCTGCCTCTTCTCGCAAGGACATCAGTCCTATTGGGTGAGGGCCCCACCCTGGTGATCTCACCGAACCTTAATTCCTTCCTCAGGGGGCCCATTGCCAAGGACAGCCACAGCCGGTGGTAGGGGCTTCAGTGTGTGATTTTGGGGGGCCCTAACTTTGAGTCTGTAACAGAGGACGTCGTTAGTGTGCAGAGCAGGGGCAAGTGCACGGGGAAACCAGGTTTACCTATGGTTAGAAGAACCGATTCCCACGTTCAGTTCTCCTCTTCAGGTAATTCAGGTGGAAGGCCGGGGAGGAGCTACAGAGGGCCCACCGCTTCCTGGGGTCTTGGACCACAGTGCCCAGGGAAGGGCTTCCATCAGAACAAGCGAAAGAGCTTCTGTGGTTATCGGTTATCTGAAGAAACTTCGTGATGGAAATGCTGACTGTGCCCAGATCTTTGTATTTGTTTGCTTTTTAAAAAATTAATTAATTAGCTAATTAATTAATTTTATTTGTACTTCTGTAAATCTTAAACACTAGTGAGTAACAAGTCTTCACGCTTCCTCATTTAGGAAAAACCGTTCTGTTTTGTTTTTTAGGAAAAGCTGTAATCACAAAAAAAGCTCATGGAGATAGAAAAATAGAGTACCATATTGGGTCTTTTAATGAAGAATAGCTCAGAAGATCTTCACCAGTCTGTTTACATTATATAAATGTTGTTGTGGTAGTCATTCGTCTGTGTCTGCTGTGTGACTTAGCAGGTGTGGTGCTAGGAGGGGAAGAAAATCAAAACTTTATGGGTTACACGCCTGGATTTTTATATACCTCATGTCATTTCATCTTACCAACCTTGCAAAATCAGCCAAGTGCCGTTAAAGCATTGGCTTGTTTTGCTTTAAAGTAAGGTTAGGGGGAGTTGTCCCCATTTTACGAAGAGGGAAGCTGAGTCTCACAGAGGTTACAGAACTCTGTGGAGATCATCCAGCTAAGTAAGCAACAGAGTCAGGATTCAAATTCGGGTGTTTCCAAAGCTGACGCCCGGAGTCCCTGCAAACCCAAACATCCGGTGGAAGGGAGGATGTCCCTGGCCCAAGGTCAAAGTGACACATGCCCTTTCTCCTTCCTAGCACCAAGCACTCAATCTGTCTGCACGGGTCCTCCTTTGCCTCAGGCTTTCCTAGAAAGTGGAGGCACCACACGCCGGCCTACACACTGGCATGCTGGCCTTGACTGTGGCTCCTCCAGACTCCTTCAGCCCGTTCTCAGTTGGCCATACCCAGTAGATGCCCATTGAAAGGTGGGTCTTCTTGGGCCACTTCCCAGAATAGGGCCTCATCTCTCACATTGTGGGGCTCACTGTGGCTTTCTCCCCACTTAATTTTTAAGAATTGTTATAGACCAGATGTTTGTGTCCCTCCAAAATTCATATGTTGAAATTCTAACCCCAGAGTGATGGTATTAGGAGGCGGGGCCTCTGGCGTGATTAGGTCATGAGGATGGAGCCATCATAAAGGGGATTAGTACCCATATTTATATATGGGTAATAATTTATAGTTTATACTTTTATTATAATTGTAATAAAAGAGAGCCCAGAAAGCTCCCTTGTCATGTGAAGACACAGCAAGAAGATGGCCATTTATGAACCAGCAAGGGGACTGTCACCAGACACGAACCTGCAGGTGCCTCGTGCTTGGACTTCCCACCTCTAGAAATGGAAGAAATAAACTTCTCTTGTGTGTAAACCACCCAGTCTCTGGTATTCTGTTATAGCAGCCTGAACGAACTGAGACAGATTTAATTCAAGTGCCCTTCCTCCAGGAAGCCTTCTCGGACCTCGCAAAGCCAGATGGGTCCCCCTTCCCTGAGCACCCACGGTAGCCTGAAATCTCCCTGTGAGAGCTCCGCCCTTCCTTGTGGTATGGATGTGTTACTTGTCAGTCTTCCCTGTTAGACAGGGAGCTCCCTGAGAGCAGACCCCAGATTTGGCTCACAGCTGGTGCTCGTGTAGGGTTCCCAAATTCAGCCAATAAACATTCAGTATGCCCGGTTAAATGTGAATTTCAGATAAACAATGAGTATTAATAATAATGAATAAGAATTCTGCATTATTTTGTCTGTAACTCTAACCTCTGTAGGTTTTTGTTGCATTCGTTAGTATGTGAATAAGCAAAAGGCAGGGAGAAAAGAAAAGGCATTGTACTTGCAAGAAAGCAAGAAAAAATCAGTCTGCCTGGGGAATGGCTATTACCAAGTCAGGAAATGACAGATGCTGGCGAGGATGCGGAGAAAGGGGAACCCTCCTACACTGTTGGTGGGAATGCAAGCTGGTGCAACCACTCTGGAAAACAGCATGGAGGTTCCTCAAAATGTTGAAAATAGAACTACCCTATGACCCAGCAATTGCACTACTGGGTATTTACCCTAAAGATACAAACGTAGTGATCCGAAGGGGCACATGTACCCAAATGTTTATAGCAGCAATGTCCACAATAGCCAAACTATGGAAAGAACCTAGATGTCCGTCAACAGAGGAATGGATCAAGAAGATGTGGTATATACACACAATGGAATACTATGAAGTCATCAAAAGAAATGAAATGTTGCCATTGGTGATGACGTGGATGGAACTAGAGGGCATGATGCTTAGCGAAATAAGTCAAGCAGAGAAAGGCAACTCTCATATGATCTCCCTGATATGAGGAAGTGGAGATGCAACATGGGGGGTTAAGGGGGTAGGAGAAGAATAAATGAAACAAGATGGGATTGGGAGGGAGACAAACCGTAAGTGACTCTTTTTTTTTTTTTTAGGATTTTATTTATTTATTTATTTGACAGGTAGAGATCACAAGTAGGCAGAGAGGCAGGCAGAGAGAGAGAGGGAAGTAGGCTCCCCACTGAGCAGAGAGCCTGATGCGGGGCTCAATCCCAGGACCCCGAGATCATGACCTGAGCCGAAGGCAGCGGCTTAACCCACTGAGCCACCCAGGCGCTCCCATAAGTGACTCTTAATCTGACAAAACAAACTGAGGGTTGTTGGGGGGCGGGGTTGGGAGAAGGGGGGTGGGGTTATGGACATTGGGGAGGGTATGTGCTATGGTGAGTGCTGTGAAGTGTGTAAACCTGGCAATTCACAGACCTGTACCCCTGGGGATAAAAATATATTATATGTTTATAAAAAATAAAAAATTTTAAAAAAATAAACATTTCAAAAAAAAAAAAATCAGTCTGCCTGGGAATGTAAGACTTTTGCAAATACATCACAGAGGCTAAAAGGAGAGAAGCTCTGCGCCCAGGTGCTCAGAGAAGGGCCTTGTGCCTGGGGAAGTACTCCGTCAGGGGTGAGAGACTGGATGGATGGATACCTGTTGGGGGTGGGGGGTAGGAAGTGCCAGAAAAAGTAATGAAGATGTCCGAACAAAAATGCAATGATGACAGTGGCTTTGGTCATGGGGACCTTAGGGTTGGGGGGAATCCAGTGGCCCGCAGGCAGCAGCAGCCTCCGCACCCTCAAAACTCGGACTCACACAGAGTGGCCAGATCCTGATCTGAAGAAAATTGGAACTTTACAATTGGAACTCCCCTCCTGGAAATGCAAGGGTCTGTGCCCCACCTCTGACAGGTCAAGTGCAAATCCCAAATCTCCCTTCCCACTCTAAGTCCCCAAGGGCAGGGGTTACATCTCATCCCTCAGCCTGGGGTTCCCTAAGAAGTCTTCCTGCAGGACATGGCCTCTGGGGAGTTTCCCTAAGCCTCTGGGACAGGCGGCTGGGCTCCAAGGACCCTGGCTGCCAGGCAGTGTTGTGGGGAGCTGGAGGAAACAGGCCCTCATTGTCCCCCTGAGCCTGGGCACACAATGGGAGCCTGTGTCACGCCAGCAGCTGTATGTGGCTCTGACTGTGGTGGACACCGGCCTGGGAGAAGCACACAGCCCCGGGGGACCCCGTCTGTTTCATGGCCCTGCAAGTGGGACCTGTGGGGTGGCCCTCTCTGGAGGTGTGCATACATGTGTTCACACCAGTGGGTCTGACTGAGTGCAGACAGGCGTGTGTGCGTGTATGTCTGCACGTGGTAACTCACATGTGCCTGGGGTGGGGCTGGCTGGGCAAGTCTGCAAGTATGGATGCAGGTATGTGCAGGAGTGCAGGTAAGGCTTCCGAGCACGCAGGAGCACACGTGCCTAGGTCTCCCTCGTTGTCAAAATAGGGTGCCTGCCCCAAGCACAGGGCCAAGGAGGGCAGAACCAGCTGTGAAGCTTCCTCTGGAAGAGAATGCTGGAAGATGGGACCAAGACTGTCTGGTGGAAATTCAGCTTCCGCACACACGCAGGTGTGCCCTAGGGCTCTGGGCATGTCTGTCCCCTTCACTTGGCTCCTCCCTGATCCTCCCAGCCTCTCCCTCCTGCTGCTTCCCTGTCCAAGATGACTTGGGACCCTCATCTGGGCTGGGCACCCTCAGACAAGCAAAGGCAAACAAAAGGAAGGAATGGCTGAAGCTCTTCCAGATTTGGGACACACACCACCGCCCCCCACCAACAGCCCCCCACCCCCGCCAGGGCTTAGCTGCCCCAGGGGCCTTGCGTCCCTCCCCCCACAACACAACCTCCCAAGAATCAGAGCCCAGCCCACCCAGCCTGCACTTCCATTCTTGCTGGAATCAGGAAATGAGATTTTAGCTCCATTCGAGTAAATCCAACAAATATTTACAGAGGATCGTCCAAGTACAAGGCTCTGCAGAGCTGGCCACAGTGGACGGAAGCCCTTTGCCAAGTCCTGCCTCCTGGGCTGGCTCCAGGTTCAGCACGATGAGGCCCCACAATAGGGCTCTGCTCTCTATCAACACTCGTAGCTGCTGCCTGCAGCTCAGTCCAAACCCCTCACCTGGCCATGAACTGGGGGCCCCTCGGGGGGAGAGGTGCACCCAGGAATCCCCCAGAGAAAATGCCCCACAGCACATGCAGCCCCTTCCCACCCCTGGTGATCTCTCCTCACCAGAGAAGGAGGAGGCAGGGGACAAGGTGATCTCTGCCCCTATTAGGGGACACTGGGGGTCAAGGAATTTGGGAGCCTGGGCTTTCCTTCTAATTCAAAGGAGAAGCTGTGAGTCCCTTGAAGGGGCCCCTCCTGCCTTCACAGTCCAACCTGCAGGCAGGCACCTTTCAGATGGTCCCATGCAAACTCCTTCCCTATATCTTGTTCTCCAAAGGAAAGCGTGCAATTCGATCCTTTAAGTGAGTCATAGACATACTGAGTCAAGTATTTTTGTTTTTTTTTTTTAATCTGGAAATTTAAGACTTATCAAATATTTAATAAGTAGATTGACACAATGCCCTCCCTCAGTCCCAGTTTCATGCTGTTCCGAGTCCTGGAAGGTTGTCTAAGAATCCTGGGGATGAGGGCAAATGCCTCTGCGTGGGGGGTCTGGGGACACATTTCCCCTTGGGCCCACGTTCAATGAATGGTTTCATTTATTACTGTGTATGTGCTCCCGCACCTCATCAGCGTGGTTGGTTTTATAAAAACAATGCCTTAGACAAGAATATTTGCATACTTGTAAGTGAGAGGGGTATAAATAGGAAATTCTTCCTTAGCCCACAGGTCTTCTGGGAATCAAATTTAAGGATGACTTGGGCACTTTTCTCTTACAGAAATATGAGTGGGTCCTAGCTTCTCTGACCTTTTCTACCATAAGCGACTACTAGTAATGTGGGACCTCAGCAGATATTTCAGACAACATTAATCCACCCTAACAAGCTTTAGGGAATATTTAAACGGTAAGTAAGAGAGGAACTGCTTTTCAAATCAAATGTATGCTAAGAAGAGGGTGCTTTGAAAATAATTGCATGGAAATGTTTCCATCATAAGGTTTCCACCATATGTTTTCCTGAAAACTCTGTAAATATGTCACCTATTAAAAATTCGCTCTACACAGTTAAAGAAATAGGTTTGGAAAATTTTTCAAATAAAGAATTTAAGAGAATTTTGAATCTGTTTGTTACAAATAGGAAAACACAAAACCTTCCAATTATTTTGCAAGAGTAACTGTTTCATATTGGGAAAGGTGGAAATTTACCAGCCAAATGTCAATTAAATTGCACCATTGATGGACAGGAGTGAACAATAAATGTCGTCATTTCATGTCCACGACCCATGATGCATGCCCATCACTTCGTAGTCATGTCTTATAGCTATGGCCATCATGAATACCAAGACTCAAAATGAATTGGAGTAGACATTCAGATTGCTGTATCACAAAGTATTAAAAAAGATTTAAAATGGAATGCATTCAGTTAGACAGAGTAGTGAGCATTTTAGTTGAAAGAACCTTGACAGTGTGCCTGGGCCTGTGCATCAACCCAGCAATGGGGACTCATGGCCTCAAAATCTCTTCAAAAGTTCACCATGACAATCTGCCCAGAAGAGGACTTCCAAATGCCACCACTCTGGTGTAGTAATCTCACACCTTATGAATCATGGAGGGACTAAAGCAAGAACAGGATATGCACATAGAGAGGCAGTGAAACATCACAGCAAAAGCACAGCTATTCTGGGGTCAGACTCTCAGAGGTCAGTCTCAAAGATCAATCCTGGAGATCAATTTCCGGTGAAGCAAACTTGGGGCCAGTGATTCAGCCTTCTTGTGCCATGGCTTTCTCCTCTGTAAGTAAAGGAAAATCACAGTTCCTACATCCTCTGGGTGTTGAGAAAATTAAATTCGTCAACATTTGCAAAGCAAATATGAAAGCAGTACTGGGAACAGTCCCTGGTAAAGTTTATAGAAAACTTTTACGACTCATTAGCAAGAAGATAAACAGCCCAATTTAAAAACAGGCCAAAAATTTGAACAGACTCATCATCAAAGAAGATACATGGATAATAAGTAAACTCATAAATGATTCTCAACCTCATTAGTTATCAGGGAAATGCAAATAAAAACCCCGAAAAAGTCACCACTATGTACCAGTTAGAATGGCTGCAAACACCAACAGCTAAGCAAGATGTCAGGCATCTGGACCTTTCCTGCACTGCTGGTGGGGAATACAGAATGGCACAGCTACCTAGGAAAACTTGCTGGCAGTTTCTTAAGAAGTTAAACATACACCTATCGTGGGATTCAGCGGTTCCACTCCTAGATATTTACCCAGAGGAATGAAAGCATGTTCCATACAAAGACTTATTCATGAATGCACACAGCAGCTTTATTTGTAATAGTCAAATGTCCACCACTAGGGGCGCAGATAAACTGTGGTATATCTATACAATGGAACATGACTCAGCATTAAGAAAGGATTCACTATTGATACACACTGTAATATGGATAAGTCTCAGTTATGCTCAGAGAAAGGAGATAGAAAAAGAGGACATATTGTATGATTCCATTTATATAAAATTCCAAAGAATGCAAGCTAATCTCTAGTGACAGAAAGCAGATCGGCAATTTCCTAAGGATGGAGGAGATGGAGAAGGGGTGGGAGGAAGGAATTACAAACGAGGAAGCTTCTAGAGTGTTAGAAATGTTTGTCTTCTTGATTATGGCGATGGTTTCAAGGGGGATATAAACATGTCAAAACTTAACTCATTGTACACTTTGAAAATGTGCAGTTTATCACAAGTCAATTATACCTCAATAAATCCATTAAAAAATAAACAGAGATTGCTTTTGTGGCGCAATAAATTTCTTAAAAGGCAGAAATGAGACTGAGGACGTTGCATTGTATTATATGTACACATCTATGTGGTCGGTTAGTGTGCGGCCCTATTTAATTTTTCCTAGGCTATTTAGAAACTGGTAATGTACAGATTATGGGTATACCATTATCACTATTTGCGTTTGGTCTTGTAGTCAGTTCTATAAAAATTTGTATATCAGGCCCTCGGCCAGGAGCATAATCCTCCATTATAATACTGTTTCTGTGGGAAAATCAGAATTGATTTATATTTACAAAGTTCCTCCCTTCTGCCCCCAAGCTCTCTATTCTAAATCCATCTTACATACTGTTGCCAGATTTATCTTTTTTTGAAAACAAAACAAAAATTAGATCGTGGTACTTCCCTGTTAAAACCCTCAGGACGTCTTGGCTTTCAAGGTCCTTCACAGCTGTCCCCATCTACCTCACCAGCCCCATCTCCCTAGATTTCCCCGCTCTTTACATATCTGAACCATTTGTCTGGTGCTTTCACTACTTTGAGCCTTTGCTCAAACTGTCCAACTACCAAGGATATCCTTCTCTTTCATCTCACTCGTGCATCCAAAAAAGTCTGTCATCCTTCAAGACTTGTTTCAACCACCCCCTCTTGGGAGTCTTCCCAGATTTCCCCCAAACAGAAATAAGGACTTTTGCCACTGCGCTGTCACGGCATCTTACACTTGCCTCTACTGGATCACTTATCCCATTGTCCTGCAATGATTGAGGGGCATTCATAGTAGCTTAGAGGCTCCACTGCTCTAACAAAAACAAATAAACAGAAACAGAACCAACCCCCCCCTTCCCCACCCAAATACCAGTGGTTTGAGCAAGTTTATTTCTCTCTCACATAAAAGTCTTAACTGGCATGCCAGCTCAGCTCTCCAGTGTTGGGATCCAAGCTTTTGCTGTCTTCTTGTTCCCTCGCCCTTCAAGTTCCGCCCAACTGTGTGTGGACCAACATGGCTGCCTAATGTCTCTGCCTTCCAGCCACCAGACAGGGGAAATGGAGGGGAAAGCACCTTCGGCCTCTCACGGTATCACCTGGAACTTGTACAATGCTCTACTCACATCCCATTGGCCACAACTTAGTTGCTTTGTCACATGTAACTTCAAGCAAGACTGGGAAACACAGTTTTATCCTGAGTGGCCATGTGCTTCACTACAAGTCAGGTGTTATGTAATGATGAGAGGGAAAAGGAAAATGGGTCTTGGGCTCCACTGGCAACCTCTGCCACAGTCCACCCCTTTAGCAACCCAACTATTTGTCATTACCCTCTCCTTCACATAAAAAACTCAAACCCCACCTTTCGAGTTCAACAACCCCAAGTACCCTGCTGTCCTGCACCCAGCACCCCAATCAGGTCTGGATGAGGTTACCTGCAGCCCCGACACCAAAAAAAAGTTACCTGTCCCCCTCCCCGCCTCTTCCAATACACGATGGTGGGACAAGAACCACATACCACAATTAAAGAAAAAAAAAATAATAACTCTTACTCAGAAAAGAAAATAATGGAAACTATGCAGATGGCACGAGTCCATAGCAATTAGCAAACGAAGCCAGTGAGAAATTATAAAGACTTCCCACACTTCTTGTTTTCTAGAAGTAACCCCCTTTGTCACTGTCTTCCTTGGCTCCTGGCTGTGCCCTCTGGAAGGCTCTTACTAGGGTCATAATCTTCCATCATCACATCCGAAGTGGGCATTAAAGAATATGCCTCTCTCAGGTTTCCAGACTATTTGCTTCTAGTTGGTTCCATGTGCAGGTAACTCCAGCCAAAGGTCTTGTCCCGACAGAGTTTGTCAGGCTGAAGACTCTGGCTGTATTTTTACTGGCTTCTGGGCTCTGCCCAGACCCCTCTCTTAGCTTAATGGTTGCTATCTTCAGGCCATCTGAGACAATAGGCTTGGGTGGGAAGGGAACACCCTTAATCTGATCTTGGCTGCTGGGCAGGCTCCCATCGCCTGGCGGAGTGCAAGTTCTTCACCAGAAAAGCTTGGGAAAGGCTCAGGGCCATAGTCTTAACTCCTACTAAGGCTGTCTTTTCAAAGCCAACTTAGGTCACCCCTTCCATTTGGGGTAGAGAAGCAGTTAGCTTTCAGCACTCTGTAGGGCTCCAAGTTAGCAAACGCAGACTGC
Source organism: Mustela lutreola (assembly GCF_030435805.1). NCBI lineage: Eukaryota > Metazoa > Chordata > Mammalia > Carnivora > Mustelidae > Mustela > Mustela lutreola. Next base: position 69,791,466 of record NC_081298.1, read on the forward strand.
AGGCAGTAGGCAGGAGGGGCCCCCTTAACAGACTAGTACTGCGTTCCATCGCTGCTTACCAACTAAGTCACTTTGAGTCAGAAAAGGCCCATCTGTCTTTTCTGGGAATCTGCAGAAAGAAGCAAGAAGCAATAAGCACTCAAACATTCAGAGGGCGCATGTGCTCTTCCTAGCACGGTATCGCTCATAGACTGGTCTACCAGAGCCTTGCAAGGGGCGCCAGCTTTCCAGTCTGCAGATCTGCATCAGCACCGCCTAACTGGAAAGCCAGTGGCCTGCACATGAATATTTTCTATGACACTACTCTACATCCCGGGTAGCCTCAATTTTAGTCAAGGAATAGATTTTGGCAGCTCTTAACTAATCTAACAGCGGCTTAAGCAATATGGAAGTACATCCTTCTCTTCTGAGAGCAGGTGTGATGGCTCGGCTCTGCGAAGTCATCAGGGTGCTGGGCTTTCTTTAGTCTTATTCTGCCATCCTGGGAGGGTGTCCCCATCCACACAGTCCAACCTGGCTTGCCCCCCAACATCTCTTTCCAGTGGCCCAGAAGAGGGAAAGGGTCAGGGCAATATGCAGTCTAAAAGTCTGCCTCTCTGTGGGGACATTGGCTATGTCTGGCTGTAAGTGAGGCTGAGAAACGCGGGCTTTACTGGGCTGCCACGTGCCCAGCTAAAAACTAGAGAGCTCTCTCACAGCGAGAGAGAAGAGGAAGAAGTGACAGAGGGGGGCAATTATTCCCCTCTATCACAGCCCGTCTTCCTTTGAGAGAACTCTTTGAGGGGCAAGGAACTTATCTCTCCACCTTCATCCTCCACAGGCCCAGCGAAGTACTGAGCCCAGGGCCAGTGACTAGATAGGTTCTGCTTGTCTTTTCCCAGACCACAGACCTGTCCCATCATAAGGTACATATATGGCATGATTTTTGTTTAAAAGACATCTTTGCCAGTGTGACCCAGGTATGCCTAACTTGTGTGTCTTCAAGCTCTCCAGCTTTGTGCAATCATCTCCTGTGCCCATGCTCCCGAGGGCTTTCCAGGTCAGCAATTTCTTTCTCTTCTCCAAGGTCTTATGGTCCTCAGCCCTGTGCCTGCCATCCCCTCTCAGAACTATCGCGCTGAGCTTATGCTGGTCTCCTTCCTCCCTCCCAGGGTCCCAAGAACCAAGGCTCGGGTGGGTGGCAGATGTTCTTTAAGTTCAGGACTAATGGTCAGTGATGACAGCACAGGGTGGAAAATGGCTTCCCATCGAAGGTCACGTAGTACCTCCTCAGAGTGTGCTGGTCGTTCCCCGCCACTAGGAATGTCTCCTCAGAGGTGTGCCTCCTTCCTTCCTAGTCTGCCCTACATGGAGGTTTTCACCTTTCTTGTGAAAGTGGCCAGCTGTCTCTATTCTTGCCCCTTCCGGGTACCAGGGGTACCCCGCTGTCCTTTGCCACAGCAACTCCTCTCCCCTCACGTTTCACCAGCCAGTTCAGGCTTGCTTCCTCTCGGCTTGCCCCTCAGGCTATATTCAGGGGGCATTACATCTTCCAAACCCAAAGGGCCTATCAAGAGATACTTCCCCCACCCCAAAAAAGAGATAGTTCCCTAAGCCAAAGGACCATCACACCCAGAGGTAAATTACTCCCTCAGGGTAGAAGGCGAGAAGGCTCCAACCCGCTTGAATTACAGTCACTTTATTTTCTCCCCACTCTAAGTATGGGGTCTCAGTTGATCTTTGAACAGCCGTCCCTGCTCGGAAAGAGAGGTGAGGCACCTGGGGCCCAGAGGAGTCAACCCAGCCTCCACAGGTGAATCAGGGCTGGTGCGCACACTGGGAAGCAGACAGCACCATCTTGGGTCATCTCTATGGGCTCTGCAACATGGGCTGTATTTCCTCTGTGCAGTTCCCAAGAGACAGGGCTCGCTTCCTCTCACAGCACCTGACCTGTCTGGGCCCATGGCAGCCACGTGCAGGTACCTCCTGTCCTGCCAACAGACTAAAACGGTCATCGTCATGAAAATCACCATGCTCAGGGCAAACACCATCAACGATGCTCTCCTTGGTCGCACCCTACCTAATGGTACCCCCTGAAACTCAGACTCCAGCCTCAGATCTCCAAAAGCCCTGTCCGGCCCCACTGGCTGGGCCGGGTCAGTCCCTGGGCATGGGAGGGGCAGGGTGAAAGGGGAAGGCTGGGGGGTGGGGGGAAGGAGCCCCCGCTGAAGGGATTGAATTGAATAGGTGCTTTCTTCTCAGAGAGGAAAGGTGCTTCCCCCACCCCCAGCGGTCACTGATTAACCCTCCAGACCAGATAACCCCTCCATGAGAGGAAAAAATGTGTGTTTATCCTGGGTCATAAAACATCAATATTGACTTCTCGCAGGTGAAGCCGAAGGGGAAAGAGAGGTGGGGTTGAGGAGGGGGTGAGGCTGGTGGCCCTTTCCTTTCAGGGCCTGAGACACACTTGCCTGATACCCAGGGGACAGCCGCCTGGGGCCTCCTTCTCCTGGGGAGAGCCGGATTCCCACCCACTTCCACCCCAGGGGCCCAGACCACCAGGGCTATGCTCCTTTCTCACTCTGGGAGCCAGGGCTGGGGTCCTTAGCCCTCCTCCCTCTGGCCCAGAATGCATCAACTCCCCAAACACTGTCAGGCCAGTGGTTCCAATCAGAGGGTCTGTGGTCATGCACTGCCCCGGGAGGAGCCGCTGGGTGGAAGGGTCCCCGTTATGTCCTCCTCAGAGAACTTCACACCTTCACCCTCTATCCGCTCTCCGTTTCCTATCTGCTGGGGGTAAAGGTGTTTCTACCATCCTCTCCTGTCCTTCTGAAGGGTCAGAGCAAGGAAGTTCCACACACGGAGTTTTCAGCCACTCTGGACTGGGCCCTTCCTGCTACTGGGCCCTGGGAGCCATGGGGGAAACATTCGGGTTTCCTCGATCCTCCTCCAAGGCCAAGGTCCTCTCCTCCCCTGGACCCAGGTGAGCTCCACCTGATTCTGTGGGAGGCCAAGGCCTCAGCCCCTGAGTACCCTCCATCCAGCTGGCCAGAGGGGCACTGTCCCTGGGCACCTGGTCAATAATTAACACTGAGCAAACTCAGGCTGGCCGGGCCTCCCAGCAGGGTCAGGACCAGACAAAGGCCCTGCTGTCTTGCTAAGCTGCCATCTTGGTAGGGGGGTTACTGGCCGGTCAGTCACCCCCGGGGGTGACAAACACCTGCGCCTCCAGCAGGACACTAGAGGAGCTGCGGCTCAGCAAGAAATGGGGTGGAGATAGGAGGAGGCCCCCGGGTGGGGTTTGGCCACATGCCTGTTCATAAGCCTCAGCTTCATGTTCCCAGCAAGCCCAGGAGGGGAGCTGGTAAAATGAGGGTCTGCCCTAGGGCCGTCTAAGTAGGGTGCTTTTGTAGCTGTCTGCCACAGAGCGATGGGCTGGGAGGGCCTGCCTCTTAGAGCAGCTCTCAGCCCCTCCTTTTTCCTTCCTCCCCATCCACTCCCCCCACCTTCCGTTCCTTCTTTAAAAAATCTGAGTGTCATTTACTGTATGCCGGGTCCTTCTTCGGTGTCCCCTCAACTCTCCGCATCCACCCAAACTTCTACCCCTTCTCCGTGCCTTTGTTGGCACAGCTACAATCTCAGAAACACTTCCCCTCTCCCCATCTGAATCTCATTCCCCCTCCAAGAAGTCCTCCTGGAACCGGCCCTGATCTCATCCTTCCCACCCCCTCCTACTCTGATGCTCCTCAGCTGCTGCTTATCTCACCAGCTGCACCACCTGCAACGTGAGCTCTCTGGGGCCCAGGAACCCTGACGTCCCCCTCCCCCCACCGTGGGCCCTGAGGAGAATTAGCAGGTTTCTCATCAATACTGCCTCCAGCCGCAAATCAAGCAAGAAGTTACTTTCTTGCCGAGCAACAAGGAAGGAGACAACGTCTACATCAGTCGGAAAATTCCAGACACGCATTGGAGTTCCCAAAGTCGTCCTTGCCAGCCCAGACCTCCCCCAGCCGCTGCCCACGGCTCAGATCATCATCCCCTCCCTCCCCCACTTCCAGCCCAGTGCGCTCTCTCGCTGGTTTTGGAGTGGATGAGGACATTTCCTGCTGACCCTGTGGCTGCCCACCCAATCCAGCCTCTAGAGCAGTCTCTACCACCTCCCGGCCCTTTCCTCCCCGCGACGGCCCGTGGCCACTGCCCCAGATGCTGTGCATATCCTCTCGCAAGCAGTGACCATGGCTCCTTCCTGGCAGGCCTCCCCTCTCAGATACCCTCTCCTCACTCCCCTCTCCACCACACCAACCACCTCAAAGTGCAAGGGGAACCAGAAGTGATTAGAGAGGGTACCCCATCCTTGGGAAGACTGAAGATGGCAAACTGGCTTTTTTTTTTTTAAGGCTGAAATAGAACCGGATGTAGGGACCTCCAGTGGAAGTAAGGACCGGGATGACAGCCAGGGGAGTGGTGGTGTCCAAGGCAGGCCCAGAGAGCAGGCACCTCTTGGTACCATGTAGCTCTTCCTTAAATTATTCTGCCCTGCTATCTCCCAGGTATCCTCACCCTTACCAAATCAATACATCAATTTAGAATCTGAAAAGACACAGCAGCCATCCATTAAAAATCTAGGCTGAGGAAGTGGCCAGTTGGGGACTATGCAGGGAAGATTGGCCGGGGGGGGGGGGGGGTGCTTCCTCTTCCTGCTCTTCTCCCCCAGGCCCTTGTGCCCTGACACCCTCAGCCTAGGGACTCGGGGTCCCTCGGGGGTTTCCCTGGGGGGCCAGCCTGCCCTCACTTGCTCCTTCAGAAGGGAATCCTGCTTCTGTGGCCCACTTCCCGCTGGAGCCCACCTGGGCCAGCTGTCATTCACCCTGCCATGAGTGGGCCACCTGCCCAAGGCCAGGAAAGGAAGAAGTGGGGAGAGAAGGGGATCCTCTGGTTTTTCTGGTTGACTGAGGTCCTCAGATTAGGGGAGTAAGGGTTCTCACCACCCTGGGAGCTGCTGTATTTTCTTTTGTCAGAGCAAATACTCCCTCCACCCTGCCCCTCTTGTCACTACCAGATGTTCCTGGGACCCCACTGGGATCTCCCCTAGCGGGGGGCGTTGGGGGGTGGTGTGTGGAATACTTCCTAAAGGTGTGAGAGGTAGGCAAGACTTTGGGAGCCACTCAGACTAGACCCCCAAGGTGACAGTCCCATTGCCACACGCACTACCCTGGCCTGGACCTGGAGTTCCCTCATCTTGCCCTGCTGCCTCAGAGTGGACCCCAGCAAAAAGCAGGAATGGTGGGGAGGCAGATGGCAAGGGGAACAGGGACAGAGGGGAGAGATGGGAAGAGACTGGGATGAGGCCAACCGGTGGCAAGGAGGGAATGGAAGAGGTAGGAACGAGGGAGGAGCCCAGGGTCCTCCGGAAGGTAGGACTGCAGTGGGGTGATGCCTCCTGGCTTCTCCTGCTCTGGCTGGGTTTTCTGGCCCCCTGTCACCAATCCCAGAACGATGGCGCCACCTGCTGTGGGGAGAGAACAGCATAGGTAACTCCACTGAGGGTGTTTGAGAATTTGGGGTGGAGGATCACAGGCTGTTTGTGGCCAGAGGACATAGACTTCAGGAAAAGGACCATGTGGGCTAGCCCTGGGTTCCCTGCCTCACCCCCCAGCCCTGGCCCTCACTTGACCACCCTCTTCCTCACCTCACCTCTAAGTCCCTCAGGGGCCCTATCCTGCCTACCCCACAGAAGTTCCCTGGCATCCTCTCCTCGGTCTCGGAGAGCCGCCTCCACATACCCCAGGTTGTTCAGTGGGCAGGGATTAGCCCCTTCACTTGGCTGAGCCCCTAAAGGCTTTCACATCCGACCAGTCCCCAGGCAGCAGGCTTCCTTCCATAGGGAAGCCACTGTGGACGGGGGTTTTTCTGCCGGTTCTCAGGAATCCTCTTGCTGCCAGACTAGGTCACTCTTTGTGTCCTCAGAAAGCCGGATCACTTTGTGTAAACATTTTTTTTTGGTAGGTGTGTTTCATCTACCCTGTGATACCATAACCTTTTTGAGAGTGAGGACCACCTGGGAAAGTACGATTTCTGAGGCCAGGATACTATAAAAACATTCTTCCGGAGGAAGCCCCCCCGGTGTGAGGAGGACACTCGAGCAGTAGAGAGATCCTTGAGGTGAGGCACGGAGACCTCCGCCAATAACCAGCACCAGCCTGGCAGGCATGCCTTGGCATCAGCCCCACCAGCCCCAGTCGGGCCTTCAGATGCCCACAGTGCCCCCTGATGTCTTGACCACAACCTCGTGAGACGCTCTGAGCCAGAAACCCCCTGCTAAACCATCTCCAAAGGTTTAACCCTCAGAAAGCATGTGAAAGAATATGTGTTTTCAGCTGCTAAGTTTGGGAGAAATTTAATATGCAGCAATAGATAATTAATACAGCTTTGATGATTTTTTTGATCCTGGTCAAGGCAAAATGTAGAATCTTGAAGAAAGGTCTGAAAACCAGAATCAAAAGTCCCCAGCCGTCCAGGCAAAGTTGCACAGACACACGTGTGCCCAGGTTGAAATCTGGGCTACAACTCAGATGGGAGACAGCGGCATCTTTCCAGATGGTTCTTGTATTGTTCTCTTCTTGATCTGATGAGATCTGATGAGATGCTCCTCCTGGGAGCAGCAATGAAGGTAGGAAGGAAGAGAGGGAGGGAGGGAGGAAAAGAAACTAGAAGGAAAGAAAGGAAAAGAAAAGAAACAAATCTTTAACTGGCCCATTAGCGATGTCTCCATTTCTGAATGTTAACTTAGTCTCCCTAGAGCCCTAGATGCTTAGTTTTCCAGGGTTTTCTCACCTCCTGCCCCTCCTCCTAGTCCAGATAATTTCCTGGTCCAGAGAGACGTGCGTGTGACCTTGTGGAGGGGGTCCAAGGTCTGTGTGGAGGTCTCTGCATTCTTCCACACACATGCGTGGGACAGGGCTGGTCCCGCCTGGCCCCTGAGGCTCGCTGGCGAGAAGGCAGTAGGTATTGCTGAAGTACGTGGTCCCTGAACATGACTGCTGGGGCAGGTCTCCCCCGCTGTGACCCCGAGGACCTGGGACCACCCAGCCTCCTTCTCCCCAGCCACCCCAGAAGAGGCAGGGTTCTCTGTAGCCGATTCCAGACCCCCTTACCTGGCCAGCACCTCACTGCACTGGCACTGCCCTGAATCTCTGCTCTCCTAAGGGGATTCGCTAACATTTCCCACAGCTGCGATCTGAGAGTCAAGCCCCACTTGCCCCATGGCCATGACAGTTGGTCCAAGCCCCTTGGACCTGACAGGGGCTTCCCAAACCTGGCCTGCCAAGGCCCCCCGGCTGGGTGAAGGATGGCACTGCCTTTTCGGTTCTCATCTTCCCTCTTCTCTGAGCCCCCATTCCTGTCCTACTGCCCTATTGCAAGAGCAGAGAACATCCCATCTTACTTCATCTCTCCTTGATGCCTTACTTTAAATCCACCCTCCACTTCGCTGGGCCCTATGCCAACCCTTAGACTTTACTGGAAGGGACTGCAGGAGAAGGAGAACCGCAGGGAGGAGGAAAGATTCCCCCCCCCGCCCCCCCCCAACCTCGTACATCTGCAGACAGAGGCAGACAGACAGGCTGATACACCACAAGACCCCCGCTGGGGGAGAACGGGTGCATGCTCAGGGAGAACTCATCCGTGATTTCCCAACATTTGCGGGGGGTTAAGGGGGACATACCCCTCCTGCTTCCTCTCTCTTCCCTCCCAAGATTATTTTTCTAAACCTATCCCTCAAAGGCCTTGGGAGAGAGGCAAAGAGGAGGGAGCTATGCCTCTACTCGGATCTTTTATATATATATATATATATATTTTTTTTTTAAGATTTTATTTATTTATTTGACAGACAGAGATCACAAGTAGGCAGAGAAGCAGGCAGAGAGAGAGGAGGAAGCAGGCTCCCTGCTGAGCAGAGAGCCCAATGCGGGGCTCAATCCCAGGACCCTGGGATCATGACCTGAGCCAAAGGCAGAGACTTAAACCCACTGAGCCACTCAAAGATCCCCTACTCGGATCTTTCTAAGGACAAAAATCTGGAGATAAACTTAGGCTGGTAGACAAAAACTGTCTCCTGCCCCTCGAGGGCTCTCAGATGGACAACCGGAGGCTCCAAGCCGCTCCATCAGCCTCTCTGGGGCTTCTCTGTGTGACTTCCCAGACAGACCCCTCCTCCTCCTCAGATGGCCTGCTCCCCCTTCCCTCGCCAGACATGCACTGTCTTCCATTCTCCCTAAACATCTCTCATCCCTCCCTTCCTCCCAGAGCACCAGGCATGAGCCTCCACTTCCCACCTGGGCCTCCTTCCCCCACCTCCCTCCAACCCCTCCTGGTCACTGCAGGACCTTTCTTAACCAGAAATTGGGCATTACGAATTCCCAGCCCTGGCTGGGAAGCCCTCAGAGCCTCCCAGTGCCCACAGGATGACACCCTACGGCAGAGCGACCAGCTCCTTTCTGATCTGGCCTGGCCCACCTGGCCATCCCAGGCCTTCTGCTCCTTCGGCTACTTCACGGCTCCCCAGATGGCCTGGCTTGCTCGCTTGGCCCCTGTCACACACAATGCTGGAAAATACTCCAACCCTCCAGAGCCTACTGAGCTGCTCATTTTTTTTCAAGACCCTGCTTGAGTCACCTCCCCTGGGAAAGCATCCTTAGTCAGAGTTAATCACTCCCTTCTCCGAGTCACTGTGGTTCCTATTCAGGTTCCTTTCTGGGCGCTTCTCCTATCTTCCACAGCCATCGCCCTGCTGCAGCACCACGGCCCCTCCACCTGGACAGCGGTACGTGTCTCCCAACTGGTCCCCTTGCCCTTGCCCTCGTCCTTGTCCCTTCCAGGCCGCTGTGGACACAACGGCCCAGTGACCATCTGATAAGGCTGATCATAACACATCTGTCTGCTCAAAATCCTTCAGCACTTCCCAAATCACTCACGGGAAAAGCTGCAACCCCACAGAGGTCTATGCGATCTTCCTGGCCCAGGCCCCTTACCTGCGGGACTCTGCTCCCACTCTGCCTGAGCCACATTGGCCTCCTTCCCGGGGACCCTGAATACCTTGGCTGCCCCCTGCTTCTGGGCCTCTGGACGCTCCCCAGATTCCCATTCTCATCTCCCTTGCCAGCTTCGAGTTCCTCCTCCAGGCTCACTTCCTGACACAAGCCCCCACATTGCCCTGGGACCACAGTGGGTGGGCAAGAACCATTTATCCTATGAATGAATGAATGAATGAATGAATGAATGTGGCCCAGCCCATTGTATAAAATCAGAGACCTGAGCAGATGGGAGACCCCCCTCCACACACAGCCACAGCCATTGCCAAACTGTTCCCCGGCTCCTCGCCTGTGCCAGGATCTCCCTCCCTCCAGTCGCTGTCTCTTTGGAAGGAGTTGATTGGTTAATCTCCACTCAGGTGATTGCTGTCTGAACAGTGTGTGAGAACAGATGCTTCCCAGGAAAAGGTGGGCGTCGCCGCCAGGGGCCAATCCCTTCACCCAAAGGACAGAGGAAGCAGAGCGATGAGGATCAGGTGTGGTGTGTGGCTGTAAAGGTATTTGCAGGCCTGGGTGGGGGTATCAGGCCCACCCTGGGCAGAAGACTGTCTCAGCGCCCTGGAGAGGGCCCCTTGTCCTGCCTGGGCAGCCTCCTAAGGGCAGGGCTCTGAGCTGAGAGCAGAAACCAAACTCCACACATTTCTCGTGCAAGAGGGAAGGCATAGCAGCCAGGGACCTGCTCGCCCCCGGCTCCTCCAGGTTCACCCTGTCCCTTCCAGAATCTCAGGGGCTCCCAAGGAGGTGCTGGGTCGGGGGTGGGGCTTGGTTCCCCAGGCCTGAGCTGGACCCCCCCCCCATTCGCATGGGGGGTTTCAGGCTGCTTTTGTAACCATAGTCACGTGATTCTTCATGTAACCTGAGCTCCCTGACACCGCATGAGTCTGCACCCCAGCTCCCGAACCACATCTGCTTCTCATTTCCGGCCCAGGAAAATGGCCCAATTTCCATGAGCCGCTGGCCCAAGCCAAGCCTGGAGCTTCTCAGTGGCCAACCCCACCCAGCCGGGTTCCATTACTGGGGTGGGGGTGGAGGCTGAGAGAGCATTAGAGGCGGCATGGTATGCTGTGGGGCTGGATGGGACCTGGGAGGCCTGTGTGCTTGGGTTGGCCCCAGTCAAGACCTCGCTCTGTGTCCTTAGAGGAGCTCCTCGCCTCTCTGAGCCTCAGCTTTCTCTGCTTTCTCATGAGGAAGACATGGAACGTCTATTGACATATCCACTCTATTGATGGAGGCATTGTTAGGATTTGGGGACTAAGGTGGCTCTTTGGAGACAGAAATAACAGAATTTTCGTGAAGAGAGAACTGACAGGGAACTGGCCTACGTCAGGAAGCTGGTGGGGACCCGGAGCCACTTTCCTCCCTGAGCGATGGGTGGAGCCCTCCCGTCTGTGGTTTGGTAGAATTTGGACCTCAGTCCTCACAGGGGCATGTCTTAGCCCTGTTCTCAGCCCTCCATCTCTCAGCAGCTCCCTAGTATGTGTCCAGACCCCAGCAGGGGTCAGGAGACCAAAGTGATAAACAGGACTTCAGCCCAGCACAGTGGAGTGGGTGTAGACAGAGTGCAGCCTGAGGCCAGAAGTAACACATACTATTTCTAGTCTTTTAGTGGAGACCTTTAATTTTTAAGGCATTCCTTTTTTTTTTTCTCCCCTTGAAGATTTTATTTCCTTATTTGACAGGGAGACAGACGACCAGAGAGGGAACACAAGCTGGGGGAGTGGGAGAGGGAGAGGCAGGTTTCCTGCAGAGCAGAGAGCCCCATGTAGGGCTTGATCCCAGGATCCTGGGATCATGACCTGAGCCAAAGGCAGATGCTTAATGACTGAGGCACTCAGGCGCCCCAATTTTTAAGGCATTCTTAATTTGATACTTTTTTTCTGACAAAACCTACAACACACTCCATCTTCCTTCTGACAAAGAAAAGGAACTTAGCACACACCCTCCAGACACCATTTCTCATCTTCCACATTTCTAAGCCTCCAATCCGTTCCCCCGTGGGAGCTTGTCAGAGACGAGCAGAGGGAGGTCTACACACCTCCCCATGGAGGGAGGTGCTCAGAGACCCCTGGTGCCACCCTGCCACCTGGTGCCACCCTGCCACCTTCGCCGTGCACAAGCCATGCCCTACCATGCCTCCTGCTTCCAAGCAATCGGGCCTGAGCAGAAAGCCATGCAGGGCTGGTGGAGACAAAAAGAAGGTGCCTGGCTTGACAGACGCCCCTTAGCTTTGCCCCCAATCCCCAGGACAAGAGCACTGCATGCAGCTTCTGGGGACATTGTGGGATCCTCACCCTGCCGACATACCCCTGACAGCACCGGGGTTAGCCCATTTTACAGATGAGCTCCTGATGCTCAGAGAGACTTTGTAATTTGCTCAAGAACCAGCCAGTGGGTCTGAAACCTCACCGTCCTGAGCCTGTGATCTCTGCCCCAGCATGGTGGTCTTCCTGAGTCCTGTGGTGAAAAATTCTAGCTCTGTCACTTACTAGCAGTATGACCTTGGGCAACTTCTCCAAGTCTCTGTGCCTCGGTTTTTTAAATTAGAGTTTTTTTAAATCACACTGAGTGATAATTTACAAGAAATAAACGCACAGGTTAAGTGCTAGATTGATGAATTTTGACAGATACACACATGCATGCAGCGTTGAGATCTAGAACTATTTTCTGCACTGCAGAAACCTTCTGGTTCTGTGCTTGGTTCTCCCACCTGTGAGAGGGGCAAGCAGGAATTTCTGCTTGCTGGTGTGTTAGGAGAATCAAATGAGATGATACCAGCAAGGTACTCTGCAAGGCGCCTGGCATGAAGCAAGCACCTGATAAAGATGAGCAAATACATTGCTTTCATGGTCTCCTATGGCATCTTGCCACCCGGTCCTCTCCTGGGGGCTGAGGCATGGATGGGGACAGGCACTGATCAGAAGATGGTCTCTCTGAAGCCAGCCCACATACAAGGAGACTTGAGAAAGTGTGATAGAGTGCTGGAGGAGGCTTAAAGTCCTCGGTCTGCTTCCAGAAACCCCAGCAAGGCTGGGGACAGAGGAATGGGCTAGCTTTTGCCCTAATCCTGGCCCGGAGAACACAGGTCTTCTGTTCTCTTGAGACTTTCACAGGTCTGTCTCAGGCACTGGTGGCAAGGCCAGCTTCATGAGTTTACAACCTGTGCAGTCACTCGAGGCCCTCAGCTCAGAAAGGTTTAAGGCTCTGATGTCACCTCCTTGCAGTTCTTGATAAGTTTTAAACAGGGGGCACTGCCTTTTCATTTTGCCCTGGGTCCCACAAACTACCCAGCCTGCGGCCAGGGTGGAGAAGGTACTACCTGGCTGGTTTCCTCCCTTAGAAATGTTGGTACCACCACCACCGTGCTCACCCCCACTCACTACACTTGGCCATACAAACTTCCTGTTTCTCCACTACCCCCTCTCTGTCCCTGCCCATAGTAGGACATCCGGGACGCCTTGGGTCCCACAGGCCCTCAGCCACCAGGATGTACCAACAGAATCTGAAAGTGGACTTGCCCTGGAAACCCCCTCGGGACAGCTCCTGCTCCCAGGGCCTGTTGGCCAGGCCACTCAAATTCCCATCCTCTGACGGTTCTCTCTAGCCGCCTCCGCCCAGCTGGGCAGCTCAAGTGTGAAACCACAGCTGGGTGTCTGCCAAGGGGGCTAAGGTTTCATCACATTCAACCTCCCACACCTCGGCCAGAGGCCAGGGTCCGATGGAGCTGCTGGCCAAAGGCCGGGGCTGGAAGGCAGACGAGGGATGGATTCCTAGGCATCGCAGAGGACCCTCCCCTGCCCCTGGGCCTCAGTGTCCCTCTGCATCATAAGACAGGATTCTGTAGGGCTGGCACAGATGCCAAAGGTGCATGGAAGGTAGATCTCAGAGACCAAGGCATTGAAAGGGATTCTAGAACTCCACTGTACAGCGGCCATTTAAATCTAAATTCATTTAAGAAGGAAAAATCATGCGTTTAGTTCCTCGGCCACTCTAGCCACATCTCACATACTCAAGAGCAACACGTAGCTTGTGGCTGCCATATTGGACAGCACCAATCTAGAACGTCTGCACCAATACAGATTGATTTAAAGGTCTGTTGAGATGTGCCTGCCAGCTGGGAAGGCCAGAGTTCTGGGAACACAGGTACCTTTAGGGACCCCCAGTGGGGAGGTGGGGGAGAGGGCCATGGACAGGGAATGTTTGAGAAGCACTCTCAATCTCTCTGGACTTCACGAGTAAGGCAGGCCAGCCATAAAGGGGGCCCAGAAACCAAACTCCCACCATAAAGGGGAGTCAGGAACCAAACTTCACTGGGCGAGGAGCCACGTCCCCAGCGGAGCACAGGCTTCTGGGCCCCAGAAGAGGAAGGCAGTGGCCAAAGCAGGTACCCTTCCTTTAGAAAAGGGCTCCTGAAGACTAATGTGTCACCCCTCCTTCCTGCCTCACATCCCGGGTTGGGGAGCACGCGCACTCTCTAGAATAATGGCTTTCAAACTAGCCTACTCAGAAGCACCTGGAAGCCTGCTTAAGCACAGCTGACTCAGTGAACACTCTACACATGTCCATATTTACTCTGTCTATAGGTCAGGTTGAAACATAGGTGTTTGAGCTCTGTTCACCTTCAGGTTCATTATCATTTGGGGCCATCTGGCTCAAATCACTGAAAGAGGCTGGCTTGGTTTCAGGTAGGCACGTTTTAAAGGATGCAGCGGAAGGGGGACCTGGCAAGCCCCGGGAAAGACTGGGTGGGGGAGGAGGGAGGAGAGGGAAGCAGGAGGAGGGGCACGGAGGGAGCACTTTGGGGGCTTCTCCTTACCGAGGTTGTTCTTTCTGTGCGTTATCTCATCTACCCTCATGACGCCCTTCTAAGTTGTGTGGATATGCGGCTCCAAGAAGTTAAACAACCCCACAGCGGACACGGGATCTCGAAACACCCAGGCTGCACTCCGTTTCTCTTTCTTTCCCTCTCTCCAACTCCGAATATTTTCCAACAAAATCAGCCTGGGAAGAGGGGAAGGCTCAGAGCTGTGAATACTTTTTTTAATTTTTTTTCTGGTTTTCTGGGCTCCTTCGGCTTTGACAGGAAGCTCGGCTGAGTGCGGGCCGCTGAACTCTGGCGTTCAATGGTGATTTTTAGGCATGCCTTTACACGGGATGTAAAGAGTCGCAGTTACAAACACTGACAGGCCTTAGTGGCCCACTCAGTCCCCAAGCCCCACACCCAGCCACCCAGCCAGGACATCCCACCTCCCCCTGACCCCAGCCAGCACCGCCCTCGCTCATCTGGGAAGGGTGGGGAACTATGGACCCTGAGTTGGCAAACTAAGGATGAGTGAAACCCAAAACCTAGCCTCTCCTATTTTCGGGAGAAGGACTGTTTTCAGCATTGGGAAACCATAATCACATAGCCAGCTGTGAAGATTCTAGAATGACCCTCATTTCACAGATGAGGGAATAGAGGCCCCCTGTGGAAAATTTCTGAATGTGCTCTTCCCACACAAACCCCCCGCAACCGGGAACAAAAATCCCACCTCCTACTTTGTCACCCGCCACGACACTCCCCCAGGATGGCGCCACGACATAAGGACCCTTTGGATGGCTACTTATGTTTGGGTAACACCTCTAACTTTTCTTCATCCCCTCCCTTCCACAAGTGTCCCTTGAGGAAGGGAAGGCAAGACATGCTCCCATTTCACAGAGGGTCAAACAGAGGAAGTGGCCACACAATTCACCCTTGGGGGAGCTCCTGTCCCCGCGTCTCCTGACAGCCAGCTGCTGCCACCACACCTCACCCAGGCGGGCTTTGGTGGCTGCCACCCCCAATCCCTCCGTCCACACCTCCTGTCTCCTCACCAAGTCCCAGGAGCCCAGATGATTTAGAATTTCCTGCCCTTCTGACAATCTACGTGCACAAAACGGGCTTTCTTTAAACCACTTCGGAGGGTATCTCCTCTACCCTCTGGCTTCGTTAATCCGAAGAAGGATAAATCTTCCACGTTTAACTACTTGATTACAAACACGTTCCTGGTTCCTGTCCCTGCCCTGATGGGAAGCTCATTTCTCGAAGGGTTAATTAACAGCCTTCACACAGGCTGCATTTAGCAACGAGTACAAAGCCACACACATAAATAACGTCTCCAGCGGAAGAAGAGGGTGCAGATGGCTTGTGACTTTGCCGTCCAGAGTTTTTTAAACCAGTGTGAACCACGTCCTGTCGGGACCCGGGATTATGAGTCAGGGTCAGTCTTCGAGGTGGGCCAGGCCAGAGACTATGATGGCCAACACCGCGCTCTGTTGAAAGAAAGTCTCAAAGGAAAACAGAGCGCTGAGCCAAGTTTGGGGTGGTGGGGGGGTAGGATTCAGGGAGGGGGATGGGCCCGGCGACTGACTAGGACTGAGGGGAGCCCAAGGGAGCCAGAGAAATGAGCTGGGAAGAATCAAAGTGGAGGCCTGAGGCCCAGCCCCCTGGGCAGGGGTGCTCAGTGTCCCCAGAAAGGTTAGAGCTTGGGGCACGTGGTCCTGCTCAGGCCTCCGAAGCGTGTGGTGCCAAGAGTGCCCAGGCCACGACCATGTGGTATGGGCCTAGGCTAAGGGTGGAGTGAAGGACAGCCCTGAGGCAGCCGGGAAAGTTCTGGAAGTGGTACAAAGGAAGGCACTCGCAGATCTTCTGCCTCCTTCAGGTTAAGCTCTGTCCCTCTACAGAGCCTTCCACTCCCACCTGGGACTCGAAGGCCCACCCTCACATGGCCCTGGGGACATACCCACGGTTTATAATGCACAGTGGTGGCCACCTCCTGGCCCTTCAGACCCAGGGCTGAACCAGCCAGGCACTCAGGCCACAGGGGCAGCTCCCCCACTGCTCAGTGCCTGTTGGAAGCTACCATGCCCGGCTCAGCACCCTGGGGCCGAGAGAGCAAAGAAAGAGATGGGGGCCAGTTGACACAGGCCTAGCAGCAGGGCTCTGTGTCCAAGAGTGGCAGTTTCTCCCGGAGTAACTTTCCACAGTTTGCCTTTCCCTTTGCGTACAGTTGTGCTTACAGAGTTCGTATGGTGGCTGCCATCCCCCAGAGGGTTATTCTGGGCCAGTCACCTGCTCCGTGACCCTACCTGCTCTGACTCCTGCCCTCTTTGCATCTTGAAACTCCTGCACCCATCTCTGGTATAGGGCCCCTGGGGCCCCCAGGGCCCCCATCCCACCCCGTCAGGGCCAAGCTCTGGGGTACTTCTGGGAATCCCAAATGCTGCCAGGTTGAGGCCAACATTTCTGTTTTCTCAGAAGGATCAAAGCCCCATCCCAGCCCTGCCAGGAGGAAGCAGTTTTGAGTTGTGCATATATCTGCAGTCCATTTGGGATTTTACTTTGGTGAGAAATAAATACCCGGCCATCTGCAGAGGATGGAAATATGACTTAATAACTCTTTGGTCGAGGCTCTTGGGCCAGAGCCCAGATGGAAATAAGACCTTGTATCTCAGTCTCCCCTGCACACTTTTGAAAAAAAGAAAAAGCAGAAGGGGAAAAAAAAAGTTGGTGGAAACCAAAGTTCCAAATGGAGTGTGCTCTATTTCTTGGCCTGGGAAAGGAAAAATAAACACCAAACAGCTACTCCATTCAAGTGGGCGCTATCTTGCTCATCCTGGCCAAGAACGGCCTCTCCTCCCTTCTCTGACCGGGAATTACCTCCCTCACAAACAGCCCCCACGCCCACCCCTAACACAGGGCAGGCAGACAATGGGCCTCTCCCTGCAGCCCCCAGAGGCCTTAAGATTGGGAAACACAAGGCTATTTTTAATGTCTTATTTGTCTACCAAACGCTGCTCCACAGGCCTGAGAAATGGTATCGTTTGTGGGAGGTGGCATTGATTTTTTTTTTTTTTTTTTTAAACTTGCTCAGACAAAGCTACATTTTTGAAACTTCCAGAAAAGCCAAAAAAGCAATGCTCTCCAAGGGTGAAGCTTGGTTGGCTTACCCTCCTGCCCTACAGGGAATACTCTCTCGGGTGTGTCTGGGAAAGGAACCCCCCCACTGCTCAGTGCCTGTTGGAAGCTAGCACAGACCCCTAGGCCTAGGGCTCAGGCAAGTGGAATTAGGCCCAGAGATCTCAAAGAAGAGCCACTGAAACAGGAAAGAGCAAGAGAGAGAGAAAGAGAGAGAGCTACGATCAGGGAGGGCTAGGGTCCCCCCAACAGGTGAGGGAGACACAGGACCTGCCCTGGGGGGCCAGTGTCACGGGGCGATGGGGCCCCTCATGGGAAAAGGTGAAAAGTCACACATAGAGAAACCAGCTTCCCAATAACCATGCAGATCCCCAAATCCATGAGTTGGGAAGCATGCAATGGATGTGTCCAGGGGCTAAGAGGAAGCCCCCAGGTAAGTCTGCCCAGGCTGGGGAAGAGCCTGGACTCTGGGCTGAAAGAGTCTAACTGTAATAACAGGAGATTTTCTGTTCTCGGGACTTCTAAAGGCTTTCAGCTATGAGGATAGGACTGTACCTGGGCTTCAAAGGCCTCCCCGGCCTCCTGCCAGGACAAAGAGAGAGAGATGGCTGGCTGGTTGCATGACTCGATGGTTGAATGGTTGGACGCATGGATGGAGAGAGAAAGAGAGAGAGAGTGAGTGAGATGTGAGTGAGATGAAGGAAACCAAAGCGTAAAGGTGCGGAGAGACAGAAACACAAAGTGGGAAGAAGACTGAGAAGGTTCTTTGTTGATCCCATAAGAGCCCACAGGTCTCAGGACAGAAGGAGGGGTGACCACTCAAGAGGACCAGAATAGAGGGACACCCACAGCAAGCCATTTCTTTTCTCCATCAGCCCCATGGCCCAGGGCCTGAAGGCGGGCGAGAGAGTGGGGAAGGCCTCCAGCTGCCCGGACGTCAGCCCTAGTGACCTCTCTCCTTCCGCACAAGTGAAGCTCTGGGCTCAGCCCATACCGCACGAGCCAGCCTCGAGCCACACAGGCCTTGCCTGCACTCACTGGGCTGACCCAGTGACCTCGGAAGGGTCTCTTCCTCTGTTCTCTCATCTAAATAAAATGGAGATCGTAACTGTACCTTCCTCAGTTGGGTACTGCGGAGATGAATTGACCGTGTGTGTAAAACGCTGTGTGCCTACCCCAGGCACGTGGTGAGGGGCATCTCAAATGATTGTGGGGTGTAGTCAGTAAACGTTGGCTGCTGTTGCTAATATTCGGGGTGAAGTAGGGCTGGAGATGCCGGGAAGGAGAGCAGAGGGGCAGGCAGGAGGGGGAGGGCGAAGAGTGTAGCAAGAAGGAGCCAGAGGAAGGCAGTGCAGAGCTGACAGAAGCACAGGCCCCCAGCAGGATGGGCCTTGAGACCTTGGCCCAGCAGGGGCGCCTCATGGAGCAGAAGCCACCAGGAACACCACGAAGGGCCTGTGATGGGGGCTGCTGACAGCCACGTTTCCTGGGTTCCAGGCCCCCACTATGAGAGCAGCTCAGCCTCCCACTGAACTCTAACAGCCCTGCCCTGGCATGTCTTTCCTTGAATGTGACATCTGGGAAAGCCAAGAGCGCAGAGGAACAGAAGCACCCAGATAGGCCAATAGTCTGGGACTCGGGACCTAGACTGGCCCCCCAACACATACAACAGGATAAGCCATCATCCTGGGTTCCTCAGAGAAGCCAGCTCCTTGGGAAGAATTGCTCTCTGCAGCTGTGTTAGCCACCCCCAGCACCACTGGATGGGATCTGGTCCTTCTGTCTCTGGAGACTCAGGTTGGACTGAGAAGACAGGGCTCCCTCCCTTTCACCCGTCTTCAGGAAGCACCTCCTCTCCATCCCTTGGGATGGCCCAGAGCCTGCTCTGCCTCCACAGCTGTCATTTTGGGGGCCAGGTGCAGCCCCCATCTCCATCCCAGAGAGGGGCCCTGGACTGTGTGGGCTGCTGGTAGGAAGCCCAGAGGCCTGAGCCGTAATCCTGGCTTTGAGTCCTTTACAGAAGTCAACCTCGAACTCTTAGAGCGTCAGTCTCCTCATCCAGAAAATGGGAATACTAATTTGTACATGTGGGGGCTCCACAAGAAAATGGCACCTATATAACCACTTGAAGGACATTCAGACCTGTTCCCTTCATGGGTGGGAGAACAGCACACACGAGTGTGTTCTGTTGGCAGCTTAGCCCATGGCTTCCAGCAGAACCAGTGAACGTTTCATTCAAACCCCTCACTTGAAGGAGGGGTGGATAAAATCAAGAAGATGGCCCTTCTAGAGTCTTCTAGAACCTTGAGGCAGCACCGTGACTGAGAACCAGACGGACTAGGTTAACTCTGCCCACCTCCGTTCTCCTATCTGTAAACGGGGGATGATAAGAGCACACCAGGCATATAGTTTGATGTGATGATTAAATTGAGCCACACAGATCCTCTCGCACAAGGCCCAGCTCCAACAAATGCTCAGCGCAGGTGCTGTGCAATGGGAAGACTGTCCAGGAACCGAGGGGGAGAAACTGCCCAGATCCATGCTGAGTAGGAAAGCATGGCATGACAGTCCGTGTCCCATGCTACTATCTGGGCAAGGAGTGGGGAAATCAGACGAGGTGCCCTATTTGCTTGGCATTTACCTAAGAATATTCTGAAAAGATGCCTAAGAAACTGGTAAGCGGGGTTACCTTGTAAGGGAGAAGCTGAGAGGGGATGCAGTGGGGCAGGGCTTCTGACTACACATGCCATATAACTCTGATTCATCAACCATGTGAGCGAATTCTTATTCCAAAAAATCGTTAGTTAACATGAGCAACGGGAGCTACTAATATTGTTATTCTGTCTGAACTTCATTCCGAAGTGAGGAATGGAGTCCTATGTTCCACCTGCCTTCTAAGGTCTGTAGGGATTCAGAGAGAAAGTGAATGTGCAAATGTCCCGAGACAGAAAGAGGCTGGGATGAGGAGAAGGAAGAGAAAGAAGAGGAGGAGAAAGAAGCAGAATAAAGAGGACAGGAGGTGGATAGGGGGGTCTCTCCCTGTCACTCATTCCTGCGTGGGCTCCGTAGGAGAATCACAGAGCAATTGTCCCAGGAGCTGAGCTTCAGTAAAGTTAAACATGGCACCTGGACAATGTACTCTGGCCTTGGCCTTGTACTCTTTCCTTACACACCCAGGTGCAAAGGAGGCCCCTCAGCCTGCTAGAGGGTTTCGAGGGCTACAGGGGAGGTGGCTACAAATGGGTGGGGCCAAGGGCAGGGCCATGGGGACCTGTGTGTGACCCCTGACATCTGGCCAGAGCTGTTGAGAGCTGGAAGGGGCCCAAGGAATGCAGCGTTGTGAGATGGGGCAGAAGAAAAGGAGCGATTCTGCCCTGCAAAGTCGGGGTGGCTGGACCACGCCAAGGCTGTAGCAAAGGTGACCAGGTCCCAGGCTCTGTGAAGGGAAAGGGGGAGGGTCATCTCCTTTACCGCCCTGACAACAACTCCATGACGTAGACTGGGTTACCATCCAGCTGAGGACCCTGACGCCCAGAGAGTTTGGGATAATTCCTTAGCGAGCCGAGGAAGAGCCACCATCCAGACCCAGGCAGCGAGGCTCCATCCAAGTACAACGCCGTCATCCTCACCACCCCACATCAGGGCCGGCCCTCTTGCCTGGACTCTGTTTATTAGCAGAACAGCAATGACCGGAGCTTAACTCAGAAAGCCTAGCAGCGGCATTGCATTCGGGCAAAGAGTCTCTCCTCTGGGACGCTTCCATGCTAATTAGATGCCCAGAGACTGCGGGCAAAGCTTTGGAGCGGCCAGGCCTGGGAATCCCCCAGGACCCTGCGCCCCTGAAACTTCAAGGGCACGAGGCTGGAAGAATAAAAGCGCTTTTCATGGAATTCCAACAGGAAACCCACGAGAACATTCCTGCTCCAAGGATTCCAACAGGAAAACCACGAGAACATTCCTGCTCCAAGGATTCCAACAGGAAAACCAAAAGAACATTTCTGCTAGTGGGGTTCCAGATGGGAGCCGGAGTCCATATTCCCTGCTCAGGAGGCTGGCATGTGGGTAAAGCGGTGGAGTAGAGGGTTTGTCCCACCCTCATGAACCATCCCCAGTCCCCCGGATGAATTCAGACACTCCTCTGGCCTTCCAGGACAGGACAGGAGTGGGTTCTTTGGAAACTGACCTGCTGAGCACCCAGCCCTCTGCCTTCATTCACAGTGGCTCTCTGGCCCCCCAGCTTCCACGGATAGCTCACGGCCCCCGGACTCTCCAAGGGTCTTTGTAGTCACGATTTGCAAGCAGGTGAAAAACCTCTCTCGTAAACTTAATTGCCTGTGGGGACACATTAGTCAACAGCTGAGTGTGCCTGAAGAAACACGAGGCACACATCTCATTCTGCCCACAGTCCTCCTCCGAGTCCGTATTGTGTTCCAGTCACAGGACCTGCCAGCAGCTCCGTGTTGAGAGGGACCGCAAGGAACAGGACAGGTTCCCAGCCTTCAGAAACCTCCAGTCTAGTAGAGGAGCTGAGAGCCCCTCCAACAGGAAGTGCTTTTAGAATGATCCTCAAGAAATGGCCACCAAAGTCATCAGAGCAACCTGTGTTTACAGGTACCTGCCACCTGCCAGGCACCCTTTGGGCTCCAGGACAGAACGACATTATTCCTTCTCCCCAAGAGACCAGGGCCTAATGGGTGTGACCAGCAAGTAAACACACAGCTCTAACACAGTGGGAGGAGTGTTGCAATCAAGGTTTTCTCTAGATGCAGAACAATAAGACTGGCAATCCTGAGAAAAAGGGGAGTGGAGATCAGGGAAGGCTTCCTGGAGGAAGTAATACTCACACTGGCTGAGAAGCTCAGCCGGAAGTGCAGGGAGACATCAGGGGTGGGAGGGTGAGCCTTGACCTCGACTGTGGCATTGGGGGTTAGGGTTGCATCGTACGACAGTGATAAGACGTTCATAGAAGGCAGAGAGATGGCGTGGAGGAGTAGGTTTTAGGCACAGAACAGAAGAAGCAGCAGACACCAGCCAGCTCATCAGGATCCAGGGCAGTGGTTGGAAGGACAGAGCCGGAGGAGCCGTGGGTCAACTGGAGGCATGTGTTTTTGCTCAGTGAAGGAGAGAAAGTGAATTTAGGAGGACAGGATGGAATTCAGGCTTTGAAAGGGTCTCTGAGCCCTGTGAGGGAAAGGTGTGACATTTGGAAGATGGAAGAAATTCAGAGTGAGTGTCCAGGCCCCTTTTATCCAGATGCCCACTTCCAGCTTGTGGGGTCAGCTGTCATCCCCAGTATGAGGCCCAGACGGGCTGGCAATGACAAGGGGGAGCTGTGGCTGAGGTAGGGGGGAATGGGTTCCATGACAAACCATCCAGCAGGTTACCCACAGGGGCCAGGGACAGGAATTTGGGTTCAGGATTAGGGGAAAGCAGAGTTGGCAAACCAGACATGAGGTCAGGGACACACATGGGCGGCCCCAGGTTGTGGGCCAACAGCTGGAACACCACAGCCGAGGGCAGGACAGGAAAGGGGCCGGCCTGCCATCAGAAAGAGGGGCCTGTGGGCCTGAACCAAGTTAGTGGGTAGGGAACAGGGGCAGGGAGCTGTGGCAAAATCAGCCACAGGGGAAGCATTCATAATGTGGAGACTCGCCCATGCTACTTTTCTTTCCCCTCCCGGAGACATGGCTGAGATCAGGGCCCAGGAGACCAGAGTTCTAGACTTTACTCCAGGAATGGCTTTGTGCCCTGGGTGCCTCACCTGTAAATGACATGTTCTCACCCCTGCCTACCATCAAGGCCTCCTGGGGGTGGGGGTGGGGGGTGTCACATAAGATGCTGTTCCTGGATGTGCTTCTGGAAGACCATGCTGCAGAGGGCGAGACAATCTCCAGTGCATTTCCTAGCGCCTCCCTGGACGTCTGATCTAAATTTAGGTCCTTTTGGTCTACACTGAATCCTAGCCACTGCCTTTCCTTCCTTCCTGCAGGCTGTCTGGAGACAGCACGAGGAAGGCCCTGCTGGAAGGCCAGCTGCCCTTTGTTGTTTCGCCTGTGAATCTGCATGCATACTTTCTGGCCAAAGGGCCCCAAACCCGCCCTGTGACTCCTCGGGCCACAAGCTCCCCTGCCCTCAAGCTCCCTGCTCCTTTCCTGTGTTCTAGATCATCCTCAGTCTCACCCACGCCCGTGCCCACTCTTCACCCAGCTACCCCCAGAAAGCATGCCTTTCCATGTCAGGATGCTTCAGACAAGTCCCTAACTCTCAGGGTCTCGTCTATACTCTGGGTGTTTTCATTTTCTTCACCCACCTTCTCAATATTCTTGTGTTTTGCCACTAAGCGTGCATTTTAATAATCAACAAAAGTGAAAATGTTAAAAATCCAATGTTTGGGGTGTCAGGACTTTCCCCTGCATTCTTACTGAGTTAACGAATTGTTCTTCTAAATTCTCTGGTGTGGACAGTGCCTACCCACCTACCCCAGTGCCAGAGCCTGGCACTGCCCACGTGGTCCAGGCTGAGGGGGAGCCTCTACTCTGACATGGTCTTGACCTGCAGACCTTCCTCCAGGTTTCTGAGCCTGCACTCTTGCGGTCCAATTCTCACAGGCACAGAGCAGCCCCTGCCCACCTCAGCAATCCTATGGGGGCCAATCTCTGCTGTCCATGTCCCCGGCCCCATAGAATCTCCAACACTTCTCGCCTTTGGTCCCCTCGAAGCCCTATTTCTCTCCTGGGCCTCCTGATAGACACCTTGTTAAACCACCAGATGGGCACGGGCCCCCCAAATCTCAGGGCAGCCCACCCCTGCCTGACAGCTTCTCCATTTGGCCGGAAACACAGACCAAAGACTGTTACTTCCCTCGCAATGATAAGGAAAGCTCAGACCTCAAGAACTGAAAAGCCAGCTTTTCCAGAAGGTTAAAGGAAAAGGTGCACATTTCCTCTTATATCCTGATAAGCCAGCAACCTCAAATGCGGACAAACAAGACCCAGCTTGTCAACTGGTCTTTCTGCTCTTCACATAGACTTCGAGCCCACCTGCCACATACATCTGTATGTGGAACCAGGAGGTCCTCGTGGCCGGTGTTGACTTACCTGCCACCTGATCGTAGTCTGTAGCTCTGAACATGAGCAGTGGTCCCAATACATCTTCATTCTATAATTACTTATTAATCAGTGCTCTTTCTGTGCTAAGTGACAGAAATAAAAACTTGATCAGTTTTGGGGTTTTTGGGGGGTGTTTTGATTGTTTGTTTATTTAAGGTAATTGGCTCTTGTAACCAGGAAAACTGAAGGTCGGCAGGACTTCTGGCAAGATTGGAATCATGTGGTTGAGTCAGATTTTCTCTCTGGCTCTTTGGCCTTCTTTTTTTCTATGTTGGTTTCATCTTCCATTGGCTTCTTTATTGTGTCCTTGGACAACAAACAGCTCCAGCAGCTTTGGGCTTTCTTGGCTCCCATTGTTCAGTACCGTAGTGGAGGAGAGACCCTCTTTCCAGCATCCATGGTTTGCATCTCAGGCAAGATTTATCATATTATGTATCTGCCCCTGAACCAATTACTTGGCCAAGAGGACCGTGTACTCGGAATGGTCACTTGGGTCCCATGTTGCCCTCAGGGTGATGGTAGAGAGGCTCCATGAGAGAAAGCTTCACCAAGAAGAGGGATGGCTCCTCTGATGAAAATGGGAGCTATGAACAGAGAGAAAAGGGCTCTGCACAGGCAGGCAGAAATAGCAAGGTGGCTCCTATGGAAAACATAGGAAGCTACGGTGGGAGGGACGTATATTCAGTTAAATTCAATCGTGAGGGTGTAATAGTTAGGGTAAGCCCGCTGCTGTAACAAACAACCCCCACATCTCAATGGCTTGTCAGTCCATGGTTGTCCCTGGTGATGTCCACACAAAACTCGCTCATGCCACAGTCCAAAACAGGGTTATCCAGCCATGGCTTCATGCAGTCATCCAGGGGCCCAGTCTCCCTTCTTTTTTTTATTTATCTTTAAAGATTTTATTTATTTATTTGGTGGGGGGCAGGCAGAGGGAGAGAGAGAGAAACAGACTCCCCACTGATGCGGGGCTCAATCCCAGGACCCTAAGGTCACGACCTGAGCTGAAGGCAGATGCTTAACCAGCTGGGCCACCCAGGCCCCCCAAGTCTCCCTCCTTTTAGTGACTTTCTCATCCTCCAAGGCTCTGGACTCCTGTGCTTCTAGCTGCACAGATGGGGAGAGAGGAGCACGTGGAAGATCACGCAGGAAGTCCACAGGAATTGGTGTTTATCACCCCTGCCCAGTATGCATTGACCAGAACTTGGTAACTGTAAAGTAGGCTGGAAAATGTTCTCAGGAAGAGAAGCAAACAGCATTTGGTGAGTTCATGAGTTCATCGTCTCTGCCAAATTGAGGGCAGGCTCCCATAGGACCAGGACTGGTTTTGAGAAGGGAGGGAAGAGTATGAGGGGCCTGGGAGCCAAGGCTGCCAGCCTCTGCCCTCCAGACTGTCCTTGGGTTTCCTCTCTGAGCCTCAGTCTCCCCATCTGTCAAATATAACACAACCCCCTCTACAGCCCCTTCCTATGCAAACGTTTTCTGCTTCTGCCTTTCACCTGCTGCCTAAAAGCCCCATAGCATTTCCCAGCTATCAGTCTCTACGCTCTTATCGCTCTTATCGTCTCTGACCTTCCCTTTAACTTCACAATGTACTCCCATCCAAGCCCTCCTTTCCCCTTCTCTGCTTTATCTTTCTTCATAGCACCTATGATATACCAACTGCTTTTCTCATTTATTCATCCCCTGCCTGTACCAGAATATAAAGGCCAAGAGGTCACAGCTTTTTGTTAGTTCACTGCTGTATTCCCAGTACCTAGAAAGTGCTTGTCATATTGAAAGCACTCAGTAAATAATTGTCGAATGAATGAATGAACGAAGGAACCAACGGAAGGGAACGGATGAAATTGAAAACCTATCTCAGACTAGCAAATTGTCTTAAATTCCTAACAGAACAATACTGCCATCTGGTGCCAGACACTGGAATTGCAAGCACAAAGTATGGCTAGTTTCAGAGTGTGGGGAGTCTCTGAAGACAAGTCTTGTCAAATCCTCCGTGTTTCGTTGCTTAAAGCACTATGATCTGACTTTTGCTGTCTGGATTCCTCAACAGCCCCGTGGGGTTTGACTTTCTGCCTCCAGATCACTAGATGAGAACTGACGAACCGTTTATAACGTCCTCAAATGCACCGGGCCCTCAAAGCTTGCTCTGAAATCAACAACATGGAGAATGCTATCTCTTCTTCAGAAGATGAAGTATCAGAAAAAAGATCCCAGTCCTGAGGGAGGACAAAAGAGAGACTATCTGAGGTGAGGCAAGTAGAAAGGACGAAGGGAAGAAGGAAAAGCATTCGGGGAGGAGCCAGGAGACTAAACCCCAACTCCAGCCTCATCGCAAATTCACTTCGGTTTCCTCATCCACAAGATCAGGGCCCTGACTACATGGATTCTAGCCCCTCTTGAGCCCAGCCCTAAAGTTCTTAAGAAGGAACGGAAAGGTCATAGTTACTATGTTTCCAATATCTGGAGTTGATGCCCAGGAAGAGAGGTGAGTGGCTCATTCACTGGTCAGAAGCTGGTGTCCTCACTTGGGGGTCTCCTCTTTATGAGGTAGTTGTTCTAATGCTTTGCCAGCCTCCCCTAGACGACTTGGTGGCTGAGGGGAGATTCCCCCACAGAGCCTCACCCCTGCTTGGCCCAGCCTTGGTGACTATGGCCCAGTGCCCTCAGTGTCATGGCAACTGGGCCCCACCCCCAACACACCCAGGTTTTGTTTGCCTTACTCCTTTCAATAGCCTGAGGGTTGATTCCAGTACTCTCTAGTTTCCTTCAGTCAAGTTTGCTCCTCCAAGTCTTCAGTCAGATTGGCTGCCCCGGGATAAAGGAAAGTGGCTTTCGATGGACTTTTGTCCCTTCTTCCAGACCCTTGCCCATTGGTGACAGGAGCAGCCCTGGGGACTCTGGTGATGCCAGAGTTCTTCCCTGCTGGCCTCTGCCCCAGCTCAGGCCAGCACCACTGTGTGGAGCACATTCCAGGATGGGTGGGATACGGAAGATAGGCTGGGCCTCTGTCCCCAAAGGGCTACCTGGAGGGACACGGCACGTGCACAAAAACAAGCCATGGCACTGTGTGGGTGAGCAAGTGTCAAAATAAGGGGTTCAGACTAAGGGGGTTGTTAACTGGGAAGCCTCCCTGGAGGAGGGGGATACACACAGCCTCTGAATTCATAGTTTCTGAGACCTTGGGAGTACACCTTTGTCCCAGCAAATCTTAGTGCCCAGAGTCATGCAGAGAGACAAACGTGAAAGCCCCCATTGTGGATGTCAGTGAGCTAGAACCCCGACCACCTTGTGACCGTGGAGTATCAGGATGCCCAGAACACTTTCACAGCCTCCCAGAAGCCCACTGTTCTCCTTCCATTTTCCTCCTTCTCTGCTCCCCCCTCCCCCAAATACCAGAGACTCCTCTCCTCTGGGCTTAATCAGGAGCCCTTCTGGATTTACTGCCTTCCCTCCCAGGGTTTGATCTGCTGCTGCTGCTCCTCCCAACTGGCAACTCTTCCCACTCACTCCTAGGAGTGCTCATCCAAGGAATAAAGATTGCCCATTGTCCGTTCAGGTATCACCACCATCCTTTTCTCCGTTCTCATCAGTCTCACCAAGAGAGGCTGGGAACTACAATTCCCAGAATTCCTTTGGTTGTATGGCTCCATCTTAGAGCTGCCAAGATGAGTCCCTGGTTCCATATTGGGCAAATGGAAGAGGAGAGGTCATCATTAAATCTAAATACAGATAAAGAGTTTTCCGTGGAAATAGAGCAGCTAAATTAACATGTGCTATGTGTATAAAATACATACCAGATTCTGAAGAGTTTGTACCAGAAAAAGGTAAAATATCTCATTAATATTTTTTTTTTTATATTGGCCCCACTTATTTTTGATACATTGAGTTAAATAAAATACATTATCAGAACTAATTTGGTCTGTTTCTTTGTACTTTTTAAAAGTGATTACTGGATATTTTAAAGTCACATATGGAGCTTACCTTATATGTCTGTTAGACAGAGCTGGTTTAAAGTGTGCAGAGAGTGGATGGAAAATAAACTCACAACACACTTCATAGCCACATGAGGCAATAAACAATGTCACAATGTTGAATGCCACTCAAGAGTGGTGCTCATGTCAAGAGTTAAGAGTTCAAAGGATGAAAAGAGATCTCTGAAGGAAGAAAGGAAGGTAGTGAAGGCAGAACTGAATCACACCCTGACGGTTGGGGAGCATGTGGATGTGGTGAGGGTGTTAAGGCCATTCCAGGAGTGGATACAAAGGGCCTAGGGACAGCTAACTCAGGCTTGACAAGATGCAAAAGTCTTGGGGTCTCAAGCAATGTGAAGGAAAGGGTCTTTGTTCCCACTTGTGCCTTCAGTCACAACTCCATTCATTCTACCCTGTGACCCAGAGTGTTACGGGAAAGAAAGAGGCAGGCAAGAAAGTACTGAGCTGAATGCTGGGAACATGGGTGCCATTTCTAAGGGTGTCAGAGGGCCTCTGAACACTTGGTCACAGTGCAAACTCAAAGCCAAGCCCAAATGCCTCCTCTGGCTTTGTCTAGAATGGGCTTGTGTTGGGCCACATTTTCCAGGGGTCCAGGTTCGAGCAGGGTAAGATACACCTCTCTTAGCCCCTTTCCAAGAAGGTTCCTGGGTACTGTAGACCTGAGTCCTGGACAAAGTCACTGGGGGAAACAGATATTTCTGTCTGAGATGAACTCCCTCCCTCTGGGTACCATGAAGTGTGGTGGAATGAGGCCACGGCGACAGGAAGCCACGAAGCTGTGGCTTAAAAGTGCATGGGCTCGAATTTTGCCAAATTTTTGCCATGGCTGTCTCTGGTTGGCAATGGGATCTTTCTGAGAAAAGGTGGGACCTCTATAGTCCTGGCCTGGTCCTATGGGACTCATTACCTGGAGCCCAGGGAGGGGGCTGGTGCTAAGTCCAAGTTGGTTGTTGAGTCATTTTCAGGAAGGGCCACCTGTGGTTTCCAGCCTAAAAACTGGACCAGAGGCATGTCAGTCAAGGCTGCCCAGACCAGAGGGGTGATGCTTCAGTGGGTGCATGACCAAGCGTGACCAAGTGGTCTCAAAAAAGCACTGATCCCCGAAGCCTGAAATTGTGTCACCTCCTCGTTGGGAGATCTTTGAAAGCAGGAGAGCTTTTGCACCATTGCTCAATGGCCCTTTGCATTTGCTTCCAGGAAGAGGAAGACAGCTCAGTAATTCCTTCCTAAACACCTGTTACCCAGCACTGAATCAGGCACCAGGGAGGAATGTAAAGAAGCATAGAGAATCTTTCAAACTCAGGACAGGAAGAGACTGAAGAGGTCATGGAACTTCCCTGAGACTGAAGAAGACTTCCCAAGGGAGAAATTCCTGCAACAATATCCTTGGAAATTTAAATTCAATGTGACCTTGGTCCTCTGAGAGCAAGCTGTGTAAGAAAACTAAAAACATAAGCAGCAGTTGGAGGACTGGTCCAGTGTATGAAGAAGTGCTAAAGTGAACAGCCCAGACTGTAAGTGCCAGGGGACCCTGAGCCAGGGGTGGCCTGAGTGACACAGGGTGGCCCACAGGCATGGGAACCAGCAGGGAGGTCCTCCTGAACCAGAGATTAAAATTGGGCCATGAAGGACATGTGGGCTCTGGGATCAGGAAAAAAGAGAGGGGAATGTGAAGTGGTTAGAACAAGGAGGAGGAGGAGGAGGGGGCGCCTGGGTGGCTCAGTGGGTTAGGCCTCTGCCTTCGGCTCCTGTCATGATCTCAGGGTCCCGGGATCGAGAGAGCATCGGGCTCTCTGCTTGGTGGGGAGCCTGCTTCCTCCTCTCTCTCTCTCTCTCTCTGCCTCTCTGCCTACTTGTGATCTCTCTCTGTCAAATGGATGGATGAAATCTTTAAAAAAAAAAAAAGAAGAAGAAGAAGAAGGACCAGGAGAGGAAGAGGAAGAGGAGGAGGGAAAGCAGAAGGAGTGATTTGAGAGGGAGCAGGAAATTCTCCAACCCCAAAATCTCTGTTGCCTAAAATCTCACCTTGAAATTTTCATTTGGGGAGACAGAGTCTTTCATTCTTTATTTTTATCTTTCAAAATGAAGCTTTTCTTGCCAAGACAACATGAAAGGGCCTAATAGCACGTAAGACGCTGAAAATCACACAATAGGCAGGAGCAGAATGAAGCAAGCGATCACTGTCACCATTTGCCAAAGATCAGCTGGTCAGACCGGCCGTTGGTCATGGTCATGGCCACAAAAAAAAACAAAAACAAAAAAACAGAAGGGAAGAGAGAGAGGTTGGGTTCATGTAGGGGGTCAGGGTCTGTGTGGATCTTCACACCCACTGACCTCAGGAAAATGCTGACCTTTTCACCTAGAAGCTCAACCCTCCAGACAAACCTCCAAAGCAGAAAGAGAAGCAAGGGTTCCCGGTGATCTCAACTTCCTCGACAAAGGGCTCAACAGAGAAAAGCCCTGGAGACACTTTCATGGCAGAATTGCTAAGATCCCAGTCTCTGGAGTGAAACTGCCTGAGTTTGAGTCCTGGCTCTCCTGTCTGGATCTGAGACCTTGATCCCCATGTCTCTGAAGCCCAGTTTCCTCGTTTGTAAAGTGAGGCTGATGGGAGGACTTATTCCACAGGGTGGTCATACAGGTTAAACAATATAATGCACTTCTCCGTAAAAAATCAAGCACTATTCTTCCTTATTACCACGATTTTCTGCAACTAGCCAACAAAGATTCCCTTGGAGGTTTCAGACTATGACGAAGACTGCCTAGCCAGAACAACACTTTTTAGCTTCATTTTCCCCATCATTCCGTACTTACTTACTGAGCACTTATCATGAGTAGGACTTTACAAGACATATAAACACTAGCATAGCACAGAAAGCTCTCCTGTCTTGAAAGGATGTACCTCAATGGGCACAAAAAGACACAGTCTCAAGAGACTTCAACTTGGAACAGTGGACAGAGCTGTATGCTGGACCTACATGGCCTCGTATCATTTAGGATTCCATTCGGCAGCAAATAACTGAATCACCCTGAGTGACAGTAGCTTCACCAAGGCAGAAGTTCCTTGTTCTCGCCCATAAACACGGTCAGAGACAAGCACTCCAGGCTGGTTTGGAGGCCCACTAAGTGTTAAGGGTTCGGGGAGCCCCCAGTGGAGGGGTCTCCCTCATCGCCCCGCGTGGTCCTCAAGTCTGGCCACCTTTCTCTTCATCAGAGCCACACTTAGAGAGCACACACCATGTGCCAGGAGCCATTCAAATCACTCTTCAAATATTAATTCTAGAATCCTGACAATAGCCCTATTATGTCAATATTATTTTCATTTCTGTTTTACTGCTAAAAAAGCTGTGGCATGAGAGGATTAAGTAACTTGCCCAAGGTCACACAACTAGGTGGCAGGTGGCAGGGCCAGGATTTCAACTCAGTCTAGCTCCAGAATCCGGCTACTAGCAAGGAAGGGCATTCCCTACCCTTTAATGACACTTCGGCCAGAACTTAGTCAAGTGACCATATCCAGCTGCAGGAGAAGCTGGGAAATGTAGTCTTTATTCATGACAGCAAAAAAATTGGGAGTTGTATGACTAAGAAATGTGGGGAAACAGGTTCGGGGGACCAATTTGAAGTTCGTGGTATGAATCCCCATAATTCCATTACCTCTTCCATGGTGAAGCACCCCAGCAATAATTCTGTCTAATGTGACCCATCCCTTGGTGCTATAAGACCCATCCCAAAGCCTGTGATAAAAGTTCCCTTGTTCCCTTGTCAGTTTCTGACAATTGCCCAATTGTTATCAAAGGTTTTTTTTTTTAAGATTTTATTTATTTATGTGTGAGAGATTTTATTTGTACATACACACGCACATGTGCACAGCAGGGAGGGGCGGAGGGAGAAGCAGACTTCCCGCTGAGCAAGGAGCCAGACGCGGGGCTCAATCCCAGGACCCCCAGGGGTTATGACCTGAGCGGAAGGCAGACACTTAACCGACTGAGCCATCCAGGAGTCCCTGACATCAAAGGATTCTGACTCCACAACAACCAAATGTGGTAAGTGCTGCTACCAGTGTCAAGGAAATGCTATGAAGATTGGAGATCTGGCCTAGGCTATCAGAGGAAGCTTCACAGTCTGGGGTATTGTAGCTATTCCTAGACACATAAAGTGCTGGCCACATGCCAGACACTCTTCCGCTTTATACATAGTCTCACTTAGTCCTCCAATGCCCAATGAGGCAGCCACTACTGCTATTATACCCATTTCACAGATGGGCAAACCAAGGCACAAAGGGGTTAAGTGACAAAAAGTCCAACACTAGAATTAATAGAAGTGCATATTTTCCCAGTCAGTCTGGGTTGGGCTCCCAGGGTCTTAACCATCATTTGGGTTTCGGTGTTCAGTGTCTGGGCTGAGTCTTGAACAAAGGGCAGGATTTTGTGTGGGGCAGAGGCAGGACTGATCACACCAAGCAGAAGGCACATGACAGGCACATCATGGCACATCAGTAAGTGCAAGGCTGATTTGGGGTGAGGGAGAGGTCTGGAACAGTTGTAACACATAGCTTCTAAGGAGCAACAGTGGGCAACCAGACTGGAAAGCGGGGTTGAGAGTCAGTTCAGGGTGGAGACTGTGAGTCTATGCTAAAGAGTTTGGGTTATTTTGGTGGCACTGGGGAGCCATTGAGGGTGTTGGAATCAGGAAGGAACATGCTCTGGGCCTGGCTTTGGGATGATGGCTCAGGAATATGAGCTACGTGACTGGAAGGGGGAAGACAGTCGGGAGTCTCCTACAATAAACAATCCAATACATGGAATTTCAAGAGTGTTAGGGAAGGGAAGATGGAGATGTGACTTCTTGGGGTCAAGAAGCAGACCTCGGGGGTGCCTGGGTTACGAAGGAGAGAGAGATGCCAAAGGCAATTCCAGAGAGATTCTGTGCCTTCTGGGAGGGTGGAGTAGGGGACAGGGGAAAGATGAGTTCTGGTTGGACAGCATGAGTTTGAGGGGCCCCTGGGACATGCTGGTGGAGAATCTTTCCAGCAGAAACATGGAAAAGTAGCCTGAACTAGAAACACAGCTCTGAGGTCAGATTCACGGTGTGCTCCCTGAAGCTGTGGGCACAGAGGACACGTCGGGAGAGACCCTTGCCCAGAACCTGCTAGGAAGCCACAGAAGGAGTAGCCAGGAGCTGGGAGGCAGCCGGTTAAGGGATCTGAGGATAGCCAGGCATGTGCACATCCTGGAAGACCAGAACAGACTCTCAAAGAGGAAGGCAGGACCCCCGCTGCCAAAACTGGTGGGGACAGGAGAGCAGGAGGTAGATGAGGGGTTCAGCTCCCTGCTGGCCCTGCCCTGGGAGAGTCCCCACAAGCTTTCTTGTTGCCCTGGAAATGGCTCCAGCCCTGGAAATGGCTCCAGCCCAGAGGATCTGCAGCGTCAAATCATTCAGATTTACGATGGAAAATGGCCCCAGGGACTAGAGCAATTTATTACTCACAGACGGATTCCAACTTGTCTATGAAAGTGCCTCATTCTGGTCCCGACATTGGGGCATGTTCACACCTCTGGTGAGGAGTCAGGCCTGCCCAGATGATTAGCGTGTGGGCTCAGCTCTGTGGGGAGCAGCAATACCCACTGAAGGAGGCCAGGCAACCCTCTGAGCCGGGGCCACCCCCTCCACACCACCCGGAGACATGGAGGCAAAGCCTCTGGCAATCCTGCGCCCCAGTCTGTCCTGGGCTCCGTGAGGCAGGCCACATCTCCCAGGAGAACCGGGGCCCAGTGGCCTCACAGAGACCTGGGGAGCAAGGCTTTTCCATCAACCTCCAGCTCAACCCATTAAGAACTGTGTGACCCTGAGCAAACTCCTTGGTCTGGGACAGTTCCCGGTTCTATAGAGAGAAAAGCAATGTCTGCTGAGTGTGAGGTCCCAGGACAAGAACTGCTGAGCCACCTCCCTCAATTTGTCTCCTTCCTCAGCCCCAGGCCCTCCCTCCCCAGCCTGGAAGAGCAGCCTCCACTCGCAGGCCTCCCTCATCGCCCCAGGCCCCCCAACTAGCAGCTTAGAAAACCGCTGCAGCCTCTCCAGGAAACGGGGCCCAGTGAGGGCCCAACCCGGGAAAGGGCCTGCTCCCAGTTAGAAACTTCCAGCGGCCCAGGTGGAGCTGGAGGCAGGCCACCTGGACCAGCAGGCCTGCGACGGAGTAGCCAGGGCCCTCGCCTCCCTGAGCCACTGGCCTGGCAGGCTAATGGGTAACCCACGGCGTCCTCCCCAGCTTCCTCCCCAGCTTCACGTTGTGTTTTGCTGCTGTTTCTCTATCATTATAATCCCGCTTTCCCCATCCTCTTTACTGGTCTATATGAATGCGGGAACAAGGGACCAATTGTGAAACGATGTAGAATTCTTCATGCTCTTGGTTAATTTTTAACTCCCTGGACTGCCGACCTCTCCCACCCCCAGCTCAGTCCCAGGCAGGTTTATTTTCTTTGCTGTACATCCTTAAAAAAAAAAAAAAAAAAGGATTGGAGCCAGGATGGAGAAACAGATTAGAGATTTCAGTTTCCATTGACACTCTGGCCACCCACCCCCTTTGCTAGAATCCACTCTGGGCAGAGTATGAGAAGGCATTTCCCAAAAGGAGACATCACCCGCTTGCCTCCTGGGCATTTGGCCCTTTCACCCCATTTCCAGTGTGTGTTGGGGATGGGGGGGTCCCGCTGGAGTCAGGGGTGCATCCCAAGGTAGCTGCTGAGGCAGACAAAGGAAGTCAGATGTGTCCCAGTGCCTCCCTTCCTCCCGCCCTTATGTATGCACACTCTGTGACAAGGTCATTAGCCAAGGTGGTGAATGCCAAAATCACTCATCAGCTCCAACCCAGACTCCTGGTGGGTCATGGGGGCAGGGGTGGGGGTGGGGGGCTTGTGATTGGCAGAAAACTCAGTTCCTACCCCAATAAGTGTCTATAGTGTGTAGCTAGGGAGACAAGATTGCCAACTGGAATCGTTCAGAAACAAAATAAGATGTAGAATTTTAAAATCTGAGGTTCTAGAAACGGGTCTTATCAGTGTTTGCAGGGGCCCAGTGGGTGTCTTGGCAGAGCCCTGGAAGGTGTGAGAGCAGGGCCTGTTCAGCAACCATGCAGGGAGTGGGTGAGGGAGAGCAGCTGGAGGAAAGAGTGATCTTGGTCATCCGAGCACCCAATCATGAGATCGTTTCTCAACACAGTGACCAGCCATGACCAGCTAAGGCCAAGAGGGCTGGCTCCTCTTGGAGCTACTTGAGGAAGCCGAGGCTTGGGTTTTGTGTGGCAAGAAGCTTAAACTTCAAGGAGGGTTATAAGCACACACCTGATTTATCTACTACCACTATGGAGGCCCAGGAAGGCCCAGAGGGGTAAGGACTAAAGGGGTAATCGGGTGGTGTCAGAGCCAAGCCCTCAGTGTGCTGGACTGGGCAGTGGGTGTTGTGAACTCACCCATTTCTTGGCTGGAGAAGGACAAGGAGATAATTTGAGACAGTGATCATTGGGGTAGCAGAAGATGGCCCAGAAGATATGTCTTGGCCAATTACAGAAGAAGCCCCACCCTCAACTCAAGAGACCCCAAAGGCCCTGCAGTCTCTGATTAAAGAGTTCGGGTCCTCTCCTAATACCTCCCTTCCCATCATCAGCACAGAGGCAACCGAGAAGAGTAGCCCCCCATACACTTGACTAATCTCTCTGGAGCAGAGACTAAGAGGCCCTGGAATCATTCCCAGAGGCACCTTGTCCAATGTGGCCCCACTCTGCAAGCCCGCAGGAGAGTGGGAGGAAGCCCAGAGCGTGCCACCCAAGATAAAGGTTTCCGCTGATTTTGTGGTTCAGCTGAAGTTGTATTCTTAATAGTCCAAATAAACAGTTTTCAGCCCGGAGGCCAAGACACGCCAAAACATGCCACTTCCATTTCCAGCACCCACGGGGGGCCACAGGCACATTTTCTAAGTCACAGCCAGCACTGAACTGTGCCCAGTGGGCCACAGCAGCCAGCAGAGAGGGCCAGCTCCCAGTTGTGTGGCCCTGGGCTTACAGCCACGAGGCAGGGCTGGAGAGTGGAAGTTCTCTTGCCAGGGAGAGAGGAGACCTTCGCTCTCAGGGACACCATCATCCTGACCTCCCTCAAGCTGATTCTTCCCATCGGCCTCAGTTTCTGCATCTGTAAAATGGGACAGAAGGACTATTACCGCAGTTCTAAAGTGTGTTACCTTCAGCAGCAGCAGCACTTGAGAACTAGCTGAGAATATAAATTCTCAGGCACCACCCCTACTAGATCAGAGGCTCTTGGGCAGGACCCAGAAATCTGTGACTCAGGGACCACTGATGTTAGGTCTATATATGTCGGTCTGCTCTAACATTTTCCTGAGCCATACTTCTTTTACCCAGGAGAACTATTCACAGGTTATAGTATACCCTTGAAAGAAGGGGCAGCCTTTCTTTTGAGAAAGACGGAGAGCTCAGACTTGTTGCCCATTCCAGTCTGGTCAGGGGTTAGCATTGCCCAAGCTCTGGGCTCCGCTGGAACTCCGCCCTGGGTCCTTTTGTGCTCTGGAATCTGCCCCAGGCTCTGAACTCTGGATCCCGGGTGTGGCCTGGCTGTTAGCCACCCAGAGAAGCCAAGGCCAGGCAGCCCCCAGCAGCTGGCACAGGGCAGGAAAGGCTCACCTCCAGACCACCAGGTGAGCTCCACCAGGAGGTTTTTGAGGCAAGCTCTAGAGACCGTTGGCATCAGTGAAAGAACCAAAATTCGATTTCCTTACATCTAGCCTTTACAGAGCTTAAAGCCCCAGGGAGAGTGCCCCAAAGAGGGACAGCAGCTGTCAGCATATAGTTTCTCTGCAAGGACCTTCCTAATGCAGGCAAGGCCATGGGGGTCCCTGGGGGAGTTACGAGCACCCCTCCCCAGCTTAGATCCCGGGCTCTGCTTCTGCCACAGAGACGTCCTTGGACATCCCACTGTCCCAACATGGTGGCCTCCACTGACTGGCCTTTTGGAGCTTGTTTCCTGGGACACACTAGCTCTGGAAACAGTGCAGGCCGGCTCACAGATGGACTGAAGGGCAGGCCTAGGTCAAGGAGGGCCGGGGTGTTCGGAGGCAGCTTGTCTCAGAGTGTAGGGGGACCCTGGGAGCTGGGCCCAAAGAGCTGGTGGGGACAGAGGGCCAGCAGGAATGGGAGGCAGAAGCTAGACGGGGTTACAGACCACCGAGGCCCAACCACCCCCCTTGGCTCCAGCTCCTCTAGCTCAGCCTGGCTTGGGGGACTGCTCTCTGGCGGCGATAGGGAAGGACTGGCAAAGAGACTGTCAGTCCAGTCAGTAGTATCTTCCTCTTTGGGTCCTGGAGCCATTGAACCATGGGGCTCATTTTCACTGAAACATGCTTTCCCCAGATTTCTGGAGCCTGTGATTAAGGTAACACAGTGTGTTACTAGCACTGAGGGAAGAAGCGAGACTGGCAGAGGGAGGAGGGAGGGCCCACTGACACATCTGTCACTAATCACAGGGAAAGGCTCAGACCAAAACTCATTTCGGACCCAGAGCCTCTGGGCCTGTTTTGGGAAAGTTGACTAATCCCATAATCCTGCCCACCAGGCAATTTTTCTGCCTGGCTTCCAAGTGGGAGTGGGAGAGAGCCCCAGGGGCCACTATCCCGCTGAGGAATGTATTCTCTTAAAGGGGAAAAGCCACCTTAGTTAGGCTTTGTTCCACAGAAGTCAGTGGTTTGGGGGTGTTGGGGGTTCTGCCTGCGCCAGGTGGAGGCCAGCCCTCGAAGCAGGGACAAGGCAAGGGTGCAGGGGGCCCTGTCTTCACGGCAGGCAGCAGGACCACAGCCCTCTCGCACACACGCCTGGTTCAGACCTGGCTTGGGAGCAGCGGTTCAGCATTCCAGGGACCTATTACAGACGCAGAGCCAGAGCCGCGGTGCCTCCTGCCTTGCGTGGAATCCTGGCCTAGACGCACACCTTGCTGGACTGGGCCACTTTGGGGATGGACATGACCAGAGCATCCCGCAGCCCCTCCAAGAACTGCGGATCCTTTCAATCCAGACGATTCAAGTGGGAAGTGACCCACGTCCTCACCTTGTCCACATACGCAGTGCTGTGGAGGACCACCCCCCCCATCAAGGCAGAGACCCTCCAGCCAGCAGCCTGGCACACGGGTAGACTCACGCACACACTTACCCCCACCCCACAGTGACTTCAGTGCATCAGCCCAGCTGTGCACAAACAATACAAATTAAGACCAGAGTCTCTCCGAGTCACAAGAAGCCAAGTTCCAGGAAAGTTGTGTGCAAACTAGATTCGGCTCATATTTTCCTTTTGTTCGATATTATCACTTCGGAGATGTGTTGGCTTGGTAGTGGGGGGAGCAGGAAGTTTGGCAGGAAAATCCTTTTTTTTTTTTTTTTTTTGAATCATGCTTGGAAAGAAAGAAATCCTTTCGGATTCTAGAGACAAAAGAAAGTAATAGTCTCATAGTCATACCTCACCAGTACCACTCAGAGACCTCTGCTAAACCCAAGTGTTCCCTCTTGTTCTGTCTTCTAATGAGGTGTGGGAAAGGAGCAATGTCTCCTAGGGAAATTTTTTTGGTAAACTGCCTTAAGCCAGCTTCTTCCTGTGAGTGTCCCATGGTGATCTTTGACACCCCCAAGCCCGGGGGTGGGGGAACAGTCCAGCTGGCAATAAGCATGCAATGTCTCTTTAAGAGCATGGCCTGAAAGTTTGTTTACTGGGACTGTTTGTTTGGGTCTCCGTGGGAGGAAAGGAAGAAGATAAAAGCCGGTTGGGATACTAGAAAGAACAAAAAAAAAAAAAAAAAAAAAAAAGGAGCTAGAATGCAAAGGAAAGCAAGATTACAAAAGCTAGTTAGGTCCAGAGGGAAAATTTATTTTTGCAACAAGGGTTCCAGTCCCCTGGGGACTGTTTCCACCAAGCAAGTTAATCACCCAATGCTTAGGTTTGATCAAACACAATTCTCTGAGTACAACTGAGGGAGCACAGGCCCACTGAGGGCCACCTGCAGGCTCAGGCCTCCTGGGCAGGAGGGTTAGACTGAGCTTGGAAGGAGGACAGGGTGTGGGTCATCTGGGGGATGGAAGCTCCCCACCTGGGCTCTGGCTAGGAGCTTCTGGACCCCAGGAACCCTGGCTACTTGAGCCCTTGTGTGCCAGGCACAAGCGCACACAGGTTGATAGAGTTACTGGGGGCAAATCCCCCGGTCCCATGGCTTCTTTCAGGCCTCCCAGAGTGTTTGGGACCAGCAAGAAGAGTCCAATAGGGGTCAGGCCTGAATCAAGACCCCTGAGATATGAGGTGGGCCTCGGGGACCCTTTGCTTTAGCTGTGCCAGTGTGTTTCTGGGAGTGGCCCAGATGAGAACTATGGCTCTAGAGCCGGGGACTGGAGAGGCAAGGCTGGGAAGGAGGGGTTTTGGGGATGGCTCTGCCGGAGTCCAGAGTCCAAACATGGTTGACTCGGAGTGAGCTTGCAGACTGGGAGAACCCCGTAGGCTCACCCCCACTCTCTGATGAGGCTGTTCTGGGCGCAGAGTAAGCCCATCCATCTACCAACAGGCCAGCACACAGCACCCACGCTGACTGTTCTTTCTTACCCAGCCCCTAGAACAGCATGCTTCCTACAGATACAGATCTGCCCACACTGGCTCTTTGAGGCCACGGCTCTGCAGGGAGGACAGCTGAGGGCTCTGGGTCATCATGAGGACACTGTCCAGCCTGGCCTAGGCAGGCAGAGGCAACCAGGCCCTTCTCGGGGGATAGCTGGGCCAGGGTGTTCCTGGAACTGTTTCCTAGAATTTTCCTTCATGTCATATTCTGAGGATTTGGGAACAGCCTCTAAGTGGATAATCCCATTGAGACTGCTTCAAGCTCTAGCTGCACCAGCTCCAAAGCATGTCCTGTCTCCTGGCAGTGGGGACAGGGATGGGGGTGATATGGGACAGAGATCAGGTCAGCTCCGGGCCATGGGACTGGGCACTCAGGCTTTTGTGCCTTCACACCCCCCACCCCCTCAAAGACTCCAACCCCTGGACTCCTGGCCCTGGAATGTCAGGGCACCTCTGGTAGGGGTCACAGGAGGAACTCCTCGTTAGGGAAAAGTTGCAGTTTGTGACACCAAACCCCATTTGCCAGGAAACTGGGTGATTAGACTTGCCTCCAGTGTTCAAAGTGAAATAGCGCAGTCTGCATTCTGTCTGATTTCCCCGGGGGGAGCCAAGGGCAGTTTGTCGAGAAGTTTGTGTGACTGTGTTTCTTGAGGGGAGGGGGCCGTACCCCACGCTCTTAGAATGGTTTTCAGCATTGATGAAGGGCTTTTGTATCCAGCACACGGGCTTTTGCAAAATAGCAACCTAACACGAGTGAGTTGGGTCAAAGCCTGGGAAGATGGGCAGTGGGACGGGCTAGATCTGAGCCTCCAACACGTTCTTCCATTTGACGTTCTATGCCAGCCGGTTCAGAGGGCAAGGCCTAAAGAGAGGGGAGCTGTACCAGCAAGGCAGGGGGTCCTTGGGGGGAGCGCCCTGGGAGAAGGAGAAAGAGCAACAGCAAAGCATCCACTGGTCAAATCAAAATCCCAAAGGCCCCAGAAACCCTCTCAGGAGGGCCTGGCAGGGACTAGGCTGAAGTGTGTGCACTTGCTCAAAACCTGTCACAGGCTCCCACTCTCCCGCACGTCTTCCACGGGGCCTCATGCAGCCATCTCTTGCCAAATAAACCAGCCTTTGTGTGTGTGTGTCCTGGAGGAGAGAGAATGGTCTGGGGGAGGGGGAGGATCTGTTTGTCAAAATAGACCTCCTGAATGCTTTGAAGGGCCTGCAGTTTGGATGAGTAAATATTTTCCCGTTCAGATGAAAGGTGCAATCATCGCCGGTTTTTAATTACTTTAATTAGAAAAGATTGCCTGAATCTTGTACTTATCTGTACTATTGTGGGAACTGCCAGAAAATGAAGTGCAGGGAAAACAGGTGGAGTCTGACCTTTGCTCTAAGCATCTTGGATTTCTTCTAGGCTGGTAATTAAGAAGAATCAGGGGAAGTTCCTTGCAGAATCTAGGAAACGCAAACACACACACAATCATAGACACGAGGGCACGGCGCGCACGCTTTCTCTCTCTCTCTCTGACACACACACACACACACACACACACACATTCTTATGCACATGTGTGCACATGGGTGGAGGGAAACATGGACCCCAGTGTGGCAGACCAGAAAGTTCCAACTCAGAGAGTGGCATCCGGCTCCCAGCCCTGTGAGGTGGCTTAATGAGTTTCCCAGGGTGGCCTGAAATGATTAATTAAGCAGACAGCCCCTCACACCCTCCCCACACAACGGAAACCCAGTAACGGTCTGTTTGGGGAGGGAGCAGCAGGGGCCCCGATTCCAGGGGCGGTTAGGGACGTGGTGTAAGAGCCAGGAGCCCCAGATAAGGGATGATAGCAACGGCCAGTAACGGCCACCAAGGCTCACCCTGCCCAAGCTCCTCTGGTCTCCTGCTCTGAGTCTGGGTCCTGCCCAAGCCCAAGGAACCCTTGGCCAAATGGCAGAGCAGGCATTCTTGTGTCTGGCCTCCCTCCCTGCCCATTTCTACTGTGCACCATTCCTGGGTCCCAGCTGGACACAGGGTAAGGGTTCTGGACACTGCCTGGGTGTCTGGATCCACAGGCGCTGAGCACCAAGGGAAGGGAAAGAGGAAAAGAGGGGAAACTGCAGTCTTTCAGAGCTGTGGGGGGCAGGCATGGGGCGCCCAGAGTCTGCCATTAAACACCCACTGATTCAACAAACGTGTGCTGAGTGCTTCCAGCGTTCCAGCTACAACGGTGAGCAGTGGTATGACATACACACCCCAGGGCCCAAGCCATGGGGATCCAGATTTTCTTGCCCTTAGAGAGTCCTGGAATCCAGGTGATTTTCACGGACAAGCAGGGCTCAGTGCTCAGACATCCAGAGACACCTCAGGTTGCTGCCTCTGTACCCTAACCACTCCCCAGAACCCTATGGAGTTTCTGTCAGAAAGGGCCCCCAAGGATTCAGCTGGGGTGCCAAACGTCAGGGCCTTTTCTTCCACAGACAAGGGCATGGCCTTCCTTCCCAGACAGTCGCGTTCCCCAGGGATTGGGACAAGAGCAGGACAAAGGTTTCTGCCATAAGAAACTCCTAGCTGGGGGGTTGAAATCTGTCCTGGGCCTTGTGAACAGGCCTTGTGAAGGGGACAGGGGCTCCGAAGCAGGCCCTGGGCCCAGCCTTTCTGAAGGGCATAATGGGTGGAGGAGGGGAGCCGGCAAGGGCCTGTTTTCCTCTCTAAAACATTCCGGGGGCTTGGGCTGGGTTTCCAGCCTGCTGTTTACAGCACCGGCAGCCGCGTCCACGACCGTGTCTGATGTGCATGTGTCCTTCTCTGCAGCTGTCTATCTGTGTTCGAGCTGAGCGTCTGACCATGGCTGTGTCTGAAGGAGGCCCTCAGAGGAAAATGGCTCCGGCCTCCACTGTGTGAGCTTTTCCACCTCAAAACATGGCTAAAATAAACCTTACTGAAAAAGCTTTCACAACAATTTTTTTTTCCTGTCCCTGGCATGGGCAATAACACCAGCAGGTCTCCACGGTCAATTTAGGAAGCTTGGGAAA
This sequence comes from Mustela lutreola, assembly GCF_030435805.1. Classification (NCBI taxonomy): domain Eukaryota; kingdom Metazoa; phylum Chordata; class Mammalia; order Carnivora; family Mustelidae; genus Mustela; species Mustela lutreola. The sequence goes on from NC_081298.1 coordinate 69,834,239, forward strand.
ACACTGCTTGTAATTAAAAGTCTAGAAGGGCCTCAATTAGGGCAGTGTTTGCCCTGCCAGGCCCATTCCCAGACCCCACTCGGCAGCATTCCTCTCCAGGCTGGAAAAGCCTTTGATTCACACCAAATGTTCAGTGGCCACACTGGACCGGGCCTTGGCACGGCCTCTTTTGCCAACTGCTCAGGACATAGGCAGGCCTCTGCCCCGGAGCCTGGGACCCAGAGCTTTGTCAGCTGAGGCTGGGGCAGCAGGCCCAGTGGCTCTCCCCGGCTCCTGAGTTCCCGGCCCCTCCCTGAGAGAAGGGGGCACCCAGCCCACCCAGCACCCACTCCCTGACCAGGGAGGCTGCACTCACTCTAAGAACTAAAGGCTGCATCTCAGGCCTATCTGAGGCTGAGGCAGCTGTGGTCCACGTGGAGAGAGGGTGATGTAGAGGGACAGTGAGGGACACCCCCAGGGCTCCTCCTGACTCTGCTGAAATCATCTCCATCTGAACCTAAGCCTGCCTTGAGCTACAGCCGCCCCAGGAAATGTAACCAGAGTGCTCCAGATTATTCCCCCCAAAACCGGAGAATATAGGGCCTGGCTGGGGGCTGGTAGGGGGAGTGTCAGGAAATAGTCCAAACCTCTGACCTCTTGAATTCCTATGGATTAAAGACAAGGAGTTTAACTGGGACAGGGCCCGGGGTGCCATGTTTGCTCCCTCCTGTTGGTGGGGATGGGCAGCCAATGACAGAAACATGGCGGCAGAGGGTGTTGCCTCCTCCATGGAGCAAAGGCTCAGGCCCTCAACTGGGTGCGGCTGAGGGAGGTGGGGCGGAAGAGAGAGGTGCTGAGTCAGCTCAGGAACAAGACTCTTTTCCCTCCCAGGACACACTTGACTGTGTACACACCCATGCGCGTACACACACACACACACACTGAGGCCACAAATGGGTCCTCAGTGTCCCAGATCACATTCCAACACAGGCTCGTGCTGACCCCCGTTCACAGTCACAGACGCAGCAACAGTCAGACACAGACACCCTAACAAAGGCCTACAGGACCCATGCCAGACTGGGCACCTTCTGGCGTACCCCAGTCCTTGGCAGCCCCCAGTGCCTCTTGCGAGAGCAGAGGCTGACAGCCGAGTGGGGTTAAGAATCACGGTGCAGGCAGACGGTCTGTGATGCAATGTCAAGGTCAGATCCAGAAGCCCACTGGCCATGCCCTGCGGCAGCCTAGTGGGAAAGTGCAGGGAAACCTTGGGGACACCAGCCTCCGTGTCCTCCCCAGCTCCACTGATGCCCTGAAGGGAGGACCTCTCCCCAGTGGCAGGGGAATGGCAGGGGAAGGGTTACAGGCTGACCAGAAAAAACAATTACTAACGGGAAAGGCAGCACATTCCAACCCTGCTTAGCAGGGCCCGCCAGGCCCGTGGGTGGTTCTTGGATTATTCGTTTCCTTGAAAACAAAAAGGAAAAGTTCAGGGCAGTTCAGCTGTGCCCTGAATCTCACTCCAGGGCCTTTGTCTCCAGCCCCCTCACAGCCCGCATGCCTCCCCCCACATGCACACGCGGTCCCACTGGCTCTGCCAAATGTCCACTGGGAAAGTGAGAACATTTATACCCCCAAAGCCTGGAGGACAAGCAGGGGAGGCTGGAAAGAAGAATGGAAGCAAGCAAGGGGACTGTGGTAGGAAACACAGCCCAGAGAACTCATTACCCTAAAGGTTCCCATCTACGATGAGGTTGGACGTTTGTTGACTCACTCAGCAAACCTGGAGGAGTCCCTGCTGTGCTCCGAGCACCATGTCAGGCTCTGGGCTTATCCTTGAGGGGCTCATGGTCAGGAAGCCCTCGTCTCCCCATGGACCCCTCTCTGTGGTGTCTTCTACCCATCTCGGTCTCAAATCCTAGCACTCTCCTCATAGAGTCTGATTATTGGATTCACACTGAGATATGAGGAGGCTGATAAGGCTGAAGCAGACCCTGCCAGGGTGAGGTACTTTTTGAGGAGGGTAAAGGTGGTGGGGCCTCACTGAGGAAGAACAGGAGGGGGCAGCCATCTTGCTGTAAACACAGGAATAGAATCAAATGGCCTCTGAAGTCTGTCTGAACACATCCCTCTCCTTTGATTCCCAACAAAGCCCTGGGAGAAAGAAGGCTTCCCACCACAAAGAAGGAAACTGAGGCCTGGAGAAGGATTCAGGGACCCATTCAGGCCGTTGCCTGGACTGCCTCCTCCCTAGATCTCTCTCCTCAGCATTCCGAGCCAGCAACTCATTTCCTTTTTTTTTTTTTTAAGATTTTATTTATTTATTTGAGAGAGAGAGCACAAGCCAGGAGCGGGGAGGAGGGGCAAGCAGACTCCCCTCTGAGCAGGGAGCTTGATGAGGGGCTCAGTCTCAGGACACCAGGATCATGACCTGGGCCAAAGGCAGACCCTTTACTGCCTGAGCCACCCATACACCTCCCCACCACCTTTTTATTTTTTATTTTTTATTTTTTTTTTTATTTGACAGACAGAGATCACAGGTAGGCAGAGAGGCAGGCAGAGAGAGAGAGAGGAGGAAGCAGGCTCCCTGCTGAGCAGAGAGCCCGATGCGGGCTCGATCCCAGGACCCTGGGATCATGACCTGGGCCGAAGGCAGAGGCTTTAACCCACTGAGCCATCCAGATGCCCCCCCTCACCACCTTTTTAAAAGATTATTCTCATTTTTGAGATTTCAGCTTAAACCTCGCCCCTCTGAGAGGGCCCGTCTGACCCATGTCTGAAGCATGTCTGGTCCCTTCCGCCTAGGGAACATGCCAGTTCCAAATGTGTTTCTTTGAGGTCTCTCCTCCCAACAGACTGTTGACTCCTGGAGGGAAGGACATGGGCTCTTTTATTTACTGCGTATATCCCGGCACCTGGGAGAGTGCTGAACACACAGTAGGTACTCAGTTAACATTTGTGGAATGAATACAGAAGCGGGTGGCTCTGAGGTCAGGGAGGTAGAGCCAGATCAACGTCTAGGCCCCCCTCGGATTTGTGTCTCTCTCCCTCTCTCCCTCTCTCCAACTGCCTCAAGGGTGGAGGTGAGCGGGAGGCACAGAGCCTCTCCCCTCCACACTGGGGCTGTATCTAAAACAGCTTAAACTTTAAAAAGGAAAAAAAAAAATCTGATTCCACAGCTGGTCTGAATATTGCTTCTGCAAGGACCAGATATACCTGGGGCATAGAGGGTGCCAGAGGCCTGTACCCCCATGGGGCCTCCCCCAGAAGGAGGGCCAGACAGGGGCTGGCTGTTGGGTTCCATTTGGACATGCTCGTTCACTCCTCCCGTCCGTGGACTTCCACCAGGTGCTGAGCTGGATTCTGAGACACGTGCCCGCCCTCAGAGCACCTAGAATTTTCCAGCTACCAAAGAACAATACTGAGGAATGGTGCTCAGCCCCAGCCCAGCATGAGAGGCCCCAGGAGTCACAGCAGGGCTGGAGAGGTCAGGGACAATGTCATGAGGAGATCAGGTGTGGGCTGAGAGAGGGACTGACCAGGATGGGCATGGCAGACACCAGGAATAGAATCCACAAAGCCACAGCAGTAAGGGAGTGCCTAGTGGGCCTGGGACACATGAGGAGTTCCCTAGGCTTGGATCAGAAGGTTCAGGCAGGGAGGCGCCCGGGAAGGAGCTGGGGAGGAATGGGCAAGGTCTGCTGGCGCAATAAACCAGGGCTTCACTGGATAGGCAATGGGAGCCCACCCGGTTTTCTAAGAAGGGAAAGACGTGAGCAGCTTTGCATTTTAGAAAGCTCGCTCTATGGGACCTGTGGAGAGGGCTGGTGGGAAGTAAAACTGGGCAGGCTGAGGGGCTGTGGCCACCGTCCAGGTGAACACACAAGTGGCCGGGGGTTGGGGGCAGGAAGAGAGGTGAGGGGACAGATGTGAGAGCTATTTAGGGAGGAGTGGGAGAGGCTTATGATGAAGTGACATGAGGAGCCAAGGGCACAGGGGTTGTCAAAGGTGAGCCCCAGGATTCTAGTTTCCTCAGCTGGGTGGAGGGGTCAGGCAGTAAATCTGGGGGACAGGATGATGTACTGGCCTTGCCATGTGCCTGATGGGCCACTAGGGACTGGGTGTGGAGAGGGAGGGTGGGGGGAAGTGCTGGCCTAGAGCCCTAGAGCCTTCTCTTTTCTTTCTTCCTTCCTTCCTTTCTTCCTTTCTTTCTTTCTTAAGATTTTGTTTATTTATTTGAAAAAGAGAGAGAGAACTCAAGATCAAGACAGTGAGAGAGAACATGAGCCGGGAGGAGGGGCAGAAGGAGAAGCAGACTCCCCTCTGAGCAGGGAGCCCAATGTGGGGCTCGATCCCAGGACTCTGGGATCACGACCTGAGCTGAAGGCAGACACTTAACCAAATGAGCCACCCAGGCGCCCCTGGAACTGTCTGAACCCAGACATCCATATACAGAGGTAGAGGATGAGGCAAGGAAATTGGGCCAAATAGGAAAAGAGGACCAAAGACAGCTGCCCCTGCCTTGGGGCCAGATCAAAGCTCAGGGTCCCTCCAGACCCACTTCCTGTCTTCCCACCCATCCTTTGTGTGAGAGAGCTGGCTAGGGACAGCCTGGGGGAGGGCAACAGATTAAGACAGAGGGAGGGCCTCAGGTGGGGGAACGAAGGGGCAGAGGCAGGATGAGGCCCAGGTTCCAGACAGGTATCTCCCTGGTCCAGGCCTAACTAGGGCCCAGCAGCCCACTGGGAATCCCAGGTGCAGGGGCTGGATGCTTGCAGTGGTTTCCCTTGGTTCCGGGTGGGGACAGACCCAGCCCGACCTGACCTAGTGGCCAGAGGCTGTGGGGTCAGTGCCTCACCAGGGTACTATTAGCCCAGGGCCTGCCTGGTCCAACTCAGGGTGCGGGATCTCCAGTCTCTTGTTTCTTCCCATGGGACATCTCCAGGGACCAAACACTGAGGTGACAGGGAGCAGCACATGCGGAAATAGGAACCTTGAGCTGGGCGTCATTTTCCACTCCCTTCCCTTTCTGTGGTGTTGAAGAGAGAGCTTTACTTCCCTTCTCGTTTTCCGCTCTGCCTTTGGTGGGCTGCACGCCAGCTTATCCCAGCCAAGGTGGCCGTGGTCTTCAGGAATCCCTCACCAGCCCTCGGCCCCTTTCCCTGAGGTCAAGTGAGGCCTTGGGACCCCAGCTCACTCCCTACTCCCCCACTCTATCCAGACTCCAGTGTGTCCCCACCTTTTACCTGGTCCCCCCACTCTGGCTCAGGCTCTCCCTGAAGAAGGCCCAGAGGACAGGGCTGGGAAGAATACTTAAGACCAGCAGACATGCCAGTTTTTCTCCTCTGGCTCTCTTAATGACAGCAACGTTGCCAGGGGCCAGCCACTAGCGGTCCCCTCTGTCCCAGGGACCTGTGCCCAGCCAACCTCCGATGCCAGCAGAGGGCCCCATGGGACCCTTGCCCACCCCATCCACCTCACCCTCATTCCCACCTCTGATACTCCTGCCCCTGCATCTATGGGGTGGGAAGAGTGTCCACAGCTCCATTCTGGCCACTGAGACCTGCCCATTGAGGTGGAAATCACTGTGGTAATTAACAACCCTCCTTGGAGGCCACTGGCGGGGGGTGAAAGGAATAGGAGGGAGACAACAGAGCCAGCTCCATGGGCCAGTGAGGAACCCAGAGAAAGGCCGGGGATCCCCAAGCTGTTCTTGGGGCTGAAATAAGAATTAGTAGCCCTTGTCCTTCAGAGGTGACACAAGGCCTGGCCCCCAGCATGTTCCCTGGAGAGAGAGCAATGGAGGCACGGAGAGAGGTCAACTCCCAGCCCAGAAATGGGTCTTGTCAGGGAGTTGGGGTGCCCAAGAGACGCCCATAGGGGCCTTCTGAGTCACGACCATCCCTTCCAAAGCACTGATCTCTCACCCGCCCTACAGGCAGCAAACCCAGACTCTGCCTCGGACAGTGTTGTGGGGAAGAGGTTGGGGGACAGCACCTGCAAGGCAGAAACCTAATCACAGACTGGAGGCACTGGAGGAACCAGCTACCCCCACCCCTCAGGAGCCACCTGAGGGGATGGGGCAGGGCTCAGAGCCACCCTCAGGAGCCACCCTGTCTTCAGCCTTCATTCAGGGGCTTCATTCCTAAGGTTTCATTTGAAGAACAAGCCCAGAGCTGAGAAAAGTTTGATCATGTCTGGGCTGGGTGATGCCTGCATCCATCCCCGCTCGAACCTTCCAGGGCTGGGCCACACTGCACCCGCTGCAGGAGGGCCCAGGCTGCTGGGGGATGGAGGGCGGGTGGAAACAAAGGACCTTCCCCTTGAACCTCGGATGGACTGCAGCACTGAACACCCAGATCCATATGCCCAGGACACAGAGGAACGAGGCTGGCTGGGGGAAGTGGGCTCAGGAGGGTCCAAGCAGGCCCAGAGGAGAATGTGCACCTGCATTCTCCCTTACACGCCTATGCACACAGGCACGTACACAAGCAGTCCATCCCTCATTACCCCTGCACAGCCCGGCCTACAGGAGAAGACTCTGGCTGGGGACATTTCCTTACGTCGGCCTCTGAGCCCTGCCCCGTTCCCACTTACCTCCTCTTTGGACTCTTCAAGCTGACCTAGCAGAGCTCTGTCTGAAGATGAGGAAAACATCTCTATCTGTTTTTCAAATATTTGGGGCTTGCTAAAGACCAACACATTTTTTTTTTAAGTGTGTATAATTTGAGGGCAATTTAATCCATATGTTTCTGATTCTCTTGCACTTAAATCATCAAAATATTGATTTTTAAGAGCCATTTGATGTCTAAGGAACCTTTTTAATAAGCTTTTAAAGCTCTTTAAACCCCGAGCCTGGAGCCAGTGCCAGGACTCAGGCAGGCCGCCGGCTGGCCGCACCCCCTCCCCTGGGTCACGGTTACTCGGAGCCAAGTCTCACTTCCCCTCCAGCAGGCTTCACCTCGGCCTGGCCTCCCTGATTCCTCCAGAACTACCCAGGGGTCCCAGCTACAGTTCCTTGCTATCGGGACAGAGGGGCCCACCCACTCCATCTTTTTGCAGACTTCTCTCACACTTCTTCAAAGCACCTTGAAGAGATCAAACAAGAGGAACAAACAAAATTTTGAATGTTTAAACTATGTGAAATATTTTTTAAAAGATTTTATTTATTTATTTGTGTGTGTGCGAGAGAGAGAGAAAGAGCATGAACAAGGGGAAGGGACACAGGCAGAGAGAGAAGCAGACTCCTCACTGAGGACGGATCCCCCAACTCGAGCTCGATCCCAGGACCCCGGGATCATAACCTGAGCCAAAAGCAGATGCTTAGCCGACCGAGCCACCCAGGTGCCCTAAACTCTGTGTAATATTTTATTGCACTAATTGTGCTGTAATTTATTTAAGCGATCCCTGTGGAAGACCATTTCAGTTATTTCTCCTGGTACACCTTTATGCACATTCCTGATTATTTCCTTTGACTAGGTTTCTAGATGACAGAATGTGGAGACCAAGAGAATGCACAACTTAACACTCTCTAGACACATGTTGCCACATCATTTTGCTGAGATTGTCCCGATTTATGTTTGCAAAGCTCTCCCCTCCCGTCCTCTTGAGAATTCTTGTTATTTTTTATTCAAACAATGCCAGCCCGTCTGAACATACACAGGCTCTCTCGCTTAGCAGTTCAGAGTTGGCTCTGCTATTTACTAATTGAGAAAGCTATTTATTCTGGCTATGCCTGTTTTCACATCTATAATTTGGGGATAATGATGGCACCCACCACAGACCTTTGTTCTAGGAATTAAATGAGATCATCCATATAAACTACTTCGTATAGTGTCTGATGCGTAGCCGGGGCTCAAGAAATGATGGCTAATATTATAATCCTTTCTGCTGTTCCTTCAGCCCAGAATGCTACCCTTTCCCACCTACTGATGTGCTTTCCCCACCTCCTTTTTGATGCACTCACTACCCCAGTCATTATTTGTCTTTAAATTTAGTGTCTCTCTTGCCCGCTAAGCTGTCAGCTCCCAGGCAGGGGAGGGCAAGGTTGGGGTTTATCTAATTCCCAGAGCCTAGTACAGAGCCTTGCCGGCTGCAGACACCCAGGAAACATTGGTTGAATAGAACTAAACTGAATGGAATGTCCAGCATCAACAATGGATGACTTTTTCCCTTTTAATTTTTTTCCTGGAGTAGAGTTGACCCACAACAGTTACAGTTGACAGTTTCTGGGGTACCACGTCATGATTAAATTTCTCTCTACATTATGTGGAGTGACTTTTTATTATTTCCAGAAATCTTATTCATCCACAAATGGTAGAGATTTGCTCCCCTGAGAATCATCAAAAGAGCATGCTGAGACTTGGGGCACCTGGGTGGCTCCATTGGTTAAGCTTCTGCCTTCTGCTCAGGTCATGATCTCAGGGTCCTGGGATTGTGCCCCATATCTGGCTCCTTGCTCAACAAGAAGCCTGCTTCTCCCTCTCTCTGCTGCTTCCCCTGCTTGTGCTCTCTCTCTTTCTGAGATATAGATAGATAGATATAGATAGATAGATAGATAGAGATAGAGATATAGAGATAGATAGATAGATATTTTTTTTTTTTTTAGAGAAAGGGTGCACTGAGTCTCAAAAGGCAAGTCCCCAAGGTGAGTCCCAAACTGTGTAAAGAGGTGGCCACATCCCTGGTGGCTCCTCCGTGGTCAGTCTAGGCAGATGACCTCATTCTGGCCAAAAAGTCGAGCTGCAACTGACCTTCCACACAGCCCATGCCCTAAGCCAAAGCTCTTTTCATGAGTTAGCTCCAACTTGCTCTTTCTCTGCCAGATACGGTGTCTTTGTCTTTCCAGCTGGGAAATAAATCTGCCTCCTGTACTCGGGGCTCCGTGAGAGACCCGGGGCTCAGTAAGCACTTGGCAAACAGGAAGGGAACCTTGCAGATGGCTGGGCAGGGACTTCCTGTTCCCCCCCTACTGCTCTGCCGTGCTCTGGAGAAACCCATCGCTGGATGCCCCGCCACCATGGGGGAACAGAGATTGGCGCCGTTGGATTTGTATCTTTCAGTCCCTCCAGAAGCTCACCAGGGCCTGGGGGCCCCAGAGGAAGCCCTCAGCCTTCTAGGCAGAACCTGAATTCCAAGGCATCAGGCAGAGAGGGCCCCATGGCCTTCGCCCCGTACCTACAAAGAACCAGTTCTGCCCCAAACAAGACCCATGTCAGCTCAATTCAAATCAATTCGATGGCATCCCAGCAATTCTGACGCTGTCCCAGTCAAAGCCTGGGGAGGTGGGCAGCCAGTCACTGAGGTGGAGGGTAAGAATTCTTTAAGAATTAGAGTGGCCTCACCTCGGCACCCCAGTTCCTCATGCTTTGATCTCCTCTAACTCTTTCTGTCCATGTGGTTCAATACAGAAAAGACTATGGACTGCTCTCTATTTCCAATGAACTGTTCCCATGCAGGTGTGTGTGTGTGCATGTGTGTTTCTAGTTCAAGTTCATGCAGTGCAAAGATAATATGGTGAGTTTCCTCGGACTCTTCCACAAGGCAAGGCACAAAGCCGAAGAACCGAACCAATGAATGAATGAACGACACAGCCTGAACTCCCACTCGGTCGAAGGATCCAGGAGGAGTTAGACTGGGAGTCAGGAGTTCCGCATTTGAAATGCAACAGGTGCTGTGTGACCTGGGCTGATCTTGCTCCCTCTCTGTTAATCATTGTCCATCCCCCAAAAGAAGGAATTGAATTAGAGGATCCCTAAGAGTCTCCCCAGCTCTGAAGACACTGAGGTCTCCTTCCCACACTAGGCTCTGTTCCCAGTTGCCAGCCCCACTCAGTCACTCCAGACACAGAACTCATCAGAACCCTGAAGGCCCCAATCCGGCTTGGGGAGGGCCTTTTGCTCCCCTGCCTCATGGGGCTCAGGGCTATTTTGTCTAAATTCTCCAGGAACAGAAAAAAAGCTTTTGCTAAAGCCTGGTCCACAGGTCTCTCTGAGGACAGGGATTAAGTTTGTCTCTGTTGATCCCCCTCCGGTCAACTCTCCTGTCTGGGAACCAGCTTCAGATTCCCTCGGGTTTATCTGCCCCCTATGCCATTCCCTTTCCATTACCCCCTCGCATCCTGCTCAACAGTCCCCCTGGAACACCTTTGCAAAGCAGAAGAGATCCCAGGAGAACAAAGCAAATCTTGTTTTAACTGAATTCCCTCTTCCTTCAACAGTTCCTGCTTGGGAAGGAAAAGGAGAGCCTCCTGACTCCTGGCCTGGAGTGTGGGACCCTCACATCAGACCTAAAACACCATCTCTACTGGCAAGGAGTGGGGACGGTTTCAAAGGGCCCCGGCGTCCCCTCATCCCAGCCCAGTAAGTTTTCAGGCTATGATGGAGCAGCAGGTGGTGGGTCTGTGGGCTGACCTTTACAGGATTATGTGGATTTGGAAGGGTCACACAGAGGTCAGCAAGTCTGGGAGGACAGAGCCCAGCTCCACACTGGAGAGGTAGGCAGAGAGATCCCCGTTTCTGAGTGACCCCTCTGTCTCAGGATTGCCTGTCTGTCTGCCCCAGGAAATAGGGCTGCTGCTTCTCAAAAGGGTCTTACTCTCTCTACCCAGGAAACCAGCTTTGGGCTATAAGGTGCCATTTCTACTGATGGCAATAGAAGATTCCTGCAGTGATGGGAATGTTTACATAAAGAGTGGATGAGCAATTTTTGAGAAATTTATGCAATTTTTTAAAAAAGATCTTATTTACTTTATTTTTTAAAAAAGATTTTACTTACTTAATTGAGAGAGAGTATGAGAGAGTCAAGAAGGTCAGAGGGAGAATAAGACTCCCCATGGAGCTAGGAGTCCAACACGGGACTCGATCCAGGGACTCCGGGATCATGACCTGAGCTGAAGACAGTTGCTTAACCAGCTGAGCCACCAGGAGCCCTTACTTATTTATTTTAGAGAGAGGGCATGTGTGTGCATGAGCAGGGGTATGGTGCAGGGGACGAGGGAAAGAGAATCCCAAGCAGACTTCCCACTGAGCACAGACCTTGATCTCACCACCCTGAGAGCATGATATGAGCTGAAATCAAGAGTCAGACACTTAACCGACTGAGCCACCCAGGCACCTCTTTATGTGATATTTTTTAATCCAAGTTTTAAAAATCCTGATGTTCCAAAACAGAGGAAACACCGATACTTCAATATTCAAACAGAACAATCTTTTGTTTTTAAAATAAAGTTCTTAGAGTTCATAATGAATGGCGGTTCTCTCAGAAAGCCCTTTTTTGTAAAAAAAAGATTTTACTTATTTATTTGACAGACAGAGATTACAAGTAGGCAGAGAGGCAAGCAGAGAGGAAGAGGGGGAAGCAGGCTCCCTGTTGAGCAAGGAGCCCGATGCGGGGCTTGATCCCAGCACCCTAAGATCATGACCTGAGCCGAAGGCAGAGGCTTTAACCCACTGAGCCACCCAAGTGCCCCAGAAAGCTCATTTTTAAAGGCCTTAATTCTGACTCTTTTTTATTTAAAATATATGATGTTTATGCCCCTTTTTTACACACAATCTTTCTCTCTCTCTCTCTCTCTCTCTCTCTCATACACACACACACACACACACACACACACACACACACACACACACTGTGATTCCGGACAAGTTTCTCAATATCTCTGGGCCTCAGTTTATTAATTTACATAGTAAATATAATTTACATAATAAAAGGTTGGATGACCATGTCCAAGTTCCCTTCTAGCTCCTTAATTCTATGAAATACTGACTATTCTCCTCAGGTAATCTTGGGCCATAGGTGGGGCAGAGCTGGCAGAACTGATGAGGGAAGCCAAATGCTACTCATGCCTTTGAGAAATACCTTTGCGAGCTACCCAAGTGTGGCTTCACATCTGTCCTGCTCACTGCTGCTATTCCTGTCACCTAGCATGGGTTCTTGGACATAACAGATACCCAAAATGGTTGTTGAATAAATGGGTGAATTAATTAACCAGTTACAAGGACATGCATGCTGGGTCTCTAAAAGGATTCAAATAGCTCTTTTCAAATGTATTTCTATTCTAAGAACATCTAATGTGAATTTTTTCGGAGGACTCTAGGCCAGATATTGGTAAATGTGTACGATATTAAAATGGGTCCAACATCACTCGTATGAAAAGCCTCCTCCATGGAAAGTAACCCATGCTGACATGAGCCAACGGCATTTTCCTGACTTACTGCAATGGGGGAGGACACCACATGGAGGTCCCTGACATGATGTCCCACTGGGAGAAATGAGGCCATGGCTTTTAACGTTCTAGTAGAGGGTAGACATTAGAATTGGAGCCAGTCCTTGGCCCAGTTAGTTTCTTAAGGCAAAGGTCAATTCCAGTGCGGTAAGGTGATGAGCAAAAGAACCGAATGCTAGGGGAGTCAAAGACTGCTGTGATGGGGACTGCACAGTTGATGCGACAGGGCGAGGCGGGGCGGGGGAGTGCGGGTGGAGCATGGGTTCTTATCCTCCTGGCCCTTCCCTCTTCGGCCATTCCCTAGCCAAACTAAAGGCCACGAAGGCAGCCTCTAAATAATTGTCAGAATTCTAGGTGAATTATCTCATCTTAGAAACAACAGTCTGGAGCTGGACTAACCTGGCCTCCCTGTTCCCTCTGTCAAGTGATGGGTTGTTGAGTCATGTGATATGACTGTACCTGTGTACCCACATTCCTGACTCTGGACAGCTTACACTTGGCAGCCATTATGCACATGAAGATGAAAATCGGGGTGATGTTCAGACTTTGTAGGATCCCACATCACTGAACCCAAGTTAAAAATCGTGTTCCAGAGTCCATTAGGATATACCTCAGAGAGAAAAGTGGCCATCTCTTTCAGCTTTGAAAGAGATTGTCATATCTGGTCAGAAAGATTTATCCAAGGCTAACACACAAAATGTTGGCAACAGCACAGATAACTCCCTGAGTAGCTGACAGAAAATCTAAAGCTATCTGATTGTCAATTTCCAACTGGGCCAAAGAGTTTAGATTTGTCTGATAAACCTCAAAAGCTTTGGGAGATTATTTATAACTTCAGCTAAGATTAATAATACATCTCTCTCATCCTTTTCCAATGGCATAGCCCTCATTATAGAAATCACCATTTAGATGTTCCACATAAAAAGTGAAAGAATATTTCCTCCAGGTAATTTTCTAGAATAGCCTATGTGGTTTCATTTTGTAAGTTCCTGGAGGCATGTTTCAGTGAGATATGTTTCACGGAGGGTGTTGAGATCTTAAATACCTACACATTTTGAACATGTTAAGGCTTGATTTCCACATTAGAAAAAAATAGTACCCCAGTGGAGTATAGACTGCCTTGAAGGTGTAGGTGTGGATCGAAAGAGTCTCTTTGGGAAGAAGAACAAAAGACATGACAGTGACCAAAGACATATCCTCACTAAGACCTACATTACAGAGCAGCAGTGATGCTCTCAGGGAAACATGACTGTAAAGTAGAAAGAAATAGGCAAAAATTAAAGTAAGAGCATTAGACAAAGGAGGATATGTTCATCTGTGGCTCCAGAGATATCTGGACTCCCTTCTTCTGAAGACTTGGAAGAATAAACTCTCCATGCCATGCTGTCTTCTGCTTATGAGGGTCTCAGGCTAGAGTCTCCTGATGATCTTCTGCTTCTGGAGGATTCTTAAGAGTCCTCACTGGGAAATTTCTGTTTGGGATGGCCTTCCAGTTGCCAGGGATGATTTGCGTTCCTTTAATTGAGAAGCATAAATCCAAAAAAATCAAACTCCTTAAGTTTCACTCCTTTACTGGGTGTCAACAATAACTGATAAAGTCTTTTTCCATCATGGTCCATGGGCTGTCTCTCCAGGACATCTCTTCTAGAAAACCAAGTCGTAGGTTGTACAAGGATGGATTAGGAGGATATTAAGGATTAAACTAGCAGATTGAATGGATCGCTTATGGTATGTGCTTATTATTGCTTCTAACAGGGCAGAATCTAGGATGAGAGGTAAATTCCTAGGTGCTTGGGTAGGCTCGTTACCCTCATGAGTAGAGAACCGACATATTCTCAAAGGAGAATGGCAACTGGCCAGGGAATGATTTGGGACCAGGGAGATTCTAGTGTTTCTGAAAGCTGGGCTAGGTTTAATTTGAAAATTGCATCCATCCCTTCTATTTTGTGTGAAGGATCTGGGTGGCATGGACAGAGCCCCTTAATGATCTTCTCAGTAAAATAAGGTTACTCATCATTATAGCAGTAGATTGGGGCTCCAGTAAGAAACGTAAAATTGAATGGCTTGTTTTAATGCTCTTCAACAATAAAAGACTTCAACAAACCTGGTAGGGGGGAACCATGCAAGAAAATCCAACAACAAACAAAAACAAAAACAGCCAAATATATTCATAGTCCCTCACAGGGGATAATTGTATAACATTCATTTGGAGGTTTTCAAATGGGCCTTGAGGTCTTGATTCCCATCCATGCCCCGTCTTTACTGTTTTGCCAAGATTTTATTGTTGGCAGGTGAGGTATACACTAGAGCAAGGTTCAGTGAACTACAGCCCACAGGCCAAATCTGGCTCGTGGACTCTTTTTGTAAATAAGTTTTTCCTGGAACACAGTCATGCCTGTTTGTTTATGTTCTGACTATCACTGCTTTTACAACCCAGCAGCACAGAGGAAGAGTTGCAACAGAGACTGTGAGACCCACAGATCCTAAAACATTGACTATCTGGCTCTTTACAGAAAATGTTTGTCAATCCCCAGTCTAAGGCATTTGGTCATGCTGAAAGTTCCCCGACCTGGCCACTGTAAATCCAGACTATTCTCTGTGGAGTTACGCCATTTTGCAAAGTATGCCTAAGAAGTTGGGTTACAGTGAATATCCTACAAAAGAGTGGGCCACCGGTCTGGTGAGGGGTAGATTTGGACCGAGGTGACCCCATGCAAGTTGATCCCAGTTGGTCTCCCGTGTTGCTTCTGCACCTCCTGTCTTGGGCTCCCAATCAGAGGTTACTGTCTACAACTGCAGTCTTCAGCAAAAGCCGTTTTGGAGATTGTGTCTCTCAAGTCAACTCTCTGGGTTGACAAAATCAGGACAGAGGAAAAACAGAGCTTGTAAAGTTTTCAGATAAAATTCATCCTCTGAAGGCCACCAGCGAAGCCAGACCTAAAACTGGTTGGTCCTTGAGGCTGGTTTTTGCCATGGCCTTATTGGTATTCATCTGCTGATTACTTTATGTCCATTTCCCCCCTGTTACAGACAAATAAAGTTCATGACACAACAGGAAAAGACAAGGGGAGATTAGATGAATAACATCTAAATTGTGGAAAAGCCCCAGCTCAGTTAGAGAAAGCTGTTATAGTAAAACTGACTCTTAATGACTTAGAGAAGCATGGGACAACACAAAACTGACCATTCTTTTTAATAACATCATTAGGAGAAATGAATGCTTTTTATTTTATTCGTCCTTGTGGGGTTCGCAAGTTCTTAGGGCAGGAGAGCAGAAGAGGGCAAACACTAAACTGGCTAATTTCTTAAGGTGAGGGCCCATGTATGAGATGTAAGAATTCTCAGCAAGAACCAAGTCTTGTACAAGTCACTGGGTGTTCTGCTGTTGTTCCCACAACTATGGAGCACTTGTACTGGTCCTCACTACCCCATCAGAGGAATAATGGCTGTCACTTATCAGGCAGGCACTGAAGACAATTTATCTCTGCGTACCCATGTGCCAGACACTGTTCACATTTGCTCTCGTTTAAACCTCCACAGCAACACCATCTAGTCTGTATTCTTCTTCTTTCCATTTGACAGAGGTGGACATTGGGGATCTTACCCAAATGTGTCAGCTACTAAATGCCTTAGCCAAAGCTTGTCTTTTCTCACATCAGCATCTCACTGCTCCTCTTAGCACTGTCACTCTGTGGACACGTCAGCCTTTGTTCCCAGGATTCCCTTTCTACTTGGTCTGCACACAGCAGAGATGTCCCCCTCGACCATCCCCACACACCTTCATATTCAAGAGGCCTCTCCCCATTTCTCACCTTCCTCACTCAAAGTTAAACAATAAAAACACGTAGGTGACTAATAAATACACTAAAATGTGCTCAATTTTATTAATCAAGCAAGAAATGCAGATGCATACCAAACCATAATGAGACGCCATTACATACCAAGCAGACAGAAGAGCTCAAACTAAAAGCACAGATAAAATCAAATGTCGGCAAGAATTTGAAGCAACTGGAACTCATGAGATGGTGGGGATGTGTATTGGTATAACCACTTTGGAAACTCTTTAGCAACATCTGCTAAGATGAAATACATACCTTCCCAGATGTATTTCCAACAGAACTGGCTATATGCTCAAAATGTTCATAGTAGAACCATTTGTGAGCAGTAAAAACTTAAAGTTACTAGGTGGGTGCCTGAGTGGCTCAGTGAATTAAGCCTCTGCCTTCAGCTCAGGTCATGGTCTTAAGGTCCTGGGATTGAGCCCCGAGTCAGGCTCTCTGCTCAGCAGGGATCCTGCTTCCCCTCTCTCTCTCTGCCTGCCTCTCTGCCTACTTGTGATCTCTCTCTCTCTCTGTGTCAAATAAGTAAATAAAATCTTTAAAAAATTAAAAATTAAAAATAGTTACCCCAAATACACATCATCAGTAAAAATGGAGAAATACATTGCCCTATACCCACAAAATGGAATATGCAGTAATGAAAATGAACCACAACTCACATAACACATGGTTGAATCTCAAACCGAAGAGTGAACAAACTGTTTCTCAGACTTTTGGCTAAGGTCAAGTGTAGAATTGTGAACAAAGAATTCACACACAAGAATATGCATGGGATGACTTCATTTATAAGAGGTACCCAGACAATCAAAACAGTTTTGATCAAGATATTGTGTATCCTTAGCAGGGCCTTGTAAAGACTGGGAAAGACAAGAAGAGGTTTTGTGAAGTACTGGTAATGCTCTGTTTCTTGATCTAGGTGCTGAATACAAGTATGTTCCCTTCACAAAAATTAATTGAGCTGCACTCTTATATAATTTGTGTGCTATTCTGAATGTATATTATACTTATAGAAGTTTTAAAAAGATAAATTTATATAACGCCTCCTTAGCATCCCATTAAGGTCCATTTTCAAAGAGAAGGAGTTATGAATCCAGAGGGACTGTGTTAGAAATGCCATACTCACGGTCCCTAGGGTGGAGGTTCCTAGTGTCTGATCAACCTACCCAGCCTCACACATACTCTGCAGCACCCACCTTTGTCTTGCACCATCAAAGTCATTGTCTGGTAGTAACAGGACTTTAAAATCAGACAGACCCCAGATCTGCTGCTTATCTGTGACAGAGCACTGGGCAAGTCACTTTATGTCTCCAAACTCCTATTCATTTATCTCCAAAGAGAATGGAAGCAGGTGCTAGTCACGGTCTACTCCAAAGTCATGCGTCCTGCTTCTTTGCTTTCCACTGCCGCTGAATACACCACTTTTGTGACTTCCCAGCCTCTCCAGTTGCTGGAGCAAGAGTGTGTGACCCTTGGGAGTGTGGAAGATGGGAGAACAGAAGCACGGGAGGGCACTTGTGTTTTGGGGGACATTGCAGTGTCATCCTTGGAACTCTGATTCTGGACAACTGCTGGGACCAAGAGAGAGACCTTGGATGGCCTCTCCTAAAGGACTTGTCCTTGAGGGTTTGTTTTTTCAACTCCCCCATTAGGACTGAGACATGAGAGAGCTTTTTCCAGGCTACAGAACAGGTCCTGGGGGGAGAATAGGAAGCTAGTACATTTGATCCAATTGTGAATTGTTCTGAAATGCCTCCTTACGTCATTTCCAACAGGTACTTGCTCAGTGCCTCTGAGGCGCAGGGACCATGCTGTAAGCTGGGGACCCCGTGGTGGACAAGACAGATAGGATCCCTGGCTCTCAAATGGGCACAGCCATTCAAGCCAACTCATACTTGTCAACTTTCTAAGTCACCATGAGCATAACGGTGAGCACATTCTCACTCTGTGTTTGGAACTCCACCCATGATCAACCCAAGGGCACTCCTGGAACCCCTGGCTTGAGACTGCCCAAGATGAATCATTCTGAAGGAAAGTGAATATTTGTCAAGCACTCTCTATGTGTAAGAGGTGGGCTCCAGACCCGACCAAACCTCACCTATATTCAAAAACTACACCATAAATACCAGGTTAAGGAATTTGGATCACATTGAGGAGCAGTGGGAAGATGACTCTGGCATCCGTGAGAGGGAAGAACAAGACCTTGGAAGCAGCAAACTGAGAGACATGAGTGGCTTCAGATCCTTCAGAGAGGGGCTCACACCCTCTGAGTTTTATTCCTGGCTTTTGGTTGCCCTGCTAAGTAAAGACTGTGTAAATCCATGGCAGGCCACAAAAGACCGCTGCTTGCCTCCTAAAACCCATTTTCCCCCCTCTCTCTTTTCTAACAAAATCTGGAGTTTATCTAGAGCAGCAAAATTCCCTGCTGAAAATATTCACCTCCCCCAAACCTAGCTAAAGATGTCCATGTAATCCATTTCTGGTCAATGAGGTGTGCAAAGAATTTCATAGCGAGGCTTCTTCAAAGGTATTGTTTTCTTGATAAAAAGATACTTAAGTTCAGCAGGCCAAACTTTTTCCCTACTCCCTTATTCTGGCCTGGAACTCAGATGTGATGGCTGGAAGTGGCACAGCTGTTTGTGACCGTGAATACAAAAGCTTCAGGTCAAGGATGGCAGAGCAGGAAGACAGCAAGAAACTTATTTCTTAATTTCTCCCTTACCAACCCATACTGCCTCTCTCCAGACTCCTTATTATGTGAGAAAAATACCCCCTACTTGTTCAAGGTTTATTTTAAGAAGCCCAGTGTAATTCTAACAGGTATATGTGGCAACCTGAATAGCTCAGTTTCCCCCTCTTTCTATGGTCCCACAACCTGGTGCATGAATGAATAATGCATCTGTTACATGCTTTTCAGAGGCTGCCCCCCAGGAACATCTAAAGATGCCCTCAGGTTATACTACCTGGTTGGTTCCAACTCTCTCAGGCTTGCAAGCTTCTCTGGCTTGCCTGGACCCTCCAGACACCGGCGGGCAATGCCAGCTGGCACAAGCCCAGCATACCAGATCTCCAGCTATGAATCCAAGAAGGAGCCCTAGACCAGCCATCAAGAGTCCTGGGGCCCTGGAGGATGACCTCTGTTACTAATCAGGGCACGACCCTGACCCAGTCATTCCCCACTCCCCCCGGGACTTTAGTCACCCCTTCTTTAAAATAGGGAGATTGGGCACCTGGGTGGCTCAGTTGGTTAAATGACTGCCTTTGGCTCAGACGATGATCCCAGAGTCCTGGGATCGAGTCCCACATTGGGCTCCCAGCTCTGCAGGGAGTCTGCTTCTCCCTCTGACCTTCTTCCCTCTTATGCTCTCTCTCTCTCTCTCTAATAAATAAATAAAATCTTTAAAAAATAAATAAAATAAAATGGGGAGACTGAGCCAGTATATCAAATTAGCTTGTGTTAAGCTATAAAAGAGAAAACCAACAAAACACAAAAAGAGCAGATTCAAATGGTTTCAACAATAAGGAAGTCGAGACCATTCCAGGGATGGTATGGTCAGCCACTCACTCATGTCATCAGATACCCTGCAGTTCTCCAGGGATTCGTTTTGTCCTCATTCTGACTTCCTGCAGGGGCACAGGGATGACTACCCCAGTATAAGTCATTATAACCAGGCGCACTACCAGCCAAGAACAAAAAGAATCCATCTTTCTTTCTTTCTTTCTTTCTTTCTACCTTTCTTTCTTTCTAAGATTTGATTGATTGGTCGATGACACAGAGAGAGAGAGAGAGAAGAGAGCACACACATGCACAAGGGAGTTAGGCAGAGACAAAGGGAAAAGCAGGCTCCCCGCTGAGCAGAGAGTCCCACGTGGGACTCGATCCCAGGACCCCAAGATCATGACCTGAGCTGAAGGCAAACGCTTAACCACTGAGCCACCCAAGTGCCCCAAGAATCCATCTTTCTGTTGTTTCATTTTTAGGAACAAGGAAATTTCCCCACATTTCCCTATCAGATTTCCCTTTACCTCTTATTGGCCAGAAGTGTTTATTTCCAAGCCGTCACCAAAAAGGACAATAGGATCACCACCTGCTGGGAGCGTACTTTGCAGAGCCAACCATGACCAGTACAGAAAGGGAGCCCTCCTTGCTACCGAAACCCCATGATACCGAGCAGATAAAGGCAGAGGGTTTTGGGCTGAAGTTAAGGATGTGGAGAGGGCTGGAGCCCCGCCCTATCATCTTCAGAGTCCCAGTCACAGAATCCACCAGTATGAAAACACTGGGCTTGGGTTCTAAGGCGGCTTTCCCCCTAGCATCCCATCGGTCTCTGCTTCTAAGATGAATGGCAGGATGAGGTCAATGAGAAAGGGAAAACTACCTATGTCCATGGAGGCCATATTGAAGATGAGGCCACTCAAAGCCCCAGGGGCTTCCTCTGGGCTTGCTACAGCTCAGAAAACTATATGGACTGTTCTACACTGCGCTCCTAATAGCCACTCACATTTATGTGAAGTTTTCCTGTCTGCCAGGCTCTTGGGCACACATGATCTCATCCAGTCCCAGAAACAGCCCTATAAGTAGTCAAAAGCCCAAACTGCTCTACACTAGAGCCATAGCGATGGGGAAACCAAGGCACAAATCAAGGAGACATTTGTCCCACAAAACCCAGGTCTGGACCACAGCTGCCAGTCGGGTGTAAGGATGAGTGCCACTTCTTAGAAACTGGGGGTCTCCAAGGGAAAAAGCCATAGGCGTGACGAGAGGTGACCCGGGTCTCTCATTCTATCTGAACACTCTCCCCTTATCTGTAGAGTGCATCCCCTGAGTGCACCCCCTTGGGCCCATTGGGAGGACTGGGGGAGCCCTGTGAAGGCCCCTGGGTTGTTGAGAAGGGCTGTGGGGTCCTCCTGGCTAAAGCTACAGACAGCCTGGAGAGAGCAAGATCTGTCCCTTCATCTCCGGACTACACCCGGAGGAATCCTCAGCCCCAAACGCCCACTGCCACCCACGCCTGGCCACTGCCTCCTCCCTGGGCTGCCAAGGCTGCCTCCCCCCCGCCACACCCCCCCGCAACTCCCCCGCTCCCTGGGGGCAGGCAGCTGCTAATGGCTCTCCCCACAACCTGCTTCATTAAAGATTTGTTCTGTGGAGTTGCAATCAAAATAAACAGACCAGCCTGAAAGCCAGGGAACTAAAACCCAATTAAGAGGGAATGGAGCTAGAAGGAGGGGTGGGGGCAGGAGGGGAAAAGAGGCTGGGGCTTTCCAAAGACTCAGTTCCCATGGCAGCCAGCTTCCAAAATAGTCTGGAAATGAAAAATAATGAAAACCACTGTGGAGAGCAATACGATCCTGGCAGGAGAGTACCGACCTCGGGATTGGCTAAATCCCCTTGCTCGTGGTTCCCAGAGGGCTCCCCAGTGGGTCAGAGCCCTGGTGACCTGTCCCTCCCCAATCCCTGCCCATTCCTCTTTTCCTCTCAAGCTGGTGAATGGTTCAGACCCTCCGCAGGGCCCACTGCCAGGGCTCCAAGATGAAGGAGCCACATATGACCGGGCCCCCTGAGGAAACGAGAGACATGTGATGCAGGCGGGGAGGGCCCGGGATGAGACTCCAAGGGCAAGTTCAGGCACCATGAGGCCCAGTTTCAGAGGGCTTCCTGGAGGAAGCGACATTTGGACTGATACCTGAAGGGGGAGCTGTCCGGGAAATGAGCAGAAGGAAGGTTGTTTCAGGAAGCAAGAAGAGGAACTACAAAGGCCCAGGAAGTAGGGGAGTGGGAGAGAGAAAAATCAGGAGTTCAGTAGGGCTGACAATTATTGAGTTAGGTGGATTTTGTACCAAGCATAGTACTTTTTTACACACGGAATCCCAAGAGGCATGCTGAGACTCATAGATGTCAAGGTGGTGGACCGGGGGCCCCAGTAGAGGTCTGTGGACCCAACACCGACCTTCCTTCCCTCTGACGGGAGCCCCCACCTCCCTGCCCCTTCGCTCACCCTGCCAACAGGGGAGCAGTCATTTCCTAGCCATATCTCCAAGGAGGCCCAGCAGCCCACCGGCAGGCATTGCCGTTTAACCATCTCCAGACCCCCTTGTGGTCTGGTTTCTGTTTCATTGGTGAGGCAACAGGAAAGCTGAGATCCTATTAAGCTGACTTGCAGAGGCCAAAGAGGAATAACAGCCAAAATTAAGTTAACCCTTGCTTACTCCTTTGTCCACCACCCCCTGCTTCCCGGACCACAGACATAAGCACTGAACCATGGGACCGACGAGGGAAGCAACAACTTCACCCCTTGGAGAAGGGGCTCTCAGGCCCTGAGGGACACGTGGCCTCCCCAGGCAGGCTGGACAGGTCGGGAGCCTCCTGCACCGGTGTAAGTCCCAGTGCCATACGGGGTCCTCCAGCCTGACAGCACTTGCCACGGCAAGGACGCCTGGGCAGGAAGCAGGACTATGCAAACAGGACCTGGTTCTTCCAAAAGGGAAGGAGGAAGGTGGAGTTCAGCGGCCCCGAGGGCAGATCTCAGGCATGGACTTCCCACGGGTCTCTCTTTCCAAGAAGCCAAGCCAGCGCCCAGTGGGAACCAACAGGAACCGGATGGCAAACCCAGAGCTACTAGCTCCTAACAGCGTCCCCTGAAGGCTCAGAGCAAAAGGGGAATGCAGGCCAAGGAAAGGGCACTGGGCTGGGAGTCCAGAGGCTGGCCTTGAGCAGGTGCCTGGCCTGGCCTCGTGGTGAGCAAAGCACAAGCGTTGTAATCAGATCCCCCCAAGGGATCAGCCTAGTTCTGCCTCCTTGGAGCTGCATGACTGTGGTCTAGTTACTGCTCTTGGAGCCTCAGTTACCTCAGCAGCGAATGGGTACAGTCGTGATGACTCCATAGGGTTTGTATTGGGCAAAAAAGGCGCGAGAGTGCCTTGAGCAAACTGGGCAGGGACTAGGAATTCAGTAGCATTCCTTTCTCCTCCAGACCTCAGCTTCGCCAGCCGTAAAATGGGGTGCCAACCCCCATGGTTAGGTGTGTAGAGTGCTCAGAAGACTGCAAAGGCCTCTAGAAGTATACAAGAGGCCTGTGGCCACAGAGGCTGCCGAGAAACTAGTCCCTTTCCAACCCCCAGTCCCCTTGTCATGTCTCCCACCTGCCATTGGCCGTAAGGCCTCCCCCACTCTGCACGGCCTCTTCCTGGCTGGTCTTGAGGGGTTTCTGTGTCCACAGAGATAGAAGAACATATATAGGGCAAGTATAAGAAACTCACAGCACAAATAAAAATTAGAATTTTTTTGCCCCTCCCCAGCCGTCCGCCACCCCCTGCTTACAGTTGGAGGAAATGAAGTCCAGGCATATAGATGATCTGTCTGAAGTCACAGCATGTTAGTGCCTGGGTTTGAAACCCCAGCACCACCGCATTCCAAGGCCCATGCCCCTGCCCTACCCCATCCCACTTCCCAGTTCGCAGGCAGAATGTCTCCTGGGCCCAAAGGGCCTGTCCAGGGCCAGAGTGAGGAATTCAGAGAACTGGGGCAAGTCTCTCCTCCCACAGGTGCCAAGAGTGTGGTCCCCTCTCTACCAGCAGGAGAAAGTGACACGCTGAGTGACCGCCAGCTTCCTCACTGGCCCACACCATCCTGGAGGGAGCCAACGGGGCAGGGACAAGGGCAATCTGCCTGGAGGTGGTGACACTCAGGCCCGGGTTTGGATCTGAGTTCAGCTGGCTAAACCTACACAGGTTCCCCCACCTCTCTGCCTCGTAGTCCACTTATCCAGGAGAAATGCTGGTCCCATCTCCCAGGCAGGCTGCCAGGAGACCTGAAGGAAATAACCGATACGTGCTGAAAACCCTCGAACCTTGTTATCATTAGTAATTAAGCCAGTCGTTATTTGTTTGTGTTTCCAAGCAGCAGACTGGCTAAGTGTGTTAGAGAGCTTCTCCCTCCCCACTCCTCAGCCCTTCCCGTCCTGTGGACACTGGCCCAGCTTTGTCCACAGATAATGGACAGGTGACTCGATGTCCCTTACCCCCCCTGTCAGAACAGCCCCCCCCAGGCTGGGTAAGCGCCCACAGAGACATTGAGCCTTGACTGTTTATCTCGCAGTTGTGCCCAGCCTGTCACAGAGCAAAGGAGGCAGGTGAGGCAGGCCTTTTCCCCCTTGTGACTCCCAGGGCTGAAGAAAGCCCAACATGGTAGATCAACAGCCACCTGACACACTTTTGTGGAGCATTCACTATGTGTCAAGCACTGTGCTTGCCTGTCATGGACAGAATTCGGGGCCCCTCATGTCACAGCCCACAGTGACGGAGCAGAGACCCCCATCTTGTCCACCTGCCTTCCCTCAGATGTCCACCTTTGGTCCGCAACACCACATTTCCACACAATCCGAGGGAAGGAGCAAGCGGGGAGGACTGCTGGCCTTGGGAACCCCATCCTGGGCAGGAGGGAAGGTCTCAGCCATCTGAGAGGACCCAGGGGACTCAGCCCAGTCAGAGCAGCAAAAGGGAATGAGGCAAGTAAAGAGACTCTGGGCCCAGAGAGGGGCGTTGGCTTGGAGATTTAGGGTGCTGGCCCAAACAGGGAAGCCCTTCTGCCTGGGTGTCCAAGAAGGAATGTTGCCCAATCAGCCCCCCAGACCAACACCTCTAAAATAATGCCAGAGGTTCCCCTAGCAAGGTCTGAGGCTCAGTGTGCACACATTGGTTACCAAATCACACTAACCAGGAAATCAGATAAAATGGAGGCTTCCTCTGACGTCAGAGGAAAACAGAAGCCCCCTGACAGCTGAGCAGGTTTTGAGGGCAGAGCAGGGAGTCAGAGAGAGCCCACAGAGAGAGAGCTGAGAGAAGGCCATAGCCCTAGAGGAGCCCGTAATCCTAGGGGTCTCTGAGGAAATCATATCTCCTGAGCTGTAGGCTCTGTTCTCCCATGTTCCCAGGGGTCCACAGAGAGATGTGGTTAGCCACTGGGTTCAAAGGGACACTGTGTTTCTCACGGGTCATCCATTCAACTCTCCCAGCTACCCCCATGAGGCAGAAATCATCACACCCAGAGGAATCTAAAAGAACCTGCAGCTCAGAGAGGTTAAATAACTCAGTCTGGGTCTCACAGTGTCCTCATCAAGGTCATTTGTCTGTAAAGAACCTACACACTTATTGTTTAACAGGATAAAATAACTCACCAGTGACTGTTCCAAGCCTCCCCCGTCCCCTTTCCTGCTAGTGGGGGGGTCCCGCTGGCCCATGTCTTTGCTTTTCCTTCCCACCCTTGAGGACACCCCTGCCTGCAAAGTGGTTCTTTGGGACTTTGACAAGCAGAATTGGAAGTAAAAGGGAGAAGAGAGGAAGATCCAAGAGGCACTGGGCTAGGCCTGGGGTAGCTGTGAGGAGAAATTACGGGCAGAGGAGAAAGGAGAACTGCGCGCCGGGGAAGGCACACAGGCCGCTAGAGAAACGGGGGGCAGGCTAGAAAGTACCCTGTCTCATGACTGAGAAACGCAAAGAAAGAACTGAAGTTATAATGTTATAATGACATAACATTTGGCTTCCAAACTCTGTTCTTTTGAACCAGCGCCGCTGAGCCTGGACCACATGAGTCACTGTTTTGTGGGCATTCCCCTTGCCAGGGTGGATGACGGAAAGAATGTGGCGCAGCGACCAGCCTCCTTCCCAGACACCTTTGCTGTCCTCCGTGTCATGTCCTCTTCCTCCCACTCACCCCCTCGTTTCCTTCGTGCTTCGGCATTCCCGCTCCTTTGCACCCATGTCTGTAGCCCACAGCCTTCCGTGACCACCGCAGCATCTCGTTGGCCCTTTGCCACAATGATGACAATTTCTGCTGGAGTGCGCACTGCGAACGGTCTCGTTGCATCCATGTTTCCTGGTTCAAAAATCGTTTCCCCAGTCCAAAGTCTCCTTTTGGAAGCTTTATCTTTAAAGTGTAGCCCTAAACTGTCCTGACTCTCGGCTGTATTCCACCTCTGTGGCTCCGTTAACAAGTCGGGGGCTGATGAATCAATAGAATTGGGGGCTGATCCTTAAAGAATTCCCTAATCCAGCTGGTTTATTGTAGAATCTCCATAGGAAATAAACATAAAAATGGTTTTACTTCTTTTCTCTTCCCCTGTCTATACTATGACAAGTTCCTTTTACCCTTGGTTAAAAGTCCCCTTGTCTACATCATGGCCCGGTCCGTACTGTCTATTTCCTTGAGTTTCTAGCACAATCTAGGACTCAGTTCTGCTTGTTTATTAATTTGTTTGTTCTCCCTCCTTTCCCAGGAGAGGCCAGAGCTGTGGTGGCTCGAGCTGGAGAAGGAATCTGATCGAATCTTCACATACTTTCTTCCCACCACTCCCTCCAGGGCTAGCTCATCCCAAAGATGACGGACAGAGAGAAAGGCAAACATCTTCTAACCTAGAATGAAATCTTTTCAGGGGTGGTTGCTACAGCTCATTATTTGGTTAAGCCCAATGGCCTTTGGTGTCCTCGGTGGGGCAGACATCCACGGGCTGGCGCCCCCATGGTGCAGGTCTGGGTGCCTCAGAAGGGCCCTGCAAGGACCCAAGTCTGTTGACTCTAGGGCCTCCTACCACTGGTGCCTCTCCCAGTGGGCAGCAGACTCGTATGGGGAGGGATAGGAAGAAGGAAGGAAGGGGACGGGAAGAGGGCTAACCGCAAGGGGACTCAACTCCAGCTACCTGATCCGGCATCCACTCCACCCACAGAAAACGCATGAGCCCTGGCCTTACCAAACTGGGGGAGAGGGGCTGCTTCCTCTCCATTCTGCCAGCATTCTCTCTGTCTCCTCTCTCCTGCTCGGCTCACACAAGGCACACCAGCAAGTCCGTCCTCCCATTTCCCCTTCAAAATCTAAAAAGCATTTTGCAAGTACCTTCAAAAGATTTTTTTTTTTTTAACTTTTGCAAGAGACTCAAATGTGAGCAAATGATCTATGAACAAGGAAACATGGATAAGAACAGACCACTCGGTTTCCCCCTCCTTAGGCTTTCAGGACAAGAAAGAGCTGCCTTCTCTTCTCCATTGGAAGGGAAAGAACAGCCCCTTTCTTTATGAGAGCTGCATACCCACCCCCAGCTCTCCCCGGTCCTTTTTTATTGACCGAGGGTGTGGGACTTCCATCCAGGAGCCCAGGCAAGGACGAACAGCTTCATTTGTGCCCAAGGCGAAAGCGGCCGCGTACAGAGCATGGTGCACGAGGTAAGACCGCCCACCAAGTGTGCTGGGCAGGTGGAAAGCCCACGGCGCAATGTGCTGAATCCCGATGGCATTTTCAACTGGGGGGCCAATTCCTTGTTTCCGTCTGGACAGACAGACGTTGCCTCAATGAGGAGCTGTGGATAACCGATCCCATGAAAGTGTCAGAAGAGCCGCTCTGGACAACCCCGGGGCAGGTCAGAGCGAATTACCGTGCTTCACGGTACTTTCGAAGAAAAGGCAGCTTTACTGCTTTCAAGTAGATACAGTAATGGGAACCAGGTGTGACCAGGAGAGGTCCATGGGGGAGCAGCTTCAAAAACTAGCTAAGAATAAGTTCTAACCAGCAAAGTAGTTGTTTATACATGAATGGGTGAGTGTCTGTGATTTTAAATGTCCTATTTGAGTATCTCTCCCCACATTGTTTTCTCACTATCTTTCTGTACTTCCATGAGGACAGATTGCCTAAGCCAAGACTAACTTCCTCCCAGCCCTGTCCAAATTACTCCAAATCTCAGATGAATAGTTCCTCACAATCAAATATGTTTGCCTGAGTGGTAGGCAGCAAAGACTTCCTCACAAGGAAGCCTGGAGGAGGAGTTTAGCCAAAACTTCCACGTGGAGGCAACCTTGATCCCAGCCCCAGCCCATCTCAGAGGGAGCGTCCCCAGACTTTGGCGCTCAACGATAGTGGATGAACTTAGCTGAGATGAACTATGCAGGGGAGAAAGGGGAAGAGCTGAAGGCTCCCCTGTGGGACGGGTCCTGTATCAGATCCAGAAATCAGGTATTGAAATCGTGAATATTTCAGTTCAGGGATTCCTGGGGTACATGCTCTGAGGATCCAGCCAGGCTCCATGTGGTCCCAGAAAATTGAATCTTGTTGTTGAGAGGTAGCACCCATACTAACAATGGCACAAGGTAAAGTGAAGAACAGAGGGAACAGAACTGGTGCAAAAGAATAAGATTACTTGTAGCTAGAAACCCCAAGAGGCTTTATGAAGGAGATTTTTGAGGTAACCTTTAAAGCTAATTTAAGAAAACAAAACACCAAATAGGCTACAATGATAACGGATACATGAATGAGAACAGTTATTTGGAAAACAGTATGGCAAGATCTCCTATGGTTGAAGATATGCATTCCATCACCCAGCAATTATACATCCAAGTATACATGGTAAAAAACAAACCAAAAAACCTCTTACACATGAACCAGACATTCAATGCCACTCTCTATGTAATGTCAAAAATTAGAAATGACCTAAATGTCCACTAACAGATAAAAGGATGCATAAATTGAGATATATATCCATACAATGGAATATTACACATAGGTGGAGGTGAATGTACTAGAGCTTTGTGTATCAATGTGGAAAAATCTAGAAAGCTCTGTTCAAAGCATATAAGGAGGGGTGCCTGGGTGGCTCAGTGGGTTAAGCCTCTGCTTTCGGCTCAGGTCATGATCCCGGGTTCCTGGGATCAAGCCCCGCATCAGGCTCTCTGCTCAGCAGGGAGCCTGTTTCCTCCCCTCTCTCTCTGCCTGCCTCTCTGCCTGCTTGTGATCTCTGTCTGTCAAATAAATAAATAAAATCTTTAAAAAAAAAAAGCATATATGGAAATCTCTGACCCATCATTACTTGAGCACTAGGCTGACCAAGCAGAGACTTCAGTGGTTGCATACAGGGAATACAGGCTTTACACAATTAGTCCAGCAAAGTCACTAAACAGAAAAAGCAGCAATGACACAACAATAAAACAATAACCCCCTTAAGGAGAGGAGAATCTGATTTCCAGACTTATCACATTGTATTATTTACATCATAGTCAAATTGTTGAAAGGCAAGGAGAAAATATTGAAAGAAGCAAGAGAAAAATAACTCATCATATACAAGAAACTGGCAATCAAGAATTTCATATCCATTAAGACAATCCTTCAAAATTGAAAGAGAAATTAAGATATTCCCAGATAAACAAATCCAACAGAACTCACAATAAATGTGTATGAGCCAATTTAGCCAGAGATGGTTAAATCAGATTTTTTAGTCTAACTATATGCTATTTATAAGAGACACACTGAAATACAAGGACCCAGAAAAAGTGAAGTAAAAGGATGGAGTTAGATAGAGCAAGAAAAATAAAAATTGAAAGAAAAGTGGTATCAGTAATAGAGAAAATAGGCTTTAAGGCAAAAGGCATCATTAGAGATAGAGTTTCAATACATAGTATGAAAGGAAACTCTCCAGAAAGAGATGAAAATCTGTAACATTTAGATAACTAATAACTTGACTTTGAAATATATAAAGTTCACCCCTAATAACTGATAGTTCCACAATCATAGCAGATTTCTCTGTAACTGACATATCAAGGAGATGTAATTAGAAATGACTTAAATTGACAGTCTTAGTCTAATGGGCAAATATAGAGCCCTTCACTCAGTCATTGTAGTATTCATATTTTTCCCTTGGAACATATATAAAAACCGACGATGTGTTATGCACAAATTAGAAATTAGAAAATGATAGCAAAAATACTTTCAAGTTATAAATGCACCCCTAATAACTCATGCGTTAAAGAAAAAATTATAAGGAAATGAGAAATGAGAAAATATTTAGAACCTAACAATTAAAAATAACAACATCTCGAAGTTTCTTGATGCAGGTACAAGAATGTTAAAGAGAAAAATCCATTTTCATTTATGGCTCCTGTAAGAGCAGATGTAAACATCACAACCTATAAAGAATTAAGTGATCAGCTCAAGAGATTAGAGAGGAGAGAAACAACAAAGTAAACCCAAGTAAAGTAGAAGGAAAGCAATAAAGATGAGGACAGACACTAATAGAAAATGGGCATAGCGAGCATCAATAAAAGCAAAAACTGGTTCCTTGAAAAGACTGACAAAGTAGATAACTCTCTGGGAAAGTTGATCAACATAAAAAAAGTGAAGGTACAAATGAACACTAGTGGAACCAAGTTGCCACACCAGTGGTGGACCCTGTATCCAGAATGTTAGGTGGGAAAGAGATAGCCTTCTATCTTGTTTAAGCCACTGTCACTCTGGGTGTCTGTTTCTCACAATGGAAACTATTCCCAACCAACCCAGAGGGCTAGGCTGGGCATGGACGTGTCTGGTCATCTCAACTATGCCAGGCAGGATGAGGTTGGTGAGGGATAGGGAGGAGAGCCTGTCTCATGGGTGATCAGGTGAAGCTGTCTCTGAGAAGCACAAATGACAGGTGAGGTCACAGCCAGGCTGGGCTGAGGTGGCAGGTTGGACGGTAGCCAGGAGGAGAAGTGGTGACTGCAGCCAGTGCCCTGACTACTTTCAACAGTCTCCTGGCTTTCCAAATGGGCTCATCTTGTGGAGGCCAGACCCAGTGGGGAGGTCTGGTTCCTCTGGGACAGGTGATGTGGAATCTGGCTTGTGTTTGCAAGTTCCAGGAAGCCACCTCAAACTGGTTTAAACCATAAAGAAAACACAGTCCCTCATTTAGCTTTATTCTAACCCACAACTTCAATTATGGCTCCAAAGATGCACAATATTGGCCCCATGTGGTCTTATGCTACCCATCTCTCCAACAGCTCCAGATTCTTCTCTGGTAAGAGAAATGGCTTTATCAGTTCCACACGTTCCATTCTCACCCACACCCCCAGGGAGAAAAAGAGCTCCTTCCCTCCAGGCCTCCTTTACAAGTCTAGCATTTAGTGTTCTCTCATTGGCCAAAAATAGGTCATGTGTTTGTCTCTAGCCCAATCAACATGCCGATTGACTTCAGCCAATCAGGACTCCCCTCTGGAGCTGTTGTTAAATTAAATTGGACGATTACAGAGTTGCCTTCTCTGCGCATATATTGTAGAGGATGTTAATATACCTAACTTGTAATACTTTCAGGCGGTCAATAAAATTAGTATTTACTCACTTAGCTCAGTGGTCAACCCTGCATTTATCAGTGGGAGGTATGAATGGCTGTTAGCACTAACCCTGAAAAGCAGGGCTCCATTCCCACCCCTGGGGTGAGAAATTTGGGTTGGGGTTCTTGGGGACTGGTTTCCGAGGAAAAGGGGTGGCATCAACACAAAACTCAACCCCCAGCCGCCTAGTCCTGGGAGGCAAACTGAGGTAGCATGTCTTAATACAGCTGAAGGCAGGGACCCAAGGAGGGCTAGACCTTCCTAATCACCCAAAACCCCCAAGGACAAAGAAGCAGAAGTGACTGTGCCCAAACATGACTTTCCTAGGGGGACGGCTCCCCATTTTGTGACATCCCCCTGGGATCATCCCTAGGACCCTGGGGAGGGGTGGGGGACTGTCCCATTAAATGGCCACATTCAAAGTAAGAGGAGCAGGGAGGCTGCAGAGCTTCCCTGAGGCTTGGCTCCTGGTGGGTGACGGGGTCATACACCCTGACAGGCCTTTACCCAAGGAGAAAAATCTTTCTAATAGCCCAGAAGAATGCCCTAATCTGACATCTCGTTTAGCAGATTATTGGGCCTGGCTTTGATCTCTACTGGGCATAATGAGTGCGCCTCTCAAGCCAATCAGCAGTCATTAATTAGCAGAGCGGTCAGCAGCTGGGCCTGCCCAGGAGTGGGGCCCTCCGCTTTCCGATGGGGAAGGCGAGATGTTTGTGAGCAAGTCAGACGCAGTGTGCAGCTATGGGCTGTATCAGGGTCCCCAGAACGGACCCTGAGGTCTCTCTGGGAAAGTATCCTAAGCGGGGCCTTCACATGACACTCATGACACACAATGCTGCCCAGGATCTGGGCAGTGAGCGATGGCTTCCACTCCCTGCAACACCTCACCCCATAGCAAAGACCACAGCAAGCAGAGTGTGGGATACAACCACAAACACACTCCAATGTGCGGGGAGACCAGAGACCACCTGCTTGTGCATGGCCTCCTCCCTCAAGGCCAAAGGCTGCCTCTCTGACTTACTGGATCTTAGCCCCCTTTTCTCCTTCTTCTTGGGCCCTGCCATTTCCCCCTTCCATGTGGCCTTTAGAGTCCCTGGGAGCAAAAGAGAGTGGGTACTGGGTCCTATGGTTTCGGCATCTCTAACAGCCGTGGGACCAGCCTCACATTCCTACCTGAGGGTTGAGGTTTCAACAGAGACATGACCAAGGACACAGATGAGGAGAACCTGCACCGTTTCTCCTGGGTCAGAGGCAGAGTGAGGCAGACAAAAACTAGAGACTTAGGGGCGCCTGGGTGGCTCAGTGGTTAAGCCGCTGCCTTCGGCTCAGGTCATGATCTCAGGGTCCTGGGATCGAGTCCCGCATCGGGCTCTCTGCTCAGCAGGGAACCTGCTTCCTCCTCTCTCTCTCTCTGCCTGCCTCTCTGCCTACTTGTGATTTCTCTCTGTCAAATAAATAAATAAAATCTTTAAAAAAAAAAAAAAAAAAAACTAGAGACTTAGCATGGGAAGAGCTGGATTCGTATGCCATCCTCTGCCACTCACTAAAGAGGCCTGTGACCTTGAAGTAAGTCCCCTTAATTTCTCTGAATACTGGTGCTGTCCTTTGCGTGCAACAGGGCTATTTTTCACATAGTGATCACAATATGAACGGTCCTTAGCTTTCGCATAACCCCAAAACACTGAGTGAACATGTGTATTTTAAGTGCTCAGATTACTAATACATTTTTAAATCAGTGAAACCAAACGTTACATTTATCTTCATTTCAAAAATTAATGAACATATAAAACATTAAGTGAAACATTCGAAGAAATATAAACATTAAACTTAATATATCAGAACAAATGATTAGGAGACAAAAACTTTTAAATAATTATCCAAACAATTATTCACAGGACTTATTCAAAAGATAACAGGATAAAGTAATTAACTGTGAAAATTAAATGTTAGTACTACTAACATTTAGTACTACTCTAAAAAAAAAAAAATTGAAGATGTCCTTGTTATGTCATTAACAACTGAACATTAACAATTTGCATGCAAAGTTTTCCCACTGCAAACTTTTTCTGACTCTATACCATTTGGGGCAACAGTACACGGAGATAGTTATAAACTAACAGCAAATATGTTCTTTTGACACCATGACCATGGTGGGGAGGAATCTATCTCTTGTTTAATAAGTTTGAGAAAAGCTTTTCAAATTTTTTTTCTGGCAGAAGTGGACAAAGAATGAGACCTTTTAACTGATAGTAAACATTTATTTTTTATTTGTTTTAATAAAAGCCTTCTTTACGCTCACCAGTGATGGGCAGAGACTGCCACACCATTGGTTGTGTCCATCTCAATGCTCTTGGGTTCTTTGAACTAGAACTAGAGCTTCAGAAGAAGGTTTGCTATGCTGATTGGCATTTTCTTACCCCTCTTGAGAAGTATGGAAACACACACAAAGCTTTCTAAATGAGTGTCCCTTTGTTCTAGTTGAAATTGCAATGTGGCATATTACTTACCTGGGTGGTTTCAAAACAGAACTGACTCTGATATTAGATTCTTAAAAATATGAACCAACAGTATGACACTAAAAACTGTAGATGTGTGATATCTTAAAAACACAGAGACTAACAAAAACTGGCTTTATTAGAACAAGATGACTTGTTCTAGGGAAGTGGTTTCCAAGTCTTTTCTGCTGTTGGGACACTCTACTGAGGGACTAGAATACAGAATACCAGCAAAAGCGGGCCTTTTGAACCAAGGGCCCTACTCTCCTCCTCCCTTAGACGACCCTGTCCCACAGACACACTCATGCACATTAACACAGGAGGGGGTGATACCTGAAGGGCTCTGGTGGACAGGAACTCAGCATTCCAGGTGAACTCCGGGCGCTTTCCAGCTCTGAACTTCAACGAGGTCAGGCAAGTCCTGGCTCAGTCACTCTGGCCACAGGGCTCATGCCAACCTTATCAAAACCTCTCAGTTCCTCCTGGTTTCTAGGGTGAGGGCTCTGATTCCATGACAATGGCTAGCTCTCCCATCCATCCTCACCACCTCACCCCTCCTCCTTCCTCATCAGCACTGATCAAGCCTCACCCCTGGACCCTACCTGCTGCAGCCCCTACAGTCCCCATCGGGGGCACAGACATCCCCAAGAAGGATGCGTTCAGGGACACATAGACACCATCTGCAAGTCTGCAGAGGGCTTCCTGTGGCTCGGGGCTTAGAGATGAGAGAGGGTCCTGCCTGGCTGCGTGCCTCTCCCCTGGTGCATTTATTAATTTATTCAATGCATCGTTTTGCTAGAGGTTTATTAAGCACCACTCTATGCCGTTGTGCTAGGTGCTGGGGATACAGTGGTGAGTGAGACAAACAAGAGCCCTGTCCTCAAGGAGCTTACAGTGTAGTAGGAGAGATGAACATGATAAAATAATCACTCCGTTGAACTTGACAATGGGTAAAAACGCCCTTCCTTTCTGTGCGGTCCTCCATATACATAAGAAGTGAAATCTAAGAGCCTTTAGGATACCAGATCTTCCCTTCTGGAAATTCTCACTGCCCAAGGGGCCTTGCAAAGGAGCCCAGCTGTCTGAGCATGTCCTCCGGGGCCATGGAGAGTATGTAGGCAATGGCCAAGTTCAATAGGCCCTTCCTCATGCCTGCCTCTCTGACTCAGGGCACCCTCAGGGGAATCTCAAGGCAACCCACCTTCCCTCACCTCATCCCACAGACAAACGGTGGCAGTACCAGGGTGGACCCAAGTTTTGTGGGGCCAGAAACTTACCCAGTTTAGGGGGCTTTCCTTAAGAAGTCAAACACAAAATTACAAAACTAGGTTAAAAAGTGAACATTCATGGAGCACGTACCAGGGTGGTTCAGTGGGTTAAGCATCCAACTCTTGATTTGGGCTCTGATCATGATCTCAGAGTCGTGGGATCGAGTCCACCACCCGGCTTTACACTGGGCATGGGTCCTGCTTAGGATTCTCTCTCTCCCTCTCCCTCTGCCCCGCCCCATCTCTCTCTCTCTCTCTCCCTCTCTTAAAATTTTTTTTTTTTTTTTTTTACTCCCTCTTAAAATTTTTTTTAAAGTGAACATTTATTTCTTTAAAATGCTTCTCATTCTTTTCTAGAAGTCACATCAACTCCTTCATTTTTAAAAGGTGACAAATAAGCAAACACCAGAAAAATAATATTTTATCTATTTATTTTTATTTATTTTTTAAAATATTTTAATATATTTGACACAGAGAGAAAGAAAGAACAAGCAGGCAGAGTGGCAGGCAAAGGGAGAGCGAGAAGAGGGCCGCCCACTGATCAAGGAGCCCAACTCAGGACTTGATCCCAGGACTCTGGGATCATGACCTGACCCAAAGGCAGCTACTTACTGACTGAGGCGCCCAGGTACCCCTCCCTATCTATTTTCAAAGATTTTATTTATTTAATAAATAAGCAGTGGGAGCAGCAGAGGGAGAGAGAGAAGCAGGCTCCCCGCTGAGCAGGGAACCCCAAGCAGGGCTCAATCCTAGAACTCTAGGATCATGACCTGAGCTGAAGGCAGATGCTTAATCGGACTGAGCCACCCAGGCACCTGAGAAAAATAATATTTTAATAAATTAACTCCCTGACACACTTTTACAATGCTCTTTTATATTTTTGGCTGTGTGTTCTCTGATGGGCTCACCACATGCCCGCAATTTCATGCCATTTTCCATGGAGAGTACAGAATGGCCTTTTCTCTACCATGGCTGAGGGAAATATGTGCTTTGTCATGCAGAGTTTAGAAAAGTTTGTTTCAGCCTCAAGACTGATGTCGTGTGAATTCTTAAGATTGGTGTCAGTTGGGGGTAAACCCTTAACAGGTTTCATATGTGTTGCAAGATGAAAAGAACTTCCCCCAGGGACTCGCTTCCGGCTCTGGACACTTCAAATCTTGTTTCTCTAGCGCTTCCCACATGCTTCCCCTCTTGAGAGCCATAGGACCCACCCAGGCCCCACGTCGGCAGCTGGGCTAGCACTGGGGGTCATCTGAGAGTTCCTGGAAACCATTCCTCCTCAAATAACCTTCACATTACCCAGCAGGGACCCACAGCCTCCGTCGTGAACTATCACACACGTGGGCTGCATCCACACACTTACAGGCCCTGGGCCTGCTTCAAATGCGTCCCCAACTCCAGGTTCCCTAAGAGTCCCCAAGATGCCACCAGTTACCCCACTCCCTGGGACAGGAGGGAGCACGGGACAGAGGGGATGTCGGGATGAAAAGGAACAGCAGCCTCCGGTGACTGTAGTCGCAATAACGTGCTTTTGCAAGTGTAACAAAAACATGAGACCACACGAAAGCATCTCCAGGGCCCCTCCTGAGGCCTTGGAGGGACCCCAGCGAAAGGGCCCAGGAAGCACGAAGGGGCACAGCCCTCAGAGATGAAAGAGAAAGGACAGTAATTATCCGAGGCGGGGCCCCCAGGGCTGCAGCCTCCCTCTGCCACAATTATCTTAACAAGCTAAGTCAGCCCCAGATAAACCTGTCCCTAATAAACCGGGCTGTCCACGAGCCTAAAGCCCTGGTGAGGAAGGGGGATTTCAAAGCCCCAAGGCCGGGTCATCAGAGGCAGTTTTCCCCACTGCCAGCTATAGGCCAAGGCAGGGCCTGGCTGTCACATCTCACCAGCCCCCACAGGCACCCACACTGAGCCACGTACCCAGACCCGCCTTTGCCCCCCTAAAGTCCTCTCAAACCCAGCACCTCATCTGAAAGAAACACACACCACCTTCCCCAAGAGCCATTCTCAAACACAGGACCAGGGTCTCCTGGGATTGAGGGGCAGCAGCAGGGGCAGGGGCAGGTGGTGCTGAGTAGGGGAGGCACAGGGGTGAGGTGGGGTGGGTGGGGCAGGCGAGGAAATGGGAAGACCCTCTCCTCCTCTTCTCTGAGGCAGGGTGGGAGCCATGCTGGGGAGTGTAGCCGATACCGATTTTTTTTTTTTTAACTTTATTGAGAAATACTTGACAACCATAATTGTATCGATTTAAGGTATACAATGTGATGATTTGTTACACATGTACATTGTAGGGCTAGTACTAAGATCAAGAGAGTTAATAAAGCCGTGGCCTTGCACAGGTAAGTGAACTCCTGCTCGTGTGATAAGAACACTTGGATCTACTCTCAGCAACTTTCTAGTCTGCAAAACCATGTTATGAACTAATCACCTTGCCCTACCTTAGATCCTCAGAACTTACTCTTCTTATCACTGAAAATAGTGTTCCCTTTGACCTACATCCCGCACCCCCCCATTTGCTTCTCCTCCCAACAGAATGGTAGCCAGCATTGCATTCTGCTTCTGTGAAACCCTGCCTTTCTTCTTCACAGCTCACGCCCACATCCAGGGGCCAAGGCTCTGCAGATCTGGAATGTGCTCTTGCCCTTCCCGCTTTCATCCTGCACCCCTCTTGCATCTGAGGAGCAGGGGGGCACCCTGAACCCTACTGTGGGACAAGATGCCGAGTCTGATTCAGCAGAGTGAGCCCTAGGTCTCCCCCGCCTCGCCTCACGTGACACAGGCTGGACAGCTGGGTCATGTCACCCACTGGCCCTAGCCTCTGCCCCAGGACAGTGGGAAACAGTGTGGGGGTGAGGAGTTGGGAGAGCTCTTGGGGCTCTGAACTTCTAATGGCTGTAGGATTGGCCAGAGTCCTGGCTCAGTGCCCAAACCCCAGGGCCAAGCCCTGCCCCAGAGCTCCCGCTCCTAGGTTCCAAAGCAGCGCAATCCCCAGGTCTCCCCAAGAAACTCGGCTGATCAGCGAAGGGTCTTCTGAGAATACAAAGGGGAGAGTCCCCGCTCTGGATTTGAATTCCAGGTCTTGGGAGTTTGGGAGTGGGGCAGGGGAGGGTACATAATGGCCACACAGACCGTTGGGAGGGAGGGTGAGGGGGTTCAACATTCTGAGTAATGAGAACCATGAGCAAGCCGTTCAGCCGGAGCTAGCTGGTAGCAGGCCAGGTCTCTGAGGGTCTTCCGCTCAGGAAAACCCTGTTCTCTGTCCTAAGCCAGGGGGAAAAGGAAAACAGGAAACACATGTTCTGTAGGGGAGGCTGAGCACCCAGCCCTGAGAAGCCCCCAGGGAGGATCGGCTCCCTGCTTGGGAGTTGCCCAGCCACACCTGAAGACCGAGCCTGACCAGCCTTGAGGGAGAAACGTGCTTATCAGACTCATGTAAAAAGCCCAGAGCCGCTAGGCCGACACCTGCCTTCTCATTCATCACCTCCTGTGCAACTTTAGGCCAAGAGCTTAGCCTCTCTGGTCTTCTGCTTCTTCCCCTGTCAAATAGAAGGCATTGTCCCTGCCACCCTCTCTACCTTGCCTTCCTCTGTGGCTTTGGAAATAATAAAGCACCACACATGTGGGAACACTATTTCTTCCGTCTGCATCCTTCAAGCCTCAGCCTCTAGGAAGCCTTCTGCGATTGCCCCAAAGGGAAGGCCTGACTTGCTCATGTGAGCCCCTCCCCTCTGACCTTCACCATCTACCCCTCCTCTTGGAAGGGCATGATGCATATCCTGCTTCAGACCGAAGTACAGAAGTTTGATCATTTTCTCCATAAACTCACAAATATCTTGAGGCCCAGCTGGCCTTGTTCTCCTTCATATCTTCCTCAGTGGCCAGCAGGTGTGTAAAGAAGCCTGGTCAGATAATAAGACATGTCCTGCCCCAGTCCCACCCATGCCTCTTTCCCTCAGTCCAGTCCTAATCATCAGGGACTTTGGGTTTCACCAGCATAGTGATGAGGCACATGGGGAGAGCTGTCCACAGGACCCTGCAACATCCCTCTGAGATCACTCTCAGCTCCAGGAAGCCTTAGCTGGTCCATCTCCCCACACTCTCTCCAGATCCAGACTGCAGGCCTGGCTTACACACTGAGCTCTATTCCTCCAGGCCAAGCCTGGCTGGTTGGAGTGGGCTAAGTATAAGCCCATGGTGCACTGTCCCTTCGAGTGTGTCTCCCTGGGTCACTCTCTAGAGAGGGTCGAGGTTATTTTCCTCTACTCTTTTTTGGGAGCCCTCTCAGGACTCAGCTACAGCAACTGGCAGGTGGC
Source organism: Mustela lutreola (assembly GCF_030435805.1). NCBI lineage: Eukaryota > Metazoa > Chordata > Mammalia > Carnivora > Mustelidae > Mustela > Mustela lutreola. Next base: position 69,873,482 of record NC_081298.1, read on the forward strand.
AGAAGGGTGGGGGTCTGGTGGGGGGAAAGGAGGCCCGTGGCTTGGCTCTCCCCAGAGTGGGAGCTGGCAGAGATGGCCACCAGAAACCGAGGCTCTCTCTTCCATCATGTAGAGCCTTCACTTTCCAGCCCTTCTTGCATCCAGGAGGGGCCGCGTGACTTGTTCTCGGGGCTGGAGTGGAAGCATGAGTGGTCCCATCAGGCCAGGTTGATTAGAAGAGGTCACAATCGCTGCACCTGCCCCTCCCTGTCTGCCCATTGGACAGCTGCAGAGAACTTGGGGACGTAAGGAAGGGCAGAGCCACCAGACGCACAGAGCCTAGATCCCCGAATCACTGCATGGAAGGCCTCCTGCCAGCCAGCACAAACAACCCCCTCAGCCCCTTGTGGGGGGATGTTAAAGTTTACTGCAATCAGCTACTGATGTTTTCAGATGAGTTTTATCAATGAGCATTACCCAAATTAAGTTAGCCAAATTAAGAAGAGCAAGACTGCAAGGAAAAGAGGGGTTCAACACCACAGATCTGCCAGTGTGGGATTTGGAGTGTGATCTGGGGCCACTCCCTTAGCCCTGCCCATTAGCTTGACTCCAGCTGGGGGAATGATCTGCATTCAGGACTATCCACTCCTCACTCACATTCCAGCTCCCCATCATCAACCCAGCCCTCCACCCAAAGCCTGCCTATGCTAGGCCCTCTAGGTGGGCATCCTGGGTAGACGCCTCCCCGGATTTCCACCTTTTGCACCACATCCTGGCCACTGCAGGGTCTCTCTGCTCTGCCTCAGAGCCTCACCAGGATCAAAGGTGCCACTCTTACCCGAAGCCCTCACTCCTGTCCCTTCCTTCCTCAGAGTTAGCTGAGCCCTGGGAAAGTCCAGGTGCCAGATGGGTCCATGGCTCTCTCTGTGCCTTGTTCTAATTCATCCTCCCAGGGAGCCTGTGAGGGAGACACCTGGATCACCATCCTGATTCTGCATCAATGCTCTAAGTTTCATTTCACAGATGAGAAGACCAAGGCATGAAGTGGTAAGTAACTCATTCAAGGGCACACAGCTCAAAGGTGATAGGGCCAGGCCTTGAATCCAGGTCATGTAGACTCCAGAGCCTACACATTGATGTCATTGTGCTGTAGGGCCTCACAACTGTAGGTGTTCAATAGATGTGTGTTGGATGATGGAAAAAGGCAGACAGATCACCCATGGCCAGATAAAGGCCCCTGGCTCCGTAGTGTTATGTGGCCCTAGGACATTCTGAGAGGTCTTCCTGGAGGAGGCAGCACTCAGGCCAACATCTTCTCACTGGGCCTGGTTCTCCTTCCAAGATTCTGTCAATTGATCAGGGGTGTGTGCGTATGGAATTCGCATATACTGGGATATAGAAATACACAAGAAGAGGCTTCAGAAAAGCACTGGCCTATAGAAATACCATGCAAGCCACAAATATCATTTAAAATTCTCTAGTAGTTACATTAAAAAAGGAAAAAGAGGGCGCCTGGGTGGCTCAGTGGGTTAAGCCGCTGCCTTCGGCTCAGGCCATGATCTCAGGGTCCTGGGATCGAGTCCCGCATCGGGCTCTCTGCTCAGCAGGGAGCCTGCTTCCTTCTCTCTCTCTCTCTCTGCCTGCCTCTCAATGTACTTGTAATTTCTCTCTGTCAGATAAATAAATAAAATCTTTAAAAAAAAAAAAAAAAAAAAAAAAAAAAAAAAAAAAAAAGGAAAAAGAAACATGCAAAATTAACTTTAATAACGTATTTGCGTTATCCATCATATAAGTCATCTTAATAAGTTCAACATATAATCAATGTAAAAAAATTAGTAACAAGTCATCTTACATCCTTTTTTTTTTGAACTAAGCCTTTATCTATTGTACATGAATGATATATCTCAATTCAAGCTAGCCACGTTTTAAGTGGTCTGGAGCCACGAGTGGCTCCTGGCCACTGCATAGGGCAGGGAAGCTCTGGTGAGGGTCTGGGCTTATAGGTCAACCCAACCCCTGGGAACCAGGCTGTAGGGCACGGTGGGTCTCCCAGACCCAGGAAGACCCAGATGCTTAGGCCTGACCTCATCAAGAGCTACACAAGTCTGTAAGTGGCATACAAGGTAATACCTTCTCTACCAACACAGACGAGTATGTGTTAAAATTCAGGGAAAGCAGTAGATGGTTTTCATTTGCAGCAAGGTCGGCATGTGTTTGCCCTTTCCTATTTACGATAGGCCCTGTAGGAAGGCTTGCAAACAGTTCAAGGAGCATCAAGGAACCCAGAACTCATGGGATGCAGCTGGTTGTGTTCCCCCATTATCCCAGACTCCCAGGTTACCAGCAAGTGCAGATTCAATCCAGAATGTTCTCACGACCCAGGAACGCAGTTTATGAAATGTAAAAGAAATCTGAGCAGGGTGCCAGCTTGGGAAATTGTTGCCAGCTGCGGTATGTGGAAGCAGGGAGTGGGGGTGGGACCCCGGAAGAAAGCCCTGAGCCCTGCCCTGTGTTCTCTGGCATCCCTGTCTGGCCCTGGGGGTACCCCCTAAGAGACAAGTTTCAAAAACTCAAGTTGGCCTACGGAATGAGAGTGATATGATCCATCAGAGTCCAGTGGAGGCTAGGCTCCTAGACCTGGGGGTCACAAGTGGTCCTTCACTAGAAGGGTCTGCACTCCATGTAATGCTCCGCTGTCACCAGCCTAAAGGTCTTAATCATTTTTGAACCAGGGGCCCTGCATTTTTATTTTGCACTTGGCCTACACATTAACACGTGGCCCGGAGTGGAGGCCACTGCAGGAAGCAAGAAGCCCCTTCTGCGTGGGGTCTCCTGCCGGCTCGGCATTCCAGTGGCCTTTCCAGGGACCAGTCTGCAGGTCCAGGCTCTTCACACAGTACGAGGAGAGACCATCTGGAGGAAAGGCCAGAGTTGGCCTGACAAGGATTGCCCAGGACCGCCCTGAAGAAAGGCACCAAGACGTTGTATATTTTCCAAAGTTCCACTTACAATGGTCTCTTTTCATTTAAAGAAAATACCACAACCATTTCCTAGCAAAGGTTAAGCCTTTACACTTTAAAAAAAAAAAAAAAATGTTTTTTAACCTGCCAAGGAATGTGCTTTTTCAAGCTGACTTCCTGTCCTTCCTGAAGCCAAGGTTCCCTCCCCCTGCTTGCTGGGAGAGCCCTGGGGTCCTCTGAAAGTGGTGAGTGGCCAGACAGCCACTGCCCCAAGCAGGTCAGGAATGGGACAGAGGGCAGAGACGCAGGTGGCCAGGGCCTGGTGGCCAGCCCCTGGGTTACCCAGAACCAGCCAATCAGGACAGGAGCTCCTGAGGCAGAAATCCGCAGAATACCCCTCAAAGCCCCTTTTGGGCTGGGACCTTCACCTCCTGCACAGCCATAAGCTCCTCCTGCACCTTGTCCAAAGGCTGCTGGCCACTAGCTTGCACCCTCCGGTCCCTGTCTCCCTTTCAGGAAGCAGAGACTCCACTTGGGTGGTGTGAGTTTGGGGCAGGCCCCCTGCAGGACCGGAAGCCGGGGCAAGAGGACAAGAGGTGCCCTGGGAAGGAGGGGCCTGTGTGTGAGTTCCCTGCACACCTCACAGGGTGATCAGAGGGCCTGGGCAGTCTGTGCCTCTGGCCTCTGCTCTCCTCCTGTACCCTCACGGCTCAAGGACCCCCTCCATCTTCATCCATGCTCCAGCCTTGATCGCTTTATTTCCACCACTGCACAAACACATCGGCATTCCAAAGCCAGATGGAAGCGAAAAAAATCCCTTTTGCCCACTCGCCTCCCCTTTTACCCTGAAAGCAAACTTTCTGGAAAGAGCTGTCTCTCCGTGCAATCTCCAGATCACGTCCCCCTGTTCTTTCTGGCTTTTTAATTTTTTTAATGTAAACACGATGGATTTCCCAAAGACGCTGTGTCATGCAGCCAACCCTCCCACAAAGCAGAAACACATAAGCAATAACCCCGAAGCCCTCTCCACGCCCTTTGCAAACACTAGCCTCTCCCACCTTCCCAAATGTCATCATCCTGACCTCTGACACTGTACATGAGTTTTGCCCGGTGTCCAGCATTCTATAATCTGAATCGTGCTGCATATACTCATGTGTCTGGCTTCTTTGCTCGATAGTGTGTTTGTGAGTTTCACCCGTGTTGTTTGACAGGAATAAATAACCATTCTCATTGCTGACTAGTATTAGCCATTCTATTGATGATGGACATTTGGTTTCGGGATCTGAAATCAAGCCCCAAAGGCCATTGTCATACATGTCTTTGGAATTCCTATGAATGCATTTCTAGGGGGTGTATAGCTAAGTGTGGGCTGGCTGGGGCCTAGGGTATGCACGTGTTCGTACAGTTTTCAACTTATGCCGCCATCAGCAATGTTTAAGAGCTCTCGGAGCATCATGTCCTCGCCTGTGCTCCGCATTACCAGTCCCCACATGTCGTCGGCTCCTCCCGGGTCTCCAGCTGCTGGTCTGCTCTACAAACTGGGGTTGCATCAGCCTCCATAATTGCATGAACCCATGCGCCAGTTGCTTAAAATCTCTCTCTCTCTTTATGCACACACATGCACACGCACATAAACACACACACACACACACACATATCCTGATGGTTCTGTTTCTTCTTGCCTAAGAGTGCTTTCAATTAATGTATGTCAAGTTTTATTAAATAATGTTCCTGCACCAATTAGGATGATGTTATGCTTTTTCCCTTTATCCCATTAATGCGATAAACCAAACTGAATGTTTTTCCAATGCTAAACCGAACTTGCATTTCCGTAATAAGCCAAATTTAGTCACAATCTAATATCTTTTGTCTACTTCTGGATTTGGTTTGTTAATATTTCTTTAGGGGACTCTGCATCTGTATTCATGAGACAAATAGGCCTGAAAATTTTCCTTCTTGTAATGTCCTTGTCAGGTGGCAAGGGTTTATGAGATTCAGAAAACAGGTTAAGAAATGTTTCCCCTTTTCCTATTCTCTGCAAAAGATCGTGTAATCCTGCCATTATTTCTTCCTTTAATGTTTGGTAAGATTCGCTACTGAAGGTGTTTGGGTCTAGAGTTCCCTTTGCAGAAAGCACATATTGGATTGAGTAAGGATTCAATTTCTCTCTCTCTCTCTTTTTAAAGATTTCATTTATTCATTTACTTGACAGAAAGAGAGAAAGCACAATCGGGGTAGTGGCAGGCAGAGGGAGAGGCAGAAGCAGGCTCCCTACTGAGCAGGGAGCCCGACAATGGGCTAGATTCCAGGACCCCCAAGATCATGACCTGAGCGATAGGCAGACAATTAACCAACTGAGCCACCCAGGTACCCCTAAAGATTCAATTTCTCTAAGGGTTTTGAGTTTCCAGAATTTCTACTTGTGGGAAATTTCAATTGTAGTTTTTTCAAGCAATTGGTCCATTTCATCTAAGTTACCAAACACATCGGCATAAATTGTCCATCATATCTTCTTCCTGTCTAATAATAGAATTATTATTCCATTATTATAGAATCTGAATTCCCTACCTCATTTTTGGTATCAGTTATTCATTCTTTCTTCCTCTCCCTCCACCTTCCTCTCTCTCTCTCTCCCTCTACCCCCACCCCCACCCCGCCCCTCTCCCTCTCTCGCTCTCCCCCCTCCTCCCTCCATGATTGAATCTGCCAAGGGCTTGTTCATTTTACTGGTATTTTCATAAGGCCAAATTTGTGGTTCCTTTCTATCGCTTGTCTGTTTTCTATTTTATTAATCCGTGCTCACATCTTCATTATTTTTACCATTCTACTTTCTTTGGGTTTAATTTCCTTTGGGTGTTGTTTATTTGGGTTGAATTTCTTTTTCTAACCTCTTGAGCTGGATGTTTGAATCATTGGTTTTCAGCCCTTCTTTTCTAATTTAAGCATGTAAGGCTATAAATTTTCTTCTAAGTCTGGAAAAAAAAAAAAGATAAAAATAAATAAATAAATAAATATTTTTTTCTAAGTCTGGAATTAACTACATCATACACGTTTTGCAATGTACTCTTTTTACTATCATTTAGTTTAAAAAATTTCCCAATTTCCATTGTGATTTCTTCTTTGACCATCAGTTATTTAGGAAAAATATTGCTTAATTTCCAAACATTTGAGGATTTAGTAAGTTTTTTGTTGTTGTTGCTGATTTTAAACTTAATTCCAGTGTACTCAGTCAACATATTCATTTCATCTTGTGAAACTTGTTGAGACTTGCTTTGTGGTGTCACATTGGGCCAGTTTTTTTAAAGATTCCATCTGCACTTGCAAATAATGTATATTTGAAGTTGTTTGAAAGCTGTCTTCTGTTTATATCAGTTAATTCAAATTTATTAATCATCTTGTTCAAATTTTCTGTGTCCTTACTGCATATTTTTCTGTTTGATATCAATAACCAAGAGAGATGGCCAAAAAACGTCTCCCCAGTATATGACTGTGGCTTCTCTATTTCTCCTTCAGTTCTTTCATTTTTGCTTTGGTTACTTGGGGGATAATATATTATATTCATACAACTATAGAATTGCTTAAGCTTCCTACTTAATTGTACCTTGTATTATTATGGAGTATCATTAACTCTACTAATAGCTTTTTGCCTTAAAATCGATTTCGTCTGATATAAATGTAGCTATCCTAACTTCTTTGTGCAGCTTATCACTTTTTCCCTTCCTATCTTTCTGTATACTTATATTTAAAGTATGTCTCTTGTAAACAGGATGTAGTTAGGTCTGGTTTTGTTATTTGCTCTGACAATGATGTATTTTAAGTGGAGTGTTTAATCCTTCTTATATTGATTGTTTTTTGTTTTGTGTTTTTTAAAGATTGTATTTATTGGGGCGCCTGGGTGGCTCAGCGGGTTAAGCCTCTGCCTTCAGCTCGGGTCATGATCTCAGGGTCCTGGGATCAAGCCCCCATCAGGCTCTCCGCTCAGCAGGGAGCCTGCCTCCCCTTCTCTCTCTGCCTGCCTCTCTGCCTACTTGTGATTTCTGTCTGTCAAATAAACAAATAAAATTTAAAAAAAAAAAAAAAAAGATTGTACTTATTTATTTGACAGAGAGAGACACAGCAAGAGAGGGAACACCAGCAGGGGGAGTGGGAGAGGGAGAAGTAGGCTTCTGGCTGAGCAAGGATCCCGATGTGGGGCTCGATCCCAGGACCCTGGAATCATGACCTGAGTTGAAGGCAGATGCTTAACGACTGAGCCACCCAGGTGCCCCATATTGATTGTTATTACTATTATATTGGGTTTTAGTCTCCCATCTTCTTTGCCTTCTACTTGCCCTGCCTGTTGTATGATCCTTTTCTGGCCCCTTTTTTATCAACTTGATATTTTTATAGTGCCAACCTGACTCACTCTTTCAAGTGGGTGTTGTTGCTTTTTTAAAATTTTATGTCATACGGTTACAACATCTATCTTTGACTAATCAAAGTGATAACAAATTAGTACTTCTTTTTTTTTACGTTTTTTTTATTTATTTGACACAAAGAAATCACAAGTAAGCAGAGCAGCAGGCGGGGGGGGGGGGAGCAGGCTCCCTGCTGAGCAGACAGCCCAATGTGCGACTCGATCCCAGGACCTTAAGATCATGACCTGAGCCGAAGGCAGATAGATGCTTAACCCACTGAGCCACCCAGGTGCCCCACAAATTAGTACTTCTACCCCTTTTTTTTCTTGGATAATGCAAGGACCTCTCCCATCATCCCCTAACAAATGTTATTTATGTTATTTCAGGTATTTTAATTTGCTACCTATTTAAAACTCCACAAGATATCATCATTATTGTAAAGGTAGCCAATATTCATTTACATTTACACATGTATTTACCTTTACTATTCTTCATTCCTTCCTGCATCTCCCAGATTACATTGGAGTTTAAATTCCTTCTGCCTATGGGGGGGGGTGGTTGGGGGAACCAGGTGGTGGGTATTAGAGAGGGCACAGATTGCATGGAGCACTGGGTATGGTGCAAAAATAATGAATACTGTTATGTTGAAAATAAATTTTAAAAAATTAAAAAAAAATAAATAAAAATTCCTTCTGCCTAAAGAATACTGTTTAGTATTTCCTTTAGGGCAAATCAGCTGGTGATGAGATTGGTCAAATACTGCTTCTCTAAAAGTGTCCTGATTTCCCCTTTATTTTGGAAGGATAGTTGTGATCCGTAGGCTTCTACTTGGTAGTTAATTTCTTTCAGAGCTTTGAAGACATCTTTCTATTGCCTTCTGGCTCCCACTGTTTCATTGAGAAGTCTGTAGCCAGTCTGTTGGGTCTTTTCTCTCTGCCTGCCTTTTTTTTTTTAAAATGTTTTTATTTATTTAGTTGACAGACAGAGATCACAAGTAGGCAGAGAGGCAGACAGAGGGGGGGGGGGAAGCAGACACCCTGCCAAGCAGAGAGCCCGATGTGGGGCTGGATCCCAGGACCCTGAGATCCTGACCTGGCGAAGGCATCGGCTTAACCCACTGAGCCACCCAGGCACCCCTCTCTGCCTACTTTTAAGATTTTACCTGTGTTGGGTCACCTGGGTGGCTCAGTGGGTTAAGCCTCTGCCTTTGGCTCAGGTCATGATCTCAGGGTCCTGGGACCGAGGCCCACATCGGTCTCTCTGCTCTGCGGGGAGTCTGCCTCCCCCCTCTCTCTCTGCCTGCCTCTCTGTCTACTTGTGATCTCTCTCTCTCTGTGTGTCAGATGAATAAATAAATTCTTCAAAGGCACAGCCCCCTTCGTTAGCAGACTGTGTGCTGGCCCGGAGCCCCACCCACCATCCCCAGTCTCTGGGTAAGCCTGTGGGAGAACAGACAGCAAAAAAACAGAGCTATGAAAATAGGCCTGCTGAACTCTGTATTGTAAATCCAATGCTGAGAAGTTAGGGAAACTAACAGTTTCCTAGGCTGTAAGCCCTAAGAAGAAAGGGAGCCGCTGGCATGGAACCAAGAGAAATTCAGAATGGTTTGGAGCAAGAGGAGGGCCAGAAGAAAGTTCAGAACCCGGACCTGCTGGAAACCTGATTGAGAATGTGGCCTGGAACATTCCTTTCTCAGTCTCCTGTTAAAGAGGGATTGGCACTTAACACCAGACACAAACCTCATATTGTCTGAGATTGCCACAGATAGGACTGCCTGTCTAGAAAACAGCTTGTCTGTCTTACGGCTCATCTGTATAGAGGTTACCTTCCTCTCAGCGAATCCCTTTTGCTGCCGTTACCAAGTTCTGATTAATGATCCCCGTCAGATACAGCTGAGGAGACACAGGTAGACCAGTGAGCCCTCCTAACCATCTCAGGGCAAGCCCCTTGGTCTGGGGCGGGAGGGCGTGTCAGCAGCCCCCACTCTGTGGCCCTCTCCCATTTGGGACTGGTCATCTAGCTGTCCCACACAATGTGTATGCTGCAACTGGTCTCTCCCTGTTTCTAGAAAAAGACAAACATGCCCTGAAAACTCATCCACTGATCATCAGAGGGGAAAAGAGACTCACAGAATTCTGAACACCAGTGTGCAAATGGCCAAAAAGGTGTCCATTATTTTGGGTTAGGAGGACAGGACCCATTTCTCTGGTGTGTCCAGGTGGCTCCTTGGTGCTCTCAGGCAAGACCAGCCTGGTCTGAGAAAGCTAGGCTCCTCTCTCAGTGCCCCACCTCCCAAGGAAGACCAGGGTCCACCAGCACTAGGCTCCGGACAGATGACAAACAGTGCCCAGGTCTCTGCCGGGAGCCCTTGCCGGGCAGGGAGGACTCTGGAAGGCTCGAGCTCTATCCAGGCCTCCAGCAGCATCCTCTCTTCTTGGCCCCAGAGAGCAGAAGGGCAGCTGAGGGGAAGCAGGAATGAGCTTTTGGTTTTTCTGCATCTGCTTTGATTTTTTTGTATTTCAAGAAGAAAACATTCAGCCCCAATTCCCGGGGGGCGGGGATGCAGGGAGGACAGAAGCAAAGGCTATTTCTGAGCCTTCTGCTTCCCCCAAAAGGAAGGGTGTGAACAGCGCAAAGAGAGTCCAGCCCTCACTTCCTGGAATCGAGCGTGAGGGCGGCCCTTTGCCATTTGCAACCATTCTTCAATCACGGGATCTCACTGCTGGTCCTCACAGTAACCCTGGCAGGGGAAGCTGGAGGAGGGGGTGTACCCCCACTTTACTAGTAAGGAAATTGAGGCTCCGGGCCGTTAGGTAACTTCTGAGAAAGAGATGGAATTCGGATCCTAAGGCAGGTCCTGTGAGTCCAAATCTCTCACTCACCAGTACCTCCACGAGCCTCTTGGGGCTTTACCGTCTTCACACCCCTGTTCCCAGGCAGAGCCCCTGCAGGCCGTCACCCCAGAGAGGACCTAGATCAGAGGGGAAGAATCCACTCCCTGTCCCAGCTCTGCCAGCGTGCGGCTGTGTGGCCTTGGACAGACACATCCCTGATCTCCCTGGGCCTCAGTGTCTTCGTTTACAAATACCTACCTCTGTCAGCTGATGGAGCCACAAGTAAGCCACCATATGTGAAAGGGCTTCGCAAACTGTAGTATATTCTACCAATATGAGTGATGTCCAGTATTACCGTCATGACAAGAGAGAGCAGAAGCACTCCCTGCTTCAAATTATCTCCCTGTCCTTTCTTCCCTTGGTGATCCAGCCTCTAGTTGCGTCTTTCCTCTTTAGTAAAGGCCAGATGCCCCTGGGAGGGGACACACCTCTAACCGGTATCAGCCGTGAGTTCCTCCCAGCCAATGAGCCCATCAGACACCCAGGGCTGCGGGGAGAGTTAACAGCAGAAGGGGGCCAGGGCCCACCTCCACAAACACCACAGGATACTTCACCCAGGAGATCGTCAAAATGGTGTCTTCAGGCGCCCCTGGCCACCTTCCTTTTGATTCCACGCTCTGAGGGTTCTGGGAAGTGGGCTGACAGAGAGAGTAGGGAAGAGCTCTCCTGTCCCCCAGACATCCCCAGCCCCACTCACTCACCCATGTCGAGCCGCCTGGGGCCCTTCCGCTGACCACGGGGCCCACACCAGGGACACCTTATAGGAGCAGTGCAGAAACCCCACCCGTCCACAGAGGGATGGGAGGACGGACACCCCGCTTGTCCCCCAGGTGCTCCCATGCCTGTTCTCCACCCACCCATGGACATAAGCCAGGCTGATTCCTCCATTTCCTGCCGTGGCAGCCAAGGCCAGCTGGAGACAGAAGTGGCTTCTAGCTATGCGGGTAGGTCTCTTACCTGGGTCCCTCTTTCCACCCCTTTCTGAGCTCCCATCCCCCCTCAAGAACTTCTACTCGCTTCCCAGAGTTCCCGACGACCTTCCTACAGCCCTGGCTCTGGGGGTCCCCAGGGACTTATTGTGCTGAGGCCTTCGCAGCTTAACGTGGGACCTTCCTGATGTCAGCGCTGGGCACAAGGGCAGGAGTTCCAACATGGAGTATTAGGCACCTCGGAAGGGGTGCCGAGGACGACACGGTGGATCTGAAGTGATGGGAAAGAGGCCTTCCCTCTCCCCTCATGTCCCCTGAGCGTGGCCACCACTTGCCCCTGTTGTCAAACCAGCCCAGCCCAGCAGCCCCAAGAGCTGAAAAGGGAGAGCTCTGCAGCCTGTAAATTAACAAAATGGGGCTGAGCAAGAATTTGCCTGGAGGGCTCAGGGAAGGGGTGTCCCAGGTCCTTTAGAAGTAGGGTGAACCCCAGGCCCCTTGTTGGATGTCCTGTCCCGAATTCACAGCTCACTCCCCCAGGTTCACCCACCGGCCACAGCCCCACCCAGGAGCAACCTATCAGAAGGAGGAAGAAATAAAAGAGGACAAGTGTGAAGAAAGCCTTTTCTGGCTCTTTAATAACTGTTTTCCTAGGTTGTGTTGATTGTGTGCAAAGTATGTTATAAAAACATTCGACAATCCAAGAAAGAAAAGGAACAAACAAACAGGAAAGTCCTTTTAAAAACAGGTCCCAGGGGCGCCTGGGTGGCTCAGTGGGTTAAAGCCTCTGCCTTCCGCTCAAGTCATGATCTCAGGGTCCTGGGATTGAGTCCCGCATCGGGCTCTCTGCTCAGCAGGGAGCCTGCTTCCCCCCCTCTCTGTGCCTGTCTCTCTGTCTACTTGTGATCTCTCTCCCTCTGTCAAATAAATAAATAAAATCTTTAAAAAAAAAAAAAAAACAGGTCTGAAGCACAGAACAGGTTGATCCCATCTGATTCAGGAAAACAACTCCTGCCCCAAAGAAAGGTCGGTGGGCGTCTGTGTTTACATTCTCTTGGAGGGGGGCAGGGGTGACAGGGAAGCCCCGGTCTGTGAGGGCAGCCGCCTGTCCTGCTGTGATCGCAGGTGAACGGAAGACACGACTGCTTTTCTCTGCCATGGCCTGGTCTCCATTAGCCCTTTCGTCCTGCAATGGGTCCATCCTGCCAGCAGAGGCAATGACACCTGAAAGAGGGTGTCACCCCACCATTCGTGGCCGAGCAGCTTTTAGGGACTTCAGTGGGAGGACCCTCCTTCCCCACCCCACCAACGTGGCCACCACGCAACTGGCGTGGCCAGTGGCATGAGAACGCAGGACATGGGCTCCCTTCAAGCAGATGTGCTGAGAGCTCGTGTCAGAGTCTGCCAGCTCCCTTGCTGTTTCTCCAGCCCTGAGAACTGTGTGCTCCACGCTGGGGCTATCCTTTCAGTCAGGGCCCCAGACTGAGAAGACATAGGACAGAGCCCAGCTGACCACAGCCATCAACGTGGGACATGAATGACAGAAACGCCACTGTTCTGTTTTTAAGATTTTATTTATTTATTTGAGAGAGAGCAAAAGCAAGAGAGATCGCAGAGGGTGAGGGAGACACAGGTTCCCTACTGAGCAGGGAAACCGATATAGGGCTCTATCCCAGGACCCTGGGATCATGACCTGAGCCAAAGGCAGACACTCAACTGACTGAGCCACCCAGGCACCCTGAGACACTGCTGTTTTGAGACAAAGAGCTGTGGGGCTGTTTGTTACTGCAGCCTTACCTAGCAAGAGCTGACGGCGGGGTTGCGGGGATCGCAGGGGGAGCATCAGAGCACACACCTCCCCCTCCTTGCTATTCCTACTATGCTTCCTCCACAGCCCTGGGCTTGGAAAGGGTGGCTCTCAATCTCTTCTTTGTGATTACCTGAGCCCTTCCCATCCAGGTAGTGGTAAACTCTGCTATGTAATCCACCAAGCCTGTCCCCACACATGTTAAAGGAAGGTCTTTTAACAAACACTCCGTTTCTGCAAAGCCTCGATGTCCAGACCGTCATCTCAATAAAGAGGTCAAGACAGTCAGCTTGAGCCCCAAACCAAAGATAACCTACCTCTTTCCTACGGCTGGTCTTCTGAGGTGGGAGCTGCAGGAAAACCTGTAGGAAAAAAGGTTAAAAAGAAATCAGTTCAAAGGGTTAGGATGGTAAGTTTTCTATTATGTGTTTTGGGGTTTTTTTTTTTAAGATTTATTCATTCATTAGAGAGAGAGCATGAGCCAGAGGGGCAGAGGGAGAGGGAGAGAGAATCTTAAGCAGATTCCACACTGAGCATGGAGCCTGACATAGGGCTCGATCCCACAACCCCAGAGCATGACCTGAGCTGAAACCAAGAGTTAGATGTTCAACCAACTGTGCCACTCAGGCGCCCCATGTGTTTTTATAATTGTTTTTATATAAGTTCAGATTCAACTCTCTTTTGCCGATTAATTTTCCCCTTACACTTTTCAATTATGAAATAGAGTGGGCTGGTACCAGTCAGCACCTGAATATCCCCTTCTCTTAAATGTGGCTCTTTAAAAAAAAAAAAAAAAGATTTTATTTATTTATTTATTTAACAGAGAGAGAAGTCACAAGCAGGCAAAGACGCAGGCAGAGAGAGAGGGGGAAGCGGGCTCCCCACATAGCAGAGAGCCCGACACAGGACTCGATCCCAGGACCCCGAGATCATGACCCCAGCTGAAGGCAGAGACTTAACCCACTGAGCCACCCAGGCACCCATTAAATGTGACTCTTTATGGTATTTCTTTTTTTCTCCTTCTCTGGGGTTCTTAGTCCTCCTGAAGAGGGAAAGGATACTTCACTACCACCCAGATTGCTACAATAGGGCTTAAAAATGGCCCTCTGTGCCATGTGCCCTTCTGGCCCCAGACTGCAACAAAATCATAGGCGAATGGAGCCGGGGAGCACTGACATAAACACTGAGATGCTCATTCAGCAGTCAGGTTGGCCACGTAGAACAGAAAACCCCAACAACAGTGGCCTAAACAATGAGAGAGAAGCATCTCTCTCACATAATAAGAACAGCAAAGGTTGGAAATTCAGAGCAGTCTAGCATCCGTACGATGTCAGCCAGGTCCCAGGCTCATTCTAGCTTTCTCCTCTGCTACTGGAGGGTGAGACTTTTAAATTCACGATCACAAAATGGTTGCCGGAGTCGCCACCATCACACCCACAGACCGGGCAAGGAGGGCCAAAGGCTCTTGTGTGCACCCTGGATGAATGTCTCTCCCTTTTATAGAGATTTCGTGGAAGCCCAATCCAACTTCTGCTTATAGGTCATTGTCCAGAACTAAACTGTGTGGCGATGCCTAGTTTCGAAAGAGGCCCCAAAAGGTAGTATTTAAGCTAGGCCAATTGCCAACCCCGCAAAAGTCAAGATTCTAGTTAGTAAGGAAGAGAAGAAAAGGGAGAGTTAGTTGGGTGTCCTGTCTCTTATTCCTAACACCAATGTTCCCTTTACTGGCCCCCAGGCTGGTGGCTTCCACGGTTGTCTCCACTCTCTTTCTTATCATCTGTGTCTGTTCCCTCAGATGATAAACCCCTTCGCAGACAGAGACAAAACGCTACTCTCCCCTCCAACCCAACCTTCCAATCCTACAGTCCCAGTTCAATAAATGCGCATTTTCAAGTAGAAAAAGAAATGACTCACTATTAACTATAGACAGATGGTCCCTAACTTATGGTGGTTCAGCTCATGTTTTTGTTTTGTTTTGGTTTTGGTTTTTGACTTGATGATGGTGCAAAAGCAATGCCCATTCAGTAGAAACCAAACTTGGAATTTGGAATTTGGACCTTTTCCCAGGCTAGCAATATGCGGTCCGACCCTCTCTCGAGGCGCTGGGCAGTGGCAGCCCCAACTCCCAGGCAGCCTCGAGAATCACCCAGGTCAGCAGACCACTGCCTTACATCCACTCCACACCCCTGCAATAAGCTTGAGTCTCACTTTCAGGAGAGTATCTGATCCGTTACATGAGATGGGCAACACTGTTGTAAAACAAGCTTTGTGTTAGAGGATTTTACCTAACCATAGGCCAACGTAAGTGTTCTGAGCACATGTAAGGTCGGCTGGCATAAGCTATCATCTTGAGGAGGTGAAGCATATTCAACGTATTTTGATTTACTATTTTAAACTTATGATGGGTTTATCAGGACCTAAGTCCAGGAAGATTTGTACGCCTTGTGTTGCTTCCCATTACTTAACTTGAATCATATTCTAACCCTATATTGTTATTTTGCATTTCAAAAGGGCATACGGTAACTCCTTAACTTGGTGGGTGGGTCGTAAACTCTCAAGAATCCGGAAGTGCCCAATCCAGTAACCTTGGTGAAGGGTCTGACCCGGATTCTCCTGTTTATCAGTAACCACACAATAGTAATTTGATTCCTTTGTGATGCTCTAGAGTTTACACAAGCTCCTTCGGTCCCATTATCTCACTCGGTCTTTTAAATAACTCTTTTAAGTAAGTAGGCCTGCTGTAATTACGCCTTTTTTTACAGATGATGAAATGGGGACTAAGTGAAGGTACACGACTTGCCCAAAGGCACGCAATGAGTGCCTGGAACTTAAATGGAGGTCTTTGGACTTCAAGTCTGGGCCTTTTCTAAGGCAGTGCTGCCCAACGGAAATAGAACGTGTGCCACCTATATAATTTTACATCTTCTAGTATTCCCTTTGAAAAAGTAAAGAGAAACAATGAAATTAATTTTAATAATAAAATTTTATTTAACTCAAAATAGTGTACCTTCAACATGTAATCATGATAGAAATTATTAGTTATATATGTATACATTCGTTGTTGTTTTTTTTTTTGGTCTTTGGAATTCAGTGTGTTTCTTACATTTTCAGCACATCCTCGTTCAGACTAAGCACATTTCAGGTGCTCAAAGCCACAAGAGGCCAGTGGCCACTGTAATTGCAAAAGTGCAGCTCTAATGTTTGAAGCGTCCATTTAAATCTAAAACTAAGCTGTGAAATTTCAGATTTCGTGACCAATAGTCCTAGAAATTACCTAAAATAATTATCTGTTATTGATACATTTTTGTGGTAAAGAACTGTGTCTCCGGCAATAGCCTCAATGGAAAAAAAAGGGAGGGGCGGTCTTAGCATAGAGCCATTGCAGAATACCACTGCCATCTGGTGGCATCCTTCTGAATTGCAAGCAAATTCCCCAGGACAAAATCTTCCAGATTCTAGGAATGGGTTTTTCAAAGCATGTTCTTCTGACTGCATCTGATTTACCACGAAGTTTACTAAAAACGCACACCGCTGAACCCCCACTGAGTCAGATCCCAAACACCCACACTTTTAATAAATTTTCCGAGCGATCATCGTGCCTACTAAATCTTGACTTGAGAATCCTTCATCTATAGAGCACGCCTCCATAAGTCAACCATAGAACATTCCGGGGCAGTGTATGTCTGAAGGGAGACTCATTTTTTCAAGGTACTGCTCTCATATTTTGGGGATCATTCCTTTCTCTTTGCAGTCTGCTGGGTTCTATGGAGTCGTGTGTTGTTCCTAAATAGGAAAAATACCCAGTACCCGACCTGCCCAAGGCACAAAGAAAGCTGAAAAGAATTCATAACCCAATCACTTTTTAAAAGACTGAAAGAAGAAAGTTGACAGGCCATCCCTCCCTGCCCCATGCAACCTTGTTCACAAATAAGTGTAGCTCAAGGCCGCACCTGAGTCAGCCTCTCTACTGGGCCCTTCTCCCTGGCCCCTCCACATGCTACCGTGCAGCTCACAGCCCTCCCCTGCCTCTGAGACTTAGCAAATGCTGTTCCCTCCTTCTGGAACAGCACTCTACATCCTCTTTCCTGGATGACAACTCATCCTCTAGGAGGTAGCCCAGGTGCCATCTACTCAGGAACCCTCCCCGGGACACCCCCTAGGCTGGGCTAGGTACCCCCCTGGTGCCCTGCATGGTGGATTGTCCATGCAGGGTCTGACCTCCTCGCACAACTCTAAGCTCCTAGAGGGCAAGTGTGTGTCTCTTTTCTCTATCTCCACAACGTAGCAAATACCGCCCCAAAGCATGGCATTTAAAAATATTTGCAGACTGAATAAATGTTTTCTGAGGCAATGAGTAGTCCCGTCTTTGAAATAATAGTGCCCATGTGTCTGGAAGAGACTAACGAGACAGCGCTCCGGCTGGTCCGTGAATTTTGCAGGCATCTCCTGAAGCCATGGCAACCACACCTGACAGCTATCACTGTGGGACTTGGGGCCTGTGACTAACTGGGCAAGAGACTGTGGGAGGGGCTGCGATATGGACACCCACCCAGGAGGGGAGGGAGAGAGGGAGGGGTACAGGGAGAGGGCAGGAACATAGCAACCTGGGAATGTCCTCACCGCCTCCCAGGAAGGGAGCCATTTCCCCAGAGGACAGAGGCCTGTCACATCTCGCCCAGCTAATCTGACAGAAGCCAGCTGCCTGGCTCACTGGGCCTACCCCCAGGAAGGCGTGTTCGGGCCGAGAACCACAGGCTGCTGTTTGCCCCCAGGGACGGGGCACAAGGGGAGGGTAATTGACTTGTCTCCCAAATTTATTTATTAATTCCTAGCTACCCCATTTGATGTGGTTTCCAGGAGGCACACCGTTGAAATCTGCCCCCTCCTTCGGCCCCAGGCGGGAACATGTTATACTCACCCTGCAGAGTCCCTGAGGAGGTGGGCAAGACCACCCCCACAAGGAAGACTGTGTGCAGCCAGGGGCCTGGAGAGGGGTTCCACCGTGCAGGCAAACAGCCCATTGAGGGTTGGGATCCCAGCAAAGGGACTCCCAGCCCCAGGCTCCAGCACCGGGGGCGGGGGAGGGGGCAGGGGAGCGTCTCAGGAGGCCCAGGTTAGGGACAGTCCAGCCACCTCCTGGGACTACACAGGGAACACCTCACACAAGTCTCACCTTTCTGCTTCAGCTCCCCAGCTGTGGGAAGGAGAAACCAGTGATGGCTAATGCACTCCAGAAGGCTGTGCCAGAAGATGGAATGTGACAAGGGGCGGGAAACTGCCATTCGCAGCAAAGGGGGGCCCCAAACTGGCAGGAGCGCAAATGTGGGGGGTGTTTCACACCGGCAGCAGAGTCGATCTCCAAGCGCTCACCTGAGGCTTCAGCAGGCAAGAAAATCAGATTTGAATGCAATATTTTTTAAAATGAAAACTCACACAAAATATTGATAATGGCTGAAGGAAATACGAGATTTTTAAATAGAGGACCGGTCTTACTGATGCTCCCTTTTGCCTCAGGCTGCAGTGTGGAGGGGCCCAGCATTGCTTTAGGTCTGTGTGAGGATGTGTGAGGATGAAATCACGGGAAGGAAGGTACTCCTCAAATGTGCCAGGAGGATGAAGGGGTGTACGGCTCAGGGCATTCTGAGGAAGACTGCCACCAGCCAAACAGTACGTTTTGCTGGGGCTCGAGTTATTTGGGTGCAGCAAACCCATCGGAGACAGGAGCTCAGGTCCCCTGATGGGCCCAGAAAGCTTCCAGAACCTGGGAAAGCACAAGCAGAGCTGCCTGTGTGGGCGCCCAGGGAGGGAGAGGCAGACGGGTGAGGGAGTGGATATAGAGGCTGGGGGAGGGCATAGGGCAAGCAGTACCCCCAAGCCCACTCGGGCCCTGGCCAAGGAGCCCCACAGCCTGGCCCATGAGTGTAGGAGCCCAGATCCTGGTCCACATGATTCATCAGGCCTCTGGCTCCTGCAGGCACAGCCAGTCACTGGGGACCCTGACATCATGCCTGCCAGAGAGGTTTACTATCCCCAGCTTGGAAAACTCCAAACTAGCAGATAATGCTGACTCCACAAGACTATAATCACCTTCACCTCCAGAAGGGAAGCCTATCTGCTTAGCCAGACTCCTGCCCCATCACCCAGGACCTTCCCAAGGCCAGGAGCTGCCCCCACCTCCAGGACAAGCCCATTTTCCGGGGATGTTCTCAAGGCTTTACTTCATAACCGCAGGAAGCACTGAGCTCAGAATAGGCAAAGGGAGCTGCGGTTCCAGCCTGCAGAGGCCAAGGACATGGGGGAGGGACAGGGTGGAGTCACAGGCACAGCCAGACACCATCAGGCTTGCCCTGGGTGTTTGGGGCAGGGTGGGAGTGACAGCTAAGATGGTGTCGATACACTGAAGAGACCCAGGCCTCTAGGGAGGACACCTTTAGCTGTTTATGGCTGCCGTTTCTGGAAGGCCATCTGCACCAGGGGCCTCAGTTGGGCCTACGTTCACTCTTATTCCCTCAACAAACAGACACACACTATAGGCCAGGCCCTGGGGCCAGCAGAACCAGACTGCATGTGCCCTCACGCTGCGCTGGATGGACACAGACCACAGTATGCACACACCCAGGCTGGGCCATATCCTGCACCCCAACTCCCCCCAAGGCCTAAACAGAGATCACACTCCTGCAGCATGCACACGCTCTAGGGCTCCCTTCCTCCCCTGTGGATTAACACGGGCTTCCAGTGACAGATGCTGCTCGTTGTTGTCAGTGGATGAGATACGAGAAGCCCACTGCTGAGGCCAGGGCCACTCTGGGCAAGACGACAAAGGATGGGCCGGGTCGTGGGCTGGGTTAGGGCCCGGCCTCTGTCTCGGTCTCCCAGGCTCATCTGGTTCCGCAGGCCTGTGAGCAAGGAGCCGTCTCAGGCTGACATGACGTTGTCTGCTCAGGGGGATCCCAACGCAGAAACGGGACCTGAAGAATGTCCAAGGGTCATAAAATGCAGAGTAAATTCCGTTCTGCCCCCTTTGCTCCCCAGGTCTCAGCTATTGACCCCTCATTAGCCCTACATTTCCTCATCCCAAATAGCCCCTGCCTTCCCCTTTTCTGCTCTTGGCAGCTTCCATCCCCCACCCAGCAGCTGACCTGATCACCCCACCCATCTCTCTCTTCCTACACAACTCACTCCTTTCATTAGGTCACTCCTCTCAAGAACCTTCAGTAGCTCCCTGTCGCCTGAGGATGAACTCTGGCTGGCACCCAGAGCTCCCTTGATATACCAGAACTGACCTTCCTGTTCGTCTGCCACTCCTCTCTTCCCAGACCCTCTCTAGGCCAATGTGGGCACCGTTATTCCAAGAAGTTCTTGCCCTTTTCCATCTCTGCATCTTTTGCAAAGTCCTCTCCTATTCCTGGAATGTCCTCCCCCCCCCCCACCACCAAATCCTCACCATCCTTCAGGGCCCAGCTAAACCTTCACCTCCTCCAAGAAGTCTTCCCTGATGATCAGAATCCACAGAAATTGTTCCTCTCTCCTCCTCTCTACACCATATGCTGCCCCACCCCTGTCCCTGATACACCTCTTACCGTGTTGGGGGCTTTGCTCTTCTTTACTAAATGCTACACTCCCTCAAGGGTAGAAATGGGCTGTGAGGGGACAGGTACAAACTTCCCTGCTTTTTCTCCCCAGCACGGAGCTAGGTACACTTACCCAGAGGCTCTGAGGAAGGCACCATGGGCTTCTCTCAGCCCTGGCCCATTCCAGCCATACCTGATCGTATGATTGTCATCTCCGTAACAGCTTGCCTCTGACCAACCAAACTCCCTGTTCCAGAGGCAGCCCCCACTGGCCAGGGGCTTTGTGGCTCCCAGTCAGGCCAGGGCCTGCTCTGCTGGGCCAGAACCCGCGCACATTCCTTCAGAATTAAACAAGGTCCCATCAGCTCCAGGCTCCCAGCAACACCATGTTCCCATTTGCTTTTTTTTTTTTTTTTTTTTAAGATTTTATTTATTTATTTGACAGACAGAAATCACAAGTAGATGGAGAGGCAGGCAGAGAGAGAGGAGGAAGCAGGCTCCCCGCTGAGCAGAGAGCCCAATGTGGGACTCGATCCCAGGATGCTGGGATCATGACCTGAGCCGAAGGCAGCGGCTTAACCCACTGAGCCACCCAGGCGCCCCCCATTTGCTTTTGAAAGTAACTTTTTGCCCTCCCCAGGGTAGCGAGGCCCACTTGGTTCCAAAGGAAAATTCTCTGGTCTCAAGGCAAAGACCCCAACAGCCACAGGGGAGGATGAAAGGTCACATCCAGGATCACTGAGAAAAATGGACACAAAGCCTGAGACTCTACTCTCAACAGCATCACGCCTAGTGTCCAGCCTGCAGGACACCTAGGGTGCACACATGCACCTAGATGCAAATACAGAGACATACACACACACACACATGTTGCCTCCGCAACGGCCCCACAGGTGGGCTGGGCAGCCTGGCCACCCTCACAAGGCTGGGCCTCTGTCCAAAGCCCATCCTTCCTCTTCCCAAAACAGCATCAAGAAAGGGCAAAAATATGATCCAAAGCATGGCGAGATTATTTTCATGCTCTAAGAGCCTCAGCCCCAGAGACAGAGTGTCTGTTAGCAAAGACAAAAGAGAAGAGTTCCCATCACACCAGTCCCACCTATGGCTGATTGCAGTGGGGGAAACAGACCTGGGAGTGGGGAAGGGAAGGAATGGAGAGGTCAAGCTGCCACACATCTCCAGGCTTCTGGAACATGGAGACGGCAGCCTGACCTTGTCTGCTGGTTAGATAGATTCAAAGATGCCAGTCTTGGAGCTAAAAATGTTGGGGTGCTGTCTCCCGGGACAGCAGGAGAGGGGAGAACCAGAAGAGAGGTGGGAGGACCCTTTTGTCTACCACCCTGCGGCCAGCAGTCCCAGTGAGGGGCCAGGGCACAGGGCAGCAGGGACACCCTCAGTTATTATGGTCACACTTGTCACATATGCTCTGTCTGTGCAGAACCAAGCAAACAGCCTTGCTCTCAGCTTTGGGATCAGAAGGACCTGGCTCTCGATCTTGCTCTGCCACTTGGCCATGAGACCTGGAGCAAGCCACCTAACGCCCTAGGCCTTTGTTTGCATGTCCATGAAAAGAGGATGCTAGAATCCAGCTCACAGGAAAGCTATGGGGATTGAGCATGGTGGTCTGGGGAATCACATCAGGCCTGAGTATGTGTTTGAGCCTAAATGTGATTGAGTCAGACCTGCATTTGGGAAATCTCAGGAACCCCCTGTGCACAGAGCCATGAGACAGAGCTCTCAGACAGAAGGAGGGGGCTCCCAGAAGCCTTCAGTGAAGAGGATTGGGTAGTCATGCCAACTTTGGCTACAAGGGTCCCAGACTGCTCCTGGGTGGTGAGAATGGGGATAGTTTAAGACCACCCATATTTCCTCCATAGGCTCTGAGAGTAGATTCTATCGATATTTGAAGAAACAGGGTCATTATGAGATCAAGAGAAGCCGTAGTCTTGTGACTAGCCCAGTCTATAAGGCGGTTGGAGTCACATGACCTCCCTCCTTAAACTTAATCCATGGAACCATGATACTCTTAGGACCCTGCTCAGACTCAATCGGTATGGCTAACTGAGGAACCCTGGACAAGCCACCCCGGAACCCTGGACAGTCATGCGACCTGGCCACTACCTGTCCAAACATACATGTCTATGTAGAAAACTGTGCTCCTTCTTCAATATTTCTATTAGTCAGGAAATTTTTGTAACATACAGATCGTGTTAGAACAGGCACTCTACTGCCACCTGCAGGAAATCTGCAGTAAGCATTACACACTGACCACCTTCGGAGCTAACATGATTACTGTAAAAAGATGAAAAAGATTTCCAAATAATAACAGTATCTATGATATGAAGAGCGCTCCCTTAACTATAGTGCCCTCGTGCAATCTTGTGCTTGGCCCTGCTTGTGGTCTCCATCCCCCCTAGTATGGGCTGAACTGTGTGCCCCCCAAATCCATACACTGAAGCCCCAACTTCTGGTACCTTAGAAGATGGCTATATTCAGAGATGAGGTCTTAAAGAGGTGATTAAAGTAAAATGAGGCTGTTAGATGATCCCTAATCCAATGGGACAGGTGTCCTGACAGGAAGAGGAGACTCTGACACACAGGGAGACACCAGGGGTGCACGCATAGAGGGACTGCCACGTGAAGAAGACAGCAAGAGAAGCAAGAGGGTGGCCGCCTGCGGGCCAAGGAGAGAGGCCTCTGAGGAAACCAGCTCTGCAGTTGGACTTTGGACTTCCAGCCTCTGGAACCCTGAGCAAATACATCTGTTTTTTCAGTCACCGGGTCAGTGTCAGCCCCAGCTCCCAGAGCCCCTTCCTCAGTTACACTAATCCTCAAGACAGATTTGGAGATTTTCTCCAAATAAACCCATCAGGATGGGGGACAAGTGAGGTCCTGAAAATGGCGACTAACAGACCTGGCCCCCACCTGGCTGCACAAGCGTCCCCAACCCTCCAGTGATCCTGGTGCCAGGGGATCTGGAAATACTTAGGGCCCTCCATCCACAGCCAAACCTGGATCCCTCACTTCACTCCTACATCACCCAGAGATGAGGTTCGTGAGGCACTTGGGGGAGACCTCTGGCTGCCCCGGAGTGGGGCTAGGGCACTCAGAGGGGTGATAGCAAGCAATCACAAAGCGCCCAATGTGCTCAAGGCCAGGGTGAAGGGATGTACCCCAAGATTCCTGCCTGAGTTCCAAAAGCTCTGCTGTCACCCTGTAGACTGATTCTCCCAGATGGCCCAACTCTCACCCACCCTAGACTCTCCCCTTCCTCCAAACAGGGGTCTAGTCAGGCCTGGGCCACAGCTGCAGCCACAAATCCCATAGCCACACAGATGGACCCAGCTTCTGCTTCTGCTCCATCTCCTCTGAGAACTAGGAGTCTGGGCCTAGGTCCGGCTCCCTTCCTGCCCTCCGGCAGCAGAACTGGCCACGGGTGTGGCCCAGAGGCTGCCTCATCTTCAAATACACCAGCCTGGTCCCCCATGACATTGCCAAACATGAGCATTAAAAAAAAAAAAAAAAAAAAAGCTTTGAAAATCTGGAGACATGGAAGGATTTGGAAAGGCAATTCTGGGGTAGGGCGGCCCAGGACCCACCAGCCAGTCTGTAGAAATTGCTGGACTGAGAGACAGGCCCCAGCCTCAAGGCCTGAGTGGCCCTCAGCCTATAGTGCCCTCACCCTCCCTGGCCACCAGGAGCCAGGATGAAATCACAGTAAGAATATATCTGCCCCAGGGGTCACCTGCTTGCTTATTTCCTGTGTGCAGGATTAGCTCCCTGCTGCCAAGGAGCTCACTTGCTCATTCATTCCACATACATTAAGCCCCTATTACCTTGTGCCTTGCAGGACACTGACTGCGGTGTGAGCATCCTCACTCTGAAAGATGGGCCAGATTGAGCTATGGTAGCAGCCAGCAACAGAGTAATTGTCAGAGAACTTGCAGGCTGCTTGGATGCTGGAGATCATCCAGCCAGATCCTCTACAGACAAGGGACGGACATCCAGGAAGTGACATCATTTCCCAAGGTCACATTCGAAAGTGCAGAGCTGAGACCTGAACACTTTCCATGCCGCTAGAGGATCCCAGAAGCCCCAGTGACCCTGGGGCCAATAAGAGTGGACCTCCTGAGCTTGGTGGTCATTGCCAGGCTGTGTCCTTAGGGAGCCCAGCTGAGCCCAGAACGTGTTCCCCAGCCAGGGCTCCATATGGCCATACTTCCAATGTCACATCTGAGGCCAAAAGCCCCACACTTCCCCCACTTCCAAACTAGGAAGACAGGGCAGAATCCAGAGATGTCCAGATCTTCCCCCGCAAACCCAGAGATTCTCTAGCATTCCCTCTCTGGGGAAGTGCCACATCCCCCACCGCCCAAACTAGAAACCGTCCTTGACACTCCATCTGTCACCTGCTCAGATAAGGTGCCCTAACCCAGGATGACCATTGCCTGCCCTCCCTGCCCCCGGCTCCCCAGAGGCCAGGTCCAAAAGGGCCTTCCATAGGATCATACTCAGTGAAAGAACAGGGGTCTGTGTCCCCGCCTGGAGAAAAAGCAAGCCTATGTCCCCCAAAGAGGACAGCTTCGGTTAAAGCTCTGCTCTCAGCAAACCAGCTCTGTGTTCAACTCTCGAGCTGTCGTAGCTCCCTGAAGCAGGCATCCCGAAATTAGCTTGGGGCAAGGACCGGGGAGTCAGGGCACACATCTCAAAACACCCAGAATGACAGCTCTGCCCTATTTCACAACAGCAGAGAGGAGGACTAGCCACAGCCAGCCAGCAGGCATGAGGCCCATACTGCTGGGCCGACACCACATTTTAGTTTGAAGTTTGTTGTCTACACAACATTCGGACAGTTCACACTAAAGTCCAGATTTGAGGGACGCCTGGGTGGCTCAGTTGGTTAAGCAGCTGCCTTCGGCTCGGGTCATGATCCCAGCGTCCTGGGATCGAGTCCCACATCGGGCTCCTTGCTCAGCGGAGAGCCTGCTTCTCCCTCTGCCTCTGCCTGCCTATGCTCGCTCTCTCCCCCTCTCTCTCTCTGATAAATAAATTAAAAAAAAAAAAAATCTTTAAAGTCCAGATTTGAAAATAGGACCGCCGGCTTCCCTGGGTGGTCATGGCCCCCCTGCAGCACCCCCTGCTGCAGACGGGGTCGCCACTGTGCATGGAGCACCGTAGCTGCGGTGCCTACCACTGCCCCTGCTTCCCAACCGCCAGGCCCAGGGCCCTTACCTTCGTTCTGGGGCCTGTCTCTCCTCCCCTTGCATTTCCTCCTGGGTCCCTGTGCACGCTGGAGTTGGTGAATCCTCATTTTAGGACCTGAGAATAACCTTACTCGTGGACTAACACGGCTCCATGATGTGTCTGTTCACAGGACAGCCCATCCCTGGCCTGCAGTAGCCAAGGTGGAAGGTGCCAGCCCGCCTGGGATAGAAGAGAGGGCCACGGCAGAAAAGACAGCTTTGTCATACAGCCTGCAGTGGAGCAGGAGGGAGAGCCTCAGGGAGCCCAACAGACTGCTGTGCTAGAAGGGGAGGTGACCCTCAAACCAGGGGGATTGGGGGCTTGTGTTTTCCTTGACAGATTCTAAAGCAAGGTTCTTTTCCCTAGTACAAGAGCATCCGCTCGGTCCTTCTGTCCCCACCCCCCGACTCAGAGTTCCCCCCACCTATTGGCTGTGCCACCGGACAGGAAAGGTGTGGGTGGGACTGATGCCTGCACCCACCCCAGAGATCTCCAGCTCACCACTGAGAAAAGGCCACCAGTGTGGGAAGGACTTCAGCGGCAAGGAGCTTTCAGCCCCATGGTGACCAGAGGGAGGGAGGAAGCTGAAGCAGAAGAAAGGCAGGGGTAGGGGGCCTCTCTAGGGACAGGGGCCAAGGGCACATGCCCTCTGGGGGCCCTGAAGGGAGGGGCAGGGGGCTTCTCGAGGGACAAGGAGATGGAAAGATCAAAAGAGCAAATCCAACCGTCCAACTGCCTCCACGACTACCCAGACCACCAACTCTGTCTGTCCCCTTTGAATTCCCTCCCTGGAAACTAGAGTACAGCCCTGACATCTTTCCGCCCCTCACTTTTCTCCTACAAGCACACACCACTGCCAAAATGAAAAGCAGACTCCTTAGTCAAATTCACTCTGGTCACAGAGACACAAAGGGGTGATGTGGACGTCACCTAGCCAATGAAACCTTGAGTAGGGTCCCACTTCACAGCCAGGTTATGGACGCCAGACAGAACTACTACTGCCACAAACCCAGGACTGTAAAAAACAGGCTTCAGGCAGAGCACAACTCTCCATTTTTCGGTGGGTATACAAACGTCGACTGATTTATCACTCGGCGGGCACCAAAGGTTTAATGAAAATTTACTGGCAGAAAACTCAAGGTTGAGAAAACTTTGAGCCATGTACTTCATATTTTCCTGCAAATCAGGACGAGGCAGCGAAGATTTCGTCTAAGCTGTGAGAAGACATCTTATTTGGGCTCTCAAGTGCCAAGTCCCCTCTGGTGCAGGGCGCAGGCCCCACCGTCCTAGTATGCCGTCATTCCTGCCGACCGGCCGTGGCGGGCCACAGGCAGCCAGGAGCTCATCCAGCCTCCGGCAGGGTCTGCCAGGAGCCTTCTGGACTCTCCCGCCCAGCCCAAGCTGGGTCATTGACAGGCCAGAGTCAGAAGAACAATCTATGGGATGATAATGAGGACCACAGAGATAGACAGGACCTTCCCTGGCCCAAGTGGGTGTCCCTGTTTCCTCCTCGCAGACCCCACCAGCTCAGCCAGACTCCTGTCCCCTGGGTGTCTGTGTGTCACACACACACACACACACACACTCCACTTCCTGGTCCTTTTTCCAGAAATCCGCTTGGGCAGCTGGAAATGACCTCTCAGGCTCCCTTTCTCACAACATCCCACACAAGCCCGGAGAGCAGGCTTTCTCCTCCGAAGGTTTACTGCCAATCCTGAAGGAAAGCAGAGTGGGAATGAGAAAATGAACGACCTCGGGAAGACAGCCTTCCTCTGCGGCTTTACAGTCACCAGCCTGGCCTGCCAGCGCTAACGCTCTGTCCGCCATGAAGCCAGCCAGCCTCCCTTTTAACCTTCTCCCTCTTCCCAGCCTTCCCCCAACTGCCAACTCCAGGCCCTTCAACGGCCAACAACCTACTCTCCCAGCTTTGATTTATCTCCACCAGAGGGAATGCATAGTGAGATCCAGCCCCACTCCCAGCACCTTTTTAAAAAATTATCTCAAGCCCACCCAGGCCCGGACAGATGGAGGCACAAAGACACACCTCTGGATCCTAGGGACAGAGCTGGGGCCCACGCCAGCCACGCCACACACTCTCCCATACAGGACAGACCCACGGACACACTGACGCACCAAAAGTCTGCCCTGTGCTAAGAGACATTTGGGGTTTCTTTTGAGGAAAAACACTCTGCTCCAAAGAAGGCTCCTGACAAGCCGGGTTTTTTTGTTTTTTTTTTTCCAGAGTGGCTGGATAAATTGCTTTTCTGCAAAAATAAACACAAGTGAACTGCATTAGCTGAGCGAGTGACACATTAGTTACAGATGCAAGGCCTGTCAGAACATTGAGGGAACAGCTTTTATTGGGGAAAGGCCGAGAGACTCATAAATAACCAGTTGGCAATCTCGCATAAACATTTGTGCGTTCTCATAAACACCGCCTACCACAAGCGCTGGCCCGGCTGCCAGTGCGGCCTGGAAGAGCCCTCCCCCCTCTTCCTCAGAGCACAATATGGCAGCGAGGCGGAGGCTGGTCCCAGGCGCCTCTTCTCCCACAGTCCCAGCTCCTCAGACTCATGCTCGTGTGCCGTGGGGTAGAAAGAGAGATCTAAGCCCCCATCGTCAACATGGGCCAGAGGATGAGAATCGAGGGCCAGCCCCAGTGGGACAACCGGTCCACTTTCCTCCCTCTACACAGACTAGAAGAAGAGAAGAGAATAAAGGGATATAATTGCCCTGGGGGCCGAGTGAGGAATTCACTAAAGCCAAGTGAGGAATTTAGAAAGTACAGAAATGCCCACTGAGTACGACTCCCCTGGAGCCCATCAGAATCGTCAGAAAAGTGGGATGAGGGAAGCGTCACCCCAACTCCAAGAACATAGGCCACAGAGAGTGGCCCCTGCCTCGTCCAACCATCCACAAGCAGAGTCTGGGCTTCCTCCCACGGTCTCTTGGTCCTTGTCTCGCACCCTGGGGTTCTCTCCTCTGAGCCGAACACTTCAGAGCCACATCTAGGGCAGAGCGGGCCATGTGAGTGGACTCACGTCTGTCCTCTCCACTCCTCTTATGGTACCTGCCAACCCAACAAGCACCTGGTACCCTCATCCATCATGCCTCTCCCAAGCCAAATCCACTTTCTAGAAAGGATCCAAAGCACTAACTCACTCGTCCTGAGGTATGAGTAACACTCTCTGTGCTCCCTTCTCATCCCTCCCCCTCTCTTCTCTGCCACAGATGCTCAAGGCAGAGGGACAGAGTGTGAAGTGGCTGGATTTAAAGCAAATAGCTAACACTCATCATCTTTGCTGAACTTTTGAATCAGCCAAGAAGGGGGAGGAATTGCGATCTTTTCAGGGAAGCGAGTGTGGAGAGAAAGAAGAGAATGTCCACTGGCTCCGAGACGGCACTACAATGATTAGCTTCGAAACCAGCTCCACTACCACATCTCAGTAACTTCCTGTTGATCCTTCACATCCCACCATATAAAAGGCCCAAATCCTTAGATTGAGTAGCCTTCTCCTATAGCCCTCCTATTTCTTTTTTTTTAGATTTTATTTATTTATTTATTTATTTGACAGAGAGATCACAGGTAGGCAGAGAGGCAGGCAGAGAGAGAGGGAGAAGCAGGATCCCCGCTGAGCCCCGCTGAGCAGAAAGCCTGATGTGGGGCTTGATCCTGAGATCATGACCTGAGCCGAAGGCAGAGGCTTAACCCACTGAGCCACCCAGGCGCCTCAGCCCTCCTATTTCTTGACCTGGATCCATCCAGCCTTCAACTTGACTTCCCTCACTGACCCTCATGCACCTTGTGGTCCAGCCAGACAAGTTCATCCCTCCCCTCCTCAACCCTGTGTTAGAATTTTGTGCTTTCTTGTACCTCGGTGGCTCTTCCATGAAAGCCTTTCTTTCCAGTCCTGCAAGTCCAACTCCAGCCCACCCTTCCAGACTCAACTGAAACGCCTCTTTAGGTCTCCCTCCTTTGACCTCTGGGAGAATTTTCTCTGTTCCTTGTTGCTGAGTTTCCCTCTTCTTCTAAGTTATTGGTCTGTCTGGCCCATCTGCCACAAGAAGTTAAACCTTCAGATCTGTGTCCTATTAATCCTTCAGGTTTCCCACCCTTCCAGGCCCTCACCAGCGCCTGGGACATGGTAGATGTGTTAAATCCATGAAGGAAGATGGGGACGGCGTCTAGATTCGTGGTCGTGATGGCGGTGGGGGTATGTGATGGAAATTGGCCAACAAATCCACCCCGGGCAGCCTCCCTTTTGGCTTTCATTCTGCTGCTCCACAAAGAACAGAGCTGTTGTTGCTTTGGAAGAGAAATTAAGATGCCAGGCAGGTAAAGACAGCCAAACACCATCGCTCTATTGAATCGAGCTCAGCAGTCCAGGCTCTTTCTTCCCATCAACAAATGGAATGCTTTATGAGAAAATACAAAGCACAGCCCTAGATAGAAATATTGAAGGCTTCTTGGCCAGGACATCCCTCGGGAGGGAACACAGTGTAGCCATAATTTATTGCATTCGATATTTTCGCTTCCAATCTTATTTTTATAGACATTATTTCATAGGCTGCAAGTCAAACACAGATGGAAAAGATTCCGGCTTTGTAATAAGAGAAGGTTTATGGCGGGCCAGCCCTGCTGCTCTGGGTTTGTGTGTAAGTAAACCCACATTATCATGTCCTTAGGTGGGGCAGGGAGATGCCTTTATTATGTGTTTGGACTTTGATCCAACAATTCTGCCTTCATCTCTCCCCTAGGCCAGGGCCTCCGGATACTCCCAACGGGAGGAAGTAACAAACACCGTACTGGGGCAAGAGGGAGGAGCCATGGGCCAGCCTTTGAAACGCATTCTTGGCTCTGGCCCGACCTGCCATTCCGTGGGTCTTCAAAGGGCTTTGACCCAGGGACAGGGCCTACACCCCAAAGGACAGCGGTGAAAGGAAGTGGACACTACGGTGTTATATGGATGACTCTGTGTTGAGTGATTTGTACCATCTTTGGGGACCGGGTGTGGAGATCGGACAACTGAGCTCATACTGACTGTAAAACACCCTTGAGATTTTCTGTGCACAGTATATCGCAGGTAGTCTCATCCAAAGAACTTGTTTTTTAAAGATTTATTTATTTTTTTGAGAGAGAGAGAAAGTGTGTGTGCATGCCTACATGAAGCGGGGGAAGGCAGAGGGAGAGAAGCAGACTCCATGCCCAGCATGCAGCCCAACGCAGGGCTTGATCTCAAGACCCAGAGATCATGACCTGAGCTGAAACCAAGAGTTGGACGCTTAACGGACTCAGACACCCAGATGCACCCCCACCACCCGTCACTACCAACAAACGTTCTTAAAAACATCATCTGGGGGTGCTTGGTTGGCTCAGTCAGTTAAGCGTCTGCCTTCGGCTCGGGTCATGATCCTGAGGTTCTGGGATCAAGCCCCTCTTCGGGCTCCCGGCTCATTGGGGAACCTGCTTCTCCTTCTCTCTCTGCCTGCAGCTCTGCCTGCTTGTGTTCTCTCTCTGTGTCAAATAAATAAATAAAATCTTTAAAAAATAAAAAATAGGGGCGCCTGGGTGGCTCAGTGGGTTAAAGCCTCTGCCTTCAGCTCAGGTCATGTTCCCAGGGTCCTGGAATGGAGCCCGGCATTGGGCTCTCTGCTCAGCGGGGAGCCTGCTTCTTCCTCTCTCTCTGCCTGCCTCTCTGCCTACTTGTGATCTCTGTCTGTCAAATAAAAAAAAATTTTTTTTAAAGCTTTAAAAAAATAAATAAATAAATAATTTTAAAAAATAATAAAATCATCTGGTTTACGATATTCATAGTCTGGATGTACTAAGGTTTGTTCAATCGGCCTCATTTGGTCTGCAGAGAGAAAGAGTGTGCTCAGGGAGAGAGAAGGGCAGAGGCAGGAGATGTAAGAAGGAGAAAGGAGAAAAGGAGAGGGAGATAGAGAAGATGGAAGAGGACCAGCCCAGAGCAAGGGGGCCAGGAGGTCTTGGCCCCAGGCGTGACCCCCACACAACCACAGACACACTGCTAACAGCTTGCCGTTTGGAGTTGAGTGAGGGGCCTCGAAGCCCTGCCGCCCAGCCCTG
Source organism: Mustela lutreola (assembly GCF_030435805.1). Lineage (NCBI taxonomy): Eukaryota > Metazoa > Chordata > Mammalia > Carnivora > Mustelidae > Mustela > Mustela lutreola. The sequence continues at coordinate 69,905,348 of NC_081298.1, forward strand.
AAGCCCCGCCGCCCAGCCCTTCCTTGTTTCGCTCTCCGGGTGGGCGGGAAGCTGCCCCCAAGAAGCAATGAGAGCGGGTGTCAGAGAACACTGGGATCGGGGAGGAGGGGGCAGAAGCCACATTCAGCTGGGAGGGTGAGAGGAAAGCGAATCAAGGCGGATGGGCCCCTCTGGGGCCTTGGGAAGGGTGACCTGTCCTACTCACCAGGATTCTGGGGGATTCCACTGGAGGAATGGCGGTGTGAAGTGAAATGTCATGAGAGCCCGTCCCCCGGCTCTCCAGCCATGGAGAGCCTGTCAGTAGGGCTCTGGGAGAGAGGAACGCCCCCACCAACTGCCTGGCAGCAATGGTATCTCTGATGTTTTATTGTGCAGGCGTTTCTACTATGCACAACTGCAGGGGTACGATTCTGGGGGAGCCATCCTTGAGGGAATCCCTGAGTGTTCAGGCAGACCCGAGGAAAAGGGGATCTACACCCCGAAAGCCTCTGCCCTCACTGGGCCCAGTCACTTGTGCTCTGCTGGGGCGGTCACACCTCCACGGCGGCCTGGCCAGGGATGGAAAGCTTTGCATCAGCAGCGGGTAAAGAATCTGCTTCAGGGGCGCTGGGTGGCTCAGTGGGTTAAGCCGCTGCCTTCAGCTCAGGTCATGATCTTGGGGTCCTGGGATCGAGTCCCACATCGGGCTCTCTGCTCAGCAGGGAGCCTGCTTCCCTCTATCTCCCTCTCTGCCTGCCTCTCCGTCTGCTTGTGATCTCTGTCAAATAAATAAATAAAATCTTTTTTTAAAATATTAAAAAAAAAAAAAAGAAGAATCTGCTTCAGGCAGCAGTGTGTGTCAGGAAAACCGTGCCTACCACCTGGGCTGCTTGAGAAATCAGCCCCAGGTGCCCAGTACAACAGACGGAAAACTGAATTTCGCAAAAGGTTATAACCAGGTGTGGAGGGCATGGTGCATTCTGGTGACTTCCCATCCTTGGGGAAACAGGGCACGCGTCCCCGATCCTCCCAGCACTAGATGTCCCAGTGGGTTCTTTGTCCATCACAGGGCTCTTCCCCAAGCCTCACCCCTAAAAACGAAGTTTGAGCCCTCTCTCTGTGCCCTTGGACTTCACTGTGGGAGCCCCCATATTCCCTTTCTGTTTAAGCCCATTTGGATTGGTCTTATTTTCTTCTAAAGATTTTATTTATTTATTTGACACACGGAGAGAGATCACAAGTAGGCAGAGAGGCAGCCGGGGAGTGGGGGGTGGGGAGAAGCAGGCACCCCGCTGAGCACAGAGCCCGATACGGGGCTCCATCCCAGGACCCTAAGATCATGACCCGAGCCAAAGGCAGAGGCTTAACCTACTGAGCGACCCAGGTGCCCCTGGATTGGTCTTCTGTTGCTTGCTGCTGCTAATGTCTCAGCTGATACACCAGACTAATTATGGACTAGGGAACATTTCAAACCAAAGAACTAAATCAGAATAAGAACGAGGCACCCAAGGGTCGGGGTTCCATAGGACTTCAGGAGAGAGACATAGAGGCAGCTGCCAGACCCGCAGAGGACGGCCAGAAGCGGTAGCACCCTTAAAGGTGGACACGACCCACCTCTGTTCTGAGCCCCACTCTTCAGGAGACCCACATTTCTCACACACACATACACACACACACACACACAAATGCACACACACGCACACTCACGAATGCACACACGCACACACATGCACAGTTAAACACATGACGGCCCTAGTCCTTGTGGAGAGGGCCCTCAGCGTGAGCACAATATGATCTCTAACCCTGAACATCCACGCTCATGGGTAACGCCGTCCAGGCCCCAGGGAAATGCTTCTCCACAACGTTTGAGTTGCATCCTTGCATCAAGAGGAGACTGTGTTCAAATGCTATAAACACATGCGGGTCGTGTCGCTACTGACACAGACAGGGCCCTGCGCCCTGGAGGACGGAGGGGTGGAAGCACTTGGGGGAAGCCAGATGAATTCACTAAGTCCTTCCTCTCGCAGAGCAAGAAGGCAATAGAAGGAGGGCAGCAAACATGCATTTTCTTGCTTCTCTTTGTGGTTCCAGTAGTACTCCCCAATTAGCAATGCTACAGGTGTATGTGGGGCAGCCACAGAACACTTTCCAGTGTAAATCACTCATAATTCTCCCACATTTGCAGGTCCTATGCAGGTCAAGATACAGCATGTATAAAGTGTGAGCCTGATTCTTTACATTGGCAATGAGACAGATGTGGAACAACTATAGGATTTTATTTTTATAAAAATTTTTATCAGATCTAATAAATTGGCAAGACTTAAATTAAAAATTCAGCTTTGGAGCGCCTGGGTGGCTCAATCGGTTAAGCCTCTGCCTTTGGCTCGGGTCATGATCCCAGGGTCCTGGGATGGAGCCCCATATTGGGCTCTCTGCTCAGCAGGGAGCCTGCTTCCTCCTCTCTCTGCCTGCTTCTCTGCCTACCTGTGATCTCTATCTGTCAAATAAATAAATAAAAATCTTTAAAAATTTTTTTTAAAAAATTCAGCTTTGTTTAAATATTTAATTGAGATTTTAGTATTAGATAAAATGTATAGGCTATATTACTGGTTAATATGTGCCTTTTAATTCTAAGAGATAATTTTGAATATTTTAAAGAAAAGTAACTTGTCAGGCACCTGGGTGGCTCAGTGGGTTAAAGCCTCTGCCTTTGGCTCAGATCATGATCCCAGGGTCCTGGGATCGAGCCCCGAGTCAGGCTCTCTGTTCAGCCCGGAGCCTGCTTCCCCCACTTCTCTGCCTGCCTCTATGCCTACTTATGATCTCTCTCTCTCTCTGTCAAATTAATAAATAAAATGTTAAAAAAAAAAAAAAAAGAAAAGTAACTTGTCAAAAACTTATATGAGAGTTTTGATCTTTTACATTTTAATTTGCACTTTTTTAAATTAAAACACACAATGTTTTTTACGTTTCGGTTATCTGTTGCTGTATAACAAAGCCCAAATTTCAGTTGTCGAAAAGAAATCATTTTTTATTTATTACAGTTCTGTGGATTGACTGGCTCAGGGGTCACTTGGTGGCCGGTGGAAGGGGTCTCACATGGCTACCGTCAAAAGGTGGAAAGGGCGAGAGTCAAATGCAGGTTCATTTGTACAAACAAGATGGCAGCATCTTGACCCTCATAGCTGGTATCAGCTGGGATGGCAAGAACAATCCCAGTCTGGCTGACTGTCTTGCTTTCTCCTGTGAATTTTCCCCATGGCTAGCTTGGCCTCTCCATAGCATCTCAGTCTCAGAGGAATCCAGCTTCTTACATGATGGTTGCCTTGTTCTAGAGCAAGTGTTGTAACAGACCCAGGTGGAGGCTGAAAGGCTCCCTGGGCCCTCTCCTCAGGAATCACACAGTATCACTGTCACTGCTTTCTGTGGGCCAAAGTGGGTCACAGGGACAGCTCAGATTCCAGACAAAGGCCTGCACGAGATCATAAACACCACGAGAGGTGGTTTACTGCGGGCTAGCTTTGAAGACTAGCTCCCACAGGCTGCCCTCTGGCCCCCCAATGAGTCACGTCCCTCACACATCCGAATGACTGTACACTCACCCTCCAAGGCCCCTGAAGTCTTGGCCAGGCCCTCAGTATCTACATCAGGTCCTGAGAAGAGGAGGCCCCTTGGGTGTGGTTGCTTTGAGAGGGTCCTTCTTGTCTTAATTAAAGGTCTGTGACTAAAAGAGACAAGTTGTCATCCCCTCCAAACCCCACAGATAGTAAGGAGGTAGGCACAGGATAACTGCATTAGATGCTCTCGTTCAAAAAGGGGATGAAACCAGTGCAGAAAGCAATTCTGGTACCAAGCCAATTCCTTAATTAGCGCTTAATCCTATTCTCTGGAAGTTGGTCTCTGTGGTTCTTGGCCCTACTCTGAGTTAGCCTTCATTCTCTAGAAGAAATGGTCAGTGTTTGTGGCCAAATTGACTTCTCAACCTCTTTCTTGCCCATAATAAAGGATTCTTCAGGGGCGCCCGAGTGGCTCAGTCCATTAAGCATCTTCCTTTGGCTCAGGTCATGATCCCAGGGTCCTGCTCAGCGGGCAGCCTGCTTCTCTCTCTGCCTGTCACTCCCCCTGCTTGTGCTCTCTCCCCCCTACTTCTGTGTCAAATAAAAAAAAAAAAAGGACTCTTCATTTTGAACAGTCTCTGCCCCTTTCAATCTAAGCTGAAAAAAATTTTTTTAAATATGTGGGTGTCTTATATACCAAATTAAGCCTACTCCATGAGAGAAAAGGCCCCTCTCACCTGAAGCCACCTGTGAGGTTGCAGTGAGATTCTCAGTCTCCAGAGAGGACCTAAGAGGTACACACTTACATTCTTAGAAGTCCTGGTATGTACACAAAGGGCCTAAAGACAGGCCCTTAAATATGAGGCCTTCACAAAGGGTCTTACAGCCATACCCTTGACTCTACCACACTGTACTGGCTGCACCTGGATTTTCTTTGCCCTGAGGCCAGTCATTGATTTTTGAGCTTTTTTGCTGGTTGGAATATAGACCTGGCCTCCTTAGATTTACTAATTTTGCTCCAAAACTTCTTTCGTTCATTTTGACCTTTTCCTATTTTATCTATTTTTCCAGCCTCCAATAACAATCTCCTTACTGTGTTTCAAAACTTCCATAACACTCTCCCCAAGGTTCATCAGCTTCTGCTCCCCATTTGCTTTCTGTCCCAAAGCAAATGCCACAGGTTTTAAGTTTTTGTTACAACACTTCCTTCCCACACTGCGGTAGTTGGTCTTCAAAGAAGGCCCCAATGAACAAACCTCCTGGTATTTATGTGGTCTATGGACCCTGTGTGGTCCCCTCCACACTGAAGCATGGCTATGACTCATGCTAATACATGGGACACAGTAAATATATGTTGCCTAAGTTTTAGACATAGACTTGAGCTTCCCCTTCCACTTTTTTTTTGGAATACTTGCTTCTGGGAATCCTGCTACCATCTGGGACATCTAGTTACCCTAGTAGAGAGATCACGTGGACAGAGAAGGACCCAAGGATTATATGAAAAGAAGGAAAGGACAAGCTGTCCCAGCACCCAAATGGAGCCCTTAATGACTCCTGCCCCATCTACCAGCCAGCCACAACCACATGAGAATATCCAAGCAAAGCAGCAGAGGAGATACTCAGCTCTGCCTGGTCAACCCACAGACCATGAGAGATAATAAAATCATCTTTAATATTGCTTAAACCACCAAGCTTTGGAGTGTTTTGTTACATGGCAATAGCTAGCTAAAACAACTTTGAATACAATCACACTTTGTTTTTAATCCTATAGGTCATTACTGTTCCCTAGAACACAAACTATGAGTTCTCTCTTATAAAAGCATAATGACTGGGCACCTGGGTGGTTCCGTGGGTTAAGCTGCTGTCTTCCGCTCAGGTCGTGATCCCAGGATCCTGGGATGGAGCCCCACATCAGGCTCTCTGCTCGGGCAGGGAGCCTGCTTCCCTCTCTCTCTGCCTGCCTCTCTGTCTACTTGTGCTCTATGTCTGTCAAATAAATAAATAAAATCTTAAAAAAATAAATAAATAAAAACATGATGACTGATTCTGCTGAAATTAAGACAAGAAAATAAATTTCACAGAATAAATACATGTTAATTTGTTAATTGTGAATGTCTTTATTGTATTATTCACCCAAACATCACTAGCCCATCCACAGAACCCCTAATGTAGTCAACAATAATTCAATTTGGTTGTCTTCAATATTTTGCAAACTTTCAGTCATATAAAAGTCATAACTATATATGTAGTTTCAATTTTATCATTTGAATTTAAACTCGTCAAGGTTGAGGGATAGAACATACTCTAATGAAAACAGTTTGTTAGCTTGACTTACAACTTTTAAATATTTAGACATATGATCTGTGGACCTATACTTACACCCCTCCCCCCAGGAGTGGATATCACTAGAACCAATATAACAGGTATCTGATCAAGAGGGAGTGATCAGGGCGCCTGGGTGGCTCAGTGGGTTTAGCCACTGCCTTCGGCTCAGGTCGTGATCTCAGGGTCCTGGGATCGAGTCCCGCATCGGGCTCTCTGCTCAGCAGGGAGCCTGCTTCCCTCTCTCTCTCTCTCTGGCTGCCTCTCTGTCTACTTGTGATTTCTCTCTGTCAAATTAATAAATAAAATCTTTAAAAAAAAAAAAAAAAAAAAAAAGAGGGAGTGATCAGAGGTACTGCTATAGCCAGAAGGGAACTTGGATTCTTAACTCGGCCAGAAGGAACACCTGAGCAACCACCCCAGAAAAGACCAGAAATGAGCATGGTGCAGGCGTAAGGTGGGGTGGGGTGAAGTGCAGTGCCGGGAAACCCACCTGCCCCATCTCCAGAGCCAATCACTGCTCCATTGGCCAAACTTAAATGGCCTGGCCTGACCTAGGACCAGGTGTGGGAACACCACAGAGCTAAACCCATCCCCAGAGTTGTCCCGAAACCTGACTTGTTCTAGAGTTCCTCCCATCCTTCCCAGGCCCCCAGATCCAGGCCCAGGGCCTAGTGCTAGGCCAGGAGAGATCTAGAGTCAAACTGAGTCAGAGTTTTCTACTAACAAGTATCTGAGATTCATGCTTTCTACATCCAATCATTTTTACAGTGGTAATTATGCTTCCTTTTTATCCCATAGTTTCCTTCCAAGAATTATATCTGAAAAACCTTCATTTTTTCTTTGCAAAACTAAGGTGGGAAAGATCTGTGCACATTTTCACTCAAAGTGTCAAGTGGGAAGAAGAGACTAGGGGACAGAGAGGTTGAGTTGAGGATGTGGTGGGAGTTGTGGGTCTCCTTGAAGACCAGGAGAGCCAGAGGTGTGTGGCTAGGATCACACCTATGTCTCAATTCTTCAGGCCTGCGCTGGAAACAATCTGCTCCCCAGACCACACATGTCTGGGGCCTGGGTGCAGCTCACACAAACTTCCCTTGTGTGCCCATACACCTTGACACAAAGGATGGCCCCTGACACTGTCTTAGCGGGAGAAGCTAGGGAAGGTGGTCTGAGAACTGAGCACTTTCTCCAAGAGAAACAAACCACCAACGAACAGGACAAGCTAAACCATCAAGTCCTGGTAAAAATCAAGTTGACTCTTTCATTGGTTTTCTCACTAATCATCAGGTAGGTGTTGGGAGAAAGGCCAAATTCATTAGAGATGAATAAATAAATTATTTCTTTTCCGCCCAGATGAACTGAAGTGTGAGTTAAATTTTCAACCCTGTGACACACACAAAAATAGAGGAGCCGCCCAGCTCTGCCATTGGCCTTTCCAGCTGAAAACAATGACCCAGGCAGATGACAAGCCCTGGACCCTGGATCCTAAGTTGCCTCATGTGGAACGGGTCATGGCAGAGCAGGACAAGGTCGCCCTTCCACCCAAGTGCACCCATCAGCCTTCTGGGCTCATGCACACCAGCTCCCCTCCTCCTGGCTTATCTGTGCTTTTTTTTGAGGGAAAGAAGTTTCTAATTCTCTTTCCAGGTCCTTCCTGTCCGTGGCATTTGGGCTTCCACGTCGGGGCCACTGTCTCAGAGGTTGCTCAGATTCCTCCTTCCCCCGGGGAGGTGGGGGGAGGTGGGGCTTTGGGGTGTGAATTTAGTGAGGTCCAAGGGTGCCAGGTGTTGGGGTGGGTGTTGGGGCAGACAGGGGAGAAGGGATCCACACATGGGGAGGGCAATGCTGCCACCTGCTGGAGCCCAAGAGAGAGACAGTCCAGCTGTGCAGCCAGGTTCCCTGGGCCTTGTGGAACCAGCTCTTGAATCTTGCAGTCAAATGATTTGCTTCCTTTTTCCAGAACAGCATCCCACCTAGTCCTCCATTTAGCCATTTGGTTTACAGGTTGGAACAAGATCGCCATCCCATTTTACAGATGAGGGAACTGATGCCCAAGAGAGAGCCAAATGCCATCTGAAGTCACATGACCAGGATGGCATTTGGTCTCTGGCCTCCCAACCAAGAGCTGTGTCCCCTTCTCAGTGCTCAGACTAGGATGCCCCAGGAAACAAGAGGGGCCCCGGTATGAACAAGGTTGAGGAGGCTATCTCCAACCTCCAGGGAGAAGGTAGGAGGGAGGGAGGGGGCATGTACCGCTTCCTGCTAGGACCAACATATCAGGCAGTAATGGCAACCCTGCAGTTGCCCTGGGGCCTGACATATGCCCATAGTGCTTCTGTTTCCGAAGGATTCACACATACATTACCGCACAGATCATTTCGGCTGCTTTGGCTCTGTTTTCTGAAATGCCACAAGAGCAGGGAGGGCAGGGCAGGGCAACCCTGAGCAACGCCTGTCCTGATTCACAGGGCTCCTCCATCCCCCAGACTGCCCAACCCACTCCCCTGCCTACGTTGGTCCCTGTTCAGGGTTCTCAGGCTATGGCCTCCTTGTTTCCTGAGTCTCCAGGGCCCAGATTGCAGCTCTGCCCTGCATCCTGGTGGGCAGGACTCCTCAAGTCACAAGCTGTCCTCCAGAATTGCCCACATTCAGCTCCCTGTGCCCAGAGACAGCTGACAAGAGCACTTAGAAAGTGCCCAGAGTCTGCCCCATCCAAAGTCCCCATGTAAGGTCAGCTCCAGGCTCCTCCTCTTCTTTAGGAGGAAGGTCCACTTTCAGAGGCCGCCCAGTTGCAGCCTGCTCGTCCCATCATGAAAAACTGCCACATGGGGAGATGACAGTGGGTTCAGACCCAGGGCTGGAGTCTGAGGCCAACAGGCCTCCAAAGGTCCCACCCTCAGGCAGCCATGCCAAACCTCCTCTCTGCCTCATAATTGCATTCACTAAGAGAAGCAGCTCTGAGGGGGTCGGAGAGCAAACCATGAAGCCAAGAACAGTAAAAATAAAAAAAATTAAAAAAAAAAAAAAAAAAGACTGTCTAACTCCTCTCAGGATGGGCATGGACTTTTCCACGCACAGAATCAATTAGACAGGGAAAGACATGGCCTAACAAAAAGTTGAAACTTCTGTAGGTCAGAAAGATCTCGAAATCAAAGGCAAACAGAGCTGGGGGAAGAAATTTTGTGACAATAAGGTTAACACCTAACCACATTTTTTCTCCTTGCTTTTCATGTCCTTGCTGCTTTTCTGTTGGGAAGATCAGGCTGTTTCTTTCTATGTTATAAAGGAAAAGGTTGGGCTCCTGGGTGGCTCAGTGGGTTAAAGCCTCTGCCTTTGGCTCAGGTCATGATTCCAGGGTCTTGGAATCGAGCCCTGCATTGGGCTCTCTGCTCAGCAGGGAACCTGCTTCCTCCTCTCTCTGCCTGTCTCTGCCTACTTGTGATCTTTGTCTGTCAAATAAATAAATAAAATCTTTAAAAAAAAAAAAAAAAGGAAAAGGTTACTTCTTTTGAACCCTCTGAATTTTGAATCTATGAGTATATTACCTACCGAAATAAAAGGAAGGGGGAATGCACTATAAATATAAATGAAACAAAATATTTTAATTGATTCCATGTGAAGAGCTGACGAATGAAAATTTAATATAAAAAAAAAAAAATTCCCGAGGGGAATTTCTGTCACAGTGTTCAGCCCAGAGACCAGAGAAAGGCAAAATTGTAAAACTAACTACATTTGTATCTAGCAGCTCCCACTCTCTGCTTCCATCTCACTGCCAAGCACCCCTTGCTCCTAAAGCCATCCTGCACACTCTCCCCCTCACCACAGTGGTGCTCTGCTCATGCCCTTGGGTGAGCTTTGCTCAGCTCCCCCATGCCAAGGTGCTGAGGACACATCCGTGGCCTCACCGAGCAGACACCATATCACATGCCAACATCAGCACGCAGGCCAAGCCCACTGTTAGGCAGTCCACACACAGCAAGTCACCACCTGGAGCGATCACAGGCTTTGAAAGAAAGTGAAAAGTTTATTGTGGTAACATTTTTTTATGAGGATCTAGAAAGCCTGAGTCCCCTCATATACAAAATAGGTAATGAGCGTCCTCGAAGGGCCAGCATCTTCGAAGCCATTTTCCCCAATAGTAAGGGCTCCTGGAGGACAGATGGGGTCTGTTGCTATGGCTGCCCCCACTGAGGATGTCCTGTGGTCAGCAGAGGGCAGATAGACAGATGACTGGCCGAGAAGGCCCCCAGCTTGGGGACACCCAGGTCATCTCTGCCTCCCAGCCCTACCAGCTGAGGGCTTCCCTTGGTCAAAACAGTTCGTAGGACAGAAAAGGTGCCTCTTCTCTGCCCAAGCCCCACCTCCGACTCCCACCATGGGGGAGCGAGTCCACTTGTCCTGATGTGTTTTGTGCACACCGGGAGATGATTCAGGCTGGTGTTATAAACCCATTAGTTCCAGTAACAGCAGTCTGTACCCCTCCTCTGACAGCTGTCCTCATCGGTCACCCTCACTGCCAAGATTCTCCATTGGCCCAAGCCTCCTCCTCTCCTGATCGACCTCCTGACCTTTTCTCCCCTCTCTTCTTGGCCTGCTGGAGTCCGGACAAGGCAGAAAGCTACAAACAGACCCCAGGTCTCCTGCAGGCTGCAAGATTAAATAAGGCTCAGTGGCTGGTCCCATGGCTGGCCCCACACCAGCCATATGCCGGAGGGAGCCTTCTAAGGCAGAGCCACAGTGCCACCTCGTGGTAGACAGCCACACATGCAGCCCGGCCTCAAAGAACCTTCCTCCATAGGTGTCTTCTATTTCACTCCAGTTCTTGGGGTATTCCCTAGGTCCCAGAAGAGCCCCATCCCTGAAAATTAAGGGACAACTGCCAAGCTGAGGTCCCAGACACACCTCTGACATGCACGCCCCCATACACAAAGCAAAACAGCTAGAAAGGGCCTGGGTTTATGTGTCAGAAAGACCAGGTGCTCCCGTGTCCTGTTTGGCAGATGTCTGAGCTCAGGCATCAGACTGATGCACTGTAAGTGCATACCCTCACAAGCCTTACATACCCTCACGAGCCTCATTATCCAGCCTCTAAAATGGGAGTGGGGAAAAAGGCTGCCAAGGAATGTATTAGCTAATAAAGGCCCTAGAGCTGCAGCTGGCCCTCTGCAAGGGTTCGAGAATCCTTTCCCTTCTGTCCGGGCTTGGCACCTAGAGAACACAGACTTACTCAAAGGCAGGGTTGAGGGGACAGCCAAAACCCAAAGCCTAGGATAGGAAATGATTCCCCCTCAGCATCTTCAAAAAACCATTCCGAGCTACTTTGTCTTACGCTCTTTGCCTCTCTCTGAGCACCTTGTTTAGGGTGACCAAGCCGCCTGGTCATTGCCAGAGGCTAGGGGTTTTCAGAGTGAGGGACAGTCAGCATTAAAGGTGGGGATGTCCTCGTTCAACCTGGATGAGTCAGTAGCCGCCTCCTTACCTTTCTTCACAGTCCAGTTGGCTAGGCCCAGGGACCTGCATTGTTTTTTTTAAAGATTTTATTTGTTTATTTTACAGAGATCATTAACAGACAGAGAGGTATGGGGCGCCTGGGTGGCTCAGTGGGTTAAGCCGCTGCCTTCGGCTCAGGTCATGATCTCAGGGTCCTGGGATCGAGTCCCACATCGGGCTCTCTGCTCAGCAGGGAGCCTGCTTCCCTCTCTCTCTCTGCCTGCCTCTCCATCTACTTGCGATTTCTCTCTGTCAAATAAATACATAAAATCTTTAAAAAATAAAAAATAGAGAGGTAGGCAGAGAGAGCAGGGGAAGCAGGGTCCCTGCCGAGCAGAGGGCCCGATACGGGGCTTGATCCCAGGATCCTGAGATCATGACCTGAGCCGAAGGCAGAGGCCTAACCCACTGAGCCACCCAGGCGCCCCAGGGATCTGCATTTTAACACTCCTCATGGTGATGCTGTCCACACCAGGGGCCACCCCAGCTCTCTCTGTTTTCACATCGGCTTCCAGCGGGAACACTACTCGCCAGCTAGACAGGAAGTCACCTGAGGCACGACAGACACACAGTGACAAGACCTTGGAAAAACTCCAAAGAACTTCCTAGAAACCAGGCTCTGGACCTGGATCTGCAAATCACACGAGCAGAACCCATTCCTACTCAGCTTCACAGGCTGCACCTGTTTGTTGTTCCTCTGTGATCCTTCCATTCATTCACTAAGGATTTGTTGAGCACCTGTTGGCCTGCTTAGTGGTGGGAAAGAAGCATCAGCCACTTGCACAAGCACAATAATTTTAGATAGTAATTAGCAGTAGTAAATACTATATATAGTAAATTGTACTATACAATATTCAAAGCCATCTCTGAGAAGATGATATCTGACTGAGCCCTGAAGGATAAGGAGCTAGCCACCCCTAGATATCTGGACAAAGATATTCCAGGAGAAGGAAGAGCCCTGAAGCAGAAACAAGGAACAGAAAGACTACAGTGACTGGCGAGTAGCAAGCAGGCACAGAGAGACAGGAGCTGAGGACTGGTGGGGAAGGGTTGTGCAGGGGCCAGTTCAGGCATGTGGGTCCTTCTGGACCACTGCAGGTCTTTGCATTTTATTCTGCATGCAATGGAAAACTGTCAGTGATTTTAAGCAAGAAAACGGTGGTCAGTGGAGTGTGCGACTCTTGATCTTGGGGTTGTGAGTTCAAGACCCATGTTGGGTGTAGAGATTACTTAAAAAATAAAAATCTTGGGACGCCTGGGTGGCTCAGTTGGTTAAGCAGCTGCCTTCGGCTCAGGTCATGATCCCAGCGTCCTGGGATCGAGTCCCACATCGGGCTCCTTGCTCGGCAGGGAGCCTGCTTCTCCCTCTGCCTCTGCCTGCCATTCTGTCTGCCTGCGCTCGATCTCTCCCTCTCTCTCTGATAAATAAATAAAATCTTAAAAAAATAATAATAAAAAATAAAAATCTTTAAGATTTTATTTTTCTTTAAAAATAAAATAAAAGCTCACTTGAGCTTCTGTGTAAAGAAGGGACTGGAGAGGGACAAAAAGTGGAAGTAGGGAGGGCCTTTGGCTCAGGTCATGATCTTAGAGTCCCTCCCTGCTCAGTGGGGAATTTGCTTCTCCCTCTGTCTTCTTCACCTCTCTCTCTCTCTAACAAATAAATAAAATCTAAAAAAAAAAAAAAAAAAAAAAAAAAAAGTGGAAATAGGGAGTCAGTTAAGAGACTACTGCAATAGTCCAAGCAGGAGATGGCAGGAAGTGCAGATGGACAGAAGTGCTGGAGGGAGATACAGGACCTGCTGGTGAATTATATATAGGGGAGCAAACGGGAACAAGGAAGACTGCCTCCTAAGTGTTTCACTTAAAACCCAGGTGAATGGATGAAAGAGGCATTTTGTGGGACAAGAAAGACTAGGGGAGGAGCAGGTTTGGGAGGGGAAAACTCCTGTGCTGTGCTTTGAATGAGTCATCTTAGTGGAGGAAACCAGTGTGCTGATGGCTGGGCTTTGTACAAAGACACGGGGAAACATCTATTAACTCTACCCCAGGCCAGATTTATAATGTGAAAGATTACAGTAATTTTTAATTCAGCTAGAAATAGATGCTGCCTTTCCCTTCTGAAAGGAACTCTCATTAAGAAATTTGAAGAAGGGCACCTGGGTGGCTCAGTGGGTTAAGCCGCTGTCTTCGGATCAGGTCATGATCTCAGGGTCCTGGGATTGAGTCCCGCATCGGGCTCTCTGCTCGGCAGGGAGCCTGCTTCCCTCTCTCTCTCTCTCTGGCTGCCTCTCCATCTACTTGTGATTTCTCTCTGTCAAATTAATAAATAAAATCTTTTTAAAAAAAAGAGAGAAATTTGAAGAATTGGCCATCAATGTAAAATGATGTTTTGTACAATAACAACGGCATCAGTCAAAACCCCTTTTGGTTACAAGTGACAGAAACCCAAGTCTGACAGACTAATGCAAAAGGACACTTTTCAGGACACCAGTGTGGCTCAGTTGGTTAAGCACAGGACTCTTGGTTTCTGCTCTGGGTATGATCTCAGGGTCATGGAACAGAACCCCACATCCAGCTCCCCGCTCTGCAGTGAAGTCTGCTTGGGATTCTCTCTCTCCTTCTTCCTCTGCCCCTCCCTCACTCACTCCTGCTCTCCCTTTCAAATAAATAAATAAAACTAAAAATAATAATGATAATAAAAAAATAAATAAATAAAAGAATACTCTTTGAAAGGGGAGGCACTTTTCTGGCACACACAATCAAACCACAGAAGGAGAACTTGTGAAGCTAATCTTAAGAATCAGAGACACAGACAAACCATAAAAGACTCTTAATCTGGGGCACCTAGGTGGCTCAGTGGGTTAAAGCCTCTGCCTTCAGCTCAGGTCATGGTCCCAGGGTCCTGGGATGAGCCCCGAGTCGGGCTCTCTGCGCGGCGGAGAGCCTGCTTCCTCCTCTCTCTCTGCCTGCCTCTCTGGCTACTTGTGATCTCTGTCAAATAAATAAATAAAATCTTAAAAAAAAAAAAAAAAGACTTTTAATCTCACAAAACAAATTGAGGGTTGCTGGGGGAGGAGGGTCAGGAGAGGGTGGTGGGGTTATGAACATTGGAGAGGGTATGTGCTATGGTGAGTGCTGTGAAGTGTGTAAACCAGATGATTCACAGACCTGTACCCCTGGGGATAAAAATACATTATATGTTTATTAAAAAATAAAAACTAAAGCAAAAAAAAAAAAAAAAATCAGAGACACAAACACTTCCAGACCTCTTTATCTCCTCTCCAGGTAGGTAGCCTTCATTCTCCCAGGCCAGATCCTCAGCTAGAAAGATGCCTACTAAAAAGAGACCTGCCGGGGACAGCAAGAAGCTCTAGACGTATACTTTTGTATGTTTCTAAACAAAAAGAGGAAAGGACTCTTCCCACATAATGCAAGAGAGAAGGGTGCCAGGTGTCTCAGTCGGTTAAGTATCTGCCTTCACCTCAAGTCGTGATGTCAGGATCCCGTGATCCAGTCCCATGGGCTTCCTGCTAGCAGGGACCATGCTTCTCCCTCTGCCCCTCCTCACTGTTTGAGTACGTTCAGGTGCTGGCTCCCTCTAAAAAAAAAAAAAAAAAAAAACCCTCTGGAGATAGAAACTCTGATTGGGTCATTTGGGGTCACATGTCATCTCTGAACCAACCAGCGTGCAGTTGTGCTTGTGCTCAGCCTGTGCCTGGAGACGCAGTATCTTTGAAACCAAGTAATAAAGAACAGGATTTATTGGACAATGTCGCTTTTCTGAAAACAGAACTCAGAATCTTACAGCCACAGAATCTTCTAGCCAAAACAGATCTTGGAAGCCTCAGCCCTGTCCCGACCAACACAACTTTCAAGCTCCTGCTGCGGGGCCCTTAGTCTTTCACCAGGCAACCCACCCCATTTCTCAATGGCGCTGATCCTTTCAAAAATAAAAGTTCTTCCTTGTCATCACCCTTGGGCTGTAACTCTGGAACTTCCTGTTCTTTCCTCTAGGTCAGTCATGAGTACGTCTACTCCTTTCACAGATATTTGAAAGCAGCACATACATCCTTCTCCAGCCCGCTCTTCTCCAGGATTCAGATTCCTTGGAGGTTCCCACATAGTCTTCCCAGATGGCTCATTGTGACGGGAGTAGGAGGGTCATCTAATCCCCCCAGATCCCTGAGCCCAGGATTGGTTGAACCAAGGACATGATGGGGAAATGCAGGGGACAAACGTAGGGAGGAAAGGGGCCCCCTAGTCAGGCGGCAGCATAAAAACACTTAAAGAGAATCCAGTTTCACCATTTACGTTAGGAAGAAGAAAATAGATGAGATAAAAATAAATTCAGAAGACAACATTAAAAGAAGGCTCGGAGGAAAATAAAAGAACCACAGAGGGAAAGGTGGTATCACAGTTTTAAAGGGAAAGCACATCCTCATCAACAAAAGGGTGCGTAAAGGAATGAAATGGTTATGACAGAACAAAATTTTAAAACATTAAGAATAATTAGGGAGGGACGCCTGGGTGGCTCAGTTGGTTAAGCAGCTGCCTTCGGCTCAGGTCATGATCCCAGCGTCCTGGGATCGAGTCCCACATCGGGCTCCTTGCTCCGCAGGGAGCCTGCTTCTCCCTCTGCCTCTGCCTTCCACTCTGCCTTCCACTCTGTCTGCCTGTGCTCGCTTTCACTCTCTCTCTCTCTGACAAATAAATAAATAAAATCTTAAAAAAAAAAAAAAAAAAAAAAAAAAAAAAAAGAATAATTAGGGAATATTCAGGTAATAAAATAACGATCAGTTAAATAAAAATATTTTTAAGTGACTTTAAACATTATAAGGTTAGAAGGTGAAGCTGAAGGCAACAGGACAGAGTCAAGCACGGGAAGCACCAGGCAGGGCCGACTGGGGAGTCTCCTGGGCTTCTGCTGAGTCTGGGCTTGCCTCAGGTCACCCCTACAAGTGCCAGCCATGCCTTTTGTCAGCGCCCCCAGGAAATGCTCCCTCCTCGAAGCACCACTGAGGAAAAACACTCAGGGGCCTCCCCTGGAACTGGAGAATAAGCACATGCCCCATCAGCTTCAGTCAACCCAGGCCCCTCAGCGCCTGCCTGCGGGAGGTGGATTCTAGAGGCCTTGCGCCCATGGACTGCCACCTCAGAAACCCTCTTCACAGGCAATTCCACACAGCTGCAAAATTTTCATGTATATAAAATACAGAAATATTAGATATTTCTAGATATCTAATATGTTATATATAATGGTATGCTATATAACATCATAAATTATATATCACCTTATCTCATATATAAATTATTATGTACATGATTGTATATACTTTAGAGATGCATATCTACCCCTTGGACCAGCAATCCCACTCCAGAATCTATCTCAAAGGTATACTGGCCAAAAATTCAGAGCAAGGTGAACAAATCTCTTCATTGCAGCACTATCTCTGCAACTGGAAGGCTAAAAACCATCCGAGTGTTCATCAGTAGAGGAGTGGTACACCCACGCAAGTTGAGGATGTGCTGTACTAAGCAAGGAGGAGGAGTGCTCTCTGCCACAGCAAAATGATCTTCAGAATATGCTGTTACTAAGGGTTCGCTGCCTGGCTAAGTCAGTGGAGCCCGTGACTCTCCAAGCGCAAGGTCTGGAGTTCAAGCCCCACGTTGGGTGTAGAGCCCACTTAAAATAAGAAAGAAAAACAACCTAACCTACTGTTAGTAGGTCAGTAAGGAATAGCACAGCTTTTGAATAAGAAGGAAAGGAAGGGTAACACAAGCATACGTGTGTATATGCTGACCTTTTTTTAAGAGAAACAATACAAGGATAACCAAAAAAGTAATTTTTAAATTACTACCTATAGAGAGGAGGAGGAAACAGGATTAAGGGACAACCTGGATAAGCGGGACTTCTTTGAATAAACCTTGTTTTGTAGTTTTGACTTTGGAAGCAGGTAAATTTTTTTAGATAAATAAATGAAAAAGAAAAAGAAAAGGATCCCTGAAAATGTAAAACAAACTGAATCAAAGGGCCCTCACCATTTATAAAGTTGGTAACACAGCCATAACGGAAAAATTACTTTGACTTTAAAACTCAATACTTTGAATACTGCATTTGGAATATAAATTGAGGACAAAAGGAATCAATCACAAAGGAATCTTAAACTGCAATTAATAATCTTATTGTTAGAATTTTTTTTTTTTTTTTTTTTTTTTTTAGAGAGAGAGAGCGCACAATGAGGGGGGATGAGAAGGGCAGAGGATGAGGGAGAGAGCAAATCTTAAGCAGTCTTCATGCCCAGCGTGGAGCATGATTCAGGGCTTCATCTCATAACCCTGAGATCATGACCTGAGCCAAAATCAGGAGTTGGATATATAACTGACTGAGTAAATTGAGTAATTATGTAACAGTTGTAAAGAACTAATCTTTTCAGAAAAGAAAAAAAGATATCCAAATATAAAATTTAATGGCATAAATTTTATAATTTTAAATTTGAAATGGAAATATCACTATAAACTCAGACTTTATTTTTTTCTTTTTAAAAAGTATGCATTTCCTAGTTCTGTCTCCTGAAAAGACCTTGAAATAAGATAACCATAGAGGAGCCATCATCTGCTCTAGCACACAGAGGAGGTGATCTCCTAAATAACAATATTTCTCTGGTTCTTTTAGAACCAGGCTCATAGGAGAAATGGCATATTCCAGGATTGAAGAGAGAAAAATACAAAATGTTCTGGAATATCTCGTTATGGCAGGAACAAGAAGACTGTCATAGATCTAAGATTATGTCAGAAAGACCCACGAGCCAACTTGATGGCACTTTCTCTGGCCAAACACGAGACAGATCAAGCATCAACAGTGACAGCAGGGCTAATGAACCATGAGAATGTAACGGTCCTAAACACCGATGCAGCCAAAAATCAGAGCTACAAACTACACGAAGCAGGAAAAGGCAGAACTAAAAGGAGAAACTGAAAAATCTATGATTATATTTGGTTATTTTCATAACCTTCTCTCAAGAACAGAACAAGGAGAGAGAAAATCAAAGCTATTAAAGCTTTGAGCAACACTAGAAACCAACCTGATATCATCGACCTTGACAGAACACTCTGGCCGACAACAGCACAATACACACTCTCTTCACCTCCGTAAAAAAGCAAATGAAAAGCACGAAAACAACAGAGAAAGTGAAATGAAA
Organism: Mustela lutreola; assembly: GCF_030435805.1. NCBI lineage: Eukaryota > Metazoa > Chordata > Mammalia > Carnivora > Mustelidae > Mustela > Mustela lutreola. The sequence goes on from NC_081298.1 coordinate 69,923,898, forward strand.
CTGAAATGAAATGAAACTGAAAACTGCATATTTGAAAAAGATAAATGAAAATGAAAAACCTCTTATCAGACTGATCAGAAAGAAAAAGAAAAAAAGACAGAAATTACCAGTATCGGGAATTTTAAAGACATCAGTACAGAGCCTAAAGACAAGAAGAGAATATTATGCATAACTTGATGCCAATCAATTGAACAAATTTAACAAAAAAGACAAATTTCTTGAAAAACACAAAATAGCAAAGGTCACTCAAGAACAGTTCACTTGAATAACCTCATATCTACTAAATAAATTGAATTTATAAGGTTTAAAAAAAAAAAAACTTCCCACAAAGAAAACTGCAGACCCACAGTACTTTACTAGTGACTTTTGCCAAATATTTAACAAAGTGATAATACAGGACTTACACTCTGAAAACTACAAAACATTGCTGAAATAAATTCAAGGCCTAGAGGCACCTGGGCAGCAGTCGATTAAGCATCCAATTCTTGGTTTCAGGTCAGATCATGATCTCTGGGTCACGAGACTGAGCCCCTTGTGGGGCTCCATACACAGCACAGGTCTACTTGAGTTTCTCTCTCCCTCTGCCCCTCCCCTCCTCAAATAAATGAATAAATAGAAAGAAAGAAAGGGGGGAGGGAGGAGAGAGAGAGAGCAAGAAAAAGAAAGACAGAAAGAGGGGCGCCTGGGTGGCTCAGTGGATTAAGCCGCTGCCTTCGGCTCAGGTCAGGATCTCAGGGTCCTGGGATCGAGTCCCGCATCGGGCTCTCTGCTCAGCGGGGAGCCTCCTTCCCTCTCTCTGCCTGCCTCTCTGCCTACTTGTGATTTCTCTCTGTCAAATAAATAAATAAAATCTTTAAAAAAAAAAAAAAAAAGAAAGACAGAAAGAAAAAGAAAGGGAGGGAGGAGGGAGGGAGTGAGGAAAGCACCTGGGTGGCTCAGTGGGTTGGGCCAATGCCTTCTGCTCCGGTTGGTTGGTCGTGATCTCACCATCCAGGGATTGAGCCCCACATCGGGCTCTCTGCTCAGCAGGGAGCCTGCTTTCCCCTCTCTCTCTGCCTGCCTCTCTGCCTACTTGTGATCTCTCTCTCTGTCAAATAAATAAATAAATCTTTAAAAAGAAAAAAGAAACAGGGAGGGAGGGAGAAATAGGAAGGAGGGAGGGAGAGAGGAAGGAAAGAAAGAATTAAAGGACTAAATAAGTGGAGAGATGTACTTTGTTTATGGAATCCAAAGACTCGATATTGTTAAGTGGACAATTTTCCTCAAGTTGATCAACAAATTCAATGGAATTCTTGTAGAAATCCCAGGACATTTTCATAGAAAATTTTCAAGCCGATCCTAAAGTTTATATGGAAAGGTAAAGGACCAAGAATGGCCTAAACAGTTTTGAAAAAGAACAAAACTGGAGGACTTACACTGTCTGGTTTCCAAACTTAGAGTAACCAACACGCTGTGTTATTGGCATAACATCACACTGACATATAGGTCAACAGAACAGAATGATAGTCCAGCAAAAGACCAACACATTGTTATGGTCAATTCACTTTTGACAAAGTGTCAAAGCAATTTAATCAGGAAAGGATAATATAATATAATATATATTATAATGTATTATGTCATAATATCATATACATATATTATATATTATATAAATATATCAATAAATGGTTTCAGAATTAAATGTCCATACACACACACACACACACACACAAATTAGACCTCTACTTACATCATACACAAAGATTAACTCCTAAATGTAAGAGCTAAAACAGCATAAAATCTTGGTGATCTCAAGTTAGGCAAAAATTTCTCAGATATGACACCAAAACTACCATCCATAATGGAAAAAAAAATGGATAGATTGAATATCATAAAAATATTAAAAGTTTCCTCTTGAGGAGACTTCATTAAGAAAATAAAAACCCAGGCAGGTGGCTGCTTCAGTCAGGGGAACATGTGACTCTTGATCTCAGGGTATAGAGTTCAAGCCCCATCTGGGGCAAGGAGTCTACTTTTTTTTTTTTTTTTTTTTTTTTTTAATTTGACAGACAGAGATCACAAGTAGGCAGAGAGGCAGGCAGAGAGAGAGAGGAGGTAGCAGGCTCCCTGCAGAGCAGAGAGCCCGACATGGGGCTCGATCCCAGGACCCTGGGATCATGACCTAAGCCGAAGGCAGAGGCTTTAACCCACTGAGCCACCCAGGCGCCCCAAGGAGTTTACTTTAAAAAAAAGAAGAAGAAGAAGAAGAAAACCCAAGCCACCAAAAAAAGGAGAAACTATTTACAAAGCATATATCCAATAAAGAAATTATATCTGCAACTCAAAAATGAAAAGACAGGGGTGCCTGGTTCCTTGGTTGATTAAGTGTCCAACTCCTGATTTCTGCTCAGGTCCTGATCTCAGGGTTGCAAGATGGAGCCCAGCGTCCTGAGAATCTCACTGAGATTCTCTGAGATTCTCTGTCCCTCTACTTTTGCCCCTCCCCCACCTCAGCACACTCTCTCTCCTAAAAAGATAAATAAATAAAAATAATGAAGAGACAAACAACCCCCCCACACACACACACACACAAATGGCAAAAGATTTGAATGGACAATTCAACAAAGAAGATATATGAATGTTTAATAAGTACTCAAAAGGCTACTCAATACCATTATGTAATTCACTATATGTAAATTATTGCTCAAAAAAAAAAAACCCTGTAAAATAAAAAACTAATTGATCACCTTTGGGAATTGTGAGGATATCAACTCATTATTCTTAAAGATTAGTAGAAAAAGGAAAAGAATCAAACAGTATTATCCGGGCTTTTCTAAAGTGAATTGTGCTTTAGAGAACCAAATAGTCAATAGGAAAAAAAAATAAAGAGGGGCGCCTTGATGGCTCAGTTGTTAAGCGCTACCTTCGATGAGGGTCATGATCCCAGGGTCCTGGGCTGGAGCCCTGGAGCACTGGGCTCCCTGCTCGGCGGGAAGCCTGCTTCTCCCTCACCCACTCCCCCTGCTTGTGTTGTTCTCTCTCTACCAAATAAATAAATAAAATCTTTTTAAAAAAGAAAAGAAAAAGGTTTCTTTTTCTTAGAATCACAGTCATTAATGTGGAACGAATAACAGAATTAGAAAATCACTATTGAGTAATCCTTAATAAAATAATAAATCTAGACAAAGAGCATCCATGGTTGCTGAAACCATTAGGTTAGAGGCTGATGTGGAATTTAATAAAGGATGGATTAGGTTGACTATATTTGAAGTCACCAATAAAATTAATATCGTGGGGCGCCTGGGTGGCTCAGTGGGTTAAGCCGCTGCCTTCGGCTCAGGTCATGATCTCAGGGTCCTGGGATCGAGGCCCGCATCGGGCTCTCTGCTCAGCAGGGAGCCTGCTTCCCTCGCTCTCTCTGCCTGCCTCTCCATCTACTTGTGATTTCTCTCTGTCAAGTAAATAAATAAAATCTTTTAAAAAAAAAAAAATTAATATCGTGAAATGTGGAACATTATGTACTTTCTCCTATGATACAATAGCACATAGTACCACCTAGAACATAATTTTGCAAAAAAAATTGAATCAATATCATCAAGCTTCTAGAGTGTATTATCAGGAGGGATCAAAGAACTTGTTATGGGGTGTTTTGAGGGTACAGCTTGCCAAATTCTCTGGGAAATTATACAGATCAAAAAATAAATATCATAGGGGCGCCTGGGTGGCTCAGTGGGTTAAAGCCTCTGCCTTCGGCTCAGGTCATGATCCCAGGGTCCTGGGATCCAGCCCCACATCGGGCTCTCTGCTCCGTGGGGAGCCTGCTTCCTCCTCTCTCTCTCTCTGCCTGCCTCTCTGCCTACTTGTGATTTCTCTCTCTGTGTCAAATAAACAAAATCTTTAAAATAAATAAATAAATAAATATCATAAAAGGGAGTGAGGAAAGAATGAATGGGTATACCTTAAGAGAAAATTAAAAGATATGTTGGTCAAATGCAATGGGTAGACTTTGTTTCCATCTAAATTCAAGCAAACCAACTGCAAAAATACTTTTCAGGGGTAAGTGTGGAATTTTGAACATGGTCTAGGAATGAGGTGAAGCAGGAGCATTATTATTACTAATCTTACAAGGTATAATAATGATACCGTGATTATGCTTTTTTTTTTTTTTTAAGTGGTTAGCTGTTGGATATATATACTAAACCATACCTTGACTTTCCTTTAAAACAGTCCAGTGACCACGGTGTAGGGGTAGGGGAAAATGTGGAAATGCATAGACAAAACAGCACTGGCAAGTTTAAGAAGTAATAATGGATGGATAGACAGGGTTGGGGTAAATATACGATCTCCCCTACTTTGGGATATATCTTCTGCAATAAAGAACTGGGGTTTTGTTCTGTTGAATTTTAAATAGGCTGTATCCATACAGATCCCAGCTGAGGTCTGACCTATGGAGAGTTTTCCCTCCCTGATTCACACGGAGACCACATGCTCAGTGTCTGCGGGGCGCACGGGAGAGAAATGAGTCAGGGGTTAAGAAAACAGCAAAGCGAACAGGTGGAAGGAGCAGCAGCTGGCATGTACCTCCGTGCTGTGGATTCATGGGGAGTGGGGGGACCCTAATGACCCAAAGATCCCATGTCCAGTCCAAAGGGGGCAGCTAATGTTGCCATGTGGGAATAAGGGTCCCAGATGGCCAGCTTCTCTTATTTTTCCATAGAAAGTTGAAATCTGGACAGTTCAGTAAGATCTCCCAAGATGTAGGCAAATTATTGCAAATGTTTCAAACACTTGGCCAATCAGTGCTAGAAAGCTAAACAAAACCTTTCAGGAGGCTAGATTTGTTCCACAGACTGCTGTTTTGTGATCTCTGACACCACACCATGTAATGCATTATACAGAGCTGAGATGCATTAGTAATTGTTGACATTTTTACCGGTTGGGTCACACGCTGGGACAAGTGAGGCTGCATACATCTGAAACAACCAGATCCTTTACATGCAAACAGCTGTCAAGCCAGGCATCCCCCCACACTGAACTCTGAACTGAACACAGGCACAAGATTATCTCTGTCGAATTGTATATTGTCAGTTGTCAGAATCATTTGTCTCTGGATTGTCTCTGCTTGTCCTCCAAATTCTATTGAACTTGCACTCCCGTCCAATTTTGTATGGTGCACAATAAGCCTGTCTTCATCCAGAGTAACTACAAAGCTAATGTCAGCCTGGGGTATGTCAGGGTTCTCTCTGCTACAGAACTCTAACTGTTCACCCATAACTTCACCCCTCCCTTCCAAGTTCATCTACCTTGTATTTACACATTTGCCTTCTTAAAGCCATCCTACGCCATACACAGGCCTAATCCACCTATCGTGGCCTCAATAATGCCACCTTCTCCTATCTGCATGGTACTCTTTGGTTTTTAGAGCATTCTCCCATAATATCGTGAGTTGATCCTTGTCACCTCTCACCATCTTGAAAAATCCAATCAGTGTCACATTAAAATGTGGGGCTACAAATCTTTAGTCTATTGTTTGTGTCTAACCCACTCCTAATTTCCCAACAGGGGATTTCTAGAGTAAATAGAAAAAGGACAACTCATTTCACTTCCTTCCCTCCCACCTCACCATTTAACCAGAAAAATAGGTCCCCAAACCACCACCACTCCAGCAATACCCAACAGGGACAAAAGCAATGTTTAAGACAAAGTTCTAGCCTTGAGAGTTGAGAGGAAGTGGAACGGGTTGCCTTGTGAAAACACGTTTTGGTGCCACAAGTCTTCAAATAAGAGCTAGGGTTTTCTAGAAGGGTTTCCAACATGGATGTGAAGTTGTGCAGAATGATCCTACCTTCATTTATTTCTGTCCATGTGGGGAACCTGCTCTGTGCTCAGCTCTCAGAAGTTTCTGACCAGTTCTTGGAGTCAGTACCCTCGGACAGTCAGAAACATTCACTTGGCAAGTCTGATCATTTTATGCTTTGTGTATTTTAAAAACGTTTTTGGTGAATTTTCCTTTAAAAAGGGCAAATGTGGGGCGCCTGGGTGGCTCAGTGGGTTAAGCCGCTGCCTTCGGCTCAGGTCATGATCTCAGGGTCCTGGGATGGAGCCCCGCATGGGGCTCTCCGCTCAGCAGGGAGCCTGCTTCCTCCTCTCTCTCTGCCTGCCTCTCTGCCTGTTTGTCATCTCTCTGTTTCAAATAAATAAATAAAATCTTTGAAAAAAAAAAAAGGCCAAATGTTTCACCTTGCTCAAAAATGAAGAATCCATACAATGGAATATTAATCAGCCATAAAAAGAAATCAGGTACTGATACAGGGTTGGACATGTGGAAATCTTGAAAGCATTAAGGAAAAGAAGCCAGTCACAAAAGACCATACATAAGTTGTATGATTCCATTCAGATGAGAGTCCCCAGTAGGGAAATATACAGAAGCAAAGTAGATTATATAGAGAAAGTAGATTAGTGGTTGCTTAGGGCTGGACTGGGGAGTTAGGTCAGTGATAGCTAGAGGATATGGGGTTTCTTGATGCGGTGCTGAAAATTTTCTAAAATTAAACTAGTGATGGTCACATACCTTGGTGATATACTAACTATATATAGTATTTTATATATATATATATATATATATATATATATATAAAATAAATATACTAAAACCCACTGAATTGTACACCTTAAAATGATATGTGAATTATTTCTTAAAATTGTTTTTTTAACTTAGGCAAACTTTACTATTATTTTTTACTATTTTAACTTTTTAACTTTACTATTTTAACTATTTAACTTTACTATTACTTTACTATTATTACTATTATTATTTTAATGGATAGACACTTGTCTCCAGGCCTGAGCTAGATTTCTCAGCATCCACTGAGTATGGGCCTGTGAGCAAAAGGCTCTAACTGGGGGAGGGCCTGGCCTCGGGTTAGGTGAGGAGGGCAGACTTCCACTTCGGTGGGTGGGCTTGAGGCTCTCCAACCTCAGTCTGGGTCTGGGGTTCCACTTTCTCTAATCCTTCCAGATCTTGCTTCTCAGCGCTCCAGGTAGATTCTATCCCAGGGTTTTACTACCACCCTGTCCAAAAAAAACCAGCAGAAACCACTCTTCGTGGACAACGCGTTGGGGACGACTCTCGCCTGACTAAACTTGTTTCCTGCTCCGCCCACAGCTCCTGGGGATGTGGGGCACCCATCCACCCCCATGGCAAAGCAGCCCCCACGCTTCAGAGAAGTGTTCCCGTGCTGGCTGCAAAAACCAGATTTCCTGCCCCCCACAACCCCCACCCCTACTCCTCGCCCCGGGAGGACTTCTGAACCTGGCATTTGTGGCATGCGTGAAAGGACAGCCGCCACTCGGCATCACTAGAAAACGTCTGCTCCCGGGTCTACTGGCGACTGGCACCACCGCACACCGACCCCGGGGAGAGGAGGCGCAAGATGGGGAGAGGAAAACGCCCCGCGCACATTTCCCAAACTCTGTGCGTCGGCCCAGGGAGGCCAGTGTGCCTGGAGAGGGGAGAAGGGCCCGCGGTGTCAGGGTGTCCGCAGTTCGGACGGAGGGGAGCAGCTGCTCCACTTTCGCCCTGCGCTGAGCCCCTTGGCCGCAACTCCCCGGAGTGGTCGTCCGGCTGGCGACCCGCCACCTACAGAGCGCTGCGCCGCGCCACGCCCCACGCGGCTCTGGGCTAGGGGCCGTGGACGGGAAGCCAGACCTCGTCCCGGCTCCGGGAGCTGGGGCACACCGGGTAGGTTTTCGACGTCTAAGCCCAGGCGGCGCCCCTCCACCGGTGCGGCGCGCCGGGATCTCTCTTCTACCTAGCGGGTACTTGTGGCCGGGGACTGGATGCGGGTAAAGGAAAGGCCTGGGAAGAGAAGTAGCGGAAGCCTTATGAAGAGGTCCGGATTCGAGTGGCTGGGTGCAACAAGTAGCTTGCACAGCGGGTAAGAAGCTCCGGGGCGAGCTGCTTCCTGCCAGCGGCGGAGCGACAAGCGCAGGCAGGCAGTCAGCGACAGGAACTGAGAACGCTAAAGAGAGACTAACCGGTTCCTTTGGTAAGGAGATAAAAGGGGGCCGCGGATGTCCAAAAGGGTCGTGCTCCAGGTGAGGCTCGAACTCACAACCTCGGCATTGCTCTGCATGTACTGCTGTATAAGTACCGCGCGCTAACCGATTGCGCCACTGGAGCTCCGCTTAGCCGGCCTCGCGATGGCTCTATCAGGGTTCACCCAGGCCCGGTGCGGGCTTCGGAGGAGCATGCGCACTGGCGGTTCCGGGCTCTGCGGGACTGGATCCCGGCCCCGCGTCGCCTGCCTCTGCCCCGCGACCCCCGGAAGACTGAGCGGGGCGTCCTGCGAGGGTCTCGCCCGGGGATGAAGGGCCGGTTGGCAGGGCCGTGATGGGCTGGTCGCTGGGGCGTTGAGAAGAGCGCAGCCCGCCTCCCCAAGCAGCGCGGGAGGAGGAGCCTCGGCCGCCGCGTTCGGCGTCCTTCGGGAGTTTCGTCTGGGGAGCCGGAAGCGCGAGGAGTCGGGCGGGCGGCGGACGGCAGGTGGGCCTCGGTGCGGTGGTGACGCGGGCCGAGGGGTGGGGCCGAGCGGTGGGGCAGAGCGGGCTGGCCTCGGCTCACCGGCCGCACTTGGCCGGCGGCCGCCCCCTGCCCGCGCCCCGCGTGACCAGCGAGCGAGAGGCCCGGGCCTAGACTCCCAGCGCCGCTCTAGATGTCCGCGGAGCCGTCCAGTGGAGCAGCCAGGCGGCGCCCGGGGCCGGAGGCGGACCGAGGGTGGCCTCCCCCGGCCGGGCCTCCGGGACCGGACAGGGCGGGGACTTCAGCATCGGAGCCCGGAGGGCCCCTCGTCGGTCCTGAGCGCAGGCACAAGGCATGGCCCCGAAGTCATGTCAAGCCGCGGGCCTTCGAGAAAGTGCCGGCTAAGCCCGCGTGTTTTGTTGGGCCACAACATGTTTGTTTGGCTTAATTTTAAAAAAACTAGTTCCTGGTATTTAAAATCAAGAAGTTTCATACAAATATCTGGATATCCATTTCTTTTTCTTTTTTTCTTTTTCTTTCTTTTCTTTTCTTTTTTTTTTTTTTTTAAACCAGGCAATGTCACACTCTACTTTGGGCCAAATTGTAACTGTCCGGTGCCCCAGGCACTTTTGTCTTCGTGGACCCCCTCCTCCATTAAAAAAAAGAAGAAGAAGAAGAAGAAAAGAAAATTAATGGTATTTTATTCCTGCAAAATAAAGATATAATCCAGGCTGGATTTATTGGGACAACATGACTATCGTACTTACTTTTTCTTCTGATTATGAAGAATTTAAAATGTGAACATTCTGGGGGGCTCTAGGCACTGTGCCTACTGTACCCACTTGGTAACCACCCAGAACCTGCCTCTCCAGGGAAGGTTAGCTGCAGGCCACTCCACAAATTACCCACCACACTGAGTGTCTTCCTCCAGGTTGCCTCTCTCCATAGGCTCCTGGGCTTCCCTACGTCTGTTGGTCACCGTTTGGTTGACCAGAGCCAGGAGAGCGAACAACAGAACAATATGATAATAGTTTGGGGGAACAACTATGAGCAAGTGATGGGAGGCAGAAAAAAATGTCCTGTATGTGGTCACTTTGATGGTGACTGCTCAAAGTAACAGATTGCGTTACGGTGACAGTATCAAGCAGCAGGATTGTATAAAGCCTTGAAATAAAAGCAGAATTGATTAGACTGATCAGGCAATGAGGAGACAGTAGCAGGAAGGCAGGGGGGCTCCCAAAGATGGTGTTTTTAGGAAGCTCAGTGCCCTGTGCCTACTGGGTTATCCACCCAGAAAAAGAAATAAGTGAGACTCTCCAGATAGTTTTGAACTGTAAGAGACATAAGCCCAGAGCAAGAACTCAGAAAAGGGGACGGTCAACACACCCCTGCAAGGTCCCATCAAGCACGCCAGGATTGGGGCTCCCTGGAGCATGCGTGGCCAAGTGCAGGGTACTTCGAGGGCAGCAGAGAATGAGACTTTAAAACAAATAAGTTGGAACAGGCTGCTAATGTCATCACATGGTTTCTCTGAGATGGTAATACTTTTTAAAATTTTTATGTTTATTTTTAAAGGTTTGATTTTTCTTTAAGATCTTATTTTTGAGTAATCTCTACACCCAGTGTGAGGCTTGAACTCAAAGCATGAGATCAAGACTTGCATGCTACACCAACGGAGTTCGCCAGGCCCCCCAAATTTTTAAATTTTAAATTGAAAGGGGTTATTTCCTGATGAACAAGAAAGTAAATGGTGGACCTATATATAGTGTCGTCTCAAATCCAGTAGCATCTCCAGAGCCTGCTCTTCCTCCAAGTCCCTCAGGTAGAACGCACCTGGTGAACCCTGAGCAGCAAGGCTGGCCCCTGGTGGTCCACTTCCCTCTCACTCCTCCCATCCTGGATTTACTCTTTCATTGGTTGTGGAGATATTAACTCATCTGGTTGCATGGGAGGGGAAGGCAGCATCCCCTACAGACGGAGAACTAAAATAGCTTAGTCCCCAAGGAAAACAGGGCTCTAAAAGGAAGGACCCGGTTAAAGGCAATGCTGAACATGTTGGGGGGGGGGGGGGGGGGAGAAGGCGTTGCACAGTGTCAGAACCTCTGCTACCAGAGAGAATTTTCCAGCAAGAAGTCTCCTAAGACCTTCAATCAATTCATATGGACTGCCTTTAAAGAGCCATGAATTAAGAGTCTGAGCTGTGACTCTTCCTGGTTGTGTGACCTTAAGTAAATCTCTTACCCTCTCTGGAGGTCAGCTTCTTCATCTATAATCTGAGGGATCGAGACCAAATAAGAGCTCTCTCGCCTATCTTGACTGGAGAACTCTTTTCTTTTTTTTTTTAAAGATTTTATTTATTTATTTGACAGAGAGAGATCACAAGTAGGCAGAGAGGCAGGCAGAGAGAGAGAGGGAAGCAGGCTCCCCGCGGAGCAGAGAGCCCGATGCAGGACTCGATCCTAGGACCCTGAGATCATGACCGGAGCCGAAGGCAGCGGCTTAACCCACTGAGCCACCCAGGAGCCCCTGGAGAACTCTTTTCATCGTGTATATACTTGCCAACATCTTGAGATTACTGAATCACATAATAATTTTCATGATGTGTATAAGTCACTTTAAAAATAAAGTTATTGGGGCTCCTGGGTGGCTCAGTCATTAAGCATCTGCCTTCGGCTCAGGTCATGATCCCAGGGTCCTGGGATTGAGCCCCGCATTGGGCTCCCTGCTTGGTGAGAGGCTTGCCTCTCCCTCTCCCACTCTCCCTGCTTGTGCTCCCTCTCTTGCTGTGTCTCTATCAAATAAATAAAATCTTTTTTTAAAAAGTAAGTAAATAATTCTAAAAATAAAGTTATTTTAGATATATGTATAATTTTAAAACAATCTCCAGTAATGCCTAAAATATAAAGACTAATCTCAACCTATTTCCATTTACCATGTAGTCCAGAATGTTTCATTAACTTTATTTACGCAAGGGAAAATCGTGCTTTGTTAACAAATAAATTTTTTTAAATTTTATTTAAATTCCAGTTAGTTAACATAATACAGTGTAATATTAGTTTCAGGTGTACAAGATAGTGATTCAACACTATACCACACCTGGTTTTCATCAAGCAAGTGCAAACCTTAAACCCCATCTCTTATTTTAACCCATCCCCACATCCGCCTCCCCTCTGGCAACCATCAATTTGTTCTCTGTAGTTAAGATTCTGCCCCCCCGCCTTTTTTCCTCCCCTTTGCTCATTTGTTTTATTTCTTAAGTTCCACATATGAGTGAAATCATGTGGGTATTTGTCTTTCTCTGCCTGACTTATTTCACTTAGCCTAATACTCTCTAGCTCCAGCCATGTCATTGCAAATGGCAAAATTTCATTCTCGTTTATGCCTGAGTAATATTTGTGTGTGTGTCTGTACACACCATGCATCTTCCTTATCCATTCATCAGTTGATAGACATTTGGGCTGTTTCCATAATTTAAATATTTTATTTATTTATTTGACAGAGAGAAATCACAAGTAGATGGAGAGGCAGGCAGAGACAGAGAGAGAGGGAAGCAGGCTCCCTGCTGAGCAGAGAGCCTGATGCAGGACTCTATCCCAAGACCCTGAGATCATGACCTGAGCCGAAGGCAGTGGCTTAACCCACTGAGCCACCCAGGCGCCCTGTTTCCATAATTTAGCTATTGTAGTTATTGCTGCTATAAACATCAGAGTGCATGTAAACCTTTGAATTAGTATTTTTGTTTTCTTTGGGTAAGTACGGAGTGGTGAATTGCTGAATCGTAGGGTAGTTTTATTTTTAATATTTTCTTTTTTTATATAATGAATAACATCTTTTTTTTAATGATAAATAACATCTTAAACCTTTAGAGTTTCTTTTAAAATGTAAAACAAAAACATTCAGTAAAACTTTCAAGATTCCTCTATGTTGAATGAGAACTGAACACGTCTCCAGAAATTTCTTGAACTTCAGTTCTCACGTGAACGGAGCTGTTCCAACTTTAATAGATTCATAATCAAAATAAAAATTTGCTAATCAATTATTAATCATAATTAAAGAAAATGCTTTAGTAACTCTTACATACACAAGTGAAATGCAATAAAAGGTATTGTTTTCACAAACAAAAGGCAAAGATTTTGAAAGGGGGTGTTAATTTATAAAAAACATTAAAGTACTGTTCCACTAACCTACTTTTTTAAAGATCAATTACATATGTAAACAAATAATTTTTTCTATCTGAAATCCACTAAGTTTAAGCTTAGTTGTACCTTTTAGCTTCAAAAATAGCCCTGTTTTAATAAACACAGCTGCTCTGTTACAACTTAAAGAAATAAAACATTTTATTTTAAAAACTCCAAGTATGCTTCAAATGGAAACTGCCCGTTTATTAAGCACCCACAGAGTTCCAAGCATTGTACAAAACATTAAAACATTTGTTCATACTCTTTTAGAGCAAAATCACCTATTCTGTTGCACTCATTTTTGCATGGCATTGACATTTTAATTCCACTGTCAGAAAACGACCAGTTCTTCAAGACTTGCTCAAGAAACAAGTTTCTGATCCATAGAAGTAGTTCATGTAGAAAGTTTCTCTGCCAACTGTTCTACTTAATGTCCTCTCCCTCTGAAACCACCACCCCCCTTCCTCCTCTGAAGCCTCCACCTCCTCTTCCACCTCTGAAACCACCGCCTCTTCCTCCTCCTCAACCGCCCCTGCCACCACCTCTTGGAGGGCCCTTCTCACCTGGAGGTCGAGGTAAAAACCTCTGCAGTGGTAACAGTTTATATGGGTGTATATAAAATTTCTGCAGTTTTTTAAAGGAAGATGCCTTCATATTTTCTGACAATTTAACAGAAAAATAAAAATCTCTAAGTTGTCCAAATATTTCATTCACTTTACCAATCTGTTCTTTGTTCTCTAAATAAACTGGAGCATTGAAAGAAGGCACCTTATTTTCATCTGCAGTACATTTACAAACTATGTCATCTTCACAGGGATGCAGGAACTCTCCTAATAAAACTACATGTTCCAGAGGTCCTTGGTCCTGGCCTTTGTTAAAGCCTCCGCGGCCACCTCCTCGTCCAAATCCTCCTCGGCCGCCACTGCCACCTCTCTATTTTTAATATTTTCTTGAGGAACTTCCACACTGTTTTCCAGAGTGGCTGCACCAGTTTGCATTCCCATCAACAGTGCTATTAACAAATAACTTTTAAAAGAACATTGATCAGGGGCGCCTTGGTAGCTCAGTGGATTAAAGCCTCTGCCTTCAGCTCAGGTCATGATCCCAGGGTCCTGGGATCGAGCCCCGCATCCGGCTCTCTGCTCAATGAGGAGCCTGCTTTCTCCTCTCTCTCTGCCTGCCTCTCTGCCTACTTGTGATCTCTGTCTGTCAAATAAATAAATAAAATCTTTAAAAAAGAACATTGATCATATTTGGTATTGGGACAAATGTATGATAAAGTGTATGAAATTTAATGACTCTTGACAGTATCAAAAATAGACAGGGGCGCCTGGGTGGCTCAGTGGTTTAAGCCTCTGCCTTCGGCTCAGGTCATGATCTCAGGGTCCTGGGATCAAGCCCCACATCAGGCTCTCTGCTCAGCGGGGAGCCTGCTTCCCCCTGCCTCTCTGCCTTCTTGTGATCTCTCTCTGTCTATCAAATAGATAAATAAAAATCTTAAAAAAAAAAATAGACAAAAACCACTTTTCTAAATGAATGCTTGGGATTTGTGCTTTTTGCACCTTAAAAAAAAAAAAAAAACTGGTCTATTTTTATTACTTTCATGTTTTTGTGTCCAAACAATGAGATAAAACAGAAGGGTTCAGGCTGCTTTGTGCAAACATCATTCTGCAAATAATATGAAGTGGATCTCGCTCATGTTTATTTCTAATAAAGAAAGACTATATTGGATAGAATGGCCTCTCTATTTTCTCTTTTTTGGCTTTGGTATCTGACATGGAAGAGATATCAGGACTAGCCAGATAAACATTTTGATCAGCTGAAGGCAATTTGCACACCTATTGAATGAAGATCATCTTAAGTCATCGTGTAGAATTTTCATGTTACGGTCTTCATTTGCTTTATTTCAGCAAACTTTTCACATTTTATATTTTTAGCCAGCATTCTGTTGTGAGCATATATTAACCAGTATAGGACTAAAAAAAGTTGCCATAGAGTAATCAAAACCCACAGAGGATCCAGGGGAGAACCTGAGTCCTATGCACACACCCGGGTGCCACTGTGGGTGCTGGGAAATGCATGGGAGGCTCCCAGAGGGATCCCATGTTCACAGAGCAAGAGGCTGTCTGAAGAATTACTTTCATTACTTTTTTCAAACTAGAAGTTTGAAAGATACCACTGCCATCTGTAACAGGGTGCACCACCTCGAATGCCTTTCAGAACCCCCGGGATCAGGCAGCATCTGAAATCCCCTCCTATGCTATTTAGTCCACAGTCCTCTCCAGCACCACGTGGGAGAAATGACCCTCTATTTTCCCTCAAGGAGGAGAAAGATGTGTGGGTCCCAAGGCCTAACCTCCAGGAAAATGTGATGCGGACTGAACCGACTACACTCAGGATAGGATAGGATAATTTGGGGAAACACAGATCCCTTCACACTGGACTGAAGCCGAAATGAAGATCTGGTAAGACCCCATCAGATGAGGAGAAACTTAAAAGACTGCTAACACCCAATGCTCGTAAGAGTGGGGGAATCAGACACTGTTGTTCTTTGTTTCTAAGACAGGCCAGCAGAATCTGTCCAATGCACTTATCCTCTGACCCAGCAGGTTCTAAGAATCTGTTCTTTAGAGACACTCCTACATGAGAACAAATATACCATATTTAACAACTCTAAGATCCCTAAACTGGGAAATATACATTATTTTATGTACCATTAAGATAGAAAAATAGCTGCCATTTTAACTATGATGCTGTGCTTTTCATATTACTTAGACTTTTTATTATAAATTTATTTAAAAAGCTCTTTTAGAGATGCCTGGGTGGCTCAGTCAGTTAAGCTCTGCCTTCAGCTCAGGTCATGATTCCAGGGCCCTGGGATCGAGCCCCTAATTGGGCTCCCTGCTCCAAGAGAGACTGCTTCCCTGTCTCTCTCTGCCTGTTGTTTCCCCCTGCTTGTGTGCTCTCTCTCTCTCTCTGTCTGTCACGTAAATAAATAAAATCTCTTTTTTTTTAAATGCTCTTTTAGACTCAGAAGTATTTTTTAATTTTTTAATTTTTTAATTTATTTTATTTATTTATTTGACAGAGAGAGACCACAACTAGGCAGAGAGGCAGGCAGAGAGAGGAGGAAGCAGGCTCCCCACAGAGCAGAGAGCCCGATGTGGGGCTCGATCCCAGGACCCTGGGACCATCACCCGAGCCGAAGGCAGAGGCTTTAACCCACTGAGCCACCCAGCCACCCAAAGACGTATTTTTTAAATCATATATTACTCTTGAGAAGTACTACTCTCTGCCCAGCTTTTCCTCCTCGTTGTCCCTCCCACTTACCTATGGGCCAACTCATCAGGGAGGAACTGCACTCCTCGTGTCACACTTACCTCAGGGCACTTCTCTTCTCCCTGAATCGTGGCCCCTTGACACCCAGACTGCCTCAGATACATCAAGAGTTTGCACATGATCCTGTAAGTCATCCTCCAAACAGGGATGTTTCTGAGAGCAAGAGGGGCACTGTCAATAATACTGGATCAATGACCATGACCTGTGACTGTCGTGGACACCAGAACACACGGGGATCCTAATCCCCACCCTCTTGGCACTGCTATACACATGTACATCATAAATAAGGGACTAGACCCTTGGATCCGCATGACATATCTGAAGAAAGCGCGGCACCCTGGCTGCACCTGCACACCGTCTGATGACCTAAAAGTAAAGATTTCTGGGAACTGAAACAGAGAACATCTGAGCAGACAGCTTTCCCAAGATGTCCAGACCAGGCATCAGGTCCATTGCTTCTCCGTCTCTACTGGGGAAAGAAAATGCCCTTTGTCTGCGTTTCCCAATCCCTTGCAAAAGGAGGAAACCTCCTCTGATTATGACCTTTTCAGAAACAACCACATTGTGATCCTGTGAGTATTTCTGAAGGGCTAGAAGTTTCAGAATTCACAAAAGTCTTTTATCTGAACTACTAGCTGATAAGACTCTTATCCACAGTCATGGTTTCTGAATTTGCAACTTTGTACCTCTCCTTTGTTCCCCAGACTTGTCTCCGGTTTTGTCCCAGCTTGTTTATCCCAGATTGCTATTCTCTTTTATTCTTGAATAAACCCATCTTTTGCTGATAAAATAAACTGGCAATTTTTACTTGGAAGGTTAACAACCCATGATTTTGCCATTCTCCTATTAATGGACATCTTGGAAAGAATAATAAATAAATAGGTATCGGGTTATTTCTGGCTTGGAGCTTTCATAAGTAGAACTGCCAAGAGCATTCTTGTGCACGTCTTTTCGTTTTCATTCCTTTCGGGTAAATACAGGAGTGAAATTGCTGGATCATAGGGTAGGATTATGTATAGTTTTTGTAAAATAATTTTTTTTTTAAAGATTTTATTTGTTTATTTGACAGAGAGAGAGATTACAAGTAGGCAGAGAGGCAGGCAGAGAGAGAGAGGAGGAAGCAGGCTCCCTTCTGATCAGAGAGCCCGATGCGGGACTCGATCCCAGGACCCTGAGATCATGACCTGAGCCGAAGGCAGCGGCTTAACCCACTGAGCCACCCAGGCGCCCCAAGAATTTTTTAAAAAAATTTTTAAAAAAGATTTTATTTATTCATTTGACACGGACAGAAGGAGAGTACAAGCTGGGGGAGCAGCAGAGGGAGAGGGAGAAATAGACTCCCCGCTAAGCAGGGAGCCTGACATGGGGCTCGATTCTAGGACCCCAAGATCATGACCTGAGCCAAAGGCAGACACTTAACCAAATGAGCCACCCAGGCACCCCGTAAAAGCAATTTTTATATCAAAACTTACAAACATAAAATTTGCCATTTTAGCTATTTTTAAGTGCACAATTCAGTGGCATTAATTACATTTATACCATTATACAACCGTCACCACTATCCATCTCCAGAACTTCTTCATTATCCTAAACTGAAAATCTGTGCCTGTTAAAAAAAGAATACCTCTTCCCCCTCTCCACAGGCCCTAGCAACCATTATTCTACCTCCTATCTCTACAAACTTGACTATTCTAGGTATCTCATAAGTGGAATAATTTTAAATTTGTCCTTTGGTGTCTGGCTTATTTCAGTTAGCATAATGTTTTCAAGGTTTATCCGTATTACAGCATGTGTCAAAATTTCATTCCTTTTGTTAGTGTAATATCCCATCATAGATAGATATATAGATATATATATCATATATATTAATATATGATATATATATAATCATATATATGATTATATATATATAAATAAAACGTGGTATCTAGGTCACATTTTCTTTATCCATTCTTCAGTCAATGGAAACTTAGGTCGCTTCCACCTTTGGGTTGCTGCAAATACTACTACTATGAACAAAAGTGCACAGGTATCTGTTCAAGTTCCTAATTTCACTTTTAGATCTACACCCAGAAGTGCAATTGCTGAATTATAATTCTGTTTAAATTTTTAAACATATTTTATTTACTTCAGAGAGAGAGTGTAAGCATGAGTGGGAGGAGGGGCAGAGGGAGAAGCAGACCGCTGAGCAGGGAGCCCCATTTGGGATTCAATCCTGGGGCTCAGTCCTAGAGTTCTCTCCCAGCACTCGATCCCAGAACCTGGAGCTTGATCCCAGGACTCAATCCCAGAACCCTGAGATTATGATCTGACCTGAAGGCAGATGCTTAACCTACTAAGCCACCCAGGCATTCCAATTCTGTTGAATTTTTTGAGAAACTACCATACTGTTTTTATCAGCAGCTGCACCATTTACATTCCCACAAGTAATGCACAAGACTTTCAGTTTCCCCACAAATACAGATTTCCTATTTGGGTGTTTTTTAGTGAGAGTTATTCCAATGGGCATTAGGTAGTACCTCATATGGTCTTGATCTGCTTTTCCTTAATCAGTGGTATTGAGCATCTTTTCATGTGCTGATGGGCCATTTGTTTATCCTTGGAGAATGTTCTTCAAATCCTTTGCCCCTGTTGAGTTTTAAGAGTTCTTTACATATGGATAGTAATCCTTTACTTGATAATATGATTTGTAAATATTTTCTCCGTTTTGTGGGTTGCCTTTTCCCTCTCTTGATAGTGAGCTTTGATGGGCAAAAGTTTTTAACTTTGATGAAGTTCTATATTTTATGAGAAACTTCCAGACCCTTATTTTCAAAGTAGTCGTGCCATTTTACACTCTCACCAGCGATGTCGGATCTTCTAATCTCTACATTCTTGTCAGTGCTTCATATTGTTAGTCTTTAACTGTATTCATTCTGCTAGGTATGTAATAGCTAACATCATCTCTTTGTAGATTTAATTTGTATATCCTTGATGACTAACGGTGTTGAGCATTTTTTTAAAAGATTTTATTTTTATTTATTTGATATATAGAGAGAGATGACAAGTAGGCAGAGAGGCAGGCGGGGGGGTGGGGGGTAAGCAGGCTCCCCGCAGAGCAGAGTCTGATGCAGGGCGTGATCTCAGGACCCTGAGATCAGGACCTGAGGCAAAGGCAGAGGCTCAACCCACTGAGCCATCCAGGCGCCCCAGTGTTGAGCATTTTAGATGTACCTGATGAAGTTCTAGAACCTAGGTGAGGTTCGGTGGGCTAAGGTCTGGAGCCGATGACCAAGAAAGAATTCTTGAGATATCTCTGGTGCAAAATGGTGGTTTATTAAAGCACGGGGACAGGACCCGTGGGCAGGAAGAGCTGCTGCCCCGGGTTGTGAGGGATGGCAGGTTATGTACCCTGCGGCTGGGGGGGAAGGGGAGGGGAAGGAAGGTTTCAACGGAGTTTTCATATGCTAAAGAGGGCCTACAAGGTGCCAGGAAGTCCCAGGCCTACTGCTGGATCAATGTTGTCTTTAGACCAGCCATTAACATTAAGATAGTTGGGAGACTTTTTGGTGGGGTGTCACAATCCTGCTATCAATCGTCTTTGTTAGTGAGATTTAGGACATTTGTAAGCCAAGGGAGACTCCTGTCTAGCAGGATTGTGAGCTCTGCAAGTTAACTATTTGCTTATTGTTCATGGCATTCAGGGCTGCCTGAGAGATGCTACACATATGACTGAGGGGGAGCGAATGGTGAGGGGGGTGCAAGGCACCAGCTTTTGCTTTGTCTTCAGGCAGTCTCCTGCTCCCTCATCATACCTATTGGCTATTTGTGAAATGTTTGTTCAAATCTTTCACCCATCACTCTGTTGGCTTTTTTGGAGGGCATGGTTTGGGTCTATTCTTTAAGTTGTAGGAGTCACTGATTATATCTCAGTTTCTTCCTCTGTGGGTAGCAGGTGTGAATTCCTCCAGGACACATGTACTACAAGAAATGCCTCGGTTGGCCACTGTCTACAGTGTCCTAGAATTCTTAAGGGTCCCCACTCTCACCCAAAGCATGTAGGACCCATGCCAGGAAAAATTAAGGGAATGCCACAGGCTTTTGGGAGGTGGAGGGTTGAGGTGGTGGGGAGTGTCTACCAGTGATTTGAAGGGAGGGAGCATTCAGTGGCCCCTGGCAAAGAGAAGCTGTAGACTATCTTCATGGGAGGGAGGAGGGAAGAAAGAGTAGGGGAGAGCCCACTGGCCCTGGAGCCAGAGAAAATGGAAATGGAGCAGATATATAAGCTAAACTGAAAGCAGAGCTAGCCTATGAGTATGAGTATATCCCCAAGGATCTCCCACCTCTGAGGAGCAGGGAGACATAAGCTTCCTGTTCTATTTACAGAGCTCTGGAAAGCAAACAGTAACCACAGTGCAAAGGGCTTTCTCCTAACCTGCCCTGCACTATCTGGTAGGGTATCAGCAGAGGTCACAGACGGCTCCATCCCAGGGCCAACAGCCAACTATGATCATATTAGAGGCAATATATGGGAGGGCCAACCACTTTTATTATTTGATGCCCTAATTTTAAGACCTAACCCTCCCTGGGTTACAAATCACAACCATAAACAAAAAGCAGAGGCAGAGGAAGAGAGAATCTTAAGCAGGCTTCACACAGTGCAGAGCCCAGGGAAGGGTTCGATCTCATGACCCTAAGATCATGACCTGGGCCAAAATCAAGGGTTGGATGCCTAACCAAGTGAGTCACCCAGGTTCCCCAAGTAATTTTTTTAATATGTAAAATTAAGCATATAAAAATATACCAGTTGGTAGACAGAAACCAAGTCAGTTACTTAACAAAGAGTCTATTACAGAGAACTGTTAACTAAGTAACTGAAAAGCCAAAAAAAAGAAAGCGTTCTGCAGGGGTCGCCTGGGTGGCTCGGTGGCCTCTGCCTTTGGCTCAGGTCATGATCTCAGGGTCCTGGGATCGAGCCCCGCATCAGGCTCTCCGCTCAGCGGGTCAGCGGGGAGCCTGCTTCCCCCCTCTCTCTGGTGACACTCTCTCTCTCTGTCAAATAAATAAATAAAATCTTTAAAAAAAAAAAAAAGAAAAGAAAGTTCTGCAGTATCAGACACCACCATAGAAGCCATAGAAGCTGGAAGCAGCAGCTACCACCCCTAGGGCTGAGGGGAATCAAAGAAGAAACAATTACAAAAACTTGGCAGGTCCGGGAGGACTTGTGCAGAATTGACACTCTGACCTCCAAAGGGGCACAACAGCTTCGCTGACATCTCTGATGCGGTCATATTAAAGCTGATTCTGCAAGAACAGGGAAACTGCAAGTTGCAGAGGACAGGACAGGGAAGCTAAGGGAAGCACCCAGGAGCCACAGGGAGGCAGGGCAACGATAGAAAACAAGAAGGGAGGAGCCAGCCCCTTACACAACCCAGCCCCATCATTGCAGACTCCCTCCCGTACCTCAACTGGCAGGGCCCAGTAGAACCAGCGGGGAAGCTTCAGCAGAGTTGGCAACACAATGCAGAATATAAACCATGCTTTTGGAGCTGGGAGACAATAACTAAATTACTGGCACAAAGGGCTTCATTATCACAAAGAATGGAGTAACCCTGCAGGCAAACAGGAACGGTTTGAGAACAACCCACCCTCTGTTCACTCAGAAAGACAGGGGTTATCTTAAGAGCAGAAGAGACTAAAGGTCCAAGCATCTGCCATATTGATTTTCCTTCTGTGACTCCCTTTGGTGGTTCTAGCTAAGTGGTTCCCAAGCTTTCATGTCTAAGAATTACCGCATACTGTGCTTTATAAGGGATATAAAAAATACTCTAATTTGATTTTACCCATATGCAACTTTTGCCTTACTAGTTTTAGAACCAAATCCCCTCAACATCACCATACCCCATCCCCACTGGAGTGGATCAGAGGCAGAACTCTTTAAGAAGTGGGGAGTCTTCTTCTCCTTCCCCCCCATTCATGCGTGCGCTCTCTCTCTCTCTAAATAAGTAAAATCTTAAAGAAAGACTATGCAGGGAAGAAAAAGCACGGGGCTTGATGCCAGTTCATTATATTCAGGTGCCTCTACTTACTAGCTGTGCACCTTGGGGGGCCCAAGTTAAGACTCTCAGCTTCAACCTTCTAACCTGTAAATGGAGAAGCAGCTACCTGATGAAGGAGGCAAGGTCCTGTGTCAAATTCTGTCAAATCAGATCCACAAATGTGTGCGGTAGAACAGCCTCCCTGGCTGAGCCTCATAGGAATGAGGAATGAACCGTCATTGTGTTAAGCCACTGACTCTAGGGTGGGCTTTACCTGTTACAGCAACTAATATTACCTTCACTGATAGAGAGTTCACACCTGACAACAGTTTCCTCAAAGAAATAAGGGTGAGTATCACATCCATGAAATGAAGACAACCAGTTGTAGGAGGATGCCAATTAAAGTCTTTATAAATAAAAATATGATACCACTGACATTTAAAACCCAGTAGATGTGATGAGGGAACAGGAGGCTGGCTGAACCACCCTCCCCTCCATAAAAAACCAAAGGAGGCGGAGGTAGAAGGAAAAGTAAATAAAGTTAAATTTCTTCTAAACCTAAATCTCATTAACAAGGATGCTTGATAGCAGGAATGTAACATTCCACCAGGAGAATCCCAATTGTCTTTACTTGATAGTAACCAGGCCTTCAATATCCTGATAGTATTCTTTGCCCCAATAGTCCTTCTGAACACCCCTTTATCCTCACCTACCCAACTCCTGTGTATATAACCAGCCACTCCTCACAACCCGGGGCAGCCACATCTCCGCCTGCCCACCGGCCCTGTCCCCGTGCTCTAATAAATCACCTTTTGCACCAACGACGTCTTAAGAATTCTTTCTTTAGTCGTCGGCTCCAAACCTCCTCACCCCACAGAACCTGACTTAGGTTCTGGGACTTCATCAGATGGGCTGAACCGTAGAAGACTTGAACTCAGTGGAAAAATGATAAGCTGGAAGATGAGGCCGAAGAATAGTCCCAGAAGGCAGGGCAAAGAGAGATGGGGAAAAGAAAGGCAAGTTCAATGACATGCGATAAGATCTAAAAATTCTAGCAACCATCAAAAAAAAAATTTTTTTTAGAAGTAGATAATAGAATAGATGAGAAACAATTTTTTTTATAAAAACCAAGAATTTCCAGGATCCGAAGAAAGACACACACAGACTCACAGAATAATTCCCCCAAAATGTATGGAATATAAGAAGTAATTACATGTTAGGGGCGCCTGGGCGGCTCAGTGGGTTAAAGCCTCTGCCTTCGGCTCAGGTCGTGATCTCAGGGTCCTGGAATCAAGCCCCACATCGCGCTCTCTGCTCAGCAGGGAGCCTGCTTCCACCCACTCTCTCTGCCTGCCTCTCTGCCTACTTGTGATCTCTCTGCCTGTCAAGTAAATAAATAAAATCTTAAAAAAAAAAAGTAATTGCAAGTTAATACATTAGGGAAACATATGAAGATATCTAAGTATTGCCCATATAAAATTTTTAAATAATAATCTAAACAAAATCAATATGGAAGTTGTCAGTAGGGGATTCCAGAAGGAAGCTAAAGCTTGCCCACATTCCTTTGTTCTTGCTTTAAGTTCTAGGGCTGGATATAGATGTTGTTTAACAATACACATTATTAGAAATGTACAAATTTAAATAGATGCATATGTTTAGAGAATAGCCCCTAGATACATGGGAATAGAATACAGCAGGAAAAATGGATCAAAGAAAATGTAATCAAAAGCCAGGTATACTGGACATGACTAGCTACCTCCCAGACAACATTTCCTACCTCCCAGTCATGAGCCAGGGTTTTGTGTAAGGATCTCACTCCTTCTCCGTGGCCACAGACTTTGGGAGAAACCGACCCCACCTCCAGCTTCAAGTACAAATCTTAATTTGACTAAATCAGATTGGCCCACCCTCTTTGCCCCAATAACTGGTTCGGGTATGGTCATGTGAGCCTTAAATTGCCAGTAAACGCACCCAGTTCTCACTTGGTGAGCAATTTTTTTTTTTTTTTAAGATTTTATCTATGTAGGGCGCCTGGGTGGCTCAGTGGATTAAGCCGCCACCTTCGGCTCAGGTCATGATCTCAGGGTCCTGGGATCGAGTCCCGCATCGGGCTCTCTGCTCAGCGGGGAGCCTGCTTCCCTCTCTCTCTCTCTCTCTGGCTGCCTCTCTGTCTACTTGTGATTTCTCTCTGTCAAATAAATAAATCTAAAAAAAAAAAAAAAAAAAAAAAAAAAAAGATTTTATCTATGTATTTGTCAGAGAGAGAGAGAGAGAACACAGGCAGACAGAGTGGCAGGCAGAGGCAGAGGAAGAAGCAGGCTCCCAGCCAAGCAAGGAGCCTGATGTGGGACTCGATCCCAGGATGCTGGAATCATGACCTGAGCCAAAGGCAGATGCTTAACTGCTGAGCCACCCAGGAATCCCCTGGGGAACAATTTTGACCCCCACAGACATTGGGCAATGTCTGGAGACATTTTCAATTGTCCAAAATGGAAAAGAACTCTGGCATCCAAGGGAGAGGAACCATGGATGTGCTAAATATCCTAGAATGCAAAGGACAGCCTCCCGCAAAAACCATTCAGCCCCCAAAATCAGGGGTGTCAAGGTCAGGAACCCCTGGTCTACAGGAAAAAGCTACGGATACTTTACATCCCTTGACCCCTCAAAGAAGCAGCCTTGGGATAAAGCTGATGCTGCAGATAGCAGATCTGGAGGATGGGAAGAATCAGAGTCCATGATGAGACGGTTGGTCCCATCAGGGACCATTCTCCCATCAGATATCCAGGTAAACGAGCCTGTAACTTTCTATTGGTTAAGCCACTGTTTAACTGGGGTTTCTGTTACTCATAGCCATGAGCATCCTGGCTCGGAAATAAAGAGGGAGGAAAAAAAAGAAGAAAACAAGGAGGAGGGATGTGTGTAGACAGAATAATGCCGCGCCCGCCCATCCACTCCCCTTTCCAAAGACCTCCATGTCCTAATCCCCAGAATCTGTGACTATGTCACCCTAACATGATAAAAGGGACTTGTGCTGTGTGATTATACTAAGAGTTTAGAGAGGAAAGGATATCCTGATTAGAGATGGGCCCAATGTAATCACAAATGTTCGTATAAGGGAAAGAGGGAGGCAGGAGAGAAGTGTGATAAAGAGGGGTGCCCTTAAGCAATGGAGGAAGGGACTTGACCTAAAGAACGCAGGTGGCTTCTAGAAGCTGGGAAACACAAGAAAAACAGGTTCTTTCCTCGAGCCCCCAGAAGACAATACTTTAGCCAGAAAGACCCATTCAGACTTCTGACAGACAGAAGTATAACAAACGTCATTGTAAGCCCTGCTAAGTTTGTAGTAATTTGTTTTAACAGCAATAGGGAACTAACACAGCGTGCCAATTAGAAAATTGGTAATAAGGGGCGCCTGGGTGGCTCAGTGGGTTAAGCCGCTGCCTTCGGCTCAGGTCATGATCTCAGCGTCCTGGGATCGAGTCCCGCATCGGGCTCTCTGCTCAGCAGGGAGCCTGCTTGGCTCTCTCTCTCTCTCTCTCTCTCTCTGCCTGCCTCTCTGTCTACTTGTAATCTCTCTCTGTCAAATAAATAAATAAAATCTTTAAAAAAAAAAAAAAAGAAAATTGGTAATAAGATGTCAGGAGTATGTATTAACATAGCAATAGTTACAGAAACATAAAAGACTTGATCTCTTTTTCAAAAACAGGGGCTCTCAGAGTGGAGATTTTCAAACTCCAGCTATGTGCTGAAAGACCTGCGGATCCCCTTACCCAAGAATTCAACACTGCCACAGGATGCAAAGAGCAAGAGGTTCTTTATTGTTTCCGCAGGCGCCTGCGGGTGGTCAGCAGCTCCTGCTAGCTGAGCACACCAGGCTGGGGTAGTGCAGGATTTTTATGGACAAACAAGTTTCGGGAGGGGCTGAGCTGACTGATTGATAGTTTGAACAGGCATACTTGGCGTCAGTGGAGTGGATCAGGGGACCCATGTGCGAAAGCAGACAAAGCAATCTTACAGAAGCAGAACTGGCCGGTTAGCCCACGCATGCGAATGAAAGCACTATCAGGATATTGAAGGCCTGGTTACTATCAAGCCAAGGCCATTTTCCCTTTAATGAGGTCCTAACATAAAGACAATTGGGAGTCTCTCCTGGTGAAATGTTACATTCCTGCTATCAAACGTAAGGTAACTTCTTTGTTGTAAATCTCAAGGACATTTGCAAACCAAGGGAGACTCCTACCCTGCAGGACTGTGATTTCTGCAAGTTAACTATTTATAATGCTACACATATGGAGGGGAGCGGGTGAAGGGGGGGGTGCAAGGCGCCAGCTTTTGCTTTGTCCTCAGCCAGCCTCTTGCTCCTTAGAGTTGAGGGTTTAAGCAATTTTTCATTTCTTAGCAAAGCATTAGAAGCATTATTATACAGAAGCCAGAAACAGCTGGGTTAAACACAGATGTTCGCTATTTGTTATCCTGTTATGCTGCTTGCTGACTCCCTTATCTATCGTCAGCTAGCTACAGTTTCTCAGTTAGCATAAGCTGGTTATAAAAAGAATGTTAAAACTTATAGGCTATAGTATAATTCTGACCTGGGGTCCTTCATTCTCCCCTTTTTCTTTAACATGGATATAATCTTATATCCATCTGTTTTGTTCTTCAACTGAGTCCTTTTGGGACTCTACTTGTTTAAGTAGTTGGTATTGCTGAGTCAAGACCATAGTCTGAACAACAGACAGGCGATCTTTAATGAACTGTACTAACCTGTTTAAGACACAAGGACCAAAAGTTAGAATTAATAACAGAATGATGAGAGGGCCTGTTATAGATGACAACAAAGTAGTAAGCCAAGGCGATCTGTTGAACCAGTTTTTGAACCATCCCTGCTAGGACTGAAAATCCCTTTTTCTTTGAGCAAGTCTTTCTCTGAGTATATCCATAGTTTCTCTGACTACTCCAGTTTGATCTGCATAAAAGCAACATTCTTTTTTAAGGCAGTCAGGGGTGCCTGTGGAATGTCACACATATTATCAAGGGGAGTGGGTGGAGAGGGGGTGCAAGGCATCAGCCCCTTCTCCATCCTCAGCCAGCCTCCTGCTCGCTCATCATTTCCCCCTGAACAATTTTGACTCTTAAATCTTTAAGGTGGTTGAAGGTGGAAGGTCTCATCTTCTGTAACTTCTTCGTGCTGAATAGGGGCGTAGAGCTGTCCCTACCTACTGGGGTCAATATTGATCAGTGGAGGAATGTATAGGGGAGTTACGAAAGGCGGAGGCAGCTGAATCCAGCGCTGACAGTGAAGAGGCGTCCTCTCACGCGACAAGGATCGTCTGTCGTGGTGAAGTCATTGCAGCAATGGAGTCTCGGCACCAAGTAGAGAAACACTGAACAAAGCAACATATTAAGGTTAATGAGGCGATAAAAATGAGAAGCCCGAGAAGGAAATTTGGCCATAGTCCTCCTTCAAACCAGGAACTTAACCAATCACTAAAAGAGAGAGAGGGACCTTGTAGAGCCTTAATCTGGGCATTCATATCCTTTATTAGTCCTGTGATATTTTTGTGATAGTCTGGGATGTACACACAACATTCTGTCTTGATAATTGCACATGTGCCACCCTGGGCTGCTGTCCGGACATCTAAAGCCAACCTATTTTGTAGGACTGCCTTGCGTATCTGTGACACTTCGGTATTAAGCTGGGAGATGCCATTTAGTGAATCATTGAGTGCCTTTGTAGTATATTTATTAAGGGCTTCTACATGCCACATGACATTCCCGCAGATGGAACAAAGATGGATGCTAAGTGATCATACCATTTAAGAACAGATCGCGTCCATCTTTGTTTCAAGTTGGGGAGATTAGCTGGAGTTGTAATGGTTTTAGTAATATGCCCATGAATCCAGGAAAATCCTAAAGTACAGCGTCCTATCCACCCTGGAGGAAGCCAGGGTCACAGGTTGGCTCCACATATCCAGTGGGTTCCGTTTGGAGCTGGCCATCTAATGCCAGGTCGCCTTGCCCAGTCAGTAGCAAACCAGTCAGTAGCCTGGAGTACTATTACTTGGGAACACATTTCTAGTGAGCCATTCTAGACATCGTGTGTTATTTGCCCGAGTACCACTCGTATGATTCCTTTGTTCCCAGCATAAAACTGCCTGCTGACTGAGCTGTCCAATCGTGGGTGTAAGCCACAGATATGTATCTCAGATTTGATATATGCCATCCTTAGTATAGCGATAAGGAGGGTTTTGGAACTTAGGCCCATATTTGATTGGGGAGTTATGGCTTGATAGCAATCCCCTTTCTTCCAAATAGCTCCATGGGCATGTAGTACCAGGAAAGCACATTTGGAGTCAGTATAAATGTTAATTCTTAGGCTTTGGCAATTGCAAAGTGCTAGTGAGCACTATGGCACACCTAGCTTCTCTTATTATTTTTTTTTCTATGAAAACTACTGTCATCAGAAAACCAACTGTCATTCGTATTTTTAACAGGGGCATCTTAAATCTGGACAAATAAAGTAAGCAAGATCAATAACCTTTTCTGCTCTATAGAGAAAGAAGTACAGTGGTCAGGTTCAGGCATACAGGTAACTAGGTTTAAAGTCTGACAAGTTTTAAGTATTAATTCTGGCATATCTATAAGTATAGTCCAATATTTAATTAGTTGGCCTCTATCATCCATTGGTGGCCTTTGGCTTCTAAGACAAATCTGGACCTGATGTTAAGTCATTACAGTCAGGGACTGTTCCATAGTGAGCTTTGAGGCTCCTTTTATGAGGGCAGTTCTATGCTTAGCTAAAGCATCTGTTTGCAATCGCACCTCAACAGAGGTGGCCTTTAGGATAAATATGACTAAGGGATGAAACCAATAAGAAGACCTTTGAGTGGTCCAGCCTTAACAATATCCTGATTACAGAGGATCATTGTCAAGTGGGAGAACTTGTCAAGAGATAAGGGGAGTCCCCCATGCATCATACAATCCACTCATAAAGAAAGTGGGGTCATCCATTATCTCCACAAGTCCATAGTTAATCCTATGGAGTGCGGTATGCTGGCTTTTAGGCAATTTCATTATTCCAGTTGTTTCATCATGTGCCGTGGGGTCTGTGAATATCCCCACAAAACAGTAAGATCAACTAAAGAAGCTATTGTACAACTTCTCTGAAGTTTACCTCAAATTGTTTAGCTTAGGTAAACATTTAAAGACAATCAAATCTAGAATTTAACATCCATAAAGGTGTGTTACTAAAACAATTTTTCTCTCTAAAATAACCCTCATTTACAGAGATAGCCAAATCAGGACTAATTCACTTGTGAAACAAATCCAGTTTTAACAAACTTGGCCCATTATTTACATAAGCTCAGCAAGAACAGTTGAGTGTGATCATATAGATCTTTTAGAATCTGCTTTGCTGGAACTTCTTATAAGGAATCTCTAGGTTGAACTTTTAGTAGCCTCTCCGGGCCAGAAGCCAAGCCCTGTACTTGCCATCAGGCATGCCTGCAATACCTGTTGATTTGGGCGATCTCCTCTTCTGAGTTTCCTCACCTACCAAAGAGTGACATTCTTTACTCACCTGGTGAGGCTGCTGGGAACTCTGTAAGCAAGGTATCAGGCCAACAGTCCCAAGGGGCTTTATGGCTCCAGGTTTCATAAAGTCAACCTTAGTTCCTTTAAACTGTCTGGTCATATCTGAGTCTTTTCAAATATGACATCCCAGTCAAAGCCTTGGTAAAATAACCAGTTCTCAATGGTGTCCTGTTAAAGGAGAACAGATTCTTATTGAACTTATGCAAATGACTGATTGCCATGGAAGAAAGAATACTTACTGAGACCTTTTGGTTTCAGAGGGTTCAGATAGAGAGAAAAGCTTGAATGCTTTGAGCACTTTTACATCTCTGTAAGTTACAGATAACTTAAGAAAAAGTATCCCTAGTCTGGAAGAGCAAACATTAAAGAACTAGCAATGTCTAAAACAAGACAAAACATTAAGAGACACAACACTATAATCTTTTAGTCCATTTAGTCCCATGTTACTAATTCTGGTGAATTGCAGCTTTAGTCAGTTTTGGAAATTCTTACCCATTTCAGTTTTAGGATTTTCAAGTATATCAAATATCTGTATTTGTCCTGAAAGTCCTTTATAGGAATCTCCTTGAAGATAAAACTCATTTTACAAGAGAATTAAAACAATTATAAATGACAAAAACTCAGAATGGATATGGTTAGAGCTAAAGAGACATGGGAATTTACAATTTAGCTGCAAGGAAATCAGGTAATTACAGTATCAAGCGATGATCTCTCAAAACGTTAAAACTTTAGGAAGTGCGTAGAATCTCTAGAATAGTTATAGTATTTTCCCAAATGTAACCCAAGGTTTATCACTGGTTCAGTAGTACTTCATGAGCAACTTCATGTATCAAGGAAAAGCCTGAGTTAAAAGAGATTTACAATTTAAATCTTGTCAACATTTGCTAAAACCTTAGAAAGTTTAAAAACACATGCCTAAATATAATTAGGGATGTTAAACACCTGATAACACAAAACATAGGAACTGAATTTTTCGGGCAGGCAAAGAGAAACCATTTACATTTTTTAACAGATCAATTAGCTAAGAAAACTTTGCCCCTTTTAAACAGAAAGAAAACCAGCTTTTTATACCAGTGTCTTTCCCTTTTTTTATTTTATTTCTAAGTGTGCAGTCTTAAGATAGGAGTTTTCTGGGTTTCCCTCCCATCATGAATGATGTTGCAGACAAAGGAGGGGGATCTTTCCCCTTTTGGGCATCTCTGGCTAATGGGAGGTGATCACTCCCGTTTCACTCTTTACAGATTAGAGTGAGTTTCTATGGTTACAGGCAATGGAGGATGGTAACCGGGTGGTTTCGCAGTCCCTCAAGGTTGGGCTGTTTCCTTAATCTCTCAAGGCCAAATGGCCCTTATACTAGGAAGTATAATCTGTGTGGAGGCAGGTCAGGAGAGTGCTAAATTACCTTGGAGGCTGTTTTTCTTTCTTTTTTTAGTCTGTCCTGACCATATCTAAAATTTATTTTGTGAAGATTTCCGTTCACAAACCTTCTACAACTTTCCTTTGCATTCAGGTTTTGTCCCAAGCTATTTCCTTCCAAACAACCATCTCATTTAGGACAAAATTACCTTCCCTTACCTTCAACAAAATGTATTCCCATTCCTTAAATCTTTCTTACATATCTCCTACTTTCCTACATAAAGTTTCCCTTTATTTCCATCAGTCTTAGTTACACTAAGCAGAACCTTGTACTCTTAGAAACACCTTTAGTTATTAACCAATTAACTGTTACAACAGAATTCTTCAGGTGGCAAATTTATGAATCAGTTAAGTGGCAAACAAGTTTACCAACAGATTTAAATACTCTTAGTTTCTTTACAGTAAGAAGTCAAAAGCACAAACCTACATCCAGTAATTAATGACTTAGCATTTTATCCTGTTTGGTTAGGACCTAGATGTCCACAATTTAATTCCATTTGTCATCCAAGCAAAACTTTAAAACTTTCAGGTTACCAAAGACTTTGAAAGTTACTTCAGCAATTACCCATTAGAACTTTGAGACAGACAATTAACCATCAGTTTAGTTATTTCTTTGCTAACAAATTTTAATAAATAACATGAGCTTATTTGACCTTCAGTAAACTTCGAAGTTTCACATTTACTGCTGATAACTTAAAAGACAGGTCTTATCTTAATTAAACCAACAAACTTAACTTAGTTCCAACACTGATTTACGTTCCACCTGGACCCACTCCACTTTTAATGTTTACCTGAGACATGGTTGGGAAGATCTGGAGGGGGGGGTGTTAGGTCCAGGGGGTGTTCTTCTTGCTCCTTGACAGTGAAGAGAGAAGGAGCTGTGGTGTATAATCTAGAGGCCAGTCATGCAGGCTGCACACACGTTGGTACAGAAATAGGAGAAGAGGGAAACAGAAGAAACAAAGTGCTGCCAGGAGGCAGAGAAAGGATTCCCAGTTTTGGAGCTCCTAAGCCCCAACAGAGGAGCAGATGCCATGCTTTCCCATCAGCGAGGGGGGAGGGGTTATGCAGTCCAAGTCAGGCCAGAGAACACAGGGAAACTTCCCCGAAACAAAGAGAGTTTCGGCAGCTGCTTGGGAATATTCCTTATAGTCTCTGTCTCGAGTTAGACCAACCCCAGTTGGCTCCAGTTATAGCCATTTACACGGGAAGTGAGTGAGGGAGAAGCCCCCACATCTATTAGGAGAAACAGAGAGAAATAAAGCCAGAGTCCCCTTTGCTAGGGATGGCCCAGCAACCTGGGTTTACTAGAAGAAGGCTTATTTACGTAATTATCATCCAATATGTCAGGAGGAAATTTACTAGCTGACTCATTGAATCTGGTTTTAGCTCTTAATACCTATCTCTTATATTCCCTCCCGATATGTACGATGTTGCAGACAAGGGGAGGGGGATCTTTCAGGTGCTGTCCTGCTCGCGTCCCTCGCGGGAACTTAGGAGCGTCTTAGCTAAGGTCTATCCGTATAAACCCCGGACCAGGCTACTCCATGGAGTAGATGACCGTTATGCCGTATGACGCTCCGGGAGACTCAGGGTGCAGCCCACACAGACTCCGTAGCCGAAGGCGGTGGAGCCACACAAACACACATTCATACAGTCAGGCATTCCTCAGATTCAAACGGGTTAGACACCCTCCCATTAAACAGAATGTAACCTTCATGACCAGTACAAGGAACATATACCCACATTTAAAGGCATAACATGGAGACATACATGAAGACATACATTGTTGGCCTCCAAGGTGGTAAGTGTTTGCCCCATTTTAGAGTCAAAGAAAACACCAAGGACAATAAGTAAGACACACAAAACAATTAACAAGAAGGACGCTGCGCGATTTTGGTACAAAACCGAAAGTACAAATTCAACCGGCCCAAGGGAGCCTCGAGGTCTCCCTGTGGTGGACAAAACCCGCCCAGGGGAACCAAGAGGCTCCCCTGTGGCGGACAAACAAATGTATCCCTCGGATACTTGTGGGGCCCCGAAAAAGCGGGCCCCTCTAATCCCTGGGGCGTCCCCCAGGGTGGCAGGGGAGAAGTCCGAATTCGTCAACTCCTTCTCAAGCTGCCCAAAATACGAAGCAACAACGCACGCTGTTGTACAATCCTATACAGGCGTATAGGCAAGACAGACGAAAACATGAGATAGAAGACAAAAACACAGTTATTAAAGCTTAAATGCTGGCCAGCTTACCTCCCGGTGGGAGTCGGTTGGATCCTTGGGCAGGAGTCCGATGATCTCGGTGGGACCTCCAAATGAAAGACCTGCAGATCCCCTTACCCAAGAATTCAACACTGCCACAGGATGCAAAGAGCAAGAGGTTCTTTATTGTTTCCGCAGGCGCCTGCGGGTGGTCAGCAGCTCCTGCTAGCTGAGCACACCAGGCTGGGGTAGTGCAGGATTTTTATGGACAAACAAGTTTCGGGAGGGGCTGAGCTGACTGATTGATAGTTTGAACAGGCATACTTGGCGTCAGTGGAGTGGATCAGGGGACCCACGTGCGAAAGCAGACAAAGCAATCTTACAGAAGCAGAACTGGCCGGTTAGCCCACGCATGCGAATGAAAGCACTATCAGGATATTGAAGGCCTGGTTACTATCAAGCCAAGGCCATTTTCCCTTTAATGAGGTCCTAACATAAAGACAATTGGGAGTCTCTCCTGGTGAAATGTTACATTCCTGCTATCAAACGTAAGGTAACTTCTTTGTTGTAAATCTCAAGGACATTTGCAAACCAAGGGAGACTCCTACCCTGCAGGACTGTGATTTCTGCAAGTTAACTATTTATAATGCTACACATATGGAGGGGAGCGGGTGAAGGGGGGGGTGCAAGGCGCCAGCTTTTGCTTTGTCCTCAGCCAGCCTCTTGCTCCTTAGAGTTGAGGGTTTAAGCA
Source organism: Mustela lutreola (assembly GCF_030435805.1). Classification (NCBI taxonomy): domain Eukaryota; kingdom Metazoa; phylum Chordata; class Mammalia; order Carnivora; family Mustelidae; genus Mustela; species Mustela lutreola. The sequence continues at coordinate 69,957,885 of NC_081298.1, forward strand.
ATTTTTCATTTCTTAGCAAAGCATTAGAAGCATTATTATACAGAAGCCAGAAACAGCCGGGTTAAACACAGATTTTCGCTATTCGTTATCCTGTTATGCTGCTTGCTGACTCCCTTATCTATCATCAGCTAGCTACAGTTTCTCAGTTAGCATAAGCTGGTTATAAAAAGAATGTTAAAACTTATAGGCTATAGTATAATTCTGACCTGGGGTCCTTCAGTGCCATGGTTGTGGAAACACACTCACCTTTGATGGGACGAGTGGCAAAGTCACACTGCAAAGTATATGGATTTGAGAAGAGGAGTTATTGTGACTTTTTTTTTTTTTTTTTAAGATTTTATTTTCAGGTCATCTCTACCCCCAACATGGGGCTCAAATTCACAACCCTGAACTCAAGAGCCGCATGCTCTACTAACTGAGCCAGCCAGGAGCCCCGTGGCATCTTTTTGATCAACTTACAACACCTGGAAAATAAACAAACACACAAAGGTATAGCAATATTGCTGTCAAAGTCAAGATGAAAAGAACCAAAGAAGAAATAGCTCATATTGATCAAGAGACACTATAACAAGAAGGTAAAATAGTCATGAGGCTTTTTACATCTAACAATGTATGCTGCTGCCCCTCGGAACAATTTGTTACTTAAACTGTAACCCCTGGAGGATTTTACTAGTTGCCAAGCACATTTAGATATGGCCTTAAGAAACACTGATACTGGGCGCCTGGGTGGCTCAGTGGGTTGGGCCGCTGCCTTCGGCTCGGGTCATGATCTCGGGGTCCTGGGATCGAGTCCCACATCGGGCTCTCTGCTCAGCAGGGAGCCTGTTTCCCTCTCTCTCTCTCTCTCTGCCTGCCTCTCCATCTACTTGTGATTTCTCTCTGTCAAATAAATAAATAAAATCTTGAAGAGAAAAAAAAAAAAAAAAAAAAAAAGAAACACTGATACTGACAACAGGTCTTTGGGGAGAAGGACGATGTACGACCGTGAAGCTGGGCAGCTGGGGATGCCCGGCTCGCTCAGGGCGGGAATGCCACCCCTTCACAGAAGCTGGGCAGCTGGGGATGCCCGGCTCACTCAGGGCGGAACGCCACCTGCTTCAGGAAAGCCGAGCGCACCCGGGAACGCCTGGTCAGCTCAGGGTGGAACGAAAACCGCCTGATTCCCTTTTTCGTGATCGCTCCTTTCTCTTCCCAGAAGTGCTCGTTGTTAGATGAGTCCTTTGAATGTGCTTGGTTAACTATAAACATTACCCTCCGCCTTGCTGACCTGCAAGATGTGACTAACTGTGACCTTCATCAATCCTTCTGTTGGCTATTGTTTTCTATCTAATAAAAGTGAGACTGTGGAGTTGCTTGGGGCAGCAGTCTTTTTCGACCGTTGTCCCCTGCTCCCAGTCTTTTGCAGCTGACTTGTTTGTGCCTAATTCTTCTCTCGTCGCCGTCGCCGACTGGAAGCGGCAAATGTAGACTTAAAATATGTAAAATGAAATCTGCTCAAAGAATAGGGAGAAACTGACCAAAAATTACAGTGGAGACTCAAAAACATGTTACTCTCAGAAACCAAGATATTAATCAGTTTTTTAAGATCAGAATAATGATGGGGCATCTGGGCGGCTCAGGTGGTTAAGCAACCATCTCTTAATTTTGGCTCAGGTCATGATCTCAGGGTCATAAAATTGAGCCCTGCACTTGGCTTCATGCTGGGCAGGGAGCCTAAGATTCTCTCTCCCTCTCCCTCTGTACCCACCACCCTGCTCAGTTGCTCTATCTCTCAAATAACAATAACAATAATTTGGGTGACAGCACAGGTTGATCTAACAGAAACATTTAGAACTACATTCTGAAAGAATACACATTCACAAAGTCGACCAAAGTCTCAGGGATTAATATATCCCTCCACCCAAAAATAATACTCAGACCATCTTCACTCACCAAAGTGCAATAAAATTAGAAATGAAAAACACAATGATAGCCAAACAACACCAACAACAAAAATAAACAGACCATATGTCTAGAAATTTCAAAACAGACTTCTAAATAATTCAAGAGATAGCAGGACCAAAGCAGAGATTTCCAAGTAACCAGTTCAGTTCATAACCTAGCCCTCTTACTCATCTAAAGCTATCTGCTCTTAAATACTTGCTGAATTACATCAAAGTGCGGGGAAAGGGGAGAATCAGGGAGGCAAAGACAGACCCAGAAGCTCAGGGAAAGGGATTGGCTGAACCAATGTGTTCTGGGTATGGCGAGATTATAGGGATCTGACAGTTCTCACCATTCAGGTTCACCAAAACCTCCAAGCATCTACTGAACTGAGTGACTTAGGGGAGTCACTGCCATCCAGGGGAGGCCAGAGCAAGGCACCAGTGATGAGGGAGCAGGAGGCTGGCTGAGGACAAAGCAAGAGCTGGCGCCTTGCACCCCCCCTTTCATCCGCTCCCCTCCATAGGTGTAGCATTCCTCAGGCACCCCTGACTGCCATAAAATGATAAATAGTTAACTTGCTAAGATCACAATCCTACAAGACAGGAGTCTCCCTTGGTTTGCAAATGTCCTTGAGATTTACAAACAAAGAAGTTACCTTATCAATAGCCCAAATTCCAAAGACACAGAACTCAGTTTCTCAAGCCTAATGTCACCCTCCCCTCCATAAAAACCGAAGGAGGTGGAGGTAGAAGGAAAAGTAAATAAAGTTAAATTTCTTCTAAACCTAAATCTCATTAACAAGGATGCTTGATGGCAGGAATGTAACATTCCACCAGGAGACTCTCAATTGTCTTTACTTGATAGTAACTAAGCCTTCAATATCCTGATAGTATTCTTTGCCCCAATAGCCCTTCTGAATACCCCGTTGTCCTCACCTACCCAACTCCTGCGTATATAACCAACCACCCCTCACAACCCAGGGCAGCCGCATCTCTGCCTGCCCACGGGCCCTGTCCCCGTGCTCTAATAAACCACCATTTTGCACCAAAGATGTCTCAAGAATTCTTTCTTGGTCATCGGCTCCGGACCTCAGCCCACCAAACCTCACCTAGGTTCTAGAACTTCATCACCAGGGCAGAGGAGGCTACTGCAGGGGGACTATAGAAACTGGAAAGAGCCCATAGCTCCATGTGTAGGATTCCAGTTGGCTGTGACTAAATGAGGCCAAACACTGGGATAAAAGGGGAACTGTCATTTTTCTGAACACTGACGTCAAAGGGTGCCTGACACTCAACCCAGGAAGGGTGCCAGTTGGACAGATGTGATTTTTTTATCTAAACAAAAACCAGAGGGCATATTAGACAGCGACCAGACAGCAGATTATTTAGCCTGTGCTTAGGGTTTGCCTGGATAATTCAGACCCCAAACATCCTACTTGTGGCCTCAATTCCTCCCGCTATTTGACTGCATACATTAAAATACATGTAACTATCCTTTCCTTTGTACTGTGTAAGGGAACATCGTTCATGCTTCCATCCACCCACCTACCCATCCAACCAGGTAACAAACACCCAAAACACACCTAGGCTATCATGGATCTTTGTTCCTTCACCAGTCGCTGTTTACCTCTCCTCTAGATTACTTACAAAGAATATGGTTTGAGTTGTTTTGGTGCCAAACAATATTCCAGAAAGAAATACTCCGCAGAACAAGTCGGAAATAAATAAGGAAAAAGAAAACGAAGGCCTGGCGAAAGGGGGGATAGAGGTGGGGGTGGAGAGGAAACAGGAGGGTCGTCCTAGCAGAGGTGGGTGGCAATCTTCTCGCCTCTCTGACTGGATTCTGACTTGCCCAGGGTTGTGGGGGGAGCGAGGGGGCGCGGGTCTGTGTGTGGGAAGGCGCTGAGAAAACCAGCCCACCCCGGGCAGCGGGGAAGGGGAAAGAGGGACTGGGAGGGCAGGAGTTGGGGGAGCTGAATTTCTCAAACTCTGTGGTCTGGATTCCAGCGTCAGAGCCCGAGCTGTTTACCTTCTCCCCACCCGACCCTCCAACAACACACCCACATTTTTCCTAAGAATTCTGAGTCCGGAAGGAAGAGAAGAAAACAGGTGTCGGGTAGTCTTGCCCTCCTCCGCGCCCCCACCCGGTTCTCCGATTTCACAGTCGCCCCCACTCACCCCAGGGTAACCCGGCTGGAAGCGCGGGCACAGGCGTGGCAGCCCGCCTCACCCCCGGAACCCCGAGGGCTGGCATACCGAGTGCCTGGTTCTTCGTCGGTAAAACTCTCACCCAAGTGTCGTGTGACTTGAGTAGGTCCCTAAGACACATCAGGAGCTCAGACAGCGCTGGGCGCTACGTCGTCGGTGCTCTGCCCCCTGCGAATGGAGGCGAGGGCCAGGGTCCCCGTGTCGTGCTCCGTCCCCTCCGAGGCGGAGCCAGGCGAGCGACCCTCGCTAAACCTGGGGACACCCGCCTGACCGCCGTCCTCTTCCGCGGATAGGAACTGACAGCCATCTGGGGGCCGATGGCGGCCGCTGTGCAACCCTGGGATGGCTGTGTAGACATTCCCATTTCTCGCATGAGGACACTGAGGCTTCCCTCCAGGGCCAGCACCTCATACGCACGTGCTGATTTCCAAACTCGCCTTCCTCTCATCGCAGTCCGTCTTCTGGAGCCTCACCCGGGGTGCAGGGCGCAGAGTCTGGGGACAGGGGACCACGCACGTTTGCGGGGAGCCCAAGCATGTGCAGGGGCGCTGAGCCCGAACCCCGCGGAGAGGAGGGGCGCCCCCATCCCGCCCCCCCGCTTCCTGCGCGCGGAGGCCGCCCTGCTGATCAGGGGCAGCCCGGGACCAAAGTCCGGGAAGGGCTACCTCGAGGTCCGCAGCCCAGCCAACTGCCCAGCCGTGGGGGCGGCGGGGGGCGGCGGGGGGCGGCGGGGGGCGGCAGGGGGCAGCGGGAGGCGGCAGGGGGCCGGGGGGGGGCGTTGCCTCGCCCTTTGCCCCCACCCAGGGTTGCGGATTCGCTAGGCGGCCAATGGGCGGCTGGGCGGAGCCGCACCCCTTCTACACCCGCCAGGGCAACAGGCTCCAGAGCCGGCTCCCGGGCTACCATGGAGCGTCCCTTGAGGGTGAAGACTTGGGTGGAGGAGAACCGGGCCTCCTTCCTGCCCCCGGTTTGCAACAAGCTCCTGTGAGTCCCACGCACGCTGCCCTCCTCCTGTCTTCTGCCCCCACCTCCCTTCCTCCGTCCGCACCCCTCACCCTCCAGCCCTCCTCACCCCTCACCCCTCACCCTCCAGCCCCCAGCTCCTTCACCCAGGAATTTGAAGAAGGGGCCTGCCATCCTCTTGTGCCTTCGGCGGGGGAGGGGGAGGGCAGGCTGTTCTGGATTCCCCCACCCTCATTTGTTCCTCTTTCGAGACTCTGCCCTGGAGATTTTGACCTTTATTTCTGAAGATGGTTGGGTGACTGAGACTAGTGGAGATACAGATGGCAGGTCACCGCCCTGTCCCCAGGACTTAGAAATAGCTCTCCCACGCCCCCACCCCCCCAGTGATTCTCAGAAGTCTGGGGACTGTGGTTTTAATGATGCCCCAGAATTGCAGTAGAACCTGACGCTAGAGTGTCAAGTCGGAAGGTCACCTCCTGCGGGAGGATCTCGATTTTGTGCCTTCCCCAGGCCCCTCCTTACAAGTGTGCATACACACTCCCACCAGGAGGCACCTAGCCACCACTGCCCACAGCACCCAGCAGGGCCAATAGTGTTCCACACCAGTCTTTCTCCAGCAGACCTGGGGCCTCCTCCGTGGCCCCTTCACCTCCCTCCCCTGCCCTCTACCCCATGGCTGGGCCTCGTGTGCTCCCCAGCTCCTGGTTCACATTGTCATATCTGCAGAACATTCCCGGTGACCTGGCACCCCAAACCACACAGCAGTACTGGCACACGTTGACAAGCCAAAGGCTTAGTCCTCATACTAGCTGCTTAAGGTGGGAATCTAATAGGGACTCTCCCAGTGTCCCACAAGCTAGCATGAGTCCTGGTCTAGACTCCAGACCATGTAAGAGTGTGACTCGCAAGTCCACACCCTTGGTCACCGTGTGGCACTGCCACCACCAGTCACAGCCAAACCCCTACGCCCATCCCAGAGCTTCCTGTATTCTACCACTATTGTGGCCCTCACCCTTTCCTCCTCTTCATCCCTGTGCAGCTGGTTCTCGGTCCCCCAAGGGGCCCCAACCGCATCTCGAATCACTCTGCTCCTCTCCAGCCCTCTGGCCACTGCTCTGCGGCCACCGTTGTCACCACCAGCCTGGGTGGTGTGGGCTGCCCCTGCCTCCAGGCCCCCCCACCCAAGCCTCTGGCTCAGCCCCAATAATAACGGTCACAAAATGCAGGCCCTGCCTTTTGTTCATTCAGCAGGTGTTTGCTGAGCTCTCAGTACATGCCAGACACTGTTCTGGACACTGGAGATACAGCAGAAAACAAGCTGACAGTCCCTTCCTTGGGGAGCTAACATTTGGGTGAGAGGAGGAGGCCAATACATAGAAAAAGAGACACGGAGTGGAGGCAGGCCAGCATAATGGGCCTTTGGACGGAACAGAGCTGTGGCCCCCCACCTCCTGTTGGCTAGGGCTGCCAAGGACAGTCTGCCCCCGGCCTCTCCTAGTTCCTGGGGGCTTGGTGGCAATCTTGACCTTCCTTGGTTTCTGCTGCATCAACCTGATCTCTGTCCTCATTTCACAGGGCACTCTCCCTGTCAGTGTGTTTGGGTCTAAATTCCACCCCCCCCCTTTAAAAAAATTCTTTATTTATCTATTTGAGAGAGAGTGAGAGAGAGAACATGCACAGTGGGGGTGGTACAGAGGGAGAGGGAGAAGCAAACTCTCTGTAGAACAGGGAGCCTGATGTGGGGCTCCATCCCAGGACCCCAGGATCATGACCTGAGCCAAAGGCAGACGCTTATGACTGGACCACCCAGGTTCTCCTATATTTCCCCTTTTACTAAGGATTAGTGTGACTTCACTATGGCTTAACCAGTTACATACGTCTTCGATTACTCGATTTCCAAATTGGATCACATTCTGAGGTCCTGGGGGTAGGACATCAACATATGAATTTGGGGGTGAGGGGGTTACGTGAAACTGTAGTGGGGAGGGGTGAGCAGAAGAAGAGGGACATGGTCTGGCTGAGGTACTCCAGTTAATGGCTGGAAATAGTTATGGAGTGGGCTCATTCAAGAACTTTCCATATGGGGGCGCCTGGGTGGCTCAGTGGGTTAAAGCCTCTGCCTTCAGCTCAGGTCATGATCCCAGGGTCCTGGGATCAAGTCCCGCATTGGGCTTTCTGCTTAGCAGGGAGTCTGCTTCTTCCCCTCTCTGCCTGCCTCTCTGCCTACTTGTGATCTCTGTCTGTCAAATAAATAAATAAAATCTAAAAAAAAAAAAAAAAGTAATTGGAGACCTTGAACAGGACCAGGGATCCTGGTTGATGAAGCGGTAAGTCCCCCACTACTAGGTCAGAGGATGTTGGGGACACACACACAAATCCACTGAGATACAGGTACAAAAAGAGTCTACAGGTATACAAATAGTCTCAGACACACACACACACACACACACGCACGCGCACACACACTTGGATGGGCACAACTATACTGAGATGAGAGGGGAAGGGAGGAAATGTAAAGACTGTAGGGACAACGATACAGAAACAACCCTGTCACCTCTCCCAAGTGTAGCCAGTCTCCTTCCAGGCCCCCCATGGGCCCCTGCACCCCTCCTGTCTTGTCCCGTGAGCTGGTTCAGGACCTCTTCCCCTTTGTCTATTGCAGGCACCAGGAGCAGCTCAAAGTCATGTTTGTCGGGGGCCCCAACATCAGGAAGGACTACCACATTGAGGAGGGTGAGGAGGTACGCCTGCTACTGCCCACTTCTTTAATAGCCTTGGAGGAGGGGGAACTGCCCAAGCAAGAGCCAGAGCCGGTGGACAGGAGGGGTGGGGGGTGGCCAGGTGGCTGATGGATGAAATTCCAGGGCAGAACGGCTGCCTGCACATTGTGGGTGCACAGGGATGGCTCCATCCTCCAGCTCTGTGGGGGAGGCCCTAGGAAAGAGCCCAGGCTCTGTGGGTATGAGAGGGAGGCTCCAGCTGCTGCATATCATTCCTTGGGCATCCTGTGCCAGGTGCGATGGCTTGGTTCCCTCCCCCTCAAATATGAATATGGAAGACTGGCCTCCCAAATGAGCCCCAAATGCTGACAGGGACCTGGGTGCTCTACTCTGGTCTCCGGAGTTGAGTTCTCCGGAGATGTTTGGGACGGAGAGGCTCCCTCCTTATCTAGAGGGCCCAAGACACAGGAGTTCCTGGGGGCTGTTTGATGGAGGGGGAGGGTGGGTGGGGTAATTTGCACTGAATACCCTCTTGTAACTCGGATTTTGAACCATCTCTGTACTTCCCCTAGCCCAAGGTAAATAAACAAAAGTAGGATTAAAAAGAAAAAGGTGGGCCCCTTGAAGGAGGGACATTGGTGGATTTCCAGCTTTCAGGATCTCTGGTGACAAAAGATGATCATGGGGGGCCTGATGCAAGGGTTCAAGGTCCAGAGTCCAGCCTCCACCGCCACCCCAGGCCTCCCAGCCACAGCCAGGGCCTGGAGGAAGCATAGGAGAATCACTCACTCAACAAATATTTACAGAGCACCTAGTTGGGGGTGAAGGGGGCAAGGCAGAGGAGTGAGGACCCCAGGCCAACAGGGAGCAGCCTCCCAGAATAGGCCAGATAACCCCTCACATCTCTCCCAGCCACCAGATTCTCACTGCACCTCACGGGAGACCGTTTTCCTCTGTGGCAAAAATCAGCAGGAATATCCAAAGCCACAGAGAGAAGACCAGGTTGGATAGGGATGGCCACTGAGCACAGTGGTACACTAGACTGGTTTCAGCTTTCTCTGCTTGCCTCAGTCAACCGTAGGCCCCTCCGCTTGCCTTCCAGAGGCTTCCACTCTGTTAGCCCTGGTGTCAGTGCCCACCTTTCCTGTCTCATTCCCTCTTTCCTTCCCTTGGCCCCGAGCGTCTCTGCCCCACACCCCACTTTTGGGCCTCCCCAAGCTTGTCTGGTAGTGTGGATGGGTGTCTGTCCACTGAGGGGCCCAGGCCAAGCAGTGACTCAGCTGGTGGCTGACAGATGAGGAGGGCTGGTCTGAGCAGGTAGGTGGTCCCTCTCAGGAAAGACAGATACTCAGGTGGCTGGGAGGAATTTGACTAGAAGTGGGTTTGTGCCCCTGTAAGGCCTTGGAGGCCAGATTTAATTTAACATCTGCCTGAGCTGGGATATAGTTCGTCTGGCGGCTCCAGCGCTCCAGTCTGTAGCACGTGTCAGGGGAGGCTGGGGCCTCAAAGCTGGAGTGACAGAACTGCTCATAAAGGCCTTCAGGAAGTTTCTCGGGTGTTCAGATCAGAACTCAGGCCAAGCACCTGGAAGAGGAAGGAGGCAGGGACAGAGCCTGACTGCTGTCCTGTCCCATAGGTGTTCTACCAGCTAGAGGGCGACATGGTTCTCCAGGTCCTGGAGCGAGGGAAACACCGGGCTGTGACCATTCGGCAGGGAGAGGTGAGCCGGGGCTCCAAGGAGCAGGAACCCAAGGTCCTCTTGTGCTGGCTTTGGGAGCTCTGGCTTTGGGAGTGTGTCCTCCCTGCCTTGTCCTGCCTCCCTTCCCAGACCTTGGGCTTTTCCTCCTGTGAGCTGCCCATCTTCAGCAAGGCCTCCGCTCCGGGCTGGAGGCTTGAAGAGAGGGGGGGGGGCGTTGCTGGACCCCGTGGGCCAGCGGGGGAGGCCATTACAGGGGGAGCGCCCAGGTCTCCAGAGGGGGTTGCTGCCTTGCGACACCTTGTCTCCCCCACTGCAGATATTCCTGCTTCCCGCCGGGGTACCCCACTCTCCACAGAGGTTTGCCAACACCGTGGGACTGGTCATTGAACGGACACGGCTGCAAACGGAGCTGGATGGGCTCAGGTAAATGGGCCTCGTCCAGGCATCCAGGGCGGAGATGGGGGCAAGCAGCAGAGGAAAGACCCTAGATAGACTCGGGGAAGTGCTTGCTGACCACGGAGAGGGTTAGAAGCAGTGCAGATCCTGTGTTTGCTGGCTCACGGGATGAGTTAGAGGCAGTGGGAGAGGGAGTCTGATGATGGGGGTTAGGAAAGATGTCCTCTGTGACCCCCTGGGAGCCCACTCAGCCTGAAGACCAGAACCTGCGCTTCCCGCACCGAGGTCTTCGGGGGGTTGGGGGTAGGGGGGATGCCAAAGTCAGCCCTTCCTTCCTGGCGTGGGCGGCCAGGAACACTGCCACTCCTCCCAGCGATGCCCTCCTTCAGCCTCGGCTTGTTTCTGTTCCCCCAACTCATTTCACAGCCAGGGCTGACATGCATATGACACTGGCTAGGGCCTCCGATAGATGCTTGAGGTGTATCTATCCATCTCACCCGCCCGGAGATCCTGAGAGGCAGGGGCTGCTGTCATCTCCACTTTACAGATAAGAAGACTGGGCACAGGAGCGCTTGGGTGTCTCAGTGGGTTAAGCCTCTGTCTTCGGCTCAGGTCATGATCCCAGGGTCCTGGGATCGAGCCCCACATCCGGCTCTCTGCTCAGCGGTGAGCCTGCTTCCACCTCTATCTCTGCCTGCCTCTCTGCCTATTTGTGACCTCTCTCTGTCAAATAAATAAATAAAATCTTAAAAAAAAAAAAAAAAGAAGGGGCGCCTGGGTGGCTCAGTGGGTTAAAGCCTCTCCCTTCGGCTCAGGTCATGATCCCAGGGTCCTGGGATCAAGCCCCGCATCAGGCTCTTTGCTTGACGGGGAGCCTGCTTCCTCCTCTCTCTCTGCCTGCCTCTCTGCCTACTTGAAGAGGGGGGGGCGATCTCTGTCTGTCAAATAAATAAATAAAATCTTCTTAAAAAAAAGAAGAAGAAGAAGAAGAGTGGACACAGGGGAGTTGAGTTTGCTAGAAGGCAGCAGAGCGGGCATTACAGAGAAATAGGAAATTAGGGTCAGGTCAATCTAGATAAGACTGTGAGTCAGCACAGAGGAGGAGACAAACACTGGGGTGGGGTGGGGGGCAGCCACTCTTTCCAGAGCTGAGCTCCCAGTGGGCGCCAGTCAGTCACCCATCTATTATCTGATGCAGCCTGTGGTTCTGAGGGACACAGGTTTTTCCAAAAGCTAAACTATTTTTCTGTATTTTTTTAAATAAGAAAATGACACTTTCTCCCCAAGTTCCTGAGATTGGGATCCTTTGCCCCCCATCTCCTGTTACAATGGTATTTTTTATTTATTTTTTTTTTAATTTTTTTTTTTAAAGATTTTATTATTTATTTGACAGAGAGAGATCACAAGTAGGCAGAGAGGCAGGCAGAGAGAGAGAGAGGAGGAAGCAGGCTCCCTGCTTAGCAGAGAGCCCGATGCGGGACTCGATCCCAGGACCCTGAGATCATGACCTGAGCCGAAGGCAGCGACCCAACCCACTGAGCCACCCAGGCGCCCCCACAATGGTATTTTTTAATACTACCCCCCCTTTTTTTAATTTTTTATTTGACAGAGAGAGATCACAAGTAGGCAGAGAGGCAGGCAGAGAGAGAGAGAGGAGGAAGCAGGCTCCCCGCGGAGCAGAGAGCCCGATGCAGGGCTCCATCCCAGTACTCTGAGATCATGACCTGAGCCGAAGGCAGCGGCTTAACCCACTGAGCCACCCAGGCACCCAATACTCCTCCCCCTTTTTAAAAGATTTTATTTATTTATTTGACAGACAGAGATCCCAAGTAGGCAGCGAGGCAGGCAGGGAGAGTGGAAGGGAAGCATGTTCCCTGCTGAGCAGAGAGCCCGATGCAGGGTGGGGCTCTATCCCAGGATCCTGGGAGCATAACCTGAGCTGAAGGCAGAGGCTTTAACCCACTGAGCCACCCAGGTGCCCCACTTCCCCTTTTTCTAATCAGCCAAGTCCTACACATTCAGGCTTGAAGTCAGGAAAAGTAAAAGGAGGCAAGAAAACAAAGTTAAAACTTTTTCAGGAAGAGGGAAAATGTTATGGAATGTGAATGATGTCTCCGTAACACCAAATGGACAATAATAAAGAGAAAACAAACAAACAAACAAACCTGTCGTCAGTTAAACCTCACAAAGCTGTTCACCTTCTGTCTTGCCTCTTTCATATCTACACCTTTCAGCATTGCAGTCTTAGCAAGCATGGGGTTGAGTTTTGATTTTGTTACTTAAGAAACTCATAAGCCTTCTTTATACCATTCAATGCTTTTCAAAAACACAATGATATATTAACCAACTGTTACAGCAACAGAGGTCTGTCCTTTGATTCCAAAAGACATCTTTCACCGGGCTTTATGAAAGAAGTCTTTAGTGACAGAGTGGATAGTGTCCTCAATAACATTTTTAAAATTATTTGTTTATTTATTTGAGAGAGAGAGCGAGCTTGCACTCATGCGAGTTGGGGAAGAGGCAAAGAGAGAGAGACAGACTCCACACTGAGCACAGAGCCAAATGCAGGGCCCTATCTCCCCAACCCTGAGATCATGACCTGAGCTAAAATCAAGAGCCGGTTGATTCAGTCGGGTGACTGAACCACGCAGGCACCCCATCTTCAATAACATTTTTACAATAAGAGATTTCATCTTCCTGTTTTGAATTTTTTTTTTTTTTTTTTAGACTTTATTTTTTAAGGGAAGCTTGGGTGGCTCAGTGGGTTAAGTGTCTGCCTTCGGCTCAGGTCATGATCCTGAAGTCCTAGGATCAATTCCTGCATGGGGCTCCCAGCTCAGTGGCAAGTCTGCTCCTCCCCCTGTTCCTCCCTCTGTTCTTCCCCCTGCTCCTCCCCTGCTTCTGCTGTGCTCCCTCACTCTCTCTTTCAAATGGAAAAATAAAGTCTTAAGAAAAAAAAAAAAAAAAGCTAGGGGCTCAGCATTCAAATGCTACTCTGAAGGCAAGATTTCTGGTGGCCAGCTCCAGCCCAGGATTGAAGGTAAGATGAGCTCTGTGTCTATAAACCATGTCCCATAAGCAAGACCACTTCTCTTTCTCAGGAGGAGCTGGAAAGGACGAACCAGGCCTGGCCCTGGGAGTAGTAGAGCCTGAGAATTAGACATTAGGTCAACAAAAGCACAGCACACACCAGGGGCCTGAGGCACGACCGCCATCAGCCAGCGGAGGAGCACACTGAGCCTGTCTGAGGCTTGGTGGACTGGTCTTGGAGAGGCTAGGTGTACACGTACGTGGTCTTGCCTCTGGAAAAGAGGCCCAGCCCTTTGCTCCAATTCTCAAAGGCATCCATGACCCCAAGAACACCTCATCCGGGGGTATCTCCTGCATGTCGGTTCCATAAGGTTCCATGCACTCTGATCTAGAGCTGTAGCTGATCTAGACTCCCCAGCCACAGGCCCTGTATTCAGGATCAGCTTCAGCTTCCTGTCTGGGAAAATGAAGACCCTTGTTATTGATGTTGTCTGTGTTTCTAAGACTGCCTCGAGTCTGTCCAGTTCCTGCCACTTACAGGCTGTGGAATCCCTGCCAAGTTACCCACCTTCTCCGAGCCCCAGAGTTCTAGCATCTTAAATGGTCAAACTTGGGCAATCAGGAATGCAAATAGATTCGATAATAGCCACTGCTCCCCCCACTCTCCACCCCGCCACCAGACTTTGGGGCATATAATGCTTCTGGGAGAGCCAGGGGTGGGCGAGTGAGCATCAGCCACTAGGTTGTGCAAACGGGGTGAAGAAGCATCCAGCTCTGGAGGCCAGGGTTAGCCATTGTCCAGACCTCCACAGGTAGCTCCCCCCCCCCCCCCAGGCTGCCCAGGTGGGGAGCTGGGTTACCTGTCCTTTGCTCTGGCAGGTACTATGTGGAGGACACTACGGACGTCCTGTTCGAGAAGTGGTTCTACTGCGAGGACCTTGGCACACAGTTGGCTCCCATCATCCAGGAGTGAGCCCTCAGCCCAGTCCCCGCCCCTTGTTCTCTGAGGCCCCTTGCTCTGACCCACCCAGCAGTCCCCACCGCGCTGGAGCCAGCGTGCCTGGGGTGTCGGGGGAGGGGGATGTCTGCCTCTTCCAGAGGGGAGGGCCTGGGCTGGTAAGGGAGGGGAGGGTGGACCTACATGGAATTGTATAGGGACCGGATGAGTGTGTGGGCTCCTGCACCCGAGAGCATATGAGTGTGTGTGTATCTGTGTGTCTCCCTGGACTGCTCATTCGGGAATGCTGGCCACTTGTCCTCCCCCTTTCTCCCTGCAGGTTCTTCAGCTCTGAGCAATACAAAACAGGAAAGCCCATCCCTGGTGAGCCCCCTGGGAACTGCCTTTCTCCCTTCTCTGCTTTCCCAGAGTAGAATGGGTCTTGCCTCAGAATACCAGTCTCCTTTTGAGTACTCTTGCCAGTACTAAAGGCATGAGATGATGGCCCCAAATAGTGTCCCCCATGTGGCTGCTTGGTCCTCAAGCTGGATCCAGAGCCCATTCTGGTGACTCAGAGCTGAGACCCCTGGGCCTGCAGGGGTTCTGGGCAGGGCGTGCCGGAGGCCACTGACATAGCTCTGCTGTGGGTGCAGACCAGCTGCGACAGAAACCACCATTCCTCCTGAGCACGCGATCTGTCATGGAGCCCATGTCCCTGGAGGCCTGGCTGGATGGGCACCGCAGGCAGCTGCAGGCAGGCACACCCCTCAGCCTGTTTGGGGACTCCTTTGAGACACAGGTAATGAGGCCCTGTGCCACCCAGGGCATCTACCCAGCAGCCCTGGGAAATGGGAACTAATCACCCACACATACACACGAGCGCGCGCGCGCGCACACACACACACACACAGAGTTTCAGAAGTTGTGACATAAACAAAGGCCTTCCTGTTTCCTCCCTGACTCAGAGAGTGACGGCTCTGTGAGGAGTGGAGGCTACACGGTCTCAAGTCTTTCTTTGCCTTCAGAGTAGGGGGTTGCCCCATCCACTGACTGATTCCTAGGGGCCTAGTGTTATCTTTCTACTAGGAATTCCTGAACTTTTGGACAGTCTCAGCCTGGGGGGCCAGATGGAAGAGAAGTGCCTGGGGATGGAGAGAGGCAGAGACAGACCCACCCAAATAAAGCTGCCTTTCTTTCATTCAACATTTATTGAATGGCTATTATGATTCAGGCTTTGGTAGAAAAAAAGATAAGAGTCACTGCCTCAAAGAGTGTATGGTCTGATAAACAGACAAGTTAATCAAAAATTACCACAATCAGGTGATATGTTATTTGGTAGAGAAGCTTCAGGAAGCCATAGGACAATGAAGGACAAACCCAGGCTGGAGGGAAGTCAGGAAAGACTTCCTGGAGGAGGTGATGTGTAAGCTACATTTTTTTAAAGCAAATATAGGAGCTTGTCAAAGGAAGAAAGGGAGGCTGAGAGAGCATTACCAGTAAGGGAGAAGCATAGGTAAAGGTGTAGAAGCTTGAAATAGCCTGGCACTGCTAGGGGAATGAGGGCTGCAGGCACCAGGACTGGATGCCAGGAGGAGCAGGCAGTGCCCAGGTCCTATCAGGTATCCTGGGCTAGACAAGGTGCCAGGCTTGGGCTTGCTTGGGCTTTATAATTTGCCCCTGGCACATCCCTCGCAGTTTGGATCAGACACCCTCGTGGAGGGAAGCTCCCTGGGTGCACACCTGCCCCGAAAGTTATGGCCTGCAAGCAGACGCACACCACGAAGCCCCTCCCAGCCCATCACGGCAATGGCATTTGCTACCAAGCTGGCCTCACGGTCCTGCCTTCTGCCTCATGCACACGCCTGCTTCCCCCCTGCTTCAGTTTATGCCAAAAGAATATCTACTGAGTCCTGCTCTGGGCCAGCAGGAGCAAGGCTTGCCCAGTAGCCGCCAGGCTGATGCAGGTCAAAGAGGCTGGTCCCCTCCCCTCTCCTCCTCCTCAGGCCAGAATCTCATGGAAGAAGGCAGGTGGGCCCTGTTTGTGGAACTATGTGTGTGATATGTGAGTCCACATTAAGCCGTGTGTGCATGAGTGCCTGGGTGCCGAGTGTACCCTGGCAGTCAGGCCTTCATACGGGTCAGCAGTTGTGGGGATGGGCAGCTGAGGAATCCGATGTGCACGTGTATGTGTGAAGGGCAAGCTGGCGTGATCCTGGACAGCAGGTAGGCAGCACTTTTCCTTGTGGAGGCAGTGGGGAGGCCCTCGGCCTGGCAGCCTTCCTCTCTAAGTCCTGGTCTAGACTCTAAACATGAAGATAAGGCTATGCCTGTTGCTGTGGGCCCAGTCTGGGGAGCAGGTTCAAGGCCATCTCCTGTGTGGGGCAGAAGCACCAGAAAGATGTGTGTTGCTTCCTGCCAGGTGATTGTCCATGGACAAGGCAGCAGCAAGGGCCCGAGACAGGACGTGGATGTGTGGCTGTGGCAATTGGCAAGTGGGGCCCCTGACGGTGGGGTGAAGGGGGGGGGATGACATCCTGACATCCTCTCGCCCCCGGGGACCAGGCTGCTGCTGGGCCTTGGATGCCCAGAACCAGAAATGGCTCCCAGGGCCTCCCTGCCAAGGCAGACTCAGGGACACCTAGATAGGTGTCGAGGCCCAACGGCCTCCATTCCTGTTCTCCTGCTCCTCGTTCCCAGGAAGGTTCCTCTGTGGTGACAATGGGGGACGAGCACCTGAGCCTGGCCCCGGATGACAGCCTTCTGGTGCCAGCTGGGAATGCGTGAGTACATGGGAGGACTTTGCCCTCAAGCTGCGGGACCATCCTCCTTCCCCTGGGATGCTCAGGACCCACCTGTCTGACCCCCACCCACCTGTGTCTCCGCAGGTACACCTGGGACCGAGGACGGGACTCTGTGGCCCTGGCTGTGACCCAGGACCCCGCCCGCAAGAAGCCCCTGGGCTGATCCTCTGGTTGCTGCCCCCCAAGGAGCCACAGTGCCTCCCTCCCCCACCCAATTCCCCTCTCTGCTTCTGCGTGTACTGCTGCCGAGATACTGCGTGTCCCTGGAGCAGGGTCCTGGACACTGCCATCCAGACTCCTCCTCCTCTCAGCCAGGCTCTTGGGGGGACAGTCATACCCCTTCTCTTCTATCATTCCTCTGCCCACTGCCCTACATAGTCTGCTCCATGATTGAGGCCGGGCTGCCTCTCCATCCCTCTGTCCTCCCAGGCTCAGGACAGCACTCGCCTGCCACCCCGAGGGCCCTCAATAAAGGCTTCCTGGTGGACAAGTGCCTGTATGTCTGCAAGCACACGGGCTATCATTGATGGCCGCCCCCTGTGCTCCTGAGACTGTGTCTGTCTGTCTGATGTGTGGGGGGCACCAGGTGAAGTAGGTGTATGGACAGTCTGTTAGTGTGTGTTCTTACTTGTAAAGGGGCTCACTTCACTGTGTGTGTGGCCCATCCATTCAGTTCTGGGGCTCGTCCCGGGGACATAGCTCTTATTGTCCCTCTGCCTCTTAGTCTTTCCCACTTATTTTCAGATGACTTTTAAAAACAGCATCTGTTGGGTTTTTTCCTCTCTAGTAACAAGTGATGTATACTAATTGTAGAAAGCAAAAATACTTAAAAACACAGGATCCACCACCTGGAGTAAACCACAGTTAACACATGACGGTCATGGTAACCAAAGTGATATCAGGAACTTGGCAGTGGGCCGGTATCTGCTCCCCGGCTATGTACAGGCACCATGTCCAAAGACCCAGAAGGCTCCTGGGTGCTCTGCAGGGTTCTGGAGTGCTGGGAACCCTAGAAGCAGCTGTGGGTAGAGACAAAACCCAGAACCTACAGCAGAGATCAGAACTCAGTTTCCTGGGACTTCAGCGAGAAATCCAGAAGGGGTTGCGGGTGGCGTAAGTGAAGTGGGATCTAGATGGAACAGGTTCCTGGTGAGAGAGTCATAGCTTCCTCAAACAGGGGGTCTCAACCCTGCCTGCCCCCACTGCGGCCTGGCAGCCCACTCCTTGGATTCACTATGCTGCAGGGCAGATGGGAACCTGGCTTTGCTGAAAAGGGTTTCCACCCCCGAGGAATGTCAGAGACTGTGCCCATCTCTACCTCTAAGGCTTTCCTCTCCCACAGGCCAAGAAGAAACACTGCTGCCTCCCCCTACAAACTCATACAGTCCAGGAGGTGAAGGCAGAGGCTGGCGTGACCATGGGCTACAGCACAGCCTTGCACTCTGCAGGAACTGAGGAGAGGACATGGGGAATGTCCCAAGGATGTCCCCTGCACAGAGCCAGGGGGCTAGGAGAAGACAAGCTTTCCCCTAGTGCCCAGGGCAAACCTACTCTGAGAAAATAATGCAAATTAGATCTGTTTTTCTGAACATTGACTCCGTGCTAGGGAACTCCCTAAGAGGTTTAGCAAACAAGCAGCTCTGGTTCTAAACAAGGCCTGTCTGCATTCAAGGCTCAGGCCACCTGGCACCCCTTGGTCACAGCCTATTTGAGCCCGTCTACCTCAGCCTTGGCCAGATGGGAGCCTGGGACAGAGGAGAGAGGGACCTGGAGGCTTTGAGAGAGAGAGGCCAACAGCCACTGTGTCTGAAAGCCCTGAGGCCTTGGCCGAGTGGGCGTGCCTAGCCCACTGCTGACCGCAGCCAGACGGCCAGGGCAGGCATCTAGAACCACAGCCTCCCTTGGCCCTGTCCCAGGTCATGAGGAGCCTGAGGCCCCAGGCACCCCTGCGAACACCATGCAGAGGTAGAACAGGACTTGCGCCTTGCCTGAGGACAGCTCTGGCCTCTACTGCCCCGTCTGTGGTGAATGCAGAGTCAGGATGGCATGGGGCACACAGTGGACAGGGCATCTTGAAGGCTTACTGTATTGTTCTGTCTGGGGGAGGAGCCCCAGGTCCCAGGGCAGGAGAAACTGGCAGGGGAGCCCTCTGCGTGTAGGAGGTAGTTCATAGGGTACAAGGACTTTGGACACTCTGGAATCGGGGATCGTGGGGTACAAACAGGCTTATTCCACAAGGCCATGAGCATGTGGTCAAGGTATCAGCTAGACTCCCCACCTCCCTCTCCAGAAACAACATCCTGTTGGCACCACACTCCCTGCTGCCGGAGCTGATGGGGACAGGGAGGCAGCTATCCAGTCTGTACAGATAATGGGGGGGTGGGGTGCAGGGTGGTCTGCGTGAATCTGAGAGCCATGGGTTGCCAGGACCAGCTCTGGCCTTCAGGCAAGCAAACGTCTGAGCCCTCAAGGCTGCAGACACTCTTCTCCTCCTCACCCCAGCTGGGCCTTCCTCCCACGTCAGGGTCTCCCTGGGCTTCTGTCTCACCCTTACTGAGCCCTGCTCTCTTCCCCATGCCAGGGGTGGCCCAGACTCCCCACCCTTCTTCAGAGAACTTGCAGCCAGGTCACTTGGTGTGGGGGGAGGGGGAGAGGAGGGAAGGCTACAGAGTTCCGCTTTGGCTGGGTGTCTCTCAGTGGCCACAAGGGTGCTGATGAGAACACCAGGATATTGAGTCATCGTGGTGGCCAGCGGGCAGTGAACATCGTTCCTCCTGCCCCAAACACTCTCTCAGGGGTAGAAAGCATAGAGACTTCTCTCAGGTCCATGGCCCAAGCAGCCCATGGAATCTCACAACCTGAGCTCTTCCCCTCCCCTCCTTTCTCTCCCTCCTTCGGCTCTCCCTGGCTCCCTCCTCACCTCCCTCCCTCCCACCCTCTCCTCCTCTCCTTGGGCCTTCACCACAGATTCAGGCGCTGCAGGAGAGGCCTCAGGTTCCTGCTTCCCAGCCTCCTCCCTGACCGTGTCCGCCTTCCTGGCACCGATCCTGGGTATAGAGTTTGTCCTGGGGCTGGCAGGGAACAGCTTGGCGCTCTTCATCTTCTGCTTCCGCACGCGGCCCTGGATGTCGAACACAGTGCTCCTGGTCAGCCTGGTGGTGGCCGACTTTCTCCTGATCGTCAACCTGCCCTTTCGTGTGGATTACTACTTCCTGCACGAGCGCTGGCGTTTCGGGGCCACCGTCTGCAAGCTCAACCTCTTCATGCTGTCCACCAACCGCTCAGCCAGCGTGGTCTTCCTCACGGCCATCGCCCTCCACCGCTACCTGAAGGTGGTGCGGCCCCACCACGCGCTGAGCCGGGCCTCCGTGAGGGCGGTCACCTGGGTGGCCGGGGGGCTCTGGGCCAGCATCCTGCTCCTCAACGGACACCTGCTCCTGGCCGCCTATCCCGATGGCTCCTGCCTCAGCTACAGGCTGGGGGTCAAGCCCTCGGCTTTGCTCCGCTGGCACCAGGCCCTGTTCGTGCTGGAGTTCTTCCTACCACTGGCACTCATCGTATTTGCCATCGTGAGCATCGGGCTCAAGATCCAACGTCGTGGCCTTGGGGGGCAGGCGGGCCCGCGGAGAGCTGTGCGCGTGCTGGCCGTGGTGGTGACTGTCTACACAGTCTGCTTCTTGCCCAGTGTTGTCTTCGGCATGGCTTCCTTAGTGGCCTTCCGCCTGGGTGCCTGCCCCGCCCTTGACCTCTGCACGCAGCTCTTCCATGGCTCCCTGGCCTTCACCTACCTCAACAGCGCCCTAGACCCTGTGCTCTACTGCTTCTCGAGCCCTAGCTTCCTCCGCCAGGTCCGGGCCCTGCTGGGCCTCACCGAGGGCCGGCAGGGCTCAGCCAGTGACGAGAGTTCCTACCAGCCATCTGCCCGGCGCCGGGAGGCCACTCGGAAGATGCAGGCTGTGGAGAAACTGTAGACCGAGGTCTCGCTGGAGGGCCTGCTCAAGTAAGAAGGTCCCTTTCGGGACTAGGGGTTCCCCAGGCTGCAAGAGGAAGGACGGCTGGGCTCTGACCTGGAGGGAGAAAGTTGCCAGCATAAGGTGCCTCAACCAACTGGATGTTGGCAGGAGCCAGGTGGGTGGCAGGGGAAGGAAAGGGTCTCGACCTTCCAGAGCAGTGTGTCCCAGATGACATCCCCAGAGTGCAGGAAAGAGACTGATGGCGGGTGGAGACAAGACAGAGGCTGTAGCAGCTCCCCTCCAGACAAAGGGCCATACGGCTGCCCAGTCCAGGGGGAAAGCACAAGTCTTGCTTTGGAGGTTGGACAGTGCACATTTTTGTCATCTCCAGCTTGTCCCTTTCAATGCTAATAAACTGCCTTTTGAAAATGCAAGTTTGCCTCAGCTGTTCTAAGGAAAACTAAACAAATGTCTTTTGGCTCATCTGGCCCTGGGGTCAATAGGGTTCCAAGTGAGTACCCCAAGATGAAGGGAGACTCTGGGGACAGAGCAAGGAAGCCCCCCAGGACACCATCCTTCCACATTGCTCCTGGAGCCCTGCAGTATCCTTCTAGGCAGAAAAAATGCTTCTCTGGGTCATAGGAGGGCAGCTCATCTGGATCCCTGGGTGACCCTGGCTCCGTTCTGGTCTTTAGCTCCCCTTCTGCAGTCCTTGAGGTCTTGCCCAGTGCATCAAGGGCTCAGGCCCACCCTCCCCTAGGATAATGAGGAGATCTTGCACCTTGGAAGTTAACTGCTCCATCCAGCTCAGGCTCCTGGCTCAGCTCGGGATCCTACCCATAGCTTTCCTCAGCCCCAAGTACCCTTCCCTGGCTTTGGAACCTGTGGTGACTGTTAACCTAACCAGGACAGGACCCCAGCTAAGGACAGGAGCCTCAGAGTCACAGGGCTGGCTCATAGCCCTCTCCCAGGACCAAAGCCATCTTGTCCACCTCTATTCCTTTGTTCTGCTCGGTATGCCTGTGGTCAGTGTCCAACCATCTAGGTTAACCCATCTGTTGGCTTGGGTCCCCCAGGCACAAGGTGTATACCTGACATGAATTTGGGGGTTTTTTGTTGGGAGGGGCCTGGGGGCAAAGGGGTAGTGGTTAGTCCTTCTGTCCACAGGGGAAGTCACTGACTGGTAACTTCTTTTAGGACAGATTTCTTAAATATTTGTGCAGACCTAATCTGTATTTTCTACTCCAATCTCCTAAGTGTATCCTGGGAAAACAAGAAGTTTTCTAATCTGGGTTGGGAGAGGGTTTGGTATAGCCTTCAAGGCTTTTCAAAGGGCTACTAAGAGGTTAGTAAGGCCCTGTATAAGCACCACTTGAACCCCATGTGCCAACTCGGGAGAATGAACACACATACCTTCCCCACTGGCAGGACAGAAGAGGCTGGAACTAGTTCTCCACTCATCCTCTCAGCCACAGGCCTCTAGACCTCAGGTACAGGGTCTGATGAGAGGACCAAATTCCCTTTCCCCAACTCCCTTCGGAGTTTGAATCCAAGTCCAATCCTCTCATATCATAGACAGGGACACTCTCCCTCTGTTAAAAATTCTTAGGAATGGAGACCAAGGCCTAGGAATCACCGGTGCCCTGGGAGGAAAGCACTCAGAAGTAGTGCAGATGTTGGGGTGGGAGATGGAAAACACGTCAGGTGGAGGGAGGTGGCCTGGGAGACAATAGGTTGAACAGATACTGGAAACCATCTCCCGGGTGTGTCTCCAGCCTGCTTTCCTTTTCTGAAAACTCCCCAGCTTCTCTCAAAGCAAGGGTGTGCTGCCTGGGCCCCTGCAAGGAGCTTCCTCATGCCTCTGCCCTCCATGGCCCCCTGCTCCATGCCTCCCTTCTTGTTGCTAACTCTTTGACTCTGGTAGAGCCATTCCTAGAGACTCCCCACTTCTCCACCCTCTGCCATGAGGAGGAGTGGGCCAAGTCTGGGCCAGCCCACCCTCAGCCTGAGATCAATAATGCCAAGTAAGACTGGAGGCTGGGAACTGAGCACTTTCTCATGCAGCCCCACCCCCAGGGCTCTACAATGCACTGTGGGCCAAATGTCAGGCACGTTCCATCTGGTACCATCTCTTCCCATTTTTGTGGGCTCAGGGTGGCTCTGTGGGCAAATGGGGTTCCATATACCATTTCCTCCGTCTTCTCTCTACACTGGCCCCTTCTCATCTACCACACCATCATGTCCACCCACTCTCTCAGCAACTGGGCTCACTTGCCTTGCCCCCATTTCCCTAAATGGTTCCCATGGCTTCTGTGCAGTGTTGCCCCTCCCCTTGAGGAGTCCTAGAGACTAGCCACAGTTTGCGCCCACTCCTATCCTGCCCAGGATCCTCTTTGCCCCTCGTCTTGATGTTGAGGACTGCCCCCTCTCCAAGAAGCTGGGCCACCCCTCCCTTCACAAAGCCCTCTCTACAGGGAGTCTGGATGTCCCTCAGGGGAGAGAAGTGGGGACTTAGGCTGCCTCCACATTCTCCCTGCATGGAAGGCCTCCCTGGTCCTAATCTTGGTCCCTCGTTCTCCATCTGTGAAATAGGAACAGTGATTAGGCTCTCACCCAACTCCAGAGGTGTAGATGGAAATAACTGAAGATGCCAGAGTGCTGAGTAAGGTAGTTATTTACATGGTGAGGGAGGGGGAGAAGGAATGAAACGGGATGCAGGGGGAGGAGAGGAAGGCAAACTGGTTGAACTGTCCCCCTACACCCAGGAGAGTAGGGGGGGCGGCACCCATGGCAATATATGGTAGGCTGGAGGCGGGTTGAGTAAAGACACTGTTTCCTACATTTGGGTTCCAAACAGCATTTTGGTCCTTTGCGTGAGTTACACTATTTAGTGTGAATCTGGAGCAGAGCTTTGTCTTCTTTCTCCTAATATCCCAAAAGACAGCAAATGGGATCCCTGACTTCACTCTGTGGACTTCTGTGCTGGGGGAGAGCAGAAACGGCTGGGCTGACCCGCCATAGCCACTCATATCCAGCATTTACTGGGCTCCCATTGGGGGCCACACACTAAGCTACACAGGCAGATGATCGGGCTCTGACCTCCAGGCCAAGTCTGGGAGAGGTTTGATCTACAAGTGGACCAAATGCAACCCAAGCCAGTATAATTTAAGGTTTGGGTAGTAGTAGTGCAGGGCTGGGGGCACAGAAAAGCTAACTGCCTGGTGTCAGCGAAGTGATGCATGTAAGCTCAAGCCTGGAGGATGAGAAAAGCAGCAAAGGGAACGGCATTTCTGGCACAAGGCACAGCACTGTGAGAAGAGCTGCCATGGAGGGAAGGATAAGGTCGCTCAGGTGAGCGGAGGTGGCCTAGGCAGAGTTGGGGACAGGCGGGAAGACAGGCTGAGCCAACTAGGCTCACCACATTCAGAATATGACCCAAAAGATAGGGACTGGCCATCCACAGAGGGTTCCACAGCTGCAAAATCCTGTGGTGGCAGGATCAAAACCAGCCCCTGGCAGGTGCACAGCAGTTGAGGTCACAAGGCAAGTAGCAGGATCTGTCAGGCTCCCTGTTAAGAATGCCTATTGAAAGAGTATGATGCTGAACATCTGGGTGGCTCAGTTGTTTAGCATCTGCCTTTGGCTCTGGTCATGATTCCAGGGTCCTGGGACTGAGTCCCACATCAGGCTCCCTGCTCAGGGGGGAGTCTGCTTCTCCTTTTCCCTCTGCCCTTCCTCTCTGCTCATTCTCTCTCTCTCTCAAACCAAAAGGAAAATAATATGAGGTCTTTAGAACTAATGATGGTGGTGAATGGTTTCTGCTTCTTGCATCCATTGATCCTGACAAAAACATATGCTTTAGGGAGATAAAAACGTAATGAAAATACTTCTGCAGTATATTTTGCTATGACCCTGGTTCCTATACTCCTCTGAAATTTGACAGTTATCATTTGAACAATCTCTTTGTCTCTTACTTCCTCTGACTCTCCCAAGTCACTGAAACCGGAAGACCAGGAAGGGGAAGAATGCACCTGGTCTCTACAAAGGTTGGTAGCAAGATAAGCTCACATGTACTAGGATACTCCAAGTAGTCTACCAGAACTACGGCTTCCACCTATAGAGGGTCCCGGTGCTAAATGGAGGGACCTGGAATTCAAGGACAGGAAGGAAGGTCCTCATGGATACAAGTTCACAAATAATCTGGATGTTGGAATTCATTCACCTCTAAGTCTTTATTTATCAGAGCAGATGGAGGTACAGGATGTGCAAAGGATTTCAACCTCTCAGGACCAAGGGCAAGAAACCCCACCTACTGACTCAGTCCCAGTCAAGAGCCCCACCTGGGGCTGCAGTGATCACTTCTGGCTTGTTGGGAAGTGAACAGAGTAAGATCACATGAAGGAAAAGCCATCATCTCACCTCCTGGGCTAATGTCCACTCCTGTGTCCCATCTCAGAACCCCAGCACAGTCCAGAGAACAGTGGCAGCAGACTGCCTGGTTCTAGTCCTACTTCTACCACTTCCTGCTGTTTGACTTCTCGGTGCCTCTGTTTCCTCACCTGTAAAGACAGAATTACAGTACCCACCTCATGGCACCGGGCATCAGTGAGATAATCACCAGCGTTACCACAGTATCTGAGCTTTTATTTTCTGTGCTATTTTCACTGAGTGGTTATCAGAATAGACAGGAAAAACAAAGTTAAAGAAATCCAAAGTTGCTTTTATTTAATTGTTTTTGCTAATGTAAGAACAGAACCGTGACAGCGGCTCAGCTCTATAACCCACCCAGCCCAAGACTGTTCCGGTGGTGGGGCCAAGAACAGGTAGATGATCTTCCTCCATTAGTGACCTCTTCTTCAAGCACAAGGACATCTTCTATAGAGCATCAACATGCACCTGTCATGTTGAATGTCAAGAATTTAACCAAAGCCTTCTTGATCCTTCTACATTCTCAGCCGGTAGTATTGCCTTCTAAGGTTATGGACTCCAGGTCTGATAACGTGATAGGTAGAGGAAAGCTTCCTTCCAAATTTTGAGAAGAGTGGTGGCAGAAGTCTGGAGTTGAAGGACATGACTCTAAGGACTTCAGCCACCTCCCCCCTTTAGCCTGTCCCTCCAAGGTGAAAAAGAGTCAGTGTTCTCGAAACTCCCCTTTCCAGGTTTGGCTTTCTTCAAGGTGTACAACCATGAAGCATACTAGGGTTTGCACAAACACAGGACAATGTATCAGTTTTTCCTTTGACCCCAACATACACTGGGCCAGCATCTTTTAGGAGCAACCACTCCAGCCCTGCCTAAGCCATACTCGTAAGTCACGAGTGGGTTGTTCAGGACTCTCTGCCTGTCCTAAACGATTCCTAAAAGCTTCATATACAGTCTCAGTCTTACTGTCCTCGGGCCTATTGGTATATAATCCTACCTATAAAGTTACCAAACCCCTGACCTATGGATGCCTCTTTCAGATTTCATATCTTCCTCAAACTTACTAAATGAATTTCCAAAAGCAGTTACCTACAAGCTAATTCAGGAAGGAAGCCTCATTCTGTGCAAATCACTGCTGAGACCAGCTCTGCAGGAAGTCAGGGAGGGAGGGCCTAGGGTTCAAGATACTCTCTCTATACCTATCACACATGCCCCCCTCTCTGCCCACAGCACCCCTTTCTGCCTTGTCTCAGACTCCTACACACTAGGTACCCCCCTCCTGGCTGCCAGTTAGACTGGCAGGCGAGGCTCCTTGACTACAGACAGGTAGCCTGACTTGGATCTATGCTGTACCATGGGTCAGGACCCTGGACCACAGCCACGGAATGCTGTATACCCTCCTGCCTATAGATACTGAACAGAGCCAGAGTCACCTCTGGGTTGCTCTATTTATTGTCACCTTGGCTGGAAATATTCTAGCATATGGAAAGATAGGGACCTGATCTGGAGGGCAGGTAGGACATCAAATCTAAAACTACCATGGCACACAAGTATTGTGAGGACATAAGGAAGGGCTCAGAGCTCCGTCTTCAGCGATCACTGCTCCAGAGCTTGGGTTGGTACCAAGAGCCCCACACAGTAGAGTCAATGCCAGTAACCTTCCATTCTAAGCAAGAAGACCAGAAGTTGCGTGGAATGGAAATACAAACACTGAAGCAAACTTCTTCATCATCTTGATGCCTAAGCTTCCTGGGACGGCCAAGATGTTAACTTAGCTGGTTATCCCTGTTTCACTTCCAAGCACTGGAAATTGACATTTCGGGTATTGGGGTTTCTTCCCTGTGATTTGGCAAATTCTTCAGATCTCCATGTCAAATCAACAGTTCCTTAGGTAATAGGTGCAAATTATTTTCTCCACAGGACTTACTGGCACATCCTTCGAACAAACCACTTCATTTGTTCCATTCCTCTTCTTTGGCCTTTCTGGCCTTTTTGGATTTTCTGGATACAGGAACTGCCCGAAGCAGGATGAAAAAAAGAAAGGGGCCAGCTTTCACCTCCTGGTTAACAGATGCTCCCTGCCATCTATAATGGCCAAAGGGACTGAAAGATGACAGCCCAGTCCTCTTTACCCTATCATGGGTTTGAACTTAGGAGTTCCCAGGTCTCAGCAGGCTACTCATTATTCGATGTGGTTCTTAGTAGGGAGGAGTTGCATGGGACATGCTCTCCCATAACTGCTCAGTGAAAGCAACAGCTCTCCCATAACTGCTAAGTGAAAGCAACAGCAATGTCCAAAACCAGCCCTCTGGCACTGCACAACTGTTGGTAGGCCAGGATGATCCCAGTCCTCAGCAAAAGGCTCTCAATCCTAACTCCCTAACAAGCCCAAGACGTATGGACGTCTCCTCCCAAACTGGCAGGGGCAGCAGAGACTTCCAAAAGGAACTCCTTTACTAAATGCAGTGAGTAGTCCAACATGGCTACTTGGGTCAAGTCATAGTTAATGCTGGAGAAGAAATGTCTCTGATTCAGGTAGAGCCAGATCTGCTGAGGAACCTGGGGAGTCCAGGAACCAGACCCATAGATGCCAGAGGACAACGTTCCTCTTGCTGGTGCCATATCACCTAGTCTAATGGTTTCAAAAACACAGAGGCCCATTCTGAAGACAGCTGGCAGGGAGGCAAAAATGGCGATCTTAAGAGGTCTTCAGATAAGTGGACAGCTCAGCAGGAGAGCATGTGTGCCCAGGACTCACTGCATGGCAGCCATCACCAACCCGGTGAAGGAGGACATATCACTCAGCATCTTCAGGGTGCTGGAGGCAGACGCTATGGCAGAAGAGCAAGTGAGCAAGGGTTAAAACTTTGCCAGGTTAACATACCCAACCCTCTGACCGAATTGCCCCAACTCCTGAGAATTTATTCCAAAAAATTAATTCTTGATAGGGGAAAATGCTAGATGGACAAGAGCATGTGTTCTAGCAGCCAAGTGGTTATCAGAATATGGACTGTGCAGTCAGAGACCCACCTCAACCACTTTTTAGAGCAAGTGATGAATGCTCTCTGAGTCCTCTTTTCCTCCTCTGTAAAACACACTGACAGCCCCTGCTCTCCAGGGATGCTGTGAGATTAAATGAGACAATGTATGTAAAGTACTTCCAGTATAAGGAGTTCAACTACAAAGCTTAGCTCTTATTATTATGCATAAGGGCAGGAAAGGAAAGCAGGGAAAAGGAAAGCCTGAACATTAAGGGTGACAGAGTTGAAGGAAGTTTTCCATGATCGTTCTGACAATACATGTTTTCAGGTCTTAACCATTTTTTAGTTATGAAGATGGATGCCACAAACTGTTGAGCTTTGCAGCTTAGGAAGAAAAAAGCAAGGCAGAAGAGTTGGCCTTTTTTTCACCATGGTTTCCCTACTTTTATAGATTTCACCTCTGGAAAACTCCTAGGAGTTCCCTGAGATGCAGAAAACGTGGGAAGGTGGAAGGCATAGGAGAGGGGATATGAAGAAGGGTTTGACAATCAAAACTTAAAAGGGGGGCACCTGGGTGGCTCAGTGGGTTAAGGCCTCTGCCTTCGGCTCAGGTCATGATCCCAGGGTCCTGGGATTGAGCTCCAGGTCGGGCTCTCTGCTCAGCAGGGAGCCTTCCTCTCTGCCTACTTGCAATCTCTCTCTGTCAAATAAATAAATAAAATCTTAAAAAAAAAAAATAAAAAACTTAAAAGTATCTGCCTACATTTGCTCACCGTGCCCAAAGGCAGGGCTGTGTACAGAGGATTACTCTGGCCTGATTAGGAATACAACTGAGAGAGTGAGTCTTTATACCCAGGGGCCCCTGAGAGGGTTGTAAGGATGCCCCCTGGCTAGGCAGATCACTGGGCAGACCACAGTGTGGCTCAGAGAGGAGAAAGACCTTGTGACCACAGGCAAGGAATCCATTCTCAGGACTCTGATGCAGGGCACAATACGGTCTCTGTATCTCCTCTTCCTCTGACAGCTTTTCAGCTGTAAAGAGTACATAAGAGTCCAGTTCCATAAAAGAAACTCACAGTTAATATTTATCAGTGCCAGAAACAAAACAGATCATTAAGTACTTGCACAGACCTTAGAGAAGCCTAGCCAGTGTTTACGATCTTTTTCTTTTTCATTCTATCCATAACTATTGTAGTACGAAACCCAAAACTAAAAAAGTATTATTTTTTCCAATGTAAACATCATTACCACTCATAAAAAAGTTAACAATTCCGGGGCGCCTGGGTGGCTCAGTGGGTTAAGCCGCTGCCTTCGGCTCAGGTCATGATCTCAGGGTCCTGGGATCGAGTCCTGCATTGGGCTTTCTGCTCAGCAGGGAGCCTGCTTCCCTCTCTCTCTCTCTGCCTGCCTCTCTGCCTACTTGTGATTTCTCTCTGTCAAATAAATAAATAAAATCTTTAAAAAAAAAAAAGTTAACAATTCCTTAATATTGGCAATTACCCACTGTTTATATTTCCAACTGTTTCATAAACATCATAAATGGGTGGTTTTGATGAGGGAGCAGGAGGCTGGCTGAGGACAAAACAAAAGCTGGCGCCTTGCACCCCCTTTCATCCGCTCCCCTCCATATGTGTAGCATTCCTCAGGTACCCCTGACTGCCATAAAATGATAAATAGTTAACTTGCTGAGATCACAATCCTGCAAGACAGGAGTCTCCCTTGGTTTGCAAATGTCCTTGAGATTACAACAAAGAAGTTACCTTATCAATAGCCCAATTTCCAAAGACACAGAACTCAGTTCCTCAAGCCTAATGTCACCCTCCCCTCCATAAAAAAACCAAAGGAGGTGGAAGTAGAAGGAAAAGTAAATAAAGTTAAATTTCTTCTAAACCTAAATCTCATTAACAAGGATGCTTGATAGCAGGAATGTAACATTCCACCAGGAGACTCTCAATTGTCTTTACTTGATAGTAACCAGGCCTTCAATATCCTGATAGTATTCTTTGCCCC
This sequence comes from Mustela lutreola, assembly GCF_030435805.1. NCBI lineage: Eukaryota > Metazoa > Chordata > Mammalia > Carnivora > Mustelidae > Mustela > Mustela lutreola. The sequence continues at coordinate 69,987,930 of NC_081298.1, forward strand.
AATAGTCCTTCTGAACACCCCTTTGTCCTCACCTACCCAACTCCTGTGTATATAACCAGCCACTCCTCACAACCCGGGGCAGCAGCTCTTCCTGCCCACGGGTCCTGTCCCCGTGCTTTAATAAACCACCATTTTGCACCAAAGATGTCTTAAGAATTCTTTCTTTAGTCGTCAGCTCCGAACCTCACCCCACCGAACCTGACTTAGGTTCTGGGACTTCATCAGTTTGTTTCTGAACATTCAAAAATTCAACTTCCCAGAGTGACTGGCTGGCTCAGTTGGAAGAGCATGCAACTCTTGATCTTGGGATTGTGAATTCGAGGCCCACGATGGGTGTAGAGATTACTTAAAAATAAAAATAAAATAAAAGTTCAACTTCCCAAAATCTGAGGAGATTCTGAGACAGCCCCTACTAATCAATCCTACCAATAATCACCAACTTAGGCCAACCTCCTCACTAGACCAGATAAGAAAACCAAAATTGAGAAAGGTTAGGTGATTTTGCTCAGGATCACACAGTGGGCTGAAGACAAAGGGCCCAACCCCAGAGCCCACTCCCTTCCCTGATACCACACTGTCTGGAAGTGTGAACACTGAGGTAACCATTAGAAGCTTTCAAGTCAGCAAGTCTTAATCTAACAATGCATCCTTGCTCTGTAATGAAACAATCACCACTAGAATCCTTCTAGTAATTATACACTCATTTTACTAAGATAAAAACTAACCTCTCAAGTTAATACCATCAGATCAGAAGTTAGATCTTGATCTTTATTTTGTGCTCCAATTTAGCCCTGTAAAACAATTCTCGGGTGAGCTCTATCTAGCCTCTCCTCAGCATGAACTAGTTCCCCCAGGCTGTAGCAAGCTGAAAAGGGTGATTAATAGAGGAGATAGGTTTCATCACACAGTAGAGATATGCGTTCTGTCTGGGCATCAATATGGTATCAGCAAAGGTTAAGACTGCCTGAAAATAGACCCAAATGGCTTCATAGATAATTTCCACCAAACTATCAAGGAGCTCATAATTTCTGTGCTGTATGTTTCAGAATATGAGAAAAAAAATGCCTCCATCTCATTCTATAAGAATACGATACAATTCAATTACAATAGCATTAATTGTATTGTCTATAGGATATAGACATTGGACATACGGTCTATAGAATAATACAGTATTTCTATATAAATACAATTGTCTACAAAGAAAGGTCTACCCTTATAGACAAGACAAATGAATAATACAGTATTGTCTATATAAATACAATTTTCTACAAGGAAAGGTCTACCCTTATAGACAAGACAAATGGACAAGGAAAGCACACACACAAAAGCAGGGGAGGATGGGGAGGAAAACTACATACCAATTTCACTAATAGACAGAAGCCAAGATCCTAAGTAAAAATAAAAGCAAATCGAAAGAGTAAATGTGCTTTCCCTCTGAAACACTTGGCTTCTTTCTTCTTTGTTTTGTTCTCTTTTGATTGGGTCTTTTCTATGGGTGCACAATTCAAATAAACTGGGGCATATGAAAAAAAAAGAGAGAATAGGACATACTGAACAAGCTACTGAATCTGGAATTTAGACGATCTGACATTCGGAAATAACAAATAATTAGGATATAATAAATAATTAGGAATTATTAAAATAATTAATCATTTAACGGATTCAGAAGAAATGCTTATGCTCACTCATCTCATTTGATTTCAGAAAAGCTATGAACAAAATTCAAAACCCATTACTTATCAAGAAAAATGAAAATAATAACAATGATCTTAACATGTTAACTAGAAACATACTTGACATTATCAAACAATTATATAAAACTAATGTGAGAACAGATGGTCACGGGGACAAAAAAGGCCCAAGTGTGTGCAATCATCAAGAATATGAACCTTGGGGGCTCCTAGGTGGCTCAGTGGGTTAAAGCCTTTGCCTTTGGCTCAGGTCATGATCCCAGGGTCCTGGGATCAAGCCCCACATCGGGCTCTCTGCTCCATGGGGAGCTTGCTTCCTCCTCTCTCTCTCTGCCTGCCTCTCGGCCTAGTTGTGATCTCTCTCTCTGTCAAATAAATAAAATATTTTTAAAAAAGGGGGGGGGGCGCCTGGGTGGCTCAGTGGGTTAAGCCGCTGCCTTTGGCTCAGGTCATGATCTCAGGGTCCTAGGATTGAGTCCCACATCAGGCTCTCTGCTCAGCAGAGAGCCTGCTTCCTCCTCTCTCTCTGCCTGCCTCTCTGCCTACTTGTGATCTCTCTCTGTCAAATAAATAAATAAAATCTTAAAAAAAAAAAAAAAAAGACATACAATCTCATAAGTAATCAGGAAAACACACACATAAACAATTCCACTGAGACACCTGAGTGGCTCAGTTGGTTAAGCATCTGCTTTTGGCTAAGGTCATGATCCCGAGGGTCCTGGGATAGAGTCCTGTGTTGGACTCCTCACTTACTCCCTCTGCCTACCACTGGCCCTGCTTGTGTTTGCTCTCTCTGACAAATAAATAAAATCTTAAAAAACATAAACAATTTCATTTTTTACTCATTAATTAATAACATTTTAGAACACTGATTTCCATACCTGACAAAAACATGAGAGAACAGCTATTACCATTGCTATGGATTGAAGTGTAAACTGGCCGAACCTCAAAGGGCAATTAGCCAGTACTTAGCCAGATGTCAGACGCACGTACCCTCCACTTACTGGTCTCTGGAGGCACACAAAACTCAGGAACAAGGCTGTCACTGAAACACTATTTTCTGTATCAAAAACAAAACAGCCCAACTCTCTGACAGAAGATGGTGAAATATGCTTTCGTACATCCACCCAGCAAAACATGAGGCAGCGACTGACAAGGTAAGTCTCTACATAACTCATGAGGAAACATGTCACAACATCTGTTGTAAACAAAGACTAGTTAAAAAATGGTCCACATTCTGTGATTCCATTTTTGTAAAAAAAAAAAAAAGTAAAATAAAATAATGTACGTAGTATAGCAAGAAAGATCTAGAAGAATGTATATTGCACATCTCTGGAAGTGGTATCATGGGAAATTTTCAGTTTCTAAATTACAGCATTTCTGGGGTGCCTGGGTGGCTCAGTGGGTTAAGCCTCTGCCTTCAGCTCGGGTCATGATATCAGGGTCCTGGGATCGAGTCCCGCATCGGGTTCTCTGCTTGGCAGGGAGCCTGCTTCCTCCTCTCTCTGCCTGCCTCTCTACCTACTTGTGATCTCTCTCTGTCAAATAAATAAATAAACTCTTTAAAAATAAATAAATAAGGGCGCCTGGGTGGCTCAGTGGGTTAAGCCGCTGCCTTCGGCTCAGGTCATGATCTCAGGGTCCTGGGATCGAGTCCCACATCGGGCTCTCTGCTCGGCGGGGAGCCTGTTTCCTCCTCTCTCTCTCTCTGCCTGCCTCTCTGCCTACTTGTGATCTCTCTCTGTCAAATAAATAAATAAAATCTTTAAAAATAAAATAAATAAATAAATAAATAAATAAATTACAGTATTTCTGTAATGTTTGAATTATTCAAGCACAATCACTTTTCTAATTTAAAAAAAAAAAAAGGAATAAAAGAAATAAAAACACCTCCACTTTTCTGGGAGAAAAAAAAAAAAGGCAGGAAGGCCAACCATGATCCCAATGAATACCAGGTTAACAATCCCTGCAGTATTTCCCTCTAGAGGGGGAGGCAGAAGTTGGTTTGGAACAGTTGGGAATCGTCAAGTGCCAATAAGGAGGAGCCTGCCCTCCAGGTCCCAGGCAGGATTGGTGTGGTGGGAGTGATGGGAACAGGGTCAGTCCCTTAGGCACGGCAGTCTGCACAGCATCTTAGCCCCCACAAGGAAGGCTGTGGCTGAAACAGTGCACAGTGAAGGAAAGCACAAACAAAACTGGACCCCCAACTTTTTTTTTTCACCTCTGATCTCTGAGTGGCTCTCAGATGACCATTTAAGATTAGAAACGTTTTACATGAAAAGCGCATGATGGAAATCAGATTGGCTACAAGGAACGGGTGGTGACTTCGTGGGTAAAAGCTATAGAAACCTAGTGTGTCCTAAAAAGATGACAATGAATGCCAAGAGCTCGAATGGCACAATGCTGGAAAGCTGAGCAAAGAAAGGGTGTTAATCAATTAACTAGCCTCTACCACAATCTCCAATTGCTGAAGCCAAGAATGGGAAAAGAAAACAAATGGAAAGGGAACATAAACAAACTTGGAACACCAAGGACGCTACACACCCAAACACAGTTATGTATTTAATTCCCAAGACAACCCAGTGAGTGCTACGAAGAGGAGACTCAAAGAGGTCCATGACTTGCTCAAAGTTACAAAGTGACAAAGCCTCAGGTCTGGATTTGAATCTAGTCTGCCTAAAGTCCAGCGCACTGGCAGCTCCTCCAATAGGCCAGTGGGCCAGCCCCAAAGTTCCCAGTATCAGAGCCTGTGTCCTCGGTCTTCCCAGGCAGTACTCACCTGTGAGCTGGACAGCAGAGGCTGGGAGCTGGGCTCCTCTGATGGGGCTGCTCCCGAGCCCATGGGGCTCAGTGTTGTGATTCGGCTTGGTTGGCCACGCAGTGTCAAAGTGATGGTGGTAGGGACCTTCAAGCCTGACAGAGAAAGGAGGAAGGAGGGTTGTTTGTTACAGCCTCCACTGTCTCCACCCGAAGATTTTCTTCACATCACACACCAGCCCCTCAGCCTCCCACCTCAGTACCCTTCCCAACTGGGTCAGCTCCCCTATCAGTCATTGTAAAAGAAACAGGAAAATAGCTGTGCTCTTCTGACCTCACCAGTGGATGGACCCACACAAATGAATCCTTGAGGGTCAATACCAGGACCCTGTTGAGTTGGGTTCAACCATATCCCTTGTTCATGTGAGAAGGGAAGGTCCTGGGGAAAGATCCCCTAAGAGTCCCCACAGCGGTCATGAGAGACTCACCTGATGCTTGGTTAGAGATCTGAGCCAGGCCAGGGAGGCTGCTTGCCAACTTAGCAAGGCCCCCATTGGTCAGCAGCTGGTGGATGGCTGTGGGTTTCCCACCAGGAGTGGCACCCAAGGAGGAGAGAGTGGTGGCCACAGGAATGGTACGGACAATGGTGCTGGTGCCCGTGGTGATGGCACTCAGGCTCTGCATGGGGGTGGGTAACTTCATACTGGTGGCCTGTGGGACACACAAGACCAGGTGATCAGAAGCTACTGCCCAACAGCAAGCAATGTTCAAGTATGGAGGACCCAGAGCATTAAAGGCTACCATGTACTGCACAGCCACTACATGCAAGGTACTCTTCCATGCATTTTCTATATACTATCTTATTTAATACTAAAACAACCCTTTAAGAGAAATACTATCATTATCCTAATTTTACAGACAAGGAAACAAAGATACAGAGAGGTCAAAAAAACTTGCCCAAGGCCACACTCTAAGTGATGGAGCTTTAACCTCTGGTAGCTCCTAGGCATGAAGTCAGAAAGCAGTCTGTCATGACCCAGACTCCAGACCCAATTTCCCCGCCAAAACCAACTAAACTGAGAGGGCCTCCTCCCCGAAGCTGCCCAGCCCAGTGGAAGGCAGATGTACACCTGTGGGGCTGGCCCTGGGGAAGGATTTGCTGGGAGGCCAGAGGTCTTGCTGCTGATATCCTGCAAGCTGAAGCTGAGGCCTTGAAGGAGGCTGCTGGCTGATGTAGCCCCTAGGAGAGGGTAGAACAGATGTCAGCACAGGCCCAATCCCTTATCCCAAGAGCAGCCAAATCCATCTACCCTCAACAACCAGCTAAAATGCCAATGTTCTTTCCCTGGAACATTCCCAGTGCTCTTGGAAAGATGCCAGGAAGGGCTCCCCGAGCATGCACGCTGCATGCTCACACGAGGAAGGTACTCTGCTAGACACACTGTCTTGGATTTGTTCCACATATCCCAACCTGCTCCAAACCACCTACCTTACATTTTGAAGTTTTAGGAAAACCAAAGAGAGCTTCAATCCCACCCCACTTTTCAGAAATCTAAATTCCATCCTTTTCAGGGAAAAGGGACGCTTATTAAGCAAAAATAATTCCAAATACCTGATATATATTTGGCCACAAAGCAAAGAGGGAGGTCCTCCTGAAGGAGGACACCTGCAGAGCCTTGCCTGCTGGGCTCAGGCAACCAGCTCTCCCATGCAGGGTGGACTGGCCAAAGTGAAGAGATAAGCAGAGGCAGAAAGGTGCCTCGTTTTGCTAATGCTAGTACATACAGCACAATCTCCCTCCCAGTTTCCTGCAATCAGATGTGTTCAAAAACACAATACCCACATCTTCCACCAGCTATTTCTCCTCCTTCTAGTACAAGAGACACTACCTGCAGACTGGGATATTTACTCACTATAGATACTGAGACCAGAAACTCCCTCACCTCAAAGCTAATTCCAGCTTCCCATCAAGCCTCAATGAAAGCCTGCAACTCAGAGGAGCATCCCCCAGAGTCAGCTGCTTTCCTGGGACCACTTTCCAGCAGCAGCCCAAAAGAGACTTTGCTGGGAGGTGGGGAATGCTGGGGTACAGATACCTGGGAGGGAGTTGCCAGGAGAGGTGGCCACCAGACGGCTCTGGAGTGTGTGCAAGGCACTGGGTGTGGTGCTGCTGGACACTGAGGACACTGGGCTGGCCGAGACACCCCCTTCAGAAGCATTTGACCTGGAGACAAAGATAGGAGCTCTATTATCCAAAGGTCAGAGGGCAGCAGACCCTGGCAACACAGGGAGGGTCCGTGGTGGGGCCCAGCAATGCTTTCAGCAATGGATACTAGAATCTAGAGTTTCTTTGTCTCATCTTCTGAATCTGGCCTCTAGTACTTCTGAAGGTCAGTCCTAAAATAGACTTCAAACCCTGAAGCAAGAGCTATGGGATGCTTTGCGAACTTTAAAAAAGAACTCTGAACTGACCCACCCCCACCCCAAAAAAGACAAAGATCCCACTCAGAAAGAAGTCATATTCACAAAACTGACAGAATCTAGACTATCTTTCCAAAGCACTAAATGGACCAGAGAAAAGGTAAAGAAAAAGAAAGGAGCAGAGCTAGAAAAGCCAAGAAAAAGACTCACTTGGTAGTGGTGAGAAGCCCTGTGAGCTCCTTGGCCCCTGCTGAAGCCTGCCCCAGTGTCATGGTGATGGGCTTCCCTCCTGCAGCTGCAAAACAGAAAACCCCAAGGCCAGTGGTCAGTCCTGCCTGGCCACACTTTTCAGGGTTTTACAGCCCAGGCTAAATGCAAAATATTATGGACAAAGACTGGACGAAGAAGAAAAACAAAGAGTAAGTATAGCAGAATAGGGAATTATTCTTTTCTTCTATTTTTTAAACTTTCTGGAATATTTTACCTTTTTTTTTTTTTTTAAAGGTTTTATTTTTAAGTAGTCTCTATATCCAACATGGGGTTCACACTCATAATCCTGAGACCAAGAGTCGTGCTCTACTGACTGAGCCAGCCAGGCATCCCTGGAATATTTCTTATCTTTAATTGAAATTAAAGATAAGAAATGTGGGGCGCCTGGGTGGCTCAGTGGGTTAAAGCCTCTGCCTTCGGCTCAGGTCATGATCCCAGGGTCCTGGGATCGAGCCCCGCATCGGGCTCTCTGCTCCATGGAGTGCCTGCTTCCTCCTGTCTCTCTGCCTGCTTGTCATCTCTGTCTATCAAATAAATAAATAAAATCTTTAAAAAAAAAGAAAAAAAAAAGAAAAAAAAAGAACAAAATGTGATGATGCTTTGAGTGACCCCATAGCTCCCTCAGATCCTCATCCTGCCTCCTTGCTCCTGGTTCAGATCAGGTCATGGCCCACTTCTGCCCAATGTGCTACCGTGTGCCCTCTTTGCGCCAGGCACACCTTGCATTAGAGACTGAGCTGTACAGCAAGTAGTCACCAAGAGAGCAATGTTATGTGGTCTGAGAGAGCTCAGTTTTTATTTAAACAGGCTAAGAAAAACTCACCTTCTGGAGCTCCTCCTTGGGAAGGAGTACAAGGCCCTCCAGCTGGGTCCCCTTGGGAAATAAGGGACACCTTAATTTTTGGTCGCTTGGAGGTCTTACTGCCAGGAAGAGGACTGGAAGGATGGTGGCGCTTCAGCTGGACCCTAAGATCCTCTTTCTCTGCCTCTTCTGTTTGTTCTGATGAAATGGGAACTAAAGATGGAGCAGAGGTAAGGTCTTCCATAATCCAAAACGGCCCGAGAGACACTGACAGCACCAGCACTGGCATGACTGTGTCATACACAAAGTCAGACCTCAAAGGCAACTGCTAGTGCTTCAGTCCCATCTCACTCAGGTCCCACCTGTGGTTAGAAGGCCTCCCTGCCCTCTCAGAGAATGGGTCCATCCCCAGCCCTTACCCTGTTCTGGAGTTAGAAGGAAGGGGGCTCTGAGTTGGTAGGAATAAAAACAAAGATGACACCCTGACCCTGCCTAGCAAAGGCCAACCAAAAAAACAGAGGATTCACTACAATGGATCTAAGCAGTGCTTCCTGCACTCAATGTCATAATTCTCCTGTCTTAAGCCCACCCTCACATCACTGGGGGACAGTAAACATTCCACAAAGAAGCAGTAAAGGACCACACTACGCAGTTCTCTCTAAAACGGAGAATTTCACAAGGCTCTGAGCATCCAAATATCCTAAGAGCTCAGGGTTGAAGGTTTGCTTGCCAAATGAAGGCAACAAGGTTTATTGCCGGAATCAAGGCTGGCTTTGAGTAGCTACTAGGCAAGGAAGCATTTCAGCCAAGACAACTTAACTGCTCCTGCCCAAAAGCAAAAGGGCAATAGTAGCCCATGTCACAACTAGTCCCCACGTCCTTTGTACTAGGTACAGAGAAAGATCACCTGTTCACACATGGGATTCCCCCTCTGCTGAATCAAACAGACTCATCCTACACATGGCCAAACCTCTTGGACTCTGAAGTTACCTTTCACACTTCCTCAGAGATTCCCTTCTCTTTAAAACAAAAGCCCACCCCAGGTCCTCTTCTTAGCATAGGTAATCAGGGGCAGGATGGGGAGGAAAGCAGTGGTCCTATGAGGAAGGCAGGCAGGAATGGGGGTGCTGGCCTGGGCCACAGGACATAACCAGCTAGAAGGATCGCTGAGGGGATAAATGCATTGACTAAAATCAGAATAGGAAGGATGGTAAAAGGGAAAGGAGACAAAAGGTTTTATGCTGATAGTGGCTGGTGTGCTTGTAGCGGCCAGGATGGAAGCAGGAATCCAGAAGCAGGGAGAAAAACACACAAGGAAACTCAGGTTCACAGGCAATGGGCCACAGGCACACATAGGAGAAGCAGAGCCAAGAATCACAAGAGACAAAAAAGGAAAAACCATGAGAGTAACCAACAGAAAGTATGGAGAAAAAGCCAACACTATACTATGGAGGAGTAAGCGAAAGGAGTCAACCAAGGAAAGAATCAGGAGACAGAAAAAGGAAGAGAGAAAAGAACAGCAGGAAATCAGAGACAAAAGAGAGAGGCAGGATCGGGAATAAAACAAGGGAGACATGGAGAGAAGCAGAGAGCAGAGCATGAAAAGGTGAGAGGAAGAGCAATACTCACCAAAGAGACAGGAGGAGGTGCCGGGAGGAAGAGCTTTCCTCACCAGCATATTTTGTTTCAGAAAAGCAGCAAACTGTGCTGGAATGAATCAGAAAGAATTACAGAATCACAGCCAGCCAGAGAAAGGAAAAAAGGAGAGGGAGTAAGAAAAAGATATGAAAATGTTCTAGAAAATGGTCGGTAAGGGCTTTTTCCAGAACTACTGCATGTGTTTGACACCTGACTCCTAGCAGCTTCCTGGAATCATCTATAAACTGAAAATAATAAATGTACCTGCCTCATGGGCCATTGCCAAGATTCAGTGAGCAACAGCAAGTCAAATGCCAGGAAAACAGCATGACACATAGTCAGGGTTCCATAAAATTTATCTATAATCATTTCCTCTTGCCTATGAGGCCCTGCCAAAGCCAGGGTGCGATGGCTGCTGCTCAGTGCCATGATATTCTGGGGCCCATTTCAAACCCAGATCACCAATCAGCCTTCCAGAACTCCCTAGACTCTCAACTAATTATCCCCTCCAGAAGCACAGCCAACCACTGGTTCTCTCTTCATCAAAAGCCTAAGCAAACACCACCAACCCAGAATTTGGCTCTGGCCACCACTTAAGATAAGGTTACAGACCATCCATGTGGCCCCAGGGGGCCTGGCTTGTTTTTTCTTTTTTGTCTTTTTGCCTTCACCAATCACTCACACATGTTCCTTAAGGGTACCCTCATAAGAGGCCTGAGTTTAAGTCCTGACCCTTTGGCTCCACTAAAGAAACACAGGGGAAGTGAGCAGATCAGCCCACTGTCACCTCTGCGTCTCTCCACTTGACAGTCAGCTCTGGTGCTGCCTCCTCCCAAGTACCCAAGACTTCAGATAATACATGTTCTTGGATACGTCATCAAACACAATGTGCAAAAAGCCTTACCTTGGGGCTGCCCAACCAGATTGAAGTGGGGGCAGGGGACAAGCCACTGTTTCTTTTCTCCCTACCCAAAACACTATGCCTTTTCTATAAGCTACAGTAGCACTCACTGTTCTCCAGATTGTACATACAAACATTTCCCAGCCTAATCTAAAGCCTATCTGCAGAAACCCCAATAAACCTCACGGAAAGGTCCCAGTGTGGGAACCTTAACTCTTCAAGGGCAAAACAAAGAAAGGGCATGATGCCAGCTGCACTGCCCTGGAATCTGAGGAAAAAAGCTCATCACCTCGTCCACATGATCTGAAGAGTGCCCTGACTGCAGGAGTGGTTGGGCAGCGCGAAGAACAGAACAAGTAGCTTCCCCAATTGGGAATCAGAAAAAATTTTGAGGCAAATACACACATAATCAGCTCATAAAACCTAACCTCCCCAGAACACCAAAGCAAAGCTGTAATTACTGGAACTATATAGCTCCACTAATGCACGACCTTTTGTGATGTCTCACCCTTGAAAACAATCTCTGGTATTCATTTCAACCTAATTCTGTCTGGACAGAAATGTGGGAAAGGGTGCCTCTCGCATGCCCCAGAGGAAGCTACAGATACCAATACTTCTCAAATCCCACATGACCTCACTCCAAAAGATAAACCAAGAGGCCACTGGGCCAAGAAGCCGATACCTTGAGCTTGTTTGTGGGTCAGCACAGCTTCCGTCCGCTGCACGTGTCTCTTCAGGAGCTGAGCGCTCCCGATCTGACTGGACTTCTGGACAGAGGTCACTGTAGTCACTTTGGTCTTGGGACTGGAAGTGGGGCTGCTAGACACACTGGAAAGATCCTAAGCAGGGCAAGAAGGGTAAGAGCTGAGCCAGCTGCTTGGATCTGATCACCAATGATCACGTCCCCCTGGAATTCCCTGCCCAGGAATTCTCCTCATAGGAACTCAATGGTCTACAGCACTGGCAAAGCAGACAAGCACCCCCAGAAGTGAAGGAACCAACTCCACAGTCCTACATACCCAACCGAAGTGCTCCCTCTGTTCCCCACCTTCCTACATTACCTCCGAGCCTGACGGTGAGGCAGGCAGCTTGGCAGCTGGTGAGGCAGGCCGACTGCCCCGCTCGGGGACCTCAAAGGCCAGGTCTCTTCGGGCTGCATCCCGAGGCTTCTTCTTCTTCTCAGCATCCTGATCCCGAGGCTCAGAGCCCATGTGCCCATCAGCACGAGTGAGCACTCCAGTCAGAAAGTCCACAATCTCATCCTAGTGTGAAGAGGGCCCAGGCCACTCAGTCCTCAGTCTAGGGAACAGGAACCTCCCTGGCAGGTTCAAGTTAATTCAACTAACTCGGCTTTGGCATCGGATGTGTCCTTCTCCATGCACTACGAGCCAAGCACAAACCCCAGCCTCAGCCAAAGACCAGCAGAAGCCTGCTCCCTGATGCCTCTGTAGGGTGGCATGGCACCCCACTCCTCCATACACATGTCCGCTTCCTCCCCTCTCTCTTTCCCCTTTCCTTATGATTTAGTTCTATCAGAGGCTCCACTGGACACTCCTTCACCCTTCAGAGCCAAAGACACTACTGTCAATAAGATCAAGCCTAAAAGCTTATAGAAAGACAAGCCTCATTGAGAAAAACACATGAAGCAACTGCATACCTGAATGCATCTGTCCACCATGCTCTGAGTCAGCCCCTCTGATTTCTTCTTTGCTTTGCTTATTCTAGAAGACAGAGAGGAAAAATGTTTATTTTAAACATTCCATGGCATCATATGGAAGCGAGAATGTATTTCTCTTCTGTGTTGGCTATTTTCTGAGCCCAGGAAGGAGGACCACGTTAGCCCTCAGGCAGGTATCACCACTTCTCTAAACCTCATGTTTCTCATGTTCCTCATGTTCCACCACTTCTCTAAACCTCATGTTCTGCAAAAATGGAATCATAATACCTCGCTCATGGACTTGTGAGGATTACAAAAATAATATATGTAAAGAACAGAGAACATATGAAAATTGCCTAGGACTGTACATTCCTAAAGTCCTACACTTATGGCTTCCCAGATAAACTCTGACTTCTATGACCTCATCTAGAAGTCCCCCAATAAAGGCCCAAACCCTGAGATTACTGGATGCTGTTGCATGAGATCAGTAGTAGACAAAAGGTGGTCATAAGTTACTTCTATAAAGGTAAGAGAAAATAGTCACCTGGCTACATTCCCTTCTTTGGAAGCCAGTTTTAAAACCCCTGGCTTCTGACTGAGGGTCTCAGCAGAGACTCCGAATGACAGGGTGGAGAACAATATTCTGGACTTCCAAATCCTGAGAACCCCAATTTACTGGCTATTGACCTCTGACCCTATGTAGCACCCTCATCTTACATATGAGGACAGTGGGTCCCAGAAGTTAAGCAGTTAACCCAAGGTTCTTAGCAAAGCAACCAAGACTGAACTGAGTCACCTGATTCTCCGGCCAATACTTGAGGACTTTGCAAACACATCTCAAAAGCAGCCTCACAACTTAACTCCCACTGAAGTGTTCCTATCTTTTGTGTTTCCTCACTGCTACTCAACACACACACACAGCCCCACATACATGCTACCCTCCTATAGATAAGAATGTCTGAATAACCAACAAACAAAATGTATTTACAAGAAAATATTGCTTTGAGCACCAGAGGATTAGATTCTAGACCCACAAGAAACAGCCAAATGACAAAACCAGAAGGACCTCTCTAAAACATCACTGGTTAAGAAACTGACAAGACCGGTGGGAGCAGGTACTTGTTTTAAACTAACTAGCTGGGGCGCCTGGGTGGCTCAGTGGGTTAAGCCACTGCCTTCGGCTCAGGTCATGATCTCAGGGTCCTGGGATCGAGTCCCGCATCGGGCTCTCTGCTCAGCAGGGAGCCTGCTTCCCTCTCTCTCTCTCTCTGGCTGCCTCTCTGTCTACTTGTGATTTCTCTCTGTCAAATTAATAAATAAAATATTTAAAAAAAAAAAAAAAAGGAAGCCCAACAAATGACACACCTCTTTTTCAGGACATTTCAAGAAAGCCTAATTAAAGGCCTTATAAGCAGCCAGTCTTTTAAGGGAGAAGTGGCCATCTCAATGAGCTAAGGTGCCCCTTCCAAACTCCAGCTGTTTTTACTCCAAAATATATTAAAGGATGTTAATACAAATAAAATCTACATTCACGTACATCCTTAGTAAGAAACAAAATATAAGAAGTGTCTACCCCAGTCAAAGCACAATGACCAAGACTGCATTCACCGAGTCTCAAATTATCTCCCTCCCACTGGGTAACTACTAATCGCAAAGGGAAACAGTAACTTCACAGTAGAGAAACCTGGAAGATGCCACCTTCACCAGGTGGTCAAGGTTAAGGTCACCAGTGATAAGACACATCAACATCATCATGTAGGCCCAGGGAGGATGCACTGAGGGCTTACCAACTGGTAGCCCTGCCAAAAATGCATATGCTCAACCTAATCACAAAAAACGTTAAAAACCTAAATTGAGGGACAGCCTACAAAATAAGTGGCTGGAAGTCTTCAAAATGTCAAGGTCATGAAAGACGAAAGAATACTATCAAACTCAAGGAGACTGACGAGACAGGCAACTAATATATTACACGTGATTCAGGACTGGACACCAGACAGGAAAAGGACATTAGTGAGCCAACTGACAATATCTGCAACTGTACATTAGAAAATAGTATCATACAACATTAATGTCCTCATTTTGATAATCATATTCTGGTTATTTAAGATGTTCACATTTGGGAAATCTGAGTTCAGAGTCTTTAAGAAATTTCTGTACTATTTTTGCAACTTTTTATAAATCTGAACTAGTTTAAAATGTAAAATGGTTCCCCCTTTCACAGAAGCAGATTTAGTCTGTAGTTACATCACCACCTCGCAGGCCTCTCTCCAACACTACAACTTGACTCTCTCACAGCTCTGGGGGAAGCCACACACACCTGAGATTATCGTCAGCTCCCCCAACCACCACCAAGCTGTTCTCAGCCCGAATCTTCTCCCGGAAATCTTCCATGGCTTCGGGATGACACTGCAAGGAATTCTGCCCAATGACAAAGAGGACTGGAGTCTTCATATCCAAGAGGGGATCATCCACATCCTAAAACATGAACAGGTTTTATAATCAGCCAGTTACTACTCACTGAGGACTGACTTGTCAAGTCCGCTGAGCAGAGTCAACTGGGCAACTAGTCGCTGAGTGCCAGTTTGGGTAATGCATGCACCCCCTTATTCTCACCAGCCTGTGACCCAGCAATCAGCTGCACCCCATGCTTACCCCTCTGGGACCATCCACGGTAAGTAAAGGAAACCCAAGGCAGACAACTGCAGTGACATACTCCATCACTGACACCTGGAAATAATACAACAGTTTGTCTCAAGGTCAACTGACTTTACTGCAGCTACACCCTACCCAGAGTCCAGAGGTGGTCCAGATCTACCAGCTTGTCCCATCTCTATCTCCCCAGTCCTAATCCATAGGAGTACCAGCTATAGTGGCGGCAGTAAGATCGTAAGACACAAGATCCCAGCACACAAAATGGAGCCCTGAGAGAACCGCAGCAGAGGGCTGAACCACAGGACGGGAAACTCAGTGCTTTCATCCTATTAATTCCCCAAACTTGAGTTTTCCTATTCACTTTCTCCTCCACAAATAGCAAATACAATCAGAAAGACACAAATGTCGCTCTTCATCCATAAGCAAAGAAAATCTCTCCCTTTTGAATCTAATGTTTAGCTCCCAGGCACTTCAAACTTGTTTGAGCAGTTGCTGACTGAATTCTGTCATTCCCAGGACCAGGGAGTGTCAGGAGACAGCCTCCTTCCTCTATCAGCCCTAGATGTCACACCTGACCAGACCACACGAAGCAGCAGAGACTCAACTTATTTGATCCACTTGAGAACTGGGGCTTTGGGCAGGTCAGGGACACTTACATAAACTAATGTACACACAAATGTATGTAAAATAATAAACAGAAGATTCCTTAATGTTTACAAAGGGACAGACTATGAACACAACATCAACACAACACAACATCAAATTCCAAAGCTATTAAAATTTATGCCTGCTAGTATTTTTTTTAAGGTGGAGAACAGTACTTACATTTGGGGGTGGGGGAGGAAATTTTTTTTTCAGAAATACATACTGATATATATATATATGTGTGTGTGTGTGTGTGTGTACATATGCATATATATATACACACTCATATATATACACACACATATTACATATCTATCATAAGTGATATATATACATTACATATATATATATATATCACAAATGATAACAATATTTGGGATTTTCTTCAAGATAATTGGAGAAGACAGAAAGTGGACAGGGGTAAGATGAAAAAGTCTGACCATGAGTAAATCACTGGTAAATCACTGTGAGGAGTCCACAGGATTTATTATCGGTCTGTTCTCCCTTTAATTTTCTGTTTAAAATTTCCACAATAAAATTAGTCTTCTATACCTTAAAATGCATATATGTAGGCAGATCACCTAGCACGGTGTCTAGAACATAAAAAAAGGACTCAATGGTAGCAATCAGCAGTAACAGCATCAGTATTCTATCCCAAGACAGCCTCCAAATGAGATGGCAATTACTTACATGACAGGCCACCAGCGCTCCTGTATTCCAGCCAATCAAGATAATGGGTTTGTGGGGGAAATGGCTGTGAATCTTTGTGGGAGGAGAAAGAAGACAGTAAGACAGGAGTCTGGGCCAAAAGCAAGCCCAGCATGCTGGGGGTGCCACAGCGACCCGAAACAAGGGTACTCTCACCTCCAGTACTTTGCTTCTCACTGCCCCAATCATATGCTCCAGACACTGCAGAACTCCTACCCCACTACCGTTGTTCAGCAGATGGGTTGCTACAGGGATGACCTGAAGGAAAGAAAGTGGCAGTCATGCCAGCAGAGATTTAAGTTTCAAATCTTCTCTCAATTCTGCTTAACCTACCCTAAATCCCTTCAACCTTGGATAAGCACCTTTAGAATTAAAAACAAAAAGACAGTGGGGGAATGCCGAACATTTAAGTCCTCTATTTTGACTCCCTCCCACATTCTGTCTGCTCAGTCTTCCAAGACTCTATTCCAATCCAGGAGACAGTTCCTCTTAGCCCCACACATACCTTGCCTAAGCAGGAGAGCTGAGACTGCCAGAAGCGGTGGCGGCGTGACGTGGGGAACACAGAGCTAGAAGGCCCAGAGGAGGCAATGAGAATGAGAGGAGAGCCGGGGAGCTTGCTCTAAGGAGGAAGAACCCCAGAGAGAACCAGTGAGGGTGAGATGTCACTCCACAGAATCTCAAGTATCATAATACCTTTTTTAATCCCCGCCACTGCCAATTTCTTTATGAAACTCTGCTAAGCACTATACACAACCAGTTATTACTGGGAAAGTTAAGTCATTTATTACCCTCTTGCTAAGGTTCTGAGAGTGGATTCTAAAAATTTTGTGGGTCATAGTTAAGTCTTGAGCTGCTCTGACTTACTGGTTTGTTATGAGAAAGTACCCCCACAGCAGGATCCCAGGGCCTCTTCAGCAGGAGGGACAAGGCCTCAGCTCCTGCAGCCCCAGTCTTCGTGTTAGATGACACAAGCATCCGGTCGATCAAAGTAGGGATCTAGAAGCAAAAGCAAAGATCCCTCCAGTGTGAAGCAGGGGACCTGCACACTAGCAGGATTCAGGTGGGAAGAAAGAACCACCCCCCCAACTCTGAGCCACAGGCAGACTTGAATTAAGCCTCTCAA
This sequence comes from Mustela lutreola, assembly GCF_030435805.1. NCBI lineage: Eukaryota > Metazoa > Chordata > Mammalia > Carnivora > Mustelidae > Mustela > Mustela lutreola. The sequence goes on from NC_081298.1 coordinate 70,005,198, forward strand.
ACGTTACTTGGGCAAAAGCAAAAATAAAAGGATGGCTGAAAAGTATGCCTCCCATCATTAAAGGTAAATAAGTACGATCCTTTGGGAAAACTTGGTGAAATGCATTAAGAGACTTAAATTTATTCTTATCCCCTTCCCAAAGGATTCTTTTTTTTTTTTTTTTAAGGTTTTTAAATTTATTGACAGAGACAGTGAACGAGCACAAGCACAGGGAGCAGCAGGCTGAGGGAGAGGCAGAAGTAGGCATACTGCTGAGCCAGTAGCCCGGTGTGGGACTTGATCCCAGGACCCTGGGATCATACCTGAGCTGAAGGCAGACACTTAACCCACCAAGCCACCCAGGCATTCCTTCCCAAAGGATTCTACTTCTGAAAACTTCTAACAAAATGTATCAAAAACACAAACACACACATGGTGTTTGTGAGGGTGGGGGTTATGTATAAAAGACAAATTCATTCTCGATAATGATTTAAAGAAGAAATAAACTAAATATGTCTATAAGAGAATGATTAAGCAAATTATCCAAATAACTAGATATTAAGGGTTAATTTAAAATATTTAAAAGAATTTGGGGTGCCTGGGTAGCTCAGTGGGTTAAGGCCTCTGCCTTCGGCTCAGGTCATGGTCCCAGGGTCCTGGGATCAAGCCCCACATTGGGCTCTCTGCTCAGCATGGAGCCTGCCTACCCCCCTCTCTCTGCCTGCCTCTCAGCCTGCTTGTGATCTCTGTCAAATGAATAAATAAAAAAATCTTAAAAAAAAAAAATTTTAAAGAATTTGTAATAAGGAAGTAACTACTAAAATGCTAAAGAAAAAATAGAAAATATAAAAAATTACCTCCACTAAGAAAAATGCTATTAGAAAATATGCCAAAATATTAACAATTATCTTTATGGAGTTATGGACAGCTTTTTTTTTTTTTTTTAAAGATTTTATTTATTTATTTGACAGAGAGAGATCACAGTAGACAGAGAGGCAGGCAGAGAGAGAGAGGGAAGCAGGCTCCCTGCTGAGCAGAGAGCCCGATGCAGGACTCCATCCCAGGACCCTGAGATCATGACCTGAGCCGAAGGCAGCGGCTTAACCCACTGAGCCACCCAGGTGCCCCTGGACAGCTTTTTTCTTAGATTTTTTTTCCTTAAATTTCTGTTTGTTCTAACTTCCTCAATGAACATCAGTTGATTTTATAAATTTAAAAAAATTGTGCCCCAAATAATGTAACACATGTGTTGTGTATATTGTGATTTATACCATGTCCTATTTTTCACTATTCACCAGGAAATGTGACCTCTCAGATGTGTAAGTGTAGGTTTGGGACATGCTATTGCTCACACTGAGAAGTACCTCTGTGAATTCCACCTTACCCACAAAAGGTCAAAATGACCTAGGGGAAAGGAAATATTTTTGAATGTTAAAGGTACTCTTCAGAAAAAACAAACACAGAGCACTTGGGTGGCTCAAATGGTTAAGCATCTGCCTTCAGCTCAGGTTGTGATAGCAGGGTCCTAGGATCGAGCCCCACATTGGGCTCCCTGTTCAGCAGAGAGTCTGCTTCTCCCTCTACCCTGCCCCCTTGCTCGTGATTTCTCTCTCTTGGAGAAAGAAAAATCTTTAAAACAAGAACAAAAACATTCTGAAAAACCAGAAAATAAGAAGTACGATGGTGATGCAGGTTGTAAAGTCAGCCTACAACTAACACCATACCCAAGAGTGAAAAGCTAAGAGCTTTTCCTCTGAGTTCAGGAACAAGATAAGGATGGCCCCTCTTACCACTTCTATTCAACACTGTATTACTATTAGACCTAGCTAGAGCAATTAGATAAGAAAGTAAAAGGAATCCAAATTAAAAACAAGTAAAACTGACATTATTTGCAGATGACATATTCCAGTTCTCAGAAGGGGAATCCCTTGGGAAGGAACGCCTGGGTGGCTCAGTGGCTTAAGCGTCTGCCTTTGGCCCAGGTCATAATCCCAGGGTCTTTTCAAAGGAAACAATAATAAAATGAAAAGGTAACCTACTGAACAGAAGATATCTACAAATGATATATCCAATAAGGGGTTAATATCTAAAATATATAAAGAACTCTTACAACTCAATAGCAAAAAATAATCCAATTAAAGTGTAGACATTTTTCCAAGGAAGAATAGACATTTTTCCAAGGAAGACATACTGACAGCCAACAGACACATGAAAAGATGCTCAACATCACTCATCATTAGGGAAATGCAAACCAAAACTACAGTGAGAAATCATCTTACCTCTGTTAGAATGGCTATTAGGAAAAAGACAAATACCAAGTGTTGGCAAGTATGTGAGATATGGGAACACTTGTGCACCGCTGGTGGGAATGTAAACTGGTGCAGCCACGATGGAAAACAGTATGGAGATTCCTCAAAATATTAAAAATAGAACTACTATATGATCCAGCAATTATACTTATGGGTATTTACCCAAAGAAAATAAAAACACTAACTCAAAATCAGTCATAAAGAAGGAAGGAAATCTTGCCATTTGGCACAACATGGATGGACCCTGAGAGCATTATGCTAAGTGAAATGATTAAGAGAAAGACAAACACTGTATGATCTCACTTATGTGTAGAATCCAAAGCAAAAACCAAAACAATAACAACAAAAAAAGCTCACAGATATAGATAATAGATTGGTGGCTGCGAGGCAGAGGACTGGGTGTGGACAAAATAGGTGAAGGGGATCAAAAAGTACAATCTTATAGTTCTAAAATACTAAGTCATGGGGATATAATGTTCAGCATGGTGACTATAGTTAATACTGCACTGTCTATCTGAAAACTGTTGGGAGTAGATCTTAAAAGTTCTCATCACAAGAAAAAGAATTTTGTAACTATGCATGACAACACATATTAACTTACTGTGATCATTTTACATTACATACAAATATCAAATCATGCTGTACAGCTGAAACTAATAAAGTAAGTCACAAAGTTCAAAGACAACACAAGAAAATACGCTGCATCAGGCAATGACAAGCATGGACAGTATCACTAATTTTATTTTATTTATTTATTTATTTAAAGATTTTTTATTTATTTGACAGACAGTGATCACAAGTAGGCAGAGAGACAGGCAGAGAGAGAGGAGGAAGCAGGCTCCCTGCTGAGCAGAAAGCTCGATGCAGGGCTTGATCCCAGGATCCTGGGATCATGACCTGAGCTGAAGGCAGAGGCTTTAACCCACTGAGCCACCCAGGCGCCCAGTATCACTAATTTTAAAAAAGCAAAACTAAGATTTCTGCCTGAGAAATTAGGGGAATATACCATGAGACTGTATCAGTTTAACTCAGGAAACAAATGTTTATGCCACAGCTGCAGTTAGTTACAAGGCACCTACAAGGGGTACGGAAGACAAACACACAAATAACAAAAGAGGCTATTTATAACTGCTAGAAAAATAAAGAAACCCAACACTACTGATTCAAATCATCCAATAGAGAAGGAAGTCGAGGCAATTTTCATCTGAGGATGTAGCAAGTGAAGTGAGATGTGTTCTGCCGAATTCCAACAGAACGTGGGAAAAATGCTTTCCAATCAGTGACACCAGACAGAAGCAAGACTCTGTAGGGCCTATTCTAGAGACAGATGACCTGAGTCAGGGATTTGAGTATGGAAGCAGGGAGAACATAAGGACAGTAACAAAGGCAAAAGATCTTCACTACAAAACGGCCATTTCTTTGTAACTTACTCTGTAACTACAAGCCACTCAACACCTTGAGGCAGAGGATCTGATCCGAAAAAATTCTGAAAGCTTTTATCTGGGGATGCCTGGGTGGCTCAGTTGGGTAAGCCACAGCCTTCACCTCAGGTCATGATCCCCGAGTCCTGGAATAGAGTCCCACATCTGGCTTCCCCTGCTTTGCAGGGAGCCTGCTTCTTCCTCTCCCTCTGCCTCTCTCCCTGCTTGTGCTCTCTCTCTCTCTCTGTTAAATGAATAAATAAAATCTTTAAAAAATTTTTAAATTTAATTTAAAAAATAAATAAAAGCTTTTATCTGGCAGTAGAGTACAACTCTGAAACGACAAAGCCTTGAAAATCACTGTCAATATAGACTTAGAAATAATTAATCAGTAACCAACTTCTCTGCCAACCAAGCCTAGCCGGTCTTTCCAACACTGCATCACTCCCAACAGAATATTCAGAGACTAGGGTGTATACCTTCTCTGCTCTCTTCACAATGGCTCTAATGCTGAAAGTAGCTGGGCCAAGAGATGATCCCATTCACCTGTATTTCCATCCAACAGGTACACTAAAAGGAGGTAAAAGACCTTTACTTTAAAAACTGTAAGGCATTAATGAAAGGAACTGAAGATGACACAAAGAAATAGATATTCCATGCTTATGGATTAGAAAAATTAATATTGTTAAAATGTCCATACTACCAAGAGCAATCTACGGATTCAATGCAATCCCTATCAAAATTACAATACCATTTTTCAGAGAACTAGAACAAGTAATCCAAAAATTTGTATGGAACCACAAAAGACCCCAAATAGCCAAAGCAATCTTGAGAAAGAACAAAGCTGGACATATCACCATCTCAGACTTCAAGATATACTACAAAGCTTCAGTAATCCAAATAGTATGGTACTAACATAAAAACAGACACAAAAATCAATGGAACAGAATAGAAAACCCAGAAATAAACCCACATTTACATGGTCAATTAATCCATGACAAAGGAGGCAAGAATATACAACAGGGAAAGGACAGTCTCTTTAAAAAATGGGTGTTGGGAAAACTGGACAGCCACATGCAACAGAATAAAACTGGACCACTTTCTTACACCATACACAAAAATAAATTTAAAATGGATTAGGGGGCGCCTGGGTGGCTCAGTGGGTTAAGCCTCTGCCTTCGGCTCAGGTCATGATCCCAGGGGCCTGGGATCGAGTCCCGCACTGGGCTCTCTGCTCAGCAGGGAGCCTGCCTCTCCTCATCTCTCTGTCTGTCTCTCTGCCTATTTGTGATCTCTCTCTCTGTCAAATAAATAAATAAAAAATCTTTAAAAAAAAATAAAAAAGTTTAAAATGGATTAAAGACCTAAATGTGGTATCTGAAACCATAAAACTCCTAAAAGAAAACATATGCAGTAACCTCCTGGACATTGGCCTTAGGCAATATGTTTATGGATCTATTCCCTAGGGCAAGGGAAACAAAAGCAAAAATAAATTAGGACTATTGGGACTACACCAAAAAGCTTTTGCACAGCAAAGGAAACTATCAGCAAAATGAAAAGGCAACCTCCTGAATGGGAGAAGATATTTGCAATGATATATCTGATAAGGAGTTAATATCTAAAATTATATAAAGAACTTATGCCACTCAACACCAAAAAATTAATAATCCAATTTAAAAAATGTGCAGAGGACCTGAAAAGACACTTTTCCCAAGAGGGCATACAGACAATCAATAGACACATGATAAGACGCTCAACATCACTAACCATCAGGGAAATGCAAATCAAAACCACAAGGAGTTATCACCTTATACCAGTCAGAATGGCTAAAATAAAAAAGACAAGAAATATCAAGCACCAGAGAGGACACGGAGATAAGGGAACCCTTGTGCACTCTTGGTGGGAATGTAATGCAACCACTGGGGAAAAAGTATGGCGGTTCCTCAAAAAATTAAAAATAGAATTACCATATGATCCAGTAACTCACTACAGAACATTTACCCAAAGAAATCTGAAAAAGATATATGCACCCTATGTTCATTGCAGCATTATTTATAATAGCTAAAATACAGAAGTAACTAAGTGTCCATCCATAGATAAATGGATAAAGATGATGTGGTATATATACACAGAATATTACTAGTGAATATTAGAATACTAGTGAATACTAGTGAATTAGAATAGAACAGTGAATTAGAATACTAGTGAATATTGGAATCAGAATATTACTCAGTGGGGCACATGAATGGCTCAGTCGTTAAGCGTTTGCCTTCAGCTCAGGTCATGATCCTGGGGTCTTGGGATTGAGCCTTGCATTGTGTTCCCTGCTCAGCAGGAAGCCTTCTTCTCCCTCTCCACTCCCCCTGCTTGTGTTCCCTCTTTCACTGTCTCTATCAAATAAACAAAATCTTTTTAAAAAAAGGAATATTACTCAGCCACAAAAAAGAATGAAATCCCTACCATTTGCAACAAAACAGATGAACCTAGAGGATATTATGCTAAGTGAATGAAGTCAGAGAAAAACAAATTACCATGATTCCACTTATATGAGGAATCTAAAAAATAAAATAAATGAACAAACTAAAAAACAGAAAGAGACCCATAAATTCAGAGAAAAAAACTGGTGGTTACCAGAAGAAAGAGGGTTGGGGATGGGTGAAATAAGTAAAGGGCAGTAAAGAGATACAAACTTCTAATTATAAAATAAGTAAGTCACAGATATGAAAAGCACAGAATAGGGAGCAGTCAGTATTATTGCAATAAAATTCTCTGGTGACAGATGGTGACTACACTTACTATGGTGAGCACTGAGTAATAGTACAGATTTGTTAAATCACTACGTCGTATATGGAAAGTAACATAACACTGTATCTTGACTATTCTTAAATAATAAAAATTTTTAAAAATTCAAAAAGTTTTAGAGAGAAACAATCAAAGTATACACTGCGATCCTGACAGTCTAAGAAAATAAGAGCCTGTCAGTAGAAAAACCACTGCTAAGAGCACAAGCCTAGAATGGACAGCACTCTTCCCCACTCCATAGCCCCCCACTCCAAACACCCGAATCTGCTTCTTGCCTCCTCAGCACATCTCCCTGGTAAACCCTTCGTCTTCCCCATGGTAATTCTTTTCTCACCTCACCTCAGAGGTGACTCAAACCACAACCTGCAGGGCTGGAGAGGCTAAAAGTACATTCTGGTTTTCAGGTCTCACAGTTCATCCTGGAGATAGCAGGGATAAAGATGTTGATACCAGACAAAACGTGAAATGATACCATGTCTCCCATTTTTAATAACAAACTTGTTTTCTTCAGTCATGTCCTCCAGGCTGACCAGGCAGTGACCCTGCCCAACCCCACTTCCTAAACCCGCAGCAGAGGCTGGCCAACCAAGGACAGGGGAGACGCCAGTCATAGCCTCACCTTCCCTTTCAGTGTCTGCAAAGCATCCAGATAGGCAGCCAGCATGGGCAGACTCAAGGTCTCCACCAGGGTGGTATGCAGCCACTGGATCAGCTTGGTGTCCCAGCTCACACTTGCCAGAGCCTGGCGCACTCTCCTCGCACACTTGTCCACAGCAACACGGCGCAACACTGGCTCATTGCAAGCCTGGAAGATATAAGTGAAGTGATAACACAAGAGGGGCACCATGTTAGCAAATGGGGCAGGTAGGATGGGGACCAAAAAGTTAGTCAGCTAGTAAGGCTGTACTAGGAAGAGAATATCAATGGGCCAATTTCTAGAGTCTTACCCCTTCATTGGCCAAACGGGCAAGCCGGTCAGACTGCAGGGCTTTGAGGATCTTGTTAAATAGCTTGTTCTGGGCCATTGTCCAGCCAGTCCTATAAGAGAAACTCCAAGGAATTAAAGTCAAACGCTGGGGACACTCCTCATGCATGTACACTGTACAAAGACTATGCCATGTTTTTTGTCCACCCTATGAAACAATATAACTCAAAGCAGTTTAAAGACCACTGAGCTAAAGCACAAGACCTGGTTCCAAAACTGCCCATAAGTCACCTCAGCATACATTTGTATTAATATATACACTCAAGCTGGGCACCTAGGTGGCTCAGTGAGTTAAAGCCTCTGCCTTTGGCTCAGGTCATGATCCCAGGGTCCTGGGATGGAGCCCGACATCGGGCTCTCTGCTCATCAAGCCTTCCTCTCTCTCTCTACCTGCCTCTCTGCCTACTTGTCATCTCTGTCAAATAAATAAAATCTTAAAAAAAAAAAAAAAAAAAAAAAGACAGAATGAGCAAGTGTTTCAGTATACTAAAACCTCAGACTAAGGTAAGAGACCTATTTAAATTACCTTTAGGATTATAACAGGAATATAACAAATGAATTTTCCCCAATATTGCATCCCACACTCTCGCTCTCCCTTTTCCATGTATACTTTTTACGTTTTTCTGTATACTACACAATTAGCAAGTTTCCTTTTGAATGGTCTGTTCCATATGAGTTGACGCTGTACCATCCCCATATGACACTGGTATACACACGTTTACTTTGATTAAGGAAGGCTTAGTGTGTCCTCCTCCAACTCCGGCAATAAACTCCTACAATTAGAAACTAGTCCTACTGTTGCTGTTCCCACATCATACCCAGCACAGTGGCCAGGAGCTTATTTAAGTCCCCCCTCAGTCCATTCCTGGCATCTTAATGATTCTGATATTCCAACTCTGGCCTGTAACCTTCCTAAAGAGACTAAGAGAAAGGTAACAGACGATGCCCAATTAGTAATTTATCAACTCTCCCTGGCACGCACACACACATATATATGGACCTTTCTAAATATGGCCTAAGGGGCACCTGGGTGGCTCAGTCCTTGAGCATCTGCCTTCGGCTCGGGTCATGATCCCGGAGTTCTGGGATCGAGCCCTGCATCTGGCTCCTTGCTTCGCGGGAAGCCTGCTTCTCCTTCTCCCATTCCCCCTGCTTGTATTCCCTCTCTCACTGTGTCTCTCTCTGTCAAAAAATAAATAAAATCTTAAAAATAAATAAATAAATAAGACCTAAGACCTAGAAGCTACAAAAGAAATAAATATTAAAGATATAAAGATAAAAATTTCAAACTTCTATAAAGGAAAAAACTAAACTATATCCTAAAGTCAAAACACAATGGAAAAATAACTGTCATTTCATTAAATTAAAAAAACCTCCAGAAAATTTGCAAGAAAATGATAAGATACTCAAAACAAAAACAATGGGCAAAGAACATGAAAAGGCAGTTCACGCAAAAAAGGAGTCAACTCCCTCCAAAATCACACATTCAAATGAAAATCATAACATGACTGCTCCTGACTTATTGGGCTTCACCACATTTGCCCCAGCCCACCTGACACACACACCCTCCATGCTCCCACATCACAGACTGGGCCCTGGTCATCCATTCCATATACCAGACACAACGGCTCCCTCTCCAATCTCCTTCAGGTCATTGCTCAAACGTTATGTTCTACTGATGCTTCCCCTGACTCACCCTTATTTAAAACTACCAATACCCACCCAGAATCCCTAGTTCCCTTTCCAGCCATATCTCCACCTTGTGCTCTACCCATTTTACTTCTTTGTTTAATGTGTCTCCCTCAGCTAGACTGTAAAGGGCAACATGGCAGGGATTTTGGTCAGTTTTGCTTAAGTGTTATATCCCAGCATGTAAAACAGTGTCTGACACACAAGAGCTACTGGAACATCTGCTGAATAAATGGATGAACTGCAGGTATACTACATTCCAAGTCCTGTGAACAGCCGAGTGCAAATACCAACCCCTACACTCCCCAACACACTGAGCACTGAGCAGGAGAGGAACGCTGAGACATGATTCAGGCTCAACTGTAAACTGAGTGGGGGGTCATACCTGGGTGGGCTTGAAACGACTCCAACAATCTCAATTCCTTTCACTTTATAACAAACTAGTACCTTTTCCATCATACACCACCAGCAAGACACCCTATTTTCTATAGGTCATCTAAGAATACTGTAACAAGGCCCAATAAATATGCAGATGGAGGACAAACTGCCCTTTGTTACTAGCTTTCTACAATGATCTTACTATCCTTAAATACCTTCTAGAAAGGGAGAAAATTATGGGCCTTCATTTCTTCTGTAAAATAAAATCTCCACCTACCACATCTCCAGTTTCACAACTGACTACAGGTATACACAGTCCAAGAGAACACTAACTAGGAGTAAGGACTCTAACCAGCTCCGCAATACAGAGCTGGCTGTGTGTCCTCAGTCTCCTTGACAATAAAATAGATGGGGACTACTCAGCCTCCAAGGCTGCTTCTAGCAACCAAAACTCAGCTATGATTACTGATGGAAACACAAGTTGTAAGGTAACAGCTGACATCCATGATGGAGAATTCAGAAGCACCCTCTATCTTCAGCAGCTATCCTTGCTACAGCTGAATCCCTTAACTTCCCAAGCCTCCCACTCCTCCATAACCGCCTTGTGGGGTACTAAAAGACGTCTTGGGTTTTGTGGAATTGTCCTTTATTTCCCCCTAGTTCTTTTGGCTTAATTCCTGCTAGTTTATCAGGATCCAGTCAGTTTTTGTTGTGGTTTGATATTTCAGAAATTTTTGACTTGGGAGGTGGGGAGAGACTTCAACTCAACCTTGGAACTCAGGATACCTTGGGACCAGGAAGGCTTGTGGGAAAGCAGCTCCAGCCCATTGGTTCACAATCTCATTTTCCTCCACATTATTTAAACGCAAAGTACATTCACATGAGAAGTCACTTTTTTATGTATAGCAATTCTTGGGTGAACTTGGATCAACAAATCTCTTTGGTTTTATTTTATTTTTTAAAGATTTTATCCATTTATTTGACAGAAAGAGACACAGCGAGAGAGGGAACACAAGCAGGAGGAGTAGGAGAGGGAGAAGCAGGCTTCCCATCAAGCAAGCTCGATGCAGCACCGATCCCTGGGATCATGACCTGAGCCACCCAGGTGCCCTACATCTCTTGTTTTTAGTGGCTGGTTCTACCCTACTGGTGGACATTCAGGATGTGTCTCTTTTATTGCTATTACGAACAGTTGCAGTGACCACCCTTCCTTTCCATACCAATACACACATCTTCTACATCTTTATACAGGAATGCAAACATCTCTGTAAGATAAATTTCTTCAAGTGGAAATGAAAGATCAAAAGCTTTCTCTCAAAAATTTCAACTTCCAGTTCTGTGAAAGTATTATCTGTAAAAAAAAAAAACTGCACTCTGTGGATGAGACTCTGCGACTGGTTCAGGCCTTCCAGTTTACCGACAAGCATGGGGAAGTGTAACCAGCTGGCTGGAAGCCTGGCAGTGATACCATCAAGCCTGATGTCCAGAAGAGCAAAGAGTATTTCTCTAAGCAGAAGTGAGCGCAGGGCCATTTTAGGGCTGGGCTGTAGTGGGTGGCCATGAAAACAAAATCTCTTTTGTACTATTGTTATGCTTAAAACACAAGACTTTAGACTTTGTGCAGATGTGGTATGGGATGGGACAGGCCTTTACTGCAGGGGTTGGGGAGTCCAGCCTTTCTTCCTCTGGAGAGAATGGCCTGAACTGTGTTACAGGGCAGGCCAACTGTGATGTACAGTAGTAGGGCAACACTTTTGATCTTCTGTTGTTTCTATTAACCTTGAACTGAGAAAAAAACAAAGAACAAAAAACGAAAGAACTGCAAAACATCAAAAGTGGAATTACACTGTAGTCTCATCCCAGGTAATATTGCTCACTTTTAATCACACAGGGTAAGCAATGAATACAATTTCTTCATGTTCAACAATCTCTTGTGTTTTCTCAAAGTCTATCAGTCATGTTGCAAACTTTAATTCCAAAGACATAGAATGAGGTATAATTTATTTACAAGGCACCAACAGCATTTCCAAAATTATCCTGTTCTTTATTATGTAACAGGATGTTTTCTCTATTTGTTTTTCTTACTCTATATTTATTCTGAAACCCAAAATGATGGAAGCAAGAAAAAATGATGTGAACAAAACGGGAGGGGAGGAGGGGACTAGAAAGCTACTTAGAAATTACTACCATACACCAACGACAGCTGAAATTAAACTGAAAAACCACAATGTTGAGAGTCTAAAATCCCAGAAAAAGTTCTTAGGATTGTTGCTGGATAGGTAACAAAGCGATTCCAAGAACTCAAACATGTTCCCTATATTTTGTCAGCTTCGTGGGAGGTTGGAAAATTAAGTGGGCAGAGAAAAAATGATCTAACCCGAGATTAAGATAAAGAGCATGCAAAAGATATAATTAAGGAAAATTTTAAAAACAGGAGACAGAATTTAAATACAAGTCTAAACAGTCAAATAGCTGATGGGAACTGTGGTGAGTCAATGTGCTCCTCCTACCTAAACCAATTCAATTTTCATGAGTGCAAAAGTGCCTTTTCTTCATTTCTTTGATGAAATCAGATAATCTCATATTCCCCATACTTTGATAGAACCTAACTGATGTCTGACCTCTGGCTCATCTTATCCAAAGCAGCCAAAGTCACACTGGTCCCAGAAAAGCCTCATGATTTCAAAGGTAATTATACTTTCTCTGATACTGTTTTAAGGGAGACTAATTCAATATTAAAATGTCTAAAGGATTTTTTTAACCAGAAGTCTGACAGGGAGAGATAAAGAACATCACAGAGACTGAGTAGGCCACACTTATTTTTTTCAGATTATAAAAATTCTTTGCTTAGACATTAAGAGAAAGGAAGAAAGAAGAGGAAAGAGAAGTGGGGGGAGGGAAAAATAATTCAAAGATCTTGGGATCAAAATTTCAAACATCCAAACTAAGATTAATACACAGATAGGTATATATAATACTGAGAGGTATAATTAGAGCAAATTTTAAAATGGAGAATAAACTTCTTTTGGCTGAATTCAGAAGTTCTAAATTTCAAGATAAAACAACCTGCTTAAAGACACTAGATTCTTTCACTGAAACATTGGAAATACCCTTAAATCCATTTGACCATGCTGAGAAATACCATGTGCCAGGAGTATTTTGTTAAATCTCTTTCAAAAGCTGTGTACCTAATTAAACTTGGTATTTGATAAAACATCGGTTGGGGGCGGGGGAGCCGGTCCAACTTCCTCAGGACAACAGTGCATACCAGCAAATGTAAATTATTTTCAAAGGCTCTATAAGCAACATGACTTTGACATGCAGACACAAGAGCATGATCTAAACCAGAGGTCAGCAAACTATTTCTTTCATAGTCTGGATAGCATATATTTCAGTTTGTGGGCTTCATGGTCTGGGTCACAACTATACAACTCTATGCATACAGAGCAAAAGCAGACATGGACAATACCTAAGTAATGTGCATGGCTGCGTTCCAAAGAAACTACATTTATGGACAGTGAAATCTGATTTCATGTTTTCTGACTTTTTTTCAACCTAATAAAATGTAAAAACATTTCTTAGCTCATGGGCCATACAAAAACAAGCAATGGGTCAAAGCTGGCACATTGGCCATAGTTTGCCAACCCCTGATCTAGGCAATTAAATCAGGCAGAGAGGGATATTTAAACTGTTTCACAAAATATCAGGCATTACCAGAGAAAGTCAGAGTCAGTTGGGATTAGGAGGGGGCCTTCATTATCTATACACAGAAAGCTATCTAAAGGCAGTTTCTACTGAAATAATTCAAGAAGGGGGGGAAAGGGTTCTAACAAAGAAAATTAAGTTTCTGACTCTACTGAAAGATCAGTAAGCTCTGAGGAAAAGCAGATTTCTAGGGCACTGTCCTATAGCCCATGAGCTCTTGATGTGGGAAACTGTAATTTTACAGGATTTTATACAGGAAGACAAGAAGCAGCAATTTAACAATCAAGTCAAGGGAAAGAACGGCAACAGGATGATTACAATCAGAGCATAGGGAACTAACTGCAAGCTCTACACAGGCTACATATCCAGAATTCAGGGACAAGGTCATAAAATGGTGACCTCTGAAATTGAAGCCAGTAAGTATCATCAAATAATGAAATTAGCTGTGTGCAAACGTGACCTACCTGAAGAGATGGTTTGTAAGCCTGTTGCTAATGAGAGGACTCCTCCAAAATCTCATCAGACACTAAAAAACAAATAATCTGAGATAAACTGAGCGCTAATTAATCATATCAATCTGTGGCAATGTCATAACAGAAGGATGGAGGTCCACATGGAGAAAGACAAGCCAAAGATAAGACTCTGTTGGTATTTCTCTGTAGGACTGGGCAGGTGATGGTGTGCCCCGGCCTACTCTGTGGGCCCATCTTGCTTTGAGGAAGCAAGCTGCCTTGTTGAAGGAGGGTGCCTCCAGGGCAGACTGTCCACTCACCACCCACTTCTGGAACAGAACAGCTTCCTAGACTCTCCTACTGATAACTGATGCTCTGGCCAGGCCACCCCAGTGTCTTAACTGTCTTACAGGTTATTTTTCTTCTTATAAATTAAGAATCAGATATTCATATGCATTAAGTCTCCGATGACTTTGCTTAAGTATGAAGAGCCCCTAAAAACCTCCTGATCATGACCATGGGTGAACAGATAAAAAGAACTTCATGCAGTTCTCCCACACAGTTTCGGAAATTGCAAACTGGTGGCAAGGCAACTGGTAACACCACAAAGGGACACGTAATGGTGTGAGGCCGCCTTGTTCTGCTACCACTAGCTGGTCCCTCTTTGAAAGATGTGCCCTTCAAGAGAGGGTACATAGCCAAGAACACTGAGCTCTGGGAGTCAGACAGCTTGCTTTGAACAAATTCCTGCTCCATGACTTGTTAAACTAAGGTTTCTTAATCTCCCCGAACTCAGCTTCTTTATCTTACAAAACAGAGACGAAGAAAGGATGTAACTCAGAGAGTTATTGTGAGGATTAAAAGAAAAAATGCATATGAAGCGTGTGGCACAGTGCCTGGCACCTAGAAAGCACTCAACAAATGGTAGTTCTTTTTTGGTACTAGCACTGTCACATTTTTTAATTATTATTAACTGCTACAATGGCAGGAAACCATTTTTGCTGCATTCACTGACACCGGGACTACTCTAGTAGTTGATCCTCACTCACAGCAGAAGTTTCCCTCTTTAGCTGAAACTCTGGAAAGCGTTTCCCCTTCTTAGGGCACAACAGCAATTCCAACTCAAGACCCCCAAACAACTTCTTCACAAGCTCTTGACCCAGCTGCAGAACTGCTCCTCCTTCCATAGCTACTACCTTATTCACACAAGCAGATCTGTTCAATCTCATTCCCTCCTTCTGACCAGACTCAAAAACCAGGCCAACTGCCTCAAACCTTCCTACACTTCTTTATATCTTATTACCTCTTCCATTATTATAAAACAAGAGCTCTCCAAAAGTATGGCAAGTTTATCACCTACACACTCCTGATGTGAAGATTTTAACATTCCCTTATGCACAGCAGATAGAGAGAAATGAGCCATCAGGGAAATGCAAATTAAAGCCACAATCAAAAGTCACTCTGCATCCACTAGAATGGTAAAAATTTAAAAAGAGGCAGACAATAACAAGTGTTGGCAAAGATGTGGAAAAACCGGAACTCTCATACACTGCTACGAGGAATGTAGAATGGTGAAGCCCTTGTAGAAAGCAACTGGAAATTCCTCAAAAGTTAAACAGTTACCATATGACCCAGCAATTCCACTCCTAGGTATATATGCAAGAGAACTGAAAACACATGTCCACAAAAAAATCAGTACATGAATGTTCATAGCAACATTATCCAAAGTAGCCAAAGAGTGTTAGCAACCCAAATATCCATTAATGGATGAATGGATAAACAAAAGTGGTATATCCACACAATGGAATTTCAGTAATAAAAGGGAATGAAGTACTGACTCATGCTACAGTATGAATGAACTTTGAAAACACTATGCTAGGTAAAAAAAGCCAGAAACAAAAGGCCACATATTTTTATGATTCCATTTAAATGAAATGTCCAGAATAAGCTAATTTAGAGAGATAGAAAGTAGACTGGTGGTTGCCAGGGGATGAAGGGGTTAGCAGGAAATGGGAAATGACTGCTAATGGGTTCGGGGTTTCTTTTGTGGAGGACAAAAATGCTCATTAAATTGATTGTGGTGGTGCATATACTAAAAACCACTGACTGTACACATTAAACAGGTAAACTGCATGGCATGTAAAGTTTACCTTCATGGAGTTGCTATGCAGTAAGTAAAAGATAAATAAACGTATGCTAAAGCAACAATGACAAATGCGCCAGAGAGGAGAGGAATGGAGTCCCCTGGGTCAATAGGAAACATGGGAAAAAAATCAGCCAACAAAGTCATGAAAACTTCCTCAAAACCCACAGACTGCAAATCTATTTTTAAAACCCACTCAAATTAAACATCTGTTAGCTTTCCAAGCAACTCCAAAACATTTTCACTACTCTAGTTATAGACTATATAAACACAGTATCTTACAAATGTACTCTTATTTAATGGCTTGTTTGTTTGTAGTCTGAGTAACTCTGATAGCACAGCCTGCAATATAGAGGATACAGAACTAGTCATACCTATCATATTTAATTCATTTACTTATTCAATAAACATTTATTATATACCTACTATGTGCCAGGCAGTGTCCCAGTTGTCAGGGATGCAAAGATGGCTGAGAGACAAGCCCTCCTCTCAAGCATCTCACTGCATCCTGGGCTGAGAGTTATAACAGAGTTAAGAAAACATTCTGACTCCTATGGCTGCAAATGAAATAAACTTCTAACAGACGTGTTTCAATGAAGATGATGATACAAAATATTTACAATGCAATGACCATTAACCCTATAGTGACCAGTCCTCCTGAGCAGCGGCCTACCTGTTGACATGCTCCTCCCAGTCCTCTGGTGGAGGAGGGGCATCTGCATCAGTCCTGGCGAAGATGACATGCCGTTCACACTCATTCATCACGCTGCGTGCCTTCTGATTGTCATAGAGCGGCACAGGGGTTGATGTGACTGTCTCCACATCTATTGGGACGTCTGATTCACTGTAAACAGGTGAGGAAATAGGACCAGGCCACACGTACTTCACACAACACAGGTGTTTAACGATCATCTGGTTGCCAAAAAATGACTCTTTAATATAATCAGCTTGAAAGTATGCATAAGCACATTATACCCACAAGAAAATTATGATCCAAAATCATCTTTCCAACACTTGTCTAGATCTCTGCCCTTTGACATGCTGTTATGTGCTGGGGGAACACAAAGTCATTTTAAAATGTGTCCATATAAAAAATGACAGCTATTTTTCTTCAAAAAAAAAAAAAAATTCCATTAGAAAACAGCTGGCTGCCTACATGTACTTTCCAATACAGTAACTATAAGCCACATGCAACTGCTAAAATTCATAAAATTTTTTTTTTTTTTTTTTTTTTAAAGATTTTTATTTATTTATTTATTTGACAGAGAGAAATCACAAGTAGATGGAGAGGCAGGCAGAGAGAGAGAGAGAGGGAAGCAGGCTCTCCACTGAGCAGAGAGCCCGATGTGGGACTCGATCCCAGGACTCTGAGATCATGACCTGAGCCGAAGGCAGCGGCTTAACCCACTGAGCCACCCAGGCGCCCTAAAATTCATAAAAATTAAGCAGAATTAAAAATTCAGCCACATTTTAAGTGCTCAACAGACATGTGGCTAGCAGCTACCATATTAGACAGCACAGATACAGTATGTTTTTCTTATTGCAAAGAGTTCTGTTGGGACTCAGTGCTAGTTTTAAATTATTCACACAAACTTTTCCTTTCATTAGCAAGTCAACTGGTAGCTAATTATATGCTATAAAAGCCTATGATTGTCTAAGACAGATCACCTGGAATGTAGACACCTTAGTTATTTAACTCACTGTATAAGAAGCCTAGAACAGAAACAAACAGAAATGGATATGTGATGGATCTTTCATATTTTAAAATGTTATTAATGAAATCCTACTGCCGTAAGGGTTTTCACTGCACCAAATTAGTCACTCAAAATAATATGCCAATCAAAATGGTCTACTGGCTATCTATCAAACATTGCTTTAACTTTTTGATCCTGATGATGATCTTAATGCATCTATTCCTAATGGCTGGAATAATTACATCATTATGAAATGAAGTGAAATATGTGTGGCTAGATTTGGTGGTGAGTGAAAGAGCTAATTATCTTCTCTGGACCAGACACTGGGCTCAGCATTTAGACTTATATGCCTAAAAGAGAACTCCAGATTTCACCATTCCTAACCTACCCCCTACCGCCCCATCCCCAGTCTTCCTCAAGACAAGGTACCACTAAGCTACTCAAGCCAATAATTTGACTCATCCTAATTTCACCTTTTCCTTTAACCCTGGCCTGTGTTCCCAATTCATCACAGAAGGTGCCGTTGGCTCCACCTATGAAATGTGTATCAAGGTCATCCTTTTTCTTCATCTGTACTATTCCCGCCTCTACTCAACCTATCGCGATCTCTGACCCCCACTACTATAATGGTCTCCTAGCAGGTCTTCTATTTCCACTCTTGAACTCTATTCAACAGAAATTCAAAGTGATCTTTTAAAAATATAAACTCAATCTCTAGTTTAAAATCCTTCAATGACTCTTAGTTAGCATCAAATTCCTACATAAGGCAGCCTCCACTAACTTCTTCCCTAGCTCCCACTAACACCCTCACTACAACAATATTCCTGACACAACCACCAACAGAGAGTCCCTAGAACATGCTAATCCCCACTTTTAGGACCTATATGTGACAATGTATAAAAGGAAATGATTTTCTAAGTGCTGAAATGAGCAAGTCCACAGAATCTCACTTTAAGAAGATACCGTAAGATCTGAACAAAGGAGTTTCAAAGTTAGGAAGAAGCTGGGGCACCTGGGTGGCTCAGTGGGTTGGGGCCTCTGCCTTCAACTCAGGTCGTGATCCCAGGGTTCTGGGATGGAGCCTCAGGCTCTCTGCTCAGCAGGGAGCCTGCTTCCCTTTCTCTCTCCCTGCTTGCCTCTCTGCCTACTTGTGATCTCTGTCAAATAAATAAATAAAATCTTAAAAAAAAAAAAAAAAGTTAGCAAGAAGCTTTAAAGGAGCTCTTAGGAGTTATGCCCCAGGCCAGAGGCATCAAGATTGTCCTTAAAGGTCATAATCCCCACCCTGTTACAACTAAAACATCCAACAAAATGCTGCCCTCACTGGGAAAGGAAATAAAACCCCCTATTATATTCCTGTTTAAACACACATCATGGTACCTCTAGCTCATTAAGGCTCAATGAGAGATGCAAAGAAACAAAATACAAGATCTCTATTCAACAAACCTAAAACCTGTCCTAGAGGAAAGATCAGACATTTGATTAGATTAAAACAAACAACAAACAAAAATCTCTTCCCTCCCTAAAAAAAGTTTACAAAATTAAGGGTATGATGCGATCATCAAAATAGAATATATCGGGCGCCTGGGTGGCTCAGTGGGTTAAGCTGCTGCCTTCGGCTCAGGTCATGATCTCAGGGTCCTGGGATCGAGTCCCGCATCGGGCTCTCTGCTCAGCAGGGAGCCTGCTTCCTCCTCTCTCTCTCTGCCTGCCTCTCTGCCTACTTGTAATCTCTCTCTGTCAAATAAATAAATAAATCTTAAAAAAAAAAAAAAATAGAATATATCAACCAATCCTGATACAAAATTAGCATACCTTAAAGCTCAAAAGAACTACTAAACAAGTTTATTTAGGCCAAATGTAATTATATCACATATTACATAGTAAGTTTATGAAAAAATTCCTTCCCCTATAATGTAGGCCAGTTGAAAATACAATTAGACCTAGGAATGGTTTATATCAACCCATGGGTGACAAACTAAGAGAGAAAGCAAGGTAGAATATGTCTTGCAATATGCTTCTAAACGTTACTGCGTGAAGCCAGGAAAAGGAAATCACATTACCTCAAATCATCGCCAGTGTTGGAGCAAGCCAGAGCACCAGAGTAAAGGAAATGAGTCTAATCCTGAGAGGCAATTTTTAAAAATCAATTCTTCTTTTTTCATCACCAGCTAAAGAATCCTCTTTCCACACAAGTCCTATTAACTATGTGGAATATGTTGTCTGCTTTCCTAACTTGTTAGATGTCTCGAATGCAGATGTCAACATATAGGTGGGATAACCTCACACTGCTTAACAGAGATGCCGAAAGTAAATATCCCAGGCCCCCATACAATCTCCCACAATAAAGTCCTTTCTAATCCCCACACTTGATTACTGTGCAGTTAGAGGGCAAGGGCAACCCTTAAGAGAGAAGCCCAAACTCACATGGTACTTTCGTGTTGCCTCCGGGGAGTAACAAAGAGCATGCGTGTGGGGCGAGCACTACTGGCATCTGGGTGGGCACTCCATGGCTTGGCATAGCTATGATCCAGAAAAACCAGGTCCAGCTCCCGCTCGTGCACTGAAAGCTGAAAGAGCAGCGAGGTGCCCATGCGCCGCGCTGAAGTCTGGAAGTCCCTCTCCCCACCCCGGTGGGCCATGTCAGTAGAGGACCAGCAAGTCAGAGAATGGGTATCTGCATGCTAGTCACCTGCAGTAAAAAGTTCCGGTTTAAGTCAATTCAAAGATCTTAATTTCTTCCAACCTAGAATAATATCGAATACGCTTACTTTTGTGACGTTCTATCATTCATAATTGAGTATCCATTACACCGCAGACCCCTGCCCACCATAGGAAGGGCTCCTGAGATCCCACACCACCCCCCAAAAAACGCTACTGACACCAAAGGCTCCTCCATACTCAAGGCCTACAAAAGTTTCCTGGACAGCTGATTGATTCCACTGTTCTTCACAAAGGCCTCACATGGGCACATACAAAACTTGCCTGGCCAGCACCACAAATTCCTATACAGGCAAGGAAGGTTTTGGTAAACAGGAATGACAAACATTCATTCTTCCAAAGCTAAGAGGGTCCCTTGCTCCATTGCTTCACACCATTCCCTAAGAGCGGGAGCACCCCAGTAACAGCGCGACGTGGGCCTCTAAGAAGCCCTTTATGACTCTTATGTTAAAAGTTTTGCAACTACTTCTTAATATTCTGGAGTCCTTAAAATGTCCAAATGAGAGCTCCAGCCCAAAGGCTGCAGCAAAATGCTGTTCCAGGAAGCCCCCTCTCCCCGCGCCAGGGTGGGCATTCCCCCGCAAACCGCCCCGTCCTCCACGTACCCATCCCGAGGTCTCGCCACTGAGCCTCGAAACGCCCATCTAGTAGCAGGGCTTATAATTCGCACTGTACGGACTGAGGCGCCTGCTCAGGGGGAGATGAAGTGACTTGGCCAAGGTCACGGTGAGTTCGTGACGAGGAGCCGCCTCGCACCCGGCTCCCGCCCGCGTCACGGGCCCGGCCCGACCCGGCTCCCGCGTCACGGCGGCCCAGGTCCGTCCCCGGCCCAACGCGCCCGTCCGACCCCAGCTGCCCTGGCCCCGGACTCCAGCCCCTGATCCCCGCATGCCCCGGGAGTCCCGAATCCCTCCCCGAGACCCCCGCTCGCCCCGACCCGGGCCACGACCCGTCGGACCCGCCACCGCGCCGGGGCCGGCCTTCCCTCACCCGCAATCGCCCGGCCGCGCGCTCGGCCCGGGCCGGATCCCTGCGCGCGTGCGCGTTACCGCCTCCACGCCCGGTGCCCCGCAAAACGCGGAAGCGGATTATCTCCTGTGGAGGGCGGTGAGCGGCAAAACCCGGAAAGGGTGTGGCTGCGACCACAAAGGCAGGAGGAGGAGCGACAGGAGAGTAGAAAGTCAGCATTAAGTCCAGAGTTGAGATCACCGTGCTGCTGCTGAGGAGTTTAAGGAGGCAGCACAGCTCAAGGTTGAGATCGGACTTGGCGGGTTGGAGTTTCTGCTCCAACGCATAACTCCACGGCTTTATGACCCCAGCGAGATCTCAGCGTCCACCCCTCATCTCTAAATGTGCCAATACTTCACCGGGCGGCTGAGAGAATGAAATGGATAATTCTGGGACCTGATGGGAGCACGAATAGATCTCAGGATGGTCATTACCATGAGGGACCCCCAGAGTGTCCTACAAGAAAAAAGATGTACCACAAAGGGACTGAGTTGCTCTCATGAAGGGGGAGTCACCTAAGGTTGGTCTGTGAAGGACCAGGTCATTACAGAGGGATTGGAAAGGTTAGTAAGGACCCAGATAGGGATAGCCAATAGGCCAAGTACAACCCTACACCATTTTCTTTGGTCTACCCACTGCTTTCTTAAAATATTAATTACAAACTTTTTTTTTTTTTTTTTTTTTTTTTTGAGAGAGAAAGAGAGAGAGTGTGTGTGCGCACGGGGGCATGGGGCAGAGGGAGAGGGACAGAATTTTTTTTTTTTTAACTAACATATAATGTATTATTAGCCCCAGGGGTACAGGTCTGTGAATTCTCAGTCTTACACATTTCACAGCACTTACCATATCACATATCCTCCCCAATGTCCATCACCCAACCACCCTATCCCTACTCCCCCACCCCCAGCAACTCTCAGTTTCTTTCCTGAGATTGAGAGTCTCTCATGGTTTGTCTCCCTCCCAATCCCATCTTGTTTCATTTTTTCCCTCCATACCCCACAAAGTCCCCGCCCTGCCTCTAAAATTCCTCATGTCAGAGAGATCATATGATAATTGTCTTTCTCTGATTGACTTATTTCACTCAGCATAATAGCCTCTAGTTCCATCCACGTGGTTGCAAATGGCAAGATTTCACTTTTGATGTCTGCATAGTATTCCATTGTATGTATATGTGTGTATGTATATATATGTGTGTGTGTACATACACACACATATATATACTACTTCTTCTTTATCCATTCATCTGCTGATGGACATCTAGGTTCTTTCCATAGTTTGGCTATTGTGGACATTGCTGCTAAAAACATTTGGGTGCATGTGCCCCTTCAGATCACTACGTTTGTATCTTTAGGGTAAATACCCGGTAGTGCGATTGCTGGGTTGTAGGGTAGCTCTATTTTCAAATTTTTGATGAATGGCCATAGTGTTTTCCAGAGTGGCTGCACCAGCTTGCATTCCCACCAACAGTGTAGGAGGGTTCCCCTTTCTCTGCATCCTCACCAGCACCTGTCGTTTCCTGACTTGTTAATTTTAGCCATTTTGACTGGTGTGAGGTGGTATCTCATTGTGGTTTTGATTTGTATTTCCCTGATGCCGAGTGATATAGAGCACTTTTTCATGTGTCTGTTGGCCATCTGGATGTCTTCTTTGCAGAAATGTCTGTTCATGTCCTCTGCCCATTTCTTGATTAGATTCTTTGTTCTTTGGGTGTTGAGTTTGATAAAGTCTTTATAGATTTTGGATGCTAGCCCTTTATCTGATATGTCCTTTGCAATTATCTTCTTCCATTCCGTCACTTGTCTTTTGGTTTTGTTGACTGTTTCCTTTGCTGCGCAAGTTTTTGATATTGATGAAGTCCCAATAGTTCATTTTTGCCCTTGCTTCCCTTGCCTTTGGTGGTGTTTCTAGGAAGAAGTTGCTGCGGCTGAGGTCGAAAAATTTGCTGCCTGTGTTCTCTTCAAGGATTTTGATGGATTCCTATCTCACATTGAGTTCTCTCATCCATTTTGAGTCTATTTTTGTATGTAATGTAAGGAAATTGTCCAGCTTCATTCTTCTGCATGTGGCTGTCCAATTTTCCCAACACCATTTGTTGAAGAGACTATCTTTTTTCTATTGGACATTCTTTCTTACTTTGTCAAAGATTAGTTGACCATAGAATTGAGGCTCCATTTCTGGGCTCTCTATTCTGTTCCATTGATCTATGTGTCTGTTTTTGTGCCAGTACCATACTGTCTTGATGATGACAGCTTTGTAATAGAGCCTGAAGTCTGAAATTGTGATGCCACCAACTTTCGTTTTCTTTTTCAACATTCCTTGGCTATTCAGGGTCTTTTCTGGTTCCGTATAGATTTTAGGATTATTTGTAGGGAGAGAGAATCTTAAGCAGACTCACAGCTGGGCACAGATACCAGGCAGGGCTTGATCTCAAGACCCTGAGGGCATGACCTGAGCCAAAATCAAGAGTTGGGTACTTAACAGACTGAGCCATCAAGGTTCCCCTAATTGTAAACTTTTTTTTAAAAGATTTTATTTATTATTTATTTATTTATTTGTCAGAGAGAGAGAAAGAGTACGCGCACAAGCAGGTAGAGTGGCAGGCAGAGGTGGAGAGAGAGGCAGGTACAACTGAGCCACCCAGGCATCCCAGCAAACTTTTTTTTTTTAAGATTTTATTTAAATCTTAAAAGATTTAAAGGATTTAAAAGATCACAAGTAGACAGAGAGAGAGGAGGAAGCAGGCTCCCTGCTGAGCAGAGAGCCTGATGCGAGGCTTGATCCCAGGACCCTGGGATCCTGACCTGAGCCGAAGGCAGAGGCTTTAACCCACTGAGCCACCCAGGCGCCCCTCCTGCAAACATTTTTAAGCTAGGGTGATTTCATGTAAAAACCCAGATTTCTGGACACTCTTAAGAAGTTGGAGGCTGTGGCAGCGTATGACTTCCAGCGTGGTAGGCATGGGGGCTGCCTATCCCCTTACTCTGGCCACCTTCACTAGGCATCCTTGGCCCCCCTGGCATTTGATTCATTACCCAGCCCTATACCACAAACATTCACACACACCCCACCCCCAGGCTAGATGTAACCATCGGTGTTCCTGGGGTGGAAAACAAAATCAAGAGTCAAGTCCAGTCATTCTAGGGTGATTAGTCAGTTGTTTCAACTCATTTTGGTTGCCTCTCAGGGCAGGAGTGAGACAACTGAAATAATGCTGATAGAAGTAGGTGCAGAGACTAGCCCAAAGAAACAAACACAATACTTCAGAGGGCCTGTGCAATGCAACAGAGTCCCCTGGTGCCCAGAAGAAAGATGGGAGTTTGGGGAGTGGGGAGGCAGAAGAGAGAAAGGAGGTAAACTGGTCATTTCACAATTCTGGACTGCTTCCAACAGGATAGTGAGCCTTTTCTATAGCAGAGATGTCAAACCCTTAGTGCTAGCTTTGCAGGGGTTTTTCCAGTGTCTTGGCAGACGTGATTAATCAATCACAGTCCACTGACCCCAGATGCAACTTCAAAATCATTTTCTCCACACAGGACTCTAGGCTGTCACCACCAATTGATTAGATTTGGCCATCTCCTTTCTAAAATCCCTTTCCTTCCTCTGATATCCTGGAGGATACACCTGGTATTCATTCATTCACAAATATGTCTTCAATTCCTACTATGCAATAAATACTGGCTAGGTCCTGAGGATACAGCTCTGATGAGGCTCGCTTCTTTTTGATCTAATAATTGTTTAATTTATAATTGTGAAAATAAGGGCTAACATTTAGAGAATGCCAAACAAGTTCTAAGGGACATAAATGACCTACTTCATTTAACACTCTGAATGGCTTTACATGGTAGGTTTTATTATATCCAGAGAGGAAAAGTATTTTGCCCAGGGTTACATAGCTAGTAAATATCAAAGGCAGAACTGGAAACCAGTCTGGCTCCAGAACCTAGGCATTTGACTGCTCACAACTCTACGCCCCACCATACCTACTGTGATTAGTTAAAGGGCGAGTTGATGAGCATACAGAACAGTGAGCCAGCCTTGGCTTAGGTGATAGAGTAGATGTGCCTGCGAAGGTGACATATGAAACTGAAACCACGAGGAGAAAGAAGTAACATGGTAGACCCTGAGAGAGAAGATCTCTAGGAGAAGGAATGGCGGGGGTGGGGGGATGTCCTGAGAGACAGAAAGAAGCTTGATAACATTAAAAAAAAAAATAGGAAAAATAGTGTAATTAGGAAACAGTGGGTCAGCAAGTTGAAAGAAGAGAAAGAGACATAAGCCAGAGCCTATAGGGCCCTATATGTCCCAGTATAAATTTTGGTACTGACCATAGATTGCTTATCTTAACTTTCCTGTATTTGGTAAAGAGTAGATCCTCAAAGTCAGGGGCATTAACCTTCTTTGTATCCTTCAGAGAACATAGCCCAGGATATAGGGGGTAGTTTCTGTATTGACTGATTGATGACTGATAGATTAGTAGACTGATATCAGGACACCAAGGCAAGAGACATGGTTCAAGATGAAAAATAAATCTTTGCCACTTCACATCCACTAGGATGGCTAAAAACTCAGTGGTGACACCAAAAACATGGTAAGAGACCCTGGCTGGCTCAGTCAGAAGAGCTTGATCTTGGGATTGTAAATTGAGCCCCATGTTGGGTGAGGAGATTACTAAAAAAATAAAGAAATAAACGTTAAAAAAAAAACAGGTATATCACAGAGCTACTGAAGGATGACGGAAGATGTGGTCAGAATTCCAAGATATGCAAGCAAAAGAAAAAACAAAGCAAATCTTAACTTAGAGGAAAACACAAACTTACAGAAAAAAGGATATGGGGGCACCCAGGTGGCTCAGTTGGTTAAACATCCGACTCTTGGTTTCAGTTCACATTGTGATCTCATGGGTGGTGAGATGGAGCCCCAGGTTGGGCTCCATGCTCAGTGAGGAATCCACTTGAAGATTCTCTCCCTCTGCCCCTCCGCCCACTCACACATGTTTGCTCTCGCTCTCTCTCTCTCAAATAAATAAATTAAAAGAGAGAGAGAGAAAGGATATGGAATTAGAGTATAGTTGACCCTTGAAAAACACGGGGATCAGGGACATCGACCACCCCACTTTGCACAGTCAGAAAATCCATGTATAACTTTTGACTTCCCCAAAACTTACCTACTAAGAGTCTACTATTGACCGGAAGTCTTACCAATAACATAAATGGTCAATTAACTCTTACTTTCTATATGTGTTATATAACTATAGTCTTACAATAAAGTAAACTAGAGGAAAGAAGGTGTTAAAAAAAAAAAATCATAGGATTGGGACATCTAGGTGGCTCAGTTAGTTAAGCATCTGCCTTCAGCTCAGGTCATGATCTCAGGGTCCTGAGATAGAGTCCTGTTTCAGGCTCCCTGCTCAGTGGGGAGTCTGCTTCTCCCTTTCCCTCTGCTCCTCCTGCCCTGCTCATGCTCTCTTGTGCATGCTTTCTCTCTCCCAAATAAATAAATCTTTAAAAGAAGAAAAGAAAATAATGAAGAGAAAATAAGTTTACAGTACTGCACTGTATTTATTGAAAAAAATCTACATACAAGTGGACCCATGCAGTTCAAACCTGTGTTGCTCACAATGGAAAAATTATACAATTAAACTGACTTTAAGAATGGCAGCCTGGGGGACGCCTGGGTGGCTCAGTTCATTAGGCGGCTGCCTTCGGCTCAGGTCATGATCCCAGCGTCCTGGGATCGAGTCCCACATCAAGCTCCTTGTTCTGTAGGGAGCCTGCTTCTCCCTCTGCCACTCTGTCTGCCTGTGCTCGCGCTCTCTCTCTCTCTCTGACAAATAAATAAAATCTTAAAAAAAAAAAAATTTACAAAAGAATGGCAGCCTGGGGATGCCTGGGTGGCTTAGTGGGTTAAGCCTCTGCCTTCGGCTCAGGTTATGATCTCAGGGTCCTGGGATTGAGCCCCACATCGGGCTCTCTGCTCAGAGGGGAGCCCACTTCCCCCTTTCTCTCTGCCTGCCTCTCTGCCTACTTGTGATCTCTTTCTGTCAAATAAACAAATAAAATCTTAAAAAAAAAAAAATGGCAGCCGGAGCACAGAAAAAAGTTGAAGTATTTTAATTCCATTCCCAACTCTGGTTGTATCTTGTTTCTTTAAATTGATCACTGTTACCACAAAGTTTGAAAGCTTCTTATAATGAGAATAGCAAAATTCTGGTATACTGTAGCTTAAGAGTACCTATCTCAGTGTGCCTGGGTGGCTCAGTTCTTGATTTCAGCTCAGGTCCTGATTCAGGGCTTGAGATCAAGCCCTACAACAGGCTCCATAGTATGGAGCCTGCTTATGATTCTCTCTCTCTCTCTCTCTACCTCCACTCTCTCTCTCTCTCTTAAAATATAAAGGAAAAAGAATACCTGTCTCTCAGAGGAAAGTGTTATAATGTTAAAGAAAAGGGCCAAATACACTGCGTGTACCTACAGTTTAATCTTTGAATGTATGTTGTTTGATCAGTTCCCTTCTGTGTGATGGTACCATGCAGAGAGTCAAATCCTTGTGATGTTTTGTGTGGCTACAGACTTCGACAACATGTAAAAAAATGTGTAAAGCAAGTTTGTATGATTGAGGAATCAGATTTATTGAATTTTATTATTGAAAGTTGAAATTTGGGGCACCTGGGTGGCTCAGTGGGTTAAAGCCTCTGCCTTCCACTCAGGTCATGATCCCAGGGTCCTGGGATTGAGCCCCACATCGGGCTTTCTGCTCAGCGGGGAGCCTGCTTCCTCCTCTCTCTCTGCCTGCCTCTCTGCGTACTTGTGATCTCTGTCAAATAAATAAATATAATCTTAAAAAAAAAAAAGGAAGTTGAAATTTGACATGTATGAACAAGAACAATAATTTTTCATGGAGGGGAAAAGAAACCCCTGTTGTTCAGAGGTCAACTGTATATTCCTTGATCTGCAGTGAAACAGTATACATCATCATCATAATGAAAAGACTGAGTGTAGTTTTAGTCTCCAGATGAGGGGTAATTGTACTGGGAGAAGAGGATGCGGCAAAGGCAGAGTATGAGAAAGCTAAACTCCCCACGTGCATAATAAACAGCAGTAGCAATGTCTGAAAGTGATGAATTGGGAATTTGGAGAGAGAGAAGCTGGGGGGCAGGAAGGAGGGAGGGACGGGGTAAGAGCTGACTTAAGAGCCAGTGTCTGAAGTTGCAAAATTCAAGGGATGCTGTTTAGAAACAGAGATTAATACCAGAAGAAATGACCCAGAATGAGGAGTGCCTGCCACATGTATCCCAATGTCTATTCTCTCTCTCTGGCACATATCCCGAGCCAAGCTTCTGTTCTTTTTCTATTTATTCTCCCATCAGTGCTTTGTAAGAATTCATAATTTCCCTCTGCCCCTGTTCCTTCCTTAGCACATCACTCTTACCATTTTTCATTCTTCTCTATTTGGGAGGGGATAAATGATATCTTCTTGCATTTCTTTGATTATGTTTTTTAAGATTTTATTTATTTATTTGACAGAGAGAGACAGCCAAAGAGGGAACACAAGGAGGGGGAGTGGGAGAGCGAGAAGCAGGCTCTTCGCTGAGCAGAGAGCCCCAATGTGGAGCTCAATCCAGGACCCTGGAACTATGAACTGAGCCAAAGGCAGATGCTTAACAACTGAGCCACCCAGGCGCCCCCATTTCTTTATTAATGGACTTGAATTTTTTATTTAATCTCTCTCTCTCTCTCTTTTAAAAGATTTTATTTATTTGACAGACAGAGATCACAAGTAGGCAGAGAGGCAGGCAGAGAGTGGGGAGGGGGGGAAGCAGGTTCCCCGCTGAGCAGAGCGCCCAGGACCCTGAGATCATGACCCAAGCCAAAGGCAGAGGCTTAACCCACTGAGCCACCCAGGCGCCCGTCTCTAACTTTTTTTTTTTTCTTTTTTTGGTTTTAAATCCATTTTGGCAAAGTGATCAATTGTATCTTGCTGAATTTCTTTGATTATTAAAGAAACTGATTTTTTTTCATTTTGTTTGTCCATTTGAGCATTCACCTGTTATAAACTTTCCCTCATCTTTCTTGAGACTATTAATCTTTTCCTTTCTAAATTATAAAAGCTCGTGGTTGGGGCACCTTGCTGGCTCAGTCGGCAGAACATGCAACTCTTGATCTCGGGGTTGTAAATTCAAGCCCTGTGTTAGATATAGAGATTACTTTAAAAAAATAAAATCTTAGGGGAACCTGTGTGGCACAGTTGGTTGAGTGTCCAACTCTTGATTTCAGTTCAGGTCATGATCTCAGGGTCGTGGGACTGAGACTGGTGTCAGGCTCTGTGCTAAGCTTACAGACAGCTTGAGACTCTCTCTCCCTCTCCCTCTGCCCCCCCTTCCCAAAAAAGATAGATAGATAGATAGATAAAAGCTTTTAAAATTTCTTTTTAAAAAATTCTCACTTTAAAAATGCTAATATTCTGGACATTAGGTATGTGGTATATGTTCCCTACTTTGGTATTATCTTTAAAGGTATATTTTTCTGCACAAAAATTTTAAATATTCTGCAGTCAAATCTATCAGCCGTTCCCTTTCCAGAGTTTGCCTTTTATGTCATAATGCTTAGTTTGGAAAATCATGAACAAAAGCAAAAACTTTGTATTGTGTTTAGATTTTGAGAAAAACTGTCAGAGAGAGCATTTTCTTGTTATATCTGCCGCACCAGAAAGCAACTGTACCACCAAGATCCCGAGATGGCTTTTTGCTCTTTAAAGACCATGTTTCTTTTAGAAGGCATAAAAAGTGGAGCACCTAGGTGGCTCAGTCAGTTAAGCGTCTACCTTCAGCTAAAGTCATAATCCTGGGATCCTGGGTTTGGGCCCTGCATCAGACATTGGATTGGGCTCCCTGCTCAGTGGGGAGTCTGCTTCTCTCCCTGCCCCTCACTCTGCTTGTGCTTTCACTCTGTCTCTCTCCCTCTCAAATAAATAAAATCTTTAAAAAAAAAAAAAAAAAAAGGCGGCATAATAAGCTTACTGTTCTGTTGTTTCATCAACTAATATACATTTTTAAAACATTCACTAGGGATGCCTGGGTGGCTCAGTTGGTTAAGCAGCTGCCTTGGGCTCAGGTCATGATCCCAGCATCCTGGGATCGAGTCCCGCATCGGGCTCCTTGCTTGGCAGGGAGCCTGCTTCTCCCTCTGCCTCTGTCTGCCTGTGCTCGCTCTCTCTCTCTCTGATGAATAAATAAAATCTTTAAAAAAAATAAAAAATAAAACATCCGCTAATCTTCCTGCTATTGGAGAAGATGTAATTTATACAATATTAAAAACTGAAGCAAAACAAAACAAAAAAACCCTTAGTGTAGATGAGACAAAAACAAGTGACCCAGCTCCATCCCCATGATGAGGGGTCTTGAGAGCTATCAAGATACCACAGCAAAATTGTATTGACCTTGAGATTTTTTTAAAACCTTAAAATTAGTTGGCATAAAAGCCCATCAATTAAAAATTCATTTCCCTTTGTTAAAGACAGACTCCTATTTGGACCTAGGCTTCCTTTAGGAAAAAGGAGGCCTGGGGGGCCTGGGGAGCTCAGTGGTATTAGTGTCCAACTCTGGGTTTTAGCTCAGGCCATGATCTCAGGGTCATGAGATCGAGCCCTCTGTCAGGCTCCATGCTCAGCATGAAGTCTGCTTAAGACTCTCTCTCTCCCCCTCTGCCCCAAACCCCTGCTCACTCTCTCTCTCTCTCTCACATAAATAAATAAATCTTCAAAAAAAAAAAAAAAAGAGGCCTACATGTTTGCTTATGCATTAGCTTTTCCTGAATTGTCCTTGAAATGGTCTTTGATTTCCTTATTCCTTTCCTCACATCACCTCACCTCTCTTATTTTTTTTATCTAAATTGTGGGACTTTGGCAATGATTCACTCCAGATAACTTGCTTATTTATATAAAGAGGAAAGACTACCCTTATACCTGATCATGAGATCAGAGGGACAGTGAGAATAAGAAAGAGAAAAAAAGAGGAAACGCAAAGCAGCCAAATTATTTTGTTTGTACAGGCCTGGTCACCTCAAGCCACTTGCTTCCTACTCCTGACTTTCTCCTGTCATTCCCCTCCTTTCCTTTCCAGAACCAAGAACCAGCCACCTTTGTGACATCACTTCTACCGCTAAGCAACAGGTCTAGGGTTCTCCTCACCCTGTGAGCCCTAGGAGAACGTCAACCCAAGGTGCTCCAAGAAGGAGGCTCTGCTGCAGAGGGAAAGAGGGGGAGGACAGGCATGCTGCAGCTGGTCGTGGATTCAGCTACGATTAACCCACCCCTCAGCCCCCCACCCAGACCCTGTGTGACTGCCTACTTCCGAGGTGAGAGCCAGACACCGGGATGGGAGAGACCAGCCCCAAGAAGCAACATGTATTCGGTGAAAAAATAGACTTCCTGGGGCCTAAAAGATGCCCTGTATTACAGAAAGGCAGAGTAGATATCATCCAGTTCTTTTGAAACTTAACTTTATTGCCATTATTTCTCCTGTGAGGACATCTCTGCTTCTCATTTTTTCCAGGGGAATGGCTACGGGAAAAAGAGAAGATAAATACTTTCCAAGATGCTTCTGTGAACTAGGGCTGTGCCACACATTGAGGTTTAAAAAAAAAAGAAAGAAAAAGTACCTGCTTCACAGGCTTGATGTGAGGATTTTTAAAAAGATAATGTATGTACAGCTCTTATATAACCTCCTATAGTAACTGTTGGTTCCTGTAAGTGACCTTTACAGCCATCAAAGTCTTTTCAAGAACATAGCGATTTTTGCTCCTCACAACAATCCCATGAGGCAAATGAGGCAAGATTTATTGTCTCCATTTTTTATAGGTAAGGGAAAAAATGTCCAAGAAGGTTGGCAGGGGTGGGGGATGGTGAAAGGATTTGGGAGACAACATGAAAAGAAATCAAGGGTATCTCCAGAACACAGAGCTGGGAGTGGGAATGGAGGAAGGGCAAGAAAATTGACAGTCTGCTGGTGGCAAGCAGAGGGAGGTGGATAATGGCGAATGAGGTTTCCCAGCATGTGTGGGGACTGAGAAAATTGGGGCTGAGAGAAAGAAGGCACAGTTGTTTCTGTAACAAATATGGAGTAAAGAATGAAGTTCCTTAATTTTTTTCTGTGCTCACTGGGCGTGACAATACCCCTTGGAGAATGGACATTTGGGATTCTAGGCTCACAGGGCAATCCATATGTGTTTATGTCCCCAGATTTAGAGAGGCATAGTGGACATTCCATGTGTCTGCCGTGAGCCAGGGAACAGGCTGAGTCTGAGCCGCCTTTCCTACCATCCCATGGATGTGATCTTTCTCCTCCTAGAAATACCTCTTATAAAGATGCCTAAGTCCCGGACTCTTGGGTTTGCCCAGAGATTTACCTATAAATCCTTATTACTGAATGATATTTTTTATTCCCTTTTTACCTTTCTGAACCCCTTTTCCCTCATATAGCATCCACTACCCTGTACCCCTCCTGACTTCCTCACAGGTGCATGCTTGCACACACTTTGTCTCTCCCTCTTCTGCATTCTTTCCTTGGGAAGAATCTCTAAGTAGTTGAGCAATTTAGAGGTTCTTTGCAGGGCTATGGGCTGTTCTTTGCCAAAGATATTTATGGATGAGGAACTTTTAACCCATTAGAGATGTTTTGGCATGTCTTAGGGTCCACTAGGCTTTGTACTCTGGTAACAAATAAACCTTGAGATCTCAATGCCTTAACACAGTGAAAGTTTACCTCCTATACCAAATCCTGCATCAAGGGGGCAGTCATCTCAGTGGCTCCCCCAAGCAGTGGTTTAGGGACCAACTCACTGCTCGTGGCTGCAGTCATCCTGGCACCACCCTGCCCATAGATGGTGAGGATGGTTGTGTGGAGCAGGGAGAGGAAAAGCATCATGGGAGATTTTTAGGAGCTAGTCGTGGCAGTGGTGAAAATCACTCCCACATTGCATTGGCCACAGTGAGTCTCCAGATACCACCTGGCTGCAAGATGGCTAGGAACTACATTCCAGGGAAGAAAATGAAGTGAACGCATTATCTGTCATGTCAGATGATGTTACCCTTACAAAAAGTGAAAATTCTGAAATCCCCAGAGTAAGAATCCATGTCATACCACATCTGCCAACATGGACTCAAAGTGTTCCTGGAGTTCTCCCTCTCTTTACCACACTTAAACCTAGACTTTGAATTATTTCCTACCACCAGTGACACCCCTTGGTCTCTTTGCAGATATCAAGAGGAGAACTCATGAAGCGGAAGGGAATAACCCCATATGGAATGAGGTAAACCCATCAGGACAAACGCAAAAGAAGCAATGACTACCCCAAGAGTGAGGTTGGGTCCTAGCTATGCTCAGAATTCTAGGGAGAGGCCAGGGAGCAGCATTAGCTTTCCCCAAGGGCATCTGGGCCTGAGAGTAGCCCCCGAGCTGATATGGCTGTGCAGGCCTGAGGGCCCATAGCTGTTCTTGGCCCTTCTCCACTCTGGGGATGGACCATATTAGGGCCCATCTTGTCCAACCTGGTGGTCCTGATGTTCCCAGAAACCTGAAGCAGGGACAGGTCTCCCTTGAGGGAGGTTCTCCAGTTCAAGAGAAACACAGCCTGTTCCCTGCATCTTTCCTTATTTTCTGGGAGGTTGGGAAGGAGAAGGTGGAGGAAGGATGCTGACCTCTCTGTGCCTCCCACAGACCCTGATCTGGTACCTCTGGGACTGCCCCCTACAAAATGACTCTTTTCTGCAAATCATCCTTCGGGACGTGGGCGCAGCAAAGAAAGACAGGTGAGGCAGAGAAAGGCAGGAGGTTGTCTCTCTGACCAAAGCTACAGCACTTGCTGCAATTCCTGGCTCGAATCCATAACTCACTCAGGTGGCATAGACAAGAATCCACTCCAGCCAACTAATGGGACCAAAAAAAAAAAAAAAAAAAAAAGTGGAGGTGGGGTGTATGGGAGGGTGTTGGGGCTGGGAGGGCAGAGCAATCAGAATCAGGAACCTAGGAAGCCAGGGGCAGTTCTGCCTCTTTTGAAGCCACAGGCTCTTAAATCTCTGCATCTCTCTGTCCAATCCTGGATTCCTATCATGGCCCCACTCTAGTGCCCAGCAGAGACCAACACCCAACTGAGACTGAATCTATAGCATCCCAAGTCAAAATTCCTAAGACGGAGAACCTGATTGGGCCAGCTTCTATCAGATGTCCCATCCCTTGTCCAATTGGTGGTTACTTGGGACTGTTGCCATTCAAGAGTAGTGTGGGAGAAGAACTCCTGGGAAGGGGCTGAGCAGGGCAGAGCCAGTAACTGGGCCACATACTTCTCAGAGCCCCAAAGTCATTCTCAGAGATGTGAGAGCCCTAAATCTTCTGCTGGGTTCTCTACATCATTGTGTCCTTCCTGCAGCCTCTCTCCGTGGGCAGCACAGCCCGTAGCAGAGAGAACCCTCTCTAGATAAAGTCATGCCTGGGACAGAAGACACCCTGTCCCCTGACTTTGGATCTCATACATGTTCTTCTTCTCCCCAGATTCATTGGGCTGGCCACAATACTGCTCCAGCCCTTGGTGAAAAAACCAAGTGAGGTCCTTTCTTTGAAGGACTTGAACCTGCTTAACCATCTCATGCAATCCACAGATGTGAGTTGGACCCCAGGAACAGTGGCTGGCAGAGCAGGGGCAGCCAGTGAAGCTAGGTGACTCCACATTAGCAGAGGCCCAGTGACCCCACCAGAGAGCACTTCCTTTCCTAGGAGGCCTCATCACACTGCCAGCATCTCCCTGACCCCCCCTATCCCACTATCCATCCACCCACCCACCCTCCTACCCTATATCCATCCTTTTAGATTGATTAGTCGATTGTCCATTGGATGACAGCACCTGTGTTAGGCCTGGGATACAAAACTGAATGAAGACCATGGTCCATTAGAGTAAGCACACTCACAGTGACAGTGCTCCAGCACAAGGGTCAGGAAGGCTAGGTCACTGGGGACAGGAGGAAGTGAATGATTCCGTGTGGGAGGTCAAAGAAGGCTTCACAGAGGGCATGATTAAGGTAAATGGAAACAAGCAAAGACCAACCAGAGGAGGAGAAGCAAAAGCTATTTATGCAGAACTGGCTAGAGCAGCAGTATCAGCCACCATCATTCGCATTTTGGCAGAGACTCAAAGGCAGACAGAGGAGGGGAGAAGCTGTACAGTGGAAGCAGGGAAGGCTCCCAGTGTGCCCTGATAGGAAGCCATTGGTCAGGGGAAGCTGTAAGTGGACCAACTAGAAGCCAGGCATCCCATGTGATTGCTTAGGGGTGTGTATTTGGCTTTCTCTGGTTGGTCCTGAGTGGGAAGAAGGGACAAAAATTAGGGAAGCTGTCAGTTGTGAATCAAGTCCTCTATCAGTCGAGGCCACACAATTGGGGCCAATTGTGACAGAGGCTATTGTTTGAGGCATACTCTGACTTCTACAGGCTGACTTAGAACAGGCTGGCGTCCTGGATGGGTTATTGCAGATTTGTTGGGCTGATTTCCTGAATTGCTGGTTGCAGACTGTGTGTCAGAGTTCCATTTTTATAAGGTCTGGTCATTGTCCATTTGTTTATTCAGTTTCTCAAGGGGCATAAGTTTGCAACACAGACGGGTAAGGAAGAGAATCCTAGACAAGGGTGTGAGGTACATGGGTGAAGGCTGGAGAGACAGAAAGGCAGGCTGTTGGTTCGGGAAGGGTAGGTTGCTGCACTGCTGGGACACAGGGGTTGGGAGGATGTGAAGGTGGTGGTGGGAGAGCTGAGTCTAGCTGGGACCAGGGGCCAGAGGTGAAGGGCTTTATGGTCTATGCTGGTGAGTTGTGATTTTACTCTGATCGGTTAGGACACTTTTTAGGGGGCAATTCTGGCAATGGTCTAGAGGTAGGATGAGTGTAGTCAGAGCACTTGGAGGCAGGAGGTCAATTAAGAGGAATTTGCAAGAGGGGCGCCTGGGTGGCTCAGAGGGTTAAAAACCTCTGCCTTCGGCTTAGGTCATGATCCCAGGGTCCTGGGATCAAGCCCCACATCAGGCTCTCTGCTTCACGGGGAGCCTGCTTCCTCCTCTCTCTCTGTCTACTTCTCTGCCTACTACTTGTGATCTCTGTCTGTCAAATAAATAAATAAAATCTTTTAAAAAAAAAAAAAGAGGTATTTGCAGGAGTCCTCTCCCGAGATCAGAAGATGTTGAGCTAGCAGAAGAGCTGTTGGCATCAGTGGTTCTGGGCTGGCCCCAAGGCACCTCTCCCTCTCTTCCCCACTCTGCTGTACCTCCTTGTCACCACCACTGCTTCATGTCTCCAAACTTAGCCAGGCTGGGCAAGTTTCCAGTGTTAGGACTTGACCAAGGATTGCAAGATCTGGCTTACAGCCCCCCTGCCTTTGCCTTGCAGTGCACTGTCACCCTACATGTGACCCTTGCGAGAAAACAGTATGCATCGAAATTAGGTATGTCCTTGGGACTTACCCCTGTTCGTCACCAAACATAGCTGGATAGGCTCTTTGGGACCTTTGGGACCTATGCCTTGAGGCCTACAAAAGGACTGTGACCAGGTTAAGGTCTAGAGGCCAATCTCCAGATACCTGGCTGAGTTTTCCACTTGTCGTCTCTAGACATAAGGCCAAGCCTCCAGTGGGCTGCAGAGGGAAGCAAAGATGGCCATTTCCAAGAACCCTCATGTGTAGAGTGTGGGGCCCAGGGTTACTGAGGGTAAGAAGGGGCCCATGGGAATGTTCTGGGGAGGATATGTGCCCCTTTCAGGACTTCTAGGCCATGGTTTTAGTCAGAAGCTAGTCAATGGGGATAGAACAATGAAATGGGCATAATGGCTCAAAGCGTCCCTAACGTAGCCTCTGAGGGCCCACCCAGATTGTGTTTCCCCAGGTGATGACGACCTCCTGGGCCCAAGTGCCCAAGAGGTGGCCAGGCGGAAACTGATGGTCCCTGGTTCCGGCATGCCCATGGCTCTGTCCTCGAAGCCTCAGCACTTTCAGGTGAGGATTCGGGGCTGATTTACCTGACACTCTCATTGTGATCCCAAACTGTCCCTGTCTCTCTGCAAAGTCGTGGCAGAGGACCAGAGCTACAGGTCCTCAGAGCCTCACTGCTTCCCCTGCTCCTCCTGGGCATTTCTGAGCCACTTCTGCAGGAAAGGGAAGCTAGAGACAGCTTCGGGGCGGCCACAGGAGACACTGTTGGCTGTATGTATACCAATAGGCCCTGGCAAATGCTGGGGAGGCAGAATGAAAGACCTGGAAGAGTCCTCAGGATTGTTGGCAACACAAGGCTAGCCATGTGCCGGGCAAAATGAGCTGTATGGGAAGGGCTGAGGAGAGTTCCCGCTATGACTTCTGGAACCCTCATCCCATGGCTCAGCAACTTCCCTCTGATCTGTAACTTGTAACCCAATATTTCTGCTACACCTTCACCTGCTCTCCAGCCTGCCACCTGCCAAGGAGACTGGGTGTCATTCTTGACTGCATTCTTCCTCACCCTATCCCCTGCATCCAGTCAATGGCCAAGTCCTAGCTCTTAATATCACCCAACTGTCCCCACCTCTCCATCACCACTTCACTTCCTTGACCTGAGCCACCACCATCACGTCCCTGGACCACTCATAAGTTCTTCCTAAATTCCCAGCCTCCAGCTTCTCCTGTCCATCCTTCAGCCAATGGGGTCTTTCAAATATGTCATTCTTATCATGCCATGCACCTGCTTAAAAATGAGGATACCCAGGGCACCTGGGTGGCTCAGTGGGTTAAAGCCTCTGCCTTCGGCTCAGGTCATGATCCCAGGGTCATGGGGCTCTCTGCTCAGCAGGGAGCCTGCTTCCCCCTCCCTCTCTGCCTGCCTCTCTGCCTACTTGTGATCTCTCTCTCTGTGTCAAATAAATAAATAAAATCTTAAAAACAAACAAACAAACAAACAAAACTGGGAAAGATTAGACTTCATTTCTGTATTCTGTAACAAGCCCATTGCAATTGAAAACCACTAAGTAACACAAGATGAAAAGAACAAAGCAGTGGAGGGGACAGTTCCCAGAAGAGGAAAAGAGAAGGAGCCATGGTCTTCCTAGAACTTACCTTCAGTTAGGAGGAGTCCAGTTCGCTGTGGGTCTCCTTCCACCCCAGTAGATGCCTCTTATCAGAACACTTTGCTCTTTTAGAGATGAGCCCCTGTTGAAGAAGGGGGCCCAGACCCCTACCTCAGGTGCCCCCATATTCCCCCCATAGGTCCGAGTGAAGGTATTTGAAGCCCGACAGCTCATGGGCAACAACATCAAGCCGATGGTGAATGTGGTCATTGGAGGCTACCAGTACAACACGCGGATCAAGATGGGAAACAACCCTTTCTTCAACGAGGTGGGCTGCACGTGCCCTTCAGAACTGAATGGGGCATTTGGGCCAAGGGGGGCAGCCAGGGGCTAGCTGGGGGCTGGGCATTTCCTGCAGGCATCAGGCAAGCTTGCTTCTTCAACAAACATTGGCTGAGCATTTACAGAGGGCCAAGAACTGCTTGGCACTGAGAATACAGACAAAATCATTTGAAACCTCCCATTGGAGGAGCCAGTAGTCTTTGGGGTGGTGGGGGGATTGGCCTGTGAACACATAGACTATGATAATGGTGCAAAACTGGGGTTAACAGATCTGGGGGCACTGTTAATGCAGGCCCAGACCATTACATCTTGCCACTGCTGAAGCCCTAAGCTATAGCATTGGGCTGATCATAGTTGGAAGTCCATAAATACTCACTGAATTAATTGGTAAATAGGCCAATAGATAATAGCATGGTGAGAGTAGGGAGGAATGGGGAGACTCAGGAAGAGCTTCCAAAACCTTGAAGGAAGAGTCTAGCAGGGAAAGAGGGACATCATGGAGAAAGAAAATTCAGGAAAAAGCAATAGTGTCTTCAGAAGCCTAGAAACAAGAAGTAGCAGAACTTAGCAGAACAGTAGATATGGCGCGGTCAGAGGGAAGGCTGCAGAATGCACTAGGACCCTGTCACAGATGGCACTTGGGAACCATGGAGGGAGTTTAGGAGGAGAGTGATGGGGCTAGGTTTACATTTAGAAAAGATGGTTCTGGCTCAGGAGAGGCTGGAGGTGCAGTGGACTGATAGGGCAATCTAGAAGGAGACAGAGGCTCGGGTCTGTATCCCAGGCAGCTAGCTGGACCTTGAGCTGCTCTTGATAGATGCTCCTGGAATCCCCTGCCCCTGCGCTTTACCCTAGCAGAAACCCCTCCAGGAGCCTGGCAGGCCCCTGCTTCTGGAGGAGGAGCATGAGCATGAAATGGGCAAGAGCTGGAGAAGAAGCATTCTAGTCTGAGCCTTCAGGCTAACCGAGTCCTTGGGTGAAGTGGTGGAAGGAATATCATCCAACCCCTACCTCCTTTCCCTCTGCTTCAGATCTTCTTCCAGAATTTTTATGAGGTACCTGCTAAGTTATTTGATGAGACCATCTTGATCCAGGTGAGGAGCCAAACAAGGTAGGCCCACCTTCTTATCCCATCTCAATTCTGGAAAGGACTTCATCGTCCCCACCCCACTGTTAGAGCCAGTCACTTCAGATGATCCTTCTGACCACACACAGCCTCTACCTCCTTTGTCACTCCCCAGCAGCCCAGACTCCCCATTCATCCATTTAACAAATCTTATGGAATCCCAACTATTAGACCCTAAGATGGGCCCCGAAGGGAAGAAAATAGCCCTTCCCATGTGCCGGGATTCCCATGCCACCAAAGGATCCTCAAATTTCCCCTCAACATGGGACATTCCATTCCCCAACCAGTGGGACCTCGGTAGCTATGATGAACGTGTTTATCAGGTGCCTTCTATGTGCCCAGCACAGGGCTAAGGAGAACAAGAGGGCTTCCCCCTTGAAGAGTATGCATGGTCTTGGGAACACAGGGACATGGTAAACGATCAGGACAGCAGGTAGTGGAGAAAGTTGAGTGCAACACTTTGCTTTGGGCTGATCTTCTGGTTCATCAAATGAATTGGACCCTCTGATCAATCTCCTCATCAGTAGAAGGGAACTAAAATTCTGAATCTCACAGGGTATTAAGAAATCAATAAGAATTAGAAGGGAAAACCTTTGTGGAAGCATGAGTCACTAGGAAGTATTGAGCAAATCCTAGAGAATCCCTGTAAGTCCTCCCACAGAGGTGGGAGAAATGGGGGAGGTGAGTAACTGAGATCTTTCTGCAGGTGATGAATTCCACACTGATGAGATTCAACTCAGAGATCGGGAGATTCCAAGTGAGCCCTGGATGAAGGAGGAGGTTTGGTGAAACAGTTATAGAGACCCACCATGGGCTCTATGCCCAATTTTAGGGGCAAAAACTTAAATTTTCAGGCAGAAATATCCAGATTTGGATCCACCTATGAAATGGGTTGATTTAAACAAGTTGTTCAGAACATCTACTTCCTCATCAGTACAATGGAATTGATGCTATTCTCAAAGTACAGAGTCCTTGTAAGGATGAAAGTGTGTACCATTTATGAAAGAGCTGGGTGCCATGTCGAATTCCCCACACTTAAATACTATCGGCACACTTCAAATCTCTGCCTCCAGGAAATGGAAGCAGAAAATCCAAAAAGGCAGAGAAACACAGAGAAAATTGCCGCCTATGAGAATAGAATAAAAATGTTTGCTTTGGGGGTGCCTGGGTGGCTCAGTGGGTTAAAACCTCTGCCTTTGGCTCAGGTCGTGATCCCAGGGTCCTGGGATCAAGTCCGGCATCGGGCTCTCTGCTCAGCAGGGAGCCTGCTTCCTCCTCTCTCTGCCTACCTCTCTGCCTACTTGTGATCTCTGTCTGTCAAATAAATAAATAAAATTTTTAAAAAAATGTTTGCTTTGGAAAGACACAGGCTGAGAGAGGAGGAAAGTTGACACAGTCATGAAGGACTAATAAAGATTCTCCAGATTCAGGAAGATTGGGAAAAGGTAGGGTCAGATTAAACACAGGACGCTCTAATAGATACTTTTTAAATATAAGGATGCCCCAAATATTGCATGGATTCTCACAAAATATTGCAGGGAACCTACATATACTAAAAATTAAGTCGTCATTTATCTGTGGTTCTTACTTAAGTGGGCATCTATATTTTTATTTGCCAAATCTGGCAACCCCTGAAAAAAGCTTCCACCTTGGGAAAGGCACATTTAGGACAAATCAAAGTAAGGTTTCTTTCTCACAACTTGTAATAAGCACGTGAAGAGTCATGACCTGTCCCTTAAAGAAGCAGCATAAGCAGGGCACCTTGGTGGCTCAGTGGGTTAAGCATCTACCTTCAGCTCAGGTCAGGATCTCAGAGTCTTGGGATTGAGCCCCACATGGGGCTCTCTGCTCAGTGGGGAGCCTGCTTCTCCCTCTCCCTCTCCCTCTGTACTCTCTGTCTCTCTCTCTCGATTAAATAAATAAAATCTTTTTTAAAAAGGGGGGCGGTGCTTAGAGATTGTGAGATTCCAGAGAGGTTAGGAAGCAGGAGGTTAAAATTGTTCTGCTCTCAGAGACCACTGCACAATTTCCAGAAGTGACCAGTGGTATGAACTGTTAAATAAGTTACAGACATGAGGGGCACCTGGGTGGCTCAGTCTATTAAGCATCAGACTCTTGATCTCAGCTCAGATTGTGATCTCAGTGTTGTGAGATCGAGGCCCACATTGGGCTCTGTGCTCAGCAGGGAGATTCTTGCTTGAGATTCTCTCTCTCCCTCTCCCTCTGCCCCTCTCTGGCCCCCACCTCTGTCTCTCAAATAAATTAATTAATTAAATATTTTAAAAAATAAGTCAAAGACATGAGAGAAAGTGAACCTTTTTAAACAACCACTTCTTTGGAAAATTTCAAAAATACACAAAAGCAGAGATAATAGTATCCTGAGTTCCCACATCCCAGTCACTCAACTTCACTAATTCATTGTCAGTGTTGTTTTGTCTACACCACCCGCTGGGTTACTTTGAATCCCATCTCAGATATCATATCATTTTATTTTTAAATACTTCAGTATATATTTCTAGAATGTAAAGATTTTTATTAAGCATAATCATATGTAATTATCACATTTCAAAACCTTTCCAATTCCTGGATAACATTAAATACTAACCAATGTTCAAATTCCCCTAATTATCTTATGAATTCCCTTCACGGTTTGTTCAAGTTAAGATGCAGACTAGGCACATACATTGCAGCTGGTTAAAATGTATTTTTAGGTCTCTCTGATTCTGTGGGTCCTGCCCATTTTTTCTCCCTCATAATTTGCTAAAGAAACTGGATAGTTTGTCCTGTAGAGTTTTCCTCCAGTCTGGATTTTGTGGACTGCATCTCCAAAAGATCATTTCACACGTCACTTTGCCCAGCTGTGTGCTGTCTAGAGGCTTGCCAGATTTGGGTCCATTATTTGGCAAAATGACTTCAGTGGGAGGCACAGAACGACTGTTGGTCTCTCTTTTTATGTTGTTAACAGCCACTGACGATCACTGACAATCATTGCTTCATTAGGGGTGTCTGGGTTTGGTTGGGTTTGGTTTGGTACAATTGACATAGAATTAATTACACATGATTTAAGATGCATAATTTGATACATTTTAAAATGTGTGTTTTCCTGGAAACCATCATCACAAGCAAGATAACAAATGTATCTGCCACATCTATCATCCCCAAAAGTTTCCTGGTGCCCCTTTGTTATTCTCACCCTCATCTCTCATCCCTATCCTACTCCCTCCCACCCCCAGGCAGCCACTGCTCTGCTTTCTACAACTATAGCTTCATTTGCCTTTTCCAGAATTTTATATAAATGGGGCAATAGAGCACGGACCCTTTTTTGTTTGGCTTCCGCATAATTATTCTGAGATTCATCCATGTTCATTGCACCTGTCAATAATTCATTCCTTCTCATCGCTGAGGAGTCCATTTACAGATTTATCCCAGTTTGTTTAACCACTTGTCTGTTGATGAACATTAGCTCATTTTCAGTTTTTGAATGTTACAGTAAAACTGCTATAACAGGGATGTACGAATCTTAATTTAATTTCTCTTGGATAAATATGTAGAAATGGATTGAGTAGCTCATACATTAGGTGTGTGTTTAACTTTTAGAGAAACTTCCTAACCATTTTTATCCCAACAATTCCAGCCTTTATCATTTTATATTCCCACCACCAGTGTGTGCTAGAGTTGCCATTGCCCCCCATTCTCATCAACACTTCACGTAGTCCATCTTTTTTACTTTAGCCATTCCAATTATATGTAGAGCTATCTCACTATGATTTTAATTTACACTTCTCTAAT
Organism: Mustela lutreola; assembly: GCF_030435805.1. Classification (NCBI taxonomy): domain Eukaryota; kingdom Metazoa; phylum Chordata; class Mammalia; order Carnivora; family Mustelidae; genus Mustela; species Mustela lutreola. The sequence goes on from NC_081298.1 coordinate 70,048,805, forward strand.
GACTAGTGGTGTTGAGCATTTTCCGTGTGCTTATTCGTCATCTACATATTTTCTTGGTTGAATTGTGTGTTCAGATCTTTTGTTCATTTGGGACGCCTGGGTGGCTCAGTCCGTTAAGCATCTGACTCTTTCGACTCAGGTCGTGATCTCACGGGTCATGGGATCTAGCCCCGCATCGAGCACCTTGCTCAGCTGGGAGTCTGCTTGAAAGATTGCCTCCCTCTGCCCTTCCCCCTACTCTCTCTCTCTCAAAATTAAATAAACAAATCTTCAAATCTTTTGCTCATTTTCATTGGGTCATTTTCTTACTACTCGGTTTTGAAATTTTCTTATATATTCAGGATACAAGTACTTCAGTCCTGTACCACATCCCTCAGGCCTCAGGCAGAAACCTTCTCCCAGAGGAAAAGGGAAAGCCCATAGACTCTTTGCTAGCTCCTCCTTTGACCAGCCTCTTCCGCAGGATGGGAGACACCCTTCCCAACCCAGGGAAGAGCCAACACTGCGTGGGCCAGGTAGTGCTGTGTGGTGATTGAGAACCCTTTCAATCCAGACCTTCTCAAGTAATAGTTGTAAGACTTCAGGCCCTTCTCTCACACTGAGTATCCCCCTCTGCAGAGTGGAGGTGACAAAGGACCAGAGTGTAGGCTGTTGTAAAGAGTAAAGGAGTTCGGGCAGGGCGAGTTCTCAAGCATTGGTGGCTAATACTGTCAGTCCAGTACTGCTGTTTGTTGATATCGCAAATCTTGGCCAGAGACCCTAACTAATCTTTACTCTACTCTTGTCTTTTCAGACAGATATTGGGTTTATCTACTATTCTCCAGGTAGGTATCAGCTGTTGCAAGTATGTGTGCCTTCTAAGAAAAGCAGGCCAGTTGTCTAAACATTTCAAAATCCCTGTACGTTCAGCACATGAGAGGAAAGTATTAGAGGGTATGAATTATTTTCTGTATGATAATGTCTTTAAAACTCAAGGCATCCCTTTGGGTCAAATGCTCAACTTTTATTGCTACCTTGGTTTCCATTTCTAATTTTTGAGGGCAGTATTCAGAGACTGGCATTTGAGTAGAGGTTTCTGCTGTAACCATAGCATACAATCTGGCCATAACATACATAGTAGGTAAAGGTTGGAGCTTAGGGTTGGGGAAACTGCTTGCCTCTCTCAGACCAGGACAGTGACAACAACTGTAGGTTCCCAGGATGGAGAAGAGGGTTCTCTGTTTCCTAAAGGCAATTGCTGGCAGCATGGTGAGTGCACTACATTTGCCTATGAGTAGGAGTGACTCCCAATTTCCTCTGCTACTGTATGGGACCCAGAATATATGAGACCCATTTCTACACCCCTCTCCCACAGAAAGACTGGTTTCAGGGAAGAAGGATGGAGACTGGAGGCCAGTCTCCCATGGGCCCTCTGCCCCTTCAGGTCACACACTCATGAGGAAATGGTTAGGCCTCTGCCAGCCGAATGAACCCAACAGTGGTGTGAGAGGCTACCTGAAAGTCACCATCTGTGTCCTCGGTGTGGGAGACCAGGTTCTGGTGAGGCTGCCCTGACACCCCAGTGACATTTCCTACTGTGGCTGCTTCCATAGGGTGCCCCTGGGCCCTCAGAGAGGCCACTGATCTTCACATGCTTTAATTGCCTGCGTGTCACTTGAGGGTTGGCCACCCCTCCCCTGTACCAAGTGGAAAGCCGGGGAAGTCAAATCTGGTGGGTATGGCCATGACCATCCTATGACTCTACCCTGTAAGCTCTCTGGTCTCTGCAGGTAGATCAAGAGATGCCCTATGGGGCTGATGACACCACTACTGAGATCTTCAAGTCAACGGTGGTCCCAACCAATGTAGCCTACTTACAGTTCTTCATCTACTGCGCAGAGGATCTTCATCTCAGTTAGAGTCAGGGTAGCAGGGTGGGACTGACCCTGAGGTTCCCTACACAGTGGCACGGGGGATTCTCATGGGGCTTCCCTGTTCCATTTTTTTTTTTTTTATTTAAAATTTTTTTTAAGATTTGGGGCGCCTGGGTGGCTCAGTGGGTTAAGCCGCTGCCTTCGGCTCAGGTCATGATCTCAGGGTCCGGGGATCGAGTCTCTCCGAGTCTCGGGCTCTCTGCTCAGCAGGGAGCCTGTTTCCTCCTCTCTCTCTCTCTGCCTGCCTCTCTGCCTACTTGTGATCTCTCTCTCTGTCAAATAAATAAATAAAATCTTAAAAACATTAAAAAAAATTTTTTTTTAAGATTTTATTTACTTGACAGACAGAGATCACAAGTAAGCAGAGAGGCAGGCAGAGAGAGAGAGAGAGGAGGAAGCAGGCCTCCCGCCGAGCAGAGAGCCTGATGCGGGGCTCAATCCCAGGACCCTTTTGCAGAGCCAAAGGCAGAGGCTTTAACCTACTGAGCCACCCAGGCACCCCTCCCTGTTCCATTTTGATGCGAACCTAAGATTCAGGGACTGGGGAGAGGATGAGACTGAAATCCACCCAGATTTGTTTCATGAAGACTCCACAGATACTCTTTAAAATGGATCAAATGCCCCGACCTGTCTTTGATGCCTGGATGCAGACTCCCAGTTCCCTATGGCAGTGCCCACCCTCGCTGCCATTATGTACCATGACACATAGAGATAGAGTGGACATGGGAGAGGTCTGCCTGGGTAGGGGTGTAGTGTGGATGGTGAAGGGGTGTGAGTTGTTCTGTCACCTCTATGTGTCCTTCCCTTGAAAAAAAATGCTGCTGTCTTATAAATTTTATAACTTCTTGTTCACAGAGAAACAGCACTTAGCGAGTCCTGTGTTGGAGGTGGAACTAATTGGGGAAAAGGTAAGTGTAGCAAGGGTCTGAGATTTTGAGAAATTGTCACCTGGATAGTGTGTGAGGAAAGATGGAGTTGGTGGGCTCGACCCTTGGATTCTGATCTCAGGTCCTCCATCAGTGGGCTGAACCCCACTGGACCAGGAAGTCTTTGAAGATGGAGGCCATGGCTGAGTCACCCTGTGTCTGCAAGCTGGGCACAGAGCCCTGCAGGAGCAGATGCCCACTGAACACCTAATGTGCATGAAGGGCACGAATGAGTGAATGAAACAACATGTCTGCAAACAACACTGAAACGGTCACTGTCTTCTTGGGGGCTGGGTTTCTTCATCCAGAAATTGAAGGTTCTGGGCAAAAGAGTTGTTGACATCCCATGATCCTCTGTGAATAGAGAGTAGTATTTTCCAAAGTGTGCTGATGGATGGTCTGTGCAAAACAAGGATCCTATGTTCAAATTTGGGGAATGTTGGGTTAAGTTAAGTAGGTTTGTCTCAGAATTCATAAACCATTGTTTCCACCATATTCTACCTATTAGAAGCATCATTAAATCCAGCCCATATATACAGGGAGGGAAATTAATGTCTACCTTTCCAAGGAAGGTTTTCCAAAGGATTTGTGGACAAAACCACCACACTGAATGTGGTTTGCATGCTCAGGTCTAGGTGAGATGCTCTTGGGCAGTAGCTGGCACACAATTTCACAATTTTCAAAAAATGTTAATATCTCTGATTTTCTAGTATGTATTAAAAATGTATTAACCAGTACGTTTACAAATACAAATTTGTATTTTGTAACACAAACACAAAAATGTGTTAACCAGTATGTATTAACCAGTCCAACCAACCCTTGATTTCACTGACATGATTGCTTAGAATAGCGCCAGGTTTTTTTGTTTTTGTTTTTGTTTTTGTTTTTGTTTTAAAGATTTTATTTATTTATTTGACAGAGAGAAATTACAAGTACACTGAGAGGCAGGCAGAGAGAGAGAGAGAAGGAAGCAGGCTCCCTGCTGAGCAGAGAGCCTGATGCGGGACTGGATCCCAGGACCCTGAAATCATGACCTGAGCCGAAGGCAGCGGCTTAACCCACTGAGCCACCCAGGCGCCCCAGAATAGCGCCAGGTTTAAAAACGAAGTCAAGTTGATGCTTTGGAAAGGGGTATGCCATTGTGTACTATCATAGTCAGCATGGTTTTTGCTCACTTTTCTGTTGGTATAATAGTGTTTATCTAACAAAATCTATGTATATGCACTCATATATAAAGTTAGTAACCTTATGACTATTTAATAACAAAGTCAACTGAAAGATCATCTGAAGATAAGTAATAGGGAATCTGGATCTGGGCAGATATACAAAGGACTGATGTTGTACCTGAGGAGAGTTTGTCAAAATGTCTTTAGACCATTCCCATGATCAACCCTGTGCCAAGACAGCGTCCATCCCTGGGCAGGGCTGGAAGGGGTGGAAGGTGAGGTCTGTGGAGGGAGGAGGGGACAGGCTGACACACTGTTCTGGGATGTTCCTAGCTCAAGACAAATGTGCTGACTGAAACTGAGAACCCGATATGGAACCAGATCCTGACCTTCCAGATTCAGGTATTTGCTGTTCTATCTTTTCTTTTTTTCTTTTCTTTTCTTCTCAGAGAGAGAGAGCTGGGGAAGGGGTAGAGGGAGAAGAAGGGAGAGAGAGAGAGAATCCCACGTGGGCTCCACTCTCAGTGTGGAGCCTGGAGCCTAATACAGAGTTCGATCTTATGACCCTGAGATAATGACCTGAGCTGAAATCAAGAGTCAGATGCTTAACAGACTGAGCCCCCCAGGCACCCAGTCCTGTTCCACCTTGATCACTCTCCTCCTCCTGGCCCACAAATGAAAGGGAAGTTTTGGTGTGGAGGGGTGTGGAGGGAAGGTAGGGGCCAAGAAGCATGGGGTGAAGACAGTGGGGGGGCACCAGGGATGGGGGGGATCTGCCTGACAGGGAACATGAAGAAGCCCAGGACAGATTTCAGAAAACGTACTTTATTTGTCCAGTATTAAGAAATGAGTGGGGGGCACCTGGATGGCTCAGTCATTAAGCGTCTGCCTTCGGCTCAGGTCATGGTCCCGGCATCCTGGGATGGAGCTCCACATCAGGCTGCTTGCTCTGCAGGAAGCCTGCTTCTCCCTCTCTCACTACCACTGCTTGTGTTCCCTCTCTCGCTGTGCCTGTCTCTCTGACAAATAAATATATTAATAATAATAAATTTTTTTAAAAAATGAGTGGGCCAGGGGCACCTGGGTGGCTCAGTGGGTTAAGCCGCTGCCTTCGGCTCGGGTCATGATCTCAGGGTCCTGGGATCGAGTCCCGCATCGGGCTCTCTGCTCGGCAGGGAGCCTGCTTCCTCCTCTCTCTCTCTCTGCCTGCCTCTCTGCCTACTTGTGATCTCTCTCTGTCAAATAAATAAATAAAATCTAAAAAAAAAAAAAATTTTATTAAAAAAAAAATGAGTGGGCCATACAGCTGAACTTTCCCAAAAACCTAAATGTGTCTTTTACCTACATTATAAAACAAAACCAAAAAAATCATTTAAATCTACATTGTATTATGCATTTTCTTATCTTCTAGGCAAAGTGCCCTGGACATAATTATAGCTCTTTGTTAATGGCCTAGAGGTATTGTGGGAACATAGTATATGGGCTACATGGAGTATGGCTTTTTGTGCCTATACTAAACGGGTCCAAGTTGCTCTTCTTTGTGGGATTCTGTAGTCTGATTTCTATAGCTTTTCAGTCCTTCTCAGTCGCCTGTCAGTAATGTGGATGCCAGTCTTCTTAAATCCCTGGAAGAGACTTGGTTGCCTTTTGACTACATGTCAGGCTTCTAAGAACTGCATGTAGAAAGAGTATGCAATTCTGAGAGATAGCTTGAGCACTGTCATTAAGTATTAGTGCATAAAACTTTGTGTGGCTTCTATTTGGATACACAGAGAGTGTTTGCTTTCCTTATACCTTACATTTGTGTGACATAAAATCAACTCATGAGTTCCCCTCTACTCTCCTGGGACCCTCCTCCTTGCTAGAAACTTCCCTGGTCTGCCTCCTGATGAGGCATCATCTTTAACCCATTCTTCATAATCCCTACCTTCCTGAGTGATTTTATAGACTCTTAAAGTAGGGAGAGATTTTAAAAGGAGCCTAGTTTATCCCCTACCTTTGTTTCCTCCCACCTGTCTCCAGCTGTGATGAGGTTTGTGGCCGGGATCCTCAGATGCTCTGTGGCTGCTCAGAGCCTTGCAAGTCTTCCCCGATGTTCAACCGCCTTTAGGTTCAGAAACCAGTGGCACAGGTTGGGCCCTCCTTCATCCCTGAAAGAGGCCTTCCAACATTTAAAGATGTCCAAACACCCCTTGGGCCCTCATGCATTTCCCAAGTAACACAGTCTCCTAGGCTGGAGCTGTTTGGAAGATTGTGACTACGCTGTGGAAATGCAGCAGGCAGATGTGACCCTCACTCTGAGTGGCAGGATGACCACAGAGACAGTAGCATCTAAGGCCAGCCTGTTGGCACCCCAGCAAGGCAGGTTACAGGGGAAGCTCTACTGAAAATGGGTGTATGCTGGCTTACAATCCAAGGGCCCCAGAACAAGGACAGTCAAGATAAGGGACCGGGAAAGGGGAATAGAGTTCTCAACAGCGTGGATGAAAAGATGGTTCAGCCATAAATTTGAATGTGGAGGATTTATAATATTGGAGGACCAGGATGCCCTCCAGTGCCCATCTCTCCACTTCTAGGGAGCCTTTCCTCATTTCTTCTTAACCACTTGCTCAACTGGAAAGCCCTTCCCCTTTTCCACCCAAGCCCCCAGCTCCTTGGCAAGGGGAGAACAGACAAGTAGAAAGGACAATGGGAATTACTCTCAGCCATGCCTCAGGAAGTGCAGTGAGGAGAAGAGACCCCAACTGAGAGAATTCAGGTACCACTCAGGCCCCAGCAGCTCTGTTTTATACACAGATTGGTTTTTGTTTTCCTATTTGAGGGGACCCTGTGGCAGAGTGGAAACAAGAATCCGAAGCTTGGGTTCCGGTCCTGACTGCGACCCTGACTGTGTGGCCGTGAACAAGTCCCTCTGCCTCTCTGGGCCTCATTCCCCATCTGTAAATAGGGACAATCACAGCCCTCACTGGGTTGTGGCAGAGTTGTTAAGAGCTCTAAAGAGAGCTTCTAAAGAGAACTTGAGGAACTCAGTTCCTCTGTGCCTCAGTTTTCCTGTCTAGAAATGGGAATAACAGCATGGGCTTATGGGGTTATTGGGAGAAGTCACTCAGGTGATCCATGTAGATCATTCAGCCCAGGCCTGGGGACAAAGGAAACCCTTTCTCACAACAGCAACTACTATTATTTATTCTGGAAGGGATAGATGTCCTGCTGTTTAAAAGTTAACTGCTAACCGTGAAGAAGACGTACTAAGCCACAACCTCTGTGCAAGACAGTTGACAAGCATGCCTTCAGACAGTGAAGAGCTGTGTGAGGACTGGAGTCATTGAGCCCATGGTCAGGGTGGACTCAGGTCTCAGTCCTGAGGCTCATGCCATTAGGGGACCATTTCAAGAATAAGAATACAGGGACGCCTGGGTGGCTCAGTTGGTTAAGCAGCTGCCTTCGGCTCAGGTCATGATCCCAGCGTCCTGGGATCGAGTCCCACATCAGGCTCCTTGCTCAGTGGGGAGCCTGCTTCTCCCTCTGCCTCTGCCTGCCATTCTGTCTGCCTGTGCTCGCTCTCTCCCCCACCCTCTCTGATAAATAAATAAAATCTTTTTTTTTTTTTTTTTTTTTTTAAAGATTTTATTTATTTATTTTCCAGAGAGAAATCACAAGTAGATGGAGAGGCAGGCAGAGAGAGAGAGAGGGAAGCAGGCTCCCTGCTGAGCAGAGAGCCCGACGCGGGACTCGATCCCAGGACCCTGAGATCATGACCCGAGCCGAAGGCAGCAGCCCAACCCACTGAGCCACCCAGGCGCCCAAATAAATAAAATCTTAAAAAAAAAAAAAAAAAAAGAAGAAGAACAAGAATACAAAATGACCAGGGGACACAGTCATAGGCCCCTCCCAGGGCTTTGCAAGGGGCGCATGTGAGTGGGGAGGCCCACAGCCACAGACCTATACGCTCCCATGGTAAATCCATCTTGGCTGTGGTGACCTGGCTTACTGGTGACTGAGCCAGGCCTCGGACCCAGACCCAGCACTTCCCAGCTACAGTCAGTCTCTGTGAGGACCAGACCCTCGGAGCACGCTCCTGCAATGGCTCTCACTTTCCCTTGCAGCTGCCCTGCCTCTCCAGTTACATCAGGTTCAGAGTCCTGGACTGGTGAGCCAGGGTGGAGGTTGAAAGACATGCCAGGGAGGAGGCAATCAGAGCTAGGTGAGCAGTTCAGCCTGCGGGATGTGTTTCTCTCTAGTCCCAAGAACAGTTGCCAGGATGAGATTGGGACCGTCAGCCTGTTCCTCAACCAGATCTCATCTACTGGAGCAGAAATAGAAGGCAAGCAATCCCCCTGGCCCCTGCCTCCTGTCCCTCTCCCCCTCCCCGCCCCCCATCGCCCCCTCACACTCTCTGCTTGCAGGAATGTACTCTGGCTTCCTACCCTGTTTTGGCCCCAGCTTCCTGACTCTCCGAGGGGGTAAAAAGGCCCCTTTCAGGATCCAGGAAGAAAACACTGTAAGCTTCTCATGACAGCTCTAGGGAATAGTGGAGGTTAATACCAACGGAATGAAAGGCTCTGGGGCCTGGGAGGTGCTGGGGGAGGGCCTGATCCTGGTTTCTGTCCACCACGCTAGTAGAGGACATGTAAGCTATGTGTTAATGGCTATGTCTATATGGGACGAGTGTGGCACGAGAAAGAAATAGATGGAGAGCTCGGGGCGCTCCCTGAGGAAGGAGCATTCAGATGAAACGTCGGGTAAGACTTCCAGCATGTGGAAAGGACACAGGAGACAAAAAGACAGCATAGATAAATGTAGAAAGTATTGAACTGTTAAAGACTGATGATAACGACCAGGAAGCCAACTCCAGTTCGCTTAAAAGATGGGAACTGGGCTGGGAAGAACTCTGAATGAGGACAACTTGCAGGCACCGGGACCTCCATGCCATCAAGAGACTCCCTCATTCACGCCATCTTTCAGCTCTGCCACTGCCACTCTTCCGCCTGGGCTGCTTTCTTTCCCACTGCAGTGAAGCTCCGAGCAGGCAGTGACCATCAGAGCCTCCAATACGGAAGGCCAGGGGAGGATTCTAATTGGCTGCCTTAGGTCATGTGTACTCCCCTTGGACCAATCACTGTTGCCAAGGAGGAGGAACGTGCTCTGATTGGCCAGGCTGGGAGCTTATCACAGCCTCCTCCAAGCGGGAAGCATTTTCGGGTAACACGTGCTTCGGGTTAATAGGTGGGTCCAATGCCTGAAGAGGAGGAATGGGCCTCGGGGTATGGAAGAGGGGTGGAGGCCCAGAGGTTTCTGGGTGCAGTCATGCCTGGGGGTGTATGGAATTCCGCCCCAAGACTGTGGTCAGCCGTAGGCAGGAAGTTACTGGACATCTCTGTCTTCGCGGCATAGGTGGCAGGGGACATTTATCTGCTCTTCTCTCGTTCCTTTTCTCACCATTTTCCTTCCCGTTGCCCTAGAATATTCCCGACTCTCTTAAGGATGGTCTAACTTATCGAGGCCGAATCTTCCTGGAGTTATCCACCCACGTCACTTCCCATCAAGACCTTAAGAGGAAAGATCTCTCCTCCGAAGTGATCAGTATAGAGGTAACTCCAGGAAACAGGGAACCCAGGAAGAAAGAGTCCCCTGCCCACACTAGATCTACTGCGGGTTCTGTTTCTGACACTGCAGAGGGCCCGGCCACAAGCTGAACGAGCTGTTGGCTGCCTGAAGATGTTTGGTCAACTGCCTGAGTCTTTACTAAGCCCCTATGTGGGCTTTGTGCTGTACCAAATCCTGCGTGGTCAGGGACCCAATAGATAACAAGATAAGTTTTCAATTAAGAAATGTGCAATCTAGTAAGGAGAAATGGTCTTCTAAGGAGTTTTTACTTCTTCCTATAACCTGGCGAAGACCACTGATGAAGGAAGGGGTAGGAAAAACAGCCTTAAGAATAGCCACCCACTTATTTTTAAAAATGGGAATACAGTCATGGGGCAGGAGAACCAGAGAGGAGGGAGCAGGTTCCAGAGACCCTTTGGAAACAGAATTATCAGAGCCACAGGTCAACAAGACATAAGAAATGAGGCTAACTCCCCTAAGCTGATGCCCCTTTTCTGCCTCAGGTGGCAAGGTGGTCAGGGTGACATTGATGCTCCCTGAAGGAGGAGAAGGTCTGGGGGGTGCAGGAGAGAGACAACAAATCCCACCTTTCACATATGCTGGTGAGACACCCATGGAAACCAGTCCTTGAGGCTGTGGACAGATGGTGTGTCATCAGAACAATAGGATCTGAACACAGAGTTGTGAAGGAAATGCCTAGGAGGAGTAGGTGGGTGAAAGGGTGCCACAGCCTAAGGCAGGTAGAGGAGGAGGGGGAGCTTGCAGAAGAAACTGGGGAGGAGTCTGCAAAGAGGAGCATGGAGGCAACCCCTCCAACCCAGGGAAGAGTTGCCAGGCCACACAGGTGCAAGGGAGAAGTTGCAGACTCTGCATAGAGGCAAGTGCACAGAAACTTGGCTGGAAAAGTGGAAGAAGACAAAATCAGATGGGAGCTCAACAGAGGCTCAGAGGGGAGAAGGAGGGTTATTTTTTTATGACAGAGCAGACCTGAGATAGTGAACAGACTGGGAGAGTGCAAGAGGAGGGCAGGAGATGGCCACTGAAATAAAAACAGCTGACATGGTCAGTGTAGATGGAGGACTTCCAGCAGAGAGGCAGCATGGTGGGAAGAAGCCACTGGAGAAGGGCTCAGAGTAGATGTGCATGCATGTGCCACCCTCACGACACCCCTGCCCACGCTCATTCCATGAGGGGAGGGCATTGAGGCGATGGGGTAGCCCAAGTCAGAGCTACAGCCTGACCCTCAGGGCCTTGGAGGGAGAAGACTCTCTCCAAGGAAAGAAAGGAACTGCAGCTCGCTGGGAAAGAAAGGAACCACAGCTGGCTGGGAGGAGGGGACCAGGTGATAGAGGACCTGGGTGGAACTGCCCTTGAGCTGGAGTCTAGGCAGGATTTTGAGGGGGCGTGGGTTCAAAGATGGCCCAGCTCACCCTGAAGAGAAGCAAAATGGCTTTTAAAAAAAAAAAAAGGCACCTCATCTTTGCCTCCTTGCCTATCTCTGTAGCCTTGTTCATCCCTTGGCTTATGTACTGGGATGTGGGGGGGTTATTGTTTTAGAGACACCGTCACCGCCAGAAGTATGGGCTGTGTGTCATCTTCCTTTCCTGTACCATGATGCCCAACTTTAAGGACCTGATCCAGTTCGAGGTCAGCATTGGCCACTATGGAAACAAGATGGACCTGAATTACAAGCCTTGTGTCTCAACCACACAGTACAGCCCAGTGATATATGATGGTAATAGTCAGATCCAAAGAGTAGAGAGCATCCCCTGCCTCCCAGGCTCTGCGCTTGACCTTTTTAAGGGTATTAGCTCATAGAAATTCATAGGTGTTGTTAACCCATGTCTTACATAAGGAAAATGAGCTTCAGAGAGGTGAAGTCACCTGCCAAACATTGCACAGCTAGCGGGTGGTGAGCCCACGACAAGAGTTGAAAGTAGGCATTCACTCCAAGTTCTTCTCTACACTACATTTCACACTACAACTTCCCCAACCCCAACTTCTTCCCTTCTACTCTGAACCAGCCCTGACCCATCCATGCAGCCATTTTCTGCTACTCATCTTCCCACCTGCTATCCATCCATTAATCTACTCACCCACCAACATCCATTAATCTACTCATCCATTCAACTCCTACCCATCCACCGACCCAAACACTCAGCCAAACTCCCATCCATCCATTCACCCATTAATCCAATATATACTTATTAAACACCTATACCAGACTCTATGGTTTAGCATTTCTCAAAGTGCAATCCCTGGGCAGGGCACCGGGATCACCTGGGAACTTTTAGAAATGCAGATTCTAGGGGGGCCTGGCTGACTCAGTTGGTTAAGCACCTGACTCTTGAATTCAGCTCAGGTCATTCATTATCTTAGGGTTGTGAGATGGAGCCCCACATTGGGTTCTGTGCTGAGATGAAGTCTGCTTAAAATTCTCTCTTCCTCTCCTCCTTCTCCCCCCACCTCACCCATGTGTGCTCTCTCTCTTAAAAAAAATGCAAATTCTTGGCCCCACCTCAGTCCTTACAGAATCAGGAAAGCTGGAGATGGTGCCCCACAATCTGTGTTTTAACAAGCCTATCATGTGATTTAGATGCATGCTAGAGTTTGAGAACCACTACACTCAACTTCGTCTTCAACAGCTTTGCAATTTCCTTGCCCCTTGAGAGCCTTTCTGTGCATCCCACTTCCCTGGATTTTTAAGAACCACTCTTGAGTGAAATAGAATTCACACACCATATAATTCAACTATGTAAAGTATGCAATTCAGTAGTTTTTCATGTATTCACAGAATTGGGCAACCATCACCATGGTCAATTCTAGAACATTTTTACCACTCCAAAAGAAATCCTGTACCCACGTGCAGTCACTCTCTACTTCTCCCCTGCATCCCCAACCTCAGGCAACCATTAATCTACTTTCTGTCTCTGTGGAGTTTCCTATTCTGGATATTTTATCATACATGTAGATTTACAATATGTGGTCCTTAGTGTCTGGCTTCTTTCACTTTGCATAATGTTCTACTTGTTTTTAAATTATGAAATATACACAAAAAACATGTTCAGTGTATATATACCGTTTAAAGATGAATGAAATGAGTACCCCAAAACTCAGCACTCAGCTTAAAAGATAGAAAATTGTCAGCATCTTAGAAGTTCCCTGCATGTTCTTCCCAGACCCATTTATCCAAGAAATAACTACACTCCTGACCCTCATGGTAATCACTCCCTTGTTTTACTTTTCAGTTTTTACCATCTGTGTATGCAACCCTAAACAGCATACTCTTTTTTACATTTTAAACAAATGGAACTTTTCAGTCTGTATTCATTTGTTTTCCATCTTTTCCTCAATATTAGGGGTTTTTTTTATGTTGGTATGTGGAGTCGAAGTTTATTTTCACTTCTGTGTATATTCTCCTGTATGATTATAGCACCAATTATGTGGTATATGCAGACATTTGAGACTTACCTTTTTTTCCTACTATAATAATTGTGTTATAAACATTCTTGTACATCTCCTGGTCTCAAGTGCAGGACTTCCTCTAAATTATATACCCTGGAATGAAAGAGGAATTCAAACCAAAAGAAATTATACCAAATTACACTCTCATCAGCTCAATATGAGAATTTCTTTTGCTTTTCGTTCTCACCCGTACTTTGTGTTGTCCACCAGCCTTTTTATTTTTGCTGATGGTGGGTGTAAGATGGTAGCTTATAAGATCTGGATTTGCATCTTCCTGATTACAGATGGAGGTTGGGCATCTTTTCATATATTTACAAACGTTTGTTTTTTCTCATCTGTAAAAAGCCTTTCAATGTATTTTATCCATCACTCTATTTGGCTGTCTTGTGCTTACTGGCTTGTATGTTACTTTTTCTGGGAACAATCTTTTGTCAGATGGGCGTATTATACATACCTTCCCAAGATTGGGGCTTTTCATCTTCACCTTGATGACAACTTTTTATTTTTTTATTGAGGTCTTGTTTGCAAATAAAATGCAAATATTTTAAGTGTACAGTCTAATGAGTTTTGGCAAATACACCCATGTAGCCACCATGGGAAGAAAGTTCCATAATCCCCAAAAGCTGCCATATGTCCCCTTTTAGTCAATCTCCCCAAGCCCTGGGTCAGTCATCGTGACTAGAGTCTATCACTATAGATTTGTTTTGCTTTTCCTACAACTTCATGTAAATGAAATCAGACATATTTTTTTTTTTTCTTTTTCTACCACTTCTTTGACTCAGCATCACATTTTAGGAACTCACCCATGTTGCTTCATGAGTAATTGTTTTGTTCCTCTTGATTTCTGATAGTACTTCAATATGTGGATATGACAGTTTATTTACCTATCCCCCATTCGTGGAAATGTAGATCGATTCTACAAAAAGCCTGATGGAACTTTTGTATTTTGTTCTAGTCAAGTTTTTTTTTAATTTATTTTGTTTTTAGTATTGCATTCTGTCTCCTCTACTTGTTCTATATCTGTGGATTAGTTGTAGTGGTTGCTCAAGGATTGCAATATTGATCTTTAACCTGTCATAATCTACCTTGAGTTAATATTATAATTACTTCATATATGATAATATATTACATATAATCACATATAATTGTTATATATAATATAAAGTGAAATTATAATAGTATAATTGCATTTCACCTTTGTTATACATTCTAAAGTTGGCTTGTCAATACTTTGCTTAGGATTTTTGCATGTATATGAATAAGATGAATCTGTAATATTTTCTTTCTCATTTGTTTTTAATATCAAAATTATTTCTTTCTCATTTGTTTTTAATATCAAAGTTATGCTAGCCTCATAGTTGAAGTAGAGAAGCATTTCCTCTTTTTACTCACTATGAGCATTTGAGTAAGACTGTAATCATCTGTTCCTTGACATTTTGATAGGCCTCACCTCTAAATATAAGCCTGGTGGGTTTTTTAATGCAGCAATTTAAATATGGATTTATTTTAATTAGTCAGCTTTCCTATTTATTTTTAAGTCAATTTTGGTAGGTTTAACTTATCTAGAAATTTATAAATTTCATTGAAGTTTTTACATTTTTCAACATAAAATTATTCATAGTATCTTTAAATTTTTTTTATTGTGGTAAAATAGATGTAACATAAAACATTTTAGCTATTTTTTTAAAGATTTTATTTATTTATTTGACAGAGAGAGAGATTACAAGTAGGCAGAGAGGAAGGCAGAGAGAGAGGGAGAAGCAGGCTTCCCACTGAGGAGAGAGCCTGATGCGGGGTTTGATCCGAGAACCCTGAGATCATGTCCCAAGCTGAAGGCAGAGGCTTAACCCACTGAGCCACCCAGGAACCCCACATTTTAGCTATTTTAAAATGTACAGTTCAGAGGCGCCTGGGTGGCTCAGTGGGTTAAGCCTCTGCCTTCGGCTCAGGTCATGATCCCAGGGTCCTCAGATTGAGCCCCGCACTGGGCTCTCTGCTCGGCAGGGTGCCTGCTTCCCCCTCTCTCTCTGCCTGCCTCTCCACCTACTTGTGATCTCTCTCTTTCTCTCTGTCAAATAAATAAATAAGATCCTTTAAAAATAATAAATAAAATAAAATGTACAGTTCAGTGGAATTAAATACATTCACAATGTTGTGTAACTATTACCTCTCTTTCTAGAGTGATTTCATCATCCCAAACAGAAACTGTACCCATTAGACAATAAATTCCCTTGTCCCCTGGAATCCCCTATTCTACTTTTTGTATCTCTGAATTTGCCTATAGCTCATATATGTGGAATCATGTAATATGTGCCCTTTGTGTATGGCTAATTTTACTTAGCATAATGTTTTCAAGATTCATCTACCTTACAGCATGTGTCAGAACTGCATTACTTTTTATGTCTGAGTAATATCCCTATTGTATGTACATATCATATTTTGTATATCCATTCATCTGTTGATGGACACTTGGGTTGTTTCCACCTTTTGGCTATTGTGAATAATGTTGCTTATGAACATTGGTGTACACATCCCTGTTTGAGTTCCTGTTTTTAGTTATTTGGGGTATATGCCTAGGAGGGAATCATTGTGTCACATAAGAATTCTGCTTAACTTTTTGAGGAACCATCAAACTATTTTGCACCACAGTTTCTTTTTTTTTTTAAGATTTTATTTATTTTTAGAGAGAGAAAGAGAACATGAGGAGCAGGGGAAAAGGCAGAGGGAAAGGGAGAAGCAGACTCCCTGCTGAGCAGAGAGCCAGCAGGGCTCGATCCCAGGACCCTGGGATCATGACCTGAGCTGAAGGCAGAGGCTTAACCCACTGAGCCACCCTGGCACCCCTCCACCATCCTTTCTTATGTCATCTATTTATCTCAGCAATATCTAAAAATAGCTGCCCTTATATTATTCTTTGTGGGGGCTGGGGGTGTGCACGAGCACCTTCTTTTCTTTTGATAAATCTTGACGAACTTTTCCAATCTTTTACTATTACAAATAATGTTGTCAAGATATAGTCTTGCAGGGACGCCTGGGTGGCTCAGTTGGTTAAGCAGCTGCCTTCGGCTCAGGTCATGATCCCAGCGTCCTGGGATCGAGTCCCACATCGGGCTCCTTGCTCCGCAGGGAGCCTGCTTCTCCCTCTGACTCTGCCTGCCACTCTGCCTGTGCTCGCTCTTGCTCTCTCTCTCTGACAAATAAATAAATAAAATCTTAAAAAAAAAAAAAAAAAAAAAAAAAAAAAGATATAGTCTTGCATAAGTGATTTCAAAGTGGAATTGGTCAAAGCATATTTGCATCTTGGCAGATACTGCAAAACTGTCCTCTGTGCTGATCATTTTCCTGTTTGCTCGCAGCATCTCCAGCAAGGAGAGACTACATGCTCTGCTCTAGATCAGGCTTCTTTCTTGCCTTTCCTTGCGCCATTCTGTATCTCAGGGCCATATATCTGCAAACTACATTTCCCCACTTCCCATGCCAGTTGATAAAAGGGGAGATCCTGTCATTCTCTTCTATTTCCCCACCTCTTCACTTGGTCTCTCTGCTTCTCCTTCTCCCTCCCTGCTGACACCAATTCAGGAGGCATCTCTGGAAGTAGCTAACTGACCTCAGAGATCCCAGCTTTGGCTAGCTGCTCCTCCACAGTTCCCGCCTCAACCAAGCAGCCCCTCCTCTGCAGTCCCCTTCTTGGTGTCTCCAGCATCTTGTGCAGCTACCTCGATGGCACAGCTCTGGTGGTATGCCTGTCTGTGGTCACACCACTGCATACCTTTTGTTACCCAGCCCTAGGAGCGGTAGTTTCTTCCTCCTGTTACTAACCTCTGGAGAAGCTCACTTCCCCATCCCACCTTTTTTTTTTTTTTTAAAGTAGGCTTAGCATGGAACCCAGAGCAGGGCTTGAACTCAACAACCCTGAAATCAAGACCTGAGTTGAGATCAAGAGTCAGAGGCTTAACAGACTGAGCTACCCAGGTGCCCCTCAATTTCCCCTTTTTGATCTCTTGGCCCTTTCAACACATTTTCTTTATTAAATCTCCTCTATGTCAAATATCTGCCATGGTCTTTTTCTTTCTCTGGCTGTATCCTGACTGATAATCCTCCAAAGGTTTGTACCACTTAACACTCCCACCAGCTACGTCTGAGAGCCTCACCAAAATCAGGTATTAACTTCTGGATTTTTATCAGTCTGGTAAGTGAAAAATGGGATTTCAATGTAGTTTTCATTTGTATTTCTCTCATTATAAATAAGGTTGGGTAACTTTTCATATGTTTCAAAGTCGTTTGTATTTCCCTTTTTTTATTTGCCTGTTTATGTAATTTTCTCTTTTATTGTATTGAGATATTAGACAATTTCTTACTGATTTCTCAGACCCTTCATATATGAGGGAGATTAGGCCCTTATGATATGAGCTGTAAATATATTTCCCTTATTTGTCTCCTATCTTTGTCTGTGGTGTTTGTGATTTTTTTTTCCCATGAAGACTTTTTTTTATTTTTTTTTTATTTTTTATTTTTTTTTAAAGATTTTATTTATTTATTTGACAGAGAGAGATCACAAGTAGGCAGAGGGGCAGGCAGAGAGAGAGAGAGAAAGGAGGAAGCAGGCTCCCTGCTGAGCAGAGAGCCCGATGCGGGACTCGATCCCAGGACCCTGAGATCATGACCTGAGCCGAAGGCAGGCTTAACCCACTGAGCCACCCAGGCGCCCAAGACTTTTTTTTAAATGTACTCATACTATTATGGCTCCTGGCTTTTGAGTCATAATGAGAAAGGTCCTTTCTACTCCAAATATATTAAGGAATTCTCTCATGTCCTGCTCTAAAAGTTTGTGGCTTCTTAAAGTTTCATAACCAATACCTTCTGTCTTTCTGATATTTTTTCCCTACAAATTTCTTCACCTTTCTGTCCAGCTGCCCAAATATCCTGTATCTTGCAAGTCTCCTAACTTCACCAGATTATTTTGAAGTGTTGATCATTTGGGATCAGTTGTCCCTGGCACGAGGTATACTCTTTCATGAGTAGTTCAAATCTTCTTTTATTTTGTTAATAATTTACTTAGTGGTATAATTTTTTTAACAGTTTTTAAATTGGGTTGTTTTTCTTCTTATGGGGCAGTAAGAGTTCTTTATATACGCTGGATCCAAGTCTTTTATCAGATACATGATTTGCAAATAGTCTGTGGCTCATCTTTTCTTTTGTTTTTAGCACAATTTCTGTTTATTGTATTTGTCATTTTCAAAAGCCATTTTATTTTTTTAAATTTTGTTCATTTAGCCAACATATAGTACATCATTAGTTTTTTGAGGTAGTATTCAGCGATTCATTAGTTGCGTGTAACACCTAGCACTCATTGTAACATGCCATTTTAAATATAATAAATGTCATTTTCTTGATATAAAACGTAAGTAACTATCAAATGTTACACATTTTTTCTGATAAGCGTTTATTTATTTATTTTTTTTATTAACATATAATGTATTATTAGCCCCAGGGGTACAGGTCTGCGAATCGTCAGGCTTATACACTTCACAGCACTCACCATAGCACATACCCTCCCCAGTGTCCATAACCCAACCACCCTCTCCCTACTCCCCTGCCACCCCCCAACCCTCAGTTTGTTTTGTGAGATTAAAGAGTCTTGTATTGATGAAGTTCCAGAACCTAAGTCAGGTTCGGTGGGGTGAGGTTCAGAGCTGACGACTAAAGAAAGAATTCTTAAGACATCTTTGGTGCAAAATGATGGTTTATTAAAGCATGGGGACAGGACCCGTGGGCAGGAAGAGCTGCTGCCCTGGGTTGTGAGGAGTGGCTGGTTATATACACAGGAGTTGGGTAGGTGAGGACAAAGGGGTGTTCAGAAGGGCTATTGGGGTAAAAAAGACTGTCAGGATATTGAAGGCCTGGTTACTATCAAGCCAAGGCCACTTTCCCTCTAATGAGGCACTAACATAAAGACAATTGGGAGTCTCCTGGTGGAATGTTACATTCCTGCTATCAAACGTCCTTGTTAGTGAGATTTAGGTTTTAAAAGAAATTTAACTTTATTTACTTTTCCTTCTACCTCCAGTCTCCTTTGGTTTTTTATGGAGGGAAGGGTGACGTTAGGGCTTGAGGAACTGAGTTATGTATCTTTGGAAATTGGGCTATTGATAAGGTAACTTCTTTGTTGTAAATCTCAAGGACATTTGTAAACCAAGAGAGACTCTTGCCTTGCAGGACTGTGATCTCTGCAAGTTAACTATTTGTTCTTCTTTTAGGGCAGTCAGGGGTGCCTGTGGAATGTCACACATATTACCAAGGGGAGTGGGTGGAGAGGGGGTGCAAGGCGCCAGCCCCTGCTCCGTTCTCAGCCAGCCTCCTGCTCTCTCATCAGTATGGTTTGTCTCCCTCCAGATCCCATCTTATTTCATTTTTTCCTTCCCTATCCCCCAAGGCCCCCCCACTTTACCTCTCAACTCCCTCATATCAGGGAGATCATAGGATAATTGTCTTTTTCTTTTTTTTTTTTTTAAGATTTTATTTATTTATTTGACAGAGATCACAAGTAGGCAGAGAGGTAGGCAGAGAAGAGGAGGAAGTGGGCTCCCCACTGAGCAGAGAGCCCAATGTGGGGGTTCAATCCCAGGATCCTGAGATCATGACCTGAGCTGAAGGCAGAAGCTTAACCCACTGAGCCACCCAGGCACCCTCGATAATTGTCTTTTTCTGATTGACTTATTTTGCTCAGTGTAATACCCTCTAGTTCCATCCGCATCTTTGCAAATGGCCGTCTTTTCATTTTTTTTTTTTAAATTTTTTTTTATTTTTTTTTAAAGATTTTATTTATTTATTTGAGAGAGAGACAGTGAGAGAGCGCATGAGCGAGGAGAAGGTCAGAGGGAGAAGCAGACTCCCCACAGAGCTGGGAGCCCGATGCGGGACTCGATCCCGGGACTCCCGGGACTCCGGGATCATGACCCGAGCCGAAGGCAGTCGTCCAACCAACTCAACCACCCAGGCGTCCCAATCTTTTCATTTTTTTAACAGTGTTTTTGAAATGAGAACATTTTCAATTTGGGTGAAGTCCAACTTTATTTTCTTTTAAGGTGTCATATATAAGATCCCTTTGCCTAACCCAAGGTCATGAAGACTTTTCTCCTATCTTCTATAAGTTTTACAGTTTTACTTCTTATATTTAGCTGTATTATACATTTTGAATTAATTTGTATATGAATAATCCAAAATTTCAAGCACCATTTGTTTAAAAGACATCTCTTTCCCATGTGAGTTTTCTTAGATTATATTTTTAAATATTCTGTGCCATAGTTTAGGTTTTCTACTTTAGGGACCCCATTTATGGGCTTAACAATTTTCCTTGGTTTTTCTTCTGTATTCATCAGCTTTTCCCTGATCCTTCATGACTCTCTATTTCCTTTTTATTTGGAGTCACTTTTCTTACTTCTATATTTCTATGCCTCTCCCTGAGATGTCTGCAGGGTCTAATCTCCCTTGGGCTTCTTTTTATGTTATCTTCCTTTCTAGGGTGTTTTTGTTTTTGCTTCTGCTTTTTTCCTTTGTTTTGCCAGCTCCCATTTCCTCATCTGCACCCAGAGTTCGTTCTGGGAGCATATTTTTGCTGGCACTTTCAGAACTCTGCTCCCATCAAGCTGAGCTCCCAGCTGTCTGCCTTGCTCTGCGCTTCCCCGCAGGTGACTTCTGTTACACTTCACCCCTTCCTGCTTCAGCTCTGGACCGCAATCGTAGTTGCTTTTGGCAGTCATTATGTGTATTTTGAGTCTACAGATTATATCTCTCTTTGTTTTGCTGAAAATTGAGCTGTTTTCCTCCTTTTTGTTGCTTTTGTATGCTATCCAAGAGTAGAAGAAGAAAATTGCCATCTTGTATCTGCACGTTCTTATCTGAGAACCCCAGTCCTGGATCTCTGCTTATTTATCATTCTAATGATTCACTCAGTACCAGAGCTTGAAACTAGTGTCTTCCTACAATTCTAGAAAATTATAAGTTATTTTTACTTCAATAGTTACTTTTTCCCCTTGTCTCTTATACGGCTCCTCCTCAAACTCACTCTATCCTCTATGGGACTCCTCATCCTATTCTTCATATTTTTAAATCTCTCTTCCCTATTTGTCATCTCTCTGAGCTGTATTCTGCATAATTTCTTCTAATCCTCTTGGAAGGGCCTTAGGTAACCACTCTATTTAAAAATTTTTGGCAGCTCCTTATCCCTTTCCCCACTTTATTCTTCTCCATAGTATTTTCCACTATTTGACACAATGTATTTTATGTATCTTGTCTCCACTACTTTTTAAATTCTTTTTTTTTTTTTTTTTTTTTTTTTTTTTTTTTTTTTAAAGATTTTATTTATTTATTTGACAGAGAGAAATCACAAGTAGATGGAGAGGCAGGCAGAGAGAGAGAGAGGGAAGCAGGCTCCCTGCTGAGCAGAGAGCCTGATGCGGGACTCGATCCCAGGACCCTGAGATCATGACCTGAGCTGAAGGCAGCGGCTTAACCCACTGAGCCACCCAGGCGCCCTTAAATTCTTTTTTCTTTAAGATTTTATTGATTTGACAGAGAGAGAGAGAGAGAGATTGAGCACAGGCAAGGGGAGCCTGAGACCGAGAAGCAGGCTCCTCACGGAGCAAGGAGCCCAGTGCGGTACTCAGGACCCTGGGATCATGACCTGAGCTGAAGACAGATGCTTAACAGATTGAGCCACCCAGGCGCTCCTATTTTATTTTATTTTTTTATTCTTAAGTAAACTTTTTTTTTTTTTAATGATTTTATTTGAGAGAGAGAACATGAGCAGGGGGAGGGGCAGAAGGAGAGGGACAAGTAGATTCCCTGTTGAGTGCAGAGCCCTGTGCACTCAATCCCAGGACCCCGAGATCATAACCTGAGTTGAAGTCAGACTCAAAACTGCTAAGCCACCCAGGTGCCCCAAATTCTTAAGTAAACTTTTGACTCATATAAACTAAGTATAACATAGTTATGGAAAAAATACACAATCTCAAGTGTCCAACTCAATGAATTATTGTGAAGCAAAAATAACCCACATAACAACATTCAGACCATGAAATGGAGCCCTGACATCCCAGAGGCCCCTTGAGCTCCTCTACCCTCACTCTCAGCAAGGATAACCACCCTCCTTAACTCCAATTTGTTTTGTCTGGTTGCTAGCTTTATATAAAACAAATCATATAATATGCAGTCTTTTGTGACTGGCTTCTTTTGCCCACCATCTTGTGAAATGGAAACAAAATCTAGATGTTGTTGGGCATGGATCTGGCTGGTTCTCACTGCTGTGTAGTAGTCCACTGGGCAAATATACCATAATTTATTTTTTCCTTCTACTACTGAGGGAGATTTTGGTTATTTCCTGTTTTGGACTATTACAAATCATGCTGCCATGAACCTTTTACAATATGTCTTTTGATAATGCCGTGGTTTCCTCAGTTTTCTTCTGTATCCATCAGCTTTTCCTTTTTGGTTGGGTGTATACCTGGAAACAGAGCTGCAGGACTAGAATGTGTATCTTGGTTCTGAGCTGCTCATTTTCTTGAACTTCCTTTATTTAAAGTCCTTTGAGACTTTAAAGTTAAAGAAATCCTTCTTTGCTTCCTCCAGTTCCCTGGGGCACTACCAACCAAAGACAATTTTAAAGTTTCTCCAGACTACACAGGTGATATGAATGCAGAATACAACCTGCATGAGGCCTCATTTGCAGTAACAAATGTTGGGGGGAATTTCCTGTTCTCTCTACCCATGAGCCATGCTGGACCTGGGCTGGTTTCTTTGCTATCGTCTTCTGTGCAGTGGATTATGTGGATTATGTCTCATTTCAGAGTGCCAGCTTTGCATGGCATATTCATATCCTAGGGCTGCCCTAACAGAGCACCACAAACTTGGTGGCTTAGAACAACAGAGACTTATTCTCTCACAGCTTTGGGGACTAGAAGTTGAAAGTCAAGGTGTTGGCTGGGTTAGTTCCTTCTTTCTTACTTTATTTTTTAAAAAAGATTTTATTGGGGCACCTGGGTGGCTCAGTGGGTTAAGCCTCTGCCTTCTGCTCAGGTCATGGTCTCAGGGCCCTGGGATCGAGCCCCGAATCCCCCGAATCTGGCTCTCTGCTCCGTGGGGAGCCTGCTTCCCCCTCTCTCTCTGCCTGCTGCTCTGACTACTTGTGATCTATCTCTCTCTCTCTCTCTGTCAAATAAATAAAATCTTAAAAAAAAAAAAAAAAGATTTTAAGTAACCTTTATATCCACTGTGGGGCTCAAACCTACAACCCCAAGATTAAAGGTTGCATGCTCTACCTACTAAACCAGCCAGGCACCCCAGAGTTGGTTCCTTCTGATAGATCTGTGCCTCTCTCCCAGCTTCTGGAGATTGCCTGCAATCTCTGGTGCTCTTTGCATGAAGACACAGCTCTCCAACTCTGCCTCTGTCTTTACGTGGTGTGCTCCCCTGTGTCCCTGTATCTTCACATGGCTCTCTCTGTGTCTCTCCTTTCTCTGTGTCCCTCTCGTCATCTTCTAGGAACATCTGTATTGTGTTAAGGCTCTAACCTACTCCAGTATGACCTCATCTAGACTAATTCTAGTTGCAATGACCCTATTTCTAAATAAGGTCACATTCTGGGGTGGTGGGGTTAGAATTTCAAAATACCTTTATAGGGAGCAAAGTTCAATCCCATAACACATGGGATCTCCTGTGAGACTGCTCACCATGGGCAGTGGTAGGCTTTCCCTGATGAACACTCTGCCCTGGCCCTTGCCAAAGAGAAGCAGAAGTTCTCCAGGATTTGCCAGAAGCTTAGCAGGCAAAAGTCAGCTTTGCTTTCGCTTGCCTCACAGAGTTTCTGCTTTTACTTTAAATTTTTTTTTTTAAGATTTTATTTACTCATTTGACATTAGAGATCACAAGTAGGCAGAGAGGCAGCAGAGAGAGAGGAGGAAGCAGGCTCCCCACTGAGCAGAGAGCGTGATGCAATGCGATGCGGGGCTTGATCCAGGACCCTGGGATCATGACCTGAGCCGAAGGCAGAGGCTTTAACCCACTGAGCCACTCAGGCACCCCGAGTTTCTGCTTTTACTTTATTTTGGCTTCTGTGGATTTCTTTTCTTACATCAAGTCAGCACTACAATTCAGAAAATTTTTTAAATGAACTTATGTTTCATCTCCCTTCACCCCTCATTTCAATAAGGAACATGACCTGGGAACCCAGTTTGCCAACCCCATCACCGTTTGTATCCATACTTGCTCTCCTGACCCTGTGCCTCTGTCCTGGCAGGCCCTTCATGTGAGATGCTGCCCACCCTGACCAAACCCTGGGTCTCCCTCTAAGGTCCCTGGGTCTCCTCACTTCTCCTCTGCCTCACAGACCACCCCAAAGGGAGACCCTACCTCAAGGGTAGGGTCATCTCACCTGGTCATACCTTAAGGGCATGGGGCCTTGGAGCTAGATGCCTCAGGCAGACTACTGCCCCCCGCCCCAGCCTGGATTTTCCCCATGTATAAAATGGGGACTTTGAAAAGCTATGTGAAACCCTGGGCACAATGAATGCTCAAAAGGCCAGCTGTGTTCATCAAAGTGCATACAACTGGCCGGCAACCCACCCTCTTGGCGGGAGGGGTCCAATTAGGATTATTAGCAGATGGTGTCCTTGAAGAATAGAGTAGCTCAGGGAGGGTCCTCTGAGAGGGCACAATAAGAGGAGACCTCCCAGAGTCCCTCAAACACCCCCACACATGTTTGTGTCTCAGGGAACATCTACCATTATGTGCCCTGGTACAACACCAAGCCAGTAGTGGCTGTGATCTCTCAATGGGAAGACGTCAGCTTCCGCATGAACTGCCTCAACCTCCTCCACTTTACTCGGGACCGCCTGGTGAGTGGTACAGAAGGGTGCAGGCGGGGAGTTCTGCGCCACTGCCGCCCATGGGAGGCTTGGGGAACTAAATCACAGTCCTAGGGAGCCAGTCACTCAAGTCACTCATGCATTCCACACCAAGGAAGACAGAAGCATAGAAGCATCAGGCACTGTGCTAGACAATGAAGATGGAAAGCTGCATAAATAGTGCCTAGCCTCCCCATCTGGGAACTTGGATATGCAAACAGCTACTGTAGGGAGTACCCAGAGCTATAGGGGCAGTGAGATTGGGGGTGGAGGAGGGGAGCTGAAGAGAGGATAATCAGAGGAGGTGTTTGAAAAGAAGGTAACATTTGAGCAGAGTCTTGAAGAATGATTTGCTGGGGCCATGGTGGGGGTGCAGAGAAAGGAAGAGCTGGTAAATCCATGGTGACATGAAGTTCCAGGACAGGAAGGGCATGGAGGTGATTTGGAAATAAAGCCAGAGAAACTGGAAGAGGTCAGATCACAAAAGATCTTATGCATCTGCTAAGAAGGAAGTCACTGAACATTTTTAGGCAGGAGAGCCCCCTGCTGCCTCCACCTTAGATATGACTTTGTGCACCTACAGAAGCAAAGCCCTGGGTCAAGACTGTAACCCTTACAGTTCTGCCCTGTCCTGGCTCTTTCCTGCTGTTTATCCTGTTGGGTAGTGGAGAGGGTTGTGGGGATCCTAGCCTTGCAAGGACATGTGATAGCTTTGGACTGACATCCTGAGGTTTCCCCAAAGGCCCCCAAGTCCTGACTGATAACATCTCAGGCCAGTCAGCCCTGTAACCTCTCCTGCATATGAGCCTCCATATGCTCACTTTCTATTTCTCTCCTGCTGGGCAGAAAGCCAATCTGGACACCCTGAAATCCATAAAGAATCCAAGAGACCCTGCTCTGCTCCCCCAGTGGGAGAAGCTGCTGAGGGAGCTGGTGGAGGACTGCAAGTAGGGGAGGAGCGTGCGCACCAGTGCTGGGGCTGAGCTGGTCAGGCTCCCATGGGGTGGGGGTGCAGACCAGCACCCTACAGAACAGCCCCCAACCTCCACCACCTCAAGAAAAGAGCTCTGCTCAAATCTCTTCCCAGCTCAAAGCCCAGACCACAGAGCTGCTTCTCCTCCCGGAAACTGGCACTGACCTCCCCACCCAGCCTGGTCCCAGTTGTCCCTGTACCCACACCTGATGCTCCTACCAAACCAAACTTCTCACATCCTCCATGGTTGGGTTAGCCCCTCTCTCCCTGCTCTCCCCCAACTCCACAGGAGCTCCTCGGCACAGGCCTGGCACACCACATGGGGTTGAGAGGGTGGGAGAGGGGGTGCATGAGAACCAGGGTCCAGGCCAGCAGGGGCAGGGCAGGATCTCGGGTCTAGGAAGTACACGTTGGCCTAAGGCAGGGTGGGAGGTCCTGTGAGGTAAGGTGGAGAGGCCCAGCACCCTCCTTCCCGATCCTGGCCATAGACACCCTCTGCCCTGCATGGCCCATCAGCCCAGAGCCACTGAGCTGGACAAGAAGAGGTGGCAGCTCCGCAGCCGCCTCCTACAGGAACTGTCCCAAAAGGCCAAGGAAGTTAAGCCCAGGAACATGGTGGCCACCGTGGAGGACTGGCTGTACCGCCTCAACGCCGTTCTCCCTGAGGTAGGCACCAGACACACTGGCAGGGGAGGAGGACCTGAAGCCTGCCATGCAGGCCTGATGCCCTCCCACCTCGGCAGCCCCAGATGAGCCTCCCAGACGTGATGATCTGGCTGATGTCCAAGGAGCAGCGGGTGGCCTATGCACAGGTGCCGACCCACAGCATCCTGTTCTCCCCAACAGGGGCTCTGCACTCCGGCAGGTTCTGTGGGAAGACACAGACCCTCGTTCTGCAGGTGGGGAAGCTGAGCATCCTTGGGCCACCCCACTCCTTAGGGGAGGAAAGGGCCCAGAAACACCCCAAGGGAGAAACCCTGAACTCTTAGGGCAAACTCCAGGTGTATCCCCAAGGGCACACCCACTTTGTCTCTCCTGGGCCCTTTAGCAGGTGAAATAGGGTTGAAACAGTCTCCAGAGGAAGGCAGGGGACAGCGGCCATCATCATGTGGTTGATGCCAAGTCCACATCCCTCATAACTGTTCCTCAGATTCATCTCTTCCATCATCCTCACACCACACTTGGTCCAGTCCCTTGTCATCTCTCCCCTGGACCAGGATTGAGTGCTTTCCAAACATTTAATGCCTACAAGGCCTGGGCACCGGCTCGTCATATCAGATGCAGGCCATAAATAAGGCTGGTTGACCAGCACTATCACAGCCCCTCCTCTCACCCTTCCCCCGCACTCAGGAGACAGGTGGGGGATACTCCCTTCCTCCCAGAGATGTCCTTTGTTCCCCACTGCTTCCTGGAGAATGCCGAACCACCCTGGCCTGGCCCCAGCCCCTCCCCACTGCAGGCACCTTCTCAGGGCCCTGTATTCTCAACAGCCAGGCCGCCCTGGGCTTCCCCACGCCCAAGCCTGCCTGCCCTGGGTCCTTTGCATTGTGGAAGGCCCCTGGTATGCCCACTTTCTCATCCTGCAAGAAGTCCTTCTCATCCTGCAAGAAGACTTTCTCATCCTGCAAGAACCACTGAGACCTGACTCCTGGCTCTACCACTTACTGGTCTGTGTGACCCCAGACCGACCCTTGACCACATCCAGGCCTCAGTCTTATCCTCTGTAAAATGGGCCTGGTGAAAATGATGTGCAGCCCCATTCCCCATGCCCCACCATGGAGGTGTGAGAGGATCCGAGTGTATCCTGCACATTCGGCACTTACTTGTCAATGTCACCACCATCACCACTTCCCTTTGGAGCTTCCCCAGGCTCCCTGGGTGGCACCACCCGTCTTCCCACAAACCCCACCAGCCTCTCTCTGTGATGCATAGGGTTGCAGGTATAACCATGTGCATATTAACTCCCTCTGGAAAGCAGGAACTCTGCAACATTCACTTTAAGCCCCAGCACCCAGGGCTCAGTGTGATGGAGCAGGTGTGTGTACCCCTCCCTCCCTCCCTCACACCCCTGCCCCCCGGGGGACATGCACCCCTATGGGGTCGACCTGCTTCTGGTTTAGTACCCAGAGGGTGAAGGACAGGACATGCTGCCAGCCCACCTCCGGGTCTGCATGTGGTTTGGCAACATCTCGGACAGCAAGAATCTGCAGCTGCTGCGCGAGGGTGAGGTGGTCGTGTATGCAGAGACGGTGAGTAGCGCCCTGGTGCAGTGGAGGGGGTGGGGGGGGCGGGGGGCAGCAGGTGGGGAGGCCAGGCTGCCAGAGCCCAGCACCAAAGGTGGAGAAAACCATCACCAGCAGAATCTGAGCATTATGAGATGGGCTTTGATAAACACAGGTGGCAGCCTAGAGCAGCCTCCGATGTTGACAAGCCATGGGCATGTGGTGATAAAAGGGGCAGCTGGGTCGTCCCCTAGGGCCAGTCACTCTCTCCTTGATGGAGCTTTATTGGGAGTTTCTCCCAGTTACTTCAATGCATGTGAGGTGACGTCTCATTTGTCGCCAACCTGGCAGCCTAGGACCCCTGCAGACTCCAGCGGGGTTGGAGGGCAGTTTTTCAGGCCAGTCTGGTGGTTCTGGGGAGGGAGGGGCCTGGAACATTCAGAGCAGCAAGTGGGGCATCTTCCCAGAGAACCACAGATGCATGGGGTGGGTGGGCAGCCAGTCAGAGACTGCTCTAGAACGAGAGGAGGGAAAGATGACCCTTGCTGCCCTGGGGGAGGACATGGCACAGGAGAAAGCTCTCAGAGCAGAGGGAAAAGAGTTCAAGAATTTTCAGCTTTTTATTTTACTGGGTCAAAAACTTATTTTTGTGGTTCCTAAGTTGCACACTGTGAATCGATATCTTAACATGAGTAACCAGCCCCAACATAGGCTTGGAGATGTGAGATGAGAGGGGATCTAGAATGAGGTGCAGGTAGCAGGGGCTGCGTGTCCAGCAGGGGAATGTGGGGGAAAGGGCTCAGAGGCAGAAAAGATGTGGTAAGTGGTGGAGCAGCACTAGGTTCCCCGGGTCAGCAGCGACGAGGCTAATGGACCACACTGTAGCACCCCCTGCCCCGGCCTCTAACACAGGCATCCGCCAGCTCTACCCTTCAGCAGTTAAGCATCCTGGGGTAGAGCTGACCTCTGAGCCTCTGTCTCCCCCCTTGTGAAATGGGATCGTGAGGATTACAGGGGACAGTTCATGTAAAACCACAGGCATGGGCCTGGCTGGAGGGGAGGGTTTGATGATAAGCCCTTGGCCCCTTCTTGCCTAAGCCACTTCTAAGAGGCCCCTGCAGCCCAGAGTAGGGGGTCCAAGGAGGGACCCGATGTCCCAGTGTGAGCTGGGGAGGCTGCAAGCTGCTGACAGCCGCCCCTCTCCTAGTACGAGAACCAGGCCAAGTATAAAGACCAGTGGGGACAGCAGGGGCTATACCACTGCCCCAACTTCTCGGACGTCATGGGCCACAAGGCCCTCCCCAAGGAGGATTTCCAGGCACCCCAAGGATGGCACTGGCAGGGGCAGTGGAGAGTGGAGCCTCAGAGGAGGTAAGGCAAGGGGGCAAGCCTAGAGCCTGTGTGCCCCTGGACATGCAGCCTGGGGTGGAGTGTTCTTTTCACCTGGGAGAGCCAGTTAACCACAGCTCGGGGAGGTGGGCACGTGGCCATTGTAGCCTGCTCCCAGAGGCTGGGATGCCCAAGAGGAAGGGCCCAGCCCACCACCCTACCCTGGAGGCCAAGCCCCACAGCCCAGCCTTACCCATAGCAGGCTGCCAGGTAGGGGAACACTGGGCCAGCAGAGGACAACCTGGGAGCCTGAAAGTTTGGGGAGATGTGCTGGAAACTTAGGGTCTCGCTGCCCCCAGACTCCTCCTGGACGTAGACATCAACAAGAGCCAGGTGCTAGAGGAGGTGTATGAGAACCAGTGTCGTGACACCACGGGGGCCTGGGTGCCGGCAGCCATCCCAAACACAGATATGGTAAGCAGGGGCCAAAGCTGTCTTGGGGGACAAGCAGTGCATGCAGGTGGGCACCTTGGAAGCTGGGTTGTCTGAGTGGGAAGAGCACTGGACCAAGTGAGCCCCCACATGCTGCGCAGGAGCCTGGGTGTGCGCTGATGGCATTAGTATCCCAAGGGGGCAGGTAGAGGTACCTTTAAGAAGACTATAAGGGACAAGGTAGGGAGCAGTGTTTCCTTCGTAGGCTTCTTCCAAAGGTAGTGCTTACTCAGGAGAGAATCTGTCTGGGGCTAGTCTAAGCCCACACCATCTGAAAGAACTTCCTATGATGATGGAAATGTTCTATGTCTGCACCGTCCATCTATCCAGTGGCTAGCAAGTACCTGAAATGCGGTACTTGTGAGAGTGAGGAACTGAACTTTGGCTTTCATTTTATTTTTTTATTTTTTTAAAGATTTTATTTATTTATTTGAGAGAGTGAGTGAGCATGACCAGGAGGGAGGGACCGAGGCAGACTCCCCACCAAGCAGGGAGCCCAACACGGAACTCGATCCCAGGACCCTGGGATCATGGCCTGAGCCAAAGGCAGATGCTTAACCCACTGAGCCACCCAGGCGCCCAATTTTGTTTCATTTTAATTAGCTTACACTGAAGTGGTCCCAGGAGGTTGGTGGCTACTGTGTGTCGGACAGTGCGGATCAAACCCATCTCTCAGGCATACTACCCTCCCCTCCTCAACAAGGTCAGAGTGGGTTTGGACAGGTGGCAGCATCTAGCTGAGATCAGTCACACTGTTCCCCTTTCACAATCATTAGTATGGGTATTTCCTATTTATGGTACTGATTTGCCACTGATAGTGGCTATAATTAAGTTTCCTTTTAAAAATACGTTTACTGGGGCGCCTGGGCAGCTCAGTCATTAGGCATCTGTCTTCTGCTCAGGTCATGATCCTAGCTAGGGTCCTGGGATCGAGCCCCACATCGGGCTCCCTGCTCAGCAAGAGGTCTGCTTCTCCCTCTCCTTGTCCCCCTGCTTGTGCGCGCCCTCTCTCTCTCCCTCTGACAGATAAATAAAATTTAAAAAAAAAAAAATTTACTAAGGGTGCCTGGGTGGCTCAGTCGGCGGTCTCCCTGCTCGGTGGGGAGCCTGCTTCTCCCTCTCCCACTCCCCCTGCTTGTGTGCGTGCCCTCCCTGTCAAATAAATAAAATAAAATCCTTAAAAATATATATATTTACCATTTGAAAAGGCAAGTCAGTACAGCGCGCTGAGTGGACAGGTGGGTGGCATCAGAAGTAGTAAGCACTGTCTGCTCCAGGGGGCAGGAAGCACCACGGCCACGGTGGTTGAGGGAGTGAAGATGGTCTCCCAGCTCAGATGCCCCCAGCCTGCCCTGTCTATCCACCCTCAGAATGGAGAGCCCGTGGAGGCCCGGGAGAATGTGCAGTGTCCCCGAGGCTGGCATGTTAAGGAGAGCTGGATCGTGGAGCTGAACCACGCGGTGGACAGTGAGGGTCAGTGCTCTGGCGCAGGCGGAGGGAAGGAGGCCCTGGAGCTGCCAGGGACTGACACTTCCCACGGCCTCAAAGGAACCGAGCTCTCAGGTGGGATGGGCCTGAATTTCCAGGGGTGGCCCAACCTCTGGACAGTGGGGTCTCCACCCTTTCTATAGACATAGGCCCCAGCTTTCAGACAGGGCAGGTTGTAAGTGCCTCCTGAGCACTTTCTAGAAAGAGGAAAATGGTCAGGGAGCCTGGGTTCACCTGCGGTAGTAGCTCCAGGCAAGGAGTGATGGGCTGGAAGTCCAAAGTCCTGGGCTCAAGACGTTGACTCTGCTACATATGGGCTGGGTGACCGTGTGTGGGTCACAGGACGTCTCTGAGCCCTGCCTTCCTCATTCATAAGATGGGCAGTTGGGCCCAAGTATACCATCCTTTCTCACACCTCAGGGCCCGAGACACCTAAACAGGAGGGAAAGCCTTTTCCCGTTGGCCTGCCTTCTTGGGCCCATTTTTCAGGCATGTCCATACCTCCCAGCCCATGGCCACCTGGGCACCCACAGGCTGTGGCCCTGCCCCTGCAGGCTGGGAATACGGAGTGGCGATTGAGCCGTCGGGCCAACCTCGGGTCTGGAACTCAGTGGAAAAGACCTACTACTCATGCCGCCGGCGGCGCTGGGTACGTGTGCGCTGCCGGAACCACGGGAAGCTGAGCCTGGAGGAGGAGACCCTCTCCTTCCTGCAGCTGGTGAGAGGGCTGCCTGGGTGGGTGCCATCGCCCACACCTCATGCCATGGTGGGAAGGTGACATTCTGCTCCCCTCCCCACAGCACCACCCCATCCCAGCCAAGGATGAGGATGGCTGGGAGTATGGCACCTTTGGCTCCAAGTTCCATCTGAACCCTCAGCCCCAGAGCCAGTTCCGCCGCCGCTGCTGGCACCGCAGGATGGTCCCGAACAAGGACAAGGGCATTGCACCCATATTCCGCCTGGAGGGATCCTTGGTAAAGCCTCTGTAGTCTAGGTGACTCCTCCTTGCAACCCCACCTCCCAGAGCTGGGGCCCAGCCTTGGGTGTGGCAGACAGCAGAGGACAAACCATGGTTGGGGCACTGACAGCTGAGGGGTGGGAGAGAGCATGCCCCAGGTCCACAACCTTGGGCTAGAAGGGAAGGGTGACTAGGAGAGACAAGAAAAGCACCCAAGAACCTCAGGGAGAATGTCCTGGGCACAGGATATGGATCTGAAAGAGAAGGGCAGGAAAGAAGAGATGAGGCTGACACAGGCTCCAGACAAAACAATCAGGAGCTCCTGGAGGCCTGCCCAAGAGGACATCCAGCTACATGTCCTACCCTTCATCTACTGCATCTTCAACAGTGAGCTTTGAGAATCTGCTCAGGTGGCCCCAGGGACCCTGCATCCGAGGACAGGCAGTGGGGAGGGGCCGGGGCGGGGATCCTGGGGGCAGGTGATGGACATGGTTCCTCTCTTACCCAGAGCCCCACTACTATCAGCTTTTCTGCTACATCTACCAGGCCCGGAACCTAATGTCCAACCAGATCCAGACATTCCAGGGTAGGCTACAGGCACCCTTTCCTCCCCAAGCTCCTGGGGACCCCTGAGGTAGCCACCCAACAGCATAAAAAACATGACAAGGAAGGGGATGACACTCATGCAGACCCCTCTCCCCAGCAACTGAGGGCCCTGCCTTGGGAAAAAGATAAAAACAAGGAGTATAAGGTGGGGCTGTTCTTGAGAGGTGTGCCCAAAAGTGTGGAATCAAGGAGGAGGTGCTGGGGAGGCTTCACCCTGGTGGGGACCACTTAGCTAGGCCTTGAAGAGGGAAGAGGAGTTTTGTGGCAGAGGACTAATGAGACGGGAAGACAAAAGAAAGGGTGACCCACGGTGGGACCCCGTGTTCCTTGTGTCAGAAGCTGACAGAAGGGGTTGGGGAGGAGGTGTGGCGATTTGCAGCCCTGGGCACGAGGACCCAGTGAAGCTTTCAGGAGAGTCATGTGCTCCTACCCGCAGCACTGTTTGTGAGAAGCAGGTTGCCAGGTGAGGCTCTGGGCCGGGTCTGTGGGTGTTTGCCGGGAGCTGTGTCCACTGGGCATCAGCATCCACATAGAGAAGGCCACAGGACATCCCCTGACACCACAGTCGATGCTGTGAAAGGACTCGCTGTTGCTGTGGAAGGCCAGCCCCATGTAGCTGCTCCTCAGATCTCTTCCAGAGGAGCCATGGGGCTTCTACCCCTGGAACACCCAGATCTCAACCAGGCGGTATAGAGAGATGTGGCTGAAACTAAATGGTCCCCGCTGTTCACTCTGCAGCTTGCACTGTGGTGGCCTTCTGGGCAGCTGTCCGGGGCTGTGGCCACCCAGCCTGGGCTTCCCTGGATCTCTAGTCCAGTGGTGGCAGCTGCCAGAGAGGAGCACCTCGCTTGAGGGCTCAGTGGCAGGACCCTCTCCTCTCCTTCTACCCACTCCCCAGTGCCCTTCATTCGGTTGGTCTTCTTGAACCATAGCCAGTGCACCCAAACCCTGAAGAGCTCTGCAGCCCCAACGTGGGCCCAGACACTCATTTTCCAGCACCTTCTTCTGTACGAGAACCCTGAAGACACCAAAGCAAGCCCTCCACTTGTGGTCTTGGAACTGTGGCAGCAGAACGCCCAGGTAAGGTGGGCCAGACTGGGCAAAGTGGCTGAGTTTTTATTTTAGAGGAGAATATACCAAATGCGTTCTAGGGGGAGCCCGATTCGTGGAGAGCATCACGTCAACAGAAATGCCAGCCCTTAACCAAGAGTTCTTGGCACCCTGGGGGAAGGGCCAGAAACCTGCCAGCTTGGCCTCGGTGTTTGGTGAACTTCCCCTTCCCTGCAGGGAAAGGAGAGCTTGTGGGCCCGGAGCATGTGGTCCCCGGTGGTCTGGCTGGATGTCCAAAAACGGACCCTGCCCCCTCTGAGGTGGCACCCCCTTGTAAAACTGCTAGGGGAGAAAGAGGGTGAGATCCTGGTGTCCTGTGAGCTGATCCTTGAGACCGAGGTATGGGCTGGGGGGGGTGAGATGCTCGGGGGCCCCCACCCTGCCCCACTCCCCTGCCTCAAGTTCCCACAACCAGTCAACCCACTGAGGGAAGGCCTGGAACCTGGAGCCAGCACACTGGGCTTGGCGATGCCTGCCTGCTGCTGCCACCGGGCTCCAGAGCCGCCTCCCTGGAGCCCTGCTAGGGACTTGGATTGGGGGTGGGGTGTAGGAGGATGGGCCAACTACAGCCTCACACACCTTGCTTTCCCACCTCACCCCTTCAGAGTGTCAAAGAGAGGCCGCCAATCTTAAGTGTTCCCTGGAAGAACGGAGTCTACACACTCCCCAAGAGCATCCAGCCAACACTAAAGAAAATGGCTGTGGAGGTGATGAGGGTATGGGGAAGAGAGGGCGGGCACCCCCCAGAGCAGTTGGGCACCGTGGGGCTCTCCCTGCAGACTCTCCTTGGGCCCTCCTGACTATTTGAGGCAAAGCTTGGACCCCAAAAAGACACTGTCTGAGAGACGGAGGGAGACAGGAGAGACATGAAGGGCAGAAGCTCTGCTAGAGTACCTGAAACTGTCTCAATGCAGAGCTCTATGGCGGGTCATAGACAAAAGGCTTTCGTGTTCACCATCTCACTTGAGCCCTTCCTGCCCCTCTGCAGTAGGGGCCACTTTCAGACAAGAAAGCTGAGGCTCTGAGAAACAAGCTAGCCCAGGCAACATGACGCAGGGGAAGTGGCAGAGCCGGAATCTGGGCCTGGCCCCGCCTGCCTCCAAGTGCCAGCATGTCTCTCACCTAGCTTTCGACAGTAGCCTGGAGGTCCCCACACGGAACTTCTGTGCTCAGCCATGAATCTGGCGAAGATCAAAAGATGGTCAGGTCCTCCTGGCCCTGGAGATGCCCCCTAAGATCAGGCAACCCCACTCTGGTCCACAGAACAGGCCTCCGTAAGAGCATGGACATTTGCTGGGGTGCCCAGTGTCTGTTGAGCGCACTGAACGACCGTGGAGTTCTATGGGATCCAAGTTGGCAATGAGCTAAATGGCAACAAGGACACCCAAGGAATCTGGGGTACCCCCTACTTCTGTGAGCCCTCAAGGCAGCCAGCCTCAGGAACTCCCTCCTGAAGACTGCAAGCCAAACAAAGAAGCAGGGGAGGAAGGGCAATACCTCAAGGGCCCTGGAGGCCAGTGAAGGATAGTCTCAGTAGCCAGAGGGCACTCCCTCACGGAGGCTTTGAGGACAAGCACTGATCCCTCATGGGACAGGACACCTGTGCTAGCCTTCAGACTCTGACTTCATCCAGCTCATTTCCTGGCCCCAGATGCCACCTGATGCACCATCACTCCCAGGACAGAACCCTCTATGGCCAGGACCCCATTAGAGGCCCCAGCTGCCACTTGCCCTGCCCCTCCTCTGTTCCGGCAGATTCTGGTCTGGGGCCTTCGGAACATGAAGCAGGTGCATTCCCCCCAGCTCCTGGTAGAATGCTGGGAAGAGTCCCTGCAGACAGAGCCCATCAAGGACTTCCAGACCAACCCTAACTTCAAGCAGTCAGTCCTCTTCCTCACGCTGGTAAGGCGACCTGGGGCAGAGCAGGGGCTGGGGCAGCCCTTTCCTCCCATGAGCCCTCATGCTCCGCCTCTCCTTGGGGCTGTAGTTCATCCCCACAGAGGAAGCCTATGCGCCACCCCTCACACTGAAGGTGGTGGACAATCAGGACTTCGGCCAGCAGACCGTGGTGGGTCAGGCCAACATCCACTCCCTACAGCCCTACTTCTGCAACCCCTGGGCTGAGGACTACGTGCCTCCACAGCTCCCAAGTACAGTCCTTTCACCCTGCCCTTCCCCAGCCCTCACCTTCAAGCTGGCACTGGGAGTGGGGGCGGACCTGGCTGCCCTCTGGGCTGGTGTCCCTCCCCCTCACTCTTCTCTCTCTCCTGAGATTCATGATTGCTCTCTCTCCACACAGTGCTGTCTGTGAACAAGTACCAGAAGGTGAGTTAAGGGCTCAGGGTCTCCACCTTCTCCCAATCCATCTACAGGGGACAACCCTTGTCCCCAAGCAGGGGTGGAGATAAAACAGAGCTCTGATACGTGTGTTCCTGGTGTACATGAGAACCCTAAAGTTGTGATTCTCCACCTGGACTACACATTAGAACCGTCTGAGAGTTTAAAGAAATCCTCATGGGCCAGGCCACTGACCTGTTCCATCAGGATTGCTGGGGAAAGCCTCAGGCATCAGCAGTGTCTCCAAGCCTACACCCCCTCCCCGGTGATTCCAGTGTTTCCAAGGTTCAGAACTACTCCTCGAGAGCAGCACTTATCAAACTGAATGCACAGGAATCCTGGGGACATCTTGAGCAAAAGCAGGTTCTGATTTAGTAAGACTGGGGTTCTGCATTTCCGGGCCCTTCCAGAGTTCTGTCTGTAGCTGAGGCCCATGAGGGTAAGAACTAAGTTTACCCTCCTCCTGGTTCCATGTGTGCCAATCCCTGAATCAAAAGGGCTCTGTGAAGAGTCAGGGAGCCAGGAAAAGAAGCCCTGCCTTCCATCCCTTTTTCCTGGGGGGTCAGAGACAGTGAGCAGACTAGGTCAGCATGTGGTGCCTCACCTTGCTCTCCTGCTCTCATTTTTCAGCTCCTAGATTACTTCTATGAAAAGTTCTGGATCAGTCCCAGCAAAGCTCAGGTGATGCAGGCTCAGCCCTAGGGAACAAGGAACCACTCTGGGCAGCTCAGGGAGGCGGTGGGTGCAGCATGACCCTGGTCAGGGGAGGGCTCTGGTGCCTTCTCCCCAAGGGCCAGAATGAGCTTCCCTGCCAGGATCAGTACCAGCATGAAGTGGACTGGTGGAGCAAGCTGTTCTGGGCCACGGGAGATGCTAAGGCCCTGCAGTACAAGTACAAAGACTACCATACCCTGAAGGTTTGGAGATCTCTGGGAGGGGAGACTGCTGAGACACACAATGAAATCTGCTGGGGGAGACCAGCAGACCTCGCCCTGATGCCTCTAGGAATGACAGGGTCGGGGGTGAGGGGTGTCTCCCCAAGACTACAGGCCACACCTCCATCAGACACGCCGTTTGGGGAACCAGAGCTGCCCCATCTACAGCAGTCCGTGCTGACTCTGGGGCCACTGACTGGGTAAATGCTTCAAAGCGAGACCCAGGAACTGGTGATCCCTCAACCCCCTGACGGCAGGAATGGTCCTCCCTCAGCTGAGCCCAGGCCTGCTCTCCTCACCAGCCTGGACCCCACACACCCCCTGCAGGTGTATGACTGTGAGCTGGAAGCCGTGCCCGCCTTTGAAGGCCTGCAGGACTTCTGCCAGACCTTCAGACTCTACCAAGAAGAGCCCAAGTTGGACAGCCCTGTGGTAGGGGAGTTCAAGGTGCATATTCACTCCCATGGAACTACCCGTCTCCCATGCCTCTTCCATCCCCCAGAAGATTCTAATCAAAGCCCTGGCCCTCTATGTTCATGGTGGGGATGGGGTAGGGAAGGCTTGAAAAACAGTTTGGGGAGCATGGGATAAAAGGCTGACCAATGCAGGGGTTCAGAGTGACCTCCCCCTTTACATGGGATAGGCAAGACCCTTCTCAATCCAGCTCGGGCCTGTGCAGGTCTCCCAAGGCCCAAGAGCCTTCGAGAACAAGTTCCAGCCTGAAGGGATAGACGGGGTGTGGAATGAGAGTCTGCATCAACAGAAACTGGAAACCCACCTAACCACCATAGTTGTCAGCCCAACATAACCCCCCAAACCTGCTGTTCCCACAAAGCGTCTCTGCTGCGCCCCTCTCTCCCATCCTCGGTGCAGCACACTCTCTCGGGAGCTTTGGCCAGGGGCACCGCAGGGCCAGGCCTGCACTCAACATCTTCCCTCCCCAACACACACACAGGGCCTTTTCCGCGTCTACCCCTTTCCTGAGGATCCAAAAGCCCCCAAGCCCCCCCGCCAGTTCTTGGTTTGGCGCAACAAAGAGGACTTCCCTCAGGAGTGCTTGGTGCGTGTGTACGTGGTTCGAGCCATCAACCTGCAGCCCCAAGATTCCAATGGCCTGGTAATCAGCAGCCCCAGCCCCATGGTGTCCCTCATCTCCGGGACCACCGAACCCAGGTGCCTCCCAAAACTTGCGTCAAGGTCCTGGGGCTCCCTCAGGCTGATACTCCCATGGTTACTTCCCCACAGGCTCCCCCCTGTTGACGGGGACTCATTTCCAGTCCACTTCCCACCCTCCCCAACCAACCTGGACTGACTCTCCATTTCCTGTTGCCTTTCCCTCACTATGACTGAACCCCAGTGTGACCCTTATGTGATCCTGAAACTGGGACAGACAACGATGGGCAACCGGGACAAGTACTGCCCCAACACTCTGAATCCCATCTTCGGCATGTGAGCTGCCCCAACTTTACCCGATCCCACTTCACCACACCCTCACACCCTCCCGCGCTGGGTAGGAGTAAGCTCCAGAAGGCGAAGACTTCTTCCATCTCTCTCTAACCTCTGAGTTCCTAACATGGAGTCTTACACACACTCAGGGCTGGACAGATGGAAGGGTGGTCAGTTCTACTCTCTTTCTCAAATGCTTCACCTGGGAAAGGAGTTCAGGGTCCCATAAGCCAGGCCTGTCAAAAGTTATTTCTAGCCAACCCTGGGGGACAGTTCTTGGCAGGCAACAGCCATCCCAGGCTCTGTTTTCCATATTCACCATGACCAAACAAGGGGCCGTGAAGCTGGACAGGGAGGCCTGCGGACAGCACAGTCTGCAGTCTCCAACACCTCACCCCCAGTATGTTTGAACTGAGCTGCACCATCCCCCTGGAGAAGGACCTAGAGATCCAGCTATATGACTTTGACCTGTTCTCATCTGATGAAAAGATTGGAACCACAATCATTGACCTCGAAAACCGACTCCTGTCTGGCTTTGGTGCCCGTTGTGGGCTCTCCAAATCCTACTGCTAGTGAGTGGACCTGAAGCCAGGCAAGAGAGTAAGGGAGGGGTGGAGGAGGGAGGCCCCAGCTCCCTTAGGAGGAGACTTGCATCTGGGAAACCAGGACCTGAATCTGGCTCCACTCATGCCCCCACTACCACTGTTGATCTGCAGCTCAAAGCAGAATGTTCTCTAGGATGCAAACCTTCCCACCTTTTCCTCTCCCTTAATTCCACAGCGCAGGGCCCTTTAGGTGGCGGGATCAGATGACCCCAAGCTTCCTCCTGGAACGCCATGCCAAACAGAAAGGGTTGCCTCCGCCTTTGTTCAGTCCTGAAGAGGACACTGTTTTTTACAATGGGAAAAAATTCAAACTGCAAAGCTTCGGTGAGAAGTACAGCACACTGTCAGAAGGCACAGATCCAGGCCTCTGACACCAGAGGGCATTTTGCCCTTTCTACCTATAGAGGGCAACCAGGTCCACTGTCCAGGCTGGGGGTAGGGGAGAGGAGGGCAGCTATGAGATGGGAAGGCTCATGATGTTGTGACCATCTCCTTCCACTTCCTTCCATCTAGAGCCCAAGCCCCCTCCTGTTCATTACTTGGGACCTAAGAAAGAACGCCTTGCCCTGTACCTCCTGCACACCCAGGGGCTGGTGCCTGAGCATGTGGAG
Source organism: Mustela lutreola (assembly GCF_030435805.1). NCBI lineage: Eukaryota > Metazoa > Chordata > Mammalia > Carnivora > Mustelidae > Mustela > Mustela lutreola. The sequence continues at coordinate 70,088,894 of NC_081298.1, forward strand.
ACCCGCACACTGTACAGCAATAGCCAGCCAGGCATTGACCAGGTAGGAGACTAGGGGGCTAGATTAGGAGACAAGGGAGCCCAGCCATCCAGGATGCAGCCCAGGACGAGAAGACCATGCATTCACAGCCGTACATACACGGAACCCCAGCATGTTCTACACATGTTCAAAGTGAGACAGTCTAATGATGTCCCTTAGAATGGAGAAATTCAGAACTGTAAAAGTCATCTACAAGAAACCTGGGCCCCCCACATCCATTAGTGGAAAGGCCAAGGTGCCCTACCAGCCAGCGCCAACACTGCCTTAGTCTCTCCTGAGGGAGGTCAGGGGAAGTAGCACCTGGGTCAGATGTGCAGACATTACAGCTCTGGTTGGCCTGTTACTTGCAGGCTGTGTTTTCTCCATGGCAAGGAACCCCAAACAGAAGGAATAAAAATCCCCACGGGCACCCTAATTATCTACTCTCCAGTCACCAGAAGGGCTCACCTCATGCTCCAAATTTCTCAAGCTGATACCACATTCCAGACACTTGAGTTCTCCGCTGAGCACTTTTTAAACCATTCTCATTAAACCTGTTTTCCAATGTGGGGTCAACTTCAAAAGGATAAAATGAGGTCAGACAGTTTGAAGGAATAGATGTATCTACCTTCCAATTTTGGTAGTCTACTCTTTTGTTTCTCACCAATTTTCATCCCTCCTTTCTTAGACCACTGTGCTTGATGGGCAGCTTAATATCCTTAGGCTGGGCTTCCGCAACATATGGCAACCTGGACATTTGGTCATCTAGTTTGCTCTTACTCGGGGCCACTATGCTGGTTAAGAAGTAAAGCCCCAAGCTCCCCGTGGAGCCCTGTCCAGAGAGGCTGTCTAGCATGGCCTGCTAAAGGGTATTCAGCCTCCAGACCCCGGTCACAAGTGACATTCCATCGCCATGCCATCTGTTTTGAATCCATCATACACTGTCCACCTCACTCTGTGCCCTTCTTCCAGCCAACACGAGACAAACGGGAAGCTGGTGGGCGGTTAATAGACTTCCTATCTGAAATCCACTCCACCTCACCGCTAACTCCTCACTCCACCCTCCAGTCGGGGGAACCCAGCCTCAAGAGATCTCAGAACGTGGGATGGGGCTCTGAGACCAGCGTGCTGAGAACAGAGGTTAGCAACTCCCAGCTAGCCAATCCATTTCCACTCTAGGGAAAGGTACAAATGTGGGTGGACATCTTCCCCAAGAAGCTTGGGCCTCCTGGCCCCCCAGTCAACATCAGGCCCAGAAAGCCTAAAAGGTGAGTGACCCACCACATCCATCGCTGTACTTCCCCAGGCACAGGCCACGGGTGTGCAATTCTTTTCCTCTCCCGGAAATCCCGGGAGCTTCCTTCCTCTGCATTCCCCCAAACTGGCATGCCTCGTTTGGGCATGGAGGGCACCACGGCCGCAGGGGGAGCTACTCCTCAGCAAAGCCTCAGAGCCCACCGGCTGCAGGTATGAGCTGCGCTGCATTGTCTGGAAAACTGCCCAAGTGGACCTGAGGAGAAGTTTAACCACCGGGATGAGCGACATCTATGTCAAAGGGTGAGGAAGAGAGCTGGGCTCCAGCAGCATTCCCTCTGAGGTCCCCAGTTGTCTCATCCCTGTGCCTCTGCCCACAATCCTGGGGCATCATCTCTCCACCCCCACCTGTGCCTGGTGGTCTGCCAGGGAGCCCCTCCCACAGGGCTCCAACTCAGGGACAGGGACAATACACGTGAAGCCCAGGTGAAAAGACTTTGGCCCCAGGTGGTTAGCTGGGCTCGAGAAGGACATGCAGAAGACGGATATCCACTACTACTCTCTGACTGGGGAGAGCAACTTCAACTGGCGGTTCATCTTCACCATGGACTACCTGGCAGCTGAGCGTGTGTGTGTGGAGAGTCAGAAGGTAACAGGCCATGTGGGGAGGGCGGGGTGCGCTCCCCTTTCCGCTCCCTCGAACCACAATCCACCCCAGAACCCTTGGAATGTGGCCTCAGGGAGAAAGCTTCTTCCTTGACAGTCCATCACCACTAGGTGGTGGGCTACTGAGGTGGCAGAGGGAAATCTCAAAGGAGACAGGTCAGTCACATGGTTTCTGTCATCCCCCAGGACTACATATGGAGCCTAGACCCCACGGTGATGAAGTTCCCAGCCCGGCTTATCATCCAGATCTGGGACAATAACATCTTCTCCACAGATGACTTCCTAGGTGAGATCCGGCCCAGGGCCCGCAACCACAGGGCAGGGAGCTCCTCCTTGCTGACACCATTTCTTTGGCTCAGGTGTCCTGGAGCTGGATCTGTTTGACATGCCCCTCCCGACCCGGCACGCCAACCTGTGCTCCATCAGGATGATGGAGACTAACTCCAAGTGGCCCTACTTCCTCCAGTATAAGCACTTCTCCCTCTTTAAGAAGAAGACCATAACAGGCTGGTGGCCTGCCCAGGTCCTCGATGGTGGCACATGGCACATGTCGGTAGGAGCTGGAGAGGGTGTCTGTTGCACAGGACTGCTATGCCACATAACTTGGCTCTAACAGACTTCTGGGGACCTGAGCTAAATTCCTTTTCCTTTCCTAAATTCCTTTTCTGGGCCCTGGAAGGGGCCTTAAAACTATCCTCACACACACTCACACACACACACACACACACACACACACTCACACACACACACACAAAACAAACAAACAAAAAACAGTCTCACATCTGCTGTAAAGAGCTCAGCCTCCCACCGCCTATGGTGTTTCTAGGGTAAAGTGAAGATGACGCTGGAGATTCTGTCAGAGAAGGAAGCCTTAATCAAGCCAGCAGGGCGAGGCCAATCAGAACCCAATCAATACCCTACACTTCATCCTCCCCTGTAAGAGCCTGCGGGACAAAGGCACCAAATCTTTCCTCCTCATTCCCGGAGCTGAGCTGCTGGGCCCAGCAATTTGTATGGGGTGGTGAGCAGTGGGCCTACAAGTGGAGAGGGGTCATTACTCTCCAACACCCAACCTCAGTTATGAGGAGGAAAGAACAGCCTGGGGGAAAGGGGTACAGAGGGACACACAAGCAAGCAAAAGTTGCTTTTTAAAAAAGAAAGCTCTTTGCTGTGCATTACTTGACCTGAAGTTTCCCTCTGTGCCTCCATCCTCTGACATCTCCTCTGCTCATGCACAGACGCCCCAACACCTTGTTCATATTACGGTCACCTGTGACAATCCTCTGCCGCGTTTTCTGGAAACGCTACCACTTCAAAATCATCATCGGTGCAATCATATTTATTATAGCACTTATGCTGTTCAACTTTATCTACTCTGCACCGGTGAGTGACCACCTTGGGGAGAGGGACAAAGGCACTAGTTGCTCTTGGTAGGACTCTGAGGAGACAGCCTCAAGTCGCTCCCTCAGGCTAACTGTTGTCTTTTCTCTCTAGAACTACTTGGCCATGAGCTGGGTCAAACCTGAACTTCGGCTGAATGCTCCCATTAAAACACCCACGAATATCATGAATCCGCCAAGCAGCAGCAATGCCCACTCTTCCATCCTCACCAGCCAGCATCAGAACCTAAATTCTACAACAGACCATGAGCTGAAACTCCTCCAGGGACCTATGAATCGCCTGCAAGACATTTTTCCAGAACTTCCAGCCCCACAAGACTAATTAGTCCATGTCTGCCTGGCTTTTCTCCAGCCCATCATTGGCCCTACCCTCGCGCTTCCTACTAGTTCTCATTTCTGTCTTCTAGGACATAGGCTGGGGGCTTCTGGGACATATGCAAAGAGGGGCATGTTCTGTTAGGAAACCACTTCCAACAAGAACAGAGTTATTGTTGTCATTTTCCCACTGAAGTAAACACATTTTGTCACAAAGAGCTACCCTGTAATTTAAGGGAGTTGAAGAAACTATGAAAGCATGACTCACAAGGACAGGGAACAACATCATCTTTATCTAACACCTCTAGTCCTCAGGGTCTCCTCTAAGAGGCTCTGAAGTCAGAGGGAAACCAAAGGAATGGGGGACTGTGGAGAGAAATGGCCCACGTGGTGGTAAGCAGCTTGCCAAGGCCTCTGCTCTGACCCTTATTGTGCATGTACAAAGCCTTTCCCTCCTCTAGGGCACGCCTGGGATTCGAGGGCCCAAAACAGTATTTGGTCCCATTCACAATGGGAAATCCTTGTTTCTAAGAACAAAAAGCAAGCACTATGGCAGGACCTACCACGCTCAGTTTCTTTGCATCACAAGTTTCTCAAAGGCTGGCCCCGGGTTGGGTGGGGACTGTACTTCATGTCTTCCCCATCCTCTTTGAAAAGCCACAAGGAGCCCATGAGCTGGAATTGCACAGAACTCATCAACTCAATCATTACGCGCACATATACCCTCCCCCATGATGAGACCCCTTCTTCCTACACCACTGCCTGCGTCATCTCAAGAGCCCTCCGAGGTCCCCCCACCACAGGGGTCTAGCCAATCTCACCCTGCCCTCAAAAAAAGAACAGCCCTCTGCTTTGTCAGTTCTAAGTGGTGCTGAGGCCAAGCTCCAGGTCCCCTTTTGTGGGGAAGGTTTGGGAGGATCCCACTTTACTGGCACTTTAGGAGAGCAGTACAGCCTGTGATGCTCACTTAAGCACATGGGAGGGACAGAAGAAAGCCCAACATGACAAACCCATACACAGCCAACGTGACCTCCTTTCCTTCTGGCTGAGCTGAGGGCTTCTTTCCCAACTGAGAAGAAGGCAAGGTGAGGGTTCTCAGGCTTAGAGCTCAGTAAGAAAGCCCAGACCTTACCCCCACCCAAACCACCCCTAAAAGGAAAGACACTGAATTGGAAGCTCATGTCTGGTTTTCATCAGCCATTTTAAGAATTTCCCTTAGGCTACAGAAGTACAGGGCTAGTAGAGCTCAGAGCTCCAGGCCCTCCAGGGAGACTGGCCTACTGGCCATTTTAATCACAGAGCAGACAGGTGAGCAGCACATGACCCCTTGTCAGATAAGGCAGTGGAATAAGGTTTGACCCACAGAGGAGGACACTCAGGCTCTGTTGCTCAATGACAATGAACTCTTCCAGGCACAGAGGACGAGGGTCCATTGCTCCCAGATTTGCAATAGAATAGCAACGGTTTCTCCACCATTAAGAAACAGAAGCCAAGTTTCCTCTTTGGAGAGTATCCAAGCCGAGGCTATAAAAAGGAAGCTTCTTTACATTTTGAACACTCCCAAGTGGGATTTCAAGAGTCATATAAACACCAAACATGGAGTTCATCAGGCTCCAGAGTCCAGAAACATCTCCAATGGCCAGATCACATGGCAGATGCTGCTTCTGGTATTGAAACATGGAGCTGGCCAGTTTCCTAGTTACTCCCCTGACAACCATTAAGTCGTATAAGCTTCTCTTGACTTGCATACCCAACTTCTGGCCAAACCTGACTGAGGGCTTAAAGGAACCAACTGGGAAGGTCACAAACAAACCAACAGAACCAAGATGCGTGCTAAAGAACAACAGCTGGAGCAGTGAGCCAAAGAGCCCTCCACTGTGGCCACCTACTGAGGGTAGTGAAACAACAGTCTGTTCTGCAGCCCAAGGCTCTTTGGAGAGGCATCCAGATGTCTCTTCTAGCTCAGGCTGCATGTGGAGAGAGCAATGAGTGGAGGGAGAAGGCAACACAGGGAAGAAGTTTCCATCCGGATTTCCAGGGAGAATTCCTCAGGTGGACGGAGGCTTGGACGAAAAAAAAAACCCAACAAATATATGCCTGGAAGGTATGAGGAGTTATCCGTGTTGTGTTCTCTGCAGATTTAAAAATGAAACACAACGATCCTCTGAGTCCAACAAAAAGGCAGCCTGAGCTATGAAATTCTTTTCTGTGATTTTTGGCATCAGAACCATATATATACTCTCTGTCCCTTTTAGCTCCCAAGTGGAAGGACTGCAGGGAAAGGCACATCACAGCAGCGCTGCCCCAGGGTAGGTGGGCTTCCTGAACCAGCTAAATGTCCCCATGGATGTCAATGGCAATGCAGTATCCCTGCATTCAAAGCTCCAGTGAGAGAACACAGAGTCCCTGACCAGCTGCTGGAGACTGGAGAAGACCCAGCTGGCTTGACACTCAGGCCAGCGCTGGCTCACGGTGACAGCCGCAGGCATGGCAGTAGCGGGATAGCTCAGTAGAAACGCTTCCGGCTCTGTTCCTGCCATTTGTTGTACAGTATGATGCCAATGACAATGGCAAATACGGAAAACACCAGCGAGAAAAAGACGATGAGGAAGAGGGCCAGGCCACTCAGGGGGGGCAATGGGGCAGTCACTGAGGAAACAAGAGGGAAGCACGTCAGAATCAGGAGCCCACCCAGTTGGAGTATCAAGTCCCCAGTTTCTGACACTCATTTCTGGGAGCCCGAGGGCAGAAAGACACTCCCTTTCCAGGGGCCTCAATTTAAAAAATGAGCAGCCCTACTCATCTGTAACATGGAGACCAGCAGAATGGCAGGAGCCTGTGCTCCATGAACACAGGAAATGGCCCAGCGAGCTGTGGGTGCAAGTCACCCCAGACCTCCCAGGCACAGGGACCTCCTCTCTAAGCACAGGGCCATTTCCCCGATCCCCTGCGCTCACCCTCAGGCAGCTTCATGTTGTCCACCGAGGGCAGGAACACATCTCGATGCAGCTTCTCCTCTTCTGGGGTTCTCTCCACCGTCAGTTCAAACAACTTCAGGGAGATGACGTCGTGATTATCTAAAGGAAAAAAGCATAGGGAGGACCCAAACCACCCCAAAAAGAGGTATCTTGGGAGTTTCACGCTACAGCTCATTAGCAGTGACCCTGGATTTTTTTTTTAGAAACATAAGTAATCTCTCCATCCTGCGTGAGGCTCAAACTCATGACCCCAAAATCTAGAGTCAGATGTTGTGCCAATTGAGCCAGCCAAGTGCCCCGCTAGCAGTGACTGAAAAAAATAACTGAAACCTGTTTCCTTTCATGTAAAAATAAGGATGGGGAATAGAGAATAATCTATTACTGAGGATTTAAGTTTTTATCAACAGGCATGCATTATCTATATAGTTTTAAAAAACTTAGATATAATGCAAGCATTAAAGCCCACCTCGTACGTAAAACCTTGGAACACAGTGAGGGAAGACACAGCACCAGTTTCCCATCCGTGCAGACAATATGCCCAAGCAATATAGGAAAGGGCCTCATGCCAGCTGATTAATAGGCCTTGAGCAGGGCATAGCTATTGGCATGGCACACACTTTCCATCTGGGCAATGACATTCTCCACAGTTGCTTATAACTATCACCCTGAATATCTCACTAATAATTACTAGAGAAAGGATCAAGGAATTAGGGACTCCCATTTTTTTCCTCTATTTTTTAAGATTTTATTTATTTGAGAGCATGCACACATGCACGTGCATGAGTTTGGGAGGGGCAGAGGGACAAGTGGACTCCCCACTGAGCGGGGAGCCCAACACAGGGCTCCATCCCAGAACCTCTGGGATCATGACTTGAATGGAGGATGGACGCTTGACTGACTGACCCACCCAGGTTTGCTTTTTCTCTTTTTAAAGTGTTGTTATAATCTCATTGATTCAAACATGTTTGATGTGTTTCAAGACATTGAACTTGTTTACATCTTATAGATGATCAACATGACCCATCTGCCTCCAGTGAGAGCCCACTCAAGTTGGCTCTTGAGCTCTTTTACATGAACCTAGAAGTTTTTATCTTCCTTGCTTTCCTGGAAAGTTCCCAGCTTCCCCGTTTCCTGCCTCAGACCTGGTATCAGTCATTTCTCCAAGAAGCTCTTGTTTCCTTTAGCAGGAACTGGTATTAAGAGACCACAAAGCTGAATGCTAGGGGTACTCATGGCTACCAGCATGGTCACTAGAGACTGGATTTCTTTTTTTTTTTTTTTTTTTAAAGATTTTATTTGTCAGAGAGAGAGCAAGCGAGAGCGAGCACAGGCAGACAGAGTGGAAGGCAGAGTCAGAGGGAGAAGCAGGATCCCTGCGGAGCAAGGAGCCCGATGTGGGACTCGATCCCAGGACGCCGGGATCATGACCTGAGCCGAAGGCAGCTACTTAACCAACTGAGCCACCCAGGCGTCCTGAGACTGGATTTCTTAAGAAAAAGACCTAATTTGTATTTAGGGCTATCCTACAGCCAGAGAACAGAGACTTACTAATGTAGACAGTATCACTGAACATCTGGAGCAAAGGACTTTTTCAGATAAAAATTATTCTATTTCCTACTAGCTTTATTCATAATGAATTACACTAGTCAAAAAGCCCAAAAGTTCAGTGCCTTACCTCTTCTCCAAAGAGGTTATGATTAAAGCTCAAGCCAAGGGACAGAATAAACACGGAAGGGGAAGCTACAAGTTGGAAATAAGTAGGAAGAAAATCCAGAGATAGAAAAGTAAAAGAACTAGGTACTGTTAATGCCACATAAATCAAATAGGAGTTTCAGAGTAACTGGTCAAACCAGCTAAAGAGAGGACAGAGAGCAAGGGCTGAGAAGAAAGTACCATGCGTGCCGAGGAAAGAGAAGTAGTTTGGATGAGAACAGTGCTAACATCTGGCTGAGATGCCCAGGAGGCCTGAGTGCAGCGGGCTAGAGTGGGGGATGGCCTGGATACAGAAGCCCCTGAACATACAACACATTCAAACACCAAGCTGGGGGCTGTCAGAAGAGGGACAACAGAGTCAGAGAGTTCAAGGAAAAGCTTAAGAGAAGGGGAGCTCAGCACACCAGGAGCTGGATGGGAAGGAACCAGACTGCAGAAAGGGCACCAGACATGAAGCACAAAACTCCAAACACGGGCTGGAAGAGCTGGCCTGAAGAGGCAGACCCTGCTTTCCATAGCACCAACCGTCTCCTAGAGCCAAATGCACTAGCCTGGGGTAGGGGTGTTTAAGGGTACCAGACCACCAGAAGAGAAGCACTGTCCAGGTACTTCCCAGAGCTCTCTTTGTCTGGCTCTCCCCTCAGAAGCCTTGCTAAGGCCCGGCACTCAAGACAGGACCTCGGTCAGGACAAATAAAGAGTGCTCATGGCAATACCCGAGAGATCCCCAGTGATGGAGGAGGTGCCAAAGTAGTAGCCCCGGGGCAGACGGACCCCGGGCACCTCGATGCAGTCCCTCCACTCATGCTTGCCATCGATGTCCATCATTATCTAGAATAAAAAGAAAAGATACATAAGGGCTATGAAAGCAGGTGCAAGGCAGCCCATACCACCAACTGGTCGAGAAAGCAAGGACTCACCGTCAAATGTCTCTTGACATAGCGAATCACAAGGAAGGTGTCATAGTGCAGATTGCGGACAATGGCCGTACAGCCCCCCAGCTCTGTAGGCCGCCCATCCCGCTCATGATCGTAGCTGAGTGAGCCATTGTTCACCATGGCTGAGATATAGGGGAAGACCCGCTGGGAAAGCAGGGAAGGAAGAACAGAGGACAGTAAGGAAGCACACTTAGGAATGCCTGTACAAACAGCAATGGGAATTTTGCACATACAAGCTAAGCCCCTCCGGCAGACCAGACAACCACTCCACCTCATCCTTAGCGGCCCCTGAGAATGCACACTCAGATGATCAAAGGCTATGGCCCAGGAAGCAACTGAACTCTCCACCTGCCTTCAGGAATCCCCCTTGCTACCAACCCAGGTGGGCCTGAAATGGCCCCTCTGGAGTCTGACTCAAATCCTTCCAGAGATCACTGTTTGGCACTCACATACATACATGGCCCAGGACCGGTAGTTTCCTTTTGATGTATATATACCTTCTCCCCAATTTGCCATGTAAACCCCTCGAAGGGAAAAAAATCACTATACTTGTATGTCCCCATCTTCCATCCCCCACAACCTCCCACCCCCCACCCTCTCAGGTGAGCATTTTGCACAGAGCAGGTACTCTGAAAATACCTGTTTGATCAGGGAAATCTTTCCATTCCAGATAGCTCCTTTCAAATCCTCAAATCCTGTAAGCATATGATGGATGCTAAATGGATCAGGACTCAGAACCAGCACTGCCAGAACCAGGCTGCTGGCTGGTGTTCTCCAGCCACAAGGACTGTTCTTAGTCGAAAGACCTTCCAGCCCACTTAAGCTTCACCTACACATAACTTCTCCCCATAATACCCTGGGCAAGTTCTCCTACTGCAAGCTTCCCCATAAGCTACCAATCTTCCCACCTACTTCAGAGGCCCCGTCTCTCCAACAGTTGGAGGAGCGAATTCATCCTCAGAAATGATAGGCTAACTATTTAAGAACCAGCCCAGTGCTGAGGCAGTGCAGAGGCAGGGTGATGAAAGGAGAGGAAACAGATACATGCCCCTTCTCTGGTGACTTCCTCATTGTCCTCAATAGTCAACATGCAAGGTGGAGATGCAGTCAAAATCAGAGACTGGTGACTCTCAAGACAACAGCCACATGGGTGTGAACAGGAGCAAATGCTGAATGGACACAGAGGGAGTAAGGCATGGCCATGGTATGTCAAGACTGAGTACCTGGACTCCTGGAGAATATCTCCTCTTCTGGGCCTGAGAGGGTCCAGCAGGTTTTTATAAAAATGAAAGAGGACACAGAAGACAGGAGACCAGGTCAGAAAGAAACAGCCATGGAAGAGCTTTGACCCAGCCGTGGTGGATGAGCAAACCGATCTAAATCCCCAAACAGAACTGCCGGATCTGTAGAGGGCATTTAGCAAGTCCTTACACCCCTCAAAATTACAGGCAAAACTATGTGGACAGATTGCTTGTATGTTTTCTAAGGAGAGGGTCTGTTACTATCCAATTCTTAAAGGGGCCCACTAGGAAAACCTCTCTAAGGCTTTCAGAGACTTCAAAAAACACACAGCATTCCACTGTCCAAGAAGGCCCCACTTTGCTTATGTCTCTGAGAAGGCCAGGCCATGTGTTTTTGTCTGTACAGCTGCAGCAAGGGGAGACAAAGGAGTGACAAAGAGGGCCCATTTCTTCCAAATTCAAGAATCTTAGCCTAAAGGATAAATCCCACCACTTGAGAGACAATGGAGTTAACTCTAATCCAGAGGGATCATTTACCCTCTAATTGAACCTCATGGACATATATTTCCAAACAGCTGCTGTCATTCTAACCTACAATATGTGGACAGGGAAAAAGTTCCGTGTGAGCACTGCAGTATGGCAGATTTAGAAAAATCAAGAGGCTCAGGGATATTTAGCTTTGGTCCAGAGAACTGCTACAGTTCTAAGCTACTAGCGACAGGAGATACCCACACAAGCTCAGCCCAGCTCTACCCTATGGGAAGGATGTGTGAGGGTGTAGAGCCTGAAGCATTCCTCCTCCTATCAGTGAGCACCTATTAGGAACTGGGCACCGTTCCTGATGCCGGGGGCTCACAGAGCTGACATCACAATGGAAGAGATAACAAATAAATAAAATTACTTCAGAGAGAGAGGTGCCCAGCTGGTTCACTTGGAAAAGCAAGCAACTTCTGATCTCAGGGTCATGAGTTCGAGCCCTACTTTAGGTATAGGGGCTACTTAAAGAAATACAACTCACAAAAAAGCATTTCAGAAAGTACTAATGCTATGATGAGAATATAACAGGCAACATGATAAACTGCTAAGGGAACAAGCTCTCTGAGGAGTTGAGGCCTCATCTTTGGAGAGAGCCACCAAAAGATCTGCGGGCATAAGAAGCATGAGATCGACCTCTTTGAGGACCAGGAGGAGACAGCAGTGTCTGACACACAGCCAGTGAGGGAGAGGTGGGTGTGAGCTGAGACACAAGCCAGATCACACTGGGCCTCAGAAGCCACAGGAGGAAGGAGCACAGGGCAAGTCTCAGAGCAGACCCCCACTGCTCTGCTTCCATGCTACTGGTGGACTATGCCCAGGTCTACAGAAGGGTACGGAATGTGTCAGTAGGTGATCCAATTCTCAATACTCCTCTCCTACAGCGATCGTGTAGAACAAGGGAATTCATAGTATGCTGTCAACATACAGGAATGGGCTTCTGAAAAGAATGCTCCTAACTTCAGTGAACAATCAGGGAAAAGAAGGGATTAAAAATGCCCTGGGTAGCTCATTTATCAACCCCAGCACGCATGATCAGAAGTTTACATTGCATCTTTCAAGAAAGTGAAAGAGACAACTCTTCTTAAGCCATCAGAGCCTTCCTCTTCCCAAGGCTGGTGAGGCATCTGATTATCCAGTGACAGCCAGAGGTAAACTGGCCCCCAGCATCCTCTGGGAGAGCCTTCCAGCTGCAATCCCATGTGGGTCCCTCAGTCTCATTCAATAGGTCTGGGAAGGGCAGGGCATAGGATCATCTATTTCTCTTTTTTTTTTTTAATATTTTATTTATTTATTAGACAGAGAGAGATCAGAAGTGGGTACAGAGGCAGACAGAGGGAGGAAGAAGCAGGCTCCTAGCTGAGCAGAGAACCTGATGCGGGGCTTGACCCTGAGATTATGACCCAAGCCAAAGGTAGAGGCTTAATCCATTGAGCCACCTAGGCGCTCCCATATATTTTTCAAAAAGCACCACAGACAGTTGTAATATGTGGCCAAATCTAAGAACCACCGCACCAGACACAGTACCCCACAACTTTGAAGAATCTGTCTACTTCAGCAACTTGTGACTTGGCCTTCAACTTTTCACCTCACACTAGTAGTAAGTCTTTAAATGCCCTCTTATTTTCCATGCCCAGGCAGGAGTTAAGTGTTCCTTGGGAAGCCACTAATTTCACACAGCAGCTCATTTTCTTTCCTTGGAAAGCAGCCTATATATAGCCAGAACCAAAGGCTGAAGAATCCCTCAGACTCAGGCAAGGTGGTAGTTTCATTCCTAATTTAAGAGTCACTAAAAATTAGAGTCACTCCTACCTATTGTCCAAATGATTATTGCCTGTAGGATGAAGAAATGTTTCCAAATTTTCTACTACAAAGCCACTTAAAAAAAAAAAGAAAAAAAGCCCTCTATGTGGTAATTGTACCCTTAGCCTATCTTGACTAAAGGGAGACCTGTGAACTTGCAGACTTACGGATCCTATGCTAAAATCCCACAGATTCCAAGCATACAAGTAACTGTAAACTAGACAGAAAAAGGAGCCCACCGGCCTCTGTAATCAGGCAGACTGGGTCCTAACAGCAGTTATACGCTCAGAGCTGTATAACCTTGGGTGGATTACCGTAGCTCCTCGAGACATTCCATTTCCTCCCTGTAAGCAGAGAGGGTAATACAGAGCTAGATCACAGGGCTGATCACGAAGATGAAATGAGATACACAGCCTTTAGTAAGCTGTCTGGGAGTCAATAAATGTTCATTCGTTCTAGATACAAATACTACTCCCAGCTGTGCATAGAGGAGCGTCAAGGCACACTTGATCTTAGCCAAAAGGCCGAGAAGCGATGAGGAGCGTCAAGGCAAATACGCATCTTTTAGAGCAGTAATTCCTGGACCATTGGCTGTCACAGACTGGTAAAATCTCCAAAAATATGTTGGAGATTAATGGGCTTGCCATTTTTTGACCTATAAACATTAAATTACAATAATGACAGAACAATCATCTATAATAAACATTTTTAAAATAAAATTTTAATACCAAAAAAATAACAGAATTTCATGATAAACAATTTAGCACTCATGAATTCACTTTACTATTTCTATTTTTTTTTTTAAGATTTTATTTATTTATTTGACAGAGACAGACATCGAGAGAGGGAATACAAGCAGGCTGAGTGGGAAAGGGAAAAGCAGGCTTCCCGCCGAGCCAAGAGACCAATGTGGGGCTCAGTCTCAGGACCCTGGAATCATGACCTGAGCCGAACGCAGACACTTAACAACTGAGCCACCCAGGCGCCCCTACTATTCCCATTGTTAAGACCAATGAAACTGGGGCACTTGGGTGGCTCAGTCAGTTAAGCATCCACCTTCGGCTCATATCATGATCCTGGGGTCCTGGGATCAAGTCCCACCACTGGCTCTCTGCTCACAAGGGAGCTTGCTTCTCCCTCTCCCTGCCGCTCCCTACTCAAGCTCTTTGTCAAATAAATAAATAAGATCTTAAAAAAAAAAAAAAAAAAAAGATCAGTGGAAGTTGTTACCAACCAATATGAGTTCATGAACCAGCATTTAGGAGCCACTCTTCTTAGAGTCATTTTTTCCAACCTAAGGCATAGTGCCGTGGAGTAAGCTGGCCAAGTTTGCTCTCTAGAACCTAGATATGAAGAAAAGGAGAGTGGGAGAGGAGAGGGAAAGAACAGAGCCACAAAAGCTACTGCCAAGGTGTCTGCAAAGTATCCCCTGGGAATGGCATTTAGTGGTATGAATGAGAATAATGGGCATTTTCAGAGCACTTACGCTGTGCCAGGCACTGTAGTCAGTAATGTGCACATACCCATTCATTTACTTCTCACAACCGTAAGTGGTGATATCAGTATCCCCACCGCACTGGTAAGAAAGCTTATTTAAGCAGTAAAACCAGGACTGGAAGCCAAGTAGTCTGGCCCCTCAGCCCTGGCTCAATATCCATGCTTCACTGTTCTCAAATCATTATGGAAAAGTGATTAGTATACACTGTTAGAAACAAACAGAACAAAAGCCCTAGGTCTCTAATATAACCTGAAACACAGAAATATTGGAGAATGGCTCCAGATTCTAAAAAAGGAAAGAAGAGGTGCCTGGGTGGCTCAGTCTCTTGAACAATTGACTCTTCATTTCGGCTCAGGTTGTGATCTCAGGGTTGTGGGACTGAGCCCATGCTGGGATCTTGTCCCTCTCCCTCTGCTCCTCCTCTAGCTTGTGTGCGTGTGCCTCTCTCTAACAACAACAACAAAAAAGACATCTTAAATTTTAAAAAAAGGACAGGAAAGAGGGGCACCTGTGTGGCTCAATTGGTGAAGCATCCAACTCTTGATTTTAGCTTAGGTCATGATCACAGGGTCATGAGATCAAGCCATGTATAGAGCTCCCCACTCAGCAGGTAGTCTGCTTCAAATTATCTCTCCCTCTCCCCTTCTGGTGTGTGCACACACACTTTCTCTCTCAAATAAATAATTAAAATCTTTAATATGTATATTTTTTTTGTTTACTCATCAGTTGATAGAACATTGAGTTATATCCATTTTGTGGCTATAAACAGTGCTTATGAACATTTATGCAACTTTTTGTATAGACATGATTTCAATTTCTCTTAGGTATATACACCTAGGAGTGAAATTGATGGATGATATCAACTCTGTATTTAGACATTTGAAGCACTGACCAACTGTTTTCCAAAACAACTGCCCATTTCACATTCCCAACCAGCAGTGTATGAGAGTTCCAATTACTCCACACCCTTACCAACACTTACTAGGATTTGTCTTTTTTATATAAGCTATGACTAAATAGCCACAAGTGGGTATTAAGTAGCATCTCATTGTGGTTTTGATTTGTATGGCCCTGTTGGCTAATGATGCTGAACATCTTTTCATGTTTCTCCATCCTTTGTGTATCTTCTTTGGGGAAATACTTATTCAGATCCTTTGGTTATTTTTTTTTTTTAAGATAAAAACTATTTTCCAAGTAACCTTTACAACCAACATGGGGCTCAAACCCACAACCCCAATATCAAGTGTCACATGCTCCACCAACTGACCCAGCCATTTTTAGATGAGTTGTCTTTTTTACTATAGAACTATATCTAGAATATATAAAAACAAGTCCCTTATCATATATACAATTTTCACTGATTTTCTCCCATTCTGTGGGTTTATTTTTACTTTCTTGATGGTATCCTCCAAAGCATAAGTTGTTGCTTTGTGGGGTGGTTTTGTTTTTCTTTTGTTTGTTTGTTTTTTTTTAAACGTAGACTCCATGCCCAGTGTGGAGCAAATGTGGGGCTTGAACTCATGACCCTGACATCAAGACCTGAGCTGAGATCCAGAATCAGATGCGTAATTGACTGAGCCACCCAGGTGCCTGCCCCTGAAAAAAAAAAAGAAGTAAAAACGGAGAAAAGAAAGGGTGCCTGGGTGGCTTGGTCAGTTAAGCATCTGCTTTCAATGGGCACATGGGTGGCTCAGTGGGTTAAGCCTCAGCCTTTGGCTTAGGTCATGATCTCATGATCCCTTGCTCAGCAGGGAGCCTGCTTCTGCCTGCCTCTCTGCCTACTCGTGATCTCTGTGTGTCAAATAAATAAATACTTTAAAAAAAAAAAAGCATCTGCCTTCAGCTTGCATCATAATCCCATGGTCCTGGGATCAAGCCCCACATCAGGCTCCCTGCTCAGCAAGGAGCCTGCTTCTCCCTCTCCCTCTCCCCTTCCACCCTGCTCATGCTGTCAGTCACTCTCTCAAATAAATAAATAAATAAAATCTTAAAAAAAAAAAAAAGTATAATCTATTTTTTTTCCCCAAATCATCTGTTTGTGTGTGGCTTTTGTTTTTGGTGTCGTATCTTAAAAACCTTTGCTTGATCCAAGGTAATGAAGAATTAACCCTATGTTTTCTTCTGAGAGTTTTAGTTTTAGCTTTTGCACTTAGTTTTCCAGTTCATTTCAAGTTAAATTTTTTGTATGGTGGGGACAATTTCATTACTCTGCATGTAGACATCCAGTTGAGTCAGCACCTTTTGTTGAAAATGGTTCTTTCGGGAGCCCAGGTGGCTCAGTGGGTTAAAGCCTCTGCCTTTGGCTCGGGTCATGATCTCACGGTCCTGGGACGGAGCACCGAGTCAGGCTCTCTGCTCAGCAGGGAGCCTGCTCCCCACTCTCTGCCTGCCTCTCTGCCTACTTGTGATCTCTCTCTCTGTCAAATAAGTAAAATCTATTTAAAAAAAAAAAAAAAAAAAGAAAATGGTTCTCTCCCCATTGAATTATCTTGACAGCTTTATCAAAAATCAACTGATCACGGGACGCCTGGGTGGCTCAGTTGGTTGAGCAGCTGCCTTCGGCTCAGGTCATGATCCCAGCGTCTTGGGATCGAGTCCCGCATCGGGCTCCTTGCTTGGCAGGGAGCCTGCTTCTCCCTCTGACTCTGCCTGCCACTCTGTCTGCCTGTGCTTGCTCTCTCTCTCTGTCAAATAAATAAATAAAATCTTTAAAAAAAAAAAAAAAAAAAATCAACTGATCATAAACATGAGGACTTACTTCTAGGACTTTCAATTCTATACCATTGATCTATAGGTCTATCCTTATGCCAGTACCACGCTGTCTTTATTACTGCAGCTTTGTATTAAGTTTTGAAATGAAATATG
The DNA here is from genome assembly GCF_030435805.1 of Mustela lutreola. Taxonomy (NCBI): domain Eukaryota; kingdom Metazoa; phylum Chordata; class Mammalia; order Carnivora; family Mustelidae; genus Mustela; species Mustela lutreola. Next base: position 70,106,116 of record NC_081298.1, read on the forward strand.
ACTCCTACAACTTTGCTCTTCTTTATCAGTATTATTTTGGCTATTTTAGTTCTCTTGCATTTCCATTTCTTGCATTTTCGGATCACCTTGTCAATTTCTACGAAGAAGCCAGCTAGGTTTCTGATAGACACGGAATATGTCAAATCTAGAGACCAACGTGGGAAGCATCATCATCTTAACAATATAGCTGTTCTTTGACAACATGGGTTTGAACTGCATAGGTCCACTTCCATGTCAATTTTTTTTAAATACAAAGACAGTACTATAAATGTATTTTCTCTTATGGTTTTAATAACATTTCCTTTTCTTTAGCCCATTTTATTGTAAAAATACAGTATACAGGGGCGCCTGGGTGGCTCAGTGGGTTGAGCCTCTGCCTTTGGCTCGGGTCACGATCTCAGGGTCCTGGGATTGAGCCCCGCGTCGGGTTCTCTGCTCATTGGGGAGCCTGCTTCCTCCTCTCTCTCTGCCTGCCTCTCTGCCTACTTGTGATCTCTGTCAGATAAATAAATAAAATCTTAAAAAAAAAAAAATACAGTATACAATACATATAACATAAAAAACGTGTTAATCAACTGTTTATATTATCTGTAAGGCATCTGGTCTGGTCAACAGTAGGCTATTAGTAGTTAAGTTCCAGGAGAGTCAAAAGTTATGTGTGGGGGCACCTGGGTGGCTCAGTGGGTTAAGCCTCTGCCTTCAGCCCAGGTCATGATCTCAGGGTCCTGGGATCGAGCCCTGCATCGGGCTCTCTGCTCAGCAGGGAGTCTGCTTCGCCCTCTCTCCCTCTCTCTCTCTCTGCCTGCCTCTCTGCCTACTTGTAATCTCTGTCAAATAAAAAAAAAAAAAAAAAAAAAAAGTTATGTGTGGCTTGTCAACAGTGTGTTAGGGGTGGGGTTGTCCGTGCCCCTAACCACCTCCCACTGTTCAAGGATCAACTATACTAAGTTTTCTGATTCATGACACAGGATATATTTCCATTTACTTAGGACTTAACTTTCTTTCAACAGTATTTTATAGTTTTCAGAGTGTACTTTTATTTTTAATTATTTGCAAGTATTTTATTCTTCATGATAGTATAAGTGGAATTTTTTTTAAGATTATTTATTTATTTGAGAGAGAGAGCATGTGTGCACACACAAGCCAGGGAGAGAGGAGAGGGAGGAGCAGACTCCCCGCTGAGCAGGGAGCCCAACTCGGAGCTTGATCCCAGGACCCTACGATCATGACCTGAGCTGAAGGCAAACGACTGAGCCACCCAGGCGTCGCTGGAACTGTTTTCTTACCTTCATTTTCTGACTGCCCAGTGCCAGCATACAGATGTATAATTGATTTTTGTATATTGATCTGGTATCCTGCAACTTTGCTGAATTCATTTATTAGTTCTAGCAGTATTCTTGCTAATTCTTTAAGATTTTCTACATACAACATCATGTCATCTACAGTTCTACATTTCCTTTGCAATCCAGATGTTTATTTTCTTTTCTTACACAACTGCCCTGACTAGAACCTCCAGTACAATGCTAAATAGAAGTAACAAGAATGGGGCACCTGGGTGGCTAAGTCGGTTGAACATCTGACTCTTGGTTTCAGCTCAGGTCATTCTCTCAGGGTCCTGGGATCAGGCTCTAAGTCCGGCTCTGCACTCAGTTCAAAGTGTGCTTGGGATTCTCTCGCCCTCTCCCTCTGCTCCTCCGACTCATGCCCCTGTTCTCTTTCTCTCTCTCTAAAATAAACAAGTCTTTTTTTTTCTCTTAATAAATAAGTTTTTTTAAAAAGAAAATAAGGGGGCGCCTGGGTGGCTCAGTGGGTTAAGCCTCTGCCTTCGGCTCAGGTCATGATCTCAGGGTCCTGGGATCGAGCCCCACATAGGGCTCAGTGGGGAGCCTGCTTCCTCCTCTCTCTCGCTGCCTAATTGTGATCTCTGTCTGTCGAATAAATAAATAAAAAATCTTTAAAAAAAAATAAATAAAAATAAAATAAAATAAAATAAGTAACAGGAAGGGATGTCCCCATCTTATTCCTGATCTTAGTGAAAGCATTCAGTATTTCACAGTTAAGTATGATATTACCTGAGGGTTTTCATAGATGCCCTTTATTAGGTTGAAAAAGTTCCCTTCTATTCCTAATTTGTTGAATGTTTTTATTAACATAAAGATACTACATTTTCTCAAGGTTTTTTTTTTTTTTAAAGATTTTATTTAGGGGCGCCTGGGTGGCTCAGTGGGTTAAGCCACTGCCTTCGGCTCAGGTCATGATCCCAGGGTCCTGGGATCGAGTCCCGCATCGGGCTCTCTGCTCAGCAGGGAGCCTGCTTCCTCCTCTCTCTCTCTGCCTGCCTCTCTGCCTACTTGTGATCTCTCTCTGTCAAATAAATATATAAATTCTTTAAAAAAAAAAAAAAAAAAAGATTTTATTTATTTATTTGACAAAGATCACAAGTAGGCAGAGTGGCAGAGGAGGAAGCAGGCGCCCTGCAGAGCAGAGAGCCCAATGCGGGGCTCGATCCCAGGACCCTGGGATCATGACCTGAGCTGAAGGCAGAGGCTTAACCCACTGAGCCACCCAGGCGCCCCCTTATTTTTTTTTTTTAAAGACTTATTTACTAAGAGAAAAAAAAGACTTGTTTATTTTAGAGAGAGAGAAAGAGAACAGGGGCATGAGTCGGAGGAGCAGAGGGAGAGGGCGAGAGAATCCCAAGCACACTTTGAACTGAGTGCAGAGCCGGACTTAGAGCCTGATCCCAGGACCCTGAGAGAATGACCTCCTCTCTCTCTGTCTGCCTCTCTGCCTACTTGTGATCTCTGTCTGTCAAATAAATAAATAAATCTTTGAAAAAAAAAAAAAAAAAGAATTTTTTAGAAGAACTGGTACTAACTCTACTGTCTTTGTTTGACAGAAAACAGTGAAGCCGTCTGGACCCAGGCTTTTCATTGTGAGTCATTTTTTATTACTAATTCAATCTCTTCCTGTTACAGATCTATCCAGATTTCCTATTTTTTCCATTATCATTTTTTTTTAATTTTATTTATTTGCCAGAGATAGAGAGAGAGAGTACACACAAGCAGGCAGAGAGGCAGGCAGAGGCAGCGAGAGAAGCAGGCTCCCCACCAAGCAAGGAGCCCAATGCGGGACTTGATCCCAGGACCCTGGGATCATGACCTGAGCCAAAGGCAGCGGCCTAACCAACTGAGCCACCCAGGTGTCCCCCCACTATCATTTTTAACAACCACTTCTGATCTGGCAATCTTACTATGGCACAGGCAATACCCTGCACTCCCAAAATAGTTCAACTCTTGACTCACTCACCTAAACTACAATTTCATTATTGCTGACAGGGAAATTGAGGTTACCATGTTAAACATATCTGTTAAACATAACATGTTTACGTTATGTTTAACAGATATGTTTAACAGCCCAAATGCAGGGCTCGATCCCACGACCCTGATATCATGAACATAAACATGTTATGTTTACCAATCTGTCCTGATTTCAGAGAGCCAAGCCTAAACTGAACTCCTGTTCTCAGATGCATTACTGGTTGCTAATATTTTCCCTGTATTTCCTCATGAACCAATGTGGCTGCAAGTAAGCTGAGCAACAAGGTCATGTGCTCTGTTGACAAGGAAACAAGAAACCAGAGAAACATTTTTACCACCACCTTGAGGGATTTGGTGAATTGTTCCACACTCCCTCCCGCCAGCTCCTGTTCTCGTCCCACACATCCTCTAGGTGACATTTGCAAGTTTTCAAAAGGTATCGTATTTGTCACCCTCTTCTGATGTACTTAAAAATAATAAAACAAAATAATGAGATTGTAGGCTGGAAGCAAACCCTCTCTGTGTCACTGACAAAATTTTATTTTTAAAGATTTATTTGACACAGAAGGAGCAGCAGGCAGAGGGAGAGGGAGATGCAGACTCCCCACTGAGTAGGAAGCCCGATGTGGGACTCCATCCCAGGGCCCTGAGATCATGACTTGAGCCAAAGGCAGCCACTTAACTGACCAAGCCACCTAGGTCCCAACGGACAAATTTTTTTAACCTTTCTTTACTTCAGTTTCTTACCCATAATGTAAAGATAACAGTAATATCTACCCCCAAAGAGTTGTTACAAGTAAATAACATGTATGAGTGTTGGAAACAAGGCCTGGCACCTTTATGTAGGCTATCAAAGTAAACCATGCCGCCAACAAAACACACTCGATTTTACCCTCTAAAATAGTTCCAAGTTGTTGCACTGAATATAAGCTCTAAGAACTAAAATTACATAGGAGATGATATGTGAATAATAAGTATCTCCATTCTTTTGGGGCGCCTGGGTGGCTCAGTGGGTTGAAGCTTCTGCCTTCAGCTCAGGTCGTGATCCCAGGGTCCTGGGATCGAGCCCCATGTCGGGCTCTCTGCTCAGCAGGGCGCCTGCTTCCTCCTCTCTCTCTCTCTCTGCCTGCCTCTCTGCCTACTTGTGATCTCTGTCTGACAAATAAATAAATAAAATCTTTAAAAAGAAAAAAAAAAGTATCTCCATTCTCAAGGAAATCAACCTGGCAGAACAATGGATGGGAGAGAGTAGAGCATCATAATTAAAACCACAGCCTCTGGGGCACCTGGGTGGCTCAGGCATTAAGCGTCTGCCTTTGGTTCAGGTCATGATCCCAGAGTCCAAGATCAAGTCCCACACTGGGCTCCCTGCCCAGCCAGAAGCCTGATTCTCCCTCTCCCACTCCACCTGTTGGTGTTCCTTCTCTCACTGTCTGTCAAATAAATAAAACCTTTAAAGAGTAAAAAAAAAAAAAGCACAGCCTCTGGTATCTGGTATGTTCAAAATCTGACTCCATTTATACTGGCTGTTACCTTGAACAAGACATTTCTCTAAGCTTCTGTACTCATTCATAAATGGGGAAAAATAATACTAACTCTAAGGAGTTTTGATGAGGATTAAGACAGTAAAGTACCTGGCACATAAGAGCCACCAAATAAACAAAAACCACTTTGATGAGTTTTCTTAAATGTCATTTTAATAAACACATGTGTTTAACAGGTAAACAACTAATACGGAAACAAGGACCTCGTATTGGTCCAGGGGTTCCCAATCCTGACTACACATGTGACTCACCCGGAGCACTCTGAAAAAGAAAGGTTGCCTACGCTGCACCTAAGACAAATAGAATTATACTCTGAGCTTGGGGCCTGGACATCCATATATTTTTTTTTTTAATTTCACTTTTTAAAATATTTTATTTATTTTATGGGGCACCTGGGTGGCTCAGTGGGCTAAAGCCTCTGCCTTCGGCTCGAGTCATGGTCCCGGGGTCCTGGGATCGAGCCCAATGTCGGGCTCTCTGCTCAGCAGGGAGCCTGCTTCCTCCTCTCTCTCTCTGCCTGCCTTGCTGCCTGATTGTGATCTCTGTCTGTCAAATAAATAAATAAAATCTTTTAAAAAAATAAAATAAAATAAAATATTTTATTTATTTTAGAGAGACAGATTCTACACAAGCACAGGTAAGCAGTGGGGGAAACGGGGAAGGGAATCTCCAGCAGACCCTACACTGAGCCCAATGCAGAGTTCGATCCCATGACCCTGATATCATGATCTGAATCAAAATCAAGAGTCAGATGCTTAATTAACTGAGCCACCCAGGTCCCCTGGACGTCAGTATTTTTAAAAGCACTCCAGGCAATCTCAATGTATAGCTGGGAGTGAGAACCTGAATAGCCAGAAAAAGTGCCAATCTTTACTAACCAAAACTAATTTTATTAGCAAGACTCTTCTTACAAAATAAGCCATCACATCTGCCAAATGAGAACTACTATTATCCGATGGTGAAATGGAAGCTAAGAGAATCTCCACACTTTATTTCTGGAAGAAGCAGAGAGCCACATTTAGAAGTCTAGTCAAGCCCTAAAGCCCATACCCTTACTCAGATGCATCTCTAACTACCCCTATTTCCTCAGCATGACCATAAACCTAGTCATGACAGTCTCCTCATTAAAATCCTTTATAACAGGGACACCTGGGTGGCTCAGTGGGTTAAGCCACTGTCTTCGGCTCAGGTCATGATCCCAGGGTCCTGGGATCGAGCCCCAAATCGGGCTCTCTGCTCAGCAGGGAGCCTGCTTCCTCCTCTCTCTCTGCCTGCCTCTCTGCCTGCTTGTCATCTCTCTCTGTCAAATAAATAAATAAAATCTTAAAAAAAAAAAAAATTCCTTTATAACACTTACCCCCTCAGGATAAAGCCCAGACTCCTTACCAGGAACACCTCACCCCAGAATCTGGCCCCAGTGCGCACAGTGAGGATGAGTCACGTACATTCGGATGGCTCTGCCACTGGTCCAAACAGCCAAACCACCACCCACCCAAGCAGACACCACTCAATCTCAGGGGCCAGTCAACTTGCCCAAGAGGCAACAGTAAAGAATGGCACAGGAATGGTGGCAGCTAAAATTGAGCAACATGGCAAGACTGGGGCTCTGTTTTTCTTTCTAGCATCATCTCTCTCTGATCTCTTCTCTCACTTTATCACCTTAACACATGCTTTTCCCTCTGCATGGCACACTGGTTCCTAATTCTGCAGACATCAGTGTAAATGTCACTTCCTGGAGGAAGTCTTCCCCACCACCACCACACTGTCCTGCTCCTGGTTCGACACACCTCTTGTGTCTTCTATAGCACCCCACATTTCCCCCAGGAACATCCTCACACCTCAGTGCTCCTGAGTGCAAGGATCCTGCTGGTCTTCTCACTAAGTCTCGCAACTATTAAGCTCCTGCTGTATGGTCGAGTGAGGAGGAACATAGGAAACACGGAGATGCTACTGTGAACGGCCTCACAACAAAAAGTCATTTTCCTAACTTGGGTCTCTATTTCCACCGCTTACAGTGAACTCTGTGTGCAATGCTGAAACTGTTGAATCTGCTGAATCTGGGTGTTGCACATATGATCATGTATTCTTCCCATTTCTTTTAACAAGCCTTCGGTTTTTCATAAAAAACTTTCATAAAAAACTTTAAGGAAAAAAAATAAAGTGAGTTCTGTCTCTATCCTCAATACTGCCTTTCTTGCTATTATTTAGCTACAGGATATCCATCAACACCTGTCATAATTGCTTTCCCACCATCTAATGTCATGGCCATCAGGCAAAGAATATAAACCTGTTGGCAGTATAAGAAAGTACTAAAGAACCCTAGGGTCAGCCAACAAAAAGCAAGAGGCTTCTGCCAACAGCCAGAAACGGGACTGGAACAAAACGTTTCCTCCAGGACAACAGAATTGCTGTTCGGGTCTAAAAACAGGAAGAAGAAAAGGAGACTCGAAAGAGTGAGCAAGCTACAGAAGAGAGCACAGCAGTGATCTATTAAGTCAGGGGAGCTGAGTTATATAAATTCAGCTTGCTCTGGTGCAGGGCCTAGGAGCCAAATCACCAACCAGCCAAGCATGCTCGATTCCAGCAGCTACCTAATGTGCACAAAAGAACACTGTGAACACTAAAGAAAAAGGCCCCAATCACAACAGCCATTCCCAAAGGACTGTGCACCATAAACTGTTCTCTCTAGAACACTCTGACAAGGATATTAACTTTTCAAGTTCAACAGATGAAAAAAATAGAATGAAAACCCTCACTTTCTAGCCCCTGTTCCCTCGTGAATGTTCCTGAGGCAAAGAACTGTGATATCAGTGCAGCTGACCTAAGCTCTAACACTTGCCATTACCTCTTGCTGCTTCTCCTCATTGGGGTACGTGTCTACAAATACTCCCAGCCCCACAAATTTGTCCATGTTTCCAAACACAGGCCCTAGAGAGAGAGAACAGATGATGAACAATGAAATAAAGCCAAGAGTTGATAAAGGAAAAACATATCACTATGATGGACGAAAAAGTAAAATTCAAGTGACTCCCAGGCCTCTCTTTAAGATGAGAAAACATATGTAAAAGCATCCGGTAAAGTGCAGGGCCTGTACCAAGCACCCAATAAAGTCGGTAGCTGTTTGTTACTGAAGGCAGGGGGAAGAGAGAAGGCCACTGCAACACTGTTTAGCACTACAGCTGCTCCCTGGTCCAAACCAGTTGCTAAGGCGCCCCAAAAGAATTTTGCTTCACGAACGCTTGGTGACAACTATGCCCCTGAGAGAGAGCTGAATTCCCAAGTTCCGCTTCTTGTTGCAAAAAAGAGATCAGGTCAAATCAGGTTGAGTTTGCCACGTCCTTGGAGCAACAGCTCCCATGCAACTCCTAACTCAAGGAGTTCTGAGACCATTCACTACGCATGCTACGAAGAAGTCAGCTCACCCAGTCACCTGTGTTTGGGAAAGCCAAGGCTTTCACCCACCCAAATGGCCATTCGGCCTCCAAGGGAAACCAGAAGGGACTAATTAGCACAATCTCGCCCCAGGATGAGTCAAGTTCTGCTGCTCTATTGGGACTCAGACCCCATTCTAGAGACTGGATAGGCTGGTCTTCATCCGCAGACATCAAGGGAGTGGGAAAACTGCTGGCACTGGCGGGGCGGGGAAGGGAAGACATATGCTTCTCAAAGAGAGGGCACATGAGAAAGCAGACCTGTCGTACCCCACACAAGAGCACCCAGGCTCCCAATACCTGGCTGCATCCGATCCTTCGTGTACCAGATTGCCAAGCCATCCCCATGCAGATTCTTCTTCCCTTGTCCGTGGATTTTGAAGTGCACCTGCAACTCCCAGTCTCTCAGGAAGCATGGCTAGAGTGAAAAAGACACCGGAATCAATGAAAGGCACGAAATGTGAAAGCCCTCAAGCCCTCAGAGTGGTCTAGAGACTTGGAAAACCTAAGTTCAGGCAACATGAGGCAACGGGTTGAAACTGAAATCTATGACTTACTAAGTGTTTGCGTCATAAAATCAAACAGGTTAGGCCGTCCAACTGCATATGGTATTTACTATAAGAGTGAATAAGCCTCCCAATTATCTTCAGTACCTCCCATAGGAACAGGACAGTACTCCAAAGTTGGAAAAGACAAGAGATTGCTAAGGCGGCAGAGCAAAGCATCTCAGCCTTTAGAGTACAGGTGGCTATCTGCAACTTCAGATCACTCCTCTGACAGATTCTAAAAACTGTGGATTTCAAGAAAGGTCAAAGTCTCATTCATTACAAAAGAATTTTTTTTAATTTAAAAAAAAAAAGGCTAAGTCATTATGCAAAGGTTTCTAGGAATAATTAGCAGACATGTAAACAACTCTAATTAGCTAGACTTGGCCCTATGTCAAGCTGAGGGGCAAGCTAGAATTCCCCAAGAGGGGGTAAATTACAGTTACAGTTCCCTAAAACCTCATGCCCATGGCCAAGAAGCATAAATGTACCAAAGGAGAACACCACCATCCCCACCCCAGGGACAGCTTCTAATGGAAAAACATTAAGGAGGTGGATACTAAAAAGACTCCTGTGTTTGTTCTTTGGGGGTTTTTTTCTTTAACTGTGTATCAAAGGCTTGGAAAAATGGAGAAGGAGATAAGTGGATGGTTAAGTGCTCTAAAGAGCTGAACACTTTTTCAAGGAGAAAGCAGAGTAGCTATCTGGCTTATACAGGCTCCTGATTAACAGTCACTACGAACAAAGAAGGGAATGAGGAGCAGATAGGCCAACAGGATTCACCCAGAATCTTTATACAGATTGTTCTGGCTCTTGAGCAAGATATTGCTAGATCATTTTTAGCTTTCATTTTTAATTTCTGGGAAATCTTCCAAAAGTGTTAGTATCAGGAGCACACAGTCAAATGAAAGGGAAGAAGTTACTTCTGAATTCATCAAAAAAACCCACAGTATCTGATAGCTTACCCTACCTTGAAGAGCCCAGTCCCTGCGTTGTTGTTCTGGGTTCTCTTTCTGCTGTTTCACTTAGATGTCAGGACAAGAGTGAAATTCAGTGGCAAGAAGCTGCCCCAGAGCCAGAGGGTAGGTATTATTCCCCCTGGGATGAGACCAGGGTTAGAGAGGTTCACACTGAGCCAAGAGGTGCCTGCCACTTATCCTGGCCTCCTCTACCATAGTGCCATATGCCTTTGCTCAGGGCTATACCTCACAGAGCTTCTGAGACTTGGCTGTACATTAGATTCACTTGGGAGCTTTTAAAAAATCCAAGTAACCACAGGTATCAACTCACCTGGACAGCCAATTTGAGAACCACTGTTCAAACAAATACATCCTATTCAAATAACTCAGAAACAGCTCCAAAGCTTCTTCTGATAGATAACAACAACAACAACAAAAATACAGCATCAGACAATCTGAAGATGGGCAGGATAACTAGATCCTAAACTAGAACTGATGCTAAAAGAGTTATGTAGGGACAGCTAGCAGGTCAGCAGCAAAGTATCTAGCCCTGGACATAATCATTTAGTTACCAGAGATCTCCATCAATGAAGCTTATAACAGATGCATGTAACACACATTTCTGTAACCATTTTAACTTTCCAAAGTTTTTCATGTCTATTGTCTTATTCTCACAATAACCCTAGTGGGCACGGAGAAGGTATTACAAAGCGCATTTGGCAGACGGAGAAAGGGAGCAATGAGAGAATTAAGTAACAGCGGAGGGCTCACAGTGGGTGTGTAATACGGCGAGATCTGGAACCCAAGTCTGTCAACTGCCAGCCCTTAGTCTCTTCTACCAGAACACGCCACCCTGTACTCTGTCCAAGAATGAGTTCAACAGGGGCGCCTGGGTGGCTCAGTGGGTTAGGCCGCTGCCTTCGGCTCAGGTCATGATCTCGGGGTCCTGGGATCGAGTCCCGCGTCGGGCTCTCTGCTCAGCAGGGAGCCTGCTTCCCTCTCTCTCTCTCTCTCTGCCTGCCTCTCTGTCTACTTGTGATTTCTGTCAAATAAATAAATAAAATCTTAAAAAAAAAAAAAAAAAAAAAAAAAGAATGAGTTCAACACTACAATCTGGGTTAAGAGGCCAGCTTGTGCAAATAGCTCAAGTAGAAACTTCTCTTATCCCTCTGTTCTGTTAGAATTCTCTGTCACATAAAATGAACAGGGAAAAGAAACTGTTCTCTTTGCTGAGGTTCACTTATCAATGACCATGAAAAGTTGTAAATCAAAAATCATGAAAAAGTAAGTTCTTAGCTTATGAGAACCCAAGAAAAAGTATTAAAGAATGCCAAGGTCATTCCCAAAAGTAAAGTGGTTGTAAAAGATTTAGAAAGAGCCCTAGAAACCAAAAAGAAAGCATCGTCTTACACTTGTACAAAATCACAGTGCAGCCACACCAGGAATACTGCATTCACTTCTTGCCGCCATACCTCAAGGAAGACAATGTAGCTAGAAAAGGTCCAGAGAAGGACAAATAAAATGACCAAGGGGCTCCAAGTGGCTTTCACATGAAAATAAAATTTAAAATTAGACACTTCAAAGTGAAATAACAAGGGCAGATACTGGGATGAAGTTTAGGTTAAATTTAAAAGAGCAGTCTTCTACTTTACGAAGTAATTAAATGTGAATTAAATTGTTAACCTCCAAGAAGTAACAGTATCAGGTCAATCAGGAATTAAGACATTTCAGAAAACACGGAGCCTGGGTGGCTCAGTTGGTTAAGCATCTGCCTTCAGCTGAGGTCGTGATCCCAGGGTTCTCAGATCAAGTCCCTCACTGGGCTCCCTGCTCAGTAGAGAGCCTGCTTCTCCCTCTCCCACTGTCGATCCCCCACTTATGCTCTCTCGTTCTCTATCAAATAAGTAAAATCTTTAAAAAAAAAAAAAAAAAGACTTTTCAGAAAACACAATCAAAATGGATTATTTGCTATAACTGGAACAACTGAGAGCATGTCTCTACATATCTGATTGCACTGTGAAGGTCATCCATATTCTATGAAATGAAAATCCGTGACATCCACAGAAGACAGAGCACTGGGGATAAACAGTAAAATTAAGTCAATATGCCACTGCTTAACTTTTTCAGGCTTTCTGGACCACCAACACAGGAGGGAGAAAGATTCTTACCACCCGGTTCCACAGGGCACCCTGTTTACTTTGCATATCTGGGGTAAGGCGGATATACTGGGTCATCACCATGGCGTTGCCCATCAGATTCCACAGTGAGGAACTGCCCGTGCCCACACCTACAGGGAGGAAGTAGATCAGTTAACACTCTTCAACACCAACCCACTCTGAAACCATCATGGATCCCTCCTAAAACTGGAGTCATCGTCATCTTCTCCCTTTCATGACACTTGATCTCCTACCTTGCCTTTCATAAATCTCAAATCCTTAACATCTCCACGGCTTCCTTTCACAAAGGCCTTCTCAGGTGAACACCCCAGAGCACATCAGAGCTAGCACTTTATTCCTGCCTCAATAACCACAGCTTAGATCCATTCCTCCCATTTTATTTGTAAATTTTAGCACCATAAAAGAAAAAAAAAAAAAAAACACAACTCCCCAGTTCTACCAAAAAGAGCTTGACTCTCAGGCCTCTAGGGCTTAATCACATCCTTTCTGTAAACAATACAAGGGTGAAGGTACTTCTCCCAGTACCTCAGGCTTCATGCCTCTTGCCAAGTGAGAACTGTGTCTGTAATAGTCCATTGTGCTACCAGAGACAGCACAGATGAGGCACTCAAGGCATCTGCTGAGTGAATAAATGATCACCCTTAGCAGCTCTGTATATACACTCTTGCACTTTCAGTGATTTGTCTGCTGTCCCACACTCCAGTGGGGAAACAGACTTGTGTGAGTTAAGCCACATGCATTGATTTGGTCCTCTCTGTAGCTAACTACATAAATTTTCTGGTCGATAAAGCTGTGTCTAAGAGCCTAAGAACCCTGAACAGAGCAAAGCTAACTAGCCTCTTTCATCAACAGGGCTCCTGGACTGGAGAGCAGGTGTTTTAACCGGCAACAGAATTTCCTCCTTCTCAATCCGGCCAAGTTCTATCCCGGCTCTGCCTCCTGCTTCATTTCTAGCACATCCACAGCTCCATCGAGAGACCGGCTCTTTGCTAGTGGCCTTCAGTCACTACCCACCATTTGCAGTTCTACCCCCTCCTACATTACTGCTGTCCAACTCCGAGCTCCCCTTTGTCCAGGCCTAGCGCTAGCGGCATCCGAGCCCGGCTTCGACCTGCTGGAAACTTCCAAAACGGGGGGCGGGGAGAGCTGACCCCTGCCCTTTGGACCCGAGTCTCCCAAACGCTGCGGGAGTCCCCGTGTGCCCTCCCCCCGCCGGCAATTTCCTTGGGGCCACGAGCCTTTAGCCACCCCCGGTCACTACCGCTGAGCTCAGATCCCGAAGCCCTCCCCGTGCACGACCACCTCGCCCCGGGCGCCTCACCCTGGTAGGGCTTCGACAGCGAGTGCTCCCGTTTCAAGTACTCGAACGTTTGACCCGCCCCGACTTGCCGTGGTCCCTGCCCAGACCCCATCAAAAGAAGAAGGAGCAACATCCTGGACCAATTCCGAGCCGACAAACGCTGCCGCCACCGCTGCCACCACCCAGAAGGTCCTAGAGTCGCCGCCATCTTTCCCACCGCCGTCCCTTCATTAAAAGCCCGCCCCGTAGGCCAAGCCATTAGCCCAGGGAACCATCTGCCCCGGGTCCCATTGGTTCTCCTCGAGCCCTCGCCCCCGCAGGTGAGCATATCACCGATTGGCTGGCTTGGGTATCAGTTGCCTTGCCAACCCAGGAAAGGGGCGTGGCCTAATGCCTGGCCTCCCTTATTTGCATTTGTCCTGAGCTCCACTAGGCCTGCTGGGAGACGTAGTGATTTCCATTTTGTCTCTGCGTTCCACAGTAAATTTAAAGAGATAAAATGTTTCTCCCAGTTTCACGCAAATGTTCTATCCTCTCTCCCATAGTACCCTCCTGTCTGTGGAGAGCTCTCCATCGGATGTAGAACTGAACGGAGAAATAGTCCACAATTACTGTAGCTGGACAATTTTCAGGAAAATTACCAAATTTCTAAAAGACTTGAACAGAACAAAGAATTTGACCTGATGACATTTATAGAAACTCCACACGCCAACAGCAGAAGACACATTCTCTTCAAGTGCAAAAGAAAGATTTGCCAAGATAGCCCGGGTAAGACAAACCAAAACACCACCTCCACAAATGCAAAGGAAATGAAAGCACAAACAAAAGACGATCTCCTATCATGACGGAATTGGACTAGAAATTGGCAACTGAAAAATTTCTGAGAAATCCCCAAATATTTGGAAATTAAACAACTCACTTCTAAATAACCCATAAGGAAGAGCTGCTAAATGATTGCAGCGAGAGTTCTGAAAAATGGAACAGGGTTTTCAATCCTCTAGCTGGGTGGCACAGTAATATACACAAAAGAGTATGAAACCAGAAGAGTTAAGAGTCATCCCAGGGGCGCCTGGGTGGCTTAGTGGATTAAGCCACTGCCTTCGGCTCGGGTCATGATCTCAGTGTCCTGGGATCGAGTCCCGCAACGGGCTCTCTGCTCAGCGGGGAGCCTGCTTCTCCCTCTGTCTCTGCCTGCCTCTCTGCCTACTTGTGATCTCTCTCTCTGTCAAATAAAATAAATAAAATCTTTAAAAAAAAAAAAAAAAAGAGTCATCCCAGCTTCCCACCTTTTCCTCACCAGTTCCATCACCCAATCAATAAATAAGTACAGATGATGTTATTCCTAATCACCTCTCAACGTCATCACGTCCTTTCCATCCCTTGCTTTGTCTTTCTCCAAACCACAACACGTGTGTTACTCTGATCACCATCATCCACACGGCCACCGAAGTGACCTAAAGGGTCTAACCATACCTGAGTGTCAGGGGTAAATGAGTTGACACTGGTAAAGCTCTTAAACAGTCGCCAGAATGTAGTAAGCACTGTATCATCACCATTATTAGTGTTAACTGAGTCCTTAATGGTTACCATCACCTGTTAGGAAGAGATTCAAGCCCCTCAACTTGGCAAACAAAGCCCCCTGCCACTTGGTTCTGTCATTCTCTGCCTTTATTGCCCACTGCTTCCTTTCTTCATCTATACCCTCCAACTTTTCCTCTTCCCCTCTCCTTTTCCCCAGGCCACCTCCTCCTGGAAGCCTTCTCTGACCTCCTCAGGCAACAGCAGTTGCCCCACTCTGAGCTCTCAATGTTGCCCAAGCATATTTCTTTCAGAGCACTTGCCAGGTCTGTGTCTGTCTTCCTAACAGACTTAACCAAGCTTAATTCTCTATTTTCTGAACATAAATATATTTAAATAAGAAAAAAATGAACGTAAGTCTGTTTTATGAATCATCAACATTTTAAAATGAAAACCGTCGGGGCACCTGACTGGCTCAGTCAATGGAGTGTCTCTGCCTTTGGCTCAGGTCATGATCCTGGAGTCCTGGGATGGAGTCCCTTTGGGTTGGCTGCTCAGTGGGGAATCTGTTTCTTCCTGCCCACCTCACGCTCTCTCTTGCTTCCTCTCTCTCTCTCTCTCAAGTAATAAATAAATAAATAAAATCTTTAAAATAAATAAATAGGAGGGACTGGGTGGCTCAGTCATTAAGCGTCTGCCTTAGGCTCAAGTCATGATCCCAGAATCCTGGGATCAGGTCCGGAATCTGGCTCCCTGCTCAGTGTGAAGCCTGCTTCTCCCTCTCACACTCCCCCTGGTGGTGCTCCCACTCTTGCTGTCAAATAAATAAATTAAAATCTTAAAAATTAATAAATAAATAATGAGGAAATGACAACCAACAGGGCACCTGGCTCAATCGGAGGGAGTATGTGACTCTTGATCTCAGGGTTCTGAGTTCAAGCCCTCCACACTGGATGTAGAGGTTACTTAAAAATACAGTTTGGGGTGCCTGGGTGGCTCAGTCCTTAAGTGTCTGCCCTCAGCTCGGGTCATGATCCCAGGGTCCTGGGATTAAGCCCCACATCGGGCTCCCTGCTCAGCGGGAAGCCTGCTTCTTTTTTTTTTTTTTTTTTTTTTTTTGGAAGCCTGCTTCTCCCTCTCCCTCTCCCACTCCCCCTGTTTGTGCTCCCTCTCAAGCTGTGTCTCTCTCTGTCAAACAAATAAATAAAATCTAAAATCTAAAAAAATATACAATTTTAATTAATTAATTAATTTACTAATTAATTGTCACAACCACCTATCAATTTACACACTCCGCATAAAGTAGATGTTTAGTGATATGACACAAGAAATTGCAATGAATCGGGCGCCTGGGTGGCTCAGTGGGTTAAGCTTCTGCCTTCAGTTTGGGCCCTGGTCTCAGGATCCTGGGATGGAGCAGTGAGTCAAGCTCTCTGCTTGGCAGGATGCCTGCTTCCCCCTCCCCTGCCTGCCTCTCTGCCTACTTGTGATCTCTGTCAAATAAATAAATAAAATCTTTTAAAAAATAAAAAAGAAAGAAAGAAATTGCAATGAGTCTATTCACATCATACCCTAGCTTTAAAACCATTCGTGGATCCCAATGACCACAAGGTAAAATCCAACGTCTTAGTTTAGCATTCAAAGCCTTCAACCTGACTCAAATCAGCTGTACACATGTCTATTACAATGTGTGTCAACCTGAATTATGTAGCTCAATTAACAGATTATGTGTTTGTCTCCCTGGCAATGTTGGAAGCTCCTGGATCACAGGAAGCAGATCTTACTCATTTCCTATCCCAGGCCTCACCCACTTCCCCATTCCCTAACCCATCACCCAGCACATAGTAGGAGTTCCAATTGTTTTGAATAAAATTATCTCCATTATGTTTCTCTGTCAGCTGGAATTTTTTCATTGTGGTATGATATACATAAAATCAAACTTACCTTTTTAACCATTTTTAAGTAGACTGTTCAGAGGCATTAAATACATTCAGTTTGCTGTGTGACCTGTGTTACTGGATTTTGGATAGAGTGTCTTAGCAGACCTCATTGTAAAATTCACTGTGATGAAGAAAAGGGGAATAAAGGAGAAGGTGTGACAAAATACACAGGACAATAAAGCAGATGATTTTGTTCAGATTATTGCAATAGGGGAATACTCATTAGTGAGGAACGTATCAAAGAGAAGGAAGTAGGGGGGCACCAGGGTGGCTCAGTGGGTTAAGCATCTGCCTTCAGCTCAAGTCATGATCTCAGGGTCCTGGGATTGAGCCTCACATGGGACTTCCTGCTTAGCAGGGAGCCTGCTTCTCCCTCTCTCTTTGCCCCTCCCCCATGTTCTCTCTCTCTTTCTCAAATAAATAAATAAAATCTTAAATTTAAAAAAGAGAAGAAGGGCTACCTGGGTAGCTCAGTGGTTTAAACCTCTGCCTTAAGCTCAGGTCATGATCCCAGGGTCCTGGGATCAAGCCCCACATTGGGCTCTCTGCTCAGCGGGGAGCCTGCTTCCCCCTCTCTCTCTGCCTACTTGTGATCTCTCTCTGTCTATCAAATAAATAAATAAATAAATATCTTTTAAAAAAATTTTTTAAATAAAAAGAAAAAAGAAAAGGAAGGGGGCTCAGTGTTAGTTACATAGACAGGTAAATAAGGGAGTCATCATGAAGAAGGATGGAGATGGTTTTATCTGAGTCACTGAGGAAGGGCAAAAGTGGGTCTTATCTCGCAATATTCTACAGCAGGATAGCCCTTTGAAGTTAGCCATTTCTCTGAACTCAAAATGGGGTGAGAGGGGACACAAAATGGTGAGGGGATTTCTTGACTGTAGCTGCTTTCCAGAACAGGGTTCATATAAAGTTCAACACAGTTAGGTCTTGAGGGTGTTCAAGGTAAGAGAAAAAGGAGCCATGTCCTCCTCCCACACCACCCTACACACACATAGAAGCATCTTCTGAGGGGCACCTGGGTGGCTCAGTGGGTTAAAGCCACTGCCTTCAGCTCAGGTCATGATCCCAGGGTCCTGGGATGGAGCCCTCATCGGGCTCTCTGCTCAGCAGGGAGCCTGCTTCCTCCTCTCTCTCTGCCTGCCTCTCTGCCTACTTGTGATCTCTCTCTGTCAAATAAATAAATAAAATTTAAAAAAAAAAAAGAAGCATCTTCTGATAGTTGGGGCAGGGCTTGACCCACCATCTTTCAGCTGCTTAATATTCTCTTTTTCTCCAGAGAATCATCTCCCATGATCTATGGCTATACACCCCCAGGGTGGGAGGATGGATAGACAATGTGAGTTGTGCATTCCAGCAGTTCCGAAGGATTCCTTTGGTTCTTATCTTGAAAGCCAAGCAGGTGCCTCCACCGAGGAGCAATTTGAAGCCTGATGCCTCTACCCCACCCCATGCCAGAGGCTCCAGATCAGCCTCTTCGCCCCATCCTTTCCTCTCTCTCCCGCCCTTCTCTATTAAAACTTGCCATTCCATTTAAAACCACCCCAAAGCAGAGCCTAACATCAGCCCTGCTAAAGCCAAGTAGACCATTTGTCCCTCCTCAGAGGTCTGGGTTAGGACTTGGGATTAGTCCATCACCAGCCTTGGAGTGGCAGCTATGCCAGCGCCACCCCAGCCCCTGTCCCATGCCTTCCCAACACACTCCCCACCCCTGACTCCCCTGCATCCCCAGTTCCCCAAACAGACCCTAGAGCACAGAAGGGGACGGGAGCTCTAACACTAACTAGCCAACTACTTTTCCAGTGGATACCTACAGATTCTGGCCTCCCAATGA
Source organism: Mustela lutreola (assembly GCF_030435805.1). Lineage (NCBI taxonomy): Eukaryota > Metazoa > Chordata > Mammalia > Carnivora > Mustelidae > Mustela > Mustela lutreola. The sequence goes on from NC_081298.1 coordinate 70,124,687, forward strand.
GCCGCAGTTGAATAGTCTGGAGGGTTGGGGGCCCACAGACGCCTGGCTCCCATGTGCAAACACTTGATTCATAAGTCTGGGGTAGGGCCCAGGGATTTGGTTATGAAAATCTCTCCCCAGAGAATAGGATATGCAGCCAACTTCCAGAACCACATGCTTTCATATCCAGCATCTTATTTTGACCTCACACAGACCCAGTGTGGTGGGCAGGGGAGGCATTACCACAATTGAACATTAGGACAACTGTATTCAGTTCATAGAGTAAATTTCAAACAGGGTATAGCACCTGAATTTTGAGGTAAGATTTTGAGATTTGTTTTAAAATACTCTGGAGGAGGGGTTCTGGCTGGCTCAGCTGGTAGAACCTGTGACTCTTGACTTCTGTGATGTGAGTATGAGCCCCATGTTGGCCTTAGGGATTCCTTAAAAAGAGAGAGGGAAGAATGCTAAGGAGGAAAATTATGTGTGTTAGGGAGAAAGTAGGATAAATGGAAAAAAAAAAAAAAAAAGAAAGGCAGCAAGACCTTTATAAAATGATGAAGCTGGATTATGGGGATATAGGGATTCCCTCTAGGTTTATGTGTTTGAGAGTTGCCATAATAAAAAACTTTTTTAAAATCTCCCTTGGAGATGGTTACGAAATGTGCCGGGTATGCATTTGTGGTGTTTTCTAAATTTCCTCCAGGGAACGAAAACTGTAATTAACTGTAATCTGTAAAGTTCATTGTGACCCATCCAATATAAAGTCATAACTAAAAAGAGAGGAGTCTGCAGTCTAGAACAAGAACAGTCAACGGATGAAAATACTTCCAAGTTGGGGCGCCTGGGTGGTTTACTTGGTTAAGCATCTGCCTCTGGCTCAGGTCATGATCTCAGGGTCTTGGGATTGAGCCCCACATCTGGTTCCGTGCTCAGGGGGAGTCTGCTTCTCCTTCTGTCTCTCCCCTCCCCCTATGCTCTCTCTCTTAAATAAATAAATAAATTTAAAAAAAGAAAGAAAGAAAGAAAATATGTCCGAGTGTATCAATTCTGTCCAGAGAGACAATATTTCTTTCTTTCTTTTATTTGTAAGATTTTATTTATTTGATAGAGTGAGACACCGCGAGAGAGAGAACACAAGCAGGGGAATTAGGAGAGGGAGAAGCAGGCTTCCCCCTGAGCAGGGAGCCTGATCTGGGAATCGATCCCAGAACTCTGGGATCATGACCTGAACCAAAGGCAGACACTTAAGGACTGAGCCACCCAGGCACCCAAACAGTATTTCTAAGTATCCTGTGTTGGTTATTCAAGTCAAGCCTACTCTCCTAACATATTCATTATGACTTCCCACTTAACATCCTAGCTCTCTTAGAATTTCTCAGTGCAGGGCCTCCTGGGTGGCTCAGTGGGTTAAGCCTCTGTCTTTGACTCAGGTCATGATCTCCAGGTCCTAGGATCCAGGCCCACATTAGCCTCTCTCCTCAGCAGGGAGCCTGCTTCCCCCTCTCTCTCTCCCGGCCTCTCTGCCTAATTGTGATCTCTTGTCAAAAAAATAAATGAGAGGCAAATGGGTGGCTCAGTGCGTTAAAGCCTCTGCCTTCAACTCAGGTCATGATCTCAGGGTCCTGGGATCGAGCCCTGCATCGCGCTCTCTGCTCAGCGGAGAACCTGCTTCCCCCTCTCTCTGCCTGCCTCTATGCCTACTTGTGATCTCTGTCAAATAAATAAATAAAATTAAAAAAATAAAAATAAATGAAATCTTAAAAAAATTCTCAGTGTATTAATACTTAATTTCTGAGTATATTGAGGTATTAGTATACTATCATATTGCTAGTATGAGTGTATTTGTATGTTAATGAAGAAATTAGTATTTGGCTTTATCACTTCATTACTTTGTGACGTATGCTTCCCAATGTGTTTATCCATCAGTGAATTGATAAAAATCAGTACCCTGAGGACCAGCTCTCAGAACTCTGATGGTTCTGTGAAGAGACCAAGAAATTAGGGCCTGCCTCTAAACCTCCAGAGGCCTGCTTATCATAGGGAAATTGGGTCAGACACAAGGTTCACTAAGAATTGCAGGATGAAGTTGGGAAGGAGGGAGGAGCACTCTGGCATTTGGAGTTGGAATGAGAACATGGGCTCTTTTGAGATCCACCTCTACCTCATGACCTGGGGCAAATTAAGTAACCTCTCTGAGCCTCAAATTCTCCATCTGTAGGGTAATGAAACCTACCACACTGAATTATTGACAGCATTAAACAAAAGAATGTATAAACGATCCTTAGGCACATTGTAGGCTCAAGAGTTCTGTAAGTACCCAAATTACCATTGTTTATAAAACTTTGTTATGGTTTGTCTTCTTGTGTTCTGAAATGTATTCTGGGAAGGTGATTTGGTCCCTTTAGGAGAAAGTACATGTGTTGGAAGTTGGTTCATAAATGGAATAGAAACCACTGACTGATTTGAGAATATTGCTCAGGGGACCTGGGGTGCAGAGTAGAAGTGTAGAATGTGCAAATCCTATCACTGAGGTTTATAATTAGAAATAGGATAAGCCGGGCGCCTGGGTGGCTCAGTGGGTTAAGCCATTGCCTTCTGCTCGGGTCATGATCTCAGGGTCCTGGGATCGAGTCCCACATCGGGCTCTCTGCTTGGCAGGGAGCCTGCTTCCCTCTCTTTCTCTCTCTCTCTCTCTGCCTGCCTCTCTGCCTACCTGTGATCTCTCTCTGTCAAATAAATAAATAAAATCTTTAAAAAAAAAAAAAAAAAAAGAAAAGAAATAGGATAAGCCATCCCTATCTTGGAAGGTCAAACAACTTAAAAAAAAGGCTTCGTGGGTATAATATTCCTCATTCACCTCCTGCTTATGGAGGATGAATAGATGGAGGAGCCCCAAGCTCTCCAGATGCTGGATGAGGGAAGAAGTGCATATGGACAGCTGAGCTATAGTTATGATAGAAGCCAAGGGAGAGGGTGAATGAGGCTGGAAATTCCCATGCTGTGCAGCAGGGTCTAAGAAATGTCAGGCTCTTCTGTTCGATCAGAGGCCATGGGGATGAGGGAAGTCATCCCGTAGCTTTGGCAGTTAACCTGGTCTGAAGTCCTGAGCCAACCTGATCATGGGCACTTCCAAAAGTCCGACTGAAGGTCATTGGCTCTGGTGGGGAAGCCAAGAAGTCGAGATTAGACTAAATGCTGATGAATAAAAACTGAAGATTAATGCATAAGGAGCCCAATTGTAAAAATATGATTGTTTTTCTTTTTTTTTTCTTTTTTTAAGATTTTATTTTTTTATTTGACAGACAGAGATCACAAGTAGGCAGAGAGGCAGGTGTGGGGTGGGGTGGGGTGGGGGGTGGGGAAGCCTGATGGGAGGCTCGATCCCAGGACCCTGAGATCATGACCTGAGCACAAAGGCAGAGGCTTTAACCCAATGAGCTACCCAAGTGCCCCTGATTGTTTTTCTTTAAATCATATTGCACTTGGTATTTCTTTAAACAACTAGACTGGGGCGCAAGAGTGGCTCTGTCAGTTAAGTGGCTGCCTTGGACTCAGGTCATGATTCTGGAGTCCCGGGAATGAGTCCCATAACAGGGCTCCCTGCTCAGCAGGGAATCTGCTTTTCGCTCTGACCCTCCCCCATCTCATGCACTCTCTCTCATCCTCTCTCAAATAAATAAATAAAATCTTAAAAAAAAAAAAAAACTGGAGGGAAGAAAGTGTAGAAGAAGGAGACCAAGCATATTGGTAACCCAAGTAATAAAGGAAGGTGCCTGGGGCCTGGGTGGTGGTAGTAGAAGTAGGGAGAGGCAGCTGGAATTTACATATATTTTCAAGGTGCAATTAACAGGATTTGCTGATGGATCTGACAGAGGTATAAGAGAAACAGAGGAATAAAGGAGGACTCCAAGATTTTCTGGCCATAGGGGCGCCTGGGTGGCTCAGTGGGTTGAGCCTATGCTTTCTGCTCGGGTCATGGTCTCAGGGTCCTGGGATCGAGCCCCACATCGGGCTCTGCTCAGCGAGGAGCCTGCTTCCCTCTCTCTCTCTGCCTGCCTCTCACCTATTTGTGATCTCTCTCTGTGTCAGATAAATAAATAAAATATTTAAAAAAAAAAAAGATTTTCTGGCCACAGTAACTGGAAAGATGGAGTTGCCATATACTGATAGAAGTGAAACCGTGGGAGATATATGTTTTAGAGGAAAGATCAATATTTTAGTTTTAGTGGGGCGCCTGGGTGGCTCAGTGGGTTAAGCCGCTGCCTTCGGTTCGGGTCATGATCTCAGGGTCCTGGGATCGAGTCCCGCATCGGGCTCTCTGCTCAGCGGGGAGCCTGCTTCCTCCTCTCTCTCTCTCTGCCTGCCTCTCTGCCTACTTGTGATCTCTCTCTGTCAAATAAATAAATAAAATCTTAAAAAAAATATTTTAGTTTTAGTGATACCAGGTTTATGTGTCTATTGGACATCTAAGCAGAGAACAGACCGTATTACCCCTACCAGCATCCCAGTAAGACCAAATTCCCAATATATAAGAAAAGCAGATGGGGGTCAGGGTTGGAGGAAGTTTATCAATTGAGTAGTGTTCAGTAGAGAGGATTTTCCCTTAGCTACTATGATAGCCAGACTCAAAATGGCTCGCATTGACCTCTATCATGGGCTCCGGAATAGTCCCCTCCCACAGTGCATCAGTTTTGGTCCATATGACCAACAGAATATGGAAGACGTGGTGGTATATCATCTCTAAGACTAGGTCATAAAAGACATTGTGGTTTCCATCTTGGATCACTTATTACAGGCAAAGCAAGCTACCATGTCGTAAGTAGCCCCATGAAAGGTCCATGGGACAAAGAACTGAGTCCTTCTGCAAATATCCACGTGAGTGAGCTTGGAAGTGGGTCTTCTAGCCCCAACCAGACCTTCAGATGACTTCAGCCCCAGCCAACATCTTGACTTCTGTTTGTAAGAAACTCTAAACCAGAACCACCCAGCTAAACTGCTTCCTAATTCCTGACCCACAGAAACCATGACATAATAAAGGTTATTATTTTAAGCCACTAAGTTCTAGGGTAATTTGTTATGCAGCAGTAAGTAACTAACATACTTCTCAAAGTCAAGTGAAGCAGATGCTCTAAGAAAATTTGGAGGGCCCTGAGAGAAGAGAGACAGGTGTCTTATCCCACAATTGACCTCTGCTCAGGCAGTAAGTAGTCTCACTGTTCTGCCATGGGCAGTCTATACTGCAACCATTGGGAAGACTTTTTCAGGAGGGGCTGCCTGACAGGCAAAGTGTACCCCAACAGCTGGAGGCAAGGAGTTCTAAAAAGGGCTGAGCTGAACTTCCTACTATCAGAAACCAGTAACTGGACACAAACCACACTCAGTCAAGTGTCAACAAAGACAAAGAGGGGTTCAAACCATAGGATATTCAGTAAAGACCAATTATCCTTCTTCCCCTCTTGCCCTACCAGGCCCCAATATTAGAGAAGTTTGACCTTGAAAAGGAAGAGGGAAGTCTCCTAGAACCAACACATGACTCCCTTCCCTGGACACCAGACACATCCACACACATACAAACACCTCCCCACCCTGAAACTGTCTGCAGTGATTGGAGGATTGAAGGCTGTTCAAGGCCCTTCCCCCCTCCCAATCCCCAGGCTGGATCCTAAGCCTGGATGATAGGAAAGGAGTGTAAGTGATGTAAACCAGAAATGAGATGGGAGTTCTTAATGGGTCTGAGTGGACTTCTTCTTCTTTTATTTTTGTAAAGATTTTATTTATTCATTTGACAGAGAGAGAGAGAGATCACAAGTAGGCAGGCAGAGCGGGGGGGGGGGGGGAAGCAGGCTCCTTGCTGAGCAGAGAACCCCATATGGGGCTTGATCCCAGGACCCTGAGATGACCTGAGCCAAAGGCAGAGGCTCAACCCACTGAGACACCCAGGTGCCCCCTGAGTGGACTTCTAATACGAAAAGTCACACTAAAGCTGTGGGATTCATCTAGGATCTTAAGATGGAAGGGAAAAGGGTAATCTGATAGAAGTTGGTTATAAGATTGTCATGTTAAGGGCGCCTGGGTGGCTCAGTGGCTTAAGCCGCTGCCTTCGGCTCAGGTCATGATCTCGGGGTCCTGGGATCGAGTCCCGCATCGGGCTCTCTGCTCAGCGGGGAGCCTGCTTCCTCCTCTCTCTCTCTCTGCCTGCCTCTATGCCTACTTGTGATCTCTCTCTGTCAAATAAATAAATAAAAAATCTTAAAAAAAAAAAAAAAAGATTGTCATGTTAAGGCCCCGCTGAGTGGAGATTCCTCATTCAACCAACTACAATTCTATTCCTCTAACCCAAGTTCTTAGAGGGGCAGCACAATGCATGGGTTAAGAAGGTTTGGAATCAAGACAGGTTTGAGCAGTATCAAAATCCATTTTGTGTGATCCTGAACAGGTTTCTTAAGCATCCAAATCTCTCTTTCCTGATCTCTAAAGAAGAGCAATGGTACCCCCTCTCACAGGACTATATGGTGAAGCTAAGAAAAACTGCAGTTAACAGGGAGAGGAGCAGTTAGCAGCAGACTGCTCGAGCCTCTGTGATCTCGTTAGGGTCCCTCTCCCCATATAAAAGCTCACACCTGACACCTGATTGGTCCTTCTTGGTGTCCTGTCCACCCCCAGTCAATTGTTATGGCCTGAGGTACTTTTGTCCAGGCCTGGTCCACTGTCCATCTCCACTAAAACCCATACGAATGGAGGTGGGACAGGTGTCCAGAGAATAGGGAGGTACTATTCCCTGAAAGGGGAAAGGAAGCTGGACAGCTCAGAGCAACAGATGCCCCCTACAACTGATCTTGTTGATTTCACCTTTACCTTCCTCTCTTGGTTGCCTAGGAAAATTAATACATCAGAGAACATAAATGAGAATAGAACCTGATTATCTGACCTAGTTTCCTCATGTTGGAGATAAAGGCCCAGTGGGCATGAACCAGTTGCTAAAGGCTCTACAGGTATTTGGTGTTTCGGCAATTGTTTTGGACAAACCCGCAGAAATTTGGACACCTGGAAATAAAAATCTCAGAGGCTCTCCCCCTTTCTGGTTAGGGCTGGAAGACAATAAGATTCAGTAATCAGGAACTTGCCTCACTGATCTGCCTGGGGAGATTTATTGCCTCTTGAGGATTATGCCAGGCACTATGGGCGTGGGGGATATTTACCCAGAGAACATTCTAACTCCCTGCAGCCCTCCTAAGGTTCCTCCAAAGAGAATTCCAGTGGATGCCCGTGAGCTGTGCCTGAGAGTCTTTTTTCAAATTGAAGATCAGTCAAGAAATCAGTTCAGTTGGGTGAAAAGCAGACTTTTTTTTTTTTTTTAAGACATAGGCTAGAATGGGGTAAATGTAATTTCATGAGACAGTTTACTCAGTTGCAATTTTATATATAAAGCTACTGGCTCAATGTTTCCTCCCCGCTTCCCATACCAGGCCCCAAACAGTATTATTCCTACCCCCTTTTTAAGGGAAATCCAATTCATTCCACAAACGCATATGGAATGCCAAGCATGCCGGATACAGAGAAGACTATGACACAGTTTTTGTCCTTGAGGGACTCTCAACCCAGTGGGAAATGGCCTCCAGGGCAGAGTGGAGACAAGGAGAAAATGAAGAGGCAGAGGGTGACAGATTACAAAAAACAATCTCTGGGCAGTGGCATAGGGGGAGAGGGGGAACTTGAGTTTTCTATTCTATATTTTGAATTTGTTGCAATGAACATGTATCGTGTTGGCCATTTTAAAAGCCCAGTTAAAAGATGAAGATACAGGGGCGCCTGGGTGGCTCAGTGGGGTAAGCCTCTGCCTTCAGCTCAGGTCATGATCTCAGGGTCCTGGGATCTATTGGGCTCTCTACTCAGCAGGGAACTTCCTTCCCCCTCTCTGCCCGCCTCTCTGCCTACTTGTGATCTCTCTCTCTCCGTCAAATAAATAAAATCTTAAAAAAAAAAAAAAAGATAAAGATACAGTAATGAATAAATGAATGAAATGCAATGTGAAAGTCCTGGCCGAAGGAATTTAGGAGCAGTGCCACCAAACTTGGGCTCATTTTGTCCTTTTAGTACGACAGCAAGGTTCCTTGATCCCCATCTTTTTTTTTTTTTTTTTTTTTTAAAGATTTTATTAATTTATTTGACAGAGAGAAAGATCACAAGTAGGCGGAGAGTCAGGCAGAGAGAGAGGAGGAAGCAGGCTCCCGCTGAGCAAAGAGCCCGATGCGGGGCTCGATCCCAGGACACCGAGATCATGACCTGAGCCGAAGGCAGCGGCTTAATCCACTGAGCCACCCAGGCGCCCCGCCATCTTTTTTTTTTTTAAGATTTTATTTATTTATTTGACAGAGAGAGATCACAAGTAGACAGGCAGGCAGGCAGAGAGAGAGAGAGAGGGAAGCAGGCTCCCTGCTGAGCAGAGAGCTGGATGCGGGCCTCGATCCCAGGGTCTCGATCCCAGGGCCTCGACCCCAGGACCCTGAGATAATGACCTGAGCCGAAGGCAGCAGCTTAACCCACTGAGCCACCCAGGCGCCCCCTTGATCCCCATCTTAAAAATGGGAGATATTGATATCCTAAGAGGTAAAGCACTTTGCCCCCATTCACCAGCTGGTAAGGGACAGAGCCCGGGGCATTTCTACTACAGTCTGTTTCCATATGCCAACTAAGAAAAAGGGTCAGAAAGGAGGGACAATGACTCCCAAGAACTTTATTCTTAAGCTTTTGTAAATACTCATTTTCTGTTATCTTGTTCTTCCTTATTTTTTCTTGGGTGGTTAACAGTTCATCTCTTAACATAAAAAAGGGTCTTTGTATTTTGGGAGGTGAAGGAAAAGCTTGCTGGAGTAGTCAGTCCTGGGAAAGGGGGAGGGTGGTCAAAGGCGTGGGGGGGGGGGCTCTGGTGCAAGAGAGGTGGGGGGAAGCAGAAAGAGAAGCAGGCAGGCAGAGTCCTGGGCCCACGGGGTGTCTCCCAGCATAGTGCCAGAGCTGCCTGGCCCTCCTCAACAGGGACCCTGCTGCAAAGTGGGGATTTCACAGCAGCCCTTGCCTCGTGGGTCATCAGGTCTTTTAGATCCGAGCCAGCTTCCCTCTCTCCAACTCCAGCCTTTGCAGCCTGAGCCCCCAGAGCCCGCGGGCACTGTGGCAACCCCTGTCTTACTTCCAGCGGTTCTACCTGTATATTCTTGCTTCCCTCAGCACAGAAGCCCAAAGGGTCCAGGATGTGGTCTTGTTTGGTCTCTCCTTCCCTACCATCCTCTACAGATTTTGTCTCTCTGCAGCCAAGGAAAGGGAAAGAACAAGAAGACAGTGGCTCAAGCTGGATGGAGACACAGTAGAACTAAAGAAATCTGAGTGTCCTCTAAAAATCTGAGCCCTGTCATGTCCATCACTATCATGGTTACTGATCATGTTGATTGTGCTCTCACCATGGGCCAGGCATCATCTCATTTAGCATTCCAGAACGTCCCAGCATCCCACATCACAGGTCATACAGGCAATCCTTGGCCAAGCTGGCGCACAGGGAGCCTCCCTGGCTGTGCCGGAACCCCTGCAGTGGAGCATCCTGCCTCCTATGATCCTGTTCCAAAGGAGAACAATTTGTCCTCTGGCCATGGAGCCTTCCCAATTGATAGAGCCTATCCAGTTAATACAAATGCTTCCTCCCCTTTCCTACTCTGGCATTCCACTTCCTGTCACAGGCACATCCTTGGGTGGTCTTGGATCCCCTGATCTGATGACACTCTCTAAAGAAGTGTCTCCCCTGTCTCTTGTAGAAAATGACACCAGGTCTTCATGCCCCACCTGTTGGGGGTGACCTGGGTTGGATTTGAGCCAAGGTACCATCTCAGCTAATCCCATGCTTAAAAGTGCTGTCCCTCTGTGGAGGGATGATGGCCCCTCCTCTCCCAAGACAACATAATAGCACAGATATAACCTGCAAATGTTCAGTGTTACTGCAGACTTACAGCTGGGGAATAGGCCACTGCATTGCTCCCAACCAGGCTCTTGAACCCCAGGACCTGGGCAGCCTCTGAAAGACTTGTGGAGCCATGGTGGCCACAGGCTCCGAGCTCCACGAAGAACAGAAGGACAACCTCTCCAGCAGCAGCTCCCCCTCTTGGACACCCAGAGATTGAAGAGGACTAAGAAAGCAGCCTGGGAGGATCACAGTCTGGGGACAGCGCTGGAAATCCCAGGTTACTAATTCAGGACTTCATGCACCATGGGAATCTCCGCATCACACCATGCCAGGTGCAAAAGAAGGGGCAACAGACTTTTAAGGCTGTCTCCCTGCACAGGACCCGAAAGGAGTGGGCTCAACCTTATGGGGTGTATAGTCTGCTCCCAGGAAGAAACTGTCAGGTCCCAAAGTCATAAAAGGAGTGTTTTTAGCTTCTCAGGAGTCAGGTATCAGACGCCTCTGAGAATGACCTTCACCAAAGTCCTTCCTTGCAAATAGAGCCAACTCAGGTTAGTAAACAGCTTCCATCCAGAGGCAGAGAAACAGGTCTGACCCCCAAACGAGACAGACTTCTCATTTGCACATCACTTTCTACTGTTCTCATCACCTGTTTCAAGGAAGCCACACACTTGCTCAGGCTTCCTGGCTCTTCACACACATAGACCTCCATCTCCACGTTTGGAAAAGGGTTTTTCAACTCTGCAGATGAGGAAAGGTTAAATGCCCTCCTCAGGGATAAAAACCCAGCAGAGAAAGAACCTGAACACTAGTCTGGACCTCAAATAACTCCTCAGACATTCTCCAAGTTACAGTGCTTTTAACTTTGGTGGAAAGATTCTTGTCCCCTCTGCTGGATTAAAGGTTCTGGGTGGGCAATAAAGGATTCCATTTCTTTACTTCGTTCAGTCTGTTCTCCCTCTTTCTTTCTTCCCTTCTTTATTTCTTTTTTTTTTTCTTTAATATTTTATTTATTTATTTGACAGCGATCACAAGTAGGCAGAGAGGCAGGCGGAGAGAGAGGAGGAAGCAGTCTTCCTACTGAGCAGAGAGCCCGATGCGGGTCTCCATCCCAGGACCCTGGGATCATGACCTGAGTTGAAGGCAGAGGCTTTAACCCACTGAGCCACCCAGGTGCCCCTTTCTTTCTTTTTTTTTTTTAAATAAGATTTTATTTATTTGACAGAGAGAGACAGCACAAGCAGAGGGGAGGAGCAGAGGGAGAGGGAAAAGCAGGTTCCCCCCTGAGCAGGGAGGCCAATGTGAGGCTGGACCCCAGGACCCTGGGATCATGACCTGAGCTGAATGCAGATGCTTAACCTACTGAGCCAGCCAGGCACTCCCCTTGAATCTGTTCTATTCCCCAAGTGTGGATGTGAATGCAATGGTGGGTGGGTGGAATTAAATGAACTTTAGCAGAGACTAATTCTTCCTACCAGACCCTCACCACCCCTCCCACTTTATCCAAGTATCTCAAAAGCTTCTTCCTCCCCTTTGTTGGTTTCTGTCACTGGACTCAGTCCATAGAGAGAGAGCTTCTGAGCACGGACAGTCTGAAAAGAGCAAAGTAAGAATAGCCGATTGATCCATAATAGAACGGTAAAGTCTCTAAGTACCACGGGGGAGGGCATTAGTCTTAAAGCTGGCTGGGAAGAGATGACATGGGGTGGGGAGAAACCTCTCTGAGAGCTTGGAGGTGATGCAGGAGGCTGCTCCTGGTGGGGGATGGGAGGGAACAGCCAGTCAAAGGTTCTGCTTTCTACTTTTCTGTCAATTCTGTCTTAGCCAGTGCCCATCCTAAGGCTCCCATTCCTTACCAAACTGGCCTGCTAGATACTACTGTGGAAGAGGAAGTGAGGCACCTACCTGCAAGGGGTTGCTTCAGTCTGGCCTAGTAGGCAGAACCTCCCACCCCTGCAAACAGTGCTCAGCTAAACCAGGCCTTTCTACCTTTGCGTCTCCCCCAATGACACTGTACGAAATTGTTCCTCTCTGCTTAGGCTCTTTCTGGCTGTATTGATCGTTGCTTTTATTGGCAAACAACACACCATGATAAAAATAAAGCACAAGTGCTTGTGCAGGGAGAGTAAAATGGATTCTGTGTCTCCAGTGCTATCAGAAAACTTGCTCTGAGACCCAGTGGTCAACCAGGTACCTGATTCTCCCCTCAGAGCACCCCTGCAATTATTGTAAGGACCTTTGTCTTGTCTGTCTGTCTCCTTCCTCCTGACTGCGGCAAGGCAGCTGCGGTCTTCCCCACACCTCCTGAGTGCTTGGGGCTCAATTCATAGTTGCTAACTGACACCAACATGGGGGCCTTCCAGGAAGCAGTCATTTCAGGGCTAGGCCTGGCGCCACACCTCTCAGCTCATTTTCACAGGCATCTGCCCTGGCTGGCCAGTCACCACCACAATTTGGGGTTAAGGGTTTGGTCCGGTCGAGGAGCTAACAAACCAGCTACCTAGAACATTCAGGGTTGTCCTGTCCTGTTCAGTGCCTAGGCCACTTGTTCCCATAAGCTTGGAGAGGTGGAGCCTTTTTGATGCTCTTACCCCCTTCTTATAGACAGAAAATGGGGCCTGACACTTCCATGTGTCACTCCCAGTCACACATTTCTTTTCTTAAAATAGCAATGTGGAGGGACCCAATTTGTACCTAGGTTCAATTTCTTTATCTGTTATAGGGACAAATAACACTACCTCTTAGGGTTGTTCAAAGGATGCTTGCTGATGGTTTGTTTTCTGCTCTGGACTATAAAAAGGCGGCAGGGACTTTGGCTTATTCACTGCTATATCGTCAGAGCCTGGAACAAGTGTCTGCCCGGCACATAGTAGGTGCTCAATATTTGTTTCCTAAACAGAAATGACTTGAGAAGAGCCTAGGCCAGACCCTGGCGCTTCCCTCTGCGAGGACTTTCTATATCCTTAGTTCCCCAGATTCCTCCAGCCAGGCAGCCCGTGGCCAAGGGGGTCTGGGGGGTACCTACTTCTGGTCTTGGGACCTCAGATCAGCAAACTCCCAGGCCAGAAAAATCTCCACGGGACAGTCTGCAATGCCGGTGAACCTGAAGAAGGCCTCCGCCCTCAGGTTCCCCTTTTCTTTTTTGTATCAGGAAAAGCATGTCCTCCTCCCTCACCCCCAGGCACAACGCGGTTCTGCTTCTGAGGTGCCTATAGAGAAGGGCCACCCTGCCCCGAGCAGCAATCTTTTGGGGAAGGAGCCCGGCAGGACTGCAGCAGAGGAGCGGCAAGGCCGGGCAAGCAAGCCAGGCAGAGAAGAGTGGGCCGAACCGACGCCCAGCGGGCGGAAAGGCCGGCGGGAAAGGGCGTGCGAGGAGAAGGGCGGGGCGAACGTCCGCCCTCGGCTCCCCCGCTCGGGCGCCGCTCCACCTTAAGCTCGGGACCCCCTTAAGGGCGGGCACTGGAGGCGCGCGCCCGGGGGCGGGGTCTTCCATGCAAATGAGGGGCGTGGGTCGACGGGGCGGAGCGGGAGGGGCGCTGACCTGACGTCAGGCCGGCGGCCCGGGCAGTTGGCTCGGCGGCGGCGAGGCGGCAGGAGCGGCGGCGGGAGCCCGGCCGCGCAGCGGGGCGCGGGGGAGCGGCGGCGGCGGAGCCGGAGCAACATGGCGCCGGTGGGCGGGGGCGGGCGCCCGGGCGGCGGGCCGGCCCGAGGGCGCCTCCTCCTGGCCGCGCTGCTGCTGCTGGTGCTGATGTGGGCGCGGGGGGCCCGGGGCCAGGGCGACCCCCAGTGGGGCGCCATCCTGGGCATGAGACTGGCGAGCTGCAACAAATCGTGTGGGATGAACCCGGAGGGCATCATCTTCGTGTCCGAGGGCAGCACGGTGAACCTGAGGCTGTACGGCCAGAGGCTGGGCTCCCTCTCCAGCAACCTGATCTCCTTCACCGAGGTGGACAACCTCGAGGCGATCCAGAACTCCACCAACTGTCCCGAGCTCACCAAGGACCTGGTCGTTCAGCAGCTGGTCAACGTGAGCCGCGGGAACACGTCCGGGATGCTGGTGGTGCTCACTAAGTTTCTCCGGAGGAGCGAGAACATGAAGTTGTATGCATTGTGTACCCGGGCCGGGGTCAATGGGCCCTGGCAGAGGTGGACCGATAAGGATTCGCTGCTCTTCATGGTGGAGGAGGCTGGGAGGTTCCTACCCCTCTGGCTGCACATCCTCCTCATTACGGTGCTGTTGGTGCTGTCGGGCATGTTTTCTGGCCTCAACCTGGGGCTTATGGCCCTGGACCCCATGGAGCTGCGTATCGTGCAGAACTGTGGCACCGAGAAGGAGAGGCGCTATGCCCGCAAGATCGAGCCCATCCGGCGCAAGGGCAACTACTTACTCTGCTCTCTGCTTCTGGGAAACGTGCTGGTCAACACCTCCCTCACCATCCTTCTAGACAACCTCATTGGGTCTGGGCTCATGGCGGTGGCCTCCTCCACCATTGGCATTGTCATCTTTGGGGAGATCGTTCCTCAGGCCTTGTGCTCCCGCCATGGCCTGGCTGTGGGTGCCAACACTATCATCCTCACCAAATTCTTTATGCTACTCACCTTCCCCCTCAGTTTCCCCATCAGCAAGCTCCTGGATTTTGTTTTGGGCCAGGAGATTCGCACCGTTTACAACCGGGAGAAGCTGATGGAGATGTTGAAGGTAACGGAACCCTATAATGATCTGGTGAAAGAGGAGCTAAACATGATCCAGGGTGCCCTGGAGCTACGGACCAAAACCGTGGAGGATATCATGACCCAGCTCCAAGACTGCTTCATGATCCGCAGCGATGCCATCCTGGACTTCAATACCATGTCGGAGATCATGGAGAGCGGCTACACCCGCATCCCTGTGTTTGAAGATGAGCAATCCAATATTGTCGATATCCTCTATGTTAAAGACTTGGCCTTCGTGGACCCCGATGACTGCACCCCCCTCAAGACCATCACCCGCTTCTATAACCACCCAGTACATTTTGTCTTCCACGACACCAAGTTGGATGCCATGCTGGAGGAGTTCAAGAAGGGTAAGGCCGGATGGAGCTCTCCCCGTTAGCTGGCTTTGGGACGCCTGTCATTTACTTGCCTGTTTTGTGTCAGCTGGCCTTACGTTTTTGGTGTGACTGTCCCATTTGCCCATCACTTCCTGTGCCTCTGAGGTGGATGGTATTTGGGGCAGCGGGATCAGTTCGTAAGCATCTGCCGCCTTGCCAGGTACTGTGCTTTGTGTGCCAGGTGAATCAGAGCTGAGACAGGCTTGTGCACTTGGAGGGATAGAGCAAGGCCTCAGGGAACTACTGAAGCAGCATGGAGTAAGGCCAATGCCTTCAAAGAGGCCACAGAGATTAGAGAGTGGGACCGCACATCTGATTGGGGTACCGTGGGGAAGGGGCTGGGGCCCTGGGAAAACTGTCACAGGGGAGGGAGCATTGAAGGAGAGCCTGAAGATGTGGGGACACCTGGTACCCGAGGCAGGGGCATCCCCACAAGGAGCAAAGGATGTGCTTTGGGCCTAGCAGGTGGTCCTGTTGAGCTGGATTGGAGCTTGGTTGAGCTGCCCGGTGGTCATTCGGGAGAGGCTGAGTCATCTGGGGCCTTGGGGAAGAGCCTGAAGTCAGGGCGGTGCATTTGCTTGGAGCTATTGGAAGTTTTGAGCAAGAGTGATGTTTCTGGATCTCCTAACCCACAGAAGCTGAGTTGAGAGGTCTCTGTTTGGCTCCCCACTCAGAACAGTGCCAAGTAATGCTTTCGACTATTCAGCAGAAGCAAGCAGATCAAGTTTTGGTTATTGCTCTGTCTTTTCCCAGGCGCCAAACATCAGCTTCCCTCCTGTGGTTGGCTGGAAATCCTCAGCTGGCCTTGCTGTGCCTTGTGTTTTTTTCTCACATGGGTTCTTGGCTAGTTCTCATGTAGTTAGAGAGGCACTCGGAGTTTTACTCATCAGCCCCAAAGCTCAGGGCACACACCCCTTTCCTTTACTTCCAGCAAAACTTTCCTCCCACCTTTGCTACTCAGAAGTTCTCAGTGGCAGTAAACAAGCCAATTATGGGGTAAAACCCTCCTAGGCCAAAAGGAGTGAGGAGGCAGAAAGGGAAGCTCTTTATAAAGGAATGGGGGTTGGGTGAAGGGAGCACATCTTAAATCCAGGCTTTTGCTTCCCTTCTTCATGGGGAGAGCTCCTGCCGGCTAAGGCAGCCTGCCAGCCCAGGGCTGGGAGCGACTTCTGCACTCCAGCAGGGAGCACGCTTCAGGTGCTTGTCAATCGATTATTTCACGACAGGAGGGGGGAGCCTGGAACTGGATGGGTCAGTGGTGATGGGTTGGGCTGGGATAGGTAGGAGCAGGCCTTGCCAGGTTTGCACTGAAAAGATGCTCAGGTCAGGGCTGGAGTGGGATACTTGCACCCTCCCATTTTCAGAGTGACAGAGTGAATCTGAGCATCAGAACCAAGAAGGACCTGAGTAACAGAAGTCCAAGTGGGAGATAGCCTGGTAAGGTGGTCTCATTGCAGACAGACTGAAGGGCCATGGACATCTGGTGGTGATGGCACCATGCTGGTGGTAGCGTTGCAGGTGCAGGCCCAGGAATGTGTTTCTCCCAGGTAGCAGTTGTTGGAGCAGAGCAGTGAGGATCTGTGCCCCACCCCCACCCTGCAGCCTCTTGGCCCTGAGGACTTCTCCCTTGTTGCTGGGTCAGGAACCTGGTTAGGACTCAACAGGGCAGCTTCCTGCTCACCACCTCTGTGGTCTTTGGGACTGTTGCTGGTGACACACCCAACAAGCACGTTTGCATCTTTCAGCTTGGATCTGGAGCCAACCAGTATGGATTAGCTCGGCTAGGCTTCCCAGCCCCTAATCAGGAGGGCTGAGCCCTTTTCAGGTGGGAGCTTCCTGGATCTTGGCAGGGCCATCTTTGGACTCATCTTGTAAAAAGAAGTACCACGTCAGGAAGCTGGGAAAACAGAGCTAGCATCTTTCAGGCCAGAGCTCTGATGAATGGAATTCTCCAGATGTAAATTTTAGTTCACTGGAGTCTCCTTAACAGAGGCTGGTGGTTTGAGCCTTAACCCTGGCCCTGGAGGGGTGCTGCTAATTCCATGGAAACGCAGTCATAGCCTACCCAGTGTAGCATGAAGCTGCTGAGATGTGAGTGATATGATGGTCACCCCTAATGGACACACCCTGGGGCATTATGGTTCCATCCTAACTCATTGCCACCCTGGGCTGCCCCCAGCATGGTTCTCTCAGATCTTTCCATCTGGCATTTACCATTTTAGTCTGAGGCCCTCTTGGAAGTGGCAGACATTTTATGTCTGCATCTTAAAAGATTCTCTTTACAGATCTGGTGTTTGGAAGGCTTTTTTCATAGCTAAGAAGAAGAAGTGAGTAAGGTTAACAGGGCTAGCATTGCCAGTAGCGTTGAAACAAGAGCTGGGGGCTTGCCAGGTGTCGCTGAGCATCTCCCTGAGGGTCCTTTCTATGCTTCAGTGGACTGTGCAAGTTGAGGAAGGTACCTGACTTCTGCCAGTCTTTCAGCTCAGGGTGTAATCTTCTTTTAAGGTCATTTTATCTCCTTGCGCCTCCGCTTTGACGAGCGCCCCCCCCCCCCCCCCGCCGTGGGTAGGGATCATACCTATTAGTGTTTTCACCACTCAGGGCCTGGCAAAGAGGTGGATCTTTAGTGAGTGTTAAATGAATGAATGAATGAATGAATGAAAGTTGAACAACTAATGAATGCCTGGCGAGCTCTGCTGGCCTTCTTGCTGTTTCTTGAACACAGCTGGGACGCTCCCACCTGAGGGCCTTTGCCCTGGCTGTTCCTTAAGGCTGGAATGTTTTTCCCCAGATGTTGTCAGCCTCACCCTCTCCCCGCCCTTGTGCCTGCTTCAGCCTCACCTTCTCAGTGCCCTATTTAAAACTATAACCTCCCATCCTCACCGACCTTCCTCGTCTCCTCTACCCTGTGCTAATTTTTCTTTTTCTCATAGCACAGATCACTTTCTTTCTTTCTTTTTTTTTTTTTTAAAGATCT
The DNA here is from genome assembly GCF_030435805.1 of Mustela lutreola. NCBI lineage: Eukaryota > Metazoa > Chordata > Mammalia > Carnivora > Mustelidae > Mustela > Mustela lutreola. The sequence continues at coordinate 70,142,682 of NC_081298.1, forward strand.
TATTTATTTATTTGACAGAGATCACAAGTAGGCAGAGATGCAGGCGGAGGTGGGGCAGGAAGCATGCTCCCTGCTAAGCAGAGAGCCCGATGTGGGGCTAAATCCTAGAACCCCAGGATCATTACCCGAGTAGAAGGCAGAGGCCTAATCACCAAGCTATCCAGGCGGCCCACAATTCACTTTCTGACAACTCCATAATTTACAGATTTGCTGTGCTGTTTATTGTCTGTCTCCGCCTGTTGGAATATTAAGTTCCAAAGAGCAGAGCTCCTTGTATTGTTCACTGGCGTATCCCTGGCCCCTAGAATGGTTCTTGGCCCATAGGAAGATGAGATCTCAAATAAAAGGTCACTGAATGAACATGGGATCTGTTAGGTTTGGGACAGAATTATCCCCATTCCATAGTGTTAGAATTTTGAGGAGCTGATACTCAGGGGACTTGCTCTTTCCAGTTGCACCCAGGAAGACAGGAGGGGCTCCTACAGCGACATGTGTATTAATGGCTCCTGAGAAGCCGAGTCTAGAGTCTTGAGTGTGATGCATGGTTCCCCTTTCTTGTGCCTCATTTTCTGTGAATAAGTGGTTTTTAACCATCAGGCGTATACAGAGCTTCCCTCCTGAGTGAGTCATGAAGCTGCTACTGCATACACAGTTAGAGACAGGCTCTGGGAGTCCATGCCCGCATGGGCCTGAGCCGTTCCTGGGAGACAAAGGCAGGGTTACAGCTTCCCAGCTGCTTTGCCTCCCAGCTCAAGGCATTTATCATGAATTTATGGATACATACTCTCTGTGCAAGACACGGAGCTAGGCCCCACAGGACCTAGGAGTTAGACCATCTGGTTGGCTGGAGCTGTAAAGCCACTCACTGAGAGGCTCATACCATTTGACCTTGGTCCTTGACTTAACACTTCTAGAATTGTTTGCAGCACTGGGTGTTTGTAGTTGGCTTGTCTACAGCTTGAAATTTTAGAACAGAGGCTCCCTGGGCTACTCGGGGCCCAATTGCATTTTTCCTTTACCAAAGATGCCCTCCCAGACCCTGGAGGCAGAGTAAAGAATAAACTCAACCAAGTAGAAGTCAGAAGCTCCAGCCCCACAATGAAGCCCACCTTCCAGATTTCTGCTGTACCTCCCTCCATGACATTCCTGCCCCTCTCAGGCCCTCAGCTCATCTGTAGTCATCTTATCTTTCCCCACCTACTTTATAATCATCTAGCCCCCTGTGAAGACTTGGGTTCAAACTCCACCCAGCTTGGTCTCCGATCCATGAGGTGACTGGACCTATTACTGGCCTCGTAGGAAGTTAGTGTGTTTATGTATCTAAGAGGAAAAAGCGAGAAATATTTTCGTTGAAAACTCCTCCCTTATTTCCATCTGTGCCACATCACACTTCTCCCACGTTCTTCTTTCTTCCTGAAACAACTTTATCAAGTCAAGAAAAAATAGTGCATAATTTTTGCATTCACTTTTGGTTCCTACTGTCTGACACACTTAAAGTATCTTATTTTTCTCTGTTTACTTATTCATTCATTTGTTGCAACAGACATCTAATTTTTTGAGGCCCGTGTGTCAGACACCGTGCTCACTGTTGGGAGTCAGAGAGGACTAGAACAGCCCTGTTGACGGAACTGGCAGTCTAGCAGAGAGACAGACCTTGTAAACAAAGCTTATTGTTCCTGGTTCAGGTAGGTGCAGTGGGGCCAAGGAAGGCCTAGACCCATGAGATGCTTCTGAAGTCAGAATAACAGGACTCGGTGTTCATTTTGGAGATGCTAGAGTTGGGGCCAGGAAGCAGTTGTGAACATCTGAGCTTTCTAGCTAGGGATTCAGGTTGATGATGTCATTTAACAGAAGCAGGGAGAGGAGGAAGCAGAGACAGTTTGGAGGGTTGGGGCGTGGATCCTGGTGGTATATTATAGCGATGTGACCCTTGATTGGACTCCTCTGTGCTCATCAGAGTGTTTCCCATTTAAACGTACAACCGAATTGCCTAGATGTTTTCTTAAAACGCAGAGGTGAACTCAGTGGGTCTAGGGTGTCGCCTTCTGGACCACACAGAGCAGCACCAGGGTGTGGTCCATCCAGGCAGCCGTGCAGGCGAAAGCCCCATGAGGGGCTTGGGAGTAAGTCCAGGAGCAGGGTTAAAGGTTTGAAAGCTGGCAGCACCAGCAAAGAGTTGTAGAAGCCCCGTTAAAGGGGCTCCTCGGAGAGGTGAAAAAGACCCAAGCAGGCGTGGTTTGGGGAGCCTCCTGGGGAAGCCAGATAGGATGAGGGCCAAGCACAGACTGTGGGGATGGGACAGTTAAGTCCCAAGGTGCTGGGAGAGCACAGCAGCCTTGAGTGGAGAGTGAAGGCATCCTCACACCTGACCTCCCACAGCTCCACCTGGAAACAGGCTCCAGCTGAGCTGGTGATCTGAGCTGGAGAAGCTGGCCCTGGGGCAAGTGTATCTGAGTGAGTGACAGGAGCTGCCTGCTCAGGCAGGGGTGCCAGCCGGGCAGCTGACGGAAGGCTGGACAGGCTCCTCGGAACTTTCTCTTTGTGAGGGGCTCATGGCCGTGGAGCATGGCCACCGTGGATAGGATGATGCACCTCTTCCCCCCCCTCGCTCAGCCAGTGGTGGACCAGCTTCCATAGAGGAGCTAGGACCGAGAGCAGTTTCCTCAGCCTTCTATTGACAGAGCTCGTCCAAAAACTCTTCCTTGTGAACCCAGAAGTTGCTGCCGTGTGTCTAAGGCCATAGAAGACCTTAGATCATACCGAGATCACACTAGTGTCTAGTTTTCAAAAGTCTTGTATTTTAGAAATTAGAAATTAGAAAGCCCAGCTCCAGAGTTTTCCCAAACACCTCCGGTCAGGATAGGAGGTACTGAACAGATGGTTAACCTTGAAAATACTTGAGTGCACAGAAACACAAAAACACAGGATTGTTTTCCACAGGAGAAGTGGGTAAGGGGCAGGGCCTTCCAGGATAGCAGACACCTTTCTGGTCAGTAGAAGTCAGGGAAGACACTCCAAAGGAGGTGGCATTCCAGCTGGATCTTCAAGGGCGAGTAGACATGAAGTTTTTCCACTTCTGTGTCTCTTTTTATGGGAGAACTTGGACAAGACCACAGGATAAGAAATGAGCTTCATGGTTGTTGGTACCAGCTTTGGGTAAAATTGCTTCCTCATGTATGACTGCTTCTGTGGGTGTGAGAGTCACGGAATTCGCCAGGGGTGCCTGAGATGGCCCTGGGCTAAGTAGATGGGGGCACAGCTAGTTGGCATTTGATCCAGCCCTGTCCTCTCCTCCTCTGAGCCCCTCTGTCTGCTGTCAGGCACAGCCCTGCAACAAGGTGCTGGCCCGTCCTGTCCCTCAGGTTACCCCCTTGTCACGCTTGTGTGTCTCAAGACATCCTGTCATAAAAGGCTTTGTGGCTGCATAAAGGACTCCTGGTTCATTCCATAGACTGGAGTTTGGACTCCTGAGTCAATTCTTTTTCCATTTGTTACATGATTTTGTTTTTACTAGTGGTTATTTTGAAAGAGATATATCTCATCGTCAGGCCTTTAAGAAAACACACAAATCTAAACAAAACAACCCATGAGGGGTGCCTGGGTGGCTCAGGGGTTAAAGCCTCTGCTTTCAGCTCAGGTCATGATCTCAGGGTCATGGGATCGAGCCCCGCATCGGGCTCTCTGCTCTGAAGGGAGCCTGCTTCCTCCTCTCTCTCTGCCTGTCTCTCTGCCTACTTGTGATCTCTCTCTCTGTCAAATAAATAAATAAAATCTTTAAAAAAACAAAAACAAAAACAACAACAACAAAAACAACCCATGAATCTGTCACCTGGAGAGAACTATTTTTAATGTTTTGATTTATTACAGTAACTTTTTTAGAAATTGATTCTTAAAGTTGTGTCACAAATAGCAGGATCAAAACCATTTTCTTTCTTTTTTTTTTTTAAAAGATTTTATTTATTTATTTGACAGACAGAGATCACAGGTAGGCAGAGAGGCAGTCAGAGAGAGAGGGGGAAGCAGGCTCCCCGATGAGCAGAGAGCCCGATGCGGGGCTCAATCCCAGAACCCTGAGACCATGACCTGAGCCGAAGGCAGAGGCTTTAACCCACTAAGCCACCCAAGCGCCCCTCAAAACCATTTTCATTTCACAGCTGTGTAGTTTCCAAGTAGCCGTTCATATGTATTTTCACATTGAAACCATTGTCTTCACTGCCCTGCTTTTTGGAACCCAGTTTAGATTGGTTCTTTCAGAATAAGATGAGAATCCCTTTCTATCCCTGGGCTTCTGGGGTGTCCCCAGAAGGAGGGCTGGGTAGCACTGTGTGGCTGATAAAAAGGCGAGCCCAGAGGGTTGGGGTGTGCTGCCGCCAGCCTGGTTTTTTTGTTGTTGGGTGTTTTTTGTTTGTTTGTTTCATTTTGTTTTGTTTTGTTTTTAGCCGCTGGCCTGTTTTGCTGGGGGTTAAACTTGGTGTTGCTAGAGCATTCCCCAGAGGTTACAGTCTGAGTCGCTTCCATGCTGCAGGGCTGATTTACTGTGACCTGGGCAGGGTTCTTGAAAGACTGGTTTCCCTGGGCTCCCTGGAACGCCTGGTCTCTGGCCAGCAGGCAGCCAGGAGCCTTGGTTGGAAGGAGGCTCCCCCCAGCTCAGGCAGGCTTACTCCCACACACACTCATGCCTTCCCCCACCAAATACACACAAGGACAGGCAAACACATACACGCATACACACCCGCCCCCACACAGGCATGCTTAAACACACATTTCACCCCCACACACAGGTGGGCAGATTCACACACACTACCCCTGCAAGCAGGCCCTCGCATACATACCCATATACACGTACGCACACCCACACAGTCCCCTGGACTCCTGCTTTAAAATGAGTCTGGGGTTGCTTGGGTGGTGCCTTTGGCTTAGGGTCGGACTCTTGGTTTTGGCTCCGGTCATGATCTCAGGGTCCGTGGGATTGAGCCCCAGGTTGGGGTCTGCTTAGCGGGGAGTCAGCTTGGGATTCTCTCTCTCCCTCTCTCCCCCTATCCGTCCTGCTTGTGTTCTCTCTAAAACAGATACATAAAATCTTAAAAATTAGTCCAGCTCTCTTCATGCTTCCCTAAGAGTAAGTTTAAAAACTGGACTAATGCTTATGCAAGTGGGTTTATTTCACGAAAGGCTCAAAATAGTTGCTGACTCGAAGTCTCTGAAAAATTTCTCTTTGGTTGGTGATTTGGCTAGTCACATTAATGACACTGTCCAGCTCAGGGGGCTGTGGTGAGGACTACATGAGGTAAGCCAATGTAGAGTGCTTAGCTCAGTGCCTGGCACCATTGTCCTCATACAATAAATGTTAGCCATTTTTTTTTTATTAAATTAAATGTTTTTTAAAATTTAAAATTTTTTATTTTTAATGTTAGCCTTTTAAAAAATTATTGTTATTAGTATCCAAACGTGCCCCAGTTGGCGCTGATACCACTGTGGCCTGCAGTGGTTCTCATGTACCAGCTCCGGGAGCAGGCTGCCCCGCTGTCCAGGTGTGGTACCTTTCTGGGAATTATGAAGACATTGAGGTCAAAAGAGCCCACTAGATAATTACCTGTCAATTCAGATACCATCTTATCTGGGTCCCAGTGTGTATGTTAAGGGTAACAGAAGCCAGAGCTGAAGCAAAAAAATGTATGGCAGAGAAACTTAAAACTGAGGAGATTCCCCTCATTTCCTGAATTGTTTGTTTCCTGCAAATCCGAGAAACAAGCCTGCCATCCTGATTGGCCACACATCTGCATTCTCACAGTGGGGAGCAGAATCAGAGGGTCAGGGAAGGCAGGGCAAGGGGTAGAGCCACATTTGCACTTCTCCTTGGGTGGTTTCATATCAGGACTCCTTCTTTGTCTGCTCCCGCCCGGTGTCCCTGTTAGGGAGAGAAGAGGTTAAGATGGAAGAGCAGCAGAGGGTAGAGGGGGAATCCAAGGGAGCAGAAATTCCCCAGGAGACCCAGTGTCCTGAGAAATGCCCCAGACCCAGAGCTCTGGAAAAGGCTGAGTAAGAGCAGAGAGCAGATGAAGGAAGAAGTGCCTTCATTAATGGTTAACCTTTATTGAATACTTAATTAATCCGCCAAATGCTATAGATAGGAACCGACGCTCAAGAGGCTAAGAATCTTTTCTAGAGGTGTGATGACTTAAGTGGCCGCCACAGCTCTTCTCCTCCAGAGGCCAAGCTCTTAACCCTGCTCTGTGTCGCTTTTCAGTAAGAACGTGGATATTAAGAAATGAGATGAGAAGATTGGGAAATTCCAGTAATTCCAGGCTGGAAGATTTATTGTCAGTTCTAGATATATATTTTTTTAAGTTGAGGTACAGTTGACATAGAACATGAAACTTGTTTAAGGTGTACAGCTTAATGATTCTGTATTTTCATAGATGTTTGCCACAGTAAGTCTAGTTAACTATATCTGTCACTCACGACACAGATATACAAGGTTTCTTTTTCCTGTGATGAGAAGGAAGTTATTAATTAATTAATTATTTAATTAATTTAATTTAATTTGACAGAGAGGGGAAAAACCAAGCAGGGGGCGCAGCAGGGGGAGGGAGAGAAGCAGACTCCCTGTTGAGCAAGGAGCCTAGGTAGATCCCAGGACTCTGGAATCATGACCTGAGCTGAAGGCTGCTGCTTTAACCAACTGAGCCCCAGCCAGGCGCTCCTAAGATCTATTTTTCTTCCCCCGCAGTTTTCATATATAGGACATAATATTATTAACTGTAGTCACCATGTTGGGCATTACATATCCAGAACTACTTGATCTTATTATAACTGGAAATTTGTACCTTCTGACCACCTTCCCCCGTTTTACCTCTTGCCTCTGGCAACCACCTGGATTTGTTTTAGAGGTAACTTTCTTTTGAAGCAAGTCGGTAAATCATAAGTGTACGATTTGATAGTTTTTCGCAGAGGAACACCCCTGTGTAACTGTCACTGAGCTCAGGAAATAGAACATTACCAACATTGTAGAAGGGTGTGTACTGTTTAGGGAACCCTCCCAGTCACTAACCCTGTACCCCCAATCATCATGGGTCAATTTTTTCCGTTTCTGAACTTTTACAAGTGAATCATCAGTATGTGTCTTTTGTGTCTGATGCCTTCTGCTTGACACAAAGGTTATGTGTTTCATCCATTGTTGTATGTAGCTGGAGTTCATTCCTTTTTGTTGCTAGATTTTATTCATGGTAGGAATAAACTGGGAAGTTGATGACATTTCAGTTGTTTCCAATTTGTAGTTGTTTAAATAAGGCCACTGCAAGTGCTCTCCTGCATGACTTTTGGTGATGTTATGTAGGCTTTTCTTTTGGGAATATCCTATAGTATAGACACAGATGAGGCAGTTTTCCAGAATGCTCTTTGCTCTTACCTGGTTATACTCCTGTCTTTACAACTCTGGTATTGTCAACTCTTTGTTTGTTTCATTTTAGCCAGTCATTTGATTATACATTTCCCTAATGACTAATTTTTTTTTTCCTAATGACTTTTTTTTTTTTTAAAGATTTTATTTATTTGAGGGAGAGAATGAGAGTGAGCCTGAAAGGGGGAATGTCAGAGGTAGCAGCAGACCCCCTGCTGAGCAGGAAGCTCGCTGAGGGACTCCATCCTGGGACTCCAGGATCATGACCTGAGCTCAAGGCAGTCACTCAACCAACTGAGCCACCCAGGCGCCCTCCCTAGTGACTAATGCTTAGTGTCCATTATGGGTTAGTGCTTTTTAGATCCTGTTTAAGATTCTTGGCCTATACACAAGTTAGGAAGCTGTTATCCTGTGTTATTTTCTAGAAGCTATATTGTTTGCCTTTCACATTTAGATCTGTAATCCTTCTGGAATTTATCTTTGTTTCTGAGGTGTTACAGTCTGATTCTTCTTTTAAATCCATACACGTTATCCGTCTGGTCCAGTGCTGCTTATTGCAGACTGTCTTTCTGGGTTGAGCTGTGTATGTGTGGGTCCCTCTGGACTCTCATATTCCATTGGTCTGTTTGTCTGTCCTTGTGCCAGTACTACATTGACATACTTGCTGTAGTTTTCTAGTAGGTTTTGTTCTTTGGTAATAATGATTCTGTTCTTTGTTCTTCAAGATTATCTTGACTATCCTTTATCTTTTTTCCTGAAAATTTAATGGGATTGCATTGAACCTAGAGATCCATTTGAAGACCTTTCTTTTTTTTAAGATTTTACTTATTTATTTGACAGACAGAGATCACAAGTAGGCAGAGAGGAGGAAGCAGGCTCCCCGCTGAGCAGAGAGCCTGATGCAGGGCTCTGGGATCATGGCCTGAGTGGAAGACAAAGGCTTTAAACACTGAGCCACCCACGTGCCTCAAGATCTGACATTTTTATAGTGATGAGTCTTCCCTTCCGTAGACATGGTTACCCCCTCATTTGTTGATATCCTCTTAATTTCTTTCAACAATGTTTTGTCAGTTTCTGTACAGAAGTCTTACACATCTTTTCTTGCATGTATTCAAGGTATTTGATGATTTTTGAGAGGTGTCTTTAAAATTTCGTTTTCGAGAATGTGGGTTGCACATTGTTCTGATCCAGGTGTACTGCAGTGCTGTTCTGATGCTCACCACCCGGAGTTAGCGAGGGGAGCATGGAGTCCTTCCACATGCTCCCCTCACTTCACATACCAGTCACAAGTCCCCCCCCCCCAACAGCTGGCTGTAGATTTAGTGTTCCCACGACACCTCTCAGGTTTAATGATTCACTAGAATGACCCCTAGAATTCAGAGAAGTGCTGCTACACTGAGGGCTCCAGTTTTATCTTAAAGGATACACATGGGATGAGGTCTGGAACAGTCAGCAATGCCCTCTATCCCTGGGGTTGGGGTGTGTCTGTCTCTGGGCAAGTCAGTGTGTTTACAGTGAGAAGTTCCGCTGAGCTCTGGAGGTGCAGAGGGTCATTTTTTTTTTCTTCCCCAACCTCCTCAGGTGCAGTCCAGAGCTTTTATCAGAATTTCAGTGTCTGGGCACAAATGATTAAGTTATTGGCTATGTGATTGGACTCCGTGCCTGGCTTGCTGCCTTCCCTGGATGTAGGACACCTAAAAGGTCTGACCCTCTAATGCTTGGCTTTGCTGGTGACCAACCCTGCCCTGAAGCTTTCTAGGGGCCCACCTGGAGTTGTTCATTAGGATAACAAAAGCTGCTTCTGTTTACTCAGGAAATTCCAAGGGATTTGGGGAGCCAGGGTCCAGGACCCAAATTTTTTTTTTTTTAAGATTTTATTTATTTATTTGAGAGAGTGAGAGAGAAAGAGAGAGCACACACTAGCAAGGGGTGTAGCAAAGAGAGAGGGAGAAGCAGGCTCCCCAGTGAACAGGGAGCCCAATAAGGGACTCCACCCCAGGACCCTAGGTTTATGGCTTGAGCCAAAGGCAGACGCTTAACCAACTCAGCCACCCAGGTGCCCCAGATGTATTCTTTATAATACAGCACAAGTATGGATAATTTTTGTATAGTGAGCTTTAATCCATTGTTAAATTTACTCATTTAATCCTTGTTAAATTTACTCATTAATTCTAATAGTTTATTTTAGATTCTTTTGGATTGTTTACACACGTGATTATGTTGCCTGTGAACAATGGCAGTTTTATTTACTTATTGCTACACCTTACACATTTTATGTCTTGTTCTTGCTTAATTTCATTGGCTAGGTGGTGCCTCAGTCTAGGTTTCAGGGTAGGCTTTCCAAATTTGTCAGTAGGTATGATTTTGAATTTTACCAAATGCTTTTTAAGTAACTGTTAATGTTGAGATGTTTGAATGATTTACCTCCTTTATTTTGAATTATACCGATTGATTTTTAAATGTTCACCCGTAAACATTTATTGCATAACTGGAATAAACCTGACTTAGTCATCAGGTATGATTCTTGCCATGCATCATTGGATTTGATTTACCAATTTCTTTATTTAGAATTTTGGCATCTGTGTTCATGAGAGAGAGGTCTACAACTGTTTTTTCCAGCCATTAACCAACCAACCACGGAGGAAGACAGTACAGGATATCTCTGTTAGGGTTTTGGGTTTTGTTTTATGACAGGAAAAATAATTGTTTGGTAGTTAAGTCCCTTTTCTTTCTTCTACTAATGGCCCAGTTCGGGTGAGGAAGTTGGAACATACCAAGCAATATTCTTGCCCTTTTCCACCTCCTCCCCTCCTTCTACTTGTAACAGCCTCAGCCCCACACCAAATGGTGCTGCAGTTTTTCTCTCTCATGTTTGGATGTGAGGTCTAGGATGATTTTTATAGTTTGTAAACATTTGGGCACAGTATGTGATTAACAATTACCAATGGGTGTTCACCAAGGTAAAAAGAAAAAACAAATGTTCTTTTCTTTTTTTTATGATGCGGATGTGATTACTAGGGTTAGTTAAGTAGAAGGCTAGCCCCCTACCCCCAGACTTAATGTATCCTGATGTCAGTCAGCTAAGCATTTAGCAGAATTTCCTGTTACATCTTCTTGACAAACGAACATGGGACATGTGGCCTCATTAATAATGGTCCATCTTTTATATTGAGTCTCCTGTTGGTTACCAGCTGGTTGCACAGAGCCAAAGAACAGGTGCCTCACAGAGCAGTAAGGGAGCTTTGAGTCTGTAAGCAGTTGAGCCGGGAGGTATGTTAAGAATGGGGCTCCTCCTGGCTGGGGGTGCTGGAGGGTTGGGGTGGGAGGCTAGATGGACAGGAGCCGGGATGATAGATACTCAGAGGTGCTCCTGAGCAGAGAGGACTGGTGGAAAGGAGGAAGCAGTTTGTTGTAAGGGTCCAGAGCTGAAAGGAGGCTAAGGCTGGGGACCCCCTTGGCATCTCCTGATGGGTTGCTTGCCCTTGCCCTTCTCATGCTCAGGGAGGCATTGTCAGCCAGACCAGCATCTTCTCTCCACTTCATTTTCTTTTGCTGTGCAAAATACCTCTAGTTTGTTCCTCCCAGCCTTCTGAACTGTGTCCCTGGCTGTATCTTCCAGAAGTTTCCACATCCCTGAAGACAAAGACATCAGCATTCCATCTGACCTCACTCCTTAGATAACCTAAGAAACTTAAAACCCCAAACCTGTCTTTTTTTTTTTTTTTTTTTAAAAGATTTCATTTATTTATTTGACAGAGAGAGATCACAAGCAGGCAGAGAGAGATGAAGGGAAGCAGGCCCCCTGCTGAGCAGAGAGCCCCATGCGGGACTTGATCCCAGGACCCCGAGATCATGACCCGAGCCGAAGGCAGTGGCTCAACCCACTGAGCCACCCAGGTGCCCCCCAAACCTGTCTTTTGACCCAGTGATTTTCCTTTTAGAAATGTATCTGAAGGACACAGAGATATATCCAAATACATTCATTACAGAGATTTCCATAATGGCACAAAAAGGGTGGGCCGTAATTTAAGAGCCCAGTGAGGTTAAGAATTATTTACACATGTGTCCAATGAGGTATTATGAGGACTTTCATTTTTTTTTTTTTTTTTTTTTTTTTTTTTTTAAAGATTTTATTTATTTGACAGAGAGAGAGAAATCACAAGTAGACAGAGAGGCAGGCAGAGAGAGAGAGGGGAGGAAGCAGGCTCCCTGCAGAGCAGAGAGCCCGATGCGGGGCTCGATCCCAGGACCCTGGGATCATGACCTGAGCTGAAGGCAGAGGCTTTAACCCACTGAGCCACCCAGGCACCCAGGACTTTCATTTTTAAAAAATATTTTTATGACATGGAAAAACAATGCGAAGTATTTACAAATTATTTAATTTTAAAAGTATTTAATAAAAAGTTAATCTTTGGAAGTTGTCTTTGGAAGGCAGGATTATAAGTGATCTTAATGTCCTTTGTACTTTTGTTACCAATATCAGAAAAAGATATATACATATATATACAAATTAGGTGTAAAACTCATTGAAGAAAAATCAGGGAAGTTAGACGTTTGATGTTAATGATCTTAAGGAATTACATATTAGACGTGGTATTGTGTTCTATTGTGGTCTGCCAGGTAAGAGTCCTTATCTTTTAGAGATACTGACCCCAAGAGCCTGTAAAATTTATAGATGTTTACAGATAAAATCTGAGATTTGCTTCAAAATAAGCCAGTGAAGTGGGTAGGAGGGAAGAGGAAACAAGATTGGCCGCAGGAGTTGGAGTTGTTAATTGTTTAAGTTCAGTGAAGGGCCCTGAGGGTGTAATTATATTATTTCCTGTACTTTTGTAGATGCTTGATATTTTCCATCATAAAAGGTTAAAAAATTAGAGACTGCTGGCTAAATGAAAAATGAAAGCCATGAAGCCCTGTCCCTGGGTGAGAGACCAGTCTTAGTGTCTCCTAACTTCTGCTTGTCAATAGCTGCACCCCGGGGTGTTTGGTTTAAAAGGAGAGTATTAGGGGTACCTGGGTGGCTCAGTCGGTTAAACCTCTGCCTTCAGCTCAGGTGGCAGGGTCCTGGGATGGAATCCAGCATCAGGTTCTCTTTGGCAGAGAGCCAGCTTCCCCCTCTATCTCCGTTTGCCTCTCTACTTAGTTGTGATCTCTCTCTCTGTAAATAAATAAATAAAATCTTTATTAAAACAAAACAAAACAAAACAAAAAGAAAGGTGAGTATTACTTAGGAAGCCCCTTTTCTGAATCCCAGCTTCTTCTCCCCCTCACAGTGTGATGATCCTGGACAGGACTTCCCTGAGAATCAGTTTCCTCCTGTGAGTAGTAGATGTGAGAGGGATAGTGCCTGGGCTCCCTGCCCCAGAACATGCTTACCCCCACTGTTTCATAGCTGAGGGGAGGAGGTGGGCCCTGGGGGGCACATCGGTGTAGGTCCTTTGAGAGGGGACAAAGAAGGTCTGGCCATTCAAAAATTGTATACATGTACTGTTTGTTTTACTAACACGTATGTTATAAAACAAACACAAAAACTTAAAAAAAAAAAGATTTTATTTATTTATTTGACACAGAGAGATCACAAGTAGGCAGAGAGGCAGGTGGGGGGCGGGGGGGAGCAGGTTCCCCACTGAACAGAGAGCCCAATGCGGGGCTCAATCACCAGGACCCCGAGATCATGATGCGAGCCAAAGGCAGAGGCTCAACCCACTGAGCCACCCAGGTGCCCCCACAAAAACTTTTTTTAAAGACATAAGGATGAGGGGTCTGTAGCTCCTCTCACTTGGCTGGAGACCGATTGAGTGAGGGCAGGAGCCCCTTCCCCTAGGGACTGGCTGCTCAGATCCCACTGTCAGTCTGTGTATAAACAAAAGCTAAAGTCGCTTATTTGTTTTGAAATACAAATAAATGTGAATGGAGCCTGGAATGAATACCCTTTTTGGAGACCGTGTTCTGGAAGGTTCCAGATGGGCTGTTTGTACGTGTAGTGTAAGGCGGTCTTGTTGTCTTGCTCAGAATGGCTGGGTAAGTCTCCTGGTAAGTCTCTAGAAATGATTTTCTGTTTTGGCAAGTGGGCTGCAGTGTCTGCCTTTCCATTTCTCTTTTCCCTACGACTATCCTCCTGTCACCTCCTCTTTTTATTTTTCCTGCTTCACTCAGTTTTTTCCCTTTTTGTCTTGCTTTCCATTTTCCTTTTCCTTTTATTTTATCTTATTTATTTATTTTTTAAGATTTCATTTATTTATTTGACAGAGATCACAAGTAGGCAGAGAGGCAGGCCGGGGGTGGGGTGGCAGTGGGGAAGCAGACTCCCCACTGAGCAGAGAGCCTGATGTGGGGCTGGATCCCAGGACCCTGAGATCATGACGTGAGCTGAAGGCAGAGGCTTAACCCACTGAGCCACCCAGGCGTCCCCTTCCTTTTCCTTTTAAAAATCTGACCAGCTAATAGTGGCTGTATTTATTGATGGCTTCCTTAATAAAATATAAAAATAAAGTAATGTATTTATTGTAGAAACTTTCAGAAAGGAGGAAAATGATTAGGAAATGAAGGGCCCCCTATCCCACCACTCAGAATGTGAGTATTTTGGTGTGTTTTCTTCTAGTAAGTAGCAATGAACCAGCTTCTGGTAAGCAGTGGACCAACTATAATGCTTTCTCCTATCCCTCAGTATGAGACATCATTCTTATCCTTTCTGATTATAAATATAAAAATAAGAAGGTAATACATGCTGATTTTAAAATGCATTAAGTGGGGAGCCTGGGTAGCTCAGTGGGTTAAAGCCTCTGCCTTCAGCTCAGGTCATGATCCCAGGGCCTGGGATCATGACCACCTGAGCTGAAGGCTCTCTGCTCAGCAGGGAGCCTGCTTACCACTTTCTCTCTGCCTGCCTCTCTGCATACGTGTGATCTCTGTCTGTCAAATAAATAAATAAAATCTTTAAAAATAAAATAAAGTGCATTAAAGCAAAAGCAGAAGAAACAGGCATCCTTAATTTTCTTACTTTGTAACTTTTTGCTTTATGCAGGTGGTGAACCACTGTCTCTTTAAATAAATTTCTGTCTGCATCAGCCTAATTTTTAGTGGCTGCAATACTGTGTCATAAACCACACTAGATGGACCCTCCTGGCCACAGCTTGCACACCAGCCTGGGTTTTCCCTTTGTATCAAGGTCTATCCTAGTGTGGAAGAAATGGCTGAGGCCAAGGTCTTGCACATTTTTTGTTTTGACACGTGCTGCCAAATCCTGAAGAAAAAAAGTGTCATTGTTCTCTCCAGTACTGCACTGTTTTAGTCTCTGTGGTCTAATAGTATATTTTAATTTATATTAAAATTAAACATCTCCCCAGTGTTCTCTTAAGTTGCTTATTGATTAAATGGCTCACTCCCTGCTCCTCCCCAGCCTGGGCTTCCTGCTTAGGGATATTTAGGGAAACTTGGTCTTGTGTGTAGCTCTCCCACCTGCCTGTGGAGGGGTCCCTGGGGTGGAGGGCTGTGCAGGGCTGTATCTCCTGTGGCTGTGCTCCTCTGCTTCCCTGCCTATGCCTGCCTACGCCTACGCCTACGCGTGCCCCACCTGTGTCATCTTGCTGGGCTGGGCTGGGCTGCCCCTCCTACTGGTTGAGATCAGCACTATTAATAGTCAGCTTAATCTTTCCCCTTTGCTAGGGTGGTGTGGGGGGAGGATTCCCAGGAAATTAGGTGCCCTGTTGCCGGCAAGTGCAGACCCATGGCCTGAGATCCCGTCTTCTGGCACCCAGAGGCCAGCACCTCTCCCCAAGGGAGGTGTGTGAGAGCTCTGGGCCTGTGTTGGGAGCTTGGGAGGTCAGTGGCTGGAATTTGCTGGGGGACCAGCAGGGGAAGATGCCCAGGACACCACCTCGGGTAGTGGCCAATCCCATGTCTGATCTGGGACCTCTGGATGTTCCACATGAGAAAAGGCAGCTGGAGCTGGTAAGTGGGGCCTCTCAGGGACCTTGTGGACTTTGAAACCCAGCACCTTCTAAGGTGTCTTTCTTACAGTCTTTACGAGATTATAAAGTTTTTTTTATGGGGGGAAAGGACACAGCAGTCTGCTAAGATACGCACTGTGGAAGGCGGAGGACTGGGCTCCCTGGGGCCCCAGGAGACCAGCTTGTAGGGATCCAGCAGAGTCTGGGGGTCTGCTGTGTTCCAGGCATGAGGTAGGCGGGGCTGGGGTATAGCATGGAGAGCAGTGAAGTCACAGTGTGGGCCTGGCCGAGCTGGACACCGGCCGGCAGCAAAGGCAGCCATACCAGTGCTGGTGAAGGGCGGAGGGAGAGCTGGGGCCAGGCTGGGCAGGGAGTGCTAACAGACCCCAAGGTTGAGCCCCTCAGAGGGGAGCCAAGGGTGCACAGGGACTCAGTCAGGTTCTGGGGCCTCTTACTCTGCCCCATTCCAGATGGGAGAGGGCAGTGAAAGAGGCCTCCCTGTGGTTCTCTGACTGAGAGGAGACCTGGCGGAACAAAGGTCGACAAAGGCAGAGTGGGCAAGCTTGCCAGCCAGGTGTGGCCCAGAGCAGACCGAGGGCGACCTCATGGTGCCTCCTTTCCCACAGCCAGTTTGCCCTGTACGAGCAGCGCATGAGTGTAAAAGGCTCCAGAAGCCCTGAGTCCCTGGGGAAAGCAGTAGGAGAGTGTTTTTCAGAGCTACTTCTAATGGATATGTTTCTTTTCTTTCTTTTTTTAAAAGATTTTATTTATTTATTTGACAGAGGGAGACACAGCGAGAGAGGGAACACAAGCAGGGGGAATGGGAGAGGGAGAAGCAGGCTTTCCACAGAGCAGGGAACCCAATGTGGGGCTCCATCCCAGGACGCTGGGATCATGACCTGAGCCAAAGGCAGACGCCCAACAACTGAGTCACCCAGACGCCCCAATAGATGTGTTTCTTTCTGATTATAAAATTAATACTCTCTCTTCAGAAAAGTATAAAAAAGAAACAAACCATATCCTGAACCCCTCCATACTTTCAGGTTTAATCATATGAAAGTATCATTTTGGCTGGTCAAAAATAGTCAAATATGAACAATTTCACATGGAGGAGCCACATACAAGCATTTTGCTGTTATTTCCTCAGTCTTTTTTCTTTGAATAAGGACTACTTTGAAAAATGGGGGCTTCTTAGCTTTTGGGGTAGATGTATTATTTACATTTTCATGTTCCATTTCTCACCCAGCCACCCCCAAAATCCAATTATCCAGTTGAATGGACGCTGGTAATAAAATGAGGGAACTCATTAAAATAAACATTCTGTAGTAGACTTAAATTTCATACAATGAGGATCATAAATAGAGGTCCCCAGTTGGCCCTTTTATTTTAAAAGGTAAATTTAAAAAAAAAAAAAATTTTATTTACTTATTAGAGCAAAGTAGGCAGAGAGAGAGAGGGAAGCAGGCTCCCCACTGAGCAAAGAGCCCGATGCGGGGCTCCATTCCAGGACCCCAAGATCACGACCAAGCCGAAGGCAGGTCGTGGCCTTAAACCCATTGAGCCACTCAGGTGCCCCCAAAATCATTTTTAAATTACAGAAACTTCTTAATTACTAAAATTCAAAGGAATTCTTCTCTCGTCTTCATCCCTTTCCCCCTTTGCATTGATTACATTTCTCCTAAGGAAATATCTGTGTGAATGGAGTCCTTTATTCCACAGATACCTGTTAAACACTTGGTGTGTGCCGCCCACCATTCTGAGTTTTGAGGACACAGACTAAAGCCCCTCCTGTAATGCGCTCAAAATCTAGCAGAAGATGGGTCAGAAACAATAAATACAACGAATAAACATATTATGTCATATATTTTAGGTGAGTTCATGATCAGGGTTAGGGCGCTGGAGGAAGGATCGCATTTTTCACGGAGGCCCTCAGGGTAGACCTCACCGAGGGGGCCCCCTCCGGGGGATCCCTGCAAAAGGAGCAGCCTCAGGTATGAGGAACAACAAGGAGGCCTTGTGGCTGACTTGAGCACTGGAGAGAGGAGTACAGATAGGACATGGTCAGCACCAAGGGCTCTGGACAGCCGGGCCACTCGGGCAGGAGGCTTTTACGTGGGGTGAGACAGGAACCACTGGAGGGACTTGGTGAGACATGAGGTGACCTGACGTCACCCGTCTTACTGCTGTGTTGAGAGCTGACCTGGGCCCAAGATAAAGCAGGGAGATGACTCGTTTAGCCGTCTGGGTGAGAAGGAGGTGCATGTGGCCCAGAATGTGACTAGCAGTGGAGGCCCCTGGAAGAGCTGGAGTCTGGTTGTCGGGTGCGGGCAGAGCTGAGGGGATCTGATGGAAAGGTTGGGTGGAGAAGGATAGAGAAAGAGAGGAGGGACAGTTGACTCCCCCATGGCCTTATCTACCCAACAGACAGAGATGGGGAAGGCTGGGGGGAAGAAGGGCAGGAACTTGATTTCGGCCATGTGGAGTTCAAGGTGTTGGGCTTCTGGGAGGAGCTAGCTAGCTGTCAGCTGGCAGTTGGGTACAGAGTTTGGAGGGTGCGGGAGAGGGCTGGACCGCAAGTGTTTGAGACACCTTGACATTCAGTTTGTGTTTAAAGTCACGAGGCAAGGGACAGGTCCAAGAACTGAACCCTGGGACCCTCTGACATAGAGGTCAGGGAGGAACAGCAGCCTCAGAGGGCAGTGGAGCAGCAGGAGAGCTGTGTGCTAGAAGCCAGGGAGAGGGAGCGTTTCCAGGAAGCAGGAGAGAGTGACCCCTGGTCAGAATCTGCAGCCCGAGCTTGAGACCCCACCACTGGAGGTCACTGCTGACCTTGGCAAGAAAGGTTCTCTGGGAGGGAGGAGACTCTGCCACAGTCAGTACCAGTGGGCACGCGCGCGCGCGCACACACACACACACGGGGCGCTTAGCACACAGAGCTGGGGTGACTGTGGGCGGTGCTCCAGGTCTGTACACCTGCAAGTTACCTGTCTCTGGAGGGCGCCCGCCTGCCCCCCTCACACCACACACAAAGGAGCCTCAGAAAGAGGGCCCCAGGGCTGAGAGCAGCCCCAAGATTGGGGTCAAGGAGTCCACGTGTTTCCTTTGTAGGACGGATGTTTCTGTCCTTTAGAGAAGCCACCAGCCTTTCCTGGTGTGGTCCAGTGTGACCCGTGACTGTGTCGGGATTTGTTGTAAGCCTTGGTTGGTTGGAGGTTCAGTGGGGAGGAGGACATTTTTCTCAGGTTATTGAAGCTATGTCCCTTCTATGTGGGGACTCTGACTTCCAGGCTCTGAGCTAGCCACTGGCTATCTGAGCCACGTTCCAACGCACCCTGTTCCCTGGGACTTGGTCTATGCTGGTTTAGGCACAGAGGGTCCTTGCTCACCCTGGACACTCACTAATCTCCCTTTGTTTGTTCCCCTTAATTATGTTTTTTCCCTGATTTTTTCTCAATTAAAAAAATTATAGAGCCTATCAAACAGAACAGAATTAGGAGAGGACAGCGTACAGGGTACAAGGGCCCCTCCCCCAAACTCTGCTTAACCTGGGAGGTGACCACTGTTACTCTTCCCTGCATTTCAGGGCAGTTCACCACCCTGCCAGCCCTCAGTCCAGCAGACACCATGCAGTCTGTCCCCCTGCTCGCCCTTCCACCAGCAGCCTGTGTTGGGCTTCATTCCACATTCTGTCTGTCTGTTCCCTGCTGCTTTCTCCCCGGAGCAGTGGCAGGACTCCTGCTCCATTGCTATTGATGTGGGTAGTTTCTGGTTTGAGGTGGTTAAAAACAAGGTTCTGCCAAACCTCTTTGCTTCTGTGCCTTTTCTGCTTTGGAGACGATTATATCCAGCTTCCTACCTGTGGAATATCTGAGTCCAAGGTTAGGGACCTTTGGTTTTGAGTCATGCTGCGTAATTGGCCTCCTGAAGTTCGCCCATTTACCTGCCCACCAACCCGAGGACCTGAGGGCATGCTTGTTTCCCTTGCTTCCCCCAGCATCGGGTGTTACTGGTCTTAGAGCATCCCAGTCTGGAAGATGGTAAATGCGACTTTGTTTTAACTCTGGTTCCTTCCTGACTGAGCATCATTTCTCTTTCCAGAAGGCACTCCTGGGTGGGCAGCCTCCAGCAGGCAGAGAGGCCTAGGGGGCCAGACCCCCAGGGTCCTGGCTCTGAGGGGCTGCGGCCTGCTGGAAGACCTTGACGGAACACTTGCTCTCATCAGCCCCTGTCTAGAAGACACTAGGAAGTCTTTGAGTCTAGACACGGTTCTGTCTAGGTCTGGTCTGGGTACATAGTTCGAGCAAGGTGCTGAAAGTTTTTTGACCATAACTCAGAGCTGGAGATGAGTGTACCACAGTGACTGACACGTGATGGTGAAAGTTGCACAAAACAGTCCCCCCCCATCCGCCATCACATGTGGCGTACTCCGATATCTTTGTTATTTTATTTTTTTAAATGCTGGTCCTGAGAACTGGCAGCTCTCTGGAATTCTGAGGGGCACATCCTGGGGTTGGGGGATCTGGAGTGGCCTTGGAGACTTGGAAAACGCCCTCTCCAGAGAAGTCCTTTGAGTGAGGCCCTCAGACTGGGTTGTGAAGGGGAAGCTGCCCAGGAGACCCTGGCTTGACCTTCTCAGCTCGCCCAGGACTTTCTCCCTTTGGCTGCTCCAAATCTGGGTCCCTGTGTGGGCTACACAGCCCATCCGAACTACAGTGCAGGCCAAGCCTTGGCTGTCTCCCTCCTGTCACCCACTGGGACGAGGGGCACAGGAACAGGGTAGAAACCCAAAACAAGGGCCTGGAAAGCCCTGCCGTGCCCCCCCAAACAAACTTCTATGGAGGGTCCCTCCTCCCCTCCCTCTGCCTTCTGACTTTCTCTTCTTTAGGTTGAAGAGGTGGCCCTTCTCTAATTATAGTACTTGCCTGGCCTAATTACAGCCTGGGCTAATTTGTTAATGGTTTTTGGGAACTGAGAGCCTTTGCCTTGGGCAGTATCATGGCCCTGGATACATGCTGGGGCATTTACCAAGGAGAGCAGGGTGAAGGAATGTGAGTGGCCCTGGAGGCCCCATGGGCAGCGTGGGCCATCAGAGGAACCCATGTCCAGTTGGCCACCCACGTGTCTCCAACCGACCGCTCCATAGTCCACAGCTTGTCAGTGTGTGTCTTTCCCTCCTCCAGGACTTTCAGGAGACCCAGGCGAGACTTTGCCATTTTCTTTCTTTCTTTTTTTTTTTTTTAAAGATTTTATTTATTTATTTGACAGAGAGAGATGACAAGCAGGCAGAGAGGCAGGCAGAGAGAGAGGAGGAAGCAGGCTCCCTGCTGAGCAAAGAGCCCGATGCGGGGCTCAATCCCAGGACCCTGAGATCATGACCTGAGCCGAAGTCAGTGGCTTAGCCCACTGAGCCACTCAGGCGCCGCCAAGACTTTGCCATTTTCATTCTAATGAAACAAAAGCTCTTTGATGAAATGCCTTAAAATTTAAAAATGTACTTTTGGTTTTCCTTTTCATAAAAGCAACATCTGTTTGTAGCAGAAACTTTAGGAAATAGAGAAAAGGGAAAAAACCACCCATGACCCCACCCCAGTGACTCATGACCCTAAATGTGTTAATATTTTGGTGGAGGCATCTCATGACTGGGCCCTTTGCTTTTTTCTGACTCATTGCATCATCCCCCAAGGGAAGTCCCACCTGGCCATCGTGCAGAAGGTGAACAACGAGGGTGAAGGTGACCCCTTCTACGAGGTGCTGGGGCTGGTCACCCTGGAGGACGTCATTGAGGAGATCATCAAGTCTGAGATCCTGGACGAGTCGGATATGTACAGTGAGTTCCATTCTTCCCATTGGCCTGGAACCCTTTTCCTGCTCACAGCCTAGGTGTCCTTAGGTGGGAAGGCCACACAATGCAGGGATGTGGGAGGCCCGGCGCCCTGAGGCCCAGGAACTGGGTGCCTCACACTGGCCAGGGTGAGCGTTCGGCACGTTGCTCAGATCGGTGAGAGGAGAGTATCTTTGCTCCCCCTGGCCTTCGTGACTCAGCATCGAGCCAGGGAGCCTGCCTTGAATCAGACAGTGCTGCTTGTGTGTGGAAGAGGGGACTGCAGAGCCGGGAGCTGGCGTGCAGGTTCTAGTGTGTTCCCGAGTCACTGGGAACCGAATTCTCAGTTCTAGATTCTTTCTCTTACAGCCGACAATCGAAGCCGGAAACGAGTATCTGAGAAAAATAAACGCGACTTCTCAGCCTTCAAAGATGCTGACAATGAACTCAAGGTGAAAATTTCACCTCAGCTACTTCTGGCTGCTCATCGCTTCCTGGCCACGGGTAAGAGCAAGAGGAGGGCCCTCAGGTGTTGGTGGGATACAGTCATGGAGGGGAGTTCTTGGCCTCTGGCTATTTGAAAGGTGCAGGGGAAAGTGGCTGCCTCTGAAAGGGGGCAAGGTGGCTTCCCTCCATCCCTGGGGCGCTCCCTGTGGTGATTTGTTTTCTCTGTTGATGGGTTGTCACTGCAAAATTCTAGGAAGCATTCGGGTTCTGAAACTAACTACCGCGCGAGTGGGGAGGGCGAAATAAAAAAAAGAACCATTAGGAGTACCCGAGGTGGGCACTGGGGTTCCCCAGACCCCTGGATGCTGGGGAGAAGGAGGGCGAAGGAAGCCCTTGCACATGTTGTGGGCCCACAGCACTTGTCTGGCTCATGTACTCATAACCTGAACCCAGCTCTGTTCTCATCACTCCCCCTTCCCCTCTGCCTGCATGTGCTGAAGCCAGCAGGACTTGACCTCTAGATCACTGACATACCTCTCCTCTCACCCCTGATTCAAAACCCCTTTGGGGACTTGGGTGATTGATTTTGAAAAGCTCCTGCCTGTTCCTCCCTCCCTCCAAATCTGACTCTCTTCCCAACCCTCACTTGCTAAAGGGTGTTAATTCTTTGTTTTTCTTGCCAGGGCATTGATGATGGTGCTAATGATAATAATGATGGTAACATTTATAAGCGCTTTCCATATGTCAAGCATGTGTCTAAGTGCTTTACATGTACTATCATTTAACCTCACCATGACCCTACCAGGTGTTTTGTTTTTTGTTGTTTGGTTTTGTTTTGTTCTAAGGAGTTTCTATACCCAGTGTGGGCTCTAACTTGCGACCCTGAGATCAAGGGTCCTATGCTCTTGCCAGTTGTATGCTCTCAGCCGGGTGCCCCAACCCTATGAATTTTTTTTTTTTAGTTTTATTTATTTGAGAAAGGGAGAGAGTCTAAGCAGGGGAGGGGCAGAGGGTGAAGAGTGGGAGGAAAAGACTCTCAAGTGGGCTGTGGAGCCTGATGCAGGCTTGATCTTACCACCCTGAGATTGTGACCTGAGCCAAAACCAAGAGTCAGACACTCAACTGATTGAGCCACCCAGGTCCCCAACCCTAAGAAGTTTTTATTTTTTTTTTAATTTAATTTAATTTTTTTTTTTTAAGATTTTTTTTTTTTATTTATTTGACAGAGAGAGATCACAAGCAGGCAGAGAGGCAGGCAGAGAGAGAGGAGGAAGCAGGCTCCCTGCTGAGCAGAGAGCCCGATGTGGGACTCGATCCCAGGACCCTGAGATCATGACCCAAGCCGAAGGCAGCGGCTTAACCCACTGAGCCACCCAGGCACTCCTAAGAAGTTTTTAATCCCCATTTTACAGATGAGGAAACTGAGACACAGGTTAGGTAATTTGCCCAAGGTCATGCGTGCCCAGTGTGGGAGCCACTATTCCAGCCTAGGCAGGCAGACTTGAGTCTGACATGTCTGGATCCAAGGGGTGCTGCTTTCCCACAGAGGTGCGGAACCGAGGGGAAGGAGGGCCTGGGCTGCAAGCAAGCACAGTGACCGTGTTCCCGGTGCTGTCCAGCCAGGCCCCCTGTGAAGTAATTGTCGTCTTTCTTCCAACAGAGGTTCCCCAGTTCAGCCCCTCTCTGATATCAGAGAAGATCCTGCTGCGGCTGCTCAAGTACCCAGATGTCATTCAGGAACTCAAGTTTGATGAGCACAACAAATACTACATCCGCCACTACCTGTACACCCGGAATAAGCCGGCGGACTACTTCATCCTCATCTTGCAGGTGGCCGGCCTGCTCCCTACCCGCCCTCCTGTGCCCGCTCTACCTCCTCACCTGCTGAGTTGGCTGGGGGATTCGGGGCTTTCTCCTGTGCGGCCTGCCCCCGAGCCTCTGCTCCCCCTTTGCTTGTCCTCCTTCCGAGAGGCCACCCTTGAACCTCTGGGTCAGGGCACCTGAGTGCTTCAGGGCTCTGGAACCGACTCTTCCTCACCCTCCCTTCTCCCTTTGCCTTGTCCTTTTTTCCCCTCAGTTGGGCTTTCCTTCTCAGGCTGTTTGTCACCCTGACCCTGTGTTCTTCCAGGGGAAGGTGGAGGTGGAGGCCGGGAAGGAGAACATGAAGTTTGAGACAGGTGCCTTCTCCTACTACGGGACCATGGCCCTGTCCTCGCCCACCTCTGGTGAGTAGCTGGGCTGCCTCCATGCTGCTCTCCATCATATCTGAATTGGGGGGAGACTTGGTCTGGTACCCCAGAGTCTAGGGCCATCCAGGTGGCTCAGAGGAGAGGGAGGCCAATGAGGGCCAGAGCTGCCAGGGCCTAGTGGAGGCGGTCTGGAAGAGCAGGGCCTGGTCCCTTCGGACAGGATTCCAAGAGTGGGGAAGAAGAGACGGGAAGGGGAATCTGAGCCAAAGCCTGTAGGGAGCTGAGAGCGTGTTCTGAGATGTGAGACCAGCCTACCAGAGCCTCCAGGGGTGGGAGGGGGTGGACCATGGGGAGTAAGGACATGTTGGGGAGCCCCAGAAAGTGGCTGGCATTTGGTTGCGATAGGAAGCAAGAAGCCGTGAATGGCCTTGGAGCAGCGGGACGTATCATAGCAACTGGGTCATTGGGGCAAGTAGTCATAGCAGCGGGAAGAGTGAGAGACGGCAGGTGATGGAGGCTACAGGGTCTTACTCACAGAGACTGGGGCAGGGGAATAGAGGTGGGGAGTGAGGGCATCCAGGGAGTCAGGGCAGGGCCCGTTTGTCAGGTAGGGTGTGGATGGGCTTGGCTTTTCAGGGGGCTTAGCCACTGCCTTTTGGTTAAGGGCTGGTTCTGATGGCATAAAGGGATTTGGGGCAAAGAGGGGACTGGACACACCCTGCAAGAGAGTTGTGGGAAGTCCAGGGAAGGGCCACTCTGGCCACCCTAGTGCTTTCTGCTTCTCTAGTCTTGGGTCGCTCAGGCTTTCTTTGCCAGAGGGGCCTTATGGCTAGAGTGGGCACTCTGCAGGCAAGACCCAAGTCTTAGAAGATCAGCTCCTTGCTAGTTGCCTGGCCCTTCTGAGCCTTGAGTGGGGCCCCAGGTTGCTGCAGGCCAGAAAGTGGTAATCCACTTTGTGGCTGGGGGACAGGCCACACACTGAGGTGTGTGTGGCTTGTGGAGATCCTCTGTGTTAGGCCTGTTGCTGTCCTTTGACAAAGAGGACCCTGAGCGCAGGGGGCCAGGGCCCCCTGTATATTGATATAGCTCAGCTTATTGGCTGGTGTGATGCAGCTCTGCCCCTCTCCCAGCATGAGCAGGCTCCAGGAGGAAGCAGTGGGAAAACAAGACTCCAGAGCTGGGTTTTGGAGCAGGGGACCCCTGCCTGGATGTCTCTGGCCTAGGGAGAAGTTTTCAGCCCCTCCCAAGAGCACCTCTTGCCAGCCAGCTGGGGAAAGTCTTGTCCAGGAGGGCACATGGTCGTGGGACATTTCTTCCAGGCACTTTCTCTCTGCAGTGATGCCTCAGAGGTTGGGTCTGGGTCCTTAGCTCCATCCTTTGAGCTAGAAGCGCTCAGGTTCCACTTGGATTGGCCAAAAGGGAGAGGAGATGACTTCAGCCAGGGGTGGGGAGGGCCACTCTGGCTTCACTGTGGGATCCTCTGCCCCTCTTTGAGCAGCGCTCATTGGTCTGCCCTAAGCTCCCTCCCTGTCAAGAGTCCACTATGCCCCTCCCAGGGATACCAGCCCCCAACAGATCTGCTTCACCATCTTGTTCCTGTGTGTCCATGTTCTGCCTCCTCACCCTACCCATCGCTGACCTTCTCCTCTTTTGCTCCAGTGCCTTCAACCCAGGTCGGGTGTCCGCCTGGCAAGCGGAACTCCCTGCTGTCCTGGCTCTCAGGTAACACAGCATGGCTGGAGAAGTTTGTGCTGCCACCTGTTGCCTGAGCCCACATACCACAGCTCTGTTAACCTCTCCCAGCAGCCGCTGGGGCTCCCCACCCGGATTTTGGGCCTCCCCACCCGCATTTTGGGCCATTCCACCTCTTCACGCTTGTGGGTTAGCCTGATTTGCACCGGCTCTGCTTGGCAGCGGGCCCTGAGTGCTTTGCCCTGGTCCTGGAAGCGCTTCCCCAGAGATCCCTCAGTCCTTGAGAACACACATGCATACACAACGTGCGCGCGCACGCACACACAGACACACAGCTGGAGTGGGAAGGGAGTGTTACTACTTCTGGCTGGGCCAAGTGAGCCCCAGCCTTTGCACACCCCTGTGATTAAGGCCACTCACAGACATCAGGATGCCTTGTCATCCCATCAGCTTTCTTTAAAAAACTTGCCTCCTTTCTTCCCAGACTTTGCTCTTCATTCTGTTGCTGGGGTGTCTGCCTGTCAGGGGAGGCAACCGCCAGGCATCAGAAGTGCGGCCCGGGCAGACTGCCTGAGTGCTGTCCCTGCACTTGCTAGTTAACAGGATTCCAGGAGCTGACTTCCTCTCAGTCTTTTGTTCCCCCTTGTGTAATGGGAACAATACGCGTGGCCCCTTCTTAGACTTGTCAGGGCAATGAGAGAATAGGTAGGGAATGTTCGGTTAGAGCTAAGTTTTTATTTCTGTTTTTTCTTGGTTACAACTAAAATGTGACATTCCAGTTGGAAAGTATCGAGGAAAAGGCCCAATGCCACATGCTGTTTCTGGCCTTTGATACATCACACTCCTGAGCCTTATCCCAGGATTGCTGGCAGCTGTGTTGGTTGACTCACTTATATGGAGGCAGCAGAGGGTGGCAGAAAGTGCTGGTCTCCCCATCAGAATGCTGGCCTGCTGAGCCCTGAGGA
Source organism: Mustela lutreola (assembly GCF_030435805.1). Taxonomy (NCBI): domain Eukaryota; kingdom Metazoa; phylum Chordata; class Mammalia; order Carnivora; family Mustelidae; genus Mustela; species Mustela lutreola. Next base: position 70,169,144 of record NC_081298.1, read on the forward strand.
GGTTAAGAGCATTGCCAAGTGCCTTTGGGCTCTAGTCTCAGTGTGTAACTTAAAGAAGTTCCTGAGGCCTTTGACAGTCCTAAAAACCTATCCCCAAAGTCTGTTATTTCCCATTTTATATTTGTACAGCTGGCTTTTTTCTCCCTCTCAACTGTACCAAAGCACAATTTTCTCTTGATTCTCTTTAAAAAAAAAAAAAAGTAAAAAGGTGAATTAGAAGTCACTTGTCCCTTTCAGACAGCCAGCTTCTGGTAGTGGGAGGCAGTGGGAAGCTGCTAACGGCACTTGAGTGGGTGATGTTGGTGGACCGTGTTGGTTTTCCTTGGCCAACACCTCAGCCTCCTTCTCTCTTCCACACTTGCTCTTGTTTCATACTGACCAGGGAGGGGTTCATGTATCCATGGGTTGGGTCCTGCTGTTTTTACCTAATACAAGAGCAGAAATCCAACTTTCTTGTTGGAGCCAAGTGTTCCCCCAGGCACACGTGCCTTCATTGGTTATCTCCCCTTATGGACAGTCCTTGTGGTGTGTGTTCTATATAACACCATGATGTAAACCTCTTTATGAAAAAACTTTCTCTGTGTTTAAGATTATATCCTTAGGATATGCTTTCAGAAATGGAATTACCAAGTTAAAAAACCCTTATCTTTTTTACACATTTATTACTCTGTTTAATTTTATTTTTTAAGGTTTAATTAATTTATATTTTTATTATCTTTTTATTTTTTATTTTTTAAATTTTATTTATTTATTTGAAAGACAGAGATCACAAGTAGGCAGAGAGGCAGGCAGGGAGAGGATGGGAAGCAGGCTCCCCACCGAGCAGAGATCCTGATGCGGGGCTCGATCCCAGGACCCTGAGATCATGACCCCAGCCAAAGGCAGAGGCTTGAACCCACTGAGCCACCCAAGAGAAGAGCCCCTATTTTTGTTTTTTTTTTAAGGTTTTATTTATTTATTTGATAGAGACACAGCGAAAGAGGAACACAAGCAGGTGGAATGGAAGAGGGAGAAGCAGGCTTCCTGCCAAGCAGGGAGCCTGATGCTGGGGCTTGATCTCAGGACTCTGAGATCATGAGCTGAGCCAAAGGCAGATACCTAATGACTGAGCCACCCAGGTGCCCCAGTTAACTTTTATTTTCTTGAGAGAGCAAATGAGCAAGTGCAGGGGAGGAGCATTGGGAGAGGGAGAGAGAGAATCTTGAGCAGGCTCCATACCCAGCATGGAGCCTGACATGGGGCTTGATCGCATGACCCTGAGATCATGATCTGAACCAAAATCAAGAGTCAGAATCTTGGGTGCCTGGGTGGCTCAGTGGGTTAAGCCGCTGCCTTCGGCTCAGGTCATGATCTCAGGGTCCTGGGATCGAGTCCCGCATCGGGCTCTCTGCTCGGCGGGGAGTCTGCTTCCTCCTCTCTCTCTCTCTGCCTGCCTCTCTGCCTACTTGTGATCTCTCTCTGTCAAATAAATAAATAAAAATCTTTAAAAAAAAAAAAAAAAAAAAAAGAGTCAGAATCTTAACCAACTAAGCCACCAGGGTGCTTTGGATTTTCGTTTTCAAGTAATATCTACACCTAATGGGCTCAAACTCACAACCTGGAGATGAAGGGTCACACGCTCCACAGCCTAAGCCAGCCAGGCACACCTTATAGTTCAGTTTCAGTCATAACAGCAATATAGCTTATTTAGAAAATTGAGGAAAGGGAAAAAATTAAGAAAATTAAGCAGTATTGGGGTACCTGGTTTGCAGAGTTGGTTAAGTGATTGGCACCTGGTTTCAGGTCAGGTCATGATCTCAGAGTCCTGGGATCAAGGTCCTTGTTGGGCTCTATGCTCAGCATGGAGTCTGCTTGAGATTCTCTCTCTCTCTGCCCCTCCTGCTAGCACAGTTTCTCTCTATCTAAAATAAATAAAATCTTAGGGAAGAAAATGAAGGGGTATCATAATACTATTGTTCAGAAACAAAGGTTTCGTATTTGGGTGTATGTCTTTTTAGGGTGTCTGTTTTTAAAAGGCCATGTCACTAACTTACGTTATTTTTAAATTCAGATTCTGGAGTGTTCATAAGTATTAGTTAAAAGCAGTCCATCATCATCCAAATGATGAATGTGACGTATTAGGTAATATTCATAGTATTTGTGTTCCTTTTCTAGAACTTAATCAGAGGTATTACTTAAGTTGGGATAAGTGACACACTTGTGATCTTCTAGTGATCGTATACTGCCCAGTCATGGGATATCCAGACTATGTTTTCCTAGTTCTAGGAATGAAGCCCAAAGACAGAGTATTACTCAGTTCAGTCTCACTCAGTTAAAGCTGTATTGGTCATTCAGTCACCTGGCCTCGTGATGTTTGCTCTCTTCACCATTTGTTCATCTCTCTTCACTGTTTGTGGGAGTAGCTAACTTAGTAGATAGTAACTTAGTGCTCAACTAAGTAAATAAGCCTAGTCCACTTCCTGTTTGTTTAAAAGAAGCCAGCATGCCTTCACGATTAACTTCTTTGTGCATTTCACTGTTTTCTAAGTGTTCTCAAAAATAAGAGCTAATGATATGCAGTCTGTGTACCGTTCCTTTCTGAAAATAAGGAGGCTGCTCTTCCTCATTTGTGGTTGCGTCGTCCCGTTTCTTACAGTGCGCTGCATGGAGGCCCTGTTGTCCCTGGGGGAAGAGGCACCTCCCCCACTCCCCCAGGCTTTGCCTCCGGGCAGGGGGATGTGGATCGGTCTTGAGGGAACCGAGGGAACCGCGGGCTGGTGTGGGAGGCCTGGCGCTCCTGGGGCTCTAGGCTCCTGTGAGAGGAACCTGCTGCCCCGTCCCCCTTGTCAGACTGACAGGGGGCCCGGCAGACACAAGTGGGCAGGACTGGTCCATACAGAGTGGGTCACCTGCAGAGCACACTTCTGACCTGAGACAAGCATGTTAAGATGTGACTAGGGTATCATGTTGAGAGGTGTGTGTGGATGCGTCATAGGGTACAAACTCTATGTTCTTTTTAATGTAAAAGTGTATAGTATATGTCCCTTGATACAAGCTGCTTTAGGAACAAGGACAGTGTCTGGTCCACTGTGAGGGATAATCATGGTGTCACCCTTGACTGATGAGTTGTCGGGGGAAATGAGGGGATCTGGAGACATAGATTTTGTGTCTTTGGTTTTGGTTTTCTGCTTTGGTAAGCTTTTTAATACTTAACTGCACAACCCCTCTAAACAAACTAACTCACTTGCTTTAAGGAGGCCAGACCTTCTGCAGTTGGAGCTTGTCTGTCCTTCAGAACTGCTCCGTTCTGGTGGGGGCCCCACACCTGCGTGACTGGGGCACAAGAGGGGCCCCTGTGAGGGGCCCTGGAACCCCCTGGCCTTACCATGTGTCTCTCCCCACAGACCACTCCCCGGCCCACCCCAGCACCCTCAGCCGCTCAGCCTCCCTCAGTTACCCGGACCGCACGGATCTCTCGAGCGCAGCCACCCTGGCAGCCAGCGCCAACCAGTTCGGCAGCTCTGTCCTGGGCCAGTACATCTCTGACTTCAGTGTCCGGGCGCTCATGGACCTCCAGTACATTAAGGTGAGTGTTTCCTATGTCTCTCCCTCTGGGCAGCACGGTCTTCCCCGTCCCGGCCATTTGGATCACTAACCCTCGGGCATCAGCAGCTCCTTTCTTTCACCCCCCACACAGGGCACAGAAGGCCCAGACCTGAGACGTGTGTCTTCCTTATTCTTGTTCCTCACAGTCTCCAGCTGGGCACATCCTCTCTTCCAGACCCCCAGCCCCAGCCCTGGCCAGCCTCGTTTCCCTGGTCTCATAAGGCTTGCCTCCATCCCCGCTTTCTGTGAACCTCACCCCTTCTTCCTGCAGATCACCCGGCAACAGTACCAGAATGGGCTGCTGGCCTCACGCATGGAGAACTGCCCTCAGTTTCCTCTGGATGGCTGCACCATTTGCACGGAGAACTTAGCCGGGAAGCCCGAGCTGCCTGTGGTAGATGAGACCACAACTCTTCTCAATGAGCGCAACTCTTTACTGCACAAAGCCTCCCATGAGAGCTCCATCTGACAGGAGGGCCCGGGGCCTCCCGCCATCCCCGCGGGGGTCTCCCCAGTGGGCCCACATGAAAATAGGGAGCCTTGTAGGCCAGAAGGGGTGCAGATAGCCTGTCTAATGGAGCAGCCACATGGCCCCCAGAATGTGGGGAATTCTGGCCTCTGACAGGGACCTCTGAATAGCTCCGAAGTAGCGGCTGTCCAGCCCAGGACTGGCAGGGCAGTGGCCCAGCTACCACGAGCAAGGCTGTTTTTTACTGAGAGAATTTCTGAACTAGGCTCATTGCTCCTCTTTTTAAATATTGTTTGGGGAAAGGAATGGGGAAGGGGAAGACAGGGTTAAGGAACTTTATTTAAAACAAAAAAAAATTTTTTTTTTCCACAAAAACTTTAATTAAAAGGGGTAGGGTTTCTCACCCCGGGAAGCAATAGCCATAATCTGCTCCCAACCATGACCTTCTGGCTTACGTCCCGGTCTCAGGGAGCCTACTTTTCCTCCTCTTCCCCTTCCTCTTCCTCCTCCTCCTCCTCCTCTTCCTCCTCCAAAGATGGTATCCCAGAGGCCTGCTGGAGGAAGGTTTTTTTCTTGGGAGGAAGACAGTTCCTTCCAGGAAGCAAAGAACCAAATAGCGCTGAGAACAACTGGCTGGATGCGTGCACTGAGGCTTGTCTGACGTCACTGAGGCCGAGGGATTCTGGGTAACTCTGATGAGGGACATGGTACTCCCAGCTACAGAGAGGAGCACACCTACTCCTGTCAACTGCTGGATCCTGGAATTTCCTAGAACTCGGCTGATGGGCTCTCCTGGTGAGTTGGGCTAGGCTGAGGACTCTCACCCCTGTCTCTACTGATTTGACTCCGTGTTAAGCAGGGTCTTACACCTTTAAGATTGCTTACCCCTGCTCCCCAGGCCCTGCCCTTACTTTTACCAAAGGTTTCCCCCTAGGTGGGAGAACATCTACATTACGGGTGACTTGTCTGAAATAATTCCTTTCAGTTCCAGGAGGGAATCTGGTCATGGGCATCTGTGTTGTTAGCAGTTAAGACTATCCTCTTTCCCACCCCACAGTGAAAGTCAGGTGTCAGTCACTGAGCTATGAAGTCCTTCTTTCCAGACTCCCTACTTCTCATCCTGAAACCCCATTGCCTCTTGGATTGAGGACAACAGGACACATAGGAAGACAACCTAAGCAAATTCTTCATGCCCTTTCCTCTGTGGCTGAGGCTTACCCAACCTTGTTCACACACTTAAAAACCCAGGAAAGGAGGTTTCCACCTAAAAGGCACACAGCTGGCAGCCCTGTTTCCCCCATCTTAGTAATCCTAGCCTGAGTTGTCATCCTGGCCTTTGCTATAGCTCCGCCCCCACTTGAAATTCTGCCCCAGTTCCTTTTCCCTGGGGCGAATGAGGCCCTGCTGCATAGTTCCAGGCTTGCCGCTGTTGGGGAGCCTGTGGGGCTAAGGTCCATGCTGGCCCTTTTGTCGGGTGGAACAGTTGCTGGGGGCCCAAGATCAGGCGAGGGAGACTGCACACCTTCCATCTAAGTAGTATTTATTGACCCTTTTCTCATAGTGACTTCTGTCACCCCAAGTACTCTGTTCTTCAGGCGCCTGGAAAATGTTAACTCTTGGGACCAGGAAGTGTCTGCACCAAGTATGCTTGCCCCTGGCCAGTTCTATAGTCTCCCCTAGTCACAGAATTTATTCCTCAAAGTCTGGAGAGAAGGTAGTGACATGGGTTCTCAGTCATGAGAAAAAGAAAAACAAAACAGACCTTTATTCCCTGTGGGGGGAAACCCCTCAGTTTTCTACAGGAGCAGCTTGCTTTCTGAGTCCACATGGGAGCTTGCAAAGCTGTGTTCCTGAGAGACCTGAGTGCCAGGTGGAGCAGAGCGCATTGGCCTGAACCAAGTGAGTGTGCGAAGTGAAAGGAGCAGGTGCACACACTTCCACAGCTACCTCTTTGCACACACAGTTACTACCAACACATGGGCCCTCAATCCCTCCCTTTCCCCACTTACAATCACTTTTTGCAGAGGGTCATAATTATTTCCAAATATTACTGGTCCCATGACTTCCTTCTCCCAGTGCAATTTTTCACTTCCTATTCCAACCTCTGGTTCCTGGGTCGAGCCGTACCCTGGAGCTGGCCCACCCCTGCGTGTCTTCCCACGTCAGGGAGACCTTCGCAGATGGCCTCCAAGTGGGTAGGCAAGTCACAGCCACCATAGCGAATAACTCATATTTATTTTGCATAAGATTTTAATTTGTATATTTTTGTGATTTATTTTGGCATTGTTATGAGTTTGACTCTCGGGGAGTTTTGTTGTTATGACTCTTGTGTCTTTTGTCACAAGACAGTGATAATATTTGCTAAACAATATATGGAATTTATTTTTGATTGGTAATAAAAAATGAAATATGAAGTCTTGGTTAGTCTACAGTTTGCCTGTTTTGAGTTCGGTCGGTATTCGGTATCTATCATCGAGATGGTCAGGACGCCTGGGTGGCTCAGTTGGTTGGACGACTGCCTTCGGCTCAGGTCATGATCCTGGAGTCCCGGGATCGAGTCCCACATCAGGCTCCCAGCTCCATGGGGAGTCTGCTTCTCTCTCTAACCTTCTCCTCGTTCATGCTCTCTCCCACTGTTCTCTCAAGTAAATAAATATAAAATCTTTAAAAAAAAAAAAAAAAGAGAGATGGTGGCTGTGGTTGGCTGTCAACCTGTGATAGGGCAAGGGGCAAGTATTCTGGGACTGTTTAACAGGAAGCAGAAATGAAATTTACAAAATACATATAATCAAGGCTGTTGTCCCAGGAGTTAGAGAGTGGCAGTTGCTGTAAGATGGATAAGTGTGCTCTGCTGCCGCAATTAGGAATTTGTAAAAATGGATAACCCTAGTCTTCTGCCTGCAGGTACTGGGGGGGGCAGTTAGAGGGGGAAGACAGCCCCTTCTTTCCCCCCGGGGGCTGAAGGAGAAAGGAGCTTGATCCCACAGTTTCATGTTGTTTCATAACATCCAGCTGCCTTCTCATCCTTGCTCATGAGCCCATGGTAGTCTCAAAGTTGGACAGTTCAACCCCTAAAGAGGACACCTGAGAGTCACTGCACAGTGTCGACTCTTGAGGTTTCTGCTGTGTGCGCTTTCACGGTGCCCATAGGTACTGTGCCTACGGTGTGTGATGGAGTGTGCTGGGGGCAGGGGCCAAGTAAGCCAGGCTTACCAGAGTGGACAAACTGAGGCTAATGATTAATGAAAGGGATGCACTTAGGGAGAAAAATGAAAACTGCAGATAAAATAACAGATGCAAAAGCAGGTGGACACAAGAATAAATTTCATCTGACCATATATTTCACACATGGGTAAGCCCCTGCTACATGCCAGGTGCCACCAACCCCCACAGAGTATAGTGAGGAAGAGTCCCCGAGGGAGACAGTCACACTAGGACCTTTTGATTTCCTGTCTCTTCCACATGGAACACTCTATTCCCAAGTCTTTGTGAGGCTCACTCCCTCATTTCATCTAAGCTTCTGTTCAAATGTCACCTCCTTGGAGAAGACTTCCTTGATCAGCACATTTAAAACAGCATGGCCCCATTCCCTCTGTCCTCTTCCTTATCTTGCTTTGTTTTTCTCCATAGCGCTTATTATTGGATATTAAAATGAGGATTTGTATATTGTCGTTCCCAGGCTAGAACAAAAGCTCTGGCAGGGCAGGGGGCTTTCTCGTTCCCGCATACTCCCAGCATGAGAATGTTATGCGGTACATTGCAGGAAACACTTGTTGAATGAATGAGTGAATGGGTCTTAGAAAAAGGTAAGTACTGGATGCTATTAAGGAAGAGCACATAGCTCCCATAACTATGACCCAACCTAGTCAAGATGGTTGAGGAAGACCTGCTGGAGTAAGTGACACTTGCAGACTTGAGAAATAAGCAGGAATTAGCCAGTGAAGTCACAGTAGTTAAAACGAGTTTAAAACTCAAGAATTGTATTGAGATGAAATATGGAAAGGTCTTGAACCAAATGAACAGTAAGGAAAATGGCCCAGGGTGGGTCAATGAGGGACTGAAGGTCAAGTGGTATGTGTCTCCATTGATGCAATGACCACCCATTGATCCAATTACTACCCATGATGGAGGATAAATAATGATGCAGAGCCAATGAAGAAAGAAGCTAGAGAAGTACTGTTGAGGCCTCTATTGTTAACAGAAAATTGCTCCTTGAGCACCTTTGCCCTATTGGATTCTTTCTGACTTTGGATATCACAGTTTAAATGACCATTTGTGTTTCCAAGTGCAATCCAGTTGTCCTACCCAAAGATTTTCTCCAAAAAAATGAATAACCAGTTGTTCTCCAAGGGTGCCTGAGACCAGATCCGTAGGGAATTTTTCCTGTCTTTGCTCTGGAACTGTTCTTTGCTAATCAATAACTTTCCAGGCACTTAACTTTCAAGTATATCATCCATTCTATTTCAGTGTCAGCATTTTATCTGGACTTGGAGACATGTGAACCAAAGGGGCTGAATCCATAGTTTTTTTTTCCTTCAAAGGAGTCATGCTGATTCAGTGTAAAGACTGAGTAGTGTCATTATTGCTTCTCCTGGTGGCTTATTCTGTAATCTGCCAGTGAGGTGTAGCACCCTCTAGATAATAAAAGTTGAAAACATGGAGATGTGATTGAGTCACAGCACTGAATTTATGACGTTGAAGAGACATTCTTAGCATCCTTTGAAGAGTTTTTCCACAGAGATGTTTGTTTGTTTGTTTTTGGTCATTTGCCATGGATTTGCTCATTTTGGCACATTGCCTTCTACAGATTTTACTTAACTGTGGCCACAGTGCCTTTATTTTTTCTTATTCTTTTCATGACCTAGCAAATGTATTTCCGTAGACTCCATAGGAAAAACTTAAATGACCTGTATATGAGCACCCTTATCAAAAGTCTATTTTTGTAAGGAGATTTGAAAATACATAAAAATGTAAAGAAAACACAAAAACAATCTGGATCCTTGTAGAAAAGCCTTGTTCGGTTTTTCTATTTACTTCCAATCTTACAGAGATCATATGCGATGGGTGAAAAACATTTCAGCCTGTCAATGAACCACATTGTCTTCTAAAATAACTCTCCAGTAAGGATCCTCTTGAATAGTTCTTGTTGTTCTCGAGGAAATATTTTCCCAAGGATTATCTGCTGGAAGTGGAGTGACCAGGTAACAGTAATTTCTGACAGAGCTGCCCTCTGCTAACGTGGCTGAGATAGTGACCAGGCAGGTCGTGTTGGAATCCTGCATCCGTGCTAAGTCATGCTTCGCTTTTTTCCTGTAAAAGGAGCTATGAGGGTCCAATGAGGTAGTGATTTCCCGTGTTTACATCATTACCATCGTTCTCCCTGGCAGGAATGCAAGTTCCATGAAGGCAAAGGGCTGTGTCTCACGTCCCCAGACACAGTCGGGCACAATCTTCAGGAAACTTGATCTTCCCAACGTCCGGTCATCGGTTGTTTCAGCTCTCCTTGCGCCTATGCCAGTGACTCACGGGGCCCTTTCCTCGGAAACGGTCCATGACCCACACTTGAACACTCTGCCTGGAACACTCCGCTCCGCGCCCCGATTCAGGGACAAGTGCGGCCTCCAGGCTCGCCGGCACGGCCTGTGGGAACTGGACGCCCAACTCTACCCTCCGCGCGTCCGGGCTCTGGCCCCCTCTGGCCTGGGAGTCACAGCTGAGACCCCCCGGGCCGAGAGCCCCACGCCCCCGGCCCGCCCCAGGATCGCGCCGCGGCTTGTTTACTCCCCGGCGCAGCCTAGTCCGACCCTGGGGCCCGCCCCCGTCCGCCGCCTATTGGCGAAGGAGGCGCCAGGGCTAGCGACGATTGGTTCGGGGTAGGCGGAGGGTAGGCTGCGCGGGAGGCCGAGAGGGGGCAGCAGGCGATGGCGGCGGCGGCGGCGGCGGGTCCTTTAGGCTGGTTGCTCGCCGCGCTGTGCCTGGGCAACGCCGCCGTAAAGGCGGCGTCGGGCCCGCGAGTGTTGGGCGTCTGTCTGGAGGAGGACGGAGCCGCGGACGTGGGGTGGGAGCGCGGCGAAGAGGTGCGGACTGCACGGGAGGCCACCTTCCGCCTACGCCTCTTCGGCTCCGGCTTGGCCAACAGCTCCTGGTCCTGGGTGGCCCCCGAGGGGGCGGGCTGCCCCGAGGGCGGGCCGGCCGCGGCGTCCGAGGAGGCGGTGGCCCCCACGGGCGAGTGGCGTGCACTGCTGCGCCTGCGCGCCGAGGCCGTGCGCCCGCACTCGGCGCTGCTGGCGGTGCGCGGGGAGCCGGACGCGTCGGCGGCCGAGGAGGCGGTGGCCCCTGCGGGCGAGTGGAGCGCGCTGCTGCGCCTGCGCGCCCAGGCCGTGCGCCCGCATTCCGCGCTGCTGGCGGTGCGCGTGGAGCCAGGCGGCGCGGCAGCGGAGGAGGCGGCGCCGCCCTGGGCATTGGGCCTGGGGGCGGCGGGGCTGCTGGCGCTGGCGGCGCTGGCGCGGGGCCTGCAGCTGAGCGCGCTGGCGCTGGCGCCGGCCGAGGTGCAGGTGCTGCGCGAGAGCGGCTCCGAGGCTGAGCGTGCGGCGGCGCGGCGCCTAGAGCCCGCGCGGCGCTGGGCCGGCTGCGCCCTGGGCGCGCTGTTGCTGCTGGCCAGTCTGGCGCAGGCGGCGCTGGCGGTGCTGCTGTACCGCGCGGCCGGCCAGCGCGCCGTGCCCGCCGTGCTGGGCAGCGCAGGGCTCGTGTTCCTGGTGGGCGAGGTGGTGCCGGCTGCCGTGAGCGGGCGCTGGACGTTGGCGCTGGCGCCGCGCGCGCTGCTCCTCAGCCGCCTCGCGGTGCTGCTGACGCTGCCCGTGGCGCTGCCCGTGGGCCAATTGCTGGAGCTGGCTGTGCGGCCCGGGCGGCTGCGGGAGCGCGTGCTGGAGCTGGCCCGCGGGGGCGGCGACCCCTACAGCGATCTCAGCAAGGGCGTGCTGCGCTGCCGGACCGTGGAGGACGTGCTCACGCCGCTCGAGGACTGCTTCATGCTGGATGCCAGCGCCGTGCTGGACTTCGGCGTCCTGGCCAGCATCATGCAGAGCGGCCACACGCGCATCCCAGTGTATGAGGAGGAGCGCTCCAACATCGTGGACATGCTCTACCTCAAGGACTTGGCCTTCGTGGATCCCGAAGACTGCACGCCGCTCAGCACCATCACCCGCTTCTACAACCATCCACTCCACTTCGTCTTCAACGACACCAAGCTGGACGCTGTCCTGGAGGAGTTCAAACGAGGTAACAGGACATCGGGGAGGGGACACGAATGCCAGCGTTCTCCGCTGGAAAAAAGGGAGGGGCATATGGAAACTTTGAGGAAAGGGTCTTATCCTTACCGAGGTCCCTCTGAGTACTTAGATGCTGGCCTCACATCTCTCAGTGACCCTTTTGAAATATTCAAACGCTGTCGTTCAGAGCGCCGTGGAAAGCAAAATTCCGCTTTCCCTGGTAGGCCTAACTTGGAGAGCTAGGTCCACTTGACCCTAACCCACCGGTTTTTTTCCTTCGAAGTCATTTTTGTGGGCTTTGGCTTTGTAAGAGGTCTAAATTCGTAAGTAGAAACTAAAAGAACAGAAAAAAGGATGGTCTGTAGACACCTGGTCGCTTTCACCTGCACACATAACATCAAATTAGCTGGGCCTGTGACGTTTCAAGGATTATTATTAAGGTCTTTTGTGGGCTGCTGCCTTGCTGATAGCAGAAGAAGGAATGATACCTGATTTTCTGCAACTGTGGAAGACACTTTCACTTTGATTTAATCAGAAACAACTTTATGGATGCTGATTTAGTCTCTGCTTTGTCTTTTGTGGGTTTTTTTGTTTCTGTTTTGTTTTTTGTTTTTTTTTTTAAACTTCCCTTTTCTGACTATGAGGAAGGTCTGTCAGGGCCTCTTTCTCTCTCTTTTTTTTTTTTAAGTGTTTTTTGTTTTAAATTTGAGAGAGAGAACATGAGAGAGGTCAGCTGGAAGGGGGCACTTTGCTCTTCGGTTTAAGATGGGCAAGTTGGAGCCAGTTGGGAGAAAAGGCCCACCCTCTAGGCTCCTTTTGTTCTGGGATGGTGGGTGCCCTTGGAGCAGCTCTGGGGAACCCCCCGGGGTTGAATGAGGAGCTTGTCAGTTTTCACCTTTCTCCCCCTCTGACAAGTGAGGGTCATTTTCAGGGGCAGATTGGCTTTGTCTTTCCTCTGACATCCTGGAGCCTTTCTCTGCTTCTCTTTGCAGTGCACTCCTTTGGCAGGTACCAGTTTTTCCTCATTAAAGTCCTTTTTAGCCTAACCCCTTTCTTCATTCTGCTTATGAACAAAGGGGATATTGCAGCCTTTATGGCGCCTGAGGTTTGAGAAATCTATTCCCTTCCCGTCTCTCTGCCAAGTGTGTGAGTTGGTGGTGCCCTCTAAGTTTCCTGAAGCTGGAGTCTTGGCATCTTGGCAGCTATCATTCCAGGGCCTGTGCCTTTCATCCCTTCAGAGTACTGTCTGTTTTAGAACTCTGTAGTCTGGGAAAGGCCCCTTCTCTGGTGAGGCGCCTCTTAGTGTGCAGGCCTGAGATGATATGGAATATTTGGGGCAAACATTATCAGGAAGAGTGCGTACTCTGGAGCTACAGTAAATAAAGTGTGTTTTCTTTAAAGCTGTTAATCCTGCTGTCTTTGTCAGCCCACTATGAGAATATTTAAGGACAGTCAACCAAAGGAGGAATTAGGATGCATTCTGCTTTCAGAATCTCTGCTTTAAACCACCTGAGATCAGATTAATTGTCAGAAACCAAAGGATCCCTGCTATTCTGAAAAGAGTCAGACCTGCTGTGAGGAATGTTAACCTAGCACTTTTCTCCCGGGATGTGTTCTGACAGTTTCTTTATTGTTTTCCCTCTCCCGCTATGTCTCTGTCAAATCTTCAAAAAAAAAAAAAAGATTAAAGGACATGGGGGGCACCTGGGTGGCTCAGTAGGTGAAGCATCTGCCTTTGGCTCAGGACATGATCTTGGGGGCCTGGGATCGAGTCCTGTATCAGGCTCCCTGCTCAGTGGGGAGTCTGCTTCTCCCTCCCTCCTTCCCCCTGCTTGTGCTTTCTCTCTCTCACTGTCCCTCAAATAAATAAATTAATGAAAGAAAGGCAGAGGAATTTAAACTCCATCTGCATTTTTACAAATATCCTAGAAATTAGGCATTGTGGAAGAGTTCTATAGCATCTGTGTAATTTGGGAGTACATTTGAGCCTGCTAACTAGAATTAAAGCTCTGTAGAGCTTTTTCAGGGCTTTCTGGTTGATGCTGTTAAGATGCACCATCTGCCCCTTAACCTGAGGCTCTGTGCTCCGGGAGAGCTGTAGGCACCTGTCCTGGGACCTGTGGTGTTTCCAGTCAGCCAGCCAGGGGCCTGTGTGTTTTCAGAGCATTGTATCCCATCAGATGAGAAATAAATTTTAATCCCTCCAGCTGCCTGTTCTTTGTGTAGCCCTTCTGCTTTTTCATGGTTGCCGTCTCGACCCCTCAGACATTCTGTCTTGAGATGAAATCACATGGCCACTGTGTCGGGGGATCTTTGAGGGGCTCTGCTTTTGTCTGTTATCCATTCACCCCATGCGGCAGGTCACTGAGAGACTTGTGCCTGTTTTACAGAAGTTTGAAAGCAGGGGAGAAGTTAGTTTCTTCTAATGGTAACCTGCCTGAGGGGCTGGCATTCTGGAAGAATGCAGCTGAAATGGATTCTCTCTGCCCTTAGACGGTCATCTAGAACCTGGGCTTTGGTTCCCAGTTTCTGACCAAAATTGTATGTTGAGCTTCAGCCTTCCTCATCCAGTCTGACAGATTAGTATCACATGGCGGGTCGGCTTGGTCCTCACAAAAGTGATGCCCCATCTGCCTGTGTGAGCCATTCCCAGCACAGATACCCAGGAGTGGGAAGCATCTGGAAATGCTGCTGTTCTTCATTTAGTACTTCTGTCTCAGCAGGAATGAGCAGGTAGTTCTTGGGGATCCCTGGCCTTTTTCTCCTGGAAAGGGGGAAGACAGTGCGGTTATTTCTGCCTTTAATTTTTGTCTGAACATGTTAGAGCATCCTGAAGAACAGTGCTTTCTTTAGAAGGGCCTCTGGGCTGGAGACAGTACTCTAGCCCAATGTAACTCACCCAGAAGGGAGGATCTCCCTAAGATTTGGTCTGTTGTTCTCTAGTGATCGTGAGTTAAATATGATGGTTAAGAGAATGGATTCAGGGCACCTAGGTGGCTTAGTTAGTTAAGCGTCTGCTTCAGCTCAGGTCATGATCCCAGGGTCTTGGGATCCAGTCTTGTGTTGGGGGAGGTCCCTGCTTAGTGTGGGCTGCTTCTCCTCCCCTTACTCCCTTGCTCCCTCCTGCTCATGGTCTCTTTCTCTCTCTCTACCAAATAAATAAATAAAATATAAATAAAATCTTAGAAAAGAAAAAACACATTTCAGGAGCCTGTTGCCTGGGTTCAAATCTCGGTTTTGCACTTTGGTGAGTCACTGAAGCTCTCTTAGCCTCAGTTTTCTCGGCAGACTGTAAATGGGAATAATACTCTCTTCCCAGTAAGTTAAGTGAATACAGCACTTAGTGGCCAACACTCAGTAGGCACATTTGTGCCACATTTCTTCAGTTCACAGGTGTGTTGCTTTTTGCATTTCAGCATTTCTGCAATCAGGATGTGCCTCACAATTGACAGCGTCTTCAATTTGATGAAATACATTAAATGTTTTCTTTTTCTTTTCTAGAGCCTCATTCCTTTTTTTTTTTTTTTTTAAGATTTTATTTATTTTTTAAATATTTTAAGATTTATTTATTTATTTGACAGAGAAATCACAAGTAGGCAGAGAGGCAGGCGTGGCGGGGGGGGGGAAGCAGGTTCCCCGCTGAACAGAGAGCCAGATATGGGGCTTGATCCCAGGACCCCGAGATCATGACCTGAGCCAAAGGCAGAGGCCCAATCTACTGAGCCACCCAGGCATCCCTAAGATTTTATTTTTAAGTCATCCCTACACCCAGCATGGGGCTAGAACTCATGACCCTGAGATCAAGAGTTGCATGCTCCACCAACTGAGCCAGCCAGGCACCCCTCCCTCATTCCTTTCTTGATCATTTGGCCAGTGGTCTATTAATAATAATAGCTTCTGGTTGACTGGACATTATCATTGTACCTAATTTGGAGCAGAGGTGTTTCTGCACCTGATGCTGGGGCATGGGGCGTGGATGCTGAAAGAATGAAGCAGAGCGTGCCAGATAGACTTCAAGAGGCTATGTTTCTGAACTCAAGTTCACTACACCGTAACTAAACCCAACCTATATAAAGTATAATTGACCCAAAGAAGTGAACTTGACTTTTCGCTTTACCAAAAGATTTTTTTTTTTTAAGATTTTATTTATTTATTTGACAGACAGAGATCATAAGTAGGCAGAGAGGCAGGCAGAGGGAGAGGAGGAAGCAGGCTCCCCACGGAGCAGAGAGCCCGGTGTGGGGCTTGATCCCAGAACCCTGGGATCATGACCTGAGCCGAAGGCAGAGGCTTTAACCCACTGAGCTACCCAGGTGCCCCTACCAAAAGATTCTTGAAGCAGATACCAGGCTTCCTTTTACCCAAAACCTTTTTCATTAATAATGAAGGGCATGGCTGAGATGAGTTTCTCAGAGTTCATATCCTAGACCTGCACAACTCCTTTGAGCAGCCACTGCCCACATGGGGTTAAAAGGTAGCTGGGCTGAACTGAGATGTGCTAGCAGTGCCTAACACACACCAGACTTCAAAGACAGTACAAAAAAGGAATATATGTTTAAATTTAAGGTTTTTTTATTTTATTTTATCTATTTATCTATTTATTTATTTGACAGAGATCACAAGCAGGCAGAGAGGCAGGCAGAGAGAGGAAGGAAAGCAGACTCCCTGCTGAGCAGACAGCCCGATGCGGGGCTTGATCCCAGGACTCTGGGACCATGACCTGAGCCGAAGGCAGAGGCTTTAAACCACTGAACCATCCAAGCGCTCCTAATATTTTATTTTTATTTATTTATTTGAGAGAGAGAGAGACAGCGAGAGAGAGCATGAGCGAGGAGAAGGTCAGAGGGAGAAGCAGACTCCCCGTGGAACTGGGAGCCCGATGTGGGACTCCATCCCGGGACTCCAGGATCATGACCTGAGCTGAAGGCAGTTGCTTAATCAACTGAGCCACCCATGCGCCCCAAAATTTAAAAATTTTTTAAATTAATTTTTTAAAGATTTTATTTGTAAGTAATCTCTATATCCAATATGGGGCTTGAACTTACAACTCCAAGATCAAGAGTTGCATGCTCTACCAACTGAGCCAGGCAGCTGCCCCTGTTTTAATATATTTTTTTTTTATTTAAAGATTTATTTATTTATTTGACAGAGAGAGAGACAGAGATCACAAGTAGGCAGAGAGGCAGGCAGAGAGAGAGAGGAAGGGAAGCAGGCTCCCTGCTGAGCAGAGAGCCCAATGCGGGACTTGATCCCAGGACCCTGAGACCATGACCTGAGCCGAAGGCAGCGGCTTAACCCACTGAGCCACCCAGGCGCCCTGTTTTAATATTTTTAATGTTTTTAGATTTTATTTATTTGAGAGAGGGGGAGAGAGAGAGTGGAGGGGGAGGGGAAGAGGCAAGAGAATCTCAAGCAGACCCCATACTGAGTGTGGAACCTGATGTGGGGCTTGATCTTGCAACTCTAAGATAATGAACAGAGCTGCTGAAATCAATCAAGAATTGGATGCTTAACTGAGCCACCCAGGAGCCCCTGTTCTAATATTTTTATATCGATTGCATGTTATAGTGATATTGAGGGCTATACGGAGTTAATTATAGTATGTTGTTAATTTCACTTGTGTCTTTTTTTTTTTTAATGTGGCTACTCAGAAATTTAAAATTGCGTATGTGGTTTCCATTCTGTTTCTTTTGGGCGGGTATAAAGTTTTATAGATGAGAAGCAAAGTCAGTTCTTGAAGTTTTCACAACATTCCCCAGCACTCTGAAGCTTGGGCTTTTGTTCAGACTTTTATTTCTTTATCAGACAAGGAAACAAACAGGAGGCTCACCTGAAGGAGGGGAAAGTGAACAGCTCCAGGCTGCAGCTCTTCCTCCCACACCATCTGGGCTCTTACTGGTCGCTCACCATTTGTCATCTTCCCCTGGATGACTTGCATAGACCTAGGCTTCTGGAAATAAAGGACAGCTTTCAGAACTGGGGAAACTTTCCCAGAAGAGTCACTGGGTGGCCCCTCTGCCCCTGCACCCAATTTAGGCCGTCCCAGGGGAGCCCATGCTTCTGGAGTCAGTGCCCTTTTGCGTGCAGCCCTCCCTCGTCTGGTTGGTCAGACCATCCTTATCTAAATCGCATTCCTGTGGACCCAGGCTGACGTGGCGCTGTCCTTGCCTGGGTGGCCTTGTGCAGCTGACCACAGTGCCTGAGATGGAGGATCCTTGTGTGTAAAGGGAAGCTCATCCTCATGAGTGTGTTGAGAGTCTTAGGTAAGAACTTAGGGAGAATCTCACTAGTGCCTGGGACCTTGTGGGACCTTGTGGGAACACAGACATCAGCTTCTGTCATTCTGATGAGCTCATACCAGGCAGGACTAAGCAAAATGGGAGGCCCCCCCGGCCAGCTGTAATCTGAGCGTCTTCTCCCCCAGGGAAGTCCCATCTGGCCATCGTGCAGAAGGTGAACAACGAGGGTGAAGGTGACCCCTTCTACGAGGTGCTGGGCCTGGTCACCCTGGAGGACGTCATTGAGGAGATCATCAAGTCTGAGATCCTGGACGAGTCTGAGGACTACCGTGAGTCTTGACTCCTGGCGTTGTTCCATCTCAACTGGTCTGTCAAGCTGAGATGTGTGCTGTTCATCAGCCTCAGAGGACAGGAGGTCTCCGTGTTGTTGAAACAAGGCTGGATCTCCAGTCTGAGCTGTTACCTAGCCAGTCATTCGAGGGAGGGGGCCAGCATGGCCTCCTTACTGGAGGGCCCCCGACCTGTGCCTGGAGGCGGAGCCGCAGTGGCCTGGCGGGTGGGGCCTCTGCCCTTTATGGGCCTTTCCCAGGCTCTCGTCTTCCTTGGCCTTTTGGCTTTCTCATGTTCTTTCCTACATTGCAGAAGCCTCTCCTCAAAGAATTCCATTCTTTACTGCTGAGATGGTCTTAACAAAACCGAACATCCTGGGGCCTGTGATTGTGCCTTAGAGGTACCTGCCTCTTAGGAAGATGGCTAAGGTCTGCAGGGCAGACACAGAGCCCGTGCTTGATGGCCCAGGCCTTACGTGCACTCTTGGGACAGAACCCCCCCCCCCCCCCCCACCTCTGTTTACTGTCAAGTAATTGCTTTGCCCAGAGTCTGTCCCCAAAATGCAGCCTCTTGAGTGTGGCTCCTCAGACTGCCATAGGCATGGGGACATCAGTTTACCTGCTGCTGTGTAGCCCCTATAATCTGCAAAGACATGGTTTCTTGTGACCAACTGTGGCTCTTTCTAAAGCAGCCCTGCTGTCTTGTCAGAGTTTACCTTCCCAGCTCCGAGGAGAGGAGCAGTCCCTTCCCGTACTTCCTCAGGCTATAGCTGGAGTAAAGGCCTGTGCCCTCTGTCATGAATGCCAGGTTTGTTCCGTGCTGGGAGTGGCCGCCGGGCCCCAGCAAGGCAGCATGCCGAGGCTGTATCCCTGGGCTCTGATGCTGTCGCCTCCCCTACTGAGAACCCCCAGGCCTTGGCACCATGCCTTCATTTGGTCATGCTGATTGGAGGGACGCTGTGCCTCAGTGGGCCTTTTCACCATCCTAGGAGAGGCTGCCGTGAGGAAGAAGCCTGCTCCTCTGAGTGCCCCTCTCAGGCGGAAAGAGGACTTCTCCCTGTTCAAGGTGTCTGATGATGAATATAAAGTGAAGATCTCACCTCAGCTGCTCTTGGCCACCCAGCAATTCCTGTCCCAAGGTGAGGGTGAAGGGTTAGCCTTTGCTTTCTTGCTCACGTCCAGTGGGTCAGGAGGCCCCGAGGGCAGACACCGAGGGCCCTCATTCCCAATAAGGAGGAGAGTATCCTGGAGAACTTCTTTGCTTCTGTCTAGCCCCGCCAGCGTCTCCAGGCATCTGAGGGGGCAGCTCCTCATGACAGGGCTGAGAGCAGGAGCTAGGCTAGCAGGAGCTAGCCTTGGCCTGAGGGAGTGTGGCCTGCCCAGTACTCTTGTATTGGAGAGGTGACTTGGCTTGGGGCAGCAGGAGTCGGGTGTAGTCATGCAGGCCACTCTGGGCCCAATGGACACTGTCCCTTTTTTCCACCGTGGGGCAGAGGTGGATGTGTTCAGCCCCTTGCGGATCTCCGAGAAGGTCCTGCTGCACCTGCTGAAGCATCCCAGCGTCAACCAGGAAGTGAGGTTTGATGAGAGCAACCGTTTAGCTGCTCACCATTACCTGTACCAGCGCAGCCAGCCAGTGGACTACTTCATTCTCATCCTGCAGGTAACTGCCAGCCCATGTGGGAGCCCCCCACTTGCTCAGAAAGTAGGGAAGGGTCTGAGAGGGGGGATCATCTCCATCCACACCCCCTGGATAACTGGGGTTGGTGCTTTCTCCTTGTGCTCTCTTCTGGCAGGCAAGGTAATCTGTCCACATCTGTTTCTCTCCCTGCCCCTCCTTCCTCCCTCTCCCTACACCTCCCAGGGCAGGGTTGAGGTGGAGATCGGGAAAGAGGGCCTGAAGTTTGAGAATGGGGCCTTCACCTACTATGGAGTGTCTGCCCTGACATCACCATCCTCGGGTAAGCTGCAGCCCTTCCTGGCTTCCCAGGGCCCAGGACTCTGGGCTGGCTTTTCTCCTGTCTGGGCTGTATCGAGGGAGGGGGCAGTGTTTGTTTTGGGGCTGTCTCTGTTGCTTGCCCTCCTTTTCTGTGCTTGTAGCCGTGTTTCCTCCCAGAGGGATCTGTGGGGTGGATCTTGGAGACAGTGCAGTTGTCCCCACCAGAGACGTCACTGATTGTTCCTTCTGCTAGTTCACCAGTCCCCGGTGTCCTCGCTCCAGTCCCTCCACCACGACCTGCCGCCCGAGCCAGCCGATGGTGCCTGCTTGTCTGCGTACTGTCCTGACTACACCGTGAGGGCCCTCTCTGACCTGCAGCTCATTAAGGTGACTGTCTGGGCTGCTCATTGGTGCTGGCTGTTAGCCAGCTTTGTGTCCCTAAGGGGCTAAACCAACCAGCTACAAGTTTGTATGGATTAAGAGTAAATTCTGCTTGAGTCTTTCTGAGACTTGCCAGAGCAAGACCTTGTTACTTGCCCTGAAGGACAGACGTCCTTGGCTCCAGGAAGTCCCTCTGACTTCTGGCAGTCTAGTCCCATCGCCAGGACTGTGCACCCAGTTTCCTTTTGAGATCTTGAAGACACTGCTTGATTGCTCATCTCTGCCCTTAGCTGGCTTGAAGCTCTTCTTTTTTTCTTGATCCTGCCGAATGTGATGCTCCCACCTAGTTCTGGTGCTTATGGGCAGGAGGGAGACATGTGACCTTCCTGGACCTCACTTTCTCCGCCTGGCTTCGCGAGTTGCACCTGCCTGGGAATGCTTTCTGTTCTCCAGGTCACGCGGCTGCAGTACCTCAATGCACTCCTGGCTACCCGAGCCCAGAGCCTGCCACAGTCCCCGGAGAACACAGACCTCCAGGTCATCCCAGGAAGCCAGACCAGGCTCCTTGGGGACAAGACAGCCACAGCAGCAGGTGAGCCCCGCAAGGCCACATCCCTCGGTATGGCAGCCCAGAGGGCAGGCATGTCCTTTGCCGCTCCTTGCCGCTCCCACACACACTCACTCTGCCCCCACTCTGCCTTGTGTTTCTCTTTCCTTGTCCCCTTTTCTGCCCATCCTTTCCTTTTTCTCTTTTCATTGTTCTTAGTAGCTTCGGTGACACTGCACCACAGACCAGCTGGCATTTAAAGTATGTTCAGTCAGCATTTTCTCTGGAGGACTGTTAGGATGGGTTGCCTTAGTTAGGGAACAGGTACTGAATGGGAATAAGATCAAGTTCAGACACTCTTGGTCAGTTAGGTTTGGGGGTAGGTCACCAGTGGGCCCGGCTCTGAAGGTGGCTGGCTGGCGGACACCATCCCAGGAGCTGAGAAGGGCAGCAGCTGAGGTGTTTGGTCAGGTCAAGCTAACACATAAGGCCTGTCCCTCACATCTCGGGCTCCACTGTGAGCCAGATACCACTTTGGAAGAAATAGACTTTGTAATGTGGGGTGAGGCATGGACTAGCAAACCCTGCCTTGTAGATTATAAGGAGGGAAAATAAAAAGGAGCCTGTGGAGAGTGGGCTTTGGCTAGGAGTGCTAAAAAGTTCAGGTTGCCTTGTTACTCAGGAAGGTACTTGTATTCTGAGTGAGCTTCTAAGTTGGGGTCAGAGATTCACTTGAAGGCTGGGTGGTCCTGGGGGAGTGGCTAGGGCTTCCAGAGAGGCTGTGGAAGGAGCTGCAGGCTGCCAGCTGCCCTGGGCACTCTGAAGTGGGGACACCAAGCTCTCTTGAACACTAGCTCTCCCTGGCAACACGCTAGGAGCTTTGCTCGTCCTCACTCGTCTAAGACGACTTCTCCATTTTCAGAGGTGGTAGTTGTTAGACCCATTTTACAGATGAAGAATAAGGAGCAGAGAGAGACCTGGGCACCCTGGCTTGGATCCTGTGCATGCCCTTGGCCTCTGGGCATTGGTGTGTCACAGGGACACAGACATCGGGTTTGGTTACTTAGACCCACCCTTGAGAACACGAACATGTTTTTGTGATGCCTGCTTTCTGAGAGGAGATACGCGGGTGCGAGGGACAGGAACCCCGCTGCAGGCCCGTGAGTGGCTCAGCTCCTGAGCGCTCCATCTCTGTGTGCTGGCGAAAGGGGGTCCCAGCTTGAGGCACGCTGCTCCAGCTCGGATCTGGGCCTTCTCAGTGAGTGTGTACTAAGAAGGGGTGTTCTGTGTTTTAGGACTGATCACAGGTCTGTATTTACCTGCTGTGATGTTTTGTTGTGAGATGCCACTTACACCATCACTTTAGACTTGGGTCTCAAAAGTCAGTATATTTTTGTTTTTTCAAAATGTGAGTGTTTGGTTTTGTTTTTTTCTTTCTTTCTTTTTTTTAAGATTTTATTTATTTATTTGACAGACCGAGATCACAAGTAGGCAGAGAGGCAGGCAGAGAGAGGAAGAAGCAGGCTCCTTGCTGAGCAGAGAGCCCGATGCAGGGCTCCATCCCAGGACCCTGGAATCATGACCTGAGCCGAAGGCAGAGGCTTTAACCCACTGAGCCACCCTGGCGCCCCGGTTTTGTTTTTTTCCAATGTGAATCTTTTCTGCCTTCATCTGCTTATTCAGACTGTATGTGTTCTATTCAAGGTGTACACTTAAAATCTAAGAATGATGGTTTTTTCCTTCATTTCGTCCTTTATTATACACGCAGTTTTTTAAGGTTCTTTTTGGGCTTCAGCTGTTCATTGGGCAGTTCTCTGAGGAAACACAGGTGTCCCCTAAAGCTCTCTTTACACCACTTTGCTTTTACAAAAGACTTAGGTTTGTGCCCATTTTCACTAACTGAAAGAACTCCAAAGAGGAGTTTTGCTTTATGAAATGCTCATTGTTTCTTTGCTTTATGCTGTGCTGGCTTGCACAGGATTTCATGGGAGCGCTCTGCTGTCTGGAGGCGGGGGGAGACGTGTGACCTGCAGTGGCCCTGTGGGTCCTTTGCCTCTCTGCAACGGCTTACCCGCTTTGCACGGGGGCGGTGGTGTCCTCGCCAGTGACGTTTATCCGAGGCCATTATGCTGAGCGTAGTGCACTGCCATCTCATTCTTTTGTCAGGATGTTGGTTTTCCCCCATTCGAGACCGGATATTTGTCCCCCACGTGGCTGGCCTGCCGTCCTTCCCCTCCCCGCCTCAGCCCTCTGAGGCCCTGCTGCGGCTCATCTGTGCTCGGTGGTCGCCGCTGAGAGGGTCTTCATGTCAGTGGCTCATCTGTGGTTGGTGGCCCCTGCTGCCCCCAGGAGGGCTTCATGCCGCTGCCCTTGTGATATCGCCAGGAACGCTGTGGGTCGGAACCACCCCTGATTGACTTGGGCACCGGATTTGCTGGCAGAGAAATGCCTTTATTGAGATGCTTGGGAAATTTTTAACTCCTGCAGCGGGGAAGGGCATACTGACCAGTTGTTTATGGATTCTATATAGCTGCCTTTGGCTGCAGCTGTGGAGCGGACTTGTTGCCACAGGGATGGAGACCTACAAAACCTAAAAATGTAGGCCCTTTGCAGAAGGTTCCTGGACCCCTGGCCCATCATGTCAGACTCGGCATAGCTCCTGCACAATGACCATTCCCAGAGCTGATTTCCAAGGGAGAGTCCACTCCAGATGCTGCGCTACCTGCTTCCTCTGGTTCCGAGCCTCGGGCCACAGGGGACACACCTGTCCGGCCCCCGCCTGCCCCTCTCCAGCAGCCTGCGGGGTTGCCCAAGCCGAGCTGCCCTGCCGGCGCAGCTGCACAGCTGGTCTCCTCTTGTCTCTCTCCCCTCTGCTCTCTCTAGCCTTCCCCGTAGACCTTTCCCTCTTTGGCACATTTGGAAACTGCAGTTGATAATTGACTGTGGACTAGTGAGCATTTTTTGTTTTCAGAAAACACCCAAGGTAAATATCTTCCCTTTCCCTTTCCCTTTCCTTTGCTTTCCTTCCCCATCCCTGTAGCTGCCGGGAGGGGCTCTGGGCACTGCTGCCCCCAGACAGGAGGTGTTTCTCCCGGGGTGGGTGGTGAGGGCCCTTCCTGTCCTTCATTGCTGCTTTCCTTCTCATTTGCTAAAAGACAGGCGGGGTCATGAAAGAACCTGCTCAGTGGTGGAAACTACAGCTTCCTTCGGGGCAGGGCTTTTCCCAGCTTCCTTTGGGGCAGGGCCTTTCGTGTCCCTGGCAGGCTTCTTTCACCCAGCCTTATGGCCTGCTGTGAGCAGAAACCCCCGGCCTGCTTTCCCACCTCTCTCGCCGATGTAGCCCTCCTCCTCCCAGTGGTTTTCTCTTGGGGGGTGGAGTTAGCCTGCCCACTTTCCTGCCTGCTCACTCCCAGCTCTGCCTTGGCACTGAGGTGTCCTGTGGCTCCTCCGCCTTGCCAGCCCCTTCCTGTCCTGAAGAGAATTTTGATACTTGGTTTGGATGGGACCTGCTCCCTTCACTGGTTTTGATATTAATTCTCCTTTTCCTCTCTCCCCTAGGGCCGCACCACAGCAGACCCGGCCTTCCAGCGGAGGAGAGCCCTGGGCGGAACCCAGGGGTTTAACTGCTTGCCAGGCAGCCCCAGGTCTGGGGAATGGACAAGCACGTGGGGAACTGGAGAGCCGAGGAGTAGCTTCCTGTCAGCCTGTCCCCATCCCCTCCAGGCCACGTTTTAGATGGCCCTTATAGATGTGGGTCCTGGGCTGTCCTCAGAACCAGACTTAAGTGCCGGGAGCCTTCAGCAGTCCTGCCCTCCTTTAGGAAATGGGGGTCAGTTGGGGCACAGCCCTCCAGGCCTGCTTCTGAATGGGAATGAAAAGGACACCATCCTCTCTGGTCCCCAGGACCCAGCCTTCTCCCCGTGACAGTGCAGTGTATTTATACCTCTTTGGGCCAAGCCATGATGTGAGTGCACGATTACTGCCTTGATGTGGCTGTGACCTGTACTCACTTCGCCTTTAATTTGCCAGCCTTCTGCTGCCGGCAGCACTTTCTGAGCAAACCAGGGGCACTAGTTTGGGCTGGGGGTTCACATCCTTGGCCACAGTGAACTATTTGGCTTCCCTTACAATGCCATGTTTCCAAGCACGTGCCCCAGCCTGTCCCATGTGCCAAACCTCAAAGCTCAGTGACCCACCAGTATGTCCCACTGCCTTGCTCCCTCCTGTGGAGGTTGCTTCTCTGAGCTCTGCGCTCAGAGCCCCACGCGAGCAAGCTGGCCCCCAGTGGCACTGAGGAGGCCTGCTCCTTCTGCTTTTCTGCCTGTCTTACTTAGTTGCCACTAACAGTATTGTCACTTTCTGTGTTTGAAGAAGAGAAGTCACACGTGGGAGGACGGGGTGTGCTGCTCCTAACCCTCTCTCAGTTGCTGGATCCCGGGGAGTATAGCCAACCGTTAGGCCTACTTTGTACCTCCTTCCTAGGCCTCCATGGAGAGCTGGGTGGCTGCCATCTGCTTGGAGAGCAGCAAGGAGGGGAAGGATTGGTTGTGGAGCACGTAGAGCCTCATCCCCTTTAAAAACAAAAAAACCCCATCGGTTTTTCTTGTATCTGTAACATTTCAGCTCTTTGCTTTTTTTTGCTGTTCTTAACTACAGGGTTTTAGAGGATTGGGAACAAGAAGGCATTTATGTTTTCTTTCTGGCTTACCCATTTTTACCTCCTGCAGTTCTTCAACTGTGTAGAAACTGGGGCGTCACAGAGACATAGCGTTGCAGATTGGATAGGGAGGGAGGAGGACTTCTAGAGGCTTCTCAGAGGAATTCGGGTCCCTTATCTGGGACCAGTGGGAATGAAGGCCAAAGAGCAATGGCATGCTCACTTAGAAACTTCTCAAGGAATTCTAAGAGCAAACCCAGGTGGGAAACATGTTTTACGATCATCTCTCTCCATAACGGTGGTTCTTAACTTTAGCTGCATGTTAGAATCACCTGGCAAATTGAAAAATACTGATACCTGATAGCTGGGGCTCCCTCTTTGAGGGAGCCTGATTTGGTTAATCCGAGGATCAGGATTTTATTTTTTCAAACAATTTTAATTAAAACAAAAAACCAACTATACTTTTTTTTTTCTTTCTCTTAAGTCACCTGCACACCCAGTATGGGGCTTGAACTCCCAACTCTGAGATCAAGAGTCATGTGCTCTACTGACTGAGCTGGCCAGGCACTCCTGAAACAATTTTATTATACATAAGAGTGAAGAGTTCCATCTACCCTTCACTCAGCTTCCCTAAATGTTAACATCTTACATAACCTGGTACATCTATCAGAACTAAAAAAAATTAACATCGGTACAAACCTGTGAACTGAATTACAGAGTTCATTGGATCTTACCAGTTTCTCTAGTAATGTCCTTTTTTCCTTGCAGGACCCAATCTAGGATACCAAGTTGCATTTAGAGTTACTGCTTACTCTTTTCTGACTTGTTTTGAAACAATTACAGATTTGTAAGAAGTTGCAAGCAGGAGGGACCCTTCACCCAGTTTTCCTCCATGCTTATTCTTGCACAGTTAGAACACAGTATCAACACCACGAAGCTGACACGGCCAAGTGTGAGGTATCGTTCTCTGTCCTCCTGGGTAGATTTGTGTAGTTGCCACTGCACTCTCAGTAGAGTTGTCCCACCACCACAACGGTCTCTCGGAGCTCCCAGTTAAGAGCCCCAGCCACCCGCTCGGCCTCCATCCCCAATCCCTGGCAACCACTAATCTAAGATTTTGTCATTTCAACAACATTGTATACAGTGTGTGACCCACCAGTCACCAGTTCGGGATTGGCTTTTTTTCACTCTGCAGAATATTCCAGAGATGGTTCCAGGTTGTTGTGTGTGTCAGTAGTTCGTTCCCTTTGATTGCTGCGTAGTATTCCTTGGTATGCTCACTGTCCCGTTGAAGGACATCTGGGTGGCTATTCCAAATAAAGCTGCTATGAACATTCCTTACAGGTTTTCATGTTAACGTTGGCTTTCTGAGGAAAATGTCCAGTAATACAGTTACAAGGTTGTGTGGTCATTGCATGGTTGATTTTTTTTAAAGAGACCACCACACTTGCCTTTAGCTATACGATTTTGTATTCCCACCAGTGACGTGTGAGTGAGCCAGTTCCTCAAAATCCTCACCAGCATTTGATGTTGTCATCGTTTATTTTTAGCCATTCTGGTAGGTGTATAGTGAGATCTCATTGTGGTTTCCAGTTGTATTAACATAAGGGCTGATGGAGATCTTTTCATATGCTGCTTGTGTGAAATAACTATTGTTTTTCACCCATTTCTGGTTGGATTGTATGGTCTTTTACTGTTGTTTTGAGAGTTCTTTATATAGTCTTTTGAGAGTTCTTTATATAGTCCTTTGTTGGGTTTTTGGCTTGCAAATATTTTCTCTCAGTCTATAGCTTTTCTTTCTTTTTCATCCTATAACAGGATCTTTTATATAGCAAAAGTTGTTAATTTTTAAAAAAGATTTTATTTATTTGAGAGTGAGAGAACATGGGAGTGGGTAGAGTTAGAGGGAGAACCAGACTCCCCGCTGAGTAGGGAGCCCGGTATGGGACTCAATCCCAGGACTCCAGGATCATGACCTGAGCCAAAGGCAGTTGCTTAACCAGCTGAGCCACCCAGGTCTCCCAAAAGTTGTTAATTTTGATGAAGTCCAGTTTACCAGTTTTCTTTTACCGATTATGCTTTTGGTATCATGTCTAAGAATTCTTTACCTACTCTAGGTCCCAAAGATTGTCTCCTAGGTTTTTTTTCTCCCCAAATTTGTATAGTTTTATGCTTTATCTTTGCTAATTTTTTTAAAAAGATTTTATTTATTTATTTGTCAGAGAGAGTGAGCACAGGCAGAGGCAGAGGGAGAAGCAGGCTCCCTGCTGAGCAAGGAGCCTGATGTGGGACTGATCCCAGGACGCTGGGATCATGACCTGAGCCGAAGGCAGCCACTTAACCAACAGAGCCACCCAGGTGTCCCTCTTTGTGCTAATTTTTGAGGGTTTTTTAATTTTTGTATAAGATTTAGGTCAAGGTTTTTTGTCTTTTTTTTTTTCTAAGCCTATGGACATCTGGTTGCTCCAGCACCATTTGTTGCAAAGGCTTTCCACTATTGAATTTGACACCTTTGTCAAAAATCAGTTGGCATATTTGTGTCTGTTTCTGGGTTGTCTGTTTTGTTCCATTGATCTGTGTCTGTCCATCAATATCACGTTGTCTTGATTACTGTAGCTTTCTTTTTTTTTTTTTTTTTTAAGATTTTACTTATTTGAGGCCACCTGGATGGCTCAGTTGGTTGGGCATTTGCCTTCAGCTTGGGTCTTGATCTCAGGGTCCTGGGGTGGAGCCCTGCATCGGGCTCCCTGCTCAGCAAGGAGCCTGCTTCTCCCTCTTCTTCTGCCCTTCCCCTGCTTGTGCAAATATCCTCTCTCGAATAAATAATCTTTTAAAAAAAATTTGAGAGAGTGACTGAGCAGGGGAAGGAGCGGAGAGGGAGAGGGAGAAGCAGACTGCCCACTGAGCAGGGAGCCCAGTGTGGGGCTCAGTCCCCAGACTCCAGGATCAGGACCTGATCCAAAGGCAGACATTTAACCCACCGAGCCATCCAGGTGCCCCAATTGCTGGAGCTCTTAGTTATGTCTTGAAATTGGGTAGACTGGCTCCTACCACTTTATTTTTCAAAATTGTTTTAGCTATGAGTTTTTATTTTTTTTAATTTTATTTATTTGAGTTAGAGTGAGAAAGCACAGGGCGGGGCAGAGGGAGAGGGAAAGGCAGAAGCAGGCTCCCCACTGAGCAGGAGAGCCTGATGTGGGGCTTGATCCCAGGACCCTTGAGATCATGACCTGAGCCAAATTCAAGAGTTGGATGCTTAACCAGCTGAGCTACCCAGGCACCCCGTAGCTATGAGTTTTTAAACCATCTTACTAACTAAATTTACAAAACAATCTTGCTGGGTTATTTGGTTGGAGCTGCATTAAACCTGTGCATCAATTTGACAAATAGACCGCTTTACTAGATCTCATCTTCCAATCCACAAACAAGGTCTCATTTATTTAAGTCTTCATTAACTTCATTTATCAGTGTGTTGTAGTTTTCAACATACAAGTCCTTAAGTGTTAGAGTTACTTCTAAGTGTTTTTAAAGGCCACTTTAAGTGTATTGTGCTCTTTTGTGTTCATGTAGTCATTGCTAATACATAGAAATAGGTCTTTGTAGGTTTCTCTTCTATCCTGAGATCTTGCCAAATTCCATTATTCTAGGTGTTTTTTTACATTCCCAAGGATTTCCTAAGTATGTCCTCTGCATGATAATTATACCTGGGTCCCACCCCTAGAGACTGACTGAATTAGCTTGCACATTAGGGCTTTAAACACCTTCCCTTGTGATTGTGAGGAGCAGCCAAGGCTGAGAACCGCTGCTCTTTGAACTAGCCCATCACTGAGTGGAGAGATGTCTTGAGCACAGAGCCAAGTGCCTGCACTCCCCACTAGGCATTTGCGGGCCTATCTTGCTGTCAGGCCAGTGTGGTTCACAGGTTGAGCTTTGCTTCTGGGGAAGACCAGGCCCTGGGCCTAATGACCTGCTGCCCCCATCCCCTCCCCCAAACAGACAACTAGGCTGTGATGGATAGTCAACAGTTTAATGAACAAAAAATACTGAAGTGTATAAAAAGGTGTTTTTGTCTGTCATGTAAGGGTTCCCATCTTCTAGATGGGGCGATGTCTTCTCTAGGAATTTGAACCTGTTTCTCTTATGGCTCCAGCACCCGGGGGAACGGTCACCACAGTTCTGTGCAGGGTCGGAGCTGTAGTCGCTTTTTCACATAGTCAGAATAGCCTTGTGCTTGGCCCAAGAAGGCCGCCAGTGTTAGACTGGAAGGAACTGCTGCAAAATGGATGTTCATATGGGTACTTTACATATGGGAAGGAGGCTGACCTTGCATCTAAAGCCGGTCCCTCAGCCTGCGGTTCTCCATTTAGGGCAGAGTTCCTTAAGATTCACTTTCTGCCACTTCGGGACCCAGCCCTGCCAGCGGTATGGGTCTACACCAGTGTGAGTGAAACAGAAAAGGCAGTAAGGAAAGAACCTTGAGGAGAACTGGGGTGAGTCTGGGTCCTAACTCTGCCATCACTCAGCAGAGAGGGGGAAGCAGGTGTGCTCCTTGCTCTCCTCTGCTTCCCCTCTGGGGCTGAGCCACTAGCGCCTCAGTGTCCTGTCCCAGCGGTGGGGGGAAGCTAAGCAGGTGTCACTGCTGTCCAGGCCAGAGCTCAAGTTCTAGTGCTAGGTGATGCCCAAGGCAAAGTAGGGTTACGGGCCGCCACCCCAAGAGTTGGGTGGGCCACAAGCAATCCCCAGCTCCCAGGCATTTCACCTCTACAAGGAGCGCTGTCAGCGGGCCAACTAGAGGGCAGCAGGCAGGCTGACCAAGGCCTTCAGACCATAGGCACGAGGTTTCCCTAAAACAAACATGAGCTCTAGCTGCTCAGCTGTAGGGCTTCTGAGGCAACCGGGCTGGTAGCAGATGGGGCCTGCAGGGGCGCCTAACCCTGTTGGGCACCTGCTCCTGATGGCCAGACCCAACTCCAGAAGCCCTACAGCCAGAGCAGGCTAGAGCCACTCCACCTCCTGTCAGGGTTGCTGCTGACAGGAATGGAGTCCCTGAGAAACCCCTGCCAGGAGGGCCTTGGTCAGCTGTGGAAGCATGCCATAGCGGTGTGGCCTGGATGGCAGCTGCGTCCTGAAGCCCCACCGGGTGGGAAACCAGCTCTTGTGGAGAGAGGATCGGAGGACACCGAGTGCCTGACCCTGGGCAGCTCAAGGCTCAGGACTCCAGTTTTGCTCCAACCTGGACCGCCACTCTCCTCCACTGTTCCTCAACTGGACCTGCGCTGTGTCCTGCTTCTCTGAGGTCCCCTGCCTCAGCCGTTTTGTGTGCAGCCTGGTGGAGAACCAGGGAGGCCAGCCTTGTCCCCTGCTGGGCACTGCTGGCCTGAGGGCTGAGGGGACGACCCCAGAGGGGTGTGGATCACAGTGAGGGCATGAGGAGGGGAGGGGAGGGTGAGGTGGAATGGTGGCTGAGAAGTGACCCTGGAGGCTGCACTTGGCTAGGACCGAGTGCGAGGGTGGCCCGCATGGGCCTGCAGTGCTTCCCGGATGCCCCGCTGCCAGTCTCGTGCCAGCTCCGCTGGGGTCACTGAAGCCTGGGAACAAGGACCCTGGGTCAGTCAGCCCTTTCTTCAGAGGCCCCACCCTCTGCAGACCAAGGGGCCGGGTTCAGGCTCCTACCGCGTTCCGCACACCCAGCTGGGCTCCATAGAGCAGCAGCACCTTCATGGCCTTGTAGTGGCCGAGCCGCACTGCCTCGTGCAGACCTGTGTCCCCTTCCTGCCAGAAAAGGGCGGGGTCATCCTCCTGACACCCCCACCCTCACCCCCTGCACAGTACAGTCCACGGGAGCACCCTGGAGCTCAGGCCCCCTGGTGGAGCAGACCCAAACCAAACAGCAAGCGCCTGCCTTGTCCTGGGCATCGATGTGGGCGCCACACGCAATGAGATGCTCCAGGCAGTCACAGTGTCGCGTGCGCACGGCCACGTGCAGGGGGGTGCTCCAAATCTGGGGGGTGAGAATCCGTGTCACCCCTGGGGTGGAGGGACCATGCGCTCTCTTTCCCAGGATGAGGCCAACCCCCAGACGCATACCCCTCACCTTGTCCCGGGCGTTGACCTGGGCTCCCTGGTTAAGCAGCTGTTTGAGGACATCCAGGTGTCCTCCACGGCAGGCCCAGAACACGGGTGTCCTGTCCAGCTACAAGATCAAAGTATCCATGCACGGGCGTGCTAGGGTGAGGGACAGGGCCCCTGCTGTAAGGATGGGCCCTCCCTGCTTCTCACCAAGTCTCGAGCGTCCACAGCGGCACCTGCCTCCAGCAGCTTGTTCACCAGCTGGCCGTGACCCTTCAGACAGGCCCAGTGCAAGGCTGTGCGGTGCAGCTGTGGGGGGAGATGGGCAAGAGAGCACGGCTGCCCCCTGCAGACCCTTCCTGGGTCCTATTCCCAGCACTATGTTCCCCGAACACGCATCTGCCCCCTCCCTGCTCGCACCCAGGGCCCCACCATTCCCAACTCAGGAGGCACCGCAGGTTAGGGCTGCAGAATAGGAAAGCCCAGCTGTTTCCCAGGCCGAGATGAACATGCAAACGGTGGCACCCCTGCAGCTCAGACACTGCAGTCCGAGTTCCCCCCCACTTACTACCTTGTCATGGGCATTGGGGTCCCCTCCATCTGTCAGGTACTTGTCAATCAAGGCCTCCTGGTTCTCTGCAGCTGCCTTCAGGAACATCTCCAGGTCCACAGACTCCGGCTGGGCCTGTGGCTGCGGCTGGGTACGTTCGAGGACAAGACCAAATCCCTTTCTCAAACCGCAGGCTCTGGGGCACCGTCACCTCACCACTCGAGCCAAGCAGCTCCTGAGAGCCAGCCGAGGACTACATTTGGTCTGCGGCTGGTACAAACCATAATTCTTAACCACCCCCTACCCCCCCGGCCGATTCGGGCTGGCGCGGCATCTATTGTCCCCATCATGGGTTGCCGTTCTCCACCCCACCTCCCCCGCCCCCAGTTTGTTGAAGTCCCAACCCCAGGACCTCAGAATGTGGGCTTATTTGGAAATAAGGTCATCATGGCTGTAATTAAAATGAAGTCACACTGGAGTAAAGGGAACCCTAATCCAGTATGACTGGTGTCCTTAATGAAAGCAGACAAGTGGACACAGCATGCACCGTGACAGTGCCATATGAGCTCAAATAGAGATCGGGGCAATGCACCCACAAGCTGAAGAACACTGAAGCCCGCCACCAAGCACCTAAAGCTAGAAGACTGGTGGGGACAGATTCTCCCCCAGAGTCCTCAGAAGGAACCGACCCTGCCATCACTTTGATCTCAGAGTTCCAGTCTCCAGAACTGGGAGAATAAATTTCTGTTGTCTAAGCCACTGTGTGTGTGTGGTCCCCAGCAAGCAGTCACAAGGGCTGTGGGGCCTCCAGAACAGAGCCTCCAGCTGAGCAGGCCCTGACAGCATCCACTCTTCCCCAAGCCCTCCCTTGGGGACACAAAGCAGATTTCCTCACAAACTCAAGCCCCAGGTGTTGACCCCTCCATGTGGCCCTGACTTGTCACTCACCTTAACCATGGACTCAGGTGCCCTGGGGGGGACTCTGCGTTTCAGTCGCTTTTCTCTTCGTCTTTGAACCAAGTTTTCCAAGTCCGTCAGAGTCTCCAGATTGAGTCTGGAGCTGTTAAATCTCTCAAGCTGGGGCATAAGAGCAGGCCAGCAGTTAGCCACGGGGGCACCAAAGCCTCGGGGGCAGGCTCCTGGTGGGTCCGGCCCTTGTCTCTCCCACCTACAAGAGGACCCAGCCACCTGAGGTCCTCACTGCTCAGAGCCTGTCCGCCCAGGGTCGGCATCCACCGCCTCCCATCCCCACCACTGCTCACTTTCTTCTTCTTCTCTTCGTCCAGTTTCCACTGCTCCCGGGCCACGGCCTCTTGGGCTCTGGGCCTCCAGGCCCCGGGCCCGCCTCCAGGATCAGGAACTCCATGTCCACATCCCAACACTTTACTTCCAACCCTGTCTCCACATACCTGTAGGAGCAGGATAAGAATAAAGACTCAGAAAAATGAGGAAGCTTTAGAAAACACAGCTGTGCAGTACAGGGGTCCTGACAAGAGCTGACCCAGAGATTAGTGTTGTGGATGTCAGAGTGGCCTGAGCCTTTGCAAAGCTTCCTGGCGCTCTGCTGGCATGCCCCCTGATGCCTGTGGCTCTTGGCTCTCACCCACTGTAGTGCTGCCCGGGGCCCAGGAGGATAACTACCGCCTATCTTGTCCTGTCAGCAGGACACAGGGTCGGGGGCATGACACCACATCTATTTATACTGCTGGGCTTGTGTCCAGGTACGCTCAGTATAGGTGACACCTCAGCCTCCCTCCTGGGCTGTTGTCCTTACATTCCTACCAGATCACGCCATACTGCCACCTGACCCTGAGCTCAGCGGGACAGAGATGCCTCCTGGGTAAAATGCTGAATTCCTGTGTTCAAATCTCTGTCTCTTCGTCAGGTCAATGGGGTAAAACTAGCACCTTGCTCAAAGGGCTGGGAGGAGGAAATCGGGCAGAACCTGTTCTTCCTTCCTGCCTCTACCAGGGGTTCAGGAGCTGGGGAGCACTGAGGAACAAGCACGCTAGAGGAGAGGGAAAAGGCTAGAAATGATAGGATAGCAGAGCCTAGGGCTTCCAGCCACGGAAGACAAACTACGTTCTTTTCTATAGTACATGCTGGCAACCTGCCTCTCAGGAGCAGCTGTACCAGGCAGGGTTGGCTGAGGCCCTGGCCCACCATGGTGGGGCTTGCAGGCCAGTGTGACTCCCGGGCCCCACGTCACCAAAACAGACACCCCAAAGTGTCACCAATGTGACCGTTTCTCTCACTCCCGGGGAACTCAAGAGCACCCTTCTTCCTCCCCGACCAAAGTAGCCAGACCCTCTGGACCATTTCCAGAGCAACAGCTATCACAGCGGCAGAGCTAAACCCACTCTGCAGCCACGCTCCTGTCTTCTGAAGTAGCCTGTGATTTCCTGTTCCATCCCCCTCCTCCCCACCACCCAATCCAGGGCAAGAGTCAACTCGAGGGTCGTCATGTCCACAACCATCACCTGGTATCTTCCCATTGCTTCCATCTCTCACTGCCTCGCAGAACGGGACGGACACAGCAAAAAACAACTGCATGTTTCCGCTCTTGACCCTATGCTCTGACCCCAGGACGCAGCCACCTGCCTGCCTCCCGCAGGACCTCCTCATTCTGCTGGGCTGGCCTGGGGACGTCTAGACCATGACCTGCCTCCCACTGCCTGCTGCATGTCCTTACCAACTGCTGGATGCTGATGATATCCATGGTCCCCCCTGCTCTTCACGCCCCCAGTGAGAGGTGCTGAGCTGCTCAGCCCTTTTATAGAGAGCAGTCTCCTGGGGGCAGGGCCAACTAGGGGCTCGTGTCTGGGCCAGATAGCTCAGTGGTTCTGTAACACGGACCAAAATACCAGTGTGGGCGTGCAGCCCGCTGAAGGCAGGAGCCGCCCTGGGCTGAGTCAGGTGCACCCTCGGACACCCACTCTTCTGCACCTGTGCTATCCTCTACACCTGCTCATCAGTTCGACCAACAAATGTAACCGGGGGGTGCCTGGGCCACTAGAAAAATGTCGAATGTGAGCGTCCATGTTGCCACAGGTCTCAGCGCCTGAGACTCTGAAAGACCTTGGGAAGGAAAGGCCAAGAGGCTGACCTCTGCGTGAGGAATCTGCATGGCACCTACCGGAGGAAATCAGGCTTCAAGCAGCTTCCCCGCTCCCAGACAGCTTCAAGGCTGCCCTCCATACTCCTGCCGAATTCCGTCCCCTGGCGCCCCTCGCTTCTCCTGCACCACTCCGAGAGCCAGCGTATTAAACTACACCCTGGCCAGGCGACAAGTCCAGCCTGTCATCAGTACCTCCCGCCCCTTGAAAAGCCTTCCATGCCCCACACATGCAGGTCCCCTTCCCGGTGCTCTCCTGGGCAGGGAACATGCCATCCCACAGAGAAGCTGGACTGAGATTGGCTCTGGGTCCAAGTACGGAATGTTAATCTAGTCACAAAACAAGCTGTCGCAAGCCACCAAACTTCCTCATTTAAGATGCCCAGCATGCCCTTCACCCAGCTATGCCCTGAATTCTGTCCTGACCTTTGAAAGGAAACCTGATAGTAAGACTCCAGACCTGGAGCTGCATGACCAGGGATGACCAGAAGGAGAGGGAGGGAGAGAACTACAGGTCAAGGCCAGCCCAGGCCCTGAAGGGCTGGGAATGGTTCCACCCACAGCTGGCTTCTCAGTAAATACATCCAAGTTTTGAGACTTAGGGAATCCAGAGCTTTTAAAAGAAATTCAGTCCTTATGTGTTAGGGGTTTTTGGTCAAAGATGCTTTCTTACCATTGGTTATGTGGTCATGAAGAGGGAAAGTTACCTAGACTAGAGTGAGGGTAAATAAGAAAAAAAAGACAGCTCTGGACTCCCGAGTCTGCCAACTACAACTCCTCTTCTTCAACATTCAAGGCCAAGGGCATTTTGTACCAACAGGGTTCATCTGAAATTCTTACCAGAAAACTAGTTTCTTCCACAGGAAATTAACTGGTATTAATTCTTAACAAAAAAATCACTCCTTGTAAAAAACCCAAATGTAACAAATAAAGCTCAAGAGGCTCCTGACAAACCCCTCTCACCACAGCAGACCCAGGGCCACCACAGGTACCGGCGTAACACACCTTCCTGACTTGTTCCCTGTAATCGTGTGCATGTACATGCAGGTTTCCATAGACCTGTTTTAAGAGGCATCATACTGTGACTGCAACTCAGGACCCTTTCCGTGTTAGTCTACACAGTACTCCAATGACTCCTGTACCAGAATTTAATCATTTCCCTAGCTGGGAGCACTTAGCTTACCTCCTTTCTTCCTTACATTACAGCACATGCTCTAATGCACAACTCCGTAGATGTCTCTGTAAATAACTATCTTTGTACATGTGGACATTTCTCTAGGTAGCTACAGAGAAATCAAATTATTGGCCCTACTCACCTAAATTTTAAGAGAAATTGCCAAACTCCTGTCTATGGTGGGTGTACCAATTTCCATGAAGAGACACCAACAAAGTGATGGTAGAAAGAAAAACATATATATAAACACACACACACAAAAATATATTCATATACACATATATAAATATTAATATCCAGAATATATAATCCCTATGAATCAATAAAAAGAAGAAAATCTTTAAACAGGCCACATGTATGGACAGAAAGTTCAGAGAAGGTAGGTGGCCACTAGCAACGCACAACAAAGCAAAAGCACTCATTCTCTCAGGTTGTTAAAATCGAAGAAAGTAGAATTGGGTGCTCTGACATAGTCTGGGGCCCTCTATCTACTTGCTCATCTAACCTCCACAAGGCCTCTGGGGCAGTCCCTGTTACAACCATCCTCACCACAGATGAGGAACCAGGGGCAGATGGGCAAAGTGACCTTTCCCAAGGGCACTCAGCTAAAAAGCAGCTTTTGTCGGATGTCCCCCAGTTTCTTCTAATACTTAGATAGTTCTGTTTTTATATTTAGGTCTTTAATCTACTTGAAGTTTATTTTTGTGCATGGGATGAGGTAAGGATACAGTTTTATTTTTCCAAACAGATAGATGTTTCCACATGAGTTAATTTAGAGTATGATCATCTGTCCAGGCTTAAGCACCTGCAGCCCCACAACTACTCCCTCGCTCCCACAGCGGCCAGAATGGGGCTCTTCGGGCCTCAACGTCCCACCCTGCAGCACGGATGCACACCAAGACAGGGGGTAGGAGTGCTAGTCTGGGTCCTCTTGAATGGCAGCCCAAGACAGAAAGGTGGCGGCTCAGGTGGCCAGCAGGTCCCACAGGTCACTGTCGCAGGGCAGCAGGTCACATGCTAGGCGCGCCTTCCGATCCCGGACAGCCTTGAGGGTTGGGCTGTGTTCCAAGAGCAGGGAGCAAATGTCCATATGACCCTTCTCAGCAGCCTGTGGAGAAAGATGCCAGATTCAAAAGCCATAATCCCACTGGGCCCTGCCTTTTCTTGCTCCACTTCGGAGAATCTCTTGGTCCTAAAACAGGTCTTGTGGAAATGGAAGACACTGGCTATCTAAGTAGATTTCCCCTAATTCCGGGGCACCTGGGTGGCTCAGATGGCTGAGTGTCTGCCTTAGGCTCGGGTCATGATCTCCGGGTCCTGGCTTGACGGGGAGTCTCCTTCTCCCTCCGCCTCTCCCCCTGCTTGTGTTCTCTCTCTCAAAATAATAAAATACTAAATAAATAAAATATTAAAAAAATAAAAAATAAATAGATTTCCCCTAATTCCTACCAAAGTCCAACAACTTGCATAAAGATTGGTGGAATTATCTAGTGCTTTTCCTGGCAGTTAGCTTGAGTTTTTCTTTCTTGTGTTCTCTGCTCCGCAGCCATTCTTCTCTGTCCAGGTTTGCACATTAAAAATAAATATAGACAGGCGTCTGGCCAGCTCAGTTGATGGAGCATGTGACTCTTGGTCTTGGGATTGTGAGTTTGAGCCCCATGCTGGGTGCAGAGATAACTTGAAAATAAAATCTTTAAACAAACAAAAACAAATATAGAAACTTGGATCTCTAAATATCTTTTATAAATGTTCAGTCCTCTATTAGCTGGGTACTGTAGGCACAAGATATACCAGACACAGCCTCTGCTCTCCAGGAGTGTGCAGATGAGCACAGAAAAATGGGTTCAGGTACTTGGCTTTCTCCTCTTCCTTTGAAATACACTATCCCAACTTGGATGTCAATTTTTAACCTACCTTCTCCAGAAAAGATTAAGGTGATTTACACAAATTAGCTTATATAACTTCCATAATAACCATGAGAGGTAGGAACTACCATCATTCCCATTTTACAGATGAAGAAACTGAAGTTCATACACGGTAAGTGACTTGGCCAATGTCACAGAGCTTGTGTGGCAGCCTGGGGATCCTAAACCAGGTCTGTCTGACTGCCACGTCTCGACTCTTAACAACTGTGTTACACCACTCTATTCCCTCTCAACAGTCAGACTGATGCACCACGGGAGTTTCTAAGAGGTGTCAAAATTAGTATTAGTAGCAAATACCACCTCAAATTTGAATCCAGATATTTAGCCAGTCCTCTTAATGAGTACAGACATAAGGTTCCCAGTTTTGTCGCCTCAATTCAGGCAGTGGTATGTTGTGAGCAGTTCTGGGGTGCATTCTGGGGAGACGCAAGATGCAGTCCAAAGAATTTTGTACAATAAAAGGTACCAACGTTCCAAAGTAGCTTATTTTTTTAAAAAAGAAAGAATTCGTAACTCCTCCCACATCTGCATCCCCTGAACGAAAGGGTTGGAGACTGCAAGAAGGCCTCAGGTTGTAAGACCTGCCAGCACCAGGTGCGCAGTGTCCTGCTGGTACACACCCTCCAGGGGACTTATACCATCCCAGCAACACCAGTGTGGCCCATTGAGAAAGCAGCTATCTGCCTCTTCAGCTAGCAAGATCTTTTTTTTTTTTTTTTTTTTTTTTTAAGATTTTATTTATTTGACAGAGATCACAAGTAGGCAGAAAGGCAGGCAGAGAGAGAGAGGAGGAAGCAGGCTCCCTGCTGAGCAGAGAGCCCGACATGGGGCTCGATCCCAGGACCCTGGGATCATGACCTGAGCCGAAGGCATAGGCTTTAACCCACTGAGCCACCCAGGCGCCCCAGCTAGCAAGGATCTTAAAAGAAAATAAAATGACATCTAGTTGTTCACTCAGCGAATATTCACTGGGCACCTGTGCTGAGAGCTGGAGCCACCGCAGTGAACAAGATCAAGTCTTCGCTATCTCTCAGAAGAAAGAGCTCATACAGAATCTCAAGAGAGAGAAAAGCTCTAAGAAGTCAAGAGCAGGGTGCTTTTGTGCTGTTGGGGAAGCCACCCATGCCTGAGAACAGGGAGGCCCTCTGCGGGTGTGATACAGAAGCTGAGATCCAGAAAGGACAGCAACAAGCCAGGTGAAAACTAGGAGGGGAGAGGCATCTGGACAGAGATAGTGTGACATGTAAGGCTCTGGAGTGTCACCGTGATGGGTCAAGAAACTGGCCTTAGGATAAAAGACAAGGGGATGAAGATAGGGACATGTGGCTGTTCAGTTGGAAGAACATGAAGTCCTGATCTCGGAGGGGTGAGTTTGAGCCTCACGCTGGACACAGAGATGGCTTAACTTAAAAAAAAAAAAAAAAAGAAAGAAAGAAAGAAGGAAACTGGAGGAGGGAAACGCTGAGATCTTCCCATGAATGCACACAAGTGTAATATATCTACAAATCCTCGGTCTGTGAAATAGTCACATCTGGCTTCCTAAAAATTAATTTGGTCCTTGAAATACCCTCCCACCCAACTTCTTACTGTGATAAGAACACTTCAGATGAAATCTGACCTCTTAACAAATCAATCAACCTACTTAAAATTTTTTGGTAATTGTTCTTTTTGTTTAATGATAGCCACCCCCCGCCTTCCACACTCAATGTGGGCTTGAACTTATAACCCTGAGATCACAAGCCCCATACTCTACTGACTGATCCAGCCGGGCTGGCGCCCTTCCTAACAAACCACCCAGCGCGGTCACCCACAGACGCAAGTGTCATCTGCTGCGCTTCATCTACTTACCTCAGGGACAATGTGCCAGCTCAACAGCACCTCCAGACCGCCCCAGCCACCACCGTCCCACTCTGCTCCTGTGTCAGAACTATTTTCCACACAGGCACACCCCATTTTATTGCCCTCTGCTTTAATGCATTGTGCAGACACTGTGTTTTTACACACTGAAGGTTTGTGGCGAGCCCACACCGGGCAGGTCTGTAGGTGCCATTTTCCCAACTGCGTTTGCTCACTTCATATCTGGACACGTTTTCATGAACTCCTTAACTATTTCAAACTTTTTCATCATCATCATTATATCTGTCATCTGTGGTCACTGATGCTACTACTGTAATTATTTTGGGATGCCAGGAGCTGCACCAATATTAGACAGCGAACTTCATTTATAAACTTGTGTCCTGACTGCTGCTCTGGCACCTGTTCCCCAGTCTTTCTTCCCCGTGGCTCCCTATTCCCAGAAACTCGACATTGAAAGTAAGTCAATTAATAACCCGAAAATGGCCTTTCAGTGCTCAAGTAGAAAGGAAGAGTCAATCAATGTGGCGAAGTTCATTGCTATCTTAATGTAAGAATCAGTGTGCCCCAGCAATTTCTTTTTCTTTTTTTTTTTTAAGATTTATTTATTTAGTTAGTTAGTTATTTGACAGAGAGATCACAAGTAGGCAGAGAGGCAGGCAGAGAGAGAGAGAAGCAGGCTCCCTGCTGAGCAAGGAGCCCGACGTGGGACTCGATCCCAGGACCCCGAGATCATGACCCGAGCCGAAGGCAGCGGCTTAACCCACTGAGCCACCCAGGCGCCCCTCCCCAGCAATTTCTTAAACCTTCAGCAACTACTACCCTGACCTCCCTGATACCCTATGCAGGTATCCCCATCGAGCTAAGGCCCTCTACCAGTTAAAAGATTACAACTTGCTCTAAGTTCTGATGATGGTTAGCATTTTTTAGCAAGAAAGTATTTTCAAAAAGGTACATACAAACAATGATTTTTTTTTAACGTAATGCTAGTGTACACTAAATAGACTACAGTATAGGATAAATAAAACTTTTATGTGCACTGGGAAACAAAAAACTCCTCCAACTTGCTTTATTATGGTGGTCGGCCTATCTCTGAGGTGTGCCTGTGCCTCACATAAGAGGCATCATGACATATAAAAACCAAAACAAAACCTGTTGGGAAAAAAAAAAAATTTTTTTGGGGGGGGTCAGAGGGAATAGGGGAGAGAGAGCGAGTGAGCGAGTGCACAAGCAGGAGGAACAGAGGCAGAGGGAGAAGCAGGCTTCCTGCTGAGCAGGGAGTCTGACGTGGGGCTCAATTCCAGGACCCTGACATCCTGGACCCTGCATGAGGCAGATGCTTAACCGACTGAGCCATCCAGTCTTCCTATATTTCTTAAATATCTCTACTAGTGTTTCTACCAAAGTGTTAACCCTATTCCCATCATACTTAAAAAAAAAAAAAAATAGTATGTATTATTCAATAGTCAGAAGTACAAAATAAATAAAAATAAGAACTCTATCTTTGTGGGGGTAACATTTCAAGGCTGCTGTCACTGAGCAAGCAACCTTTCTGGGCTAACGTGTTTCTGGAGTCCAAGTTGATTGACAGGGATCTGCCAACCTTTAGGTATCTGTCCTGCCTGAGGTGACCAAGGAGAATGTGTGGAGTAGGAACACCGGCTCCTAATCGCTCTCCTCCTGGAAAAAAGCTCACTGGTGTGTCTTGTCTTCTAGTGGCTGAGAACTGGCCATGTGAGATGCTAGAGGGAGTAGAATGTAGTGTGTGATTATAGAGCACTGTCTGAGAGCCAGGTCTCTAAAAGGACAGAGTGGGCACAAATTTTCAGTGGACTGCAAAAAGCATCTGCCACAGGTTCTTCTGGTACATCATGCAGTCAACTACTTAAAATTTTTTCTTAAAATTCACAAAAGAATGCATTTACAGATATATGCCAAAAATATGCAAAATATATAAGCAATAACCTGCCTTGAGCAGGGTGTCTTGGAAGACTGAGGTACCATGGATCAGGGTGGAAGGGAAATGTTTTCATGCTGCACTGTTCTGTATCCTCAAACTCCTCACAACGTGTAGGAATTTCTGGTCAGAAGAAAGTTAAAGTGATCACCCTGGCTACCATACGGAAAGTGGGCTGCAGGGGTAGGCGTGAGTAGGTGTGAGCTTCAGAAAACTAACTTCATGGAAGAGCATTCATAACAGATTATGAAAGCAAAGAAAAAAATGATGCTGTACATGTAATTCGAATTTATATGCACAGGGGAAATGCTGGCCTGTTACACATTAACCCTCAGGTGATGATTGGTAAGCAATGACATCACAAGTGCTTTTCTGCTTTCCCCATGTTCTCTACAGTAAACATGTTATCATGTTTATAATGACAACAACCAAGTTCGTGAAGTTGGGGAGGGCAGCATACCTTATGCAGACTTGTCATGCCATCGTCATCCACCAACCTAGGGTTGGACCCGTGAGACAGCAGGAGCCGTGCGATTTCGGTGTGCCCACAGTAGCTGGCCCGGTGCAGAGCTGTGGCGCCCCCATGGGTTTGGGCATTACACTTAGCCCCGCTTTCCAGCAGGAACTGGCATACAGCATAGTGCCCGTTGCGGCTGGCATAGTGCTGCAGGGAAGAGAGACCAAGGTCAGATGGCAGAGCCCAGGCAGACAAGGGCGGTGGGCAGGTGAGAGCATGGGCTCTGGAGCAAAAGGATGTCAATGACCTCAGGGGCTATCTCCGTTAGCCATGGGACCTAGCCAAGCTTCTTCATTTCCAGCATCAGTTTCTTCAACAGGAAAATGGGGATAATGATCATTCCTACCTCAAAGGATTGTTAGGTAAATGAAATTAAATAAAGGATATAAAGCACTTAATACTTAAGGAAGAAACAAACAAACCAAGAGCAAGGTTCACACAGTGCTTAAAACTGAAAACCTGCTCGGAGAGAAGAAAGGGCAAACTAAAGGCAACATGACCCCTTCCGCATGGGGAGCAGGTATCCCGAGTGCAGGTTTCCCTCCCCAACTCACCAGAGCAGTGTAGCCAACTGAGTCGGGCTGGCTAGGGTCTGTTGCCTTCTGGATGAAATATTTGACTC
This sequence comes from Mustela lutreola, assembly GCF_030435805.1. NCBI lineage: Eukaryota > Metazoa > Chordata > Mammalia > Carnivora > Mustelidae > Mustela > Mustela lutreola. The sequence continues at coordinate 70,212,341 of NC_081298.1, forward strand.
GGCCTAGGTCTCCATTCAGGGCTGCCGACCAGATTCCTGTGGAAAGACAACTGAAGTGCTGAATAATGCCAAGTGACTAGAGACTTTTAGTGCTTCCTTTACCTCATCACCTCTATTTTCTCATCTATACAATGGGGATTTATTCATTCAACAAATATTAGCTGAAGGGCACCTGGGTGGCTCAATTAGTTGAGCTCCTGACTCTTGGTTTGGGTTGAAGTCACAATCTTAGGGTCCTGGGATCGAGCCTAGAGTCAGGCTCAGCACTCAGCTTGAGATTCTCTCTCTCCCTCTGTCCCTCCCATCCATCCATCCATCCATCCATCAATAAAAAAATAAAATCTTAAAAAAATTTAACTGAGATCTCTGTGCTAAGGACTGTCCGAGCAGCTGGCGCTACAGTTGTGAACAAGACAGACAGGAGCTTTGTCGAATCAGGACAGTATGGTTGTGCAGACATAAATCCCTTCTTCCCATTTTAAACACATAAATATTAAATAAAGTAATGTTTAAAATGTCTGAATATAGAAGCAAACTCAAAAGCAAGAAAAGGACACTGCCAGTTGCCAGAAGAAGGTGAAAATCATAGCCAAAGTGGTGAGCAGGGCATCCACCTGCAGAATCCTGGAAGTCTGTGTAAATGGACACACACCTTAGAGGCTTTGGCTTAAACAACTAGGCAGGGTCTGGAGCAAAGGCTGCAGGTCACGTGCATGGCCAGGAAGAGACACAACAAAGTTCTGTACACAAAGCTGGGAGGCAGAAGTACCACCTCACGCATGAACGGGGCCTGGAAAAATTTCTACTTTCCTGTTCTGAATAGCAGCAGAAAGCGAGCTGCCAGGCCCAGGCACTTTACTCACTCAGCAAGTATTTACTGCATACTTATCATGCATCTGGCACTGTTCTGGGAATTAGGGGTCAGCCAAGAATTAAAGGTCCCCAATTCCCAGGGCTGCCCCCAAAATTCTGGTCTCATGGAGGTTACTTTGGTTACTTTCTTTTTTTTTTAATTATTTATTTGAGAGAGAGAGCGAGATAGAGCATGAGAGGTGGGAAGGTCAGAGGGAGAAGCAGACTCCCCATGGAGCAGGGAGCCTGATGCGGGACTCCATCCCCGGACTCCGGGATTATGACCTGAGCCAAAGGCAGTGGCTTAATCAATTGAGCCACCCAGGCACCCTGGATGTTATTTTCTTTTTCTCTCTTTTTTTGTTCTAAAGATTTTATTTATTTGACAAACAAAGATCAAAAGTAGGCAGAGAGGCAAGCAGAGATAGGAGGAAGCAGGCTCCCCACTGAGCAGAGAGCCCAATGCGGGGCTCGATCCCAGGACCCTGGGATCATGACCTGAGGTGAAGGCAGAGGCTTTAACCCACTGAGCCACCCCGGTGCCCTGGAGTTTACTTTCTAACTAAGGAAACAGATAAAGAAAAAAAAATGAAATAAGTCAGGTGGTGCTAAGTGCTATGAAGAAAAATAAAACAGAGAAGGGATACAAGCAGTGGTCAGGGATGGCATCTCTGATGACATCTGAAGAGAAACTTAAAGGAAATGAGAAAGGCACCATTTCAATAGGTGTGAGAAGACAGCAAAGGCAGAAGAAACCTAAAAAATCAGATACCATGACCTACTCAACTTGGAGATGTGGGATATATATTTACATTTATTTGTTTTTGCATTTTTCCCATCATGTAAATTTTATTAACTGCATATTTTTTCCAGGTTTATGGAGAAAGAGTTGACATACATCACTGTACAAGGAGACATATTTATTCACAGCCTTAGGGAGCAAGACCCACAAGCTAAGGCTCTGTCATAAAAATAGGTCAAGTGGATGCTATATGAACTGCACAGAAGCAATTTTTAAAAAATGTCCTATGGGGGCACCTGGGTGGCTCAGTGGGTTCAAGCCTCTGCCTTAGGCTCAGGTCGTGATCCTGGGCTCCTGCATCGGGCTCTCTGCTCAGCAGGGAGCCTGCTTCCCTTCTTCCCTTCCTCCCTTTCTGCCTGCCTCTCTGCCTACTTGTGAGCGCTCTCTCTCTATCTCTAATAAATAAATAAATATCTTTTAAAAAAAAACAAAAAATGTCTATGAGGATACCTCCACAGGCCAACACAGGTGTGGCTCTGTTGCAGATAATCTCTAACAAGAGAAGACATCCCCCGCAACCCCACCAGCTCAAAAATTAAAAGCTGCAAAACAAGAAGTAATCCACCGCCACATGAGATAGTCAGCAAATACAACAAATGGAAAAATGCATACTTCAAAATGAGCCATAAGAGCACAATCTAAAAGACTTCAAAACAATTTTTTTTTTTAAAAGATTTTATTTATTTACTTGAGAGAGAGACAGTGAGAGAGAGCATGAATGAGGAGAAGGTCAGAGAGAGAAGCAGACTCCCCATGGAGCTGGGAGTCTGATGCGGGACTCGATCCCGGGACTCCAGGATCATGACCTGAGCCGAAGGCAGTCGTCCAACCAACTGAGCCACCCAGGCGTCCCTTCAAAACAATTTTTAATGTGTTCACAAAGAAAAAGGAATACAATCCACAAATCAACAGAACATGAGGGAGGAAAAAAAAGGACAGAGAGATCTAAAATAAAAGCAGAGGTGCCTGGCTGGCTCAGCCAGCAGAGCATGTGACCCTTGATCTCCGAGTCATGAGTTTGAGCCCCAGGCTGGGTGTAGAGATTACTTTTAAAGTCAGTAAATTAAAAGAATAGAATCACTGAAATAAAACAGTAACAGATGGTTGGGCAGTACTGCAGACCCACCGGGGAGGGAATGAGTGACTTGGAAATCACCAAGAATGCAGAATGGTAAAGAGAAAAATATTAAAGAGAGGTAAGGAAACATGAAAGACAGAATGTACCAACATATGTCTAACAAGAGTTTCAAACAACAGAAAAGAGAGAAATTGGACAGAATGGGAGAGAGGAAATGTCTTGAGATAACGTCTGAGAATTATTCTCAAGTGAAGACAACCATGGGTTCTCAGATGAAAACCACATTAAATCCCAAGGAGAATTAAACAAACTATCTACTATGATAAAATGACCAAACATCAAGCATTGAGAGAACATCTGAGTTACCAAAAAGAAAAGCTCATTAGTCACTGAAGAATTATTATTTTTAAAAATTTTTTAAACTTTATTTATTTGACAGAGATCACAAGTAGGCAGAGAGGCAGGCGGAGAGGAGGAAGCAGGCTCCCCAATGAGCAGAGAGCCCGATGTGGGGCTCAATCCCATGACACCGGGATCATGACCTGAGCCAAAGGCAGAGGCTTTAACCCACTGAGCCACCCAGGTGCCCCAGTCACTGAAGAATTATAATCAGATTATCAGGATTTTTTTAAGTTTATTTTTTTAGTAATCTCCACAATGACTCTGAGATCAAGAATCACTCACTCTTCCAACTGAGTGCTCCCAGCGAAATTCTTAACAGCAGTAGAAGATAAAGAAGATAAATAACATTTCCAAAGGTCTGAGTGGGGGGGAAATACATTGTCAGTCTAGAATTTTATACCTGACTAAGTAAGCTACCAGTTGAAAGAGAAAGAGAGAGAGAGAGAGATGGAGAATCATACTCACTGAAAAAACTTTCAAAGGATATATTTTAGGGAAAGGGAAAATGAACCCAGAGACAAGATATGAAGAAGAAAAAAAAAAAAAAAAAGCCGGCATGATAAGGATCTTTCCCTCGTGTGGGAAATAAATAATGAGTAAGCAAACAAAGAAGCAGTTATAAAAACTGCTTTGATGAAAGCAATGTGATACAGAAACCTGGAGAGGAAGGGGCCCTACTTTGAACAGGGCAAGGTTTCTTTCTCAACAGATGCAAAACTGACAGCCCAGGCCAGTTAATTCTTTGTTACAAGGAACTGTCCCGTGCATTGTAGGCTGCAGATCAGCATCCCTGGCCTCTATCTACTATATGATCGTAGCACCCTCCCAGTTTTAACACCTGAAATTGTTTCTAGTCATTGCCAAAGACCCTTAAGGGTCAGAACTGCACCCTCCCCCCACCAACTGAGAACTACTAGAATGGGGTGTTGTTGCCCATCTCCTAAGTTGAGAACAACCATAATTCAGTGTCCAGGGTCCCTCTCTCTGAGGAGGTGACATTTAAACCAAGACCAGAAGGAAAAGCATTAGCTAGCCTAATGCTGCAGGAAGTTCATTCCAAGGAGCTGGGACAGCAAGTACCATGGCTTTAAGTGAGAGAGATCCTGCATATCTCAGAAATCAAAATAAGCCCAGTGTGGCCGAAGCATAGTGAGTGGGGAAAGAAAAGACTGAGAAATAAAGTGGGGGCAGAGAAGTAGAATAGGCAGCAAGAACATCACACAGTTGTGTGAGCCGTGAAGGGAATCTGAACTTATTCTGAAAACAATGAAATAATCTGATATAATATCTTCAAAAGGTTACTCTGGCTTCTGTGTGAAGCAGAAAACTTTGGAGGAGGGCAGCAGTGGGAGGAGGAAGGCCCAGAAGCGAATTGCTTCAGGAGCCCAGAGCTTGGCGACGCCGAGGGAGGTGAACTGGCGCACGAGCCCCTTAAGAGTAAGTTAGATCTGAACGCATATAAAACCGTAGCATCGGGGTGCCTGGGTGGCTCAGTGGGTTAAAGCCTCTGCCTTCCGCTCGGGTCATGATCCCAGGGTCCTGGGATCAAGCCTCGCGTGGGGCTCTCTGCTCAGCAGGGAGCCTGCTTCCTCCTCTCTCTCTGCCTGCCTCTCTGCCTACGTGTGATCTCTCTCTGTCAAATAAAAATAACTAAAATCTGGGACGCCTGGGTGGCTCAGTTGGTTAAGCAGCTGCCTTAGGCTCAGGTCATGATCCCAGCGTCCTGGGATCGAGTCCCAGATCGGGCTCCTTGCTCCGCAGGGAGCCTGCTTCTCCGTCTGACTCTGCCTTCCACTCTGTCTGCCTGTGCTTGCTCTCGCTCGCTCTGACAAATAAATAAAATCTTAAAAATAAATAAATAAATAAAATAAAAATAACTAAAATCTTAAAAAAACAAAAAAAAAAACAAAAAAAAAACCCGTAGCATCCACCCAGGGCTGATGAAAATGTTATTACTGCATAAGCTGCCTCTGCACTGACACACGGTACACAGCCTCCGAGGAAGAGCGGACTTGTGTTTCAGCTCTACTATTTTCCTTATAGGCGATATAATCTCCTTAGAGTGTGGGGTAAAGGAGTTACCTCTCCGGGCCCCAAAGCTAAGAGATATCACCACCGGCGTGGAGGGCCAGCTTGGCCATATCTAAAGCATACATGGCCTGCCACATCACGGCTCACATCGGTCAGCACGTTAGTTCCCTTGGCAGCGCAGCACCCCCTCTGAAGCTCCATGCCCTCGGGGTGGCTGCAGTACCCCGGCTGCAGATTCTGCTTTCTGACACTCCTCCCCCTATACACCCCCACACACCCACGCCCAACCGCCCGCGCGGGCCCGAGCCTCCCCGGGGCGCACCAGCTGAGGGGCCGGGCCCCGCTCCACCACTTGGAAAATTTACTGAAACCAGGCTCTCGGCTTCCCAACCTAGACCCGAGACCAAGTTTCTAGTGGCCGGGCTCGTGCGAGGTCCCTGGCGGGTTCTCAGTGATGCGGGGGCTGTGAGCCCACCGTCCGCCCACACGCCCATCACGCCCACTGCGGCCCTCAGGGCCCCGCTTCTCTCCCATCTCCTTGTCCAGCGACCTGGAGAGAGCCGGGAGTCTCACCCCTGTCGAAGTCCATCTCGTCCAGCGTCTGCTGCACGCCGGACGCTGCACCCGGCCAGGAGCAGCACGGGCCGTCGGCACAAGGATGCGGCGCCGCCATGTTGACCCCGCAGCTGGCTCCGCCCCGGCTGTTGTGCGCACGCGCGGCCGCGGCGTGGCCGGCGTTGGGGGGGAGGGCGGGGCCGACGCGGCAGCTCTAGAGCCAGGGCCTGGGATCAGTCCGCACGGCGGCGGCGCCAGTTCACGGAGGCCAACCCCGGGGGCTTTGGTTTCGGAACCAATCGAGGCGGCGGGGCGAGGCTTGTGGTGCTGCACGGTGCTCCGAGACCGCCACGCGAGGGCGCCCTAGGCTAAGCGGAGTGCCGAGGGTGCTGCGCTGCATCACTAGATCTGGACTGCAGGCGGGCCGCCCGGGGCCGCCAGCCTTGTAGGCTGTGGGGACGCAGTGGGCGGATCGGCCGCCCGCCAGAGCCCAGCCCTCCACGGTTCCCTGAGTCCCACTGGTTTTCCTAGGGCGGGGAGTCGCCGGGCGCGCCCCAAGGTCCGCCCCATTTCTCGGCACCACCCCAGGCCCAGTGACCTCGCTTCCCCTTCCCTGCTCTCGCGCCTCCTGACCATTTCCTGAAAACCCGTGGGAGGCAGGTGGCCACCACCTTTGCCACTAGGAGCACATATGCCCCAAAGGCAAGAACAGAGCCTTAGGTTGTGCCAAACCACCCAGCCCCAGTGGGAGCGGAGTTTACTGTATCGATCTTCATATATCAAAACATCCTGGGGGCTGAGGTTAATGACCAAGCTGAAAGCTTAGCATACCCAGAAGTCGGCCATCACAGCCCCTTCCTAAAGCTAAGGACACAGGGCAGCAGCCCCTTTCAGCCACTGCAGGCCCTCCAGACCAGTCAAATGAAGGAAGTCCATTTCACGACTGCCTCCAGCTGTGGGCACGAATTACAGAATCCAGGGTAGGTCTTCCCTTCCTTACAAGTATCTGGGCCCTCCCTGTACCCATTCCTTGCATAGGTTAGTGGCTTGGTGCACACTTGGGGGGGCGGCGGGGAAAGTTCCATGTTCCATATAGCCGGAGCATTCAAGACTAAATTCCTGGAGGGTAGGAAGAAGGCTGCAAGTCTTCTGGAAGTAACTACCTTTCTTCCCCTAGGCTAATTGGGAGCCCCATCCTCACATAAGCTAGTCTATACAACCTTAAGCTCTTTCTAGGAAGTCCCCCTCCTTTAGCCCCTCACTCCCACTTCCCTCTCCCCATAGTTCTGGGAAGCCAGGCCCCTCCTCTCCCGCCTTGTCCCAATGCCCTAACTTCTCCCTCTGACCAGAAGCCAAAGCTGGCTCCCAGGAGGCTGGGGCCCTGGTCTGGTTCCCAGCCCCAGAGCTACCACTGTGGGAAAACACTGGAGCCTGGACTATCCTCCCTCTGGCACAAGCAGGCAGGGACATTAGGGACAGCTGCACTAGAGCTATGGGGAGGTGAGGCTAGACCTGCCCAGAAGGTTTTAGTCCATATGCCTTACCCTTATCACATAACACTTACTGTTTTCTTGATTTTATTTGTCAATATAAAAATACTCAAATATTTACAACAAATAAATACGCGGGGACACAATAAGTTACACTGTTAGGAGCCCTCCTCCTAGGGCTGGGAGAGGATATGCAATATCCACAGCATGCCCACCCTCTCTCTTCTTCCCTCCTTCTCCCTCCCCCTCCCCCCACACAACCTTTCCCAGCCCAATAAGGGAGGACAAGTATAAAATACCACTGAACCCCAGGGCCAAGTGGGAGGCCCCTCCCACCCTTGCCCCAAAACACACAGGAGAATCCATCTCCCACCCCCCACCCTGAAAACATTCACAGCCCTAGGAGCAGGACCAGGCCCACCCCAGAGCCCTGGACTTCCCAAAAGGGGCACAGCACCCTGCCCAGCCCACCCCCATTATGTACATCACTGACCCCCACGGGGGACAGAGGGGGGTAGGAGAGGCAAAGTGATACGACCCCTTCCCCTTCATAGCTCCAATGACTCACCAGGAGGACCCCAGGCCAAGGGAAGACTGGACAGAAAAAGGAAGACTACCTCACACGCACACACATACACACACACACGCACACAGAGAAACAAGACTAGGTCACACACACATGCACACACCCACATACACATACATACACCTAGATACAAACACACCCACATCTCCAACTTCTGCCTTGAAACGTTTTGGCGGCTGGGGTCCCATGTGTCCGTGATTCACAGCCCCTCACAGAGAGGAGGAAGATGCCTTCTGGGAGGCGGTGCCCTGGTGAGCCACACCAAGTGGCAGTGCCCGTGCTGAGCGGAGCAGGTCCTCATGGCCGGGCGGGTGCGGGGCAGGGTCCGCCCCAGTCCGAGCCGGTGCCCGCGCCATGTCCCTGAGGTAGCTGGTGCCTGTGCAAAAACGGAGGAGCCACGTGTCCCACGCTGCCCCTGCGAGGCGGTGGGGCCCCTCATACGGAGGACTCCTCGGGATTGGAGTCCGGCAGTGGCTGACGCTGCTGTAGCTTGCGCCTCAGTTCGTCGGCCAGCTCGGGCAGTGGGTGCCCCAGCCCACTGCGGTCCTCCCCTCCTAGCTGTAAGCGCACGTAGCCATTGGCATTTGAGTTCCGCCCACCCCCCAGGTGAAGCCGTGTTGGAGAAGGCAGGGGCTGGCCGGGGATGCCAGGAGGTGGAGAGGGGGGCCCGCCCCCGGGCTGGCACCGCGCATGTCCAGGCACAATCTTGAGCGAGCCGTCCGAGTAGTAGTAGCCGACGGGATCCCAGAGCTTCTCGTCAGTCTCTGGGCCAGGCCTGAAGGGGGGACTGGTGGGCTCCTTGGGCAGCTCCAGGGGGTACACCAGGGTCCTCTCCGCTGCCTTGGCACCCTTCTCCAGCTCCTCCCGCAGCCGCCGGCGCAGCGACAGAACAAGCAGCAGCAGGACCAGACACACGGCCCCCAGGGCCACCACAGCCAGCCACACCAGCCCCAGGTTTTCCAAGGGCGCCCGAGCTTCCAGGGTCACCGATGGGCCGGCCACCACGGCCACCAGGTAGCCTTCGGCAGCCAGCCGTGCCCCCTGCTCCTCCGAAAAGCAGTGGTAGGCGCCGGCGTGGCGGGGCTGGGCAGCCATCACGACCAGGGCTTGTAGGCGGGCGTCATAGAGGAAGGAGCCAGGCTGTTCTGCGGGAAGGTCCCGGCCCCCAAAGGTCCAGCGGGCGTGGGCCAAGTTGGAAGAGAGGCGGCAGGGCAGCACCAGGTCTGTGCCTGCCACCACGGTGATGTTTTTGGGTGTGAGCCTGACTGCAATAGTAGAGAGTGAGCAGAGTTAGCACAGGAAACCCAGGGCCCATCCTACTGGGGAGAGGGAGAAAAAAGGCAACTCACCTTTTTTATTGCCACGGTTACAAATGCTTGAGGTGTCCAACACCGTCACGTGCTGGATCAGCAAGGACCTGGTTGGGGAAACAGGGTCCATGGGCACTGGGGCTCCAACCACCCTGCTCCCACCCGGGTCCCAGCACGTGCCGAGCCCCACTCACCCCGAGGGGCCACCCACGGCCACGCAGCGGCTGGTGTTGACGCTCCAGGCACAGTAGGGGTCCCGAGCGAGGACACAGTCGGCACAGGAGCGGTATTTTGCGCAGTCGGCCAGGGGCAGCTGGACCAGCTGAGAACGGGAGCCTGCAAAGAGCAGTTTCTGCAAGAGAAGCGGGGTGCGGGAGGTTCAGCCAGGGCGGGACATGGCCTGGGGGGGCAGCTCTGATGGCTGCGTGGGAGCACGAGGGCAAAGGGGCCCAAGGACGAAGGACGCAGTGCTAAACTCTGAGGAGGGAAATCGAAGGACTGAAGAACGCACCCAGGGCTTACTACAAGCCAGACACAATCCTAAGCACCTTAGAGACATGACCTTCTTAGGCCGAACAGTGGAAGTGCGAGGCTGAGGAATATAATCTCTCTCTCTCTCTCTCTCTCTCACACACACACACACACACACACGCTTCAGTGCAGTATAAATAGTGCAGGAAGCCTGTTTTCCGCTAGGCCCATCAGTCCTCATAATAGCATGGGCACAGCATTAAGGTGTTTTCCTCTGAATGCTCACTGCCAATCCGTGTTTCTTCAACCACGGACTTTCTTTCTGCCATTATTCAATGTTCTGGGGAACAATCTGAGCCACGACAGTTGGTCAAGGGCGAGTACACGAAAGTTCACAGGAGTCACAAACTAGCCAGAAGGAAGGGAAGGGTAGGTGCAAGCAGCACTTTAGGCAAACAGCAAAGGGAGTGGAGGGCCAGACTTGGGGGGGATGGGGGCACAAAGACAGCCAGCAGCATGAGGGCAGCGTGAGCCCCAGGGACCCCGACCACCGCAGCACCATAGAGAAGAGGCTGTAGGTTACAGAGGCACAGCACAGCCTCAAGGGGTCTGACGGAAGCGTGGCAAGCCGCTGCCAAGGCCCAATTCTGGGAACACTGCCCCCACGGGGACCTGGCTATATATAATGCCTGCCAGCCGCTGAGCACAGATTCCGTTAGCACGCTCGTTTCCTGGAATTTGCCCCAAGCTAAGCGAGTTGTGTTCTAGTGCCTCCCCAGCCCTGTCCTGGCCAAGACAAAGACGGGGGAAGGTGTAGGGACAGTGGTGGACAGGGCCTGATTATTACCTTGCTCTGGGATAGGACCAAGCTTTCCACAGGCTCCTGGTCAAACATCTGCAGCTCCTCGATCAGGTGGACCCAGGGGCCCAGGCTCACGGCCTTGAGCAGCCAGCCATCTCCTGTGGGTGGTTGGGGAGGACAGGCAAGAATGAGAGGGCATGGGGCCCCTGGAGGATCTCTAGATCTCCCTGCCCCGACACACACAGGCCTTTACCCAGTTTCCAGCAGCCACACCCACCTCCCCAGGTGCCTACCTGTGCCAATGAACAGCACTGTATAGGTGGCTGCGTCAAGCCCTGTGACCCGGTCAGCCACCAGATGGGTGAAGTTGGTGTCCTTCTTCACGAGCAGGGGCCGGCCCCACCGGGGCCGTACCTGCTCCTCCATCAGTGGGTGCTTCTTGATGAAGTTGAGGGTGTTGTCCGGCAGCTCCAGAGAACTGGTGTAACCGTGGCGTCGGTGCCAGTTGTTGATGCACTGGGGAGTGGGGGGCGGGGCGTGGGCAGGGGGGAGGAGGGGAGAGCTGTCAGCATGGTGGAGAGCTACTGCAGCTGAGGGCAGGAGCCCATCCCCATCCTGAAGGACTCACCGAGCCAGGCCGTGGGCTGGGGATGGGGTCGGTATAGCGGCCCCACTTCTGGGCTTGCTCACGGTACTCCTTGTAGGGACCCTCGAATACCCTCTGGATCTCTTCCAGCTGGTACTCGCAGACCGCTGACAAGTCCACATCGCCCCTGTCATAGCAAGGAGGGAACCAAAGGGTGAGGTGTGGTGTCCACTTTACCCCAGCTCATGTCATGGACCAGGAAGGTAGCCCCCTCCCCACACACAAAGCAGTCATGGCCATGTGTGATGTCATGTTGACTCTAACCTACTGCAGGGGCAAGGGCACTGCACACCTCCCCTGGGGGAGGGGGGACTCAGAGAGGGGCAGATGCCCAACATCCTCCTTGCCTTCCGATCAGCGAACCACTTAAGCCTTTACCCAGTGGCCTGCAACCCCAACCATCCCTCCTGAGCAACCCCCCTCCCCCCCACCCCCCAAGGTTCCCAGCCAACTCACCATCGTGCCCGAAAAACCCCAAAGAAGGTGGTATTGTGCCAAGAGGCATCCCGCAGGGTGTGCAGAGCCTGCAGCTGATTGAAGTAGAGCTGCCAGTCCGGGGCCGAGCACACCAGCCTTGCCTTCAGGAATGTGGTCCACTTCCTCTGCAAGGTCCGCGCGCCCCCCATGTCCCCCTGGCAGATAGAAGGGGGCACTGCTGGGCAGGCCCGCTGAGCCACCAGGCCTCCCGGGGCTCCCCACTCACCACAGGATTCTGTACCTTGCAGACACGGGCCACCCGAGCCACCACCTGCTCTGCATAGCAGTCATACTCCACTGCCCGCTCGCTGAAGAAGAAGTAGACCTTGTCATCGTCCCCTGTGAAGCTGCCCACGCTCTCTGGGATGTAGGCAGAGCCTACAAAATGAGGTTCTACGGGAAGGGGAGGAGGGTTAGCAGGGCGGGTGCTGCAGGGCCTCTCACCCATGGCTCCCCCTGGGCCCCACGCAAGCTCCTCAGGGCTCACCATTGAGCCAGAAGGCCAGGTACTCTGTCTTCATGGAGTGGTGAGGCCCCATGTTGCGCAGGATAACTGGCTCTGTACCCAGGAAGTTGTTGAGTGTGGCCGAGTACAGCTCGCCGTCTATGGAAGACAGCGGATCAGGCAGGCCAGAAGTGACATGAAACTTTGTTCAGGCCACGCAGATCCACAATGAGATGGCAGGCGGAGGGGTGGGGGTGGAGTGGGGGTAGGATACTCCCCCAGCCTGCCGTGGGGACAGCCACTCACCCACAAGGAGGCCGGTGTGGCCCTTAGCTGGGTCATAGGGACACTTCCCCTTCCCATCCTCAAATTCTCCACGCTCCAAAGTGAAGGTGAGCATGTCCTAGGGGCAGGGAAGAGACAATGCGGAAGCGCCCGTGGCGGGTACGGGGGTGGGCAGAGTAGGGCGAGGATGGGGGCTGAGGGGAGAAAGCAGCACTCACAATGTAGGTGCACTTGGGCTGGAAGGCGTAGGTCCCGCAGACGTACAGGTGGGATGTGTTGTAGGGCTGCAGGAAGCGGATGAAGTTGAAACATTCCGTCTGGGGAGAGAAAGGGGTTCACTTAAAGTTATGAGAACATGGGACATGGTTGACACAAGGACCTCTCCCTTGGGAGAGGGTGGAGGTGGGGGACAACTGCAGGCCTGGCCAACAGAATTGTGGGGAGGTGGTTCTGGCTCTCCTGGCCATATCCTGAGCACCCACCTGGTTACTCTTCCCTTTCTGGATGCACTCGGCCTTCTTCTCAGCAGGTGCCTCCCATGAGATCTGGGAAGGGGGTGGGGGGAGACATCAACATCCCAAGTAGCCACTGAACACGTGCCCTGAGTATGTGCCACAGGCATGGCTCGTGGCAGCTACATGGATACACCAGAAGGGAGCGTACACAGTCCCCACTGCCCGGGAGTGTAACAGAGAACAGAAGCCCCAGACTGCTGCAAAGCTGCAGAGGAGGGAAAGCAGCGTGTCTGCTCTGCTAGAAGGGTGGGAATGGAAACTGGGCAAAGATTTCCACAGGGAAGAACAGGGCTGAGGGGCCAGCTTCATCAGGCTACGCCCCTTTGGGTCCTGCCACTCTCCCCACACCTGTGTGCCTCCCGCTCCCCCACCTCTCACCGCTCCTTGCAGCTCCAGAGCCTCCACGCTGAAGGCAAACAGGGCCTCCCGGGCCCCGACGTACAGAAGCTCTGTCTGCTCAGTCAGGGTCAACGTCAGGAAGTCCTGGATGCCCGTTTGGGAGAACCGCCGGACTACTGCAGCCAACTCTGCAGGGCCAAGAAGCGGGGGTGGGCGGGGAGACAAGAGAGGGAGTGAGCAGGGTGGTGAAATGGGCAGAGGCCTTCCCGGGGCTCCAGGCATCCTTTTCCCCACAGAATCAGCCTTCCTCTGTATGGTGGTCTCCTGGGCCTAATCACCCCTGCTGCCTCACATTACAGCTAGCGCCCCACAAGCGGATGCCAGCTAAGCACCCTGACCGGCAATAAAGAGCCTTCTCTAATAGCCTTTTGGCTCTGACAGCTCCCTCCAAGCCTCCCTGGCCTTTCCCAGCCTGGGAGGCAGCAAATCTGGGCTGGTGAGGAGGAAGGAAGGATATCTCAGCCACAGCTTCCGGCCAGAGGAAGCCATCAGACTGATGGCCCTCACTCTCAGGGTCAACAGCACCTCTGGCTGCAGAACTGGGCTCTTCCCCCTCCCCGCTTCCTCTGCTACTGCTTCCTTCTTTGCTGCCTGCTACCCGCTGCGCACACCAGGCTCTGGCCAGGCCCCAGCCTGGGATTTGGCACAGCAGAGGGTTCTGAAGTTGAAGTTATAGGCACTGCTTGCCTGGGGACACTCTTCAGTCCAGCGGGGCCCAAATCCAGGCTGCCAGAGATCCAAACACAGCTGGCCACTGGGACAGGTGGGAATGAGGGAGACTGAATTGGGCTGGGAGGCCAGGCCAGGGTGGTTGGGGGAACCAGAGGCCTGGGACCAGAGAAGGCACTGAAGCCCTGTTACTATTCACCATGCAAGACACTATGACACTACGACACTACGACAGAGAATTCCTACATCAGCCCCCAAATAGCTGCCCACCTGTCCTCAGGGTCCCCCTAAATCAGCCTGAGCCTTTGGAGCCAGACACAGGCTAGCAAGGGAGGGCTTCATTAGCACCAGAGTGGAGCCTGTGGGAGGTGAGCTCATCCCAGGTCCCCAGAGTGCACTGATGATACAAACAACCTGACATCACCTCTTAATACAGGTGTGTGCGTGTGCAAAAAGACTATCAAAGGACTGTCAGGTCTGCTGTTCCCCCCACCAGGAGCACGTGCGTAAACACATCCAGAGCCACCAGAGGGCACAAGTGTCAAGGTAGCAGAGGGGGTGTATTATGGTTAATAAGGGGGCTCCTGGGGGCAAAAAGCTAGGAGGACTTTGGGGAGGGGGGTGATGACACTCTTTGCCTTATGCCCATCCGGGCTCTGTTTTCTCTCAGTGGGCTCTCAGTGCAAGTGCTAGTTCCACAAGTAAGGCATGGGGAGAATGATACAGAAGAGAAGGGTCTCTCTTCCTTGCATAACAGGGGCAGCCAAGTCCTAATCATCTGAAGAAGGGATATCCCAGGACTACCAGTTCTGGGTCCCTGGGGCCACTCACTCCCATTTCTTGGACAGCTGTGTCACCTGTAGGCTTTGAGCCTGAGAGCAGAATAAAGCTGGCATATCGAGGGGCAATTGCTCCTCTCCCCGCTGCAGTCCCTCTTGGCCTCTCCTCCCCACACTGGTCTTCCTCCTCAGGACTTTAGTCACTCACCCCCAGAAGATACGGTCTTCCGGGGCACCAGGTTCCACCACATCTCAGCCCGAATGCCCAGGCCACACAGCTCCACTGCCAGCAGCCAGACAGCCCAGTGTGGGGCCATGGCAAATGCCTCTAAGCTCCAGGCCAGCTGCCCTGCTGGGGGAAAAGAAAGGGTCAGAATCACAGCCAGAGAAAATAGACCGGAAGGGGGCCCACACAAGCCCATGCCAGGAGAAACTGACAGGACATATGACCTGATCAGCCTCCCCAGGAGCCTCCTGGGTTCCCTCCTTACCCAATCCTTGAAGCAGAGACTTGGTTCCCCCCAAACACCTGGCCTCAGCCCCCACAGATTCCAAAAGAGGTGGGAATCCCAGAGGGGAGGGGAGGAGCTGAGTCAGCTGGAGGGTTGGACACTCCAAGAAACCTTCTCTGGCCTCCAGGCCCTCACCCACTCCCTCCCAACAGGAAGTTGTTTAAGAAATTAAAAGGGGACCCCTTCCCTCACATTCAAGCCTGACAGATTTGAGGATTTCTTAAAATAACCTCTGGGAGCAGGACCTTCCCCCACTCGGGCTCCAGCCAGTCCCAAGATCTTTTGGCACCCCTCGGCTGGGTAAAGGGGCATACAGTGGGTGGGCGGTTGCAGAAGCCCCCCTCCCCCCACCCCTCCCCTGCTCCCCCCCACCTGATGGAGCCGGCCCTGCGGGGGTCCCGGCCCCAGCCTCTCCCCTACCCCCAGACAATAGCCAGGCAGAGCCCCAAACCCTTAATCCAAATCATCAGGGCCGAAGTGGGGCCGGGAGCCTAAGGGGCCCAGCTTCCCGAGGCCCCTTTGTTGCCCAAGACGGGAGGCAGGAAGTGGGTGGGATGGGCGTGGAAATGACCAGGGCCTCATCCTGTTCCTTACACAGCCTCCTAGGAGACACTAGCCCTCACGCTTTGGGGCGGCGGGACAACAGAGCCGGCTCCGGTCTAATCAGGGATCTCCCGGCGAAGCTCTCAGGCGGGGGTGGGGGGAGTAGAGGGACGGGGGGGGAGCGCGCTCCGACCGCCGGGGACGCCCGGTGCAGGGCCGGCGCCTGCTGCGCTCCCCCCGCCGGGTCTGACGAACCTTCCCAACTCAGGGATTGCGCCCTGGGACCCCGGCCTGGGCAAGCCATCTACATTAATTGCCAGTGCCCCAGCCCTCCAGTGCCGGGCACAGAGACACAAAAGCTGGGGACCTGCTCACCCCAAAACAAAGGGTCCCCGCCAAGACCTCCTCCTTGGTCACCCACTCACCCCAGATTCTCCCCTCCCCCAGCTCCCGGGATTTGAATGCAAACAAAGCGGCGGCGCAGGGAGCGTGGCGAGCCTGGCCGGCGTACGCCCCCTGTCGGCCCAGTATCCAGCACTGGAAGGGCGGGGGGCTAAGCACACGTTCACCCCTCCCTCCTCCGTTCCCCCAACACACCCCCAGCCCTCCCTCTGCCCCTTACCCAAGGCTCGGGCCGGACCCTACGGCGCGCTCCGAGAATCGGCCAGCACGGCGATGCCCCCACCCCCAGCTTCTCTCAGGGCGCGGAAGCAGGAGCAGCCGGTGGGGTGGGGGCAGGAGGAGCGCGGGGCCCAGGCGGTGCGCCCCCCTACCCTAGCCCACCGCGAGCAGCCGGGCGCGAACGGCGCTTCCGCGGCTGTAGGGCGGGCGCTCCCGTCAGGGGCTGGGCGGCCAGGCTCGGGTCGGGAGCTTGGCTTTCCAGGACAACCCGCCTCCCCAGCGGAGCGGTCGGGCGGGCGGGGGGCCGCGGCAGGGAAATCCGATCCCACAACATCGGCCTCAGTCCAAGCCCGCCCCAAACTTTCCGTCGGGGGTGGGGGAGCCGGGGGCAGTTCGGAGGCCTGGGAGAGGATCCTGGCCGCCGACCCTACAGCACAGGGGACCCCCGCTCCGCGTAGCCCCGCTCTCCTAGACCAGTGCGCGCCTCGGGACGCGATGGCTGCGGGCACGGCTTGCCCGGCTCCCGAGCCCCCGCCGGCCAGCCCGCGGGGGGCGCAGGAAGGATCTCGGACCGACTGCTGTCCCCGCCGCTAGCCCTCCGTGCGCCCCCAGACCCTGTCCCTCGCGCATGCGGCGGCTCCTGCGCGAGTCAGGGGACAAAGCGGCGGCCCCGTAGCCCTGGTGCTCCCGCCCCGCGCAACCCTGGCCTCACTCACCTCTTCTTCGCGGCTTGAATCCCTGGGCGCCGCCCTCGCGTTCGGCTCGGATCACGGTCCGCCCCTACCCGCGCGCCGCCGCCCGCCTGCGCGCGCCCGCCCTCCTCCGCTGTCCCCTCTGCCACCGCCCCTCGGTCCCGGCTCTCCTCGGCGCCCCTGGGCTCGGGCTCCCCGCGCCACCGCGCCGGGCGCCGGGTCTTTCACCAGCGCTGCCGCCGCTCTCCGCCCCCTCCCCCCCTGACGTCAGGCGGGGTGGGGGGTGTCGAGCGGAGGCCGGGGGCGGGACGCGAGGTCCGGCCCAGGAGGGGGCTGCGACCCGCCACGACCCGCCCGCCCCCCCCCCACCACTGGCTCCCCGCCGGCGGACTCGGACCCCTGCCCCTCCCCGCGCCCTGCCGCCCTGCGCCTCGGAGTCGCGGTCTACGCCACAAGCGCGGGGAGGTGGGGCGAGGGAGGGACTCCGGGCATTGCCTTGAGGGGATCGGACTCACCCGGTCTTTCCGAAGTGTCCCCCAAGGCTGGGCAGCTGGGCTCGGGAATGGGGCCGAGGAGCTCCCCACTCTGCAGTTACTGGAACCAACGCGGGCAAGCCCCTTCGGGGCGAGTATCCGGGGGAGGGGTGCCGGGGAAATCGAGGCTCCTTTTTGGGGCAGACCAGAATGGGTCTTTTGGCCCGAAATTCTGCTTCGTTTCTTGGCCCCAACACCAGCTGGCCCCCGCAATCAGACTGGAACCGGTCTTACCAACCAGTTAGACCCAGTAATCTCCGGAGAGTCTGCTCCTTGTTTTTCATGCTCCACACAGAGGGACAGCAGCGCCCTTGCCCAACTAGCTCCCCGGAAGACAGCCCTCCGGGAGACTCCTGTTGCACAGAGCCTGCCCCCAAGAAATGAGTCCTTCTGATGCCAGAAGGCTGAGTAACAAGTGACACGAGTCCTAAAGTTCAGATGAAAGCAGCTGAGGGGAAGGCGCGCTGGAGAGCTACCACCTTTTAGAACCGCCTGCCTCCGCCCACAGCAGCTCCTAGAAGTCACTTGTAGCTCTGGCCCGCTCCGCTGGAGTGGTGCTGGCGTGGACCTTGCCAGCTGGTCCTCAGAGCTGGGCAAGTGGACAAACCCCAGGGAAGCCGCCCCATCGGCACCCAGACACAGATGCCTCCTCTTGGCTAGGGGCAAAGGACAGAGGTAAAGAGACTGGAGCCCCAAGGCTTTGGTGGGGACTTTAAGCGGGCGCAGTCCTGGAGGAGAGGAACACTGGAGGGCCCCGTCAGCAAATCTGCATTATAAATCAGTCCCGACAGGAGCTTTTGTTCTGAGTTAAAACTTGGCATCTAAAAATGGAGACCAGAAGAGTAGTGGAGATAATTGGGAAAAGCAGCCCAGTTTGGATTCAGTAACAATTGGGTCTTTGCTGGTACACATAAAGGGCCCTTCTCCTGAACTGGCCAAAGCCTTATTTCCCAGCTCCTTTCCACTAGGCAAAAAAAAAAAAAAAAAAAAAAAGCCATGGTCTTGGAGATTCTGGAGATAGAGGGCAAGCCTTAACAGTTAGCATGGGTGGGCAGGGAAGGCTCTGCCTCTGATGGCTGGGAGGGAGTTGGGGGTGACGCCTCCTCCAGGTTAGACCCTGTGTCTTTTTGAGTGGAGGTGAACTGATATGCAGATAGCACTCATATCTGTTCTGTGCTTTACACTTTGCCACCTGCCTTCACATTCATTTCCTCACATCATCCACCCTGACCACCGTTCAAACGGCAGGTATCTTTGTCTCTGATTTTGCAGATAAAAATGAGTCTCAGAAGGATGAAGCAACCTGCTCAAAGTAACGTAGATAATTAGCAAGGTCAGGATGTTAAATCAGGTCTTGGGACTCCCAGTCCTGTCTTTCCATCAAGTCAGAGTGCATCTGGACAACCTTTAAGCCCTAAACAACTCGTCTCCTGCTGTTTTCCCTCACCTCTGCTCCAACCCCCACCAGGCAGAGCTCCACCTGCAAGACAGCCCCAGTGGAAAGTTTCAAAAGGTGGTTTGGTTTCACTGGCAGGGACAGTCTTCTGTATGTTATGGCAGGCTTCTCTGTTCCTGCTAACAGACTCAGGGAGCCCTTCCCTCCCAAATGCTCCTCAAATATGCTGCAGCTCTCCACCCCACTCCCCTTTTCTACCTTCACTCATTTCCTGCTGTTAATTTCCAGCACTGCCCTTTTCCATGGGTGGGTGGGCAGAGGATAAAGTTTCCTGCCTGACTACTTGCTCATGATTCATACTTTTTAATAAAAGTACAACAGGGGGCGCCTGGATGGCTCAGCGGGTTAAAGCCTCTGCCTTCGGCTAGGGTCATGATCCCAGGGTCCTGGGATCGAGCCCCACATCGGGCTCTCTGCTCAGTGGGAAGCCTGCTTCCCCCTCTCTCTCTGCCTGTCAAATAAATAAATAAAATCTTAAAAAAAAAAAAAAGTACAACCGGTCAAAAATGAACATTCCTGGGTTTTAAATTAAGAAAAGAAGAAGAAAGAAGAAGGAGGAGGAGGGGAATAGGAGGAGGAGGAAGAAGAAGGAGAAGGTGGAAAGTCTCTTGTACCTGTCATGTCTCCCTAGGGCCTATCTGGCATATTCTATTTAAAGTACCCATGCTTCAAGCCTTAGGCCCTGATAGACCCTCTTGCTCATCTGCTTGTGGCCAAGTCAAGGAAAGCCCACATATGCTAAATGCTTTCCGAGTTTCTCCAAGGATCCACTGGCAGCTCAGCTCAGACTCAGCTCAGTCCCTACAGATGGGTCCAGGGGTCTTGCCTGAAAGTCAACCTCCCAGTCTCTCCCCCACACACTGGTCATGTGCCATGGTGTCCCTCACTTGAGCTCCTTACCACTAGCTCTTGCAAGGCAGCTTTCAGACCAGAGTGGAGCCCAGGGTTCACACTGGGG
The DNA here is from genome assembly GCF_030435805.1 of Mustela lutreola. Classification (NCBI taxonomy): domain Eukaryota; kingdom Metazoa; phylum Chordata; class Mammalia; order Carnivora; family Mustelidae; genus Mustela; species Mustela lutreola. The sequence continues at coordinate 70,232,250 of NC_081298.1, forward strand.
TTCTCCAGTGAGCACTTCCTGGCCAACTTCCAAAGGATCCGAGAGCTGTTGTTAGCTCACAGAGGGGGAAATGAGAAAGCCTGGGTCAGCCACCCTTCAGGGATCTTTTGGAGGGCTGGGGACTGAGGTGAGTGGGGACATAGGAAAAGGACTTCCTCTACTTCCTCCTAGAAGACAGTTATCAAAGTTGTCCACCTGGGAAGCCTTTCCCTTCCCAGCCCCTCCCTGCCACCATCACCAAAAGGAAGCCGGAAAACATCCGTCATCACAGCCCCGGATGCTGCGTTTCCAGGGCCTTCAATCAGGATATCCCTCAGCCTTTTCCCAGGGGCTTAAGGATCTGGAAAGAGCAAGTGGTGAAGTCGCCAGCAGCACTGTGGAATTCTTGGCCTAGAGGAGACCGAGTCTCTAACTGGTCAGCCTCCAGCCAGTTCCAGTGAGGGCCCATTACATGTCCCAGGGGATATGGGACGCCCTTGGGTGACCTTGAAGCACACCCCTCTGCTCAGGTTACCGCTAGATCTCTGGAGGGACTGAGTAGTCACCAACACCTTCTTTCTCCTTGGTATCTGTTTCCCCCTTGGGGACAAGTGTGTTTGGGGAACAGGGGAGGAGGGCTCAGTGCTCAAGGACCAGGACTGGGGAGAAAGGCCCCGGGTGTCTGTGCTGATAGACAGAATGATCTCTTTCTCGGAGCCAGGTAGGGACAGCTTCGAGAATTGGAAACTCCCCAGTTCAGCCTCTTAGACCTTTCCCTCTCTGCCCTTGGCAGTGAGAACAAAGGGGGGAAATTTCAAAGGTGATTTCCAGGTTTCCAGAGCATACCGAAGAGCTGAGGATTAGCTGTCAGGATGTACAGTGTCAGAAGTCGGGGCAGCCTAGAGGGACATGAAGGAGGCTGCCTCATCAGAGCCTTCACTTTTATCAGACCATCTCAGGCCTACCTGATGCCGCTGGGGCCTCCATGGTGCCCTGGCCAGGGGGCCCTGTGATGTGGCCAGGAACAGAAACCAGAACTCTCAGTCAAGTCATCTGGGCATCCAAGTCACCCTGGCCAAGGACTTCTTCCACCTGTCACTTGGCAAAGGGAGCATGGCAGGGCGACGACCGGTATGGCACCCAGCGCTCGGCTGTGTGCTCAGGCCCTCTGAATTATAGATGTCCCAGGTCCCAGCCTTCTGGGGGAGGGAGGCAGCTGTGTCTAAAACAGCCCCGGGGGGCACCTGGGTGGCTCAGTAGGTTAAGCATCCAACTCTTGATCTTGGCCCAGGTCTTGATCTCAGGGTCATGAGTTCAAGCCCTGAGTTGGGCTCCACGCTGGGTGTGGAGCCTACTTAAGTAAAACAAAACAAGCAAACAAATAAATAAGACAGGCCCAGGAAGTGATGGGCTACCCTGCAGGTCTGCAAATTGAGCCACTTGCCCTGAAGGTCCTTTATATAGGGGGAGTCTTTCTCCTATTTAGCCTGTCCTGCCCCTGTGGCATAAAAGTACAAGGGAAAGGGGCACATAAACAGAGAAAGTCGTAAGCACCAGCCATGGCGAAGCTGTCGGCACACGCTTGGCTTGAGCTGATGAATGGGCATGGGCCAGGGGTGCAGGGGTGATCCTCTGCTATTTCCATGTCTTATGGACCCTGCAAAACCCTCTCCCAACCCAGAGTTGGGAGGAGCGTGCTAAAATGGATTCTTGGGGTTGGAGGAGTAGACAGAGAATGGGCATACCCAAGGATCTCGCCGGCTTGCTCAGGGCCCATTTGCTTCTCAAGGGGGGGTGGGTCAAAGACATCCAGCACTTCCTTAATAATCAGAGCAAGGGTAAGGCTGAGGGAAAGCAGCAGCAGTATCCAGAACTGTCTTTTGGCTCCTACCATCCATCCCCCACTTCTAAGTCTGTGGAGTTGATTTCAGAACTCAACAATAAACTGAATTAAGTGTAGTTACACTCCTGACCCGCCAGCTCAGTCTGTGGACTGTCCCCGGAGAGGGCAGTGAGTAAGGGGTGGGGGGGTATGGTCCCAGATCAGGTCCAAACCCATCCTCCCTAGCCCTCCTGCCTGTGTTTCTGACAGGAATAACTTCCCTCAGGATTTACAAACAGCCTTCTGGGACAGGGGGAGGAGCCTAAGAGGACCACGTCACATGACTGTCTCAGCACAGTCCCAGTAGAGAGATGTCAGGAAACTGGACCCTGGGCAAGAGCCCTCAGGACAGGGGTTGAAGGAAATTTTCTAAACCACTGATGCTGAAATAAGACTTTAGTGTGTACAAAGAAAGCTCACATTAGTGACAGAGAGAGGAAGGACGGTGGGGAGGGCCCAGGAGGCCCTGGGAAACCGGAGAGTTGGAGACAAAGGGCTTGGGGCAGAGGAGAAAGCTGGGAGGGAAGGAGGGCTGAGGAGCAGGGAGGGAGACATATCCATTGCCCGGTGGGGGTCAGGGCCAGTGTGGAAGCAGGTTCTCACTTCATCATACTGGCCCTCCTCTGGCCTCTGTTCTTCACTTCCTCCTGTTGCTTGAGCCCCATTCACTTCCAGCCAGAGCCAAAAGCTGGGGACCAGCTGTGCCCTGCTCTTTTAGTCTTTCCAGGGGCTGAAGTACTGGGCCTGTGGCAAGGAGGAAAACAATGCGATGGCCCTGGGGCCTGGTGACTGTCCAGCGTCAACACCCACTACAGGCCTCCTTGTGCCCTTGTAGCTGAGCTACAAAAGTCCTGCGGCTCCCCATCCAGGAGAGGGCATGGCGGGTCAACAGGCCACTTGAGCACAGCACATGGGTGCTCTGTCTGGGTGCCCTCTACTCATGGCCTGAAGGCCCAGAGCAGTGTGACAGGAAGGTGGGGCCTGCCCCCTGACATGGCCAGGCCACAAAGCACTTTTCCCTTTTTTTTCATGACAAACATGCTGTTTCCCACCAGAGACTAGTGTGATCTAGTTCCTCAGGGATTGAGGGTGAGGTCTGCTCTCCAGCTTTCTCAGAGACTTGCGAAATCTGAGACCCAAGCCACAGCCTGTGGCCAATGTGTCAGCCCCAAGTCAGAGGTTACAGGAGGAAGGATGAGCAGAGAAGTCAGAGGATAGAGATATTGGGAGCTGAGGGAGGAGGGGAGGAGAGATGCTCACCAGGCTCCCTAAGAGAGCCTGACAAAAATCAGGGGCATGGAGCTTGTTGCTCCTGAAATTGGGAATTGAATTGAATTGAATTGAATTGAAATTGCCACCTCAGCCAGGGCAGGCTGAGAGTAGGAGTAGGAGCAGGAGGCCAGCCTCAGGCCCCAAGGCAAGCGCTCAGAGGGGGAAAAGCTGGTGCCTAAGGTGCCCCTTCCTGGCGCTGCTTACTGCTCCTCCTCTCCAGGGCGAAGATTTTCTTTGCATTTGGCCAGGGGCTTGGCTTCTCCGTGACCATGGTGAAGGTCCTCTGAGGCATCTCTACCCACCTGCCAGTCAGAAGCTGCCATGGGGGTGGATAGGCTGCCAGCTCTGGTCAGCCTGCCTGACCACTTCCCTCCCCTCCCAAGTCTAGGGCCCAGAGGGGGTGCCACCTGGGGCTGGCAGTGGGCCAGCAGCTCCTGCCAGCGAATATAGGTCTGGGCTGCCAGGTCCTTGAGTCTGGTCCGGTGCATGGCCTGGGGGCTCTCCCGGATATGGGTGCTGATGTGACGGTCCAGTTGCATGCACAGCAGCTGCAGCTCCCCCTGTAGGGGTGGGGGGAGTGCATGGAGGAAGGTGTTACATAGGCCAGGCCCCTCCACAGAACGGGAGGAGGGGGCAAGAAATCAGAGAAAGAGGGATGCATTTGAATGACTGCTCAGAAGTAGGGCGGGAAAGGGAGGAGAGGAACAGGGCAGCCACTGGGAGGTCAGGTCAGGATCCCCTGGGAATGCCCTGCAGGACCCTGGGAGGAGGAGGGAGCCTGGCTCCCCTAGGCCCACTTCTTTCAGAGCCTCCCACTCTTTCAGAGCCTCCCACTCTTTGCAACTCCCAACAGTGGGCTGGCCTCCATCTCGGCCTCTTGGGAGACTCACCCACTGGTCTGGAGTAATGTCCTGGCAGCTGACCACCACCCCGGCCAGCATCAGCAGGCTGTGGCATAGGTAGCAGGCCTGGAAAGAGCACAGAGAGACAGGCTCTCTTCAGTCCGTCACCTCCAGACTCCATGCTTGCAGGCCTATGGTGGGGACTCAGCCCACTGCTGGCTGGGGCTTCCAGGCACAGTCTCTAGGGAGGTATCCTAATGGAGGGCTGTGGACCCCCTAGATCAGAACCCTCCCTCCAATGGATGATTGTCCTTCCTTCATTCAGAAGAAGAAATCTCTGCCATCCAGAAACCCATCCTGTTCCTCAGGCCTGTCCCAGAGGCCCAAAGAGAAAGCCTGCTGGGGAGCGGGGCCTGTCCACTCTCCCCTCTGCACAGGGTCTGTGGTCCTTCTCTGTTCCCTGAGGCAACTATAGCAGGTGCCACTATTCTCTAAGGAGGGGACATGGCCTCCTGGGTCGGCAGGACACCCCTTGGGTGGACAGTCAGACCGTGTTGACCCAAGGAGGCCAGCGAAGAGGGGAGAGGCAGATGGGAGATGGCTTCAGTTCAGCATCTGTACACTTACCCTCTGGCTCATACCCTTGCTCTTGCCCCCTCGACATTCTGAGAGGTACAGACAGGACAAAGGCCAATTCCACTGGCTCAGGGAATGATTGGATCCCAGGGTGCTCCTGGACTCCGTCGGTACCCACTCTCTTCTGGGGCCATCCAGACAAAGAGAGGCACAGGGAGGGGAGCACCCTCAAAGACAGGCGTGGCTTCTGCCATGCTCCTAGCAGTCTGAACTCCTCCACTCAAAAGTGCCTGTCGCCTGGTCCCCTTTAGACTCCTACATCTAAGGCAGAGAGGGGGCCAGGAAACACCCTCACTGTTGCGCCCATTGCAGATAACTAGCTCTGAGGCTGAGCCGGGATGGGAAAGGCAAGCTCCGGAGAAGGCCGGCAGGGCCTGGTAACAACAAGGCTGGAGTTCGGAACCAGCCCAAGATTCCCCTGTGCCCCTATCTCCCCTGCCCGTCTCATCCAGAAACAGCAGCACCACTCTGCACAGACCTCATGAAGGCAGAAGCCAGAACCATTTTTGAGGGCATCAGATGGTACTCTGGAGGACTATCTTGTTTGTTTGTTTGTTTGTTTGTTTGTTTTAAAGATTCCATCTATTTATTTGACAAAGAGAGAGCACAAGCAGGGTGAGTGGCAGAGGGAGAGGGAGAAGCAGACTCCCCACTGAGCAGGGAGCCCAACCACCTGGATCCCAGGACCTGATCGGAAGGCAGACCCTTAACCCACCAAGCCACCCAGCTGTGCCTGGAGTACTATTTTCTTGAACTCAAAATACCACAATGCAAAAATCCTGAGAAGAGACCCCACCCCACCTCCACCCCGGCAGCACCTGTCTTGCCCAGGACCCAAACTGTTCTTCAGCACCACAGCTGAGGCTCATGGGGGGGCCTGACCCCTGGGCCAGGTTGGACAACACCGCACACACTGTAGGCTGGGAGAAGACGCAGTGTGCAAAGCCCTGGGGACCTTCAGCGAGTCTCCAAGCAAGGCCACCCCATGTGGGGCGAGACCCAGGTTCCGAGCCAGCTGCCCCTGCGGGGTCCTGCAGCTACCTAGGCCTGCATCCCCCATCTGGGCTGGCAAGCTGCTGCTTCCCCTCAGGCTCCCCTTCTCCAGGCTGGCCTCGCCTTGAGGAGGTCCACAGCATTCAGAACTCCTTCTCAGTCTGCAGCCCTGGCAAAAGGCTCCCACCGCCCCCGCCGCCCCCATAAAGCAGGCACAGGCCTGTGTGCCAGACACTGTTCCTTGACTAAGACAGAGCCACAAACACTTAGATGTTAGAAAAAGATACTTCAGGAAGGCAGTCGTTTGGTCAAAAATACTGACACTCTCCGCTTCCTCATGGACCAAAAAGAGAAAGGGTCCTTCTAGGATATTTTTTCTATTTTTCTGGTCGGGGAGGGGGTGGGATGCAGCTCAGAAGGCTTCAGGAAGGAAGTGACTAAGCCTAGCCCAGGCCTCAAAGGAACAGTAGGATTGGAGGTGAAGATGGCCCTGTGCGGGTGGGGGCAGGGCAGAGATTGCAACACCAGACAGATCCTAGGGCTGATGCAAGAAACAGAGGCAGGGCTCGTTGGGGGACCGGCCACCAGGTAGCTGAGCTGGAGCAGGGCGGAAGGAGGGGGCCCCCTGAGGACCAGGCTGGCCCCGGAGGGCGGGGGCAGTGGGCAGTGGAGGTCGTTCAAGGGTCTTGAGCAGGGAAGCTGCTCTGTGGGGGACAGACTGCCCCCCCCCCCAGACAGGAGGCAACAAAATCAGTTGAGATGGAAGACCACCAGCAAGAAAATGTGGCTGTCTCTGACAGAAAGGACTGTAGGACAGCCTTCATCATTTCTTTCCTAAGCTTATTTTCCTATAGTGTGTGTGCTTTACTCCTATAATCTGAATACAATTAAAGTTAATTTAAAATGAGACAATACCAGTTACAATTGCCCGAGTCTCTTGGGTTTGGGGTGGGTGTGGGGCAAGGGAGACAGACATGTGACCCTGAGAAGGAGCTGCACTCTCAGGACCCAGGCCCCTGCTTGAGAAGGTACTGAGCAAGCTGCTTGTGAGAGGAGAGGTGTGGTGGTGGTGGCCGGAGACACCAAGGAAAATATCCAGGGGCCACAGAGCCAATCTCTGTCAGAGGAAGGCCGGGAGAGGCAGAGAGGGCCTGAGAGATCTTTGCATTTCAGAGGCCCCAGTGTTGGGGCTAAAAGGGACATCGGAGCCACCCTGGGACTGGTACAGAGGCCAGTCTCTGTGTTGGGGTGGGGGTGGGGGGTGGTCTTAGGCACCCCTTTTCCCCGCCCCCCTGCCTCCCCCTCCACCCCCAGCCCAGGGCAGAATCTATCTTCCTAAGTGGGAGGCGAGGTGGAGATGGGTCCAGGATCTGAGGAACGCCCTGGAGGAAAATTCGTGCAGTGGGGATTTACTGAGAAAAAAAGCAGCAGAACTAGGGACTACTTGAGTCCACAAGGACAGGACGGGTTTCACAACTTCATTCTTAATGCTGATTCCCATCATTGAATCCAGGGGGAAAATCCCAGGGAAACTATTCTGAATGTGTGTTTTTGGGGAGAGGGGGCGGGAATAGCAAGAAGGAAATGGTGGCTTTGAAACTAATCCCTGTGGAGCGTAAGTTATCAGCTGTATTTCCCCAAGGGGGAAGAAAACCTTGCCCACTACCTGCAGGGAAGGCTGAGGGCATTTTATTTCCTTGCCCTCAAGGGTGACCCCCTGGAGTTGGGCCTAAGTGAGGGGAGGCCCTTTAAGCAAGACTTTGATCCAACTTGGGGGATAGAGTTCTACCTGTGCCCAGGATTCCCTACAAAGACAGCAGTCTTTACGGTAGTATTTTGGGGGGAAAAAAGATTTCACATGGCATAGGTAGTGCCCAGCCCATACGGTCCTCCACCTTCCCCTAGACCCACAGCCCCAGTGTTGAGGTCAGAGAGCATCTGCTCTCATCCAGACAGCCGGATAGATGGTGGCACTGGGTGCACGCAAAGCTTCTTCTGAACCCCACCCCCGGCCCTGTTTTGTGAAGGTCCGAGAAGCAGACATCAGCAGAACCTGGGGCTCTGGCAAGAAGTGGGCTGTGCCTGAGCCTCTTTCCTCAGAGAGGAAGGCCCAGAGCACCAGCAGCAGTGGGGAGAGTGGCCATTCCTGGGGACACAAAGTAAACAGCCAGGTTGTGGGAGCTGGGTTTCCTGTTCCAGTCACGCTGTGGCCGGCTCCTGAACTTAGCAAGCCCATTCCTGCCCTGGCTGGCACCACAGAGACACAGGGCTCTGTCTTTCCTTTTAAGATGGGGAAGGGAAGCTGGGTGGAGGCCATGCAGCAGCTGGGCTGGTAGACGAGGAGGCCCAAGACCTCTCCCTCTGCCGGCTTCCATTGCCTCCACAGCTGGAAGAACAAGGTGGCCCTTTCCTCACCTGAGGCAACTTCCAAGTCCTAGGATCATGTGTTGGAGGGGATGTAGTAGTCAGTGTGGGTTCAGGGTTAAAGGGTAGTGCAGAGACACTCCTTGGGGTTGGGGAGGGGGGGTGCTATGCTTCTCAGGCATTCAGAATCTTGTCTGAGAAATGGGCCCCCAGCAGTGCAGGCTGCCCAGCTCTTCCCCCACTGGGGGTCAGTGGAGGCTTGGGAAGTCCCCATGGAAAAGAGAGCCAGGGAAACCTCAGTCAGCAACTCAGGGAATGGCAGAGTCCAAGGGTAAGGGTGAGAAGTGGGACGTGCCTAGACCCAATGCTGACAAGATGAGACGATCCCCCGCCAGCGAGGCCTGTAGCTTTCATTTTCTGGGTCTCTCCCCACAGTGCAACAGGCCAACTTTTCTGGGAAGTTCTATGCATGATGCCTTCTTCCTGGGTCTAGAGCCTTAAAAAGCCCTGCCCTCCCCCTGAGGAAGGATGACAAGGATGAGAGATAGGCCTTGTCACCCTCTGAGGCAGGAAGGAGGAGGGGAAGGTCAGAGTCTCCTTTTCCTGGCCCCGCTAGTTCTCACCCCAGGAACCACCAGCCAAGGCTCCATTTGCAGCACTTTTGTCATAAGACAGAAGGAAAAAAGGGTGAACGTTTCCCAGACACTTCACCCTTTAGAAAATTCCCCTCTAGCTAATGCCAAGGGAGCAGGCTGTGGCCTGGGTTATTTACACAAAAATAGGGCAGAAAGGAGGAGGCAGAGGCTCTCCCAGGAAGTCACTCGCTCTGGCCCTCTGGCGGGAACACGATGGTTTCTCCCACCTCAGGTCATGACCAAGAATCTAGGCTTGCCCCAGGCAAGTGTCCAAACCAAGCCCTTTCCCTGGAAGCTGCCAAGCTGGGTGGGCATCCCGTGGGAGCAGGTTCAGCCAGGCTCTGGGACAGCTGCTGGGAGGGGGATTGGAAGGGGGACACAAAGGCTGACTCAGGAACACCTGCTGGGGAAAATTGAGACTCACCCAAAAAAACTTGGCCTTCCCAGCCTGGCTGCTGGGGCCAAGGGGCTTCTGCTCAGAATGCTGGCCCTGAAGAGCCTAGGGGTGCCAGCCCTCTGCTTGGGATGCAGGGACCCCAAAGCAGCCTCCTTTGCTTTCATCTGTCCATGCTCACAAGCCCTGGGTTGGGGGGGGTGTGACTGCATGGCTGCTGGGGTTGGGGGTGCGGGGGAACCTACATTCAATCGCAGTCTGGCTGGGCTGCTCTCAGCCCTGTCCAGAGCGCCCGACGCTGGGCCCCAGGGGGAGAATTCTGCATAGATCCCATCCCTGCCTCATGTGGGTTTTTGTTTCTGTTGGATACAGATGTACACACACATGCTGAGGGTCAACTCTAGAACCAATTTGGTTCTGGGAGAGCCTGGAGCAGCCCCAGTCTGTCTACCCAGGCAGATTTCAGACCCAAGGGTAGAACTAGGCCTCCACAAATTCTTTTTTCTTTTTTTTTTTTTTTTAAATTTATTATTTTTTTTTTTTAAGATTTTATTTGTTTATTTGACAGAGAGAAATCACAAGTACACTGAGAGGCAGGCAGAGAGAGAGAGAGAAGGAAGCAGGCTCCCTGCTGAGCAGAGAGCCCGATGCGGGACTCGATCCCAGGACCCTGAGATCATGACCTGAGCCGAAGGCAGCGGCTTAACCCACTGAGCCACCCAGGCGCCCTTTTTTTTTTTTTTAAATCAAATTTAAATCTACACCACTTCACAGGGCCCAGACCCAGCAGGGCTCCCAGAGAGGCCTAATGATTCTCATTTTGAGCAGATGTGGAAGCTGAGCTTGGAGAGATCCCCTGACTACATGACCATCTCCAATAAGGGTTAGGTCTGAAGCAGATGTCTGTACTCTCTCCCTAAGGCTGACAAGTTCCGTGTGTGTGTGCATGCGTTTGCGTGTGTATGTATGTGTGTATTTCCCATAAAGGGGATTTAACGGGAGACACCCTCTTTCAGAAGGAACAAGTCCCTCTGCACTGCACAGCAGAGGCTCAAGGGCCTGTTAGCCACAGGACAGAGAGAGGATGAGGCTGCGCCCCTAGGACGGGGAGTGGGGCCCCAAGCCTGAGCCCCAAGGGCATGGTCTCAGTACTCTACCACAGGATGGGCAAACAACAACAATAATGAGTAATGAGTAATCCTGAGGTAGGGCTACTTAGAGGCCCCAGGCCAAGAGCCTCAGTCTGGTGGAAAGAGCCAAACCTTGTCCAGCTGGTATGGTCATAGAACACAAGATGAGAGGGGATGCATTTTTCTAGGTGAACCCCGTCTAGACGGGTCCTGGAGTGTGGCACCTACCATCATCTCTAGGATGCTATTTCTTCCCTGTGCCCATAGGCAAACTGCCTGACCTACTCCCCTTGCTCAAGCTGCTCCTGCTCCAAGGTTACTCCCTGACCTTGGCTTGGGCCAGTATGAAAGCTGCAAGCAGAGGGCTGTGGCCCAAAGAAAGTGGAGTTCAGAAGAGACTCGGACCAGGACAGGTCATCGGTAGTGAGAGCTTATAAGAAGGAGATGACAAGGATGCATGACCGATAATTAGGAAATGAGAGGGTGACACGACATCTCTCCTTAGCCCAGGGTCCCTGAAGGCACAGAGCACAGAGGCAGGAGAGAAGATGTCACAGGCAGGGAGGGCCTGTCACACTTACCCTCTGGCTTACAAGGCCAGACACTTAATTCTGTAAGTGGAAGTGCCTATTTGGGCACGGGGATGGAGGGGGCCCTCAACATGGAGCACGGATGAGGCCAGCTGACGGTGATGGGAGACAGGCTGGCAGAGTCTGCCCAGAAACGGGACTTCTGGCTCAGCTGCTGCCTGGAAAGCTGGCTCTGGGGTCCCCGCTGGGCAGCCAGGCGGGTAGCGTCTACAGGGCCTGCTGCAGGACCTCGGAGGCCCAGCCCGCCTGCTCCGATGCTTCCAGATCCCCAGACGATGAGTGCAGACACTCCAGACCCTGAACTCCAGACAGACAAAGACATTCTCTTCTAAGCTTTGGGACCAGTCCCTGCCCTTGGTACTGAGGATGAGGAGGGAACGAGGAGGCCCTGGCACAGCGGGGCAGGGGTGGGAATGAGAGGGGTCTGGGACAAAGGCAGTAAGGCTGAGGGGTTTTAGTTCTGTGGACCTGCTGCAGGGAGGTTATCTCAGGGCTTCTGACCCATTCCTGTCTTCTGGGGGGAGGAACAAGGGGCTGTAGGCAAACCTTGGCTAGAGGGCTTCCACCCAGCCCACCCTTCCTTTCTGGCTTCCTGCTGACCTGGGGGGGTGGGTAGGGGAGATGACAAGCAGGGACTAGCTGGCTCTTCCTGCTCCTCCAGCTGGCACTAGAGACCCTGACCCCAGGGAGATCTGGACCGGAAGCTCAGCTTTGCTGATCACCCAGAGAAGAACCAGATTCTCAGTGCAAATGTTTGAGAATTTAGGACGGGCTACGCACGAGCACATCAGTATGTGGGTGCCAGTGCTGGATGGAACCACTGAAACCAGCCAGGGCACAGGACACGGGCATCTGCCAGAGGCTGGAGAGCCCGTGGAGAGTCATGGCTTTCTCAAAGGCCATTTCCTCAAAAGCAATAGCTTCTTCTCTTTTGTATCTTTTTCACTCCCTGAACTGTCTCCTGGTGTGCTGGCATGGGAAGACCCTGGAAAGCACTCAGTCCTTATACTTCCATGGACATGGGAAAGTCGGACTGTTGCCCATGACTGCAGACCAGGCTATGGGCAACCATGGTTTTTGGGTGCCCAGGATCCTGGCCCCTCCTTTGTCAGAGTGTCGCAGCCTCCAATTCCCTATACTCCATCCATGGCAATGACTTCAATCCTGATCCTGGGGAAAGACATGTGACCTGGGCCAGCCACTGTATGCCTGCCGATTTGACTGGCTTACAGATGAGCCAAGCCAATGAGACTCAACTCTGGGATTCTGTTTAGGACTGCCGGATAGAAGTTCTTTCTTTCCCCCTGGCTAGGGCTGTTAAGGGAAGGACATAAACCTGGAGTTTCTCAGGACCAGTAGGGAAAGCCTGCCTGGGAATATACCAAAAGGCAGAGCCAAGAGATGCAGAGAGCTGGGAGATGCTCAGTTCCTGGTCCAGCTGAGGCTGATGGGCTATTCTAGAACCTTCCAAGATGTGTGTCTGTGCTTCTGTTACTACAAAGTCCTGGCAAAGACAGGGGAGAAGGGACCAAAAAGGCAGTGAACAGAAGAGTAGTTGAGAAGGCCATAACTTGCCTGGCAACTGCTCCTCCAACTGCGGAAATAAGTAAGGGACTTCACACACCTTTCCTGGTCCTCCTTAGGTGTGTGGTAGGAGCTGAGCCCAGGCTGCTTAGATGCAGCACTTAGAAGGTGCTGTCCCTGAGAAGGTATAGCCTGGGAGAAGAGACAAGTTGGGCAGGGCTGGGTGCAGGGGAGATGGCAAGTGTCCCTCCCAAAGGCTGTACCTGCAAGGGCGCCCATTTAGCGGGAGCAGTGGGATGTTGCTGAGCTAGACTCTGGACCCGATCCTCAAAGGCGACTGTTTAGGTGCATAAAGAGCATATGGACAGGCCATGGGTCAGGTGAACAGACTGTAATGACTACGGAAATCCAAGGACAGGGGAGAGAGGCCAGGCATTGCCAGGAAGAAGGAACAGCAGGAGCAAAGATGTCTGGGGAAGATGGCTGCTGCCTGGAATCAAGTAGTGTGGTTTGACGTGTGGGAGAAAAGCAGTGGGGATGAAGTAGGTCCCACGGACAGAGGGGTTGAATGTGATTGTTGTGATGGTTGTGATGAGACGGACCCTTAGGATTGCCTTTCCCTAAGTAAGACTGGGAAGAAGATAATCACAGGGTTGTCTAGAAGGACTCAAAGGTGGAAGAGATGGACTGTCAGGCCAGCCAGTGTCAGTGCTAGGTGAGTCACCCTGCGTGGAGCAAGGGCTGTGCCTGGGGGAGGTACCCCAAGAATCCCAGGACCACTGGGCCTGCGGCTGAGAACAGGCTCAGAAGCTGCCTAACGAACCCAAGCCTGCCCTCCTCAACTTCACTCTGTCACTTCAAGCCCTCTTGCACATTTGCAAAGAAGTCAGAGTTCCTGGGACCCAAACAAAGTGGGTCTGGGCCTGGGCCGTAAGTGGCCTTCAGCTGCTCACAAGTACCCATCCCGAAGAGGCTCGGGGACCTCCGAGGTGGGTGTGACCTGGGCTGGTGCGTGGATCTCCCCTCGGGGTCAGCTTCCCAGAGGCCATCTCTTCGAGGCTTATTTCAAAAGATGTTTGATATTACTCAATTTGGAGGAAGGAAGGAGGAACCCAACACAGGCGAGGAGGAACTCAGGATTCCTGAATATCTATTTTCTGTTTCTTCAAGCCAGTTCCTTTCTTCCCAACTCACCTAATCATGCCCTGACCAAGGTCTCCAGTCCTGTGGGCATGTTTCTCCTGACACCATGGGGAAAGGGGCAAGAAATGAGGACAGACACTTGTAGGTGAGACAGCAGAGGGTACGGGGAGAGGGAAAGGCCCCTGCTCCCCCTGGGCTTCTGGCTAACACAGGGCAAGGGGCCTGAACTCCAGCCAAGCCTGAGGGACTATGTCCCCTTGCTGGTGCTGAGTGTCTGCGGGAGAGGCAGAGCCAGGCACAGAGCTGCCAGGGCCTCAGGGCACCCTCCCTGCCCACTCCCCACAACCTCCCAAACCACACCCCAGTCGCTCCAGTGGCTCTTGGCAGGGTCACCAGACGCAGAGGCAGGCCAGCAGGAGCAAAAGCAGTCAGACGTGTTTGTCAGCTCTATTAACACAAGGGCAGACCACAAAGATATACGGAGATACACACAACACATATGTACACAGACATACATGCTCGCATCCAGACACACATGCACGTGTGCTCACACATGTGCACACACATGTGTGTGTATACGTGCGTGGCAAGCCCACAGCCTCTGTAGAAGATGTGCAGAGACTCAGGGGTGAGGTGCAAAGGAGTTCATGCAGCAGGACAGAGTCTGTTTACCCCAGAGCATCACTCAAGCGTGGCGTACTCACCCACCCCCATATAAAAACCAACTCCTTACACACGCACTTCTCCAACACACAAGCCATCCCAAGCCTTGGAAGCACAGAGCCAGAGAGCACTCGGTGTGAACGGTGAGGAAGTTGATGGGAGCCACCTGAGGTCCCCAGGCTCAGTCCCACCACTGGCCCCCTGGAGGCGGGGACAGACCATCACAGATACAGAGTCCCCAGTGGGCCCCACACCGTGGGTCCCATGAGGACACTCAGCAGGTTATGTGGGGTACATGCCCCAGAAGACAGGGAGACAGGAACCCAGCTCCTGGTGCCTCAGTGCAGCCCCAACTCTGGGTATGCCCCTTTTGGGACCTCCGTTTTCTTCCCAGATGACGCTTAACTTCCTCAAACGTCCCAGATTTCACCAAACTGGGGGGAAAACTTCCATCCCACTGTAAAGATCCTGGGTCTGTAGACCTTCCGAATCCCCAGGGGGGGAAACATGGGACAAAAAAAGTTCCTTCATTATAGCAAACGGCCTGAGGAAAAGCAAGTAACAACAGGAAAGTGTGGTGAATAGAATATACAATGGTGAGTCCAATAAGACCAAAACATCAAGAACAGCAATAAAAGTGAATAGGCTGAGACTCTGAGATTGGGCAGAATGCAACTGGACAAAATCTGGCCCAAGACAGTTCATGCAAGCCACAACTTCTGGTTTCTGGGTTGGGAGGCTGAGAGGGGCACTTTGAGGAGACGGTAGCAAAGTATGTCCAGTAACACATTTGTCTGCAGGGCCGACAAAAGGACAGGCTCCCACCTGGTGCCCAGGGTCGCACTGGTCTCTTACAGAACAGGATCCAAGGACCCAAGGGAAGCCCTGGGACGCCCACTCTGCAGTCGCCTCCCGCATTAACACATCCTCTCCACCTCTCTCAGCTGAACTCTCAAGGGTCTGTCTCACTCTGACTTAGACGTTTATTCTCCCCCAGGACAGCCCTGCTCAAACCAGGCGAGCACAAGGCCCCCAGCAACCACCAAAGGGCTGAGCAACCATTTCTTTACCAAAAGCACTTGAAAATGCCCAAAGTGTTTTTCTCATCTCGCCAGGAAGATTAGATTAGATTAGATTAGATTCTACACAAGTGCGGCCGTGATTTGCTAGGACACTTGGTGCTCTGACCAGGCTGGGACAGCCAGCTAGTCCAGGCAACCCCCTAACCCCGCCACAGCCTCCCCCCACCCCCCCGGTCCCCCTGCGATCCCGCAGCCAGACCAGCTCGCTGATTTTGTTGTTCTTGGTGGTGAACTTTCCCAGGCAGGAATCTCACTAGCTGTAATCACAAACAATGAGCTGCAACTGGTTCTCTAGTGAGCAGGTAAGGCTTCTGAAGTCAACACAAGATGCTCCAACACAAGATGCTTCCACTATACACCCTCATGGCCATCATGAAAACAAGGACTTCCAGAGATAAGGGGGCTGACACGGAGAGGCTGGTTGGAGGGCATGCAGAGGGAGAGGGTTCTGGAAACAGGGTAAGGAGAGTGGATGGCCCTAATGGAGTGGAAGGAGAGACTTCGGAGAGGGAGAGAGGAACTCAAACTGTGCTTATCTGTGTGTTCATTCATTCACTTATCCGGTGCCCAATATACTGGGGCCGTGGGAGGCCCCCCTGTTGTGCCCACGGTCTAGCTGGGAAGACCCATCAGTAAAGGGTCAACTGCAAAGCCACAGGATCAGTGGGGAGAGAGTCAACCTCTGGGCAAGGGAGAGCAGCTCGCCCAGCCCCCAGGGAGGGCAGGCCAGGGAGGGGAGGAAGGGAGGAGACTGAGCCAAGCCCCCCACACCCCACCCCACCCTGGGGCAAAGGAAGAGGTAGGGAGAGCAGAGGGGGAGGGGGGCCTGGCAGAAGTGTTTATCTGCAGGGCTGGAGGAGGGCTGTCACCCAGCCTCTCACAGGAAATCTCCCAGACAGGGGTAAGCAGGGCCTGGCGGATGGGGCTCAGCACAGCCGCCCCAAGGGCTGGGAAAGCCCTAATTTACTCCAGGCTGGGTTGCCTCGGGCCAAGCTCATTCTGGCCTTAGTTTCCCCACTGCCCCTGGAGAGAAGCAAGGCAAAGACTTTGAGCCCTAGGGATGAAAGGCTCAGTCCCAGCGCAGACCACCACTCCCTGTAAAACAGGGCGGGTGACGCCGCTGCTCTTTTTGGCTGGTGAGTAGCCTGATTTCCTTTGAAGATGAAACGTTCTCTGGCCTAATGAGGAGTCAGTTGGCCAAGGTGGGAGCAGGGTTGGGCTGTGGGAGCCCAGCATCTGCCCCACCTGGCCCCGCCTGGTCACCACCCGCCCAGGGGGGCAGAACGCTTCCCACTGCTGTGCAGACCCCCATGCCTGCACCAGCCCCTCCTTCTCCCCTTCTCCGGGCCAGTGCCCTTGCCCTCCTCTGCTCCTGGCTACCTCCCTGTCAGGCCAGAACCAATCCTAGATGGGCGGGAGAGGTAGCAAAGGCCTTGGAGAACTGCCTTGGCCTCATGTGCCTCCTTCACCGCCCTGGGTGGGGGCCCCCATTCTCGGCTTCTGGGACACCCTGTCAAGCCACCCTGAACCCTCCATGTTTCCAGGCCACAGAGGTCATTTCCAATATGGTAGCTGACCGGGGGACACGGCTTCCTTTACATGCCTGAGAACAGTGCTCAGAATAAAGGACATCCTCAGACCACTTAATCCTCTTCCCTGGGTGTGGAACAGACATTTGCTACCAGATGGGCGCCTAAAAGCAAGGAGCCAAGTGGAGGTCTGTGCCCTGGTGGTCACAGCTCTGCTGGGTGTGGTCACAGGAGTAGCCTCCAAAGTATTTAAAGTGCACAATCTTCACTGGGCAGATCAGCTACAAGCCTTGTTCCCTTCTTTCTCTCCTTTTTCCTCCCCTCAGTCCAGCCTGGGGCCTGCCCACTGCATTCTGCTCAGAGAGACCCTTCCCGCCCATGGACCAAGCCCATCTCTTTTCTAGAGGCCCTGGAATATCCAAACGCAGCCTCTGCACCAGCTCATTTCTCAGGAAGTCGTTGGGAGACAAGAATGGGTTCATGCACATGGCTCGGGCTCTCCTGGGAGGCAGGCGGCTGTCTCGTAAATGCACTAACATTAGGCACAACTCAAAGATAACCTTACCTACACTTTCCAAAAGAGGCACATACACCTGGGATTATCATATCTTCTTAATGGTTCATTTGTGTTCATTAAGTAAATTAATTCATTTATCTGATTTGCAGAGCAATGCCCAAAGGGTGGACTTCTAGATTGTCAACATCCAACCTCCAAGTGAGCTTTTGGAATAACTACTTTCCTAAATTAGAAAGATCTCTATCTCCATTTCTCATCCTCAAGGCCCCAGGGAGAGGGGAGCCCACTGAGATCCACACCTCTCCCCCTGCCCTCCTCACCTCCCAGAGCCAAGCTTGGGGCTCCCACTTTGAAGCCCCTACATCCTACACCACTGCCCCTGCTTGACCTTCACCGCCAGGGTCTACAGTCTTCCCCATTCCAAACCACACGACCTGCAGGCTCGGGGGTACCTCTTTGTCCCTGACTCTTGCCAGAGCTGGGCTTACAGGAGAAATGGGCAATGTCTGGAAAGTCAGTTAAGAGGGCTGGAGGATAGGCGCCTGGGTGGCTCTGTCAGTTAAGTGGCTGATGTCAGCTCAGGTCAAGATCCCAGGGTTCTGGGATCAAACCCCAGCCCCATGTTGGGATCTCTGCTCAGAGGGAACCTGCTTCTCCCTCTTTCTCTGCTCCTCCCCTCTGCCCCCCCTTGTGCTCTCTCTCTCAAGTAAATAAATAAACCTTAAAAAAAAAAAAAAAAGGAACAACTGGGGGAAAAGGTCAAGGGCAAGGGCTCAGCCTCAGTGGCAACCACGAGGAACAGGGAGAAGGCGCCCAGCTCCACTTCCCTCAGCAGCATTTACCTCCTGCATCTCTCTAAATTGTGCTGTGTGGCTCACAGAGCACCCCACGCTAACACATCCCTAACAGACCATAAAGGATGCAGCACAACCCCGGAGCAGGGCCAGGGGGCTGTGCATGCCCAAGCACACAGCGCCCCACTATGCCTCCATGAAGGGCACTAATTACAGGCTCTGCAGGGATGGTGAGCACCTCCTCTCACCAGAGGGAGGCAGCTTGCTGGAATTTTAAGGCCCTGGGGTTTTAGGAGGACTGGCAGCATGAAGGCCCTGCAGGCCGGGCAGCGTGGCCGGCCCTGCCTTCCCTCGAGCCTGGCTGACGCGGGCAGGTGCTGGGTGCTCACCTTGTGGTCTAGCTCAGCACTGGCCTTTGGCTGTTGCTCCTGGCCGGGTGGCAAGGTCACAGAGCCCAGATGCTGCCTGAGAGATGATGGCCTCATGAGACTCAGGAGCTGGCTGAGCAAAAACAGCTGGGAAGGAGAAGAGATGCTGTCATACAGGGGTGGCTGGGATACTGGGGGACCTGGCCGGCACCAGTAGGTCAGAGCATGGGCTCTGGAGCCAGACCACCAGCTACCATGGCCTGGATCCCCCCTCACCAGTATGTTGTGTGGCCTCTTGGAGCCTTAGGGTCCTATCTGCAAAATGGAGACAACAGCACAGCCTCTTCCCAGGACAGGAGAGTCACGCTTGCACATGTGGCCTGGCACAGGCTGAGCCTTCCTTTAAAGGAGTGAACCAAGAAGAGCTCTGTAGGCTGGGGATTTGATCCACTTCCCTGGAGGGAGCCCACAGGCCTGGAAGAATCAAGGCACCCAGAGAGGGCCAGACCCTTCCTGCCCCGAGCTATTGCTTGCTCGAGTCCCTCACTCCCCTGAACTTGCTGTGGGCTTGGAGAGACATACAGAGGAGCAGAGGCTCTGAACCACCAGCCCCCTCTCCTGCCGGCTGCGCTTGCTCCCCATCACTCTGTCTGCCCCCATTTCTCCTCCCCCGCCCTTTTCCTTCCAGGGGATTTTAAAGGAAATCCAAACACTGTATCATTTTACCCATAAAGAGCTTTTCACCGAAAGGGATAAGGATTTCTTTCCCCAGCATGGTCACATTATCATTCTCCTGCCCAGCAAAATTACCAAGAACTCCTTATATGCTCTAACACCACGTTCAGGTTTCTCTGATTGTCTCAAAAGTGTCCTTACTTGTTGTGTTGTTGGAATGGGGACTGCCCACCAGGGCCGCACACTGCGTGTGGTTGTTCCTTGATCTGCTAGCTGTCCCGCCCCCACCCCCCATGTAAACTGCTGACCTTCTCTGAACAAATGGGAGTGCCCCCACCCCTCCCAGGAACAGGGCCCAAGGGAGTCCCGCTGTCTGCAGGAAGCCACTCCTTCTGGCCCAGCCCCTGCACCTGGTTTGTGCAGCCTGGGTTCAGCCCCAACAAGGACCCTTCAGCTGCCCTGGAGCTAACTTGTGGTCAGGACAGAGGCAGGCAGTATGTGGGCCCTTGGCGCCTCTGGGCCCACCTGCCACCCTGGGAGAGTGGGGGATGCAGATGAAGGAGCAGAGACATCGGAGTTCACAGACGCACCATCTTTTTAGATGGAACAGGTGTAGGCTGGCCCAAAGGGTTTAGGCCCAACCCCGGAGCCCAGCTCCCTGCTCTAGCCCAGCCTTGCCCGGCACACCTGGCTTCCTCTCCCTGACTCACCAGAAGACACCTGCTCAGCATCTCAGCCGGCCACAGACTTAGACAGCCCACAAGAGCAGCTGGGCTGAGGTCTAGGAGTCAGGCCTAGGGCCTCTGCTCCTGGAAGGGTGCCAGGGCTTCTTGGCCTCGTGTCTGATCCCTTTAGTAAGGGAGAGGAGGAGGCAGGGAAAGAGAGAAGGTTCCAGGCGAAGACAGGCACCATCTGGAGCTTCCCCCAGACCAGAGCTGTGCCATCTCGCTCAGGCCTTGCAACGCTGAGGATGGTTTCCAAAAGGGCCCTGCCTGCTTGGGGATCACAGCTGTGCAGCCCACGCCCCCAGTAGCTGTCCTCAGGCAGGCAGCCTCGCCCCAGTTAGACCCTCCCTGCTACGGGAGCCCTGGGCGGGGCTGCAACAGCAGCTCGCTGGCTGGCTCGGCTAGCTCCCCTGTTTTTCCTCTCCATGAAAACAGCTTCAGCGGGCCCTGCGCAGCAAGCTGCCGCCTTGATCGCTCACTCTCCTTTGTTTCCAGTTCTGGCAGCCACGCCCCCCGCCACCGGACCAGGGCTTATTTGGACTGTGTGCATCCCAGCAGGGAGGGCCAGGGCCTGACATCGCACCTCCCCCCCTCCCCCCCACCGCTGGGAGCTGTCTCTGCAAACACTCAGCCCATTAGGACAGACACCTCCAGGCAAGAGGCTAAGGATCAGTCAAGAAGGCAGGCCTCCACTGGTTCTGTCTGCCCGGCAGGCAGGAGAAGGCCAGAGAGTTCCAGCCAGGCGGCTGGCCACATGGCTGGTCACTCCTGTGCTCAGGCCCCAGTAGTGCTTCTATCTGCCTAGTGGAGAAGGGCAGGATTTCTTCTTCTTCCTTTTTTTTTTTTTTTTTAAGATTTTTTTCTGTCAGAGAGAGAGCGAATGTGCAAGCAGGGAGAGCAGCAAGCAGAGGGAGAAGGAGGCTCCTTGCTGAGCAAGGAGCCCAATTTGGGACTCGAACCCAGGAACCTGGGATTACAACCTGAGCTGAAAGGCAGACACCTAACCAACTGAGCTACCCAGGTGTCCCAGAAGGCCAGGATCTTAAGTGTCTGTGAGGCTCAGGCAGCCCCACTGTCCCCTGGAGCCCACACCCCGACTGGGCCTTCTGACCAGATGCACGTAGCTGCCCCTGTCCACCGACCAGCCCCAGGCCCCCAGGTCTACACTGCTGCCCATGCCACCCACACCTGCTAATCCCCTTGCCCCCTTTTGGACTTCTGCGTCCACCACATTTACCACTTCCTGAGGCGTTCTGTAATTTACTTGTTTACTATGTTTCTTACTGTCCCCATTCCCTCCCTAGAACATAAGGCCCAAGAGGGCAGTTTTGTTCCCCTGCAGTCCTGGGGGGGTCAAACCCAGCCCCCGGCACATGGTGTATGTTTCATAAGCCTTTGTTCCGTGAATGAATGCAGGGCAGGGCAAGACTGCCTCTCCCTAGGAGATGCACACCCTCTTCCCCTGCACTTCGGCCATTTAAAGCCCATGTCTTCCCAACTCCAAACTGGAAGCCATGGCTTGACAAAGGAGGTTTGCTATGTTGCAAGAGGTGGCCTGGGATAAGCAACAAACTCCCAGCTGGTCTCCAAACCTGATCCACCTGTGTCCTGCTGATCTTGGTAAAGGGCTTCTCCATCCTGCCAAGCTGCATTGGTCCTAGAGCCCTCCTGGTCTCCCTCCTCTCACATCTCCTGTCCCACTGGCTGCTTGGGAAACACACCTAGAGTCCAACCACTTCTCACCACCTTCTCCGCTATCTCCCCAGGCCAAACAATTGTCATCTCTTACCAGAATTATTGCAATCGCCTAAGCCCAACATGTCACCAGAGTAATTTAAAAACACTCTATAAATTAGAGGCACCTTGGTGGCTCAGTTGATTAAGCGTCTGCCTTTGGCCCAGGTCATGATCACAGGGTCCTAGGGTGGAGTCTTGCGTAGGCGCCCTGGTCAGTAGGGAGCCTGGCTCTCCGTCCCCCTTTACCTGCTGCTCTGCCTGCTTGTACTCCCTTTCTCTCTGTCAAATAAACAAATAATTTTTTTTTAAATTCATTTGACAGAGATCACAAGTAGGCAGAGAAACAGGCAGAGAGAGAGAAGGAAGCAGGCTCCCTGCTGAGCAGAAGCCCAGCGCGGGGCTTGATCCCAGGACCTTGAAATCATGACCTGAGCTGAAGGCAGAGACTTTAACACACTGAGCCACCCAGGCGCCCCTAAAATTTTTTTTTTAAGATTATTTGACACAGAGAGAGAGACTGCCAGAGAGGTGACACAAGCAGGGGAAGTGGGAGAGGGAGAAACAGGGAGCCCTGGGGCTCAATCCCAGGACCCTGGGATCATGACCTGAGCCAAAGGCAGACGCTTAATGACTCAGCCACCCAGACACCCCAAATAAATAAAATATATTTTTTTTTCAAAAGATTTTATTTGTTTGACAGAGGGAGAGAAATCACAAGTAGGCAGAGAGGCAGGCAGAGAGAGAGAGGGGCGGAAGCAGGCTCCCTGCGGAGCAGAGAGCCCGATATGGGGCTCGATCCCAGGATCCTGGGATCATGACCCAAGCGGAAAAGGCAGAGGCTTTAACCCACTGAGCCACCCAGGCGCCCCAAATAAAATCTTTTAAAAAATTTTTATAAATTAGGGTGCCTGGGTGGCTCAGTGGGTTAAGCCTCTGCCTTCGGCTCAGGTCATGATCTCAGGGTCCTGGGATCGAGTCCGGAATCAGGCTCTCTGCTCAGCAGGGAGCCTGCTTCTCTCCTCTCTCTCTGCCTGCCTCTCGGCTTACTTGTGATCTCTGTCAAATAAATAAATAAAATCTTAAAAAATAATAATAATAATTCTATAAATTAGATTTTGTTTCTCTTATCAAAACTTCCCAGTGGCTCTCCACTTTGGCATGAACACAAAGCCACTATCATGGCCCAGAGATGCTGGTGGATTGAGTCCCCACTTACTTGTCTGACCTCAACTTCTACTACTCCATCCTCAGTCTTCTGCCAGCCACAGTGGCTTCTGTTTTTCCTCCAACCTAAAAGAACTCTATCTGCCCACTTGCTATTCTCCTGAGAAACCTGCCTGACTTTTTTAGTTCTGTGCAGAAATGTCTCCATCTCCCAACATTCCCTCTCCTCTTTATCTGGCTTTATTTTGCTCCAGAGCCCTTATCATCATCTGGTATGGCAAACATTTACTTTTTTCTTGGCGCCTGTGTCTGTCCGTTTGCCCCTAGACTGAATTTCACAAGGCAGGGACTAATTTCTGTTCAGAACTGTATCTTCAGTGCTCTGAGTAGGGTCTAGAGCACATTGGTGCATGAAGCTAAAACCCTACTGTTTCTGGGATATTGCCAGGATTCCCAAGGACAACAGCAAGCGGCCTGACCCAAGGCTTTCCTGGAAAATGCGGGCCTTGTGGGGAGGGGCTTATATCCTGACCACCTACAGAAGTCTCATTCCTTAAATTCTAGTTCTTTAGCTCTTGCTGGTAGGGCCTCTGACTTCAGCCTGAGACAGAGCCAAGCCATCCAAGGGTCAGGGACTCCTCCTGCCCAGCGGTGTGTCCTGAGAGGCCTCTGCCCAGGCACTCACCCCAGAACCTCTCCTAGACGAGTCAATTCTCAATCCCTGGGGTCCCCTTCATAGTCAATCAATTGATAAGGTTTATCAAGTATTTACACATCAATGAAGGAAGTAGAAACCGCAGCCCCTGTCCTTCTAGCCGCCACTTTGGAATAAAGCTCAAGGGACTAGCAGGGCACCTTCAGCAGGAAGTGGCCGGCATGGTCTGGGCTCACCATAGTGAGAGCAGAGGAAGGGGCTGAAGTTGCAGAGACGCCCAAGGACCCTGCAGTTGAATCCTAGCTCCACGGCTTTCCTGCCGTATGACCCTGAGAAGTTTCCTAACAGCGCCTGCCTCAGTTTCCCCATCTGTGAAAAATGTCTGATGGTAACAGTCCTCACTGCTGGGGACTGCTATGAGAGGTAAGCTCTGAGAACAGCCCCGGCACACAGCCCATGCTAGGCAGAATGTTAGCTCCCACCACTTCGGTTGGAATGTGATACAAACAGGGAGGTCAGGGCACAGAGCTGTGCGCAGGGAGAGCAGGGCTGGCCCACAACAAGGACTGGGAAGAGCAGTGGCGTGGGCAGGGCAGGCCGCATAGAGAAGCTGGGAGAGGGGGCGTTGTAGGCTTTCACGTGGGTGGCTATTGGGGCCACAGTGGTGGCCCTCAGAAGGCGAATATCCATCTGACAGGCCAGACTGGAAAGGGGACTCCCTACAGCCCAGAGACCTGGGAGGTGCTGGCAGCAGCCCCAAGCCCGCAGTGGAGATGGGGGAAGCACACAGGGAGGGTCGCAGGCAGGCCCCGGCTGGTCCTTCTTCTCCCAGAGCCCCAGGAGGCTGCTGCAGCCAGGCTGCTGCAGCCATGCACGGCATGCACCGGCCCCCAGCAGACTCTCCTCTGGGCAACACAGGCACTGACTCAGCCTCCTAGACCTGGCTCAGGACACCTTCTCTGGAAGCCACTTCACTGCCCTCGAGCAGTGTTAGTCACTGCAACCTCAGCCCACCTTGCTCACACCCTGTCTTCGGAGGCCTGGTCCTGGATGCAGAGCCTGGCATTGAGCCAGGCACACAGGCAATGCTTAGTTGGGCTCTCCTGAATAGATGGGTGCGGTGGGCATGCGGGTGACTAGTATGGCTGGAGAGCCCTGGAGCTAGGCAGGGCTGGGCCCCAGAAGCTGGGAGCTCCCAGGCCCTGATGCTTGAGCCCCTCTCTGGTGGCGGCCAAACACTGCAGCGGGGCAGCCGTCCCGACCCTCCACCTGCAGCTGGCCCTGCCTTTCCTGATAGCGACGCTCTGGCCTTTCCCCTCGCTCTGACCCCGTGCTCTGTTCTTGGGGCTCACTGACCCCCAGAGCCCTCTGGGACCAGGCGGTCTTGTCTGTCTGCTATGTCTCCCTCCCCCACCTCTCCCCAGGGAAGAGGGAACTTCCTCTTGCACACTCCAAGGGCTCAACCTCAGGCTCGTTCACTCCACAAGCACACCTGGAGTCCCTGTATGTCAGGCACTATGCTAGGTGCAGACGGGCAGTGATGAATAGGAAGGATTTTGTCCTTGCACTCAAGGAGCTGCAGCCGGTGTGTGTGTGTGTGTGTACACAGACCCGGACCCAATAAATAAGAAAATGTCAGGAGATAAACCATTTAATACAGGGTGATGTGCCAGGGACTTTGGCTTGGGTGGTTAGGAAAGGCCTCTGAATGGAGGTGACATTTCAGCAGGAACGGGAATGACAAGAAGCTCCAGCTGGGCTAAGTCCTTCGAGAAAGTATTTACGGCAAAGAGGGCAGCGGGGGCAAAAGCCAGGCCAAGCCCACTAGGAAAAGCCAACACAACCAGTCAGCTTTCTGAGCTCCCGCTCTGCAATCCCAGCACTGCAAACTCAGCAATATTGTCCAGCCTGCCCCAGGATGTGCCAGAACGATCTCTCAGCGCTCTGGGCAAGGGGTGACGCAGGTTTCCCAAGTACACTTCTACAAGCAGAGACACACAGCCCTTCACAGGGACTGCCTTGTCCCCCTTGTGCTGCTGAGTTGGAGGGATTGGTGGTACCCAGCAACTATTCTGGGATCCCAGGAAGCTTCTAGGGGGAGAGGGTGACAGCATGCTCAGCCTCCCCATCATCTACCCTTGGCTGGCTGGGACCCACGCCTGCGCCCAGGGCCCCAAGCTGCAAAGGCTGTGGTCAGAGTTTTCTGGAGAGAAGGGGGGTGGGGAAAGAAGACAAAGCTCTACTTTTCTTGCTGCCCCAAGAATGTCTAACACTGGAAAAGGAGAGGCACTAGGAGTGAGTAATTTTAAGGGCATAGGGTTTGTTTTCACTTGCACTGTTTTTTTTCCCCACCTATAAGAAGTAATATAAGCAGGGACGGGGAAGGAGAGAATGGGAATTAGCACTGAATGGGTATGGAGTTTTTACTTGAGAGGGTGAAAAAAAATATGGTGGTGTTGATGGCTACACAGCATTGTGAATGGACTCAGAGCCACTGAACTGAACACTTCGAATGGTTGAACTTTGCACTTAAAATTGTCATGATGGTTAAAAAAAAACAGCAAAAAATGTTAAAACGGTAAATGTTCTGTTATGCATATTTTACCACAACTAAAAAAAAAAAAGCAAAAACAAGCGACACATGCTAACCCCTCACTGCTCCAGCCTCAGCGCCTAGCACACAGTAGGCATACAAATCAGTAATTGCTGAATGAGTAAAAAAATCACCCTCAACTTGGCTCTCTTGGCCTGAGGCTCCCAACCTTTGAGAAAAACCACAAGAGCAGGCAGGCCTTGGCAGGAGCCCTCTGCTCATCCACAGACTTCCTGGGCTGAGGGGATGCTGCGCAGCGGAAGCCAAGACTCACCTGGGCCTTCTCTTGCCAGAGAGGAAACGTCTCTTGCTGGTCCAGCATCTGGGCAATGACCAGGAGGCTGAGCTGGCTTCGAAGCTGCCTGTGAGGGAAGGAGCGAGAAGGACAAAGGGTGGGACCCTCTGCGAGTGAGTGGGCTGGAGGCGCACACAGGGGCCTCATGGGAGAGGCGTGCTGTCTGGAGGACTTTGCCCTGTTCTTCTGGTTTATAGTATTTATCATGTATTTTATTTTATTTTATTTTATTATTATTATTTTTTAAAGATTTTATTTATTTATTTGACAGAGAGAGATCACAAGCAGGCAGAGAGGCAGGCAGAGAGAGAGGAGGAAGCAGGCTCCCTGCTGAGCAGAGAGCCCGATGCGGGCCTCGATCTCAGGACCCTGAGATCATGACCTGAGCTGAAGGCAGCGGCTTAACCCATTGAGCCACCCAGGCGCTCCTATCATGTATTTTAGAAGCAATAAAAATGACAGTAGAATTGAAAAATGAGCAAAAGGAAAAAAAAAATTAAAGTCACTGGTAATTCCAGAGGCTGGCTCAGCAGTGTTTTTCTTCTGAGTTGGTCTTTCTGAGTATCTATGCTTATCTGAGGATACACAGAAATAAGGAACATTCAATTACTTTTGCAAGATCTTGGCCTTTTCTGTCCTTTGCAGCATTAGAATCTTTCAGCCCACGTAGGATAGGCTGAAAAGGTACCTAGGGTAGGGTAGTGGAAAGTGGGGCTAAACTTTGTCTTTTTTTTTTCTACCCAGCATCAACTTTCCTTTAGAGAAGCTGCTCAGCCAGGGTGGGCCCAGGAGTCAGGCATGGCCCATCAGAGTCGGAGTGACTGAGCCACTTAGAGGTGCCCTGGTTGTAATTATCATCAGAGCGTGTACCTGTCCAGCAGGGCCACTTATCTGACAGGAAGCAATCCTACACCTGCTGGTGACCATCCTGCCTCCCTGTGGGAGAGCCTGGAGGATGAAGCAAATAGAGACTGAGGACAGGGACAGAGCTCTGACAATACCTAGAGCCTAGAGCCTGCTGTGCCTGAAGCCCCCAGCCCCTGGACCATTCAGTAGGTCATTTGGCCATGTGGGCCAATAAAGTGCCTTTGGCTTCAGTCAGTTTGGGCTGGGCTTCTGAGTCTAGCACCAGCTTTTTTTTTTTTTTAAGATTTTATTTATTTATTTGACAGAGATCACAAGTAGGCAGAAAGGCAGGCAGAGAAAGAGAGCAGGCTCCCCACTGAGCAGAGAGCCAGATGCGGGGCTCAATCCCAGGACCCTGGGATCATGACCTGAGCCAAAGGAAGGTGCCCCTAGCACTAGTCTTAACTGATTCACTCATGGGGCTAGTATCTCTTCTCTTTGGGACTCAAGACCTCTGATGGGGATTTCAGATGTTCATGTTCAGGGCTCTGATTTCCACAGGTCCTTGAGGACTAGAGTGAGCAGAAAGAGAAAAGAGGAGGGGGGTGGAGACCAGAGGATGACACTGGGGCGGCAGTGATTGAGGAGGCTGGGTGATGGGAAGAAAGGTTGAGGGCCTCTCCTTTGCCCAAGCTCCGTGCCATAGCTCATCTCTACCAAGAAGGTCATGTCTCTCTTGCATCTCCATACACAGTGGTTCCCCACGGGCAGAAGACGTCAGCCCCTGGCATGGACCTTGATGTGGTCACAGTCCCTGGTTTCTGCATCAGAAATCAGAGCCGCCATCAGCAGAAGCAAAGGAGAGATCCCGAAGCCAGAGGAAACAGAAGGAACCTGAAGGAAGACACTTGGGCTGGAACCAGCTCCTCAGAGGAGACATGCCCTCAGGTCACAGCACTGCTGAGACGATGCCCACAGCCGCTCTCCCCCGTGTTCCTGGAATGACGGCACAAGGAACTGAAAGACCGGACATTGGGAACAGCCTGCTACAGGCAGCACTGGGAAATGCTAAGCAAGTACTTTGGGGAGGCAGGATCCAGTCTGGCCACTTCCAGGCTTGGTGGTCCAGTCTCCACGGCAACTTCCCCAGAGCAGGGCCTGCTGCTGCCCAGGCCTCACATGACGGAGGCAACTGGGGTAGGAATGGGGAACTGGGGTAGGAACTGGGGTAGGAAGGGCTCCTCGATGTCGCTGTGGGGCTGGACAGGCTAGTACCGCAACCAGAGGCCTTACTGATGTTCTCAGCACTTTGTCAAGAAAATCAGCAAAGCAACAGATGAAAAAGAGAAAAAAAAGCACCAGCAGGCAGTACCACCATACATCAGAAAGGAGAACCTGAGAAAGGGGGCAATGCACTGGGGGTGGTGTGGGCCGCAGAGACGCTCACATCCAGCCGGTGGGAATTCGAACTGTATATCCACTTCGAGACACTGCTTGGCAAGATCAACAAAAGATGAACTTGTGCTCACCCCATGACCTAGCAATCCTCCTCCTCGGTACCTACGCATGCACATGTCTTCATGCACACATAAGACAGAAGTGCACTTTAAATACACCGTTAGAAGGCATATCCTGGTTGGGCGCTATTGATACAATTCAATCCTCCTCGTAATGACAGGGAGCTAAAATGACACCCAAAGTCCCAGATGATCTTCACAGTGTCACGCCAAAGAAGCCTGATTCAAAAGAATACATGTGCACGATTCAATTCCTATGAAGTACAAAAATGGCCAAAGAGCAGCTGTTGGCAGCCTGGGTAGTAGTAATGGCTGGGAGTGACCAGCAGGTTCTGCTCCTGTTGCCTTTCTTGCTCTAAGTGCTGGTTTCACACGTGTTCCCCTTGTGGCCATCCGCTGAGCCACGTGCCTATGAGCTGGGTTCTGTTTTGCTTGTAGGCTGTAGTTCAATAAAACTATTATGCAGAGAAGAAATTCAGGTGGAGGGGGAGACAGGATTGCCAGATTTAGCCAGGAAGAATATAGAATGCCCAGTTAAATGTGATTTCTTACGGATAAACAAAGAGTCATTTTCTTACCATATGTCTGACCCCCCCTACCCTGCAACCACACCCCATGCAATGTTTGTATTTTATCTGGCAACCCAGGGAGGGGCCAACCATCCCTGATCCATTTTTGATCAGGAAGACCTGACATTAACCAGCACGGGGCCCGCCAGGACCCTGTCTCCCTTTAGCCTTGATCCCTTTCTGCGGAGCACCTCAGCATCCCCCCCACCTGACCTTCTGAGAGCTGCCGAGAGACAGCCTCCTTTAGCGGCATGGCGTAGAAAACAGGAGTCCCTCATCATCCCCCACACCAGACCCCTGCGAGCGTGGCCAGACCCTCGCCCCTCAGGGGGAGCCCCACCTTCCCTTTTGTACCTGAGCCCTGGCCACACGGCACACGGGCACACCCCGCATGGCTTCCATCTCATTGGCAGCCAGGACCTGCTCTCCAGCTGTTCCCCGGGAGCCCCAGCAGCAGCTGGCCCCAGAGCACAGTGGGAGGTAAGCGGCCCCTCTGTGCTGTTGCTCCAAAGCTAACTTGTAGTCAGAGTCAGAAGTTCTGCATCTGGGCTTCATTAATCTGAAACCCAGGCCTGTGTGGGAGCTCCTTTACCCTGCACAGGGTGGGGAGGGGCCCAACCTGAGGGTGGGGGTGCTGGCAGGCCAGTGGAGCAGAGCTGGGGTGGTTCCAGAAGGGAAGAGGCAGGCTGGGTGGGTCGGGACAGGGCTGCAGTCCAGAAAAGAAGAAAAGCACCAGAAAAAGCACCGGGTGAATGGATGAAAAGGAACCCACATCTGAGGGTGGCATGCTCCCCATCGCTGTCCCCGCCTGCCCACTGCCTTTCATTATGACAGCCCCCCTGTCTTTAAAACACAGGCTCCTGCGCTCTCAGTTCACACTGGGACACAGGGACTGGGGACAGGATTGCTTTTTAATTTTGAAGGGGATCTTACTCTACGGAGGAGAAAAACGCAAAGACTCACCCCAAATAACACCCAAACTGTTCAGTGGGCAAGCAAAGGGGTCCTGAGGGCCCAGCTGAGGTTGGCCAGGGGCTCTTCCTCTCCTAGAAGCTGCCTGACCCCACCCAGCAAGGCCTCCCCGGAACTCAAACCAGACGGACAAAGGAGGATGCAGAAGGGACTGGAGCCATCCCAGCCACTGTCATATAAGGAAACGAGCTCCAGCTCTGTAAGCTCACACCAGGCCAGGCCTCCGCTTTAGCCCTGCCACCCTCCCCACTTCTCCAGCCCCCCTCCTCCCATGGGCCTCTGTAAGATCAGGACACTGGATTAGCGCTCAGAGGAGCCTAAGGCACTTCGAAACCTGGAAATGACTTTTCCAAATCCACAGCAAAGCTGGGAAGTGGAACACAGGCCCTCTGCTTCCCAGCCTCCAGCCTTCCCTCTAGCTCCTGCAAGGGGCAGCCCAGCCAGGCGCCGGGCACCCCACGAGAACTCAGAGGAGGGCAAAGGCACTAACCAGTGTGGGCCGCTAGGGCCTTGGGACATCTACCGGTCAGCGTGGCCCCTCTGGTGCCCCTTGCCTTCACTTGTTCAGAAGGGAACCAGGCCCTGCCAGAGCTGAACTACCCTAAAAGGCCATCAGGCATCTGGCCAAAGGCGTGAACTGCCTTTTCCATGTCTCTAGGGCAGTTCAGGAAGCAACAACAGTGGCCTGTTTCGCTGTGGAAGGGCTGCCCAACAGCCTGCCTTAGGACATCTGCCCGTGTCTCTCCCAGGGACTGTCCACGCTGCCTCTCAGGCATCACGGCCCCCCATCATGAAGCTGACTTCCACATCCCCCATTCCCCCAGTCCTTCACTTGAAGCCTACCCACACCTGAGCATATAGTGCCCAGGCAGGGAGAACCAGGGTCCCGGGCTCGGAGCTCAGGGCAATCCCCTTGGGAGTCCGCCCCGTCATCCACATACATGTTGGGACCCTTTTAAGTGTGGGCATGCACAGTGCATTCAGGAAGACACAGCCACAGATCCTTACGGGGGACCACCACATGGCAACGTGAAGGATCCGTCCACAGCAGCTCACTTCTCTGTGGATGAAGCCACAAAGTGTCGCCGCTATGCCGAGGAACCCAGATACGAGAAAGAACACTGTACACGGCCGCATTTACGCCCGGGGTTTAAAAACAGGCAAAACGAAGCTATGGGATGGGAGTCAGGGACGGGGTTTTCGTTGTAGAGAGAATGCCTGTGATGGGCTCGAGGGAGTTTCTGGGGAGCAGGTGATGGTCTGCCCTGACATACAGCAGTAGTTACACAGATGGTCCCCTTCACAGAGAGCACTGAGTAGCCCCCTCTGATGCAACCTTTCCCGCAAGTATATTATACAAATAAAGAGATTACTGCTGTTCAGTAAATAAAGTTCAGACAGATGATTACAACCCAACGCCTATCCTCTTTACCATCCTGCTTCCCTCTTTCTTTCTTTTCCGTATGATGAGGAAATCCGTAGTACCTCAGGCTTAGAACACATCTTCAAAGTCACCCCATCTAGGCGGCGCCTGACTGGCTCAGTTGGTAGAGCATATGACTCTTGATTTCAGGGTTGTAAGTCATGAGTTCAAGCCCCATGGTGGGGGTAGAGCTTACTTTAAAAAAAAAGTCACACCATCTCATGACCGCAGATTTGTCCGTCTAATCCATCCTGTCACATACTTGAGGGAGGTAGCCGTCATTTCCCACAACTATCTCTTCTCTCTGTATGCGGCACCCATACTTTTCTCTCTCTCAGAATCTTTTTGCCACTGTGGGTTGGGTCCTCTGAAGGTCCTGGGGCCTGTCAACATTCTCGTCATTGAGGTGCTCCAAGCTGGCCCTGAGGCTCCTTTTCCTGGCTGCCCCCGCCATGTGACGCAGTTCACAGACTGAGCCCAAAGTCTCTCTCACACGTCTTGCTGTCAAATCCCATTTCCCAGATCCTCTTGTTAGTTGTGCAGCTGGGTCTCTCGTTTCCTCTCAGACTGTCATTATGGTTTGTTGAGATCTGGGATCTTCCGTTCTCTGTCAGCTGTATTCAGGTCATGTGTGAGTCTGACTATTGTTCCATTAATGGCCTCGGTGGAGACACTGGGTCTTCCCTGACCAACCTGTCAGTTAAGACAAGACTCTGGGTGCCTGGACTCTGCTGGCCAGCCGCACCTGACCACGAGGAGCCCAGCTACTTCAGTATCAATCACCCAGCCCACACTTCTCACCTTGTCCTCAGGATTGGATGGTAGTCTGTAACAAGCGCCTTATAAAAAACCAGACAGCCCTCTCCAGAGTACTATTCTGGCTGGCCTGTCAAAACATAAATGAGGCTAGTCTGGTATGATTTATTCTTAGGAATCCTAGAAAGCAGAGCTTCCTTTGCTGTGTATGTGCTGGCAAACCATCCCTGGGGAATGAGTTGGGGGGCACCTCAAGCCCGCCGTGCTCCTTCTGCACCCTCCCTCCCCACTTCTGGAGGTCTCTGTGAACTCGAGGGACCCTGTCTGCTCCTCTCCCAGGACTGACAGGGGACACCCTTGTACCACAGGGGACTTAACCCTCTGCACCCCCTTCAGCACAGCAGGAGACCGCCCCTGCTGTCTCCTCCTGTGCTGTCTTAGGCTTCAATTCCCTTTGATCAATAGTGGAGTCCTGATGAAAGATTATGCCCCTCGACAAAGAGAAGAGAAGCAAAATAGAAATTATGTAGTGTTGTTCTCTCTTCATCAGGGTCAATATTTCACTGCCAGCCTTAAACAGCATTCCTTGCTTCATAAACAACTACGCGAAAGTCCCTCCTCTGGGCCTCCGTGTTCCCCACTGGGTCTAACACTGGTCTGTGCCGTTTGTCCATCTGCCTTGTTTCTGCGTCCTACTTTCCATCTTCTGCATCTTTCAAAATCCGAGATCATGCTTGAACTCTGGCTGCAGTCCCTGTGACCTTCAGATACTTCCCCCTTTTGCCTTACTGGGTTCATCTGCAATCTGCATTCAAAGTGTGACCACACCCCATCTCTGAGCCTGCCTGAGCCATCTTTCTGTTTGAAATTGGCTACTAAAAACCCAACTCTATGCTCTTTGAGATTTGCTGTCCAGAAGCAATTGCTTCACGAGCACGTGCAAGAGTCCCTCCTCAGTGCCAGGCTCCAAGGCCCCCCGGGAACAAAGTCACAGCTCCTCCCTCACGAAGCTCACAGCCCAAGGGGTGAGCCAAGGGTGCTGACAATCAATGCCTGTATCAAGAGGTTTCTCAGGAGAGTTGCCTTGGTCTGAGCCTCATCTTGAGGGCGAGGAAATCCAGGCAAAGAGGAGGAGAGGGATAAGGGAAGATAGAACTGATGCTGAGAGGCTCTGAGACAAATCCTGAGTTAGGGTGGCAGGAGCAGGGGAGCCTGCCAAGGACGCTGGGCAGGAGGATAAGGTAGGATTGGAAAAGAAGGCACAGAGGCCTAGTATGCCACTGTTTGAATTTCATCCTGAGGACCAAAGCCTGAGGGATTTTAATAGAGAAAAAGAAGGACTTGGCCAGCTGTGCATCTTAAGGGAGGTGATAACTGCTGGACACTGCAAGCATGGGTCAGATGGAGGACAGCCTGGAGGAGGTGGCAGTCCAGGGGGTAGATTTACGTAGATGCCAGAGCTGGAACTGTGGGAGGGTAATGGGAGAGGTGGCTATTGTTGGGGAGGAGGAGTTGGAGGGGGACAGGAGGTGACCCCAGACTCCCAGGCTTCAGGCAGTAGGCAGGTGCTGATACCTGGAGATACCAGGAGAAGGTGGTCCTCCTTGGAAGGTGGTGACTTCTATTCCGCACATGCTAAACCAGAAATACTTGTCTATGCAGATCTGGCGCTTAGCAGAAAAATCTGGCCAAAGGTATTGACTTGGGAGCCCCTGGCATGTGCCTGGAGCTGCAGCCATGGAGAGGAAGAGATAGTGTCTCCCAGGTCGAGTTTCCCAAGAGGTGGACTCTGAAGCAGAGGGGAGCATGCTGGGAGAAGGGGAGACAGGTGTTCTTGGGATGACCTCCTACAGGGAAGAAGGAAGCAGGTATGTGCCAAAGGGAAAAGCCTGGCTGAAACGCAGTCACAGCAAAGCGCTTTGGCTGACCCTGCAAGGACCTCTGGGGCTGGCAAAGTCCTTCAGAGACATCCCAGATCGAGACATCCCAGGCCTTTCTGCCCCCAGCACTGGGCTGTTCCTAAGGAAGGCACCTAACGTCAGATAAGGGGATGGTGTTCAGCAAAGGGAATTCCTGGGGTAGGCTGGCAGGGTGACACTCCATAGCCGGGGAGGAGGCACCAGATCCTGAAGCGGGACCATATGGACAGAGCACCGCAGTGCCCAGCCTGGAAAGCTCCCCAGACTGCGCAGAGGGACCACAGGGGAGGCACTGGGGCAGAATTCCTGGGCAAACTGAGGCTTGAGGAGCTATGGAGAAAGGAACTGGGTGACGGCAACTGAGAAGGATGGGCCAAAGAAGGGGAGGGGAGTCGGGCAGGAGAATGATACTGTGTAGCCAAGGAAGAAAATGATAAGATTATTCCTGGGGAAAGTCCAGTAGGTCAGGGGTGATAACGCTGTTTGGCTAGAGTGCCAGATGAGGTGCGTCTCCTCTACTCCTAGCTCTTTAGGTCACTCCTACCACCCCTTACATGCGTACCCACTCATAAAGGCAAGGCAGATCCTCTTCAGCTATAACCCCTCACTCTCCTGGCCTCATCAGGACCCACTTTTTCTTTGTTGTCCTCTCAGCTCCAGCATGGCCTCTCGACCCCTGGACCTAATCTTCATCTTGCCTCTTGTCCCTCTGGATTTTGAGACCTTCTAAAATTTGGATGGTTTTTGAACCATGGCTGCCTCCTTCTAGAATGTTCTGGCCTTGCCCACCCCCAGAGCCTGAGATGTCTGTTTTCTCAGGTGAGAACTCTGTCCAACACTCTGAGCTCTGAAGAATCCACCATGTGTCCAGGGTGGGCAGGGTTCGGGGTGCCTGTTTTGGATGAATGGAGTAAAGGGAGACCAGGGAAGGGAAGCTTAGAGGGGCAGGAGGGGCTGGAGGAGGGGGTCAGCAGCAGAACGGCTATCCTAAGGTGGGAGACACACGAATGCATGTATTTGCAGAGGAAGAGACACCAGCGACTAAAAAGTGAAAGGGATAGGAATAAGGGGCGTCTGCAGAAGGTTTGGAAGGGGCAGGACTGCTGGGGTCCTGAGTATGGGAGGTGGGGCCAGGAGAAAAGCAAGGAGGTGAGTTGTGGGATCACTTGGTGTATGGGTGGCTGGCACTCAGACAGTAGAGAAAGAAGGGGCAGAGCCGTTTGCTGAGGTAGAGATTTCAGCAGTGGGAAACAGGGTGACATCCAGAATCCACTGAGGGCCACAGGAGGCTGGCCAGCCATTCAGTCGGTCCTGGTCAGCCAGAAGGGATCAGGGGACCACGTAGGGACAGGCCACATGTGGTGGCACATAGCAAAGGAACTGTGGTGGTGCAAGGAGTCAGGACATGAAGGCAGCAGAGGCAGATGGACTGGGAGACAATGAACTGGTTGTTTAGGGCCCGCACCAAAAGATGCATCAATAGGCGTTGGGGGCATGACTCCCCGCTAAGGTGTAGCCCTTGGTCCTGCCCAGAGGGGAGTGAGCAGCCCCACCCCAGCAGCTTGGAACACAAAGGAAAATGAGAAGGACTTGGGGAATACTATGGGGTGCCTGCACGTGCCATGGCCCTTATTCCCAGGGTGCAAAGATCTGAAGCCTCTGAAGTCCACCTTCTCCCCTGGACTCTTGCACTTGGACTTGGGGAGTCAGCTGCTCCTTGCTGGCCAGAATCTGGCTGATCCGGCAGCCTGCTCAAGCTGGTTTCATCTTCCCCTCTACTTTGGAGGCTGCAGTTTAAACAGCATCCCCGGGATATTTAATAAACATTCGCAGGTGGTGAAGGAGGCGGTCCTAGAGCCTGCGCACATCAGCTTTTGGTGGAGTGAGAACCCTCAGCTTCTGTCCTCCCGCTAAAGGGGCTCCTGGAAGTGGCTGCAGGGCTTCACTCAGAACATACACTGGAGACCCTGCACAGAGGCTGGAAGGGCAAGCCCCCCCAACGCCTGCCTGTCCCCCCTCCCCCAGCTCCCTGGAGCTACCCCAGAGGGGCCAGAGTCCCCAGAGAGACTCTCTTCCAAGGGAAAGTTCCCACTGGCCTCATTTCAAACAGTCTGCTCTTGTATTTACTTTCATTTCTCTCGGTCGAGCTCAAGTGTGCCTTCAATTTACAGTGCCTCCCTGAAATCTCGGTCACCAAGGTCGGGGGGGGGGGGGGAGGTGCTTCACACAAATGCTGGTGGAAGTTCTTGCTTTGTGCTTAGCCAGTCAGTAGATGAAGAATGTGACAGAATGTACAACAGTACGCCCTCCTTCCTGGGGTCAGTCTGGGCACTGAGCCCAGTGGGGCAGCCACCAACCAGGGCAGAACAGGCCGCCAACAAGCTCCTCCAACATGGCCACCACAGGGAGCATGGGCTGGGGAGTGGGGGTTGGCTGGTAAAGGACCACAGCGAGACTGTAAAAAAGAATTAGAAGCGCTTTCTGACCCCATTTGGAACGACTGCCAAAACATACCTTGAAATGAAAAGAAGGGCGAGGAGAACAGGCACAAGAAGCCCGGAGGGGAAATGGAGGCAAGCTAGGTGGCTGGTAGGGGGAGGGGCACATTTCCAGTAAGTACTCCTGGTGTGTTTTGAATTTTGTTCTATTTGAATGTTTTATCTATTTAGAAAAGTAAGATAAAGTTTCTAGACAGATAGAGAAATAAATAATACCCATCCCTCTTTCTTAGCAAGGAGTGTGGCAGGAATTATCACCCTAGTGGATGTGTCTATTTGAAAGTGAGGTGATGTGTCTGTATGAAATTGAGGTGTGTGGCAGGAATTATCACCCTAGTTGAACTGACTGGGGGCCTCAGTCAGTTAAGCATCTGCTTTGGGCTCTGCTCATGATTCAGGGTCCTGAGATCGGGCCCTGTGTCAGCCTTTCTGCTCAACGGTGAGTCTGAATCTCCCTTTCCTTCTCCCTCTGTGATCCCTCTCACTCTCTTTCAGATAAATAAAATCGTTAAAAAAAAAAAAAAGTGAGACCAGAGTGTTCCATTATATTCACGCCTGGCATTTAAGGAACATTTAGTCAGGGTGCTGGAGTTACAAAGACATCCTGGAAAGAATGGATCCTTGGAATCAACTGTACTCGATTAACAGATGAACGGCATCATAAATTTAGGATATGTTGAAGGGAGTCTCAAATCTGCTAGGAAAGGTGGATTATGAAGAGAGAAAAAAAAAAAAGGTTGGTGTTGACCTCGCTGGCTCTTCAGAGGTGGAAAAAATAAAGTTACATCCTCATCTCTTATCTTCAAAGAATAGATTCCAGATGGGATTAAGGACCAATAGTAACAAAGTTAACGTAAGCACTGAGAGAAAGTGAACATAGTATTTTTGTGATCTTGGGATGGGGAAGGCTTTTCTTTTCAACACAGCTTCAGTGAGAATCAATTCTCTATACCATCCACATAACTCTTCTGTAAAGCAACATCTATTCTAAAATAAAACTTAGAAAAACCCAAAACCTCAGTTCAACGAAAGATATCACACACGGTTTAAAAAGGATGTGCAAAAAAAAAAAAAAAAAGGTATATACACTTAGAAGAAAATACAGTGCTGAAACATATAGAATAAGCAACTACCAATATGTTAATAAGATTAACGCCCTACAGAAAAATGGGCAAGAAGTATCAAGATATAATTTACAATAAGAGAAACACAAAAGGCCAATGAACATATAAAAAGATTCTCAACTTCACTGGGAGTCCGAGAAATAAAAATCAAAACCACAGGATCACATTTTTCACTTACCAGATTGACTAAAACTTAAGAACAAAACTGAGAATGCACAGTGGAGAATCAGACATTTTCATGTCCATTGGCGGTATTATGAATTAATACAGCTTTTGTTAGAGGCCAAATTTTAAATGTATATACCTTAGGACTGCAATTTCACTTCAAAGAGTTTATCCTATAGAAATATTTACATAGATGTACAAAGCGTGTACCCTGGTTGTATGTATACCTAGGAACACTACACGGCTATGAAAATTAATGAGGTTCATCATACACATACATATATGTATGTAGACATACACATACATGTATATATAAATACATGAAAGTGAGACTGACAGGGGCTCCTGGCTCATTCGGTAGAGCAAGCAACTCTTGATCTCAGGGTGGTGAGCTCAAGCACCATGTTGGGCATGGAGCCTACTTTAAAAGAAAAAGAAAGGAAGAAAGGAAGATAAGCAAGTACCAATAATGTGGCCTGTCGGGAGCACGTTGGAAATTGGGGTGGAACAACATGGGCCCTGGAGGTTTGGACTTGGCCTGAAGTAAGGCAGACACACGATAATCCCATATATCCATTGAGCAGACAGACTTCGAGGGGGGAGACAGAATGCCACTGCCAACATCCATCCAGGTGAGAGATGGGTCATGAAAGCAGGAGCAGGTGGGACAGAGGTGACTGAGACCCAGACAGGGATCTGTTTTCACTGAGCTAACATGGACAGGCAACCACAAACAGGATTTGGGATTTGGAACTCAGAATGGACAGGATTTAGGATGAACGGGCATAACGGACTGGGGATGGGAGAGACCTCTGAACCTACAATTTCTGACTCTGCAACACAGCGGACTAGCTGTTTGGGGCTGAGCAGGGAGCCTGGAGGCAGAGGTCAGCTTCTTCCGATCCTATGGCAAGACTTCCCACATGTCTGGGCTTAATGCAGATGGCACCCACTGAGGCACTGCTTTAGTGTTCACACCTAAAGGCCTCAGACAGAGTTTCTGGAAGCCCAGTTCTTTCAAATAAAGAGCAACAACTCCCTTTCAGGACTGTGGAGAGGCCTCCTCTCTTTATTCACAGACAAGAGACTGAATCAGGACTGAAGCTCAGCATGACTGCACCCACTGGGTCCTGGGATATAGGTCTGAATGGAGTGCCCAGCCTGCTTCCAGAAGCTGCCTCTGGGGAGGGAGGTGCAGGGGAATGGTCCCCGTGGATAGGGTTACCGAGGAGGTGGCTGTGAAGCCTGGGAGGCTGGGGGTCTTCCTGAAAGGTCCTAGGATGGGCCCGGTTGCAAGGGTGAGGAGGGCCATCATTCTAAGTGAAAAGAGAGGATTGATGAGGAATGGTCTGCTCTGGGAAGGGCAAGGAATTCACTTTGGCTGTAGCCTATAAAATGGGGGAAGGAAGGAGGGGAGGAGAGACTGGGTGGAGCCAGGTCCAGTGACTGGGTCTCACCCTTGGGGGAGCAGAGCGCTGAGTTCATTCACCTCGTTCATTCATTTGAAAAGGATGAACAGACTGCCAAGAGCCCGTCAGGTACTATTCTAGATGCTGGGAGATATGGCAGTGACTCCACTAAGGGACCTGCTCTCCTGGAGGTAACATGGAGGAAAGGCACCAAAAACAAGGAACAAACAGTAAGATAAATTTCTGGCAGCAAGCCAGGCTGTGCAGAAAACAAAGCAGAATGATGAGTTGAGGGTTTGGGAGAGGGGTGGGGGAGGAGGGATTAGGGGACACAATGCAACTGAGGTCTGAGGGACAAGAAGGAACCCTCTACCAAGGGCTGGCAAGCGCAGGCAGTGGGAAGGAAGGGGGGGGCGTTGCTGCAGTCAGAAGCTAATTGTATAAGGCAATTGTTTTGCTAATAAGACCATGTTAAGAAAATTAGGCTTTTTTCCTTTCGTAATGAACTCATTAGTGAGTTGTATTTTTAGTTCCTTCTCCTGGGTGTTAGAGATCAGGCAGGAGGGGGAGGTTTGTTGGGACTGATGGGGAGGATTATGGACCCCCACACCCCACCGTGTCCCAGGGGAAGGGATGAGCTTCAGAGGGAGGAGGCAGGGGTGGAGCAGTACCCACCTGCTCCGAGAGGTCACGTCCATGAAGAACTGCACGAGGGCCAGCAGGTTGTGGTGGTGATCTGACACCTTGCTCAGGGTACAGCACAGTGGCTGGAGCTGTGGGGACGGCAGGAAGCAAGGTGGGCTGCAGGAGGGCACGCCTTCCACCCTTTGCCCTCTTAGGGTGGAAGCCAGAGACTAAGGGGCAAGGGGGGTGGCGGTCACAGAGGCCAGGGACTGGTGAGAATGTTCCCTGGCCTCCTGGTGACCTCCAAGCCTGCTATTCCCATGTGCGACTTCAGTCCCTAGTGACGAGGCTGTGGGAGGAGGCTCAGGACATTAAAGAGGAGGCTAGGGCTTGGGCTTTGGCTTGGGGGTTCATGGTACCTGCCCGGGCCACTCATGGATGTTCTCCAGGAGCAGAAGCAGAAGCTGCTGAAGATCGGTCTTGGGTACCAGGCGGAGCCCCACATCTAGGCCAGCTCGGCACAGGAGCTCAATCAGGCCCAAGAGCTCCCCATCAGTGTAGGCCGTTGGCTGGGCTAGGGCACACAGTGCCAGGAACTGGAGCGGAGAGAGAGCTAGGACAGGGAGGGCCTCCCTTGGGGGCCCAGCAGGGCAGGAGGGGATGGCTCTGTGAGCCCCGTGTCTGGGCTGTGCAGTGGCTGAGAAAAACAAGCAGCGAAGCCCAGAGTCAAGCCCCCCATGGGGTACTCGGGTGGCAGGCCCAGTCGTGGGGACTGTGGGCTTTCGATTGCATCAGTCCTGGCACCCGCCATGTGCTCAGTGGTACTGACCACGTGCACCTGCCCAGCAGGTCTGGAAAGTGAACAGAAGTGTGTGTCTGACTAACCTTACAGATGTAGCTCAGGCTAAGGTCCAAGGCAGTCTCTGGGGGGTTGTCCTGCTGCTGACTCCAGCTCAGGTTGATGTCATTTTTAAGCACTCTAAGGTAAGACAAAAACAAAAGGAAGGACATGAGAGGAGGTGGATGCAAGGGGAGAACTGAGGCGGGGGGTGGGGGGCTGCACAAGAGCAGGGAGCCTGTGGATGGCCCATGCAGCCTGGGACACTCATGCCCTGTGTGCACAGGTCCTCTACTGCAGCATAACAAATCACCCCAACACACAGAGGCTTAAAAACAACAAGTATTTATTATGTCATGCAGCTTCTGAGAGTCAGGAATCTGGGAGCGGCTTAGCTGGGAGGCCAGGGCTCAGGGTTTCTTGGGACATTGCCTCCAAAATGTTGGGGGTGGGTCTGCTATCATGTCAGGACGGAATGGGCTGGAGTCACTGCTTCCAAGCTCACTCATGTGCCTGCCAGCAGGCTTCCAGGTCCTTACACAGGGAGTCAGGGGTTGGGGGGCTCTCCACAGGCTTCCTCAACCCCACGGCCAGCTTCTGCCAAAGTGAGTGATCTGAGAGAGGGGAGAATGAGAGACAGAAGCCACAGCCTTTATAAGCTGGTCTTGGAGGTGACATCCCCATCACTTCTGCTGATCTCTACGGTCTGCACAGGCCATCCAGACTCCGTGTGGGAGTGAGAGCCACACGGGGGAGGAATGCCAGAAGGTGGGGAACCCTGGGGGCTGGCTCCCCACTGCTGCCATTCCAGCCAGGCCCCTGGATTTTCTTCTCAGGAACTCAAAGACTAGAAAATCCTACTCCATTGCCCCGAAAGAGTCTTCCTCAAGAAATTTCTTTGTTGGGCGCCTGCGTGGCTCAGTCGGTGAAGTGAGGGCCTGAAGTCAATGAAGTGAATGATCCCAGGTCAGGTCATGATCCCAGGGTCCTGGGATTGAGCCCCACATCCGCTCCCTGCTCGGCAGGGAGCGTGCTTCTGCCTCTGCCTGCTGTTCTCCCTACTTGTGCTTGCTCTCTGTCTCTCTCTCTCTCTCCCTCACTCTCTCTGCGTCAAATAAATAAAATCTTTTAAAAAAAAGAAAAAAAGAATAGCCTTTGTCCATAGCAGTATAGTGACTCTTTGCATGTGTAGAAAAGTATGCCACGTGGTAGCTTATGGGGGGACCAGTTTCCAATGTCAGCCAGTAATATGGGGAAATTTGGAGTAGAAATGATCTTTGAGAACCCCTCCACAGGTCTCACACTAACATGCTGTCTAGCGACACGGCTAGTTTTGCCCAGTGCAAGACAAATCTGGTTGAGCTCAGAGGAAGCTAGAGCTTAGAGTCATAGGAAAACAACAACAACACCTCTTTAAAGACTCTTTAAAGGCCCCTCTTTAAAGGGCCTTCTGGTGGGAGGGCCATCAGGGGATAGCAGAGCTGCACCACACTTGCACAAACTTCCCAGATGTCCACTCGCTGGACAGAAGACAGTAGCATCCGTCTCACTAAATGATTCTCTCTCTGGTCCAGTGTACACTTGCTGATTGTTGGACACTGTTGAGGTGAGCTTACGACAAAGCTCTGTGTGCCGTCTCATCCACTTCTCCACTCTTACCAACTGGCCTGGAGCTCCCGAGAACAGCGGGCTCTCCGCAAACGAAGGTATGGAGTACAGCAACCCTGCTGACCAGGGCAGCCTTGAGGGTAGCCACCTGACTGCTGACAAAGGGGCAGCCCTCCGTTCCAGCAGGCTCCAGGAAGACTCTCTGGTCTTCTTTACTTAACACTGGTGCTGCTTCTCAGAGGGGAAGGAGGAGAAA
Source organism: Mustela lutreola (assembly GCF_030435805.1). Lineage (NCBI taxonomy): Eukaryota > Metazoa > Chordata > Mammalia > Carnivora > Mustelidae > Mustela > Mustela lutreola. Next base: position 70,274,955 of record NC_081298.1, read on the forward strand.
TCCATCTCCAGGCACTAGGGGAATTGGTGACCACGCACGGAAGTCAGGGCAGGGGCAGTGGTTAGGACTGGGCTCAGCCATTCTTCCAGAGTTCAGCCTTTATTAGGGCCAGGGAATGGGTAAGGGCACCTGCTGGGTCCGTGTCTGTGCAGGAGGGGTGTTCTGGTCTGCTCCAGCCTGTGAGCAGGCGTAGGGGCCAGAAGCTCGAGTGGGAACACATTCAGACTTCCCCAAGGGTGGGGGCGGGCACAGAACTGACTGTGACTCTGCTGAAGAGGAATGGGCTTTCTGACAGGCTGGCGCTGCCAGAGGCAGCAGGAGTGTGGAAAACGTGAGCTGGGAGGGAAGTGTGTCTGTGGCAAGTGGAGAGGCCCGACAGACTCCCAGTGCGTGCTCCAGCATTTCCAGTGCCGCCTCTCCTTGGGCACAGCAGGCAATGTAATGGGGTCCTCTGTCCCTTCCCTTTCCGAGGCTCTGAGGAACTACTTCATAGGACCAGCTGCATCTGTGACTGCTATTCTGGGATGTGGCATCCACTGATGCCCAGGCCTCTATCTCCACACTCCGAGCGGGAGGCCCCAGAGCACAGGCCTTCACAGCCTAGCCACCCCGTGCCCCTCCTGGACTTCGCAGGTTAAGAACAAGGAGACGGTCCCACCACTGGACTCCATTGACAAAGCACTTTTTCTGTCCCAGCCCTGCCCCTCAGCCCCGACCTATAGCTGGCTGGGTTTGGGTTCAGCCTGTGGCCAACACCTGGGAGCTGGAGGTTGGGTTATGATGACACTGTTCTACACTCACAAGTAATCTTTTTTTTTTTTTTTTTTTTTTTTTAAAGATTTTATTTATTTACTTGAGAGAGAGATAGTGAGAGAGAGCATGAACGAGGAGAAGGTCAGAGAGAGAAGCAGACTCCCCATGGAGCTGGGAGTCCGATGCGGGACTCAATCCCGGGACTCCAGGATCATGACCTGAGCCGAAGGCAGTCGTCCAACCAACTGAGCCACCCAGGCGTCCCACTCACAAGTAATCTTAAAAGGGGTATGTCACTGACCTCTACCCCCGTTTCTAGATTCGTTTTCCCCAAGGGTTGAAAACCGTACTAAGTTACAGTCTGTAGGGTACACTGACATTCTCAGCAGGGGGATGGTAAGACAGGCGGATGATCACAGCACCTCTGTAACCGTGAGCCATCCTCAAGGCACCCAGGGGTCGGGCCCCCACCCTGCAGGCAATGCTCTCCCCTGGGCTTGTACTGCTGAACCAGACTGGACCCGTCCAGGCCCTACGAGCCAAGGTCAATGCTGCGAAGGCGAATCGATGCTGAGCTAATGGGAAGGGAAAGAAGTACATTTTACCTGGGTCAGATTACAGTGTCCTGAGATGGCCACTGACCAGCCTCCCCCACACTGGATAGGATACCCTTTCAATGGATTAACTGTCATGGAGTTACCCCTTTGGCCTCTGCACCAGACTGCCCTTTCAGAGAACAGAGTGGATGGAGGTTCCCAGCACCTGCCTATGGCAGTTTGGTGGGCCAGTCCCGTGTATCTGATTTGGACTTTCAGCTGGGCTTTTGTAAGCTGGGAGCAGCCTTTGAAGACCAGCTGTTGGTGACCAAGGGCCTTCCCCATCTTCCAAGGTGAGATGGGAGCCGGTGATGGAGACTGAGCAGCCGTGCAGCACAACCCCCTCAAGCTCTCCCCTCTGCTTCCTGGTCGGGTGTTCGGCTCTGGTCCCTCTTTTGCCCTTTTGCCCCCAGAGACCCTCCTGATTCCTCCCTCCCCAGTCTCGTCACTGGGCAGAGGGCTACTGTGTTTGCAATGAGGTGGACATCGCATGGTCCAGCGGGAGAAAGACTGCATCGTTTGAAAGGAGACCTTGAAGCATTCGATGAGATGGTGATGGGTTTCAAGGAAATCTGAGATTAAGAACAAATGGTGAAAGAAAGACAGTCTTTCCCACAGTCATTAAAAAGACAGCCCAGGGCGCCTGGGTGGCCCAGTGGGTTAAGCCGCTGCCTTCGGCTCAGGTCATGATCTCAGGGTCCTGGGATCGAGTCCCGCATCGGGCTCTCTGCTCAGCAGGGAGCCTGCTTCCTCCTCTCTCTCTCTCTGCCTATCTCTCTGCCTGCTTGTGATTTCTCTCTGTCAAACAAATAAATAAAATCTTTAAAAAAAAAAAAAAAAAAAGACAGCCCAGCTGTGGGGCCACGTGCAGCGATATCTCTACCCCTCATTTCTAACCTTGGTCAATGTGAGGGCTCTGTGGGTGCCCTGAAGGGGCCCCAGAGCACCTGTTCTTCAAGGATCCCTAGATCAGGACATCCCCGGAAGTCTGCAGAGTGGTGAGTGACATGGAGCCAGCTGGCATGGGATGAACTTGAGCTTGGTCAGGAACAGGATGAGGAAGACAGTGGGGAGAAGGCAGCCTGCTCTGATGTTCCTTTTGTGGTCCATGTGTCTATGAAGGATTCCATTTCCCCGGTGGAGGAGATGCCAGAACGTTCCCGGATCTTCCTGAGCAGTTAGAAGAGTTCTCTTCCAACCCTATGACTTCCAGAGCCTCCCCAACTGCAGAGGCCAGCGAGTAGCCCGGGTAACTCACCCAGGCATCTCTGCTACCTCACATCTCGGGGAGGGCACTGGAAGGGTCTCCAGGATGTCTTTGTGTTTCAAAAAGAGGCTGTGTTCAGGGGGCGCCTGGGTGGCTCAGTGGGTTAAGCCACTGCCTTGGGCTCAGGTCATGATCTCAAGATACTGGGATTGAGTCCCACATCGGGCTCTCTGCTCGGCAGGGAGCCTGCTTCTCTCTCTCTCTCTCTCTCTCTGTTTGCCAGCCTCTCTGCCTACCTGTGATCTCTGTCAAATAAATAAATAAAATCTTAAAAAAAAAAAAAAAAAAGAGGCTGTGTTCAGGCAGAAAGACCTCCACAGGGTCACAATAAGCAAGTCATCCCTGAAGCCATCGGCCAGGTCCTCTGGGCTGGTTCTGAGGCCTCTCCGGGGAATCGCGGCCAACAACATGAGGCCCAAGGGAAGAGGAAGGGTGTCCAAACGGCACGTCTGGTGATGTGACTGACCACGCAGCTCTGACGACACTCTGGGACCACGTGGGTTTGCCTTCCTCTCACACAGGGCAAACTGCCTGGCTGAGCTGGAAGTCTGCATGCCAGGCTTTGTGTTCCCAAGAATCTGAGGTGGCAGATTTACACAGCCATTGTTCTGATGCCCACCTGTGCACCCCCAACCCCCACCACGGCCTCCAGAGAGGATGGATTTGTCCCGGACGACGCACAAGGAGCAGGAAGCCATGGAATCCTGGGGGAAGGGAGAAGGGCGGGGGAGAAAGTGGCGCTTTGCAGGGTGTGGAGTAAATTGGGTGGTTATAAGCCTCTGTCTGCGGTGGCACCTCTCACTTTACAGGTGGACACCAAGTGCTCATCAGGACAGTTAGAAATAGCTCTTCCAAACCCCACAGGCTCCTCAGCCCCCCTCCTACCTGCATTTGTTTTTCTAAGTGTAATTCTTCCCTGACTCCTTCTAGAAGGCGGTGTGATTTAAGCTCTGTGTTGGGGAAGAGGCAAGTGGCTTATTACACCAGATGTGGAGCTCTGCGGGAAGGGAGAGGGGCAGGAGCAAGGCAGGAGCGAGGCAGGCTGGCACATGCGTGGGGTATTTATAGCTGAGCAAGTGTGGTTTGGTCTGGTTTGGTTTGGCAGACTATTACTAAACACAGTCGTGGAACAGGTTCTTATGAAAGTGTTGGCCTTCCCTGTTCAGGAACACCCGCCTGTCCACCACAGCAAGGAAAAGGGTCCCTGCACCTCCTGGGGCCCAAAGATTTGTCACCAGGACGGGGGTGCTGTGCTCCCATGTAACATCCTGTCCAGGGCTCTAAACACTCTGTTAAATCTTCTCAAAGAATCATCAAGAGAGAGTTTGAATGTAATATAATTTGTAGAACAAGTTTACAATATGTAACACTTTTATAACCTAGACCTAATCACTGTCCACCCAACAACAGTCATTTACATATTGTATGGCTCTGTTCCTAGAGGGCAGGGACAATGGGCATGCAAATTAGTACCCATCCCCCAACCCAGCCCAGTGCACAAAGTGGGCACCCACAAAACAAATGTGCCATTGTGGAAATTACATGCAAGATTGTGCCTTGCTGGCCATGAGTTGTTATTAGGTAATGGGCCAAAATTGAGGCTTGGAGGTAGACCAGAGAGATTGGGACATGTCCTGGAAGAGGAGGAGCAGGGAGGGCTCTGAGTCACTGAGGGGCAGGAAAAGATGTCAGCCCAAGCAGCAGGACCCACCCCTGCCTTGTTCTTCCGTCTCCCGAAGCTGGGAGCAGGGTCAATTACCGGAACGTTTGCCATTTGTGGTGTGATGCCCATATCCACAGGTACTCGTGTGTGGTTGTTCTAGAATCCCTCAGACGGCTTCAGCATGGGCGCTAAGAGCCCAAGTCTGGGAAATTTTTTTTACTCCCCCCAAATGCACACAATTTCAAATACTAATCAGAGAGAATCTTCCATTTTTCTAACTCACAATGCTTATGGAGTTGAGGATACAGACCACAAACAATAATAAGATGGATAGTTTTGTACAACAAATGGCCCATTATGCTGTATTACCTTTCTAGAATAGGAAATACTTGAATATTTTTTAGCATGAATACACGTTGAGAAGAATGCATCTTTCTTTCTCGGCTAATGTTTCGTTTTGTTTTGTTTTACCATTTTGACGGAGGTGTAACTGATAGGGAAAAACCTGTATGTATCTAAGGTGGACAAGTCGAGGGGCTGGAGGGGAGATACACAGTGTTGAAGGAATGGGAAAGGACAGTGAGGAAGGGGAAATACTCACCTCTCACCAGGCTGACTGGGGTCCAGCGCAGGGCTGCGGGCTCCCAAGCTGTGGAATGTTTCCATGACCTCTTGCAGCGAGGGGCACCACCATCGCTTGTCTCCATCTGTCAGGCCAAGGAGGGCAGAGGGTCAGGGACAGCGGATGGGATACAGCATACTACTCCCATGGGAGGGCAGGGTGTGACAGCCCCTGGACCGCTTAGCCCAAGGGGACCTGTTCCTGCCTTGTCGGGCACCGCAGGTATTTTCTGGAGGAATCCAACAACTAGGGGTTTTGAGACATGCATTGGAGCTTTGGGAACCTGTTCGTTCATTCTCCTGTCTTTAAGCTTTGGCCACCTTGAAGTGCAAGGGCCCAAGGATGACGGTGCCCTGACCTGCTCCATCAGGCAGCCGTCAGGGTGCTGAGCTGCCCAGAGCGGAGCCCGATGAAGAGACTTAAACTACAGGCCTCAGAACTGTGAGATGCGGAGGACACAAGTCTCAGCAGCCCCTGGCCCTTCGCCGCTAAGGGCTGAGGCCGGCTCTGGGCCTCGTGCTGACTCGGCGCTGTCCTTGCAGCAACAGCGGGGTGTTGTCAGGTCCAGGATTCCAGCCCAGGGCCCTCCCCGCAGCCTAGGATGTGTCTCTGCAGCCAGCCTGAGCTCAAGGTAGCACTGTCTCTTGACTAGTCTGACAAAACATGACCCGTAATCTGATCTCACCAACAGTGAGGGAAAACCTTCCGGACTCGGGGCTTTCTTCTGTCAGACTACTTTAGGACATTTTTCAGAACCAGGAAACTAGAAAAACAAAAACCAGTGTGGAGGATCCTATTTCCCAAAGATGGCTGCAAACCTGTCTGCCTCCCACAGGCTCCTGACCTCTCCATACCCCACCGAAAGGCGGAGTCCACGTCTCTACACTGGTCCTTCCTCTACAGCATCTTACTGATTGATACACGGGCCTCTCTTCTACGTCTCCCCATTAGAATGTAAATTCCATGAGGGCAGGGCCCCCTGGGCACACGGAGTGCCTGGAGGGTGGGGAGGGAAACTGAAGACCAGCGGTAAGATAAGCTGGCCACGTCAGGGATGTTGACTGATGTCGACTTTGACAGATGAGGCGGAATCAAGAGCTTGGAAATGGGGCGAATAGGCTGTTAGCAGCAGGTGGCTGGCCCTAACCATTCTGGGGCTAAGAGTTCCCTCTGAAAGGCCCACTTCAGTGGGTCCTCCCGTGTGCTGGAACCATTCCAGGCGCCCAGGATAAAAAGGTGGCAGGGTTTAGGTGGGGAAGACCTTGACCTCAGGGAGCTCACAGTCTAGTAGAGAGGGGAGTCAGGTAGAGAAATAAATATAGGAGAGTGTATTCAAAAGCAAAGCAGGGGAAAGGTGAAGAGCCTACTCAGAGAGCCTACTCCAGTTCACTGGAGGTTGGGGGTGAGGGGTGGGGCGGGGGTGAGGGTGTGGGTGGGAAGGAACATGGCACAGGTCACAGGAAAGGAAGCAGGTAGACAGCAAAGGACAGAAATGACCATGGCAGAGAAGCATGGAAGAGCATGGCAGCTCAAGGTGAGAAACAAAGCATCCTCAGCACCTTGAGAAGTTGTGGCAACAGTCTGGTATGGCTGTCAGAGGGTCTCTGAACCCTGTCCAAGGCCCTCTCTTCCGCTGGCATCCGGTGTCTCTCTCTTTAGAAATGTATATGGGTCGGGGCTCACCCAACAAGTAATTAGACTCTGGGAGGAGGAAAAACTTTCTTGTTTGTTTTTTTTCCTCTCAGGCAACTTAACAAGTAAGAGTAATGATACCCCTTGCCCGCTTCACAAACGAGCTGAGAAGAATGAAGTCTGCAAAACACAATGAGATTTCACTAGAGAGAGAGAGAGAGAGAGAGAGCGTGCGAGCGCGAGCGAGCGCTGTTTACTAGGCCCCTTGGGGGTTGTGCACGTTCGCACACGCACGTGTGGGCGGGCTGACGGACTTTCCAGGGAGGGAGGATGTGTGTGCAAAGAGAATTGGCCTAGGGTGAGGCCCTGGAGGCCCAGCTGGGGCGGGGGGGGGAACAGCCTGCCAGCAGTGTAGGACCCCAAAGGGTGCTGTGCACAGCTGCCCTCAACCCTCCTCCTCAGCCCGTGCAGGTGCATCCGCTGCTTGTTTAAAGTCCCTTGGGAGCAGCGGCTGCGGGTGCGGGGTGCCACTAGCTCCAAACCTGGAGCCGCGCACTGTCCCCTTCCCTGCCCCCACCTGGGAATGGCTCTGCATCACTGCTTGACCCCGGCTGACAGGTCAGGAGAGGTTTCAGAGCAAGGGGCCTGGGCTGCCTCGGGATGTATCAGGCCCCATCAACAGCACTGGAAATTGGTTAAGTGACGAGGACAACGAGGATGACGATGACGAGGATGACGACGGGCGCCCGAGAGCGCCTAATTAACACTGCCTCTAACTAGGCCATGCGCTCAGCTTCTCCTAAGCACGGAGTGTCTGGAAGGGGGGGGGGTTCCGGAGAGCTGACACAGACCAGAACTCAGCCAGGCTGCCAGCTCTAGCTCCCTCCCTCTGCTCCTCCACACCCACACCACAGTCCCTGGAGGCCATTCCCCAGGGGAGCAGCAGAGGCCCTGTGCCTTTTTAAATGCCAGTGCTGGCAGCCCTGAGCTCCCAGGCTCTGCTTCGAGGCTGAGAGTCTGGAAGCGGCCCTCTGGGTGGTTTTCCTGGGATGGAACCCATGCTCTGGGGGAAGGCAGGGGAGGAAAAGCACGGGGCCTAAAATAAAAGTGACTTTTCCATCTGTGCCTCAGAAGAAGCGTTACTTCACGTAACACCACCGCCTCCGCTCTCCTGGCACCACTGTCAGGGAATGGGAAAACCACACACACATCCCAAGAACCTCCCTCGGCTTGACGTGCTGGCCCAGCAGCTCCCCTCCACAGGCCTCCATCACCCCTTCCCACACAGCAGATCCCATTCTGGGCCTTAGCGGGTTGATGGCAGGGCACAGGGTCTGCCTGACTCTGGTCTCTTTCTCCCCCTCCCCGGAACCCCAAATCGAATGGTTAATGAATGTTCAGGGTAGCTGCCTGAGGAGGGCCAACCATCTGCCTGGGTCCTGATTCTTGCCGCCATCTTAGAGACCCCACAATTCTCCAGGAGGGGTGTCCCCACCAGCCGTAATAGGGAGGTGCTTATTCCTCAGGAAAAGTAAGCAATTACCTCATCAGACTTGAGCCCAGATCCCAACTGGAGTGGCCTCACAACTTTGAGGGGAAGCTTACTATCTGTTGAACATAATCGAACCCAGTTAAGAGGACCCAATTGGCTTTATTAAGCCATTCTGCCATAATGCAGGCCACCCCCCCAAGCAGGGAGCCGGCGCTCCAAGGAGTTGAACAAAACGGAAGGGTTTTTATAGGGAGGAGGGTGGGGCAAGAATGTTATTAGTGAAAGAAAAGAAAGGATTGTTCCTTGCAAGGTAACCTTCCCTTAGGAGAAAGGGCAGGGGGGTCTTATTATACAGATAGATTACCTCATTGACGTCTATCAGAAAATGCCTGACAGACTTAAGGGGGTGGGGAGGGAGGCAGAAACTGTAGTTAGGTTAGGTTTTAAGCCCCAGTTTGGTGACTTGGCCTAAGTGACGCCATACTGGGTCTGTGGTTTTCTTTTTAACAAATCTTACATTTTTAAAAAAAAGATGTATTTGTTTATTTGAGAGAGAGAATGGGAGTAAGTGCACATGCTGGAGTGGGGGAGGGCAGAGGGAAAGAATATCGAAGCAGACTCCGCCCTGAGCATGGAGCCAGGACTCCATCCCATGAGCCATGAGATCAGGACCTGAGCAAAACCCGTTAAGACGCTTAACCAACTGAGCCACCTAGGCGCCCCTCTCACCATTTCTTGTCCTCCTGATTGTGATTACTTAACTTCCCTCTGACCTTCTGTATTTAAATTTACACGTGTCTCAATATCACTGGCTTTAGGCAATTAGCTTCAGCCTGTCATTTAAACTTTTCACTGCTCAGTAAACAGTAACTGGACACCAGGCATTCTTCTAAACGCTGGGGGCCCAGCAGTGAACAAAAGAGACAAAGTCCTGGTCTCATGGAGCTGATGGTTGAGCAGGGAAACAGACAAAACACATGAAGAATAAACACACCAAGTGAAGCCAGGTGTTATAAATGGCTGGAAATGAAAGGCAGTTGGGGTGCTGTGGGGGTGGAGGCAGGGGGAGCTAGAGATAGGAGGAGGAGCCCTGGGTGCACCCTGAGGCCAGGCTGCCATTCCTTGTTTTTTGGGCCCAGCCAGGAACCCAGGGTGCTGGAGGGGTGCGATGCCCAGGGGTGAAAGGCTAAGGACAGAAAGCGAGAGGCAGACCCACGTGAGGCAGGGAAAGACCATTTTGCTCCTCTCCCTGTTTCTGTTCTTGCTAGGACCCGCAGCCCCACCTTGCACACACCTTAGAGTACAAATAACATAGGTCCTAACTGTAAAGGTCAAGGTGTGCATGATTTCTTTGGAGTTTTCCGGCATTGTCGATAACATCCAAGGAGGGACTGGGTGGGGTCCTCAGGTACCTATTCCAGACTCAAAGACCTTAGACATCTCGACACTAAGATCCCATGGCTCCTGGGCATAAGTGAGGACACTTGGACCCTTGTCCTTGTTCTCACCAGTTCCTGGGTCCCTGAGAGTACATGGGCACCATCATCAATGAAAAGCCCAGAGCCCACGCAAAGGAAAGACTCACTCTCCTCTCCCTTCTGAGCCCCTCGCACAACCCATCTGGTATACTCTATCACTAATGCTATTGGATCAACTCTGCTCTCACTTCCTCCTGGCTCACTTTGATTTCTATCTTGTTCGAAGCCAACAACTTTCTTGACTGGCCCTGTGGGTGCCCCTCTGGGTCCTCGGGCCCCGCCTTCCTGCACCACACCCACTCTGCCTACTGGGGCCAGGAAGCAAGTGGTCTCAGGAGGATGCAGCGATGTGATCAAAGGAATCCCTGTATGTGGTAAATACACAAAATTCCATCAAGTCTGTATTTTAAAAACATGTGCATCTCATTGGCCCAACTACAATGTGAGCAGGGGAAGGAGCCTGGCTTTGTCCCGGGCTTGGCGCTGCCTCTCACCAGGGACAGAAGAATGTTCGGGGCCGGATAAGCTTCCGACCCGGTAGATCTTCTAGCCTCCCATCCCCACTGGCTCCTTCTCCAGATGGCTATACCCACATTCTTTCCAGTCTTCCTTTTGTTCTTTCCCTGCCATGCAACCCATCCCAATGACCCCTTCGCTTTCCCTTTCCTACCTGCTCACCCTGAGCTAAGGACCTCTTGCTGGTGCCCCTACAACACCATGCCTGCCTTGTTGTAATCCAGCTGACACTCCCCACCCCCACACCCTCACACACACACATGCACCCCCAAATCCACCCACCCACCACACACACATCCTCACACATACATATGCACCCCCAAATCCACCCACCCACCACACACACATCCTCACACATACATATGCACCCCCAAATCCACCCACCCACCACACACACATCCTCACACATACATATGCACCCCCAAATCCACCCACCATGCACACTTTCCCATAGACACCCATTACACACAGTCATATAAACCCACACAACCCCCCCACACCCCTATACATGCACACCATATGCCACAGACACACACAACACCCACCTACACACACACTTGTGCATACCTATACCACACCCATACTATGCACACGCCCCCATCTGTACACACACTGCACATATCATGACACACACCAGACATACACACCAGACATACAGTGCCAATCCACACACACACACACAGAGCACCCATCCAGCTTAACCACACCCCCACCCCACCCTGACACAGAGTCCGTGTCAGCCCCTGGTCCTTTTGTTCATGGCGTGAGGGTGTATATAGGGTAGGTGAGGCCGTCCCCAGGCCACCTCTCCTCTCTCCTGCCCTCTGTAACTGACACCACTGTCACCTAACACCATGGAGCATTGCTGGCCCCTCTGTGTAGGACAGACTTGCATTGTGCCAAACCACCAAACCGCCAGAGCTGCTAGAACTAGGTTCTGCTGAAAAATAACAAAAAGACTGAAAACAAAACAAAAAACCTACCTGGGCTTAGATAAGCTAGAATTTTATTTCTCTCTGATGAGAAAGTCTAGAAGCAGGTGGCCCACACTAGTGCAGGGACCTGACCAATCTGTAGGATCTTGAGTGCCCTTCTGCTCTGCCCTTCTCAGCATGTGCCTCTCCTTAAGATCGCCTCATGGTCCAGGATGGCTGCCAGAGGCCCAGCTGTCGTGTCTCTACTCTAGGCAACCACTTCTTCACTTTCCTACCTCAGGATGCACTATTGGGTTATTTTTAATGATGCAAGGCCCCCTCAGTATGACTCAGGAAGGCAGGAGCAAACCACCCTCTCACATTTAAAAAGCAAGAATCTGAGACAGATTTAGAGTCGATCAAGAGCTTCCCAGTAATGTCCCTGAATGCATGGCCCTTCAGGATTTCTCTCACTTTGGATTTCTGAACCTGAAATTTCTGGAATATTCCTGATGTCTACCTAAAATGAAACAAAAGATACCAAATGCTGACAAGGCTGTGGAGCAACAGGAACTCTCATTTTTTGCTGGTGGGAATGCAAAAGAGCCCTTTTGGAAGACCGTCTGGTGGTTTCTTACAAAACTAAAAACACTCTTGCCACACAATCCTGCAATTGTGCTCCTTGGTATTTACCCAAATGAACTGAAAATGTATGCCCACACAGAAGGCCGCACAGGAATGTTTACAGCAGCTTTACTCGTAGTTGTCAAAAACTGGAAACTACAAAATATCCTTCAGGAGGTGAATGGCTAAGCAAACTGTGGTACATTCAGGCCGTGGATTACTACCGAGTAGCAAGAAGAAATAAGCTTGGAAGCCACGAAGAGGCACGGAGAAACCTCCAATACATACTGCTAAGGGAAAGGAGCCTGTCCCAAAAGTCCACATACTGCAAGATTCCAGTTAGATGACGTTCTGGAAAAGGAAAACTCTAGAGACAACCAAGAGATCCAGGGCTACCAGGGTTTGGACAGAGAGGGGAAGGAATGAACAGGGGGAGCACAGAGGATGTTCAGAGCAGCGAGACTACTCTGTATGATACAGGAATGATGGACACACATCATACATTTACCAAAACCCACAGAATGTACACACACAGAGTGAACACTAATATTTTTTAGATTTATTTATATGAGACAGAGAGAAAGAGAGAGAGCAGGGGAAGGGGCAGAGGGACAAGCAGGCTCTCTGCTGAGCATGGAGCCCAACACATGTGGGACTTGATCTCAGGACCTTGAGATCATGACCTGAGCCGAAATCAAAAGTTGAACGCTTGACTGCTGGAGCCACTGAAGCGCTCCAGAGTAAACCCTAATTTCAACAATAGCCTTCAGTTAATGATAATGTATCAATAGTGCCTCATCAATCCTAACACATATACCGTACAAATCCAAGATGTCAATAGAAGAAACTAGTGTGCGCTGGGGGCGGTGCTGGTAGGCCGAGGGAGTCATAAGGGAACTGCTTTCTGATCAAATATTCTGTAAGCCTAAAACTGTTCTAAAACAACAGCAACTGGGGCAACAGTGTGTTGAGCATCTGACTCATGGTTTCAGCTTGGGTCTGATATCTGGGTTGTGGGATCACACCACGTGTTGGGCTCTGCACTCAGCCTGGAGTTCGCTTGGGATTCTCCCTCTCCTTCTGCACCTCCTGCACATGCTCACTTTCTCCTAAATAAATAAATCTTTAAACAACAACAATAAAAATAAGGAACTCTTGAGAAAAGGGAACAGTGGAAAAGGTCTCCCTCCCACTACAGCAGGGTGGGCGGCCCCTCTCCGCCTTCTAAGGGATCTGGGGTTCGCTGCATTCTGGATCAAGGACCCAGCTGAGAACCGAATGCAGTGGTTCTCAGACTTGTGCACACATTCTGGAATCTCTTAGGGAGCAGCTTCACAAGCTATTGTCAGCTGTCCCCCACAGTGCCCCACTACTGTGGTTTAATTAGCCTGGCTTGGGCTCTAGAATTAAAAAAGAAATCCCGAGGGATTCTGAAATGCAGCTACATTGGGAAACCACCGAGCTAATGAGAGCTGTGGCCCTCACTCCAGAACGGCACACAGGCACCCAGCCACACATGCTCTGGGGGGATGATTGGGATGGGATGGGTGTGGGGAGGAGCCCACAGAAGGCAGCCCCAGCTCCCCGCATACCCCCAGCTTTCAGCCTTGCTCTCAAGGTGCAGGAACTCAGAGGTCCTCAGCCCCACTGTTTACTGGAATCATCTGGGGGAGGTTTTAAAATGCCCCTGCCCGGGCTGTACTCCAGGCCAGTCTCTGAGGGCAGGACCCCAGCCTTGGTCCTTTTTAAAGCTTAGACACAGTTGAAAACTGGGGCTAGAGGCTGTGTCCTAGGGGAGCCATGGAGATTTTTTGATCAGGGTCTGAGAGACTAACATGAAGAAGTGCTCACCATATTACTGCGTGAGGTTTATGCACTTGGCTAAAGCCTCATAACCTGGCGCTCTCTCTGCCTGACTGCACATGAGAACCACCTGGGAGCTTTAAAAGTTCATGCCAGGCACTGTCGTCACCGTGTTGGAGGTGCTGATCCACCTGGGGGGCAGCACATGACTCTGGCAGGGACACGAGGGAGATGCTGGCTGGGCTGGGGTATCACACACACGCCTGTTCCTCACAGGGCCAGTGGATCCCGCTTTCTGACCTTGGACAGCTGGACAGCACGTCTGGAGTCTGGCCCACGCACACAGCTTCAAAGTCGCCTGATAGCACAGGATCAGAGGGGCTGGTGGGAAAGATGTTGATGTCTTGCTGCGGACAAGGCACACATTCCCGACACTCAACTGCACATCCAAAGAATACAGCCCGAGTCTATTGCATCCCGGCTGCTGGAGCCACCAGGAACTCAAGAGAAGGTAAAACGAAGGCAAGCAAAGCCACAGGCCCTGCACTCTAGAGCACAGACGGCAAAACAGAGAAGAAGATAAAGTGATAAATGAGCTAGAACTGGGGGTCCACGTCCCCCAGGAGGCTGTGGGTCATGAAAATTGTGTGAAGCTTGGGCTTTCCAGCCCCCTGGTTAGGAAAAGGGAAAATCACAGTATCTACTTGGAGACTTTTGCCGTTGTGATTAAATGAGATAGGCTGGGCCCAGCACTCAGGGTCTGGCACAAGTTCTCTAGAAACGTGAGCTATAGTGCTCACTATAGACAATAATATGTTTTTAAAATGAGGATAAATTCTGAAGTTGAATTACTGTTATTGTCACGTTCCAACTGGAGACTTTGAAGGGGCTGGGCCCAGCAAATGACAGCTGTGAGGGGGCTGGGCTCTCCAAGGTGGTCCTCACAGGGTTTGCCCGCTCCTTTGGGTCTGCACCATGTTCTCGAAGTACCAGTGTGGGGATTAAGAGTACAGCTGGATCCCAGCTTGCCTCCTTGGCCCAGGGAGAGAGGCACCTGCTCTGTGAAGTTAGAAGTGAAGGTCACCCTCACGTGAACAGAGGGCTTGGGCTCTGGGTCCTGTACAGGAGTGCTCCTTGCATGTGGATGGCCACCACTGCTACCACGGGACATGGGATCCCAGGCTGTGTGATCCCAAGGGGCAGCTGTTCTCGGCAGGGCCTCTATCCTGGGAGGCTGCTGGATGCTCTGGATGGGTTGCTCCAACCACCCCAGAGGGAAACTCTCCCTGCACCATGAGAGGTAGGTCAGGGTAAGTGAGGACAACCTCTAATGAGACAGTGAAGGGTGCAAAGTGTCAACCGAATAGATAGATTAAGGGATTTTTGACTGCTTAGAAACCACCTGAGGAAAGAAAAACAAAAACCAATCTTCTGAGAATAGAGTGAGATAGGAACAGCCAAAACAGAACTAGAGGACCTAAGACGAGGGAAGAGCCAGTGCCTGGGTGGCTCAGTCATTAAGTGTCTGCTTTCTGCTCTGGTAATGATCCCAGCGTCCTGGGATCGAGCTTCACGTCAGGCTCCCTGCTCCATGGAAGCCTGCTTGTCCCTCTCCCACTCCCCCTGCATGTGTTCCCTCTCTTGCTGTGTGTCTCTCTGTCAGATAAATAAATAAAGTCTTTATTAAAAAAAAAAAAAAAAGAAGAGGGATCAGAGTATTTGTGCTACTTGGCTCCTTTGGTTTATCTAGCCATCTCTGAGTCATGTAGAAATACGTTTTTGCCCTGCTAATAGCTATCATATTTCGAGTATCCATTCTACACCCAGTGCTCCACCTCTGTTCTTGCTGCCGACCCTGAAAACTCTGAAATCCTGAGTGCTCAGTGCTGGCCACTTGGAGGAGGACTCGGTCAGTCGAATAGCCAAGTTCCTTCCGTGTCCTGATGCTGCTGCATGCTGCTGTAGGGGTCTTCCCAAGGGAGTGACTGTCAGACATCCTGTATCCACTCCATCCACCCCATCCTATGCTCTGTCACCCATCGTGCATCCCCAGGTTCCCACATTATGTCAAAATTCCCAGGAAGGCATCAGCCTGCAGCTCCAATCAATGAATGCTTCTGCTGCTCTCCAAATTTTTTTTTAAGATTTTATTTATTTATTTGACAGAGTGGGAGAGAGATCATAAGGAGGCCAAGAAGCAGGCAGAGGGGTAGGGGAAGCAGGCTCCCTGCTGAGCAGAGAGCCCAAAACAGGACTCAATCCCTGGACTCTGAGATCATGACCTGAGCCAAGGGCAGAGACTCAAACTACTGAGCTACCCAGGTGCCCCTCCAAAACTTTTTTTTTTTTTTTTAAGATTTTATTTATTTATTTGACAGAGAGAAATCACAAGCAGATGGAGAGGCAGGCAGAGAGAGAGAGAGAGGGAAGCAGGTTCCCCGCTAAGCAGAGAGCCCGATGTGGGACTTGATCCCAGGACCCTGAGATCATGACCCGAGCCGAAGGCAGCGGCTTAACCCACTGAGCCTCACAGGCGCCCCCTCCAAAACTTTTTGATGGTGCATATCCATCATTAAATTTTTAAAAATGTATACCTCTAAAATGCACATTTATAAGCTCTACAAATGTACCTTGATGCTAATATGCCATGTTTGTGATATAACATGTTAAAAAGCGAATTTTTTTAAAAAGATTTTATTTATTTATTTGACAGACAGAGATCACAAGTAGAGAGGCAGGCAGAGAGAGAGGAAGAAGCAGGCTACCTGCTGAATAGAGAGCCTGATTTGGGGCTCGATCCCAGGACCTTGAGATCATGACCTGAGCCAAAGGCAGAGGCTTAACCCACTGAGCCACCCAGGTGCCCCTTAAAAAGTAAATTTAAAAAAGATGAGCTATGGGGCGCCTGGCTGGCTCAATCGGTGGAGCACATAACTCTTGATCTCATGGCTATGAGTTGGAGCCCTATGCTGGGTGTGGAGATTACTTTAAAATAAAATCTTAAAAAAAAAGGAGAGGATGAGCTACTTTTGACACACAAATAAAAAAAGGATGAGGGGCACCTGGGTGCTGACCTGCTTAGGTCATAATCCCAGGGTCCTGAGATCGAGCCCTGCATTGGGCTCCCTGCTCAGCGGGAAACCTGCTTTTCCCTCTCCCTCTGCCCCTGCTTGTATTCCCACTCTCCCTGTGTCTCTCTCTCTGTCAAATAATAAATAAAATTTAAAAAAAAGAAAAGTAAAAAATTAATAAAGGATGAGCTACTATGATTTCCACCTTAAAATACTGGGGGAAAATTGAGCACATCAAACCCCCAAAAATGGGATACCTGGGTGGCTCAGTTGGTTGGACGACTGCCTTCGGCTCAGGTCATGATCCTGGAGTCCGGGGATCGAGTCCCGCGTCAGGCTCCCAGCTCCATGGGGAGTCTGCTTCTCCCTCTGACCTTCTCCTCGTTCATGCTCTCTCTCACTGTCTCTTTCTCAAGTAAATAAATAAAATCTTTAAAAAAAAAAAAAACCCAAATAAGCAGAATTTGAAAGGAAATAAAGATAAGAGCACAAATCAGTAAAACAGAAAACAGAAAAACTCGATGAAACCAAAAGCTGGTTCTCTGGGATTAATAAAGTTGATAAACCTGAAACCCAACTGATCTGACTGAAGAAGAAAGAAACACACATTATTACCAGTATCAGAATGAGAAAGAGATCATCATCACTGATCCAACAGACGTTAAAAAGATAGTAAGGGAATATTATGAACAAATCTATGCTGATAAATTTGACTACTCAGGTGAAATGGACACAAACTAAAAGCTCACTCAAGGGGCACCTGGGTGGCTCAGTGGGTTAAGCCACTGCCTTCGGCTCAGGTCATGATCTCAGAGTTCTGGGATTGAGCCCCGCATGGGGCTCTCTGCTCAGTGGGGAGACTGCTTCTTCCTCTCTCTCTGCCCGCTTGTGATCTCTGTCACATAAATAAAATCTTTTTTTTTTTTTTTTAAACAAGCTCACTCAAGAAGAAGCAGATAATATAAATAGCCATATATCTATTTTTAACAACTAGATTTGTAAATTAAAATCTTCCCATAAAGAAAACTCAACGCCCAGATGGTTTTACTGGCTAATTTTTACCAAACACTTAAGGAAGAAATAATACCAGTTCTAAACAAACTCTTCCAGAATATTGAAGAAGAAGAAATACTTCCTAACACATTCTATGAAGCCGGTATTCCTCTGACACCAAAACAGAAAGAGAAAACTATAGACTAATATCCTTCATGAACATAAACATTAAGAGTTCTCAATAAAAAGTTACCAGATTGAATCCAACAATACATACAAAATTAATACCAAGTAGGATTTAGTCCAGAATGCAAGGATGATTAAACAAACATTCAAAAATCAGTCAATGTAATTCACCAAATTAAGGGACTGAAGAAGAAGAAAAATCATACAAGCATTTCAAAATCTAACATTCATCCCTGATAAAAGTTCTCAATGAAGTAGGGGTTTATCAAGGTTATAGCATACAAGATCAGTATGCAAATATCAAGTATACCTCAGTACACTATCAATGAACAATTTGAAAATGAAATTAAGAAAATGATTCATTTTTAAAAAGAGTTTATTTATTTGTCAGAGAGAGAGAGTACACATAAGCAAGTGGAGATGCAAGCAGAGGGAGAAGCACGCTCCCTGCTGACACAGGATTCCATCCCAGGACTTTGGGATCATGACCTGAGCCAAAGGCAGACACTTAACCAACTGAGCCACCGAGGCGACACTTCACAAATACTTCTTAAATATGGCACTAAAAGCACCCACTATAAAGTATCAGTGGGGCACCTGACTGGCTCAGTGATAAGAGCAGGCAAATTTTGATCTTGGGGGTCACATGTTCAAGCCCCACTTGGGTGCAGAGATTCCTAAAGCAAAAATAAGTAAGCTTTAAAAAAAATTTAAACATTTACCCTATGACTCAGCCTATCCATTCATAGTTATTTATCCCAAGGGGAAAGAAAGCAGATGTATACACAAAGACCTGCACAAGACTGTTTATAGCAGATTTTAATAGTCCCCGAACTGAAAACAAAACAAACCCAAACTGTCATTAGGGATAGGATATCCATACAGTGAAATAGGACTCAGCTACGAAAAGGAATAAAGTATTGGTACACAACAACATTGACGGATTTCAAAATAATTTTTATCCTGAGTTAAAGAAGCCAGACCCCCCCCCCCAAAAAAAAAGAGTACCTGCTGTGTGATTTCTTTTATATAAAATTCTAGAGAATGCAAACTGATCTGCAGAGACAGAAAGTAGATTAGCGGTTTCCTACAGACAAAGGGGGAACGAGAGAGAAATTAATTACAAAGAGGCACAAGAAAACAACAAAGGCGACGGACATCATTATCTGGATGCTGATGACAGTTTTATGGATATATACATATGTCAAGTGTATAAATTGCATGCTTTAAATGTGTATGGGTTAATGTATGTCAATTACACACCTCAATAAAACTTGGAAAAAAAAAAAAAGATGGGCTAAAATGTAAATAGAGGTGTTAATGCTTCTTCCTGCATCTGGTGGTTCATCCCACCTCAAAGGTCCTCCACCCTGGAGACTCTGGTCTAGAAAATCCTGTATGTAGGCTGTGATCTCTCCTGACATCCAGGGGAGAGAGCTGGGAAAGTCCTAGATTAACCCTTGGCTGGAGGTAACTTCAGATGAATACCAAAGCGTCGGAAGAAATACGGTGTAAGTAAATCCATAAATACAAAAACATAGATTATGTGGATTGTGGAGTGTGTGTATTATGTGGTTTTTGCTCCTGAAAATCATCGCAAGAAATGATTCTTAATAATAACTCTCTGGGGAGAGAAAGTGCCACAGGGAGTGAGTGTGCAGGGAGGTTTTCACTTTTCATTTTGTACCTGTCTCTAACATTTGAATTTTCTGCACCTGATACATAGAATACTTTAAGATAACAACAGGGGTTAATTATCTAGCTAGTGAGGTTATTGGTCTTGGTTTTGTTTTAACTCTTTTTACAAGCAGCAATCTTATAATTATTATCTGAAAGGGAATAGAGAGAAGGGTAGAGAAGGAGGGAGACAGAATACAAGCAAGAAAAGAAAGTGACCCACAGAACAGGGGCCTGTCCCAGGGAGCCCCGAGGCGCCAATGTCTATAATGCTGAAACCCCAGGAACAAAGAGGAGAAAGCATGGTGATCACGTGAGGAAGAACAAAGTGTCCAAAGATACTGTTCATGAAAATGAAACTGATTTGTTTTGAGAACTAAATTTCTCACCCACTTAAAAAATATCCAAAGAATGTACTGGCCAGGGTAATTTTATTTTGTTATATTCTTCCCCTCCCACACAAATATTATAGAAGCTGGTAGGGAATGGAATGGGTAGGTTAAATGAACAACACTGTCTTGGAAGCTGATGGGACAGAACCTACGCATGTTTTACTCCCTCTCTAAAGTGTTTTGATCTCATTGATGGAGCTCCCTTTCTCCAGGCACTGCTGCCTATTCAGTGTGCTTGGCAGACTGACTGGCCAGTCCTACATTGGCACGGCCAAAGCATGTTTGTTAAAGAAACATGAGGTCATTTCTTTCAAGCAATTAGTTGCACAAGAACATGTTTGCTTTCAAAACCAAATTCTGTCATTAAAAAAATGATTAGAGCTAATAAATGAGTTCAGCAAGGTTGCAAAATACAAGGGCTGTATACAAAAATCTGTTCTCTTTCTACACACCAGCAAGGATCAATCTGAAACAAAAATTAAGAAAATAATTCAATTTACAAGAGCATCAAAAATAAGAAGGGGTGCCTGGGTGGCTCAGTTGGTTAAGGATCTGCCTTTGGCTGAGGTCATGATCTTGAGGTCCTAGGAATGAGCCCTGTATTGGGCTCCTTGCTCAGTGGGGAGTCTGCTTCTCCCTCTCCCTCTGCTCCTCCCCCTTGCTTATGCTCTCTATTTCTCAAATAAATAAATAAATAATCTTTTAAAAAAATAATACAATACTTAGGAATAAATGTAACAAAATAAGTATAAGACTTATTTTGAAAACCACAAAACAGTTTTGGAAGAAATAAAAGAAGATCTAGGGGCGCCTGGGTGGCTCAGTGGGTTGAGCCGCTGCCTTCAGCTCAGGTCATGATCTCAGGGTCCTGGGATCGAGTCCCGCATCGGGCTCTCTGCTCAGCAGGGAGCCTGCTTCCCTCTCTCTCTCTCTCTACCTGCCTCTCCATCTACTTGTGATCTCTCTCTGTCAAATAAATAAATAAAATCTTTAAAAAAAAAAAAAGAAAGAAGATCTAAATAAATGGAAAGATATCCCATATTCATGGATTAGTAGACTCAATATAATTAAGATGGCAATAATACTCAAAGTTATCTACAGATTCAACATAATCACTATTAAAACCCCAGCTGTCATTTTTGCAGAGGTTGATAAACCATCCTAAAATCAATATGGAAACACAAGAGACCCAGAATAGCCAAAATAATTTTGAAAAGAGGAAAGCTGGAAGACTCACACTTCCAATTTCAATACTGCAAGCTGCAGTGAACAAGAATTTGGCGTAGTGGGCACTTGGGTGGCTGTCTGTTAAGTGCCTGATCTGAATTTGGCTCAGGTCATGATCTTAGGGTAGTGAGATAGAGCTCCACAGTGGGCCCCATACTGAATGTGGAGCCTGCTTAAGATTCTCTCTCCCTGGATGGGGGATAGAGTAATTGGGTGATGGGCATTAAGGGGCACATGTGATGTGATGAGCACTGGGTGTTATATGCAACTAATGAATCATTGTACACTACATCAAAAACTAATGATGTACTTTACGTTGGCTAACTGAATTTGAACAACAGCAAAAAAGAAAGTTGCATTCTAAACAGAAAAAAAAAAAAAAGATTCTATTTCCTGCTCCCTCTGCCCCCTCACCCCATCTCGTACACACTCTCTCTCTTTCTCAAATAAATAAATAAATAATATTTTTAAAAAAAAACTAGTGGAATGGAATGGAGAATCCAGAAATAAACTCATACATCTATGGTCAATTGATTTTCAACATGAATGCCCACTCAATAGAGAAAGAATAGTCTTCTCAACAAATAGTGCTTTTCAGCAAGTGGATAGCCATGTGCAAAAGAATGAAGCTGGACCCCTATCTCACACCATATTAAAAAAAAAACAAAAAAACAAACTCAAAATAGGTCAAAAAACTAAATGCAAGAGCTAAAACTTTAAAACTTTCAGAAGGAAACATAAGGGAAAAATATTCATGACCTTGGACTAGGAAATGATGCTTTGTTTGACACCAAAAGCACAAGCAACAACAGGAAAAAAATAGATAAATTAGGCTTTATCAAAATTAAAACTTGTGCTTTAGGGGCACCCAGTGTGGGGCCTATTTAAAAGTGAAACAGCAAAACAAACAAAAAAACCCCTTGTGCATCCAAGTTCACCATCAAGACAGTGAAAAGAGAATCCAGAGAATGGGAGAAAATATTTGCAAATCACATATCTGGTAAGGGTCTAGTATCCAGAGTCTATGAAGAATTCTTACAACTCAGCAAAGAAAGAACCCAACAACCTAATCAAAAAATGGGCAAAGCACTTGAATGGATGTTTCACCACAGAAGATATACAAATGACCACTAAGTACATGAAGAAATGCTGAACATCCTTAGTCATTCAAGAAATGTAAACCCAAACCACAAGATACCATTTAACACCCACCAGCTTGGCTATTAAAAGATGGACAATAACAAATGCTGACAGGGGTGTGAAGAATCTGGAAGTCTTATACATTGCTGGTAAGAATGTAAAGGGATGCAGCCACTTCAGAAAATAGTTTGGCAGTCCTTCAAAAAATTAACCACACAGGGGCGCCTGGGTGGCTCAGTGGGTTAAGCCGCTGCCTTCGGCTCGGGTCATGGTCTCAGGGTCCTGGGATCGAGTCCCGCATTGGGCTCTCTGCTCAGTGGGGAGCCTGCTTCCCTCTCTCTCTCTCTGCCTGCCTCTCCATCTACTTGTGGTTTCTCTCTGTCAAATAAATACATTAAAAAAAAAAATTAACCATACAGTCACCATACAATCCAGCAATTTCACTCTTAAGTGTACACCCAAGAGAACTGAAAACATATGTCCCCATGAACTCTTGGCTGCAAATGTTTATAGTAGCATTATCTGCAATGGCCAAAAAGTGGACACAACCCAAGTGTCTTTCAATGGATGAATGGATAAATATGGTATATCCACACAATAGAATACTACTCGGCCATGAAAACAAATGAAGTACTAATACATGCTACAAGGTTCATGAACCTTGCAACATTACGCTAGTGAAGGAAGCCAGACACAGAAGTTTGCATACTGAGACACCTGGGTGGATCAGTCTGTTGGGCGTCTGCCTTTGGCTTAGGTCATGATACCAGGGTGCTGGGACTGAGTCCCACATCAGGCTCCCTGCTCAGAGAGGAGTCTACTTCTCCCTTTCTCCCTGCCCCTCTGCACTACCACTCCCTGCTTGTTCTCTCTCTCTCTCTCTCTCTCTCAAATAAATAAAATCTTAAGGAAAAACCCCCCCAAAGGTCAGATATTATATAATTCCATTTATGTGAAATGTCCAGAATAAGCAAGTTCATAGTGAACGTAGATTAGGGGTTGCCAGGGGCTAGGAGGATTGGGGGTGGGGAGCGGCCACTGATGGGTATGAGGTTTTTTCCTAGGGTGATGAAAATGTTCGGGAATTATTAGATAGTGGGGATGGTTAAGCAACTCTATGAATCATATTGAATCATCTGCTTTAGAAGGGTGAATTACACGGCGTGTGAATTACGTCTAAACAACTCCAATTCTGTACCAGTCTTAATAAATATTAATAAAGCTTCACTGTGCCTACAATGTCCCCCACTGTCCTCCAAGATCTGGCCCCAAACGTCCAGTTTTATCCCCAACTCTGCCCCCTTTAAGGAAGTTCTACTCTCCCCTCCTCCTTGTCTTTGTTCCCACTGAGTCCTGCTTCCCTTGCATCTCTCCACACCTGAATCCTACCCCCAGGGCTGCAAACCAGTGGAGCTGTATTCCATCTCCAGTTGAATCTAGCCTGCAGATGGGTTCACAGTGGGGGTTTGGGTGTTTGATCTTCTAACTGAATTAGTTACCAAGAGGAGATTTTACATGAATGTTGGTATTCTGGCTAAGGTGGACTCTGCTGGCTGCTGATTCAATGGCCATGCTCCTCTTCCTCCCTGTTAAGGGAACCCAGTCCACCTCAGTGGATGAACCATGTTATCCCACTTACCTCTGCAGGGACTGATCTGGGGTGGCTATTTGAGCAGTCAGAGCTCTGAGCCACAGGCAATAGAGGAAAGCTCTAGCTGTTTGAACAGAAAACGGTTTATTATGTGTCGGAAGCCAGCTGACCATCAAGTTAATGTAGCTTAAGTGCTGGAGCCCTCCCTTGCACGGCCCCCTGTGAATGTTCTAGGTTAGAAAGGGAAGCCAAGCTACAATCAGTGGGCATTTCTATGTGAACATTTCTGGAAAATACCTTAAAGATATCCAGGAGAATGGGACCTGAACTTTCCAAGGTAAGTATTTAGTATGATTTCTCTACTCATTCTAAACAAATGTTCATTTTCATACTTAATTTTCCATGTTAATGAACTGGATGATCCAGATGTTATAATTACAGACCAGGATTTTAGAGCAGCTATTATAGCTATGCTCAAAGTGATAAATGAAAAGATGCTTATATTGAATGAACAAATGAGAAATCCCAGTAGAGAAATAGAAACTGTAAAAAAAATAAAATAAAATAAAAATTATACAGAACTAACTGGAAATTCCAAAACCAAAAATTCAAATATTTGAAAGGAGGCTGGAAGAGTAAGTCTCCAGGACTCTACCCTGGAGGGGTGTAGGATCATGAGGCTAAAAATTCTTCAAACATAGCAGGGTGTTCAAGGGCACCACACAGTCAGAAAACATGGCAAGTGTCTAGCTCTAAAGTCTGTGACCCAGTTCTGCCTAATGAGACAAAATGGAGTGTCCTGGTAAAAAGAGAAAAGGAGTGACCTCATCTCCTCTACCCTTCTTTCTGCCTTGAACTGCTGTGTCAGGAGAACATGATGATACTTGGAGCTATGGCAGCCATTTTGCAACCTTGAGGAGTAGTAGTGAGAAGGGAGACACAGAAGCTAAGCCAGAGCCCTGATACTGCAGATCTGCTAATATACCATAGAACCCCTCACCTCTGGATTTCTTGTCATGTGAGATAATAAACTTCTCTTAATTGGGTATTTAATTCTCTTAATTGTTGTTTACAGTAAAAGTACATCTTAACTAAAACACAGCTTCTCTTGAAAACAGAGATCTGGCAAGACCAGACTTACTAGCCTCTTAGGGTAAGACCTTTCTAGTCATAGACTTGCTAGGTCCCCACAGGCCAATGAGTTTACAATCCCTGCTTTATACATCTCTGGAGAGATGAATCAATTGTCTTCTGTCCTACAAAGCCCTCCCTGTCTCCAGCCTCCCTGCACCCTCAACCCCACCTGGCTAGAAGTAATCTTCCTCTCCTTGGAATTCCCATAGTTTTGTGGCTGTGTCCATCTCCTGTCATAATTGTGCATTCTGTCCCCTCTCACTTGGCCGTCATCCTTCTGAGGGCGGGAACCACACCCTATTCATCCCTGAATCTCCCTCTGCCGTCTAGCAAAGTACTGAATACAGGACACACTCAATGCATCTTTTCTAAATAAGAAAAGTCCCTGCAGTGAAAAATGTCAGTGTTCTGAAATATCCCATTCTCCAAGCTCACCAAGGAGCTTTTAACCAGTGACTTGTGCTTCTTCTCAAACTAGGACAATAGTATCCACCTTACCCCAAAACTTCAGTGACCCATGGACCTGAACTCTGTTCAGCCCTCAGCCCTGGTGACCCGGAGTACACCTGTAAAAGTCCACTCTGAAGCCTCAGCCTGCCTCGGCAATCCCTTTACTTGGGAGGCATGTTGGGATACAGGTAATATTCTAAAACCTTCCCCATCCAGGAAAGGATGGAAATGTATACACATGCGAATCTCCGAAAGGCCAGGCAACCTGAAAACACATTACAGTGATCATAGTCCCAATGGGAGGGAAGGCAGCTCAAGGCTCTGGCCCCGGGGGGCTGTGTCCCACAGAGGATGGGGTCCTGCGGAGCACCTCAAGTTGCTAACAAATCCTGAGTAGCAGGACTTCCTTTTATATCAATCCTGGCTCTAACTTCACCTTGCAAATGCTTCTTGAACTGGTGGCTGATTTTTAGTTACAGCTTTTGCTAGACTCTCTGATGGTACCTAGTTCTTGTCTCTAAACTTGTTTTTAATTTTGGTAAAACAAAAACAAAAAACAAGTAACATAAAGTTTTCCATCTTAATCATTTGGAAGTGTACAGCTCAGTTGTGTTAAGTACACTCCCACTGTTGGGCGGCTATCTCCGCCGTCCATCTCCAGAACTATCTCATCCTCTGCACCCATTAAACATGAACTCTCCATCCATTCTACCCTTCTGCCTCTATGAATTTGATGCCCGTAGGTATTTCTGATAAGTGGAAAGTGTTTGTCCTTTTGTACCTGGCTTGTTCATTTACTGTAAGGTCCTCAAAGGTTATCCACATTGTAACATGTGTCAGAATTTCCTTTTTTTTTTTTTTTTAAGAATTTCCCTTCTTTTTAACACTAAACAATATCCCACTGCATGTGTATATCATGTTTTGTTTATTCACTCATCTTTCAGTGACATTTGGGTTACTTCCAACTTTTGGCTATCATGACTAATGCTACTTCGAATGTGGGTGTACAAATATGTTTAAGTCTCTTCTTTCGGTTCGTTTGCAGACCTGGCCTTTGACTTTCCCCAAATCAGTCAAGATCCTGACCTTGGGGATGGAATTCTCTAGGCCAGTCTCTATTCCAGTGGGAGAGAAAGAGAAGCCTAGGCTGGGCTTGCAGGTGATGCGAGCCAGAGCTGAACCGGCTGGGAACTCCAGAGCAGGTTCCTGCCCCTCCCGACAGAAGGCAAATAAGGGACAATGTGGCAAGAAGTAAAGAAGAGTGGGATGTCCCCTCTGCCCCTGCGGGAGGAGACACATACCACTGCACAGAGGAGAAGAGCAAGACAAGGAAGGCCTCTGTTCCCCCAAAGGGCAGGCATGCCGCAGAGGAGGCCCTAGACGCTCAAGAAAGGGCAGCCCAGGCTGCAGGGGCAGAGGTTACGAAAAGGATGGGGATGCCGGGACTGGTGCTATTCAGACTTCAGTTGCAAGGGTCCCGGCATACAGATCAGGGGTAAAGGGTATGGGAGGGGGGAGCAGGAGGAGTCTGGAATACTCTCATTTGACAGATGGGCCTCCGCTCAGCCAACTCCTGAAGTACAAGAGGCACAAAAGCAGAAGTCTGAAGGGCTGGTTGGGGCGGGGTTGGGGGGGAGCTTGAGGGTGCATTGTAGGTCTCTAACTCTGGCCTTCTGAGCTACATACGTGCTTTTGCGTTTTAGTGGGAGTGTGGGCAGACAGAAGCTGTGGGCAAAGGTGGGGTCTAGATGCCTGTGAATCCCTCTCCCAGTCTGCTGTAAGCACCTTTCTGCTGGCTACGTGATATTTTTTGGTGCCAAAGTGTCTAGGTTCAGATACCAAATGAGGACAGCCTGGGAAGGTGCCGCCACTAAAGGGAAAATTGATTGCTCTGTGGAGCTCTGAACATCCTCAAGTATAAAGATGACTTAAATCACCCCTTCGATGCCAGGACCAAGGTATAGACTCAAGGCTTTCATTTTTGCCCAGACCAAACATAAGGGGCTCCTCTGATGTCCTAGGAGCCAAGGGGGACTGCCAGTGGGGGCATAGTGTCAAGGCTCTTCCCCTTTGTGACTCCAGCTTGAGGAGCTTCCCTGAGTTGATGCAGATGTTCCTGAAATACCCCTCCACCGCACCCCCCAGCTGCAAGCAAACTGGGACTCTCAGGAAGAACTCAGAGGCAAGCTGTCCCCTTAAATCCAGAAAACACAACTTCCAGACTGTTCTGGGATCCCAAGAGTCTGTGAGGTCAGCCTGGACTTGGCCACAGTGACATGGATCTGAAGCCAGATCAAGGTGCCAAGGAGCCTGTTGGCTCAGCTTTTTACTAATGCTGGAGGCAGAGCCAAAGATGGCCTGATGTCTCCGTGCCGTGGTGACGCAAAGTCCCCATCAGCACCTCTCCTGCATGCTGGGCTCCACGGCTGCTGAGAGCTGTGTACTACGCAGGCTCTCGGGCTTGGGTTACTCAGGGCTCAAGTCTCCACCCTGCTCCCTAGTACTGACCAGACAGATGGAAGAGCCCATCCACGCTGAGATCCCAAAGGAGACTGAAGGCTCCCGAAGAAGTTTCTGGAGGCCACGTCAACAGCTAGAAGAAAAACAAAAACAAAAACAAAAAAAATGCCATTTAGGTTAGCTGGTATAATAGCAGTATGGTATAAAGGTAGTAAACCTTTACTACTCTGTATTAAATAAATCCCATTTAACCCTCACAAGTCCACGTGGTAGAAGGATCTTGCCATTACTGACATATTACAGGTGAGGAAATCACACTCAGAGGGCTCAAGCAGCTTCCTAGGGACACATAGCCAGTAAGGAGCAAAGCCAGGATTCAATCCCAGGCCTCTGTGACTTGAAATCTCCTACTCTGTCCACCTCCTTGTGTGAGAGTTTTCGTCTTTCTACCCCTCATGCCCTGTGGCCACAGCCATGCCCCTCCAGGGCAGTTACTAGTGTGAGGAAGAGACACAGCTCGAAAGCAGAAAGTACACTCAGCTGGACAATGACAAGCCAGCTACTGTCCATGATCCTTACATCATTTCCAGGTCATTGCCTTAACTTACAATCATCTTAGGCCATGCTCTGGGAAGAAGTTGGTACTGAGTACCAACCCTCAAATAACCTGGTGTCGGGGGGCAGGTCACCAATCTGACTCACTGGGATCTTTACCTGAATGCTCCTTGAGTCTGAGGGTCATCAAGTGAGGATTTGGAATGTGGAGAGAACATGATGTGGAGATGAACAATGGGACAGCACCCCACCCCCAAAAGTCCATCCAGCCTGGGGACACACCGATGAGGCCAGGCCTTAGAGATGGGGCAGCGCCTTGGCGGCCCTCTTCCTGCCATGGTCAGTCATGCTGCATATTATACCATCCTTCTGAGAGTGCAGAGCAAAGCCTGCTGTGGGGGACTCTCTGGGCACATCCCCTCTTCAGGCCTGAAGCTCTCATCTCCAGGGGCTGGGGTTGTTGCTTGATGAGAGCCCTGAGCCAAGTCCCTCTCTGGGCAATGGCCTTGCAGTAAGGGAGCCTCACTTGAGGTCACACTCCCTTTCCAAGTGCAGCCTTAGTCTGCTATCTGGCCCCATTGGTACTGGAATCCAAAGGCCTGGACCCCTTGCCTCAAATGGAGCAACTCTAAAGTCACCCCATTTCCAGAGCATCTGCAGAACTGGCTGTAGCCTATTGAATCTGCCCTGCCATTTGGCTTCCCCTTCTCCCAGCAACTCTCACTCTGCAGGAAGTGTGGCTTATGGGAACCCTCCCCAGGGAACCTCAGGGAAACCACATCTCAGAGTCATTGTCTCAAGGATCTGGGCCTATGATAGCCAGAACTCTGCTTTCCTCTTCTTCTCATAGCTTCTTGTAACTTCTACATACCTACCATTTCCAACAAGAATATACATTCACTGACAGCATATGCTACCTGCTTCTGTTCACCTTCCCCAGCAAGCCTCACCTTCCTCCAATTATACACTAGGGTTTCAGTGACCAGCTTAGGAATTCGTGAGCATTAAGGCCAAAGCTATTCACCCAGTGGCCACCACACACTCCACTAGGAGGGAGGGTGGTGGGGAGCAGGATTTAGTCTCCATGGGAACACAGGATGTCCTTTTCCAAAAAAACAGTTGAATGAGTGGGGTTGGAGAAATCTGCCTAGCTCACCCATCCCCTAGCTCTCAAATCAACCCCAGGCACATATATGAGCCCCCAGCAGCCCCATGACCCTACACACCTAGCTGCGTTTGCTTGGACTGGGGAAGGGAGTTGTCACTAAACCTTTACTGGATCAACAAGACTCCTTCCTGCGAATTAACTTGGTCATGGAGCCTGGCGAGTAGAGAGAAACTGAAGCCCATCTTGGGACCCTAAACCTTCCCCATTGTGGTTCCAGCTTTTCCTGAAGCCCAGCCATACCCCTACCCCTGGATTCCAGGAACCACCCCTGCATCTTTAGGAGAATCCCACCAACGGCTTCAGGGAGCCCCCGAGGATTTCTGCCTTCTCCTAGCCCTACTCCTCAGTCACAATGTGAGGTTCTGAAGAAGGCTGAGCACCATGGCCATATTCTGTACATTTACCTGGGACACCATTTCCAAGATCTTTCTACCCATAGAGCTTACTAAGTAGCAGGAACTCAACCCGAGTCTGAGAATGAATGAATGAATGCTACTGTTTCTATAGGAATATCTGTTCTAACAGGCAAAACCTCCAAAGTGAAATAGCAGAGTCCATCCTGCTAAGGCCTGTAAGACCTCAGCTGCCGTGCTCCTCCCTCCCCTTCTGGAGATGAAGCTGTTGGGCAGAGTCTTGCCCAGAAGGCTCTCAAGGCCAAGAGCACCCTTTTCACTTATCTGGCTTCAGCCATTGGGTTAGGGAGAGCTTTTGTTTCTCCTTCCTGAAGATGGAGAACCAGAGCCATTGCACTAACATCATCCCTTCCTAATGACGTCCAGGCCCTGGGCAGAGCTGTGGTGGGACCCATAAGGACAAGGCAGGTCACAGGAATTTCTCACTTAGTTGTCACCTGGGACTGTGAGTCCCAGTTTACAGAGTAAGAAACTGAGTCAAAGAGGGGACATTAAATAACTCATCCAGGGTCACAGAGTAGAACAGGGCAGAGCTGGAACTCACAGCTAGTGTCTATCTGGCCTTGGGGCTAGGTTCTCTGTTCTATGGCCCCCTGCAGAGGTCACCGAGTTGGGAGAAGAGCTGGGCAGGGCTCACCCGCTCCTCCCTGGGTGGACTGATAGGGAAGGCACTTCATCTAGTGTCAGGGTCACACAAGGACCCTCTGTGGGCCACATCTCAGATGGGCTCTTTGTGCCTCCCAATGCCTGATTGTGCATTTGGCCATATACTGTGCAAGGAACAGAGAGAAACTGCACTGACTAGGGGCAGAGAAGAATGGCAGCACTGTTCCCTATTCCCTTCTAACTGTCCCATTGGGCCTGGGGGAGGGCAGCAGCCACACTCTTGGGCCCCAGGAGCTGAGGGTGTCTTTTTCCTCTGAGGCAGGGAGGGGCATGCTGGGAAGGATCCCAGAAGGGAGAGGAGAGAGTAGGGGGGCCTTTTCTGGAAGGCAGCCAGCCAGTCCACCCAGGCTGGGGAGTTCCTAAACAACCCACCCTGCATGGTGGCTCTAATTTACAGCTGGGGTCCAGGCCCCAACTGGCAGGAAGAGACCAGCTGGAGCTTGTGACCTGCCCGTCCCCAGGCAGTGATGGCTCTGGGTAGGGGCCAAGGCCAGCATCCTCACACATTGCATTCAGATGACAGCAGGTGGTCCTGTCCCTGGGCTATTCCTGCCGGCTTCTGTCTTTCTCAGGGTGGAGGTTTTAAGCCTTGGGCACGTTACCTCAAGGCAAAACATTTCAGCAGCCAGAGGAGGAGAAAGGGGTAGACACAGAGTAGCTGTTCTAGACTTTTCCAGGCATCCTACAACTCCACCGAGAGGGGGAAATGCTCAAACACCTGAGCACACACCCAGCTGTGAACGCACAAGGGCCCTCACCCTTCTAAGGGTGCTGCAGGGCCCGGACCTGGGACTTGGGAGGGGCGAGGAGCAGCGTGGACACAATGGAAGCTCCTGTTGAGTAACCAGGAGTCACAGAGGGCTCTGTGGGTTACAGGCGATACCTGGTGAGGCCCAGGCTCTGGTGGTGAGTGGATGGAGACCACAGGCTGGTCCCGGGACTCTGTGATGATGGGGGGCATCCTAGGCTGCCTCCCTCGAACCTCTTGCCCCCGCTGGGACACACCCGGCAGCACCCAAGGCCAGAAGAGGGACATGCCCATCCCCCCACCCCACCCACTCCTGCCCAGGCTCTTCGGCCAGCGTGCTCCCGCCACCTAGTGGCAGGTCTGTGCTCCTCACCTGGAAGAGCCACCGGAGCAGGGCCACTGGGCAGTCGGGGGTGTGCAAGTAGAGGTTGCTCAGGAGGCCCATGCGCAGGAAGGAGAGCTGCTGGGCGGGCGGGCAGCTGCGGAGGCAGAGGATTGAGGTCAGGGTAGGTGGGAGGCCCTCCATGCAGGCGGCCTGGCAGCCTTTCCTCAACACGCCTGAGGAAGCCACGGGGGGCGGGGGGTGTGGGGATCCCATATTGCATCCTCACCTGACCCCAGAATCACGGCAGCAACTGTTAGGGACACAAACGCTTCGAGCTCCGATGCCAGGAGCTGTCAGAAGGAAAAACCACCCACACCCATGCCATCACTGGAGTCATTTGACCTTCCTGAACGTGGCTCAGTGTTCGAAGCACAAGAGGGGAAGGGACGTTTTTTGTCCTTTTTCCTGTGGGGGAGGGGGAAAGGAAGGTATTTACCGAGGTTGTAGAAAGGACCCCTGTGGAGGTGAGGAGGGAACCCAGGAGTCACGGCCTTTAGCCCAGGGCCCTGGGCGGCTCCCAGGCAGGCAGAATTACCAGCGGGGCCCACGTGGGGCCGTTGTCTGAGCTCTGGTTACACAGAGCATTTCTGCCCCATCTTGTGTTTTTCCGAAACAAAGGACACCTGAGAAGATGGGAAAATAACAGAAAGGGGCCCAAGACAGAGCCATTCGGGGAAGGAAAGAACAAACAAGGGTGCCATGGAGGGTTCTTCAGAAACCACCGGAGGGGCCGAGTCAAGAGGAGATGGTGGCACTGAGACTCGCCTCCCACCTGTGCTCCTACCCTGCGCTTTCCCTTACCGCAGGACCCTAGTGGGCCTCTCCTTGCTACCGGGAGCTCCCAGACTCAAAGGGCCAGTGTGGAGAGGAGCCTAGCTTTGAGTACTCTTGCCACCCCACAGACTGTCTGGGCAGACAGGATCCCACAGCCCTGTAAAAGGAGTTGAAGTATTTCATGTGGTCATAGGGCCTTTGGTGCAAGGTGTTTCAGAAGTCACTTCAGAAGGGCTGGCTGGACTGTGTCACCCTTCCTGGTGACCCCCAGAGAGGCTGGGTTTGGGGCAGGCTGCTTCTCCTCTGCTCTCTTGTTCTACATGATGCTCCTAAGGCAATGAATAGGATTCTAGGAAATGAAAAAAGGAATTTCAGGTCCGTCCTCCTTTTTTTCATGGCCAAATCCACGCAAAGAATATTTCAGACAGCATTTAAAGTCATGACTCTAGATAGAAATTTCTTCGGTTGGCCCAGCCTCTTCTTCTCCTTTTTAAAAAGGACACATTTTAATCTGCCAGGAACAGAATGCTCCAAAACAAAGATTCTCCTCTGAGCCAAGTTGCTGTCTCCTTGAGTATGTCCAGGCAATTTACAAATTGTATATATTTTTTTTCCAAATTATTTAAGTTCAGAGGAGAAAGCGGCTTTGTTCCTAGGTCTGTGAAGCTGACCACTCTCAAACAGACCTTTATTTGTACATACGAACACGTGTGCACCCCAGGGCTGCTGGCACACTCTGCTCTAATTCACGTGCTCTGTCACCCGGACACTTTCAGGGCCCGACCCTGCAATGCATGTGCAGTTTGAGCCCTGCACCCTGAGTGCAGACAATACCCCAGCAGACAATGCCTAGAAGACCTCACAGATTGGCAGGCCTTGGCTGGAGGCCATGTGGCAAGGAGGCTGGTGCCCCAGGGACTCTAAGGAGACTCTGGCTCTGGCATTCTGCTCAGGGGGGCACCTCTCTAGTTTCTCAGTAGGAGAACTGATTGTACAAACCCCTGTTGGCTCGGATCAACACATTTCCAAATGCTGCTCTGAGGGAGAAATACCCTTCGGTTTACAATGTCTCCTTTGGGCTATGCCAGTCTCGCAGCACAGTTTCTGCCAGAGAAAAGATCAGTCTGCCTTCAAGTTCTCTGCTGCCCAGTGAGGGTTAGCCGGTAAGGCAAGGAGCAAGAGATAGGCAGAAGGGCAGCCCAGCTGTGCCTTGAAGCGAATGGCTTTCAAGGAATTCTGAGCTTAGAGCTCCATGAGATGCAAGGAATCTCTGCAGGCTGCTGGACCCCAAGCCCAGTGTGCATGCTCCAGGAGGGGAATGCTGCTTCATCTCAGTGGAACCACGAGCCTTCTCCCCTTCAGTGCAAGGGACAAGGCTGACTGCAGCTACTGTCCTGATCTGCGGCAGGAAGGGAAGCCTGGAGGAAAAGGGTTGGCAAAGTAGGAGTGTGTACTGAAAACTCAAAACCCTTGGGTTACAGAATCACTTGTTAAGTTTGCAAAAACCCATGGCATGTCCACAAACCAAGAATGT
This sequence comes from Mustela lutreola, assembly GCF_030435805.1. Lineage (NCBI taxonomy): Eukaryota > Metazoa > Chordata > Mammalia > Carnivora > Mustelidae > Mustela > Mustela lutreola. The sequence goes on from NC_081298.1 coordinate 70,308,879, forward strand.
GGACACCGGGTCCAAATGGGTGACTCTGCCTTTTGCAAAGCCAATGCTAAGTCCGAAGTCATCCTGAGAATGTCAGAAGACCCCGGAGTGAGAAGGGGAGGGATGGGGCCTCCTGGGCAGCAGATGCCATGCAGGCCTGGCTGGATGAGAAGTCCCAGCTGTCAGCCCTGAGGATCCCAGTAAAAGAGGTTCCCATCTGGGATGAGACACAGCCACAGTCAAGAATACTGCTAACCCTCAGACCCCGTGGCAAAGACAGAAGGCTGCAGGAGCTGAAGGAAATAAGAGGGGGATGGTGGAGATTGAGAGGGGGATTAGTCCCAAAGGGGAATCGAACAAAACACAGGTCAGCTTGGGTCAGCAGGTTGGGCTCCTGGGCCGAGCTGGCACCTTCTACCTGGACCGTATGTTCCTGATAATGCCCAAGTCAACATTCCTCTAGGCTCTCTATCTTCATGTATTTTCTGGGCAGCAGTCCTGGAGGGCAAAGGATCCAAATGCCTTGGGAATCCCAAGTGATGGCAGAGGGATAAGCACCAAGTGTAGTTATTTATACAGTATCAGTTTCTGCGTCTTTGCCAAGTTCCTCAAGAGCAAGTTTAAGTAAAATGCCAAAGGAGAATAGAACGGAATAATGGTCAGAGTTTCCATCCCCATTCCTCCTCTTTTTCTCTCTTTCTTTTGTTTAAAAACGAGTGAGCACCCTTTGGGTCAGAAGTCCAGGGATCCCAGCAACGCCCCAGCAGGGTGCTTCTGTTGGCTCTTTATTTTTTGGGGACAGTTGGACCAGCTGGGCGCTCTGGTCCATCCACACTCTGTAACTGATGGATTTATTTCACCTGGGGCTTCAACCCCGTTGTGCCAGTGAGACAGAGAAACAGAAGGGACCCCAGAAAAAAAGAAGAAAAAAAAAAAGAAGAAAAAAAGGAGAAAAAAAAAAGCTATTTTTTTTTTGCTTCTTATCCTGTTTCTGTTCTTGCTAGAACCTGCACCCCTCACCTCACTTTACACATTCCTGGTAATGTCAATAGGTTACATCTTCTTTGTAAGGGACAAGGAATCAATGATTCTCTAGAATAACCCCTAAGGAAGGACCAGGTGAGAGGGATGAGAGGAAGCCATCACATGCATATATCAGACCATTGACGAGACATCTGGATGCCAAGACCCCCTGATTCCAAGGAGTAACCCCCGGGGCTCTCATCTTTGGATATCTGAGGGGACATACACATCAGACCACTATCCTCAGTAAAAACCTCAGACCCCCAAACAAAGACGAGGCTCCTGCTCTTTTCCTTTCCCACTTGTCCGGACGCTCTGTGTCTCTCTCTACACATCTTCACCAAATTCTGCTTTTGCCTTCTGCTAGCTCATGTTTGATTCCCGTCCTGCATGAAGGCAGAGACCGTTTAATTGGCCCCACGGGAACCCCCCATTCCCCCCACCCCGCAGGTCCTCAGACCTGCCTGCCAGCAACACCAGGAAGAGGAAGAGGTCCTGGCAAAACAGAAGCTGGGAGCTGGCCTCAGGGAGACCCAGTGTACAAGCACACAGACACACACACAGCTCAGTGCCACCCGCCTCCTCCTGCCAAGACGTTTCCTGGAGGAAGGGCTCCCTGAGCATACACAATGAGCACCTCACTGGAACAGTGAGGTGGACAGCCCCCCACCCCCTTCCAGCGTGCTCTGTGGGGGCCCAGGGAAGATCATGAATCATTCAGCGGGCAATGTCCACCCTTCCTGGGGAGACGGCTCTGGCCTCAGAGCTGCATGTGGGCATAGGTCCCAACACTTCACTCAGGGGAATCGGATTTCCTTTTGAACAGCTGTCAAGGGAGGAAAAAGTTCAGCCCCTGATACCAACTTCTGTTGTAAAGGCACATGACTTTGGTTCCAGGGAACTGATCTGAGGTCACACATCCAGCTGGGTGATGAATGTGAGCAGACCGGCCAGGCCATCTCCGATCCTGGGGCTCCGGGCTCCAGGAGATGCGTTCTTGCATGGAAACCTAGGTAGGTGCTGCCTGGTGAGGACAAGGACTCCTGCAGCTGCCCTGTGCCCCGCCGTGCCAAGAGTGCCCACTTTGTACTGATACCCCTCTTCACAGATGGGTAAGGAGGCATGGATCTCTTTCAAGAGGTGGTTTTTAAAACTCGCATTCACTTTTCCCCCCTAAAACTTCTAATGGTAAAAATGAGATGTGTTCATAAAATACAGAATATAATAAGGAAAGTAAAAGTTACCTGTAACCTCCAAGTGTTAACTTTTTGCACAGCAAAACACTGAACCATACTGCCTCTTGAGAGATCAAGTAACTTTTTATTTTCCCTTCATTTTCATGCTTCCGGCTGAACACAACGGGGTAATTTTCCTCTCTTGTGTCTGGGTTTGTGGTCCTTGGCATAAACAGGAAATAAGAGTGACCCCAAGGCTAAGTGGTGACCTTCAGGAAGTGGCCCTTACCCACTGCATAGCAGGGGCCCTCTGACCGGACCATGTGGAAGGCAGTGGGCATTCCTCCAGAAAGGCCTTGGGCTCCCAGGGCTGGCCAGGCCACCTCTCCAGTGCCTCATTAGCATACTTGAGGGAGGAGGGTCTGAATTCCTCACTCTGGGGAAGCTGGCTGGCCACCTGGCCCCATTTGGCAGGGCTGCTCAGTCCCCCGGTCACTGCCACATGGGCCCTCTTGTCTGTCAAATACTTCCTGCTGCCTGTCCAGTCTGGGACAGGAAACCTGCTGTCACACAGACCATGGCTGGCCAAGGCAGCGAAGCAGCACTGCAAGATGCCTTCCTCTCTCCTCTCCTCTCTCCTGTTCCTTCCCCGCCCCTCCTCTCTCTTTAGCGTGGCTATCCTTCTTTTCCCTTCAACCCTTCTTGCTTCTTTTCCCCCCTTTCATCGTCCCTTTATGAGACACCTTCTCAGCGTGGTGACGTCGGCCTTTACTGATATGCAGATGCTCAGGTCCAGTCACCTCGTATTGCTTCCGGGGCTATGCTCCAGACAAAGCTCTGGGTATGAAGTTGTTCTCTACCACTACGTTTATAAAGGAGGAAGGTCAGAAGTAACATATATGCTGAGGAGAATGGCTAAAGGTGTTGAGGCCTCATGCTAGGCAATATTCTCTCAGCATTCACGTCATGACCAATGGCGACGTTAGGGCCTTGTTGAGCTCTTCATTGCACAACATATAAGACACATTTAGAAGATGGCTGAGGAAAGCTGAACACCGACTGATATCAGTGCTCTGAAGGATTTGGATTTTTTAGGTGTAATAATGGCATTTAAGTTCTATCTAAAGATAGAGCCCTATCTTTTAGAGACACACAGTGAAGTACTTACTGATTCAATTATATGTACCTGGGATTTGCTTAAAAATAATCCTGAGGGGATAATGTTAGTGGGCAGAGGTAGAGACGGAACAGGATTGCCTTAGAGTTGATTGCCGAAGCTGAGTGATGACTACATGGGGAATCATTACACTATTCTATGTATACTTGAAACTTCCCGTGACAATCAGATGGCTTTAGAATTAGTGAAACAGACATAAGGAAACCCTGAAGAGCTGGAAAAGACAAGACTCCTGCTTTCAAGAGACCACGGACAGCTCAGCTTCTGGGCTCCCTACCGTCTGGTGTGGGCCCAGTGGCCTCCTCCCCATCCCTTTTGGCCACCAATGCCCAGCAGGGTTCGGCCTCAGGAGCACGAGTGGATAGCTGCCCTGAGTCCTGTGGGCTTTCTCTCTTGTTCTTAGATAGATGAACTCCCAACTGCAAGTATTGGATGTGGCTGTGGTCAAGCTTTTAAAATCCCCTTAAAAAGCAACAGAACCCATGGCTGTGTGATTACGAACGTAAATTTCCTTCCATGGAGAAGTGTGACAGGGCAGCTGTCCTAATGTTACAGTGTGCACTTGGGGCTGGGGACGGACTTTTCACTGCTAGCATCACACATCGATGGAAGGGTGTTGTCTCCAATGAGCAGATGGAAATGACGATGATGTGTGCTGGAAAACTGCTGGATGACCCAGAAAGTGGCTCCAGTGTCGGCAGAGACATCACCCCAGAGGCATGTATGGTGAGTCTGACTAGAGTTCTATGCTCCCAGGGTGTGGGGGAGGAAAAGGCGCTATGAATACATAAATACACAAGCGACCTGGTATTTGCTGCAATGTAGGGCTTTTTTTTTTAAAGTAAGTGCATCTAAATCAGTAAATTAAATATGGTAAGTCGACATGTGAGACTATTTCATCTATAATCCTGAAAACTGACATGTCCCACCTGACTCAAGCACAGCCTTGAGTTTCCTCACTGGGGCCAGCCCTTATCCTTGGGCTCCAGAAGGGACAGGGCCTGGCCATCCCATGCTGACATTTACCTGAGGAACCGTTCTTCCAGGTGGCTCCGTGGCTTGAGCTGTGAATGGTCCAGGATGCAGGGCAGGGGCTGATGCCTGGGTAGAAACACCATCTCCCCAGGGTGCACCAGCGGGATGACCTGCGGTGACACGGAGAACTTCTCCACCAGCATCCTGGCAAAGCAAGGAGCCAGAAAGGCGAGAGTCAACACCTGCACCTGGTCTGCAGCCCAGAAGGAGGCCAGGGAAAGCCAGATGGTGCCTCCTGCTTTAGTGACCGTTGCCTGGTAGGGAGAAGACTGGGGAGGACAGCGCCACCTGCTGGTAAAGGAGGAGCCTGCAAGATGCTGACTCAGGAGCTCTTCCCCATCCCACTCTTGGTCCTGCATCCCAGCCCCTTACTCTGGGCTTTTTTAGCCCAGGAGCCAGAAGTCCTGCTCCCAGACCCAGTGCTGCCCATTCCCTTTGTTCAGCTCAAACTTTCACTGGGCACCCACAATATGTGGGTGCCAGGTGCTGAAGGATGAGTCAGGCGTGGGCAGCCATCGCATGCCTAGGGGAAGGGTAAACAAATCACCACAATAACCTTCGGCAAGTGGGCTGACCACAAAACTGCCTACACAGGCACGGCCAGGGGCGGAGGAGAGAAGCTTCGGGTGTGGCCCGGGTCAGGGAGGGCATCCACACAAGGAAGGAGCGGGGATGCTTCTACTGGGGCACCAGTCTGTGAGCTCTTGTGATCACGAGGACTCCCCAGGGATCTCCGGATGCCCAGGCTTTGCCCTGCCTTGTGTATCTGATCAGTAGATCAGAGCTGGGTCCCACAGACAGGAAAGGAACAGAGAGAAGAAGGGATACATTCCAACTCTATTGGGAGGGGTAAAAATTGTTAGGAGGGAGTGGGGAAAAGGGAGGCATTTAATACAGTTCCTACGAACACAGCAAATCTCTGCTTCATGAAGGACTGGCCACAGTGCCCTGGTGGGTAAAAATAGCAAGTTTCAGAATAGGGAGTGTGTACGTGTGTTTGCGTGTGTGTGGTGTAGTTATACACACAGACATAGGCACATACACATTCTTAGACACGGGCAACACCCGCCACATAACTGACATGGCCAGCTATGAGCTTGAGTCATCCCTAGGGAATAGGATTTGGGGGCAGCAGCAAGGAGACTTTTCCTGCTTACTTCATACAACTGTGTTCTGCTTGATTCAATAGAAACAGAACACACCTTTGACAGCCAAATGAAACAAGCCACAAGTATGCCATCCCCTCCTGTTCCCAGCCTGGGCCCTGGGATGTAGGACTCGGATGGGGAACCATGCTCAGGGCTTCTGTTGGGGTCTCGGACATAAGCAGCGGGCTCTGCAGGCTGAGCTGTGTAGCTGGCGGCCTACCACTGGCTGGATGAAATCTGCCTCCCTCTGGCCCCCAACCTGAGGAAAGAGGCCAATGTTCATCACTGGCTCACATCACCAGCTTATTTGGAGGGTTAAATGGCACAGGGTGTGGAAACGCCATGAAAACACAGGGGACTTCTGCTCCTGTAGACTTTTGCAAGCAACTTGTGTGAACCACCACACAAATAGGAGAACAGTTTTCTGTTTTGTTCCTCTCTTTGCCATTTCGGCTTTTGGGGTTCTATGGCTTCTGTTGCTCTTATACTAAGGAAGAATTGCAAATTATTAAAAGTTTACAGGAATTGGGTTCATCTGTAAGAGGGTCTTAGTCTGGTCCCCCAAACCATAATACAAAGGGACTTTTGTGACACTAAATATAATGTATATGCATTATTAAGAGTTCTGAGATGACTCTTCCATGTCTAATTGGGAACTTCCTGTGCAGCCCTGAAGTGAGGATAAAGGATGATGTGAGGGCTGAAAAATTCCCCCCTCCCCTGCCTCAGTGCACACATAAGGTCTTTTAACTTTAAGAAATAGAGAACGTAGGATGGCATCCACTCAAGATGCAAGCCAATCCTTAGAGCATGAGGGGATGCTGGGCTCTGGGTGCTTGGGGGTCTCTTCTACGGTGGGCATCCACAGCGGGTGTGTGACTCCTGGTCACGAACAACTGCTCTGGCAGATGGTGGAAGGCCCCCAGCCGCAGCCTCACCCTTTCCGACCCACATCCTCTGTGGGATGGCTGTTCCAATCTGAACACCCACAGAGGTTCACAGTGGAAAGTATCAGTGAGGAGGCTGGGGTCCTCCTAACCAAGGCCGGGGGTCACCAAACTACAGTCTGTGGCCAAGTCCTGCCCATTACTGTGAACAAGGTTATACTGCAACATAAGCATATTTATTCACTTGTATATTGTCTACTGGAGCTTCCCTGTCACAACAGCAGAGCTGAGAGGTTGTTGCCACAGAGACTGGACAGCCCTCAAAGCCTAAAATATTTATTGTTTACAAATACAGAGAGTTTGCTGATCCCTGATTGAGTCCAGAGATGATTATCAGAAAAACTTGGGGGAAAAAAGCAAACAGCCAGCCACGGTGATGTTTACAACCATCTCTGGGCAACAAAAACAACATAAACCCTCTGGGGGTCCTAAGATGGAGGCTTCAAAGAAGTCTGTAGGTTGTGACTCTACATTTCCTTCATTAGAAGAATGCTAACTTAAGAATGTGCAAGAAAACGTGACCTGTCACTGCTTAGACCAATGTTTAATAACCTAACTCAAGCTGACAGGAAAAAACATTGAAGCTTGGACAGGCCGACAATTCAGGGCAAGCTGACCAACCTACCCTAAGCCGCATGGCTGAGGTGACCTCATCCCCTGCAGTACCCGCCCCCCCCCCCCCCAGCACACTTGGTTCCTGATGGAGGGAGGGAAGGAAGCAAGAGAGGACCCAATTAAAAGAGAGAAAAGGGAGATATACAGAAAGATCTAACCTGACTCCAATCCCCCTTCAGCTTCTGCACATTTTTCTCTTTCGACCTCCCCTCCTGTTCTCCTATGGGCCTGTTCCAGTCAGGGCCACCCTCAGTGATCCACCAGAGCTGCTCTTGTCAAGGTCACCATGATGTCTACTTTGCCTCCTTGGACCCCTGTTCTCTCTATATACCTGCTTCCCGGGTGATCTAATCCAGTTCGTAGCTTTAAACGTCACGTGGTGACTCCTGAGCCTCTCTCTCCAGAAGAGGTGATCCAGACAGTCTATTTGGTCTTGCCCCTGGGATCCCCCAAATGAACTCTTGACCTCACAAGTGCCTCCAGTGCAGACTTTGTCCCTTAGTCTTCTCTAGTTTAATTAGACAACTCCCACCTTCCAGTTGCTCAGGCCCAAATCCTGGGGGGTCTCTTTGATTCCCCTTTCTCCCATACCTTCCATCCAGCTCATCAACAAATCCTGTCAGTTCTACCCTAAAAATATATCCAGACTGTGCCTACTCCTCACCACCCACCCTCACTCCCAGCCTCTTACTTCTCAGGATGACTACCATGGCTCATTTGCCCCTGTCTCCTTTCTTCTGCCCTGCCCCAGGCTCCCCAGTTTATCCTCAACATGGCGGCAGAGGATCCTGTGGAGCAGTGGCAGTCAGCTCACACGGAGGAAGAGCTCCTGCATCGAGCCCACTCTTGGCTTCCCTGACCTTCTCTCCCCAGCCCTCCCTTCCACAGCTGCCCTTATGCTCCCCTATAGGGTCCCAGAGCTACTTCTCACCTCCTTTACAGTTTCCTGCTAGAAGCCAGCCACCTGCTTCTCAAGGTCTTCCCTGACCCTCCTGCATAGTCTCATAGGCCTTCTGTATTCCTCCTATCCCCCCTCCACTTTATCCTTTCTCCTGAACACTTATCACCTCTCTTCATGCAGGAGTATAGAGCTTTCTGTCTGGTTTTGTTTTTGCCGTATCCCCAGAGTCTGTAACAGAGCCTGGTACAAAGTTGGATTCAGTAGATGTCTGCTGGCTGGCCAGCTGGCTGGCCAGCTGAATACATGGATTGGCTAACAGGGACCCTCATGATGGATTCAGCTGTGGTCCCTCAGCATCTCTGAGACACTACAGAGCAGATGAGACTGCCTGCCTCGAGCCAGTGGCCCAGTTAGATGATGGCTGGCATATACCTCCCCACCCACCCAGTGAGAGCACTGATAAAAGCCATCATCTTCTTTTCCCCAGATGGGGGAAAATGAAAAATGTCACAGAGTTGTATTCTCCCCTTTAAGGGCAGATTCATCTTAGACTGTGGTTTTGTAGATTTATTCCCCCAAGAGACACGGTTCTACAAATTTGGGTGGAAAATTGGGGCCAAGTAGGCTGTGTTTTCCTATCTTTGCGCCCTCAAAGGCCCACACTGGACACTGATACACAATAGGTGATCCAATATTTCTGTAATCAAAGAATGAATGTAGGGCTTTTCTTGAATGTCATTTTAAGAAAAGGAGGCAGCTTGAGAACTTACAAATACATACAAATTGCTGGCTGAAACTCTGTCTGAAAATGAAAGCCTGTCAACACTTCAATCCTTTGCTTTGAGAGGCAGGGGCAGGGACTCCCCTCCGCTCCGAAAAATGGCCAGGCCCTAGCCCCTCCCGTGCCCATACCCAACCTGTGCTCAGGTGTGAGAGGCACATCATCTTCATCCAGATCCAGGAAGCTGAGTTGGGGACGGTCCTGCAGAAGCAGCTGCTCTTGCTCCTGCTCCAGGGCCTGGTCCCTGCAGGGAGCAGAGAGCCAACAACAGAGGTCAGTGCTGTCCCCAGTCAAAGGACCTGGACACTGAGCTGCAGACCCCATGAACATGGCAAGGCCTAGGAATAGGGATTTTCACCACACAACTTCAAACCTCCCTTTGTGTACCTTGTTTAGTATTTGCCCACTTTTTAACACAACAAGGCCTGTGCCTAGCCCCTTCTCCTCCTCCCAGGGTCTGGCCACACTGACCTGGGGAGGCCCCCAGGCTCATGGCTCCTAGAGTCCCTCACACATGGCCTGCCTTTCCAGCCGTACCCTTCGGTCTCCAGCCTCAGAGGCCAGTCCCCACCACAGCCCTGCATGCCAACCATCATCTTGCTGGAATCCTGACTCCCTCACCTCCCTCTTGCTCTAACCACATCAAATCCCTGAACAGGCAGAGTCCAACCTTGTGCCTTGTGGATCCTTGGCCCCTCAACAGCCTGAGAGCCTCCCCAGCCCTTGCCCTGCCCCTCGAGGGGCCTGCCTTGGCGTTGCCCAAAAAGTCCTCAGTTCTTAAAGACTTCACCTCCAGCCCAGGTCACTGTCTGCAGTTGGAAATCTTCCCCGCCAGTGACAACTGAATGATTTCAGCTGAATGTGCCTGGGCATCTCCGAAGCCACACGTATAGGTTTGAATTCTCTTCCACACAGGCTCCAGAGTCCCAGCCACCCAGGTCAGCAGACTCATCAAAGCCCCACTGCCCTCGTCCCAGGGCCCCACCCCATCACCATTCACCATACTTCATACTTCTGCTCTTCTCCCTCCCATCCATTCTCCATAATGTGGCCTAAGCGATCTCTGCAACACAGTGGGAAACACAATACTACCCACTTAAAATTCTCCCAACTCGACCCTGTGCTCATGAGGCCTCTCGTGACCCAGCCCCGGTTTGCATCTTGGCTGCACCGCCTGCTCTGTCAGCCCCCAACCCCCAGGTCCCAGCACTGGGAATTCCAGCTCTAGTCAGCCACCAGAACACCTGTCCTACTCACCTTCACATGTGTCGTCACCCATGCTGTCCCCCCACCCCACCAATCTTCTAATTCTCCCAGGTTCAAAGATAAGGATCCCTGTGGGGAGCCCTTTCTGACCCCCAGGTTAAACTAGGTGCCAGTATTCCAGGCCCCGCCACAGCAAACTCACAGCACGGGAAATACTAGAAACATTAGGATAAATGTCCAGGTGAATGGGGCCGCACCATCTCCTCCAAATACCCAGTGTGGGACCCAGCAGAACAAGAATCTCCCAGTTCCGGGTGCCCTGATGAGTTTACCTGCCCGCATCACCGGCGTGGCGATACTCAGGCTGTACTCCTTGGTCAAAGCCACATGCCTTTTCCCCTTCTCTCTCATGGAACACTTGAACAGGAGCCAAGAGGCCCCACATGGGCATGAATTGGGCAGGAGAGAGAAAGGGATTCTCCCTGTCTCCCCTCCACACCAACCCAAGGTTCACGACATGCTCGTTTGGGGTTCTATGCCTTTGGGATGACCCCCTTCAACCTGACTACCATTCCATGTGCTTATTATTGATCAGAGAACACATGGCGCTCTGCGCTCCTGGAGACATGCTGTGCAAGAGGGTGGTAGGCTGCTCGATCCTGAAGGGAAGGTGCTAGGAGTCTTAGAGAACAATCCCCCGAAATCAATGCCCACCCCACAGAATGCAGACCCCACAAAGGACCTCCTCCCACACTCACCGCTTCTCTTGCAGTAAGTAGTCTAAGCTATTGACATAGCTCTCTGAGGCCCCAGAGGTGAACTGGAGCAGTGGAACATGAGAATAGTGGACAGAAAGACAGACAAGGGGGGAGAAGAATAAAATTAATCTCAGTTAATCTCAATTAAGCCCTTTATTTATCTTGTTTATGTGTCTGAATAAGCAATACCTTTACATGATTAAAAATTCGAGAAGCATAAAGGCATGCGGTAAGATGTCTCCCGTCACCAGCATCCCCAGCCACCCAGGTCCCTTCTCACAGGTGACCACAGGTGTTCACTCCTCTGTGTGCTTTTGGAGACATTTTATCCACAGACAAACAAACAGTAATACAACACATATTTCCCCCTCCCCATAAAGCATATGGTAGTAAACTATGAACCCTATTCTACCCTTTGCTCTGCTCAATTAATAGAATGTCTTCAGGGTCATTCCATATCAATACTAAAGAAGTAAGTTAAAAAAATTTTTTTCGGGGTACTCTAATGTAGGACTAGGACATAATGTATTAATTCCCTAGTGGTGGGCATTTGGATTATCGTCAGTCTTGGGCTATTTGAAATATTTAAGACCAGGGACACCTGGGTGGCTCAGTCGGTTAAATGTCTGCCTTTGGCTCAGGTCATGATCCCAGGGTCCTGGGATTCAGTTGGGCTCCTTGCTCAATGGGAGCCTGCTTCTCCCTCCACCTGCTGCTCCCCGTGCTTGTGCTCTGTCTCTCTCTCTGACAAATAAATAAGGTCTTAAAAAAAAAGTTTTCCAAAAAAAAAAAAAACAAAAAAGGTTTCCTACAAGAAGGAGTAACCTCTATTTAAAAAGTTTTCCAAAAAAAAAAAAAAACAAAAAAGGTTTCCTACAAGAAGGAGTAACCTCTATTTAAAAAGAAAAAAATAAGCAAAACAAATAATTAAGTCCTATTCTTAAAATAAATTTCCTGGATCCGTGGGCCCCTAATTGTTCCCAGTCTACCTAGGAAGAGCTGTTTATTCCCACCCAAGTTAAAATTCATCATTAAAGTTTCCATTTAGACATTCCAATCCACTGTACCAGAGTCAGCCTGAGTCTTTGTGCCTGGTCTAGCTTAGACCGGGGCACCAAGGTCCCCCTTTCCTAAAGGGGATATCCTCAACCTTAGGCACAAAAGCCTTGATGCCATACAAAAGTGCCATCAAATTTGGCACCACCCCAAGCCAACTGTTAGCAGAGGTTAGCAGGAGAAATATGGGGAGAGATGCACCCCAGTCACAAGGGTCCAAGGGCTGGGGAGAGGTTGAGAGGGTATGCAGTTGATGAGTGATAGTTAGAGGGAGCTGGCCAATGAAAGGTAGCTGGGGTATGGCCAAGGAAGAATGGCCAAAAAGGGAGTGGCAGGGGTGACTGAGGAGGAGTGGCAAGGAGAGGAGACCAAGGGGAGTCCACCAGCTTACCAAGGTGTAGGTGTCCATCACTTCAGCCTTTTGGCTTGGGCCTGCCATGTTCCAGAACGGCTCCTCCAGTGAGGCCAGATTCCCCTGGGGGTCCGAGTCCTGGGGCTCCTGCTCTAACTTGTCAGGCAGCTGGTGGGCCCATGTCCTCAGGCCGTGAGGCTCCACTGCATCAACCCACCTCGGGCCTGGGGTTCCCCTGCCTGCTGGTGGTACCCTCAGGTTCAGGAACTCTACAGGTGGCGGGCTCCAGTCAATGGGGAACATGTCCCTGGCTGCATGCACCTTGGGCTTCTTTGACACCTTAGGTGTTAGAGCTGAGGTAGGACTGCTGCAGCGCCGGGTGGCATGGAGGAGCCCCTGGTGCAGGGGATGGTCGAAGCAGCTGCCCTTCAGGCTGGGCAACAGGATGGGCGTCCCTTCTTCCTGGCCCCCTATGAATAAGATGGAGTACTGTGGTATCCCCACTTACCCACCACCATCCTGGCCGCTGTGCCATGCTGGGTGAGGAGAGGAGGCAACTCAGGATTGATGTGGGCAGAATGCAAGCAGAATCCCTCAGCCATGGGTTGTCCACTCCCTCATGGCCATAAGCTTCAGAACGGCTCTACCTGTACATGTGAGAGACACCTACCTTTGTCCTGAGGAAGGGCTGGCAGAGTCTCCTCAGGCCTGGCCATCTGCAAACCACTGGACTTCCTGTCCTAGAAGGAACTGTCTGTCAGGTGAGGTGAGCTTCCAGAAGGAAGCTAAAGGCTCGGAAGCTCTAAGTTCCCTACAGAAGAGGGCCTGGGCCCACTGGTGCCCAGGATGGAAATCCCCCTCCAGCTCTACCCTAAGGACCAAGCACATGCATCATGAAGATCAAGTTGCTGGGGTGAAAGGGGCTCCAAGTGACCTTTCATTTCAAGGGTGTGATAGGCAAGTGTATGGACATCAACTTTTTTTTTTTTTTTTAAGATTTTATTTATTTATTTGACAGAGAGAGAGAGAGATCACAAGCAGGCAGAGAGAGAGAAAGGGAAGCAGGCTCCCTGCCAAGCAGAGAGCCCGACACAGGGCTCGATCCCAGGACCCTGAGATCATGACCTGAGCTGAGGGCAGTGTATCCCACTGAGCCACCCAGGCGCCCTGGACATGAACTTTTAAAAAAAACTTTTAGAGGGGTGCCTGGGTGGCTCAGTGGGTTAAGCCTCTGCCTTCGGCTCAGGTCATGATCTCAGGGTCCCGGGATCGAGCCCCATGTCGGGCTCTCTGCTCAGCGGGGAGCCTGCTTCCCTCCTCTCTCTGCCTACTTGTGATCTCTCTCTCTCTGTCAAATAAATAAATAAAATCTTCGGGGGAAAAAAAAAACTTTTAGAAAAGCAAACTAGCACAGCTCAACAGAAAAGTTGTATTGAGATGACATTCTGCATGCCTTGCTTCCTCAGTGTCACCCCATGAAAGAATGTTTGCTCATGAGGGGTAGGGCAGGGCTCTCTAGTCCTTGTCATTTTCCCAGAATCAGCACAGACACAGCACACAGTAGGACTTGGTGCATTTCTGTTGAACGAGTGAATGATTTAAAGATACCCAGGGCTGGCCCAACAAGCTTTCTCCTTAGGAACTGTCCATCTACAGCTAAGGAATACAGACACACACAGACATCGCTCATCATTTCAGGCTCAGGATCAGATGAACTGAAATGTACACAAAAGGCTAATATCTGAATGACATTAGGAAACAACGAATTACCAAAAACACAAACACTAACCCAACAAGGGTTTGGACCCCACAAAAGTGGAAGACATTCAAATCAATATGCCTATGAAATGTTCTTTGATCACAATGAAATCATTCAAAATTTAAAAATTTATAATAAATGCTGACAAGGCTGTGAGGAAATACATTGCTGCTGGTACTCTAAAATGGTCTTATTCTTTTTAGAGAGCACTCTCACTCTATCAGTATAAAAATAACTGCAAAAATGTTCATACCTGGGCGTAGGGAATCCCAGAAACCTGTCCCTCCACAAAAGCAATAATTAAGCTGACAAAACCTGTCAGAATTAACACTTCGAGAATTCTGGAATTTAGCAAGAAAATAAAAACAAGCAGGGAAAGGCTTAATGAAGAAAGAAGTTACTAAATTTCAGGAAAACGGTATTCTGGATTTTGAACTTAGACGGTGTACGTCCCCCACCCCCCAGTTAAGAGGCAGCTGTGGAGGCTATGTTCCTGGTTTGGCTTTCCTGGGGCCAGAGGGGGTAACACAAACTTCGTTCTCAGAGAACTGTGGTTGTATGTTTTGACCTGTATCCTGACTCCCTGGGGGGTCAACTCAGGATCTTACCTCTGTTTTCTCTCACTTGGAACTTTCACAGGGCTGAAGCGGCCTCCTGGGCACTTTGTTGAAAGCATTGAAAGGCAAGTCTACCAGCCACAACCACCTGGGGCAAGGGATAACGGGTGAGGCAAGCAGCAGGGAGTCTGAAGGGCCTGTAAAGGAAGAGGCTGAGGAAGGCGATAAACAGAGAAAAAAAGATTTTAAAAAGCTCCCACATAAACTAGAGTCCAAAAGGTCCTATGCACACCCAGGGCTAAAGCATGCTTAGGAAAAGACCTGAGAAGACAGTAAGTTTTAACCTCTGGCTGATCATTAGAATCCACATAAACCAGAAGTCAAGGATGGCCAAGGCTGAGTTGCATTAAGGTCTGCCTAAGCTTTGATGGAGTACACCACAGAACCAATCTGCAAAGATCAGAAGAGTTTTATTCTGCTGATGGTGGTGACATTTAAGGAATTTTCTAACAACTCACCAGTTAACACTAAGCTAAAGGAACAGTGATTTCAGCGATGTCATCCAGCAAAATGATAATGTCTTCATAAAAATAGTTTAGAAATGTCATTAAACAATCAACTATAACTCACAACAACCAGCAACAGCAAAGTCAGATGGGGGGGTGGGTAATCCTATTTCCAGAGCTACTGCATTATAATATCCAAAATGAACAATTTTCAACAAAAATTACAAGGCATGCAAAGAAACAACAAAGTCCATTCATAGACAAAAAAAGAATGAAAGAAACTGTTCCTGAGGAAGCCCAGGCATTGGACTTATTATACTAGACAAAAACTAGATAAAAACTTTAAATCAACTGTCTCAGATATGCCTAAGAACCAAAGCAAATGGTGAACAAAGAACTGAAAAAAAAAAAAAACAGAAGAGAATGAAGTCTCACCAAACAGAGACTATCAATGAAGATTTAAAAAGTTATAAAAAGGAGCCAGACAGAACTTCTGGACTTGAAAAGTACAAAAACTGAAATGAAAAACTAAGTAGAAGTCTTCAACACGAGATGCAGGTTAGCAGAAGAATCAGTGAACTTTTACAGAGGTTAACTGAGATGGTCAATTCTGAGGCACAGAATGAAAAAAGAATAAGATGAACAGAGCCTCAGAAACAAGTGGGACACCATTAAGCACATCAACATATGCATAGTAGGAGTTCCAGGAGTTGAGAGATGGAGATAGAGATGGTAGGGTGGAGGGGGACAGAAAGAACACTGCACTTCCAAAAAGCTCAGAAAACTCCAAGTAGGTTAAACTTAAAGGGATTCACACCTAAATACATCACAATCCAACTGTTAAAAACCAATGAGAGAATCTTAAAAGTAGGGAAAGAGAAGTGATTCATCACCTACAAGGGAGTTCTCAATATGATCAACAGTGATTTTTCACCAACCATGGAAATCAGCAGACAGGGAGGTGAAATATTGAAAATGCACAAAGACTACGGACCAAGAAGTCTGTATCCAATAAAACTAACCTCCCAAGGGGCGCCTGGATGGCTCAGTGGGTTAAGCCTCTGCCTTTGGCTTGGGTCATGGTCTCGGGTCCTGGGATCGAGCCCCACATCGGGCTCTCTGCTCAGCGGGGAGCCTGCTTCCCCCTCTCTCTCTGCCTCCCTCTCTGCCTACTTGTGATCTCTGTCTGTCAAATAAATAAAAAAATATTAAGACACACACACACACACACACACACACACACACACACACAAACTAACCTTCCAAAAAGGGGAAGATAAGGTATTCCCAGATAAACAAAGACTGGGAAAATTTGTTTCTAACAAATCTGCTCTGCCAGAAATACTAAACTAAATTCTTTAGGCTGAAGTGAAACTATATTAGAGAGTAACTTGAATCCATACAAAGCAAAAAGAACAGTGATAAAGGTAACTACCTGGGTATACATAAAAGATGGTATAAATGTGTGTCTGTGTGTTTAAAGGATAGCTATTTTTTTTAAAAAATATTTTATTTATTTATTTGACAGAGAGAGATCACAAGTAGGCAGAGAAGCAGGCCAGGGCAGGGGGAGCAGGCTCCCTGCTGAGCTGAGAGCCCCATGTGGGGCTCGATCCCCGGACCCTGAGATCATGACTTGAGTCAAAGGCAGAGGCTTAACCCACTGAGGCACCCAGGTGCCCCTAAATATTGTTTTTACTTATAACTCTTTTTCTCCTGATTTAAAGGACAACTGGATAAAGCAATAATTACAAGTCTGTCTTGATGGGTGCACAACGTCTAAAGATATAATTCATATGACAACAACGGCACAAAGGACGGGGTGGGAATAGAACTATAAGTTCTATATAAGTATATATAGTATATATATATACAAATATATATATACACACACACACTATATAAGTATAAAATTTTGTATCTTACTGAAATTAAATTGGTATTAATCTGAACTAGACTGTGAACTATGTAGAATTTATAGGTAAATAAAACAGGCAAGCACTACCATATTTTTGGTTTCTAACTCTTTTTTCCCCTATATGATTTAAAATGTGATTTTTTTCCCTATGTGATTTCAAAGACAAATGCATAAAATGAAAATTATATATCTATGTTAATGAGAACACACAATTAATGTTCAAAGATATAATTTGTGACAATAAAAACATAAAGGGGGAATGGAATTGTATAGGAGCAGAGTTTTTGTATACTATTGAAGCTAAATTGAAGCTAATTCAAGCTAGTTTGTAAAATTTAAATTATAAATTATAATCTGCAGGATAACCACTAATAAAATAACCAGCAAATATACAGAAAAGGAAATGAAGAAGGAATAAAAATGGTACAGTAGCCCAAAAAAACAAACAAACAGGGTGCCTGGGTGGCTCAGTGGGTTAAGCCTCTGCTTTCGGCTAGAGTCGTGATCCCAGGGTCCTGGGATTGAGCCCCAAATCCAACTCTCTGCTCAGCAGGGGGCCTGCTTCCCCCTCCCCCTCTGCCTGCTTCTCTGCCTACTTGTGATCTCTGTCAAATAAATAA
Source organism: Mustela lutreola (assembly GCF_030435805.1). Classification (NCBI taxonomy): domain Eukaryota; kingdom Metazoa; phylum Chordata; class Mammalia; order Carnivora; family Mustelidae; genus Mustela; species Mustela lutreola. Next base: position 70,326,392 of record NC_081298.1, read on the forward strand.
ATGAAATATTAAAAAAAAAAGAAATTACAAAAGGACAAAGAAAACCATGATATATTGATGTAAGACTCATTCACCAAGAAGACATAATGATTATAAACATACATGCACAAAAAAAGAGAGCTTCGGCAGGGTTGAAGGGTGAAACAGTTATAAACTGATAGTTGGAAGAATTCATTATCCTACTTTCAATAATGTAAACAGACAGACGATCAAAAGAAAACAAAGGACTTCTACACCACCATGAACCAACTAGACATAACAGGCATCTACAGAACTCTTCACTCTGTAACAGCAGTGTATACATTCTTTGTGAGTAACATGGAATTTTCTTCAGGATAGATCATATGTTAGGCTGCAAACAAGTCTCATGCATACAAAATTACAGACAGCCTCGAAACAATTTTGAAAAGGAAAAATAAAGTTGGGAGACTCAAACTTCCTGATTTCTAAACCTACTACAAACGCATAGTAATCAAAACAGTGTGGTATTAGCATAAGGGTAGACATATCATATCCCTTATAAGGGTATCTTTCCTGGTCACAATAGAAACTAGACATTAAAAAAAAAAAGAAAACTGGGAATTTCACGAATATGTAGAAATAAGACAACAAAATCTTAAACAACCAATAGATCAAGGAAGAAATCATAAGAGAAATTAAAAAATACTTAGAGGTAAGTGCAAACAAACAATATACCAAAATGTAAAGGATACAATGAAAGCAGTTCTCCCAGAAAAACTCATAGCTCTCAAATGTCCATCAACCACTGAGTGGATAAATAAAATGTGGTTGGGACGCCTGGGTGGCTCAGTCGTTAAGTGTCTGCCTTAAGCTCAGGTCATGATCCCAGGGTCCTGGGATCGACCCCCGCATAGCTCCCACTCCCCCTGCTTGTGTTCCCTCTCTCACTGAGTCTCTCTCCATCAAATAAATAAATAAAATCTTTAAAAAAATGTGGTATAGCCATAAAATGGAGTATTATTGAGCCTATGTTAAGAAAGACATTAAAGCAGTAACCTAACTTTACACTGTAAGGAAAAGAAAAAGCAAAGCAAACTCAAAGTCTGCAGAAGGAGGGAAATAATAAAGGTGGGGAGGAGGTGCGCCTGGGTGGCTCAGTGGGCCCTCAGTGGGAGCACCTGGGTGACTCTGCCTTCGGCTCAGGTCATGGTCTCAGTGTCCTGGGATTGAGCCCCACATTGGGCTCTCTGCTAAGCAGGGAGCCTGCTTTCCCCTTTCTCTCTGCCTGCCTCTCTGCCTACTTGTGATCTCTCTCTCTGTGTCAAATAAATAAATAAAATCTTAAAAAAAAATAAAGATCAGAAGGAAAACAAAAGAAGTAGAGAATAGAAAAAACAATAGAGATAGTCAATAAAGCCAAAATTGGTTCTTTGAAAAGACCAACGAAGTTGACAAACCAAACTAGACTGACTAAGAAAGAGAGGAACACATATTACTAAAATCAGAGATGAAAGCGCAGACATTACTATCAACCTTAGAAATAAAAATGATTAAAAGGGAGAATATGATGAATAGCTCTACACAAATTAGGCACCCTAGATGAAATGGACAAATAATATATTGAGGATTAAATTTAGCGAAGTTTAAACTTTAAAAATGACAACATTGTGGAAGAAGACACAAATTAATGGAAAACATTTTGCATTTGTGGATTAGAAGGCTCAACATCACTAAGATGGTAAAACTCCCTGAAGTGGTCCACAAAACCAATGCATCCCTGTCAAAATCCCAAAGGCTTTTTTTTTTTTTTTTTGAAAGAAATGGAAAAAGTGATCCCAAAATGCATACAAAATCACAGACAACCTTGAAACAATTTTGAAAAGGAAAAATAAAGTTGGGACACTCAAACTTCCTGATTTCTAAACCTACTACAAATGCATAATAATCAAAACAGTGTGGTATTAGCATAAGGGTAGACATATCATATCTAGGTCATATATCAATGAACTAGAACTAGTTCATATCAGTGAACTAGAACTGAGATTCCAGAAATAAACACATACATCTATGGTCAATTGATTTACAACAAAGATGCTAAGATCATTTGATGGAGAAAGAAGAGTCCAACAAAAGGTATTAGGAGAACTGGACATCCACATGCAAAAGAAAGACACTAGATCCTTGTCTCACCTGACACCACACACAATAATTAACTCAAAATAAATGGATAACTGAGGGGCACCAGGGTGGCTCAGTTGAGTGTCCAACTCTTGGTTTCAGCTCAGGTCATGATCTCAGGGTTGTGGGATCAAGCCCTACGTTGGGCTCTGTGCTCAGCATGGAATCTGAACCTTTCCTCTCCCCTCCCTTCCCCTCTACTCCTCCACCCCCGCTCAAATAACTCACTCAAATAACTCCTCCCCCCACTCTCTCTCAAATAAATAAATAAATAAATTCTTTAAAAAAAATCCCTAAATGTAGCATTAGAACTATACAACTCTGAGAAGAAAACACAGGAGTAAATCTTCACAACTCCAGGTTGGGCAATGGTTTCCTGGATATGATATCAAGAGCACAGGCAACAACAACAACAAAATAGATATTCTGGATTTCATCAGAATTTAGAACTTTTGTGCTTCAAAGGTTAGGTGAAGAAAATGAAAAGACAATCTACAGGGTGGAACAAAATATTTGCAAATTATACAAATCTGAGAAGAGCCTAGTATCCAGAATACATGAAAAACGTACAACTCAACAACAAAAAGACAAAAAAAAAAAAAAAAACCCACCCCCAAACCCGGTTAAAACATAAGCAAGAGATTTAAATGGGCATTTTCAAAAAAATCTATACAAATGGCCAAAAAACACATGGAAAGATGCTCAGTGTCATTGGGCACTTTACTAGGGAAGTGCAAATCAAAACTATAATGAGACACCACTTCACACCCACTAGAATGGCAATCGATCAATCAATCAGTCAATCAATAACTAGTGTTGGTGAGGACTAGAGAAAGTGGAGACCTCACCCACTACTGGTAAGAATGTAAAATGGTACAGCCACTGTAGAGAAGAGTCTGGAAATTCCCCAGTAAGTTAAACACAGAGTTACCATATGACCAGCAATTCCACTCCTAGGTATATACCCAAAAGAAATAAAAATAGGTATTCAGACAAATCCTTGCACATGATTGGTCATAGTGGCACTACTCACACAGCCAAAGGTGGAAACCGTGCAAATGTCCACCAACTACCGAACAGATACATAAAATGTACCATAGCCATAAGATGGAGTATTATCAAATCACAAAAAAGAATGAAACACTGATACATGCTGTAATAATGTATAAACCTTAAAATCATTGTGCTTAGTGAAAGAAGGCAGACACAAAAGGTCTCATATCGCATATGACTCTCTGTATATGAAATGCCCAGAATAGGCAAATCCATAGGGAAAGTAGATTAGTGGTTGCCAGGAGCTGGGTGCTGGGGTGTGAGGGGAAGTGGGGGGGGAGTAAGAGGGAATAGCTGCTTGATGGGTACAAGGTCTCCTTTTCGGATGATGAAGACATTCTGGAACTCGACAGTGCTGATGGTTGCACAACACTAAATGCCCCTCATTTTAAAGTGATTAAATGGCAAATTTTATGCTATGTGTATTTTACCACAAGAAAGGATAAATAGATATATAAATTATCCATGCAGGGAAAAGTACATGTGCACTAATGTCAAGTAAGCAGAGGACAACACATCTTGGGAGAAATCATGGATTAGAAAGAGAAAAGGACTTAGAGGTACATGAAATAACCACATTAAGTAAAGGATTTATGGTTTGTAATTTTTGTACCATGGCCAAAATAATATTCTAATTCTGTGCTTATCTAAGTACTGAAGGGCGGCATCAGATGCTTCTAGTGAGATAAGGATTTGCTAAAAATGATCCTCTGTCCCGGTTCTGACAACTTGTCCTCCTTTGGGCCTTCAGGAAGGTGTTGCCCATGACTGCCCATCTTTCCATTCACCAGTGGCATTTGTTTCTGTTTTTTTTTTTTTTAACCTTAAAAAATTACCAGTTTCTTTTCCTTCTATACCCTCTTTTCCTTCCAGTCCTTCCTGAACATTGCTTCTGATTCAACCTTCCCAGATCTAGGATATCAACTCAACTGTGTAACGTCCTCTGCTCGGAAGCCATAGCCAGGCAAAGGTGGAGCAGGGTTCTTCAGAGGGTGATGAAAATATTCCGCATTGTCATGACAGTTGTTACTCAAACTACATACATTTATCTTATTGGATTAGGACCCATCCTCAGTGAACTCATTTAGTCTTAAATACCTCTACAAAGGCCTTATTTCCAAATATAGTCACATTCTGAGGTGGTTAGGACTTCAACATATGAATTTTAGAGGGTCAATTTATCCCATAATAGTGTATTTGCTGGCAACAGCCTTGTACTCCATAGAAGGTGGAGGCTGGTGGTGAGGGCCTCTGAAAACATTAAAAAGCCTTTCTGTGTATCAAAAAGGGTGATGCTGGAAGTCCAAGGGCTTTTTGCTTGTTTCTGATTTGTATGCGAATTTGTGGCCAACACAGTCATGACCTGAGCGTGATCACAGAGTCATCAGCTCAAGCAACCAAAGCTTGTGTGTGACATTCTACCCAAACTCTCAATGTGTAAGTGGGATTTCAGGTAAATATTGGCAAAATAAATTGCCCTTGTAACCAGAAGTATCTGAAAAGCTGTTTGATCCATAAATAATGACTGTGGTGGGACATGCCTCTGTTCCTGAAGGTGTTAGAAGACTAAGGCTTGTTTCCGTCAGACCTGTGGAGGATGAGAAACATGTAGAGAGAAGGAATGTTAGCACAGTGATCCCACCTTCAGCTTTCTTATGGAAGCACACAGCTAAGATGGTCAGTAGCAAAGTTGGCAAAATCCTACGAATGTTAAATAGCAATAAGATATTTCCTTGGCTTATTGATCATACAAGGAAGAGGGCTTTAGGAAATAGCCTGGCAGTTCCTCCAACTTAGCAAAGTTGGCAAAATCCTACGAATGTTAAAGAGCAATAAGATATTTCCTTGGCTTATTGATCATACAAGGAAGAGGGCTTTAGGAAATAGCCTGGCAGTTCCTCCAATGGTACCATATGACCCATCAATTCCATTCCTAGGTATACACAAGAAATGAAAACATATGTCCAGGGGTGCCTGGGTGTCTCAGTGGGTTAAGCCTCTGCCTTCGACTCTGGTCATGACCTCAGGGTCCTGGGATTGAGCCCCTCATTGGGCTCTCTAATTAGCAGGGATCCTGCTTCCCCCACCCCCACACACTCTCTGCCTGCCTCTCTGCCTGCTTGTGATCTCTGCCTGTCAAATAAATAAATAAAATCTTAGAAAAATATATATGTCCACATAAAATTTTATCCATGAATAATCCAGCAGCATTATTCATAATAGCCCAAAAAGGGAAAACAACCCAAATGTCTATTGGCTGTTCAGAAGATGGGCAAAATGTGACATATCCATATAATGGAGTATTACTCAGCTATAAAAAAAGAATGCAGTGCTGGGGCACCTGGGTGGCTCAGTGGATTAAGCCGCTGCCTTCGGCTCGGGTCATGATCTCAGGGTCCTGGAATCGAGTCCCGTATCGGGCTCTGTGCTCAGCATGGAGCCTGCTTCCTCTTCTCTCTCTCTCTGCCTGCCTCTCTGCCTACTTGTGATCTCTCTCTGTCGAATAAATAAATAAAATCTTTAAAAAAAAAAAAAAGAATGCAGTGCCAACTCACGTCACAACATGGAATGTTTCCACAACTTGGAAACATCACACTAAGTGAAAGAAGCCCAATTCATAAAACCATATCCTGTGTGGTTCCATTTACAGAAAATGTCTAGAATGGGCAAATCCAGCAGATTAGGGCTGGGAGAGAAGAGGAAAGTTGGTGTGTGTGTGTGTGTGTGTGTGTGTGACAGCTAAGGGACGCAGGGTTTATTTCTGGAGTGATGAAAGTGTTCTAAAATTGACTGTGGGGATGGTAGCACAGCTCTATCAATTGTACACGGGTATGTGGGTGAGTTGTATGGTATGTGAGTTGTATCGTTGTATCTCGGTAAAGCTGTTTTCTTAAAAAAGAAAGTCTGAGGGGCGCCTGGGTGGCTCAGTGGGATAAAGCCTCTGCCTTCGGCTCAGGTCATGATCCCAGGGTCCTGGGATCGAGCCCCGAATTGGGGGGGGGGGTCTCTGCTCAGCAGGGAGCCTGCTTCCCTTTCTCTCTCTCTGCTGCCTCTCTGCCTACTTGTGATCTCTGTCAAATAAGTAAATAAAATCTTAAAAAAAAAAAAAGGAAAGTACAAGGTAAGTAAAACTGAAGATCCATGCTGATGCCAACCTTCCAAGAGGACAAAGGACTACAGCATCAGGAAGCTGGAAAACCTGCTGAAAGCTGCTCCCATTGTTGATGCTAACCAAGAAGCAAGAAGGAAAAGAAAAAACAAAGTATAAAAAGTATCACTAAAATCTCCCAATGATACTCTCTTTACTTGATAATGCCTTCTGAGAATACAGGGTAGGGGTGGGGAGTGGGGGGTGGGTTAAGTCTACTCTTTAAAAACCCTTTTCTTTGGGGGAAACTTAAAGCGTCCCAAGATGAGTCTGGAACATTTGCCAAAGACAAGAAAACCACCCTACCCAAGCAAATGCTGCAGTGTTCAGAAATCCCCAGAGACGGTAAAATATAAAAAGACTCAGAAACCGCTGAGGCATTGAGACCAAATCCCTGCAGAACTGGGGAGGGTGGGAGGGAAGGATATTTTCTCCCTTTCCAGCGGTTTCTTTTCTGAGCACAAGTGCATTCTATGTCCTCCTGACGATGCAGAACCCGCTGAGTGTGGAAACACAACCCTGGTCTTTGTTCCACTCTGGAGTGGACGGCTTTTGCCATCCCAGCTTTGGCTGGTCCTCCAGATCATGAAAAGCAGCCCACTCTGGTTTCCGAAAGTTCAGCAGGTCACTGCTCCAGATGGAGCACAAGACAGAGGAGCGCTTTAAAGTTACAAAAGAGGAGTAAATGTGTCATTGCTGCCTGAGGAAACGTACAATTTCTCAGCCCCTCTTCTTCATCTGCACAATACTTCGTGTATTTTTATCACGCTGATGACTTGGTTCCTCTTGAGTCACTTAAGTGCACAGATGAAGCCTTGTCTCTGTATCCCAGCGCCCAGACCGGGGGCCAGCACAGAACAGATTCTCAGAAAACGGTGGTTGACACTACTTGACATTTATCTGTGCTTCAGTCCGCCTGGGCTGCCGTAATGAAACGCAGGCAGTCCTCAGAGATATTGTGGGTTCTATTCTGGACCACTGTGATACAGTGACTATTGCATTAAAGTGAATCCAATGGGTTTTTCTGGTTTCCCAGGGGATCAAAAAGTCATGTTTACACTATAGTGCTATCTATTAAATGTGCAATAGCACAGTGTCTGAAAAAAAAAAAAAAAAAACAATGTCCAGACTTTGGTTACAAGATATTTCCTGCTAAAAACTGGTAACTGAGCTTTCAGAAAGTTCGTTGTTTTGCTGGTGGAGGGTCTTGCGTCAATGTTGATGGCTGCTGACTGATCAGAGTGGTGGTTGCCGAAGGCGTGGGAGGCTGTGGCAATTTCTTAACATAAGGTAACAGTGAAGTCAGCCTCATCAGTTGACTCTTCCTTTCACGGACTATTTCTCTGCAGCATGCAATGCTGTTTGATAGCATTTTACCCATAGTAGAACTTCTTTCAAAATTGGATACTCGCATACTTCCTCTCAAAGGAAGAATTCCTCTTTTCTGCTTCTTCGATGGTAAGTTAATGTAATATTCCAAATCCATTGTGGATGTCTCAAAAATCTTCACATTGCTATCGCCAAGACTAGATTCTACCTCAAGAAACTACTTCCAGGACACCTGGGTGCCTCAATGGGTTAAAGCCTCTGCCTTTGGCTCAGGTCATGATCTCAGGGTCCTGGGATCGAGCCCCGCATCGGGCTCTCTGCTCAGCGGGGAGCCTACTTCCCCGCCCCTCTCTCTGCCTGCCTCTCTGCCTACTTATGATCTTTGTCTGTTAAATAAATAAATAAATAAATAAAAAGAAACTACTTCCTTTGCTCATCATTAAGAAGGAACTTCTCATCCTTTCAAATTTTTTTTTTTAAAGATTTTATTTATTTATTTGACAGAGAGAAATCACAAGTAGATGGAGAGGCAGGCAGGGAGAGAGAGAGAGGGAAGCAGGCTCCCTGCCGAGCAGAGAGCCCAATGCGGGACTCAATCCCAGGACCCTGAGATCATGACCTGAGCCGAAGGCAGCGGCTTAACCCACTGAGCCACCCAGGCGCCCATCCTTTCAAATTTTTAAGATGGGAAGCAATCTATCCCATCTTCTAATTGTTTTTTTTTTTTTTTAAAGATTATATTTATTTATTTGACAGAGAGAGATCACAAGTAGGCAGAGAGGCAGGCAGAGAGAGAGAGAGGAGGAAGCAGGCTCCCCGCCGAGCAGAGAGCCCAATGCGGGACTCGATCCCAGGACCCTGAGATCATGACCCGAGCCGAAGGCAGCGGCTTAACCCACTGAGCCACCCAGGCGCCCCTAATTCTGGTTTTCTTGCCATTTCCACCTCATCTGTAGTTACTTCCTCATAGAAGTCTTGAACCCCTCAAAGTCATCTTTGGGGGTTGGAATTGACTTCTTCCAAACTCTTGGTAGAGTTGATCTTTTAACCTCTTCCCATGCATCACTAATGTTCTATGGATTATAGAATGACGAATCCTTTCCAGAAGGTCTGCAATTTACTTTGCCCAGATCCATCAGAGGAATCATTGTCTATGCATGGCAATGATAACCTTAAAAAATGTATTTCTTATGTAATAGGACTTAAAAGTCAAAATTACTCCTTGATCCATGGGCTGCCAAATGGATGTTAAGTTTGAAAACATTAATCTCACTGATCATCTCCATTGAAACTCTTGAGTGACCAGGTGCATTGTCACTGAGCAGTTTTTTTTTTTTTTTTTAAGATTTTTAAAAAAAATATTTTATTTATTTATTTGACAGAGAGAGAGATCACAAGTAGGCAGAAAGTCAGGCAGAGAGAGAGGGGGGAGCAGGCTCTCCGTTGAGCAGAGAGCCTGACGTGGGGCTCAATCCCAAGACCCTGAGGCCACAACCTGAGCCGAAGGCAAAGGCTTAACCCACTGAGCCACCCAGGCGTCCCCTTAGCAGTAATATTTTAAAAGAAATCTTTGTTTCTGAGCAGCAGAAAGGGTTGACACACTGGGTTTAAAGCGTTTAGTACACCTTGTTGTAAACAAATGTGCTGTCACTCAGGCTTTGTTGTCCCATTTCTAGAGCACAGGCAGAGTAGATTTGGCAAAATTATTATTTTTTTAAAGATTTTATTCATTTATTTGACAGAGAGAGATCACACATAGGCAGAGAGGCAGGCAAAGAAAAGGGGGGGAAGCAGGCTCCCCCACTCAGCAGAGAGCACGACATGGGGCCCGATCCCAGAACCCTGAGATCACCACCTAAGCCGAAGGCAGAGGCTTAACCCACTGAGCCACCCAGGTGCCCCAATTTGGCAAAATTCTTAAGGGTCCTAGGATTTGGGGGAATGGTAAATGAGCAGCGGCTGCAACTTAAAACCACCAGCAGCATTAGCCTCTTACAAGAGTGCCAGCCTGTCCTTTGAGGCTTTGAAGCCAGGCATTGACTTCTCCTCTCTATGAAAGTCCTGGATAGACTCTTTTTCCAGTAGAAGGCTGTTTGTCTACATTGAAAATCTCTTCTCTTCTCGATCCTCCATCTTCTGGATGACTTGCTGCAGCTTCTCCATCAGTATGTGCTGCTTCACCTTGCATTTGGATGTCATCGTGATGGCTTCTTTCCTTAAACCTCATGAACCAGTCTCTGCCAGCTTCAGACTTTACTTCTGCAGCTTTCTCACCGCTCTCAGCCTTCACAGAATGGAAGAGAGTTACGACCTCGCTCTGGATTAGGCTTTAGTTTAAGGGAATGTTGTGGATGGTTTGATCAGACTTTCTCCAGATTACTGATAGGCTCTTTCACTTTCTTCCTGGAGCAGCAATTTAAATTTCCTTCCAGAACCCTTCCTTCACATTCACCACTTGGCTGTTTTGGAGCTTTTGGCCTGTCTTGGCTTTGGACACGCCTTCCTCACTAGACTTAAACATTCCTAGCTTTGATTTAAAGTGAGGGACGTGCAACTACTCTTTTCACTTGAACTCTCAGAGGCCATTAAAAGGTTATTAATTGGCCTAATTTCAATATTTCTGTGTCTCGGGGCACGTGGATGGCTCAGTGGGTTAAAGCCTCTGCCTTAAGCTCAGGTCATGATCCCAGGGTCCTGGGATCCAGCCCTGCATCAGGCTCTCTGCCTGCTTGTGATCTCTGTCAAATAAATAAATAAAATCTTAAAAAAATATTTCTTTGTCTCAGGGAAGAGGGAGGCCTTAAGGAGAGAGAGGGAGAGAGATGGGGGAATGACTCGTTTATGGAATAGTTAGAGCACACGTAACATTTGTTGTTTGTTTGCCATCTTATGTGGGTGAGGTTCAAGGAGCCCAAAACAATTACAAGAGTTACACTGAAGATCACTGATCACCATAACAAATATAGTAATAATAAAGTATGAAATACTATGAAAATTATCGGACTATGACACAGAGGCACAAAATGAGCAAATGCTCTTGGGAAAATGGCCCCAGTAGAATTATTAAATGCAGGGTTGCCACAAACCTTTAATTTGTAAAAAAATTCATTATCTGTGAAGCACAATAATGTGCAATAAAATAAAGTATGCCTGTACCATGGACTCGGTGGCTTAAACAACAGATTTATTTCTCATAGTTCTGGAGGCTGAAAGTCCAAAACGGAGGTGCTGGCAAAATAGGCCTCTTTCTGAGCCATTTCTCATGGTTTGTGGGAGACTACTCACCTGCTGTGTTCACATGACCTCTCTTTGGTGTGCTTGTGGGAGAGAGAGACAGATTGTGTGTGCTGGCTTCTTCCTCTTATAAGGATACTAATCCTATCATGGGGTCCCACTGTCAAGGCCTCCTCTAACCTTAATTACCTCCCATAGGCACCATCTCTAAATACAATCATATTGTGGGTTACAACTTCAGTGCATGAATTTGGGGAAAGACACAATTCAATCCATACTGACATGCAATATACCACGCATCACTGCACTACAGGTAAATCAAATTAATCACTTTAAAGAAAACTTGCGTACAGAAAAGTATACCAGGGTAAGAATATAGCTAGATGAATTTTCACCAAGTGAACACCCCAGGAAACCATGGCCAGAAAAAAAAAAAGACGGCATATACTAGCACCCCACAGTCCTCTCCATGTTCCCTTCCAGTCAGCATGCCACCCTCTGCCCCCTACACAAGACTAAACACCACAGATTTGTTTTGTCTGGGTTTTGAATAATGCATAAATGGAATCACACATGATGGATTCTTTTTTTTTTGGTCTGGCTTCTTTTGTCCAGTGTTATGTTTGTGTGTGTTCATCTTCATTGTTGTGTGGTATTCTGTTCCATGAATACAGGCTTAACTCATTTGTTGGAAGACATCTTCACTGTTTCCAGTTTTTCACAATTATGAATAATGCACTATAAATGTTGTTATACTTGCCTTTTGTACACACACTCACATACCCAATCACACACATTTTTAATGGGAGTGCACTGAGGTGTCAACCTGATGGGTCACAGGAATAGCTTTGCTCATTTATGGTAGATAAGTTCAGAGTTTCAAGGTGGTAGTATGAATTTACACTCTGTATGCCATTTGCCAGTTCTTCTCATCCTACCCTTGCCAACACTTGAGACTGCCAGTCTTTGAAATGTTTACCATTCTAGTAGGTAGGTACTGGTTTCTCATCGCATTTTTTATTATAAATTTTCATTTTCCTGCTTCTAATAGGATTGGACATTTTTTTTTCATATGGTGTTGTCTGCCTGCATATCTTATTTTATAAAGTATCTGTTGCCCAATTTCTACTGAGTGTTCCTTAATATTTTTTGGCCTGTGGGCATTCTTGTATATTCTCAGGGTGAACCCTGTCAGTTTTATGTGTTATAAATATTTTTCTCCTGTTGTATGGCTTAACTTTTTACTCTCTTAATAGTAGGTCTTTAAAGAAAAAATCTTAAGTTCAATGTAATCTAATTTATCAACATTTTCTTCTATGATTAATGTGTTCTGTGTCCTGTTTAAGAAATTGTCTCCATCCCAAAGTCATGACATATTCTCATGTCAAGTTTTTGAATTTTTATTATTTTATAATTCACATTTGGATCTATAATCCTCACAAGACACATTTTAATTTTTATTGATGTGTAACTTTCAGAAGGTGCACAAATCTTAACTATTTAGCTTGATGAATTTATACACATATATACAAAAGTATAAATAGTTGACTTTTAAACAACATAGGCTTGAACTACATGGGTCCACTTAGAAGTGAATTTTTTCTGTAAATACAGTACAGCACTATAGATTTTCTCTTGTGATTTTCTTTTTTTTTTTAAGATTTTTAAAATTTATTTATTTGACAGACAGAGATCACAAGTAGGCAGAGAGGCAGGCAGAGAGAGAGGAGGAAGCAGGCTCCCTGCTGAGCAGAGAGCCCTATGTGGGGCTCGATCCCAGGACCCTGAGATCATGACCCGAGCCCAAGGCAGAGGCTTTAACCCACTGAGCCACCCAGACACCCCTCTCTTGTGATTTTCTTAACATTTTCTTTTTTCCAGCTTACTTCCTTGTAAGAAAACAGTAGATGATACACATAACATACAAAATATATATTAATCGATGGTCTACGTTCATGGTAAGGCTTCCAGTAAACAAAAGGCTGTGAGTAATTAAATTTTTAGGGAGTCAAAAGTTATATATGCAGATTTTCAACTGTGCAAGGAGTTGATGACTGAACCCTTATGTTGCTTAAGGGTCAACTTGTATATGTGTGTCTATGTGTCTGTGTGTGTCTAGGTGTGTGTGTGTGTAACTACGCAGATACTGAACATCTCTCACACCCTGGAGGGATCTCTCATACCTTTTTCCGTCAATAACCCCCAAAGGTAACAAGACCCTGCCTGTAACACCATCAACTGTTTTGCCTGTTTTTGAGCCTTATATGCATGGAAGCGTATATCTGGTGCTCTTTTGTATCTGATTATAATTTGCTCAACATCACAAAAGTGAGATTCATCCACATTGCTGCATGTTGTAACTCTTTGCTCATTTCCATTACTGTAGAGAATCCCATCATATGAATGCCTCACAACTTATTTATCCACTCTCCTGATGGACATGTGGATTGTTTCTTATTTCAGGCTATTATGAATAAAGTTGCTATGAATATTCTTGTGCATGTCTTTTGAAGGATATAAATACTCATTTCAGTTGACTGTCTACCAGGATACACAAAATTTTGAAGTTACCATACTACAAAAGCCATTTAGATCTGTCAAGTTCTCCCTGCCAAGTATGTATAGCATATTTAAAAAAAATATTTTTATTTATTTGACAGACAGATCACAAGTAGGCAGAGGCAGGCAGAGGGAGAGGAAGGGAAGCAGGCTCCCTGCTGAGCAGAGAGCTTGATGTGGGGCTCGATCCCAGTACCCTGGGATCATCACCTGAGTTTAAGGCAGAGGCTTTAACCCACTGAACCACTCAGGCGCCCCTGTATAGCATATTTTAATTGCTCCCCCATCCATAATTCTTATAAGAAAAAAGTGAAGACCTTTTCTACTTCTTTGAAATAATTTCATACCCCAAATTGCAAAAACCACACAAAAAATGTCCATATACTCTGCATCAAAATTCCCCTATGTCAACATTTCACTATATTTGGTTTATCATTAATTATCGCGTGTGTGTGTGTGTGTGTAGGTGTATGGTCTTGACAATTTTTTTAAAGATTTTTTTTAAGGTTTTATTTATTTGACAGATCGAGATCACAAGTAGGCAGAGAGGCAAGCAGAGAGAGAGGGGGAAGCAGGCTCCCCGCTGAGCAGAGAGACTGATGCGGGGCTCAATCCCAGGACCCTGAGATTATGACCTGAGTGGAAGGCAGAGGCTTAACCCACTGAGCCACCCAGGGGCCCCTGGTCTTGACACTTTTGAAGAGTATTGGCCAGTTACTTTGTAGACTCTATAAATTTGGGTTTGCGTGACATTTCCTCATGATTAGGTTCAGGTTATATGTTTGGAGCAGGAATACACAGATGTGAGATGTGCTTTTCTCAGTACATCGTATCAGAAGGCACACTGCCGTGATTTGTCCCATTACTGCTGCTGTTAATTTTAATCACTAGGTTAAGGCAGGCTCTGCCAGGTTTCTCCACTGTAATACCACTATTTTTCCCTTTGTTATTAATCAGTGTCTTAAGGGAAATGCTTTGAGATTATGTAAATATCCTGTCTCTCGTCCTACTTTCATTTCCTAGTTTTACCATCCATTGATGATTCTTTTTAAAATGTTTAATTCCAGGATAGTTAACATACAGTGTTATTCCAGTCATGATTCTTGCCTGAAATAATTTTTATGGAAGTAGGTAAAAACTAGTTTTGGCTTTTAATACCTTCAAGTTTTTCAAAAAATCTTACAGCGATAATCAGGGTTTGTCACAAATCCAACTGAAATCCAGAAGCTCACCAGACATTTATCCATAAAAATACCCCCAAAGTCACCTTAAGAGATTAAAACCACCCCCCCCCCCAAAAAAAAAGCAAACTGGTGATGGCAGTGGCAGCATTTTCTAGCAAAGTGCAGCCACCCCCTGGGAGCCTAAGAGTCAGCCAAAGAATACAGAAAAGGAACTCTACTCAAAGTCCTCACTTCTGTACAAACCACCCCGAGACCATCTTGGTGCAGGCTGAGAAAAGATGTTTTGCATGTTCAAAGCATCTCATTCTAGAAGGAGCACCTTGGTCCGCCAGGGTGGGAATGGGGAACCAGGGTCAAGTCCTGCAGATCCTGAGGGCCCCTGGAGTTCAGCCTGTGTCTTCCCTGGAGATGAAGCAGAAGGTGAACTTTGCCCTTTTGTTTCCAGGAGAGTCTCATTCACCTTCCTAGCTTTCCTGAGGCTGGGACCTGCTCACCTGCTTAGGCAGCAGACCCAGCAAAATCAATCCATAGAGATCCTAATATACTGTGGGTTAACTAGTGAGGCTCTCTGGGAGCCAAGTCACCAAGTACGTTGACATATTAGCAGATTCCGATTTATAAATGGATGAAGTCCCAAAAGCTCATTCTGTGAGCCAAGGGTGAGAAATAATGGTCTCAGTAGGTTAGCTCCCCAAATCAATAACTCAGAGAACAGTTGCACAGAGGACTGAGGGCTGAGAAGACAACCTTCACTTAGAACATGATCCCTGCAAGATGAAGACTTTGACTCAAGCACCAGGAAGACAACCTGCTTCAACTTGTGCAGTGCAGTTTTACTCAGTAAGATGCAACTTAGATGCAACAATGCATCAAGCATTGTGCTGAGTCCAGGAAACCCAAGGGTGGGTAAGACATGGCCTCTGTCTTTGAGGGGCTTATAGCAATGGGAAGTTTCTGCCAGCAGTAGACCCAAGGTCACCAAGACTCCAATGGATGGTGGGGCATGGATCCACAGTCCCAAGAGGTGTATTCAGACTGGTTGGTCATGAGCAGTCTGAAGGGTGAGGGCTGCCTGCCCAGTGGGCAGCTAAGCTTGGCTGCTACAAAGCACATTTCTCTCAATCTACCAGTGGTTATATGCTGGTCCAATATTACCAGGAAAGGAGAACGATCCACCAGCTGTTTCTTTTCTCTCTGACCCATAAAGTAATACAGCTTTCAGACCTGTTCCTGTTGTTCCAGCTTTTATCAACCCCTTCCTTTGTGTCCCTTAAACACATTAGCATATAAAAGGTCATCTTTTCTGCCTGAGTCTCCAACTCTGAATCCTGCAATTGCTGGACCAAGGCCACAGCAGGCTATAATACTTCTGGGATGCCAGAATTTTAAGAGCATCATGCCTTTCTTCTTCTTCTTTTTTTTTTTTTTCCACAAAGATTTCATTTTTAAGTCATCTCTATACCCAACATAGGGCTTGAACTTAAAACCCTGAGATCAAGAGTTGCATCCTTTAACGACTGAGCCAGCCAGGTGCCCCAAGCACCATGACTTTCTATGCCACCAAGAAAGACAAAAAGCTGCCAAGTGAACAGTGACGCAAAGGACGACACAGCCCAACTTCAGAACTATTGACTTGTGAACAAAGATGCACGCAGGAATTAGTTAGAAATGATCATTCTGGATAATCTGACATGCTCCAAGACAGGAACACAGGAGGAGATAAAAAGACATCCCATTCAAATGGGGAAACACACTCAATATCTGAACTTGACTTCTCCTTCTGTCCTTTCCCTCCCAAACCCCAACACCAACCAGCCACGGCCTATTCCTCCTCCATCACACCCATATTCTTTCCAGGCTAAGGAGTGAAGCCATCTGGTTTCACCATGCTCCCTCCTCTCCCATCCAGCCCAGGGACTGTGGGTCCAACTGCCCACCTCATCCCACTGCAGGGTGAGTACCTCCTGAAATCCTGCAAACCCAGGCCCAAAGCCTGGACCATTCAGCCTCCCTCCACAACCCTCCCACTCTCCATCACTGGCCCACAGTGTGATTTCAACATGTTGCCCCACATTTTGTTCTTTTGCTTTCCTCCCTACAAGAAAAATAAAGTAATCTGTCTTAAACTGTAGCCATAAGGTCAGATCATTATGGAATCCAAAATGTTTGGAGTCTTTTTTTTTTTTTTTAAAGATTTTATTTATTTTATTTGACAGACAGAGATCACAAGTAGGCAGAGAGGCAGGCAGAGAGAGAGAGAGAGAGAGGAGGAAGCAGGCTCCCCGCTGAACAGAGAGCCCGATGCAAGACTCGATCCCAGGACCCTGAGATCATGACCTGAGCCGAAGGCAGCAGCTTAACCCACTGAGCCACCCAGGCGCCCCAAAATGTTTGGAGTCTTGATGTAAAAAAAGGATCCAAGATTCACTGAGACTATGACAACAGTCCTGTTTTTATGAGTATTGCCTTTTTCAAGATGCCTGACTCCTAAGACATTGCTTTATGTCTGTCCTTTTAAACAAATATTTAATAGCTTAGGAATGTTAGGGAGAGCAGCAGCTCTGGTTAGCAAGGCCTCAGCATGCAATCTGAAAGATGAAATGAGGTAAGTTTTATCCACAAATAAAGTCAAACAGTCTCCAGTATTATAAACTGCACATCCATCAACCTGGGCATGGGCTGGGAACAGAGAGCCTTTCTGGAAAGAAAATAGCAGCTACTCTTTGCGTCCTAAGGAAACACTGGAAACACACACACACACACACACACACACACACAGAAAACCACCAAATCAACCCAAACATAAACCAATTCTCAAGTTAGTCTGAAGGAAATTCCGTCCCAACAAAGCAAATTATGCCTTGGAGACTGTGCCACCCCAGAGAGGAGGGCCAGCCCTGGGTCCAGCAAGGCGTCCGGGTCAGAATAACACACAAGAACACGTGCTGAGCCGAGAAAGCCGTGAGAGCTCAAACAAGCAGGCGGGCGGCTGGGCCGCTTCTGACCACGGCGGGCTTGGGACAGCCGGCAGTCCCAGCTGGGCTGGGCGGGCAGGGCTGGGAAAGGGGGGGCCCGGAAGGGTGTGGAAGCCCGGGCCCAGACCTGGAGGAGGGGGCCGGCTCGGCGGGGAAAGGAAGCCGGGGTAGGCTTCCTGGACGGTGGGGCTGGAAGGACAGAGGACCGCGCTGGGGAGAGGAGCGGGTTCCTACCTCCAGAGCCGCCCGAGGCCTCCCCGCGCCCGCAGCGTGGCACCCGCGGGTTGCTCCTGGGCAGGCAACAGCCGTCCAGCATCCAGGAGCGCGCGCCGACAGCGCCCCCAGCGGGCCCATCCCCCCAGCCTCCGCCACGTGCGTCGCCACGTGCGTCCCCACGTGCGGGCCACGCGCCGGGCCGGAAGCCTCCGGGTGGGCAGCCCTCCCTACATAGAGGCGTCTCTGAGCTTTTGATCTCCGCCATCTGGGGCTTCCGGGCAGAAGAGGACAGTGGGGCCCAGAGGGACAGGGCTACTTGGCAAGGACACTGGCAGAAGGGGCTACGCCAACATTTGAACCCTGGCCCACTGCGGCCTCTCCACCATCAGACCACTTGAGGGTCTTTCCCAAGTAAAGACACCCACCGTGGTGTGTGTTGAGAGCGCTAGGCTCATAGCCTCCATCCGTGATTATAATTCACCACGTTTTGCTTTGAGAACAGATATGTGTGTCCTGGGCACGTGTATCTGAGTGTGTGTGAGTGTGCATGCGCTTTGGAGGATGTCGGCCCCGGCAGAATCATACTCCAGGATCCCTGGTTGATCCCGGACGGACGCCGGACACCGGGCCTGGCCCCCGAGCTAGGCCATTTACACACATTCATTCTCAGCCTGTCCTGTCATCAATTAAGACCCATACCCTATTCTTCTGGGGCACTGATTTTTAATTAGGCATCATGAATAGCTAATTAATCGTCCTCCTGTGTGGTTTAACAGGCAGGAGGTGGGTAGAGCTGAGCTGAGCTGGCTGGTGCTACCCCGGGCACTTTGGCTCACCCATACCCAGAGGAAGCCCCTCTGCTGGGGCCAGGAGCAAGAGAAGGCAGAGGCCTTGGTATGTTGGAAGACCTTCCTAGCAACACTGCTACTTGACGTTACTTCCTTGGATCATCTCCTCTAGGAGTTTGGGCCCATTTATTCTGATTTCCATTTGTTAAAAGGGATATTGAAGAGGTTAAAATGATTCCGTCTGAACTCCTTCCTGTTCTTTGGAGAATGCTTAGTATTAATTTTTTATTTTTTAATTTTTTTTTACTCCTGCTATTTTAAATGTTTTAAACATACATAGGTAGATTAATTTGAATGAGCATCATTTGAAAGTTTAATATGAACTAGTGAGTCAGCCCCAGGCAAAGTTGAAAATACTAACCTATACAAGAATAATCCTTTTTCTTTTGTCTCTTCTCTTCTCTCTCTCTCTCTCTCTCTCTTTTTTTTTTTTTTTTAAGATTTTATTTATTTAGTTGAGAGAGAGAAAGGGGGATGGAGGGAGAGGGGAGAGCATAGAGGGAGAATGAGAGGATGAACAGACTCCCTAATGAGCAGAGAGCCTGACGTGGGCCTAGTTCCCAAGACTCTGAGATCCCAGGACTCTGAGATCACGACTTTGAGCTGAAGGCAGGTGCTTAACCGAATGAGCCACCCAGGTACCCACAGAAGAATAATCCTTTTTCAGGATACAAATGCTTCCACCAACATTAGCTCATTTCATCTTCACTGTGGGCTGGAAGGCACTTTGACTACTCTCATTTTCTAGGGGGAAGAAATTGAGGCTTGGAGGCCACCTCCCTGGCCCAGGGCCATACACTGGGGTATGAGAACCCACATTTAAGCCCAGGGCTCTCATTGCTACTGGCCTGTCTTTCCCCACATCTCCCAGGGTTTTGCTCTCGTTTTTAGTAAAAAAAAAAAAAAAATCTGTGTTCCCAGGAGTCTTTTGAATAGTGATCCTAGAGCTGGGATTGACTCAGGGGAGATGGGTTTTAAGTCAGTTGGTCTTGCTCTTTCCCAGGTCCACATGTGAGTAGCTGTTTATTCTTCTATTGGCCAGCCTGGAGTGACAATTTCTTTCTTTTTAAAATTTTTTTAAATTTATTTTTATTTATTTTATTTTTTTTAAGTTTTTTTTTGTTGTTGTTTATTTGACAGAGATCACAAGTAGGCAGAGAAGCAGAGAGAGAGAGAGACAGAGAGAGGAGGAAGCAGGCTTTCTGCTGAGCAGAGAGGCCGATGCAGGGCTTGATCCCAGGACCCTGAGATCATGACCCGAGCTGAAGGCAGAGGCTTTAACCCACTGAGCCACCCAGGCGCCCCCCCCCCCCCTTTTTTAAAGATTTTATGTATTTATTTGACAGAGAGAGATTACAAATAGGCAGAGAGGCAGGCAGAGAGAAGGGGAAGCAGGCTCCCTGCTGAGCAGAGAGCCGGATGTGGGACTTGATTCCAGGACCCTGAGACCATGACCTGAGCTGAAGGCAGAGGCTTTAACCCACTGAGACACCCAGGCGCCTCTGGAGTGACACTTTCTTTTCTTTTCTTTTTCTTTCTTTCTTTCTTTCTTTTTTTTTTTTTTTTTAAGATTTTATTTATTTATTTGACAGACAGAGATCACAAGTAGGCAGAGACACAGGCAGAGAGGAGGCAGAGAGGAGGCAGAGAGAGAGGAGGAAGCAGGCCCCCTGCTGAGCAGAGAGCCCGATGTGGGGCTGGATCCCAGGACCTGAGATCATGACCTGAGCCGAAGGCAGAGGATTAACCCACCGAGCCACCCAGGCGCCCCTGGAGTGACACTTTCAATTATTTTATTCATTTATAGCTTCTCCTTCATGTAATTGTCTTTTATTGATCATCTAGCAGGTGCTACATACACTATCTACATTGTAATTCAATCTTTTTAATGACACTACAAACAGGAAATTGGAGGGTCAGAGAAATTCCCCAAGTTATAGAGTTGCTAGGTGCAAGACCATCTGAATCCATGTTTCTGACTCCACAGTGTATACCTTTTACTCTATCCTCCACTGTCTGATTTCAAAAGAGGTACTGGAGAAAAGATAATTAAAAAAAAAATCAAAACCACGAAGAGGAGAAAGAGCCACATTTTGGCCAGATGGGCTAATGTGATTATGTGAATGAGTATTAAGCCTGTCTCTGAGCTTCTTGGGGGCAAGAGATAAAAATGTGTGTTGGGGGGATGCACACAAGGGGCTACATGCTTCTCTATATAATACAGAATCTCTATGGTAGAAGGAAATACATTTTTTCCTATTTTCAGTTACAAAAGTAACTTCTCATATAGGATCTTATACAAGGACATTACTAACAAAATTAAGAAAATTTTTAATAACCAGTCCATGTACAGCAAAAGACATAAACAATTGTCCTGTGTAATGAATTCATCCTTTCAGTAGTCATTCAGCACTGAGCAGCTATCATGCATTGGTCGCCTAGATCCAAAACCAAGCAAAAAGATAATCACCCTGTGGTGTAATCAATCCCCTAATGGAAACAGGCCCAGTACTCTAGGAGCCCACATGAGTGGGATAACAGCCCTGCGGGTCGAAGTCTGATGACCTCACAGGTGAGATATGTTTGCCCACAGTCTTGGAGTTGGAGTTGGAATTGCAACTCATTTCCAGAAGAAGGAAAAGCTTTCAAGGAAAAGAGACTAGAATGTGCGAAGGCATGGATGTAAATAGTGTGTTTGAGGCCTGGAATGCCAGGTGGGGAAGGACAGAACTCATAGGGGATAGTCCGCCTAAGGAGAACCTTGAGGGCCATGCAAAGGGTTTCCTTGGCAGGATATCTGACCGAGTACTAAAGGAGCAGAGGGAGGTGGGAAGCGGGTAGGCAGCTTAGCTGGGGAGGGTGGGCTGGAAGTGGAATGAGGGCTCCGGTAAGGCCTGAATGACAGAAATCGCCCCTGTGGAGATCAACCTCCAGTGGAGGAAGAAGAGCCAAGAGGCCAAAAGGAAGCTTAGTTTGAGTGAAGGCAAGGAGGAGGCAGCTGACTACCAGAAGATAGCTGAGAGAATGAGGTTATAAACAGAGTCTGGCAAATAGGGGGCCAAGGGTGAACTTAGCAACAGAATTTCAGGGCACCATGGGGTCAAACTGTAGGTTGGGTGGCACTGTAAGTGGCCACTGAAGAGGCAGACACAGGGACGGAGCCATTCTTCGAGAATTCTAGAACTGGATGGAAGAGGCACTGACCTGAGGAAAGACTTGGGTCTCAGCACCCTTGAAGGTCAAGGGAAGGTGCCTGATGCAGGGTGAGGGGGAAGAGCCCATCAGGTGAAGGAGCAACCTTGGGGAGGAGAGACCCAGTTTCTCCAAGACCAGCAGGAGGGGATGAAGGAAAGGGAAGAGGAGGGTGAAATAGGAAACAGAGGGAAAGGAGGCTGGGTGAGTTCTGGTCTGCTCCTCAGTGAAATACAAGATGGGCGGAGCTGGGGCTTCAGGACCGTGAAGGAAAGAACTGCCAAGCTCCCAACATGAAGGCTCAGCCAAGAGTGACAGTCACAAGCTTCTTGTGGGACATGACTTTCTCTGGCAGTGCTTGCCAACGTGGGAGAAGGAACCCAGAAAACAGATGGTCAGGCATATTTAGCATTGGGTACCATGGACCATGGAGCAAGGACCCGAGAATGACAGTACAGCTGAACCACTAAGCAGACATCATCTTAGGTGGGAAGGGGGTAGGCACCTCTCCACCCCTGTTCTTCGCCTGGGGTCTGTCCTCCATGGGCTGTACCAATGGACTCCTTGCCCTCTGGTTGCTGGTTAGGGTCACTTTGCTCTTCACCCCCGCCCTGCCCTGTCTGCCAAGGCTCTGGCAGTGGCACAATTCCTCCTGCTGCTCAGCACTCTCCAGGTGTGAAGACCATCGGGTCCAGGGTGGCCATCCCTGGTCCTCAAGACCCCTGGGGCTGCCTCAACCCTGCTACCCTTTTGCAAACAGTCCTTTACTCACCTCTGCTGTGGGAGTCAGTGTGTCCTGATTGAGTCAGGAAGAACAAGTCCCAGGGGTCTGCCCAGCAGGATTGGGATGGAGGGAGATGGAGGAAAGAGGTGAAAGGAAGACGTGGAATGGGGAAAGAAAGGAAAATTAGGATTTCCCAGGTGGAGGATACTTTCCTCTCTGGAAGAATAAAGGGGGCTCTGTGGGATGGAGAAGAGGGTCACTGGATGAGAAAATGGTTCTGGGAGGGGAAGGGTGACAATTCACATTGGTCCTGTGCTGCTCTACTGGTTGACTACAACCAGTGCTTTTGTTTCTTACACACACACACACACACACACACACACACACACACACAATCCTCCTCTGATCTCTGTGAGCCCCAGCCACCGCCAGACCCCATTCTAGCAGCAGGTCCAGGTAACCCATTTTGGACTTGTGGCATCTGCAAAAAATTTCTGATTTGTTCTGACCTGGCTTTGCTGCACAAAAGGTCCTAGCTTCCAGCAGGCTGCTGGAGGTTCAGCCACTTTATCATACCTTCCTTAGGCCTCCCTAGGTGGCCCTTGAGGTCTCGGTTGACCCTGGCTGAAGCAGGATCCCAGCAGGCCTGCACACAGCAACACTCTCTACCATCCCTCCCCCCACCCCCACCTAACTTGTTATAATAAAAAATCAGCCACACACACACACCTCTGTAAGTGGTCAGGGCAACAGAAGTGCATATTAGATCTCTTTTATGACCTCATTCTTTCAAGCTTGTGAGCACTCTGCCCAAACCAAGAACAACAACTCACCCCTACCAATTTCTTGTGATCAGTTCAAGGAAGAAGCCTCCCTTAACTCCCTTTGAATAGGCACCAGCCTTGAGCCATGGAAAGGATGCAAGAAACCTCCTTAACATTCAAGAGTCTCTGCAAGTCAATAAGATAAAGAACCCCCTAATAAGAATATGAATATAATCAATTAAAAAATGTTTTCTTCATTTCTGGATAGGTAATACATTCACATAGTTAAAACAAAACCCAAAATAGTGTTAAGAGGTCTGCAGGGGGTCTCAGTCCCGCCCTGCCTCCGTGGCCTGTTCCCCCACCAACCACCACCACTCTCTCGCCGCCACAAATACACAGAGGTAGCTCCTTGTATTAGCTTCCTTTGTATCCTTCCGGAGATCTGGGTAAATCCAAGCAACTATGAATATAGCGAATAGGCCATTTTATTTTTAAAGATTTTACTTAAGTATTGGAGAAAGAAAGAGTGAGAGAGAGAGAGAGAGAGTAGAGGGACAGGGAGAAGCAGACTCCCCACTGAGAAGGGAGCCTGAGGTGGGGCTTGATCCCAGGACCCTGGGATCATGGCCTGAGCCCAAGATAGACACTTAACCGACTGAGTCCCCCAGGCATTCCAGGGATGGCCCATTTAAAGCCAGCATTAACTCAGCACTGATAGCATGTTAGGCACAGTTATGAACGCTTTACAAGTGTTAACTCATTTGGTCCTCACAACAGCTCCAGAGGTAGGTCTTACGCCCAACAGAAAGAAAATAAAACAGGCAAAAAGAGATTAAGGAGCTTGTCTGAGTGGCTGAGCCTGGCAGTTCACAGCGGAGGAAATGCAAATGGCCATGTGAAGAGATGCTCAGCTGCGCTGGAGGTCAGGGAACCGAAAATGCAAATACCAACAGCATCTCATTTTTTACCCACCCACAGGGTAAACTTTGCAAAAGGTGGGGAACTCTCAGCATGTGGAGGGGGGTTCTGGCACTCACATGCCCTGCTGGTGGGAACAGGAACTGTTGCAAACTTTTGGGAAACACAATTTGGCAGAATTTATTGGTGTTTGATGTACACACCCTCCAAAATAGAAGGCCAGGTGTACACAGACATGCACTGCAGCATTGTTTGAGAGGGAAAATGTTCTAAATATTCATCAAGGGGGAAATGGGTAGATGACAGTATATTTATAGTAGGAAACACTAGTGGCAATTACATCAAATGAGTGGGATCTACAAGTATTGATCTGATGTCTAAAAAATATTTTTTTAAAAAACAACTTGCTAATAAGTTTTATGGTAATATATATTTTTATAATTGATATTCACTTATAGATCTGTATATTTTAAGAAACTTCCCTTATGTGTGCATTTGTTTGAATATGTCTATGTGAGCATGGAGCAGTGATTCTCAATCAGGGTGATTTTGCCCTCCAGGGGATACATGGCAATGGCTGAAGACATTTTTGGTTGTCACCACTGGGGAATGCTAATGGCAGAAATGCTAAAAATCCTACAATGCACACAAGACTGCACTCTACCCTGCAAAGAATTATCTAATCCAAATTATCAAGGGTGTTGAAGTTGAGAAACCCTGGCACAGAGAAAGGAAAAAAATGGAAAAACACAAAACTGTTAACATTGAACCTTTTCCTTACTCATCATATATGTTTGATTTATTAAAATATGTAGTTATTGGGGCACCTGGGTGGCTCAGTGGGTTAAAGCCTCTGCCTTTGGCTCAGATCATGATCTCAGGGCCCTGGGATCGAGCCCCGCATTGGGCTCTCTGCTCGGCGGGGAGCCTGCTTCCCCCTCTCGCTATGCCTGCCTCTCTGCCTACTTGTGATCTCTCTCTGTCAAATAAATAAATAAAATCTTTTAAAAAAATGTAGTTATTTAGACTACTTAAAATTATCATATAAAAGTAAAATATAATACTCAGTGAAAGTTTCTTATTTTGGCAAAGACAAGGATGGAGCAAAAGTGGGGGAGATTGTCCCAAGGAGATACTGAGAGCAGGGGTGTGAGCAGAGGGTGGTGGGAGCTGGAGGCAGCAGGGCCTGGGTGGGGATGCTTAGAGACTGGTCCTGACATAGGAGCTCACCTGCAAAGTCTGAAGAATCCCAGGTCTTTTGTGAACTGAATAAGGACCTGCAAAAATGTCCTATGATTAGGCATAAGCCTTATTTCCATTTCATAGACTGGAGCAAGCCATCTTATGGTCAGGCAGCAAGGAATCACAACACCTCCCAACTGCATTTCTCACTGGTCTGCTGAGAGTTGGGTTAGGTGCTTCTTGGCAAAGAGTGGTCAATGAAGATAGAAAAACTCTGGCTTA
The DNA here is from genome assembly GCF_030435805.1 of Mustela lutreola. Taxonomy (NCBI): domain Eukaryota; kingdom Metazoa; phylum Chordata; class Mammalia; order Carnivora; family Mustelidae; genus Mustela; species Mustela lutreola. The sequence goes on from NC_081298.1 coordinate 70,352,142, forward strand.
AACTGCAGGTGAATTAAATAGGATTCTTTGCTGCAGGCCTAATCAGAGCCTTTAATATGTTAGAATGTCCATCTCCAAGAGGGAATTCTGTAAATGCAGAACTTCCCAAGTCCTTTTTACACAAAGCATCTCCTGAGACTAGGATTCTGTGCAGTTCTCGCTGGGAAATACTAATCTAGTCTAATCAGTTTTACTCATGTGGAAATGGTTGGCCAAAAGAAAAGTGACTGGCTTGGTTAACTGGTGGGGTTCCATCCCAGAACACCTGTATTTCAGACCAATGCTTTTTCCCTAGCATTAAGCATCTGACCATAGGTACAAATCAACTCTGGGTTTTTGGGGAACATTCCTAAGATTTACGGAAAAAATTTTTTTCCTATTTAATTTGGAGTCGTTGCACTGGAGGTAAGAGAGAAGGGAGTAACACCGGAAACCATTCTTTTTTTTTTTTTTTTTTTTTTTAAGATTTTATTTGACAGACAGAGATCACAAGTAGGCAGAGAGGCAGGCAGAGAAAGAGAGAGAAGCAGGCTCCCTGCTGAGCAGAAAGCCCTATGTGGGGATCGATCCCAGGACCCTGGGATCATGACCGGAGCCGAAGGCAGAGGCTTTAACCCACTGGGCCACCCATTCAAAGCAAACCATCCACCTTTAAAGAGTTAAGACATTCTTTGCTTGGTGGAGGGAGCACCCATGAAGACCAAATGCGCTCCTGTGAAGGAATACTTCACTAGGTCCTTTTGAAAATACAACCCACATGGGACAGATAGAAGTACCTGGGACTTCAACCTTCCCCAGTATACCTCAAACTGACCTCACTGGGCCAGGAGAAGCCCTAGAAAATTCATTCTGCATAATCTCTCCAAGAAGTAAATTGACTAAAGTTTTAGAGGATTCAAAGGTGAATAGTGCACAATTCTTGCTATGAAGGGAATCTTCATCCGATAGGGAAACATATTCCATGGAGTCAGACTGAGAAAGGGCTATACTGACAATGTGGACAAATGAGGGGCAGTGTTTACACTTTTGAATGCCCACCTTCTAAGAAGCTTGCACACCTCAGCTTGTGGGCAACGGTAACTATGGAGATGTTTCCAGTTTTAACCAGAGAACTCTGGCCCAGATACCTTCAGTGACTCCATTTCCCATTATCAACTTCCCCCTATTTTCTTCAGGGCAAATTATGCTCAGAGGCCGAGACCGTCTTTACCAATAATTTATTTAACATAGGTTCATTGAGGCAATTAAAATTTGTAATACTTCACAAGCCAGTAGCGCACAGGACATCTCTTTATAAGCCAATAAAGAAATAATGTACTTCAAACCAGTGATAGCTTAATTACACTTTTGTTCCAGGCAAAGGGGAGATGAAATAGAGTCCAAATTTAATTGAGGTGTACCTTTCCATATTGGGTAGAGTCAGTCCTTCCAACTAAAAGCTGGATATCAGCTTCCAGCTTAGGTTTCTCACTGCAGGGGCACCAGTACTGGCAGGAAGGTGTGCTGCTTCTGGGGATCACCAACCGGACTGCGCCACTGCCTAGGCGTCTCAAGGCTGGACCACATGCCCCTTCTCTAAGACTGCTGAAGGGTTTAACACCTCTTCCAACCAAAAGCAGCCTCCCTAGGGCAGGAGAGAGTGCCTCAAGATCTTCAGAGAACTATTTAGATCAAGAAAGAGTAGCCATGCCCAGTCTGAACACTCTGGAGTTGTTGGTCAAACCTCTTGGTTTTTAAAATTTTAAAAGTCTTTGTTACATGAATGACCCACGGCTATTACTATGGTGTTAACGACATTAGAGTCCTTTCCACGGCAGGGGCAGGGGCGAGAGTTTATTAAGTGTTAATACCCAACTTCAAAACAAGTTCAAACCACAAACAGCTCTGTCCAAAACAAGGATCTGAAATCATAAAAAAATCAACATAACAATCATAACCCAACAGCCTCCCTTAAACTGTTCCTTGGGTAATAACCTCTGGGAGTAGCCTACCCCCTCACTCCACATCACCAAATGTCTTGGTCCTGGGAGGGGCCCTAAATCTGGCTCAATCCTCCTCCTCCTCCCCGGTCCCACATCAGGCCAGGACTTCATCACCCATAACGACTCCGTCATCTCAGCACCCCTGGAACAGGAGACTGACTGCGGGTGGGTCCTGCCCAAGTTCCTACAGACTGGGCCAATGCAACAAGTTTGCGATGTCTTACACTGCCCAGCGAACAGGCTTAACAGCACAGTGGCCTTCAGGAGCCCGCTCCTAAATTTAGGTCATTTGGGGGGGAAAACCCTAAAATAAATTTAAATCATTTGGGCGTCCAGTAAGTCTCTTGACAGACTTGGGCTTAGCGAGTTCCAGCAAGAAGCTTCCTCATTGAGCAAAACCAGCAGGAAAGACGCACAGGAACTCCACTTTGGTCTCCTCATTCTATGGACGACGCCACAGAGTCCCAAAGGCGCAAAGCGAGCTAGCGCTGCGTTAGTAAAGGGCAAAGCCCCAGGAGCCTACGTTTCATAACAAGAGCAGCCCCGAACCTTCCGGACTGAACAGCCAGGGCTGGGAGGGAGAACCAGGCATGCGCTAACTCTCCAGACGGCCAGCCAGAGTCACGTGAGTGGGGCGGGCTCGCGGCCTGAAGAAAGCGGAAGTCTGATACTCGGTTGAGGGGGCGGGTGGTGGTGGAAAGCCCTTCCCCGGAAGTCACGTCTCTTTCCGGAGCTTGCTCCCGGAAGTGCTGCTGTTTGTAGCGGGCGTGATGGCTTCAAGGTTACTTCGGGGAGCTGGAGCGTTGGCCGCGCAGGCCTTCAGGGCCCGCGGTACCAATGGAGTCGCCGCGGTGCGCACCATGGCTTCTGGAGGTACTGGGCCCGCCCGGCGCGTCAGGGACCGGCGCCGTTGCCCTCCCGGGGTGGTGCCAAGGCAGCTAAGCGGGGCGGTCCGTTCAGCTCTTCGGGGCCCCAGTGACCGCTCCGGTGCCTGGAGTGCTTCACGCTCCGCAGGCGTCTTCCTGTCATTCCTGGCCGCTTGTGCTGCCGGCCACAGAACTGACCCCGGCTGCGGAACAATCCTAAACTGAGGTTCCGGGTGACCTTGGGGAACGGGTTGCAGCTGGGATGCGGAGAGGCTAAGCCGCCCTTCAGACCCGCGCTCACCTCACTAGGACTCTGACTTGCCTGTAGAAAAATCGTGTAAAATATTGGCCTCCTTGGTTGAAGGAAGAAAAGATTACCCTGTGTTGCCACTTTTGGGGATTATGACAGTGGTTCTTAGGAGACAATGTGTATGAGTAGCCTTTAGGAGCATGTAAACTGTATGCAAACGTTCATGTGTATGCGTTTTTCATCTTGTTAATTAAGACATCATAATTCACGTTTTTTTCTTTAGGTGGTATTCCTACTGATGATGACCAGGCGACTGGGCTGGAGAGGGAGGTCATGATGGCTGCACGGAAAGGACTGGTGAGAAACTTCTTTTTGTGTCTTCTCTGGAGTTCACGGTCTTCGAAGGGATCAGAGCCCTCTCTCTGGGAGCATTTGAGATAGGGAAGCTGACTTGTGGGAACAGTGTCACTAGCCTTTGGAAGGTAGGGATCATTTGGCATAATGGCTTAATTCTTTTTCAGGACCCATACAATTTGCTAGCCCCAAAGGCAGCTGCAGGCACCAAGGAAGACCCTAATTTAGTCCCGTCTATCACCAACAAGCGAATAGTGGGCTGCATCTGTAAGTACCTCACCACTATCTTTTTGTCCATTGTTTAATATGTTCTGTGCAGGATTTCAGTAAGATATCCAGATCTTTAGTGTGTACGAGGTGTGTGTGTGTAAAAGGGATTTGTCTATAAATGAGTTACCCTAAGGGTCCGCTGGCCCTTTCAAGCTTCATTAACCTTCATTAAGAAGGTTGTCCTTAAGAGCATAGAACATCAGTAATACCAGCTTGTTGGAGATGCAGCGTGAAAGAGTATTCATCCAGGGAATATTTATTGTACTTCCTCTTTGCCACACACTATTTTAGGCACTAGGAATATGTATCAGAATGGACTATGCTTTGGGATTCTATCTATGTAGGTAGAGGAACTGTTGGAACCTAATGGTGACTGATGTGAGCTCAGTTTACTTGTAAGTGGACTTGGGGCCTCATTTCTTCATCTGAAGAGTGGGGAAGGAGAGAGCTTGAATTGATCTCTTAAGAGTTAAGTCATAACTTTGGGTCTTAGAGGTGTCTGAGGATGAGGTTAATATTGAAAGTCTCCACTTCTAGGTTGGCTGGCCTTCAACTCCTTTTCCCTTTCAGGTGAAGAGGACAATAGTACCGTCATCTGGTTCTGGCTCCACAAAGGCGAGGCCCAGCGATGCCCTAGCTGTGGAACCCATTATAAGCTGGTGCCCCACCAGCTGGCCCACTGAGCCTTTGCACTAACTTACTCAGAATGTGCTGTGAAGTTTCCTCTTTCCAATAAAGACAAGCCATTGTATTGGCTCCTTCTCCCATAGTTGGCTGGTCTTATTTCTGTCCTTAATTATTATTATTTTTTAAGATTTTATTTATTTATTTGACAGACAGGGGTCACAAGCAGGCAGAAGGGCAGGCAGAGAGAGAGAAGAAGGGAAGCCAGCTCCCTACTGAGCAGAGAGCCCGATGCGGGGCTCTATCCCAGGACCCTGGGATCATGACCTGAGCTGAAGGCAGAGGCTTTAACCCACTGAGCCACCCAGGCGCCCCCTATCCTTTATTTCTTGGGAGGCATGGATTCTTACATTGGGAATAGCTATCTATTAATATTATTTTGCCATCTATGTGCTTGTGTATGCTGAGTTTGACAATCCCATATACAATGATTGGGACCATCTGCTATGGGGAAAGCATGGGCTATGGCATCAGGCTGACTCAACTTGTAATATTGGCTCTATCATTTAGCTTGTCACTGGGAGCATGCCCTCTGAGAGTAGGTTACATCTTAAAAAGAAAGACCTTGTGAGATGTTAGAAGTAATAATAACATATATAAAGAGCCTGGAGGATGGCTCACAGTATTGTTATAAAATAGAGTGACCTTGTGACAGAGTTTTGGGGGCTTTGAAGTCTTGGGGTTTGAAGCATAGTTCATGGGGATACCGTCAGCAAAATCCAGAATATGAGACAATTCCAGAAACCGATGACTAGTTTCTTCAAATAAATTGCAATGAGGAGGGGCGCCTGACTGGCTCAGTCGGTGGATTATGCTACTCTTGAACTCAGGGTCATGAGTTAAAGCTGCACAGTGGGCATGGGGCCTATTAAAAAAAAATTAAAATAGTTAAAAGTTTAAAAATTGCAATGAGGAAACAGAAGTGGGGCGAACGTATCACGTGAAATCAATATGAGGGAGAGAACAACTAAGGGCAAAGCATGGAGCTTGTTTTATTTAAAGAAATGCAACTGTAAAAACAATTTGAGCTGGATATTTGACATATATGGATTTATTAACTTTTAGATGTGTTAATGGAATTAACTTTATGCATTAGAGATTCTTGGTGAGGTACTTGGGGTGAAATCTGTCTGGGATTAGCTTTAAAGCCGGAGGAAGAAAAGGAAGAGGAGTTTGGGGTAGGACTGATCTATTGTAGCCAGGTGCAGGAAGAGTCATTGTTCTACTCTTGTGTATGTTTGAACTTTATCATAATAATAAAAAAATAAGAGCTGAAAGAAATTTTAAAAAGTCCATTTCAGCTACTTGATATTTGTGACATGCTGGACAATGAAGTTATCAAATGCTGTTTGTAAAATGGAATTGGGACCTTTGCCTTATTGTTGGGATTAGCCACAGAGGTGGCTTTAGTTACTTTCTCCACAAAATTGGTTCATACTAGGTCTCTGAGCTTAGCTGATGACGGTGGGGAGCTTTAGGGAGAAAAGTCCTTTCCCCCAGGCTTGCCTTACTTCCTCTTAAAGGTATAGTCAGAGCTGCTGCTTCCATTCTTTGCTGTCACTGTCTTTTGTTGCCAGGAAATGCTGGAGCATTCCTCTGCCATTCAGGGTCCTCCTTCTCTTTCAGAACGGGAATACTTAGATAGTCATCTCTTAAATCTTCCCTTAACACTCCTGCCTCAAATGCTGTTCTTGACAAGAGTTTACCAGTAACTTTATCATGAAGATTGCTCTGGTACTGCCACTAAGCCCTTCTGTCTGGCCTGTCTCCTGCATTCCCTCTTCCTTTCCCACTGTCTTCCTTTCCACACATCTTAACTTTTGACTCTCCATGTCATTAATTGGATTTGTCTTTTCTCTCCCTCAATGTCAAGACCCTCTTCTCTGCTTTTTAAAACCGTACCCAATTCTCACGGCACCTGGCTGGCTCAGTTGGTGGAACATGTGATTTGATCTCAGGGTTGTTAAGTTCAAGCCCCACATTGGATGTTGAGATTGTTTAAAAAATAAAATCTTAAGAAAAAATCATACAGTTCTTCTTTAAAGAAAGAAAAGTCCTCAGTACATGTCCAGACTGTGGTAGGCAGGATAAAAGCCTCCCAAATATGTCCATATCCTAGTCCCAGACTGGTGAATATGTTAGGTCATGTAGTAAAAAGTTACCAAGGTTGCAAATCAACTGACCTTAACATAGGGCAATTATCCTGGATTATCCAGGTGGGCTCAGTAATGAAGGGCAGCAGCAGGAGAGCCTGAGGGAGATGTCACTATGGGAGAATGGTCAGAGAGATGCAGTGCTGTTCTGAAGGTGGAAGAAGGGGTTATAAGCGAAGGAATGCAGGGCAAGGAATGCAGCCTGTAGAAGCGAGGGAAGAAGATGAGCCTCAGTCTGATGGTATGAAACAGTCTGCAAGTACAGAATAAAAAACTTGTTTGCTGGAACAGTTTGAGTGTGAGCTGCTGATCCGATGCCCCATCACACTTCAGTGTATGTGTTTTACAAAGACATTCTTTTATATACCTACAAGATGACCATCAAAATCAGGAAGTTATAGTTTATACATTTCTGCCATTTAATGCTCAGACCCTATTCAAGGTTGCTAACTGTGCCTGTAATGCCCTTTATAGAGCCAGTTCAGAATCGTATGTTGCCTTTAGTTGTCCTGTCCGTTTAGTTGTCTCCACTCTGGAACAGTTCCTGTCTTTCCCTGACTCCTGTGACCTTGACACTTCTGAAAATTACACCAACAGCTCAGTTTGGTCTGATGTTCCCCGATGACTGGGTTCAGGATTATGTGTCCTGGGCATGAGCACTGCAGAGGTGATTCCACACTCTTCTTGCTAGGCATCTGATGTTGCCTTGTCGCACTGCTGATAGGGTTCACTCTGGTCGCCTGATTAATGTCTGCCAGACTTCCTCACTGTGCAGTTGCTCCTTAGTAAGTATCTTATGGGGGCAGCACTGAGATGTAACTCGCTCACCAGAACTTGGATAAATTTATGTCCGTATGGACTAAAATGCTTTATATAGTCAGTGGATTATAATTCATAACTGGTATTTAGCTTCTGATGTTTAGTTTGTTCCAAATTTGGCTGGTAGGAGCTTCTTCAGGTTGGTGCCTACGGCCTTTTGACATGTACCTATCAATCTTTGAGCACTTTTTAAATTTAGCACATAAAATGTTCCAGGCTCAACCTTCTAGGCTGTTTATAAACCCATGACGTAGGTAGTATTATCATCACCCCCATAGTAGAGATGGGGAATCCTAGGAAAGCTCAGGATTATGCAGCTAGCTAGTTGTGGTGATAGGACAGTGAATGCAGAACACTTAGCTTGGGCCTGAGCTCTTCCCCACCCCTGCACACCCTCACTTTGAGGTAGTTTTAGATTGCAGAGACTGCACAGAGTTCCTATTTACCCTTCACCCAGTCTCCCCTAATGTTAACAGCACAATGATTGAAACTAAGAAATTCATACTGACACCGTGCTGTTCACTAATTTTGCCAGCTTTTCCAGTAAGGTCCCTGTCCAGTCCCAGACCTCCCTAAACAAACTAATCATTGCATTTCACTGTCATTCTTCAGTCTTCTTCAGACTGTGACAGTTGCTATCTTTACCTTCATAACCTGTCACTTTTGAATAAGAGAACTGGTCCATTAATTTGTAGGATGCCCTGAGTTTGGGTTTGCCTGTTTGTTCCTGGCCAGACTGAAGTGATGGGTGTAGCACAGGTGGCACAGCACCCTTAGTGCGTCACCCCAAGAGACAGTGACTAAAGACTGGGGATGCACATTTTGGTCATTGGTTTAAGGTGCTGTCCACTAGGTTTCTCGGCTATAAAGTTACTATTTTTCCTTTTTGCAGTTACTAGTTACCTTGTGGGGAGGTTCTCTGAAACAATGCAAATGTCCTTGCTTTTGCTTACTAACGTTTGCATCCATTTTTGTCTAGATCAGTTAGTACTGTAGTGTTTCCCTGCCTGTGGTGATTTCCATTATTATTCCTTCTAAAGGAACTGAACTAATGTAAGGAAGAACTGTTTCTGGGCCCCTATGTATACATCTATTCAATTTATATCAGAGTGGGCTCATAAATATTTTATTCTATGGCTTATAATCCACCACAGATTTGATCACTGGGTGCTCCTTCATGTTGGTTTCTGTGTCCTTAAGACAAACCCCCCTCCTTTCTGGGGCACTTTCTTACTCTGTGGTACCACATTACTTTCTCTGCTCTAGATCTGGAATTCCTCCACGGAGCTCTGATTCCTTTTATTGAATGGTGGTGTTTATTTATTTATTTATTTAAAATATTTTATTTATTTATTTGACAGACAGAGATCACAAGCAGGCAGAGAAGCAGGCAGAGAGAGGAGGAAGCAGGCTCCCTGCTGAGCAGAGAGCCCAATGTGGGGCTCGATCCCAGGACCCCGGGATCATGACCTGAGCTGAAGGCAGAGGTTTTAACCCACTGAGCCACCCAGGCACCCCTGAATGGTGGTGTTTAGAAGCCCGATCTGGACACTTTTGTGCCTTTGCACCTGGGGTGCCACTGTGCCTAGGCCTGCTGAGCAGACAGGGCTGGGAAATCCACACATATATTCTAACCCTAGCACTCACACACTGAGGCCTATTTATTTCAGCATCTATCTGTATGTGTATTAAAAATCATGAGTCCAGGGGCACGTGGGTGGCTCAGTGGGTTAAGCCGCTGCCTTCGGCTCGGGTCATGATCTCGGGGTCCCGGGATTGAGTCTTGCGTCGGGCTCTCTGCTCAGCGGGGAGCCTGCTTCCTCCTCTCTCTCTCTGCCTCTCTACTTGTGATCTCTGTCTGTCAAATAAATAAATAAAATCTTAAAAAAAAAAAAAAAACACTCATGAGTCCATACATCCAATCCCAATCTAGCACCACCACCAAGTTAGTTCTAGCTCTACCACCTTTTTGTTTTGTTTTTCTCCAACAGTGGGAAACCTGGCATGACCAGTGGTCTATAATGTATTGTCCCTATTGGAAGAGGGTACTGGGGGGATGCTGCATTGTGCTTGGCCTTAAATGATGGGATTTTGACAGACATGAAGGAAAGTCATTCCTGGCAGAGAGTAGAAGCTGGTGGGTGAAGCATGATGATGTGTGAACCCAAACAGGAAGGGAACAGATCCCAATGGGCCTACACTTAATGCAGCATGTAGTTCATGAAGGGGATTTCACCTGTGTCATGTCAGTTTCATTTTATTCTGCCAGGCACAGGAGAACTGCCTGACATTTTGGATTAGGAAGTGGTGGAACCAAGGCTATGTGGGCTTAAGATCCAAGAGCAAATGGACTGGGTCGGGGGGTAGAATGAAGCTTGCGTTCTAAGACCGATGGTAGAGGCCGTCACAGTAAAGGAATGGCAGGTAGTAAAGGCATTATAGAAGAACCAACAGAACTTGGTAAATGGCATAAAGTAGAGAAGGTAACGAAAAGGGAGGAGTCAAAGAAATAATGCTCCAAACCTGTGTAAATTTGGAGAAAGTGGTACCATGAACCCAGACCAAAAAAGTTCTCTGTAAATTGTTTTCCCCTTGAGGGCATGTACAGTTTAACTACTCTGTGACCACAAAGCCTCATAAAATGCCCTGTGACAATAGGCCTCAGTCAGCTCTTACCTACGACCTGATCTCAGCTCTTGGCCCTCCTTCAGCCCCAGCTCCGGATGCCTTCAACACACAGCTATGACAACCATCCTCCCATGGCTGGCTACCTGTCACTGAGGACACAGCTAAAAACCCTCTCAAGGCCTTCCATGTGCTGGCTCCAACCTTCCTTTCAGGTTTATCTTGCATTATAAACAGAGACGGCCACTTACCCTTCCCTGCTGACATCACTTGGGTCCATGCCCTTCTCTCAAGCCCCGCTGGTCCTTTGAGCTCTCACCTCAACCTGGAACACTGACCCCTGTGTGAACCCATGCAAGTCAATCTGCCACCTGCTGGGCGAGATGCCCCTCTTCCTGGCCCCACAGTACTACCAAAATGGCTAGTTCATCATTTTCCCCTGACCCATACATTTTTGGGGGCAAAGACTTGTTTACCACTGGCCCCGAACTTGTGATACCTTCCTGGACATACTCCAGATGTCCAAATTCCTGACGAAGGAAGGAAAGGGCAGGCAGTCACCAAACTCATGCCTGTCTGTACCTTCCCACCCCCTGCCACTTAGTTTCTTCCTTCTGAGCTTATTAGCTCATCAACACAGCCTTCTCACCTCCCCCAGCAGTCCCCTTCCAGCTGGCTCAGCCCTGAGCCCTTGTCACTGTTGGGTCTGTCAGCCTCGGCCATGTTTGAGCAGGCCAGCAGAGCTGCCCAAACAGAATGGGTAGGTGCAGATGCCCCAAGCCCCAGCTGCCTGCCATAAGGTCCTATACAGGAGTAAGGCCAAATTAAGACAGGCTTGTTCTCTGTTCCTTCTTGTGGATTACAGCAAGTGCATAATGAGGCTGGGGAATTCTACCACCACGTTGAGAGCCCAACCTCCTGAGGCCTCCTGTGCCACGTTGCCCCGCCAACCCCTCAAACCCTCAGGCTTCTGAGCTAGAGCCAGTGCCATGCTGCCTTCTTGCTGGTCCTTTTCTCCAAGTCCTCAGGGACAGATGAGTAAAAAAACAACACAAAGAACCACAAGAAAACAGAGTCACACACTACGGCTTGTCCATAATTATTACTATATGATTTATAAAAGTTTTCAGGCAACTGTGTTAAATTATTGTACATATCTGGGAGAGGGAAGTGGGGGTCCTGGCCACAAGGTTAGTGAAAACTTTCATGGGAGAGGTGGGAAAAGGAAATGTGCCCCCCTTATTCCCTCTAGGTCTGACTCCAGATTAAGTGGCTTCCTCTCAACAAATGAAGACTGTTAACCCTTCCCATCCAGGGCACTAAGGTAAAGGAGAGGGAGCAGTGTCAATGAAGTGCTTTAAAGGGAGACCACAATGAATTGCGGCTGCCCGGACCCCATGATCCTCTGCTCTGGCTCCAAAGGGTCATCCTGGGCCAGACCCTTGGCTGGGGATGGAAGACTGCCCAGTCCTCAGTCCACACCAAGGCATCCCCCCGGGAAGACAGGAGGATTGAATGTGATAGGCTAAGGAATGCCTAGGTGTGGCACAGGAAGCAGTGATGCACCAGTGGGGAGCTGCTGACTACCCCCCCACCCCCTGCCTCAAGCCTAGTGACGCAGGCATCCAGGCACTCTGGCTCTGGGAGGGATCCTGTCAAAGGAAACGGGGATGTTGGGTATCTGGCCTTGGGAGTCTGGGGAAGCAGCCCCAAGGGTCAGAACAAGACCTTTCCATGGGAGATCCCTGGAACAATCCAAAGCTAGGCTCCTCAATTCCTAAATTCCAGCTCATGACTCCATCCATGCAGCTAAATGTTACTGTGTCTGTGTGAGCTTGCACGCGCGCACACGCATGCACGTCTGCAGGGGAGGGCCGCAGGGAAGCATGGCTACCCCACCTGCCCAGGGTTCAGGGCATGCAGGGGACCCTAGGCCTGAGATACGAGCTCCGACCAGCAAGGGTTAAGGGCTCTGATTCCTCTTTCCTCCCACTCTCCTAACACGCTACACCTCTTTGGGCACTAGAAGGTTTTACGATGAATAGCACGGGAGCCATCTTCTTCATACTCCTTTTTGGATACCCACATCTTCTTAAAAGTATCAAGCGAGGCCAAGATGGAGCCACTGTGAGAAGGGAGGGATAGACTCTTGTGGATCCCAGGGCTGGGCCATCGACCCTTTCTGGGCACTCAGAGCTCCATCTCCTTTATCTGGGAGGGAAACCCACCCACTGCCACCTGGCCTGTGCCAATGGTGTCCTCCCAAAGCCCTCCCCGTGAGCCCTGCCTCACCCAATCCACGTGGAGTACAGCCGTTCCTGTGGGGCCGAGATCTAGAGGGAAAAAGCAGGAGCATAACTGCCCATCCTCACACGGCAGCCCCTACCCCAGCCTTTAGAGCCTTCCCCTCAGGGCCCAAGGCCAGGCAGCAAGTGCATCAGTGGGGAGCAGTGGGAGCAGCCAAACACGGAGGAAGCAGCTGAGCTGAGCTGTCTGGAGGTGGCATGTTCCCTTTCCTCCCCCAGTCAAGGTTACCCAGCACCTGCATGCCCTATGGGGCTCCCTGTAAACTCACCTTGATTTTGACATCCTTTGGGGCAAGCTTCTTCACTTCACTTAGCAGTCGGTCACCGAAGCCTGTGAACACAAGGCTGGCTGAGCCCAGGGCCCACATCTGAACTCCCTTATACTAGCACCCCTATCTCCACCCACTGGTACCCCTAGCTGCTGCCACTTTTAGTAGTGCTGCTGCTTCTTTTAGTAGTTCTTTCCAGGATCAAGGATGGCGGCAAGCCATCCCAAGGGCAGGAAAGAGCCAGCATGATGCCTGAGATGGGCCCAGCTTCCTCAGAGAGGCAGCAGGAGAGGGAACCCTGAGTCACACAGCTTGGTCTGGCCTCTGCACTCTTACATCCAAAGCAAAATCAAAGGTAAATGACAAATCAGGGGAAAACATCTACCATTTCTGCCCACTGCAGAGGCTAAGATCACATGCAGTGTTGGGAGGGCGCTGATGGACTCGCACTGACCTACCAGCTAACAAGAACCTGTGTCTACCCTCTGACTCAGCAAGTCTCTTGGGATTTCCCCTTTAGGGATATTCCTATTACGTGAGGTTACTGGATGCAGCACCTCTGGGGTTAGAGGTGGCTGCAGGGATCTCACAGGCCATTGGCAAGTCAAAGGGGAAATGGCATATCCATTCAGAAATGCCACGTGGCCGTCTGAAGGAGCTCACATGAATAGGGAAAGATCTTCCAGATATGGGGCTCCAAGAAACATACATGGTGTGCTGCTTGGGGAGCATGTTATGATGGGCATAAAAGTGGGAGCAAGGGGCAATGCACATCTGTTTATACCCACACAGCTGAGGGCTGTGTAACTGCCGGAGAGGGAGCAGGAGCGGGGCGACCGAGACAGCGGGAAAAGGGAGATGTCGTCTCACACATTTTAGATCTTATGTGAATGCAGCACCTACTTGAAAGTCAGTAAAACTTAACTTTAAATCTTTCTCTTAAAAAACACCAAATGCCGAGTACTAAAAAAGCCAATAGAAAATGGGCCACATGCCAAGCTCCAGGGAGTGGGGTGCCATCTAAGTGCTGTCTTGAGCACCACCTCCCAAATGGTGGTACCTTTGAAAAGCGTGGAGCCACCTGACAGCACGATGTTGGCGAAAAGCGTTCGGCGAAGGTCCATGTCGGACTTGTGGATGGCGAAGGCCAGCACCTCGTGGAGCCCCTCACTCTCATCACCTATCAGGTCTGGCTGGAATAGCAGCTCGGGGGCCCGGAAGCGCGCTGGCCCCACCTTTGGAACACAAGATTGAGGGGGACAGACCTCTTCTTCCTCTAGATGCCAGCATCACCTCCGCCACCCAGTGCCAGGCCCGGCAACTTACGTCGAGCATGCTGCCGTCTGGCAAGGTGTACTGCACCTTCTCTGTCTCTAGAGCCTCGTCCTTCTGCGGGTTGATGGATAGGTAGCAGGCTCGCTGCAGAGGGCAGGGCCACAACACTCAGAAAGCTGCAACTGGGAAACCTATGCCCGCCCGGGGCTCAACCTTGCGCCTTGGGGCCACCACTGCCCATCGCCCCACCCAGCCTGCCTCCATAACCTCCTGCCCTGTCACCTCTTTGATGGTCCGGACAACCTCGAACTCGGCTGAGGTGTGAAAGTCAACTCCTTCCTTGCGCAGCAGGAGCCGGAGATAGCGGGAGACATCACGGCCGGCAATGTCTACCCGCATGATGGAATGAGGCATGGCAAAGCCCTCGTAGATGGGGACAGCATGAGTGACCCCATCTCCTGAGTCTAAAACCACTCCCGTCGTGCGTCCTGTTGCATACCTGTCACCAAGTCAGCATCCCTTCACCTCAGCCAATGAGGCATGGGGACCTCCTCACCCCTGGAAGGGACCCTGGACATTTGCTTTATCAGGTCTCAAAAAGAAACCTGAGGAATTCCTGAAAGGAACAGTTACCGGGGGGCTGTTTCTATGGGCTACTCTGACAAAAGCAGGAGGATAGCCAGAAGGAGGACGGGGACTCAGGGGACTCTAGGGCTTAGGGAGTACTCACAGGCTGAGCACCGCCTGCATGGAGATAAACAGGGCTGGCACGTTGAAGGTTTCGAAGAACACCTCTGCTGCCTTCTCCCGGTTCTTACTTGGGTTGAGTGGAGCCTCCGTTAGGAGCACAGGATGCTATAAGATGGCAAAGTTTAGGCACATGACCTAGGCCCTAAAAGAATCCTCACTGGCCAAAATGCCTGCTGCAAGCACAGGTAGCCGCGGCCTGCTCTCATTCCCAAGGGTAGCATCCCACTGTCTGCCAGCAGTTCCTCCTCCCAAGACCCAGCTTTCTCTGGAAAACTCTACTTGGCAGCCACCGACTGTGTGGACCCCCCCCCCCCCCCCCAACACCATGAAAAGGCAGCAGGCCCTAATTTAAAATGCAGAGGAAGCGTGACAGCATAAGCAGGAAGGGCTGAGCAAGGAGAGGGCAGAACAGGGAACTGGGAGGCCGGCAGGTGGGGCTGGCTGGCACACCTCCTCAGAGAAAGTCTGCAGCTGATCTTTGGAGTAGACGTACTGCCAGATGCGCTCCATGTCGTTCCAGTCCCGCACCATGCCGTGCTCCATGGGGTAGCGGATGGCCAGCAGCCCTCGGTGCTCCTGCAGGGGAAGGGGGGAAGGTCAGCAGGAGCGCCCAGCCCCTCTCCTCCAACTGCTTTCTGCCATCCTGGAAGCCGCCCTTCATCTGCCCTGAACAGAACCACCACTGCTTCCTGGGTGTCCCCATGGCTGGTGGCAGGTCCTGAACTCAGGACAGGCCTCTTTTGTCCAGCAGCAGCTTCTTAGGCCCTCAGAACCTAGTCAGCTTCAACTGGCAAGAGACAGAAAGGGTGGTGACATGCTCCCTCCTATTGTAATCCTCCCCAGCTGTGCTTCCGGGGCTTCTCTACTCGCTGCCAACACGTTCTCCCCTCTTCTTTCTTCAGGCTCCCCAGTTTCCTTCCCCACCATTCTATGATGCTGCTACGGCACCAGGAGCTGCCCTGTGGCCCATTCCATGCTGTTCTCTCCTGTGGTCACCTGTCACTCACTGCTCCTTCCAGCTCTTCAACCATTACTCACGTGTCCTGCACAGACCTGCCCTTCTGTGTCCTCCCAGAGCATGCCCCCTTTCACCAAACACCACCTGACCTCTCTCACCCAGAGCCATGGCTCCTGCTGACTCCATCTCTGGAAAGGCCTGCATCTCTGTTCCCCTGGCTCACCCCCTCTCCCCGAACTGCGTACCCCCGGTGCTGCTTGCTGCTGCCCTCTACATCTTCACTTGGGGGCCCCCTCTGGCCCTGCAGCATAGACAAGTCACCCCACCTGGAGTGTAAGAGGTGGGGTGACTCATTTCCACGACACTCATTTCTATCAGTCATCAAGGCTGAGGGAGCCAGACTCTTAAGTCCCTTTTTAATCAACTCTTTCCTCTGTAGCTGCCTCTACAAGACAGGGCGTGAAGTAGTGTGTTCCTCTAACAGGAATCATCATGCCATCTCAGAGTACTTCTGAGCTGGAGCCTTGAGAGTCCAGTAAGACACCTGGCAGATGGCCCCAGAAAACAGAGATTCCCTCTTGGGAGGAACAGCTCTGACCACGAGCCCACATTCCCGGGACTATGAAGCCCCAAGCCCAGGCAAAGCAGGCTCCACAGGTGTTACCTCTGCTTTTGGTCCAATGAAGAGGTCCCCCTCCAGGGCTCCAGCCATCACTCGCATGTGCTTAGGACGCCCGACACTGCAAGGACCGGTCAAGTCAGCAAGGTGGGTGGGGGCGTGGGTGAGCCCACGTCCAGGAAAACCAAAGTCTAACTCCTATGGTCAAAATGGAATCTACTCCAAAGCATCTGGCCACGCAGCAAAGGCCAGAACCCAGGCCTAGGGATATGGGCCCACAGAGCAGGCCTTGGCAGGATGGCAAGCTCTGGATCAGAGGAAAAGGTATCCTTTCTGTTCCCCGCCCTCCATCCCAGAGAGGGCTGAGAGCTCTGGAATCTTGGCCCTCCATGGTCCAGCCCTGGCATAGGGTCAGCTTCTGTAGCCACAATGACTCAGCCCACACTTAAGATTTCAGGAGGGCGGGGCTGCTGGCACTGTCTGCGGAGCAAGGTCCCAGGAAGTCAGGTCATGGCTCCCTTGTGCACCCTTCTCTCATTCACTTGATCCTGCCCCTTCCCACTCCCAGGGCTTTCAGGATACAGATTCAGTTCTTGGAAGACTGGACAAGCTACCATTCTAAAATCTGACCTGAGTTCCCTGCACATCAGTAGGAACTTTTAATTGTACCTAAGTGGAGTTCAGAAAAGAAAGCTGAAGCCCTATTGTGCGCCTGGTGCTCCAAGCTGGCCCTGTCCCCATATCAGGCATGGAGTTCTTGGTATAGCCAGCCACTCTGGGGCCCTCCCAATGCCCCTGCTTAGGCCAATCCCTCTAAAGCCTCCAGGATTTGAGAAGAGGCACCACCTAGGGAAAACTTCCTGATGGGCTACAGTAGCCGAAGGAGCACTCTGTGCTTCCGACTCCACCTTAGCCCTGCTGTCACTGGTTCCATTCAGGGAACACTCCCCTTGACCAAAAAAAAAACCATTAGTTTCTAGAGCTGGAAAATAAATAAGCCCTGAAAGAAACATTTCCTGGGAGGAAGGGATGGCTGTGCATTAACGCCCCACTCTTTCTCCCCTGAGTTTCGGTTTTTCTCCCAGAGATGTCTCCCTTCCATTCTTGGTGCTGCTAAACCTGTTCCCAAGAGAATGCTGGTGGCTTCTCCTTCCTGCCTGGCTCAAGGAGGGACCAGAATCAGACTTCAAAGAGGAGGAAGCCCAGGGCACTTGTCTTGTCCTTCCAGAGCCAGTAACAGCATTAGCCTCACAAATCTGGTGTTTACCCCTATAGGTTGGGGGCAAGAGTTGGCCTCCAACAGAGCTGTGACACAGAGCCAATGTTCTTCCAGGAATCCAATAAAAAGATTAGGGCTGCTGCCTGAGCAACACTTACTAGTTTGGGAAACAGTATTTGGGAATCTGGTCTCCTGCAAAGCCAGCCTTGATCACCCCCGAACCCTGCAAGGAAAAACAATGTTTAGCTCCCGACATATACCTCCAGATGAAGGCAGTGCCCAGCAGTAGAGGCAGCCCAGGGAGGAAGGCTGAGATCCTGCCAAGAGGGTAAGATCATTTATAAGTACACCAGTAATTCACAACCAGGGGGTGATTTTGCACCCCTCCTCCCAAATGTGACAATGTCTGGAGACTGTGGAGGGGACAGCAGAGGTAGAGGGCTTGTAGCATTGAGAGGGTAGATGCCAGGGATGCTACTAAATATCCTACAATACACAGGCCAGCCCCTCACACCAGGAATTACCTAGCTCAAAATGTCAATATGGTGCAGACTGAAAAACCATGACGTACATCCTTCTCTGCACACTCTAGGGTCAGCTCCAGGCAGGAGGAACCCATAGCAGCACAAGCTGCTTCCAAAGTCAGCTAGAGGCAACTCCAGGCATGGTTTTTTTCCCAATATCTCCTGGCCACCCCCACCCCAGCAGACATGGACCACATACAGGACCCACCCAGGAAGATCACTGTGTATATAGCACCAGCAGACACCTCTCTTCTAGTGGTGTCTCCAAAGACTACTGGTAAAGAACTTGGTCCTGCCACTGCTCCAGCATGGAAACTGGACTTGGGATCTTAAAGGTAACCTGGCATCTAGAAACCTCCCACTAATGAAGGAATCAGCCTTCCAACCTCACTTCCCACAGATCACTGTCAAACCTTTTGGGTCTGCAGAGCAGAGAGAAATATCCTCACGTTAGAGAGGAGGGGCTAGAAGCCCACAGGGACCAGGCAGGTTGTCCTCTGTACTCCTAAAAGTTGTTGGTTAGACTAAATGAATTATCTGCTGACCAAGGAAGTGTCATAGTTCTAGGCTACAGCGTGTTGGAGTGGACCCCCGAGCCCAGATCTAGCCTTCTTATTAAACATCCCCTGCTGTGATTCAAGGAGCCCACATGCATACTCCAAAACACACAAACAAAAACAAACAAACAAACAAAACGCCATTCAGGATTACATGGGGGTCATGTGGGAGGAGACACATCCCAGAAAGAGGAGTAAGGCATAATCAAAAACTCCAAGGCACACACAGCTCAGGCAGATACCCGGCGAGGGGCAGATCTATAGATCTGCTCTTCATTTTCCATTCATGGACAGGAAAGTTCAGAAGTCAAAATCCTCAGAGGGCAGCTGAAAACATGCTGTGCCAGTGCTGAAGGACACCACCACAAGGAACCCCAGCAACTTTTTCTCTGAAGCTTCCAAACCTTTATCCCAAACTGCTTTGGGTCCTGGGAAGAGTAGTCCTGAACTCTCCCCACAGTCCTGCTAGCTGTGGAATTTCTACTTGGCATGGGCAAGGAGTAATTAAAGAGATGGTTAAAGTAGCCAAGGGGCCAACCAGGTGATGATGGATATGTGGTTGGCAGAACTTAACCTATACATACAATATACATATTTTCCAGTCAAAGAGCACAGTAGGGACTGCCCACTCTGGAGATCCTGCTAAGAGCTGCAGTCTCTTGGTAAGTGGTCTTGTAGAGGTCACCAAGCCAACTCTCTCTGTAAGATCAGGCCAGCAAAGGGGCAAATACTGTCTGTCCTCTATTAGGAGGAAGGGCAGCCAGAACCCAAGTAGGAGCTAAAGGGTCTGGCGCTGAAACCTAACAAGTGACCGCCCCCCCAACCAAGAAGGGTCCAGAGTGGGTCCTCAGGCCTGACACACGGGGGCATGGCTGGGCCGTTGGGCTGTCATTCGAGCACTCCCGATGCTGATCAAGTGCCGCCAGACTTATGGGTCCCCTGCGTCTCCAGCACCTCCCCGCCGGGCCCGAGGAACTCCGCTGCACTGGAGGGGCTGGCTCCAGGACCCGGGCTACAAAGCCAACTGAGCAGGAGAGCCCCTGGCGGACGTGGAGGGCGGGCAGTGCACGGAGGACTAGTCGAGACCGGCTAGGATCCCCTCCCGGCGCCACCGCGTGCGCCCCCGAGGGCAGGGCGCCCGTCCTCCCCCCAACTGCCGGGCCTCACGTTGTCGATGACCACGGGCTGGTTGACGATAATGTCGTAGGACTCCATGGCCGGGCCCGGCCGGCCCTGCCCAGCGGGGGGCTGCAGGAGGAACCCGCCGGCGTGCAGACCAGTACCGCGGTCGCTCTAGACACCACGGCGCGTCCCTCCCATCCCGCTAGCGCAGCCTACGCCAGCCCCGCGGGGCTTGCTGGAGGGCGCTCCCCCCATCCCGGCCAATCACCATTCCCACTTGCGCGGATTGACGGCGGGCGCCCGGGGCCCGCTGCGGGCCAAGGGGCGGGGCCTCCGGGTGCTGACCAGCCAATTGCGGCCTCCCGGAAGTACTGCAAGGGCGCTTTCAAGATAGGCTGCGCGGTGTTGAGGGGTTTTTGGCAGGGAGATGACGTCATGGCTCGGCCCTTAAAGGGGACCCGGGCAGAATCAAGGAGGTGTCTGAGAGTCACTTGCCCAGGAAAAACTTCGTTCCTGAGTGGCAGCACCTGCGACCACGCTACTTCGTGAGCGCGTAGGCCCCGAGGAGGCAGGATCTGGATATTTTACCCAGAGCGTTTCTTAACTGAGCACGGGGAGAATCCTTTTCCGTGGAAAAATTTCAGTTCTGTGGTAACTTGGTAGCTGGTGTTAGTGGAACACCTGCTATGTGTTTGCGGAGCCCTTCTACCTGTTTTACATAGATTATATGAAATCCTTGCACTAACCGTTAGGTAGCTGTATTCTTATTACCATTTTGCAGATGTGGGGACCGAGGGGCCTCACAACTCTGGAACTAGCCCGGGGGGTCTCCAGCCCGCAATAGCTGGGGTCAGCTTGCTGGCAGCCTCCCGCCCCGCCGGGGTCTGCTGCCTCAGCGGTGCAAGGGATCGGGTCCCAAATTCATTTGCCAAACTGAGCCATAGTTAATTTGCTTCTCCTTAGAACTTTCCCCACTAAACTGTGAAATTAAATTGGGTGAAAGTGAAGCATATTGTACAGAAAAGTGCAGAAATCACATTTCAGTGAATTATTACAATGTGGGCACCCTTGTATAACCGTTACTGAGTTTAAGAACAGAGCATGACCAGCACCCCAGAAGCTACCCGCTTCCCTCAGTTGCTGCCCGGCTCCTCTTCGGAGGTGACTCCTTTCCTGAATTGTACCACCAAAGGTTAGTTTTGCATATTTAGGAACTTTATGCAAATGGGATAATAACTATGCACTCATAAAATGGGCCAGTGTGCAAACATTAAAAATAATGAAGTTTTATGTAATTTCATATGAAACACATCAGGACACAGGGCTAAGTCAAAGCAAAGAAAGCCAGACTCAGTGCCCAGAATGTTACATGTGTGAGTCTGCAAAGAGTATATGAGGCAAGTTCAGGGCTCCTATGGGAAAGGGACCACTGGTAAATGTGGGTGAATGAAGGGAGAATTCTTTTTCTTTACAATATATATATTTTTTGGTATCGAATTGTGGTTTTTAAATAAATATTTTAAAGATAATAGACTTTATTGCCCAGCAATTACAACTTCTCAAACATGTACTTTTCTACATAATTTATTGTGAGGTGATCAATGTTAAATAAAATACTAATCTTCTTTTCTTTTCTTTTCTTTTTTTTGAAGATTTTATTTATTTATTTGACAGAGAGAGATCACAAGTAGGCAGAGAGGCAGGCAGAGAGAGGAGGAAGCAGGCTCCCTGCTGAGCAGAGAGCCTGATGCCGCGCTGGGTCCCAGGACTCTGGGATCACGACTTTAGCTGAAGGCAGAGGCCTTAACCCACTGAGCCACCCAGGCGCCCCAAAATACTAATTTTCATCATGTGTTTCAATTCATGGATTCTTGACCAATTCTTCATTTTTCCTTCCAACTGCATGCCTCTAGGGAATGAATTTTGACCAGGATAGTTTGGGACTTGGATATTCATCTGCAGCTACCTATATGCTCCTTACATGCAGTTGTGCTCCCAGTGGTTTTATCACAGCCATCCTGTGAGCAGTTTCTGGAAAACATCAGGATGACCTTCATTCATCTTCACCTCATAGGCTCTGTTGCACCTGGAGGAGCCCAGTGACAGGCCAGCAGATGCTGCTGCCCAGCCCACTTGGCCGACAGTGCCCCATGCACCCTCATCCTTTGGTGGCCTTGTGGAAAAGCGGTATTAAATTGTTTTTAACTTGTTCAGGTATATAATATTTTTGTTGTGGGAGAATACACACAATGTAAAAGTTTCAGTCTTAACCATCTTTAAGTTGAGTGGTACTAAATACACTCATAATGTTGTGCAACCACTACCATCATCCATCTCCAGAACTCTTTTTATCTTGTAAAACTGCAACTTTGTACTTATTAAACAGTAACTCCCATTTCCTCTCCCCTCAGGCCAGGGCAACCATTGTTCTACTTTGTTTCTATGCATTTGGATACCTAGTGGAAGTGGAATCATGTAATACTTACCCTTTTGTGACTAGCTTATTTATGGGGCATGTCCTCAGTATTCATCCATGTTGTAGCATGTGACAGGATTTCCTTTCTTTTTAAGGCTGAATAACATTCTATTGTATGAATATACCACATTTTGCTTATTCATTCATCTTTTGATGGACCTTGGGTTGCTTCCCCATCTTAGCTACTGGGAATAACACTGCTATGAACACGGGTGTGTAAATGCCTCTTTAAAACTCTGCTTTCAATTCGTTGGCACATATAGCCACATGTGGGCTTGCTAGATCATATGGTAATTCTATTTTTACTTTTTTGAGGAACAACCATGCTGTTTTCCATAGCAGCTGCACCATTTTATATTCCTAACAATAGCCCAAGAGGGTTCTAGTTTCTCCACAGTTTCATCAGCACTTGTTATTTTCTGGTTTTGTTTTTGTTTTTGTTTTTAGCAGCCAACATGATGGGTTTAAGGTGGGATCTCATCATCGTTTTGATTTGCGTTGCTGTAATGATTTGTGATGTTGAGCATTTTTTCATGTGCTTATTGGCCATTTATATATCTTCTTTGGAGCAATGTCAATTCAAATCTTTTGTCAACTTCTGAATCAATTATTTGTTGTTGAGTTTTAGGAGCTCTCTATGCATTCTGGATATTAATCCTTTATCAGATATTCGCAAATATTTCCCCTCATTCTGCCTTTTTACTCTGTTAATCGTGTAGTCTGATGCACAAATTCTTTGCATTTTCAGGAAGCCCAATTTGTCTATCTTTGTTGTTGTTGCCTTTGTCTTTGGTTTCATAGCTGAGAAATCATCACCAAATCCAATGTCCTGAAGCTTTTGTCCTGTTTCATTTTTTAAAAAAATTAAAAAAGATTATTTATTTATTTATAAGAGAGGGAGAGAGAGAGAATGAGCGTGAGTGCTCATTTGCACATGAGCCGGGGGAGGGGGAGAGGGAAAGGCAGTCTCCCTGTTGAGGAGAGCCCACCAAGGGCTGGATCCCAGGACCCTGAGATCATGACCTGAGCTGAAGTCAGATGCTTAACTGACTGAGCCACCCAGTCACTTTTCCCTGTTTTATTTTAAGGATTTTATAGTTTTAGTTCTTAATATTTAAGTCTTTTTACCCATTTTGAGTTTTTTGTATGTTGTGTTGGGTAACAGTCCAGCTTCATTCTTTTGCATGTGGATATTCAGTTTCCCCAGCACCACTTGTTGAAAAGACTGTCCTTTTCGCATTGAATGGTTTTGGTACTCTGGTCAAAAATCATTTGACCATATATGTGAAGGCTTATTTCTGGGCTCTCTATTCTAGTCTGCTAGTCTGTAGCCTTTAAGATATATTGCTTTTTAAATGAAGTAAGAAAACTGAAGTGAAAAAGTATCTGCATGACAAACAGCCAAGCATTTATGAAAGAAGTGCTTGGGTTCTGCTTGCAAAGAAACTCCATGAACCTGGGGCAACAGTGCTGAGGGAGGAGTGCCTGAAAGGGGCCCCCAAAATACATGTTAGCTATACAGCGAACCCAGCTACAGGGGCAGGATTGTCAATTATTCCCTGAGATAACCACGAAGAGGAAAAGCTCAGAAACCTTACTTTGGACAAGGAAAGAAACAAAAAGAAAGAAACACAGGGAGGGGCAGGAGAGAGTCATAAGGTGAGAGAATCCCCCAAACCCGCAAGGCCAGCCATTCCCTCCTTGCTTCTTCTGGCTGCTCTCAGCATCTCCCCCATTTCTTACCCGAATGTCTCTCTAGCACTTAGAGTCCTTTGATCTTCTCCATGTCAGTATTTTCCTCATACCGACATTACTAATAAGGTAGCCAATGCAGGTCAGTTCTCAGTACACATGGAGGAACCATCAGATAGGTCTTTGGGGACTTCCTGAGAGATAGAGAGAATGGAATGTTCTATGCCTCATGTCACCTCCTCATCCTTTCTACTACAGGCACCCATCTGAGGCCACTAATGATTAGAGAAAAATTAGTGATCAAACAAAACTATTAAGGAAACACTGTCAACTAAATTAACTCTGAAAATTGGATGAGTTCTTGCTGTAGCCTGAGTACTTCCCTTGAGTGTTGGATTTCCTTTTAAGGTTTTATCTTATTATTACCTTGGGAACCTAGGGTGGAAGTTTGGGGTGAACTGAAGAGTCAGATGCCTGGGTGTAATTGGCCATCTTCAAATCAGAACCTTATCATTTTGTTTCATTTTTGTATATCTCACAGGTGAAAGCATAGGGTCACCTTGTTATACATTGTATTTTCTTATGCTCTGTGAAAACACAAATGACATATAGTAAACTGCAAACTGCATGTATATAAAGAGGGCAGTTTTGTGAGTTTTGATGCATATGAACACACCATGAAACCGTTTTCCCAATCAGGATAATGAAGATATCCATTGCCCTGCAGTTCATCATGCACCTTGGTAATCCCTTCCTTTCCTCCCATTTCCACCCCTTTATCCTTGGACAAGCAGTAGCCAGAACTTCCTGTACTATAGATTTATTGTCATTTTCTGGAATTTTCTATTGTATATGATTACACAGGCATAATACAGTATTTATATATTTAAATATGTAGAATGAATTGTAATATAGTGACATGTTAAGTTGTATGGAAATGGACTACATAAGTGGGCTTAATCTGTATGTATTTCTTTTGTTGTCTAACTTCTTTCACTCAGCGTATGTATTTTGAGATTGTTTCATGTTACTGCATGCAATGTGTTTGTTACTTTTAAGTGTTTAGTAATTTTAATTATTTATTTAATTTAATTTTAATCTTAATTTATTTATTTGACAGAGAGCCAGAGAGCAGAAGCAGGGGGAGCTATAGGCAGAGGGAGAGGGAGAAGCAGACTTCCTGCTGAGCAAGGATACCGATGTGGGTCTGGATTCCCTGGGATCATGACCTGAGCCAAAGGCAGACATTTAACTGACTGAGCCACCCAAGTGCCCCTATTTTATTTTTTTAAGATTTTATTATTATTATTTTTTGACACAGAGGGAGAGAGAGCGAGAGAGCAAAAGGAGGGGGAGTGGCAGGCAGAGGGAGAGGGAGAAGCGAGAAGCAGGCTTCCTAGAGCAGGGATCCTGATTAGGGGCTTGATCCCAGGACTCTGGAATCATGAACTGAGCTGAAGGCAGATGCTTAACTGACTGAGCCACCCAGGTATCCCCTGAGCATCTATTCATGTACTCACTTGTCATCCATACGTCTTTTTCAGTAAAGTGTCTTCAACTCTCAATCCCATTTTTAAATTGGTTGTCTATTTATTATTATTATTTTTAAAAAGAGTTTATTTATTTGAGAGAGCACCAGAGAGCTCAAGTGGAGGGGAGAGGCAGAGGCAGGCTCCCTTGGAGCAGGGAGCCCAATGTGGGACTCCATCCCAGGATCCCAGGGTAATGACCTGAGCTGAAGGCAGGGGAGGGGCAGAGGGAGAGAGAGAATATTAAAATGGCTCCACACCCAGGCTGGAGCCCCATGTAGGGCTCTATGTCACCACCCTGAGATCATGACCTAAGCTGCAGTGAAGAATCTGAGGCTTAACCAACTGAGCCACCCAGGTGACCCTCCTCTTTCTTTTCTAATTCATATGCCTTTCATTTCTTTTTATTGCCTTATTGAATGAGTGGGCCTTTAGAACACTGTTGAATGAAAGTGGTGAGAATGATATTTTTGCACTGATTCTGAGATTAGGGAGACAGCATTTTGCTATGATATATGTTACTTGAGATTTTTTATAGATGTCTTTTATCAAACTGAGAAAAGTTCCCTTTATTATTTTTTAAAAAAGATTTTATTTATTTATTTGACAGAGAGATTGATCATAAGTAGGCAGAGAGGCGGCAGAAAGAGAGGGGGGAAGCAGGCCCCCTGCTGAGCAGAGTGCCTTCTAGAAGTGGGGCTCAATCCCAGGACCCTGAGATTATGCCCTATGGCGGAGGCAAAGGCCCAACCCACTGAGCCACCCAGGAGCCCCAGAGAAAGTTCCCTTTATTTTACAGCAATGAGAGTTTTATCCTAAATGGATGTTTTTTGACTTTTGTCAAGTGCTTTTTCTGCATCTAATGTGTTGATCATATGATTTTTCTATTAATGTGATGAATTACAGTTATCTATTTTTGAATGTTCAAGCAAACTTGCATTCCTGGGATAAAACACACTTAGTTGTGGTATGTCACCGTTTGAAAAACACTGTTGGATTCAATTTGCTAAAATTTTGTTAAGAATTCTTACATCAGGCGCCTGGGCGGCTCAGTGGGTTAAAGCCTCTGCCTTCGGCTTGGGTCATGATCCCAGGGTCCTGGGACCCAGCCCCACCTCGGGCTCTCTGCTTGGCAGGGAGCCTGCTTCCTCCCCTCTCTCTCTCTGCCTGCCTCTCTGCTGACTTGCAATCTCTATCAAATAAATAAAGAAAATCTTAAAAAAAAAAAAGAATTCTTACATCTTCTGGGTGACTGGGTGACTCTGTCAGTTAAGCATCTGCTTTTGGCTCAGGTCATGATCCTAGGGTTCTGGGATCGAGCCCCACGTTGGGCTCCCTGCTCAGTGGGAATCTCTCTCAAATAAGTAAATAAATCTTTAGAAAAAAGGTTCTTGCATCTTTTATGAAAGATATGGGCCTGTAGTTTTCTTTTATTATAATATCTTTGTCTGGTTTGGTATCAGGATAATGCTGGTCTCACAGAATGAATTAAGAAGTATTTCCTCAGTTTCAACTTTCCAGAAGTTTGTATAGAGTTGATGGTATTTATGCCTTAAATATTGGTAGAGTTAACCAGTGAAGCCATCGACTTTGAGTTTTCTTTGTGGGAAAGTTTCTATCCACAAATTCAGTTTCTGTAATATAGAGCTTTTTCTTTTCTAGAAAGAAAAGCAATTTCTTTTTTGTAGAGCTATTTAGGTTATTTATTTTTTCTCTTTTTAAAAAAATATTTTATTTATTTATTTGACAAAAAGAGACACAGAGAGAGAGGGAACACAAGGAGAGGGAGTGGGAAAGGGAGAAGCAGGCAGCCCTATAAGGGGCTTGATCCCAGGGCCCTGGGATCATGACCTGAGCTTAATGACTGAGCCACCCAGGTGCCCCTATTTATTTTTCTTGAGCAAGTTCTGTTTGTATCTTTCAAGGACTCTGTGCATTTTATCTAACTTGTAGAATCTATTGGCAAAATGTTGTTCATAATATAATGTCATTTTCCTTTAACATCTGTAGTATCTGTAGTGATGTCTACTCTCTCATTCCTGATATTGGTTGGTAATTGTTGTCTTCTGTCTTTTCCCCCTCATCTGTCTGGCAAGAGGTTTATCTATTTTATTGATTTTCTCAAAGAACCAGCTTTTGGTTTCATTGTTTTTTTTTTCAGTGGTTTTTGAATTATTAAAAGAAAAATAGGGCACCTGGTGGCTCAATCAGTTAAGTTCCTGCCTTCAGCTCAGATCATGATCTCAGAGTCCTGGGATTGAGCCCCACATTGGGTTCCCTGCTCAGCAAGGAGTCGGTTATCGTTTCCCTCTCCCTCTGCTCCTCCACCCTGTTCATGCTCTCTTTCTCTCCTAAATAAATGAATAAAAAAATCTTTAAAAAAGGTAACAATAACAACAATAAACAAAGAAGAATGTGTGACAGAGACATATGTGGTCTGTGGAGCCCCAAATATTTTGTATTTGGCTTTTTATAGAAAAAGTTTATTGACTCCTCCTCTAGACCTGGATGACTGCATAATTATAGATGTTTTCCCTTCATGCCTAGATACTCAACAAATCCACCTGGAACTAAGATAAATGAGGCAGAAAAAGTCTAATGATCACTTAAAGGTAAGTGCTCTAGTATGTACTTAGGTTGCAAAGCAGCCTGAATTCTGTTCCTCTGGTGATGTGAAACAATGCAAGGGAAGGGAAGGTGTAAATGGGAAAGGAGGTGGTGAAGATTCCTGGAATAGGGCTCGCTGGGATTCAACATAAAATTCACCCTTTTATTTATTTTTTTTAAAGATTTTTATTTATTTATTTGACAGACAGAGATCACAAGAAGGCAGAGAGGCAGGCAGAGAGAGAGAGGAGGAAGCAGGCTCCCTGCTGAGCAGAGAGCTTGATTTGGGGCTCAATCCCAGGACCCCAGGATCATGACCTGAGCCGAAGGCAGAGGCTTTAACCCATTGAGCCACTCAGGCGTCCCTTGTGAAGATATTTTAGAGAAGTAATTTTTATGGGGCTGCCATTACCTAATGTTATGGATTGAATTGTATCCCCTTTCCTAAATTTATGTTGATATCCTTGCCCATGGTACCTAAGAATGTGGCTTTATTTGGGCTATCTTTACAGAGGCAATCAAGTTAGAATGAAGTTATCAGCGTGGGTCCTAAGCCCATATGACTTGTATCATTATAAGAAGAGGAAATTTGGACACGTATACATGTGGAGGAAAGAGAATGTGAGGATGGAGGGTGAAGACAACTATTCACAAGCCAAGAGGAGAGGCCTCAGTAAGGACCAATGCTGCTGACACCTTGATCTTGGACTTCTAGCTTCCAGAAGTATGAAACAATAGATGTCTATTATTTAAGTGCTCCTTCCCTCATTTTGTGGTGCTTTTTTTTTTTTTTAATTTTATTTATTTATTTTACACAGAGAGATCACAAATAGACAGAGAGGCAGGCAGAGAGAGAGAGGGAAGCAGGCTCCCTGCTGAGCAGAGAGCCTGATGTGGAACTCTATCCCAGGACCCTGGGATCATGACCTGAGCTGAAGGCAGCAGCTTAACCCACTGAGCCACCCAGGCACCCTGTGGTGCTTTTTTTATGGCAGTCCCCACAAAGTAATGCCTGAGTCACTCAGAATTCTGTTGTTTAACTTTTTGTGTAACTTTTTGTCCCCTAAAGACCTCTTTAGTCCCAGACTGCATATAGTGCATGAGCTTAAAGGCTAAAGGTCAGGGATGGCTACATAATTTGTGGGATCCAGTGTAAGATAAAAATGCAAGAAAAAAATGTACAGTTAAAGGTGCTAAAATATAAAGACTTTTTCTTTAAAAATAGTTTAATATCGGGACACCTGGGTGGCTCAGTCAGTTAAGTGTCTGCCTTCAGCTCAGGTTATGATCCCAAGGTCCAGGGATCGAGTCTTGGATCAAATCTTGCATTGGGCTCCCTGCTCATCAGGCAGCCTACTTCTCTTTCTGCCCACTGTTTCCCTGCTTGTGCTCTCTCTCTGACAAATGAATAAACAAAATTTTTTTTAAAAGTTTAATATTTATAAAACATAGTAGGGGAAACAGTGATACACATGTGACAACATCAACTTATACTTCTGTTTGTATTTTCAGAGTTATAATCATATACATATATATTTTAGATTTTATTTATTTATTTGAGAGAGGGAGTGAGAGAGAGAGTGAGCGCGCACACGAGTGGGGGATGGGGAGAAGGAAAAGCAGACTCCCTGCAGAGCAGGGAGCCTGATGCGGGACTCCATCTCAGGACCCTGGGATCATGACATGAGCCACAGACAGTTAACTGACTGAGTCACCCAGGTGCCCTAGAGTTAGAATCATACATAATATATATGTAATACAATAAATAACAATACTTTCCTAATGTGCTATCTTGATTTAGCATGAATTTTTCTGGCTACACTAGCTGATCTATGTTTGTGTGTGTATGCGTATGTGTGCTTTTAAAGTAATCTCCACATTCGGCATGGGGCTCAAACTCACAACCCCAAGATCAAGAGTCACATGCTCCAATGACTGAGCCAGCCAGGTGGCCCTCACTTAAGCTGATGAAGTTGATTTTTCTGTCATGTACAACTTAAGAGTCCTGGTTAATATCCTCCTATCTTTAGGCTACAGTGCACACAGGATGGAGGAAGGCACTTCAGAGCCAAAGGAAGTGGGTGGAAAGCCTGTTTCCTTCGGGCGGCCAGTGGCTCCTGTCCTCAGACACCAGGCCCTCCCCCAATCCCCTGTAGAACTGCCCCCCCACCTTGCTTCTTGGTGTGACTTCACAGACCTCCTGGTTCCGCAGTATCCTGGAGCTCGAGGCAATTATGGCTGAAGGATTTCAGGAGATACACGGACTATGGCAAAGAAGAGAGGAGCAGAGACACTCTTCTTTGTTCTCTTCCTGGACTATTGGCAAGGTACAGAGCTCTGCCCTCTCAAAGGTCCGCTCACAAGTGTAGTATGGCAGATACCCAAGTAAGAGACTCAGTGTGAACCTAATTAGGCAGGGATAGTGTCCTCCTCCAGGTGGAATGGTGAACACAGGATTTCTCTCCACCTCTACCTTCCTTACCTCCTGAATTTACCATAGGACTTCTTGCTCAGAAGCAGGTAACTTTAACATTTTTCCTGACTGAAGCTTTCTCAAAAGACCTCTGTGGGAGGGTAGCCCATAGGCACCAAGCTTTTTGTTATAAAAATTTTCAAAAATATACAAAAGTAGAAAGATTTGTATGAACCTCTATGCACTAATTAGGCAAATCTTGTTTCATCTATCCCCTCATATAAACACACACACACACACACACAAACGCACACACACATTTTAAAAATAGCTTTATTGATATATAATTCACATAACATAAAATTCACCCTTTTATTTATTTCTTAAAAGATTTTTATTTATTTATTTAACAGACAGAGATCGCAAGTAGGCAGAGAGGCAGGCAGAAAGAGATTGGAGGAAACAGGCTCCCTGGCGAGCAGAGTACCCTATGTCGGGCTCGATTCCAGGACCCTGGGATCATGACCTGAGCTGAAGGCAGAGGCCTTAACCCACTGAGCCACCCAGGTGCCCCAAAAGTTTACCCTTTTAAATAAATAATTCAGTGCTTTTTAGTATATTCACAGAATTGTGAATCACCATTGCTTAATTTAATTTAATTTATTTTTTAAAAGATTTTATTTAGGGGCGCCTGGGTGGCTTAGTGGGTTAAAGCCTCTGCCTTCAGCTTGGGTCATGATCCCGGGGTCCTGAAATTGAGCCCTGCATCAGGCTCTCTGCTCAGTGGGGAGCCTGCTTCCCTTCTTCTCTCTCTGCCTGCCCCTCTGTCTACTTGTGATCTCTGTCAAATAAATAAATAAAATCTTTAAAAAAATGAATTTATTTATTTATTTGCCAGAAAGAGAGAGAGAGAGAGAGAGAGAAAGAGTGAGCACAAGCAGGGAGAGCAGCAGGCAGAGGGAGAAGCAGACTCTACGCTGAGCAAGGAGCCCAACATGGTGCTTGATCCCAGGACACTGGGATCATGACCTGAGCCGAAGGCAGACGCTCAGCTGACTGAGCCACCCAGGCATCCCGACACTGCTTAATTTTAGAACATTTTCATCACTCCAGAAGTACTGTCACTCTCACCAGCTTTCATGCCCCATTCCTTCTTTCCCACAGCCCCTAGCAACCACTCACGTATTGACTGCTCTATAGAGTTGTCTCCTCTGGATATTTTGTATATGGAATCACACAGCATGTGATCTTCTGTGACTGGCTTCTTTTGTGTAATAGGTTTCATGGTTCAGTCACACTGTAGCCTGTGTCAGTATTTCAATTCTTTCTGTGGCCCGACAATATTCCCTTGCATGCCTATGCCACAGTTGGGTAATTTCCACTTTTTAGCTATCTGAATAATGCTGTTGTGAATATTTTAGGAACATAGATTTTTCAAGTGAATACTTGATTTTTCAAGTGAATACTTGATTTACATCCTCTATTTTAGGATTTTACTGCGTTTGGAACTATTTTTGATATTTACTAAACTAATTGGCTGATAGCATTCTGGCAAATTCTCTTGGTATAAAGATACTAGGCCTGTGGAGCAAAGCAAAAAGGACAGGAGGTACATCATACAAATTGTCCATCGGGGGTGACATCAGGAAAAGGGGGGAATGTGACTACTCTTTATCAGGGCACTTTAAAAACCAAAGGGTTTTTGGGAACAAACGTTGGGCTTTCTTCCACTGCCACTGTATTGGTTCTTTTTTTTTTTTTTTTTTTTTTAAAGATTTTATTTATTTGACAGGCAGAGATCACAAGTAGGCAGAGAGGCAGGCAGAGAGAGGTGTGTGTGTGGGGGGAGCAGGCTCTCCGCTGAGCAGAGAGCCCAATGCAGGGCTTGATCCCAGGACCCTGGGACTATGATAGAAGCTTTAAGCCACAAGCCACCCAGGCAGGCACCCCCCCCCCCCGCCCATATTGATTCTTAATGATTCATTAATGTCTCAGCAAAAGAGATCTTTTTATTTCTTTCGTTTACCAAAGAGCCATCAGACCTGGAAGCAATGTCTATGTACTATTGCCAGTTTTTGTGTAGAGCTGAAAGCCTCTATGAGCACACATTACCAATGGCTATGCAGATTTTCTGCCAGGAAACCAGGTGAGAATCAGCATTGCCACTGGTTGTAAGAAGTTCAAATTCTTCCAGATACTTTATGAATGCTGGGGCACTCAGTGGGTGGGTGCTATGGCCCTAACAACACTTCATTAGGGGATAGGTGTCTCTTCCTTGGTGGTTTTCTTAATCCCCTGGGGCTGCAGAAAGGACTGGGCTTGACCTGTCACAACATCCATAAAGAGAAAGCCTGAAAATATAGTTAAAAATATGAGTTGCTACAGTTTTTTTTTTTTTTAGCATAGTTAATCCATATCCTTGATGTGGCCACCTGAGTGTCGGCAGTCTTGAAATCAGTCCATGGCATCCTAGGGGAGACTGTTGACCCAGTACTCTTCCATTTATACCTTCCTTTGTTTATTCATCAGTGACAACATCAGGAATTCCTTGTGCTTATCAAACAGGTCAGGTAGGGGTGGCCTGAGGTCCTCTGAATCCCCTCCAAACATAGACCCTTGTGTGGATTAGTGCAGCATACTCAGCAGTGTTGTTCCCTGTCCTCCCAAACAAGAAGGCATCTCATTTCCAAGATGGTCAAAGTCATGGCTTGTTGGCATAATTTCCTATGGAGGGGAAAGTGTTGAGGTGTCCATCTGTGTTTGCTCCCCTCCAAAACTGAGCACCGAGCACAGCCATGCTTGGATCCAGTGTTTCTTCTTGCTGGTCATTGTAGTTCCTAACACCGGTGTGTGATAAGGGAAGAGCACGTTTCTGTCCACAGATGACATCAGCAAATTTCATCTCAGCCCCTCCTCACAGGTATCTTATGGTTGGCGCCTTTCCTACCAGTCTCAGATGGGAAAACCAAGTCCCTCAGAACTTCACTGCCCGAGATCATAAGACACTCAGAGGGTGGACTAGAAACCAAGTTCGGTGCTCTTCCTCCTAGAGCAGGTAAAGTGTGTGATGCTTCTCTGGAAACACCATGTAAAAAAGTAGAGATTTAAAAAGATTTCATGTCGGTCCAATGAATGATTTAATCACAGCTAAGGTTTATTTTCTCCACAGGTTCAAATACTGAAATTTCATCAAGTTCAAAAAATACGGATGAAGGTTTGGCTAAAATATTTGGTAAGTACCTCCCTAGTGTGAAGCTACCCTACTGTTTGAAAGAGTCTCACCCTTCTCGAGGGTCATCTCTCAGCTAACCCTATGTTTTGATGGGAGGGAAAGTGCTGGCATTGATGCTGCAGCAAATTCTTTAAAGAGTCAGAGTCCCAGGAAATTAGGAAAGTATGGAAGGTAAACACTTGGCAAGGATTCCGGTCCTCAGAGAGAGCTCCGTGCAGCAGAGCAGGACTACCACATGGGAATTATTTCAGGTGCTGAGCTGGACCCCACCCTAGACCAGCAGCATCACAACTGCCTGATGAGGGGCCTGGGAGATTCCTGTAGCAATGGATGGTGAGGCCTGAGGCTGAGATAAACCTTCTCCCCAGGTCTTCAGCCCTAGCTGAGCACAAGGATCCCCTGGAGAGATTGTTAAAAAGAGGCAGACAGCTCCTCCTCCCTTCTCTCCCACACCAGTGATCAGATTCCTTGGTGGGGGATGATCTTGCTCTGGGACTTTTTTCCCAGAGAAGGCTCTCGTCTCTGGTGGTGTGTGTGGATTAGGGGTAGACGCTGAGAGTTACATCTGGTCTGAGAAAGAGCTCTCAGGAGTGTGAGCACTGATGCTTCCCTCTGGATTAGGACCTGTTGGATGTTCTGATTGCAGAACTATGCCTGCCAGTCCTGCTTGGAAGGGCCATCTCTCTACATGGGACATGGGCCTTTTTTTCCAGGAACTGCCCCATGTTGGGAATTCTGGGTTTGTCCTTCCTCCACGTGTGCTATTAAAGAGGCTCCAGGGGACCTGCACTGAGTGTCTGGCTGGTTGCAGGGGTAGTTACCATGTCTGAATGAGTGAAGGGATTCAGATAGCTCTTGCAGCCAACTTACTGTGCTGGGAATTCTCACCCGGGAATCAGAGACTTTTGTCCTTTTTGCAGAAGCCCCATGTCTCTGAATCTCACCCCACATGTGTGGAAGGGGAGTGAGTGAGTGTGAAGGTGGGTGTCTGGTTTGGGGTTTGGGAGGATCCCTTTATACCCCAAAGGCCTATTGACCTTCCCAGCACCACATTAGTGTTGGCCTTGGCATTGGGGGGCCACCAATAAAATTTCCAGGTTTTCTCTGAGCAACAATTCAGGATCTTGTAGGTCAGCACATCTGTCATGGAAAGGGCTGGTAATGAGAACTTATCATTTTTTTTAAATATTTTATTTATTTATTTGACAGAGAGAGACCACAAGTAGACAGAGAGGCAGGCAGAGAGAGAGAGGGAAGCAGGCTCCCCGCTGAGCAGAGAGCCCGATGCGGGACTCGATCCCAGGACCCTGAGATCATGACCTGAGCCGAAGGCAGCAGCTTAACCCACTGAGCCACCCAGGCGCCCAAGAACTTATCATTTTACTAGTAATTCCTTTAGCTGATTTTTGGGTGTTGCTGTTGTAAGCACCTATTTTATCAAGAGTAGACTACCCACCAATGTAACAACAACCCTTAAAAAAGAACTCAGTATAAATATCATATCAATGGAATTTTGATTATTTTTTGTGGCTTAGCAAAGTTAACCTAGAAGGGGAAAAATGAAACCGTTGTCCCCCAGGGAGAAATAGACACTGCCTTTAAAAAAGAAGGAGGGGTGCCTAGGTGGCTCAATCAGTTAAATGTCCAGTTCTTGGTTTTGGCTCAGGTCATGATCTCAAGGTTGTGAGATCAAGCCCCACCTCAGGCTTCATGTTCAGTGGGGAGTCTGCTTGAGATTCTCTCTCTCCCTTTCTCCCCCTCCAATCATGCTCTCTCTCTCTAAATAAACAAAAATAAATAAAATAAAAAATTAAAATCTTTTAAAAAATAAAATACAAATAAAAGGAGAAATTAATATATTTCAAAAAATAGAACTATGAAAAAGTACTAACAGTTTTATAAAGGAAGAGTTTTCTGAACTTACAGAATCTGTTATCTATAAGTGCTGAGTCTTTTCTTTCCCTGCCACTAGCCTCCACCCAATTTTTGTAGGTACAGTGTTCATATACAACATTTTTTCCCCAAAGATTTTATTTATGTATCTGACAGAGAGAGAGATCACAAGTAGGTAGAGAGGGGGAAGCAGGCTCCCTGCTGAGCAGAGAACACGATGTGGGCTCCATCCCAGGACCTTGAGATGATGACCTGAGCCGAAGGCAGAGGCTTAACCCACTGAGCTACCCAGGTGCCCCTGTATACAGCATTTGTAAGTGAATTTTGAAACCCTCTGAGGAGAACCTTGCCCTTTGACTTTGTCATGTTGTGGCAATCCTGATGTGACATGGAATTCTCTGGGTCAGCCCCTCCCTCACTCCTGGGATCTTGGTGGGGACTGTCACCAGTCTGCAGCAGTCCTCCCAAGACTACCTCAAAGACTTTTCATGATGCTTGCAGCTCATTGAATCAGCGTCCTTAGTCCCAAGTTTCCTGCATGTCACGTACTGACCCATCAGGGCTGCCGAGATCATGGTGAGCACCAGTGTATAGGTGAAGGGAGTTGACTGACACCTGACATCTACACACAGGAATGATTTTTGAGGTGTAAACATCATGGTCAACTGGATTCAGAACTCAGCCTTACCTGGCAGGACCCACTTCCTCTTCTCAGTCTGCTTAGCTTAGTGCCTGCCTTCTGGCTTTCTTGGGCTGAGTTGGTTTTCCTCTCCTGTCTGCTCTGTCCCTTGTCTAATTGCTCTGTGCAACTGTGTCACTGTGTTTGCTTGTGTCTGTGTGTACTTCTGCCTCTCCCACATGTCTCGATGGCTCAGGGTTGCAGACCAGGCAGTGTGTTTCCATCTGCTTTGTTTTTGTCTTCTTTTTTTTTTTTTTTTTTTTTTTTTTTAAAGATTTATTTATTTATTTATTTGACAGAGAGAAATCACAAGTAGACAGAGAGGCAGCCAGAGAGAGAGAGAGAGGGAAGCAGGCTCCCTGCTGAGCAGAGAGCCCGATGCGGGACTCGATCCCAGGACCCCGAGATCATGACCCGAGCCGAAGGCAGCGGCCCAATCCACCGAGCCACCCACGCGCCCCTTGTTTTTGTCTTCTTTAAAATATTTTTAAAATATTTAACCATTCAGCACCAACAATGTATGTCAACTGTTATACAGAGTTTCTTTGAACAATTTGGGTTCCAAATGTTTATTTTGGTCCTATTATTTGAAGTTGGACCAAATTTTACCCTCAAAACAGTACAATATGATTCACAGTGATACCACCTTATGTACCCCTCCCCACATTTATTGAGACACAATTGACATATAACACTGTATAAGTTTAAGGTGTAAACATGGTGATTTGATACATATTATATGATGCAAAATGAAGAACATCACAGTATTAACCTAATTTCCTCCATCACGCCCTGTAATTATTTCTTCTTTATGCTGAGAACATTTAAGATCTACTATCTTAGCACCTTCCAAGTATGTAATATGGTATCATGAACTATAATCACAATGTTGTACATTGTATACCCAGAACTTACTCATCTTGTAATTGGAACTTTGAAACGTGATCAATATCTCCCTATTTCCCCCAACCCTGACCCCTGGAAATCACTATTCTATTTTCTGTTTCTATGAGTTTAGTTTTTTTTAGATTTTATGTAGAAGTGAGATCATATAGTATTTGTGTTTCTCTGTTTGACTTATTTCATTCAGCATAATGCCCTCAAGGTCTGTTTATGTTGTTGCAAAAGACAGGGTTTTCTTCTTTCTCATGGCTGAATAGTATTATGTATTATATAAAATTATGTAATATATATCATCACCTTTTCTTTCCATTTATTCACTGATGGACACTTAGATTGCTTTTACATCTTGGTTATTGTGAATAATGCTGAAGTGAACACAGGAATGGAGATAATTTCCTCAAGATCCTGTGTGCAGTTCCTTTGGATATATACTCACAGGTGGGACTGCTGGGTCATATGATAGTTCTATTTTTAATTTTAATTTTTTAAATTTTAATTAATTATATATATAATCCATATATATAATAAATAATTATATATATATAATTTATTTTTAATTTTAATTGTTCCCTTGGAGCCCATAAAATTTACATTTCCACCAACAGTGCATAAGGGTCTCCTTTCCTTCACATCCTCATGAACACTTATTTCTTGTCTTTTTGATGACCAGCCATTCTCACAGGTGTAAGAATGTGGTTTTGATGTATTTCTCTGATGATAAGTGATGTTGACATCATTTCAAGTATCTGTTGGCCATTTAAAAAAATGTCTTTTTTTTTTTTTTTTATACTTTATTTATTTAGAGAGCACAAGCAGTGGGGAGGGGCAGAGGGAGCAGGAGAGAATTTTTTTTTTTTTTAATTTTTTTTTATTTATTTATCAGAGAGAGAGAGGGGGAGAGAGTGAGCACAGGCAGACAGAATGGCAGGCAGAGGCAGAGGGAGAAGCAGGCTCCCTGCCAAGCAAGGAGCCCGATGTGGGACTCGATCCCAGGACGCTGGGATCATGACCTGAGCCGAAGGCAGCTGCTTAACCAACTGAGCCACCCAGGCGTCCCAAAAAAATGTCTTATTTATTTATATGACAGGTCACAAGTAGGCAGAGAGGCAGGCAGAGAAAGAGGGGGAAGCAGGCTCCCTGCTGAGCAAAGAGCCCAATGCGGGGCTCGATCCCAGGACCCTGAGATCATTACCTGAGCTGAAGGCAGAGGACTAACCCACTGGGCCACCCAGGCACCTGGCTATTTTTATGTCTTCTCTAGAATAATATCTAATTCCTCTTCCCATTTAAAAGTCCGATTGTTTGTTTTTTTGCTACTGAGTTGTATGAATTCTTTATGTATTTTGGATATTAACCCCTTATCAGATATATGATTCCATTCTGTAGGTCGCTTTTCAATTTGTTGATTGTTTCTTTCATTGTACAAAAAACCTTTGTAGTCTAATGTAGTCCCACTCGTTTATTCTTGCTTTTGTTTCCTGTGCTTTTGATATCATATCCAAAAAATTGTTGCCAAGAACTATAGGAAACAAACTGAATGTTGCTGGAGGGGAGGTGTGGAGGAGGATGGGGTAATTGGGTGTTGGGCATTAAAGAGGGCATTTGAAGTAACAAGCACTAGTAGTTGTATGCAACTGATGAATCACTAAATTCCACCTCTGAAACTAATGATACAGTATATGTTAATTAAATTGAATTTATGCATTTATTTATTTTAAAAGATTTTATTTATTTACTTATTTGAGAGAGAGAGTGGGCTATGAGTGGGGGGAGGGGCATAAGGAGAAGAGAGAGAATCTCAAGCAGACCCCCCCATGAGTGCAGAGCCAGACATGGGGCTTGATCTCACGACTCTGAGATCATGACCTGGGTTGGAATCAAGAGTAAGATACTCACCAGCTGAGCCACTCTGGCTTCCCTTAATTGAATTTGAATTAAAAAAAAAAAAAAGACATGTCAAGGAACTTTTCTCTTACAGTTTCTTCTAGGAGTTTTGTGACTTCCGTTATTAAGTCATTAATCCATTCTGAGTCATTTTTTGTGAGTTGTGTACTACAGTGGTCCACTTTCACTCTTCTGCCTGTGGTTATTCAGATTTCTCAACACCATTTATCAAAGAGACTCTCTTTTCCCCATTGAGTATTCTTGGCTCCCGTGTCAAATATGAGTTGACTCTATATGCAAGGTTTGTTCTTGGGCTCTCAGTTTTGTTCCATTAGTCTACGTGTTTATTTTTGTGCCATGCAGTTTTTAATGCTGTGATTGCTATTGCTTTGTAGTTTGAAATCGGGAAGTGTGGTGCCTGCCTCCAGCTTTGTTCCTTTCTCAAGATTCCTTTAGCTATTCCGGATCTTCTGTGGTTCCAAATGAATTTTAGGGTTGTTGTTTTTTTAATTTCTGTGGAAAATGCCATGGGGATTTTATTTATTTATTTATAGCAGGAACATGAGCACAGGGTGTAGGGGCAGAGGGAGAGGAAGAGGTAGAATCTTAAGCAGGCTCCACCCAGCTCAGAGCCTGATGGCAGGCAAAGTCACAACGTTGAGATCATGACCTGAGCCAGAATTAGGATTTGGATGCCTAACTGACTGAACCACCCAGGTGCCCCCAATCTCAATTTTTCAGAAATGATTTAGATAGGCCAAAATCTCCTTCCCCAGACCAGGCATTTTAGAGCATAATGTTATATATCCATTGCATTTGTATCGTTTATTCACTGAATTCATAGACTAGTTCTGTTGCTTATAGAGTAGATATATCAATCATGGACTTCTGATATTAACATGCCTTTCTCGCTTCACTTGAGATGAAATTCTACTACAAGTGTTTTCCAAAGTTCCATTTGATGAAACAAGAACAGCGGGAAAGTCAATTACAAAGAGAGACGTGAAAAAAAGCAAGTATACATCTTCAAAATTATAAGTGCACGTTTATAAAGGTCTATGTATTGTATCATTTGTACTACCCTATCATTTTAGCATTCTTAACCCAGGTATGTAGAGGCAAAACCAAACTGAGATGTGGAAGAAAAAATTATCTGATATACTCTTTATAACCTTCTACCGACTGTGGAGGTCTGTGGCCTAAAGTATAAATAGCACTGTATTGCAGGGAGATCTCTGAAGTTCAGAGTTCACGTGTCAGGCAGGTTCTCTCACTCTGGAGGCTGTTCAGAGGATACGAACCGGATTTGCAAGTGGTGCTCACTGTCCTTGGTAACACTTGGTGTGGGTAGTGTAAGGACTTTCTAGTCAACAGTACTTTATAGTTCAATGTGCATGAACGCCCTGGGCACTGGCATGGGATAGTAAAGCTTTCCCACATTCCTCCCCATGATCTCCCCACCCTACACTCTAGCCTCTGGAAAATATTTGCACTGAGAGACAGAGATCTCTGCCTTTGGACTGACGCTCAAATGCCAAAGCTGAGGGGAAGAAGCTGGTCTCAAATGCAGAAAACATGTACATTAGCATAAATCCCACAAGTGACAGTGAACCCCTTTAAGGTGGACACTGTGTGCATTAGGAAATGTTTAGATTGAGGAATTGTTTATCAGGATAATCCAGGCATGTATGCTGTGTTGAAATTATAAACCTATTAGTAAACCATTTTTATAGCCAATGGTCCTCCCATTGCATTTTATAAACTACAGATTGAAGTGAATATTTTACTGTATAATAATGATGGTGTATTCTGCACGATGTTTTTATGTTCCCTTGGCTGACACAATAGGAAGAACACATTTTTGACAAAGTGCTTGAATGACTGAGTGTATCTATTCCTCATGATTCACCACTGTTTCATCTCTAGAAAACTGTATTTGTCACTAGTTGGATCAAAGTCGTCATACTTTAAATCTTTGGCATCCACCATGTAGGCTTCCCTACCAATTTTTTTTTTTTTTGTAGGGTTGAAAGCTGTAATGTATACAAGTTAATGTACACAGATCACTCAGTGGCTGTGTAGATCATCTGTGATGTACCATATTGATTTTGTGATCTGTGATCTACCATATTGAAACCATGTGAAAACTGGTGTCCCTGGTTTTGTGTTAAAAATTGAGGTTCTGTAGACACTTCATGAATGCTCTGTCACTTATGACAGGTGACTGCTGCTGTGACCCTGAAAATTCTTCATTAGGGCACAAGTTTCTCCTCCCTGCTGGTTGTGCCTACTCCCCCAGGGCCAGAGAAAAGGCCTGGCCTTGACCTGGAATCAAGAAAATGTGTTCAGACACATAGGTATCACAATGTCTGTAAAGAATATCCTGAAAATATAGTTCAAAATATGAGTTGCTACAGTTTTTTAGCACAGTTAATCCATATCCTTGATGCGGCCACCTGAGTGTCGGCAGTCTTGAAATCAGTCCATGGCATCCTAGGGGAGACTGTTGACCCAGTACTCTTCCATTTATACCTTCCTTTGTTTATTCATCAGTGACAACATCAGGAATTCCTTGTGCTTATCAAACAGGTCAGGTAGGGGTGGCCTGAGGTCCTCTGAATCCCCTCCAAACATAGACCGTTG
Organism: Mustela lutreola; assembly: GCF_030435805.1. Lineage (NCBI taxonomy): Eukaryota > Metazoa > Chordata > Mammalia > Carnivora > Mustelidae > Mustela > Mustela lutreola. The sequence continues at coordinate 70,393,695 of NC_081298.1, forward strand.
TGTGGATTAGTGCAGCATACTCAGCAGTGTTGTTCCCTGTCCTCCCAAACAAGAAGGCATCTCATTTCCAAGATGGTCAAAGTCATGGCTTGTTGGCATCGTTTCCTATAAAGGGGAAAGTGCTTGTTGAGTGTGTCCATCTGTGTTTGCTCCTCTCCAAAACTGAGCACCGAGCACAACCATGCTTGGATCCAGTGTTTCTTCTTGCTGGTCATTGTAGTTCCTAACACCGGTGTGTAATAAGGGGAGAGCACGTTTCTGTCCACAGATGACATCAGCAAATTTCATCTCAGCCCCTCCTCACAGGTATCTTCCTACCAGTCTCAGATGGGAGAACCAAGTCCCTCAGAACTTCACTGCCCGAGATCATAAGGCACTCAGAGGGTGGACTAGAAACCAAGTTCGGTGCTCTTCCTCCTAGAGCAGGTAAAGTGTGTGATGCTTCTCTGGAAACACCATGTAAAAAAGTAGAGATTTAAAAAGATTTCATGTCGGTCCAATGAATGATTTAATCACAGCTAAGGTTTATTTCCCCATAGGTTATCCTCAAAAAAAGAGCTTGAAAAATAGTGAATTTGTATCAAGTTCAAATAAACAAGAAGAACATTTTTCTAAACTATTTGGTAAGTGATCTCCTCATGTGAAGCCATCAGGCTGTATTTGAAGAGTCTCATTCTTCTCCAGGGTCATATCTCAGCTAACCCTATGTTTTGATGGGAGGGAAAATGCTGGCATTGACGCTGTAGCAAGTTCTTTCAAGTGTCAGAGTCCTAGGGAATTAGGAAAGTATGGGAGGTAAACACTTGGCAAGGATTCTGGTCCTCAGAGAGGGCTCTGTGCAGCAGAGCAGGACTACCACATGGGAATTATTTCAGGTGCTGAGCCAGACCCCACCTTAGATTAGCAGCATCACATCTGCCTGATGAAGGGCCTGGGAGAGTCCTGTAGCAATGGATGGTGAGGCTTGAGGCTGAGATAAACCTTCTCCCCAGGTCTTCAGCCCTAGCTGAGCACAAGGATCCCCTGGAGAGATTGTTAAAAAGACACCTGATCAGATTCCCTAGCATTGAATGAGATATTTGCACCAGTAGTTTTTAAAGCTCTCCAGGTGATTCCAGGCTGGGACTCATTGATATGTTCCAAGTCTCACATGTAACATTTGAGAAAACCAAGGCCTGGAAAGAAGATGGTAGGAAGCTCTAAGAATATGTTACAACTGAACTGCCCAAAAAGTATCTGAAGCAACTATTTTGGACAACTGGATTCTAGTGGAGCACTTGCATCATCCAGAGGAATGCTTAATGAAGAGACTGGTAAATGTTAGTGAATTTTAGTGATTCATGTATATCCTACCATTCTCCTTCCCCCAGGCCCTTAACAGGTGGCCAAGTAGTCAGCAGCCTGCATTCTCAGTGCAGTTTGCTGGTGTCAGAATGGGCAATATAGGAACCCATCTTCAGTGTGTTTACTGTCTTTGATGGATTAAGGAAATCAGGAAAACAATGAACAAAATGAGAATATCAATAAAGAAACAAATTATAAAAAGGTACCAAAGAGAGATTCTAGAGTTGGAAAGTACAGTGGCTAAAATGAAAAACTCACTGGTGGGATTTGACAGCACATTTCAGCAAGCAGAAGTAATCATTTTGAAATTGGACAATTGAAATTGTCCAGTCTGAGGAGCAGGAAGAAAAAAATTAAAAAAAAAAATGGTCAGAGGATGAGGGACCTGTGAGATAGCATCATATGTACCAACATATACATTACAGAAATCCCAGTGGGAGAAGAGAGAGAAAGAGGCAGTGAAAATACATGAGGAAATAATAGCCAAAACCTTCTCAAATTAGATTATTTTACATATCCAAGAAGCTCTAGAAACTCCAGGCATAAATGCAAGAGTTTCACACTGAAACACATTATAGTCAAATTGCTGAAATCCAGAGACACAGACAGAGTCTTGAAAGCAGCAAAGGAAAAACTACTCAGTGTTTACAAGGGATTCTCAATCAGATTAATGGCTGATTCCTCCTCAAAAATCATGGAGGCCAGAAGAAATGATATGACACATTTGAAGTCCTAAAAAAAAAGTACAGTCAATCCATAGTTTTATATTTGACGAAACTATTCTTTGAGCATAAAAGATAAATTAAGACATTTCCAGATAAACAAAAGCTTAGAGATCTGCCCCCTAAGAAATGCTAGAGAGTACTTCAGGCTGAATGAAAGGACACTAGACAGTTAAAAGTTTGAGAATAAAATGAACACTGGTAAAGGTGACTACATAGGTAAATGTAAAAATCAATATTATTGTAATTTTGGATTGTTACCTCATTCCTTTTTACAATGTGATTTCAAAGGCAATGAATAAAACAATGATTGTAAATTTATGTTCATGGACATACAGTGTGTAAAGATGTAATTTGTGACAATATAGGGGAAGGTAGAGATATATATGAGCAGAGTGTACATATACTACATTGGTACTATTCAGACTAGGTTGTTATAAGTTTAAAATCTTAGTTGTAATTCCCAAAATAATCATGAAGAAAAGAACTAAAACATATGCAGAAAAGGAACAAAGAAGGCAATTGAAATATAACATTACAAAAAATTGGGGTGCCTGGCTGGCTCAGTCTATTAAGCAGCTGCCTTCAGCTCGGGACATGATCCCAGGGTCTTGGGATCAAATCCTATAACTGGCTCCCTGCCCAGCAGGGATTTGGCCTCTCCCTTCCCCTCTGCAGCTCCGTCTGCTTGTTCTCTCTCTCTCTCTCCTGCTTGTTCACTCTCTCTCTCTCTCTCTCTGTGTGAATTAATTAATTAATTAATTAAGATCTAAAAAAAATCAACAAACTCCCAAAGGAAAGCAGTAATAAAGGAACCAAGGAACAAAGAATTTATAGGACACGGAAAACAAATAAATAGCAGACAATAATTCTTTTTTAATCAGTAATCCCATTATGTGTAAATAGATCAAACTCTTATTAAAGGGCAGAGATTAGCATATTGGCTAGAAAATCCAATTTTCTTGTTGGGAATGTAAAATGGTATATCTGCTATGGAGAACAGTATGGATGTTCTTCAAAAAATTAAAAATAGGATTACTGGGAGGCCGGGGTGGCTCAGATGGTTAAGCATCTGCCTTTGCTTCAGGTCATGGTCCCAGGGTCCTGGGATTGAGTCCCACATTGGGCTCCTTGCTCAGCAGGGTGCCTGCTTCTGCCTCTCCCTGCTTGTACTCACTTTCTTGTTGTCTCTCTCTATCTGACAAATAAATAAATAAATAAATAAGATCTTTAAAAAATTAAATTAAAAAAATAGAATTACTATATGACTCAGCAATCCTATATTTGGTTATATATCCAAAGGAATTGGAAGTCTCAAAGAGATGTTTGCCATACTTATAGCAGCATTCTTCACAATAGCCAAAAGGTGTCCATGGATGAATAGACTAACATAAATCCCACAAGTGACAGTGAACCCCTTTAACATATATACATACACACATATATACACACAATGGAATGTGTGTATATATGGAATGTATGTATGTGTGTATGTATATTCCATATACATAAACACATATATATACAATGAAATATTATTCAGCTTTAAAAAGAAAGGGAATTCTGTCACATGCTACAACATGAATGTACCTTGAGGACATTATGCCAAATGAAATAAGCCAGTCACGGGAAAACAAATACTGTATGGTTCTATAAATAAGAGATACCTTTTTAAAAATTTTATTTATTTATTTATTTGACAGACAGAGATCACAAGTAGTCAGAGAGGCAGGCTGAGACAGAGAGGGGAAGCAGGCTCCCCGCCAAGCAGAGAGCCCGATGTGGGGCTCGATCCCAGGACACTGAGATCATGACCTGAGCCGAAGGCAGAGGTTTTAACCCACGAGCCACCCAGGCACCCCTAATAAGAGATATCCCAAGTCAAATTCATAGAAAGAAAGTAGAATGGTAGTTGCCAGGGGCTGGGGTAGGAGAGGTGGAAACAGGGAGTTGTTTAATGAGTATGGAGTTTCAGTTTTGTATGATGAAAAAGTTCTGGATGTCTGCTATACAACAAGGAGAATAAATACTACTACTGAACTGTATACTTAAAAACGATCAGGATGGTAGGAGCTCCTGGCTGGCTCAATCAGTGGAGCATGCAACTCTTGTTCTCAGGATTGTGGGTTCAAACCCCACATTGGGTGTAAAGGTTACATAAAAATAATAAAATCTCTAAAAAAATGATTAGGATGGTAATTTTGTGTTATGTGTCTTTTAATATAATTAAAAATAAAACTTATTTAAAGATCTAACATCCTTTTGTGATAAAAACACTCAATAAACTAGGAATATAAGGGCACTTCCTCAATGTGATAAATGCCATATATGAAAAATATGTAGCTGGCATCATACTCTGTGATGAAAGAATGGAAGTTTTTCTCCTAATATTGGGCATGAGACATTCTTGCCAATTCTTTCAACATAGACTGTAAGTCCTAGCAGAGAAATTAGGAAAAAAGAAAAAAAAAGAAAAAAGAAATAAAAGGATCTAAAATAGATCCATAAAAAGTTCACAAAAATTGTTAGAGCTAAAAAATTAATTCATATAACCATTAGTTCTTCTCTATAGTTAAGTCTGTGTCTTTAAAAAATTTTTCTTAAAAAAAAAAAAGATTTTATTTATTTATTTTTGAGAGAGAGAAAGCGCATGAGCACAAGCAAAGGGCAGGGCAGAGGCAGAAGCAGACTGTCCACCGAGCAGGGAGCCCAATGTGGGACTCAGTCCCAGGATCCTAGGATTATGACCTGAGCCAAAGACAGATGCTTAACTGACTGAGCCACCCAGGCACCAATATCTCTTCCTTGGTTTGATTCTCTCTCTCTTTTCCCTTCTCTCCTTTGTTTTGTTTCTTAAATTCCACATATGTGTGAAATCATATGATATTTGTCTTTCTCTGAATGACTTATTTTGCTTGGTATAATACTCTCTAGCTCCATCTGAAAGTTTGCAGGATATAAAAACAACACAGAAAAATCATTTGTATTTCTATATTCTGATATGAATAGCCCCCCCAAAAAAAAATAAAGGAAAAGAGATCGAGAAAACAATTCTGTTTACAATGGCATCAAAAAGATTAAAATACTTAGGAATACATTTAACAAAGGAGGCAAACATCCTGTACGCAGGAAAGGACAACACATTGCTGAAAGAAATGAAAGAAGACCTAAATAAATGGAATGATATCCTATGTTCATGGATTGAAAGATTTACTGTTGTAAAGATGACAATAGTCCCCAGAGTGATCTACAGATTCAGTGCAAACCTATCAAAATTCTAATTGCATTTTTTGCAAAAATAGAAGAACTCATTCTGAAATTCCCATAGAATCTCAGTAGACCCAAAGTAGTCAAAATAATCTTGAAACAGAAGAATAAATTTGGAGAGTTCCTGGGGGACTCAGTTGATTAAGCCTCCCACTCTTGGTTTCAGCTCAGGTCATGATTTCATAGGTTGTGGGATTGAGCCCCGCATCAGGCTCTGTGCTTAGTGGGGAGTCTGCTGGAGATTCCCTCTCTTTCTCTCTCTCTAAGATAAATAAATAAATATATCTTAAAAAATAAAAGAACAAAACATTTGGAAGTATCCCTATTTCAAAACTTACTACAAAACTACAGTGATTAAAATAGTATGGCACTGGCATAAGGATATCTTGATTTACAGACGAATGGAATGGAACAGAGAGTCCAGAAATAAATGCATACATCCATGGTCATTTGATTTTAAACAAGGGTGTCAAGACCATTCAAGGGGAAAGAACAGTCTCTTCAACAAACTGTCCTGGGAAAACTGAGTATTCACATGCAAAAAAATGAAGTTGAATCTTTACTTAATAGTAAATAGTAATACACAAAAATTAAAACAACTGGGTGAAAGACCTACATTTTTGAGCTAAGCTTTAAATTCTAGAAGAAAACGTAGGAGAAAATCTTCATGAGCTTGGATTAGGCAAAGGTGCATTAATTTTGGCACCAAAAGCATAGGCAACAAAAGGAAAAATAGATAAATTGGACTTTGCCAAATTTAAAAACTGTGCATCAAGAAATACTATCAAGACAGTGAAAAGACAACCTACAGAATGGAAGTAGATCTCTGCAAATCATATATCTGATAAGGGATTAAGATCTAGAATATATAGAGAACTACTACAACTCAAAAACAACAACAAACCAACCAACCAAACCAACCAACCAAATGACCCAATTTAAAAATGAGTGAAGGACTTGAATAGACATTTTCCAAGGAAGATACACAAATGGACAATAAGAACATGAAAAGTTACTCAATATTACTAGTCATTTGGGAACTGCAAATCAAAACCACAATAAGATAAAACATTGCACATATTAGAGTGTGTATTTTTTTTTTTTCCTTAGGGAAGTCAGTGTTGGTGAGGATGTAGGAAATAAGTGAGAATGTTAAGATGGTGGTGAGAATGGTGTGTGTGGAAAACAGTTTGGTGGTTCTTCCAAATGTTTAACATAGAATTACCATAAGACCAGAATATACCATATGATCTAGAATATATTCTAGATATATACCTACTAGAATTGAAAACCAGCTCAGACGGATAATTGTATACCAATGTTCATAGCAGGATTATTCACAATAGACAAGAGTGTGGAGATAATCCAAGTGTCCATCACAGATGAATGAATACGCAATATGTGGTACAGACATACAATGGAATAGTATTTGATTATAAAAATGAATGAAATTCTGTTACATGCTAATTCATGGGTGAACCTTGAAGACATTATACCAAATGAAATAAAGACACAAGGGGCGCCTGGGTGGCTCGGTGGGTTGAGCCTCTGCCTTCGGCTCAGGTCATGATCCCAGGGGCTTGGGATCGAGTCCTGCGTTGGGCTCTCTGCTCAGCGGAGAGCCTGCTTCTCCTCATCTCTCCCTCTGTCTGTCTCTCTGCCTATTTGTGATCTCTCTCTCTGTCAAATAAATAAATAAAATCTTTAAAAAAAAAGAAATAAAGACACAAAAGCACAAATATTGTATGATTCCACCTATGCAAGGTATCTAAAATAGGCAAATTATTGGAGATAGAAAGTAGAATAGAGGTTACTAGGGGCTAGGGGGTGGGAGGAATGGAGAATTACTGCTTAACGGTACAGAATTTCTGTCTGAGAAGATGGAAAATTTCTGGAAGTAAATAGTGGTGAGGTTTGCACAACAGTGTGAATATCCTTAATGCTCCTGAATTGTACACTTAAAAATGCTTAAATAGGAAATTATATATAATCAACATAGATTATATAAATAAATAAATAAATAAATAAATAAATAAATGTATACACACCATAAATTATATATATAAATTTTTTTTAAATTTAAAAGCAGCAACAACAAAATAAGGTCTAGGGAGGTCTTTGCAGAGAGCTGAGATGAGGGAAAATGTTTGAAACCACAGATGCAGTATGGAAGCCAACCAGAATCCAGAGAAAGCTCTCCTCCCTGGTGGTGTGTTTGGGTCAGGGGTAGACACTGAGAGTTACATCTGGTCTGAGAAAGAGCTCCCAGGAGTGTGAGCACTGATGCTTCCCTCTGGGTTAGAACCTTTTGGATGTTCTGATTGCAGAACTATGCCCGCCAATCCTGCTTGGAAGGGCCTTCTCTCTACATGGGGCATGGGCCTTTTTTCCAGGAACTGCCGCATATTGGGAATTCTGGGTTTGTTCTTCCTCCACGTGTGCTATTAAAGAGGCTCCAGGGGACCTGCACTGAGTGTCTGGCTGGTTGCAGGCTGGGTAGTTACCATGACTGAATGGGTGAAGGGGTGCAGATAGCTCTTGCAGCCACCTTACTGTGCTGGGAATTCTCACCCGGGAATCAGAGACTTTTCTCCTTCTTGCAGAAGCCCCATGTCTCTGAATCCCACCCCACATGTGTGGAAGGGGAGTGAGTGAGTGTGAAGGTGGGTGTCTGGTTTGGGGTTTGGGAGGATCCCATTATACCCCCAAAGGCCTATTGACCTGCCCAGCACCACGTTAGTGTTGGCCTTGGCGTTGGGGGGCCACCAGTAAACTTTCCAGGTTCTCTCTGAGCAACAGTTGAGGAATTTACAGGTCAACGCATCTGTCAAGGAAGGGGCTGGTGACAGGATGGCAAAGGCTGAGTACCTCTGCCAGATAGGTGACAAGGTGGGGAGAGATGGTCACCCTCTCTATACTATCAAAAATGGGCGCTGTTTGAGATTAATAACATCTCTTTAAAAAAATTAACTTCCTTTTTAAAAAGGTAGAAAGGTATCAGTATGAAATGGGTAAAGAAAAAGTTAATAGTCTCTTCCCTACACCCTTTCCATCGGCCAGGTGTGCATTCTTCCTCTCTCTCCATCTGTCTCTGTGCCAGTAAAAACATATGTGCTTGTGCAGAGATTTTTTGTTGGTTCTACTGCTTTTACAAAATTGGGATCATTCTCAATAGTGCCTTGTCAGTTCTGGTGAATTAAAAAGTTTGGTATTTACACAAGTGATAAGTCTCCTTATACATGAAACTAAAACCTTACATTTATTTAATGCTGAAGTTCTATTTGATCTTTATTTGTTCCCTACCTCCATAAAGATAACTGTTATAGGGGTTTTTTTTCCCCCCATTTAAGATTTTGTTTGTTTATTTGAGGGAGAGAGAGAGTGCACAAGTGGGGACTGGGGAGGGAGAAGCAGACTTCCTGCTGAGCAGGGAGCTGGATGCAAGGCGGGCTCAGTCTCAGGACCCTGAGATCGTGACCTGAGCCAAAGGCAGATGCTTAAACCTATTGAGCCATTCAGGTGCCCCATTTCAGTAGTTTTATCCTACATTTACAGACCTGTGTATGTACCTGTAGAAATTAGGTTGCATTGTGTTAAAAAAAAATTTTTTTTAATAAAATGGGATCATAGTGTGAAAAAAAATGGGGCTGGTGACAAAAACTCATTATTTTGAATAAGTAAATTTGAAAGCTAATTTTTTGGGTCCTTAAGCATATTCTGTCAGGTGAGTGGAACAGCCACCCATGTACCAACAGCCTTGAAAAAGGGCTCAAAATATATACAGAATGGATGGAATTTGTGAAGGTTATTTTCCGTGGCTGTGCTAAGTAGAACTAGAAATAACAAGAAACTGCTGTCCCCAGGGAAAAGTAGAAGGCTGAAAACTTTAAAAAGGAAAGAAAGAGGAGTACATTTAAAAATGTATAACCATGAGAAATTAGGAACAGTTTATAAAGAGCTTTCTGACTTTTAAAAATCTGTTCTGCTTTATGTTTGCCCTGAAGGACTTCATCCTATAAAAATACATGGGCCCTCTTGGGGAAGTCTCAGAGGTGGGTCAGAATGATAACAGGAGCAAGAAGGAAGATAATGACACTAAATGTCATGAGGTCTGGGGCAAAGTTTCTAGCTGCATATCTTTTCATGGGAAATATTTACTGCTCAAGACATCTAGCTCAATCACACTTTTTCAGAAATGATTGTAGGAGTTAGGATTTCCCTTCCCAAGACAAGTAGAAGGCAGAGTGTAATTTCATATGTCCCCTGAGCTTAATATCATCTATTTACTGTATTTGTAGACTGCTTTAGGTACTTACACAGAGAAAAATGTCAATCCCCCAAGGCTGGTATTAACACGTCTTTTTTACTTCACTTGAGATGAAATTCTACAGCAAGTGTTCTACAAGGCTCCGTATGGGACACCATTTGATGAAGCCAGAACAGCAGGCAAATCAATTACGAAGAGAGACATGAATTCAGAAAGCAAGTATATGTCTTTTAAACTATTGGTGCATGTATTCCTATAGGTCTCTGTATGTGATATATACAGTGCTATCATTTTAGCATTTGTTAAAACAGCTCCATGTGTGGCAAAGACAAATCAAGAAAGGCAGGAAAGAATTGTCTGAAAACCTCTCTATAACCTTCAAATCTATGGTCTCAGATGTGCCTATCCTTCTATTTTGTGGGGGATCCTTGGAGTTCATGTATAAAGCAGGTTCTCACTTTCTGGAGGCTGTTCAGAAGATAGGAACTGGAATTACAACAGGAGCCCTGAGTAACGTCATAACTTTGTCCTGCACACACTTTATGTACACCCCCCCCCCCTGCATACTTTGATACTTTGCTTAGCCCCTGGGGAGAGCTGGTGCAGTCATTAGTCCCTGCATTCAATGGTAAGACCCAGGCCGGAAAAAATCACTTGACCTAGAGCACGCCAGGAGAAATAACAAAAAAGAAAAATACTCTTCCCCAAAGCAGCTTCAGATTATTATTATTTTTTTAAGTAGTAGTTTGAGAATTAAGACAGTTGTTTGATCATAGGTTGTAAGGATAGAATTATGTATCAGAAACTCCCAGCAGTACAGGGAAGTGCCCCGGGCAGCCAAGAAATGGGCACTGTGTTGGAATTTTGCATACAGATGTGAATTTCAATTCCTGAGGTTTGTTTCCCACAGACTCTGCGCGGGCACCAGCCTCTCTAGTCAGCAGCTAGCTGATGCCTTGCTCTACATTGACATGTAAACTTTCAAATATGCATTCCAAATACAAGTGGAATTCTATGTCAGCATTTCAACACTTAAAACAAAATATGGACCCAAAGTGCTCACTCAAAAGTGTGTACGTGTGTACTGATACAAATTTTTCTCTTTCATCTCCCCACCCCCCACCATAGTTTTCATCAAAGGACCCAATGTTGCTGGGTATTCTACTGCACCAAGGTTTCTCTTTGGCAGCGTGGACAGAATTTCTACTAATGGTAAATGCAAATGGACGTACTCGGAGTTGGGGGCCAATAAGTAATACCTCATCTTCTTGTACCTGAGTTTGGAAGCAAATGTGACACTGAGCTAAGGATCCTATAGATGAAGCTCAGACTATCTTCTCTAGAAAATTTGGCTGGGTAACGTGGGGCCTTCTTTTCGAATTAGGAAGAGTAACTATGGTTTCCCCCAACCCCACCACAAGAGAGTTTGATTCTGTAAAATTCACAGCATTGAAGAGCAGGTCAAAATGTTTGCTCTCTGGAAGCGGATGGCTAAAGGTACCTGAATCCTCTTCCCAAACTTACTCGTGAAGTCCCTCTCTCCCCCTGCGGGCAGGGACTGGTGAGGTACAGAACACATTCTTGAAGTGATAGCCCAGAGGGGTTCTCTCTCTCCCCACCATGAGGACTGTGGGAAAGTGTTCTCCTTTAGCTGATGAGCAAAGGCTCACCACACAGACCCAATTATGGGGGGAGCAGATGGGCTCTGAAGACAGGATAAGAAACTAGCATCCCATGAAACATTTCTTCCCGAAGCAGCTAGAAAGATTAAAAAGGAAAAATAGGCTAATTATGTCACTGTCCAAGCTGGCAAATATGTGGTCTTTCCTGGGAATAAGAATATGAACTATGTCAGTGGTTCTCAACCTGGACCAAGCATCAGCCATGGGGTAGAGGATGAGAAATGGGAAGAGATTATCAACCCTTTTTTCTGGAACCCACTAGAGTTTCTAAAAGTGGAGTCCGGGGTTCCACACAATTATGCCTATTTTCCAAGTGACTTACCTACAGGTAACATTTGGAATCATTGACCTAGATGGTTTTTGGAGATTAATTTACTGCCAAATTCTCTTTAAAATGAATACCTCTAACATTCCTGAATTTGTCCTATAAATTTCCTTCTGTGGATTTCATGATAATCATAAATTCAATGTAGTTGAGCATCTCTTTGGCACCTAGGTCTATACCAGCAGCTGTGAGAGAATGATTTTATACTGAGAACCATACACGGGTTTGAATGATTTAATCAACACAGTCCAAGTCATGCCATTTTTCTCTGAAATGGCTACACCATTTATTAAAAAGTCCATCTGTGTTCCGATGATCTGAGATACCTCCTTTATCTTATACTAAATTTCCATATGTCCTAGGTCTCTTCCTGGGCTTTATATCCTAACCACTGGCCTACTGGTTGCTGTATAAAACAGTACCACACTGTTTTTTTTTTTTTTTTTAAGTTTTATTTATTCATTTGTCAGAGTTAGAGAGAGCACAAGCAGGGGGAACAGCAGAGGCAGAGGGAGAAGCAGGCTCCTGCTGAGCAAGGAGTCGGATGCGGGATTCAATCCTAGGACCCTGCGTTCATGACCTGAGACGAAGGCAGTCATTTAACAGGCTGAGCCACCCAGGCATCCATCCACCCTATTTTAATTACAGAAGCTGAACTACTTTGTGTTAGTGCCTTATGCGACTAGCCCCTTCTTTGCAGTTTTTGCTTGTTCCGTATTTTCCTCGCAATTTTTGCATGTTTGTTTTTTTACATAAATTTTAGTATCAACTTGTGTAACTTCATTAGAAGCCTGTCGATATTTTTATTAGCATTGCATTAAATTTATAAGAGTTATGCGTTAAATTTATAAGACAGACATGACTACTCACTTTGGGAAAACTGATGGTAAGTCATTCTGTGCTGGAATGGGGATGTCTTTCTATTTCTTCAAGTTTACTTTTGGCTCCTTCAGTGTGTGATTTTTCTTCCTTATATCCTTCCAATGAGCTTGACTCATTGCCTGGAGTATAAAATGGATTTATTTTCCTCTATCTTCCCAGAGCCCCAAGGTATACAGTGGCCAAAGTATAAAATGGATTTACTTTCCTCTGTCTTCCCAGACCCCCAAGGTGTACAGTGGCCAAAGTATAAAATGGATTTATTTCCCTCTATCTTCCCAGACCCCCAAGGTGTACAGTGGCCAATCTAAACTAGGTTTGGAGGCCATTCTTTTTTTTTCTTTTTTTCTTCAATACACAAAGATCATATTAAAAATCAATCATTACACTCATCTTGATAATCCATGGTATTGAGTTTCTAGGAGTCTCACAATGAAAAGAAATACATAGATTAGAAAACTTACCTTGGGAGTATAATGTCAAGTTGAATCATCTGAACTTACTGTTTTTTATAGGTCGAAAATGGTTAAGGGCCTCCTGGGTGGCTCAGTCAGTTAAGCATCCAACCCTTGATTTCAGCTCAGGTCATGACCTCAGGGTCATGAGATCAAGCCCTGTGTCTGCCTCTGCGCTCAGCAGGGCGTCTGCGTGAGATTCTTTCTCCCTCTCCCTCTGCTCTTCCTCCCTGCTTTCTCTCTAAAATAAATAAATTAATCTTTAAAAAAAAAATCGGTCATATTTCATATGGTTTGACCTCAACATGTGGTTCAATCATTCAGGGGTCTCTGCTTAATGGGATGGGTCATATACCAAAGTCCAGGCTTCCTGTAGAGTGTAAATCCATTTGTAATAGTGTCACTTCTCTCCATCCACAAAACCGGAGGGAGCTGATTAAAATCCTTATGTTATATGGATATAAGCAAATATTTCCTTTGTTCAGCTATCTTCTTTGGAATTTCATTTCTACTGTGGCTTTAAAATAGGTCCAGAAATTCTTTGGTCCCCCTCCTCTTGAGTGTGGGATGGACTTAGTGAGTTGCTTCAAATGAATAGAACATGATAGAAGTGATGGTGTTCTGCTTCATAGATTAGGTCATCAAAGACATTTTGTTTTCTGCCCAGCTATCTCTTGAATGGCTCACTCTGGGGAAAGTCAGTTGCCATGTTGTGAGGACATTCCAGTAGTGTCCACTGACTTAAGGAGAGGCCCTTGTGATGCCTCCAGCCAGTGGAGAGATGAGACCTACTGTCAACATCTGTGTGAGTGAGCCGTCTTGGAAACAGACCCTCTGGTACCAGTAAGCCTTCAAAGGACTGCAACCTTGGCCAACAAATCAGGCTTAGCTGGGTGGTTCTGGCTCAGAGTCTCTCATGAGGTTTCAGTCAAGAGTCTTCAGGATTCCTTCTCTCACTAAAGACCTAGCTATTGATCTCCTACTTGGTGAGAGGCTCTGTGCCAGGAGTTGAGAGCTAAACAAGGAAGGCACTTGTGTCCTCCAAGATTTCACTGCCAATAGGAAAGTCAGCATCATCCAAAATTATTAGCTATAAATATGCTAAAATGGAAGGGATGTAAAAAGTGCTTCAGGTTGTCTTTGAATGGAGCTTTGAGAGCACAAGAAATGAGGGTCTGCTTGCCAAGGTTTTTTGAGTAGAGAGAGTGAATTACTGCACACAGTAGTAGAGGTCACGCCACATAAGAAAAAGAGGTTGACCAGGCCTCTTGTCAGAGGCCAGCTGCTCTGAAGCCGTTCTGTTGGAGTAGGAAATCCAGACCACACACATCTTCCTTAGCAGCCGTAACCATACCTGCCCCCCGCCCCATGCCAAAATTAATGGTGAAAAGAGCTGGGTAGGAAGATGGCTGAGGAAATGATTTTTTTTTTTTTTTTTGAGAAGTGAAGTGTCGTGTTAAAGTGTGCATAGGTGTGTGCGAGTTCCAGCTATTACTGATAGAGCTCTGCTGAAGGGAACCTAGTTCTCAGTTAACGGTGCAGCAGTAAGGTGCTCTTTTTTTTTTTTAAATTTTAAAAATTATTTATTTATTTATTTGAGAGACAGAGATCACAAGTAGGCAGAGAGGCAGGCAGAGAAAGAAGAGGAAGCAGGCTCCCTGCTGAGCAGAGATCGTGATGTGGGGCTCAATCCTAGGACCCTGGGATCATGACCTGAGCCGAAGGCAGAAGCTTAACCCACTGAGCCACCCAGGTGCCCTAGTAAGGTGCTCTTAAGAGAAGCAATCAGAGTCTTATTTCACTAGTCTCTTAAGAGGAAAAGCAGAGAAATTATGATGTAAGACTTCAACTTTTCCCTGAAAACACCACCCAAATTTCTTGGTTCTGGACTCATTTAGCACGGTTTGACCAGGATGTGGCTGGCACTTGAATTGAGTCTCCCTCATGGATGTTGGGCTTAGCTTGTTGTCCTTGCTCCTATAATGGGCTACTGTTTCTCTCATAGTTAATGATTTTCTATCATTGAAATGAGGTCTGGAAATAGCCTGCATTTGGCAAAACTTGGTAACTGTGCTTATGTTGTCTCACCAAAAAAATTGCAACAAATGATCAAAATCACAAGCCACATTGATGGGTAAGCATAGACAGTGGCTTCTAATTCTGGTTTTGTTTCTGTGGTACAGAGTCACAGAGGGTGAAAATTTGTGTTCAAATGATGAGTCAATCTTTTCCACACCTCTGTGAAAGAGCAAGGCCAGTGTAACCCCTTAGCAGATTAACTACACTGTCCAGAGTTTTACGTGTCTCTGTGGTTGTTAATCTCTTGACTGATTTGACAAGCTGGCATTTCCGTAGTCAAGTAATTATGACTCACTTTAAGTTGGAAGTTTTCTCTCTTTTCTAAGCCAGGCTAAAGAAGGAACACATTTCTCTCCTTCCCCAGAAATAATTAAGACCTTGAGAGGCTGTTGTCTCATACCACAGCGGTGTCAACCACATTGTCTGATCCCCACCTCTTTGAGAGCTAGGCCAAGGCAGATTCACCAAACTCACGCCAAAGCTGACACTTAGCTCAAAGGCATCTGGGCTTGAGGGCTCCAGCCTTGAAGTGTGCTGGGGGTACATGGTTCATTACTTCTCACTCTTCTTCTTCTTCTTTTTAAAAAGATTTTATTTATTTGACAGACAGAGATCACAAGTAGGCAGTGAGAGAGATCACAAGTAGGCAGGCAGAGAAAGAAGGGAAGCAGGCTCCCTGCTGAGCAGAGAGCCCGACATGGGGCTCTATTCCAGGATCCTGGGAGCCACTCGGGCACCCCAAGTCTTTTTTTTTTTTTTTTTAAGATTTTATTTATTTCTTTGAAAGAGAGAGAGAAGAGTGTGAGTAGGGGAGGAGCAAAGGGAGAGGGACAAGCAGACTTTGTGCTGAGTGTGGAGCTTACTGCAGGGCTCCATCCCACATGAGATCATGACCTGAGAGGAAATCGAGAGTCGGAACTTTGACTGAGCCACTCAGGTGCCCCGAGAGGAAGTTATTTTTATCATAAAAATAGAACTACTGGGCGCCTGGGTGACTCAGTGGGTTAAACCTCTGCCTTTGGCTCAGGTCATGTTCTCAGGGTCCTGGGATCAAGTCCCACATTGGGCTCTCTGCTCAGCAGGGAGCCTGCTTCCTCCCTCCAAATCTCTCTCTGTCTGCTTCTCTGCCTACTTGTGATCTCTGTCTGTCAAATAAATAAACAAATAAAATCTTAAAAAAAAAAATAGAACTACTTAGGAGGGCCTTGCTGGCTCTGTCATTAGAGCATATGACTCTGTATTTTAGGGTTATAAGTTTGAGCCCCGTGTTAGGTGTAGAGATTACTTAAAAATGAAATCTTTAAAAAACCAGAACTAATCACAGGCCAATGGTTGTTTTTAGATGAACACATTTTGTCTTTTGTATTCCATAGATCACAATTCAGAGAAGAGGGATAAAGAATCCTCTCTCTCCAACAGGAATATGAATGAACCATTTACTGCTATAAATAAAGAAACACTTGAAGCAGCAGCTAAGACAGGTAATAAGTTATAACAAGACACTTACGAACTAATAAGCTAATAAGCTAAACAAGACATGAACAGGTAACTTCAGAATGCATCTGTGCCTTTCATGGTATTTTAACAGAGGAGATGTCAGCATGCCTTTTATTTACCCACAATGCATACAATCTGTCAGTAAATGATGAATGAAACTAACTCGGGATTTAACCACCCTTTTTAAAAGATGCTACTTTCAGTCATTTCTACACAGCCAGGGTTCTTCCTAACATGGGCATCATCATCTGAGCCTCTGCCATTACTGCACACTGAGGCTTTCTAACAAGTAGGAGGGATTAAATCCAAATATTGACTAGTCCCTGGTCTTCAGCCTTGGATGACCTGAGCCTGGGCCCATTCAGAACGAGTAGCAACTTGCCCATCACTACCAACAATGTGCTGACTTTTCCCAACAAGCCTTGGAGTGGCTTGGTGCTGCTGCCTCTCACTGTAGCTTAGATGGAAGCGGCAAGTTGGACGTTTCCAGTTTTCTTCCCACAACCCAAGATGGCCCTTGGCCAGCATCCCCTGGGCCTGCATTGCTAGCCTCCCCTCAGTGCTTCTTCACACCAAACCATCCAGTTCCTATCATGGAACGTCTCTGCCCCATTTCCCTGCTTCCTGCTTTTGTCACATTACAAGTGGAGTGACAGAAGCTCTAGGAGTCCCTGATGTCAGCTGGGGTCTCTAGCTAAGATTGTCTTGTGCTCCTAAGCCCGTACATGGTGGCATTCAAAATCTACCCTCAGGATTTCGGCAAGTCCCTACAGGCTGTAAGAGCTGAAGTTCATCTGGCAACATGCTTATCCTTGTGAATGAGATTCTGTCAAACCTATGCACTTGAGGCAGATGCTATATATGGCAGGACTTCTTGAAGCTGGGAGGGTGGGCTGATGGGGGATAGCTCGAAACTGAGTATTTGATTCCACTGTTTTTAGTAGCCATTGCAGAATTTTCCACCCTCTTGGGGGCCCCTGCCTCCCCCTTCCATCTGACCTTCCTCTATTCTTCTTCTCCTGCAAACTGTGCCTTGTTGTCCCTTCTTTTTGGTTGCTTTGCTGCTTGCTGGGTTCATACCCTCAGCGTCTCACCTCCAGCACCACACAGCATCTCATGTCACTGCCAAACAGCTTAGGAGTGTATTTTCCCAAACAAAGCCAGTTTCTTCCCCCAGAGGACTTCTGGGGCCAGAGGCCAAGTTTCTAATATTTTCAGTTCTGCTGTAAGCAGAGCTAACAGGTTCGTCCCTGCAGATCTGTATGGGGACTTTCTTTCTGTTTACTTTGCCATGTGTCTTTTCATTTAGATATTCCAGATAAGACCATACCATGTGAGCAGCTTCTGCAGTTCCTCCAGAGGAACATCATCATTGGTGCTGGCTCAGTGGCGGGAGTCCTCGTGGTCACAGCATTGTTGCTGCTGGCGTTGACCATGTGCTGCAGGAGGAAACAGCAATCGTGAGTGGCTCTTAGCTCCTGCCTTCCTCCGAAGAACTCCTGGGTATCCGTGCCAATGTTGCCCCTGAGCTTCCTGGTGATCCTGGAGTTACATTGTGTATTCATAGGGCACAGATGGCCCGGGCTAGGAGTTTTTAAGCACTGCTTTGGTTTTGACACACAGCCGGGTATGGATTTCCTGGCTGGGTCCATGCTGGCCTCCATAAAGAATCCCTTAAGTTAGGTCACAGAGATTTTCGCACTGATGGCCACTTAAAAAAGAGGAGATGGTACAGCCTCTGCCTGAAAGATTGGAAAAGAGGAATACGAGGGCAGGGAGGGCTGAGGTTGTGGAGGAGATGACCACAGGGCTGACATTTGGCTTGTTCGCCCTGGGTCAGCCCTGGTTAGAATATTGAACGATCCCTCTACTGGTTGGTAAACGGCACCTCCCAGGACCTCCCACAAACTTTTCAGTCTTCCCCCGGGGTCCTGCAAATGAAGGGCCTAGCCCAGCAGTGGCCCTCCAGGGCTCCGCTCTGATAGAGGCCATGTTGACCAGTCAAGGTCTGTCTGTACCACTTGCTGAATGTGTCTGTTATCCCCCTGATGAGAGGGCTCTGATACAGTGGCTGTAACCTTGAGTAGGCACTAGAAATTAAATGGCTTACAAGATTATGCATTTGCAGTAATTGCATCTTGAAATTATGTGCCTCTGTCTGCATCCCTTGAGACACACTTCTTTATCACAGGGAAAAGCAGCTTCCCAAGGCCCCTCGGGTCTTGCTCAGCACTGTGTTATGTGCTCAGCTTGTCCACAGAGAAAGGAAGCTGTGGTGTTCTGTGGGGGGTGAAGTGTCCCTCCCCCACAATTCGGAAGCTGCAGTACTTAAAATTGCCCACAAGAGTGACATTGCTTTCCCTAAAGGTGTTTTTTAAAACACTATGATTCCCGAGACTGGTAACCCATTCAGGCCAGCCACCACTGCCTCACATCCAGCTTCCTCCTCGGAGACAGGACTGAAAGTCAAAGAGGAGCCCAGAATATGGCAGAAGTTAGAGATGGAAGATTTCAAGAGCTTCTGGAAGCTTGATGCACTTCACAATTCTGACTGGGGCTTATACATCAGCTTTGTCATTTCCCTTCTGTGCCTTTAGAAGGTATCACAAGAAGTGGCCAAGACCGTGGCTCCATCCCACAGAGGCGAATTGAAGCTGTGGAGAGCCTGTGTTACCACAAAGTTGGGGGCAGGGAAAGGAGTTTCTTGGAAACTCTCTGGTGCCCAGAGGCAAAATGAATTTCACACATGACTGACCTTCCTGTGGGGCCATCAAATGCTCACCCCTCAGAAACTTAAGCCTCTGTCCCCACCCAAAGCGTAGACAGTAGGAATTCCTACACACGTTGTTGCACAGTGTGGTTTTGTGTGTTTTATTTCAGACATCCTCCAGCGAACATGACATATAATATTTTTATTCTGCGTGGGAAGTCTTGGTGGCAGAAGTTTCAAGAAAAGAACCCCCAAAAGCACAGTGAGAAACAGAAACAGTTGTTGAAGGGCAAGTCCTCTGTCTAAGCCAGCTGGTGGGGCCCGCCAAACCAGGACCGGAAGCTGTGATGCCAGGCAATTGTCCACCCAGACACCACGGAGAGGCATTTGATTTCTGGCTGTGAGGTGTGCTCCACAAAATGTTTACCTTCTCCTGTTAGTCTCGAATGGACCAAGACACGGATGTTGTACTACAGGGTGCTTAGAGTTTGGTACGGCACTGATAGCTAGGGCAGGAGATGCAGCACATCTGCCCAAACACAAACCTGACCAACTACTAAGTTCTTTATTTATTAAAGCATTGATTCTCTGATTCAGCCATTCAGGGAGCAGATATTAATTGAATGCCTAATATGTAGACAATCTCAAGCATGAGGCAACCAAAGGTTTTGGAAACAGGCCTGGTCCTTGTGGGTTTCTGAGGAGAGGGCAGACAGCTAGCTAGCTGAAGCTCTTTGGTGGTGGACTTAGGCCTCTGAGCTACAATCTGAAGGGGTCCAGAGGGGATGGGGTGGGGACACCTGGAAGCCTTCCTCCATGTGTTGGAAGGTGGGGTCTGGGAACACACTCTCTTCTGGGATGGTGATGCAGAGGTTGGACCTGGGGTTGGTGCAGGGGCTCCTGGAGGCTGCCCTAGGGTCTGCACCCCGCCTCCCAACCAAAGCGGCTGCACAACCTCTGCGGACCCCATGGGGGCCGCGGTGGTAGGGCGAGGACAGGAGTGAGGTTCAAGGTCGGGCTGTGGCCTTGGCAAAGGGTCCCTGTCCAGGCGGGCAAGGACACGTGTGGGGCCTGGCTGGAAGGCATCTGGAGGTGGGTGGGTTTGCCAGGGAGTGAATGGGGCTCTAGGGAGGCAGGTGGCCTCAGGAGGGTGGGGGACACATCACACCCAGAGGGACCCGTAGACTGAGGGCAACCAGGGCAGACGAAGAACCTGGGACATGTCCGGGACCAATGGCATGTACTAAAGGCCAGGGACACATCAGGTGCTCACCAGCTCCTGTGGAAGCAGCCCCCACTCCCATCCTGGGCTGCTGGTGGCTGGGCACCCTTGGGCACTCTTGCTCAGACACTTAGAGTCTTGCCACGTGCAGGCCCAGGCTGGTCTTCCCCTGGCCTCCTCCTCACTGCTAGCCTCTGCATTCCTTTCCTGGTTCACAGGTCTCCTGGGTCACCTTCAGCCCGGGACCTTTACTCTACCTTAATTAGTTGCATTTGCTGAGAACGCATTACGTGTGTAAATTTCTTTAGGCATGACTATCCTCATCTTATTTCAAGAAAAGGGAGGCTCAGATGCCTAAGGTCACCTGTTAGAGACCCCAGGCTAAGGAGGCAGCCTGGATTCTAATCCAAACCAGGGGTCTGTGCTGTAACCGTTGTGTAGCCCAGCCACTATCACCCTTGGGACCTGCTGAGGAGGTATGATTGGGAAGGATTTCTAGTCTCCTTTTTTTGGAAGGTGAAGTGAGTGAAACATTTCCCCCAGAAATAGAGGTGGTTCTGGAAAACCAGGTCTTGTGGGTGGCTTATATCAAGGGCTCCCTCTCTTGTCCCCCACCCCATGTGGTTTTCCTTGTCTGCTCTCCTAAAGTGGGAAAGCCCTCAAAGCTTTAAGCCATGGGGAACTGGAGGACAGGTCCAGCCCAGGATGGGTCTGAGTGGGACATTCCTCTCTATCTCTCTCTCCCCAGTGAAAAATCAGCTCACTTTCTTCTTGTTTGAATCCTACTAGGGCTGGTTCAGGCCTTGGCCTGGAGGATAGACCAGCACCAGGAGTCACTGGGACTCTTTAGGTCCAGGTTAATACCCCTGACAAACCCTACTGGTTTCAACTCTGGGCAAACTCCATGGACTCTCTAGCATACATCCCACTCTAATTCCGAGGGACTTGCCTTGAGAAGTGGGATCCTCTGTCCTCTTTTTATTTTTTTTAAAAGATTTTATTTCTTTATCTGACAGAGAGAAAGATCACAAGTAGGCAGAGAGGCAGGCAGAGAGAGAGGGGGAAGCAGGCTCCCCGCCCAGCAGAGTGCCCGACGTGGGCCTCGATCACAGGACCCTGAGACCATGACCCAAGCGGAAAGAAGAGGCTCAATCCACTGAGCCACCCAGGCGCCCCCTCTGTCCTCTTTTTAAAAAACACACCCCAACAAGAAAATGTGTTCTCTCTTTGAACTTATTCCTTCCAAAGCTCTGAGAACCTGGAGTTGAATCAATGGTTGTAAGATGGGACCCTTCCAGAGACAGATTGTGAGAGGTACCTGCTCATTGCAGATTTCATGGGCTTTTGTGGGAGCAGCTGATGGGCATGTCTGAGGGCAGAGGTAGCTCAGATGCCCAAAGGTGGCTGGCAGTTTCATGTGGACAAGGAGTCCTGGAGCTCTGGGAGCCCTGGGACCATCTTGCGCTGGCCTAGGCATCATCTTCCCAAGCCCCCACCAGTGTCACCACTGAGCAGGAAGGGAAGGAGGAGGGACTTCACACCTCCGGGCATGTCCCGTCAATGGCCCACTGGGAGGCTGGGCCCAGCTGGACTCTAGTACAGGTTCTGCCTTGACCACTTCTTAAGCTCAGTGTCTTTGTTTTTGCCATGGGGTTAGGAATTTACCTCCTTCACAGGGTTCATTCAGCAAGAACCATTTATTGAGCAGCTGCTGTATGCCAGGCACTGTGCTGGGCTGGATGCTAGGGACACCATGGAGAGTAGGTAGAATGGCCTTCCTAGCAGTGGGTTGCTGGATCTACTTGGAAACTTGGAAGGAGATGTGGTTGTCAGGGCTTAGGTATACAGTAGGCACAGAGCAAATACCAGACTCTTCCCTTGAGCTTACTGGTAGGTTGCAGCCCCAGCCTCATCCCATCTTCATCCCAACCTCTTGGGACCCTAGAACTGAGAGGCAGTCCACCCTCCTGTGGACCTCACACCCCTCCCTCAGGCTTCTATTTTAAGAACAAGTTAGGGTCAGCCACATCTGCCAGTGGTCTCCCCATTGGTCTGGGACCACTGGGAGCCTCCCCTTGCTTTTACCTCTTCCTCTATCCAAGAGGTGTTTCCCTGTGTTCTTAGTCTGCTCTCATGCTAGAGGTTCCACCTTCAGCTCGGTGGTTGGTCTAGCTGACCTGACCCTGGCTGGGTGAGGGGCGGGCATGTGATCCACTCAGCCAATGGGCTCTGTTAGAGATTTGCTGGCAAAATTGAGAGGTAGACTCTTTTTTCCTCCCCCTCCTTCTTTTTTCAATAAATCACAGCTCTTTCTCTCTCTATATATATATTGCAACATTTTCTAAATATAAAATATGTCAGTGTATCATATCCCATTCTCATAGTTTTAATGATCTCATAGATTTTATTCAAGATTCTAGCTTTGTGGGTAAGATTTGAAGCTGAGTCACTATCTCAGACCACAGAAAGAAAAGTTGGCTGAGAATGAAGTCAGCAGGTGGAGGAGGTAACAATCTGGCACCATCATTTGAGCCCTGAGCAACCTTTTCCTAAAAGTTATCCCTGGGATTTTCATCCATTCATGCCATATTTACTGACCACTATTATGTGCTAAGTGTCACTCCCATTGCTGGGGGTCCAGCCAGGAACAAGGCAGTTCCCACCTCACAGATGTCATAGTCCTGCCCCAGGGCCTTTTCACTTGCTGTTCCCTCTGCTCAGAGTGCTTTCCCCCTGATCTCCCCATGACTCCCTCCTTTACCTCCTTCAAGTCTTAATTCACAGGCTTGCACCTCAGTGAGGCCTCTCTCCAGACCTATCAAAAATTGCACCCCCACATACTTCTTCTACCCTCTCCTGATTTATTTTACTCCTTAGCACTTGAAACCACTTGCTATACTCGATAGAATGTTTATTTGTTACTTCTCTGTTTTCCCCCGTAGAATGTCACCTCCATGAGGGAAGGGATTTTCATTGGTGTTTGCAGCAGATCTGTAGTGACCTAGAGCAGGTGCTCAGTGTTAAATAAATAGGGAGCCCAAAAGGACTATCTGAAGAGGTAACACTGTCATTGCAGTCTGAATGTTTAAGAAGGAGCCAGCCAGTGGATGACTTCCCAGGGAAGGGCGCAGCATATGCCTGTGGTGGCAGATCAATTCTCTTTTGACTTAAACCATGCTGGATCGCTTATTTATTTATTTTTTTAAGATTTTATTTATTCATTTGACAGACAGAGATCACAAGTAGGCAGAGAGGCAGGCAGAGAGAGAGGAGGAAGCAGGCTCCCTGCTGAGCAAAGAGCCCGATGCGAGGCTCGATCCCAGGACCCTAGGACCATGACCTAAGCCGAAAGCAGAGGCTTTAACCCACTGAACCACCAGGTGCCCCAGGATCACTTATTTTTAAGGGGTGTCACTTTTAACCTTTAGGATCCTGAGTGGTGTTTGGTAGGATGTAGTACCAGAGAGCTGCCTCTGGAGGGCGCAAGGGAACCTCATTGCTGAGTTTGGGCCTGCATGCCAAATTTAGCACACTCTAGAAATTGGGAAACTGGGTAGTCCCTGAGGATGGCAATAATGGTGCATTTGCTTTGAGACCTCTTTTAATTTTCACAGTATCCCTATGAGATAGGTCCTGTTATCATCCCCACTTCCTACATGAGAAAAGGCACAGAGAGCCCAGGTAGCTTGCTTGTCTCCTGAGGTTTAAGCAGCAGACACAGAAAGGACAAGATTAAAGTCACTGTGGTCTGGTCACCCAGGTGATACCCCAGATGGGAGGAAATTCAGAAGGGACCTGGGGGTCAGAGGGTGGAGGAGTGTCCTCCCTTTAGGGATCATTGCCCTGAGGTGTGAACCCTCTCTGGCAAGCTGGAGCCTGCCCCGCCCCCCTAACCCCATCCAAATGCCTGAGGTTTACCCAGTAGTGATCTGGTGGTGCTGAGTCTGGCCTGCTTGAAAGTCAGGTGAAACTGATACAGGCCCCTGTGCTGCTCAGTTTGAGGACTGGAAGGCTACCTGGAGGAAGCCGCATTTAATCATTGACCTGGAGGAGGAGCAGGAGCCAGGCAGTTGAGGAGGTGGGGGAAGTGAGTTCAGGCTGGGACACTGTGTGGGCAAAGGCCTGGAGGCGTTGACAGCAAGCCACCAATTTCTTCCGAGACTCTTCTCATGTGTGGACCCAGCCAGGAGGAATGCACTGCAATTTTCCCAGCCCACATTTCCGTCAGTCATCCGTTGCTCTTTCCTCTGAACGTTCAAAAAACCCATAGACCTCCCTCCACTTTGGCAGAGCACACAGCCTTATCTCTAAGCCAATCTCAAACTGTCTGCCTCTGAGCACCGGCCAGGCTTCTGTAGAGTCAGAGAGCAATCTCTGGGACCACAAGGGGGTTGGAGGGGCCGCTGAACCAGTGCCTCACAGGGGACGAGGAGTTCCCTTATCAGGCCTGATGTCCCCAGAGATTGGAGGTGGCCCTCAGGCCCTCCACATACAGCCTGCTCACCTTCCAGGTCTTTCCATTCTTCTGTGTCCACCAGCGGGTGGGCTGTGGGGTCAGATGGCTGGGCTTCAGTGCCCCTGGGCCATTTGGTATATCTGTTATTCAACCGCTCTGGGATTCTCTTCCCTTATTTGGAAAATGAATTCAGCAAGTTATATGGATTAAATTGTCAACTGCTTACAGTGTCGTCTGGCACGCAGTAAAGTGCTCAGTAAATGCTGCTCTGATTACTCTAGGTGATGTGATTCTGGTGCTATGATTCCTGCTCTTTTCACTCTGCTGGGGCATTCTTCTCTCCTTCCAGAAGAATTATTCAGTGTGGAGACATTTTTTTTTTTTTCCTGCATCCTGAGTTTCATGATGCCTGTGGGGAAAGGGAAGGTTTCTAACAAAAACAGTTTGAGGGAAACCTATGTAGGGAAAAAGTATCCCAGCCTGGAACTCAGGGGGAAAAAAAGATTTCTTGAGAGGAGAGAGGGGGGCTTTCGGAACTGGGGGACACTAGAGACTGGAGAGAAGTCCCCAGGAAAGAAGGCCTGGGGTGGAGCATGGAGGAAACATCAGGCAGGTTGTGGAGATGAGCCCACATCACCCAGGGTGACAGGACCCAGAGAAGAAAGGTTCTTGGAGTCTCAACAGTGGGTCTAGGATGGCCACACAACACCCCTGAGGCCATGTGCATGGGTGAGCCACTGAAGATGTCCCCATGTGTTTGAGAGAACAAGGAAGTGGTGGGGGAGAGCCCCTTGAGGCTTTGGGGCACTGGAGGGAGAGAAGACCAAGCATGGGCAGTGGCTGTTCATCAGGAAATGGGTGTGACGGGTGACCCCTTGGTCATCATGGGCGTAGGCCAGTATGAGGGGAAGGAGAGGAAGAGTATGGGAGGAGGTTGTGACTAGAGCAGGAGGTGGGGACCGGCTAGGTGCAGCCTGTGAGGAACATCCGAGGCGGGGCAGGCTGGGAGCAGGTGGGCACTGGGGACACACTGTCACCGTGTCGTGATGAAATGACCGATCCCTCTCAGAATCCTTCTCTGGTACCCCCCACTCCCCACGCCACATGCACTGGGGCTCCCCTGAATACACATAGTTCCCGGGCTACCACCATCCCAGCCCTGCTCTCCCGTTGAATCAGCTTCGACTGCTTCTAGCCTGTGACCCATGCTAGCGCAGGGACACGGTTGTCATTGCTGGTCCAGTGCCTGGTACACAGTAGTTGCTCTGAACCTTTGGGGTATGGCCCTCCTGAGCAAATTTCCCCTCTCCAGCTTCAACCTGCCTGTGGAATAAATAAATCACTCTTAGTTGGGCTGGGCAGGCCTTGGGTCCATGTCCTGTGGGAGGGAGTCTGACTGGGGGGACTCCTGTTTCCAATGAGCCTTGGGGATCAGCCTCCCATTTCTCCACCCCCACCCCCCATTCACGTCCTTGCTTTCCTTCTCCCTGGCTTTCAGGATGCTGTTGGAATTGTCACTTTGCATCAGCCCCACCTGTAGCTAGCCTGAGTTTTCCCCAGCACAGAACAGGCCCTGCTTGGCCCCGGAAATGCCCTCTGCCCTCCCTGGAACACGTGACTTTTGATTTTCCTTGAACGCAGCACTTCATGACTTTGGCGTAAACTTCAGACGCAGCCCCCTTTCCTGTCTTCACAACAAGGAAATAAGTTGAGTTTCAGAGAAACCAGCTGCCGAGCGCACACCAGGCCTTCCGGCCCTGGTCCCTGCTTAGCTTGGGTCTTTGTGTGGCAGCTGGTGTGCCCAGGTGAGTGGCCGCTCTCTGGCCTTCTGCCCCTGTCCTGTCACTGCAGACACACCCCGGGCGACTCAGGACAGCTGGCGGAGGGTGAAGACTCCGTGGGGTATGACCTACTTAACACTTTGCCTGGGCACGGGAGGGAGTGATCAGCCGTAGGGCCTCAGGCTGTGGGCTTGGGCTGCAGAGATACCCAAGTTAGTTTCTTGGGTCTCAATTCTTCACCTAGAACCAGCTGTTTGCTGACGTTGGGGACCAGAGACCTGTGGCCCATTTGCCTCGATATCATCTGCACAACCCCAGGTAAGTCATCTGGATGGAACAGCACCTGGCCGCCATTTCCATGGGTAGCCTGGGTCTGGTGGTGGGGGAAGAGGTAGGAGGCCACTGGGAAGGACCGTGAAGGGCCGTAAGCCTGGCATGGGTGGTGTCCAGCTGGAAAAGGAAACAGACACCACTTGCGGCCACCCTGAGGGAAGAAGATTCCCTGCCAGAGGGTCAGCTGAGTGCTCATGTCTGGGGGACACAGCGATGCCTGTTCAGTCCCCTCCTTCCTGCTGAGCCCCATCAGGGTGACACCCTTAGCTCCAGGAAGCATAGAATCTTCCAGAGAGAGCAAACATGTGCTCGGGCCCCCACCCTCACCAGCTTTGTGAAGAGGAGGGTGGCTCAACAAGACTGTGAACTAGAACAAACAGAGATAATTCCTTTCACAGGGCCCAGGACAGGCTTGAGCCACTTGTAAGGGAGGTCAGGTTCAAGGGGGACCTGGAGAGGTGAAAGAGAAAACAGTCTGAGTCCTGCTCAACTGCTGTGTGTCCTTGGCAGGTTGCTTTCTGTCTCTGAGCCTCAGTTTGTTGTGCGTCTGTTAAATGCAGAGGCAAGTACTGGCACCTTGTTGGTGCCTGACTCTTGACTCTTGGGTAAGAGTTTGGGAAAAATGTCCCAGGCAGGAGAGAGTCTCCGGAGGAGGGACCAGGTGTCCTGTGGTGAACAATTCAAGTTCACCAATTCTCAGGAGAATTCAACAATTCTCCTGCCTCACTCAGGGTGGTGAGTGTGGCACAGTGGGTTTTGCTAAGAGCTTAGGACCAGGGACTCCTGGCATGAACAATCTTTGGATGACACCTTGGAAGGCTTTTCTCCTTCAGTGTGGTACTTCCTTTCCTTTTTGTGCCTGTCCTCCTGTCTCCCGCACGCAGCCCTGGCAGGGACACAGAGCCGGCAGGCAGTCTGGATGATGCTAAGCATGTACTGTGGAGCCAGGCAGCCTTGATTCAAGTCTTGGCTCTGCCATCTACTTACTACGTGTGCTGTGTGGCCCCTAGGCAGGTCCCCTGGGCAGGTCCCCTAGGCAGGTCCCCTAGGCAGGTCCCCGCACTTTTCTGTATGTCAGGTCCTGGGTCCATAAATCCTTCACTCCTGGGGCTCTTGTCAGGATTAGGTGAATGGACAGAGTTGACCCCTGAGCTACAGGGGGCTTAGGGGGTGCCGAAACCCCATGAAGTTGAAAACCGGCATATAACTTTTGACTTGCCCCAAATATGTAACTGCCAAGAGCCTCCTGTTGACCGGAAGCCTTCTGAAAACAGAGTCTAATACATATTTTGTATGTCATATGTGTTATATCCTGTATTCTTACAATAAAGGAATCCAGACAACACAAAATAGCATAAAGAAAATTCTAAGAGAAAAGACATTCACTGTATTGGACCTGAGCCATTCGAACCCGTGTTGTTCTGAGGTCACCCGTAGATCTACAGCACCCTAAGGCTGTGGTTCTCAACTGTAGCCAATTGTGGCCCCTCCACGACCCTCCCTGCCCCCAGGGACATTTGATAATGTGTCAACCATTTTGATCAGGTCTCAGGGGGTCTTGTTGGCATCTAGTAGATCCAGGCCAGGAAGGATGCTAAACACAATGCACAATGCACAGGACAGCACCCTGCTGTCCTCCCAACTCACCCTCCCACGTTTCCCGCCCCCTAAAACTCTTCTCATCTCCATGTTACAGTCACAGAGCCTGACACCCAGAAAGGGAAAGCTCCTGTTGAGGTCACACAGCCCTTAAAACCAAGGCGGCAGAGGTTGGGGTGGGTGGACTGCTGTCACAGAATTGTCCAGTGGATCAGTGAACACCTAGCAAGTCTGCTGGATGCAGGGACCTATCCCCAACCCCACAAAGGCCCAGTATCCTGGGCCCTGACAGTCGAAGGAAGCTTGAAGTACAGGGACACCTGCCAGCCTGGGGTGAGAGCTCCAAGGGATCCAGCTCAGAACAAGGAATTCCGACTCCTAAAGGACATTCTCCAGAGTGGTGAGTGCAGGCTGCTGGGTCAGAGACCTGCATTCAAATCGGGACTGCCCCTCGCAGGTTGCATGATTTTGAACTTGACATTAACCTCTCTGAGCTTCAGCTGCTTTAGCTGAGGAATGGGGCTAACTGTTCCCACCTCCCTGAGGTGAGGTTTAGATTAAGTGGGCCATGCTCCTGCTAAAGTCCCTGGCACAGAGGCGGCTGTTGTTGTTACCTGTTCGACACGTACTTATAGGGAGGAAACAGGGGCTCCCATAGAAAATAAGACAGCCATAGGCTCTACCGGGGTGGGGGGGTGCTCAGCCTGGTCACAGACAGAGGAGCCAAAAGACAGGGGTCACACATGGCCACCAGGGCTGTGATGGGGGAGGACAGGCCCTGAGAGAGGAGATGCCTGACTCAGCCATGAGAGGTGGAAATCATGGCATACTTTCAGGAGGAGGGAACAACAGAGGGGACTGAAGCATATAGCCAGGAGAAGGGTGTGGGCACCTACTATGTGCCTTGTGGTCTGGGTTAGGGAACAAGACAGAATCTCCACTCTCACGCAGGGAGCAAAGGTCTTATGTCAAAAACTTGGTGGATAAATCATATTTTTGGTGATGAAGAATCATAAAGTTGGGACAGGGACATCTCTATCCTGAAGAAGGAGAGGTGATTTTAGAGAGGGAGGTCAGAAAAGAACTCTTGGAGGAGGTGGTGGTACTTAAGCAGAGACTTGAATGAAGTGAGCGATTTTGAGGGAAGAGCGTCCAGGCAGAGGGAACAGACTGTGCAAATGCCCCGCAGTTGGACCATGCCTGATTTGATCAAGTGACCTGAACAAGTGACATAAGGAGGCCCATGTGGCTGGTAGGGCGTGAATGAGGACAAAGAAGGGATTCAGCAGCTTGCATAAGGACGTGGGGACTGCTGTAAAGACTTGGGCTTTACCCCTGAGTGAGGTGGAAGTCTCCTAGAGGACTGAGAGCAGCGAAGGACAGGATAGCACAATGGAAGGTTAGGTGCTGTGCTTGGTGCTTGGTGAGTCTTAGCTCATGGGATCCTCATCATCTCCCTGTGCCAGGCACCTTTGCTTGCACTGTTTTCTAGGTGGGGTCTGGTGAACTTAACTCACTGCCCAGGACCACAGTACTACTGCACAGTGGATTCCTGACTCTATGGTTGAAATCTGATTCCTTGGTGTCAGGAAGAAGACATGAAGGAGCTGATCGCCACCCCTGGCCCAATGCCAACTGCTGTCATTGTGACTTAGAACGTAAGCAAGGTGGCATTTTATTGGCTGATATTGCCTGTGTTGCCTCTCCTGGTGGGCAGAGGAGTCCCCATGATGATTCTGGACTAGAGAGCAGGAAGTGTGGCTTTAGGGGGGATTTCAGGTCTCAGGCAGAAGTCTAGGGGTCAGTGAGAGGAGGGATGGGCAGAGAGGGGCTGGGCCCCCATTCCAGCATTGCCTTTGGTGGAGTCAGTGGCTGAAGACTAAGCCTCTAAGCTTGGCTGGTGCAACTCCCTTCCCCTCCCACCAAGTCCAGTTGGATAGGCTCATTCCCTCTACAGCCTGACTGCCTCAATCTCCCCTCTGGGCTCTAACAGTGGACATCTAATTGGGGCTTTTGATGCTCAGAGCATGTTCTGTGGAATAGTAGATCCTTAAGGCTCTGCTACATAGGAGTGGGGCTAAGACAAAGTTAAAATGGTCCTGCCATGCAGGTCTTCTCAGAGCCTTTAATTCAATTTTCTAGGTAAGTTTTCTATTTATTTATTTGAGAGAGCATGAGCGGTGGCAGAAGGGATGGAGGGAGAGGGAGAAGCAGACTTCCTACTGAGCAGGGAGCCTGACATGGGCTAATCTTAGGACGTGAGATCACGACCTGAGCTGAAGGCAGACGCTTAAGTGATTGAGCCACTCAGGCACCCTGAGCCTTTTTTTTTTTTTTTTTAAGGCTTATTTATTTATTTTAGGGGAGTGGGGGGTGAGGGGCAGAGGGAATGGGAGAGAAAGACTCTCAAGCAGACTCCCTGCTGTGCACAGAGCCCCCACTCAGGGCTCCATCTCATCACCCTGAGATCAGGACCTGAGCTGGAACCAAGAGTTGGACACTTAACTGACTGAGCCACCCAGGCACTTCTCAGAGCCTTTACTATGCTAATATGCTTTCCACAGCTTTTGAAAATGTGTTTGACCACCTGAGCCTTTTTTCCTTTGAAGTATGTTTGGGCTATCAGGTCTCTCTGAACCCTACCTTTACCCAGGGAGGATGCCTGAATGGTGGAATTTCGGGGAGATCCTTCTGGCAGAGGACCACAGGTTTCTTCTTTTTCCTCCCATGGCCTGGGCTGTGAAAACAAGGCTGCTGTCCCATTATCTCTCAGTGGAGCTTCAAACTCTGGCAAGGTCAAATTAGGATCTCTGAACTCACAGTTCATGGGGAGGCTGGATGGGGTCAGTCCAGGCAGGAATAGGGTAGGGAAGTGTCATGGTGGGCCTGTCTCCTTGGAAAGCCGTGGAGTCATGATTCAGGATAGAAACATGTCATCTTCCCAACCACATCTAGGGCCCCATCAGGAGGCTGCACACAGGCCCAGCTCCTCTGAAAGCAAAGGGTCCATGCCTGGTCCAGCCTCTTGTCTCCCCGGCTCTCTATCTTCTACTTCTTCCTGTCTACTTCCTCTGGCCTCCCCAGCATCTCTGGGAACTGGAAAGTTAGTCACTCTGGGTTTTATCCCCCTGGCTTACTAGTGAGGACAGTTCAGAAAAGCATAGGAAGGCAAAAGCATACAGAGGGCTGGCTAACCCCCGGACCCACAGGCCGTGCAGTGTCGTGTTATTATTATCATTGTCGCTATTGGCAGTGAGACAGGGAGGCTGTGATAAAGCTTAGAATGTACAGGTAAGGCTCCTGCCTCTGGGATGCTTCGGCCTTTGGTCTGAGATGGTCAGTCATGGCTTATGGCCCTGAACCGGGCCCCAAGGGCCAGTCTCTCCCCACCCCCACTTCTGCACTAACCCGTCTCTGGCTACCCAGGTTGCACCTGTGGCCACTGTGGGGCGGATCTTCTCAAACTGTGTTGCCGACAATTTCCTGCCACAGCTTCCTGCCCCGGAGACCAGCTTCACTACCCCCACCCCTACCCACAGCCCCTGGACAAGCCCCCATCTTGCTGCCTGGTCCTCTGTCCTGTGTATAAGGAGCAGTGATATGAGTGATATGAGTCTGTGAGGCAGGGATGATGGCTGGATGTGGGAGGATGGAGAGGAGTAGGGAAGGTGTACTCAGTAGAGGCCACTGCATGGATAAAAGTATGGAAGTGCATTTAAAAGAAGGAGAATAGCACAGCCCAGTTGGAACAAAGGGAAGGTTGAAGAGTTTAGTTAGATTCAATGAAGTGGAGGGAGCCACAGTAAGTTCTTGAGCAAGGGAGGCCTCAGAGATAAATTGCCGAGAAGCAACTTGCAGACCCTGGGTCTCAGCTCATGCGAAACAAACTGTGGGGTTTAGCCAACCACAAACACCATGTGAGTTAGATCTGGATCTCAGGTTTTATTAATAGACACAGCAGGTGGAGATCAAAGGAGGTGATGCCAGTACAATCAGACGTCAGAAGAGAGATCTGGACCAGGCAGGTTGGCATGGTGGTTTGTTTATAGCCACAGACAGAATGTCCCAAGTAAGGGGACCAGGGCTGGGGAAAGAGACAGACCAGGAACTGTCAGAGAGGGAGGAGACACATCAAGGAGCCTGTGAAGGACTGGGGAGAGCCAAGAGACTCAAGCAGGAGGGAGGGTCCCTAATGTCCATCACTCAAGGAACCCAGCATTGAGAAGGGCATTAGGTTCTTGCTTTGTGCCCACCAGGTGGAGATACCAGTGCTTCCTCTCTAGCCTGGAGAGCATCCTGGTGGGGGTGGAGAGCAGACTGTAAGGCTGGTGAGGGGGTGGAAGTCAAGAAAGTAGAGCAGGAGCATAAACAGCACTTTCTTTCCTATATAAGTTATTTTTAGTGTCTGGTTTGTCTATACTTTCCAGTTTCTTTTTTTTAAAAAATATTTTATTTATTCACTTGACAGACAGAGATCACAAGTAGGCAGAGAGGCAGGCAAAGAGAGAGGAGGAAGCAGGCTCCCCGCTGAGCAGGGAGCCCGATGCGGGGCTTGATCCCAGGACCCTGGGATCATGACCCAAGCCGAAGGCAGAGGCCCCAACCCACTGAGCCACCCAGGCGCCCCGATCCAGTTTCTTTAGTTAAAAAAAATTATGGTATAATTTACATACAATAAAATTCACTCATTTTAGTGAAAACTTCTGTGAGATTTGACACATGCCTATAGCTGAGCACTACCATTTCCATCAAAATATTGATTATTCTCCCAAATCCCTTCATGCCCCTTCTAGTCAACCCTTTCCCCTGGCTCCCAGCCTTTGGCAACCACTGATGCATTGTTCTCCACTGATACAGTTTTTAATGGAATTATACAGTTTGTGGCCTTTTGAGTTTGGCATCTTTCACTCAGCATGATGCCTTTAAGATTCATCCATGTGTTGTGGGTCTTAGCATTTCCTCCCATTTTATTGCTGAGTGGTATCCCATGGTCATGGTTGGGATGTACCACAGTTTATCTATTCATCTGCGGAGATAACATTTGTTTCCAAAATCTGACAGTTGTGAACAGAGTGGCTATAAACATTTCCTGTGTAGGTTTTTCTGTGAATGCAAGTTTCCATTTCTCTAAGGTAACTGCCTAGGAAACTTTTTGACTCTTCAGTGCTCTGATGGAATTGGTGATCTGCATCTCCAGGTGGGGACACAAATGTGGTCCCTGATTAATCTCTTGCCTGTAACTGTTGGGACATCCAGGAACTCCCTTTAGCTTGGCCTTCCCAACCCCAGTGTCAGGAGCCATCAGGTTAGAGTACAGATTCTTTTACTCCTCTGGCTACCCCAACCCAAACATCACCTGATTCCCATTCCAGTATCTTTCTCTCAGTCCCTGTGCCTGTCATTGCCTGTCCCTGGACACCCGGAAGGAACGGCAGCCTTTTTCAAGCCACAAAAGCCTTCTTTGCACCCCCTGCTTATATTTGCTTAATTAAGAAAGGCACTCAAGGATCTTCCCCTCAACACAGTCTGTGCCTGAGTGGTCTTGCTGGGCCCACCTTAGAGAAATGTCTAGAAGTTGTTATGGGGAGATAAGTTTTTTCAGTATTATATAAAAACTTACAAATATACAGCAAAATGGGAAGAAGTAGTTGTATATCCATTAGCCACCCCATAGAGTCAACAATATTGTTATATTTACTTTATCACATACAGTTGATTACATTAGCAGATTCTATATTTAGCCTACACACAAATCTTTACTTGTAACCCCCAGACACTTGAGGCATTTCATAGTCACTCAGGAACACACGCAGAGAAGCAAGAAATTTGAGTTAACTGATGTGCACATTCCCATGGAGGTCAAACAAGAGGATACTCCTCTGCTTTTTGTTTTAATTCCCGTGCTGGAAACAAGTGTCCTCTGTTTGGTGCCACATTTTTGTGCATTTTGTTGGCAATTTCACTGATGGCAGTCTAGTGCTGATGTGCAGTCTTGTGTTCCTAAGTGCAAGAAGGCTGTGATGTGCCTTCCAGGAAAAGTATGTGTTAGATAATCTTATAGTTGTACTGCTGTTGGCTGAGCATTCCGTGTTCATGAGTCAACAATACATATCAAAAAGTGTCTTTAAGCAGAAACAGGGCTATGTACTGATCAGTTGATGAAAATGTTGTGAGCAGGGACTTTAGACACCTAACGCTGGATTTCCTCTAGCAGCAATCATTTAGTTTTGTTAATTCGGTGTTTGCAATAACTTTATAGAATTACTCTGAATTATAAGACTTGACTGTTTCTGTCTACCTATCTGTCCATCCATCAGTTGATGTTATTTTTTGGGTGCTTTTTGAAGTAAATTACAATCATCAGTAGCCACCAGACTAAATATTTCTGCATACAGATTGTTAACAGCATTCAATATTTTATGGTTCTTCTTCTTTTTTTAACTTAAGGGTCCAAATACACTGCAATGAACAAATTTTAGTACATTCTGAGAAATTCAGACACCTGTAAACCTAGTGCTTATCAAGATATCAGTCATTATACTATAACCCCAGAAAGCTAAAAAAAAAAGATAATTTTAGGTTATCTGCCTTACTAGATATTTATCTAAATAACTTTAATTCCTTCTCCCCACATTGGATCGTACTTTTTAGTCATGCATTTTATTTTATTTAGTGATTGTATCGTTCACACTGGAATTAAACCCTAATGTATTTAACCAGTCTCTTATTGATGGATATTCAGATTAGTTTATGCTTTCTAGAAATCTGTCCATGAAGGCTGAAGGGGACAGGGCAAAGGGGAATTTCTAAGGCCAGGGGACTTCTAGGTAAGGTCAATGGAGTAAGGTTCTTTTGAAGAACAAAGCTGGTTCTAGCTTCAGAACCTTTGTACTTATTGTCCCTCTGCGTGATGTGTTCTTCCATGACTTTTGAAAAGCTGGCTCCTCCTCATCCTTCAGATCTCAGTTCAGATGCTCCCTTCTCAGAGAAGTTGACCATCCCAGCGACACTGGCCTTTTCTCGTAGTATCACTCATTTATTTCCTTTACGACATGGACCTCAGTCTGTAATTATTTCTGCCTCTTGTTTACTGTATCCCCCACGTCCCCCAGACTGTTGTCTTCAGGAGGGCAGGATCCTATCTTATTCACACTTATCTCCAACACCGGCCTGAAACACAGTAATTCAACATGTGTTTGGGAAATGAATGAACGCTTCCAGGTGCTGGTGTGGGGGGCCCGCTGGGGCTGTCTGGGCGCTCCGCACAAAGTCT
Source organism: Mustela lutreola (assembly GCF_030435805.1). Classification (NCBI taxonomy): domain Eukaryota; kingdom Metazoa; phylum Chordata; class Mammalia; order Carnivora; family Mustelidae; genus Mustela; species Mustela lutreola. Next base: position 70,429,586 of record NC_081298.1, read on the forward strand.
GAAAGTCAGGAGAGGGTTGGGGACTCTCCGGGCTCAGCCCAGCAGGCTGGGACTCCTCTCCCAGTTGATTCTGGCATAAAGCAGGCTCTGCACGACTGGCGCGGACGCCCCTCAATGCGGCCTCTCTCCCACTATCTCTGGGCCCAACGCGCGCTGTTGAAGAAGGCAAGCTGAGACCCTGACGTGCCCTCTACCTCCCTCTGTAGGCGCAGGGCCTGGCGAGGCACAGCGGCGGCGGCGATGCCGGACCCCGCGGCGCACCTGCCCTTCTTCTACGGCAGCATCTCGCGCGCCGAGGCCGAGGAGCACCTGAAGCTGGCGGGCATGGCCGACGGGCTCTTCCTGCTGCGCCAGTGCCTGCGCTCGCTGGGAGGCTATGTGCTGTCGCTCGTGCACGACGTGCGCTTCCACCACTTCCCCATTGAGCGCCAGCTCAACGGCACTTACGCCATCGCCGGCGGTAAGGCGCACTGTGGCCCCGCGGAGCTGTGCGAGTTCTACTCGCGCGATCCCGACGGGCTGCCCTGCAACCTGCGCAAGCCGTGCAACCGGCCGTCGGGCCTCGAGCCGCAGCCCGGCGTTTTCGACTGCCTGCGCGACGCCATGGTGCGCGACTACGTGCGCCAGACATGGAAGCTGGAGGTGAGAGCGCGGGCCCTCGGGGGCGGGGCCGGAGTGGGAGGGCCCTGGAGGCGGGGCCAGGAGGTGGGCCTGGGGATAGCTGGCCCGGGCCCAGCTGGCCTCAAGAGCCTGGAGAGCCGTGTTGGCGGGCGGGGGCGAGGGGCGGGCACCGTGGAGAGCTGTCCTCTTTGCTAGCCTGTGCTTTGGTGTGCTTCGCCAGATTTGGAAGCTGGAGGGGTGGGTGGGGACGGGATCTCGGACAAGGCTTCAGAGGGAGGGGCCTCATGCCCCTCCTTGGTGCACGTCCTTGCCCAGACCAGCTTGTGGAGGTGACGCTGGGCCGGGCCTGGGGGGCTGGGCCTGAGAGGATGCTGGGGGCGCTGCCAGCGGGGGTGGTGGGTGGTGGTCTTTGACAGCCTGCAGTACACGGCAACCAGTGAACCAGATCGTCAAGCTGGAGATGAGTTTGGGGCTGTCTGTAAGAAGGGGCCTGGGACGTGTCCTGGATGGGTGCGGGATTGGAGAGGTACCCTGGAGTTGGGGATTGGAGGGGGGAAGCTGTCCTCAACAGCTCAAAGGACTCACCTTAGGTCCGCCTAGGGTTAAGGGTCTCACGGGAACAGAGGCAATTAGGAAGGTCCAAAAGATGAAAGAACCTTCCTGTGGCCATGCACTTGGCCCCTTGGTGACACATGGTCACAGTTACAAGTCTCCTCCATCCTCCCTTCCTTAGGGCGAGGCCCTGGAACAGGCCATCATCAGCCAGGCTCCCCAGGTGGAGAAGCTCATTGCCACAACAGCTCACGAGCGGATGCCCTGGTACCACAGCAGCCTGACCCGCGAGGAGGCAGAGCGCAAACTCTATTCCGGCTCGCAGACAGACGGCAAGTTTCTGTATGTGGGGCTTGAGGCTTGGGGGTTTGAGGTGGTGAGGCTGGGGCTTGTTGGCGGAAATCCTGGAGGCTGGGGCAGACCTCAGCGTACAGATGGGCCTGTGCTAACATGAGCAAGGCGGTATTGTGTTTCTGAGTGTGCACATGGACATTATATGGAAAGGGATCTGCAGATGGGGGACTCCAGAGCTGGGCTGCCTGGGTGGAAATCCAGGCCCTGCTACTTCCCAGCTGGGGATGCTGGGTGAGAAGCTGAACTTCTGCCTGCTTCAATTTCCTCTCCTCCATTCAACCAATATTTACTGAACATCTTCTATGTGCCACGTACTGTTGTTTCAGGCACTGAGGACATGGCAGGGAATGAAACAGACACAATTCCCTGTCCTTGTGGAGCAGGAAGACAAAAATGATAAATCACAATGAAAATAGAGTATGGGTGGGAATCCAGACTCTGCTACTTACCAGTTGCTGTCCTCTTCCTACCTCAACTTTGAGCTCTTTCATGTCTTAAGCTTCCATGGAAGATTCCATGCCCCAAGGAAAATTTTGCAAACTTTCTGTAGAGTGTATGACAGTTAACTGGTCAACTGAGGTAAGAGGAATGTCAGGAGAGACAGGGCCAACGGCTTTGACCACCTGTGGGTGTCTTGGATGTCAAGCTTGAAGTCACAGAGGAAGGGAGGACCAGCATGAGCCATAGGAGGCTGAGGCTGAGGCTGAGGGAGCTAGCATTGGGTATAGCATGGCAGGTCCAGAAGATGAAAGAACCTTCCAACCTCAGCTGACACAGGTTCCGAAGCAGTTGGAGCACTAATATTATCAGGGACAGTGACTCACACTGAACAATGTGAAGAGACCAGATCAGCTACTTTGAGCGAGACCACTGGAAAACTAGGCAAAGCATGCTTTGGACAGAGGCTGTTGTAGAATCTTCTTTCAGTTCCTGTAGTCAAGAACTGCTTTCTCAGTATGGAAATAGGGGTCTAAAGGTCAAAGCTATAGGCATAGAAACTTGCATGGGACAGTGGGGAGGGAAAGACCCCTGTGGGATCCTGATGCTTGTCACAAGCCGGAACAGGTCCAGTTCTAAGATGAGGGTGTAGGGTGTGATAGAAAGATGCATGCCACCCAGGCCTGGAATTAAGACCAGGGCCAGGCTTGTTCTTGACCACAGTTTAGAGCTGCTGAAAAGCGGTTGGAATTGTTCCTCATGCTTTTTGCTACCAAAGCTTTCTGAATTATTGCAGAATTTGTGGTACTTGTTGAGTTTGAAAAGAAACCTGACCCCTGCAAAGGGTCTATAAGAAGATATTTTTAAGTATTTCCTAACCTCTTCTGGATCACAGACCCCTTTGGGAATCTTACAGAAGCTGAACCTCTTTCTCTCTTTTTAAAGATTTTATTTATTTATTTGTGTGTGAGTGAGAGAGCACAAGCAGGGGGAGCAGCAGGCAGAGGGAGAAGCCGGCTCCCCCCAGAGCAAGGAGCAAGGATGTGGGACTTCATCCCAGGACCCTGGGATCATGACCTGAGCTGAAGGCAGAGGCTTAACCCACTGAGGCACCCAGGTGCCCTTCCCAAGAGAATATTTTAAATGGCTGTGTGTTCACCATAGATGGCCAAATATCCCTTCGTGGATGACCAAGTAGCCCCTGTGGGTGGCTGAGTGTCCCCTGGGGAAGGCCACATATTTAGCCATGGAGGACCAGGTGTATGCTTGAGGGTGGCTCAGTGTTCTCCCCTAGATGGCCAAGGGTTCAGCTGTGGGGCTGAGTATCAGGCTATTTGGGGCTGAGTGTCCACTGTGGGAGGGCCAGTATTCCCCTGTGGATGGTCACATGTTGGCTCTTGGACAACTGTGTCTCCCTGTAGACACTGCATCTCCTCTCATTCCCCTCCCCCACCCCACTCCACCAGCCTGACCTCGGAGCCCTTAGTCCCTGCCACTTCTCCATGAGACTATCAGGAGCAGAACCTGTGGTTGTGTGTGTGTGTGTGTGTGTGTGTGTAAACTGGGACCCAGCAGGGTCACAGGAGAGGCCCAGGTGATTATAGGGGTGATATCTCCTCCTTCCCCATGCCAGGTTGAGGCCCCGGAAGGAGCAGGGCACTTATGCACTGTCCCTGATCTATGGGAAAACTGTGTACCACTACCTTATCAGCCAGGACAAGGCGGGCAAATACTGTATTCCTGAGGGGACCAAGTTTGACACGCTCTGGCAGGTAAGCTGCCCATCTGCCTTGTGTTTGGGGGGTTGCGTAGGGTGCCGGTGAAGAGAGGAGCCCTGGCCCTGACCCCACTTCCCACAGCTGGTGGAGTACCTGAAGCTGAAGGCAGATGGGCTCATCTACTGTCTGAAGGATGCCTGCCCCAATACCAGTGCCAGCGCAGGTGAGGGGGGTGGGTGGTAGGGGGCAGGGGGTGTGTGGGAGATCCCGTGCCCCACCCCTCACTGTCCCTTCTGCTCCCCCAGAGGCTGCTGCTCCCACACTCCCGGCCCACCCATCCACGCTCACCCACGTGAGTTGGCTGGCATCTCAGGGTTGGGTCTTGAGGGATGGAGCTGGGTGGGTGGGCGATGGGTCCTGTTTCCAAGGTGAGACTGGGATGGAGAGTGGGATACCCCCAGCACTGCTCCTGGGAGTCTGCAGAGCATATGGGTCTCAGGGGCTAGGTGCCCCCAGCTCAGGATCCTGTGGACCCTTGCTGACCTCATGACCTTTAGGCTCACAGACGGATTGACACCAGCTCAGATGGGTACACCCCGGAACCAGGTGAGCTGACGGAGGTGGAGGGGTGCGTGGAGTTCATGCCAGGCCATGGTCAAGATCTGGGCTCTGGGATGTGGCAGGGGAGGGATATGGGCCAGACCTGACTTGTAGGTAGACGTCCACATGGCTGCGCATCCATCATGCCCGCCTGCACGAGTGTGTGTGGGGTACACATGGACATGTAGGGGAGGGCATCTGGGTCACAGATACACATTTGTCCAGCACCTACTATGTGCCAGTCATGCTTCACACTCACGTGTGTCTGTGCTTCTGGAATGTCGCTGATGGGCCAGATGATGTAGTCATGGCAATTATTCTCATTTTACATATGAGAAAGGAGGGCAGGGAACTGAAGGAGGTCTTGCAGTTAGGGAGTAGCGGAGCCAGGACTGAGCCTGGGCAGGTGGGCTTTCGAGCCTGTGTTCCTGAAATGCCTTGCTGCAGATGCTAATTTGATGTGTAGAAGTAAGCCTGTCCGTGTGTGTGTGCAGGGAATATACATGGTTACCTGTGCACGCAGAGGCTCATCCTGGAGCCCTGGTAAACATGGCTGTTGGTGCATCCCCAGACCAGGGCTGGCAGGGACATGCCGGGGAACACATACACACACACAGATGTGTGTACTCTAGCTGACTTGCTAACAGTCACTCGTGCAAACAGGCCCTTGGGCCCCATCATACATGGACACACATCATACACATACATCATCCCACGGGTGGAAGTACCCATGGGAGCGTCTGTGTGTGCACACAGGGGCACATGTGGTTACACGTGCACATAGACACATAGACTATGACGTAGACATAGACGCGCAGACTCTGCCTTTAGAGTCCACTTGGACGTGGCTTCCCAGCTCACCCATAAACGGGACCAGGAGCACAAGCGAGTGCACACATACATATGAACACATGCATGTACCCATGTGCCTGGGTGTGTTCTGGAGGGGGCCTGTGACTTGTGGGTGCCAAGATTGCCTTACCCCACCCCCCCATTCCCAAGACCTCATCCTGATTTGGGAGTGCATGCTTGTGTATGTGTGTGTGTGTCCAGCACGCCTAGTGTCCTCAGAGAAAGCACAGTCAATGCCCATGGACACGAGTGTGTATGAGAGCCCATACAGTGACCCCGAGGAGCTCAAGGACAAGAAGCTCTTCCTGAAGCGGGACAACCTCCTCATGGCTGACATAGAACTTGGCTGTGGCAACTTTGGCTCAGTACGCCAGGGTGTCTACCGCATGCGCAAGTATGGCCACCCTGCTGTGGTTTAGGGAAGCACTGTCAGGGGGGCGGGTAGGGCAGAGGACGGGAGTAGGCCCCCCCACCCAACTTAGGGGATGGAGCCAGGAGGCAACATTAGTTTACCTGGGAATTGGGCCCTGGGCCAGGAGACCGTTAGGGGAGTACCTGGGAGGGCTCGGGGACAGCACCTGAGAGTGTGGGAGACACAGGCTGGGGACGGGGCGGAGGGTGGGGCACCGAGCTGCAGTTGCAATAGACGCCTACCCATGCCTTCCATCGCCTGCCCCCCGGATACAGGCAGCCCCTGGGGAGGGTGTAATGTTGAGGTGTTTTGTTCAGTGAGGGGTCGTTCTCCATGAGGAACTCGGCAGTGAGCCATCACTAGCCGATGTCCTGGCAGCTGAGGAAGTGCGTGCCTGGGCCCTGAAGTGAGAGCCAGGTGGCAAATCATAGTGCCCACCACATGTGTCTGGAGAGGAGAGAGGCCAGTCGGGTGGGCAGAAGGGGCTGAGCAGGGCCCGGGCTGACTCCGGTGCCCGTCACGGCAGGAAGCAGATTGATGTGGCCATTAAGGTGCTGAAGCACAGCACGGAGAAGACAGACAAGGATGAGATGATGCGCGAGGCACAGATCATGCACCAGCTGGACAACCCCTACATCGTGCGGCTCATCGGCGTCTGCCAGGCTGAGGCCCTCATGCTGGTCATGGAGATGGCGGGTGGCGGTCCCCTGCACAAGTTCCTGCTTGGGAAGAAGTGAGCCCCGGGGTGGGCTGGGCCTCTGGAGCTGGTGGGACTCTGGCAGCCTTGTCCAGCCATGAGCACACACTTGTCTCACGTGACTCCTGCCCCCTGCCCCCCCCCCCCCCCCACAAGGCAGAGCTGTTAACACCAACGTGTTCTCATGCCTCCAGCTCTCACCGGCATAGACACGATCTTTTACACTCACTGCGGCATGGGCCCATCACCACCTGTTCCTGCTGGTGCATATGTATTTGTGGTGTGACCTGGCTCACATGCTCAGTTATTCCACAGGTGTCTACTGGGCAACTTCTCTGTAATCGGGACTGTCCCCAGCCCTTGGGATTTACTGGTGAACAGAAGAGACAAAGATCTCTGTCCTGTATTCCGGTTGGGGAAGAGAGGTTTTCAAAAAAAATTATAATACAACAGGGGAGTACGTTAGAAAATAAGTACTATGAAAAAGATGGTTGGGAGTGTCAGGGTGGGAGATGAAAGGTGAGAAGGTGAGGTTTGTGTAAACTGAAGGAGGCAGCCAAGGGCAGCTGTGGGGAAGAGTGGTCCCAGTAGAGGGCACAGCCAGTGCAAAGGCCCTGAGGTGTGCTTGGGCCAGGGGTCATGGAGGAACGGTGAGGAAGGCCCTGTGCCTGCAGCAGAGTGCCTGAAGAGGACAGGAGGAGCTGATGTGGGTAGGGAGGGGACGGGGGCCTTGCAGGGCCTTGTGGGCTATGGGAAGACCTTGGACTTTTTACTTGAGGTGAGGTGGGAGCTCTGGGAGGCTCTGAGCATGGAGTGGCTGGACCTGACTTCCATGGGGGGACAAACCATGGGGGGTGAGGGCAGAGGTGACTGTTCTGGTCCAGGCTAACTTCTGGTCCAGGCTAATGACAATGATGGCTGGGCCATGGTGGCAGAAGCAGAGGTGGAAAGAAGTAGGATTCTGGAGGGATTCTGAAGGCAGAGCTGCCAGGGAGTGCTGACAGGTTGGAAACTGGGTGTGACGGAGGAGCTGATGGCAAGGCTAGTGCTTCTGGCCCAAGTAAATGAAAGGAAGTAGCTGCTGGAGAAGAAGGGGGCAGTGGGGACAGCTGGCTTTGTGTGTAAGTCAGGAGCTTAGCTTTGTCTGTATGATTTCTGAGATGCCCACAAGACCCCTGAGGGCATGTAGAGGATGCAGGTCAATGTGTAAGTTTGGGGATCATAGTATGTGGGGGAAATGTAAAGCCTTGAGACTAGAGGAGGACAGTGGGTTTTGCCTTTTTTGTTCACCTCCCCACGGTACCCCCAGCCCTGTGCCCGGCACACAGCAGATGTCCACCAAGCACCTACTGAACGCATGCTCAGCAGAGAAGTGGGCTTTACCCCCTTGGGAACCTGGGTTGTCCCCTCCCAGCTGACCCTGGCTCCCCTGTACCTCAGGGAGGACATCCCCATCAGCAATGTAGCCGAGCTGCTGCACCAGGTGTCCATGGGGATGAAATACCTGGAGGAGAAAAACTTCGTGCACCGTGACCTGGCGGCCCGCAATGTCCTGCTGGTCAACCGGCACTACGCCAAGATCAGCGACTTCGGTCTCTCCAAGGCGTTGGGTGCTGATGACAGCTACTACACCGTAAGCTCCCAGCCCTTTGGCACCCAGTGGATGAGGTTGGTGGGTGGAGGTTCCCCAAGCCCTGCCCTGGCAGCATCTCCCTGTTCTCAGGCCCGCTCGGCAGGGAAGTGGCCACTCAAATGGTATGCACCCGAGTGCTTCAACTTCCGCAAGTTCTCCAGCCGCAGTGATGTCTGGAGCTATGGGGTCACCATGTGGGAAGCCTTCTCCTATGGCCAGAAGCCCTACAAGGCAGGCGTGGGCAGAGGCAGGTGGGTGGGTGGGAAGGGGGGGGTGAGGGCAAGGTGGCCCCCATTACTTACATTAGACTTGACTCTGGCTCAAGCAGAAGATGAAAGGCCCCGAGGTCATAAACTTCATCGAGCAGGGCAAGCGGATGGAGTGCCCGGCAGAATGTCCGCCTGAAATGTACGCGCTCATGAGTGACTGCTGGATCTACAAGTGAGCGCCAGTGTGGGGGAAGGGTACCTGGCTGGACTGACACCTGGGCCTGGAGTCGGAGGTCATGATGCCCGATAATCCCAAACTCATCCCACCAAGATTCACCCAGTTCACAGCCTTTCCAACACTTGCTACCTTTATTTTCTGCACCTATACTCAGTGTCTCAACACACTAATTCTAGAGTGCTGGGATGGACCACACCACAACACCCTGCCTCCTGTAGACACCTAGTGCTCCAGCATCTGAAATCTCAGTTCCCCACCAGCCAACATGCAACACATTGATCCTACAATACTCAAGCAAGTCAGTACTCTGTTACCCCAAATATGATACCAGTGGTCAGGGCATGGGATAATAATACTCCAGTCTAATTCCTCAGGCCCCCACGATCCACCATTCAACACCTCTTTACCCTTGCAGGCCAACACTACAGCACTCAAACACTAAATACATTCAAAACTTCCACCCCTGCCTGGTGTTCAGACTCAACACTTGAGCACCCTAACTCGTAAAATCATCAGCATTTCAACTTCCCATCAGAAAATAGGCAACATGCACCCAAAAAACCTGTTGTCCTACATTGAGCCATGCAATACATGGATATTCTAACATTTGATACCTTTCCTACCCCAACATCCATTATTCCACTGGCCAACACCTATGACATTGACACCCAAAGTCACCCAATTAAATAGACACCTTTTTTATGATAAATAATAAATGATCAGTCCATCCAACATGTGTTAACCTGGCCCCCATTGGGAAGTACTCAGTACACCAGCGCCCCAATACTGTTTAAGAGGCTAGCGTCTTTAAGTAGCCCGACTCCCCACTAGCTGAACCCACTGTCAGTGCTCCAGTGTTCTTCTAGATTAGGGGCAGCGTCCTTGCACCCATATAAGCCCACACCTGGCACCAATTACACTGGCCCTTGGCACATGAGCAGTACTTCAGCATTCAATATCCCCGCACCCCTTGGTTGACGGTTGTTACCCCGACACTCAATGAATGCAAGTCTTCACCAGTTAACACTCAACAGATGGTCCCCCAACATCCTGTATGTCGGCAGCTTTTCATTACGTGGGAGGGCAACACCCGAATTCTAGTCCCCTCGTACAAGACACCTCTCCATTACCCCAAACTCCAACACCCTGACAACCCCACTGATTTTCTGAGCCCCCTGTATGTCTCCCCTCCGGCTGAAGTTGGGTTGTGGGGATGTGGTCAGTGGCCTGGATCTACCCAACCCCCCACAGGTGGGAGGACCGCCCGGACTTCCAGGCCGTGGAGCAGCGCATGCGCACCTACTATTACAGCGTGGCAAGCAAAGCTGAAGGCCCCCCAGGGTGTGGAAAGGGGCCGGAGGCTGCTTCTGCTTGAGCTGCAGCCTGCCCGGGGCCTGCAAGATGCGATGCCCCAGCTTCAGCTCCATCCGACGTCAGCTCAGCTCGTTTCTCCAAACCAGCTGGGCTGTGGTAAGGCAGGCAGCGGAGGCCTCAGGTTCATACGGATCCAGTGGTCCCCACCTGGTCGCCTGTTCTCTCTGGCTGGAGGGAGGAGGGGAGGCCCTGGCAGGGTGGGATTGTGTAACTTGCTCCTGGGCAGCTGTCTACTGGGCAGCCCTGAGCTGAGGGTGCACTGCTTACCTTCATCATCATCTGGGCCCTGAAGGGGAAGACTCTGGAAACTCAGGTGGCAAGCCCTCAATCATTGTAATAAACTCAGCTTCTCTCTTGTTGGAGTCCCTCATCTTTTCTGGGGTGACGGAGAGGGGACCAGGAAAGGGGCTGGATCATTGGAATGGGGTCAGTGAGAAGTGCCTGAAAATGGCTTGTCTTGGATGGGCCTGGATGTGGTCCCCAGGGTCTGGTCTTCCCACTTCTCTGCCCAAGACATCTTTGTAGGACTGAGGAGCTATGGCAGAGTGGGGAACCGAGGCAGGTGCGGCACTGGGCCTCCACTTCCCTATCTTTGCAGATTGAATGAGGCGGGTGCTTTCCACACTGGTTGCGTCTTGTCACCTGAAGCAGTTTTAACCATCGTCAATGCCTCCTCCCATCCCACGCCCCAGCATAGGTGCATTTTAAAGTGTCTTCAGGTGATTCTATCACCCAGCACCCGATTCAGCTGCCCTACCTTCTTCCCTGGATACACCCAGTCACGGCTGGGATCTTCCTTATCTGGTGTCCCAAGTGCTGGTTCAGTCCCACTGAGATGTCCTGTCCCCAGGCTCTTGCTGCCTCAGTTTCCCCATGTGCTAAATTGGTATATGTGCTGCCAAACCAAGCACCCCCCCCCCCCCCATGGAAAATTGGATGCTGGAGTGCAGAACTCAAAGGCGAATAAAATGGAGCCAGGCTCCTGCGCTTCTTTTCTGACCTTGCTCCCCTTTCTTCAGCTGTGATTGGCCCCACCCGCAATAAGACCCATATGGTCTTATTCTCCTGGCGGGGCTCCTGAGAGCCATTGGTCCAAGGGCAGCTGTGAAGCCTACTCCAAGCCAGGGAAAGGCAAAGAGATTTCCTGCAGCTTCTGGGAGGGCAAGTTTTTCTTTTTGTTGGTGGAGGTTTAGAAATCCCATGGCTGTTTTGTGGGACTATGGTGGAAGGATGGGGGCTTGATCTGTTGCGGGGAGTGGGAGCCTGAGGCCCCAGTGGGTGAAGCCAGGGAGAAGACTCCAGAGCTGGGAACTTGACATTGGGATTATTAGGTACAGACCTTACTCTGATTTCACCATTTACTGTTGAGTTTTAATAATTTATATGTAAGCCTCATATTAGCAAACTCTTGAATGCATTTTGTACTCTATATGAAAATTAATCCAGAGAACCCCCAGTTGTACCCTCAACTCCAGACACACCAAGACGCTCGGCTATGTGCATTTGTTTGGAGAGTGAATTTGTAATGGTTTGGAATTGTCTGAGGGTCTCCAAGTCCTGGGAGATGATATCTTCTTGCATTTAGATTCAAAATAGACAAACACTGATTGTAAAGATAAAAAAGATGCAAGCATTGTTTTTAAATTATTTTAAAACTAACGAACAAATCAAGAAAAAAATATTACACAAATGGCGAGATTTTGTGACTTCCTGAATTGTAGTGTTTGTCGATATATTTTTTATTACAATTTGCTTGTTAGTGACTGGATAATCATTTACATTATTTTCATAGATTCATACATAGAATTCATATATAGAATTTTCTTTCAGAATGAAAGTACATTTCCACTGTCTGCGTTTCTTTTATGGTTGCTGAAAAGAATTTTATTTTATAGGAAGGTGGTATTAAAAGTCATCCCCCCCTTGAGTGTCGCATACACAGAGAACTCTATAATGTGCTGGCAATAAATGTTGAATGAACCAATGAAGTATGGTGCTATTCCACGTAGAGACCACAAGGTGCCGCCGTTCTCCAAGCCAAGGTCGCTCAGTTCCTCAAATCTGATCCTAGCTTAGGTGGATCAGTGAGGTAGAATTCTTACAATGTTCTTTCAAATGCTGACCCGGAACTGGACCTCTACCTCACTCCTCAAGGTCCCAAAACTACATAGAACTTACCTCTTTCTCCAAAAAGAGATTTCACTCCTATGTAATGCTGCAATCTGCCTATTCTGGAAATGTGTGTCATGGAGAGCACAGACCCCGGGTAACTGCGGCTGTGATGGTGGAAGCCCACAGGGCTCTGGGGGCAGAGGGGACTCTTGATCTAGTTGAGAAGGGGTCAGTCTGGTGGGCTTCCTGTAGGAGGTAATGTGTGAACTGAGTCTGCTGTAGGGAGAGTGAGATTTGGCTGGGGAAAAAGTGAAGAAAATGTTCCAGGCATAAGGAACAGCATGTTGAAGTGAGAGAACATGCTTTTTGGGAGAAAAGAGGTTTTTTTGGTTATTATTATTATTATTATTATTATTTATTGTGTTATGTTAATCATCATAAGTCCATCATTAGTTTTTGATGTAGTGGTTCTTGATTCATTGTGTGTAACACCCCCGTGCTCCACGCAATTTGTGCCCTCCTTAATACCCACCACCAGGCTCACCCATCCCCTCACCCCCGTCCCTTCCCAAACAGTCCATTTGTTTCCCTGGAGTGCATAGTCTCTCATGGTTCATCCCCGCCTCTGATTTCTCCCCCTTCATTCCAAGAGGTTTTGAGTGACTAGAACCTTGTGTTTGAATGGGGCTGCTGCAGCCAGTAAAGGGATAACCCTGTGGAAGACAAGTGGTGCCTTTTTTTTTTGTTTTTTGTTTTTTCTAGTGGCTTGCTGAGAAGCAATTCATACTATTTCCTCCACCCCCATCCCCAGCCCCTCCTTCCTAGCATAGGGTTTTGGTGTTTTGTTTTTTAAGTTTTTTTAATTTGAGTATAGTTGACACACATGTTACATTAGTTTCAGGTGTAAGACATAGTGATTGGACAAATTTATACATTTCAAAGCTCTGTTCCTCATGAGTGTAGGTACAACCTGTCACCATACAACACTATTACAGTATCACTGCCTATATTCCTTATGCTGCGACTTTTATTCCTGTGATTTATTCATTCCATAACTGGAAGCCATACCCATTTTCCCCATCCCCCCCTCCTCGGGCAACCATTAGTTTGTTCTCTGTGTTTACAGGTCTGATTTTGCTTTTGTTGTCCCCCTTTTTTTTTTTCTTTTTTAAAGATTCCATGTATAAGTGAGATCATATGGTACTTGTCTTTCTCAGTCTGACTTATTTCACTTAGCATTATACCCTCTAAGTCCATCCATGTTGTCAGGAAAGGCGTGATCTCATCCTTTTTTATGACTGTGTACTATTCTGGGTGTGTGTGTGTGTGTGTGTGTGTGTGAGAGAGAGAGAGAGATCTTCCTTATCCATTTTTCTATTGATGGACACTTTGGCTCCTTCTATATCATGGCGATTATAAATAATGCTGCAATAAACACAGGAGTGGATCTATCTTTTTGAATTAGGGTTTTCGTTTTCTTCAGGTAAATACCCAGTAGTAGAATTATTGGATCATATGGCATTTCTGTTTTTGAAAAAAAACCTCCATACTGGGGCGTCTGGGTGGATCAATGGGTTAAGCCTCTGCCTTCAGCTTGGGTCATGATCCCAGGGTCCTGGGATCCAGCCCCAAGTTGGGTTCTCTGCTCAGCGGGGGAGCCTGCTTCCCCCTCTCTCTCTGCCTGCCTCTCTGCCTATTTGTGATCGCTCTGTCAAATAAATAAATAAAATCTTAAAAAAAAAAAAAAACAACCAAAAAACCTCCATACCGTTTTCCACAGTAACAGTACCAATTTACATTCCCACCAACAGTGTATGAGGGCTCCCTTTTCACCACCTCCTCAACAACACTCATTATTTCTTGTCATTTTGATTTTAGCTATTAGCCATCCTGACAGGTGTAAGGTGAGATATCTCCTTGTGGTTTTGATTTGTATTTCCCTGATGCTGAGTGATGTTGAGCATTTTTTCATGTGTCTGTCGGTCATCTGTATGTCTCCTTTGGAAAAATGTCTATTCCAGTCCTCAGCCCATCTTAAAATCAGATTATTTGTGTGGGGTTTTTTTGAGAATAATAAGGTCTTTATATATTTTGGATATTATTCTGTTACTGCATATGCCATTTGCAAATATGCTGTTTACAAGGTTGCCTTTTTGTTTTGTTCATGATTTCCTTCACTGTGCAAAAGCTTTTCATTTTGGTGTAGTCTCAATAGTTTAATTTTGCTTTTATTTTTCTTAGCAGAGGAGACCTATCTAGAAAAATGCTGCTGTGGCCAATGTCAGAAATCACTGAGATCTCTTCTAGGAATTTTATGGTCTTAGATCACACATGTAGTAGGTCTTTAATCCATACTGAGTTTATTTTTGTGTATGGTGTTAGAAAGTGGTACAGTTTCATTCTTTTACACATAGCTGTCCAGTTTCCCTGCACCATTTATTGAAGAGATTGTCTTTTCCCCATTGTATATTCTTGCCTCCTTTGACATGGATTAATTGACCATATAAGCATGGGCTTATTTTGTGGTATCTGTTCTCTTCCATTTATCCATGCATCTGTTCTTTCTTTCTTTCTTTTAAGATTTTGTTTATTTATTTAAGAGAGTGAGAGAGAGAACAGAAGCAGGGAAGAGGGAGACCCAGGCTCTCTTCTTGACAGGGAGCCTGATGCGGGACTCAATCCCGGGACCCTGGGATCATGACCTGAGCTGAAGGCAGACACTTAATGGACTCAGCCACCCAGACGTCCCAAGATTTCATTCCTTTTGGTGGCTGAGAATTATTCCATTGTGTATTGTGTTCCCCTTTCTCCATATCCTCAACAACCTGTTGTTTCCTGTGCAGTTAATTTTAGCCATTCTGACTGGTGTGAGGTGATACCTCATTGTGGTTTTGATTTGTATTTCTCTGATGCTGACTGATGTTGAGCATCTTTTCATGTGTTTTTTAGCCATCTGTAAGTCTTTGGAAAAATGTATATTCATGTATTCTGTGTCTTTAGTGTTTTCTATATACAGTATCCCATCATCTACAAATAGTAATAGTAAAAATTAACTTCTTAACCAATATGGATGCCTCTAACTTCTTTTTCTTATCTGATTGCTGTGGCAAGGACTTTTAGTACTAAGTTGAATACAAGTGGCAAGTGTAAACATCCTTGTCTTTCTGATCTAAGAGGAAAATCTCTCATTTTTCACCATCGAGTAAGATGTTTGTTGTGGGTTTTCCAAATATGTCTTCATTTTGTTGAGATCTGTTTCTTTTTTTCTTTTTTTTTTTTTTTATTTAAAGATTTTATTTGTTTGACAGACAGATCACAAGTAGGCAGAGCGGCAGGCTGAAAGAGAGAGAGGAAGAAGCAGGCAGAGAGCAGAGAGCCCGATGTGGGACTCAATCCCAGGACTCTGGAATCATGACCCGACCTGAAGGCAGAGGCTTAACCCACTGAGCCACCTAGGTGCCCGAGATCTGTTTCTTCTAAACCCATTTTGTTGAGTTTCATCATGAACAAATGTTGAATTTTGTCAAATTCTTTTTCTGCATTTATTAAGATGACCATATGATTTTTATCCTTCATTTTGTTAATGTGGTGTATCACATGGATTGATTTGTGAACATTTGGTCATTCTTGCACCTTCAGAATAAGTCCCACTTGATTGTGGTAAATGATCCTTTTACATTATTCTTGGATGTGATTTTCTAAAATTTTATTAAGGATTTTTGCATCTATGTTAATCAGGGCTATTGGCCTGTAGTTTTCTTGTTTGTAGTGTCTTTGTCTGGTTTTGATATCAGAGTCAGATGCTGGACTAATAGAATATATTTAGAAGCTTTACTTCCTCTTCTATTTTTTTAAAAAAGATTTTATTTATTTATTTGACAGAGAGAGAGCTCACAAGTAGGCAGAGAGGCAGGCAGAGAGAGAGGAGGAAGCAGGCTCACTGCCGAGCAGAGAACCTGATGCAGGGCTTGATCCCAGGACCCTGGGATCATGACCTGAGCCGAAGGCAGAGGCTTTAACCCACTGAGCCACCCAGGTGCCCCTCCTCTTCTATTTTTTGATATAGTTTGGTAGAATTTACCTATGAAGACATCTCATCCTGGAGTTTTATTTTATTTTATTTTTTGATCACTGACTCAATCTTTATTGCTAGTAATCAATCTGTTCAAATTTTCTATTTCTTCCTAACTCAGTTTTGGAAGATTGTGTTTCTAGGAATTTATCTTTTTCTTCTAGGTTGTCCAATTAATTGGCATATAATCTTTTTGGTAATATTCTCGTATAATCCTTTCTGTTTCTGTGATGTTAGTTGTTACTTCTCCCTTCTAATTTCTGATTTCATTTTTTTTTTTTTTTTTTTTTTTGGTTTTCTCTTTTTTACTTGATGAGTCTGGTTAAGGGTTTGTCAGTTTTGTTTAACTTTTCAAAGAGCCAGCTCTTGGTTTTGTTGATCTTTTGAAATTGTTTTTTAGTCACTTTGTTATTTATTTCTGCTCTGATCCTTGATATTTTCTTTTTCTACTCACCTTAGAATTTGTTCTTATTTTTCTACTTTGTTTAGGTGTAAGTTCAGGTTGAGATTTTTCTTGTTTCTTGAGGTAGGTCTATATCATCATATATTTCCTTTAGAACTACTTCTGCTGAGTCCTAAAGAATTTGGGTCATTGGGGCGCCTGGGTGGCTCAGTGGGTTAAGCCGCTGCCTTCGGCTTGGGTCATGATCTCAGGGTCCTGGGATCGAGTCCCACATCGGGCTCTCTGCTCAGCAGGGGGCCTGCTTCCCTTCCTCTCTCTCTGTGATCTCTTCCCTTCCTCTCTCCTACTGTGATCTCTCTCTGTCAAATAAATAAATAAAATCTTTCAAAAAAAAAGAATTTGGGTCATTATGTTTTTCTTTCCTTGTTTCTATACTTCTCTGTTGCTGCTTTTATTTATTTTTTATTTATTTATTTATTTATTTTTTATTTTTTTGTGGTTTAGGTTTTATTTCATCATTAACTGAACTCTGAGATCCAGCTAGGCCTGGGGGTAAGGAACCATGGAACCCGCAGAACTGCAGCGAGTGGAGATTCTGGGGTAGTTCGAGCAGGCAGGGGTAGAAGGGACGCTCTCCCGAGCTACAGAAGGAATGGTCGGGTAGTTAAGATAAAACACGAGTCAGACTGATCAGATCTGTCCACAGTCAGCAATGGTGATCTTCTTGCTGGTCTTGCCATTCCTGGACCCAAAGCGCTCCATGGCCTCCACGATGTTCATGCCCTCTTTGACCTTGCCAAAGATCACGTGCTTGCCATCCAACCACTCAGTCTTGGCAGTGCAGATGAAGAACTGGGAGCCGTTCGTGTTGGGTCCAGCATTGGCCATGGACAGGATGCCAGGACCCGTGTGCTTAAGGATGAAGTTCTCATCATCAAACTTCTCCCCGTAGATGGACTTACCACCAGTGCCATTATGGCGTGTGAAGTCCCCACCCTGGCACATAAATCCCGGGATGATCCTGTGAAAGCAGGAACCTTTGTAACCGAATCCTTTCTCTCCGGTGCTCAGAGCACGGAAGTTCTCTGCCGTCTTCGGCACCTTGTCTGCGAACAGCTCGAAGGAGACGCGGCCCAAGGGCTCGCCGTCCACGGCGATGTCGAAGAACACGGTGGGGTTGACCATGGCTGGGCAGCGCGGACGGCTCCGGAGCGGCGGCGTCTGCAAGGCCTCTGTTGCTGTTTTTAAAATAATCTCTACCTTTAAACTTTGATGTTTTAATTATTATATGTCCTGTGTGAACCTCCTTGGGATCATCTTGTTTGGAACTCTCTGTGCTTCTTGGACCTAGATGTCTATCTCCTTCTCTATTTAGGGAAGTTTTCAGCTATTTTTTCTGCAAATAAGTTTTCTGTCCCCTTTCTCTCTTCTGGGACCCCTATAATGTGAATATTTATCCACTTGATGTTGTCCAAGAGATCCCTTAACCTATCCTCATTTAAAAAAATCTTCCCTTCCCTTTCCTTCTACCCCCTTATTTTTTATTTTTTATTTCTTTCTCTCTTTTTTCCTTCCTTCCTTCTCTTCCCTTCCTTTCTTTCTTCCCTCACTTCCTCTTTTTCCTTCCTTCCCTGTCCCCCCTTCCTCTTTCTTCATTCCTTTCTTCATTCCTTTTCTCATTCCACCTCCCTCCACCTTTCTTCATTCCTTTCCCTCTTTTTTCTCTCTCTCTCCCTTTCTTTCTTTTCAGCATGGGTGCTTTCCATTACCCTGTCTTCCAGATCGCTGATTCATTTATTCTTCTGCATCTACTAGTGGACTGTTAATTCCCTCTAGTGTGTTTTTTAATTAAAGATTTAAAAAAATCTATTTAAGAGAGAGAAGGAGAAACAGACTTCCCACAGAACAGGAGCCCAATGTGGGGCTTGATCCCAGGACCCTGGGATCATGACCCGAGTCAAAGGCAGACACTTAACCAACTGAGCCACCCAGCTGTCCCACTCTAATGTGTTTTTTATTTCAGTTTTGTATTCTTCAAGTCTGATTCGTTCTTCTTTTTTTTATATTTTATATCTCATTATTGAAAGTCTCACTGAGAGACTTTCTCTCACAGCCCAATGAGTATCTTTATTATCATTACTTTAAATTCTTTATCAGGGATATTGCTTATCTCTGTTTCACTTAGTTTTTCTGAGTTTTTCTCTTGTTATTTCTTTTAGAGACTATTCCTTTGTCTTCCTATTTTGCTTGACTTTCTGCGTTTGTTTGTAGGGATTAGGTGGAACAGTTAGTTACTTCTTTTAAACTTGAAGAGGTGGTCTTATGTATGGTTGTCCCCTATGTATACTGTGTGTGGTTGGTGACTTTGCTGGTTGACTGGAGCTGTGGCTACTGTGGGATGGGGATCCTGGGGTTTTCCATGAAGTAGATGCCCTGTCATGACAGCTAAAGGTGAAGTGGTTGCAGTCTAGAATGTTCCAGGTTTCTATGTGTGGAGGGCACCCTGGTAGGCAGCTAAAGCTGAAATGGGTGCAACTTGGTATATCTCAGGATGCCCTGGTAAGGTGGTTGGAGCTGAGGTGGTATGTGGACCAGGAGATCTCTGAGCTCTCTGTAAAGAGGGTATCCTGGCAGGATAGCGAAAACTAAAGTGGGTGCCTGCTAGGGGATCTGGGGATCTCTGCACAGATGACACCTTAGCAAGATAGCTGAAGCTAAAGGGGATGTAAACTGAGATGTTCCAGGGGCTTGGCCCAAAGGGTTCTTTGGAGAGGTGGCTGGAGAGGAGGCAGGGTACAAGTTGGGAGGTCTTGGTACTCTCTGCACAAGGTTACACTGGTAGGACAGCTAAAGCTAAAATAGGTGTGGACTGGTTTGATCCTGGGCTCTCTGTACACAATGTGCCCTAGAAGGACAGCTGAAGCTGAATTGGGTATAAACCATGGTGCCCCACGGCATTTAGCACAGTGGGTGTTTTGGTGTGGTGACTGGAGCTGAAGCTGGCGAGGGTGGGGTGTTCCCGAGTGATTAGCATGATGGGCACCTGACAGAGTATTTGAATATGAAGCTTATGTCAAAAGAGAGGTTCCAGAGCACTCTGCACTGGAGGGGCCCTAGCAAGCAATCTAAAGGCAAAATTGTGTAAACTTGGGGGCGCCTGGGTGGCTCAGTGGGTTAAGCCGCTGCCTTTGGTTCAGGTCATGATCTCAGGGTCCTGGGATCGAGTCCCACATCGGGCTCTCTGCTCAGCAGGGAGCCTCCTTCCTCCTCTCTCTCTCTGCCTGCCTCTCTGCCTACTTGTGATCTCTCTCTGTCAAATTTATAAAAATAAAATTTAAAAAAATCGTGTAAACTTGGAATGTTCTAGGGTGCTTAGCACCTGTGTCACCTTGGCACAAAGGCTGGAGTTGCAATGAATGTTAACCAGAGTGTCCTGGTGTGTATTGCCCTCTGCCCACCTTGATGGGGCAGCTGGTACTGGTGTGAGCTATAAGCCTAGTGTTCACTGAGGCAGCAAGATGGGTAGACTGGCCAGGCTGTGCACTAGTCTGCTTTCAAGGTAAGGGGGAGAGATCTGTACCCCTGAAAAAATAATACATTATATGTTAATAGAAAAAATAAATAAAGTCATTTGGTCCTCGGCCAAAAAAAAAAAAAAAAAAAAAAAAAAGTAGGGATAGTGTAGATCATATCTGTTAGCCCTTCCCCTTCCCACCTAGAGAACATTGCAGCATCTTCCCCCCCGAACCCCCTCCATTTGGTGGAGTTCAAGCTGGCTTTTTTATATGCTAGTTGCTCTTGTAAACCACAGCTTTTTTTCTGTGCTCAAGGACCAAGGTATCTGTTCCCGAGCCCTCAGTACTACCCCCCCCCCCCACCCCACTGTAGTTTGAAGTATTAGGGGTGAGGTTCCCTTCATTACCATGTCTTCATCTCTCTCTATGTTCTTTATGTGGTCTTTTGTTGTGCAGAAGATGTTCAGTGGACCCCTAGTTCTTTAGGAAGAATGTTTTATAAATAGGTGTAATGTAGTGTGTTCCATGGAGGGGGTGAGTTCAAGGTCTTCCTATAGGCCATCTTGGACCAGAAACCCTTAGCATTGGGTTTTATCATTTATTATTTTTTATTTTGTTACATTAGTCGCCCTACAGTACATTATTCGTTTTTGATGTAGTGTTCCATGATTCATTGCTTGCATGTAACACCCAGTGCTCCATGCAATCTGTGCCCTCCTTAATACCCATCTTTTCAAATTTCAGGTGGGAAAAATACTATTTCATTGTGCAAATGGATAAATTAGCATTTCTCTTCTAAGTGGCATGTTTGAACAATGTTTTCAAATATGCCTATGAGTGTTATGAGGCCTCTCACCCACCAGAGAATGAGCATTATCTTAGGAACAAAAGAAAAGCTCTGCCTTCTGGCTGTGTGGGTGGGGAAGTAATGTGGCAATATTCCTATTTTCCTTTTATTTATCTTTTTTCCTCTCCTTCTAAGTCTCTTCACAGTTTTAAATTTCTTTCTTCTCTGTTGCCTGGGGTCCCATATGCTTATTGCTTTGTCCTTATCTGGGGGGTATCTTTGAACTCAAAGGACAGCGTTGTGAAACCCCAGGAAGGTGTTCTATGTGAGAAAACTCTGATGTGCTACATTAAATTCCCGTTTAATTCTTGGGGTGCTTGGATGGCTCAGTCGGTTAAGCAGCTGACTCAATTTCAGTTCATGATCTTAGGGTCGTGGAATTGAGCTCGGTGTTGAGCTCTATGCTTAGCCTTGAGTCTGCTTTCCCTCTCCCCCTGCCCCTCTCCCCCTGCCCCTCTCCCCACTCATGCATGTGCTTACTTGTTTTCTCTAAAATAAATACAATCTTTAAAAAAAATCCCATTTAATTTTTAAAACATCTGCCTATGGTGGGGACCCTTAAATCCATTTCACAGATGAAGAAACTGAGGCTTAGAGATGTTAAGACACAAACCCAGCATCTAATGACAAATATGTAAGAAGCAATTCCATTGGCTGCTCTTCTAGTCTTCACTTAACCAAATCTTCAGACATCAAGGTTCTGTTTAAGTTCCAGAGCAGAGAGGCTGCTAGCTTTCCATCTTGAAGAGAAATCTATTGTCTCATTCTGCCCAGTCAAGGAATAGAAGCCTTGTCTCTCCCTTAGGAAGGAGTTGTGGAGTTTAGCTCAGCATCAGTATTACACTTCAGATAAAGAAGAGAGAAATGAGAAAGAAGGAGAACAAAAACAGAACATCTTTTCTCCTCAGAGAACCTAACTCCTGAGTTTGGCCTTGGTTCTAGTTCCATGTCTGCCATTCCAGTCTGTTGTGACATTGCTAAATTCCTTCTCAGTTCTGGGTCTCTATTTCCCCATCTACTGAGTTTTAATTCTAGTAACTATACTTTTTATATCTGAGCTCTAACTCTGAGCTCTTTTCTATTCACCTGTTTTTGCTTCATAGCCTCCTATTCTTATTTTATGGTGGTTATTCCTTCCTTTGAGTCATTTAATATATTTGTTGTTAAGCCCTCTTTAGATTGCTCTTATTCTTCATTCTCTCAGTTGGGGAGATTGTGGGAACCTCAGGAAGTGGTTGTGAATCCATCACTTTATGATATTTCTCCCAAGTATACCTGGTCAGAGCCTTATGAGATCATGTACTCTTGACCTTGTATATTAGCAACCCCTATATTGGTCCTAGCCTCCTATGGGTGTGTGGGGAGGCTTTAGTTTTGTTACTGGGAGAGGTGGCCAGACTTGTTCAAAAACACACACATAGGAAGGAGAATTGTAATCTGGTTGAACCCTTTCCATTGCTCTGCATCTAGCAGCCTGGGTGCTAATCTCAGCTTTGACTCATTGCTAGCTGTGTGTTCCTTGGCCAATTAAAAAAAAATTTGGTTAAAAAAAAATTTGGTTACCTGGGGAGCGACCCAGCTATCGTATCTCTATCCTTCAGTATACAAGACAAACTCAAAACTGTGTCCTTGGCAGAAGTGAAAAAATATGACAAGTTTAACCTGGTATATTAGACAAAGTGTGGTATCTGGAGTCTGGGTGTATGGCCTCAAGCAGGTCACTTAGCCTATTGGAGTTTCAGTTTTCTCATCTATAAAATGGAGTCAATAATTATACTTATCTTCCTGGGTAGATGAGTGTAAAGTGAGAAAATTCACGAGGTTGCTATGTTGTAGTAATAAACATTACTTCCTTCCAGGGAGGGAAGTTGACTGGGGGACTATGGAAGTGGTGGAAAGTGACAGCTGATTCATCAAATCCCTCAGGGTTTTGAAAAGAAAGTGGGGAGAGATTCTCCATGGACTCAATGAAAAAACAAAGAATAACAGGAAATGATACAGAGAAGACAAATTTTAGCTCTATTTTGGAAAAACTATGTGAAAAAAATGGGCAGAAGACACGAGCAGACACTTCTCCAAAGAAGACATACAAATGGCTAAAAGACACATGAAAAAGTGTTAGTCAACATTAACCATCAGGGAAATTCAAATTAAAACCATGTTGAGATACCACCTTACACCAGTTAGAATGGCACAAATCAAGAAGGCAAGAAATAAATGTTGGAGAAGTTGTGGAGAGAGGGGAACCCTATTACACTGTTGGTGGGAATGCAAATTGGTGCAGCCACTTTAGAAAACAATGTGGAGGTTACTCAAAAAATTAAAAATAGAACTACTCTATGACCCAGCAATTGCACAGATCTAGTGATACAGATGTAGTGAAAGATACAGATGTAGTGAAAAGAAGGGCCTTATGCACCCCAGTGTTCATAACAGCAATGTCCACAATAGCCAAACTGTGGAAAGAGCCTAGATGTCCTTCAACAGATGAATAGATAAAGAAGATGTGGTACATATATACAATGGAATATTACTCAGCCATCAGAAAGGATGAATACCCAACTTTTGCATCAACATGGGTGAGACTGGAGGAGATTATCCTGAGTGAAATAAGTAAAACAGTGAAAGTCAATTATCATATGGTTTCACTTATTTGTGGAACATAAGGAATTGTATGGAGGATGTTAGGAGAAGGAAGGGGAAAATGGAGAGGGAATCAGAGTGGGAGATGTTTCATGAGAAACTGTGGACTCTGGGAAACAAACTGAGGGGTTTAGAAGGAAGAGGGTAGGGGATGGGTGAGCCAGGTGATGGGTATTAATGAGGGCATGTATTGCATGGAGCACAGGGTGTTATACACAAACAATCATGGAACACTACATCAAAAACTAATGTACTGTATGGTGACTAACATAACATAATAAAAATTATATTAAATAAAAAAAATACTATGTGAGTTTAACTGATCTGGAAGGAGTTGCTTTTAGAGAGAATGAGTTTCTAGCCTCCTGAAGGAACCAAATAGAGTCCAGCAATAAATCTATACAACTATGGCCAATTGATGTTTGACAAGGAAACTAAGTTTGTTTATTGGGGAAGGAATAGTCTCTTCAAAAAATGGTGCTGGGACAACTGGATTCCCAGATGCAAAAGAATGAAGTCATGTTTCTATCTCACATAATATATAAAATTATAATATATAAAAACCGAATATAAACTGAAAATTGCACTAAGACCTAGATATAAAAGCCAAAACCCCCCTCAAAAAAATCCTAAAAGCAAACAAAGAAAAAAAACCCTACAAAAAACCAAAATACCCAAACCCTCAAACTCTTAGAACTAGAGATAAATCTTCATGATCTTGGATTTGGCAATGGATTCTTAGATATAATACTAAAACTATAAATGACAAAAAGATAAATTGGCTTTCAGCAATATTAAACTTTTATGCATCAAAGGACATTATCACAAGAGTGAAAAAACAACCCACAGGTTGGGAACACTTTGCAAAACATATATCTGATAAGGATCTAACATCCAGAATATATAAAGAACACCTACAGTTTTACAACAAAAAGAACCCAATTAAATTGGGCAGAGGACTTGAACAGATGTTTCTCCAAAGAAGATATAAAAATGCAGATCAAGGCCATATTGAGATATCATTTCATACCCGCTAAAAAGGGTAGAATAAAAAAAATTTTTTTTTTTTTTAGATAAAAATCCCCAGAAAATAACAGTGTTGGTGAGGATGTAGAAAAATTGGAACCCTCATAAATTGCTTGTGGGAATGTAAAATGGTGCAGTATAGTGAAAAATAATTTCGTGGTTCCTCACAAATTTTGTGAATTGCCCTATGAATTATAGGGTGAATTATAGGGTAATTCATAGAATAAT
Source organism: Mustela lutreola (assembly GCF_030435805.1). NCBI lineage: Eukaryota > Metazoa > Chordata > Mammalia > Carnivora > Mustelidae > Mustela > Mustela lutreola. The sequence continues at coordinate 70,454,130 of NC_081298.1, forward strand.
TAAAGAATTACCCTATGATCCAGCAATTTCACTTCTGGGTATATGCCCCAAATAATTGAAGGCCAGCACCTGTGGACACCTGGGTGGCTCAGTGGGTTAAAGCCTCTGCCTTTTGCTCAGGTCATGATCCCAGGGTCCTAGGATCCAACCCCTACATTGGGCTCTCTGCTCAGCAGGGAGCCTACTTCCCTTCCTCTCTCTGCCTGCCTCTCTGTCTACTTGTGGTCTCTGTCTGTCAAATAAATAAATAAATCTTAAAAAAAAAAAAAAAAGCAGGGACTCACACAGATGCTTGTACCCTAATGTTCACTGCGGTATTATTCAATAGCCAAAAGTTGGAAATAACCCAAATATCTATCAACATAACCCATATGTGATATGTACATACAGTGGAATATTTCTCAGCCACAAAAGGAAATGAAGTCCTGACACAAGCTACAGTGTGGACAAATCTTGAAAACATTATACTAAGTGAAACAAGCAAGACACAAAAGTATTGTGTGGTTCCACTTACATGAAATATCTAGAATGGATAAATTCATAGAGAAAATAGATTTAAAGTTTCCCAGGGGCTGAGTAAAGCGGGGAGTGAAGAATTATTGGTTAATGTGTGCAGAGTTTCAGTTTGGGGTAATGGAAAATTTTTAGAAATAGTGGTGATTGCACAATATCGTGAGTATAATTAATGGCACTGAATTATTCACGTAAAATGGTTAAAATGGCAAATTTTGTGTTATATATATAGATACATGACAAACTTTAGAAACTCCTACATTTTCAAAAAATGAATACATGGTTGCTTTATATAAGTTCAATGAGTATCAAGATAAAGTAGAATGTTTCCTGCTTAGAGGACATTTAATGACATCTACTTTGCCACAATTATGTTTATGAGACCTGCGTTTTTTAGGTTTCACTTTGAGCAAGAGGTGAACAGAACATTCAGAGGAAGTTAAATGGATTTCGCTGCTACTCCTGAACCAAAATGGAAGTGTCCTGGTAGTTGGAGATAGGCAAAGTACAGGGTCAGATCCGGTCAATGGCTTCTACATTTATTTTTACTATGACTCACAGTATGAAATCCAATTTACAACATGACCCAGTAAACACATTAAAAAAAAGATTAGTTATTTTAGGGGTTGGGGACCAAAAATTGTGTTGAAGAATCATAAGTTAGTAGCTTCTAGAAGATTCCAGAAACTCCTCAGTTTAAGATTTCCAGAAGGAATGGATGTCCAGTATCCCAGAAAAGGTGATGTATATTTTATGGTCTGGAAAACAAGAATCTAAGGATAAATACTTTGAAATCAAATTGACATGTCAGTAGTTAACAGTGCCAGAGATCCTGTGGAGGTAGGCGATTTGGATATGTAGTTTGTGTGTGTTGTGAGAAAGTTGGAGGTGGCATCTGAGTTCCTTATTAATTAATCATATTTATAATAAGGTAGCACCCAAGATTGGGAGTGAAATTTTCAAATTCATGGAAATGCCTATTACTAATTCATAAGGAGAGGGGAAGAAAGCAATAGTAAAGAAATAATTATTTATGATGTTGATGATGGGACTTAAACCCAATGCTGCCATGACATGGGAAGACAGTTCCTTGTGTTGGTACAGTACTTGCAGTTAAAGACTAAAAACTCAGCCTGCTTGGGAAGTTTATGGCAGGTTTTATGTAATCAAAATGAGGCTCATTTTGTTGTTGTTTTTAATATGTCAAAACTATTTCTTCTACCTTTTCCTAATTTCTTTGCCTTGTCTTTCCTTATTGTTTGGAATTTCCTGTGTTAAGGAGGAAAGTAGAATTCAATCAAGAAAATAAGCCATGAATAATATGATTTTTCTTCACCCTGGCCAAGGCCTGGTCTGCTGAACTGAATGTTATTGTCTATGAAGTAGAAATAACGGTCTTTCAAGGTTAATGATTATGTTGGACTGACCACAGCACACTGGGCTGTATGTAGCACATAGAAGGTGTTTTAGGATCTTATGGGGATTTTTCTTCTGCTCTGTTATCTGGTATGTAGTTAAGTGGCATTTTCTTAGAAAGTTTTCAATGGAGAACTTGTAAGAATGTTCCAAGATCCATACCACTCTAAAAGTAATTTCTGGTTCTTATTTGATAAAAAGTACAGCTTTGTAGCACTTTAAGGCCAGGGTTTAATTTCTAAAAATAACATGAAGAAAGGAAAATCCCCCAATATTTGGAAACCAACACACTTCTAAATAATGCATCGGTTTAAGAAATCACAAGAAATGAAACAAACAAACAAACAAACAAACCTTGGAGTTGAGTGAACTTAAAACATCAAAAATTGGGTGTGGGGGGGATGAAAGCAGTATTTAGAGAGAATTTAATATCATTCAATGATTCTTTCAGAAAAAAAAATATCTAAAATCAATGATCTAAGTGTTCACTTTAGAAAGCTAGGAAAAGAAGAGCAGTTGAAACCCAAAGCAAGCAGAAGAAAAGAAATAATAGAAATTAAAGCAGAAATCAATAAAATTGAAAACAATAGAGAAAACCAACAAAGCCAAAAACTTGTGAAAATGTCAATAAAATTGATAAAGCTTTTCTTTTTTTAAACTTTTGTTTTTTTTTTTTTTTCAGTGTTCCGAGATTCATTGTTTATGCACCACACCCAGTGCTCCATGCAATCTGTGCCCTCCTTAATACCCATCACTAGGCTCACCCAACTCCCCACCCCCCTACCCTCTAAAACCTTCAGTTTGTTTCTCAGAGTCCACAGTCTCTCATGGTTCATCTCCCCCTCCAATTTCCCCCAATTCACTCAATTTTCCTTACCTTCTCCTACTGTACTTTTTGTTATTCCTTATGCTCCACAAGTAAGTAAAACCATATAATAAATGACTCTCTCTACTTGACTTATTTCACCCAGCGTAATCTCCTCTAGTCCCATCCATGTTGATACAAAAGTTGGGTATTCATCCTTTCTGATGGAGGCATAATATTCCATTGTATATAGGGACCACATCTTCTTTATCCATTCGTCTGTTGAAGGGCATCTTGGCTCTTTCTACAGTTTGGCGATTGTGGCCATTGCTACTATAAACTTTGGGTACAGGTGGCCCTTCTTTTCACGGCATCTGTATCTTTGGGGTAAATACCCAGTGGTGCAATTGCCGGGTCATAGGGTAGCTCTATTTATAATTTCTTAAGGTATCTCCACACTGTTTCCCAAAGTGGCTGCACCAACTTGCATTCCCACCAACAGTGTAAGAGAGTTCCCCTTTCTCCTCATCCTCTCCAACACTTGTTGTTTACTGTCTTGTTGATTTTGGCCATTCTAACTGGTGTAAGGTAGTGTCTCAGTGTGGTTTTGATTTGAATTTCCCTGATGGCTAACAATGATGAAAATTTTTTCATGTGTCTATTAGCCATTTGCATGTCTTCTTTGGTGAAGTGTCTGTTCATGTCTTCTGCTCATTTTTTTTTTAGCATGTATTTTTTTTTTTAATTTTTAATTTTTTATAAACATGTATTTTTATCCCCAGGGGTACAGGTCTGTGAATCAGCACTCACCAAAGCACATACCCTCCCCAATGTCCATAACCCCACCCCCCTTTTCCCAACCCCCCTCCCCCCAGCAACCCTCAGTTTGTTTTGTGAGATTAAGAGTCACTTATGGTTTGTCTCCCTCCCAATCCCATCTTGTTTCATTGATTCTTCTCCTACCCACTTAAGCCCCCATGTTGCATCACCACTTCCTCATATCAGGGAGATCATATGATAGTTGTCTTTCTATGCTTGACTTATTTCGCTAAGCACGATACGCTCTAGTTCCATCCATGTTGTCGCAAATGGCAAGATTTCATTTCTTTTAATGGTTGCATAGTATTCCATTGTGTATATATACCACATCTTTATCCATTCATCTGTTGATGGACATCTAGGTTCTTTCCATAGTTTGGCTATTGTGGACATTGCTGCTATAAACATTCAGGTGCACGTGCCCCTTTGGATCACTACATTTGTATCTTTAGGGTAAATACCCAGTATTGCAATTGCTGGGTCATAGGGCAGTTCTATTTTCAACATTTTGAGGAACCTCCATGCTGTTTTCCAGAGTGGCTGCACCAGCTTGCATTCCCACCAACAGTGTAGGAGGGTTCCTCTTTCTCCGCATCCTCGCCAGCATATGTCATTTCCTGACTTGTTGATTTTAGCCATTCTGACTGGTGTGAGGCGATATCTCATTGTGGTTTTGATTTGTATTTCCCTGATGCCGAGTGATATGGAGCACTTTTTCATGTGTCTGTTGGCCATCTGGCTGTCTTCTTTGCAGAAATGTCTGTTCATGTCCTCTGCCCATTTCTTGATTGGATTATTTGTTCTTTGGGTGTTGAGTTTGCTAAGTTCTTTATAGATTTTGGACACTAGTCCTTTTCTTCTGCCCATTTTTTGACGTGATTATCTGTTCTTTGAGTGTTAAGTTTGAGGAGTTCTTTATAGATCTTGGATATCAGCTCTTTGTATGTAGTGTCATTTCTGAATATCTTCTCCCATTCTGTGGGTTGCCTCTTTGTTTTATTGATGGTTTCCTTTGCTGTGCAGAAGATTTTGATCTTGATGAAGTCCCAAAAGTTCATTTTTGCTTTGTTTCCTTTGCCTTTAGAGACATGTCTTGAAGGAAGTTGCTGTGGCCGATGTTGAAGAGGTTACTGCCAATGTTCTCCTCTAGGATTCTGATGGATTCCTGCCTCACATTGAGGTCTTTTACCCATTTTGAGTTTATTTTTGTGTATGGTGTAAGAGAATGGTCTAGTTTCATTCTTCTAAACATAGAATTTTCCCAGCACAATTTATTGAAGAGACTGCCTTTTTTCCACTGTATATTTTTTTTCCTGCTGTATGAGTTCTAGTAGTTTGGGGGTATTTCTTTTGGGTTTTCCATATCAAGTATCATGTCATCTGTGAAGAGAGAGAGTTTGACTTCTTCTTGCCAATTTGAATACCTTTTATTTCTTTTTGTTGTCTGATTGCTGTTGCTAGGACTTCTAGTACTATGTTGAACAACAGTGGTAAGAGTGGGCATCCTTGTTCCTGGTCTCAAAGGGGAGGCTTTCAGCTTTTCCCCATTGAGAATGATACTCACTATGGTTTCTCATACATAGGTTTTTTGAAGTTGAGGAATATTCCCTCTATCCCTATACTTTGAAGAGTTTTAATCAGGAACTGATGCTTTGTCAAATGCTTTTTCTGCATCAATTGAGAGGATCATGTGGTTCTCTCTTTTATTGATTTGTTCTATCACATTGATTGATTTGTGAATGTTGAAACACTCCTGCATCCCAGGTATAAACCCCACCTGTTCATGGTGGATAATCTTCTTAATGTACTGTTGGATCCTATTAGCTAGTATCTTGTTAGCTAGATACTATTGTTAGTTGATCCCATTAGCTAGAATCTTGGCATCCCTATTTATCAGGGATATTGGTCTGAAGCTCTTCTTCTTGATGGGGTCTTTGCCTGGTTTGGGGACCAAGGTAATGCTGGCTTCATAGAGTCTGGAAGTTTCCCTTCTGTTTCTCTTTTTTGAAACAGCTTCAGAAGAACAGATATTATTTCTTCTTTGAATGTTGGGTAGAATTCCCCAGGGAATCCATCAGTTCCTGGGCTCCTGTTTTTTGGGAGGTTTTTGATCACTGCTTCAATCTCGTTACTAGATATTGGTCTATTCAGGTTGTCAATTTCTTCCTGTTTCAGTCTTGGAAATTTGTAGGTTTCCAGGAATGCATCCATTCCTTCTAGGTTGCTTGACTCATTGGCATATAACCGTTGATAATAATTTCTGATGATTGTTTCTATTTCCTTAGTTGTGATCTTTCCCCTTTCATTCAATAGCTTTTTAAATTTGGACCCTCTCTCTTTTCTTTTGGATTTGTTTGGCCAGTGGTTTATCAATCTTATTGATTCTTTCAAAGAATGAGCTTCTAGTTTCATTGATATGTTCTACTGTATTTTTAGTTTCTAACTCATTGATCTTTGATCTAATCTTGACTATTTCCCTTCTTTTGCATGGGGTTGGCTTAGTCTGTTGATTTTCCAGTTCTTTAAGGTGTAAAGAGAGCTGGTGTATTCAGGATTTAAAAATTTTTTTTGAGTGAGGTTTGGCTGGCTATGTATTTCTCCCTTAGGACCACCTTTGCTGTAGCCCATCAGTTTTGTACCGATGTGTCTTCATTGTCATTGGTTTCCATGAATTGTTTAAGTTCTTCTTTGATTTCCTGGTTGTTCCAAACATTCTTGAGCAAGTTGGGCTTTAACTTCCAAGTGTTTGAATACCTTCCAAACTTTTTCTTGGGTTAAGTTCCAGTTTCAAAGCATTGTGGTCTGAAAATATGCAGGGAATAAAGTCAATCTTTTTGTATTGGTTGAGCCCTGATTTGTGACCCAGTATGTCTAGTCTGGAGAAAGTTCCATGAGTGCTTGAGAAGAATGAGTATTCTGTTGTTTTAGGGTGAATGTTATGTATATATCTATGAGGTCCATCTGGTCCAATGTGTCATTCAAAGCTCTTTCTTCTTTATTGATTTTCTGCTTGGATGATCTATTACTGAGAGTGGGATGTTAAGATCCCCTACAACTAATGTATTTATATCAATATGACTTTTTATTTTAATTAACAGTTGGCTTATGTAGTTGGCTGCTCCCATATTGGGGGCATAAGTATTTACAATTTTTTGATCTTCTTGGTGGATAGACCCTTTGAGAAATGATGTAATATCCTTCTGTATCTCTGACTATAGCCTTCAGCTTAAAATCTAATTTGTCTGATATGAGAATCACTACCCCAGCTTTCTTTTGAGTCCCATTGGCATGAATGATGCTTCTCAATCCCTTCACTTTCAGTCTGGATGTATCTTTATGTTCTAAATGTGTCTCTTGTAGACAGCGTATGGGAGGGTCCTGTCGTTTTATTCAATCTGCAACACTGTGCCATTTTATGGGAACATTTAGGCTGTTCACATTGAGAGTGATTATTGAAAGATAAATTTTTATTGACATCATGTTGTCTGTGAATTCCTTGTTTCTATAGATTGTCTCTGTAAATTTCTGATCTATGTCACTCTTGGGTTCTTTCTTCTTTTACAGACCCCCCCCCCCCCTAATATTTCTTGTAGTGCCAGCTTGGTGGTCACATACTCTTTTAAACCTTGGCAGTCTTGGAAGCTCTTTATCTCTCCAACCATTTTGAATGTCAGCCTTGCTGTATAATGTATTCTTGGCTGCATGTTCTTCTCATTTAGTGCCCTGAATATGTCTTTCCAGCCCTTTCTGGCTTTCCAGGTTTCTGTGGAGAGGTCTGATGTTATTCTGATGGACCTTCCTCTGCACGTAAGGAATCTCTTTCCCCTAGCTGGCCTTAGGACCTCTTGTCTAAAATTATGATTTGTGAACTTCACAATCAAGTGTCTGGTCATTCTGGATTCATTAATGTTGGGGGATGTCCCTTCTGCCTCTAGGATATGAACACTTGTTCCATTCCCCAGATTGGGGAAATTTTCATCCAGAATTTGTTCAACTATATCTTCTAGTCTTTTCTCTTTCTCCACCCCCTCAAGGATCCCAATAATTTTGACCTTGGAACATTTCATGGGATCGTTTATTTCTCTAATTCTGTTTTCATGGCTTCTAAGCTATTTGTTCCGGGCCTCCTCCTGACCCTTTTCCCATGCAGAGGACCCTCTGGCCTGCACCTGCCTGAGATCCAGCCATCCCACCATAACAACCCTGGTGTGCTGTGCCCCAGCAACCCATAGCCTGTGCCAGCTTCAGTCTCAGCTGTCCTGCCACAGTGACCATAACACAGGGTGCCAAGAACCACCTAACCCATATCTCCTGCAGCTCCAGCCATCCAAACAGGATACTCCAGACCACACCTGCTTTAGCTACAGTCACTCTGCCAGGCAGTCTCAATGTGGAGCGCCCTGGAATTGTCTTCTAGATTACTAATTCTATCTTCTGCCTCAGTTACCTTAGCTGTCAGAGTATTTAGATTAGATTGGATCTCACTGAGAGTATTTTTAACTTTTGCCAGGTCGGCTTTCATGTCTCCCCTTAGAGATTCTATGTTGTCACTAATGGTTTTCTCCAACCTAGTCATTGCCTGAATAATTGTTACCCTGAATTCCCTTTCCAACATACTGCTTATGTCCATATCCAATAGTTCTGATGGAGAGGGCACAGTCTCTGATTTTCCTCTCTTGGGTGTTCTTACTCTACATCCTACTGGGGATGATAGCTGAATATATCAACCATGATCCAGGCAAGGTACACTCTTTGTGGGAGTCCAGGAATCCAGCTGAAAGATCCCAGTACCCCTGTTTCCTGTGATGATGTGAGAGGGTAAAATATTATTTCATTTCTTTTCTTTATTTCTTATTCCCTCCCTTACACCTTCCTTATCCTCCTCTATCTCCAGCTTTGGTGCTTTCCATTTCCCTGTCTTCCATATCATTGATCTGTTCTTCTGCATCTGTTAATCTACTATTAAATCCCTCTAGTGTTTTTTTCTTTTCTTTCTTTTTTCCTCTAGTGTATTTTTCATTTGTTATTGTATTCTTTTTTAAAAAAGATTTTATTATTTATTTGACAGACAGAGATCACAAGTAGGCAGAGAGGCAGGCAGAGAGAGAGAGGGGGAGCAGGGTCCCCGCTGAGCAGAGAGCCTGATGCAGGGCTTGATCCCAGGACCCTGAGATCATGACCTGAGCCGAAGGCAGACGCTTTAACCCACTGAGCCACCCAGGTGCCCCCAAAGAATGACTTTTTGTTGCAATATCCCATTTGTAGGCTGTATGTGTCTGGTAGCTTTGGTTGACTGGCTGGAGCTGGAGCAGTCATTGGCCAGTGTTCTCAGGACATTCTTAACCAGTGCTTCTCTGGGGGTACAGCTGGAGCTGGAGTGGGCAAAGGCCAGGTAATTCCAGGGCGCTCCACATTGAGACTGCCTGGCAGAGTGACTGTAGCTAAAGCAGGTGTGGTCTGGAGTACCCTGCTTGGATGGCTGGAGCTGCAGGAGATATGGGTTAGGTGGTTCTTGGCACCCTGTGTTATGGTCACTGTGGCAGGACAGCTGAGACTGAAGCTGGCACAGGCTATGGGTTGCTGGGGCACAGCACACCAGGGTTGTTATGGTGGGATGGCTGGATCTCAGGCAGGTGCAGGCCAGAGGGTCCTTTGCATGGGTACAGAGGTGGGACAATTGGAACTGAATTGGTGTAAGCCAGGGTTGTCCTGATGTGTGCTGCAATCCCTTGATTAGACAGCAGGAGTTGGTGCAGTCACAGGTGGGGTGCCTGCCTTGGGGGAACAAATGGAGCTGGTGTGGTCTAAAGACCTTGGGCTTGCTGAGGTGACAAGCCAAGTAAGCGCACACTTTGCTCTCATCTGTACCATCACAGTGAAGGGGGAATATGAACAATGGTACTTATCAGTGCTTTGACCTCTTGGAGAGTTCTAGCAGCTCTCTACTGTTTAGCAGTTGTTCTAGGGTTAGTAAATGTTTTCTCTTCACTTATAGTCTAGTTACCATTTAAACCACTATTATTGATGTATTAATTTTTTTTTGCTGGGCTCCAGCAAATCATGCAAATCTGTGCAAGGGCCCTTGGTCCTATCCTCTTCTACTATAGTTTATAGCATTGAAGGTGGGTCCCATTGGTACTTTTTCTCTAACTCTCTGGCCATTTTCTATGTAGTCCCATGATCCTTGTTGTGTATTAGCTGTACTTATTTAGGAGAAATTGCTCTTCATGTAGGTATATATTCAGTGCACCCATGAAAGGAGGTGAATTCCTATGCTATCATCTTGCATCCTTTCTCATATTTGAAGGACCATTTTGTAGGATATAGAATTCTCACTTGCCAGTTATTTTTCTCTCAACACTTTAGATTTATCATCCCATTACTTTCTGGTCTCCAAGGGGATTGCTGAGAAATCTGCTTATGGTCCTCTTAGGGACTTCTTGTATGTAAGGAGTCACTTTTCTCCTATTGCTTTCAGGAGTCTTTCTATGTCTTTTCACAGTTTGATTATAATGTGTCTTGGTATGGGTTTCTATGGGTTAATCCTTCTTGGAATTAACCCATAAAAGAGACTCTCAACCAGACTCTCCACTGAGAGTGGAGCCTGACACAGGACTTGATCTCACAACCCTGAGATCATAACTGAGCTGACATCAAGAGTTGGATGCTTAACTGACCGAGTCACCCAGGTGCTCCAGCTTTTTGGATTTTTATATGCACTTCTTTCCTCAAATTTGGTCAATGTTCAACGATTATTTCTTCAAATAATCTCTTTGCCCCTTGTGTTCTCCCTTCTTCTGGGACTTTATATATATATATATATATATTGATTTGCTTGATGATTTCTCTTAAGTTCCTTAGGCTCTGTTCTCTTTATTCTTTTTCTTTTTTGCTTTTCAGATTCAATAATTGCAAATAATCTATCTTCAAGTTTGCTGATTCTTCTGCCTGTTCAAGTCTGCTCGACTCTGCTTGACATCCTCTAATGAATTTTTCAATTTAATTTTTATATTTTTAGCTCCAGAATTTCTGATTGGTTATTTTTTAAAGTTTATTTGACATACAATTGATGTGAAATGTTCTATTAATTTCAGTATATGACATAGGGATTCAATAGTTCTATATACTACACCATGATAAGTGTGATCACTATGTATCACCATATAACATTAACACAACATTTTATATTTCTTAGGTGTACTTTCCATCTCCTTGACATCTTTATTTTATAATTGCAAGCTTGTACCTCTTAATTCCTTTTGTCTGTTTCCCTCCCTCTTTTCCCCCATGACATCTACCAGTTCTCTATATTAATGGTCCATTTCTATTTTTGTTTGTTCATTTGTTTTGCTTTTGAGTCCATACAGAAATGAAACAATATATTTGTGTTTCTCTGACTTATTTCACCTGGCAAAATACCCAGTGGCCAATAAATTGAAAAGAATTTCAGCATCATTGATCATTAGTGAAATGCAAATTAAAACTGCAATGAGATAACACTTCAAAAAGAAAGAAAAAAAGAAAAACAATAACAAATGTTGGAGAAGATATGGAACATTGGAATATTCATATATTGCTGGCGGAAATGTCAAATGGTACAAATGCTTTGGAAAGACAGTTTGGTAGTTCCTTAAAAAGTTAAATACATTTACCATATGATAGTAATTCTACTCCTAGAGGATACCCAAGAAAATTAGAAACATGTTTAACCAAACTTTTACATATTAAATTAAATATTAAATTGTTTACATTAAATATATTAGGGGGTGCCTGGGTGGCTCAGTGGGTTAAGCCTCTGCCTTCGGCTCAGGTCACGATCTCAGGGTTCTATATATATTATGTACACAGCAGCATTATCCCTAATAGCCAAAAAAAAAAATGGAAACAGAAAGTAGAAACTACCCAAATGTCCAACCACCAATGAATGAATAAATGTGGTATATCCATAGAATGGATTCTTATTCAGCCATAAGAAGGAATGTAACACTAATATGTGTTACAACATCTATTAACCTTGTAAACCTTATTCTATGTGAAAGAAGCCAAACACAAAAGGCTTTATATTGTATGATTCTATCTATATGATATATCAAATATAGGCAGATTCATAGAAACAGAAAACAGGTTAGTGGCTGCTCAGAGCTGGGGGTAGAAAGTAACAGCTAACAAGAATTTTTTTTTTGGGAAGGGGGAGAGTGATAATGAAATGTTTTGTAATTATAAATGCTTTTTAAAATTGGCATATAGTTGACATTTCATATTATGTTAGTTTCAGGTTCACAACATGATTGACAATTATATACATTAGGAAATGCTAACAATGATACATGTGGTTACCATCTGTTACCATATAAACTTACTGTGTTGATTATATTTCCTATGATTTTATTGAAAATTTCTGGAATTAGTGATGATGGTTGTACCACATAGTGATTATAACACAAACTACTGAATTGTACACTTTAAGATGGTTAAAATGGTGAACTTTCTTTTATATTAATTTTACCTAAAAAATGATGTATAATGGTATAGTGGGTATAATGAACATAGTCTGCACTTGCAACCTGGTTACTTTTTTACCCTTTGGCCATTGGATGACTTGTTGAACCATGTGTTGTGACAATGTCTGCTCTGCAGCATTTAAGACTTTGGGTATGTCATGTCTGCCAACTTTAGAGCAGATTATTGGGAGGAACAAAGTGATTTTTTTTTTTTTTTTTTTTTTAGTTTCAGGGGTACAGTATAAAGATTTAATAATTCCGCATATTACGCAGTGCTCATCACAATAAGTATACTCTTAATTCCCTTCACCTATTTCCCCATCATCCCACCAAAAAAACAAAAAACAAAACCCAAAACCCAAAACTCCACTGTGGTAACTACCTATGTGTTCTCTATATTTAGAGTTTGTTTTTTAAAAAAATTTGTGACTTTTCCCCTTCATTTTGTTTCTTAAATTCCACTTGGGTGAAATCATATGGTATTTGTTTCTCTCTGACTTATTTTGTTTAGAGTTGTACTCTCTAGCTCTACCCATGTTGTTGCAAATGACTAGTTTTCCTTTTTTTTTTTTTATAGCCAAGTCATATTCCATTGTCCGTATATACCACATCTTTATCCATTCATCTATCAATGGGCACTTGAATTGCTTCCATATTTTGGATACTGTGAGCAATGTTGAAATAAACATGGGAGTGCAGCTATCTTTTCAAAGTAGTGCTTTCATGTTCTTTGGGTAAATATTCAGTAGTGGATCAGATGGTAATTCTATTTTTAATTTTTAAGGAATCTCCATACTGTTTTCACAGTGGTTGCACCAGTTTGCATTCCCACCAATAGTGCATGAAGATTTCTCTTTCCCCACATCCTTGTCAGCACTTGTTTCTTGTGTTTTTGATTTTCACCATCAGCCAGCTGTGAGGTGATGTCTCTTTGGGGTTTTGATTTGCATCTCCCTGATGATTAGTGATGTTGAGAATCTTTTCATGTGTCTGTTTTCAATCTGTATGTCTTCTGCCTGTTTTTTAGTTGGATTATTTGTTTTTGGGGTGTTGAGTTGTAGAAGTTCTTCATATATTTTGGATACTAACTCTTTATCAGATATGTCATTTGCAAATATCTTCTCCCATTCCATAAGTTGTCTTTTAGTTTTCTTGACTGTTTTCTTCACTGTTCAGGAGCTTTTTATTTTGATTTAGTCCCAATAGTTTATTTTTGCTTTTATTTCCCTTGCCTTAGGAGATATATCGAGAAAAATGTTGCCATGACTGATGTCAGATAAATTACTGCCTGTGCTCTCTTCTAGGATATTTATTGTTTCAGGTCTCACATAAATGCCTTTAATCCGTTTTGGGTTCACTTTTGTGTATGGTGTAAGGAAGTGGTCCAGTTTCATTCTTTTGCATATAAATGTCCATTTTTCACAACACCATTTGTTGAAAAGAATATCTTTTCCTTATTTCATATTCTTGTCTCCTTTGTTGAAGATTAATTGACCATGTAATCATGGGTTTGTTTTGGGATTTCTGTCCTGTTCCATTGATCTGTGTGTCTACTTTTTTGCCAGGGTTATGCTGTTTTGATAACTACAGCTTTGTAAAATAACTTAAAATCTGGGGCTGTGATACTTCCAGCTTTTAAAAAAATTATTGCTAAAGTAGATGTAATATATATATATACACATATACACACATATATATTATTCCTAAAGTAGATGTAATATATATATGTGTGTGTGTATATATGTATATAAATGCTTTATATATATATATATGTATATATATATGCACACATACACATACATACAATGGAATACCATGCAGCCATCAAAAGAAATGAAATCTTGCCATTTGTAATGATGTGGGTGGAACTAGAGGGTATTATGCTGAGTGAAATAAGTCAATCAGAGAAAGACAATTATCATATGATCTCCTTGATATGAGGAATTTGAGAGGCAAAGTGGGGGGTTTGGGGGATTGGGAAGGGAAAAAATGAAGTAAGATGGAACAGGGAGGGAGACAAACCATAAGAGACTCTTTTTAAAAAAAATATTTTTATTTATTTATTTGACAGAGAGAGAGAGATCACTAGCAGGCAGAGAGGCAGGCAGAGAGAGAGAGGGAGAAGCAGGCTCCCTGCTGAGCAGAGAGCCCGATGCGGGACTCGATCCCAGGACCCTGGGATCATGACCTGAGCCGAAGGCAGCGGCTTAACCCACTGAGCCACCCAGGCACCCCCATAAGAGACTCTTAATCTCACAAAACAAACTGAGAGTTGCCGGGAGGAGGGAGGTAGGGAGAGGGTGGTTGGGTTACGGACACTGGGGAAGATATGCACTATGGTGAGTGCTGTGAAGTGTATAAACCTGGTGATTCACAGACCTGTACTCTTGGGGCTAATAATACATTATATATTAATAAAAAATAAAAATAAATAAATAAAATAACAATTAAAAAATTATTATTCCTATCACCTACAGTAAACCTTTAAAATGTGTCTGGCCTTTTAGTAGGTCTGAATGAATTATCATATGGTGAAATGGTGGGCACAATAATTTGTTTCTTTAGGGATTTTTGAATTTTTTTCTTAATTTGAGTATGTCTTATTAAAAATACTTTCTAAATGGGGATCTCTAACACACTTAGACTTAATGGATAGTCTATCTTCAGTTGTTAGGAATTGTGGTACTCATATCCCCCTGTGTTTTTTCTTTTTCAAGATTGTTTTGGCTATTTGGGATATTTTGTGGTTCTGTAAAGAATTATAGGATTATTTGTTGTTGCTCTGTAAAGAATGCTATTAGTATTTGCTATGGATTGCATAAGTCTATAGATTACCTTGGATAGTATGGACATTTTAATAATATTATCCCAATCCATGAAATGGCATATCTTTCCACTTGTGTTGTCTTCAATTTCTTTCATCAATATTTTATAGTTTTCAGAGTACAGGTCTTTCACCTCCTTGGTAAATTTATTCCTAGGCATTTTATTATTTTGGGTGTAGCTGTAAATGGCATTGCTTTCTTAATTTCTTTTTCTGTTGCTTCATTATTAATGTTTAGAGACGAAACAGATTTTTATACATGATTTTGTATCCTGATACACCTTGCTAAATTCATTAATTGGCTCTCATTTTTTTTTTTTTTTTGGTGTAGTATTTCAGATTTTCTCTATATAGTATCATGTCATCTACAAATAGTGAAAATTTTGCTTTCTTACCAATTTGGATGCCTTAATCCCCCCCCCCTTTTTTTGGTCTGATTGCTGTGGCTAGGATGTTCAGTACTGTGTTGAATAAAAGTGGTGAGAGTGGACATTCTTGTCTTATTCCTGATCTTGGGGGAAAGCTTGCAATTTTTTACCATTGAGGATGATGTTAGCTGAGGGTTTTTCATATCTGGCCTTAATATTAAGTTGAGGTATATTTCCTCTAAATCTAGTTTGTTGAGAGTTTTTTTTTAAAGATTTTATTCATGTATTTGACAGACAAATCACAAATAGGTGGAGAGGCAGGCAGAGAGAGAGGAGGAAGCAGGCTCCCCGATGAGCAGAGAGCCCAATGCAGGGCTCGATCCCAGAAACCTGGGATCATGACCTGAGCTGAAGGCAGAGGCTTTAACCCACTGAGCCACCCAGGCGCCCCAAGAGAGTGTTGTTTTTTTTTTTTTTTTAATCGTGAATAGACATTGTACTTTGTCAAGTGCATTTTCTGCATCTATATGGGTTTTATCCTTTCTCTTGTAAATGTGACTTATCACATTGATTAATTTGTGAATATTGAGCTAATCTTGCATCCCTGAAATAAATATCACTTGATTATGGTGAATGATTTTTTCAGTGTATTCTTGGATATAGTTTGCTAATATTTTGTTGAGGATCTTTGCATCTATGTTCATCAGGTTTTGGTTTATAGTTCTCTTTCTCTATAGTCTCTTTAATGGGTTTTGGTATCAGGATCATACTGATATTATGGAATGAATTTGGAAGCTTCCTTTTTATTATTTGGAATCATTATTAACTCTTCCTTATTATTTAAAAAAATGTTATTTATTTACTTGACAGAGAGATAGCACAACTAGGCAAGAGTGGCAGGCAGAGGGAGAGGGAGAAGGAGATCTCCCACTAAGCAGGGATCCTGATGTGGGGCTTGACTGCAGGACCCTGGAATCATGATCTGAACCTAAGGGCAGCCACTTAACCAAGTAAGCCACCCAAGTGCCCCTCAGCTATTCTTTAAATGCTTGGTAGAATTCACCTGTGAAGCCATCTGGTCCAGGACTTTTATTCACTGGGAATTTTTTTCATTACTGATTCAAATTTATTGCTAGAATCCAGTCTGTTCAAATTTTCTGTTTCTTCCTGATTCAGTTTTGGAAGGTTATATATTTGAGGATTTATCCTTTTTTCCTGGCTTGTCCAGTTTGTTGGCTTATCTTATAATTTTTCATAATATTATCTTATAATCATTTGTATTTTTGTGGTGTCAGTTGTTATTTTTTCTTTCTGATTTTGAGTCCTCCCTTCTCCCCTCCCCACCATGAAGGCAGCTATGGTTTTATCAGTTTTGTTGATATTTTTCAAAGAACCACCTTCTGATTTCATTGATCTCTTCTATTTTTTAAAATTTATTTATTTCTGCTCTAATATTATTTTCTTTCCTCTATTGACTTTGGGCTTTGTACTCCCTTTCTAGTGCTTTTAGGTGTCATGTTAGGTTTTTTTTTTTTTTTTTTTTTGGAGAGTTTCCTTGCTTTTTGAGGTAGGGCCATATTGTTATAATCTTCCGTCATAGAAAAGATTTTGCTGTATTCCAAAGATTTTGAGCCATCGTTTTCATTTTCATTTGTCCCCATGTATGTTTTTGATTTCCTCTTTGATTTCTTAGTTGACTCATTTACTCTTTAGTAGCATGTTATTTAGGTTCCATGTATTTGTGTTCTTTCCAGATATTTTCTTGTGATTGATTTCTGATTTCATACCATTGTAGTCAGAAAAGTTGCATGATATGATTTCAGTCTTTATGAATTTATTGAGACTTGTTTTGTGTCCTAATGTATTTGATCTATTCTGAAAAGATACCATGTTTATATGAAAAGAATGTGTAATCTTCTGTTTTAGTAAGGAATGTTTTGAATATATCTGTCAGGTCCATCTGGTCCAATGAATCATTCTAAGCTACTGTTTCCTTGTTGACATTATGTCTGGTTGATCTCTCTATTAATGTATGTGGGGTGTTAAAGTCTTCTATTATTGTATTATTATCAGTTTCTTCCTTTATGTCTGTTAATAGTTGCTTTAAAATTTGTGTACTTCCATGTTGGATGCATAAATATTTGTAATTGTTATATCTTCTTAGATTATTCCCTTTATTGTTTTGTGGTGTTCTTCTTTGTCTTTTGTTATAGTTTTTGTTTTAGAGCCTATTTTTTCTGATATAATAATTGTTACCCCAGCTTTCTTTTCACATCTGTTTGCATGGTAATTGTTTTTCTATCTTTTCACTTTCAATCAGCATGTGTCTTTTGGTCTGAAATGAGTCTGTTATAGGCAGCATATAGATGTGTCTTCCTTTTTTATTCACTCAGTCACCCTATGTTATTCTTTTTTTAAAATTTTTTTATTTTTTATAAATAAATAAATATATATATATATATATATATATATATATATATTAAAGATTTTATTTATTTATTTGACAGAGAGAAATCACAAGTAGATGGAGAGGCAGGCAGAGAGAGAGAGAGAGGGAAGCAGGCTCCCTGCTGAGCAGAGAGCCCGATGCAGGACTCGATCCCAGGACCCTGAGATCATGACCTAAGCCTAAGGCAGCGGCTTAGCCCACAGAGCCACCAAGGCGCCCACAAACATATATTTTTATCCCCAGGGGTACAGGTCTGTGAATCGCCAGGTCCACACACCCCACAGTACTCACCAAAGCACACCCCCCCAATGTCCATAACCCACCCCACTTCTCCCAACCCCCCTCCTCCCAGAAACCCTCAGTTTGTTTTGTGAGATTAAGAGTCACTTATGGTTTGTCTCTCTCCCAATCCCATCTTGTTTCATTGATTCTTCTCCTACCCACGTAAGCCCCCATGTTGCATCACCACTTCCTCATATCAGGGAGATCATATGATAGTTGTCTTTCTATGCTTGACTTATTTCACTAAGCATGATACACTCTAGTTCCATCCATGTTGTCACAAATGGCAAGATTTCATTTCTTTTGATGGCTGCATAGTATTCCATGGTGTATATATACCACATCTTCTTGATCCATTCATCTGTTGATGGACATCTAGGTTCTTTCCATAGTTTGGCTATTGTGGACATTGCTGCTGTAAACATTCGGGTGCACGTGCCCCTTCGGATCACTACGTTTGTATCTTTAGGGTAAATACCCAGTAATGCAATTGCTGGGTCATAGGGCAGTTCTATTTTCAACATTTTGAGGAACCTCCATGCTGTTTTCCAGGGTGGTTGCACTAGCTTGCATTCCCACCAACAGTGTAGGAGGGTTCCTCTTTCTCCGCATCCTCGCCAGCATCTGTCATTTCCTGACTTGTTGATTTTAGCCATTCTGACTGGTGTGAGGCGATATCTCATTGTGGTTTTTGATTTGTATTTCCCTGATGCCGAGTGATATGGAGCACTTTTTCATGTGTCTGTAGAAATGTCTGTTCATGTCCTCTGCCCATTTCTTGATTGGATTATTTGTTCTTTGGGTGTTGAGTTTGCTAAGTTCTTTATAGATTCTGGACACTAGTCCTTTATCTGATATGTCGTTTGCAAATATCTTCTCCCATTCTGTCAGTTGTCTTTTGATTTTGTTAACTGTTTCCTTTGCTGTGCAAAAGCTTTTGATCTTGATGAAATCCCAATAGTTTATTTTTGCCCTTGCTTCCCTTGCCTTTGGCGATGTTCCTAGGAAGATGTTGCTGCAGCTGAGGTCGAAGTGGTTGCTGTCTGTGTTCTCCTCAAGGATTTTGATGGATTCCTTTCTCACATTGAGGTCCTTCATCCATTTTGAGTCTATGTTATTCTTTTTTTAAAGAACAAGTCCGCATTTCTTTCTTTCTTTCTTTTTAAATGCTTCATCCTATTTATTTTGTTTATTTATTTATTTATTTATTAACCTATAATGCATCATTTGCTTCAGGGGTATAGGTTTGTGAGTCATCAGTCTTACACAATTCACAGCACTCACTATAGCACATACCCTCCCCAGTCTCATAACCCAGACACGCCATCCCTCTTCCAACCCCTGCCCCAAGCAATCCACAGTTTGTTTCCTGAGATTAAGAGTCTCTTATGGTTTGTCTCCCTCTCCAGTCCCATCTTGTTTCATTTTTTCCCTTCCTACTCCCCACAATACCTGTCTCTAAAATTCCTCATATCAGAGAGATCATATGATAATTGTCTTCCTCTGATTGACTTATTTCACTTAGCATAATACCCTTTAGTTCCAACCATGTCATTGCAAAAGGCAAGATTTCATGGTTTTTAGGATGACTGCATAGTATTCCATTATACACACACACACACACACACACACACACACATACATATATACCACATCTTCTTTATCCATTCATCTGTTGATGGACATCTAGGCTCTTTCCATAGTTTGGCTGTTGTGAACATTGCTGCTGTAAACATTTGGGTGCACTGTCCCTTTGGATCACTACATTTATATCTTTAGGGTAAATACCCAGTAGTGTAGTTGCTGGGTCTTAGGGTAGCTCTATTTTCAACTTTTTGAGGAACCTTCATACTGTTTTCCAGAGTGGCTGCAACAGCTTGCATTCCCACCAACAGTGTGGGAGTGTTCGCCTTTCTCCACATCCTCACCAACACCTGTCATTTCCTGACCGGTTAA
This sequence comes from Mustela lutreola, assembly GCF_030435805.1. Taxonomy (NCBI): domain Eukaryota; kingdom Metazoa; phylum Chordata; class Mammalia; order Carnivora; family Mustelidae; genus Mustela; species Mustela lutreola. The sequence goes on from NC_081298.1 coordinate 70,474,063, forward strand.
TTTTAACCATTCTGACTGGTGGGAGATAGTGTCTCACTGTGGTTTTGATTTGTATTTCCCTAATGCCAAGTGATATGGAGCACTTTTTCATGTGTCTTTTGTCCATTTGGAGTTCTTTTCAGAAATGTCTGTTCATGTCTTCTGTCCATTTCTCAATTGGATTTTTGTTCTTTGGGTGTTGAGTTTGATAAGTTCTTTATAGATTTTAGATACTAGCCCTTTATCTGATATGCCATTTGCAAATATCTTCTCCCATTCTGTTGGTTGTCTTTTGGTTTTGTTGACTGTTTCCTTTGCTATGCAAAATCTCTTCATTTTGATGAAGTCCCAATAGTTCATTTTTGCCCTTGCTTCACTTGCCTTTGATGATGTTTCTAGGAAGAAGTTGCTACAGCTGAAGTCGAAGAGGTTGTGGCCTGTGTTCTCCTCAAGGATTTTGATGGATTCCTTTCTCACATTGAGGTCTTTGATTCATTTTGAGTCTATTTTTTGTGTGTGGTGTAAGGAAATGGTCCAGTTTTATCCTTCTGCATGTTGCTGTCCCATTTTCCCAACATCATTTGTTGGGCAAGTTGAGACTATGTTTTTTCCATTGGACATTCTTTCCTGCTTTGTTGAAGATTAGTTGACCATAGAGTTTAGGGTCTATTTCTGGACTCACTATTCTGTTCCATTGATCTATGTGTCTGTTTTTGTGCCAGTAGCCTACTTTCTTGGTGATTACAGCTATGTAACAGAGCTTGAAGTCTAGACTTGTGATGCCACCAACTTTGGTTTTCTTTTTCCACATTCCTCTGTCTTTTCTGCTTCCATACAATTTTAGGATTATTTCTTCCATTTCTTTGAAAAAGCAAAATTGATGGTATTTTGATTGGGATTGCATTAAATGTGTATATTGCTTTGGGTAGAATAGACATTTTTCACAATATTTGTTCTTCCAATCCATGAGCATGGAACGTTTTTCCATTTCTTTGTGTCTTCCTTAATTTCTTTCATGAGTACTTCATAGTTTTCTGAGTACAGATTCTTTGCCTCTTTGGTTAGGTGTATTACTAAGTATCTTATGGTTTTGGGTGCAATTATAAATACTCCTTAATTTCTCTTTCTTCAGCCTTTCTGTTGGTGTATAGAAATGCAACTGATTTCTATGCATCAATTTTATATCCTGACACTATTGAATTCCAGTATGAGTTCTAGCCAATTTGGAGTGGAGTTTTTTGGGTTTTCCACATAAAATATCATATCATCTGCAAAGAGTGAGTGATGCCTGTTACTTCTTTTTGTTGTCTGATTGCTGAGGCTAGGACTTCTAGTACTATGTTGAATGGCAGTGATGATAGCAGACAGCCCTGCTGTGATCCTGACCTTAGAGGAAAAGATTTTAGTTTTTCCCCATTGAAAATCATATTCGCTGTGGATTTTTCATAGATGGCTTTGATAATTTGGAGGTGTGTACCCTCTATCCATACACTGTGAAGAGTTTTGATCAAAAAAGGATGCTATACTTTGTCAAATGCCTTTTCAGCATCTATTGAGAGTATCATATAGTTCTTGTTTTTTCTTTTATTAATGTATTGGATCACATTGATTGATTTGTGGATGTTGAGCCAAACTTGCAGCTCAGGAATAAATTCCACTTGGTTGTGGAGAATAATCTTTTTAATGTACTATTGGATCCTATAGGCTAGTATTTTGGTGAGAATTTTTGTATCCGTGTTCATCAAGGACATTGGTCTGTGATTTTCCTTTTTGATGGGGTCTTTGTGTGATTTTTGGAATCAAGGTAATGCTAGCCTCATAAAATGAATTTGGAAGTTTTCCTTCCATTTCTATGTTTTGAACAGCTTCAGGAGAATAAGTATTAATTCCTCTTTAAATGTTCGGTAGAATTCCCTTGAGAAGAAGTCTGGTCCTGAGCTCTTATTTATTTGGGAGATTTTTTTTTAAAGATTTTATTTATTTATTTGACAGACAGAGATCACAAGGAGGCAGAGAGGCAGGCAGAGAGAGAGAGAGGAGGAAGCAGGCTCCCTGCTGAGCAGAGAGCCTGATTCGGGACTCGATCCCAGGACCCTGAGATCATGACCTGAGCCGAAGGCAGCGGCTTAACCCACTGAGCCACCCAGGTGCCCCTATTTGAAGATTTTTGATGACTGCTTCAATCTCCTCACTGGTTATGTGTCTTCTTAGGTTTTCTATTTCTTCCTGGTTCAGTTTTGGTATTTTATATGTCTGTAGGAATACATCCATTTATTTCAGATTGTCAGATTTGCTTGTATAATGGCTCATAATATGTTCTTATAATTGTTCATATTTCTTTGATGTTGGTTGTGATCTCTTATCTTTCATTCATGGTTTTATTAATTTGGATCCTTTTTTTCTTTTTCATAAGTCTGGCCAGGGGTTTATCAATCTAATTCTTTCAAGGAATCAGCTCCTAGTTTTGTTGATTTGTTCTACTGTTGTTTTTGGTTTCTATTTCATTGATTTCTGCTCTAATCTTTACCATTTTCTTCTCCTGATGAGTTTAGGCTTTCTTCTCCGTTCTTTCTCCAGCTCCTTTAGGTGTAGGATTAGGTTGTTTATTTGATATCTTTCTTGTTTCTTGAGAAAGGCTTGTATTGCTATATACTTACCTCTCAGGACTGCCTTTGCTGTGTCCCACAGATTTTGAACAGTTGTGTTTTCATTTTCATTTGTTTCCATGAATTTTTTCAATTCATTCTTAATTTCCTGGTTGACACATTCATTTTTTAGTAGGATGCTCTTTAGCCTCCATGTATTTAAATTCTTTCCAACTTTCTTCTTGTGATTGAGTTGTAGCTTTGGAGCTTTGTGGTCTGAAAATATGCAGGGAATGATCCCAATTTTTTGGTATCAGTTGAGACCTGATTTGTGACCCAGGATATGATCTATTCTGGAGAATGTTCCATGTGCACTAGAGAAAAATGTGTGTTCTGTTGCTTTGGGATGGAATGTTCTGGATATATCTGTGATGTTCATCTGGTCCAGTGTGTCATTTAAAGCATTTATTTCCTTGTTGATCTTTTGCTTAGATAATCTGTCCATTTCAGTGAGGGAGTTGTTAAAGTCCCCTACTATTATTACATTATTGTTGATATGTTTTATTGATTTTGTTATTAGTTGGTTTATATAATTGGCTGCTCCCTTGTTAGGGGCATAGATATTTAAAATTGTTAGCTCTTCCTGTTGGACAGACTCTTCAAGTATGATATAGTGTCCTTCCTCATTTCTTATTATAGTTTTTGGCTTAGAATTAATATATCTAATATAAAGATTGCCACCCCAGCTTTCTTTTGATGTCTATTAACATGGTAAATTGGTTTCCACTCCCTCACTTTAAATCTGGAGGTGTCTTTGGGTCCAAAATAACTTTATAGCAGACAGCATATTGATGAGTCTTATTTATTTTTTAATTTAATTTTATTTTTCAGTGTTCCAAGATTCATTGTTTATACACCACACCCAGTGCTCCATGCAATACGTGACTAATATCAACCACCAGGCTCACCAACACCACACCTCCATCCCCTCCAAAACCATCAGTTTGTTTCTCAGAGTCCATAGTTTCTCATGGTTTGCCTCCCCCTGATTTCCCCTAATTCACTTATCCTTTCCTTTTCCTAATGTCCTCCATGTTATTCCTAATGCTCCAGAAGTGAATGAAACTTTCTCCGAGTCTTGTTTTTTTTTTTTTTTTTTTTTTTTTTAAATCCATTCTGGTACCCTGTGTCTTTTGATTGGGACATTTAGCCTGTTTACATTCAGAGTAACTATTGAAAGATATGAATTTTGTGCCATTGTATTGCCTGTAAGGTGACTGTTACTGTATTTTGTCTCAGTTCATTTCTTGTCTATGTTACTTTTAGGCTCTCTCTTTGCTTAGAGGACCCCTTCCAATATTTCCTGTAGGGCTGGTTGGGTGTTTGCAAATTCATTTGGTTTTTGTTTGTCCTGGAACCTTTTTATCTCTTCTACTATTTTCATTGACAGCCTAGCTGGATGTAGTATTCTTGGCTGCATATTTTTCTCATTTAGTGCTCTGAATATATCATGCCAGTTCTTTCTAGCCTGCCAGGTCTCTGATTGGCCAGGTCTCCGGCCAATCTAATATTTCTACGATTGTATGTTACAGACCTCTTGTCCTGAGCTGCTTTCAGGATTTTCTCTTTGTCAGTGAAACATCTAATAGTAAAATAAGTTTTGCTATTAGATGATGGAGTGTTGTCCTATTTTTACTGATTTTTGAGGGGAGGTTCTCTGTGCCTCCTGGATTTTGATGCTTGTCCCCTTTGCCAAGTTAAGGAAATTCTCTGCTATAATTTACTCCAATATACCTTCTGCCTCCCCTTCTTCTTCTGGGATCCCAATTATTCTAATATTATTTCATCTTATGGTATCACTTATCTCTCATTCTCCCCTTGTGGTCCAGTAGTTGTTTATCTCTCCTTTTCTCAGCATCTTTATTCTCTGTCATTTGGTCTTCTATATCACTAGTTCTCTCTTCTGCCTCATTTATCCTAGCAGTAAAATCCTCCATTTTTTATTGTACCTCATTAATAGTTTTTTTTTTTTTTTTATTTCGACTTAGTTAGATTTTAGTTCTTTTATTTCTCCAGAAAGGGATTTTACTTATCCAGGAAGGGATTCCCTAGTATCTTCCATGCTTTCTTCAAGCACAGCTAGCACCTTGATAATCATCATTCTGAACTCTAGTTTTGACATCTTACTAATGTCTGTATTGATTAGGTCCCTAGCCATTGGTACTGCCTCTTGTTCTTTTTTTTAGGTTAGTTTTTCCCCTTGTCATTTTATCCAGAGAAGAATAGATGAATGATAGAATAAAATACTAAAAGGGTAACAATGGCCCCAGAAAAATATACAGTAAGTAAATGGGAAGAAACCTGAAACTGGGGGGAGAAGAAAGGAGAAAAGAATATGTATTTATTATCTAATTATCTATTTACTATTTAATTAAATTTAATCTAATTAATAATTTATTATCTAATTATCTAATATATCAGACTGGTGAATAGAACAGGGCCACACACTTGATTTTGGGTGTATTTTGCTCTCTTAGAAGAAAGTGCCTCTCAAAATTTTAAAGAAAGAAAGCTTATATACATACAAAAACAATGGTAAACACAATGAAGAGATGGAACATCACTGTAAAGATGAAAATTTTAAAAGATTCTAAAGAAGGAATTGATAAGTTGGTTGAAAAAAGGGGGGAAAAGGAAGGAATGTGATCAGAAAGGGGACTAGAACAAAGCTTGCACTAGATTTAGGGTATATTTTGATCTATTAGAACAAACTGTATCCCAAAATTTTAAATAAAGAAAAACTTATATGTAAATAAAAAATAAGGTTAAATACAATGAAGGGAAAAAAAAAAGAATATGACAATATCAATGAAAATTGAAAAAATTGAAAAACCTTGAAAAAGGATTTTTACAAGTATTGATAAGATAAAATAGTTAAAAAAGTTAAAATAGGAAAGAGGAAAAATTAAAGAAATAGAATAAGAGAAAAATTTTAAAAATTTAACTTTGAAAGACTAAAGGATCATGGGGAAAAGTCATGAATTCTATGTGCTGTATTTCTGTGTTTCTGAATTTTTGTAGTTCTCATTGATCAGTGAACTTGGCCTTGGCTGGATGTTGTTGTTGATCTTCTGGGGGAGGGGCCTGTTGCAGTGATTCTCAGATGTCTTTGCCAGAGGCAGAATTGCACTGTCCTTGCCAGGGGCCAGGCTTAGTAAGCTACTCTGGTTTGTTTTTGGTAGTTTTTGTTCCCTGAATGATTTCCATACAGATTTGGAGGACAAGAATAAAGATGGCAGCCTCCCAATCTCTGGCCCCATAGCAGCCAAGAGCTAGGGACCACATTCCTCAAGGTACCCTCAGAGAAAAGCAGTTACTCCCTCCCATCTCCCTGGTCTCTGGCCACACTCTGAGCTCACCCAGCCCGTGACAGAGTGTTTCTATCCTTGGCGCACAGTTGCACTTGGAGTCTCCAAACCTAGCAGATTCCTGCAGCATGCTCCCATACTGCTCCTCCTGGAGGAGGAAGGGGGAGGTCTCCACAGATCTGCCTCTTGTAGGGGTCCCTGCTTGAAGAGCAGTGGCCTAATTATGCCTCAGATCATGGTTTAAGGCAACCCTAAGCTGAAAGCCCACTCCTCAGCTCCATCTCTGCAGCCAGCTTCCTGCTCTGATACCTGGGGGGCTCTGCCACAATCAGGAACCACTCATCTTTCTGTGTCCCTGTGAGTCCTGAGACCGCACTGCTCCCATGAGGGCTCCACCCCCTGCTTAGCCTCTGGAGTGACATCCCTCAGCGGAGCAGACTTCTAAAAGTTCCTATTTTGTGCTCCACTGCTCTACCGCTTGCTGGGAACTGACCCTTCCCCCCACCCCCCACCATCTCTCTTCCCGTGTATCACCTCAGATTCACTTCTCCGCATGTCCTATGTTCCAGAAAGTGATCGCTTTTCTGTTCCTAGAATTGCTGCTCTTCTCTTCAATATCCTCTTGAGTAAGTGTTCAGAATGGTTTGATAACTATCTAGCTGAACTCTTGGGACCTGATGATATCTAGGTCTCCTACTCCTCCACCATCTTCACCCTATGTCTTTTGATTGGAACATTTAGGACTTTATATTCAAAGTAATCATTGACAGTTGTGTATTGACTTTTTGTTACTTGTTTTACAATTGTTTTCATAGTTCTTCTTTGTTCCTTTTTTCTCTTTATTCCTTGTGTTTTAATGGCTTCTTTAATGTTATGCTTGGATTCCTTTTACTTTATATTTTGGGTATCACAGGTTTTTGATTTGTGATTACCTTTAGGTTCATATATATTATCTTACCCATATAGCAGTGTATATGAAGTTGATGTTTGCTTAAGTTTGAATCTGTTCTAAAAGCACTACTTTTTACTCCTCTGGTCCACATTTTTTGTATATTCATACTTTACATCCATTATTTTGTGACTCCCTTGACTGATTTTATAGATATAACTGATTTTACTGCTTTTGTGTTTTGACCTCTGTATTGGTTTTATAAGCAGCTAATCTGCTGCTTTTATTATGTTTGCATTTACCTATGAAAACTTTTACTTTCATATTTTTTTACTCCTGATTACAGCTTTTTCTTTCCACCCAAAGAATTCCCTTTAACATTTATTATAAGGCTGGTTTAATGGTGATGAACTCCTTTAATTTTTTTTTATTCCTTTAACTTAGTAAACTCCTACATTTGTATGGGGAATGTTCTCTCTTCTATTCTGAATGATAGCCTTGCTGGTACTGTATTCCTTGGTTGCAGGTTTTTTCCTTTCAGTACTTTGAATATATCATGTTGCTCTCTTCTGGTTGTAGTTTGTGTTGAATAATGAGCTGATTGCTTTATGATTGTGTGTAACTGTTTTCTTTTAGTGCTTTAAAGATTCTCTATCACTACTTTTCTATTTTTGTATTTTCACATTTTTATTTAAATTCTTGTAAGTTATCATACAATGCAATGTTGGTTTCAGGGTAGAATTCAGTGATTCATCACTTATGATACCCAGTGTTCATCATAACCAGTGCTCTCATCATCCATCTAGCCCATCCCTCATCTACCCCCTTCCATCAACCCTCACCATTTTAATTATTATGTATATTGGTGTGGATCTCCTTGGGTAGATTTTGCTTGGGGCTCTCTGTGCCTCTTGGATCTTGATTTCTGTTTCCTTCCCAAGATTAGGAACATTTTCAGCTATTAATACGTCAAATAAATTTTATGTCCCCCCCCCTTTTCCTCTCTTCTCCATCTGGTATTCCTATAATGATAATGTTATTATGTTTGATGATGTCATGGAGTTCCCTTAAACTAATCACATTTTTTTCTTTCTTTTTGCTGTTTAGTTTGGTCTTCCCATTCACTGGTCCCTTCTACTTTTTCTAATGTTATCAATTCTGTTGAAGGGCATTTTAAATTTCAGTTAGTTCTCCATGTCTTATTGGTTCTTTTTTATATTTTCTATCTCTTTGTTAACTGTCTCACTAAGATCCTCCACTCTTTTCTCAAGTCCAGTAAGTACTTTTATGACCATTATTTTGAATTCTTTATTATGTTTTTCGCTTACCTTCATTTCATTTAGCTCATTTGCTCTGGTTTTGTCTTGTTTTGTCTTGTTCTCTTATTTAGGACATATTTCTCTGTTGCCTCATGTGTCCAATTCTATGTGTATGTTTCTATGTATTCGGAAAATCAGTTACATCTCAATAGTTACATTCCTGACAGTAGTGGCCCTAAGAAGAAGATGTCCTATCGTGCCCTGTAGTGCAATGTCCTCTGTTCACTAGAACCAGGCACTTCAGCAGTGTCTCCTATTTAGGTTGTATGCATCCTATTGTTCGGGCTAAGCTATGTTTGCTTTTAGACCAGTTGACTGCAATGGGCCAGTTTGCCTGTTGTGGGTGTGGTTTGGTCCTTGTGCTCTTTTTTTTTTTTTTTTAAAGATTTTATTTATTTATTTGACATAGAGAAATCACAAGTAGATGGAGAGGCAGGCAGAGAGAGAGAGGAAAGCAGGCTCTCTGCTAAGCAGAGAGCCCGATGCGGGACTCGATCCCAGGACTCTGAGATCATGACCTGAGCTGAAGGCAGCGGCTTAACCCACTGAGCCACCCAGGCACCCCAGTCCTTGTGCTCTTAAGGGGACAATCTGGACCTACTGTGGGCTTACAGTTGGGTAGGTTTAGCAGTCAGACCAGATGCCTGCCCTCACCCTGTCTCCTGTGGCAGTAGTTATACTGGACTGCAAAGTACTCTCCCTCCATTGTCACCTGGAGGATTTTCTGGTGGGCAGGGCTTCAGTTAAACCAGAAGCCTTCCCCAAATCTATCTGTTGGGCCTGCATGACCCTGAACTGCAGGTGCCTCTCCATGTGCTGCTCCCTTGGGGCCAACAGGGAGACCAGATATCTGTCCTCAGTCCCTCTGCTGGGGCTGTAGTTGAACTGGTGTATGTGGTTATTGTCCCCTCTCCTTAGGGCAGGAGTCAATTTGGAGCAGTGCCAGTCCCTTCCCAGGCTTCTTGCAGGGTGTATTGCAACAGAAAGTACATGGAGGGGGCAGGTTAGATGGGGGAAGATCTGCAGAAGAACCTGGGAGCAGGGTGGGTGTTGTTAGCAAGGTAGGCACAGAGTGCTCTTGAGGGTTGTGTGTGTGTGTGTGTGTTTGGTGGGGGGTATAATGGTGCCTGCCAGCTCTTTTGTTCTTGGATAAGTCTCCTGAAGATCCCTGCCCTTTCAGTGCATGTTTAGAGATTAGTAAATGAATTTCCCTTGTGTACACCAGGAGCGTTTCAAGCTGTTGCTTTAATGCTCGTCTATGCTGGGTTGTTTGTTATGCTCTCTTTAAGGGTAGGGACTCTCTGACTATTGTTCTCTGAGTCTTCCAGAGCTAAGACCATGGATTTCTAAAGTACCAGAGGTAAACCCTGCTAATGGCAAATACTTGCAAAGTTAAGTCCCACTGGCTTTCAAAGCCAAATTTTATAGGGGTTTGTCCTCCCTTTGCAGGTCTCATGCTTCAGGGGTGCCTAATGTGGGGTCCACTCTCTTCCCTTCTCTGTGCTTGTGGTTCCCTCCTGTTTGCAGTTAGTCTTGCTGTGAATTTGTTTCCCAACCTTGTCTTTACCCCTGCTACCCTTTTTGATGTGTCCTTTCTATGATTAAGTGTAGAAAGTTTGTTTTGTCCATCTTTGGGCAATTTTCTGGGCTAGTTTACAGATGCGGCTATTATCTAGATGTGTCCATGGGAGGAAGTGAGTCTAGGATCCTCCTACTCTGCCATCTTCTCAGAAGTCTAAACTGTGGCATTTTTCTGTGCCCCACTCATCTGCTCAGTGTTCCTTGGTACCATCCCTTCCCAGTAAGCATTGGGAGTGGGGATTCCCCTCATTACTATGTCTCTACTCTCTTACAGTTTTCTCCCATCCAAGTACTAACCAGGCCCAACACTGCTTAGCTTCCGAGATCAGATGAAATCGGGCGCGTTCAGGGTGGTATGGCTGTAGACTCTCTTGCAGTTTTCTATGTGGTCTCCATCTTTTCTTGTCCAGAAGCCCCCAATTTTTCTTCAGGAGAAATTGCTCTATAAATAGGTGTAGAATTGGGGTGTCTATGGTGGGAGTGAATTCAAGGTCTTCCTACATTGCCATGTTGAACTCTTTTCCAATAACTAATAGGGATGTACTTATTTCCATTTTGTTTTACTTTAGCTGTTTTGTGATTACTTTGTTCTTTTCTTCTTGTTCACTTCCTTTTTGATGATCTTCTGTAGTTTTTTTAAAAAAAGATTTTGTTTATTTGATAGACAGAGATCTCAAGTAGGTAGAGAGGCAGGCATACTGAGAGGAAGGGAAGTGGGCTCACTGCTGAGCAGAGAGCCTGATATGGGGCTTGATCCCAGGACCCTGGGAACATGACCTGAACTGAAGGCAGAGGCTTTGACCCACCGAGCCACCCAAATGCCCTGACCTTCTGTAGTTTTATGTTTAGATTTATTTCTCTTTTTAAAATTAATTTATTTAATTCAATTAGTTAACATACAGTATATTAGTTTCAGATGTGGAGTTCAGTAATTCTTCAGTTTCATATAACACCCAGTGCTCATTAAAGCATGTGCCCTCCTTAATGCCCATCACCCAATTACCCATCCTCCCCACCTTTCCTCCAGCAACCCTGTTTGTTTCCTATATCTTATGGTTTGTCTCCCTTTCTGATTTTGTCTTACTTTATTTTTCCCTCTTTTCCCCATGATCCTCTGTTTTGTTTATTAAATTCCACATATGAGTGAAACCATATAGTTGCCTTTCTCCAATTGACTTATTTCACTTAGCATAATACCCTCCATTTCTATCCTTGTTGGTGTAAATGGTATGATTTAATCCTCTTTGATGGCTGAGTAATATTCCACTCTATGTATATGTGTATATATATACCAGATCTTCTTTATCCAGTCATCTGTTGATGGATATCTGGGCTCTTTCCATATTTTGGTGATTGTGGACATTGCTGCTATAAACATTGGATGCAGGTGACTCTTCAGCTTACTACATTTGTATCTTTGGTGTAAATACCCAGTAGTGCAATTGCTGGGTCATAGGGGAGCTCTGTTTTCAACTTTTTGAGGAACCTTAAAGTTCAGAGTGGCTGCACCAGTTTGCATTCCTACCAACAGTGTAAGAGTGTTCCCCTTTTCCACATCCTCTCCAACATCTGTTATTTCCTGAATTGTTCATTTTAGCTATTCTGACTGGTGTAAGGTGGTATCTCCTTGTGGTTTTGATTTGTATTTCCCTGATGCCAAGTGATGTTGAGCAATTTTTCATGCATCAGGTAGCCATTTGATGTCATCTTTGAAGAAATATCTGTTCACGTCTTGGCTATCATTTGGAGAGGAAGGAGAGATTAAAAACTTCCAGGACAAACAGAAACTAAAAGAATTTGTGATCTCTAAACCAACCCTGTAAGAGATCTTAAAAGGGATTCTTTAAGTGAGGAGACAGCCCAAAAGTAACATAGACCAGAAAAGAACAAAGACAATATACAGAATCAGTGACTTTACAGGTAGTACAATGGCACTAAATTCATATATTTCAACAGTTACTCTGTATGTAAATGGGCTAAATGTCCCAATCAAAAGACACAGGGTATCAGATTGGATAAAAAACATGACCCATCCATCCATATGCCTTCTACAAGAGACTCCTTTTAGACCCAAAGTCACCTCCAGATTGAAAGTGAGGGGGTGGAGAACCATTTATCATTCTAATGGATATGAAAAGAAAGCTGGGGTAGCCCATCATTATATTAGACAAATTAGATTTTAACCCAAAAAGTGTAATAAGAGATGAAGAGAGACCCTGTATCATACTTAAAGGGTCTATCCAATAAGAAGATCTAACAGTTGTAACTATTTATGCTCCTAACTTGGGAGCAGCCAGATATATAAACCAATTAATGGCAAAATTAAACACATTGATAATAATACAATAATAGTAAGGGACTTTAACACCCCACTCACAGCAATGGACAGATCATCTAAACAGAAGATCCACAAGGAAACAAGGACTTTAAATATTAAAAAAAATTTTTTTTATTAACATATAATGTATTATTAGCCCCAGGGGTACAGGTCTGTGAATTGCCAGGTTTACACACTTCACAGCACTCACCATAGCACATATCCTCCCCAGTGTCCATAACCCAACCACCCTCTCCCTATCCCTCTCCCCCTGGCAACCCTCAGTTTATTTTGTGAGATTAAGAGTCTCTTATGGTTTGTCTCCCTTCCCATCCATCTTGTTTCATTTTTTCCTTTGCTACCCCAAGCTCCCCATGTTGCCTTTCAAATTATTCATATCAGAGAGATCATATGATAACTGTCTTTCTCTGATTGACTTATTTCACTCAGCATAATACCCTCTAGTTTCATCCACATCATCGCAAATGGCAAGATTTCATTTCTTTTGATGGCTGCATAGTATTCCATTGTATATGTATATACCACATCTTCTTTATCCATTCATCTGTTGATGGACATCTAGGTTCTTTCCATAGTTTGGCTATTGTGGACATTGCTGCTATAAACATTCAGCTGCACATGCCCCTTCGGATCACTACCTTTGTATCTTTAGGGTAAATGCCCAGTAGTGCAATTGCTGGGTCATAGGGTAATTCTATTTTCAACTCTTTGAAGGACCTCCATGCAAAACAAGGGCTTTGAATGGCACACTGGACCAGATGGACTTCACAGATATATTCAGAACATTCTATTCTAAAGCAACAAAATACACATTCTTCTCTAGTGCACATGGAATATTCTCCAGAATAGATTTTTCTTTGTTGTGGATCTTCCATAAGTTTTTTGTTTTGTCATTATTTTGAAGCTTACATAAAACTGCTTATAACTATTTTAAGTTGAAATAACTTTAGGGTGAACACGTTCAAAAGTTCTACATTTTTATTTCTCCTTCCCACATTTTGTGTTTTTGATTCCACAATTTATACCTTTTATTTTATGTATCCATTAACAAATTGTTGCAGTTTTAATTTATTTCTACCTTTTGTTTTTCAACCTTTATGCTAGCTTTATAAGTAACCCACCAGATTTATAATATTAGATTATCCTGAATTTCACTATATATTTACCTTTACCAGTGAGGCTTATACTTTGTTTTCCTGTTACTAATCACTGCTCATTTGTTTTCTCTTACAGAAGCATTGAACACATAAGGACTGTCTAGGTGTGATGAACTCTTAACTTTTGCTTCTCTGGAAAACTCCTTATCTCTCTTTCAATTGTGACAGACAAGTTTCCTGGGTAGAGTGCTCTTGTTTGGCAGTTTTTTTCCTTTTAGCACTCTTAATATATTTGCTACTTCCTTCTGGCCTGCAAAATTTGTGCTGAGAAATCTGATAGTCTAATGGCTGTTTCCTTATATTTAGCAAGTTGTTTTTCTCTTGTTGCTTTTAAGATTCTCTCCTTGTCTTTAACATTTGAGACTAATTACATGTATCTTGTTTTGGATCTCTTGGGTTAATCGTATTTGGAATTTTCTCGGCTACCTAGATCTGGATTTCTATGTCCATTGCCAGACTAAGAAAGTTTCAACCATTATTTCCTCAAATAATTTTATGACCCCTTTTTCTCTCTTCTCTTTTGGGGACTCCTATAATGTAAATGTTGGTCTGCTTGATGTTTTCCTATGTGTCCCTTAAGCTATCTTCACCCTTTTACATCCTTTTAAAAATTTTGCTTCCTTGATTGATTGGTAAGTTCTCCTGCCCTGTGTTCAGATTCAGTGACCTTTACTTCTGCCTCTTCTAGTCTCCTGTTGAACGTCTCTATTGTATTTCTCAGTTCAATTATTATAGTCTTTATCTCTGTGACTTCTATTTGGTACTTTATTTTATTTTCTATTTCTTTGTTGAAATTCTTACTTTGTTCATTCATACTTCTCCTAAGTTCAGTGAGTATCTTTATGACCATTATTTTGACCTCTTCATCATGTAAGCCATTTATCTGTTTCATTACTGTGTTTTTCTGAGGGTTTACTTTGTTCTTTCGGTTGGAACATATTATTCTTTTTCTTCATTTTCTTTGTCTCTATGTATTGTTTTCCATGTGTTAGATAAAAGAGTCACCTTCCCAATCTTAAAGCATGGCCTCATTAGGAGATGGACCTTATCATTCAACCCTTCTTTAGCTCTTGGCTGTCTTAAACCTTTGTGATTTCCAAGAAGTCAGCTTTACTTTTAGTGGTTCCCAGTAGCTGAGGGTGTGCCAATACCCTCAACTACTGGGTGGAATACCTGTCAGTATTCCAAAGGGGAGGAACTTAGCACCTAGAGTTAGTCTGATTAGAAGCTAGAAGCTAGCTAATCAGGCAGCCGCTCTTTTTTTTTTTTTTTTAACATCATTATTTTTTTATTTAGTATTCCAAGATTCATTATTTACATATAACACCAGCTACTCCATGCAATACATGCCCTCCTTAATACCCACTGCTGGGCCAGCCCATCCTCCCACCCCTCTCCACTCTAAAACCCTCAGTTTGTTTCTCAGAATCCATAATCTCTCATGATTGGTCTCCTCCTTCAATTCCCCACCCTTCATTTTTTCCTTCCTTCTCCTAATGTCCTCCATGCTATTCCTCAAGTAAGTGAAACTTTAAGATAATTGACTCTCTCTGCTTGACTTATTTCATTCAGCATAATCTCCAGTCCCATCCATGTTGATGCAAAAGTTGGATATTCATTCTTTTTGATGGCTCAGTAATATTCCATTGAATATATGGACCACATCTTCTTTATCCATTTGTCTGTTGAAGGACATCTCAGCTCTTTGCAGTTTAACTATCGCAGGCATTGCTGCTATGCACACTGGGGGTACATATGGCCCTTCTTTTCACTACATCTGTATTTTTTTAAAATTTATTTTTTATTTATTTTCAGCATAACAGTATTCATTATTTTTGCAGCACAACCAGTGCTCCATGCAATCTGTGCCCTCTATAATACCCACCACAGCAACTTCTTTCAAGATATGTCTCCAAAGGCAAAGGAAACAAAAGCCAAAATAAACTTTTGGAACTTCATCAAAATCAAAAGCTTCTGCACAGCAAAGGAAACAGTCAAGAAAACAAAGAGGCAACCCACAGAATGGTAGAAGATATTTGCAAATGACAGTACAGACAAAAAGTTGATATCCAGGATCTATAAAGAACTCCTCAAACTCAACACACACAAAACAGACAATCATATCAAAAAATGGGCAGAAGATATGAACAGACACTTCTCCAATGAAGACATACAAATGGCTATCAGACACATGAAAAAATGTTCATCATCATTAGCCCTCAGGGAGATTCAAATTAAAATCACATTGAGATATCACCTTACACCAGTTAGAATGGCCAAAATTAGCAAGACAGGAAACAACATGTGTTGGAGGGGATGTGGAGAAAGGGGAACCCTCTTACACTGTTGGTGGGAATGCAAGTTGGTGCAGCCACTTTGGAGAACAGTGTGGAGATTCCTCAAGAAATTAAAAATAGAACTTCCCTATGACCCTGCCATTGCACTCCTGGGTATTTACCCCAAAGATACAGATGCCGTGAAAAGAAGGGCCATCTGTACCCCAATGTTTATAGCAGCAATGACCACGGTTGCCAAACTGTGGAAAGAACCAAGATGCCCTTCAACGGACGAATGGATAAGGAAGATGTGGTCCATATACACTATGGAGTATTATGCCTCCATCAGAAAGGATGAATACCCAACTTTTGTAGCAACATGGATGGGACTGGAAGAGATTATGCTGAGTGAAATAAATCAAGCAGAGAGAGTAAATCATCATATGGTTTCACTTATTTGTGGAGCATAACAAATAGCATGGAGGACATGGGAAGTTAGAGAGGAGAAGGGGGTTGGGGGAAATTGGAAGGGGAGGTGAACCATGAGAGACTATGGACTCTGAAAAACAATCTGAGGGTTTTGAAGGGGCAGGAGGTGGGAGGTTGGGGTACCAGGTGGTAGGTATTATAGAGGGCACAGATTGTAGGCAGCCGCTCTTAAAGTATGCAAATACACTTCTTTCAAGGGAAGACTGGAAGCTGGGTGTTTCTGTTGGCTCCCTCTGCACTGAGCCCTAATGTAATAGCTGATTAAGAACTGTTTCTTTGGTGCTATCCTGTTGAACCTATGAACACAAGCCCTATTGGTCATGGAGCCACACTACCAAGGGAAGTATTTTATGGGTGGCAGACACAAAAGTAGGGCTTTGGGAGAGCATGGAAATGTGCTTGTCAGCCTCACACTCTTTGTAGAGAGTCACCCCCTCGATGTGTGTTTAATTAGAAGCCTGTTCTTCAGGCCACAGCTTTGAAGATGAGCTAATAGGCTTCTTTCACAGATACCAAGGTAGAGGAGAATGCAAAGATGGTGGTCCCTGGATTATGTTCCCTGAGAGCAACTTCATAGGCCTCTAGATGTGTGCCAAACCAGAGGCCTGCCCCTTAGGATAAAGCTCTAAGACAAGCAAAGAAGCTTCTTTTACAGAAAGACTGGGGATGTGCTATCCTTGCTGTGCCCTGAGGTGGTGGCCAACCAAGAACAGTCTGTTTGGTTGCCTTAGTCCCATGGAACCCAAGAAACAAGGCCTCCTGGCCACCAGACACAGTACAAGCTTTCTTCCTGGGAATACTGGGAATCTGGAGTGTGGCAGGGGAAAAGCGTAAAGATATAGTGTCCATTTTCTGAGGTCTCTGGAGATGAGACATCCCTGACGGTATCTCTAACATTATCCCATTTAATATAATGGGCAACTTATCTCTGCAATTATGGGTAATATCAGGAATTTTGTTAGATTCCTCTCAAAATTTTTTTGGTGATTTAAG
Organism: Mustela lutreola; assembly: GCF_030435805.1. Taxonomy (NCBI): domain Eukaryota; kingdom Metazoa; phylum Chordata; class Mammalia; order Carnivora; family Mustelidae; genus Mustela; species Mustela lutreola. The sequence goes on from NC_081298.1 coordinate 70,491,037, forward strand.
TTGATAATCCTTAAGTATAATGCACATCATAACTTCCCCCATTTTCTTTTTTTCCTAATCAGGGCCTTGTTCTGACAGTTAATAATAGCTTCTCTGAATTTCTCCCAACTTTTGTCAACAGTGAGATTACACAAGTATTTCTCTAGGTTAAACTTGTTTCTTTAGAATAATGGTTAGCCCAAGAATTATCATTAGAGTCTGGGTCTTTGTGTTTTATTTTATTTTTAAAAAGATTTTATTTATTTATTTGTCAGAGATAGAGAGAGAGCAAACGCAGGCAGAGTGGCAGGTAGAGAGAGAAGCAGGCTCCCTGCGGAGCAAGGAGCCCAATGCGGGGCTCGATCCCAGGACCCTGGGATCATGACCTGAGCTGAAGACAGTGGCTTAACTGACTGAGCCACCCAGCATCCCTGGGTCTTTGTGTTTTAATATTTATTGTTATTATAGCTATTTTTTGTTACATGTTAGTAAAGCATATAAAATGTCTTTTTGGGGCACCTGGGTGGCTCAGTTGGTTAGGTGACTGACTCTCGCTTTTGGCTCATGTCATGATCTCAGGGTCGTGAGATCGAGCCCTGCAATCAGTCTCCATGCTCAGCCGGAGCTTTTCTCCCTTCCCATCTGTCCCTCCCCCAACTCTCTGTCTCTCTCAAATAAATCCTAAAAAAGGGCTTTCTTATTCAAGGCTTTTTTCAAGATTTTTGACTCTTTGAGTCAAAAGCAGTCAGAATCCCTCCAAATGTAACTATGTACAGTACAGTAATAGAACAAGGCATCATACATATCATTGTCCTCACCTGAAATTAGCAAAGCTGGATTCTGGAGTGACACCACTCCTTTATCTCTTAACCAAAAATTAGCAATGCCTCCTTCCAAGCAGAGTCTAGGGGAAGACACAACTCCTTTATCTGTCTCTCTAGGTCACTTGTTCTACCTGACCTCTTTATATGGTTCTAATGCAGTTGCTTGCTCAATTTTACATATTGAGAGAGAGAGAGAGAGAGCGAGCGAGCGAGCGCACAAGCAGGGGAAGCTGAGGGAGAGAGAGAAGCAGGCTCTCGGCTGAGCAGGGAGCCCAAACGGGACTCAGTCCCAGGACTCTGGGATCACCACCTGAGCCAAAGGCAGAGACCCAATAGACCCAAGTGCCCCTGTAACGCAGTTTCTGCTTGTGGGAAATGGTGACAAGTAGTGAGCCAATACCCTGCCTCTTAGAACTTTCAGCACCACGGACAGCACCTCAGTCTGCTCTGAGATCCAGCCTCTTGCTATTTCACCCTCAGCCCTGTGTTTTCCCAGGCCCTTTACGTAGGGGCAGGGAGGTGGGGAATCAAGTTATTATTCTGTGGTCTGTGGGCAGTTCTGGCCAATGACTGGCCCCAGCACTTCTGCAAGAATCCATCTTCAGAGCTTGTTCCATTGCCTCTTTCACTCAAGGCATCAGTGGACCCAACTGCATACAGCTAGGGGAGTGAGGAGTGCCAGGTACAGGCCACAATCCTGCAGTTGTGACCTTCCTAGTACCCTTCCTCTACCTTCCTTTGCTTCTAGACATTTGACAACTTCTTACTTTCCAATCACAATATAAGATACATATTTATTGAAAATAACCCACATATAAGTGGACCTGCACAGTTCAAACTCCTGTTGTCCAAGGGTCAAATGTATATCATCATCTAAAAGTACTTGCATATTTTGTTAATTTAATAAAAGGTTAATTAAAATTCTTTTTGTATCCATTTCTTTCCATAAAGTGCACACCTCTAAATATTACTTACAAATGAATTTAAGGTCCAAGATTTTAGAAGTTAGTTACCAATCTGGACATTAAAATTTCAATAGCATATTAAGTCTTCATGAATTCTAGTATTTTAAGAATTTTTTAAAATTAAGCTATTTAAGGAGGAGTCAAGATGGCGGAGAAGTAGCAAGCTGAGACTGCTTCAGCTAGCCGGAGATCAGCTAGATAGCTTATCTAAAGATTGCAAACACCTGAAAATCCATCAGCAGATTGAAGAGAAGAAAAACAGCAATTCTGGAAACAGAAAAACAACCACTTTCTGAAAGGTAGGACCGGCGGAGAAGTGAATCCAAAGCGACGGGAAGATAGACCCCGGGGGGAGGGGCCGGCTCCCGGCAAGCGGCGGAGCAACCGCGCACAAAATCAGGACTTTTAAAAGTCTGTTCCGCTGAGGGACATCGCTCCAGAGGCTAAACCGGGGCGAAGCCCACGCGGGGTCAGCGTGGCCTCAGGTCCCGCAGGGTCACAGAAGGATCGGGGGTGTCTGAGTGTCGCAGAGCTTGCGGGTATTGGAACGGGAAAGCCGGCTACAGAGACAGAGCCGACAGTAAGCTTGCAGCTCCGTGTTACCTTGAACCGGTCGCAGGCTCGGTGAGCTCGGAGCGCGGCCGGAGGTCAGGCAGACGGGAGTAACTGGGCGCTGTTCTCTGAGGGCGCACTGAGGAGTGGGGCCCTGGGCTCTCGGCTCCTCCCAGCCGGAGACCAGGAGGCCGCCATTTGTATTCCCGTCCTCTGGAACTCTACGGAAAGCGCTCAGGGAACAAAAGCTCCTGAAAGCAAACCCGAGCGGATTACTCACCCCGGCCCAGGGTAAGGGCGGTGTAATTCCGCCTGGGGCAAAGACACTTGAGAATCACTACAACAGGCCCCTCCCCCAGAAGATCAACAAGAAATCTAGCCGAGACCAAGTTCACCTACCAAGGAGTGCGGTTTCAATACCAAGGAGAGCAGCAGAATTCCAGAGGAGGAGAAAGCCAAGCACGGAACTCATGGCTTTTTTCCTGTGATTTTTTTTAGTCTTGCAGTTAATTTAATTTTTTCTTTTTCATTTTTTTTTTTTCTCGCCTTCGGGTAAAATTTTTTTTTAACTGTTACCTTTTTCTTTTTTAACGATTTTTTACTAGTTTATCTAATATATATATATATTTTTTTACATTTTTCTTAGGTGTTTTCTTTTTTAAAAAAATTCTTTTCTTTTCTTTTTTTTTTTTTTTTTCTTTTTTCTTTTTTCTTTCTTCCTTTTTGAACCTCTTTTTATCCCCTTTCTCCCCACTCACGATTTTGGATCTCTTCTAATTTGGCTAAAGCATATTTTCCTGGGGTTGTTGCCACCCTTTTAGTATTTTACTTGCCCCTTCATTTACTCTTATCTGGACAAAATGACAAGACGTAAAAATTCACCACAAAAAAAAGAACAAGAGGCAGTACCGAAGGCTAGGGACCTAATCAATACAGACATCAGTAATATGTCAGATCTAGAGTTCAGAATGACAATTCTCAAGGTTCTAGCCGGGCTCGAAAAAGGCATGGAAGATATTAGAGAAACCCTCTCGAGAGATATAAAAGCCCTTTCTGGAGAAATAAAAGAACTAAAATCTAACCAAGTTGAAATCAAAAAAGCTATTAATGAGGTGCAATCAAAAATGGAGGCTCTCACTGCTAGGATAAATGAGGCAGAAGAAAGAATTAGTGATATAGAAGACCAAATGACAGAGAATAAAGAAGCTGATCAAAAGAGGGACAAACAGCTACTGGACCATGAGGGGAGAATTCGAGAGATAAGTGACACCATAAGACGAAACAACATTAGAATAATTGGGATTCCAGAAGAAGAAGAAAGTGAGAGGGGAGCAGAAGGTATACTGGAGAGAATTATTGGGGAGAATTTCCCCAATATGGCAAAGGGAACGAACATCAAAATTCAGGAGGTTCAGAGAATGCCCCTCAAAATCAATAAGAATAGGCCCACACCCCGTCACCTAATAGTAAAATTTACAAGTCTCAATGACAAAGAGAAAATCCTGAAAGCAGCCCGGGAAAAGAAGTCTGTAACATACAATGGTAAAAATATTAGATTGGCAGCTGACTTATCCACAGAGACCTGGCAGGCCAGAAAGAGCTGGCATGATATTTTCAGAGCACTAAACGAGAAAAACATGCAGCCAAGAATACTATATCCAGCTAGGCTATCATTGAAAATAGAAGGAGAGATTAAAAGCTTCCAGGACAAACAACAACTGAAAGAATTTGCAAATACCAAACCAGCTCTACAGGAAATATTGAAAGGGGTCCTCTAAGCAAAGAGAGAGCCTACAAGTGGTAGATCAGAAAGGAACAGAGACCATATACAGTAACAGTCACCTTACAGGCAATACAATGGCACTAAATTCATATCTCTCAATAGTTACCCTGAATGTGAATGGGCTAAATGCCCCTGTCAAAAGACACAGGGTATCAGAATGGATAAAAAAACAAAACCCATCTATATGTTGCCTCCAAGAAACACATTTTAAGCCCGAAGACACCTCCAGATTTAAAGTGAGGGGGTGGAAAAGAATTTACCATGCTAATGGACATCAGAAGAAAGCAGGAGTGGCAATCCTTATATCAGATCAATTAGATTTTAAGCCAAAGACTATAATAAGAGATGAGGAAGGACACTATATCATACTCAAAGGGTCTGTCCAACAAGAAGATTTAACAATTTTAAATATCTATGCCCCCAATGTGGGAGCAGCCAACTATATAAACCAATTAATAACAAAATCAAAGAAACACATCAACAATAATACAATAATAGTAGGGGACTTTAACACTCCCCTCACTGAAATGGACAGGTCATCCAAGCAAAAGATCAGCAAGGAAATAAAGGCCTTAAATGACACACTGGACCAGATGGACATCACAGATATATTCAGAATATTTCATCCCAAAGCAACAGAATACACATTCTTCTCTAGTGCACATGGAACATTCTCCAGAATAGATCACATCCTCGGTCCTAAATCAGGACTCAACAGGTATCAAAAGATTGGGATCATTCCCTGCATATTTTCAGACCACAATGCTCTAAAGCTAGAACTCAACCACAAAAGGAAGTTTGGAAAGAACCCAAATACATGGAGACTAAACAGTATCCTTCTAAAGAATGAATGGGTCAACTGGGAAATTAAAGAAGAATTGAAAAAAATCATGGAAACAAATGATAATGAAAATACAACGGTTCAAAATCTGTGGGACACAACAAAGGCAGTCCTGAGAGGAAAATATATAGCGGTACAAGCCTTTCTCAAGAAACAAGAAAGGTCTCAGGTACACAACCTAACCCTACACCTAAAGGAGCTGGAGAAAGAACAAGAAAGAAACCCTAAGCCCAGCAGGAGAAGAGAAATCATAAAGATCAGAGCAGAAATCAATGAAATAGAAACCAAAAAAACAATAGAACAAATCAACGAAACTAGGAGCTGGTTCTTTGAAAGAATTAATAAAATTGATAAACCCCTGGCCCGACTTATCAAAAAGAAAAGAGAAAGGACCCAAATAAATAAAATCATGAATGAAAGAGGAGAGATCACAACTAACATCAAAGAAATACAAACTATTATAAGAACATACTATGAGCAACTCTACGCCAATAAATTTGACAATCTGGAAGAAATGGATGCATTCCTAGAAACATATAAACTACCACAACTGAACCAGGAAGAAATAGAAAGCCTGAACAGACCCATAACCAGTAAGGAGATTGAAACAGTCATTAAAAATCTCCAAACAAACAAAAGCCCAGGGCCAGACGGCTTCCCGGGGGAATTCTACCAAACATTTAAAGAAGAACTAATTCCTATTCTCCTAAAACTGTTCCAAAAAATAGAAATGGAAGGAAAACTTCCAAACTCATTTTATGAGGCCAGCATCACCTTGATCCCAAAACCAGACAAGGATCCCACCAAAAAAGAGAGCTATAGACCAATATCCTTGATGAACACAGATGCGAAAATACTCAACAAAATACTAGCCAATAGGATTCAACAGTACATTAAAAAGATTATTCACCACGACCAAGTGGGATTTATTCCAGGGCTGCAAGGTTGGTTCAACATCCGCAAATCAGTCAATGTGATACAACACATCAATAAAAGTAAGAACAAGAACCATATGATACTCTCAATAGATGCTGAAAAAGCATTTGACAAAGTACAACATCCCTTCCTGATCAAAACTCTTCAAAGTGTAGGGATAGAGGGCACATACCTCAATATCATCAAAGCCATCTATGAAAAACCCACCGCAAATATCATTCTCAATGGAGAAAAACTGAAAGCTTTTCCGCTAAGGTCAGGAACACGGCAGGGATGTCCATTATCACCACTGCTATTCAACATCGTACTAGAGGTCCTAGCCTCAGCAATCAGACAACAAAAGGAAATTAAAGGCATCCAAATCGGCAAAGAAGAAGTCAAATTATCACTCTTCGCAGATGATATGATACTATATGTGGAAAACCCAAAAGACTCCACTCCAAAACTGCTAGAACTTATACAGGAATTCAGTAAAGTGTCAGGATATAAAATCAATGCACAGAAATCAGTTGCATTTCTCTACACCAACAGCAAGACAGAAGAAAGAGATATTAAGGAGTCAATCCCATTTACAATTGCATCCAAAACCATAAGATACCTAGGAATAAACCTAACCAAAGAGACACAGAATCTATACTCAGAAAACTATAAAGTACTCATGAAAGAAATTGAGGAAGACACAAAGAAATGGAAAAATGTTCCATGCTCCTGGATTGGAAGAATAAATATTGTGAAAATGTCTATGCTACCTAAAGCAATCTACACATTTAATGCAATTCCTATCAAAGTACCATCCATCTTTTTCAAAGAAATGGAACAAATAATGCTAAAATTTATATGGAACCAGAAAAGACCTCGAATAGCCAAAGGGATATTGAAAAAGAAAGCCAACGTTGGTGGCATCACAATTCCGGACTTCAAGCTCTATTACAAAGCTGTCATCATCAAGACAGCATGGTACTGGCACAAAAACAGACACATAGATCAATGGAACAGAATAGAGAGCCCAGAAATAGACCCTCAACTCTATGGTCAACTAATCTTCGACAAAGCAGGAAAGAATGTCCAATGGAAAAAAGACAGCCTTTTCAATAAATGGTGCTGGAAAAATTGGACAGCCACATGCAGAAAAATGAAATTGGACCATTTCCTTACACCACACACAAAAATAGACTCAAAATGGATGAAGGATCTCAATGTACGAAAGGAATCCATCAAAATCCTTGAGGAGAACACGGGCAGCAACCTCTTCGACCTCTGCCGCAGCAACATCTTCCTAGGAACAACGCAAAAGGCAAGGGAAGCAAGGGAAAAAATGAACTACTGGGATTTCATCAAGATCAAAAGCTTTTGCACAGCAAAGGAAACAGTTAACAAAATCAAAAGACAACTGACAGAATGGGAGAAGATATTTGCAAACGACATATCAGATAAAGGACTAGTGTCCAGAATCTATAAAGAACTTAGCAAACTCAACACCCAAAGAACAAATAATACAATCAAGAAATGGGCAGAGGACATGAACAGAAATTTCTGCAAAGAAGACATCCAGATGGCCAACAGACACATGAAAAAGTGCTCCATATCACTCGGCATCAGGGAAATACAAATCAAAACCACAATGAGATATCACCTCACACCAGTCAGAATGGCTAAAATCAACAAGTCAGGAAATGACAGATGCTGGCGAGGATGCGGAGAAAGGGGAACCCTCCTACACTGTTGGTGGGAATGCAAGCTGGTGCAGCCACTCTGGAAAACAGCATGGAGGTTCCTCAAAATGTTGAAAATAGAACTGCCCTATGACCCAGCAATTGCACTATTGGGTATTTACCCTAAAGATACAAATGTAGTGATCCAAAGGGACACATGCACCCGAATGTTTATAGCAGCAATGTCCACAATAGCCAAACTATGGAAAGAACCTAGATGTCCATCAACAGATGAATGGATCAAGAAGATGTGGTATATATACACAATGGAATACTATGCAGCCATCAAAAGAAATGAAATCTTGCCATTTGCAACAACGTGGATGGAACTAGAGCGTATCATGCTTAGCGAAATAAGTCAAGCAGAGAAAGACAACTATCATATGATCTCCCTGATATGAGGAAGTGGTGATGCAACATGGAGGCTTAAGTGGGTAGAAGAATAAATGAAACAAGATGGGATTGGGAGGGAGACAAACCATAAGTGACTCTTAATCTCACAAAACAAACTGAGGGTTGCCGGGGGGAGGGGGTTGGGGAGAAGGGGGTGGGATTATGGACATTGGGGAGGGTATGTGATTTGGTGAGTGCTGTGAAGTGTGTAAACCTGGTGATTCACAGACCTGGGGATAAAAATATATGTTTATAAAAAATATATGTTATAAAAAATAAAAAATTAAAAAAAAAATTAAGCTATTTAAAAAGATATTTAAATGCTATGTATGTACATATACATATACATACTGTATATATACATGTTTACATAAAAAACTTAAAAAATCTTTTTTGTTTTTAAATTTTTTATTTAAGTTCACTTTTGTCAACATATACTATATTATTAGTGTCAGAGGTAGAATTCAGCGATTCATCAGTTGCATATAACACCCAGTGCTCATAAGTTCAAGTCCCTCCTTAATGCCCATCATCCAGTTACCCCATCCCCCACTTCTGTTTGTTTCCTTCAGTTGAGATTCCCTTATGGCTTGCCTCCCTGTTTTCCTCTTATTTTTTTCTTCCCTTTCCCTATGTTCATCTGTTTTGTTTCTTAAATTTCACGTATGAGTGAAACCATGTAGTTGTCTTTCTCTAACTTATTTTGTTCAGCATAATACCCTCCAGTTCTATCCACATTGTTGCAAATGACAAGATTTCATTCTTTTCATAGCTTGTCATGTTCCATTGTGTGTGTGTATATATATATATATGTATATATATATACACATATTTTTTTGTATGTATATATACATATATACATGATGAATGAAGAAGATGTGGTATGTATATATATATACACACACAAATATATATATATAACAACACATCTTCTTTATTCATTCACTCGTTGATGGATATCTGGGCTCTTTCCATATTTTGGCTTTTGTGAACATTGCTGCTATAAACACTGGGGTGCACATGAACCTTCAAATCAGTATTTTTGTATCTTTGGATAAATACCCAACAGTCCAATTCCTGGGTCATAGGGTAGCTTTATTTGTAACTTTTTGAGGAACCTCCATACTATTTTCCCGAGTAGCTGCCCCAGTGTATATACCCACCAACAATGTAAGAGGGTTCCCCTTTTTCCACATTATCACCAACATCTGTAATTTCCTGAGTTGTTCATTTTAGCCATTCTCACTGGTGTGAAGTGGTATTTCATTGTGGTTTTGATTTGTATTTCCCTGATCCTGAGTGATTTTGAGCATTTTTTTCATGTGTCTCCTGGCCGTTTGTATGTCTTCTGTGGAAAAATGTCTGTTCATGTCTTCTTTCCACATCTTGACTGGATTTTTTGGTGGGCGGGAGGATGTTGAATTGGTAAGTTCTTTATAGATTTGGGGTACTAGCCCTTTATCTGATAAGACATTTGTGAATATCTTCTGCCATTCCATAAGTAAATTTCTTTTAAATTTTGTTTCCTTTGCTGTGCAAAAGCTTTTTTCTTGATGAAGTTCCAATAGTTCATTTTTGCTTTTGTTTCCCTTGGCTTTGGAGACAAAGCAACAAGTTGCTGCAGCCGTGGTCAAAGAGGTTGCTGACTCTAGGATTTTGATGGATTCCTGTCTCACATTTGGGTCTTTCATCCACTTTAAGTTTATTTTTGAGTATGTTGTAAGAAAATGGTCCAGTTTCATTCTTCTACAGGTGGCTGTCCAATTTTTCCAGCACCATTTATTGAATAAATGTCCTTTTTCCATTGGATATTCTTCCCTGCTTTGTCAAAGATTAGTTGACCATAGGGTTGAGGGTCTATTTTTGATCTATGTGTCTGTTTTTGTGCCAGTTTTCTGCCTTGCTGATTACAGCTTTGTAATAGAGCTTGAAGTCCGGAACTGTGATGCCACCAGCTTTAGTTTTCTTTTTCAACATTCCTTCAGCTCTTCAGGGTCTTTTCTTGTTCTATACACATTTTAGGATTGTCTGTCCCAGCTCTATGAAAAAAGCTGATGGTATTTTGATAGAGATTGCATTGAATGTGTGGATTGCTCTAGGTAGCATAGACATTTTAACAATATTTTTTCTTCCAGTATTTAACGATTTTTTTCTTCCAACCCATGAGGCATGGAATTTTTTCATTTCCTTATGTCTTCCTCAATTTCTTTCATAAATGTTCTATATTTTTCAGAGTACAGATCATTTACCTCTTTGGTTAGGTTTATTCCTAGGTATCTTATGGTTTTTGGTGCAGTTGTAAATGGGATTGGTTCCTTGATTTCTCTTTCTTCTGCTTCATTGTTATTGTAGAAATGCAACTGACTTCTGTGCACTGATTTTATATCCTACCATGTTGCTGAATTCCTGCATCAGCTCTAGCAATTTTTTTGGTGGAATCTTTTGGGTTTTCTACATATAGAACCATGTGGTCTGTGAAGAGTGAAAGTTTGACTTCTTTTTTCCCAATTCAGATGTTATTTATTTCTTTATATTGTCTGACTATTGAGGCTAGGACTTCCAGTACTATGTTGAACAATGTAGAATGGACATCCTTGCCGTGTTCCTGGCCTTAAGGTAAAGTTCTTCCTCATTGAGGACGATATTTGCTGTGCATTTTTCATATATGGCTTTGATGATATTGAAGTATGTTCCCTCTATCCCTATATGGTGGAGAGTTTTATCAAGAAAGGCTGCTGTATTTTGTCAAATACTTTTTCTGTATCTATTGAGACGATCATATGGTTCTTGTCTTTTATTAATGTGGTGAATACTGATTCAATTTCTTTGTTATGGGTTTGTTTAGGTTGTCTATTTCTTTGTGTTTCAGTTTTGGTGGTTTCAGAATGCATGCATTTCTTGGTGTAGATTGCCTAGTTTGTTGGCATGTAGTTGCTCATAATATTTAATTTTTTGTATTTCTTCTGTGTTGGTTGTGATCTCTCATCTTTGATTCATGATTTCATTTATTTGGGTCCTTTCTCTTTTCTTTTTGATAAGTCTGACTAGGGGCTTGTTCTTATTCTTTCAAAGAACCAGATCCTGGGGTGCCTGTGTGGCTCAGTCTGTTAAACGTTTGCCTTTGGCTTAGGTCACAATATTAGAGTCTTGGGATTGAGCACTGCATCTTGGGCTTCCTGCTTGGCAGGGAGCCTGCTTCCCCCTTTGCCTCTACCTGCCACTCCCCCTGCTTGTGCTCTTTCTCACTCCCTTTCTCAAATAAGGACATAAAATCTTTAAAAAACAAAACAAAAACTTGAAGCACCTAAAGAACCAGCTTCTAGTTTTATTTTTCTGTTCTACTGTTCCTTTGATTTCTGTGTCATTGATTTCTGCTAGAATCTTTTATTATTTCTCTCCTCCTGCTGCTGAATTGAGGTTTTACTGTTCTTTTTTCAGCTCCTTTAGTTTTAAGGTTAGGTTGTGTATTTGAGACTTGTTTCTCAAGAAAGGCCTGTATTGTTCTATAGTTGCCTGTTAGGGCCATCTTTGCTCCCTCCCAAATGTTTTGCATTGTCATGTTTTCATTTTCATTTGCTTCCATATATTTTTCAAAGTCCTCTTTAATTTCCTGGTTGGCCCATTCATTCTTTAGTAGAATGCTCTTTAAACTCCATGTATTTGATTTCCTTCCAAATTTTTCTTGTAACTGACTTCAAGTTTTAAAGCACTGTGTTCTGGATATACACATGGAATAATACCAATTTTTTTTTTTTTTTTTTTTTAAACTGGTTGAGGCCTGATGTGTGATCTGGTGTGTGATCTATCCTGGAGAATGTTCCATGTGCACTTGAGAAGAATGTGTATACTGTTGCTTTAGAATGAAATGCTCTGAATATATGTGTGGTCCATCTGATCCGTGTGTCATTCAAAACCCTTGTTTCCTTGTTGATCTTTTGCTTAGATGGTTTGTCCATTGCTGTGAGTGGGGTGTTAAAGTCCCATACTATTATTTTATTATCAATGTGTTTAATTTTGTTATTAATTGCTTTATATATTTGGCTACTCCAATGTTAGGGGCATAAATACTTAACAATTGTTAGATCTTCTCTTATTATGATTTAGTGTTCCTCGTCATCTTTTACTACAGCCTTTGGCTTAAAATCCAGTTTGTAAGACATAAGGACAGCTATCCCTGCTTTCATTTGATGCCATTAGCATGATAAATGTCCTCTATCCCCTCACTTTCAATCTGGAGGTGTCATTGTGTCTCAAGTCTCTTGTAAGCAGCACATTGATGGGTCTTGTTTTTTTTATCCATTCTGATATTCCATGTCTTTTGATTGGAGTATTTGGTCCATTTACATTTTAGTTTATTTTAAAAATATTTATTATTTAGAGAGAGCGCAAGCATGAGCAGGGAGAGGGATGGTGCGGGGGGGGGGGTGTGAGGGGTGAGGGGGCAGGGGGAGAGGAAAAGAATCCCAAGAGGACTTCTCATGGAGCAAGCTCAATCTCGATCTCACAACCCTGAGCTCATGACCTGAGCTGAGATGAAGAGTTGGGTGCTTAACTGGCTAAGCCACCCAGGTGCCTCAGAGCTTTTTAAAATGATTTTATTTGAGAGAATGAGAGAGAAAAGGAGCAGGGGGAGCAGCAGGTAGAGGGAGAAGCAGACTCCCTGCTGAGCAAGGAGCCCAATGTGGGGTTTGATCCCAGGACCCCAGGATCTGAGCCGAAGGCAGATGCTTGACTGACTGAGCCACCCAGGTGCCCCAAGCTTTTACTTCTAAAATTCAAACTCAGCTTTGTGCAAAGCAAACTACCATGCTAACAAGTTTTTCACCATAAACCGTTAGATTGAATCCTGTCAGTTCAGGTTAGATGGGTCTGTTGCCAGGCAAACATCTCCTGCGAGAGTTACTGGGAAGGAACAAAGTAACAGCAAAAGCTCTTGTTTGTATTTTTCCTCATTTCATGTGTATGGTTTTTCTCAGTCCTGCTACTGTTAGCAACATGGAGTGAAATTAGAACTTTTTTTTTTTTTTAAAGAGGAAGGCATTTTGGGAGTGTGAGGTGATTCTAAGGAAGAAGTTCAGAAGCCTTTAATGAGATACCTTTATTGAGGTAAAGTTTGGAACCAAATTGTTTCTCTTGTAAATGAGGTAAAGTTAACAACAGAAAGCTCACCTGTTTTTGTTGGTCAGTAATACCTGATTGGCTTTGGTGGATAAAGAGAAGCTCCAGCCTTGAATGTGTGTGTTGCAGTTTTGCAAGTGCATACAGGAGATAGGAGATACGCTAGTGAGACTGTCTGAGGGCCACATTTGCCATGGGCCCCGAGCACCAGGGCTCTGGTGTCCCTGAAGGACAAAATATAGGTTGGAAAGGCGACATGGCTGGTTCTACTGAGCCTTGGTGTAAAGCAGAGAAGAGGTGGGACTCAAATTCACTTTGCATGTTTCATCTGAACCACTTTGACCTTGGGGAATGGTTGGATTTCTTCATGATGTAATTGACCTCAAACAGAAAGTTTGTGTTTAGTGTCTGCTGGTTACCCAGCAAGGCTAAGTGTTCAAAAGCTGGCTTTTAAAATAGACTGGAAATAAGTGGGGGAGAAAAGCCAGTTGGAGCAGGCAAGACCGTGTGAGAGAGTCAGCCGGGCTGACGCACTGTGGCGTAACCAGTGTGCCTGGTATGTGGTGTTTCTACAGGTTCCATTTGGAGCATCTGAGGGGATCTGAAAAATTGCAAAAGGGTCTAAACACTTGTAATTAAAAGGAAGAATAAATTTTAGATGTGCCAATTATTTTCTCTCAAGGACCTTCAGTGACCACCATGGAAAGACATGGAATTTAATTAGACCACAGGGGTTTCCAGCCACAATAAATCAAACTGCACGGAATAAGGCAATGATAGAACGGTACGCTCTGGGGTGAGAGAATCCAGTGATGAATAAATTCATCTTACTGTAAAGAAGAGACACACAACAATTCAAGGCTTTTGAAAAAAGCATCATTTATTTCAAAGTACAACACAAAGTTGTATTTTTAAGAAATACACATTCAATCTTGTATCCCAAGACTTGGCTATGTGCATTTCAGTTTATCGTTAAAATAACTTCAGGTATACAAATGGTACATACCTCAAGTACAAACAGCACAGAAAATGCGTATGGTCTCAACCGAATGTTTTTACATTCATTCACGGTTCTTAAAGTTGACTTACATTTCTGTAATCTGCTTTTAAACCAAGACAGCCTTATTTTAAAAAAATACTCTGTATTTTTCAGCACAAAGTCCTCATACATTTTTAAAATTAGATCTTGGTGCATAATATTGCGAAATTATTAAAAACCAAACTTGGTAATTTAATAAAATTGTCACATGCCAGGACTTCTGAATCAACTCAAATTATCTCCTTAGCTGTAAATGTCAAATTTGTGTTCAGACAGATAAATAAAGGATGAAAGAAGACAGGTGGTGGAGACTTGATAGCAGCTAAGGTTTTCAGATGTACAGGTCTTATTAGAGAGTTTGTGGCTGAGTCCAGACTTTTCCCTAAAAGCACAACAGCAAATCTCATATTATCATAATTGCAAGAAAGATCTGAAAGAAGCGAGTGGTACAAGCCTGCCCTGCTTGAATCTGTTTTGCAAAGATGAGGAGGGTGGGGAGTGGGAAGCTACAGCAGTAACAGCCTTAAAAAGATGTCTCAAAAACTGGCATATCATGATCTAGATGAGGGGCCCCCACTTTGTTTTGTTTTGTTGCCTAATTTCAATTCTCATGAGGGAAGTGTGAATTAGACCAAGGGTCGGAGCTTCTTCTTCCGATTGTGGGGCTCCATATCCGCCATGGGTTGTAGGTCTGCCCCAAGTCATCGGCTGGACTCGAGGTGGAGGGAGCATGAGGAGCAGAGGAGTTTTCTGTGCCCATGAGGCCAATGCTTGGCAGCGCGTTGGCTGGAGTGGTGAAGGGCAGGGTACTGTTCAGGTTGCTGGACCAGATCGAGTTGCTGAATGGAGTGGTGGACCACAAGCTGCTGGTGTTGCCAAGGATCGACTGAGAAGACAGAAAACACGCAGCATGGAGCATCAAGGCTGACAGGCGCACATGTGCTACGCGGGTGACGCTTATGCTAGAAACTGGGGCTGGGCCAGAAGTGGTTTCACCTTCTTTATTTTGAAACAAATGTTTCATACGTACAGCCATCTCAGCATCTGAGCAGATGGGTCTGCTCTCTTAAAGGGCTGGCAAACCACAGTGGGCCACACCCAGCCCTGCCTGTTTCTAAGTCAAAGGGCTGCGGGCACATGACTGCCCCGCTGGGGGAGGGCCCGTCCGGCCATGTCCGCATGACGGCAGCAGAGGGGAACAGATGCAAAGAAGCAGGATGGCCTGTGAAGCCTAAAATATTTACTGACCCATTTTAAAAGCAGCTTAACCATTCTCTAAAGCTGAATCCAGAATGATTTACAAGTAAAGAAGGTAAAGTATCTACTTTCAACCCTGCATGTCTAATTTAGTTTTCCTGAGAATGAAGAGGGAATCACAGCAGGATATTTTTCTGTGATCATTTTGTGAAAGCTGAAACCAGTAATTATCTTGGCAAGAATACTTCTTTGGAGCATGATCTCGACAGAAAAATTTAGCTGAAAAACCAACAAATGTACACTGGAAAAGCTCAAGCTAAGGTGCTCCCCCAAAGCAAAATTAATGCACCCTTCCAGCAGCTTGCTGCCGGGGGCTCGACAGCCTACAGGTCGTAGAGGGTGAAGGCCACCCTCTGCCGCTGTCTGGCTGCCAGCCACACCTGCGGCCTGACTTGCAGGTTGGGAAGAGGCGGTAATGTTTTGGCTCAGCTCAGAGACCCACCCCACTGGAGCTCACTTGTGCTTCCTATAGTTTCCTGACTGTAATCGCTGAGGAATACCCGTGGGTCCCTTGGGCAGAGTATGAAGACACGGCAATGAGGACCATAGAAGAACTAATCTGCCCCTTCCAGGCCATGTTCCGGCCTCTGTAACGGCGTCAGTGCCGCCTGAGGAGCAGTGACAGTAACAGCAGGAGTGATGAGGGAGCAGGTGAGGCTGAGCCCCAAGTACTCACTGTGGCCGTGTGGGTCGGGGAACTGGAACTGGCTGGCCAGGAAGGGCTGGGATCTGTCGCTGGAGAGTCCCAAAGGTACGAAGGGCCACTACTAAACTCGTTCCAGCCTCTCTGGGAGGCCTGATTGCATGACCGAGATAACCCAAGTTTGCTGAAAACTTCTGCAAATAAGGAAGCAATTAAGTGTGTATTATTTTGCCATGCTCACTGGGGCATTCACTCAGAGGCACATGTCCCCCCAGCTCTCACTTAGGGCCGGCCCCTCACCTGCTCTGCCAGCTCCCACCACAGCCTGAGGAGAACGGGGCATAGGGGGTGTTCCCCAGAACTCGAGTGCACGGCACACAGTCTGAGCTCTTTACCCGGCCCGCTAACTGGATGACACAGTGCAAACATCCCATTGCTAACGTGACTGCAGCTAAAGCAAAGCTCACACTGCAGCCTCTAGTCTGGGACACCAAGTAAGGAGCCCAGCATGGCCTTTCAGACACACAATCCTTTCTTGAAGTTCTTAAATAACCGCTGGGAACCACAAACCAGCTGGCACTCCTAGCACTGAGCTGGCTCTACCAGATGCCTGGGCTGTGGGCGGGTAGAAGAGAAGGCCCTTTAGAGAGGTTCCTGCTGGGCCTCCCTTGCTACAGGCCGCTGTGCCAAGGGCTGATGGGGCCTGGGCCCAGGCATCTGTCTGGGAAAGCTGCAACAGCCCGGCTGCCCTGAAGTCAGCCTGCGTGTTTTCTGTCAGTGCCTGACTACAGGGACAAAGAAACGTGCTGACAAAATGACAGGCTGGAGGCGCCTGGGTGGCCTAGTCAGTTAAGTGTCTGCCATTGGCTCAGGTCGTGATCTCAGGGTCCCTGCTTAGCGCAGGGAGTCTGCTTCTCCCTCTCCCTCTGGCCCCACCACTTGTGCTCGCTCGCTCTCTCACTCACTCTCAAATAAGTAAAATCTTTTTTTTTTTTTTTTTCCAAATAAGTAAAAGCTTTAAAAAAAAAAAAAAAGGCTCTTCTAGTTCAGTGTGTTTCTCCACACATAAAACTAGACCTCATCTTCCTTTTTCTTTGTCCATGTGCTTATTAGTTGCAGGTCTAGTGTTAAACACTCACCACCAGTTAGGTTAAAAGAATTCCCAAAGGCCGAGAACGAATTGAGGGGTGTGAAGTCAGGGCTGCTGGGGTTGCTGGCAGGACTCCACAAACCCGAGCTGGATGTTACAGGAGGAAAATGCAACACACAGAGATGTATACTGGTTAGTGCGCACAGGCCTGTTACACATGGCTTCGCAGACAGCGGGCGCTGCGTCACCAGGGGGCACTCAGGCTATGGAAGACAGGCTCCTGTGCCAAAAAGGGTTCAGGCACAGAGAGGTTCTGAGCTCCTAGCCTACGCAGGAGCTGTGAGCCAGGCTCAAAGCAGGTGTTCTGTGGAGAGAACAGGTATTCTTTTTTTTCCTTATGTTGATCTTTTGGTAATGGAAGATTGATTTAAAAAATTTCCAATCCAGCACTCACCCCTTTCAGTACAGGGTAGGTTGAGTTGGGGCTGTACGGACAGTCTTTACTGTTACTGACCTGGGAAATGAACCACAGCAATCGCTGCCTGTCACCGTGCCCAGGAGGGTTGCTCAGGGTCAGGAGAGCACATCTCCAGTATTTAGTACACACTGTCACGTACCAACTCTCAGGCATAGTTTGTTCTCCTCTATGTGCTCACATCCTTTCTTACAACAGACCGTGACAGGGGAGTAGGACGGACACACACCTGGCCCTCTGTCGGGGGAGCCACTGGGCCTTCTGCTTCCACCCAACAGACCAGAGCTCTGAGAGGATGGCCTAATTGGAATCTCGTGGGGAACACAGGTATGGACGGAAGAAGCTAGCCCTGCCTTTTAGCTTTCTTTTGATTAAGAATGGTCTACTGTACCTGTCTGAGCCATCGCTGTCGACAGGAGTGTGTGAAATGCCAAGGCTGCTGGAAAAATCTGTTTTGTTTGAAGAAACTTTAGCAAAGCCATTCCCGCCTGTAACAATGGACTCTGAATCAATAAAAGGCAATTCTACTGTGCCCAAAGCCCAGGTGTGACAGATAGGACCCCAAGCCACTCACCTGGACTCTTGTCGTACCCGGCTGTGACTGCAGCAAAAGTAGGGTTGCCATTCTTGCCAGGGAGTGAGGCTGCTTTTGTCAACTTGTGTTTGCTTCCATTTGGCTGCTTGGTTTTAGGGTCACTTGAAGGAAGAAGCAAAGAGAGAGGCCATTCCTCATTAGTCCAGGCTGGAGGCCTGCTGGGGGCACTTGTCTTGGGTGGTCTGGCTGCCCCGAGACTGAGCCCATGCAGTGCCCTCACTGTAGCTGGGCCCAGGTTTTGACGGGGAGCTGGAAACAGCCCAGGACAGCCCCCCAAGTATGGCCTGGCCTCACCTAAAATGCTGCCAGACCTAAGACTGTGCCGTCTGATGGGACACAAGGGACTTGGGGGAAAGGTGTGAAAACAGAAGGCCCCTAGAAAAGAGACCAGGGCAGGGATGAACATTTAGGGGCTGGCAAAGCTGCAATCCCATTTTAAAGAACACTGTGTAGGGAGCCATTGGGTCATGGGCTGAGGAGGAGACCAAGGGCTCACTGGCAGGCAATACTACGTGACAGGGTTCTGGTCTATGGCCTGTCAGGACCTGGTAAGGGGCCCAGTACAGCAAGGGCCCCCCCAAGCAGGGCAGCCTGCCCTCTAGTTCTTTGGCAAGAGAGAAAAACCGGGCAGGTTGCCTGTCATTTCAGGCTGGGTAGTTCCCCAAGGGCAGAGCAGGGACGGTGACAACATTGGGCTTGGCTTGCAGGTGTGTGTGTGGGGAAAACGTGCAGCACTGGGGGCATTCTGGCACTAAGAACTCGTCCCGGACTCCTCACTCTTACTGAGGTTGCTGTTACACCAAGTTAGCCAAACATGGGGGGGGGCTCTGGGCCTCCACGAAGGAGCGCCATCGCGGGGTCCTGCCTGCCCATCGGGAGGCTGCCGCCTCTGTGCATGGCACCTGGTGCAGCAGCTCTTGCGCCGGCCGGTCTTGGCCTGTAACTGCTGAGCTCTGCAGCCATAAGGGTGAAATAAACATCCTGTAGAGCCGCTTCCTCAATGCACAGGGCGGCTGTAGATCTTCAATACTTAGGATGCTCACTGCCTCCTGAATTAGAAAGTAATTCTACTAAGTTAAATGATGCATAGTTGGGGTCGGGCAACAACCCCAGGAAAGGGCAGAAGATGGTAGAGGACAGGAGCGGTGGGATGGGACAGCAGGCTGCGGCCATTGAGCGCTTCCAATCCAAGAGTGCAAGCATTTACCGAACTTAGTTACCTGAAGGGTGGGGGACAGCCAGGGACCCACCTGCTGGAGCTGCTGTTAACGATGCTGCTGTAGCTGCCCCGGGTCGAGAACGGGCAAGGTGCAGCGGGGGGAGAGGGAGAGGCAGGTGTCGGTGAGGTCTGGCGTTGTTTCAAAAAAATGTCTGCGTTGAGGGTTTGCAGAGAAAGTTTATAAAGACTATCGGTAGCTGGAAATGAAAAATAAATGGTCTTGTTAATGTACTGTTTTGATATTTACTCTTGAAATTACTTTTGATGTTCTGATAGAATGCAGAACTCGACCGCTTCTATAAAACAAAAACGAAAACAAAAACAGCCAGCTTAAGTGGGTAGAAGAATAAATGAAACAAGATGGGATTGGGAGGGAGACAAACCATAAGTGACTCTTAATCTCACAAAACAAACTGAGGGTTGCCGGGGGGAGGGGATTGGGGAGAAGGGGGTGGGATTATGGACATTGGGGAGGGTATGTGATTTGGTGAGTGCTGTGAAGTGTGTAAACCTGGTGATTCACAGACCTGGGGATAAAAATATATGTATATAAAAAATATATGATTATAAAAAATAAAAAATTAAAAAAAAAAAAAAAAAACAGCCAGCAAGAAAGCTTTTACATGTGTTTTGTTTAAAGGTTTGAAAGGGAAAAAGGAAGTCCTGTGTCTCTCTGTCTAATGAGGCATTCTAATTCACCGCTCCTCAGTGCTCTGCCAGATGCTCCTGGACAGCTTCTCCCGGCTCAGGCTGGGAAGGCGGCTCTTCCTTGTCCTTCAGGGGTGGGCAGGGAAAGTCAGTGCCTGGGACCGGACAGAGTCCCTGTATTTC
Organism: Mustela lutreola; assembly: GCF_030435805.1. Lineage (NCBI taxonomy): Eukaryota > Metazoa > Chordata > Mammalia > Carnivora > Mustelidae > Mustela > Mustela lutreola. The sequence goes on from NC_081298.1 coordinate 70,511,289, forward strand.
CACCCAGACACGTGTGGGGGTGGCGGGCAAAACATCCCTGAGTCCTATAGTTTGACCCTACCCTGCTGCTGCCCCAGTCCACAGCACAAGGATGCGAGCTCCTGGAGAGTCCTACTGCCCTTTAGGATAATGTGTACACAGCTGTTTGAAAGATTTAAAAAAGAAAAAGCCTACATAAATAAAATATTAATTCTGCACTCACAAAGAGGAAACACACATAACTTCTTTCAGAAAATGGCATCATCTGGCGAGGATGCATGCGGCCCCAGCCATGGGGGCCGTGGCCTCTGTGAGCTCAGCCCCCATGGGCTCCTGGGGTGTGTGGTTGCGCACCTCCCTGCAGTTCTCCTGGCACAACGGCCCCGTCCTGTCACCCTCCTTTCCCATCCCTGCCCAGCACACTCTTCTGCCGGGGCACATTCCCACTCCATCCCCACCTGACGGCCCTTCCTGGCCCGTGCAGGCCCTGTCTACAGCGAGGACAGCCTGCTCTACTCCCAGTCTCTGTGAATGGTCTGTTTCATCTCACGTCCAGAAAGACCAGAAGCCAGCTCAGCACAGTGCTTCCACTTCCCTTGTGACTCTCTCCCACACCCGTGGTTCTCCCCAAGCCCCCAGGGCTCAGAGCCCAGATGGAGCTGCATGTTCCCTGGCTGCATCAAGGCAGCACCTATGGCACTGCCATGCTAAGCCCCCTTCTTCTCAAAGCCTGAGCTAGCCATTCATTCCCCATCTCCAGTGCCGCCTTGCAACTACCCCAGGATTCTGGCATTCCTCAGTGGTGTTGGCCCCTTATTCCCTGTCCCTGCCTCCACTCCACCAGCTCTCACCCTTGATCATGTGGTTAATCCCTTTCCTATATGCTCTGTAGTCTGTTGACTTGATGCCCATGTTCAGGGACAGCCCATCTCAAAGCTCTCAACCTTTCTGCCTGCCTCAGAAGCTCCTACAGCGCAGTGTCTGGTGTCACCTCTATGTGGTAGGACCATTATATTTACAACTGTCCTGATCCTTCCCAGCCACCCCTTGTAGGACATCTTCTCTGACTACCCTTTCCCCCCAAGAAATGAGCCGGGCACTGTCGGCAGTGGGACAGTCCTCCTCCAATGGGATGTGTTTCACTGAGCCCAGGAGTAACTCAGTAAATGTCGGAATACAAGAGGGGAAGTTAAGTCAGAAGAAGACTTTTTGGACTAATGCTTGAAGTAAGAAGAGAAGATGGGGGGAAGGTAGAAGGTGACCAAGAATAGCATAGGGCATGTGCAATTAGAGAACTTTTTGACTCAACAGATTTCCTCTGGGGCTTTCTGTTTGCCTTTCAATAAACCCTTGGATTTGTTGTCTTTTAAAGTCATGATGTTATTCGAAGAGAATTTTCTCAGCATCTCCTAGGGGCCTAGGGAACCATGCTATAAGGGGTCCTGCCTGGGGGTGGAGCAATCTCTCCACATGGTTTTCCAGTGAGGTGCCGGCTAGCACAGCCGAGTGGAGAATGATCTACCCCCTGGAAAGCCTAGGAAGTGCAGCTCTGCTAGCAGGGGGTTTGGAGGCTTGAGATCTCAGCCAGGTCAGTTATCAGTGAAGGGTGGAAAAGGGAGAAAAGACGAGAAAACAGGGGGACAGAGAGTGTATTAGACTGATTCTTACTGGTTTCATGTAGCAGTTTTGTGTATATGATGGAGCCCTGCTGGAACTTTCCAGTAAGGCTAGTGGAGAGAGTGGAGAGGTTACAGGATGTGGGACCAGGCTAAGGTATTCCTTGCTTGGAAACACACACAATCGTTATGCAGATGTGGGCCTTGGAGCGAGTACACACTTTCTGCAGTGGCAAAGCCATCTAGCTGTCTGACAGGGAGCTCTGCCCCGAGGCACTGAGCTCTCGGAGGCAACAGCTGGCCTTCTTAGATGGGCCTGAGGAGGAAACAGAGCATTCTGCTTTCCAAACATTTTCTTCTCCAGACCATTTGTCTGGCATTTCTTACGTTCCTCCCCTCCTGAGGTGGGGAGCCGAACTCACATGGGTTTGGATCTGGTCACCTTTTCTCCTCAACCCCAAAGGAGGGACAACAGCATGTTTGTCAGGTGCCACTTGGTGGTGACGCTGTCACGGCCAGCTATCTGGTCTTGAAGGCTGTGCCTGTTGACACCCCCTCTCTCCTGTACGTGTTACTCATGGCAGCAGAGCTCACGCTGACCTCGCTGGGCTGCAGACAACCCTATGAAACTGGCTCCCTGGGAACCCGGTATCCCCAGTGCTGAAAACGTCCCTCTGTGGGGGGCGGTGATATCTGTTTAATACGGCACGGCCCAAATCACAAAGTGGAAGCCTAGGACCGGTGTCCAGCTGAAACTCAGAGGGGAATCTAAGGAAACAAAAAGCATTCAGCCTGGACACCAGGACTATTGAGAGATTCGTTTCAAGATCTCTTAATGACCAGGGATTTAGGTTTGTATCTCATCCCAGGCAAAAAAAATAGTATTAAATAGTGCCAGAAAGTCTCATGGAAAATAGGGGGCTAGAGGTTTTACCACAGAAAGTGTCTCTTTCCAGTGTACTTATACAGGTGAAAATGTAAGAGGCGCCATGTTTCCTATACAATGCACCTGGATTTCCAAGTTCTTTTCCTCCTTCCCTTTACTGAGGACTACAATCACACAGTCTTCATTTAAATCCCCCTTTGCCCCAAACAATCTTTTGTTCAACTCTGATTTTCCCTTTGGCACAAACTGGCTAAGTGTGAGTTCACTCTAACACCATATGGATTAGTCCTCAAGCTGGTCCTCTCTTGACCCCAAACACCTATAATTAGGCCCTTCCCTTGGCCTGTGTCTGTTGCCTTCTATTCTGGGTCATAAGTATGTAAGGCGAGGACTGCTATCTTATTTTAGTAGCCTGTGCTACTGCCATGATTTACTCTTGGCCAAGTCTGACAAACAAGGTCAAGAAGCTAGTGAGTAAAATAGAGAAACCTTCACACAGGTGGTTTACATAAAAGATGTGGGTCAAGCTGAAGGAAGACTGAATTTTTACAAAAACGATTATCACACTGGTAAACGTTATGAGGAACTAGCCAGGCAAAAAATGGCTGCGTTAACAATTTCCTAAAGAAGTATTTCTTTGGGTGAGTCACCGCTCCAGACAGATCTTCCCATTTTGTACACTGGGAAGTAGTGTGGTCTAGCAGCTCTAGAAAAAGAGCCCTCGTGTGAACTGTCTCCTAATTTTTCTGGTGTAAACACTCCCGCCATGGCCAAACAAGCTACGACACTTTTACCAATGGCAGACTATTGAACAAAGGGCTTTGGCTGGCTGGTACAAGTGGCCTCAGATACCAGGCCTCCTTTTAAAGCAATATGCCCCATGGAGTTTTCCTGCCCAGAGCGGACCCCATGGTTTCTCAATCCCCATACTTACAGCTGCCGGGCTTGTGAACTGGCACAGAATCCCATTCCGGGGGTGGAGAGTCTTTTTCACCTTCTGAGCTACTGGTGTTGCCTAGTTCTTGACTATTTGGGAGGAATTTTGCTAGAGCAGGTGGCCTGTTATCCACTAACTTATTTGTACCTACACAAAAACCAGGAAACAAAAAAATCATTAATGGAGGATAAACTCCTTTCTTTCAGGTCTTTTTCAATGAACCTTTTATAGGACCGATGACTACTAATCGATTACTGGTAACTCACAACTAGTAATTACTAGTACAATGAATCATGAAAATATCCATATGGTCAAACAAAAATACCTTTTGTTTTCTGGGAATTTCGTGATTTGGATCCACTTGTCAATGCAGTTGGAAGAGGAATCTTGGTTGGGAGATTTCTGCGTTGTTTACTTTCCAGTGGGGGGGTATAAGGGAGTTCTAAAGAACTGAAAGACAATCATGGATGGAAAATACAAATTTATGCCTTTGTTTTGGATCAGAGAGTAGAAGTTACTGATCACGCTACAATTTCCATTGCATATGTTTTCCTCATCTGGCTTCCTCAGACACTATGTAGTCATGGTCCTAACTTAACACTGGCTGCTTTCCAAATGTTTCTAAGACTGCTCAGAAGACATGCAGCATTTGCAGATTTATCCTTTGCTATTCTGAGTGCTGACAATGAACTGAGGTCCATTGTTTGATACTACGGAATGGGTTAGAGCATCTACCTCACATCGTATGTATAAAGGTTTTGGCAAAAACATGCCGTTTTGGGGGCTGCTAAATGCAGTCATTTTGCTTGTGAATGAGTCTCTCCCATTATCTGGACCACTAGCAGGATTCTTGAATGTGGAGATTCTGAAAGGTCTCCGACTTACAATGTCAAAGGGTCTGCACATTTGTCTCATAGAAACCATGAAATGAACCAGCGCTAAGTTCCTGGCTTGCCTATGAAAATCCACTAGCCCAATGCAGAGCAGGACTGATAGATTTGCCTAAGCTCTAGGGTGAATAGGGTGAGATGAATTTTCTTCTTTATTCTTAAACTCAAGGTTAACCCTGGGCAAACATTTAAGTACTATTTTTTATTCATTCAGAGTATATATGTGTTCTAAAAGATTCAGAGGTAAGCTTAACATAATAAACATTTATAAATAGAACTAACTGGCTCTGAACTTCCTGTCCAAGGCAAAATGGGAGGCATGCTGGGCTATTTTAGTTTCTATAGCCTGATGCAGAAAACATTAAAATCTGCTGGGAGAGAAGCAATCTCTAGGAGAAATGGACAGATGACCTATAGAAGGTAACAGTGTGAGCAATGTAGCTGTCTGGGCCATAAAGATATTCTTTACGAAGCTGCTTCTGTAATGGCCACCAAGATCAAGTCAGAGGCTTGGGAAGGCCTAGGACAGGAGCTAAGCTAACTGTGGTCCAAGAAGGGTGTTTTCCGATGAAGGCATGAGACATAGCTGAGAGAACCCAGTGGCCCCTTACCAGGATTCTTCCAAAATTTATCAGTTATCTTCACCATTCTGGTCATGGCCAGAAAGCTGTCGGTTCAAGGCTGAGCAGAGAGTTTGCTTTTCATTAAAAATCTGACCAAGTTTACCCGTGCCACAGATGTTCTAAAATGGGTGTGTTTCTGGCAATTTCCACCTTAGGGTACTTCCTGTTCTGTCCCCAACCCTCAGGTGCGTGACTCCAACACACCACTCTGGCCTCCCAGAGCCTGTCCTTCAAGTTCTTTTCTATGTACCACATCATCTTCCTTCCGTTACTACTCCAAATTCTCACTCCTAGAAGGCAGCCCGTTTCTGCTTAGGTTCTGGGATGGGGACAGCCCACTGTACTAATTCACATCAGATCTCAAAGGTCAGAATGGTTCAAACCTTCTAGGTGACAGAATAATATATAAATATTAATAATATAAATAAACCCATTTTAACATAGGCTATTTACAACTATTTATATGGTAGTAGGTTAAAGTCATTTCCTTCTCTTTCTTTTGTATCTCTGCATTTCACAAATTTTCTATAATAAATATGTATTAGATTTGGAATCAGTAAAAGAGCTAACCAAAAATCCAAAGGGTTCTGTTAACCCAAATAAGTAGAATTTTTGGCAGGTTAACAAACCAATGTGAAAAAATTCACTTTTTATGGGCAAGAGTATTAATGTTACAGTTTTATAAACCTTCCATGTCCTTCCACTTCTGATTCACAGTGTTATTTAAAAATTGCACCTAAACAACAACAACAACAACAACAATAAAGGCTCCCATGAAACCCTCTGGTGCTGGTGGCAGAGGTGGATGTGTGGGAATTATTTTTAGGTAAGTCATTTATAAATATGGAGGTTGGGGGTTATTTACAAAGCTAACTCTGTGCCACTGTTAAATTAGTTGGTTTCTTAAGAAAAAAGATGTCAGACAACTATTTTATTCATGCTGATTCATACTTTCCAAAATTAAGCTAAATGGTCTTTATCAAGAAACCTTTTTAAAGGCTTCTGAGTAAAACAGGAAAGAGCCTACTTAATTTATAATTTTTAAAATTAACATATAATGTATTATTAGCCCCAGGGGTACAGGTCTGTGAATTGCCAGGAAGCCTACTTAATTTAAATGATTCTTTCTAAAAGGGAAAAACTGTAAGGTGGTTCAGATGCCAGGCTTGATTTTTGCTCTGTAATACACATTCTGTGCTGCTGTCTGGGGAAGGGGGAAGGCAGAGAGCTGAAGCCAAGGTCAGGGTGAGCCAGGGCTCATGGGTCTGGAGGCCAGTATGTGAAATGTGGTGCCCACGGCTCTGAGCTGTGCTGTTAGAGTAATAAAGAGGACAATTACTCTGTGAAGGCTCCCCCCCACACCCTCATTTTAGATTATTACATTTAAGTCATATAAAGTGTTGGTAAATAAATAGACAACAAAAGGATGAATGGATAGCTGCTGTCCTAAGCCAGGCCTGCTTCTATGCCTGAGCTGGAACTCTCATTTCCTGGCCTCTTGGTCTTTTGGAAGTCTACAGGTCCACTTACTTCTATGGTGTTGAAGCTGGCCAAGATGGACTGACTGGCTCTCTGCCATTGCAACAGTGTGCTCCCCACTCCCAGGAAATGATTTTTTGAAGCGAACTTGAGGGAGTATAGTGGGAGGTGGCTGCAGAGGCAGACACCATGACTGAGTCACTGCTCTGCCTTTATCATCACCTATTTATAAGAAAACAGATTCCTTGGCATTTCAGGATTGGGTCTTGTAGCCTAGAGATAACAGAACATCCCACTAATACTGACTATCAGCGTTTTGGCTGACTGATAGATGGAACATTTATTCCCAATCATATAAAGCTTTCAAAAGAAGATGATAATACATATATGCCTCATTAATGGTATCTCTTTTTAAGAGTGCATCTATACCCTGCAGGTCATGGAATCACAGTTAACACACTCACATCATTTCTGAGGTGACAGGAGTTTTGGGTATCACTAACATAAGGACTGGCAGTGATTTTACCTGAGTGACAGAGCAAGGTCTTTCCTGTCATAACTCAGTGTAGACAGGGAATGACTCTATTCAGAGAGGCCACATTTCTGGTTATTAAAAAAGCCAGTCTTTGTATGATCTCATGGATACGTGAAATTTAAGAAACAAAATAGAAGATCATAGGGGAAGAGAGGGAAAAAGAAAACAAGACAAAATCAGAGGGAGTCAAACCGTAAGAGACTCTTAGTAAACAAACTGAGGGTTGCTGGTGAGGGGATGGGGTAACTGCATGATGGACATTAAGGTGGGCACTGGGTATTATATGAGACTGATGAATCACTGAATTCTATTTCTGAATAATAATACATTATATGGTAATTTAATTTAAATTTAAAAAATTAAAGAATACATGGTCTATTCTTTGTGAAAACAAACAAAAACAGAAACCAGTCTTTGTTTAACTCCATATCTGAGTGATGTCCTAATGAATTCTGACTGATTTAATAGATTTATCCCTGAGTTTGGAAAAACACAAAATAAAATTGGTGAGTTTTAAGAGATTAGATTAAGGAGATTAGAAGAGTAAGGCTGCATATGGATTTCTTCAGTTACAAAAGACAATTTAGAAAGACAATTCAGAGGACAGTGCTTAAACTATTTTGCTGGTAACGATTTTTCTCTTAACTATACACCAAGAGGATATGAGTTAGCCTTGTAACTGTCCCTTGATGGAGAGCCAGTAGAGAATGGACTCCTGTAGCTTTCTGTTAACCAGAGACTCAAAGTCCTTATAAAATTAGTAGCATTCAAGTGAAATCTTTTATAAAATTTTCAAAATCAAATTTTCTAATGGTCAACTTATTTTATAAAAAAATAATACTGTATAGGAGGAAAAGGGATAAAGGTAAAAATTAACATGTAGTATTTGTCTAAAAAATACTATGTCTCTGAGCTCAGGCATCAAGGCTAACATACAATGCAGAATGGGTAAAATCACCTGTAATTCTGCTAATGGTCAATTTATCTGATAAAAATTTGGATTATAACAGAAGTCAGTGGAAAAGGGATGAAGGTAAGAATTAACATGTACTATCTATTTAAAAAATTATGTCTGCCAGCTCACACATCAAGGCTAATCATGCAGATTTGGCAAAAACCACCTATGGAGGGGCGCCTGGGTGGCTCAGTGGGTTAAGCCTCTGCCTTCGGCTCAGGTCATGATCCCAGGGTCCTGGGATCGAGCCCCGCATTGGGCTCTCTGCCTGCTTCCTCCTTTCTCTCTCTGCCTACTTGTGATCTCTGTCAAATAAATAAATAAAACACTATTAAAAAAAAAAAAAACCACCTATGGAATGGTTTTGTTACAGTAATTTTTAGAAGGTTGGTTTTTAAATCCATGCTAAGAATTATAGCGTGGTTTTCTATTCTCACAAGATTTCCATGAAAACTATGGTTTTTCATAATCTGTATTTTTAGCTCTATTTACTTAAGAATATCTTATCCATCACCTAAGCCTGCTTTAAAAGGCCTAGAAGGATAATCCCTAGTCACTAGAGTGTTGTTGAGTCCTGAGATGCCAGAATGTTGTTAGCATTAATTAGTGCCTTAGGCTGATTTCTCTCTGGAGAGATCCAAGTGTGTCAACCACTGCTTCTAGCTGGATCAGATTGTTCTCAACGAACTGTGGGATTAGATCCAATAACAATTTGCACATAAGAGTGAATTTTAGGTCTAAATATTCCATTAGTAATAAATGACTGCCATATGCTGTATTATTTCATAAATTCAGAGATGACGTTTCATTCCACTAGTGTTAACACCTAATTTTTAGGAGCTGTTGATTCTGTGGAGGAGACTGCCTGTGCCTGATTTAGGCCCTTCTAGGGAAAAGAGTCCAGTTTATTGTTGTTTCTGGAAAACTCACGTATTATTCCCAGAATCAAAGAATGGATCTTTCCAAAATGTAAGGCCAATTCTAATGATAACAATGCTTTTCTTTAGTAATTTATACCCAATTCTCTCAACCTCCTAGGTCAATGCTCACTTATCACACAAGAAGGTAAACATCAGCTTCCAGGCTAATGGCCATTTTGTACAATCAACCATGAAGGGCATGAACAATGCTAAAACTAAACTTAGCTTATTCGGTAGATCTAAGGTTTAATGAAAGTAACCTTAGTTGATGACCTATTAGTTTAATTCCTTCATTCACTTGAGGAAACATTCTGTACCAAGGCTTCCCTATGAGGCCCACCAGAATTCTGTTCCATGGTGACTGGAATGGAGTTATTTCATAGTTAATTCTTGTCTGATAGGGGATATTTGCCCTGAACTTTTTTTTTTTTTTTTTTTTATTGGCGAGAGGGAGAGAATCTTCAGCAGACTTCCCCTGAGTGCAGAGCCCAACTTGGGGCTTGATCCAAGGACCCTGAGATCATGACCTGGGCTGAAACCAAGAGTCAGACATTTGACGGACTCAGCCACCCAGGTGCCCTCTTGCCTGAGTATTTTTCAGCTAAGAATAAATTCTTTCAAGTTTTATGGCACAGAATTCTAGACCCCAACTGCAGCTCTGGGCTAGTGAAGAGACTCAGGGGCTCTTTTTGAGAAAGTTATGCTCCTAGCTGTGATTAAACCACCAAGGCCACCTTTGTACGGAACTGAAATGGCTCTCTGCCTGGGAACAAATTACCAACCTAAAATTTCATCCTAAATTTTCAGAACAAGTCCTTAACTCTGCCTTTTCCATGTCTGATATCAGCAGCATGTGGTCCCCAATCAACACCAGGCATTAGAAAAACCCTGAGAGGAGCATGATGCAGCTGTGGCTTTTATTGCAGAAACCCCACAGTAACAACCCACCACAAAAACATGACCTGATTCACCAGTCATTTCTTATGTATACCTGATTTCTCTGCATACATTTGTTTTTCTTACCTGGGTTTCACATCTGTTGGGATTTCTTTCTTTAAGAGTTTTTTGCTTTTTTGCTTCACTTGAGACATTTCATTTTCCTGTTTTTCAGGCATGGCTTGTTTTCCCTTTTGCTTTTCTGTATCCTGTAAAAAATGTACACTTACACTTGCTATGAAGGATTAATAAAAATGAGTGATACAGCCCTATATGAAGGCAGAGACACAAAATCAAAGAGGCAGCAGATACAACACGTTATATGTATAAAAAGAATAAACTTCTTATATCTTTATTGTAGTTCTGTCAATTTTTTAGCCTTTGCTTTACTGTAATTATGTTTTGGAGAGCCTGAATTATAAAGAATGTTGTTATTTATACTCATGTTCTGCCTGGGGTGGGTGATAGCAGTGGCAGTGGTAGCTTCTCATTTTTAAGCACAGAGGTGGGTGTGTAAAACCTTGTTCTTTTACAAGAAAAGTCAGCTTGGAGTACAATATAAAGTCCTATACTTCCGGCAATGTTGCTAATCCTAAGTACAGGTAAAATCTGGGGTGAGAAAGCTGTGCAGGCAGCAATACACGTTCACACCTGTTCACCAAGTGTTCACAAGCAACACCGTGAGCATGGAAGTGTTACGGTGGGTTTAATGCTAACCATTCACCATCAACTAGAGGGGCTTCTTTATTTATTCACTTACTCAACTGACACTTACTGGTTAACCACTTGGTGCTGGGCAGTGGGGGCTCCCAGGGGCCCAAACCCTTTCCCCAAGGACTGTGAAGTCTAGCAGGAGGCAGACACATATGATGGTTGGAGACTTGTACCCTGGTGGAGGGCTGTTCACGGGCTCTGACCAGAGCAGAGAAGGGCTGTCTTACCTGGCAGTTGAGTGTGGAGCCTGCACAGAGAAGGCCACACCTAAGCTGCACTTAACAGCTATGCTGTGTCACTGGTCTGCTCACTGTGGTTTCTGGTCCCTGACTGGGTAAGTATGGAAGCCACACTTAGGCATGTTTATAGTGAGTCCACACTGTTGTGGCATCCAAGCATGAGACCAGTGGCCTGGCCTCCCAAACAAGGCACAGATCTGTTCAGGTCTTATTGGACTCATTGGGGGGTCCCATGTGGCATGGGTATGTACCGCCCATATGACAGACTAGAAAGAAACAACACCTTGGTTCTCACCCCAAAAAGCTGGAGCAACACGGTGTGCAGGGAAACACTGAGGCTAATCAGGGGACGGAAAGGGGAAGAACAGGCTCAGTCAAGCGGCACAGCTGTGGGTACGGGAGTTACTGGTACGGGTCAATGAAATGCAACCCAGCTTTACCGTTTATGGTCATTAAGGCACCGTGGGTTTTAACAGGTCACATCAGGTCAATCTGTTTAACTGTCAGGAGTAAATAACCAGAGAAAGGGCTAACTCACCCTCTTGCCCACATACATTTTAAGACTATTCTGAATTATTTAAGAAGTATTTCTTGAACACTTGACTCATCAAGCACTTTGTACACTATGAGCTCTCTGAGGATATCCAAAGAGATGGGTCTTTTGTCCTGCTGTTTCCCATGCACAAAGTTAGCATTCAGGTGCTTAGTACCTATTTTTTTTTTTTTCATTTTAATTTGCCTTAAAAAAGACTGAGTATAGGTGACACAAATGTGACACATTTCAAGTGTACAACACAGTGATTCAACATCTATGTTATGCTACACTCATCACAAGTGTAGCTCCCATCGGTCACCACACAATGCTGCAGTGGTATCATTGCCTAGATTCCCTATGCTGTGCCTTCCATCCCTGTGACTTATTCAGTCCACAACTGGAAGCCTGTACCTCCCACTCCCCCTCACTCATTTGGCCCATTCCCCCCCTCCCACCTATCCTCTGGCCACTACCAGTTTGTTCTCTGTATTTGTGGGTCTGATTCTGCTTTTTGTTTATTCATTTGTTTTGTGTTTTACATTCCACACCCGTGTGAAAGCAGGTGGCATTTGTCTTTCTCAGTCTGATTTTTTTTACCTAGCATAACTTCCTCCACCTGTGCAATCACATAGCAGGAGCTCATCCCTTTTTAATGGCCATGTAATATTCCACTCAAGCCTTCCTTTTCGAATGAATGGGTTGAGGAAGGTTGGAAAACACATCTGTGGGATAGTGACCCATCAAGTCTGTTATCTAGTTAGGAAGAAAACACACACAACTGGCAAGCAGATCAGTCAATAAGAAATAAAAGCACAGAAACTGTACGCAAGAGCACTGAGGAGGACAACTAAAAACCAATCCAGAGGGAGGACAGAGGTAATGGAGCTACACGGAGTCTGTGCTGTGTCTATAAGAAACAAATGTGGGGAAGGAGATGGGAGGAGCAGGAGGAAGTGAGCAGAGAGGGGAGAATAATGCCGGGGGTGCACAGAGAATGGCGGCAGATGGGGTCAGCTGGAGAGAAGCGTTAGGAGAAAAGCCAGAAAGGCAGGAAAGGGAAGTGAGGAAACGTGAAAAAAGCCTACCCTGAAAATGCTTCCAAATGCTTATTCATATCACTGAAACTGTTGGGATTCCACTCAAAGACAAGTAGATGGCATTCTACTTCTTTGAAGGAATCTGTTTGGTTATAATAAAGTACAGAACTCCAGGACTATGCACTGTCCTGAGGGCATACAGAGCACCCCACCAAATGTGACAGACCCAAAGGGGAGGGGAGCAGACAAGAAAAATAAGTCACATGTAAATTTCATTTAAATACTAACATGCAGATGACGCTGTTAGACATCTTTAAGAAATGATTCCTTAGATCACTAGATTAAAACTGAAAATGAAATTCGGGCCTGTAATATTAAAGGCTAAATAAGGATCATAATAAATTTGGAATATAGTTATCTAAAAATAAAAATGCCAAAATAGAATTATGCCTTCACTTTTCTGCATAGCACTTGTAACTTACAGTCTTAGACCTGTTCACAACGGTAACTTTAACTTCCATTTACCTAATGCCACTAAGTACCAGGCATTTTGCAGTATTATCTGACACTAGTGACAACCCTGAGAGCTGAGGACTTTGAGAAGTGAGGTGGTTTCCTTGATCTGGTAATGTGTGCCAAGCAGAGTCCCTATTTCTGGGTATCTGCTGAAGCCTGGGGTCTTCCCCTGGGCCACCTGCCTCTCCACGACAGTCCCTACCCTAACTGTGGGAGGACTGAGCTGCTACTGACGCCCACTGAACCAGCAGTGGTAAGAGATAAGTCCCATATAATTAAAATGGTCTAGTTCCTTCTCATCCTCTTTTGATACTTAAAATTTGAAAAATGACTTCATGAGCCAGAGAAGTTACTATTCCAGACAGTCCTTGACTTTCAAGCAGTGTGTCCATTTTCTAGTCCCCGACTTTCAAGCAGTGTGTCCAATTTCTAACTACTTTACTTTATCAACATGCTTGCCAATGCTCCTGTCGGGGCAGGGGGAAATAACAACCTCCAACGTGTAGCTCCCATCGGTCACCACAACGTGGGGGCTGTGACTGCTTCCTGAGAGCCAGTGACTGTCTAGGCCATGCCTATGCACTCAGAGGAGGCATTCCCAGAACGTGTGCCTACATTAGAGATAAAGCCCGATCTATAAGACAGTGTCTCGTGTGCTACAGGGGACACTTCCTTCTCTCATTTGTTTATGGGAGATTGTCATACCTCCTTGAGGAGAGGCTCTGTGTCTGGGTTGGAGGTCTCCGTGGTCGTGGAGGAGCTGTCGTCATCAGCCAAGGAGTCTTTCAGATCGTCTTCCTGTGGCTTTCCCTTTCCCTTTTTCTCCTTTTCCTCTTGCTTCTTAGGTGGTTTCACCTTGCGCTGAAGAGGTTTTCCTTTCCCTGGGGATAAAAATATATTACATGTTTATAAAAAATAAAAAAAATTATAAAAAAATAAAAAAAAATTAAAAAAAAATCAAAGTAAAGTAACTTTTTGATTTTTCAAATAGCTCAGAAAACACAGCCATTGCAACTTTCCTCCAAGAGGCTGGACTCTTTCATTAGCGAAGGTTTCTTTCTCTACTTTATTTCTTCTCTGATTAAAACTTTCCAAATCATGTTTGACTTTTTTGATGGGAATATTTGTAAAAGTCTATTTTATTCAGGCACAATTTATGTACAATAACATAAACCCATTTAAAGTGTACAGTTCAATGATTTTTGGCAAACTGAGTAGTTCTGACAAATCTATGTCTGTCTTAGAATATTTTTTGATATCTGAGGATGATGTGGCTTTGAAAAGTGACAGAAGTGAAAACCAGAGATCCTTTCCAATCTCTTTGGCGCTGGAAGCTTGAGAGTGACACAGGATGAACTGTCCTTGGTCATCACCCAAGGGATGCTAAGAGGCCTGGTGCCAGAGCCATGATGGCTGAGTCCAGATCTTGGCTCTCCCGAACCAGGTGTATGACCTTGGCTTCCCATCGGGGTTGTAATAAGGAATTGCATACAGCCCTCAAAACAGTGCCTGACACATAAACACCATGGAATGTTCTATATGGACAGAGTGAAACAGAGCTCTAGTGAGCTTAGTATTTTAAAAGATACGGATGCTCCCAAGACAAATGAGAAACCAACCCATAGCATATTTGAGTGCCTACTGCTTCCCAGGCAGCGCTCCATGTCCTGGGACTACAACAGCCCCAACGACATAACCCTTGCAGCTTCCGTTCCAGCTGAGTTAGACAACGGCAGAGAAACTGCCAGACTCCAAAACCTGTGGAATCACCTGCGTGGGCAGGCAGGCTAGAGCTGCAGAAGCTACATAAGCCACAGCCTCACCCATTGTTTACATGCCACTTGAAAATACATCCTTTTGATAATGGGGCTTAAACAAGTTATTTAAATCCTAATGTCTCCTGGCCACTGGTTAATTGTTGCCAGAAACTCCAACTCTGGCGTCTAGAACTGGGGTTGGCAAACGGTGGCCCTGGAAGGAATCTACCCTGCAGCCTGTTTTGTATGGCTTGTGAGGTGAGAATGATTTTTTCATTTTCAAGTGATCAAAAAAAAAAAAAAAGAAACAAAGAATATATGACAGAGATTGTATGTGGCATACCATGCCTCATGTATTTACTGTTTGGCCCTTTACAGGAAACCTTTGATGGGCCTGATCTAGAAAAAGAACAGGTAAAGGTCCGACTGGATTTTAGGAATGACATTTTGTCATTTTCTTTCACACTAATTCCAGGAGGTAATAAACTTGAAACTACAGCTAGGACATTAAGTCTCAAAAATTGAGAAGCTTTTGTTTTAGGAGAAGACTGAACAGTTGGTTTAATTACAACAGCTTCTGCTCCACCCTGACAGCCTGGAGCCCCTTTCTGCGATGGCAAACGGGAAGGAGCCTATGTGGCTCTGGCCCTCGGAGCCCCCCGATTTCTTAAATTCTGAGTTCAAGAGTTCATGCTGCGAGTACTTCAGACTTTCCCACATGCCTGAGATCGATACCCCATGCAATGAACAATTCTGTCATGCTTATGAACATTCTCTGGGTGAGAGGCACTATTTGTATAAATAACCAGTATTTACAATAACTCAAAACCTGCTTAATTAAATAGGAAAGCACTAGAAGTAAATTTTTTTTTAAACTGGCTCAAATTTTGAAGATACAGATACTTAAAGGAGAAAAAGAAACACTTAACAAACCAATAGTTAAGCCGAAAATTTGGGTTAAAAAAAGCTTATTTCATGAAAGATGCTTTTTATCTCCAGATCCCCATCTTTTCCAAATTTCTTAACGTCCTGCCCTTGGACTTCTTTTTAACTGTCAGTACCAGTGACCTCTAACACTCCTCATTCCTCAAGTTTGACTGAACACTGGACTATCCCTCTTTCCAACTCCTGCCAGACCTTTTCTGATACTGTGATTCTTTTGGCAACATTTTTTTGCCAGCTTCATCTTTGCTGGTGTTCCCTAAAGATCAGCCTTTGGAACTTCTCTTCCTCCTTTATATTCTCCCTGGGGGATGACTTTGACTTTAATCAATTTGACATAAGCAATTCAAATCTGAGATGCCCCAAACTGAATTAATCCTAAAAACTTCTTTTGGGTTCTCAGTCTGTAACAATCATTCTTAATCTGCTGTACCTTAGCCTAACTTAGGGAGCTTTTAACAAATATCAGTTTGTTTAGGCTCTACTCTGAGGTCCTGATGAAGCAGTTCTGTGTGGGACCTGGTGTGGGTAAGTATTTAAACTCCTTAACTGATTCTACTGTGTTAACTAGGCTGAGAATCATTAGTCACGGTCTCAACACAGTCACCACTATATCAATCCAACAGCCCAAGCTAGCAGCTACCTCACTGTCCTGGATGGTTTCTTTGGCTGCTTCTGTTTCCAATTTCAAATGTTGGTGGGAAGGGAAAGAGCATACTTTCATCAAAGGACTAATAAGAATTCAGACTGGATCAGCCTGATGACAGGCCTATGTGCCCTGCAAGGCTGTATGTATGGGGGGTGGTTCTCCTTCTTGCCACTTAGTGTGGGGCTTCTCAGGGAAGCTTATTCCCAAGGATCTCTTCTGTTCCTCAGGAACTGCTTCCCAGGGCTACGAATGGGCTCTAGGGAAAGACAGTCTAAAATGTTTTGCTAGGAGGAGACTGGGAAGTGGGAATCAGAAGTCAGAGGGAAACTGCCTTCTCAAAGATAAGTAATTTATTACCACGATACACAGGGGAGGACACAGGATATCCCATCTTAAGGGAACTATGCCTTAACCGGTGTATAATCTATATAAAAACTAACCCCTCTAAATAATGACAGTAAAACTGGAAGGAGAAGCAGCTGAGAAAAACGGGTTTCCAGCGGTGGCCAAGGGATACACCCAACATGAGTGACAGGCTCCTCAGGCTTCACCCCACCATCTGGATGAACAGTCCCCGAGGCTACTCACACTCTGCCTACTCCCACCATCACCAAGCAGACTCTTCTTGATTGAAGATGCTACCTGTCCTGCCCTGGGAAGCGTTTACCCCTTCGGTGATATTCCACATACAGTTTAAACACCTGAAGGGCAGCGATAAGCTTTACTGATCTCTCCATCCTCAGTGCCTTGCATGGTGTCCAGCACATAGTAATCACTCAGCCAGTGTCTGCCAAGCTGTACAAAACCAAGATGGTTTTGTGCTTTTGTAAACACTGAAATACGTCTATGGTGTGATCTGCTCGGGGGACTTGCCGCCCCTAGTCTGGAAGCTTATCCCATTTCACTCTTTCACGTTCACAACTAAGTATCAAGGACTGAATCCAAAGTCAGTCTTCACAGCAAACTGTGTGATTCCACATACAGAACATTCTTGAAATACCATATAGGAATGGAGATTAAAGGCTGCCAGGGGCTAAGGAAGGGATAGGAGTGGGAGGGAAGTGGGTGTGGCTAGAAAAGGACACACAGGGAAGGGATCCTTAAGATGATATAAATGTGCTATATCTTGGCTAGACAGGCATCAGTACAGAAATACCTCTAGATGTGGCCAGGTTCGGTTCCAGACCATGACAATAAAGTGAATCAAATTAATTTTGTGGTTTCCTAGTGCATATGGAAGTTATCTTTACACTATACTGCCATCTATTAAGTGTGCAATAGTATTATATCTAAAAAACCCAATGTACATACCTTATTACTAAAAAATGCTAACCATCATCTGAGCTTTCAGCGAGTTGCAATCACTGATCACAGATTACTAACCAAATTTAGTCATAATGAAAAAGGCTGCAATACTGCGAGGATCCCCAACATGTGACACAGAGACACGAAGTGAGCAAATGCTGCTGGAAAAGTGCCATGGACAGACTTGCTCTGTGTAGGACTGCCACAAACTGTAGGAAAACTCAGTTATCTGCGCAGGGCAACAAAGCCAGGCCCAGGGAGATACACATGCCTACTCACAGAAACGATCAG
This sequence comes from Mustela lutreola, assembly GCF_030435805.1. NCBI lineage: Eukaryota > Metazoa > Chordata > Mammalia > Carnivora > Mustelidae > Mustela > Mustela lutreola. Next base: position 70,529,030 of record NC_081298.1, read on the forward strand.
AATGAAACCGCTTCTTCATTGCTTTAAAGCCCAATTAAGTATATTTTTTCTAATAATTGAGTGGATACAAAACTTTATTGGCAAAAGCCGTTTGTCCCCATCAACAGGGTACCTCAGGACTGACCTGTGCATACAGGGCCATAAGGCAGGCTGCTAAACATTTGTGGCAGAGTACCATCTGCCTCTTACTGCTCTAGCATCCTGACTCAACAGAAAGTTCTAAGCCTCATCAAATAATCCAGCTATGAGCACTATATACGCACTGTAGTCACCACGAGTACTGTGCACATGGGTGAGGCTAAGCATACATCTGTGTGAAGAACATTCCCATGTTCTCTCCAATAAAGACAAATGCCCACTGTATTAATCAGTGTCCTCTGATGGAAGAGGGAACTCAGCGCCAGCGAAGGCTGTTTTTTTTTTTTTTTTTTTTTCAGATGTAGTCTCAGGCTTCCTCTTCCTGCACGAGAACTACAGAACAATGTTTTACTTTGGCCCTTGCTGCCAGGAACCACGCTGCTCAATTTAACACTCAATGGTAACAACACAGTTTTTCCTAGGTTTCTGAGGAGAGAGCACCATAATTAAAAACAAACAGATAAAACATCAAAAACTCCTTTTTGTCTTCACTGTTTTACCCAGGCTTTAATAATTTAAACCACCTCCAATTATTTTAAGGAGGCAAAGTATGAGTTATAAATTTAAAGAACACATCCTGGTCATTTACTTTTTGTCTTCACTAAGGAGCGAATAAATTTGTGATCAACTAGCCTGGCCAAGTTGCTTTGGCTATCTCTCTCCCACGTTAAGTCATTTCATTAACTTCAACCCAAAAGAATTTTTTCAGTAAAGTTTCAATTAGCAGCAAGTGGTTTCTCTGAATATGTGCTGTCCCTGGCAGCGACAGGCCCAAGGCAGGCCATGTAACAGGTGACCCCATGCTCTGGAGAAGCACTAATCCTGACAGGAATTTGTCTTCCTCCTCGTGTTTTCGCTGCTGAAATGGTCTAAATGAGGCCAATAAATAATACAGACCCACACACAATTTACTGGGGTCAGCACCAGGCATGCAAATTTATTTCCCCACATAATAACGTTATATAAGCATGTTAAACTAAAACATACAAAACATGCATATGAAAAAACTTCTTTAAGAGTTCTTAAAGCAAATAATGGTTTTCAAACTTATTCTGTCTGATTAAGTTTTGTGCACAGACTGTGAAGATACTAGTTTGGCTCAATTCAAGTTAGAAAAGAAGTTCTTATTAAATGAAATAATTTTACTTCTAAGCCGGGGAAGGAATTCATGAATTTGTATGAACGTGTGTACTCCTTTTGTTCTAGCTTTTCTGGTACCTTTATAAGGTTGTATATACCAACTGTGGTGCCTAAACAGAACCAATAAATAAGATACCCAAGACCTTATTCCTGTACCACCAAAAACATTACAGTACACAGAATTCAATTATGTAGGGTTTTCATAAAATTATTATACTCAACTCATTTTGGATTTATCACAGATATTCAAAAGCACACTGAACTACAATTTAATGTTGGGAGAGGACAGCTTCTGTTCTGTCTGGGTATTTCTGTCCATTCCCTTTAAGGGCAACTCCCTGTCTACCCAAAAACCACTAGAGGGACCTCCTAGAGGCCCACCTCCCAAGGACATTCACTGGTTACGTTCACTAGTGGGTTAACACAGGTTATCCCAATCACCAGTGGACCTTGTTGAATGCAGAGTATGACTGAGCACTCTGGGTTGGGGCCCACGATTCTACATCTCTTAAGGCCCTGGACCACAACTTTCAGTAGCAAATACTACCAACACTGCTCCCCTTGCGCTGATACTAGTCCTTCTCTCTGCTTGCTCGGGTCCACTTCTCTGCTCCTATTGGGCAAATCACGTTAGATTTACTCCGAGGACTGGTTACCTTTGCCTGTGGGACAATATGCAGTAGTAGAGGAGGGACTGGAAAGTTTATCAACCAAGCTTCAGGCTTTACCTATACTTGGCAGATGCCCTGCTTTGGGAGGCAGGTGAGTTTTTATAATTTTAGCTCTGAATCTAGTCTGTTTCCTTGGAGAAGGCCAGGAAGGCAGATCAGATAAACGCGCGCAGAACCCTCTATGTCTGTGACAACTGCACACACACTACATTCCTACACTGGCCTCACCAGTGTACCCTGCATGTCTCCAGTCCTCACTGAGGAGACTGACACCAGCCTCACGGACTTCTCTCAACCTATCACCTGGGCTCCAGGCCTCGTATGGGTCAGGTCAGTCATCTCTCCTCAGGACCTCTGAAATCCAAAAAGCTCTTGAGTTTCTCTCCCTAACACATTCAGAAACAGAACTTAAGGACTAAACTCTTAGTGCTGAACTGAAGTTAGACTTATGAATCACATGGTACATGTACTGTGTGCCTTTCTAGAATCTCAATTCCCAAACACGTGAGGCTTCCAGAGGGTTTTGTAAGGCTCTGTGGCCTCACTGTAGCTAATGGGCTTTACTTCTACATCCCATTGCCAAGGCTGCACCTAAGAACCTGTTACCGCCCAGAACTGCGTTTCCTTGAAGCCTACAGTCTCAGGTTTCACTTGCAGACCACAGTCTCCCGTCATTCCCTTGCTTCCACCATCTCTGCAGTTGGACATGTCGGATCTCCCATTCCTTGACTGTCCATGTTGTCCCCGTTTGTAGGGCTCCTTCCAGCCTCAGCTGGGTCCCAATGTTACCTGCGGGGCTGCTCTGCACATCCAGCTCTCATGTCCCATGGACTCCCAGTCCACAGAAATGTGAGCTCTAGAAATGAGCACCACCACTCTCAAGTGTTTCCTGTTTTTGCTCTCCCACTGGGCCCCTCAGTCCCAGCAACTGTGACTTCAGCTCAAACAGAAGCTCCTTGGACTCCCTGTACCGCTTCTGCATCTCTACCCACTCATCTACATCCACACAACTGTGGAATGAGTGTCTCATCTTCTGTAATCTACTGAACTGGGGCCAGCCCACCCACCTCCTTGGGCACTTGCTTCTCTTCTTTTTGGAGGTGGCAGGACAGTGTAGTTACAAGCTGAGGGCTTACAATTGGGCCTGGTCATGGTCTCCCATAATGCCTGTTGCAACCTTTCTTTCTGGACTGAGTTTCTAACTGGAGACACAGGGTCACAGCAATGCCAGCCACCAGGGTGCAGGAGGCATGTGCAGTCAGGCCTGGAACGTTAATTAAGTGTTGACCAACATCATTGCTCTCAGTTCTACTGCCTTTTTGTCCTTCACTCACAGATATTTCCAAATGCCATGCTCTCCATTTTTTTTCATTAAAAAGACGACCACACAGTATTTTCATGCCAGGGCACCTGGGTGGCTGATTTGATTAAGTGTCTGCCTTAGGTCCAGATCATGATCTCTGGGTCTGAGACTGAGCCCTGCATTGGGCTTCCTGCTCAGCGGAGAGTCTGCTTCTCTCTCTCTCTCTCTCTCTCCCCCTCTGCCCTTCCCCACTACTTGTTCTCTCTCAAATAAATAAATAAAATCTATTAAAAAGAAATTCATTCCCCTGCATCTTTTTTTTTCTTTTTTTTGTTAAAAGTTAAATATGGAAACTACAGATTAAAGAATAAATGCTCCCTTTCACTTACTTGCCCCCAACGCATACCCTAAGAAGTGGCCACTGTTAAGTCTGATGTGAACAGTACTCTCTACACCACAGTAACCAGGTTTCTCGTCCTATCACTTCACAGCAACTATCCTGCCAAGGTCAAGTAATGTCCTAGCTGCCAGACTCTGTGCAGCTCTGCTCTACCTTTATTTCTTCTGGCCTTGCTGGGATAGGGCGACTACATCTTCTGCCTGCTTTGTTACCCTGTCTGTGACCTTCTCCTTGCTGGCCCTGCCCTTGGCATTCTTTCCTTAGCCCCGTTTGTCCCATTTCTCACCCTTAAGATCAGTGCTGCGGTGTTCCACAGCTCCCTTCAACTCAGCAGGCTGAAGACCATGAGCGCCATCTCCTGCCTAATAACAGTCCCAGCAGAAGCTACGTCCCATGATGTAAGTAGCAGCTATCTCATCCACTTTAAAGGTAACAAATGGGGGCTCAGAGAAGTAAACGTCAGTCACACAGTTAGTAAGGAGCAGAGCCATGATTTAATCTGGGCCTGCCTCATGACCGTGTGCCACTCTGTGTCTCCCTACCCTAGATAAAGCTTTCCCTCATGCAACCATAGCCAGAAATAAGCACAGCTGCAGACGGCACCGTTTCTTCAGCTAATGCGGATACTGACATGTGACGGCAGAGCTTCCTTAGGTTTTAACCTTCAATCCAGCAATGGCCTCCATCCAGTGCCAAGGATTCTGTATTGCAGAGGAAGAAACCACACAAGTGTAGAGTCTGACGACTGTGCAGCTATATGAGGCCCTGCACAGGCCGCTTGTGAATAGAGGGCATTTCTGGGTGCCATCTTCCACGAGGAGCAGTGACAGGAGGAATGACTAGGGAAATGGCTTGATGGCCTACAATCTAGGTAAAACCTAGGGAGAGCTATTTATTTGAAGAGGAGTCACTTTGAACAGTCCAAAGGCTAGAAATTTTTTTTTTTTTTTTTAAAGATTTTATTTACTTGACAGAGAGACAGCAAGAGAGGGGATGCAAGCAGGGGGAGTGTGAGAAGGAGAAACAGACTTCCCACTGAGCAGGGAGCCCGATGTGGGGCTCGATCCTAGGACCCTGAGATCAAGACCTGAGCCAAAGGCATATGCTGTAATGACTGAGCCACTCAGTTGCCCCAAAAGCTGGAAATCTCATAAGCTCATTATAAGGTAGACTTTTTGTCTGAGATACTGGGGAGGGACAGAGGGGAACAGGGTGATTCTGAAACCAGAAGGTTCATATTTAATGTGAACATGATGAAGACTTGCAGGGGCTTGGGGTAAGCTTTAGAGAGCTTATAAAGGTTCTGCCCAGCTAAAAGCCTATGGTTTTATGACACACCACGGTTTTACAACCTGGAGATCAATGCCCACTTTTATAAGTTCTTCTAAAAGGCCAGTTTTCCACATGTATGCTACATTTCAATAAAAATACTTGCTAAAAAAAAATTAAAGGTTTTGTTTCCTTCCTTCTTTCCAAACAGCAGCAGTGGGAAGGATAACAAATATGATGTGATATGATGCCTGGAATCACTGTGTCCTCGTGGGCTCAAGAATCACTAACGATGTGGAGGTACACGTACTCCATCTCCAAAATACCTTTTAATAGGTCGATTCTAGGACCACTGTGACCATTAAAATCATTTTTTTTAGATTTATTTATTTATTTATTTGACAGACAGAGATCACAAGTAGGCAGAAAGGCAGACAGAGAGAGAGGAAGGGAAGCAGGTTCCCTGCTGAGGAGAGAGCCCGACATGGGGCTCGATCCCAGGACCCTGAGATCATGACCCGAGCCAAATGCAGTGGCTTAACCCACTGAGCCACCCAAGCGCCTATAAAATCATTTTTTAGTTTTAATATTTATGTTCTTACACTGTTGGTGGGAATGCAAGTTGGTGCAGCCTCTTTGGAGAACAGTGTGGAGATTCCTCAAGAAATTAAAAATAGAGCTTCCCTATGACCCTGCAATTGCACTCCTGGGTATTTACCCCAAGGATACAGATGTTGTGAAAAGAAGGGCCATCTGTACCCCAATGTTTATAGCAGCAATGGCCACGGTCGCCAAACTATGGAAAGAACCAAGATGCCCTTCAACGGACGAATGGATAAGGAGGATGTGGTCAATATACACTATGGAGTATTGTGCCTCCATCAGAAAGGACGAATACCCAACTTTTGTAGCAACATGGATGGGACTGGAAGAGATTATGCTGAGTGAAATAAGTCAAGCAGAGAGAGTCAATTATCAAATGGTTTCACTTATTTGTGGAGCATAACAAATATCATGGAGGACAAGGGGTGTTAGAGAGAAGGGAGTTGGGGTAGATTGGAAGAGGAGGTGAATCACAAGAGACTATGGACTCTGAAAAACAATCTGAGGGGTTTGAAGTGGTAGGGGGGTGGGAGGTTGGGGTACCAGGTGGTGGGTATTATAGAGGGCACGGATTGCATGGGCACTGGGTGTGGTGAAAAAATAATGAATACTGTTTTTCTGAAAATAAATTGGAAAAAAAAATTTATGTTCCAGATGGATGACCATGAAAGTAAAAATGGACCCATCACATTGATGTTAGCAGACTATCTTAGACATAGGTAGTGAGGTATTCAGTTTGACTGCCTAATTCCTTCTGGTAAGAAATGATTATATATGTTTATTTTATTCATGCCTCAATATTGAAAAAACTCATTATGTAACTTGATCTAATAAAAAGAACTTTAAGGATTCATTTCCTGTTACTATGAAAATTACCCTAAAATAAGTAAGCTCTACTAATAATGAGTTAGCAAAAAATACATTTCTCTGGAAAAAGTTAAATAATATTTGAGACATTTTACTACTCTGCAAATCCAAACACATGTAATTCTAAGAGGATTCTACGTAACTAGTCTTCATATCCAAGAATAGGAAATTCTCTAATAAAAGTCCTGGACTCTGGGATATTGGGTTTCTCCTGGTCTCTCATGACAGCCAAGCTCCCTGTTTCCCTGTGTAAATGAAAGGCAAAAGCCCTCCCTGGTACACTGGTACACCAGTGAGGGAGGTCCTGAAATAGGCTTGGAATCAGGTGTACTGGCAGAGCTGCCATGGGAGAGAGAGGAAGATGCAAAAGCTTGGGCTGTAAAGGGATTAAACTGAAATAGAGCTACAGGCTGTTATTGGTTTTTATATTTTGATTTTGGAAGTTACCAAATAGCTTACCTCTGTTTATGTGTTGATAGGTCACGTCTAAGATCCTAGTGCACCCCTGCCTCCTGGTGTTTATGCTCTGTGGAATTCTCTCTCCTGGAGTATGGGCGGGACCACATTTCTGAGTAGCAGACCACTGCCAAAGTCATGTGACGTCACTTCTAAGATTAGGTCGTAAAGGACTGTGACTTCTGTCCTGCTAGCTTCTCTCTCTTGCCTTCTAAACTTCCTTGCTCTGGTGAAGCCAACTGCTTTAAAGTGCCACATGGAGAGGGCTCATGAGGGTGGGGGCCACAGCCATCAAGGAACTGAGATCCTCTGTCCAACAGTGTATGAAGAACTGAATCCTGCCATCAACCGCCTAAGTGAGCTGAGAAGCAGATTCACCTTCAGCTGAACCTTAAGATGACTTCAGCCCCAGGCAACACCTTGACTGCAGTCTTGCGAGCCAGAGAACCCAGCTAAGCTGCACCCAGATGCCTGACCCACAGCAACTCTGGGATAGTAAATGTGGGCATTCTAAGTGACCATGAAAGTAAAAATGGGGTCAAGTTTTGGGGTCATTTGTTACTGAGAAATAGGTAACTAATGCAGTATACAGAACTCCAGAGCAGGGATCAGCAAACTTTTTCTGTAAAGAGATAGATAGTAAATACTTTTCAGGTTTGTGGACCTCATGGTCTCTTGCAGTTACTCAACTTTGTTGTTGTAGCATGAAAGCAGCCATAGACAATATGGAAATGAATAAGCATGGCTATGTTCCAATAAATCTTTATTTATAAAAACAGGCGGTGATTTGGCCCCCTGGCTGTAGTTCGTTGGCCAATCCCTGCTCTAAAGTACAGATTCTGTGGAAATATTATTATTATCATTTTTAAAAGATTTTATCTATCTATTTGAAAGAGACAGCGAGACAGAGAGAGCATGAGCAGGGGAGAGAGGCAGATGGAGAGGGAGAGGCAGACATCCCCGCTGAGCAGGGGAAGGTGAGGGGCTCCTTCCCAGGACCGTGGGATCATCACCTGAGCTGAAGGCAGATGCTTAACTGACTGAGCCACCCAGGTGCCCTGGAAATATTCTTTCTGAGTTAAAATGCATGGTCTCCATTTTTACCACTGTATTAAAAATCAGTTTAACAACTAAAAAAAAAAAAGCACAACCTGTCACAGCACAACAATTACAGACAGCTGAACATGGAAACAGATGTTCAGGAAATTTCTAAATTTGGTAAATAACCTAAGAAATTCAAATATTTTTTATGATAAGTGGATACTTCTCTATCTGCATCAGATATGGAAACGTTGGAAGTCCAAACTGGAGGTAAATTAGAGCCAGAAGAACACTTACTACATCAGCTGTTTATATCACAACTACAATCACAATAGCCCCTTAATCACACACCCACTTTCCCCTCATATGTCATGCTTTTCTGCCAGTGAGAACCAACGATTACCTTTGCTTTTGGACAATGGTGATGGCGGCTGCTCTGTAAACACTTCTAGGGGTGGGGAATCGTGGTGGTCGAAGTCTTTGTCCATGGCTTCTATGAGACTGGTGATGTCTGAGTCCTCTGAGCTGTGCCTTGTACTGCTGGCACGTTCTGGGTGGGCAGGGTGTGAGAGGGGGGCAGGGGACAGCCTGTCCAGCTGCGGCTCCTGGTGCTGAGGCACTGGTGGTGGTGGTGGAGGTGGAGAGTGCTGCTCCAGCGGGCTGTGGACATGGTGCTGACTACTGTGCTGGCTCTGTTTGGCTCCTTTGGACTTTCTGCCTGCTGTGTGACCTTGGGCCACTGCACTAGAATCTAAGACAAGGGCGCTTGCTTTGCTAGCAGCTTGTGCAGAAGTCCTGCTAGAGGTACTTGAGCTGTTTTTTGCTCTGACGTTTTCCACGTCAGCTGAGTTTCTATTGCTGTGACTGCTGTGTGGGTGCACTGGTGGGCCACTCTGCTTGTGACTCCCTCCACTGGTCCGGGATGACGAGCCGCCTGCTCCACAGAATCCCCTACTGTGACCGGGGTCACAGCTGAGTGTGTTCAAGCTGAAAAAAGGACCAACTGCAGATCAGTAAATAGCAACTTACAAAACCTAAGATTAAAAAAATGTTACCTCCTCAGGACAGCCACAAGAGAAATATAAATTAAGGGAAAAAAAATCCAGCAAGAAATAGGGATGCTTTCCACAATTTTATAGGATCTGTTCTCTCTGAAAATTTAGCAATCAAGTCAGTGATCTAAGAATATTTTAATCCTCACTAACATAATAATAAAAACATGGGGTTTGCTGTGAGTTCTTAGTAGAGAAGAGAGCTATACACAAGAGATTATGAAGTTATTAAGAATTAAGATTTCTTCCCCCCTGAGCAAAGACAAAAAGAAAAACTTATTTTTTCTTTTAATTATATCAGCCACATCTATGTGTACTAGCGAATTTATTTCCAGCATGTGAACATACTTTCCTTCAGATGAAATACCAACGATTCTCCTGAGATCAAATGGTCTGCCCACATCAAAGGGTGGGTTCGAGGCCTCAAAGGACAGTCGCCTTCGAAATGGCTCCCAAATTCCTTGAGCTTCTAAATAGGCTGTTCCAATTACCAAGAGAAACAGTGCACTGTAGGGGCAAAGAACGTGGAGAGTTGGGATTCACTTGTTATTCTAAGGGTAACAAAATTTTATATTAAAGGCAGAGTATCTTGGTACAGTACAACTGGATGTAAAAAGCAGAGATGCCTGAAACAATTTTTACTGGACTAGACAAAAACGAAGTGTCATGAATAAAAGTCTGCAGGCTCCTTTTTATAGAATGCCAGCTTACATGGAGGCTTATAGAGAAGAAATAATTATTTGTATCAGAACAGATACTTGGAGGTTACTTTTCCTTTTACAAAGAAGCTTTTGCCTTGCGCTTTTAACCTTCTAGGCCAATTCTTTTCCCTTAAAGGATGTGTGGGGTAACTATGTAAATTTAGAGGCAAGTGTATCAGATTCTCTAAACCCATAAATATACTGAAAAAAAGATAAGGTTGCTGAGGATTTAAAAAATATTTCTCATGTTTTGTGTTGCTTAGGTCTGCTTAAAAAAATACTATATAATGTTGAATAAATTGCCTATGCCCAAATCAAGTAACTTTACCTGGCAAATTATGAGTGTTTTTTTTCCTTTAAGAAATTAACATGTACTTAATTTCTATAAGAAATTTTAAAGGTAGAAGACTTTTGCTTATTGTATATGCTACTCAATCGGGGTTCAGTTCTGACTGTTCCCACTAGTAGATGTGGTTTGATCAAGGCAAAAAGGTCTGTTCTGTTTGCTGACATAGTCCTAGCACTCAGAACAGTGACTGGTACACAGTGGGCATGCCAGCAATAGTGTCAAGTGATGCCTGAATACCAACCTCAAAAGAAGACACAAGTACCTCATTATTCCTGAGATGATGATGTACAGAGCCAGCTCCCAGTTGGGTCTGGGCAGGGCTTCTGCACAGGTTGCTAACATATGGTATGGAAGGGATGCATTCAATACAAATACAAATTCAGAGCCACTGGTTGTTATAAACTTCAGTTCACGGATAACTCTAGAAGCTGTGAAATCAGGAGTAAACCTAAAACAGAATAGCAGCAGTTAGACTAGTTTTAAAAATACACCACAGCAGGTTACATCTAATACCAGTCCCACACACCTTTGGATCCTAATGGGGAATTTTAGAGTTTGGTATGTCTATTCAACTTTTAAGACTTCATTTTAAGGTTTCATTTTAATACCGAGAAAGCATTATTCTAAGAGGTTAATAACAAAAACTGCATGAAAAAAATAATGAGCTTAATTATTAATTCAGGAAGTGCTCTCTGAGCTTCTCTCCTTTCCTCTTTTCTCCTTTATCTGAATCCACTCTTTTTTCTCAGGATATATTCCTAACATATCCTGAGAGATAAAGCTGAATATATACACACAGAACCTGAGAGATAAAATAAAAAAAAAAAAAACAAACACACAGAACAAAAAAACCATCTTAGCCCTGGTGATCTTCTCTTCATCTCTTGCAGTACTGATTTCTGCCCTAATTATTTTACTTTTATCTTTTGCTAACTGTATGCTCTCCAACCAGATGGTCGGCACCATGAGGAGAGGCGTCGTCTTCTCCACTGTGTCGTTAGGTACCAAGCACTATGCCGTACATGAGTACTATCATTCCGTACTGAGTGACTACCCATTGAAGATCATGAAAGTATCACTCAGTTAAGGGGACAGAGGTTACATTTTATTACACAAACTCTATAATCTAACAAGTTACCAATTAACTGTCAAATAGGCTGCAGCTATTCCCAATACAGGCATTAACAATGTCTTCTGACCAGAACATTACGCACTCCTCCATTGTACAACATGGAAAAACTGCATGTGTGCAATGCAGGGACCTCTCTGTTACTGAGACTGAATTTAGAATCAATTTCCTACTAAAACCTTATGCTTTAACACAGCCCTGGAAATAATTGTGAAACCAGTTTCTAAGATTATCTGATCCACTTTGGATATATAGGAAGTTTCACAAACAATGATACAAAGAAATAACTAAAGATGAAGGGGAAACAAATCAAATGAGTACATTTGTGGATAAAGACTTTTTTTGTGAGTATGAAAACGTATCTTTGCACAGTCTGAACAACTGTACTATTTGAGGGTGATGGGAAGCCAGTAATTCGTTACATCTCCCAAGATAATACTTACAATATGATTATGTCTTTAGAGGCGTTGGCACTTAGTGCAAACTCTTGACAATTAACAACTTTAAAGCCGTATCCCTCACACGAGTACCCACTGACTTCAATGGTTTCTATGTGAATAGGAAGTTGCCCTGTATTCTCTACTTTAAATGTTCTTTTCAATGTGAAATTTGGTTCTCTTAGTTTCAAACCTAAAGGAAGGAATGTCAAGAGTATAAAATCTTGTTAGCAGGTGCTGCAGGTCCAAATGATCACATTCACCATAAATGTATGCCAAACATTATGTATGCCAATGTATGCCAAACTCCTGATGCTGAAGAGATTAGCTGGTACCCAGACTTCATCAGGAAGTACTATTCCACTTTATTGTACCATTTGAGATAGCAAAAGTTTAATTATGCTTTATTTTTCATACTCAGGGTAAATCATCTAAGACATGCAATGGAAATTGAACTTTTAAATATTTGAAGATTCAAATCAACCCTGAAAACAAGTCAGGGTATTTCATTAAAAATCTTAAGTATTCATCACTAATATACACACATGAACGTAGAGAAATACTGTTTGTTTTGGGGAAATTATTTATTTTTGGAAACGAACACTGAAAGTTGTGCCACTGAAACTGTTAGGAATACTTACTATCTGTACAATCTTTCAACAATGCTTCTGTGATTTTAAAGCGTAAGGAACTCCCTAGACCTGGAAGTTTGCCTGCCACCCTCAAGTTCTCAGTTGTTCCTTGTCCTTGGACCATCACAGCATCCACCACTGTCAGATTATTTCTGTGCAAGAAATACAGAATTTTCTCCCATTAAAATTTGCATTAATAAATTATAAATTTATATAAATTATAGATAATTGATCTATAACTCTTATTTTTTTAATAAACCATGTAAAAATGAATATACTAAACTTTAGAATGAAATATTTACACTTCAAGAATTTAAAAATCTTTACACAGAGAGAAGCAAGAGTTTTTCATTTTTAAGAGTCACACATGGTATAGTAAGAACACTATTCAGGTTTTCAAGTTCTAAATATAATCACAGAGGTACATTTCATCAAGTGTGATATGTTGTGTGCATGTTTTGGACAAAGTGAATACCCTATTTATTTTTAATTTATTTTTAAAAATACCTGAGAGAGAGAGAGACCATGGGGGTGAGGGTCAGTGGGAGAAACAGACTCTCTGCTGAGCATGGAGCCTGATGTGGGACTCGATCCTGGGACTCCAGGATCATGACCTGAGTCGAAGGCAGTTGCTTAACCAGCTGAGCCACCCAGGCACCCGTGAATACCCTATTTAATAAATTAGACGCAAGTAAGGACTTCTGAGTAAGTACTAAAAATCAACGCACACTTAAATCAGAGAACATACCTGATTATGATTAGTGAAGAAACAGTTCTATTGTGAATTGGAGTAAACTTTACTTTCACAGATTTCTTTTCTCCAGGTTTTAAAATTAGGTTTAAAATTGAATGTCGAGAGAGGCCTTCTGTAAATCCTGTTGAACTCTGCAGTGGATGAGCCTTAAATCATTGGGTAAAACAAGAGAAGTCACTACTATATTCTCTGGAAAGAAGTTTTTTTCTTTACCCCATCCACAGCCCAGTACTACTTTCTTGAACTGATTAAACATGTGAACAATTTTACCCCTCATGATTCAGATACTGTTTAGCCTGCAGAGAGAAGTAGCAACCAGTGATGGCCCTTCTCATTGTGCTTTAAGTCACCAAAAGGACTTTGAACCCCTGTCACAAAGTCCCTATATTTGTACTAGGCATTTGTTTTTGTATACATATCTTTTTAAGACTAAAAAATTCTGAAATGTAATACACATATATGAAAAGGGCATAAACCTAAGAAGCAAAGCTCAAAATTTTAGCACAAAGCTAAGAGCTGTGCAACCAGCACCCTAAAGTCCTATGTTGCCATTCCTACTTTCATCTAATCTTCCTGTTCCTTCTCCTTCTGATGGGTATCAGCTGAAGAGTCTTCAGGGTATATCAGATTTTTTTTTATTTGTAAAAATATTTCCAACTCATATCCATCTATCTTTGAATATTATTTTGAAAGCTCAGCACATAATTACTGTTTAACATTTGACTGACTGAAAGTTAAATAATAGCTTAGTTTAATAATCAAAAGATGGCTTATTGATAGCCAGTTACAGATAAGATTTAAAATATACTTTTTATTAAAAATATGATAGTTCATACTTAAGGATACGCTGTTCTAATTTTTAAGCAACATTAAGTTTAAGCTTTTTTGGTGGGGCGGGGGAAGGGTTGGAAACTCCTGGCTACAAATGTCCACGGTTCTTCAAGGCTCTGCTAATATGTGGAAGGGGAGTGAGGTTTGCATGACTTTCTCCTCCACTTGGCATAGTTAGGTTTAAAACCTATATATCTATCTTCTTGTGTTGGCATGATTCTACAAACATAACTTACAGTCAATAGACTTAATGAAGCTGCCTACTGAAGCATAACATTGTCTACCCTTTGAGAGACAAACTGAATTAGTTGCTTTTCTCATGGAAGACCATTTATAGTTGAAAGAATGACTGACAGTCTGTGGTTGTTCAGACTTGGGTATTTGGTAGAGATTTTCGCAAAAATGAAGTCCATCTGTCCAATTAAGGAAAAACAACTGAAGTATTTGTTGCCCATGATAAAATTTGAGTGAGAAAATTCAGAATTTTGGAAAACGTGCATCTACCCCTGTGAACTTCACAGTTTTCCGATAGTTAAGGAATTCCTTGATGAGATTGGTAATTATATAAATGAATATGATTTTTTTTGGATTTTGTAGAGTGAATCATGTCAACATTTGGAAGCTCTGCCTCTCAGTGAATCAGTATTTTCTGAATAACTGATGCATGCTGTTAGAATTAATTAAAAAGGCAGTTAAGATACTCTTTTTTTTTAAACTATGTATCTGTGCCAGGTCATGTCAGATATCTGTCATATACTTCAATCAAAACAATACAGCAGGGCGCCTGGGTGGCTCAGTGGATTAAGCCGCTGCCTTCGGCTCAGGTCATGATCTCAGGGTCCTGGGATCAAGTCCCGCATCGGGCTCTCTGCTTGGCAGGGAGCCTGCTTCCCTCTCTCTCTCTCTCTCTGCCTGCCTCTCCATCTACTTGTGATTTCACTCTGTCAAATAAATAAATAAATCTTAAAAACAAAACAAAACAAAACAAAACAACAAAAAAAAACAATACAGCATGAGAGACTAAATGCAGAAGCAGTGGGGCTCTATTTGTGTATTAGGTCTGAGAGCCATTAAAAGAGATCTGTAAAAATGTAAAACAATCTGCTCTTCTTGCAAAAAGTCTTTTTGGGAAAATACAGCTATTTTTAATTTTTATGTTACCTGTGTTAAATGGAATGAGTTTATTCTTATTTTAAATGAATTAAATATTTTAAAGATCTTTCACAGTTTTTTCCCAGTTTTGAGATATAACTGACATACATCACTGTATAAGTTTAAGACACAGGGGTCTCATTTACATATACTGTAAAATGATTATTGCAATGGGCTCAGCCAGCATCCACCTTCTTATACAGACATAGTAAAAAGAAAAAAATGAAAAAAAGAATAAAAGAGCTTTCTCCCTGTGATGAAAACTCTTCGGATCACTCTCTTAACAACTATCTACTATATACAGCAGTGTTGGCTCTAGTCAACATGTTGTAATCACACATCACATCCCTAGTACTTCCTCGTCCTGTACTTGGAAGTTTATACCTTTTAACCACTTCTCTCCCAATTCCCTCTCCCCTCATCCCTCTACCTCTGGTAACCACAAGTCTGATCTCTTTTTCTAGGAGTCTGATTTTTTTCCCTTTTTTTAAGATTCCACATGTAAGTGAGATACAGTACCGCCTTGCTCTGACTTATTTTACTTGGCATAATACCTTCAAAGTCCATACATGTTGCCACAAAATGGTAGGATTTCCCTGTTTGGTTTTTTTTTTTTTTGGCTGAATAATATTCCATGTATAAATTTATATACCATAAGTTCATTATCTATTCACTCACCAATGGACACTTAAGATTGTTGCCTTGGCTATTACAGATAATACTGCAGTGAGCATGGGGGTGCGGATATCTTTCTGAGTTAGTGTTTTTGTTTCCTTTGCACATATTCCCAGAAGTGGAATTGCTGGCTCATTTGGTAGTTCTATTTTAAATTTTTTGAGGATCCTCTATGCTGTTTTCCATAGTGGTTGTACCAATTTACATTCCTACTCTTCTTTCCACATCCACACCAGCATTTGTTATATCCAGTCTTTTTGATAATAGCTATTTTAACAGGTGTGAGATGATATCTTATAGTGGTTTTAACTTGCATTTCCCTAATGACTGTGATGTTGAGCACGTTTTCATATACTTTTTGGCCTTTTGCAGAAAAGATCTCTCAGTTTTAATTTTTAATATGGTAAATACTGAGAGATGTGACCCACATGAACAAAAAAACCTCTTGGGAGTCATGAATAATTTAATACTGTAAAGGAGGCCAAATACTTTGAAAACCATGGGTTTTATAACCACTAGAGAGGACGGTGATAGAATTCATCCTAACCTTATTCTAAGATCTAGTATTTCATATTTAGAATAAATTTGTGAGATCTAGAATATTCTTACACATCTTCCTACCTTTCACAGTGCCTACATTTCAGTGTTTTATACCCTGTAAGTAACACTAAAGAACTTGTGTTTGATAAGAAAAAAAGGTAAATATTAGCTCATTTACTTATGTATATTTCGTCCCTTATAAAAGCAGGGCAAAAGAAATCTCTGATTATTGAGCTTTCTAATTATTTGGAATCTAGATAACCTTGAGCTTATTAGGTTGTCATTTTATGCATTTTATGCATGGAAAAAACTGACCACAAAAAGATTCCAAGAGAAAGGTACGAGACTAGAATATATGTCTACATTCCAGCCTGGTGTTCTATTATTTGGCAGAAAAAAGATACATTGAAATTTACTTTCTTACACAAAATTGACTTTAAGACAGTATAAAAAAAACTACTATTCTACAAAGATTTAGCTTACACATGCCTTATAGACTAAAACATGAAACTATGGGAAAGAACACAAGTATTTCAAGAACTATAGGATATCTGGTTTGACAGGCTCATTAGGGACACTGACTACGTGGCATGACAGTATGGGGGAGGGCTCTGGGATCTGAGAGAACCAGACTTTAATTTCGCCCTGCCAGTTATTTCATACCTGCTAGGTATGAACTTGGGGCAAGTTCCTTCCTTTTCCTGAGCTTTATTTTTCCCCAGCAACAGAACAAGGAAATCTTTACCTTTGGGGGTAGTTAGTAATTGCTCAGCCTGGCTGCCTGTAATTCACAAATGTGAATGTACCTGCTATAATGCTGACACAGACGAGATGCTCATGCAATTCTGGGAAGCATTCTTCAAGATGGGTCCCCAATCCTGAAAACCTTCCTACTGCTTTTCTTTCCTGGCCTACTTAGCCACAGATTGACTTATCTAGTCAACATTCAGCATAGTCTTCCTACGCACCAAGGAACCATTTGAAGGACTTCCCATGAGTTTGTTTAATCCGTTCAACAACTATGAGTCTGGCATTAATGGAGCTTACAATTTTATTTGGAAGTATCCAAAATAAAAATTTAAATGACCAAGCTCAATATTTTGAAGCTTAATAAAAATAAATTATGTTAGTATATACCTCATTTAGATACTCTCAGGGTTTCTGGTAGCCAATATTGTAAACCTTCATGGACTCAAGGAGTAATGCCTGCAAACTGGAATCTTCTACCCAGTGTGCCTCATGTTGATCTAAATCCCATCTATTCCTCCTGGGTTTTTTTTTTTTTTTGCCTCTAATTATTGGACTGCTCTGACTTCTTCAGTAACTTCCCCTTCAGCCAAATTTAAGGATAGTCAGTAGGTTTCCTCCATGTTTGCACTTATCATATCATAGAGTTATTTCTCAGGAATAGTATGAAGTTTGCATACTTACACTGTTTCTGAAGACTTGGAACTCTAGCGTTCTTAAATCTACCTTTGCCACCTTACTCAAGTTAAACCTAAAATAAAAAGGTATATGTATTTCTTCATAAACAGCATCATAATTAATGGGTAATTAGAGTAATTATCAAGTCTGTACTTTATTTGCAAATTACCTTTTGGCAGATTCTGAGGTCAGTATTACCAGATTAATAGCCTTCCAAAAATTAAAGGCCACAATTTATAGTTAATCTTTTGTTCAGTTTTTAAAACTAAGATATTTAAAAGGTTCCACTTGCTTTCTCTTTATGATCTTTCACTTTTTAATATTTTTTTAGAAAGGAGTTCAACATTACTTTTTCTTGTCTTAAACTGAAAACTCTTCTAGATATTTAACATATTATGAATAGCTCTTTCCAGAACCCCCTCTCAATTTTAATTACGGATTTAGAATTTCTCTAAGTCAAATCTCTAACTGTATAAGCTGCGATAGAGTTCTAAATGTGTAAAATAATAATTCAATGCTAATATAGAACATTTTGATTAATTAAAGCAGAGCTTACCTTGATATTAACTTATCTACAAAGACTGAAGGATTGGAATATAAAGCCAAAGGAATAAATTGAATATAGACAGGAACATCTGCAGGATTTTCCAAAGTAATCTCTTCTTCCTTAAACAAAGTAACAAAACAGTAAATGAAATGTTTCCATAGTTAAAAGTAAGAGTAGATACTTAACAATCCTGTTACGAATTTCCAAAAACCAATGTCACTCTGAATACTTACGGAGGAGCAGTTTGTATTAGTAAGTGGAAATTTCAAGTGCCGGGGTGAGCTAATTATAGAAGGCCAGGAGAGCTCAGCAGTGATTTTTGATAATATATTTTTTTGAAGGTCTGTATTTACTTCAAATAAAGCACTCAGTCTAGAAAAAAAAAATTGTTAGTTACTATATCAAAATGAAGTATCTGAGTTTTCTGAATATAAGAAATCTAATTAGGCTTGTATACTTCAGAAATTTTATTCTGGCCCTGAATAAATATAGTTTTATTTGTTCTGACATTTTACTATGTTTTTAATAGACATCTGTAAAGATGTCTGTTTTGGCACAAAGAGTTGCCAAAGTCTCTATCACTGATCACCTGTGTTGTTTTTGTACTGAATAGTGAAGGACAAGGTAGGCATATACGTATAACATATGGTGTTAAGAGATCCTAAAGGAACTTGCAGCCTAGTGGAAAGATCTAGACACCAACAGCAGAGTGCTGATGCATATTCATCAGTAGAACTTATGAGAAGGCAGTGCATTGCTTGGCATACATCTTTTTACCCCCCGAGATTAAAAAGAAAAAAATGAAGGAAAATCTTAATATGCAACGAGGATGTCAGCTGAAGTGGTAATACATATGAGGGTTTTGCGCAGATATATGTAGAGTTATCAAAAATATTCAGGACCTCATTTGAATATTTCTCTACTTATGAGCATTCATAAGCCAGCTGTTTAGAACTCAAGAACATATTCCCTAAGGAAACACTATTACACACAGCACTAAGGTTCCTGGGCCCAAACACAAAAGCCCACTTTTATTTGTTTTTTTACATTAAGATTTTATTTATTTATTTGATAGAGAGAGAGAGAGAGAGAGAGAGAGAGAACACAAGCAGGGGAACTGGGAGAGGGAGAAGCAGGCTTCCCACTGAGCAGGGAGCCTAAATCAGGGCTCGATCCCAGGACCCTGGGACCAGGACCTGAGCCGAAGGTGGACGCCTAATGACTGAGCCACCCAGGGCCCCCATTGAAGCCCATTTAAACCCACAATACTACTGAACTGTGACACTCTAATATTGGTAAGTTTCTACAAGACGAAGAACAGAAATTCTCTGTAACACAAAAGTCAGCAGCAGGGAGAATGCCACAGTCACTGTGCACCTGGGACATGATGGTATGGGACAGATGAGAAGCCTAGCTTCTTAGCTGTGGAGTGCTGGGCATACAAGGAGGAAGAGAGAGGTTTTGGTAGGGGAGAGGTGAAGAGGCTCTTTAGCACCGCTCCAAGTTTATCTATTCATAATGTTAACATTTGGAGACTGTCTATACACTGTAAAGTCAGTAACGGAAATGTAGGCGACCAAGAACTAGTGAATTCATTAGAGATTTCTCTCTATTTATTTTCACCATTTTAAAGTAGAAATTTAACTCTTTTGCCTTAAGAAAAGTTTTGATAGTAGATAGTTCAGATAAACGAAACCCTCAGATTCAATCACTAATGGTTTGAAAAACTTATAGTACTATAAATTAGATTATCTTGATACTGACAAATACATTCAAATTAGCCAAGTGAAGAAGAGCAGTTGTTATCAGTTACCATGTTATCAATATTCTAATCAAATTCTCTTCTGGAGTACAAGAAAGATCGTACTTCTACCTTGCTGAGGAAGTGTGTTTCTGCTTTTGAATCCAGGTGTGGTAGGATTTGTCATTAGCACGTTTTCTGCTTGCCAATGACATATGGCTGAGCCTCAGTGAACTGGGCTCTAGGTGCGCCCTAATGGCTCAGCACCTGGAAAGGGACGAGGCAGTTCTTTTCACAAGGAGCAAATGGACACTTGGTCTCCACTGCAGGATTGAACCTAGGAAACAGAGCCTTTAGCAGAGGGCAGTGGTAGCTCTTACGCAAATGGCTGTATCTCAGGTGAACAATGTATGCATCCTCTATAAAGACAACTTCAAATAGGTCTTTGATTTTAAGGAAGTATCTCGAGCACTGAAGGAAAGAGAAAAATGGTAGTGTGTGTATTTCTGAGCAACATGGAATTAAAATGGCAATTTAAGACTCCTTTTTAATAAGTTTCTGAAGATGAAGCATTATTTTCTTAGCTATAGAGAAGTAAAAGAACCTAATATAAGAGTAACATTTAGAAAGTAGTATCAACAGAGACATTTCAAACTTATAAAAACAGCTAAACATACTTAAAGCAAAACCACTCACCTATGACCTGAATTTTCCTTTATTCCCATCCATCCTTTGAAGAGGCTTTGATGCAAATCCCAGTCAGCATCCCATGTGTCCTCCTGCATGGCTACACCAGGCTGTACTTTGGGTTCAGCTACAACAAGGACACATACTTTATGACAAACTCAGCCCTACAATCTACAACCACTCGTCAACTTCCCTTCAAATGACTTCCATGGTACCACGGGATAGAGATGGACTTTGAAAGCGGCAGCCTTTCATCAAAGAATATTTTGGGTGGAGTGAAGGGGATGACAGAGAATAGCAAGATAACTTACATTTGGATAGAAAAGGCAAGCCAACATAGCAATGATCCCCACACTGCAGTCCAGGATCAAAATAAATGTTTGCAATCTACAAAGAGGCACAGGAGAACCGTGAATCCTAAATCCAGAGAAGGTCACTGTAACACAATACTAACAGAAGGGAATCCTCAAATACAATGTTCTCAAACCTTTGACTTTTTTCCTGGCTCCAAGTCTTCCTTATTGCCCCGTAATCGTTTGTAGTAAAATCGCACATCTTCTGACAAAGATCGTATTTGTTGTATTTTTACCTTCTGTGAGAAGGAATTCATAATATTTAAGCTTTGATGAACTACTTTCCCCTGAAGAAAACAAACAAACAAACTCATTAGTATATGGTTGGATTTTCTTAAGAACACACAATTTAGAGGTGACAGACATATTTTTCAGAAACCAAACTCCAAAAGACACTTGGAATTTTTATCACTTGATAATCTCTAATTTTGTAATCAGAGCGCTCCCAAATATATCTATATTTATCTCTCTCTATGTGTGTGTGTGTGTGTGTGTATATATATATATATATATATATATATATATATATATAAAATTATTTTTTAATTTGTCATTTTCATGACCTGTTATACAAAAATCAGCTGGACAAATCTCTATAATCTTGTGAAAATGAAATAAAATAAGAAAAATGTCCATATCTGATGTTAAAATAATGAGGCTGCCAACAAAGGTAATAAACAGAGATAGCTTTGAATAAAGGAAATGGTCATTGTCAGTTTGTTAAGCAAGATTTGTTTATACCAAGGCCAGGCTGCCCTCCAAGTATCCAAATTCACGATGAAATAATTTAATTCTAAAATCAAAAGCCAAACAAGACAAAAAAAAAATCAGATTTATTTTACTTAGAAGTATTTTCTTTTTAAAAGAAAAAATATCATTTGTGCTAAACACAAATTAGACATCTTATAAAAATACAGGTTATCAAATATCTTAACACAGCAGACAGATTAAATAACCAGATAACCAATGACTGCTCTTATCAGCTGCATGCTTCTCCCTATGATAGGGTATCAGATTTTAAGTAAAAAATTAAATAATTTAAATAATCTTCAATAAGAAATATATTATAATCTTTCCTTTCATTTGAGTTTAGAATTCGATCTTATAATATGATTCCTAGTCATTGGAAGAAGTCTCAAAAATGATCATACCCACTGGGCAAATATCTGGTATAAGAAGACACAGAAATTAAGAGAGCACACAGAAAAAAGGAATTGAATGAGGGAGGGTGAGGTTAAAAGTAATACTCATCATTTGCACCCCAGGCAGAGGGAAACACAGCAGAAAGCCCATCTTTGACAGCCCGACAGCCCGACAGCCTGAGCCTGGCTTCTAACCAGCTGTGTCTTCCTGGCATGCACTGGTAATAATCATTTTGCTCAAGTCCATGTTTTGTCTCTCAGGAGTGTGTGTGTGTTGGAGGGTGGGTCAAAAGAGGTAACAGGTATAAAAGTTCATTTTATGATGGTATTCAAATATTAAGTATTAAATTATGAGTACTTGAAATGCTAATTTGGATGTATTGTTTTCATTAATTGGTGCTAGCTAGTATACTCCATTGGATAAGGATTTTACAGAACCTGTGACTGTTATGGAATGAATGTGACCCCCCCCCACCAACCCATTCATGCGTTGAAATTTTAACCCTCACCGTGACAGTATCAGAGGTGAGGCTTTTGGTAGGTGATTAGGTCATAAGGGTGAAGTCCTAATGAATGGGATTAATGACCTTAAAAGGAGAGACAAAAGAGCTTGCCCTCCCTCCCTGATCTGCTGGCTATGTAAGGATACAGTGAGAAGACAGCCATTTGTAAAATCAGGACCAATGCCCTCACCATATACTGCATCTGCCCAGTGCTTTCATCTTGGGCTTTCCAAGCATTCAGAACTGTGAAAAGTAAATGCTTGTTGTTTAAGATACCCAATCTGTGGTAATTTGTTATAACAGCCTAACTAGGACAGTAATATCAAGTTAATCTGTGATTCCAAGTAAGTATTTGGTAATGTAAGCCATATGAGGATATTTAAAAGTTTAATCCTACTTTGTTCAAAATCAACACCTTGTTTTTATACAGACGCTTTCTCATTTACTCCATCCCTGGGCCTTATGCTGTGTCACTACTGAATTATTCTGTTCTAGGATTTGTGCTGTATTTAAGGAGATCATTGATTGAAAAGGCAAAGGAACAAGGTCTTTTTGGATAAATAATGAAGTCAAGTGCAAAGTGGAATGATAAGAAGACAAAGATTTAATTAAGAATCAAATAGGTTGAAACTATGAACTCAAAAGTTATCTTTTTAAGGTGCTAAATTCCAAATTTAGGTTTTATTATATATAGCATTAAGATTTTTACAACATGCTGTTTTCTCATAACCCACCATGTTTCCTTCCACACGGCAAGGGACACTTCTACATTTGCCCCCATGTCTCCTGAACTTACCACATCGCCTTCCTGCAAAAGGCTGTGGCTGTCTCTTGGTTTTCCATTTCTTTTTTCTTTATTCTTTAGGTTCAAACTCTAAGTCATATTTTTGACTCTATCTACTCTACCTAGCTACTTCAATTAGTAGGGCCTTGTCAGGATATTCAAGCAGTTTGAATCTGAAATGTCTCTTGCCTAAGCTCACTTCTCCATTATTTTGCTCTTTCATCCACCCATTACCTACTTACTAACTGCCTGCTTTGGGGATATAGGATCCCTTATCCCTTTCCTAGAGGATCTTAGAGTCTCATGGAGAAGACCAACACATAGAGCAATACTTTAAAGCACTTGTGACACCTGCTGCAAGAAGTAATTTAAAATCATTCCAAGATGTAATACTTAGTAATTATCTAGCAGAGTCAAGAAATCGTCAGGGAGGGACGCCTGGGTGGCTCAGTGGGTTGGGCCGCTGCCTTCGGCTCAGGTCATGATCTCAGGGTCCTGGGATCGAGTCCCACATCAGGCTCTCTGCTCAGCAGGGAGCCTGCTTCCTCCTCTCTCTCTCTGCCTGCCTCTCCATCTACTTGTGATCTCTGTCTGTCAAATAAATAAATAAAATCTTAAAAAAAAAAAAAAAAAAAAAAAAAAAAAAAAAAAAAAAAAAAAAGAAATCGTCAGGGATATGACGACATGGAATTGAATCTCGGAAAATGTGTAGTTCTTTGTTGGTAGGCCATGAGGAAGGGCATTCAAGACAGACTAACAGCCAAGGCTTAGAAATATGAAAGGGCTTTACTGCCTCTGCCAATGCCCTAAGCTCAAAGCCCCTCCTGACATTTTTCAAATGGACAATGAACAGAGTTCCTGGGTTGACCTCAGGCACTCTACTGTCACTTCCGTATGCACCCTTTATTTACTTCTGCCAGAGAAACAATGTTTAAAGCTCAGCTCTAATGATGTCATGCCTTTGCTTAAAAACTTTAGATTTTTCATGGACTTAAATGCATTTTTTTTATGCTATCACTCCAACATGTCATTTCATCTCCTCTTCCAATTTCCCTCGATTCTTGTCAAACTAGGCAACTCACTACTACATAAAGCCATCTCAGACTTTACTGCCTCTGTGCCTTCAGGTTGATCCCAGGGATCTGAATGTAAGTTCTAACTACCCTTCCTATCTATCCTGCCAAAAGAAATTCTAAGCTAGCTCACATGGACAATTATGTGTGTAGTTCACTCACAGCACTTCATTTTTATAACTTTTAGGGCATTTTCTACATTCTGCTTTTACATTTATGAATCATGGGTCCATTTCCCAATCTAAATAGAAAACTTTTTGAGAAGGGACTATTTCTTATTCCTCTTTATACCTCCTATGGAGCCTAGTTCAATGTTTTACCTTAAAATAAGTAACTAGTTCAATGTTTTACCTTAAAATAAGCAATTAATAAAGAATAACTCACTTTACTGTTGGATTCTAGGAACACAGAGGTAAAGGCAAAGAAAAAACATATATATATTTAAAAACCCCTATAAATTAAATCTCTTACTGGAAAGGAAGGTGGAAGAACCATATGTTTTGGGAAGCAAGTCAGCGAACCCACTGCAATTACAGCCTTCACAGGAATTGTTAGGATCTGTAAAGTGAAGAAGCAGACCATAAAGAAATGTGTTTAAGTATGAGATTGATCTTGATCATTATTGCATTATTCTTGAGGATATAAAAGAAGGTCATCTTGGGACTTATATTAGCAATAACCAACTCAAAAGCAATATTAAAATTACCCATGAAAACTGTTCAATTTGACCAATGTACTCCATAAAATGCTCTGAAATACATTTCCATGTAAATGTAAACTGAAAACATGGTAAATAAGATGAAACAATGGGGAAGAAATGAAGAATAGATTTTTCATAATACTGGTTATTTTGTGGATGATTACGTTAACAAGGAAAGTCAAACTCTACTCCTAAAACAATGTATGCAACACTTAGCATTTTCCAGAGTTATGTGATTCTAAATTTTTTGTATGCAGCAATTGACCTCAACTTAATTTAAAAAATGAGTTTAACAGTATAGATGCTGAATATCAACTTACACTCTGAAACTCATAAAAATACTTAAGATATTTTTTCCCAATTCTCACCTTTATCCATACTAATAAAAATTTATCTTAGCTATGAAATGTACTTATTTCTCTCAGAGTGCTAAACAAGAATTTTTCACTTTTGGAGGTAATTAGTTGACACACTCCCAACAAATCTATTATAGTTATTACTATATATTATTTATATATATTATTATTAAATGACCAGTTCTGTTTATTCTGAGTTAGCTTTCTTTTATGTGGGGGTTGTTTGGGTTGAAAACAAGAGACTAGCGGAAGCAACTTGTTGAATTTAGCAGTGTTCAGCTTCCTGAAGAACTTGTAAATATTAAATTAAAATACTTAAGTCTGGCAGAAATATATCCATTAAAAAATCTGACTGAATGCAACATGATAATAAACACCACAAAGAGTCTTTCAAAAGCTCAATGATTCTTACTCTGCCCTTGACTTAGAATGACTCATGTAAATACAGTATCATAAGAACTCAAATTAAGATATGATTTCTTGATTGTATCTTCCTTTTTGGGAATATTACACAGGAGTGTATTAATGATTGCAGAAGAATCAGTTATCTCATTTAGGAATTTCAGTCAGGATCTGTGCAATGCTATAACTATGTGTAAGCAGGTTTCCAAGAGAGCAATTAAAAATGTGCCAAAGCCATTTTTCTGAAGTTGTTTTTAGTTAAGAGGTTTGGATTATATCAGAAAAGTAGGAGCTAATGAACACCAAGATTTTGTAAACTAAAAGCTCAGTTTTTAAGGTACAAAACAGATAAACTGTAACTTTATTAGCAAACTTAGTCATTTCTATAAAAACAAACAAAAAAAGACTGAATTATCAGAAAAACCTCATTGACATGAATTCCCACAGTCTTTACCTCATAGTCTGTGGTGATCTGTATGGCTCCATCGTGAATCCCTTCCAGTTTTTTTGCAGTAAGTTTGACTCTGAATACTGCAAAGTAGCCTGAAGCTAATATTACCTGTGTGTGGTAGAAAGGATATCATTCATTAGCCTCGCTAGCTGCAGTTTCCTCTTAAAATGGTAAAGAACACTATTTGTAATGGCCTGACCTCCAAATTCTAACATATACTGTATGACACTGAATTACCATACTATCTTGTACAAATATCTCAAAATAATGCCCATTCTTAGATCCCTATTTACTACACTTATTCCATGGGCCACTGAGACAACAGTTCCCTGAGGAACAGATTCCCGTCTGCCAAGGTGCAAAAGGGGTATGGTCCTCACACATCCTGCATGTACCTGCACCAACAGAGAGGGTGAGGGCTGGAGCAAAGGGAGTCAGATCGAAAAAAATCATCGCCAACCCTGATGTGATCAAGGGACTTGCCCCCTTCGTCTAGGGGGTTTTACGGGTTCAGGTCTTAAATTTAAGTTTTTCATCTGTATGAGTTAATTTTTGTGTGTGGTGTGTGACAGTGGTTGTCCCCTCTCCTCCTGTCAGCACTTTTCAATTGTGAAATTCCCAAAGAAAAATAATTCATTTTGTGAAGTTGCACCTTAATTATTAGTTATATTTTATCTAGAATTCATGGTTACCTTAAAATAGAAGATGGTAATACACCAAACATAGTCACTTTCTCCTTTTAAGAAGCATTTTCTGTGTTGGTTTTGTGCCATTCTAAGGCTTTCTACTCTACTGTGTAGACTGCACAAATCAGTACAAAGGTCTGAAGAACACTGAATTGTTGGCAATGTGTGTTTTGTAAGGAACAGGACGATAATTTAGTTCATAGCTTTGGGTTTTAGAAAAACAGTTGAAAGTTTAAAGTGTTATAAGCTTAAAGAAAAATCATTTTGTGGAGTTGCTATTTTGAAGTTGGCAACTCACTACAACTTCCTATTTTAAAAGTTCATAACAATGATCTCATCTTTCTGTCCCTTGTTTTTAAATTTACAGTTTTATATAAAAGCTAATTCTAAAACCCTAAATTATCAAACTGGCTTTATGTTTTTAAATGGACCTTTCAAGTTTAAATAGTATGTGTTAACATATGCTATTTATTGCTAGGAAATGATCCAGATTTCTAGAATTATTATATTTTTAATGTCTTCCCAGGAAACAGTAAAATGCAAACAGCTGGGAGTAGATATACATACACTTTTATTCTAACTTTACTGTTGAAGGAATACATTAATGGCTGGCTTAATTATTGCCCTTTTTCAGCATTCTACTTTTTCTTTTTTAAGATCTTATTTATTTATTTGATAGAGACACAACGAGAGAGGGAACACAAGCAGGGGGAGTGGGAGAGGGAGAAGCAGGCTTCCCGCTGAGCAGGGAGCCAGATGCGGGGCTTGATCCCAGGGCCCTGGGATCATGACCTGAGCTGAAGGCAGTCGCTTAATACTGAGCCACCCAGGTGCCCCTCAGCATTCTACTTTTATTAAAAATAAAACCTCAGCTGGAGTGACAAATATTACTTCCCTTGGACATATATATACTTGTTTTAAAAGGAGGCTTTATTTTTGAATCAAATTTAAAATGTTATAAATTATTAAAATATAAACAGACATAAATTACCTCTGTTCACAAATATCTGATTATGTAGCTTGAATGCTACATAGTTGCAATTAGAGTATTTAGTACTGTCTTCCACTTTCTCATAAATCATCTTCCAAAACTGCATCAAAAACTAATGATGTACTTTATGGTGACTAATAGGACACAATAAAAAAAAATCATCTTCCAAGTTTCTACACACAATTATATTTATAGTTTTTTTATTTGCTTCATACGCAATCATAGAATCATGATTTACTTTATGTATTTGACTGTTTCCAGGTACTTGAAATTATTAATAACACTATTACAAACATCTTCTTTTTCACAGATTTTAGCTTTTTAAAAAAATTTTAATACTTTTCATTTATTCTAATGTATCCAAGTTATTATCATTTCAACATGTAATCAATATTAAAACATTATCAGTAGTTTAATATTATTATTAACAGCTTACAATCCCAAACTAAGTCTTCGGATCTGGTGTGTATTTGACGTAAGACATCTTAACTGAGACTAGCCACATTTCAAAGGCTCTGTAGCCATATGTTAATTAGTTCCAACTGTCTGGGCAGCACAGTTTTATACCAGTGAGCTTTTAGCGCTTAAAATTACTTCCATGGGAAGAATTCCAGGAGTGGTACATAGTGCCAAAATGCCCTCCAAAATAGTTATTTTGGAGGGTCCTTCTGGCACAAACTATTTAAATAAATTTTTATAGCTGATGGCATCCCATGGAAGCATATTTGCCAACCATCTTTGTGCATAAGGACATTCTCTCTTTCTTTCAGAAGACTGTCACAAGGAGTTCTATCCTTAACTTACAGATGAGGTATGTTACGCTCCTTCTCACATAAGGTAACTCTCCTAGTTCTGTTGTGAATCGGTATAAACTCCAAGTTCCACTTTCAGTAGTGGTATGGCCTTTGACTGATACATCTGTTTTCTCTTGTTTCATGCTCTTTTATGACCAATTGTACCTATTTCTAAGACAGAGTTGAAGTACATGGGCAGATCTACAAAGGGATCAAACAAGGTTTGTCTCACTTATGGAAAACGGTCCAGAAATATTCTGTATAACTAAAAACACTTTCTACCAATGCACAGGGCTATCTCTTTGGCCAAGTAAATTCAATGAACACAGGATTAGTGTAGTACCAATTGGAATTTCTCTTGTAATGACACTTGTGTTACAATAAGATCACTTAAATTTTCTTTGTTAACGGAACTTTTTATGACAAGCTAGAACTTAACTCCTTTGGGTTTCAAGTGCCCTCATCATAAAAGAAGGGAGTTGAAGTAGATTATCTACAAGAACCTTTTAATATCAAATAACTGATGCTATTAAGAGTCTCATAAAAACATTAGTTCAAGTATGTGTCGTAGGAATAGTCTTTTATTTGGGGTTTAAACATATAACTAAGTTTAAGGAAATAATAAGAAAGTTTGCTTACTGATGACTGGTCTGATAAAGATGACTTTTCTAATTCCGGAAGGCTTGCAATTATCGTAGTTCTATTGCCTCTTTCAGTAGCTACCAGTTCTATTGATAAACCGTCTCCTATGATGTGCCAACTTTTTATAGCCAACTTAAAAAAAGAGAAAGATATGAAAAGGATTACTATAGCTCTAGCATAAAATCCCTAAATGTGACTTAGAATAAAAACAATTTTTTTTTTACCTCAATTGGATTGCTGTTTATAATTGCAAATAAAATATTACTTGCTTCTGTAGCACTCAATATGCCAAAATCTATGAAACGTTCCTCTATTTTCGGGGGTAATACAAAGTACTGGAAAGATATTAAAGAAAACAGATTAAACATTAAATCACACTTATATAAAAAAAAGCATGTTATCAAGAGAATGTAGCTATATGGACATACTAAGGTTTCTATATTTTATGGCAAGATATACATAGATACAAATATATAAAATATTCTTAATCTCACAAAACAAACTGAGGGTTGCCGAGGGGAGGGGGTTTGGGAGAAGGGGTTGGGATTATGGACATTGGGGAGGGCATGTGATTTGGTGAGTGCTGTGAAGTGTGTAAACCTGGTGATTCACAGACCTGTACCCCTGGGGATAAAAATATATGTTTATAAAAAATAAAAAAAGTATAAAAAAAAAAAGAATTCTGTACAATGAAGTATTTTTAGTAATTAGAAATGAAGACATTCATAGTCTCTACAGAATAACTATTTCTCCTCTAAAGACCCATAAAAGAAGCAGGAAGCTAAAGTACTAGGCACAGGTAAGTAGAGCCCCAGAGCTTAGGCAAAAAGTCCTTGGTCTTAGTGAACAATGTATTCATGATAGCAGCCAAAAATGTGTAATCACTCAAGCAAAACAAATGAAGAAAGAGAAGTCCCCTCAGCTCTGAAATTCTTGCTGATGTTGACTTTTTGGAGAACTACATCTCTATATGTTCTAATTTTCATTTTATCTTTCTTATCTTTCTTACCAGTTTTATTTCTTACCTAAAGTTCTTTCATTGATTATCCTAAGGATAGCTTAGTTTGGACCCCCACCCTGGCTTCTTTTCTGTATTAGAATGACTTTTATTATTATTATTATTTTTTAAAGATTTTATTTATTTATTTGACAGAGAGAGATCACAAGTAGATGGAGAGGCAGGTGGGGGGGGGGAGCAGGCTCCCTGCTGAGCAGAGAGCCCGATGTGGGACTCGATCCCAGGACCCTGAGACCATGACCTGAGCCGAAGGCAGCAGCTTTAACCCACTGAGCCACCCAGGTGCCCTAGAATGACTTTTATTCTTTTCTGCTATTCCAACTGTGTGTCTTTACCACCTTACTCTCTTATTTGGTTCTTTTCTTCATGCTGTATTTCCTGATTTTTTTTTTTTAAGATTTATTTATTTATTTGACAGAAATTACAAGTCAGCAGAGAGACAGGCAGAGAGAGAGAGGAAGAAGTAGGCTTCCCGCTGAGCAGAGAGCCCAATGCAGGGCTCGATCCCAGGACCCTGGGATCATGACCCGAGCGGAAGGCAGAGGCTTTAACCCACTGAGCCACCAGGCGCCCCTATAGTTCCTGATTTTGGTCACCACCTCCTTAAATAGTTTCCTTTTTGCCCTCCTTGTATTATTATTATTATTATTTTTTGCTTATTATCTTCTTCCCCTTAGTTTGTTTTCAGTTTCCCCGTGACTATAACTATTTAAAAGCAAAGCCAAGAGAAGCACAATGTGGAAAAGATCTAAATGCCAGCTGTCACAAAAGGATAGATGGCTACTGGGAAGGATGAAAACAAGTCTCCTTGAAAGTACTAAGAGGAGAGATTAGAGCAACTTGTAGAGCTCAGAAAACGGCAAAGTTTAAGCATGTACAAAATGATCGCCTAATAATACCTGAAAACACAAAAGATGGCTGGGAGCTTAAATGTTAAAGGTAGATGACATACTTACATCTAAAAAGCCTGTATATACCCGCACAGGTAAATGAAATTTAGAAGCATTGGTAATAAGTAAAATATTATTATCTATGTGCATGGACAATGTGGAGGGCATAAAAAACAGAGTAAAAATGTATCCTGATTCGTTCGGGAGAATTAAGACTGGTTTGCTGAAGTTGTGAACCTAGGAAATGAGGGGAGAGAAAAAACAATGGGTCAGCATTATCTAGTTGGTAGATGAATAAAATGAAGAATGGGGGGGGGGTCCCAGACATACTTTAAACATTGTTTTGGCTTCTTCTGGTAGCAACACATCATGAATGAGGATAGCAAAGCTGAAAGTGTTAGTCAGGTAAATTGGCCTTTCCACGGGGTCAGCAGGACTGTCTCGAATGTGAAATAATGTGGCAGCATGATCAAATCCCAAATAACTATTTGAAAAAACATAAACAAAATAAATCATTTTTATCTCTATCCGTTAATTTAAAATCCAAGTTCTGTTGTATTAATTTTACATTTAGCATTAAAGACTGTTATGGGAGAATCAGAACTATGAATATTTTAGAGCTTGAGCATACGATTCAAAACAAACATTAGACTGCAAAATACTGACATGTAATATAAAGAATTATTCTCTATTGAATTATATGCAATTGAACAATTAAAATCAAGAACGTATTAACAGAAAGTTTTAAGCTACTTAAAAAAGATCATGTTTATCATTTTTTTGTGGTTTCATATGTAATTTTATTAAAGCTTTTTTTTTTCATGTTTATCATTTAACTGTGACCAGCTTTGTTAAAATGAGTTCCTACCAAGTTGCATATTAAACTATTATTGTTTTAAGTATAATGAAAAATGAACTACATTATATTATTGCCCATTTATAAAAAGTTGTAATTCTAGAACACTGTTTATGAGTTTATAAATGAATATAAATGATTTTGTTTCAAGTGACAATATGCTTTAATAACAAAACACAACCACTTTTATGTTACAAAAGGAGTTACAGAAAGGAAATAGCTCCAATGATTTAAATGTTATTTAAAAATCATAGATTCCTTTTTCTATGTTATTACTGAATCACTAAGACTTCATTTAAGCCCAAATCTTATCATCCCATTTACCTTTTTCTTCTAAAAAAGTAAAAACTATGAAGTGTAAGATGTTTTTTTAATAGTAATTCCAGGGGGTTCATGTGAATTTGGTTACTACTTTTGCTAAGGTCAATTAGTAGAAAAACAATTTACCAATTAGCGGAAGTTGTAAAGCTTATTTTAAAGAGAAACTCACCCATCCAAAACTTCTGCCTGATAAGGTATTTCGAGTTTAGAGTAACTCTTTTCCTTTGCTTTAACAGTTATTTTCCCAGAAAACTGAGATGGTTTTTTTGCCTTTGATGCTAAAAGGAAACATAAAAAATAATCTCTGTCACCTTTTGCTACGAGAGTTTCTACAGAAGTTGAGAGTGACTACCGACTAACAAAATCTTTAAAAAACAAAGTTGAGCTTTCAGATTGGCAAACAGGAGACTTTGACAACATTTTACATCAAATACCACATTTTTCATCCAAAAAAGGGAGAAATATTTTAATTTTCCTGTAATGGGATTAAACAGACAAGGATTTAGCAAGTGAACATAACTGAGGAAGAAAAAAACAGTTATTTGAGCTGCTTCCATGGAGCCTGAAGCTATGGCTTTCCTTATACCAGCGCTTTTCACACTGGGCACTACTAACATTTTGGGCCAGGTTAGTTCCTTCTGGGGTGCAGGGGCTGCCTGTGCTGGGCACTGGACGATGCTCAGCTGCATCCCAGGCCTCTACCTGCTAGACAGCAGTAGCAGCCCCCCAGATGAGACAACCAACAATGTCTGTGGACACTGCCGAATGTCCCCTGGCCTGGGAAGCAAAACCAGCTCCCACTGAGAACCACTGGTTTACAGCTGTATCAAGGACTAACATTCCTTGTATGCCAGAGCTGTGTTATAAATAACAGTAAAATAGCATGAAATAAATATCAGTAAAGTGTCATGGAACAAGAAGTGTCAGGAGCTGCGAGCTCTGACTTTCTGTATTAGCCAAGCCTAACTCAAAAGAGTGTTAAAGCCATCATACTGTCCTCAGAGATGAAGTAAAATCTTTAAATTTTGTAGCATTATGAATAATTCCATCTGGAATTATAGAAATAGATTCAGTTGGATCCATTCTGGGTACCCACTGGATGTTCTTTTCAAAGCAAATAAAGAAGCTGTTTATCTTTATCCCACTTAAGGTAGTTTAGGAACACTTCTAGTTAGGAGAACTTTATGTGAGTTTTGCAAATGTGTGTTACCCAACGTTAGCACAAAGAAAGAAAAATAAAAAAGATGGTATGATATCTAGTATATGGCTATGTCAGACAGTGATTTCAGATTTTTACAACTTGCATTAATCCTCATTTCTTTCTGTTTGCTGTGTAGCCCTGGGCTCATTATCTTAGGAGGCTGTACAATATTCCCACCATGCACTGGGGTGATAGAAGGGGAGGTGGGAGGTGAAAGGTGGAAGGATTTTCCCATGATGATAAAAACCACGTTTAAGAAATGTAGCACTGGTTTAAAAGATGCTTTTCCTTTTATTAATATTACATTATTTAAGAAATAATTTTTTTAGACCCTGTGATCTCAGAAGAACTAAAGGTACTGACATTCATTTATCTCAAGAAGGGGAACATTTACTGGGTTGTCGATTCAGGAGCTGGAGAAGAAGAACTTAGGAGAACTATACAGCACACCTGCTCTTGGTGCACACTCCCCCACTGCCTGAATTTATCAGAAGGATGGATCCTGAAAGTTCTCAGGTTCAGGATACTACCAGCTGCTCTTCTTGTTGAAAGAAGAGAAAGCACTCACTGATGCTGATACTGGTAGACATGACTGTGGTACTCCAGCAACACAGAAGACAATTTATCACAGATTTGGAAGTAACTGGGGCATCAAAACCTTCTACATTACTATTTCCTGATAGCTGGGTTATGAAAGTATGCCACATATTTAATCTTGTTTCTTCAAGAGTTTTCTCTGAGCTCGTAAGTTGAACAGTAAAGCTTGGCATCCAGCCTGTGCACTGCTCCAGAACCTCCCCAAGCTCTTCATGTACAAGGAGTAAGCACAGATGCTCTTACAAACACTGTGCAGAGTCTTCCACACTCGGTAGGGCAGAGTGATCAAATGCTCTTTTCTTTTTTTTTTTTTCTAAGATTTTATTTATTTATTTGACAGACAGAGATCACAAGTAGGCAGAGAGGCAGGCAGAGAGAGGAGGAAGCAGGCTCCCTGCTGAGCAGAAAGCCCGATGCAGGACTCGATCCCAGGACTCTGGGATCAGGATCTGAGCAAAAGGCAGAGGCTTTAACCCACTGAGCCACCCAGGCGCCCCACAAATGCTCTTTTCTGATGAGGAGTTAAGCTGTGAAATGTGGGCTATGAATGGAGGTGGCTTCATCATAAAGCTGAAGTGTAAGCTTCAGGGCTCCTCATTTGCAAGGGCCCTTATGAGAAGAGTCCCATTTGAGTGTCAGTTCTCATTAAGTACAGCTAAGCAGCCACTAAATCACTATTTAAAAATTTCTGTGACAGCAAACTCAATAAATGTTCTAGTAAAGTGGGCAAAGCTTAATAAGAACATGCTATTAAGATATGGTAAAGTCTGGGTCAACATTTCAACTGTCAAAATATATAATATACATGTCTGAAATAATAGTTCTCTAATTTGACAATGCTATCATGAAGGCTATTATTTTAGTGCCCAGTTCTAAAATAATAGAACTGTCTGCCTTGTTTAAAAAGCCAATATGTGAAACTGTTACAGAGAATACTTTATTTCTAGTCTCAAATTCAAACACACTTATGAAATCCAAATACATTACCACTCAATTACAAAAAAATAATGACTTCATCATTAAGGCAAACCTTACTAAGTATATATGTGAAAACCCAGATTACAAAAATTTAATTGTAATCCTAATGTATTTGCTAATACTAATTGCAGTTTACGAACTTGCATTTTCTTTCATGAAGCAATCAAATAAGAGTTTGTGATGGTTTATAAGATAAACCAACCTAAGCAGTAATATAAAATCTGACTGTAAATGGTCAGTGTTTCTACACTAAGATATCAATATATATGCTTCTGGTTTATCAAAATAAGATACTTCAGTAGAGAGAGAAAGCTGAATACTTACCATCAAAACTAATACTTGCAACCTTGGTATATTTACTTTCTGAAGCTTTCAATGTAATTGGTTTAAAGTGTACCGTTATAGCGTCATTTTGTGGTGTAGGTCGAACACTCTGTAAACAGAAAAATATATACAGCCTTATTTTAGTCTAATGGCTCAGTAACTTTATACTGGAGAGTGTACTGAAAAGTGAGGCAGAATCAAAATTGGAAAAGTTTTACTTTATGTGCTCCCTTTCAATAGAACAGGCCAAACTGACACAAGTTCACATTAATGTCATAAAGTGTCTTCATGAGCACTGGGTGTTGTACATAAACAATGAATCTTGGAACACTACATCAAAACCCAATGATGTATTTTATGGTGACAAACATAACACAATTAAAAGAATCTTCATGAAATAAAATGATGGCTAGAGGAAAAGTGTATGATAGGTGAATGTATAAATCTAGAGACAAACTAGTACACTAGGTATGAATACATAAAACAGAAAAGAAAAGTATTTATTTTCTAAACAAGTGCCCAGTTCATATTAAGAGAGAAGGAGACGTGAAGATTTACGATAGGGTCTTTCTTGAAGAACTCCACAATAACAAATATAATATCCTGACTATATGAAGAATGAACATGAATTTGGGAGCTGGTAGCCCTTTGCCAGTAGTTTTGCAGATCCCACTTTTGCTGGTACTTTCTCTATGTCTCTAGGGCATGGCTGTGCAAGTGAGGCATGCTGCTGTTACTATACAGGGCTGTGCTCCCAGCTGTGGGCCTGAGCAATGGGGAGGACTGAAGGGCTGTGTAGCTTGGAGAGGTCAGAACAGTTTTAATTTAAAAAAATCAGATCTTACTATTCACCAACTAAGCCTATAATAACAAACAGTACAAGTTTATAGTTTTGGAGCAAGCTAGAAAAATAAATGCATTTTAAGGTGCAGTTACCTTTTTTTTTTTTTTTTTAAGATTACATTTGTTTATTTGAGAGACAGAGAGAGAACACAAGCAGGTGAATGGGCAGAGGGAGAAGTGGACTCCTGGCTGAGCACGGTGCCTGAAGTGAGGCTCAATCCCAGGAGCCCAGGGGATCATGATCTGAGCTAAGGAAGACACTTAACTGAATGGGCCACCCAGACGCCCCGTTAGGGGTTTTTTATCTTTACCGACACAAAGCATTTTTCATTGGAAAGAACAAAGATCCCAACCTGCTTCCCTGTTTTACAGATGAAGAGAATCTTGTAGTACAGAGAGATGTTTCAATACTTAGGCATCAAGAAGTGGGGCTGGAGGGACGCCTGGGTGGCTCAGTTGGTTAAGCAGCTGCCTTCGGCTCAGGTCATGATCCCAGCGTTCTGGGATCAAGTCCCACATCGGGCTCCTTGCTCCGCAGGGAGCCTGCTTCTCCCTCTGACTCTGCCTTCCACTCTGCCTGTACTCGCGCTCTCTCTCTCTTACAAATAAAAAAAAAAAAAAAAAAAGAAGTGGGGCTGGAAACCGGGTATCCTGACTTGATCCAGGGTCTGGGCCCTTTACTTGGCATCCTACTGCCTAAACATGTGTCAATGAAGTCATGGTACTATATACAAATCTTGATCAATAATATTCCTTTAGAATTCAATTTGAATCTTACTTGGGTCTCGAAACCTTTCTAGGGTTTTTGCTGAATTTTCAGGGGCTTCCTGAACTTGTTGTCAAAGCCTGATGTGACACTCACCAAGTGTACCTGCTAACATGGGCACAGACAGATCTCTGCAGGTCGCGGAGTTCTTCCCCTGGCTCCCTACCCACCCTTCCAGTTGATCTGTAAAAGTGGAAATCTGACTAAACCGAATGAAGGGCAGTTGCAGGAAGGCACAAGAAGCACGTGAGAGGAGTATGAAGAAAAGCTCTTTTTGCATTGTGTCCATGATCCGAGGGAACAAAGCTGGTTATACACATATTGATTAAATGGTAGGGCATCTCCCTTCTCACCGCTGTTTGTCTTTATTGGACCTGATGGTGGTTCTGCAGTTCTCCGAGCTGGAAATCTTAGTAGCCTGAGCTCTTGGCTCCAGGCTCTCTCAGTAGTTTATCTTTCTTCTGAATTTCTCATTTGTTTTTGAATCTCTAATTGGAGCTGCAAGTGGATTTGTTCATATTGATAATATTTATTATCAATAAGCTTGCTGTTAGTAGCAATCATTTTAAATATCAATCCCTTCCTTCCTTGAAGGCTGTGTGTCCATGTGTGTGTTATTTTTAAGGAATAAAACAATGCAGTTTGACCTGTGAGATAAACTACATAATGGAAAGGTCTCAAATACTATACTACTACACTAGTACTTCTTCCAAAAGAATGGAAAGCAGTACAGAAGTATATGTGACAGTCCCATAGTGATGGGTTTATGCACAAAGAAGAAATTAACTATTTAAGTAGAAGTGTCAGTTTGAGTAAGCTGCCCATCTACTCTAGGCCTTATTTTTCCTGCTTGTAAAAACACCAGGATTGGATTATGTATTTTTTCAGATTCCATCTATCTACAAAGTTTTGTGATTCTATTCATTTTGTTCTTTTTTCAAATGAGCCACTTTTCTCCTGAGGTCGAGATTTGTTAGAAAGATGATCAGATAAAGCTCTGTAGTTTGCAGAGGACTGCTACATACTCTACTGAATGTGACAGAGCAGCAACGAAATCTTGACCATTTTCAAACATGCCTAAGGTGGCAGTTCAGTAGGAACAACCACAACATTTTTTGAGTGTTATCAGCCTGCACAAACCAGAAATAGCTAAGCAATGATATTTATTAAAATACAGTCATTCTAAGTTGTTGGTGGGAATGCAAACTGGTGCAGCCACTCTGGGAAACAGTATGGAGGTTCCTCAAAAAGTTAAAAGCAGAGCTGCCCTATGACCCAGCAATTGCACTATTTACCCCAAATACTAGCTATTTACCCCAAAGGATACAAACATAGTGATTCGAAGGGGCATCTGAACCCCAGTGTTTATAGTAGCAATGTTCACAATAGCCAAAATATGGAAAGAGCCCAGATGTCCACTGACAGATGAATGTATAAAGAGGTTGCATGTATATACAATGGAATATTACTCAGCCATTAAAAATAAATGAAATCTTGCCATTTGCAATGATGTGGATGGAACCAGAGGGTACCATGCTAAGCAAAGTAAGTCAGTGAGAGAAAGACAAATACCATATGCTTTCACTCGTATGTGCAATTTAAGAAAAAAACCAGATGAGCATAGGGGAAGGAAAGGAAAATAAAATAAGATGAAAACAGAAAGGGAGGCAAACCATAAGAGGCTCTAAACTATAAGAAACAAACTGAGGGCTGCTGGAGCAGAGGTGGGTCGGGGAATAGGGTAACTAGGTGATGGGCATTAAGGAGGGCACTTGATGTAATGAGCACTGGGTGTTATATGCAACTGGTGAATCACTAAATTCTACCCCTGAAACTAATGACAATATATGTTAATTAAATTAAATTTAAATTAAAAATATATAGTCACTGTAAGAAGTAAGATCTTAGAATACTTGATGAAAAGTATTTTTCTCACATGAAACATATTACTTTAAGATTCTCCTTACCAGAGGAAAATTTTTATATTCAGTATTATTACATATATAATATATATGTATATATATTATAGCAATAGTATTTAATTGATTTGTGTTTTATATGAATGATCTGTTCACTTATTATCATTAAAAATAAAAAACAAACACCCAACCCTAAACCAGTTAAAATTCATCTTCCAAGGAAACAAAAACATGGTCAAACAAACGAAACACTTAAATAGTTGGCCATTCTGGTGGCTTTAAAGGAAAAATAATACATAATCATTAACTTGTA
The DNA here is from genome assembly GCF_030435805.1 of Mustela lutreola. Classification (NCBI taxonomy): domain Eukaryota; kingdom Metazoa; phylum Chordata; class Mammalia; order Carnivora; family Mustelidae; genus Mustela; species Mustela lutreola. Next base: position 70,568,473 of record NC_081298.1, read on the forward strand.
TTAAGCATATTTACACTAACAATCTGTTTTAGTATCAGTCACTAACTGCTGCTTACTAAAGATCATTGAGAAGTGGAAAAAATATGGCAAGATTCCCAGGAAAGGCAGCTTGCACATGTTCTAAATATAGTTCTAGCCTTTTCTCATGATATTCATACCCAATTAAAGCTCACTAACTCTCAAGTAAGATTCAAAGGTCCAGGACACTCTAAAACTACTCACAAAAACATTTGAGCAAGTAAGGAAAAAACCTTCCAGAATGTAACAATTGTATTTTTAACAGTAGCTACACAAATTCACTAAAGCTCACATCAAGTTGACAGCGGTAAACTGACAAATACATCCGTGTTTCTTATTCATTATCAGTAAGGAAACTTTATGCAAATGTTCCTCTTAAGATGTCTCATGCAAATTTATTCCATCATTTATTCCACACTAATGTTTTTTAAGTGTTGAGGAAAATCATATTCTCGGAGTTGCATTATACACCATCAATGTCTGGTAGGTATCTTGTCCAATTGCAGGTAAGAAACTTTTATTTTGAGACACTTGCTTTAGGGGTCCCATATCTAGAAAGATGAAGAGACTCTGAATTCCCTGAAGGGGAATTAAAAAACCCTCCAGCTTCTGATTAAGATGTTACATATTTGTGAAATGGACAGAGGCAGGGACACTTTAAAAAAAATGTGTCAGTTTCTATGTCTGGCATGCTATGCAGAAAGGGGAAAAAAACCTTAGGAAGCTCTCTTAAAACTCAGTTTCCATGGTAGATGGGCCTGTCCCCTGGCTGATAAGGTAAGCAGTCTAAGCTAACACCATCTCAAGTGGACCAGTGCAATAGACTCCTAACTCTATGTAGTGCATTCTCCACAAAGTAGCTACTACGATCTTTACAACACAGATGATGACCCTCACAAATCAGATGATGTCACTCCCTTGCTTAAAATTCTGTAATTTGCTGTTGCACTTATAATAAGATCTAAACACTTCTCAAAGCCCAAAAGCCATGGCCCTCACCTTATACATTCAACCCTTCCTTGTTTCCCATGACATCCAAAGCTGTTCCCGCCTCAGGCTTTTGCACTTGCTTTTCACTTTGATGGGAACTTTCATCTGCCAGCTTCTCTTATGGGTGCCAACTGCTTACTCTTCAGTTATTACCTCAAATGTCAGCTCCTCAGAGACAACCCTATCTAAACCATCTCCCTCCCCCAACTTACATGCCACTCTGTTTCTTTTTTTGTTAGAACTTGGTTCAATTTACAATTATGTTGTATACTGGTCATCAGCCTCCCAGCTAAAAAGTGAGCTCAAAAGGGGTGGAAACCTTGGTTGTTTGATTTACTGCTGTGTTCTCAGTACTTAGCACAAAAGCTGGCATATAGCTGACGCTCATTAAATATTTACTGGGTGAATAAAGGAAGAATGAATGAGGAAATATGACAAGACTACCAAAACACTGGCAGAATTTAGGCTCTGGATATTAGAAAAAATACATACACAGGTAGCTACAGATGCAGATATACAGACAGGTATTATAGATCAAAAGGATTTTAGTAGAAATACTACATATGAAATTAAAATGATATATTTGCAAAGATTTGATTGGTATCATTATATACTAATATACTTTTAAGTAACTTTTGAGTTTTTATGGTTGAAGAAGTCTTTAAAAAAAGTTCTGATTCATCTACCTTCTTTGGAAAATCAGAACCTGTGTATGTTATAGGACTGTTGTATTAAATAAGGTAATCCACGTATTAAATAAGATAATCCATGTAAAGAACCTAACATAGTGCCTGACCCATAGTAAGAACAAAAATGTTGACTTATAATGTATCCTAAAACTCTAAGAAAAAGGAGGAACATGAGCCTCTTTCCTTCTCTTTTATAACTGAATTTCCTTCTCTTTCCTAACTATGGTATTTTTTCATTCATATTCTTATGATTGGTAATTTCATTTTAAAGAAAACGTTTATTGGAAAAGGCATTTAAAAAACAAGATTTTATTTATTTGTTAGAGAGAGCACAAGCAGGGGAGAAGCAGGCAGTGGGAGAAGCAGACTCCCCCCTGAGCATGGAGTCTGATGCGAGGCTCTATCCCGGGACCCAAGGATCATGACCTGAGCTGAAGGCAGACACCTGGGTGACTGAGCCATCCAGGTGTCCCAAAAGACATTTGTTTCGGTCCATTCATTGTATGTAAAAAGTTGGACAAAATTGCTTGGGCTAAGTAAAGTCATTTTCCCATCAAATCTCTAAACCCTCACATTTGGAGAAGTGATTGCAGGCGTCAAGTGTGTCCAACAAGAAAGCTCTCACAACGACCCTGCCCTGTGCAATGGTGTCCCACAAACAGAAGAAACCAACCATGGACAAACAGCACGGAGAACACACAAAAATAAAAATTATCAGACATCTCAAATTGAGGCAACAGCTGGGTGATCCATCAGTGACAGTCAATGTCTGCCCTACAGGCGAAGAGCTGCCGTCTGCAGCAAAAAAGGGATCTTCCAGTGTGCTGCCAGAAAGCTGTGCTAGGAGAGGCTTTCCCAGTGGAGAAAGCACTTAAGCTCACTCCAGAGAAAAAGGGCTGGGGGGAGTGGTAGATATACTACCACAGATACAGTAAATGTGCTCTATGTAGCCAAATGGGCTAAAGAAGAAATCAGTATCAAAAAGTTCAAAGAAGGTAAGTAGGTTGTAGCCAATAGAATCTAAACAAATCTAGCAGAAGGAATTATATTCTATTATGGAGGAAACCCAGATAAACGAACTCAGAAATTTTTTAACAAAAACAATCATAATTCTGGGTAAAGAAAGATTTCAAAATGTTAACATTTTAGTGATACAGAGGGCCTTTGCATTTCACTGACCGGTACAACCTAAAATGTGTGTGTGTTCATGGTTGGAGAGGGAACTCTAACAGATTTCTTTTTTTTTAGTTTGCAAATGTGAGGATAATGGTGTCAAGGGAACAAAGGGGTTCTCCTACTCTCTACCATCTTTACTCATCAGCTAAAGGATGTTTTAATGGCAGACAAAAATAGAAAATTAACAAAACCAAAAATTAATTCTTTTAAAGATTTTATTTACTTACTTGACAAAGAAAGAGAGAGAGAGCAACAGACTCCCTGCCAGGGAGGCAGCCCAATGTAGGACTTGATCCCAGGATTGTGGGATCATGCATTACTGAAGGCAGAGGCTTAACCGATGGAGCCACTCAGCTGCCCTCTTTCAAAGGATCAACAGAAGTGACAAACCTTTAGCTAGACTGACCAAAACCATCTTTAAATACAGAGAAGACTAACTTACTTAAATCAAGAATGAAAAACAGGACACTGCTACCTACTTCACAGGGACAAAAGAATCATAAGGGAATACTATGAACACTGGTACACCAACCGATTAGAAACTTGAGACACAGTGAAAAAATCTCTAGGAAGACAAAAGCCACTGAAAGTGAAGCAAGAAGAAACAGACAATCTGAATAGGCCTAAAGAGACTGAATTTTAAAACTTCCCACAAAGAGAAGCCCAGGCTTACAGGACTTCATTGGTGAATTCTACCAAACATTTAAGAAGAGTTAACACCACTTCTTCCAAACTCTTCCCCAAAATAGGAGAGAATACTTCCCAACTCATTCTACTGGAAAACAAGAACAAAACACAGCTACCTTTATAAGACAACAGGTATTTTAACATCAAACAAAGAAAACAAGTATATTATTACAGAATGGTCCTTGTCCAAAAGGGTGTTCTTATTAACACACATATAACTCACATCTTTATAAACATTTACACTGTTCTTATTTTGCTCATTTTTCCATATACTTTGAAAATGTCAATATAGTTAAAGAGACAAAATCAGTCCCTAACCCCTCAATATAGTAACAGTCAGCATTACGTATTTAGGAAAACATAATTAATTATTGCTAAAATAGGAATTACAAAGATATCATACAACAGAAATATTCACTGTAATATTTTCTTATGTAAAAGGTCATTACTAGAGAACATGGTGATAGTTTCATTCCACAGAGACTTTGATGGTAATCTTTCCAAAAACTGAATCAAAAAAAGTTTTTTAAAAGCAAGCATATAAAAATATTTCACTAAAGCTGCTATTTAAAAAGAAAAATAACAAAACAAAGAGATATAACGCTACTATTCATACTGTTGTGTTTTGTTTCAATGGTACCAGGGTGGCCAGGTCAAAAGAGCTGTTCCTTGTCATCTGTGGTGGGGTCCCAACCCATAAGGACCCCCTGAGAAGGACGGATGTGAATCACAGCAGACCCAGGCAACTGGACCACAGGTTTCTTTCAGCCTGCCAACAGTGGACAGGCAGGAATTCCAAGTGGGGCAGTTTCAGCCCAGAGTAGAGTTGGGGAAGCTCCCTACCAGATCCCATCTCCCTAGTTCTTCTACTTAGCAGCAAAAAATACTAGGTCAGACAGCAGGCCACTGCCTGGATTATGATCAATGAGCACAGTTACTGCACAGATATGGTTACCTGGGATGACCATCTCTTGCTCCCTCATTTAGGATTTGCAAACTCTCCTCTCTTTGGTCCATGCTACCAGCTGGCTAAAAACTCTGGATTTGGCCATGGATGGACAAAGGTCCCTAAGTCTCATGCCCATTTGATGTATCTCATTTTATCAGAATTCTCTGATTTAGGCTACTGATATTAGCACAAATTATAATAAAAATGTACTACTTTCTTTTCCCATTATTTCCTATATATGTATCTTCAGGACTTCACTAGGAGGTAAAGTTGTGGACCAATGCAAAATTTGGGTCTCTCTCTTTTTCCCTAAAATCGTGGAATGGCTCCCCAATTCCACAGTAAGGCCTAAAATTCACTTGTTTCATGTGCATCTGTGAGGGGAAAAGAGGACCCTGGTTTGTAGTCTGCTATCTAGCATGCTGTAGTAGTTGCCAGTTAGAAGGATACTTTGGACAAATACTAACAGCATTCTCCCAATACCTACCATATCTCTTTGCTTTATTATTATTTCCCAACTCATCTGAACCCTTTCTACCCCTCTCTCTTTACTTACCCATACCTTATGTCTAACAGCTAAACCTGATGGAACCATTATAACCCGTTTTTCTTTGCACACGGCACACATCCTAGGATTTATCAGAATCCACAAGTTTCTTAAATGATACCTAAAGAAGAACCTCAGGGACTTTGGTTCAGACTTGGCTTGAAGAAGATCATCTACTTTCCTTCTCATCTTTAAGGAAGACAGAGGAAGAACAGGTTTCTCACATCACACTTAGAACCCAACTACACTAGGCCACCATAAAACAGAATCATTTAGAAGAGGAGTTTAATTATTTTTAACTTTCTCTTAAGTTTAAAAACAGAATATATAAATTTGGAAAAAATAGATAAAAACTTACTGTTATTGGTACATCTTTTGTTCCTGAATTTAATAAATGAAGGTTTAAAACTTTTGGTAGATCTGTTAAAATTGAAGAAAAGAAATATTTCTTTAACATGTGTGCTTTACAGCAAGCTAGAATTTTTACCTTATTAGATATGAGACTGAACCTATTCTAGGACATGAAAAAGAACTACAATTACATTAGTAAAAAGAATGTGATCCTACCCAGCTCATAAGGATACAGTGTATTACAAGAACCATGCCCTCCTAAATAATCAGAAAAACAAAACATAATTTTTTTTAAAAAAGATTTTATTTATTTATTTGACAGAGATCACAAGTAGGCAGAGAGGCAGAGAGAGAAAGAGAGAGAGAGAGAGAGAGAGAGAGAGAGAGAGGAGGAAGCAGGCTTCCTGCTGAGCAGAGAGCGCAATGCGGGGCTCAATCCCAGGACCCTGGGATCATGACCTGAGCTGAAGGCAGAGGCTTTAATCCACTGAGCTGCCCAGGTGCCCCCAAAACACAATTTTTTAGTGGAATTAGACATTATTACTAATCTTTCAGTTTTCCAGGAAAGCATAAGGAAGCAAATTAATAATGTGCAATGTGAAATTATCACATTAAAACCAAATCTAATTTTCAAAAAGGGGTCTTTAATCCTAAACAATCAAATTCTAATTATACATGACCCACAGAAATCCCAAATTATAACTATTTCTATTTTTTTCTTAATAAATCCTTTGAGTGATTTCAATTTTAGAAATCGAATACTTTCTTTGAACATCTGGGGTAAATTTAACATTATGTTATTATAATATAACTGAATAATTAATGTTAATAATAAAATTAATAATAAAATGGCATTATCTACTTCTAAGAATCCAGAAATAGTTTATTTTTTATTTTACTATTATTTTTTTAAAGATTAAAAAAAATTTTTTTTAAAAAGATTTTATTTATTTATTTGACAGAGAGAGAGAGAGAGAGATCATAAGTAGACAGAGAGGCAGGCAGAGAGAGAGGGGGAAGTAGGCTCCCCGCTGAGCAGAGAGCCCGATGCAGGGCTCAATCCCAGGACCCTAAGATCATGACCCGAGCCGGAGGCAGAGGCTTAACCCACTGAGCCACCTAGGCACCCCTATTTTACTATTAAAAAAAAGATTCAGCATAACTGAATATGTGACAAACTAGATTAAAAAACTCAGAAACTATAACTTCCGCCTCACTGTTCTGTTTAAAAGACTTCACTTATCTCATGACCTTGCTTTCCCACCTAGTAAGCAATGGTGTCCCTCAGAGGAATGGGGAATGAACTTGTGAGGGCTCAGAGTTCCCAACAGTAGGTTTCTACGAGATCGTGTAACTCACTGAAAGGTAACTCTGAGTTACCAAGGAGTTAAAGAAGAGTCAGCCATTCAACACTGTTCCGAACAGAGAGTTTTTTTTTAAAGACTTAGAAAAACACTGTCTCTTTTCTTTACCTTGTGTTCGTAGTGTACCAAAATCTAACATTTCGGTTGAGGAATAAATTCCAGGAGCTTGGAAAAGAGAAAAGTAAACCATTAGATTTTACTTAGCCCAAAGTAAGATGTACTAGAAACAAAACAAACACATTTGCAACTCCTTCGGTTTTCTACTAACCTGTTGTAACTTCTACCTCAACAGGAAGAATGATAAACTCTGTGCTGTCTGAAGCATTCGTTTTTATTCTGATGAAGGCTGTGTGGTTATCTGCTTCTCTGGATGAAAAGCTGGCTCTCATCACTCCCTTGGTTTCATAAGGAGGGATCTCCTGACAAGTTAACAGACCATATGTAGCACAGATTTTGTAATGTTCCAAAACCACCACAGTTTAGTGAATAAGATGAGAATGACTGAAAGATGATTATTTTATATGCCTACTAAGAAAAAAAACCACATTGCCACTTAAATATATTCCATGGGTTGTAACACACTCCAATTTTGAAGAACATTAAATGTGCAAAAAAAAGTGCATCTTAGAATTGACGAAGCATGATATAAAAAATCGAGCGAAGAAAAAAAATCATCTGGAAACAAACTGTCAGTTGCAAAATTATCATTAAAAGACTGAATTATTCTATAAATCATTTATTCTTTAACGTGATGTTTGTGTATACAATTCACTCCTAAAATTCTCTACAAATAGACATGTCACTATTGGAGGGAAATGCTTTTCCAGAAGTCTACAGAAATTTCTTTAAATAATAAATAATAACTTAGAGAACTCTTTAAATGAAAGTGTCCTTGCATTTAAAACTAAACACAACAAAGCTTCCCAGGCAATTGCAGTTCACCAACTGCTTTCAGTAAGACTCTTAGCAAGTAAGATAGCAAACATTTTCAGGCCTGAACGACAGAACATTCAGAAACACACTAAAAGGAAGATTCATCAGGAAAAAACAATTTCTTATAGATGTATTTTTTCCTGGTTTTACAACAATCTGGCTTCCTTGGGACCACCAGAATTTCTCTCCACTCACCTTTTGGTATATTTGAGGAGATCCCTGTGATATAGAATTTACTGGTCTTCACTTACCTCTCTTCTCTTAACTTTTTAGCCTCAAAGTAGGAAAGAAGTGATTGGAACCCTCCTGGGGCCACTAGAGATGCACCATCCACTTCCCCATCTCTAGGGAGCTGACTGGTCTCTGGGCTTTTCTTATGTACACTGTAAATGGGCTGAGGGTGAGGTCAAGGCCAACTGACTTTTCTTACTCTAGGTTTGTAAGAATAAGAATAACTTTATCTTTTCTTGTAGCCACTGGGAGTCTTAAAACATTATGCCATCTCTGCTATCACTGATCACAGTTCTTAAATAATGAGAAATCTCAATTCTCTGATGTTTTTTGGTTACCAATTATATTTCACAGTAAATTCTTAGTTCTTCTATCTAGAATTAGAATACAAGTTGAATAGCTTATAGTTAATTCTCTGAAGCACTGTTTTAAATACTATTTCTCGTAAAGGCTTTTCAAACACTAACATAATTTCAAGATAAAATATTTTTTGTGAAAGGATATACATGAACCATCCATTAAATATTTCTATCTGCTAATGTGTTCCTGTATCGGAGGAGTTAACCAAATCCCTGAAAAAATATTTCTAATTGCTCAAGTCAACATTCTAAAAATGTCCCCTCTGCATCTCTTCCTAGGATGAGACTGGTCAGAAGGCAGAACAAGAGGTTAGGTGTGTTTAATAGAGCAATTAATAAATAAATTTGATATTCTGAACTTACTCATACCTGTAAAGTCTGTTGTCTCCAATTATGGATGATGAGTGGTCTGAGTGCCCTTGGTATAAGAACTGTACCTCCTGTGCTTTTCCCCTCTTTGATTAAGGTGTGGTAAATAACATTTAAAGAAAAACCCTCTGAGGACAGGAAACTGTACAAATAAGATAGTTGCTACATATTCATTGACTTGGCTAATATTTGCCAATATTCTCTAAGAAAAGGTGGTTCTCTTAGAATTGACACAAACTAGTATTAACTATTCAGTAATATTAAAGGTGGATGTAAATCACCTAAGAATTTAAAATGTTCTAAATTGTCATGAGGGCTTAACTACATTCTCTCTGAAAATGTCATCACTATCAACAATAAATCTGCATGTTCAAGTCTCTACCTCAAACATATAATGGATCTTTCCCACAGGGTTTTTTTTTTTTTTTTTTTAATTTTTGGTATAAAGCACATTATAAATGATTATATTCAGAGACAACATTACCAATATAATTCTATGAAAGAATAGTTGAAATCTCTTCCTTTTCACAGAGTGGGTTAAAGCTTCCACCAATTTTGTTCATTGCTCTTCCCCAAAATTACTACTTACACTTTTCTCTCCATGTATCATCTAATTTTCAAACATATCTGATGTAAGTTTAAAATTAAGATATAATTAAGGGAAAGTCACCCACATTTATATAGCTGATAAATGTAGTGTATAATTTCTGGTGTATTTAAGAACATAATTGGTTCCATGTGACTACACATGAGAGAAAAATATACCATCACTCACCCACAGTTTTCTGGTACCTCCTTGTTGACCTGTTGGAAGTTCTAGGTGAAGATCTCCTCCACTAGAGTACATTTCTACAACCTGTGACAAAACAGCATGTGATGGTTAAGTTCAAAATCACATTCTCAATGCAACTGATTTGCTGTTAAACAGAAATACGCCTGGCATCCTGTGTCTTAGAACAACTTAAAAACATTTACAGATATAAAAGTAGGATAAGTATCATGTCTTATCACTGGAGTCAGTGATTCATATGTGTGACCAGTGGTGGTTATTTTTTATTAAAACAAAGTAACTTCCAAATATTAGAGTATGGTTATATCAGACACTGGATTAAAGAAAATCCATCCACAGAACACCTTTTATTTTTTTCCGAAGGAAAAACACTTTATGGAAATACAACTTTTGTACTTCTTATAGTAACATGGTACATTTTTTTTTTTAAAAAGATTTTATTTATCTGAGAGAGAGAGAGAATAAGAGAGAAAGAGAGAGAGAGAGCATGAGAAGGGGAAGGGTCAGAGGAAGAAGCAGACTCCCCATCGAGCAGGGAGCCCAATGTGGGACTCGGTTCTGGGACTCCAGGATCACAACCTGAGCCGAAGGCAGTCACTTAACCAACTGAGCTACCCAGGTGCCCAACACAGTGCTTTTTTCAGTCACACATTTATATCAAGATTTAGCAGCAGATCTAACAACTACTATAATAGTGAAATAGTGAAGAATGCATCATTCTGGGATATATGTAACTTTTTTTTTTTTTAAAGATTTTATTTATTTATTTGACAGAGAGAGATCACAAGTAGGCAGAGAGGCAGGCAGAGAGAGAGAGGAGGAAGCAGGCTCCCTGCTGAGCAGAGAGCCCGATGTGGGACTCGATCCCAGGACCCTGAGATCATGACCTGAGCCAAAGGCAGTGGCTTAACCCACTGAGCCACCCAGGCGCCCTATATGTAACATTTTTAATGCAGTATGGCAGTATTTGGTTTCTCTTGGCAGCAAAAATCACAGGAACTGTTAATAATACCTCTGTGGCTTGCACCTATACTCATGATTTTGCTGAGCTAAAACTGATATACGAATAAACCACCCATATTTCAAATGCACAACTTGATAAATTCTGACATACATATATAGGTGTGGAGCTACCACTGCAATTAAGACTTTAAATATAACCCTTCCTCTAAATTTTCTTCATGGCCTTTGTAATCTAACTGTCTCTTTCTGCCCCCTCACACCCCCTAGCCAACCAATGAGCTGGGTCTGGCCATTCAAGATTAGTTTGAATTTCTAGAGCTTTATATAAATGGAATCATACAGTATGCACACTTGTCCTAGCTGCTTTTATTCAGTGTAATTATTTTGAGATTGATCATGTTATTGTATGTATTAACAGTTCTTTTCTATGTTATGGTTATGCCACAATTTTTGATCCATTCACTTACTGATGGACATTTGGATTGCTTCCAGTTTTTGGTCATTACAGATAAAGCTGCTATGAACACTGCATTTCTATAAGTCTTTGTGTGAACGTCTGCTTTCTTTTCTTTTTGGTAAATACCTAGGGATAGAATGAGTCATATGGCAGGAGACTTTCCTTTAAGAGCAGGTAACCCAGCCTCTTAAAAAGAAAGAATATACTTAATTTTTCATTTAAAAAATTTTTAAAAAGATTTTATTTATTTATTTTAGAGATAGAGATAGGGATAGAGAGAGTGAGTGCACGCAAGTGGGGAAAGGAGTGGAGGGAGAGAGACAAGCGGATTTCGCGCTGAGTCCTTGGTGGGGCTTGGTCCCACAACCCTGAGATTGTGACCTGAACTGAAATCAAGAATTGGCCGCTTAACTGGCTGAGACATTCAGGCACCCCAAGAATATTCTTAGTTAAATACAAATTTGGGGTGAAGTAAAAGAATGGGTGGAAGACCTTCACTTGTTTTACCATGTAAATCCTTTAGGAATACATAAAAAAAAAGACAAAGCAGGAAAAACAGCAATACTTTAGTAAAAACTTCAAGGTTTTTGGTGTATATTGTTAAAATAACACATTTAGCAAAGACTAACAAGCTAAGATTTTCTTTGAGTATTATTGCTTGCTTTCTGTTTTATTACAGTGTTCCCCTATAGTCCCAGTTGTATTAATAGTGATACCATCTAAACTGATGGAGTGACTGTAGAACCTTTGCTGAAAAACCAGAAGACATCACATACTATTTTGTTTATTCTTACAAGGTATTAAGGAAACAAGCACAACAATGTGTGGAAACAGAAGATTAAAATGTAGACTACTGATTGTAGGGGAAGGAATAAGGAAATGGGGACAGAAAAAGGCTACACTATAAAATTCAAAGGAAAGATCACATTAAAGCTAGGAACACGACATATTCCTGACTTTAAGTCCAGTAATATTTATTCTAATTAAACAACATACAGAAAAAAAAGGAAGCCAACAACAGAGAATATAATTTATATAAAAAAAACCTGCTCAAGAATGTTTATTTTTGTGTCCACATATATATATGCAAATGCACTATAAGGGGGGGTTTGGGACTAGAGCTGTGCTAATACAACAGTTATCAGCTATGTGGTTATTTAAATTTAACTGAAATAAAATAAAATGAAATGTTCAGTTTCTCAGCCACCCCAGCCACAAATTCAACTACTCATTAGCCACATGTGGCTGGTGGCTGCTATACTGGACAGAGCAGATACAGATATATCATTGAAGAAAGTTCTATTGGAGAGCACTGGATTAAAAAGTGGAACTCAAGAGGATTTTTGTTTCACATGTTTGAGTTAACTTTTTTTTTTTTACAGTGAGAACATACTCATGTTTGTCCTTTATCAAATCAGATGCAACCTGTAATTTACAGTATTTTCTTAAATTTAAGAATAAGACTAATGACACAGTATAACACAGAACCATGAGGTTAAAGTGCCTTCCAGATAAATAACCTGTACTGGTTCTAAGAGGGCAGCTTTGGCTTTTCCATTTGCTCTCCTGTGTGCTGGTGCCAAGTCCAGTGTGAGATATATTCTTCATTAAAATGTAGTAACTGGAAAAAGCCCAGATTAACAACAACAACAAAAATCAGTTGACTGAAAACAAACGAGGAAAGAAAGCAACAGGAATTTATGAGATTTCTGTACAATTTGTCATTAAAAATTAGTCAGAACAGGGAAAATACACAATTACCAAAAGTTAGCCAAAAGGATATAAATGATCAACTGATGATGAAGAGGAAACACTTTTCACTTGTAAAAACAGGATAGAAAGGCATTTTCTTCTTTTGTAACAAAGATATCTAGCTAAAAAATCATTAAAATTTGGGCAGAATATTCCTATGAGTAGCTATGCTCACCAAATGTTAGCTAAGTGTCGGGGAGAAACCCCTTTCTTGCTAATTCAGCATATAATTTCACAATTCATGTTCTAAAAATCTCACTATACTCTTCCTCACTTTCTGTTTATGAACATTTCTGCCAGCGCCTCTGGGATGACAAGAACCATTCTGGCTGTGAAAGCCCTACAGTTTGCCACAATATGTAGTGCTATCCCTCCAATGGCTATGTTCAAACTACTGTTAAGGCCTGCAGCACTGGTCCTAAAGAACTCTGGGTGTGGATATTATGGACTATTCTGGAAAGCATCCACATCTCCTTCCAACCAGATGACACAAGTAGCAGCAAATATCACGTAGTTGGAAGTCACTGAGGATGCAGGTGGAGATCTTAGGAGTACATGAGGGAGGAACATCAGCCATTCCCACTGTGCCAGAGACGAGGAACTAGTGAGGAGATTTCAAACTTGAAAACACTCAGTACTAACAGACTGAGTAAGATCAGGAGTGGACTTTTTAAATAAAAAAAATACGTTTGCTTTTAATCATGATTCTATATTACCCTTCCCTTGGGCTTCAATTTCCAGGCCGCCATCACCAAAAACTTATTACCAAAAGCAAGCATGAACAGTGTTATAAAAAATTTATGTCATACTAGAAAAGTAGTGGCCTTGTGTAGCTGAAAACTCCTAAATTAAATGTAGACCTGTTAAAATCTAATACCAGAGGAAACAGTTTTAGAAGTGGTCCCCAAAATTCAATACCTGGACTACTGTGATCCAAAACTCCAACTGCAGAAAGCTGCACTAAAAGAAAGCCCCCACCACTGTGATGCATCCTTTCAACCCCACTATTTTAAACAGTCTTGAAAACTGTAACAGACTGAGATTTCATACTAAGCATTAGTTTTTGCCAAAATGAAACTCATTCAAAATCACCATCATAAACTCACCTGTAAAGGCTCACTGTGAGGATTGTGTATATTTATTATAGGTGAGAAACTGCTGTTCACAGGAACTCTGGCCCCAAGGAATGGCCTCAATCGATATGGGTTTGGAACCCCAACACCAAATACCTATTTCAAAGATGAAAAAAATATGAGTTGCTCTGATAATTAACATTTTTATAGTTATAACTGACAGATCCAGAGAAAACGAGTGAGTCTTATTTAGATGGACAAATCTTAACTAATTTAAAAAGAATACACGTGTAGTTTCTATACTTTATTTGGCTACATATTTGTATTACTACATATATATGTGTATTTGGAATTATTTCTATATCAGAAATTAAAATGATAGCAGACCTTCATGAGCTCATAGAATAGACAAAAGAAGAAAATAGGGACTCAAAAGATTTCCTTACTCTAATCATAAGGAGATGGATCTAGGGCCCAAGGAATTTCTCAAATATCAAGCTCAGCTCCAGGTCATACCAACATGGGAAGAGAAGGCCCTGGGTTGACTTACTAAACAGGGTGAGCCAGTCATTCAAATGAGAAATATTTATTAAGTGCCTATGATGTGCTAGGCATAGATATACACATAGTGAATGATTTAATAGTGAATAAGAAAAATAATATGTCTTCTGTCATAAACCTTATATTCTAGTATGAGGAACAGACTAGGTAACAATAAAAAAGTTCTAAAAACCAGGTAATGTGGTATAGAATAACTGGCTGGGGGTAAGGCTGGGAATATTCTTTTAGAGAACATGGTTACAGCAATCTTCTCTGGGGAAGTGATGTGAGCTGATGTCACCAGCAAGATGAGAAAAAACTGCAGTGAGAGTGTATTCAGGCAAGGGGAAGTATGCAAAGGGAATGAGGCAGGAAATGGGCTGACTTGTTTGAAGACCAGGAATGCCATGAGAAGCAAGGTCACGGGGTGAGGTGGCAGGGCTAAGCAAGGCAGAGCCTTGTTGGCCTTGATCAGAAGTTTACATTTTGTTCTAAGAGCAATAGGACAACATTAGGATTTCCATGGGCAAGTTGACTAGATGTGATTTATGTTCACAGAAGGTCACTCTGATTACAGTGAATGAGGCCCATGGCAGGGACTGGAGGGGTGTGGAGGGTTGGTTGGAGGCTACCGTGTCATCCAGAGAGAAGCAATGGTGGCTTAGAAGACAGCAATGGCAGTGAAGAGAAGAGAGGTAGACAGACTCAAGATATATTTAGGAGGGGAACTTTGTGAAAGATTAGAAGTGGAGAAGTGAAGAAAGACAGAGGCCACTGAGGCTCTCCTTGAGAATGACCAGATCACAAGCCTCAGGTAGTCCAGCTTGGCCACAACCACCTAGGCAACTGGGGGTGCCTTTGTGGAGTAAAGGTCTTAATATTCTTATAACAGTCTTCACTTACTCAAGAGGTTCTTGTTAAATGAGTGTCATATATACGGTACTTCAAAGTTACTAATCTATGCAGGCTGCTTACTAAACACCCATTAAAGACTTATTCACCATACATAAACACAGGTACCTGACTATCAGTTTACTGCGACACTAATTTTCAAGATACATGGTATGTTCTGGGTCCTGGAGAAGAATGTTGAAAACAGAATCATAGACACTGTCAAGTAAGACATTAGCTAAGTAAGGAGTTAAACCATGTGTTCCAAGCACAGTATAACACAGTGGTTAAGAGGATGGTTATTATAGGTACAAAGACATGGGTTTGAATACCTGCTCAATAATCTACTAGTAGCATAATCTGAACCAATTATTTAACTTTTCTAAACTTCTCCTTCCCTATCTCAAAAAATGAGGATAACAGTATCGATAACATAGGCAGAAATGCATCTAAGTTATGTAGTATAGTGCCATATAAGCATTTTTTCTTAATAATCTTGATAACCTTGATATATAAAAGTCTTGATTCATAAAACATTAACTTTAATAACCTAAACAATAATTACATATAAAAAGAACAAATTTTAAACAATCATTTACTAAGAAAAGCAGCCATGTATATTTTACTCTTGAAACTATTATAAAGCATAATGTGCAAAGTAAAATTAAAAAAAAATTTAGTGTAAGATATTTTTTACTATTATTTTGTTAACCAATCTTACATTAATGCTTTAGCTGTAGCTTTAAAAGACTGTTCAGTCTGATCTGAATAGGGATAGTCACAGACACAATAGTGAGTAAAAATGCTCTAAGGCTAAACTCCTGTATTTCCTATTATCCCTGAGTTTTTAAGAGGGTTCTTGATAGGCTGTCATATGACACATCAGAGATGAGAACTATATTTTATAAAAAAATGAAAGTTTTACTCCTGGTTCTTACCTGGTAAGTAAATACCCCATGATTGGATGTGTTAATAAATAAAGTATTTTCTACATTTCCCACTACTCTTGCAAGAAAAACTACATCAAATGATGTATTTCCTCCTGGAAGTATTTTCTGAAAAAGAACAGCAATAAATAAAGTTAAATTAACAACTAAAAAATCCAATTGTGCTGACCACAGTCAAGTAGCTGAAGTTCTCTAAAACAATCATCTTAGAAATATTTCCATGAACTAGGTTCTCTCCCATGAAGGTATAAGCTTTAAATTAGCTAAATTATTCTGCAATGGAAAATAATAAAAAGGTATCTTCATATTGATGTCTATAGTCATATAGCTTTGCCAATTACCAGCTTAAAACCCTGTAGAGCAGAGTTTCCTTAGATTCTATTCCTTCAACAGCCACTAGGCTGGAATGAAGTGCCTAATTATAGGCTGTTCCCTCAACACATAATCAGGCAGGGACTGAGCCAAAGCTAAACTTCTTATATAGATGTATTACTCTACTATTAAGCAGCAACTTGTACTATTCCAAAGAAGAAATAAGCCCAGGCCTCAGCCTCCTGACCTATGTCACCCATTCACACAAGGCACTCTATGGGCCCACAACTTAAATTAGAAAAGAAGGCAGGGGTGGCAGTTATTTGCAGAAACTCACTCCTGTTATTTTGTGCAGATTGAAGATGTCATTGTTGTTAGTGAAATAAAACTTTATTACAACAGAACAATTGGGTTACTCCATGGACATCAAAGAGAATGTGACTGCAATTGTCTGCAATGAAGCCTTACAATGCAGAGTCATCAACCTCTCTCTTTCTGCCTCTATGGCTCAAACTCTAAAACACTGCCCAGATTGTAGCTTAAAATATATGGCATTGAGACTTCTGGCTTTACCTTAGGATGGAGAAAGCTGGAAAGAACACTTCCCCTGCTTATCAATAACCAAAACAATAATTTACAAAATCATAACTTTTCTTGAACCTATAACGGAGTTTGTGTAAAAAGTAACACAAAATTCAAGGAAAGACATGCACC
Source organism: Mustela lutreola (assembly GCF_030435805.1). Taxonomy (NCBI): domain Eukaryota; kingdom Metazoa; phylum Chordata; class Mammalia; order Carnivora; family Mustelidae; genus Mustela; species Mustela lutreola. The sequence goes on from NC_081298.1 coordinate 70,585,575, forward strand.
TCCAAGGAGTCATGGGACTGTATTGGCTCACCATGGCAGAGAATGGGAAGATGAGGCTACCACATAAGAGGGTAAAATGTATTCAGCTAAAATGTTCACCCTCTGCTAAAAGCTGACGGTGGGCTAAAAGGAGAGTATACAACCACTGGAAGCTGGAAACATTAGATAGAGGTCACACTTGAACCAAAGTCAGTAACAGAAAGATACTTGGCAAATCTCTAAGTAGCTTGAAATTAACACACTTCTAAATAACCCACCGACCAAAGAAGTAGTCACGAGGAAATTAAAATATTCTGAATCAACTGAAAATTAAAACACAACATATCAACGGGCATCTGGGTGGCGCAGTGGGTTAAAGCCTCTACCTTCAGCTCAGGTCATGATCCCAGGGTCCTGGGATCTAGCCCTGCATCGGGCTCTCCGTTCAGTGGGGAACCTGCTTCCTCCTCTTTCTCTGCCTTCCTCTCTGCCTACTTGTGGTCTCTCTGTCAAATAAATAAATAAATAAAATCTTAAAAAAAAAAAAAAATAACCCACAACATACCAAAATACGTTGGCTACAGCTAAAGCAATACTTGGAGGGAAACGTACAGTATTACATGCTTATTTTGAGAAGAAATGCTTCAAATGAATAATCTGTGTTTCCAGAGAAAGGACTCAAATTAATAAAATCACAAGTGAAAGGGGGAGAGATCACAACTAACACCAAGGAAATAGACGTAATTATTAGGAATTTTTACTAGCAACTATATACCAACAAATGAAGCAACCTGGAAGAAACGGATGCCTTCCTGGACATTTACAAACTACCAAGATTGAAACAGGAAGAAATAGACAATCTGATTAGACCAATAACCAGTTAACGAAATTGAAACAGTAATCAAAAACCTCCCCAGAACACAAAAGTCCTGGGCCAAATAGCTTCCCAGGGAAATTGTACCGAACATTTAAAGAAGAAATAATACCTATTCCACTGAAGCTCTTTCAAAAAATAAGGATTTTATTTATTTGACAGAGAGAGAGAGAGAGAGACAGCAAGAGCAGGAACATAAGCAGGGGGAGAGGGAAAGCAGGCAAACAGGGAACCTGATGTGGGACTCGATCCCAGGACGCTGGGATCATGACCTGAGCCGAAGGTAGAAGCTTAGCAACTAAGCCACCCAGGCGCCCTGTTTCAAAAAATAGAAACAGAAGGAAAACTTCCAAACTCCTTCTATGAGACCAGCATCACCCTGATGAACATGGATGTCAAAATACTGAACAAGATCCTAGCTAACAGGATCCAACAATACATTAAAAGGATGACACACCACGACCAAGTGAGTTTTATGCCTGGGATGCAAGGCTGGTTCAACATTCGCAAATCAATCAACATGGTAGGGCACATCAGTAAAAGAAAAGACAAGAACCATACAATCCTCTCAAATGATGCAGAAAAAGCATTTGACAAAATACAATATCCGTTCCTCATTAAAACTCTTCAGAGTATAGGATTGGAGGGAGCAGTCCTCAATATCATAAAAACCATCTATGAAAAGCCCACAGCAAATGTAATTCTTAATGGGGAAAAGCTAGCCTTTCCCTTAAGATCAGGAACACGACAGGGATGCCCACTCTCCCCACTATTATTCAACATAGTACTATTAAGTCCTAGCCTCAGCAATCAGACAACAGAAAGAAATAAAAGGCATCCAAATTGGTAAAGAATAAGTCAAATTCTCCCTTTTCTGATGACATGATACTTTATGTAGAAAACCCAAAGATTCCACCCCCAAATTACTAGAACTTATATAGCAATTCAGCAACGTGGCAGGATACAAAATCAATGCACAGAAATCAGTGGCCTTTCTATACACTAAGAATGTAACTATAGAAAGAGAAATTAAGGGTCAATTTCATTCACAATAGCAACAAAAAGCACAAGATACCTAGGAATAAACCTAACTAAAGTGGTAAAGGATCTGTATGCTAGAAACTACAAAACACTTATGGAGAAATTGAGGAAGACACAAAGAGATGGAAAAATAGTCCATGCTCAAGGATTGGAAGAAGAAACATTGCTAAAATGTCCGTCCTACCAAAACAATTTACACTTTCAATGCCATTCCTATTAAAATACCACTTGGCATTTTTCAAAGAGCTGAAACAATCCTAAAATGTGTATGGAACCAGAAAAGATCCCGAATCGTCAAGGAAATGTTGAAGAAGAAAAACAAAGCTGGGGGCATCACATTGCCTGATTTCAAGCTATATTACAAAGGTGTGATCATCAAGACAGAATGGTACTGGCAAAAAAACTGACTCACGGACAATGGAACAGAATAGAGAGCCCTGGTATGGACTCTGAACTCTATAGTCAACTAATCTTCGACAAAGCAGGAAAAAATACCCAATGGATGAAAGATAGTCTTTATAATAAGTGGTGTTGGGAAAACTGGACAGCAATATACAGAAGAATGATGCTGGACCATTCTCTTACACCATACACAAAGATAAACTCTAAATGGATGAAAGACCTCAATGTGACACAGGAATCCATCAAAATCCTAGAGGAGAACATAGGCAGTAACCTCTTTGACATCAGCCACAGCAACTTCTTTCAAGACATGTCTCCAAAGGCAAGGGAAAGAAAAGCAAAAATATACACAATGGAATATTATTCAGCCACCAGAAAGGATGAATGCCCACCATTTACATCGACATGGATGGAACTGGAGGGGATTATGTTAGATGAAGTAAGTCAGGCAGAGGAAAGACAATTATCAGATGGTTTCACTCATATGTGGAACATAAGCATGGAGGACCACAGAGAAGGGAAGAAAATCCAAAGGGGGAGAAATCAGAGAGGGAAATGAACCATGAGAGACTATGGACCCCGAGAAACAATCTGGGGGTTTCAGAGGGGAGGAGAGTGGGGAGAGGATTAACAGGGTGATGGGTATTGAGGAGGGCACGTGCTGTGATGAGCACTGGGTGTTATACTTAACTAATGAATCACTGAGCACTATATCAAAAACTAATTATGTACCATACAGTGGCTAACTGAACATAATTTTAAAAAATCTATTTTTCCCACCTTGAGAAACTAAAAACAGAATGGAAAACCAAAATATACAAAACAAAGAAAATAAAAGACAAAAGCAGAAAGGAATAAAGTAGAAAACAGAAAACAGCAAAAAGTCAATAAAACCAAAGATAATGCTTCAAAAAGGTCCATAAAACTGATAAAACCCTGAACAAAATGATCAAGATTAAAAAGGAAGATGATAAAAATGTAAGCAACTGAAATGTGGACATTAACATGTACCTTTTTACACATAAAAAGGAAGATTAAGGAATATTACAAACAACTGTATGACCATAAATTTAATAACTAGAAGAAATGGACACATTCTTTGAAAAACAGAATCTGCCAAAGCCCATTCAAAATGAAACAGATGATAAGGACAGACCTCTATCCATTAAAGAAGTTTGATTTGTCATTTAAAACCTTCCTACAAAGAAAAACCCAAGCCCAGATGGTTTCACTGGCAGAATGGTAGAAGTCTCTATCATCAATTTAAGAAGGAATTAGTATCTATCTTACATACTTTACAGCATATAGAAAAGGAGAGAACATTCCCCATCTTGTTTTACTGGCTTAGCATTATCCTGACACCAAGACTAAAGACATGATGAAAAAAGAAAAGTCATTAAGTCTCATGAATGTAGACATACAATCAACTACAAAATATTGGCAAATTAAATCCAGTCAATACATAAAAAATGATAATACACCATACGACTAAGTGGGTTTTATCTTGACAATGCAACTCTAGTTCAACATGCAAAAGTCGTCACATCAATGTAACTGATACTATTAACTTACTGAAGAAAAGAAAACTCAGATGGTCATTTCAAAAGGTGCATAAAACAAATTGACAAAATTCAGTATCCATTCATGATTAGAAATATCAGTAAGCTGATATTAGAGAAATTTCTCAATCTGATAAACAGCATCTAAAAAACCCTAGAACTACCATATTTCACGGTGAATGACTGAGTGCCAAAATGTGGAACAAGGTAAGGATGTCCTCTCAGGACAGCTGAACAAAATTATACTGGAAGTACTGGTCAGCGCAATGAGACAAGGAAAAGAAATAAAAGGCATACACATTAGAAAGTAAGAACAATTTGTCTTTATTCACAAACAACACAGCTGTCAATATAAAGAACTCCAAAAATACTTCAAAAATCCTCCCAGAATAAAAGAGTTTGCCAAATCACAGGAATCAAAGTCAATATATAACGATCAGTTGTATTTCCATATACTAGCAATGAATTTTAGAATTCTAATTTTTTAAAAAGCATAATTAACAATCACACACACACAAATACTGAAGTGTAAATATATTAATGTGCAAGATGAAACCTGAAAGAGAAAAAATATTGCTGAAAGAGAAAAAAAAAAGCCTTTAACTTCAGAGAAATAAAAATCAAAACCACAGTGAGATACCACCTCACACCCATAAGAATGGCTAAAATTAACAAGTCAGGAAATGACAGGTGTTGGCGAGGATGCACAGAAAGGGGAACCCTCCTATGCTGTTCGTGGGATTGTAAGCTGGGGTAACCACTCTGGAAAACAGTATGGAGGTTCCTCAAAAAGATACAAATGTAGTGATCCAAAGGGGCACGTGCACCTGAATGTTTACAACAGCAATGTTCACCAGAGCCAAACTGTGGAAAGAGCCTAGATATCCATCAACAGATGAATGGATAAAGAAGATGTGGTGTATGTGTACACACACACACACACACACACACACACGAATACTATGCATACATCAAAAATGGAAATCTTGCCATTTGCAACGATGCAGATGAAACTAGAGGGTATTATGCTGAGTGAAATTAAGTCAATCAGAGAAAGACAATTATCATATGATCTCTCTGATATGAAGAATTTGGGGGGGTGGGGGAAGGGAGGGAACAATGGAACAAGATGGGACTGGGGAGGGAGACAAACCATAAGAGACTCTTAATTTCAGGAAAGAAACTGAGGGCTGCTTATGGACACTGTGGAGGGTATGTGCTATGGTGAGTGTTGTGAATTGTCTAAGACTGATGAATCACAGACCTGTACCCGTGAAGCAAATAATGCATTATATGCTAATAAAAAAAAAAAAGAAGCCTTTAAAATGGAGACATACTGTGTCCCTGGATTAGAAGACCTAATATTGTTAAGATGTTAATTCTCCCCTAACTGATTTATATATCCAATGTAATTGCAATTAAAAACTTCAGAGAAAAAGTTGCATGCAATGTGAGATAATATCCTACAGCAGAAAAAGTACACTGCTGATAGGAAAACTGATGAAATTCATATATTTTTAAAAGATTTTATTTATTTGGGAGAGAGATGAGAGCGATCATGACAAGTGGGGGGAGGGGCAGAAGGAGAGGGAGAAGCAGACCCCTGCTGAGTGGGGAACCTGCCACAGGGCTCAATCCCAGGACCCTGAGATCATGAACTGAGCTGAAAGCAGATGCTTCAGCCACTCTGAGCTGACTGAGCCACTTAGGCGTCCCTCATATAAGTTTTTTAGTAATATTGTACTAATGTTAATTTCCTTATTAAGATAATTATACTCATTATATAAGATGTTAACACTAGAGAGACTGGGCGAGGGATATAAGGATCTATCTGTACTGTTTTTTATACATTTAAGAGTACATCAAAATAACATAATAATAATTTCTTAGAAAGATTTAAAACAAAAGAAATTGACAAGCTGATTCCAAAATTTGGATGGCCAGAAAAGGGAATAAAAAGAGCAAAACAGGGGCGCCTGGGTGACTCAGCTGGTTAAGCGTCTGCCCTCGGCTCAGGTCATGATCTCGAGGTCCTGGGATAGATCCCTGTGTTGGGCTCCCTGCTGAGTAGGGAACCTGCTTCTCCCTCTGGCCCCCTCCCCGTGCTCATGCTCTTTCCTTGCAAATGAATAAAATCTTTTTTAAAAAATCTTTTTTTTAAAACAAAACAATTTTCAAAAATAAAACTGAAGGATTCACAATATCTAAGAATTATTAAAAAGCTATAGTAAACAATAAAGTGTGGTATTGGTGAAAGGGTAGACATTTTAGAGTCTATTAGATACATATTTGGACATAATGGAGAGTCTAAGAAACAGACCCATACTTAGGTCATCAGACTTTTGACAAAAATACAGAGGGGTTTCAATGAGAAAGACTATTCTTTTCAATCAATGGTGTAGGAACAACTGTGTATTCATATGCAATACAAAATGAGCATGAACCACAGCTCACACCATAAACAAACATTAACTCAAAATGGATCACAGACCTAAATATAAAATCTTAAACTATTAAACTTCTGGAGGAAAAATAGGAGAAAATTTTTGTGACCTTGGTTTGGGCAAAGCTTAGCTACAAGTCCAAAAAAGCATGACCCATAAAAGGAAACTTGATAAAATGGACTTCATGGAGATTAAAAACTTGTATTTGGAAACATTCTGTAAAGAGAATGAAAAGATATGCTGCCAACAGGGAGAAAAGATGTGCAAATCACATATATGATAAGGACTTATATCTAGAATATATAAAGAATTCTAAACAACTCAGTTAAGAAAACAAACAACCCAATTAAAAAACAGGCAGAAGATCACCACGACCAAGTGGGATTTATTCCAGGGCTGCAAGGTTGGTTCAACATCCGCAAATCAGTCAATGTGATACAACACATCAATAAAAGAAAGAACAAGAACCATATGATACTCTCAATAGATGCTGAAAAAGCATTTGACAAAGTACAACATCCCTTCCTGATCAAAACTCTTCAAAGTGTAGGGATAGAGGGCACATACCTCAATATCATCAAAGCCATCTATGAAAAACCCACCGCAAATATCATTCTCAATGGAGAAAAACTGAAAGCTTTTCCGCTAAGGTCAGGAACACGGCAGGGATGTCCATTATCACCACTGCTATTCAACATCGTACTAGAGGTCCTAGCCTCAGCAATCAGACAACAAAAGGAAATTAAAGGCATCCAAATCGGCAAAGAAGAAGTCAAATTATCACTCTTCGCAGATGATATGATACTATATGTGGAAAACCCAAAAGACTCCACTCCAAAACTGCTAGAACTTATACAGGAATTCAGTAAAGTGTCAGGATATAAAATCAATGCACAGAAATCAGTTGCATTTCTCTACACCAACAGCAAGACAGAAGAAAGAGATATTAAGGAGTCAATCCCATTTACAATTGCATCCAAAACCATAAGATACCTAGGAATAAACCTAACCAAAGAGACACAGAATCTATACTCAGAAAACTATAAAGTACTCATGAAAGAAATTGAGGAAGACACAAAGAAATGGAAAAATGTTCCATGCTCCTGGATTGGAAGAATAAATATTGTGAAAATGTCTATGCTACCTAAAGCAATCTACACATTTAATGCAATTCCTATCAAAGTACCATCCATCTTTTTCAAAGAAATGGAACAAATAATGCTAAAATTTATATGGAACCAGAAAAGACCTCGAATAGCCAAAGGGATATTGAAAAAGAAAGCCAACGTTGGTGGCATCAGAATTCCGGACTTCAGGCTCTATTACAAAGCTGTCATCATCAAGACAGCATGGTACTGGCACAAAAACAGACACATAGATCAATGGAACAGAATAGAGAGCCCAGAAATAGACCCTCAAATCTATGGTCAACTAATCTTCGACAAAGCAGGAAAGAATGTCCAATGGAAAAAAGACAGCCTTTTCAATAAATGGTGCTGGGAAAATTGGACAGCCACATGCAGAAAAATGAAATTGGACCATTCCCTTACACCACACACAAAAATAGACTCAAAATGGATGAAGGACCTCAATGTACGAAAGGAATCCATCAAAATCCTTGAGGAGAACACGGGCAGCAACCTCTTCGACCTCTGCCGCAGCAACATCTTCCTAGGAACAACGCAAAAGGCAAGGGAAGCAAGGGAAAAAATGAACTACTGGGATTTCATCAAGATCAAAAGCTTTTGCACAGCAAAGGAAACAGTTAACAAAATCAAAAGACAACTGACAGAATGGGAGAAGATATTTGCAAACGACATATCAGATAAAGGACTAGTGTCCAGAATCTATAAAGAACTTAGCAAACTCAACACCCAAAGAACAAATAATCCAATCAAGAAATGGGCAGAGGACATGAACAGACATTTCTGCAAAGAAGACATCCAGATGGCCAACAGACACATGAAAAAGTGCTCCATATCACTCGGCATCAGGGAAATACAAATCAAAACCACAATGCGATATCACCTCACACCAGTCAGAATGGCTAAAATCAACAAGTCAGGAAATGACAGATGCTGGCGAGGATGTGGAGAAAGGGGAACCCTCCTACACTGTTGGTGGGAATGCAAGCTGGTGCAGCCACTCTGGAAAACAGCATGGAGGTTCCTCAAAATGTTGAAAATAGAACTGCCCTATGACCCAGCAATTGCACTATTGGGTATTTACCCTAAAGATACAAATGTAGTGATCCAAAGGGGCACATGCACCCGAATGTTTATAGCAGCAATGTCCACAATAGCCAAACTATGGAAAGAACCTAGATGTCCATCAACAGATGAATGGATCAAGAAGATGTGGTATATATACACAATGGAATACTATGCAGCCATCAAAAGAAATGAAATCTTGCCATTTGCAACAACATGGATGGAACTAGAGCGTATCATGCTTAGCGAAATAAGTCAAGCAGAGAAAGACAACTATCATATGATCTCCCTGATATGAGGAAGTGGTGATGCAACATGGAGGCTTAAGTGGGTAGAAGAAGAAGAAATGAAACAAGATGGGATTGGGAGGGAGACAAACCATAAGTGACTCTTAATCTCACAAAACAAACTGAGGGTTGCCGGGGGGAGGGGGTTTGGGAGAAGGGGTTGGTATTATGGACATTGGGGAGGGCATGTGATTTGGTGAGTGCTGTGAAGTGTGTAAACCTGGTGATTCACAGACCTGTACCCCTGGGGATAAAAATATATGTTTATAAAAAATAAAAAAATTAAAAAAAAAAAAAAAACAGGCAGAAGAATTGAGCAGACATTTCACCAAAGAAAATATATCCATGACAAAGAAAATATACACATCAAAGAATATAAAGGGGCATTAAAGATGGTGAAAAGATGTTCACCATCATTAGTCAGTGATGAATGTACATTAAAATAAAAATGAACACTACAACTATTTGAGTGACTAACACTAAAAACAAGCAAACAGAACGCATCTTCACAATATGGAGTACTAACAAAGATGCTGAACAACTGGAGCATACATTCATTCCTGTTGGTAATGCAAAATGGTACAGTCATTATGAGAAACCATTAAGCATATACTTCACAAGAGACCAAGCAATTCCACTCCTAAGTATTTATATTAAGGGAAATGAGGAAAAGAAAATTTATGTTCATACAAAAATCTGTATGGGGTCATATTGTTGGCCACCTACTTACCACCTTCATTACTCCTCTGACAGTTCAAGGACTTGTTGCTGACACCAAAGGGCAAGGAGAGGAGCCTCAAGGCTTTTGAGAAAAGAATGTGATTTTTCCCATATTTATAGTGGTTTTATTTATAATAACTCCAAAGTGGGAAGAATGTAAATGTCTTTAAGTGGTGAATGGATAAACAAACTCTAATACTGTCATCCAGTGAAGTATTACTGAGAAATAAAGCGGTACAAAGAATGGATACATCCAACTACCTAGATAACATGAAATGCATTATGCTAAATGAAAGAAGTTGGACTCCAAAAGCTAGATAATGCATGGTTCCTATTTATATAACCTCTGGAATAGGGTATACTCAGAGGCTTGAACTGACTGAGCTGTCAATTACAGGACCATGAATTTTTGAAACTCAGAACTATACATTAAAATGGATGAATTTCAGGGCACCTGGGTGGCTCAGTGGGTTAAGCCTCTGCCTTTGGCTCAGGTCATAATCTCAGAGTCCTGGGATCGAGCTCTGCATGGAGCTCTCTGCTCCCCACCCCCCCCAATCCCCCACTTCTCTGCCTACTTGTGATCTCTGTCAAGTAAATAAATAAACGAATCTTAAAAAAAAAAAATGGGTGAATTTTACTGAAAGTATACCGTAATAAAAGTATATACATATATACATTTGCACATTCACTCAAGACAGTATTTTAGCCTGGACCTTTTTTTATAAGGGTCTCAGTTTTTATAGGAGTCTTCCAGTTTCCTGGAGCAAGGACAAGTAATTGAAAGTTTAGGTTTCACTATTGGCAGGCAAGAGTAAACTCAAATCTACTTTAAGACAACAAAAATCTCTAAACAAAATGGATTAATTTCACTGAGCACAGGCAGTCTGTCCATAATTCCCACTGCTGTGAGTTTAACTATAAGGGGTCATATTGTTGGCCACCTACTTACCACCTTCATTACTCCTCTGACAGTTCAAGGACTTGTTGCTGACACCAAAGGGCAAGGAGAGGAGCCTCAAGGCTTTTGAGAAAAGAATGTGATTTTTCCCATCTAAGATACCAGTGCTTGTAACAGAGATGTTTAAATTTTTAACACACCAAGAAAACAAATTTTTAACCACACTAAAAAATGCAGAGTTAAGCAGAAACTTCCTATTTTAAAGCAAGGAGTGTGGTTAACAGAAGCCTCACAGAAAGGGTTAGTGAAGAAATGTATATGGCTCATTCTAGGCACTGCATTAAGGTAGGAAAACTCATTTACTCTTAGCATTTCAACTGTAACTCAGGACTCATGAAGGTTTATAATCTGATTACAGATTATAATTTTTTTTTTTTTGAGGGTGGTCCCTCAAAAACCTCAAGCAGTAAATGTAATGTTTAGTTGGTAGCACTGAGACACTAGTGCTGTCAATCTGGGGAAAACGCAACGTCAATGCAAGCTAACAGTGACAGTACTATGCCCTTCACTGTAAGATGTGTTCCAAGTTCAGAGACATAAAAATGTTGAAAAAACTGTTTTAGAATCAATGAGTATGGTATCTCTGTTTAACAGCATTTCTAATGTCAATGAAGATATTCATAACTTACTACAGGGAAGTTTATCCAGCCAGAGAAAAACTGGTTTCCTTTAAAATTTTAATGGGAACTTACATTATATATTTATTATATATATAATAACTTACATATATATTTATTATCTTTCTATATCTATATTCTCTATATCTGTATCTATATTCTATTATCTATATTTTATATAAAATTATCTTTCAAAAGTCCATCTAAATTCAAAAAGGAAGGAAAATGATCATAGAACACTTAATTCTTAGTATAAACTTTGGCTACTACCAGAACTGGGTATCTAGTTTTAAGTAAGTACATGATGCATTAGAGACCTGAATTTCTAGTTCTGTCAGTAAAAAACTGTGATTTTGGCAAATAATTTAACCTCTGTAAGTTTCAACTTCTCCTAGTTTTATTAGATGATCTCTGAGATCCCAATTATTAAAGAAACCATAAACATGACCAGTCTGTTTAATTCCTATGGAAGATAAGGCTTTGCTTCATGACATCATTTATATCTGAGGAGGGGCAGGAAGAATCTAGCAATGAGAGTATAAGTTCTCTTTGATAGTTCTCAGTATCTATCAAGACTTGACTCTACACTTATTTTAGTACTTGAAGAAGATGCTGAGACAGAACAAGTATTTCCCTCCCTCCCCTCCTCCTTCCCCTCTTCTCCCCATTTTTTCTTCTTCTTCTCATCCTCCTTCCCCACCTTAGTAACAGGGAAAATCTAATTCCAAGTGACACTTAAGGTTATAACAAAACAGAGCAGCAGGCTCAGGAACATAACCTTCCCACAAGAACTCTGTCCTTTAGTAGTCTGGGACAAAAACTACAGTCAATCTTGACTCTCGTCTTTCTCTTGGTCTCACATCAGGAAATCCTGTTGACTGTGTTTTCAAAATATATCCAAAATCCAACAGCTTTCCTCACTTCTTCTTCTTCTTTTTTTTTTTTTTTTAAAGATTTTATTTATTTGACAGGCAGAGATCACAAGTTGGCAGAGAGGTAGGCAGAAAAAGAGGGGGAAGCAGACTCCCTGCCAAGCAGAGAGCCTGATGGGGGGCTTGATCCCAGGACCCTGAGATCATGACCTGAGCCAAAGGCAGAGGCTTTAATCCACTGAGCCACCCAGATGCCCTGCTTTCTTCACTTCTTCACTCTTGTCAGAGTAACTGTCTTTTACCATAGGGTACTGCAATAGTTAATGTAGCTGGTGTCCCTGATTCTCCCCCTTGTTATTCTGTAGTCTCTTTTTGATAAATAGTGATCCTTATAAAACATAAGCTATCATTTAATTTCTCAGCTCAAATCTGTGAAGGCTTCCAATTCCAATCAGGATAAGAGCCAAAGTCATCCTCATAGCTTGTAAGAGCCTTCACAGTTTATCCCTTCCCATCCCCATTCATTTCCCTCACCCTTGGTCACTCTGGTCTAGCCACACTGTCCTGTTTGCGCACAGGCAGGCTTTCACATCAGAGCCTTTGTACTGCCTGTACCCTGCCTGGAATATTCTTCTTCCATATATTCTACTCCCTTCCATTCAGTACTCTCTCTCACCTCTTTCAAGTCTGTCCAAATGTCACCTTCTAAATGAAGCCTGTCCTGACTATCTTATTTAAAATTGGAAGAGTGATGGCAGCATAAGATGTCAGCATGAGAATGACATGGCAGCCTAAGATGATCCTCCTTTTTGTCCCCCTTTTTAAGTTATGGATTAGAAATACATCCACAAACAGTAGTGTTTTGTGGGAATTGTGGGATTCAGCACCATATGCCAGGGGACTTGGGAGTTGTCTCAACCACCGGTGCATCTGGTAGTAGGTAGGCAGACTTCAATATGGGTTGCAGAATCAGTCCACTTGCCCCAACCACTCTTGCCATAATGGAAAAAAACCTGGAGAGTGCTGACCTTACCTAGGCAGATACCCATACAAGACAGATGTTGTTTGTTTGTTTTATTTTTTTAAAAAAAAGGTTGGTCACAATGGAAACTGTAAGAGGAATTTTCCCAATGCCAGTTCCATTTCCCCTTCTCCACCAAAGCCAACACTTCATGGGAATGAATAACCCAGCAGTGGAGACCTTTACAAGAAGGGAAAAGGAGAGCAGTGAGTGAGTACCCAACTAGACCCATTGTGCAGGGCGTGGCAGGAGAAACCAGTTTCTTTCCAGCAGCACCCAGAGTACTGAGGCAGGACCTCCAAAACTGGGGAAGGGAAGAGAGCAGGAAAGAGAAAGAGGAAGATAAGAATATAAAAGGGCATTAAAGATACACAGTTGCTGGTAACTGTACTCAGGACTTCAGCAGGAAGCCTGCCCATGAACCTCTGGGAATACTTCGCCCGAGGATACTCCCCACCCACTGCACTGGGTCTACAAGGCACCTCAATGGCCCAAGTGCTAAATCCACCTCCCGTCTCACACTGCAGTGGCTCCTTGCGCTCACTCCCAAGTGCAGTGGTGAGAGCAAACCCCGTAAATGGAATGTTATCAAGAAAACAGCAGAACGTGTGGGGAAGTGAGAAACCACAAACTCGAGCACCACCTTCTGGAAAATCTAAAAGGTGGAGAAAATCCAAATATAATAGCACCAACAAAGAATATACCACATCTGAAGACAACTACTTCAAACACAAAAGCAGAAATGCAAAACTTTAAGAAACATGAAAAATCGAAAAAACTATGATCACCAAAAGAACAGTAATTCTCCAACAACCGAAAGCATAGATTTTTGCAATCTACCTGTTTAAAAAAAAAAAAAAAAGGAACTACCTGAATCCTTTAAGATTTTGTTTATTCATTTGAGAAGGAGAGCACAAGCAGGAGGAGCTTCAGGCAGAGAGAGAGGGAGAGGGAGAAGCAGGCTCCCCACCAAGCAGGGAACCTGGTGCAGGGCTCAATCCCAGAAGCTGGGATTCTTTTTATTTTGTTCTGATTGATAATACCTGAGCAGAAGGCAGACGCTTAACCAACTGAGTCACCCAGGTGACCCTCAAAGTAGTTCTTCTGAACAAACTCAGTGATGTACAAGAAAACTCAGAAGGACATCAATGGAATCAGGAAATAATACACAAACAAAATGAGATATTTAACCTAAAGAAGAAATTAAAAAAAAAAAAAGAACCACATTGAAATTCTGGAGCTTAAGATTTCAATGATTGAAATGAAAAAAAATCCAACAGAGACCATGTATGGCAGAGTATAGCAAAGAGAATGCAGAATAAATGATCTAGAAATTTTGTATTATCAATTAGAACAAAATAAAAAGAATTTAAAAAAGTGAAGAAAGCCTATTGAATCTATCTAATTCCATCAAAGAACAAATATAATAATCAGAGTTCCAGAGAAGAGAGGGAGAAGGAGGCAAAAAGTTTATTTAAAGAAATAGCAGCTGAGAACTTCCCAAACTTGGGGAGAGACTTGGACGTCCATGTACACGAGGCTAACAGATCACCCTATTATCTCAATGCAAAAGACCTTCTCCAACACATGGTATAAAGGAACTGCCAAAAATCAAAGCCAAACCGTGGAAGGAACCAAGATGCCCTTCAATGGACAAACAGATAAGGAAGATGTGGTCCATACACACTATGGAGTATTATGCCTCCATCAGAAAGGATGAATACCCAACTTTTGTAGCCACATGGACGGGACTGGAAGAGATTATGCTGAATGAAATAAGTCAAGCAGAGAGAGCCAATTAACATATGGTTTCACTTATTTGTGGAGCATAACAAATAGCATGGAGGACAAGGGGAGTTGGAGAGTAGAAGGGAGTTGGGGGAAATTGGAAGGGGAGGTGAACCATGAGAGACTATGGACTCTGAAAAACAGTCTGAGGGGTTTGAAGCGGCCGGGGTTGGGAGGTTGGGGGAATCAGGAGGGGGGTATTAGAGAGGGCATGGATTTCATGGAGCACTGAGTGTGGTGCAAAAACAATGAATACTGTTAAGCTTAAAAAAAAAAAAAAAAAAAAGAAATGAAATGAAATGGAGGAAGAAGGGGGAGGAAGGAAGAGTTCTTTCCCCAAACTTCATAATTTGACTTTTCCTCAATTGGCTCTCATGCAAAAAATAAATACATAAACAAAAACATTTAAAAAAATAAAAAATAAAGTTCGTTTTCCCTCTTAAAAAAAAAAAAAAAACCAAAGACAAAGAATCTTAAAAGCACCCAGGGAAAAGAGTGTAATCTATGATGGAACTCCATGAGGCTATTAGTGATTTCTCAGCAGAAACCCTACAGGCCAGGAGAGAGCAGGATGACATACTCAAGGAACTGAAAGAAAAAACTGCTAGCAAAGAAGACTCTTACCTGACAAAATTATCCTTCAGATGCAAATGAAATAATTACTTTCTTGGACTAACAATTCACTGGTGAACTCTGAGGGAGCTTATCCCTGCTAGACTTGCTTTGTAAGAAATGCTGAAAGGAGTTTTTCTAGTGTTATTAGATATTACTAGTGTTACAAAAGCATATGAAAGCATACAACATACTGGATAAAGGTAAATACATAGTCAGACATAGAAAATCCTAATTCTCTAAGAGGATGGTTTATTAACCATTTAACTATACTAGAAAGCTAAGGAGAGTATCAAAAATAATGATAGCTACTATAATTTGTTAATGAATACAATATAAAAAGAGGTTAATAATGACATCAAGCATATAAAAGGGGGAAGAGTAAAAGGTGATGCTTTTACACAACTGAAGTTGCTATCAGCTTAAAATGGATGGTTTTATAAGATGTTTTACGTAAGCTACATGGTACTAAGAAGCAAAAAAGAGATTCACAAAAGTTAAAGAAGTAGGAAACAGAATGGGGGGAAAAAACACAAATCTAGAAAGGCAGGCAGAAAAAGAGGGGAAAAGAATCAGTGGAAACACAGAACAACCAGAAAGCCATTAAGAAGACTACATTGTAAGTCCATACATATCAAGAATAACTCTAAATGTAAATGAATTCACCAATTAAAAGGCACAAAGGAACTAGATAAAGAAATGAGACCCAACTCTGTATTGCCTACAGAAGGCAAACTTCAGCTTTAAGGACACACACTGACTCAAAGTGAAAGGCTGCAAAAAGATATTAAGTGCAAGTGGAAACCAAAAGAGAGGGGCGTGGCTAGGCTTGTATCAGGTGAAATAGATTTGAAAAGCCAAAAATGCTAACAAGAGACAAAGAAGGTCATAATATAATAATAAAGGGGTCAATGAATCAAGAGGATATAAAAATTGTAAATATATATGTATCCAACATCAGAGCACCTAAATATATTAGCAAATACTGCTGGATTTGAAAGGAGAAATCGACAATACAATAACAGCAGATGACTTCAATACCCCACTTTCACCAACGGATAGATCATCCAGGCAGAACAAAAGCAAGGAAATGTTGGATTTGAACCATACATTAGACCCAATAGACCTAACAGACATTTATAGATCATTCTATCCTACAGCAGCAAATATGTGTTCTTCTCAAGTGCACACAAAACATTCTTCAAGGCAGACCATATGACAATACAAAGAACAAGTCTTATGGCAAATTTAAGAAGACTGAATAATACCAAGTATATTTTCAGACCACAATCCTATGAAACTAGGAATCAGAAAAGGGAAGCTGGAAAACCTACAAATGTGTGGAAATTAAACAACATACGCCTAAGTAACCAGGTCAAAAAAGAAATCAAAAGGGAAACAAACAAACTGTAACAAATGAAAATGGAAACACAACATACCAAAACTTATAGGATGCTGCAAAAGCAGTCCTAAGAGGGACTTTCTAGTTATAAATGCATATATGAAAACAGAAACATCTCAAATAAACATCGTAACTTTACACCTCAAGGAACTAGAGATAGAAGAACAAACCTGAGTCCAAAATTAGCAGAAGGAAAGAAATAAAAATCAGAGCAGAAATACATAAAACAGAGACCAGAAAAACAACAAGGAAAAAAACAATGAAACTAAGAGCTGATTTCAAAAAAATAAAACAAAATTGGTAAACCTTAAGCTACACAAACCATGAACGAAGACAATATTCGAAGTCAGAAATGAAAGAGGAGACATTACAATTGATATTACAGAAATACATAGGATCATAAGAGACTATTATGAACAATTATATGCCAACACATTGGATAACCTAGAAGAAATGGATAAATTCTTAGAAACATACAACCTAACAAGACTGAGTCAGGAAGAAACAGAAAATCTGAATAGACCAGTGAGTAAGGAGACTGACTCACTAACCAAAACCTCCCTACAAAGAAAACCCCAGGATAAGCTGGTTTCACTCATGAATCAAACTCTTCTAAAAATCTGAAGGGACAGAACACTTTAAAACTCATCTTATGAAGCCAGCATTACCATTACACCAAAGTCAGACAAGGATAAACAACAAAAAAAACCCAACAACAGACCAATACCCTAGATGAATAGATGGAAAAATTCTCAAAAAATATCAGCAAACTGAATTCAACACACATTGAAAGTACTATACACCATGACCTAGCAGGAATTCTGCATGGGATGAAAGAATGGTTCAGCATATGCAAATCAATAAATGTGATACACATTTAACAGAATGAAAGATAAAAATCAAATGATCATCTCAATAAATGTAGAATGCATTTGACCAAATACAACACATTTCCATGATAAAAGCCCTCAACAGATTAGGTACAGATAGGCCACAATTCTATATAATAAAGGCCACAAAGGAAAATCCATAGCTCACATCATATTCAACAACAATAACAAAAAAAAAATTGAAAGCTTTTCCTCTAGGATCAGGAACAAGACGAGGGTGCCCACTCTCACCACATTTACTTAGAGTAATAATGGATGGCCTGCCTGGTTGGATCAATTAGGCAAGAAAAGAAATAAAAGGCATCTGAATCAGAAAGGAAGAAGTAAAATTGTCATATTTGCAGATGATCTGATTTTATACAGAGAAAACCCCAAATAAAGACTCAACCAAAAAACTGTTGGAATTAATAAACAAATTCAGTATATTTGCAGGATATAAAATCAACATACAGAAATCAGTTGTGTTGGTATAAACTAACAACTAAACATTTGAAAAAGAAAGAAATAAAACTATCCTGTTCAAGTGGCATAAAAAAAATACTTGGGAATAAATTTAACCAAGGAGGTGAAAGATTGTATAGGTGAACCTCATTTTATTGTGCTCCACTTCATTGCACTCCACAGATACTTTTTTTTTTTTTTAAACAAATTGAAGGGTATATGGCAACCTACAAGTCTATCAGTGTAATTTTTTTCAATGGCATTTGCTCACTTTATGTCTCTATGTCACATTTTGGTAATCCCTGCAATATTTCAAACTTTCTCATTATTATATTTGTTATGGTGATATGTGATTAGTGATCATGACTCACCAAAAACTCAAATAATGTTTGGCATTTTTTAGTGATAAAGGTATATGCATTGTTTTTTTTTTTTTAAGACATAATGATACTGCACACTTAAAAAACTACAGTACATTGTAAACATAAATTTTATGTGCCCTGGAAAACTAAAAAAAATAATTTCATTGTGATAGTCACTTTACTGTAGTGATCTGGAATCAAACCCATAATATCTGAGGTATGCCTGTGTTAGGAAAACTACAAAACCTTGATGAAAGAAACTGAAGAAGACACAAACAAATGGGAAGGTAGGCCATGTTCACTGATTGGAAGAATCACTGATAACTGTCTGTTAAAATGTCCATACTACCTAAAGTCACCTATAGAGTCAAGGTAATCCCTATCAATGACCCAAAGGCATATTTTTTTTACAAAAATAGATAAAACAATCCTAAAAATTCATATGGAACCAGAAAAGACTCCTAATCACCAAGGAAATGTTGAAAAAGTAAAACAAAGTTGGGGACATCATGTTGTTTGATTTCAAGCTATATTACAGAGCTGTGAGCACTAAGACAGCATGATACTGGCACAAAAACAGACACACAGACCAATGGAACAAAATAAGGAGCCCAGATATGGACTCTCAACTAATCTCCAACAGAGTAGGTAAAAATATCCAAAGGAACAAAGATAGTCTCTTCAATAAATGGTGCTGGGAAAATTGGACAGCTATATACAGAAGAATGAAGCGGGGCCATTCTCTTACACCATACACAACGATAAACTCGAAATGGATGAAAGACCTCAATGTGAGACAGGATTCTATCAAAATCCTAGGGGAGAACATAGGCAGTAACCTCTTCAACATCAACCACAGCAACTTCTTTCAAGACACGTCTCCAAAGGCAAAGGAAACAAAAGTGAAAATGAATTTTGGGGACTTCATCAAAATAAAACGTTTCTGCACAGCAAAGGAAATAGTCAACAAAACTAAGAGGCAAACCTCGGAATGGGAGAAGATATTAGCAAACGACACTACAGACAAAGGGCTGATATCCAAGATCTATAAAGAACTTCTCAAACTCACCACCCAAAAACCAGATAATCAAGTTAAAAAATGGTTAGATGACATGAGCAGACAATTCTCCAAAGAAGACATACAAATGGCTAACAGACACGTGAAAAAGTGTTCATCATCATTAGATGTCAGGGAAATTCAAATCAAAATCACACTGAAATACCACCTTATACCAGTTAGAATGTCAAGAATCAAGAAGTCAAGAAACAACAAATGTTGGAGAAGTTGTAGAGAAAGGGGAACCTTCTTACACTGTTGGTAGAAATGCAAACTGGTGCAGCCACTTTGGAAAAGAGTGTGGAGGTTCCTCAAAAAATTAAAAATAGAGCTACCCTATGACCCAGCAATTGCACTATTGGGTTCTTACCCCAAAGATACAGATTATAGTGAAAAGAAGGGCCAAATGAACCCCAATGTTCACAGCAATAAAGTCCACAATAGCCAAAATGTGGAAAAGAGCCAAGATGCCCTTCAACAGATGAATGGATAAAGAAGATGTGGCCCATATAAACAATGGACTATTACTCAGCCAACAGAAAAGATGAATACCCCAACTTTTGTATCAACATGGATGGGACTGGAGGACATTATCTAAGTGAAATAAGTCAAACAAAGAAAGTCAATTATTATATGGTTTCACTTATTTGTGGAGCATAAGGAATAGCATGGAGGACAACAGGAGAAGGGAAAATTGAAGGGAGAGAAATTGGAGTGGGAGATGACCCATGAGAGACGACGGACTCTGGGAAACAAACTGAGGGTTTTAGAAGATAGTGGGTGGGAGAATGGGTAAGCCTGGTGATGGGAATTAAGGAGGGCATGGATGGAGCACTGGGTGTTTATAAGCAAACAATGAATGGAACACTACATCAAAAATGATGTACTGTATGGTGACTAACATAACACAATAAAATAAGTAAAATGGGCAGAGTAACTGAACAGATATTTTCCCAAAGAAGACATAGCCAACAGGTATACAGAAAGAAGTTCAACAATTCTAATCATCAGGGAAATGCAAATGAAAATCACAATGAGGTATCACTCCATAACTGTTAGAATGGCTATCATTGAGAAAACAAGTGTTGATGAGATGTGGACACAAGGGAATCCTGTACACTGTTGGTGGGAATGTAAATTGGTTCAAAACAATATGGAGGTTCCTCAAAAAATTAAAAACAAGAACAACCATATGATCTGGCAATCCTACTTCTGGGTATTTATCCAAAGGAAATGAAAACAGGATAGTGAAGAGATATAAGCACTCCCATGTTTACTGCACCATCATTCACAATAGCCAAATGTCTATCAACAGGTAAATAGGAAAAAATGATATGATATACACACAAACATTCCCCCCATGGAATATTATTCAGCCATGAGAAAAAAGGAAATTCTGCCATTGTAACAATATGGATGGACCCTGAGGGCATTGTGCTAAATGAGTTATATAAAATCATTCATTAGATAAAAAATTCATTAAGACCTTCAACCCATGAGAAGAGATTATATTAGGAATAGTAAAATATGTGGGCTAAAACATTTTTAGTCTGAGATTGAAACAATGTTTTCTTAATCTTCAAATTATGTGAAAATTTAATCAATCAAAAGGTTCTAGACAATCAAGGAAAAAATAATTTGTGTTGCTTACCTATGTCTGTAAGGAACTACCTTTTTATAATTCTTATCATAATCCAAATTAGACTATTATATACAGTATTAAAAAAATCTGTATTCTTTGATACAAAACATGTATTACATGTTTCTTTTTAGTATTACATGTTTTATGGCCAATATACAATATAGTCATGAAAGATGGATAGGTTTAAATTGTGGTAATAATACTATGGAATTTTATTTATTTATTTATTTATTTTAAAGCTTTTATTTATTTATTTGACAGAGAGAGATCACAAGTAGGCAGAGAGAGAGGAGGAAGCAGGCTCCCTGCTGAGCAGAGAGCCTGACGTGGGACTCGATCCCAGGACCCCGAGATCACGACCCGAGTCGAAGGCAGCGGCCCAACCCACTGAGCCACCCTGGCGCCCATATTATGGAATTTTAAATCGTAAGTATAATTAACTAGACAATTATAGTTAATTAACAGGTAATAACAAGTAATGTAATTAATTATTGGAAGTCACATACAGAAAAACAAATTGTCACACAACCACATTCTTCACTACCCTTATTCTTCTTGATTTTCAGGTTAAAAAAAGACCTTACTAAGGGGGCTATTTGCCTGTGGGTTATTATATGGTTATATAAAACCGGCCTTTTAGAAAAATAACTACTCTTTTCTCTATTTCCTATTGGTTAGTTAATATAGAGATGATCCTGGTAAATAACTGAAAACTTAAGTGAGTTATAGGAAATGTTCTATTTTCAAGGATGTAAGATCTGACCAGAAATTTTGAAATTTCAGAAAGGGTCTGCCCTCCTGGACATGAGAAGACTCTTTTCATCTTTCACCAAAGGCTCTTAATGCAGGCATAACATTGAAGTAAAGGGGAAATAAGGTTATTTCTTCCCCCCAAGAATTCATTCCATTTCTCCCCCCCATTATTCGGCTGCTGGAGTCCACACCTTACTTCAGGAAATTAAGATGGAAACCAAGAAGAAGAAGAAGAAAGAGAAGACAGCATAGACTTTGGCTATCTTCTTCTGAAACTAAATCTAGGTGATTCAGCTGTAGATTTTGGTAGGTATAGATAATTTTTGTTTAATTTCACCTCCTGACAATGGAAAACAAGTATGATTTTTAACTTATCCTTTGACTAACATACAGATTTACTTTATCTTTTGAGGAATTTTCAGAAAAACACTTCTCTCTGCATAAAATTCATGTGTAGAAATAAGTCCTGGGAGAGTCTAGTTTGGAAATGTCAAGCTAGTGGCCGTTAGTTTATTTCGTTTGGTCTACACCATCTGTCTTTTTAAAACTGAATACATTTTCAATGTGTAAAAGCTGGAAGATATCATATAAAATTCCTCCTTCTGATTCTTTTTGGAACATAAGAAGAACCATGGATGGGCTTACATTCCCACCTGGTTAACCACTGGCTGGACCTGAGTGCGGGCTGATCCCTTTAGACTGGCCACATGTTCTCCAGTCACCCTCATTCCACGTGGCCCACTTCTCTCATTTACATTATTTATATGGTCCCTGTAAGCAATCTTTATTTGTTATTCTTGGTCTAGTCTTTGTCTTATGATAGAAACATGAAAAAAGTGAAAACCCTGGCCTTTAACAAGGGTGAAGCTCAGGCATTTTGAAACAAGAAAACATTGCTTGAATTAGCAGAGAATGCTAACGAGTTAAAAATAAAATCCGTACTGCTGTTGTGAACTATTTTTAAGCTGTTTCCATTTTCACTTCACTATTTTGCTCTTTAACTCAACAAACAAGTCTCTGCACATTGGCCATTCCCGGAAGTTGGGTGGTTACATTTACACATAAGTGCACCTCTATACACAGGTGGTAGCATATACATCTCATAGCCTAATATGATACAAATCGCTGGGTAGGCCAATAGAACACATAGACACTCATCTTGGGTCTTATCATTAACTGCATGACAGGGGCAAACCCTTCTGAAATTGAGCTCTGTCTTCCTTTGTATAATGAGGATACTGGACTAGATGAATATGTAAATCTCTCCCCAGCACAGTCACTCTATTATTTGAGAACATCAGCATGTTTTAAAAGCTCTGAAAACATCTTTTAAGTAACAACAAAAAAATAACTTCAGGGAAATTTAAGAAATACCTTCGAAAAAGGGACTTCTTCCATGAGAACCACAAAAATAAAATTTTTATTACTGAAAGTAACATGCTAACTCATCAGTTCCCTGCTAATACTTTGAAATTTAAAAAAAGCCAAAATTCCTTACTCCAGAAGTTGCTAGCTAAGAACAACATATGATGAAATAGGATTTTGAAAGGAGAAATGTAATATCTAAATAAATTCTATAATTTTAGCTACTTTAAAAAAAGATCCTTTTTATTTGGTCCTATCTCTTCAAAGGAGTCAGTGGAAACTCTGGGAAGATGAAATTAAGTTCCACTCACTTATCTCCCTCTGATGCTTGTTATTTAGCTTTTTTGGAAGCTCATCTATTAGTTATTTTAGCAGCCTATCTGTTAAAGCTTAATGTGTGCACTGTCTCAAATTCAAAATTTTTTTGAAGGCTCAAGTTTTCAGTCAAATATATATTTTTTAAATTACAAGTTTGCATACTATCTACAAAAATGATTATAAAATTAAATTTCAGAGGATACTTGTAATAGACAGAACTCTAAAACAGCCCCCAAATTTCCTGCCCTAATCTCTGAGATTATGACTACGAGGAGATATCACACCTGTGGTTATTTATATTACACAATAAAGGGGAATTTGCAAATGTAACTGAGGTCATTTTAGTTAGTTGACACTAACTAACTAGTTAGTTCATCAAAAATTTAGTTAGTTGACACTAACTAGTTAGTTCATCAAAAAGGAGACTATCCAGGTAGTCCTGGTCTGATGATACGATTAAGGCAGAATTTTCTCCACTGGTGGCAGAAGAGGAAGCCAAAGAAACCTGAAGCATGAGGGAGATATGATGCATTACTCCTGGCCTGAGGGTGGTGACAAGCAATGTGGGCACCCTAGGGAAATGAGAGAGGTCCCTGGCCAAGAGACAGCAATGAAATGGGGACCTCAATTCTATAAGCATAGGAACTGAATTCTGCCAAAAATTTCAATGAGTTGGGAAGTGGATTTTCCCTGAGATTCCAGTCAAGGACTCAGCACAGCTGACGTATTAATAGCTTTATGATACTCTGAGCAAAGAGCCCACTGGACTTATTATTATTTCAAACTTAAGGGAAACATTTATTGTAGAAATACTTACCCTATTTTGAAAAAATGATGCATGAAAATGTGATGTTGTAGCAGATATTGATACTAAAGTAATAGTTTCTTCAGAACTAGGATTATGTAAGTAAACTTTTTCCATTTTTGGCATTCCAACTGGCCTGTAAAAGCAAAAACAAAAAACAAAAAACACAACAATAAAAACCTGTCACAAATACTTCATAGATTCCTAGTTAAAAAATTAAATATCAAAGCCATTAGACAAATATACATCCAAACATATAAACAATTTATTAAATTGGTTTATATTTAAAATTACAAATGAAAATGCATTCAGCAAATGTATAGAAGTGCCAATTTTATGTCACATACTGAGCCAGGAGCTGGGATATGATGAAGCAAATCTCTGCCTGAAGGAAGCTTACAGTCTAGTGAGGAAGCAGGCAGGAAACAAAATGGTCAGATCCTTTCATTGCTTTCTGTAATACTGCCTTGCTTTCCTACTAATTCTGAATCATGTTCTCTTCTCCCCAAATTCCACGATACACACTCTTCAGTTTAGGAGAAACTGAGTGGCAAAGTTATATGAGCAGATCTGCTTTATGAGTTAGGGGGTATTATTGTCCTCATTTTATAAATGAGGACACTGAGGCACAGAAAAGTTATTTAACTTATCCAAAGTCACACTTGGAATCTAAGTTTGAATCCAGGCCACCTGGCTTTAGTCCATGTTCTAACCCATTATACTAAATTGTCTCCTCTCATAGGAATAACATAAACCACAAACTGAGTGGTCTGATATCCACAGATGCATTTTAATGTTCTCCTTGGCATCCACATTATAGTTTGTCTCAAAAGTGAAATCTCCCCAGTTATGTAGTCCATTAAGTACGTACACAGCTAATCTTAGTTGTACAGGCCTCCGGACTCATACAGCATTAGAGAATTCTGCATAAAAATTACACTTCTTCTATGCTCTCTAATCATTTAATTGGCACCAGTCTTACTTCCTCAACAAGATTATCAGTACTACTTTGGACAAAGGTTACATTATATATGCACCGTGTGGTCTCCATATTATCTAGCACAGGCACTTGGTAAGAGGGTTCGTGGGTGAGCTGCATCCCCCCACACCCCTCACCAGTGGAAATGAAGGTTCTCCTCAACCTGACATCAATCAACCTAAACAAGAAACTAATGCCTTATGTTTTCACAGCTTTCCAACCTGGCTCAGGCTGGTCTCATGTGCCAGGCCCTCATGCCTTTACCTATTTCTTTGTTCTGTGTTTTCCTCTCTATCCTCTATGCCAATCCAAATTCTCATTTTCTAATTCAAATACAGTTTCTTTCACAAGGTCCTCTCCTCAGGCAACCATTCTGGTCCACATTTTTATTTTATTGCTGCTACTGCTCTCCTCAAGCACCCCATCCCCATACATACACAAACAATGCTGGAAAAATGTAGAAGCTAGAGAAAGGTACTGATCCCAAGTATTAACTAAGAAACAGTAAGAAACCCTTGGGGGAACAAAAGGTTGCCTTGAACTGGAAAGTGGGGAAAAAGCAAGGGACAAAAAACAGTCTAAGCTGACAATGAGAGGCTAGGGGATAGGAAGTCTTCAAAATTTCATTCTCCATTTCCTTCCCTGCTTGTCTTGGGACAATCGGACCCTGTGCCCTCAAACTAGAACAGCAGAGGGTGGGCCTTACAGAGATAAGAAGCTGATAATCAACTACCCTGGAGCATACCAACCTCTAAGTCCTCTCTTTGGTCCTCCAAAGACCAAGACTGTTTGATTACAGTTTAGGAAGACACCTCCATACAGATGCTTCTGCCTGTCAGACAGAGTGGTGGCCAATACAGGACAAATAACAGTTTTTACACATATGTGAGTGTGGAACTGGATCCTCCTTCCTTGGGGATCATCTTCCTTCTTTAATTCACAGGAGACAAGAACCAAAAGGTGTGGTATTCTGCCTTTCCTCAATATGCATTACAAGATGAATGCAAGCGGAACTCTTAAGTTCACACATCAAAATAACATGATCTGTAAGGGGTATAATCAATCAGAAAATATACCATGTTGTGGTAAACTGTAATGTTCCCAATCTGCTGACAGAACCTGTGAGAGGATTATACTTCTCCACTTTAACATTAGGCTTGCCTGTAAGATTTTCTTTGGCCAGTGAAATGTAAGCAAAAGTGACATATAACATTAAATTTTAAAAGTTATCTTTTACTCTTTGCTCTTGTACATTGTTCCAAGAAATGGCATTTCTCAGATAGGCGTGCTGATTAGTCTATATCCCACTAAGACTTTGGGGCTGGTTGTGGTCATAGTATATATATAACTTGGTAAGTTCTGAATAATACGCACTTGAAGTTGGAAAAGTTGAACCAAGAACTAAAAATAAGCACAATGTGATATATTTAAGGAGATATGGCAAGACATTAGTAAAAGGAGGTAAAAAACCATATAGAAAAAAGAAAATATTAGTATAAAAATACAATGTATAGGGACACCTGGGTGGCTCAGTTGGTTGGACTGCCTTCGGCTCGGGTCATGATCCCGGAATCACGGGATCGAGTCCCACATCAGGATCCCAGCTCCATGGGGAGTCTGCTTCGCTCTCTGACCTTCTCCTTGCTCATGCTGTCTCTCACTGTCTCTCTCTCAAATAAATAAATAAAATCTTAAAAAAAAATACAATGTATAAAGGTGGATAAAAAACTATTAGTGACTTGGAAGATCAGACAAGTTAGTTGAGAATTCAGCAAGAAAATGCAGATATATATTTAGAATATTTCAAAAGAGCTTAAAAAAAGAGAGAAGCAGATAGATACGGCACAACTAGAAATGGTAATATTTAGAAGAATATTTAGTAATATTTAGAGTGTGGATAAAATGAATGGGTAAAATCCAAACTTTAAAAAGGCAAATTAATTCTTTTTCTTTTAAGACTTGAGAGTGCATGCACATGCATGGGGTGGGCGGAAGCAGAAGGAGAGAAGAGAAACTTTAGCAGGCTGCACTCAGCAAGCAGCCCAACCCAGAGCTTGATCTCATGACCTGAGATTGTGACCTGAGCACAAACCAAGAGTGGGAGGCTTAACTGATTGTGCCACCCAGGCACTTCAAATATAAACTAATTCTTAATTGAAAGCGTTTATGAAGTGTCAACAGGAGAGATAAGGAAACCCTGTACTTAATTAAACACAGAGTAAAATTAAAGGCATTGCAAGAGTTCCTTATACAATGTGGATATCAATTGTCCCAGCACCATTTGTTGCAAAGACTATATCTACTTAATTGTTTTGGCATCCTTATCAAAATCAATCGGCAATAAATGTGAAGTTCTATTTCTGGGATCTAAATTTTATTCCATTTATTTATGTATTTCCTTACGGCAGTGTCATAGTGTCTTGACTAAAGCTTAGTCAAGAAAGTTTCTGATATTGGGGAGCGCCTGAGTGGCTCAGTGGGTTAAAGCCTCTGCTTTCGGCTCAGGTCATGATCCTGGGGTCCTGGCATCAAGCCCCGCATAGGGCTCTCTGCTCAGAGGGAGCCTGCTTCCTCCTCTCTCTCTGCCTGCCTCTCTGCCTACTTGTGATTGCTGTCTGTCAAATAAATAAATAAAATCTTAAAAAAAAAAAAAAAAGAAAGCTTCTGATATTGGGCACTGGAAGTTCTCTCCTGTTGGTCTCCTTTTAAAACAATGGCTGCTCTGGTTCCCTCTTATTTCATGTGAATTTTAAGATCAGCTTGTCCATTTCTAGAAAAATGTCAGTTGGGATTTGTGCTAAATTCATAGATCACTTTAGGGAGTATCGCCATCTTTATTTGTATCTTCTGATCTATGAATAAAAAAATGGCTTCCATTTATTTAGTTCTTTAATTTCTTTTGACAATGGTTTGTTGTTTTTAGTATACAGGTCTTGTATTACTTCTGTTAAATTTATATCTAAGTATTTTACTCTTTTTGAGTTACTACAAATGGAACTGTTTTCTTATTTTTAAATTGCTCATTACTAGTGTATAGAAATATAATTTACTTTGCATACTGATCTTATATCCTGTAACCCTGCTGAACTCACTTATTCTAATTTTTTTAAGTGGATTGCTTTTAATTGTCCATATATAAGAGTACAACATCCAAAAATAGAGATGGTCTTCCTTTTTCCTTTCCAGTCTGGGTATCTTTTGCTCCTTCTTCTTGCGAAACTGCCCTGTTCTTGATGTAGGGGGAATTTTTCAGTCTTTCATGAATATATTGTTAGCTGTGGGACTTTCATAGGTGTTCTTTATCAGGTTAGGGAAATTCTCTTCTATTCTTAGTTTTTTGAGTGTTATTATCCTAAAGGATTTTTTTCTTTTTTAAAAAGATTTTATTTACTTGACAGAGAGAGAGAGTACAAGCAGGGGGAGCAGCAGGCAGAGGGAGAGGGAGAAGGGAGGAGTCTTCCTCACTGAGCAGGGAGCTGAATGGAGGACTTGATCCCAGGCTTCTGAGATCATGACCTGAGCTGCAGGCAGCTGCTTATCCAACTGAGCCACTCTGGCGCCCTGAAAGGATGTATGTTCAAATTATTTGTGTGTGTGTATTTACTGACAAGATCATATGTTCTTCTTGCCTTTATTCTTTTTTTTAATAATTATTTTTTATTTTTTATAAACATATAATGAATGCATTATTAGCCCCAGGGGTACAGGTCTGTGAATCGCCAGGTTTGCACACTTTACAGCACTCACCATAGCACATACCCTCCCCAACATCCATAACCCCATCACCCTCTCTCTACCCCCCTACCCCCCAGCTACCCTGTTTGTTTTGTGACATTAAGAGTCTCTTATGGTTTGTCTTCTCCTGATCCCATCTTGTTTCATTTATTCATTAGATAAAGAATATCAAATTAAATTTAAAGAAAGTCCAAAGAAAGAAATGTTAAAATAAGAGTGGAAATCAATGTAGTAAAACATTAAAATAGAGATGATCTATGAAATCCTAAGTTCACACATCTTGGGAGTAAAAAACTAGTAAGTTGATAACTACCTGACAAAACTGAGAAAGAAAAAAAAGATGGCACAAAATATCAATATCAGCAATGACAGGAGTTACAGCTATAGATGCTGCAGGTATTAAAACAATCATAGAATGATATTAGCAACTTTATGTTAGTAAGTTGGGAAATTATCCTGAAACTGCCAAACTCCTGGAAAAACATAGCTTACCAAAACTGCTAAATTAAAAAAAATATATGTAAGCACTACAAAAATAAAACTATTAAAGGAGCACATGGATGGCGCAGTCAGTTAAGTGTCCAACTCTTCTTTTTTTTTTAATCTAGGTTTTATTTTATTTTTAAAGATTTTACTTATTTATTTGACAGAGAGAGACACAGCGAGAAAGGGAACACAAGCAGGGGGAGTGGAGAGGGAGAAGCAGGCTTCCCACTGAGCAGGGAGCCTGATGCACGGCTGAATCCCAGGGCCCTGGGATCATGACCTAAGCTGAAGGCAGCTGCTTAATGGCTGAGCTGCCCAGGTACCCCAAGTGTCCAACTCTTGATCTCAGCTCTG
Source organism: Mustela lutreola (assembly GCF_030435805.1). Lineage (NCBI taxonomy): Eukaryota > Metazoa > Chordata > Mammalia > Carnivora > Mustelidae > Mustela > Mustela lutreola. Next base: position 70,615,551 of record NC_081298.1, read on the forward strand.
GTCTTGATCTCAGGGTTCTAAGCTGAAGCCCCATACTGGGCTCCACACTTAAAATGAAACAAAAAACTATTAAAGAAATTAAATTCACAATTTAAAACCTTACCAAAACAAAATTCCAGTCCAGGAGTACATTCTACTGGCAAACTTTACCAAGTATTTAAAGGTAATATTCTACCAATTATTTGGGGGTATGCAGTGAGATGCAGGCACAAAATGGGAAAAATGAGGAAGAACTCTATGACTTTGGATCTGTGTTGGGAAAATATGAATTAGAATTATCAGTATCAGGCATGATTTACATACATGCATTTATTTTTTAATTAAACCTTTTTTTTAGAGAGAGAGTGTGTGAGTGGGGTGGGAGACAGAGGGAGAGGGGGAGAGAGAGAGAATCTTAAGCAGGCTCCATGCCCAGGGTAGAGCCCGACTTGGGGCTTGATCTCATGAGTCAGATGGTTAACCAACTGACTTATGCAGGTGCCTCTACACATATGCATTTATATATATATATATATATATATATATATATATATATATATATATACACACACACACACACACACATCTGAACAGATAAAGATATGGTATATATATATAGAATGAAATATTATTTGGCTATGAGAAAGGACATCTTGCCACTTGCAACAGCATGGTGGTCCTTGAGGGCATGATGCTACATGAAGTGAGATAGAGAAAGACAAACACTGTGCATCACTTATATGTATAAAAGCTGAACTCAGAGAAACAGAGACTTAAAATAACAGTTACCAGGGGCAGAGGAGTGCAGAAAGACAGAGATATTGGTCAAAGAGTACAAACTCTTAGTTAGAAGATGAGTAAGTTCTAGGGATCTAATGTCCAGCATAGCAATTATAGTTGTCAATACTATATTCTATAGTTGAAAGTTGCTAAAACCTCCAATATTCTCATAACAAAAGAGAAGTGGTAAGTACGTGATGTGATGAAGGTGTTAGCTAACTCTACAGTGGTAATCATTTTGCAATATATGAGTATATCAAATCAACATGTTGTATGCCTTAAACTTATACAATGTCACATGTCAACTATATCTCAATAAAGACAAAAATGAGTTATATCACAATACTTGTATACTAAATATATATATTAAAATATATTAAAATACATATACTAAAAATAATTACATAAACTAAGAATATATAATAATACCTATAGGGGTGGCAGATATAAAACTACATTATATATATATATACACACATATATATCATGCATTTTTCTGTGTATTTCATGAAAAAAGGTAAAGACAGCATTATGGTAAAGTAATGAGAATACTCTGGAAAGTAACACTACCCCTCAATTGTTAAGCATCATCATATAAAACTAGAATAAAGCTTTTAGAGGTTTTTTTGTTTGTTTAGAGTGACTTCTTCAGTCAAGATGGTTTTGCTATGTGACTTGTTTACTTGAGGTCAATGAATCAAAAGGTATTTGCTGATGGCCTATATTTGAGCCAGCTTTATAATGATGCTGGCTAATTTTTATGGTTGATACTTCTTTTTTTCTTTTCACTGTGCGGCATGCTTTAGTGCTTGCAGGCTATGGCACAGAGGCCAGGCAATGGTTTGGGGCCACAGTTTGTTCTGGCATGGGGCACTATGAAAGGCCCAGCAGGACGAGCCGGCCATAAATCCAAACCCATGCATTAGAGCTGATTCTTATATAACTGTATAATGCTCAATCTTATTTAGTGAGAGTGAGTCTCATATATTAAATATGATCCCTCAAGAATTCATTTTTAAAAGTACTTAAAGTACTTTAATAAATGCCACACGAAATAGAGTATTACAGAACTTAGGGTGGGAAGTAATATAATTAAACATTACAAAAAATAAACTCAAAGGTCATTTTATTGTCCAAGTAGAAATTTCAGTCTGTTTCCTTATAGGTTTTTGTCTAACTTCCTCATTAGGATTTCATAGATTTTTTTTTTCTTAAATGCTTAAAGTCAGAAGTTGGTCAGATTTCATGTATTTAAACTGACTTAATATAGTCACATTATCTCACCTGATTTTCATATTCTGTATTATCTAAATCGACATCAAAATCTAATTTACCACTACTTTACTCAGTTCTTCTGCAGCTTTATCTACAGTTTGATCTTGGACTATTTTAAACATTTTGTCATTTCTAGAACGGAGTAACAGTCTCTTCTTCCATATCACACAGGAAAGTCAGGTTCACCTGTGTAAGGTTCACCAGTTACATAAAAAAGAATTATTCACAGTCTTTGGAATATTCAACACATTTTAATGGTTTTGATAATGGTCTTTGATGTGGTTTATTTTACACATCAACTGACAATTTCTTTATAATGATGACATGAAGTTTTGTTGTGGTTAATGTTTTCTGGTACCTCTAAGGGCTAAACACCAAGTCTTATTCCCCTTCGGAGAGTTCATCAATGCAGATGCTAACCACCTCTTGCCACAAGCCAGAAGGATGTGGAACCAAAAGCCTGGTCCAAAATCACTGTATGGCTTACAGCCCAGCCACCATTTGGTCCAAAATCTTTCTGTGGCTTAACTGTCCAACCGGGGGGAAAAAACCCAAAGGTGGAACAAGGACTTCGTCCTGAGGCAGGGACAGAGGGGTATCCAGAGAGAGACTTATAATACACATTTAGAGTTAGGAAGTAGGAAGCTGAGTGCCCTCATAAGCTCTTCAAACTTAGTGGAATCCTTCTTGCCTCTAGTAAAAGGAGCTAGACCCCTTAACCAGGCTCATCAATCTCAGGCTGGAGGTCACAGGACCATGAAAGTAGTGTAGTTAAGTGTACATCCTGCTGGGGCCTCAAATTTGGGGCACGATGCTGTAGGAAGAAGCTGTATAAAGATAGCATGGAAGATAAAATTCTTTTTCCTCAAGCTTTACATAGACATAGAATAACAGTACACAGAAATAAAAATGGCTTTACATCCTAAAAGTTTACCACTAACATGCTTTCTTCAATAAATACGCTCTTTCACAATTCAAGTGTTCTGTAAGCGAACTGGCAACAGTCATTCACCTCCCTATAAATTTGACTTACATAATGTTTTCCCTCCTGTGGCCTTAGTAATAATCAATCTCAGTTAAGATAAAGAAGACAGAGTATAAGATGGACAGGTAGTCTGGGGAATCCTTCGAGAAGACAGGACTGGAGACGGCCTGCTCAGGAGGTGACCACAGGGTAAGTAAGTAGCTTGGAGGTATTTGGAGCCTGGAAGCAGGGAGTGGATCAGAATGCTTGGTGTGCAGTGCTGCTGAGGCTGGCCTTGCCCTTTTTTCTAGGGATCAAAGAGCAAAGGCCCTGGTCACACACTACAGAAATGAACTTTTGTTCAGAGGAGAAGGGTTATCTACTTCTGTTTTTCAAAGAGGTCTGGAGTAAGAGGAACAGAAGAAAGATCTCAGGAAGGGTGTCAGGAGGCTACTCTAGCTATGTGGGCTCAGACAGAGCAGGCTTCCTGTAGCTCTGGGCAGTCCACACCACAGGAAGCAGAGGGAGGCCTCTTTGAACAGACCTCATATAAACAGCTTCCCCTGGCCCTCCCTCTCCTCAGTTCCCCTGAGGATGTGAACAGATCCATGATAAAGTGGGATGCTTGAAAGAAAAGTCACACTAAACCATGAAAACTTTGGCCAAGTACTAATGTCTGCTTACTTGTAAATAAATAAGCAGTGCATTAATTTTCTGCAACATAACAAATTACCACAAACTTAGAGGCTTAAAGCGATAACCATTTATTATCTTACAAGTCTGTAAGTCCAAAGTCCAGGCCCAGCATACCTGGGTAATGTGCTCAAGGTCTCACTCAAGCTCAAAGTCCTCTTCCAGGCTCATGCAGGTTATTGGTGATATTGAGGCTGCTCTCAGCCTCTTGCCATATGGCCCTCTTCAATTCCAAAAGTAGCACAAGAAACTTCCTTGCATCAAACACCTCTCATGCTTGAAATCACTGCATTTCCGTCTACGACTGCTACAGACAAATGTTGAGGGCTCATGACATCACCTCAGGGCCCTGGATTATCTCCCTAACTTAAAGGTCAACTGATTTGGGACCCTAATTACATTTCCAAAATCCTTTATGGCAACATCTAGATTCGTGTTTGATTGGGAGGTGTGTGTGCATCTTGGAGGGCCAGGAATTTGGAGGACCATCTTAGAATTCTGCTTGCCATAAGCAGCACGTGTGACTGCAGGGCTAGACAGGTAAGATTTAAAAATAAAACACAGATTTTTCAAATGGCCTGCAGCACTGGTTCTGTTTGTTTCCACTGTCAACTCCTCCAAAGACAGAAGAAGGGTCAAAGGGGAGAGTGAATTATTTATAGATAAAATAAGCAGAATCAAAGATATGGCTGTTCTCTGTGCTGTTTGTGCACAGCTACTGACTGCCCATATTCCAGAAGAGTCTGAGGTGCAAAAGAATTAGCAAGCAGCAGCTATGAACTAGAGACGAGCATAGAAAGTAAGCTGTAATTCTGTGGTCAGTGGCAAGTTTCCCATGCCACAGAAAGACAAAGCAATGCCAGGAAACAGCTGCAGAAATGGCTGAGCAGCTACCCTCAGACAAACCTTATGAATGGCAGTGACACAGCACTCTACGAAACAGAACTTCTGGCAGGAAACTGGGCTGAATCAATATGCAGTACTTTGTACCACTCAATTACCACAAAATTCGAGCATCTTCTTATACACATTTGAGATTGAGGGCTGAGGGAATGGCCTTGAGATTGGAGGGGACGGCCTTGAGATTGGGGGGTGGAACAGTTAGAAACTGAAAAAGTGAAAAGAGAACCTACTTGATTTTATCCGAATATTAAAAAAATGATTAGAAGAAACACCTTTCAAGAACTGAATTTAACTTGAAAATAAAGACCTCTGATTTTAGCAACAGACTATTCAATAACTTCCATTTTTTAAGCCATTAATTAGGTCTCCATTTTAAGCTTTAGATTTGAAATCAAGATTTCCTGCACTTAATAATTACATAAACCAAAGAACTCAGTAAACCAAGTTTCCACCCAAAGCATCTCTCATAGTCTGCAATAAATGTCTGAAAAAAGGAGTTGTTTTGGAAACAGAAAAATATTTAACAGCCTTGGCATAAATAACTAAGAGGGGTGCAAAGGGATGGGGGGAGGTGGTCATGCCCAGATTGTACCAACTAATCGTTAGAGAGAAAGCAGGGAAGGGAGAGCGGGAAAGTAGTAGAATTAAAGAATAAATTTAAATGTAATGGATGAAAACATAGAAAGCCTATTTTTTTTTTTTTTATAAACATATATTTTTTATATACATATATTTTTATCCCCAGGTCTGTGAATCACCAGGTTTACACACTTCACAGCACTCACCAAATCACATACCCTCCCCAATGTCCATAATCCCACCCCCTTCTCCCCAACCCCCTCCCCCCGGCAACCCTCAGTTTGTTTTGTGAGATTAAGAGTCACTTATGGTTTGTCTCCCTCCCAATCCCATCTTGTTTCATTTATTGAGGCTTAAGTGGGTAGAAGAATAAATAAAAGAAAGCCTATTTTTAAAGAAAGTTAACTTATTTACTGTGGAAGAAGCTCTAGAGGGCAGTAGCGATGCTCACAGTAGTGAGAAGAGTCAGTACAGAGGGGGGTCCAGAAGGGGGCCAGGGTACGTCCTAGAGCTGCATCCTCACTAAAGGGCCTGGAGCTCTTTTGGAAGCCCTGGGTGACCATCAGATGCAACTTAGAATGGTAAGTTTTTCCAGATACTGCAAAGGATGTTTTAAAATTATAAGTGTCTTCTGGTTTAGCAAAAAGACCACAAGCAGTATGGAAATAGTCCAAAAAAAACCATAAAGCAAAACTTCAGTGCATGAGTCAAGGTAGTAAGCAATGATAAGTCTACTTAGAATTTTTGATAAAAATATTATGAAGTGTTAAGGATATTCTTCTCAAGTCCTAAAATTACTGCTATACATATCAAGTCAATGAAACATTTATAGCATGGGCATTAAGACAGTGCACTGCCAGATCAAGTAGAAAAGTAAAGCAAATGTTCAATGTAGTCTGGCAAAAAACACTTGATAATGTAAAGTTAATTTAATTGAGATGAAGAAATCAACAGGCAATCTTATTGGACTTAAAGATAACGTACTGTATATAAGCGTTAGGTGTCAAATACGTGCCAGAGAGACAAAGATAAATAAATTCTCTTCACAGCCTGATCTAGAAGGGAAGCAGACACCTGAACAGACAATTAGAGCAATAACCAGCGTGCAGACAGAGGTTAGTATAGGTCATGAGTAATGAAGACTGATTCCATTTTTGATGTTTGATTACTGACAGTTTTTAAGCCCCATAACGTCCCCTCATTTTATATGCCACAACTGGGCAAGCCGATAAGAGAGCCTGTACTCTTGCTCTTAGATGCCATGAGTTCAAACTTTCCAAGTCTGCCCCAACCACAATAAAAGTCAAGCCGGTCTCCTCTCTCTGCTCTCTCAGGTCATTTTTCAGACTTGCTTGGGAGCCCACCAAGCTCTCCCCAGAATGCTTTATTCTGTGAGTAGAATAAACCTTTCTGTACCCTCTTCACATGTGATGTCATCAGTACTGAGTCAGTATCCCTCCCAAGATAGGTTCATTTTTGCCTCATCTAGTTTCAATCAGATTTCCATCACTTAGAACCAAATAACTGAAGTACTGACCAAAACAGAGGGAATAAAGGCATTCTGTAATTATTGTTAATTTTCTTACAATATGAATAGCAGTAGTGTAGTTATGTAGAATGTCCTTACATACAGAAGTGTGCTGAAGAATATAGGAATAAAATGTTATTGTGTCTGCTTTCAAATGATTTAAAATTGACAAAAATATGAATATGGCAAAAATCTTAATTATTGAATTTACCTTAAGAGTACATTCATTACCTATTCTTTCTTCTTCATTTTTTTTGTTTATATGAAAGCATCCATACAATTCTTTTTAGAGCAGAGACTCAAAGTAGGTACAACATGGCTAGAGCTTAAAAAGACCACTTACTTTCATGAAGTGATTTCCTTTGGCAATCTGTTACTTCCTAACCTACCAATAATTCACCTTTTGCACAACCTCACTTTCTTTGAACTAGAATTTCTACTTTCAATTTTAATAAAAAGAAACTTAGCTCGAAAATGGCTAGGCAAATAAATCCTTCCAATCACATTGCCTGTGATCTTCCAGGGTTGAAGTTCTAAATTTAGGGACCTCTCTGCTTACATCCATGTGGCAGCTCTGTGGTCTATCGACTTGAGTGGGCTGAACTAGAGTTCCCAGAATTCCCTAATACATTACTGCCTAGGGTGGATTATGTGTGATGCTCTCTCCTGAGAGCTGGAACATGGAAGGGAGGCAGTTACATTCTGTAGCATACAGTAACTTCTCCCAGTTATTCACTCAGACACTAATGTTGGTGCCGCTGGGAAGGGATTCTGCAGGTATAATCAGTTGGCTTTAAATTAATTAAAAGAGAGATTAGGTAGCTTGTCTTAGCTAGTTGGAAGCCCTTTCAAAGAGAACTTAGCCCTTGCCTGAGCTAGGAGACTTGAAACAACAGATGGATCTGCAACTGCTCTGCTTCCTCAGGATCTTCCCTGAGAGCCTGCCTGTGGACATCAAGCTTCAGCACTTGCTCACGATCTTCCCTTCCTGTGCTGTAAATAAGAGCCCATGCTATGCTTCAAATAATTTTCTTCACTGTATTACCCAGCCCAGCTTGCACTGGAGTTCACGTGTCCATTTGCACACCTTCAATAAACTTTCACAATTTCTCTCATGAGATTTCAGTTCCAGTCTCTTAAGAAAATCCCATTTATTTCCTCTCTAGTCATACATTAATTCATGTATTCCTATCATTTCTCTTTGTTCATGACACCAAATTATTCCCTAGCTTAAATATTAACTGAAAACCTTTAAATTCTGCGTATCACTTCATCCCACAACTCCATTCTTAGGACTCTCTCCTGAGAAAAGTCATGCTGTATTTAAATCATTAGTTTCAACACTGATAATAAGAATTAAACATTTAAAGCAACACAAAACAATAAATAGATCCATTCAATTTGATGTTTCCTAATAACATAAAAGAAAGTAACAGATAATTCAATAGAATGAAAAAATGCAAAATGTGTTATGTTTAGAAAGCAGGTTATACAACAGTTTATGTTCAGAAAATACCACTGTGTTTTTTTGTGACTCAATAAATAAATAACGATGCACAGAAGAAGGACCTGAAGGATAAAAGCTCAATGTTAATGTTTCTGCATGGCAGGACTGCTAGTAATTTCTTACTTTCTTCTTTCTCCTGATTAGTAATTTCTAAGTTTACTACAGTGGACATGCACTGCCAGTATAACAAGCAAAATCCCAGTAAGTTCTGTAGTGGTGACTTATTATTACCTGTGGCCTAGAACAGGAATTCTTCATTACCTCTGAAGAATCCTGTATGGACTTTGAGAGGGATGTCCAGAAAACCCCTTAACCTGAATGCACAACACTGTCTGTAGGTGCAAAGCTGTGTGCCTTTGTGTGCATTTGGAGAGGTGAAGAAAAAGGTTCACAGCTTTCATCTAGTCCTCAAGAGATCCATGATCAAAAAAAGGTTAAAGCCACCAGTCCAGCATCTTTCATGACCTTACCTCAATTTCTCCTATTTCCAGGGTAGGGTATTATTTAAAGAGTTCAGAAATTTGGAACAGAAATTCCCAATTTCTACTCAGGCATTTTGTATAGCTGAAAATATCTTTATCTCAAGTGATATATAAAATCTGTAAAACTCTCTCAAAAAAACAAATTATAAAGTAAAAAACAGCTGGGTGTAACTTTTGACAAGATCTCTCTAGAGTGGTTACTGCTAAGCTTTCCAAGTAAGAATGCTGTTTGAGACTAATGATTTTGGTGCTGTACACTGACCTCCTCTCCTTACCCTCAGGTGGCACCAGAAATATAGCTCATGCCCTTGTCTTAGAATGGAGTTCATTAGTCTCTGTTCTGGGCCACTCTAGAGCGAGCAAACATATTCCAAGAGAATTTTACTATACACAGAAAACTCACTAGTAGTTAGAAAATAATGAACTCTTTCATGGAGATCAAAATATGTGCCATGTTTCATTAAATATCTTGCATTTGACAGAAGGAGACTGTGGGCGACACATTATTGTGATGTTCCTTGCAATCTTAACATTGTACACTTAAGCCGATTTTGTAAGACACAAATGATAGTGATATGTTTCCCATATAAATATTATGGTCTTTAAATCTAACACCCAAAAGTTAATTTTACTTACACAATGACTATTCTAAAATACTGATTCCATCTAGAAGTGCACAAAGAACTACACAAACTTCTCTCTACACCCCTACTCCTAAAATCCATGATCTCTGTAGGAATATAGTCTTAAAAGATAGAAGTTGCTATCAGATATATTGCTTTTTATGCTAGCTATTCCACCATGGTCCTGTACAAATACAATTAGTGTATTTACTACTCCAGGTTTTGAGATTATAAATAATTTATTTGAACTTAAGGTGTTTACTAGTAAAAAAATGGTTAATTACAACTTTGACAACATTAAATTTTAATTTTCACTTACTGAATCAAAGAGATCTAGATACAGTTTCTCCACCACTTCCCTTATATATTTTTTTTTTCTGCTAGTTTACCAGAGTGGCATGGCATGGCTCTAGCAGTTATATCACTAAGAAGTTCTCTTTATCTACTTGCTGAATTAGATTAGAACCAAATACAGGTGAAGACCTGTCTTTTCTTAATGTATCTGAGATGTGCAAAACCTGAGACTCAGAGGTAGAAGAGAAGCCAGAAATGTGGTTTGAGGAAGCAATTCTGTACACCATGTCTTTCTGTGGGATTTTCTTTTGTCTGCTCTTTTGGGTTAGTGATAATGATATTTATTTGGTGATGTATAAAAGTCTGTACGTTAAAAGCACATGCAAATAAATAAATAATACATCTTTCTATATCCCTATGGAAAATCTTTAATAGTATAACTGGAAATGAATTACTAATCACAAAAGTAACCCAGAAGTATTATGTTGTTTCTGAAGAGAAGATCCTTTGAACCAGGGAATTTATTAGGTGGGTATCTCTCAAACTTTAAGAATTAATATTATATGATAGACTTGTAACATACTGGCTTCCCATTTTCAAACCACCTTCAACAACATTGCTTTCTTGGACTTTCTTTGTAACTTTCTCTTGGACTTTCTTTGTAACTTTCTCAGAGAGATGATACAGATAAAAACCAAGATAAATGCATGCATAAAATACACATAACAGTTTAATGAGAACTTATGGTCTGAAAATTTTAAACTTACTGTTCATGGAAATCCAGCATTGGTGGCTCAAATCGTATAGGTCTGCAATTACCCCGGTACAGAGATATACTGTGAGTAAAAAGAAAAGAGCATAAGAAACAATTTTTAAAAAAATATGTATATCCCAAAACTGAAGTCAGACACTTGAGTTTTGTCAAAACAAACTATCTTTAAGGAAAGTGTAGTCTAATGTTCTGTTGTTTCCTTCTTAGTAAAGGAAATCAATAAATACGTATTTTTAAAAATGGAAAAAAAAAAGGAGAGTATTTTTCCTATTCAAAGGCACGTGAAAACAGAAAATGCTCAGGTAGACTCTATGTTGAAATTTATGTGGTTGAAATACTTGATAACAGTATATATCTTAATATGTTCACTCATATTTTTTTTGATACATGTACCATGAACAATAAACAGTCAACACAACTACACATACCTGGCAGACAATACAGTATACAGACTAAAACTACAATGACATTTTAACTACAGTGGCAAAGGAAATAAACAAAAACGAATTTGGGGATAGAAACCTTTAGGAAATGAAGTATCTTTTCCATCTGAGAGTTTAGAACATACTGATCTATTTAAGTATCACTTTCTCACCATCCCACTTGATACTAGAACTTCTCACTAAAACCAATTTCTGAACAGCAAGCCTCAAGCCATCACCATGACCTAACAATGATGTGATACAGAAATGACATGGGGGTTTGGGGGATGTCCACATACCTCAAGTTATCTGCTTAAGTATTGAGAGAGTCAGAAATTCAGGAAGCCACTTAAGTTTCTAAATAGTAAGACGTTTATCTTTCTGTTGTATTTTAAGAAATGATGTTAGAGCAAAACCATTCTGTAAAACTTTATTTCCATCAACACAATTCAGAAGAACACAAGCTTTGAATGATATAGTAATTTTTATTCAGGAAATACAGGACATATATTAGAAATAGACAAGGACATTCAGAATATGTAGGATATTTAGCTTTAACTCAATTCTTTAAATAATTTAGACTATTTAAAGATTAAACAGTCTGATTAGTAGAATCGAAGCACTAAAAGTAATGAAGTCTTAAGGTGTTTTTAGCTTGAAATCCCTCTACATATGCTGAGCAGAAAAAAAGGAAAAACACAAGAAAGGAGGAAAACAGCAAATATAAGACTACTTTACTAAAGCACAAGTCTAAAGACACTGAGACAAAGGTGGCACAGTTCCCCCCAAGATAGGAGCCACATGCAGCAAGAGGAACAAAATCTATTCCCTCTTGATTTCTGCTCTTCTTAGGCATGATCTAACAAGGACACTTTCTGGCATTTTTAAAATAAGAGATGCCCATCAGCTCATTCGTTTCAAGGGTATGAAACTCAAACAATAAAATATTAATCCAATGAAGGAGGAAAAGTATAATGCATGAAGTGAATGCATGTAAGTCATTAATTCATAAATATATATATATATATATATATATATATAGACACTGACTGTATTAGATGCTAGAGATACAAAGAAGATTAAGATACTATTTTTTTGTTTGTTTGTTTGTTTCACAGAAATGAGCATCTGCTCCCCAAGTTGTGCATGGAAATGTCTAAAGTGGCCAGGAAAGGTTAAGAAAAAAACAAGCATATACATTGTGTTGATTCAACATAAATCAATGAGCGCGAGGGGGGCTGTCTAGTGGCTGGGGCTATGGAAACAAAGCAAAGAGCCTGTTCTCATTGCACTAACATCCCAGTAGGGGAGACAAAAGTAGAGCATAATAGGTAATATGGGACAAATAAAAACAAACCAAGCACAGTAAAAAAAGAGAAGGTCTTTCTGAGGAGGGACATTGGAGCCGAGACCTGAATGGCGGAAGTCTGGGAGAAGAAAGGAGATCTACTTGGCATGCTGTGGAACAAGAGGGCTGAGGTGGCCAGAGTGACCAGAGGGAAGGGTAAGGAAGGGGCTGAGATCAGAAAAATACAAAGGCCAAGTCTCCATGCAGGGATCGGGATTTTATTCTAATCGTGACAAAGAGCCTCTATAGTGTCTTCTGCAAGGGAGTAACATGATCTGACACATCTGAAAAAGTTAATTCTGGATGTTGTGTCAAGAACAGATTGTAGGAGACCCAAAGCAGAAGCAGGAAGTCTGCAGAAATCCAAACAAGAGGTGATGGCAGCAGTGGTCTAGGGAGGATTACAAGGCAAAGTGGGGAGAAGTGGCTCTTTTCTAAATATATTTGGGAAGCTAAAGGAAACAGGTCATGCTGATGGATTGATTTTGGAATGTGAGAGAAAGGAGAGAAATCAAGGATCACTTAATTCTAAAATTTTCCTGAGAAACTGGAGAGAGTCATGACATGGGAAGAATAGGTTAGCAATAGGAAGGATAGATGGGTTAGACGTTCAAGAGTATTTATTGTTTTAGACATTTAAATCTGAGATGTCTTGAATTTGAGATGAAATGTCAAGTAGGCACCTGGATATACAAGGGTATTGCTTTCTATTAAAAAGTTACTGATTTTCTACATGTTTATAAAAAAATAAAAAATTAAAAAAAGAAAAAGAAAAAAAAAGTTACTGATTTTCGTGTGCTGATCTTATAGCCCAAGTCACTTTGGCAAGTTAATTCTAACAGTTTGTTTACAGATACTCTTAGATTTTCCCAGCACAATATGTGCTGCCAAAAACAATCACCACCTTGGGTTACCTCTGTAGACAAATCATGTGCAAGTAACAATCACACTTCCTTCTTTTAAATCCCTAAACCTTGTTTTCATTTTTTATGCCTCGTGTGGGCTAAGATCAACCAAAAAATACTCCACAGAAACTGTGTTTAACAATTTTTCTTTACAGATTTCTCACAAAATATGATAGAGGGACAAATGCATTAAAGAAGATTCCCCCATAAATAAATGTGTATTTTCGAAACAATAGCAAATTTATGTCTAAGGAACAGTTTAATATTTGAGTAGGTACAACACAAGTTGTCATAGGTATAATCGTATTTAAAAAAAAAAACAAAAATTCAATAATATAGTTTTCATGTATCCACAGCTGACTGAGATGCTTGCCACTATGCCTACTTTAAAAAGGGATGGCACTGTTTAGCATTTTATTAACAGAAAGCAAATGTTTGCAAATCTTTAATGCTGAATAATAAACTGGGGCAGAAGTAATGTAAAAAGTATACATTACCAATTTCAAAGAAACAGAATCTGAGACATTTTAATAGAATACTGCATGATTTTTATCCTTTCCAGTGACTGTATTTGTTTGAAAGTCTCAAATGTTTTTATTCTTATTACCCACTTGGGGACAAGGAGGTACAAAAAGACGGTTTTCTGACTTCAAGCTAGGAAATGACTAGAAAGATAAAAGAAATCTTGTGGGCTATGGTCTATGATGGTTGGTGGACTGTCAGGTTAAAGTTAAGCAGGTAGCTCCCCAATGAAGCAAATAAAGGCTTCTTGGAACTTTGGAAATTTTTTAAACTAGGAAATTTTAAATGTTTTCCTAAAGGCAGTTATTATCCTAACAAAAGGTACTCTTCAGCCAGTATTTCTCAAAGAATGGGTTGTGGTCTATCTACACCTTAATCAGCTAGAATGCTTGTAGAAAAGCAGATTCCAGGGCCCTACCACCATAAAGTGATTCCTTACATCTAGTCTGAAGTCCAGAAACCAGTGTTTCATGTACACTCCCACATTCAGGACTACTCTTTCGCCATCCTGATCCACAATAAGCACCGCAGGCAGAAATAAGGGGACAAAAGTACCTTAACAAAACTTTTAAAGTCACCTATAGTTTAAAGAAAATAATAACAACAATAATAATAAAATAGAACAACTGTCAAACAGAGATCATCAATCACTACAAAACCTGGCTCTCTGGAAATACAAGTAAAACTAGATCTGTTAAGACTGATAAAGAAAAAGGAGAGAAGAAATGAATGATGAATAGTAAGGAATAAAAGTGGACACAGCAATACAAATTCCACAGAGATTAGAAGGATCAAAGGAAATAATATGAACAACTTTATGGCACTAAATTCAATGATTTAGATAACTCAAGAACAGATCATCTGAACAGACCTACATCTGTTAATTTAATTCATACTTGAATATCTTTGCATGAAGAAAACTTTAGGTCTAGGTGGCTTTACTGCTAAATCCTTTCAAATACTTAAAAGAAGTAAGTAGTAAGATAAATAAAATTATTTAAAAAAAAAGTCACCTATAGTTTAAAATATGATTTTTATTAGAGACAGCTAAAAAAATACATGACTTAAGAGAAATTATATAGATTATACATTTTAGCTTAAATTTGCATTTCTCTAAGGACTAATAATGTTGAACATCATTTCATTTATTTATAGTCCAACTAGATATCTTCTTTTGTAAAGTGTATGTTCAAAGTTTTTATATTGGGATGTTTGTCTTACTGAGTTACATGAGTTCTTTACAGATTCTAGATATACGTCCTTTATCAAATATATGTCCTGTGAATATCTTCTCCCTCTCTTTCCTATTACAAACAGTGTCTTTTGGGGAGTGATTTCATTGAGATGGTGAGATAGGCTGTTGCTAACTTCAGTCCCCTTCACAAGAAGATCAATTAGCAACTATCCATGGATAAGACACTGTTGTAAAGTTCAGTGAGGGTGAAGAACCCTCCTGGACCACAGAGACTGAAAAGACTATGCAATAGAAAGGCAAGAGGAATGGCTACACTCTGATCACATTGCCCTTCCAAGGCAGGCATAGAGCCACAGTAAAAAGGTGCTGTGAAGTGTGTAAACCTGGTGATTCACAGACCTGGGGATAAAAATATATGTATATAAAAAATATATGTTTATAAAAAATAAAAAATAGAGACGTATTCGTCAAAAAAAAAAAAAAAAAAAAAAAAAAAAAAAAAAAAAAAAAAAAAGGTGTCCTGGGCATACAGTTTCTCCAGAGGGAAAGAGACAAAGGTGTAATGGGTTGCTTCCCAGAAGGCCCACTTGGGTCTTGTCACAAGGGGATCAGAGGAGGAATCTGCGGGGTGAATCTGTAGGTCTTGACTACTGGAGATTATACTGGGATACAGGGGAGGACAGGATATACAGCAACCAGAACTTGATAGACTGCCCTCCTCCTTAAAACAACACCCAAGTGGAGATCTTAGCCAGTGGCTATACCTATCTGCAAAGTCAAACCAGAGGCCCAGTCCGGCCAGTGATGTTGGTGGACAATTCTACATGATTTGGGTCCCCACTCAATGAGCCATACCAGCCATGAGCCTGTTCTGCAGCCTCACCTAGGCTGGGAAGCAAATTAAAAGACCTGCCTAGGGTTGAATATAACCTTCAGCTCCACCTAACCAGAAAGCCTAACTAGAACATCTGGAACCTGTAAACTCAACCTGCAGCCCTGCTTAAAATGGCACTTAGCAGAGAACTCAGCCAGTGGCTCAGCTCACCTGCAGAGCTGAGCTGGTTGCCCCGTCTGGCCAGGGAGCTTGGTGGGCAGCTTTGCTAGATTCAGGTCTCCGGCCATCAAATCATAATGGTTATGGAGCCTGTTTTATGGCCCCATCCAGGGCCCCATCAGGCAGGGAAGCATAGTCCTAACTGCTGAGTATAGCACGCAGTCCTGCCCAACTAAGAAGCATGAGCAGGCACTGTGGAGGGCATGTTCCAGCTATGCGTGGACAGGAAAGCAAGTCAGTAGTCCTATCCAGTTGTTCCCAGCCAGTGGCAACCCTGCTGACATCAAAACTCCACTAGCATCCTTGCCCAAATAGAGACCCACTTGCCCACGGACACTATCAGCTGACTCATCAAGAACCCCAAGCTGACTAAAGAACTGTCTCTGCAAAGACACACAGACAACCAAATTTTTTTTTAAAAATGCATAAATGAAATGAAAAGTTCAACAAATAGAGGATTTCTATTAAATGAGTTATATATTTAATATAGAAAAACAACAACCAAACAGAAACCCTAGGGATGAAGAATATACAATGACTTGACTGAAGAATTCAATAAAGAGCTTCAACAACAGATCTGACCAATCAGAAGAAAGAATCAATGAACTGAAAGGTTATTTGAAATTACCCAACAAGAGGAGCAAAAAGGAAACAGAATGAGAAAAAGTGAAAAAAGCATGCTGATTTATGGAATAACTTTAAGAGAAACAATATATAGTTGATCCTTGGACAACATGGGTTTGAACTGCATGGGTCCACTTACATGTGGATTTTTTATAGGATACTATTTTAAATGTATTTTCTCCTCCTTAAGGTTTTCTGAATAATATTTTTTTCTAGCTTATTTTATTGTAAGAATACAGCACATAATACATAAAACGTACAACACATATGTTCCGGTCAACAGTAGGCTATCAGTTAAGTTTTCATAATGTTGAAATTATATGTGGATTTTCAAATGCATGGGGAGTTGGTGCCCCTTACCCCGTTGGTTCAAAGGTCAACTATAGCTTTCAGTATATTCAAAGTTTTTTTCATGAATTTATCCTCAAGTATGTAACATCTTTAGAGGCTTCTGTAAATGGCATTTTTCTGTAACATTTTACGGTTGCACTTGTAATACAGAAAAAGTGTTGTTAATATTGACTATGTATTTTTCAGTCTTACTAAATTCATTTATTTTCACAGCTCTTTGGGTATATTCTTTAGGATCATCTATACAATCATTTTGTTGACAAACACCTTCCTTCTCTTCCTTCCCAAATGATGCCTCTTATTTCTACTTTCTGTCTTAATGTACTGACTAGCACATCCAGTACAATACTGAGTAGAAGTGATGAAGCTAGACATCCTTGTCTTGCTCTCAATAGAAAGAAAGCATTCAATCTTTTACCATAAGTATCATGTTGTTTTTTTTTGTTGTTGTTGTTTCTTCCAACAGATGCTCTTTATCAGACCGAGGGAATTCTTTTCTATTACTAGTCTGCTGAATGTTTTAAATTATGAATATATGTTTAATTCTGTCACATATTTTCATTTCAATTTTTTAAATTTCCCAAATTGTTAATGACATCTAATTTAATTCTGCTATGTCAAAGAACATGATTCTGACTGCTGAGTGCATTGTTGAATAAATATCTATGAAGAAAAATATCTATAAGAGTAAGTTCATCGATAGTGTTGTTCAAGTCTTTTACACCTTTACTGATTTTCTGTTTGTCAATTATTGGCAGATGAGTGTTGAACTCTCCAACTATAACTGTGGATTTATAATTGTGAATTTACCTTAATTTCTGTTTATTTTTTCTTCATGCCTTTGGGAGCTCTGATACTAGGCTTATAGAGACTTAGGACTACTGTATCTTCATGATGAATTTTCTCTTTTATAATGATAAAATGTCTCTTTACCTCTGATAATATTCCCTGCCCTAAAGTCTAATTAGTCTGATAATGTTATTCCCCACCCCATCTTTTTACTTTTAACGTACTTGCATTTTTTTTAAAAGATTTTATTTATTTATTTGACAGAGAGCTATCACAAGTAGATGGAGAGACAGGCAGAGAGAGAGAGAGAGAGAGGGAAGCAGGCTCCCCACTGAGCAGAGAGCCCAATATGGGACTCGATCCCAGGACCCTGAGATCATGACCTGAGCTGAAGACAGCGGCTTAACCCACTGAGCCACCCAGGCGCCCCTACTTACTTGCATTTTTATACTCAAAGTGCATTTCTTCAAAATCAAATCTCCCTGAAAAACAGGGAGAAAATATTTGCAACACAGGACTACTACCTCTAATAAGAGAAACAGTTTAAAATGGAAAAAATAAGTATCAAAGGTCCTATGGAAAATTATGTAGAATGAAGACAGACAACATCAAAAAATAAATATAAGCATGGCATAAAATATGTAGAAAGATATACCTCACTAATAACTAGAGAAAGACAAATTAAAACTATATGACAGAATTTATGACCTATCAGAGAGACAAAAATTAAAAAGTATGATAATATATTCAGTAGGAAAAGTTGTAGGAAAATAGGGACTTTAATTCATTGGTGAGGGTTATGCAAACTGGTGCAGCTCCTGAAAGAGAATTTGGCAACATTAACAAAACCACGTATGCATTTACCTTTTGACTCACCAATCCCATGTCTAGGAATTTACCCTAACCACGTACTTTCAACAATACAAATTACATATGCACTTATCTTTTTTTTTTTAAGATTTTATTTATTTATTTGACAGAGATCACAAGTAGGCAGAGAGGCAGACAGAGAGAGAGGAGGAAGCAGGCTCCCTGCTGAGCAGAGAGCCTGATGCAGGGCTCAATCCCAGGACCCTGGGATCATGACCCGAGCCATAGGCAGAGGCTTTAACCCACTGAGCCACCCAGGCACCCCTGCACTTATCTTTTGACTCAGAAATCCTATCTGTAGGAATCTATTTTGCAGATAACTTTGAAAAATATGAAAATACATATATGCAAGGCTATTCTTTGAAGCACTGTTTGTAACTGCAAAATACTAGAAACAAATTGCTCATATGCAATCTACATCCAAATAATATGTATGTTGCAGTCCATAAAAATACTGAGAAGGGTCTCTATAGGACTTATTTTTAAGTAGATCAAACGAAACACAAAAAAGCCTATACTACGTTTTCTTTTACAGAAGAAAGGGGAGGTATAAAAGAAAAATCCATGTGTTTGACACTTTTGTAGAGTTTGACTTTTTGAATTCTACTGTTTCATATTTTAAAATGAGTCTTTAAATGGAGGTAAAAAATCTCAAATGAAAACAAACAAGCAAACAAACCAGAAGCCAAAGAGCCAAACTTTCTTTAGAATGAACATTACCACAATGCAGATGAGTGTGGAGGGGGCAGTGGAGATAGATAGAATGGTGAAGAACACAACACATGTAAATTTTGAGTAAAATATTACTCAAATACCACATACATTCAAACTAAACAAAATAATAAATTCTAAACACTGTGCTTCCAACTAGTAGGTTTGTTTTCATGAGTAATTAAGTCTATATTCTGTGGATAACTGGAGCCAGATTTCTCATTGCTGGAGAATATATGGAAACAAAAAGGGGAAGGGCAGAAAGAACACTGCGGTGGTATATTAAAACTGGAGTTATCAGTAACAACTCATGGTTTTTATATACATAGATATTAAGATAGATATAAACAGATGTATGTTTGTGCATACATACATATAGAAACATTTCTTCCTAACTCTAACAAGGTCTAGAGACAACCTCACCCCAGTGATTACACACAACATACAGATCTTAGTTTGTAAATATCCTCCACTAAAATGAAGCACAAGTCTCTGAAGAAGTGGGACGTTCCTGGGCTAGGTGAGGAAAATTATGAAATATACCTGGTACATCTTGATGTTTCAGAAAGTAAGGAAGTGTTCGAAGAATGGGGACATGTGAAAATCATAGAGAATACCCCCAAACATATATGGTCAATTGATTTATAATGACCGTGCTAAGATAATTCAATGGGAAAAAGTCCTTGCAACAAAAGGTGGTGAAATAACTGGATGTCTAGACCAATCAAAGTGAACTTTGACTTTTACCTTATGGTTTCCTTGCATTAGAATGTCAACAACAAACAAAAAACTGAAAGAATGATAGAATTTTTTTTAAAAATTACCACAGCAGTAATTTCCAGGCAAGATGCACCAGTGAATGCTCTAACTAGTCAGAGTTTGATGCCAAACAGCATATTTACAGGGTTTCAAAGTACTTCTTTGCAAAGTACTACACTTTTCATTATAAATGAAAATGGTACAAACAGACATCTTGTGCCTCCCAATAATCAGATGAACTGAGCAGGACACATATTTAAGTGATATTCCTGCCAGAAATGCATAATCTAAAATGAACCATGAGAAAACCCAAACTAGGATGCTGGCCTCTACTTTTAAAATAA
Organism: Mustela lutreola; assembly: GCF_030435805.1. Taxonomy (NCBI): domain Eukaryota; kingdom Metazoa; phylum Chordata; class Mammalia; order Carnivora; family Mustelidae; genus Mustela; species Mustela lutreola. The sequence continues at coordinate 70,635,824 of NC_081298.1, forward strand.
ATGGCCTCTACTTTTTAAAAAAAATGTCAAGGTCATAAAACAGACAAACCAACTATTCCACATTAAAGCTGAGTCTAAATTAAAATTAAGTATGACTGGAACCAGCCTGAGATTTGGACCAAAAATTTCTTTTCTTCTTAAAATAAAAATTATCCCTAAGGCCGCCTGGGTAGCTCAGCCGGTTGAGCAGCTGCCTTTGGCTCAGGTCATGATCCCAGGACACTGGGATCAAATCCTGCATCAGGATCCTTGCTCGGCGGAGAGCCTGCTTCTTTCTCTCCCTCTGCTGCTCCCCCTGCTTGTGTGCTCTTTCTCTCTGTCATATAAATAAATAAAATCTTTAAAAAACAAAAAATAAAAATTGTCCCAATAATGGGACAATTATCAAAGTTTATAGATTAAATAATACTATGTGTGTTAATGTTAATTTACTGATTTTGATATGCATTCTCAGCTTTTATAAAATTATGTCCCTCTTTATAAGAAATACACCCTCAGGTTTTAGGAGTAAAGGAACAACATATCTATAATTGATTCTTAAAAAATTCAGAAAAATAATTACATATACATTACAGGTATGTAGAGAAGGACAGATAAGAGAAGGTAGGGAAGAAAAAGGAGGGACAGAAGTAGAGAGGGAGTTAATTAATGATAAAGTAAATGCAAAATGGTAAATGAGGGACTCTAGATCAAGGATATATGGGAATTCTCTGTATTATTTTTGCATTTTTTTCTCTGAACTAAATCTATTACAAAAAGTAAAAAAAAGTAAATATAATTTGAAAACTAAAGTATATTTCTTATAGATAGCATATGCTTGGATCTTTTTTTAAAGATTTATTTATTTGATAGACTGAGAAAGACAGCAACAGAGGGAATACAAGCAAGGGGAGTGGGAGAGGGAGAAGCAGGCTAATGCGGGGCTTGATCCCAGGTCCCTGAGATCATGACCCAAGCTGAAGGCAGACACTTAATGACTGAGCCACCCAGGCACCCCAGATCTTTCTTTTTTAATACAGCCTGATAACGGTTTTGAAACCGTTTACATTTATTCTAATTTTTTTATATAGTTGATTTCGGTCTACCATCCTTCTATTTGTTTTCTATTTTTTTCCATCTGCTTTTTATTCCTTCTGTCTTCTTTATTTGCCTTCCTTTAGATCAAGTATTCCTTCAGTATTTCACTTTATATCCATGACTGCTCTGTTAGATCTCTTTGGGTTTAATCTTTTTAAATGATTTTAATGTATCTTCCAGTATTTGTTTCATCTTTTCACAGTCTAACTCCAAATTATGTTTCCACTTTACATACATGTAAGAACTTCACAACTCAATTTTCTCTCCTCTTGTCCTTGGTGCTGTCATCATACATGTAATGTTTACAAGTTATCAATTTCATAAAACTATGTGATTATTTTAGGATTTAAATGTCAGTTATCTCAAAAAAAATTTTAATGAGAAAACATGTCTTCTGTATTTTTCCACATATTTTCACCTTTTTGGTGATCTCCATCATTGTGCCTAGAGCTATGTTTTCATCTGTAACAGTTATTACCTTCAGAATTTAAAGGAACTGCCTTTACATTTCTTACAGTCTGCTGGCCACATGTTCTTAGCTTTTATCTGGAAATGTATTTGTGGAGGGTATTTCTGCTGGATATAATATCCTGGCTTGACAACATTTTCTTTTGATTTTAAAATATCAATTTTCTGATTTTGTGTTTGCATTGTCTCTGATGAAGATCCATCAGTCATTCCCAGCTTTTGTATCCCTACATGTAATTTACTTCTTCCTGGCTGCTTTTTGTCACTGATTTTTAGGAACTGGAATATTGTGTGATTTCATGTGGTTTTCTTTGTTACTTGTGCACTGGGTTTAGTGAAGTTCTCCAACAGCTCTTCCCTGTCCTCCAATTCCTGGAACTTAATTACACCTGTGTTAAATTGCTTGCCATTATACCACAGGTCATCAGGGGTTTGTTTATTCTTTTCCAGTCCTTCTTTTCTCTTCCTGTGCTACAGTTTGGGTTACTTCCATCACTGTCTTCAATTTCACTTTTTTTTTTTTTTAAAGATTTTATTTATCCATCTGACAGACAGAGATCACAAGTAGGCAGAAAGATAGACAGAGAGAGAGGGGGAAGCAGGCTCCCCGCTGAGCAGAGAGCCTGGACCCTGAGATCACAACCTGAGCTGAAGGCAGAGGCTTTAACCCACTGAGCCACCCAGGCGCCCCAGTTTCACTTTTTCTTTTGTAATGTCTACATTTTCATTAATCCCACTCAGTGAAATTTTCATTTCAGAAATTGTATTTTCCAGCTCCAGAGTTTCCATTTTGTTTTTTTTACAATGTCAATTTTTCCTTCATTATATTCATGTTTTCCTTTAAATCGAAGAACATATATAATGGATGTACTGAATTCCCTGGGTGCTACTTCCATCATCTCCATCATTTCTAGATTTTTTTTTTTCTTGGTTATGGGTCCATTTATTGATTCTCTACACATTCAATAATCTTTGATAAAAATAATTATTTCTAGTACATTATTACTATTCTAAGTTACTTTCATTTCCATATGAATTTCAGAATTAGCTAAACTGTAGGTAATCTCTAGAAAAAAAAAAGCCTATGGGGATTTTGATTTGGATTGCATTGAAATATACAGATCAATTTGGAGAGAACTGATACCTTGACTTTTTATCCATGAAGACAGTATTCTCCCTCCACTTATTTGGGTTTTCTTTACTTACTCTTGCTGATGTTTGGAGATTTCAGTGTACAGTCTTGCACATCTTTGGTCAGACTCAACCCTAGGTTCACTAATTGCCAAATATACCCAGACTAGGCTACACCTAAGAAGCTAGGGCATATGAGGCCTATGAGCTCATGAGGCATATGAGCTAGGGCATCACTCAGCTGCTGAGCACACCAGGACACAGAGCTCTCCAGGACACAGAGCTATGTAGGAAAAGGGGACTGTTCTTTTCACCAGCCGCCCACTCTAATGTCCATACTTGGAAAGGGTGGCGGGAGGGGAGACAAGCATCACCTGATTGCCACCAGCCACTCAAAAGCCTCTACAGCATGGAGCCTACGGAAAATGAGATCTGCCAATGTTCTCCGGCTGTCATATCCGATTGGAATAACTGTCCCATCCCAGCGAGCTGCAGGAGATGGGAATATCTACTTGTCTGCCAAGCCCACTGAAACAGCTCTGATGCAAGGCAGAGCTGTGGAGTGATGGATGCAGTCTCTAGCTTGAATGCTATGACCTCCCACACTGTTCTTACCACGTTGAATAAATGTTTCTCAATTCATTTTAAGTCCTTTGAACTATCTCCAGATACTCTGTCTTTGCTCATTTTAATCATCCTAACAAATGTTTCTTATGGGGAGAAGTCCCCAAGCTCCTCACCATCATTCCAAAAATCTCAATTCTGTCACACTTGTATTTAAGGTGAGAATAATGTGACGCTTTAAAAAAATAAGTGAAGTAAACTGGCCTACTCAAAGGAGCTTACCAACATCTGCTTCTGTGGTTTAATGCAAAGTTAATCCTATCTTTACTTAAGCTCACTTCTGGTAAGTTGACTTCCTATCATCAACTTACTACAGTCTTCAAGATTTATGTAAAGTAGTGCCTTTGGGGGGGGGGGCAATATTTGTCACTTCATGTGCAGCTGAAAGCTCCAGAACTAGAAAATAAAAATACAAACCCCAGTGAAATCTTAACAACAACAAAACAAAAACCACAGCTTAAGGACATTCCCTTTAGTTTTTCTGGTTTTTGTTTTTTTGGTTTTTTTTTTTACAAAATTTAAAACAGGTATTAGTGAAACTGTAAATATTAGCAGATTTTATCTTCCACTAAAATATTACCAAGTTTTGGATCTAACTACAATCTTCTGCGTGCTTATGGCTACTATAGGCAACCAAAAGAGTTGTACTTAATAATAAGAAAACTATATAGTCAATTAAAGAATCCCAACACCATGTATTTCCCAGCCCAGTATTTTTGGCTTATTTCCCAGGTACACCAGGAAACTTAAAGATTAGAAGAATCTGATTCTTCTCATGAACATTAAGTGTATACACGCACACATACACATATATCCTTCTTACCTAGCTGGATTTGCTAACATTTTCAGCTCTTATGAAAATGACAACAGTAGCAGTATTCCTAACCCAAGAGCTCTGCATTAGCTGCTTCTCTGTCTGAAATGCTCTTCCCTAAGACTTTCACCAGGTAAACTTAAACACCATTTCAGAGAAGCCTTCCTTAACATCCCATCTAAAGAACCTATATAGTCCTGTCTATTCCAGACTACTCTCTAGCTGCATTTACTTATTTAGTGGCTTACTGTCTGTATTCCTCATTCGAACATAGGCTCCACACCAGGGCAGGAAGGAGTATTAGACTATCTCGCCCATCCAGCACTGTAGTAGTTTTAAAATATGGCCACAGATTCTCTGATACTTCTCTCTTCAAGAGATGGCACTTAATTCCCCTGGCCTTGGGGCTGACTTCTTATGAATGGAATATGGCAGAAGTGATGGTGTGTGACTGTAAGACTCAATTATAAAAGACACTGTGGCTTCCTCCTCATTTCTCTTGCATCACCTGTTCTGGGGTCACCAGCTGTCATGATGTGGCAACATTTAAACAGCCCTATGGATGGTTCAACATGGTGAAGGAAAAAGGCTTCTTGCCAACAAGCCAAGAAAAACTAAGCCTTTTTTTTTTTTTTTTAAAGATTCCGTTTATTTATTTGACACACACAGAGAGAGATCACAAGTAGGCAAAGAGGCAGGCAGAGAGGAAGGGGGAAGCAGGCTCCCTGTCAAGCAGAGCCCAATGTGGGGCTCGATCCCAAGACCCCGAGATCATGACCTGAGCCAAAGGCAGAGGCTTAACCCACTGAGCCACTCAGGCGCCTCCAAAACTAAGGCTTTTTGCCAAGAGTTACATGAGTGAGCCATCTTGAAGAGGATCTAGCTGGCCCAGGCCTTCAGATGTGGGTTGATACCTCAACTGCCATCTCAGGAGGGATCCTGAGCCACAACTACTTCACTGAGGTGCTTCCAAATTCCTCATTCCCAGAAACAGGAAGATGATATATGCTTGCTGTCTGAAGCTGCTAGGTTTGGGGGTAGTTTATTACAAGGCGAGAGATAACAAATACAACTACTAAGTCACCAGGTCTTACAACAAAGCCTGGCATATCCGAAGATCCCAGCAAACGTTTGCTGAGTGACTGAGCAAATAAATGATCACACAACCACAACTTACATTCATATAACATTTTAAAGTTCGCAAACTACAGTTGGCCAGATAAAACTGCTCATTTGATCCTCACAACAACTTTATATAAGTACATAACCTTATTATCATCTGTAAGATATACCAGGCAGAGAAATCATCCTCCCCAGTTTGCCAATGAAAGTTGTGCTCAGAGCAGTGAAGTAGCTGCTTTCCAGGCCCCACAGACGGTGAACAGAGAACTCAGGACTTTTGACTCCTCATCTTCCACCACAGGCTCCACACTCCCAGGAAAAGTCAACCATGAAAGATGGCCTCATGTCACAAAATACTCAACCATTACTGGTATTTATTATAATATTTTGGTGTTCAACTCAAATAAACACTGATGGAACACTATCTGCACATCCTCTACCATTCTATCATTGTAAACAAAATACTGTCACGTTAACTGATAATCATATTAAAACAAATCAGAAGTGGTGAGCCAGAACAAAGGAGAGGAATAGGAAAAGGGGATCCTGGAAAATTGTGTTTTCCATGGTTTTACTTCCCACAATTCTGAGGTCATGACAGCAGCAGTTCATTTCCTTGCAGAATATCCTAAAAGCCCATGGAGCCAAACCTGTCCCCAGAACTAACACAGATGATAAGGGTGGGTGGTGGGGGGGAGGAGGGAGAGGAAAAGGCTGGGGAGAAAGAAACGGTAGCCGGAGGCTAGCATCTACCATTGTACTGCTATACAATTCACTAGGTACAGAATCATTCTATTAGCTGAGCTTTTCATGTTACAAATTTCCCTGGGGCAGGTGAAGTTTCACTTAAAGAATGAGATTTGATCCAAGATCACATACAGGAATTTTAAGAAAGCAGGGGCAGAATCTACTGGCTTACTAATAAAGCCAGGAGGCAGGCAGCATGTGGCTTATACATCTGGGGAGCACCAACAGTGAGAAATTGATGTAGAAAAGACGAGAGAAGTTCAAAAGACAAAGTGTGCCTCCCAGCAATCTAATGCTCAGTGGACACTGGCCATGCCGCAAGGGGATACTGGTAGAGGCAGTAATCTCCAGAGGTGGACCAGGCTCTGGGGTCAGAAGCCAGCCTTCACCTCAGCTATGCCTTGGGCCTTGTGGATCAGTTTGATGATGCAAGTGAAGGGAATGCCTGTGTCTTCTGTACCTTGATCCCTACAACCCTTTATGACATCCTTTTCAAGTGTGTTTTTTTCCCCACACAGCAGGCTGTGTTTTGTCACTTTAACACCTGTGCTCTATGACCTCATCAGAAGGGATGTCTTCATTGCCCTACAAGACACCTAAAGGCAGGGGCTACACACACAGTCTCAGCACTGAACAGATACTTTCAGAAACCTCTAGGAATACTGGCTGAAAAAGAAAATCCAGGGAATACAGAAGGACTACATACTTGCTGTGCACATAGTCAAAGTGAACACAACATAGCTTGGCAATCAGAAGATGATGAATTCTAACTGAAACTGTGCTGCTTTCACTGCAAGCATATTCCTTGGTTCTAAGGGTCTCAGCTTCCTCGTGTGTCAAACAAGGGGCTCAATAACACTACCTATTAGGGTCTCCTGTACTTAGAATCCTTTGAAATCATATAACTTTCACCTTAGTCAAATTTTGAGACCCAAACCCAAATGCTGACATTTTTACAGAATAGTTTTTTAAACTGAAAAAAATTATAATTTCTGTTGTGTTTACAACTACACATCTCATTTACAACTTCTGTTGTTACACAACTGCACACTTATATTTTCATTCACATTTTATTTTGCATATGCAATTTTATTTAAGTTATTCTTTCTTAAATGAGAGCTCTGGCAGTGTTTACTTTGTGCAGCGCTGAGCCACACGTTAAAAAAACCAGCTAAACGTGTGCAAGCTACGTTCTGATTATGTTCTTGTAAGTGTGGAGCCTTTATTTGCTTTTCCATGTCATATATATGCTTTTAAAATAACTTATTAAGGGTGAGTCAAAAATATAGCCCTTTAGTTTAGTTTTTTGTTAGCTGATATTAGGTTCAAACTCTAAATTTAAGCCTGTATATTGTTACGAATTGAATTGTATCCCCCACCAAATTTGCATGTTGATGTCCTAACCCTCCGATAGGATAGGCTTTGAGAGGTAATTAGGTTTAGAGAAGGTCACAAGAATGAGGCCTTCATGATAGCATTAGTGCCTTTAAAAGAAATGACACCAGAGAGCTTGCTTCCATTCTCCCTCTTTGCCATTTGAGGATAAAAGGGAGACACAGCAGCTATCTGTAAGCCAAGGACAAAGCCTTCACTGGGGAACCAATCTGCTGGCATCTTGATCTTGGACTTCTGGTCTCCAAAACTGTGAGGAAAAAAATGTTTAAGCCACTCAGTCTATGTGCTATTTTGTGACAGTAGCCTGGGCTCAAACGTATGTTTAGTACCTAATCCAGGTTCATACCCATAGCATATGCATTCCAATTTGAACCCAGTAGTTTAATGAATTCAATGATCTTAGGAAAAAAAAAAAGTGAAGTGTGATGGTTTTAAAAAGTATCTGTAAATCACTGAATATTCATCATTCCCCTCACTCAATTTCCCATCTCCACATCTTTCTCCCCTCCCCCATGCCTTAAATCAAGACCAACCTAAGTGACCGGTTGAACAGCAGCAGCCAACAGAGGTAACACTATTACGACTTCAGAGTGAAGGTCAAAAAAAAGTGATACAGCTTTTACTGGCTCTCTTTGGGATGTTCACTCTTGAAATCCAGCTATCATACTGTGAGGGAGCCCAAACAAGTCTTTGTGAACAGACCACACAGAAGGGCCCAAATGCAGGCATTCTAGGTGACAGCCTAGCTGAATTCCAGGTAACAAACTAACATCAGCATGCGAGTGAACATGCCTCTAGCTCTGGAGTCTCCCCAGCTGAGGCCCCCATCACCATGAAGCACAGACAAGCTGTCTCTGCTGTGCTCTGTCTAAACTCCTGGCTTACAGAGTCTGACAGCATAATAAAATGATTGCTCTATGCCAGTATACTGGGCTAGTTTGTTAGGCAGATGTGGATCACAGATAAGTGGAACATGAGATCAGAATATAATTATGTATTGATGTAAATTCTTCATTATACTAGGAAAATAACTTAAAGCCAAATCTTGATCATGGATGAATAACCTCATCTTCATAAATGTAGCCAATATAATTTCATAGCTAATTTCCTAACTGCTGGAATAAAGTAACAAGAAAGTAGCACAAGATAACAGGTGTGCCTTTCTTCCAAAAAGTTTAGCTCTAGAGGATTCGGGGGTTCTAGGGTTCTCAGATGGTCTAGCCAAGGTGGCATCAGGCTAGACATGGATTATTCTGGAAATAATCCACCCCAGTCCCCAAAATATTTGCGAAGGGGTAAAGGGGTAGAAGGGTGGCATTAGGCTTTACAATACGAGAGCGGGGAAGTCTACATCTTCGTGTAGGCAGTAGGTGTTTCTTTTGGGTAGGGTTCATGGGTAAAGCAGGTCTCAACAGGGCATAGAAAATTAGGCAGACGAACAGAACAATGAGGAAGTAGGGTCATGTTACTGTAGATCTAAGTGAAAAAGCAAAACCAGTGAATGAAGGAGTTTCATTATTAATGAAGTTGAGTTTTAATTGTCTTACTCTGAGTATGTGCTACTTTTCTTTCAGAATAAAGTTCTTTGCTGATGAAAACTGCATTTTACTAGGCCAAGAACATTCAAGGATATTTAATTCACAGCTCTCATTCTCCTTTAAATACCACGTACAGACCCTCACTGGGTATGGAGGTTCATCAGGATAGTAACTTTCTGTTTATATGGTCTCCCTTTAGGTGTGAGAAGCTACCAAAAGACCAAAGAATTTGGATGTGAGAAAGACATCTTCAAATTCATATGCATGTACCTATTTTCATAATACCTAAGGGCAAAACAATTCCCTTGTTTGTTTTCACAGAGAAGCTGCGTTCAAAAGGGGTCTCTTTCAGTGACTTAGGTTTCACAGCTCTGTAGGCAGACACCTTATGGTAACTAAGGGCAGGAAGAGTCAGTCCACAATAGGTAGCAATAGCCAGGGGAAATTACTAGGGAGTTATAAAGCTGATCCTCCCCGGTTATGATGGGGAGAAAGACTATATGATACTTCACCTGCAAATTCAGACCTCAACCTGGTTTTCCACACTTGAAATTCATGATATAATGTGACTTATAATTTGCTTTTTCCTCTTCACCAAAAAGGGTGGTGCAAGAGGAGGACAGTATTGCTGGAACACCCCAAAAGGAACTGAAATTATGTTAGTATCTTATTAAATACATACAATTTTATGTTATAAAATATACATATATTCCTTACCTTTTCTGTTGATACGAACTGAGTCCAAGTGTTGTCTCAGTCTGTGAAAGGAAGAAAACAATGAAAAAATACTGAAATCTTTCTACTACAGACAAACAGAACATCCAAAATATACAGCAGTTTCCACTTTGATCATATACTCACTTAGATTTTCAGATTAAACCCAATCCTTAAATCACAGGAAATGATATGTCATATTACATAATTCAAATGAGAGAATAATTTGGGATTAAATTTTAAACACACATGAAAAGAATACAGAGTTATGAGATTTTTAAGAGTTTGCTAAACCAATACATCCTGTGAGAAGAGGCCGCTATGCAATCACTTTGGGAGGCCAGCTGTGCCTCTCAATGTTCACTGCTTACCAACTGTGTGGCTGGTGCTGGTGGATAATGGCTCCTGCTGCCATGGAGCTCAAGGGTGTGGGGGCAGAGCCATTTTAAAACTAAATAAATATAGGAGCACCTGGGTGGCTCAGTTGATTAAGTATCTACCTTCAGCTCAAATCATGATCTGAGGGTCCTGGAATTGAGCCCTGTATTGGGCTCCCTGCTCAGCAGGGAGTCTGCTTTTCCCTCTCCCTCTCCCTCTGTGCGCATACTCTCTTGCTCTCTCAAATAAATAAATAAAATCTTAAAAACAACCTAAATAAATATAAAAGAGCTATGAAAATGTTGGAAAGGTACTGTGAAAGAGAATAAATAGGTGATGTGTTTCAGTGTATCATGAGGGAAGGCCTGTCTGAAGAAATCATATCTACACTGAATGTGATTAAGTGTAAAAAAGCTGTGTGTGGAAACAGGGCTGTGTAGTGGTGGAAAAAACAACAGGCACACAGATCTGACTTCAGAATAGACAGAAGGTCTATTTGGATGGAGCTCAGAGGGACAGGGGGAAGAAAAGTAGAAAATGAGTTTGGAGGGCTGGACAGGGGCTAGACTATGCTGAGTCCTGGTAAGAAGCCATGGTAAGAAGTTTGAAATTTGATCTACTCTGTATGTATTACAAGGGATCTGAAGGAGTAAGAGAGACAGAGACAGACATGGTCTGATTTAATTTAAGACACCATTCTGGTGGCAGTGTAGAGAGGATGGAGGAGAGGAGAATAAGACAGAAAGCAAGAAATTGGTAGACAATTGAGGAAGGTAAGTTCTTAATAACGGTATGTGAGAAAATGCCAAAACTCTAAGGAATACCATCAGTGAACTTATCCCAAAAGGTTAGCTTCTAGGTGGTAATTAGAAAAAGCAGAAGAGTTGTGGCATTATTTTCCCCATTAATATATATTATTTTGCAATGGTATTTTTGGAGACTGTATAAGGAAGAAATATGACAGATGTGGGAAAATATCCTTAGTGTTTGAAAGTGAAACCATAGGTGAAGGTGAAGTGTCAGGATATCTGTAATTTTCTTTAAAATTTTGGGTGCCTGGGTGGCTCAGTGGGTTAAAGCCTCTGCCTTTGGCTCAGGTCATGATCCCAGGGTCCTGGGATCGAGCCCCACATCGGGTTCTCTGCTCAGCGGAGAGCCTGCTTCCTCCTCTCTCTCTGCCTGCCTCTCTGCCTACTTGTGATCTCTGTCTGTCAAATAAATAAATTAAAAAAAAAATCCTTTAAAATGTTTCAGCATATGACTTGCATGTGCATGGAAGTATGTGTGTATATAAGCAAATACGACAAAATGTTAATAATCTATCTCAGTGGTAGGTAAATGGGTATTCATTCTTAACTCTTATTTTCTATGCTTAAAAATATGTTTAACTTTTCATTGTAAAAAAATTTTTTTAAAGAATGTATTTATTTATTTGAGAGAGAGAGAGAAAGCACAAACGAGGGGGGGCAGGAGGAGAGGGAACCTGACATAGGACTCAATCCCAGGACCCTAAGATCATGACCTGAGCCAAAGGCAGACACTTAACTGAGATTCCTAGAGCCCCCCCCCCAATTTTTTCTTGTGGGAGAAAAAGTTATATATTTGATAAAAGGTTAATATATAAATATATAAAGAAGCACTAAAATTAAATTTTGTTATTGATAAATAGCAAATAAACAAACCTGATTTAAAAATGGGTGGGTGGGGGCCTGGGCAGCTCAGTAGGTTAGGTGTCTGATTCTTGATTTTGACTTAGGTCATGATCTCAGGGTCCCGAGACTGGGCCCTGCACTGGATTCCACTCAGCATGGAGTCTGCCAGAGATTCTCTCTCTCCCTTTCTCTCTGCCCCTCGCCTGCTTACATACTTGCTCTCTAAAATAATAAATCTTAAAAAAAGTGGGGCAGTGCAAGCCTTGATAGACATTTCTCCAAAGAAATATACAAATGGCCAATGGTCTCATGAAAAGATGTTCAACATCACTATTAGGGAAATGCAAATCAAAACTATAATAAGATACCACTTCACTCCCATCAGGATAGCTACTATCAAAAAGCCAGAAAATAACAAGTGCTGGAAAGGTTGTGGAGAAATTGCTATCCTTGTGCACTGTTAATGGGAATGTAAAATGTGGTGCTATGGTGGAAAATGGTATGGTTGTTCCTCAAAAAATTAAATACAGAATTACCACATGATCCAGCAATTCTACTTCTGGGCATATACCCAAAAGAATTGAAAGCAGAAAGCAGGGACTCAAATAAATATGTAGATATCCATGTTCATTACAGTATCGTCTACAATAAAGTGTAGAAGTAACACAAGTATCTACCAATGGATAAATGGACAAATAACATGTGGTTTTTATGTACAACAGAGCATTATTTAGTCTTTTAAAAAAGGAAGAAAATTCTGACATATGCTACAACATGGATAAACCTTGAAGACAAAGTCTATACTAAATGAAATAAACCAGTCGCAGAAAGACAAAGATTACATGATCCTATTTATATGAAGTACTTAGAATAGTCAAGCTAATAGAGATAGGAAGTAGAATGGTGGTTGTTAAGGGTTAGCGTGAAGGGAATGAGGAGTTATTGTTTAGTGAGCACAGAGCAGTTTCAGTTTGGGATAATGAAAAAGTCCTGGAGCTGGATGGTAGTGATGTAAAAACAAACATGAATGTATTCAGTGTCACTGAACTATATAAAATTAAAATGGTTAAAACTGTAATTTTTATGTTACATATATTTTACTATATTTTTTAAAAAGTTACAGTAATGATGACAGTGAGCTGCCATAAAGATAAGACAAACAGATCAAGGAACTGGAGAAAGTCCAAAAATGGACTTACACATGTACAGTCATTTGATTTTCAACAAAGGAATCAATGCAGTTAGTTCATGGCAGAAACCTTTATCTTGTCAGCAAATGGTGCTGGAACAACAGGACAAACCTATGCAAAGGAAAACTGAGCCTTTATCCTTATGTCACACCATGTACTCAAATTACTTTTATACTTATAGTTTCAAGCATAAAAACTAATTATACAGTTTCAACAAGAATACATAGGAGATTATCTTTGCAATCCTGGAAACAAAGATTTCATGAACAGGACAAAGGCAACTAACTGTAAAAAAACAAAACAAAACAAAAAAACTGACAGACTAGACTCCAAAAAATTTTTAAAATATGCTCACCAAAAGACACTGTTATGAAAATGAAAAAGCAAACTGTATATTGAGAGGATATTTGCAATCACATATTTGATGAAAGACTTGCATACTGAACATATAACTTGTGAATACAAATTTATAAAAACAACACCATTTTTAAAAATAAGCAATAGTAAAAATGTCAGTTAAGCACATGAAAAGATGCTCAGTATGTTATTAAGGAAAAGCAAATGACATACTACACACCTATTATAATGTCCAAAATTGAAAACACACTAAGAGTTGGAGAGAATGTAGAAAAACTACAACTTCCATACATTGTCAGTGGGAATGTAAAATAGAACTACCACTCTAGAAAAAGCTTAGCAATTTTTTACAAAGTTAAACACACCCCTACCATATGATGATGGCTCTCCACTCCTAGAGATTTACCCAAGATAAACACAAGAAAAGCATGTGCACAAGAATGGTTACAGCAGTTTTATCTTCATAGCATGTTTATACCAGGTCAATACTGGGACAACCCAAATTTCCATTAAAAAGTGAATGGATAAATGCATAGTGGTATATCTACACAATGGAATACTACTCAGCAATAAAAAAAGAATGAAGACTGGGAAAGTTTCTTGTTTCCTTAAACATTTCTTTTTCATTTCATAATACATATATTATTTTTAAAAGAGCAAAAAATAACATTTGAGCATAAAAAAAGAATAAACTGATGATACAACATAGATGAATCACAAAATAATTATGCTGAGTCAGACACCCCCCCACCCCCACCAAAGTACATTCTGTGTGAATGCATTTATATAAAATGGTTTATAGTATAAAATGATAGTGACAGCAGAATAGTGATTGCAACTGCCTAGAAATGGAGGGTGAGGGGATTACCAAGGGTCACAAGTAAACTTTTGGGTGTGATGGATATGTTACTTTGACTGCAGTGATGATTTCACAAGTGTATAAATATTTAAACTCTTCAAACTGTACACTTTAAACACATATAGTTTATTGTGGGTCACTCATACTTCAATAAAGAATGCAACCTAAGAATTCTAGAACATGCAACACTGTGGTTCTTAAGTGAAGCTGACTAAAAGGGAACTCAAAGTTTATCACCCATGTACACTTTCTTAAGGGGGAAAAATTCTTCATGAAGACAATCTGGCCAACAAGATTACTCATGAAGAATTGCAAATGAGGAAGCTGTCTTGTGAAAGATAGGCAGATGGTCATGGCAAAGGAACTGTGGAAATAAGATTAGAAAAGCAGAAAGTAAATGTTGTTTTTAAAGTGTAAGCCACAAAATAGAAAAATCATTTAATCATAATAAACAAGAATAAAAATCTCAGCACATGCCAACAAAACACCGTAAGAATTAAAAGAGAAAGAGCACAATAGATATGATTTTATTTTTGAAGTAATTTGAGAAATAAAGGTTTAAACATATTTAAAACGTACATCTGAAAATTAAGCTCCTAAATCAAGAGAAAACAACAAAGAAAAGATAAAAATTAGATGGAATAAATATGTATACAGTATGATTAAATGAGATAAACTCATCTATTTTTTAAAAAGACTAAAGGATTGTGTTAGAAAACTAAAGGCCAACTATAAACTGTAAATACCTAATACAAAATGATGCAGAAATGCTGACAAACAATGGGCAAAAACAGGGTAAATGCTCCTACCCCCCAAAAAAGAAGAGAAAAAGCACACAGATAAGGGTTACAACACTAATAAAAAAATGGAAAAAATTTGTGAGGTTAGGTTTTAATCTGTATTTTCTGGGTGGGTAATATGGTTGAGCAGTTTTCAATTGCCCTTTCTGCCATCTGTACATCCTTTTCAGTGAAATGTCTGGTCATGTCTTTTGCTGATTCCTGACTGGGTTTTATTATTGAGTTTTGAGAGTTCCTGATAAATTCTATAAACTAGGTCCTTTGTCAGGTATATGGTTAGCAAATATTTTCTCTTAGTCTATATTCTGGCTTTTTATCTGGTTTCTGGCAGAGCAAGCTTTTAATTTACAAATTTTTCCTTTATGGATTGTACTTCTGGTATCAAGTCTTTGGTGTCAAGTACTCTGCTAGCCCTCTATCCTGAAGCTTTTCTCCAATGCTTTTTTCTAAAAGTTTTATAGTTTGGGGGTGCCTGGGTGGCTCAATTGGTTAAGCGACTGCCTTTGGCTCAGGTGACGATTCCAGAGTCTCGGGATCGAGTCCTGCATTGGGCTCCTGGCTCAGTGGGGAACCTGCTTCTCCCTCTGATCCTCTCCCCTCTCAGGCTGTTTCTCACTCTCTCTCTCTCTCTCAAATAAATAAATTCTTTAAAAAAATAAAATGATAAAAATACGAGTTTTATAGTTTTATATATTTTTGCGTAGTTTTATATTGAAGTCTACAATCATTTATGAGCTAGTTTTTGTATAAGCTGTGAGAGATGTCTGTATATTTTAATACCATTTTAATATCTTTTGATGTTCTTTGTTCTCAGTTTTTAAGGCTATTTTTGAGCCAGCTACTTAGCTTTTTTGGTACCATTTATCTTTAAAACAGAGGGTATGAAATGGTAATGTGAAGAGAGTACAGAGTCAAAAATGGGCATGAGACAGAGAGCAGATAGTTCTGAGAAGACTCAGAATTGGAAGTAAAAAACAAAAACAAAACCAAAGAACCCGTGTTCAAATACCAACTCTGCTCTTACTAGCCAAGTAACCCTGGGAATATGTGAGAAGGCTTCCTGTCAACTGTGAAGAGCTGTACAGATGTTAGTCTCTACTGAGGGCCTTCTAGTGTCCCAAACATTTCCCCACCTCCAACAAGCAATTAACTTGACATGATGAGAAATCACTGCTCTGCGCAATGAAATCAGTTGTTATACTGTAAAACTTGACGATGCAGAATGAGAAATCAAAGCTATGTCCACAATGAAAATCATGGAAAATCAATAAATAAAACTATTAACATGTACTACATTTGGGTATTGGAATACAAGGATAACTCCCAAGTTCCCACTCTAGAGTACAGTGGTTTAGAACTTGTGCTTTAGAGTCCAAAAGTGTGGTATTGAATTCTAGCTCTACCACTTACTAGTCACTTACTGGGTTACTCTGAAAAAATGATCATGTATTTAAGAATTAAAAGAGTACCTGGCACTTGGCAATATCCAATAAATATTACTTATTTATTATTTTTCCAAATTTTCCATATTTTTTACAAGCATGTATTTCTTTTGTAATAGAACCACTTTCTTAAAAGAGAGATGAATGCTTTTATAATTCTGTGTATGTCAAAACCACAGCTCCCTCTTCCTTTATCTCAAGAAAACAGTAAGGCCATTCCCAAGAAAATTTAGAACAGTGGCTGATAATCAATAGTCCATAAGCCAAGTCTAGCCTGCTACCAAATTTTTGTTTTTTTTTTCCTTTTTTATTGTAGTAAAATACACATAATGTAAAACTTACCATTAAAAAAATTTTTCTTTATTCATTTGACAGAGAGAGACACAGCAAGAGAGAGAAGTGGGGAGTAAAGAGGGAGAAGGAGGCTTCCTGCTGATCAGGGAGCCCATGTGGGACTCGATCCCAGAAACTTGGGATCACAACCTGGCTGAAGGCAGGCGTTTAATGACTGAGCCACCCAGGTGCCCCACCTTAACTATTTTTAATTGTACAGCTCAGTGACATTAAATAACATTTGCAGTGTTGGGCAACTGTCACTACCATCTATCACTAGAACTCCTTTCTTCTTGCAAACTTCAAACTCTGTACCCACTAAACAACTTTCTAGTCCCTCCTCCTTCCAGGCCTGGCATGCACCATTCTTACTTTGTCTCTACAATTTTGACTAGTCTAAGTACTTTGCATAAGTAGAACCATACAGTATTTATCTTTTTGTAACTGACTTATTTCACTTGGTGTATGTCCTTAAGATTCACTCATGGTATACCATATGTCAGGTTTTCCTACCTTTTTAAGATTGATATGTGTTCTATTATATTTATAAACTTCCTTTTGTTTATCCGTATATCTGTTGGTGGATCCCTGAATTGCTTCAATGCTTTGACACAGTATATCATCCTTTTTGTAAGTGGTTACATTCAGTTTGCTAGTCTTTTGTTGAGGACTTTGCATCAGTTTTCGTAAGGGATATTGTCTGTACTTTTCCTTCATTGTCCTGTCATTGGCTTTGTTATCAGAGTAATGCTGGAATTATGAAATGTTCTCTTCCTCCTAAATTTTTTGGAAAAGTATAGGGAAGGATTGGGAGTTTTTCAAATGTTTGGTGGAATTCACCAATGAAGCCATCAGGTGCAAGTTTTTTTTGTTGGGAGATTTTGGATTACTGATTGACTCTTCTTACCAGTTATACAGGTCTCTTCAGATTTTCTATTTTTTTATGACTCAATCTTGGTAGGTATTGTGTTTCTTAGAATTTGTCCATTTAATTGAGGCTACACAGTTTGTTGGTGTACAAATGTTCACAGTACTCTCCTATAATTCTTTTTATTTCTGTATGATCAGTAGTGACGTCCCCACTTTCATCTTTGAATTTAGTAATTTGGCCACTTTTCATTCTTAATCCACATAGGTAAGACTTTGTCAACATTGTTGGTTGTTTTTCAAAAAAGCAATTTTTGGTTTCGTTTATTTCCTCTATTTCTCATATTCTCTAGCTCATTTATCTCTGTTCTAATCTTTACTACTTCTTTCCTTTTGCTACCTTTGGGGTTAGCTTATTCTTATTTTTGTAGTTCCTTAAGTTGTAAAGTTAGGTTATTGATTTGAGATCTTTTTTTCTAACATCAGCATTTACAGCTATAAATTTCCTCCTTACCACTGCTTTTGGTGTATTGCATAGTTTTTTGGTATGTTGTGTTTTCATTTTCATTCATCTCTCTATAGTTTCTAATTTCCCTTGTGTAATTTCCACAAATATGTGAATTTTTCAGTTTTCCTTCTGTTACTGATTTCTAATTTCATCTTCTTGTGATTGGAGATGATACTCTGTATGATATCTATCTTAAAAAAAAACTATTGAGGACTTTTGGGAAGATGGTAGAGTAGGAGGATCCTAACCTCACCTCTTTCCCACAGACACACCTAGAGAACAGCTACAAGAGTATAACTAAATAAGAAAACAATATGAAGACTAGAAGAACAGACTTGTCACAGTTAATTGTAGAGAAGAGGCCACACTGAAAAGGGTAGAGGGCAAGAAACGTGGTCAGGAATCAATCTGCCTGCAAGGCTAACCACAAACAGGAGAAACACCACAAGCATGTGGAAATGTTAGGAGCAAACTCCACAACAGGCACCCCAGACAAGAGGACCTACCCTAAGATGCAACCACATAACATGTGGCTTTAAAAACCAGTGGGGCTTAAATTTACAAGTTTTACAATCAGTGGAGCTTAACTCTGGTTACTTTTAAAATCAGTGGGCTTAGTTCTGGGAGAGCCAGGGGGCCTTAGGAGGCTGAGTCCCTGCCTTTAAAGAGAAAACAAGACAATCCCATGGAGATATTTCATAGAAGCAGCAGTTTGAAAAGCCTGTGGGGTATATGTGAAAGTGATTATATATTCAGAACATGTGCTGGAGGAGCTGGGATCATTAGAAGACTTCTCTAAGAACAAAGAACTTTCCCCCACCCTCCCAAATAGCAGGATACCTGTGGGAGCCAGTTAAAACACCCTAATTGCTAAGACTGTGTACCACACAGATCTTTTTTTCCTGCAGATCTGCCCCATCTAACCTGCCCTACTTGGTAAGAGTGCCTTCAAAGTGGCTCCTGCTCTGTCACTTCCAGCATGTTGTCCTGGACGGGACCACTACCACTCCAAAGTAATTTCTGCTTTGAGTAAAGGGGGGAGATAACCACACATACCAGTTTAACTGCAGCCCCAGCATGTGAACTGGGAGTACACACTTGATCTGACTGCCAACCCTGTCCACCAACAAAAATCTCTCAGGGGACACCATGAGACAGCACTGTAGTTCCATGTAACTATAGACCGGGGAAATGGCCTGTGGGCAGGCATCTGGTCTGACCACTAGATACTACCCAGCTACAAGTGCAAGGTAGCCCCAGACTGGCCCCTTAACAGCACAGGGACCAAACTGTGGCCCAAACAGGTAAAGTAGGCAATTGTAGCTGACTGGACTAAAAGCAAACACAGCTTAGCCACAACAGTAGGGCACATACAACCCACACAGGATACACCCCTAGAGCACCTGGTTCTGGTGAACATGGGTCACTGCACCAAGGAACTCTTCTTCTGAGGGCTACTTTCAAAATTGGAAAACGGATGATTTTTCTTAATACAAAGAAATAAACACAGGGTTAGACACAATGAGGACACAGGAATATGTCCCAAATGAAGGAACAAGACAAAAACACCAAAAGGCATACATGAAATAGAGATACGCAATAGACCTAAGAATTCAAAATAATGGTCATAAAGATACTTACTGCACTTGAGAAAACAGTGAAGGATCTCAATGAGACCTTTAACAAAGGGACAGAAAATATAAAAAGAACCAATCAGAGATGAAGAACTCAATAACTAAAATTAAAAATACATTAGAAGGAATCAACAGCATATTAAAGGAGGCAGAACAGATCAGTGAGCTGTAAGACAGAGTAAACGGAAAGCAACAACCTGAAACAGCAAAAAGAAAAAAGAACAGTAAAAAATGAGATGAGGTTGGGGGAATTAAGAACAACTGCATTACAGGGATCTGAGGAAAGAAAGAGAAAAGGGGGCAAGAACTTTATTTGAAGAAATAATAGCTGAAAATTTCCTGACTCTGGGGAAGGAAACAGAAATCCAGATCTAGGAGGCATAGAGAATCCCCAACAAAATCAACCCAAGGAAGTCCACACTAAGATACATAATAATTAAAAGGGGGGGAAAAAACAGTGATAAAGATAATTTTATTTTATTTATTTATTTTTTAAAGATTTTATTTATTTGACAGACAGAGATCACAAGTAGGCAGAAAGGCAGGCAGAGAGAGAGGAGGGGAAGCAGGCTCACTGCTGAGCAGTTAGCCAGAAGCGGGGCTCGAACCCAGGACCCTGGGATCATGACCTGAGCTGAAAGCAGAGGCTTTAACCCATTGAGCCACCCAGGCGCCCCAAGAGAGAATTTTAAAAGCAGCAAGAGAAAACAGTACACCCAGGGGGAACCCCATAAAGCTGTTAGCTGATTTTTCAGCAGGTCATAAGAGAGTGGCATAACATCTTAAAAGTGCTGAAGGGAAAAAACCTGCAACAGAAAATACCTGACCCAGCAAAGCTATCATTCAGAATAGAAAGAGAGTTTCCCAGACAAAACTTAGAGAAGTTCATTGCCACTAAACCAGTCTGCCAAGAAACAGCAAAGGGAATTCTCTGAAAAGAAAAGGCCATAATCAGAAGTAAGAGTTTTAAAAAGAAAAAATTTCACAGGTAAATGCAAACATAATAAAAGAGTAGATTCATCACTTACAGAAACAGTACAGACATTGAAGCACAAAAACAGCAAAATCAACTACATATATAAAAATGAGTCAAAGGATACACAAAATAAAAGGATGGAGAGCATGGCATTATATACACAGGATGTGGGTATGAGGGGTAAAATTTTAGTGCTTCTAGAATCAATTCAAACTTAATTGATCATCAACTTAATATTGACTTCCATTTGCATAAGGCATGTACATTAACCTAATAGAAACTACAAATCAAAAACCTGTATTAGATATGCAAGAAATTAAAAGGAAGGAATTGAAGCATATCACTAAAGAAAGCCATTAAGCAAGGGAAAAGAGCATAAGAAGAAAGGAAGACAGAACTATAAAAACTACCATAAAACAAGTTAACAAAATGGCAATAAGTACAAATCTAACAATAATTATTTTGAATACAAATCCATTAAGTGCTTCAATCAAAAGACACAGGGTGATGGAATGGATGATAAAAGAAGACCCACCTATATGCTGTCTACAGGAGACTCATTTCATACCTAAACACATATGTAGAATGAAAGTAAAGAGATGGAACAGTATGTACCAGGCAAAATGAAATTAAAAGAAAGCTAAGGTAGCACAGTTTTATCCCAAAAAAATGGACTTTAAAACAGAGACTAACAAGAGACAAAGAAGGACTCTACATAATGACGAAACACTCTAACAAGAGAAAAAATAAAGACATTTTCAGACAGACAAGATTGTAGAGAATTTGTCACCAGAAGATTTGCACCAAAGGCAATAATGGAGAATAATATTCTTCAGGCTGAAGGTAAATGGTCTCAGCAGCTCAAACATACAAAGGATAAAGAACATTAAAAATGAAAATATGTAGGGGCACTGGGTGGCTCACTTGGTTAAGAATCTGGCTTAATTTCAGCTCAGGTTATGATAACCTGAGCAATAACAACTGTAAATATTTAAGCACCAAACATACACCTAAATATTAACAGACATAAAAACAGGCATTAAAAAAAATTGATTGTTCTTCCTCCTAGATAATTCCAAATAACACATCTTGTTTGCTTATTCTTTCTTCTGCTTGAAAAAAATCTGCTTTTGAACCCTTCTAATAAATTTTTTCAATTCAGTATTCCTGTTTGGTTCTTTTTAATTTTTTCTATCCCGATTATTTTTTCCTCCATGAATGGGTCACACTTTCACTTTTTTTTTTTTTTTTTGGTATCAATGGTTATTTTTTCTGTTGAAAACCGGACATGCGAATCTAATAACATAATAACTCTGGACATCAGATTTTCCTAGGGTTTGCTTTTTCTTGTTATTTTCTCTTTACATGTGAAGAGTATTTTTCACTGGGGATAGAATTCTAGTTCTAATTTGTTTTTAGTAAATTTTATTATCTTTTGCTCCTATTGCCCTCAAGTAAATCCCTAGTACTTCTCTGACTCTACCTCAAGATCTTGCTGAGAACCCCAACTGACACATATGATAAAGAGTATCTATTGGGGTGGAGAAAAACTATACTAAACAACATACTTAATGAAATGCTGGAGGTTTTATCTCTGAGATGAGGTATCAAAGTAGGGTCAAAGATACACACTAAATACCGCTTATATTCAACATCATAATGACTATAGCCAGTAAAGTGAAGCAAGAGAAAGAATTAAAAACTAAAAGGACAGTAAAGTTGGAAATACAATGTTATTAACTTAAGACTATGATAGTTTGTGGACCTAGTCCAGAGCATCTACAGATAAGTTTTTAGAAACAACTAGTAATTTAGCTAGTTTGCAGTAATAGTCAATATATAAAAAACAAGTGCATTTCTGTATTTTATGTTGGCCCATATGAATTTCTACTTTTATAAAAGAGAAAAGGCAACCGAGCCCAGAAATAGATTCATGCATACATGGATCCTTAACTTATGAATAAAGTGTCACTGAAGAATACTGGGGAAAGAAAATATTGGGGAACAATGAAGGTACTGGGACAAGTCAATATCTATATGAGAAATAAAACTATGACCTCACACCAATAACAAAGTCAATTTAGAATTACAGCTAGAATCCAGATGGCCAACAGACACATGAAAAAGTGCTCCATATCACTCGGCATCAGGGAAATACAAATCAAAACCACAATGAGATATCACCTCACACCAGTCAGAATGGCTAAAATCAACAAGTCAGGAAATGACAGATGCTGGCGAGGATGCGGAGAAAGGGGAACCCTCCTACACTGTTGGTGGGAATGCAAGCTGGTGCAACCTCTCTGGAAAACAGCATGGAGGTTCCTCAAAATGTTGAAAATAGAACTGCCCTATGATCCAGCAATTGCACTATTGGGTATTTACCCTAAAGATACAAATGTAGTGATCCAAAGGGGCACATGCACCCAAATGTTTATAGCAGCAATGTCCACAATAGCCAAACTATGGAAAGAACCTAGATGTCCATCAACAGATGAATGGATCAAGAAGATGTGGTATATATACACAATGGAATACTATGCAGCCATCAAAAGAAATGAAATCTTGCCATTTGCGACAACATGGATGGAACTAGAGCGTATCATGCTTAGCGAAATAAGTCAAGCAGAGAAAGACAACTATCATATGATCTCCCTGATATGAGGAAGTGGTGATGCAACATGGGGGCTTAAGTGGGTAGGAGAAGAATAAATGAAACAAGATGGGATAGGGAGGGAGACAAACCATAAGTGAGTCTTAATCTCACAAAACAAACTGAGGGTTGCTGGGGGGAGGGGGTTAGGGAGAAGGGTGTGGGATTATGGACATAGGGGAGGGTATGTGCTTTGGTGAGTGCTGTGAAGTGTGTAAACCTGGTGATTCACAGACCTGTACCCCTGGGGATAAAAATATATGTTTATAAAAAAATAAATAAATAAATAAATAAAGAATTACAGCTAGAATTACAGTTAGAATTACAGCTATAATTATGAAAGGCAAAACAATAAATATCTGTATTTTATACAGTAATACAGGAGAATATTTTTATGACCTTGGATAGGAAAATATTTTCTTAACAGTACAGAAAAAGTATAAACTGTAATGGAAAATAGAGTTTAAACTACATTAAAATTAATTAAAAGTAAGAATTTCTGTTTATCAAAGTCACATTATGTGTAGAAAGGTAATCCACGAAGCAGAAGATACTTCTAATATATATAACCAGAATTGTACCAGATTTAAAAAGAACTCCTATCACACAAGAGGAAAAAAGACATGCAACCCAAGAGTTAAACAGGGCAAAAGATTTAACTGAGATTTCACAAAAGATATCCAAATGGTCAAATAAACATGAAAAATTACTCCACCTTATTAGGAATCAGAGAAATGCAAATTAAAAGTACAATAAGATACTATCACTCACTCTTCAGAATACTTTAAAAAAACATATGAAGTACTGCAGAACACTTCCTGATGATGGAACTATAAGCTGGAACAAGCACTTTGGAAAAACATATGGCATTACATTCTAAAATAGAAGATTCATAACCTATATCCCAGCATTACACTCAACTCTACCAGAAATGCATATGTTCACCAAGAGACACCGTTTATTTATAATAGCCCAAATCGGTAACAAGTGAAATGTCCATAACAGCATAAATTATATGTAAATTGGGCCATATTCAAATAATGCAATACTATTCAGCAAGGAAAATGAATAACCACAGTCACACTCAACAGCACAGAGAATCTTTGAAACTTAACACTAACAAAAAGCTGAACAAAAAAAGAATACAAATGGTATGAACTCCAAAAACAGATGAACTATAGTGTTTAGAGACACCATACTTAGATAGTTAAGACTTCTAGGGAAAGAAATTATCATATACTTCAGGATTATAACCAAATCTTGGGGACAGTGACTTAGAGAGAGCTTCAGGTGGGAACTTATGAGAGTGTTGGCATGTTCTTAATTTTTAACTGGGGTGATGATTATAAATAGATGTTTGCTTTGCAAAAAAAACCCCATATTTTATGCATGTATATATGAATTATACCTCACGACAAACACCTTAATTAAAGAAAAAGAAATTAATCAAATTCTTAGATGTCTTTATACTCCTTGCAGGAAGACTCAATATAGGATCCCTAACTGTGTACTTAGAACCATTTATACCTGCCTACATCTAGAATAAACCTAATTCATTTTCTAGAATGCACAGTTTCCAATGGCTTCAACCCTAACTCCTTTTAGTTACAGAAACTAAAAAAACTTGTTTAGGGGCTCAAGTTATTCCCAATAACCTCTTTACAACTGTTAAGTTTTACTATGGCTATCTTTAAAAATTATTATTATCTTTTAAATGTAAGCTCACCCAAGAACAACCAAACTACATGCTCACTTGCTTATTCTATTGAGTGTTTTGGTATGTTGCAAATAATTGTCTGGTTAAGGAAGGTCTCCATAGTCCTTTCCCAACCAACCTGACACAGAATAGTAGACAAACTTTCCATAATCTTTTCCCCAACCTTCCTCTGAGAAGACTGGGAAAAGAGTTATTTCTATAAATGAACAACTCTGGCTGACTAACCATGGTCCTGTAGCTGAAATACTGGGGGCACAACGAAGTGGAATCTGTGATCTATTATGTATGTATGAAAAGATCTCTTAGACCTGAACTATCTTCTAAGCACAGCAATTAGGAATTTATCTCCTCCTTCTAAGGCAACCTTGTTACTTAACCTTTAGGCAATAGACCAATGGAAAGTATTAAATGTTAAGAGATTTAGAATCAAAATTGCTTCTTATTCTTCTTGGACCCCTTATTAGCACTGAAATTTGGGGCCAATTAATGAACTAGCTGAGACTCCAGCAAGTACTTAAAAAACAGGAGTTCTAGCTAATCCTGCCTTAGGTACCTGAAAGTTAGGTAGTGAGCAGAGATAATAGGTGCCTATAGGTTATGAGAACGACCAATGAGCATACAATGAAAAGAATGTTTCTGTTTCTTGACCAGTGAAAGGGAAGGAGAGGAGAGGAGAGGAGAAGGAAGGGGAGGGGAGGGGAGGAGAGGGGAGGAGAGGGAAAGAGAGGGGAGGGGGAGGGAGGGGGAGGAGGGGAGAGGAAGAGGAAGGTGGGGAGGAAAGGAAAAGAGATGAAAGGAAAAGGAAAATACAAAGCCAGCCTTTTCCTTGGGCTTTATCTTCATTTGTTTATAAGAAACTTAGATTAGGAAACAGATTAAGGCTTTTAAGTATATCTTTTGTTATTCAATCTTATAATGATCGATCAAAGGAATGGGTCAAGAAGAGGCAACCACTCACATCAGTTAGGGTTGGAATGGTAGTTTGAGATACTTCTTGACCTGCAACCCCTATGGTGAAGAGTCTTCTACTGACAAGCAGAATTCTCAGGGTCTGTATTCCTCTTAGGAATTATTTATCCTTCTATATTCTATATACCAAATCTTAGTAGCCCTGCCAAACAGGAATGGTGATGGCCAAAGCACCAACTACAGAAAACATGTGCTAAGAGGATTACTGTGATTTCTAATCACAACCCAATATTATTAGTGGTAACCCAGGCAATGCACTGGGAGGAACTGCATATACGTGGTGCTGTGGAAAGAGCTCTGAAAGCAGAAAGGCTGGTTACTTACTGAATGCTGGAATCCTGCACTAGTAATTGAATAGGGAGCAAATTATTTAGTGTCTATGAGCCTCATTTTCCTTATCTTTAAAAAACAAGGAAGGTAAATCCAAAGTTTCTAGCAAATTTTTTGTGAGCTTTGGCAATTTTTATGGACTTATTATCAATTAATTTTCGGGGCTTAAAAAGTTACTATGAGCCAAGTGGCATGAATTTAACATAAAATTCAGGATCAGAGAAGGAATGGTCTCAGGCAAAATGCTCATTTTAAATAATGCAATACAAGGCTGTTGCTTTGACTCTTTCCCTGATTTAATTATAATTTAATTTGAAAAACCTTGATAATATATTCTGCCATAGGAATGCTACATGTAAATACTTCTGTTCTAATCATACCATAAGAACCCAGGAAGCTGAAACCCAGGAGTTGTTTAAGAAATGGTTTAAGCCACTGATAAATTATCATTAGAAATCATTATGTCAAACATCGAAACTGTTGTTCCTAGGAAATATTCTTCAATATTAAAATGAACAATTTACATGTATCTATTCAAAAGGGTCTTATATTCTGCTACCTGGGGATAAATAATACACTATAGCATCTTGACATTAGATGTACTGCAGGAGTCTTAGTGAGGTTTCACTGTGGTTGAGGTAACCAACTGGTACCACCTACCCTCAACATTGCTCCTACCTAAAATTACCTTTGCTAGGGAACTCTTGAGAGGTCTTAACCAAGGTCGCAACCAAGCTCCTGCCCAAGCATTTTGAAAACTCAAAGAGGATGAGCAAGGCACATAGCAGTCTACCAGTTCTTCCACAGCTAAATCCATGTAGACAGGGGCGGACAGCCTCCCCAGACAAAAACACCAATCAAGCTCCAGAATTTTCAAAATGAATTACCATTTGCAACCTAGATGTCTAATTTGTAAAGAACATGGGTCCTTCTTCAATCAACCAATAAAGGAGAATTTTTCCAGAAATTCAGTCCTCATTTGCCTATTATCCAGATCCTGCAAACCACTTAAAGGGAGGTATTTAAAACAGTCTATAGGTTCTCTAAGTTCTCAGCTTGCAACAGACTAAAGAACTAGAAAAAAGAGACTAAGCTCATTTTCTAGTACGGTGGCTTTACAAAATTTGAGATTATATATCTTAAGTCTTTATTCAGTTTTTCAATATAAAAAGCTGTACACTTTTCTGGAAGTACCATGTAGACACTGCCTGTTGTGTTTTTCAACATCTCTTATGTAAAGGTATGAATGATATGCTTATTTAAAAATTTGGAAGCAAGAAAAAAGTTATTCAGAACACTTACTTGCTTTATTGTCAGAGAAAAAGAACCTTAAAACCCATCACTTTTTTTCTTGTGCTCTCTGGTTTATGGTCTGAAATCTAAATCTATGATAAAATGCTAACAGAAATCTTATTTGAGGTTGCTAGCACAATTATTTTTTTTCTATTGTCTTAATCTAACTTTCAGTTTCCTACCATTATTACAAGCTACAGGGAATAGCTTTTCAGAACTGCTTAACTTGTATACTTGGTTTTAATTAAGTAAATAAATACATCATAGGAAGCATCACATAAAAGAAAGACAAACAATCACACCTGGAATGAGAAGACGAGAATTCTAATACTAGCATTACCACAAAGTAATGGGATCTTTGGCACCTTTCTTAAACTAAACCTTGGGACAACTGTGAGTCATGCTACCAAATAGATGGTACTTGAAAACACACGTTATAATTACAAAAGTGTAAGTATTATAAAACAAGCACAGAATATGATAAAAGTTTGGAAGAAGGGAAGAAAACATCTCAGTCATAAAAATCAGAGGGGTGGTTAAGATGCCTTTACTCTCTTTTTTTAGCTCTGAAATTCCAGAACTGATTTTTAGCTAGGGAGACTAAAAGAGGCTTCGTGGGATATCTGTGCTATCTGGTGTGCTATCTAGTGTCTGAAAAGCAGGACACCAGATTATACCTTCCAATTTTATGTATAATATATTTAAAGATGTGGCTTAGAATGGCAAATGGCAAGATGATACAGATGTATATCTACCGAACTTATATTTTAGAGAAGTCTTCTTCCAGATAAATATTCTGAGGTCTGACATTTGAACTGAGTACTTCACTCACTGGTTCTAAACTCACAGAGCTAACCACCAGTTCCACTGCCCCTGATCTGACTCTCCCCATGTAACCTCCCAAACCACCCCCAGAAATAATTAATTTAAAAGATAATTCATATAGCTAAGGAGGTTTTTGTTACAGAATTATCTGCATATAAGGCTCATAAAATATATTTCACAGAAACCAGTTATATTTTTTAAAGATAAATAACAATCTGATAAAATTCAAGGTTTGACACTCAGATAATTTTTCAACTTAAAATAAAATTACCTGTAGTAACCCTCCATCATCAAACCGTAGTACTTCTATTATGCTCTCCGACTGAATAAATGCTGTGAAGGAAACAAAACACACTATCACTTTACAGAAACATAAATCTGATTTAAATAAATATCTTTTACCTTAAGATTAATAAATACAATTATATATTTTAAAAAACATACTGCTTGAGGGTGATGGTTAAAGAGGAAAGTGCAATCCTTCAGAATTTTAGCAACTATAAAATACTATAAAATAAAACAAGACAACCTATTTAGAAAGTAGTTGTAACAACCTATAGGCTGTGTACGCCAGCTGCCAAATATATTTCTGCCATACTTCCAGAAAGCACAAACAAATTAAACTAGATGCAGCTGATTATTTTCACCAACAGTTAACTGAAAATATCACAAGCACATGGAAAAGATCATCAAAGGGTTCAATTACCCCCAAAAAAGATTAAAAAAAGATAAGCTCTTTTATAGCGATAATAAGACCTGGAATCAACAGTTAAAAGAGACTTGGAGGGAGAACAGGCAAAGAAAATGGGAAAGGGAGATTATTGCACTCCAAGAAACTATGTACAATGCAAAGACAAGATATTTAAAAAGCTCACATACTTTTATCATATGGTCTGATTGTTGTACTCACAGGTATTCACCCAACTCATATGAAAACTTATATCCATACAAAAAGCTGCAAGCAATTCTGTATAGCAGTTCCATTCATAATCACTCTAAACTGAACACAGTCAAGATGATGTTCTTCAATAGACAAGTAGATAAACTACAGTCCCTCCACAAATGAAGTATTATTCAGTGATAAAAAGTGAAATAAAAAGCTACATACTGTTTGATTCCAAGTGTATGACACTCTGGAAAGGGTTATACTACAGAGATGGTAAAAAGACCAATGATTGATAGAAGTTTGGGAAGAGGAAAGAAGATGTAAGTGAAGCAAACGAAATCTTTCAGAGCAGTGGAACTATTCTGAAGGACACAGGAATGGAAGCTACACAGCACTATGCATTCATCAAGACAGAACTTTAGAGTGAACTTACTGTATGCAATTTAAAAAGTCATTTAGGAAACCAGGGGGTCCTGAGATGAAATGAATATGACAAAATAATTTAACTATATTACAAATGTATGAAACCACCTTACTGAAGTGTGGGTTAGAATGGAGAAAGGTGCTAACATGAGTCATGCGAAAGTGAGTGGAATCTATAAGACTAAAGGTAAAAGCCCAAAAGGAAAAGAAACTGTAAGCACTATACCCTAATTGATAAAGTCATTTCCCATGGGAGCTTGGGTTAACAATTCTCATGTCACTTCCATGTTTACTGGAACTGAACAATTAAAGACACAGAAAGTGAAAATCAGACTTCTCACTACTGGATTTAGAGTGTATGCCAAAGCAAGGGGAAGAAGCGATCATGATCCATGTGGTACTGAACTGAGTTGGCAACATCAATATGAACTCATATTTAGTTTAATATAGATGTATAGAAATATTCATGTTATGTATAGAAATATTCATAAATATGTGTGTATGAAAGGGTTATTAGCATACACATATTTTCTTGCTTTGTCAGTTGAGAGGGCCTATAAGTAATGACACCCCAGCAAGTGCTAACCATCCAAAAAAACCCCAAAATACTGTACTGATGAGAATTTGTCAAAGGGATATAAGAATTAACAGAAAGAGTTCCCATACAGCCAAACCTGTAACAACTTGAGCAGTACAACAGTTTTGGATTACAGCCCAAAATATAAAATAAATAGCCATGAGTCCATGCTGATATAAATAAATGATTGAATAAATAAATAAATGGAGGAGAAGATACAAGACTCCCAGGCAGAATTCTAAATAATTTATGGATCTAGAAGATGGAGGACAACTCCCCACCTTTTAACAAGTGTGGGATGCACATAGGGACTTCCTTCCAAAAACAGTATGGAAAGGAGGGGAAAAAAGAGTAATTTTACAGTGGAGAAATCTGACAAATGTGACCTCAGTCAGATGATCTAGGTCAACATCCCAAGTGAAATGTCATGTTGACAGTACGTATCCTTCATATGACATAATAAAAATGGTATCTTATCTTTGTGGTCTTCCTCCCCAAATCACATAACTCCAGTCTCATTATGAGAATCCCAACCAAGAAACATTCTACAAAATATCTGAGCAGTACTTCTGAAAACTGTCAAAGTCACCAAAAAGAAGTCAAGTCTAAGAGACTGTCTATCACAGACTGGTGCAGCCTAAGCAGATAGGACTACTAGATGTAATATGTTACCTAGGGGCGGATCCTAGAAAAGAAAAAGGAAATTACATAAAAACTAAGAAAATCTGAACAAGATTTTATTTTATCATGCACTGTGTGGCACCTGGTGGCTCAGTGGGTTAAAGCCTCTGCCTTCAGCTTAGGTCATGGTCTCAGGGTCCTGGGATCTAGCCCCACATTGGGCTCTCTGCTCAGCAGGGGGCCTGCTTCCTCCTCCTCTCTCTGCCTGCCTCTCTGCCTACTTGTGATCTCTGTCTGTCAAATAAATAAATAAAGACTTTAAAAAAAATAATCATGCATTAATACCAGTTATTTGTTTAAAAAAAGGTACTATATTAATGTAAGGTGTTAATAGGGGAAAGGGTGGGGAGGATGGAAATTGTGGTATCTTCAAGGTGTTTATATAAATCTAAAGGTGTTTTAAAGTAAGTTTATTTTGGGGGGCTGCCTGGATGGCTCAGTCGGAAGAGCATGTGACTCCTGATCTTGGGTTTGTGAATTTGAGCCCCACAAAAAAAACTTTAGTGAAATAAAAATTTGACTTTTAAAAAACAACATTCACTGACTCCTCTTTCTTGGTCTTTTGAGTATTCGTCAGGAAAGCTGCTTACTATTTCATCCCATATACCTGGCTTTTCCAGCCTGACTAAAGCTGAGCAGCAAGGTAGGATACCAGCTAATTAGTTCACGTTACCTAACTGAATGGTATTTCCTGCCTGCCGAGTATTACTTTTCCCTTGTTTTAGGAACCACATACCAATTTTATTTTGGGGAAGTTCTGTGTCAGTCTGCTCCACTGCTCATTCCCCATCAGTTCTCAATGTAGAGAACACTTCATAAATACTGAATGCATGAGGGAAATCCCACCTTTTTTGCTCAGATGCAAGTACCAGTATTTGCATTTGTTGATGCAAATGATCTCTTTCCGGTTTGTTATCTAGTCCTAGCTTGTGGTTAGTTTCAGATCCATACCCAGCCCATTACCCTCCCTTCCTCTACCTTTTAACATAAACTGAAATTTAGATGATCCAGAAAACATCTTTCAGTTATACTCCTGTTGAAGACAGATTTACTGATGTAAGAACACAATGAACTAACAAGATTTAGCTGAAGAGCTAGATGCTCACAATGGAAGAGACATAAAGTAGGAGCTCCCAGTTGGAAGCTTTCAGTAAGAAAGTACCAGAAACATGATCTATTTGGAGGCTGCTATTAGAGTTATGATAGATAGAGTTATGATATAATGACTATCACCTAACTTCCCATCATCAAGCTATATCAGACCTTTAGCTAATTGAGGAGAACTTTCCTACATAAAGATAATGACAACAATATATTTGGTTGTATTGTATTTTTAATTAGGAGCTTTTTAAAAAACATGAATTACCTTAGTTGAAAAAGTTAGTAACAGCAGCTATTTCATAAAGACCTAAAAGGAAAATACTGTGTCATATATCATCAGTTTCCCTTAAAAGATATAGAAATGAGTAAGATTCAACACAGGCATGAAATAAAGCTAAGATATTTCCCTTTAAATGGTCAGTTATAAGAACTTCGAATTTTATGCCTAGAAAAATACAACTGACACCAGGTAAGTACTTAATCATTTAAAGCGTTAACAGTGTTGGGCTGTGAAATACAAAAAGTAACCTACGCAAGCCAAATTCCCCTGTTTCTGGATTCAAAACCACAACTTACAGCTATTTCCTCTCCTAAGAACTTTCCCCCTAATTTTGTATTTTAAATGAATCCCAGATTGTCCCAATGTTCCCCAGTTCAAACAGCAACCAGATGTAATAGAAATGAGAATAATATCCAATAATTATCATCACTATATTACTGTTAGCCTTCAAACTAAAGGTATGACACAGACATTAGAGGTTCCATTTTAAAATAAGTAGGCACAATGTGGCTATGCTTGAGGACACCCAGCAAGAAAAGTGGCTAGAGTCAGACTATAAATTTCAGCAAAAGGACCCCAGAATCTATGGTCTAAACCTATCACTATTTACTTACAAAGTAAATTTGACATTATGACTTAATGGTACCTTGAAGCAACCTAATTTCTAAAATTCTGGCATATATTTCCAATAACAAGTGAGGAAAGAAGGAAGGGATTTCTATTTCTGGCTTTTATGATTTTGAAGGCATTAACTCTGTGTACCTGGGCTCCGTAAGATATACTTTAAGGTCCCTGTATCCGCCCACATTTCCATGATGTCTGAGAGGAATAAAGACATTTCCATACAGTGTAAAAATCTCCATTTGTCAGTCTTTAATCACTTTCAAAACAGAAGTTTAGAAATTGAGTTTGTTTACTTCCCTATTTCATTTAGTAATGAATGACACAAGCAAAATACCTTTGCTTTAAAGGCAAATTTTTCTCTACTGTAATTTCTTTTTTTTAGCTAGAGATTTCTTTTCCTGAATGTTACAATCTGCCTGTTTTCACACATCTTTGGAAATAATTGATGAAAACAATGAATGTAAATAAGCAGTAGAAATATGTGTCATATGGGTGTGTGTGTGTGTGTGTGTGCGTGTATGTATACCAGGCACTGGAATTCTAGGCTGTCACCACTGACTCTCTACCTTCTAGCCTTCATGGTCTCCTTACCCATAGGGAAGGAGGTTGGGCTAGTTAGGTAAGTGACTTTTTTTTAATAACTAGGAAGCAAAGAAAGGGCCACACAGGCAGGACTTGGAAGGGCACTCAAATCCTGGGTCAAACCACCACCCTGCCTGGAATATTCTTCTCCTGGCTAGTGTCTTCTCCTTCAAGTCTCTCCCAGAACACCATCGCTGACCCAGGTTTCCCATGACTGTTCCAAGCAGCTCTCAGTCATCCTCTATCATCTGCCCTATTCTAACTCATCACTTGTTCCTGGTTTGCTTGTCATCTAGCACAAAGTCTGAAAAACGGCAGATAAAAAAAAAACTGGTTAAAATAATGGCATTATTATTTCAGAATTCATCACTGTTAATGATATTATCTTTTACAGTTACACTTGCTCAGGATTTTATTGCAACATACAATCACTAACAAAAATTTTTAAACATTCTGGACTAGATTTGTGTGGGTCCCTTCTATCTGTAAAGATACCCTGACTGAAACCTTGTTTCTCCCCCTCATTAATTTTCTTACCTGAAAGACGTAATATATACCTGTTATCTTCTTCCCACATTAAAAGTACAAAGGAATTTATATATGTCAAATT